>NC_135376.1:73952355-76452355 GCF_049243985.1 Paroedura picta
GGCAAGCAACAGCAAACCACATCTGAATGTCTCTTGGCCTTGAAAACCCCATGGGGTCATCATAAGTCATCTGTGACTTGACAGCACTTTCCAGCAGCATCTCAGTTGCCACTGGGACAAAAATCTTAATTAAACTTCTTCAGAGGAGGGTGCAAAGAAAAAGGAGATCATGGACAGCATAGAGCTTGTGGTTCCCTTTTCCCCGAAGAACGTGTGACTACACTGGTGCTTTTAAATTGCTCCATTGTCTGTGCCAGAAATTATTAAAAGCCATTGATCCAGCATCGTCCTCATCTCCGCACAAAGAGAACTTTTAGCTATCCCACGAACAAGCCTCATCCTTCCAGAGCCCATACCTGGCCATAGAGAGCTTAGCACCACTCACTGTGTGGCACTGACCGGCCTTGCCCAAACAAGATGCATATCCAAAGAGGAAAGAGTTTTAATAGTGCCTTTCCCCGCTCCCATGCATGACCTAGCATTAGCCCACAAGGCCTCTTGGCCCAATCCTGCAGCATACAATGTGGATAATAAGGCCCAATGACCCATTGCTCAGGAGTCATCATTGAAAACCAATTTAGTATAGTGGTTAACCGCAACAGCCTCTGATCTGGAGAAGTTCACAATCTGGTTTGAGTCCACAATCCTCCATACACAGCCAACGAGGAGACATTGAGCCATTCACATTGCTGTCTCAGCCTCACCTACCTCACAGGGTATCCATAGTGGGGAGAGGAAAGGAAGGCGATTGTAAGTCACCTTGAGACTCCTTGGGGTATTAAAAAGGAGTGTACAAATATAGCTTTTCTTCATTGTATCTAGTGGTGCTCTCTTTGCAGGTTCACATGTATATAAAATGTCGTCAAGTTGCAGCTGATTTATTGTGATCCCAACAAGGTGGTTTGCCATTGCCTTCCTCTGCAGAGAGCCAGCTTGGTGTAGTGGTTAGGAGTGCTGACTTCTAATCCAGTGAGCTGCGTTTGATTTCGCCACTCCCCCCCCTCCCCACATGCAACCAGCTGGGTGACCTTGGGCTTGCCACAGCACTGATAAAGCTGTTCAGACGGAGCAGTAATATAAGGGCTCTCTCAGCCTCACCCACCTCACAGGGTGTCTGTTGTGGGGAGAGGAAAGGGAAAGCAACTGTAAGCTGAATCTACTTAGCTTCCAAGACTGTTAAAAATGGTGCTCTGCCATGCTGCCTGTTATCTGTACCTGTACCATCAACCAAAAGAACCACATTTATTTCCTTAGATAGGCTTGCAGATTATGTCTACTTTTGGCAGCCACTGTTTCCAGGTGGGATCCAATTGCAACCATATACCCTACCAGGTAAAAGCCTTGCCCCCTGTCTGCACCATTGAGTGGGTGCCATAGCACGAAATGGTGCTCAGAAGAGCCCCTGGCAGCAGGTCAAAGAGTCACCGGTGGCTCCTGAGACACCATCAAAGTCTTAACCCATAAGAACTCTACTGCAAGGTCTAACAAAACACCAGAGTTAGAGATTTCATTGACGTTTTGCAGTTAGTATACATAACAAAATACATTTACAGCCAAAATAGATTTTAAAAAAAATTACTGTGGGCAGGGCTCAAATCCTTCCAAAATCCTATTCAAGGGCCCATTTCCCTTAAACCACATGTTTGTGCTTGTTTACACAGAGTGAGTCATACTTTCCCTACAAGAATAATTGAAGTCTCATTTTTAAACTCAAGATCTGTTTTAAAATATTTGGAGTGTATAAATATCAACATCTATTATCTGTTATGGGCAAGGCTAGTAATGGGTCTGGCTGTTTTATGAGGGAAGCCTGTACCCTGCCCACAGTACACCTGCCTATGGGTACCTAGGCAAACATGTGGTCGGCCTCACTCTTTGTTCCCCTAGTCTCGTGGCCACTGCACAGCTAAACATAGCAATGGAGAAGCTTATTCTTGTGTTGCTGGCTCAGATGATAGCAATAGCCCAGCTTGTCCGTACCGCCATGTCGCGGATGAGGTCTACTTTCTTGGAATACAGACTACATGCGGACAGAAGGAGAGCCATCACTAGAAGGAAATCTCTAAAGCAGTGGTCCCCAACCTTTCTGAGGCTGGGGACTGGCAAGGCAACTGCCCAGCCCGCGCATCGTGCATGCACGGCCGAAATCCCTTCTGCTACATTAAATTTGTGCGGAATGGACCTTAGTATTGCACCACAGAACCAAACTTCCTGTCACTTGTTCTTCTACTGTAGTGGATTAGTTTAAAAGAAGGGGAAGGGGGGATAGGGTACATTCTTATTATTCCTTACGTCTTTTCTGGTAAACCTTAAAGACATGTACTATGATGACCATGTTAAACTTCAAAAATTAAAATCCTTCTGAAGGGACTGGGTATGCTGCCCTAGCTGGCCACACCCAGTGGCAGGAAGTGCCTGGTCCGCAGAGTCTAGCCTGAGTCCACACCAAAGCAAAGTCAAAGTCCAGTCCAAGTTGTTAGGAATTAAAGCAAACAGAGTTAAGGGTGAGGCAAAGAGCAGTTGAGGGAAAGCCAAGGTCAGAGTCCAGATAAGCACATATTCAACAAAGCCAGTCCAATTACCAGGTGTGTAGTCAAAAGCCATTTGCAAGGAGTCAGGGAAGCCGATGGGAGTCAGACGTTCTCAGACCAAAGAATCCAAGCCAGACAGGAGAGTTTCTCTATAGTTGCACCCACACCAAAGAGCTGCTGCTGTCTCTCCTAAAAGTAGCCCAGCTAATTGGCAACACCTGGGGGAGGACTCGCTCATCCTCCCCAGGAGCTATCCCAGCTGGGCCCCATCTACTTTGACAACGTGCCTGCAGTCTCTGGTTCCTTCAGCGTTCAGCAAACACCACCCTTCTGCTTCGTCTACGTCATTCAGCTGAGCTGTCAGAACTGGAATGCATCTGTGGCTGCACCAAAGATGCCTCTTGGGAAGAGCCTGGCTGACTTGTGCTGCTTTCCCCTACTGTACATTCAGAGGTTCTTCTCTCTTCTGCCAGATGTGGCTCAGCTGCAGGCCCTGGTTGCTGTGGCAAGTCCTGGGAGACTGGAGGTGGCAACGGGGGCATGACACCATGACACTGCAGTTATTCTGTGAGATGATTCATGGAGCTTTCCTTTTCTGTTTTGTGTTTTGTGCTTTCAACTTACCATGATAATCAAATGCTCACATCCTTGGTATTGAATTATCCTGTTAAAGGGTTAAGAATCTTACCACACACCCCTGAACAGATGTTTGATCAAATGTATAGTTTAATATAAAGAACAATTTGGATATTTTTCCTATCTGATCAAAAAATATCTACCAGAAATATGAAATAACATCCAGATACTCTTTTGCCCCCCCTTTTTTTTTGGGGGGGGTCAGGTCTCTGTCTTCATCAACTCATTAAAGCTCCTAATCAGTTAAATATAATCATAAAAAGATGTTTGGTGTGAAATCAATATCATCATTTTTTAGCAGTGTGTCTCCATTATTCATTCTGGCACTTCCTATATTATGGAAGAAAAATTACCAGCTGCTGAGTGTACATTTTGGTTATCATCGCAATGCAGTATCTTGCTAGCACTCCAATTAAAGTATTTTTGCTGCAACAGAAATGTATTTTAGTATCATTCATACCTTCTACAGTCAATATCAGCAGGCTTGGTATTCCAGGGCCATCTTGGTGTAGTGGTTAAGAGTGCTGACTTCTAATCCAGCGGGCTGCGTTTGATTTTGCCACTCCCCCCCCCCATGCAACCAGCTGGGTGACCTTGGGCTCGCCACAGAACTGATAAAGCTGTTCTGACCAAGCAGTAATATCAGGGCTCTCTCAGCCTCACCTACCTGTTGTGGGGAGAGGAAAGGGAAGGCAATTGTAAGCCACTTTAAGACTCCTTCTGGTAGAGAAAAGTGGCATATAAGAACCAATACTTCTTCTTTGGTTCCAAATGGAAAGCACCTTTAAAAATTGAAGTTGGCTGGGAAAGCTGGCACTCGCAACTGATTCTCTTTGTTGCACACTATGCAGATTCAATGCAGAGTTAGTTTTGTACCCGGCTTTTCACTACCTGAAGGAGTCTCAAAGAAGCTTACAATCACCTACCCTTCCTCTCCCCACCATAGACACCCTGTGAGGTAGGATGGGGGTGAGAGTTCTGAGAGCACTGTGACTGGCCCGAGGTCACCCAGCTGACTGCATGTAGAGGAGGAGTGGGAAATCAAAACCAGTTCTCCAGATTAGAAGCCATTGCTTTTAACCACTACACCATACTGTCTGCCATACCTCTAGTCCATGAGCACATCTCTAACCCATTGCAATGGAGTTACCATGGGCGTTATAGTCCACAGTGCAAAAAATATAAAAATGCAGATCTCCAGGAATACTTCCGCACGGCATACTATCTTGTATACACATTTCTGATGGGGTGTTAGTGTTGTATCTTTAAACATTGTATGGGGAAAAAGTCAGCAGAATGGAAGGAACTTTAAAAAGCTCTACAAAGAAAAATAAAATTACTTCCATATCACACTCTATATGTAGATGGTTTTGTGCAAGAAGATGCTTAGGTAAGTGTTTCTGACTAATCAGAGGTCTAACATTGCAGCTCCCAAAGCACCAGCTTATATGATATAGATAAATGCAGTCCCCGAAAAAGTCCAAATTCTATTTAGGGTGGCACTTTGATTGCAACACAATGGCTTATACCAATGCCTGAAATTTGTTTTTCAGAGCCCTCAAGCGATCATCAGTCAGACTTCACCTTTAATTTTAATTTCGTACCAGCTTCACCTGAGAAAAAGTTTTTGCCGAGGTTGTGGAACAGAACATCTCCTGAAAAGGGCCGTCTGCCGCAAAGGCAGGGGGGAGAAACAATGGTGAATCATTCATCAGCAAACAAATGGAGAGCTCAGCAAAACATCTCCATTTTGCTGAAGCATTACTTTTGTTGTCTAATGTAAAATGGAGGTGGCCTAGAATAATCTTTCTGTGGCAACATTTCAGCATTGCCGTGTCTGGCTGTTACAAACGCTGCTCAGCGGGGAAAGCAGAGAAAAATGGAAAGCTCAAGAAGAATCAACCAAGGTCTTAAGGAAGCCTTTTCACTCTTCACTGTTGTGATGGTTGCCAAGCAGGAAAAGTCTCTTTGTGACAACTGCCTTTTCCTAACTTTGATTCTCATTGAGCAACACCCGCCAATCTCTTGTCAGCTCATTCATCAGCATGGCTGCCCATAAGACAAGAGGGGGAGAAATTTCTTGCTGGAACCATTTCCCTCAGGGAGCAGAAAACGGCAGAGAATGCTTTGGCGCTTCTTTTACTGGCAAGGTGGACCAGCCCATTTTCACCCCACCATGGGACTAGTTCCCTTAAATATGACTGGAAAAAATTCAGGAGGCTACTCTGGCTCTGATCATGCAGGTATGACTCAAATGGCCTACATGTGTGGAACCACCAGTGTTTGGAGTCTTCCCCATTATGTGCTCAGAGCACACAGACAAAGCAGTCCCGAATTTAGCACTAGCCCTTCACAGGGGGGATGGGGAAGTTCCTGGAAATAAAGCCGGTGGAAAAGAAAAACAGAGTCTAAATTGGTATTTAGAAAAATACCTCAAAAAAGCAGGAGGCACTAAGACAGGGGTAGTCAGACTGCAGCCCTCCAGATGTCCATGGACTACAATTCCCATGAGCCCCTGCCAGTGAACGCAGGGCCGCAGTTTGACTACCCCTGCACTAAGAGATCTGAAGGCTCATGCACATATGTGCACACAACAGCGCAAAACTGAACCCTAGATGACCTAACACCGAAATAATAAAGCACACCCTAAATAAAGAGTAAACAGTTCTGGCTGACACAATGAGGGGGCTCCTGAGGATCTGGGATGGGAAGAGAATGAAGACGGATGAAGCAGGGCAGACATCAAGGCCGGCTCCCGATTTATATTCAAGCTCCACAGGGGCAGTAGTGGGGTAGTTTGGGAGAATGGCTGTTGCTGATACAAAGTTCTGGGATTGGGGTGGGAGGGGTATTTCTACTGTGAAGACATTAGAAGATGAACAGGACGGAGTTAAAAGGTTTGAATCTTATTGGTCAAACTGATTCTAACGACCAGGCAGAAAAATTATAGGTGACAAAGTGATACACTAAAGGGTAGGGGTGAACAACTGAAATAAACCAGTCCCTGGCTGGTCTAGAGGGAAGACTGCTTCTCTTTTGTCATGCCAGGAAGTTCCTTCAGGCTGAGTGAAATTCTGGTGGAGCCCATCTTAGTTTTACCAAAATATAGGGGTTCTTTTAGGGATGCATTGGCCTCCCAAGCAGCAGAAAGGACACCCCCCCACACACTGCTGATGACTGACCTGTGTGGCCCCTAGATCACTGGAATAAATTTTCCCAAGGTTGGAAAGGACTTTGAACAAAGGGGGGAAGATACTAGATTGGCAATGCCTTCTGCTAGCTGTTTGTGGGATCCAATTCCTGGTTTCAAATCTCTACTCAGCCATGAAGATCAGTGGAGGTTGTGAGGGTAAAAGAAAGGAAGGGAGAGCCAGTGTGCTATAGTGGTTAAGAGGGGCGGCCTCTAATTTGGAGCACCAGGTTTGATTCCCCACTTCTCTTCCACATGCAGCCAGCTGGATGACCTTGGGACAGCCACAATTCTCTCAGGGTTCTCTCAGCCCCACCTACCTCACCAGATGTCTGATGTGGGGAGAGAAAGGGAAGCTGATTGTAAGCCATTCTGAGATTTTTGCAGATAGTTAAAAAAGCAACAGCTTTTCATCTGCTCTTGTTGGACTGAGCACTGATGCCTGAAATCATCATCTCTGCACTGAATTCCACTTTCTGAATGTGCCTTCAAGGGCTTTGTCTGGAAATGACTAGAGTGTATCTCCTGGGCTGAGTTAATGAAGCTTCTGAATGGGGCTCTCCTTATCTAGCTCAGGAGCCTGGACAAAGTTGAAGAAGCTCAGTCAATCAATATCCTCAAGGTCCTGTCAAGCTCTTTGGACCTCTCTGCGTTTTCCAGTTTCTGTTGACTTCTACATTTTTTGTTGTTGTCTTGCAGCCAGCAGCAGGACTCTAGAAAGTGTTTGCTCTGCCCCAAGATGGTATGTTGCTGTGGTATGCCTTAGAGCAGGGGTAGTCAAACTGCGGCCCTACAGATGTCCATGGACTACAATTCCCAGGAGCCCCTGCCAGCGAATGCTGGCAGGGGCTCCTGGAAATTGTAGTCCATGGACATCTGGAGGGCCGCAGTTTGACTACCCCTGCCTTAGAGGAATATGCTGAATAACCTACCCATGGTCTATTCTCTAAAGGTCTCACTACAATCTGCCAGAATAGTGCTGGAAGGAGTAGAAAAAGTTCAAAAATCTGGCCAGCTGGCTAAAAAGTTAATTTAGCAGAGTAACGGTAATTCTGTCTATCCCTGAGCTTTCAGAAAGCCTTTTTGGTCTTTTGGCTATGCTTCTCTGCCAAACTACTTTCCTCCTTTGTGTGTATGGGGGGGGGAACACGTACAAAAGCTATCATCGCAATGCAGGGGGGGTTTCCAACTACAGCTGCACTTGTAAGCTTTGGGATGACTGGGCTTGTTCTCCCAAAGTTGGTCTCTGTGTGCGTTTTGTGAAGGGGTAGTAGGATGGGGATGCACGAGCATTTCAGAGGGAGGCTAGAACTAGCACCTCCCCCAGCCCTCAAACAGAGCAGAACTGAGAATTGTTTTGTATGTACTAATGTTCCCACTTCTCATTGGTTTTCTGCACGTCAAACTGTACATTTCACCCAAAATTTCTGGTGATGGGACCTGGGATGTGAAATGGTCGTCACTCTCTCTCTGATTTAAAAGAGGGGAACTGTGACCGCCTAACCTACTTGTAGCCCTTAACCTAACCCAGGTTGTGGAGGGTGGTAGGGGGTCTGACCAAGAGGGGGAAAGGGTGTCATGCCCACATCATCAGAGATCTATGGGATACAAACTATATATGACACATATTTTGAAAAGAAGGTTTGTCTTGTTTCACACATTGAATAAAAGTCTCAAATGTGCACCTTGGACAGAGGTGGGGACTTCAATTCAGCCAGCATTTCATTTTCCGGAACAGCTTCTTGGCTTTATTCAGAGTCTCTGCTCAGGGCCACTTGCTTGCTGCTTTGGTAACAGTTTGTCCCCACAATTACCCACTCAGCTTGGGTTGCTTGCACAAACGCCGCCTTGAGGGCGGATCCAGGCACTGTGTGTCTCCTGTGCTGAATAGACAAGGCATTCTTTCTCTCTAAAAAACATTCTGCACAGCACTTTTCTCCTTTAACAAAACTCGTGTAAAAGTTCCCACATTTAAAAAGACAGTTTGTCTCCTATAACTATGACCCTTTTTGAAAACCTTTAAAAGCTAATGGTGACTGATATGACAGTATCTTCCTTTCTGAACAAATGGTCCAATAAAAGCCCTCTTAAATGGTACTATAAAATAAAAAGGCTTATTAAAAGAGAGAGAGGAAGAGGGGGGGAGAGAGAGAAATATTGGCTCTTTCCTACACTATCCCCAAAATGTGGGCTTTAAAATTTAGTTGCAATCCAGAATTTATTTTCAGTTCTATTTGCAATCAAAAATAATAATACTTCATGCCATACAGTATTTAAATTTCTCCATTTAGGTACATTCGTGCTGGCAACTTGGTAATTTATTATGAATTGAAGTACTGCATTGCCCTACCATACAGTCCTGTTCAGCTCTCAGAATTCAGATTGCTTCATCTAATCCCTGGTTACAGAAAGTGGTACCTTACATATAGAGGAGCAGGGATCACTTTACACATGCCATGGTGGGTGTGTCTGTATGAAGCAGAGTGGTCTGCGAGTTGAAAGGAACAGCAATTTAGGAACTGAAATATGTAAACATGATCCCCAAGAATAGGAAAAGAGTAGGAAATCAGAAGAAAGGAAGTAACTAAAGGCAAAGTGACATTACTAAACATTCAATGGTTGCTTCACGTTTAAACTCTCCAGAATCCTGGCCCTGCACAAATCCTGCAGTTGGACATAATATTACCAGAAATCATACTTCCTGGAGGCTTACCAAAGTGTGCCAACCCTCTATTTGCTTGGCTTGGTCTTCGTATGCTGAGGAAAGATAGTAAATTGCAACCAAGGATTGATGTTAAAATATGTTCATAGGCACTATCACATCCCATGGCTGCAGCCTAGCATTGAAAACAGCTTTTAGGGCTAAGTTCTATGAAAACTCATGTCTTTTTAGGATTGCCATATCTCCCACCATGGCAGCAGACCCCTTGCTGGCCACTTTAGTTGCCTGCTGCTGGTCCAACCAATAGTGAGTATAATTTTTTGTGTTAAGGGTGACATTGGTGATGTAGTGCCACAGTTAATGGCATGGCCCAGCAACTCTGTTCCTTGTTAAGAGCTACTTGGGGTCTGAGCCAAGTTTGGTCTATGTCTTCTCAGCTGGTGCTGGTATTTTTTTTTTTTTTTTGCATTTGCTTTCTTCCACTTATGGTTGTCAGTCTTCAGGTGGGGTCAGGAGTTCTGGCCAATTTTCAGGCTACAAAGATCATTTCCCTGGAGAAAATGGCAGGTTAAGAGGGTAAGCTTGAGCTTACAGGCACCTGAAATTCCAGAGCTTTTGCTACCACCAGAATTACCTCTTTCAAGGCCAGGCACTGGAATGGAGTAATTGGGTACATCAAGGAAACTGTGCTTAATTGGATAGTGTGATGGGAGAGGAGAAATAGAAGCAGAAGTCTTTTCTCAAACATTCCTTAGAAGAAGACCTTTGGTTAGCGGAAGACTGTCTGACTTATTGGGCCATAGGCAATAATTGAAGCTATAGGCTAGCAAAGGACTGTGGCTGACCACTGTGACCAGAATGCGGCTATGCTACTGCACATTGCTGTTTAGGCTCTTATGCTGTATTACCTTCTAATGCTCCTAGGAGACTTGCCACCTTCAACATAGTTATGCAATATACTAGATAGACAGCTTTGTTATTTTTCTTGTTACCTAGACCTGAGGAGACTGCATTCCCATAACTCCTTAATTACTTTTGTGAAGTCTGCTTTATATAGTCTGCTAGCTCACCGTGAGAGACTTGCTGGTAAAATTGGATCGGGGAGTTGTTCCTGGTTCCCACTGAAGGAGCGCCTGCACAACAAACCCACGGGACAGCAAGTATTCCTGACACTGCTTATAAAAGCAGATGATTCACAATTGTAAACCTATTTGCTGCTATTAAATTAGAGACTCAGACTTTGTGCAGCTACATCCCATGAATTTGAAAAGGAAAGCAGTGAGTGAGAATTTAATAAAACAAAATAACTGTTCTGTGATAGCAGCTCTCACAAAAGTTGACGTGAGATTAAACAGTGGAAAATTTTGGAGGGGAATCCGGCTACATCTGCAAAATACCCGGGACCAAGGATGTATGAAGTCATAATGGAGAATGGTCAGATAGACAGGAAGAACTGGAGACACTGACAAATTCTGCATTCAAAAAGAAAAAAAAACTACTTGATCAGGAAAGAATGCTAGTGTGCAAACTAAGAATAGGTAGTCTGACAGCAGAATGCTGATTAATAACATATTTATTTCCTCGTCTCTACTAGGATTCATCAGGCCCAGTTTAAGGATTTGCAGAACTTTTAGCACCACATCATAGCCTTTGTTAGTTGTTGTAAGGCTAGTCACAGTTCTCTTAGAGCTGTTCTGAACAGTTCTCTTAAAGCTCTCAGTCCCCAATACCTCATAACTGCTTTGAGACTCCTTTCAGTTGTGAAAAGTATATAAACAACAAGCTCTTCATCTATCTACATGTCTAAGGATTGAATCAGGACCCCCCCCCCCACCCGAGGGATGGTTCTTTGGTGGGAAAGGACACCTGTTCATCAACTGTAGAAGGAGTCACTTCTGAGGCAACAGAAGTGACTCCTTTTCTTCAGCATGAGCCCTGTTTCCCTTGACCCTCATTCTCCCTGACCACAGTGCAGTCACCATTCTTGGAATGGGACACCTCTAACAAGTCTGTGTGCCTGAGTGTCTCTCCTTCTCAAGATCAGCCATCTGGCAATCGCCATTAAAAAAATGTATTAGTTTAAATGCCTCTCTGCGTATTCATAGAGGCAAAGACAATCACTGCCAAGGTTTCATGTATTGTTAATATGTTCTATGTAAACCGCCCTGAGCCTCAGGGGAGGGCGGTATATAAATAAATAAACAAACAAACAAACAAACAAATAAATACATACATAAATACATAAATAAATAAGGTGCATGTCTGCCTATTCATTGCTCCAGGTGGTTCTCCATTTTTAAAAAGCACTTCCCATGCCCTGGAAGAAGGGAGAGGGAGGCAGGTGCAAGGGCGAGACATCGGAGGTGGATGTAGCACTTCTTGGCCTCCATACATTTCTTTGGCTGGTGGCCTGCTGGTTGTCCACTGAGAGAAAGCACTCTTAGTTTGGTGAATCCACTTTATGCAAATGGTGGGAGGAATGAGCAGTTTGTTGGCCTGACACGGGAGGCTGGTGACATCATGCGGAGCTGCCGGAATATAGTGTCTTCACAAGGTAAGCATTTCACTATATTTATCCCATGGTGAAAAGCCCTGAGTATTGCTAAAGGGGAGCTTCTCAGACAAGAGGTCCGCTCCTTCCCAGGCTGCCTTTTACTTCAAATGCTAATGTAATTTCAAATGTTAATTTAGATCATTAGCATTTGCAGACTGTTGACAATTCTACTATTATCACAGACTCTGTTTGATTATTTAAACCTGAAAGACACCAACAAAGGTCCTTGGTAGAAGACCAGCTTGAAAAAACAAAAACAAACAACAACAATAAAAACAATGAAAAGGAGTCACTCTCATTGGCTTAGTGGTTTTCAATTCTGAAAGCCTTAATGTATTTATGCATTAAGGAACCCCCTGACATGAAGCTCTGCCAAGAGCCAGTATGACAAATAGCAAGAGTTCCACTGGAGAATACAATGCTACAATAACAGGTAAAAAAGAATCCAGGTCTCTTGAATGCACCATTTTGGGGAAACATATGCCACTAAAAAAGCTTAATTGGCTTTGGCAACAAACCATGTACAACATGGTAGGTTTAGAAGGACATGACCCCCCCCCCCTCCTGCAATTTCTGATTACCTAGGGAAAATACAATTCAGTAGTAAGGAAGCCATCTTTCGAAAATGGACACCATTTCCATCTTCCTCTATCAAGACAGATTTAGGTGTTGGTCTGAAGCAATAGAACAAAAGTTGAGCCCACTGGTACCTTTAAGAACAACAAAATGTAATTCTGGATATCAGCTTTTGTGTGCATGCACACTTCTGGAGTACTGTGTGCAGTTCTGGAGGCCTCACTTCAAGAAGGACGTAGATAAAATTGAAAGGGTACAGAGGAGAGCGACGAAGATGATCTGGGGCCAAGGGACCAAGCCCTATGAAGATAGGTTGAGGGACTTGGGAATGTTCAGCCTGGAGAAAAGGAGGTTGAGAGGGGACATGATAGCCCTCTTTAAGTATTTGAAAGGTTGTCATTTGGAGGAGGGCAGGATGCTGTTCCCATTGACTGCAGAGGAGAGGATACGCAGTAATGGGTTTAAACTACAAGTACAACGATATAGGCTAGATATCAGGAAAAAAATTTTCACAGCCAGAGTAGTTCAGCAGTGGAATAGGCTGCCTAAGGAGGTGGTGAGCTCCCCCTCACTGGCAATCTTCAAGCAAAGGTTGGATACACACTTTTCTTGGATGCTTTAGGATGCTTAGGGCTGATCCTGCGTTGAGCAGGGGGTTGGACTAGATGGCCTGTATGGCCCCTTCCAACTCTATGATTCTGTGATTCTATGATTCTTCCAAAGTGCTCTCTATGTAGGGCAAACAGGTCAAACTCTACATCAAGGAATAAATGGACATGAATCTGACATCAAGAATCACAAAACTGTGAAAGCCGCAGGAGAACATTTCAACCAACTTCTCACCTTCATGCCACATGGGCAAGTATTTTCATGTTGTTTCCCACAGGTCCTTTAAAAATTGCTGTAGGAGTGGGTACAATTTGTGGGATGTGTGCATGTTTGTGAATTTCCCATGAAACATGATCAGCTTTCAAACAACCTGAAACAGTCAAACAAAAGCTATTCCCTTTCTGGTGAACTGGGATCTACTATTCTGAGAATGCTACCAGCAGTCATAAATGAAAAGTTCTTTTAGGAACTCTAATGACACTTCCACAGTTCTGGTGCAACACTGCCTTTAATTCACTCACACTGATGATGGCTTTCATAGACATGTACATTTCAATGAATTATAATCTGCAGCCAAAAGAACGTAATGATTAGCTCTGCTTCACAAACAAGGACATAGTGCTTGATGCCGGACATTACGCAAATACACTTTATCACACTGATCAATCATCCAGAGGCAATTGTTTTGTGATAAAGCAACCCTCATATATCCTTGCTAGTGTCCTCCATGACCTCCTGTTGCAGTAATCTGCACACAACGTTCTGCACATACCATCCAGCTTCCATACCATTTTCTCATTGTGTTTACAGCAGGAGCAAAAACATCCAGTTCAGGATACCGGTTAGAAGAAAAATGTTATGGGACAAAGAAGGATATGAGATCTGCAGGTCTCATTCTGAACCACAACTCAAGAAGACTCATGTAGTAATGGAACTCGGAGCAAAAAGGCCTTTGGTTACATGTAGAAGCCAAAGGTATTTCCTCACCACTTGTAATGGCATCCAAGCAGCCATAACTGGACAGTTGATTGATGAGAAAACACTTTCAGGAGTCTCTAAGATTCTCCCTTCTGGAGGTAACATTTTTCAGACAATCCAGTAACAAATGATAGGAAGCATGTACAATCCCATTCATGTTTAATCAGAAGTAAATCCTCATGTATTCAACAGGAGTCACACTTAAGAAACTCTGTGAATGGCCTCCCCCTCCCCCCAGGACCTGGAAAGGTTGCAGGCAGCTGTTATAGAACTCACCGGCAGGGGCAGCTCTCACGTGGCAGGGATCTGCAGCCTCCAAGCCTCAGAGGGAAGTGGGAGGAGGAGGGTGTGGTCAGGGGTGCGGGACAGAAAGCAATTGGCTGGCCCTGGACAGGCAGGCAAGCTGGTTAGAGGAGGAGGCACTCAGAGGTGGGACAGTCGTCCTGAATAGGCGTTAAGCATTGAGTGGCATTTCAGCTATGAGACTTGTTCCTCCAAGGCCTTACCAGAAATATTAAGTGGAACAGATAGAATGATAGAGGTTTGGCTTCCTTTGGGAAAGGGAAATTATGGACAAAAATCTTTTTCCATTAGGCAGAAATTAGGATCAACAACTGAGTTATAAAAGGAAATACATTCAACCACCCTTTCTCTTCTGTTTCAAGTTCACAAAATCATGGGGAAGACTGGAGGATGCTATTTTCCCCCCTCACTTGAAGGCTGATATTGCTGCTACAGCAAAAATGTCATTCTGAATCATGTACCTGTGAATCTTCTTTTCCTGTCTTTCATATCTTGGTAACAAAAAATGGCTATCATTTGGGAAGGAACAGGAGTTCTGACGGAAAGCTGAGAGATGAGATGGGGTTCTTTGGTTTTTTTTTTTTTTAATCTGGATTCAGTGTTGTATAAACCCAACTCGTATGTGTGTGTGTTTTAAAGAGGCAGTTCACAAGAAAATTAGGACTCTTGTAGACATCAAAATCCCTCCATGAGCAATAGTTACTCATTAGGTTTTTTCCTCCTTCCTTCTCCCTAGAAAAGAAGAAAGATTGACAGTTCTGGTCAATGAATCCTTTATAGGGTTCATTGGGTAATCAAGGACTTGGGAAAGAGGGGAAGGTTCCCTGCCCAATGAACTAATGTACTGGTGTGGATGGTAGGATGAGTTAAAAGGGCAAGTAAAGCTCTCTGCTGAGCGGGTGTTCTTTGCTTGCAGTGCAGATGGGACAAAGAGCGAGCTTCCCTCCTCCCCCCTGGACTGCTCAGCAAGAACAGTGAGGATGGAAACTGGCAGGAGAAAGTTGAGGGAAGTCTGAGATGTCATGGAGCTTTGCCTTTGCCCTAATGCACCAGCCTCCTTGACTCAAATGCAGTGCTTTTCAATGGAGGCACTGCGTAGTGTTAGCTACTCCTCCTCCAGTGCCAAGATATCACCTTATCCTCCTGCAGTGGGTGAACAGCTCCACACAGCTTCCAGTTTGCAAGTGAACTCAGTATTTTGATGCATGGGAAAGTATAAGGCAAACAGGTAGTAACTAGAGCTTCATAATAATCTCCCAAGAAGGTACACAATAACTTATGCTATTGTAAAGGATTGAGTGTTGTCCTTAACCTGGGTAAATCTGGGTTCAGGTCTCATTTAGCCATGAAGCTCGCTGGGTGTCTTATGAAGATAAAAAGACAGAGAGAATATGAGCATTGTGGAAACAGCACAATGGGATAGCTTGTCTTGTCTGGTATGTTGTTAAATATTTGTCTGAGTATGCCATTCTGACGTCCTCAGAGACTGGAGCTGGAATAAAAAATGTAATGCATGTATATATCTACTGTCTGGAGTGGCATAAATGTAAATGGTTCATTTTAATCGCCTTGGAATAGGAATGCCTAGTGTGTGAATGATAAAAAACACAATATATTTGGGGTAAATCAAACATTTGACAGATTCACTTTGAAAGGTAGCCTTAGCAAAGGATGCATATACTTGGCAGAGTGAAGTAGGATTCAAGGAAAGGCTGCTTAGTTCTCATGTAACCCTTATAGCAGTGGTCCCCAACCTTTTTATCACCGGGGACCACTCAACGCTTGACAATTTTACTGAGGCCCGGTGTGTGTGTGGGGGGTAGTTTACTCCTCTACTCTCAACCACTGCCCTAACGCTCTCTGATCGCTATGGTAATGTTTAAACATCCCTTCAAAATAAGATACAGACATGCCACAACAATGAACATAAGGAACATTTTATTTTCATGGAAATTTTAACTCATGACAATGACAAATCAATGGGAACCCTGAGCTTGTTTCTCTGCAATGAGATAGTCCCATCTGGGAGTAATGGGAGACAATGACACCCGAAGTGTGTTGTAAAGGGCCGGGGGGGGGGTGAAGTAAAGGGCCAGGGGGGGGGGAGAAGGCGTCCTTCGCGGCCCACCTCCAATTAGTCGATGGACCACATGTGGTCCATGGCCCACAGGTTGGGGATTGCTATCTTATAGCAAAGTTTGTCACTATGTCTGTTGAACACCTTAATAGCTTTGGTCTAGTATTATAAACAATTGAAAGTTCCTTACTAGGGATGTGTAATTCAGCTCAGTTTAGTCCCCCCCCCCCCAATCAATGCCAATTTGGGTTTTCCTGGCATCCCATAAGCTGAACTGCAATTTTCTCATGTGAAACATAGCCCAAATCACTGATACCCAAATCAATTTGGGTGATTTGCTGAAAGCTGGTTGGAATGGCAATTCCAAGCCATTCCAGTGATCCTATTTACTTCCCTCCCTTTGGGGCATGGGAAAATAAAGAGAGCACTGAAATAGCTGCCAGACATTAAAACTTAATAGCTTGATTGGTCCACTGATCATCTGTTCAGTTTAAATGGCTGACAGACATTTAAAGCCTCCCTTTCACCTCCTTCCTTCCACTGGGAGGGAAGCAAAAGGGATCACTGGAATGCCTTGTAACCATTCCAGCCTTACATCAGGTAGGGAAGGGTCTGATGGACATTTAAAGAGTCACTCTTCTCACTCTTCTCTCTCTCCCCCACCCTGTCTCTCAATTGCCTGGGAAGGGTCTATCAAGGCATTTAAAGAGCTGTCAAACAGCTGATCCTTGGGACACAAGCAGCTATTTCTCTGTTAGCAGAACCCGCAGTAAACCAGACATCTTGCTAATCAATTTTAACAGCATCACTTTGCAACAATATGTGAGTTCTTCCTGTCATTCACCCCAAAAGCATGTTCCAGTACTGAAGCTGATGTTCTTGTTGTTATAGCTTTTACTATTATCTCTTCACTTCCTGTTGAATTAATGCAATTTGATTTTAATTATATATGTCACTGAGGATCCTTGTAGGGACTTTTGCTCCCTTTTCTGAAGATCGCTTCTGAAGATTGGTGACAATCCAGAGAGTTCTTTGAGTGTGCCCATTAGCCCAGACAACCCATTTTGCTGCCCGAATACCACCCCATCCAAGCTGTGTTGCACTAGAAAACTTGATGCCTGGCAAGAGGCTGCCCGTATAACAGAGGACATGGTGGGCATGTTTGGAGTACAAAATCAGAAGTCCCAGAGGCAGAGTTAGTCCTGTGGCTCTCTGAACCATGACCGTGGTAAAAAACATCACACAGCCATTAGCATGCATTTAAGTATCATCATCAAACTATTTAAAAGTAAATTGGTGCCAAAAGCATGTTAGAGGCTGTGTAGAAATCCTTTGGAGCAATCCACACATGCATCTGCAACACTGTAGCTTGCTTACTGTACACCCAGTGGCTGGAAGTGGAATGAAAACCATGAGCCGGTTCTCCTGAGGAGAATGAGTGTTTCTTTTCATTTGATATTTATCTCGCCTCTCCTCCAAAGACCTCAGGACAGCGTACGTGCTTTGCTTTATGTCCACAACAATTCCCTGAAGAGGACACAGAGAAAATGACTGGCCCAAGATCATCCTGTGAATTTGAAACTGAGGATCTCTAGTCCAATAATGCCTCTGGAATTCTGACTCAGAGTGGTGGGTCGAATTACAAAATGGCTGCCACAAGCAGCAGAGCAGTTCACAAAGATGGCTATCACAGGAGGCGTAGCCACCCACTAGATATTAGGGACTGAAGTCATGTTGAACTCCAGTAATGGAACACATTTTGAGTATAATGACACCTTTAAGACCAACAAAGTTTTATTCAAGCTGTAAGCTTTCGTCTGCATAGCACACTTCCTCAGACACAAAATCTTGCAACTTGAATAAAACTTTGTTGCTCTTAAAACCTGTAATTGGACTCAAAATTTGTTCTTCTGCTCCAGACCAACACGACTGCCTACTTGAATCTAACCATAACTTTTCAACATTTCAGGCAGAAGCTCAGTCTAACATAATGCCTTTTTAAATAAACATATTGTATAATTTATTTGTTTGCATATATGAAGCTTGCCTTCAATTTTGCAAAGATGATCTGTGTGCCACTGCCAAGAGCAACCTTTAAAGAAACTGCAAACACCATGAAACCTCCAGTGGTCAATCAGAAGATCCACCTGACCACACCCACTTTCTAAAAACACCTGACAGGTACCAGGAAAGTTACTAGCGGGCACTCTAGGGCTCATGGGCACCATGTTGAGAACCTCTGTGCCAACCACATTACACTTGCTCTCAGTAAGGATCTTCCATGTAGGGGAAGGGAGAATGATTTGGAAGTTCAGTGTATGGTGTTGATTCTGTGACGGTCCATTCACATGTGCAATCTTCTACTGGATGCTGCATTAATGAAGTGATAAATGTGAATTTATAAAACAGACTACAAGCATGGGTGGTATGGGGGGGTTAATAAAATTAGGAGAAATCACCCCCCCCCATAAAGAGAAGAGTGTATTTTGGAGGCTGAAGAGAGGCAGCATGAAGTGAGAGTGACCGTATGTCATGGATGGGAAAAAGGAATTCATTGACAGAATGTAAACAGCAGAGAGAAGAACAAGTACATGACATCAAAGCTGTAAGCTGGTGGCGAATATGGAAACCAAGGGAGACTGATGGTTGATGAAACAGAATCCGAATATACAAGACTCAAGAATGCGACAACAGGATAAAATGTAGAGGAAAGCAAACATCACAGTTCAAGAGACCAGCAATGACTAGAGTGGGAGAGAATGGCAATAAACTGTATCCCTGTAAAGAAAGAAACCATTTATGTAAACTTTCATGTTTAATCCACCATGTCAAAAACCATTCGCCAAACTCCACCTGGTCACTCATCAACTGCATGATAAAACCTCGGCTGCTTAAGACTACAAAATCAGGAAGCCATTAGTTAGCAGATCATAATTCATGCCTTGGGAACTATAACTTAAGCAGTTCTTCATTTCTTCTGAATGAAATTAGTGCTCAATATTTCCTGAAATAAATTTTCTCTTACCTAGAAGCCCTCCTCTCAGGAGTGGAGAGGAAATTTTATGATAGTGACAGACTGGTATGTCCTCCCCTCCCCCCCAATGAAGAGCCAGGGTAGTGTAGAGGTTAAGAGTAGTGGCCTCCAACCTGGAGAATCGGGTTTGATTTCCCACTCCTCCACATGCAGTCAACTGGGTGACCTTAGGCTAGTGACAATTCTCAAAGTTCTCACAGCCCCCACTACCTCTCAGGATGTCTGTTGTGGGAGAGGAAGGGAAGGTGAACATAAGCCACTCCTTCAGGTAATGAAAAGTGGGACATAAAACCCAACTCTACATCTTCTTCTTCATGTATGGTAGAAGTTACAAAATAGTGAAAGAAAGGTACTCACGTTTAAAGGCACTTTGCTAATTTTGTCACCTTAAATCTTCAGATCCTAAAACTAAACTTTTCTGGTCCAGGCTCAGTTTAAGCCCTGGAAAAAATGAATATAGTATTACAGCCCAAAACTGACTGAATTTTTGTTTCCAGGCATTGGGTACAGCCAGAATATCTGTACGCCAAAATGTGCTTCAACATAGCTTGTTGAGCAGTGGATAGCCAGTTTGGGGAAAACAAAATGGCCACCTCACTTGCAGTGATGGTCTTCATGTTTGCCTATATAAAATTCAAATGCTTAGGAACTGCAGCAATGCACGTTCAGATCCTTAGTCTTGATAACATGCCACTGAAGCCTTGGCTGTTTCACATGCATAAAGACTCCAAAGAAGAGGATCACTGAATCAGTAAGAACATTAAAACTGGGCTCCAAAAAACCAAGATAAAGTTGTAAGGGAAATGCGAAAATCTCATATAATTTTTTTTCCTGGTCAATACATGTGACATCAGTTGATGCAATAAAATAATTCTTTGATTTTCTCCAGAACATTCTCCCCTCCCTCCCTCCCAAACAAATCCTTATAAAATATAAAGTAAGCTCATTTTCAGAGTTCCTTGGTCTTCACAGTTTGATGCAGAATCTTTTTGGCCTAGATTCCGTCTTGCAGGCTTTAACCCCCATGGCAAGCTGTAGCTGAAAACCCATGGATTCTACATTCATTGCCCGATTACCTTTGGTGTCATTTGATATCATTCAAATGCCTGCATCATTCCAATTTCTAACTCTGGCTGCTGTTGCCATAAGGTTAAAAAAATTGATTAATCATAAAAGCTGTTGACAAGGCTATTATATAAAGAAACATACAAAATTGATGTGCAAAGGGAAATTGCAGAGAAGATGACAGAAATAAAAAGCAAGATTAATTATTACAGACACTCCTGATATAAATGATTTTGCATCCTCTTTCATCTTCTCTTCTATGCATCTGCATAGAGGTTATTGCATTATATAATGAGTATATTGCCGATACCAGGGGCCTGATTCATGCTTCACTTAGACCAGTTTTATAGCCTTAAAAATTCCATTATGGAAGCTTCCCAGCAGCTGTAAATTTGCAAAGCACCATTGGCTTCTGTAAAATTATGCTGATTTACCCCAGCTGAGCATCTCATCCTTGGGAGAGATTTCTAATTTATAATGCTGTGAGATCTGACACCTTCCCTTTGTATACTAAACAGCCCTTATAAATGGGAGATTTCTTTTTTTTAAAAAAAAAAAAAGCATACACCAGGCATATGGTGCAGCACATCCTGCTGCAAATGTATGGAGTCTGAAGCCATTAAATAGGAGAAGAGCTGTTTGAGCACTTTGTTAATCTGGACTCGATTCCATACTGTGATACTCCCACAGAGCTCATAGGAAGGCTGTATGATATAGGAATGAAGAAGGTTGTCCATGTGTGAAAGCAATTGAACCCTAAGGAAGAACTTTCTCCTTAATGGCCACATCACACAATTCAACCAGGGCTGCCATGATGGAAATGTGAACTGAATTAATCTGTGCATAGTTGACATGCATTATTACCCTCGCCCAACTTCTCCAACACATAACTAGTTTACAATTCAAGCCCCATTCAGGATGTCTGCTTTAAAATACCAGCTCCTTGGTTGGGTGTTGAAGGTAGAACCTAAAAGAATCTTTCATGTGAGGAAAGATTATGGTGTATCATGAGTGGAATCTGGATGGATCTACAATTTACTGGCTTTACAGACCCCCAACTCTAGTTATTTGGTAGACAACCAGCTTTATTAGTTAAGACTCATAAAATACTGGCTAGTTGGCAATTGCACTGATCACCCCACTTTTAGAAGGGCAGTAAATACAAGGCATTGTTATGAGCCAGAAGTGTGATGAAGAATGTCACTTATCCAGTTAAATGGATCATGAGAAGTGCACTAGAAACTCTTAATGGTCCTTATAGGAGTACTGGTCCTTATAGGAGTTTCATACCTTCATAATAGAATGATCAGCAGCAACAAAGTGTTTACAAGTGGTTACAAACTGGAGAGAATACAAAGATGAGCTATAAACATTCAGGATCTTAAGAAGTTAATATGAATGTTTCAAACACAATGTTTGATTAAGCCACTCGGTGGAGGGAATATTAGGAATGAAACAGATGGCTCTTTTAAGATTAGAGATGAAGGCAGAGCAAGAACTGATGCCTACAAGATTTGAAATTTGATAAACTCTCGTTTCTTAAGGCACAATTTAAAAACTTGAACTGATTTCCAAGGCAGTTGGTGACTCCCCACCATGATGTATAGTCTTCTAATGAAGCTTAAACATTAACAAGGCCAAAACCAGCCTTGAGTCCACCCGACATAAATTGGCTTTGTGCAAGAGGAGCTACCGGATTACTTAACTATAGGTGGCAGGCTGGATCAGAGCCTTAAAAGAACTTAGATCAAAAATGTCAAGTTGTATAGGTTTTATCAGCAAGGATAAAATGGTGTTGCACTTACCTGTAACCATTGTTCATTGAGTGGCCTTCTGTGTAGGCATGATTGCAAACCAGCCATGGAAAAGAGCCTCCAAGCTTTTCTGAAGAAACTTCTAGGCTCTGGAGAGCTCCCTCTCCCCTCTGTCTATAGAGGTCCCTTTTCCTGTGCAACCGGGTCATGTGTGACAGAGGCAGACTGAGCACTCATTCCCCCAGTTCTCTTCTTGCTGCCATGAGGAGAGACTTTCTAAGCTGCTGCTTCATGGGACCTCAAATATAAAATTAGCTTTTTCACAGAGTACAGTGAAGTCTTTGATCTACAAATTGGTAGGATGGCTCAATTTAAGAAGTGTGGAGAGTGCAAAGTGAAAATGGCCCTGAATAACAATCCCTCTTTATGGAAGCTCTTCTCGGTGGCTGGCCTGCAATCATGCAGTCCCACATGGGACTGCACAGAAGCCATGACAATGAACTGGGTCAACGTCTATGGGTTGAAATAGCACTGCCTAACGTTTCAGCGCTTACAAATGAGCAAACCAATAAATTCAATGCTACTTTTTCTGAGGCAAACACTGAAAAAGCAATTTCTGTGCATTTTAAGTAGTGGTTTGAGGATTATTAAACAATAACTCCAGAGCCAACAAAACTAGTCCATTTTAATGAATACCGGTTTAGTGAATTCTGAATCTGTCAAAAAGAGTTGTTGGGAAGAACAGTCAATTGGTACAAATGTGAGTGCAAATTCTCTGGGTTATTTGTTTTGTTTTACTTTTAAAGCATTTCGTTCAAAGTATATTAACTTATGTGCACGGTACAAAGTCCATGTGGTTTCCCTCGGTGACGATAAAAAGCGTACTTTATTATAAATGGAAGTAAAAATTAAAATGGAAAAGAGAGGTCACAGTTTTGTCATTGGTATGTGAAGGTTATTCCAAGGACCCATCCAGAGTTCCTCGTCATCAGACTGTGTGTGATCACTGGGTAATTCCAAAGGCTCCTTGATATCCTCGTTATCAACAACAGACTCTTGCTCTTCTGTGCTTTTCAATCGGTTCCCCCCTGACTTTGTTGCTATGTTGTCAGGGTCTATAGCAGAGGACGCAAAGGAAACACTACATGGTCTTGTGTTTAGTTTGTCAGTCGTTGACACCCCAGTTGAAAATGTGTTCAATGGGACATTCTCTTCATGTGTCACTGCTAGCTTATCCAGTTTCTTGAAATGTTTCCCCAGCCTCACGGGGGAGGTGACCTTTAAACTGTTTGAGAGGCAACTTCGCCGGGTTCTGATAACTGATCCATTTTGGGCTATGTAGATATTGCCATTGATATTGGTTTGAATGTTGGGGTTGCTGAGACGGTTCTTCTGACTTTCCGGAGCGCTGTCCTCCCCTGTGGAGCTGGTCTCATACTCTGGATCAACTACTAACTTGATTCTTTTCTTTCTGGCCCACTATGAGACAACAAAAAATATCAAAGTTCAGATTTCAGACCTTGAATGACATAGCAATATTAACACTCATAATAAACAAGAATGTCCTATCTACCTCAAATAAAGGAGATATTTGAGGTAATAGTAGTGATAGGATCAAGACATAAACTCTAAGTCAAACAGACGCTTAAGATATAAATTAAATAAACATTTAAAACATAGTTAAAATTAATTGCTAATTAAAAGAGAAATATGAGACAACAAAAAGAGAAAGAAATTATGTAGGTACTTCATGGTGCATTTTTAAAATATAGTACTTCTAGTTTCTTTTTAGCTGGTGGGCAGCAATATTATGTAATTTTGGTAGCTCACAAATTAAATCCATTTAGCCTCATTGTTTATTTATGGATCAGATAGCTTGCATGCCCAGAGAACCACCTAAATTCTCTGTAAATATTCCTCCCTTCTTGCCACATGGATTCCTTATTCTTCAGCATACTGGAACCAAGTAGGTAACCAGGACGTGGATTTTGGAAGATGCAGTTATGACCCCCCTCTGAACTGCAATCATTTAGAAACTCCAAGCTATGGCATTATTCTCATAACACTGAAAATGGTTTTATATTCAAATAGGTTCTTCGGTGTGTTTCCTCAGTGGGGCAGGCTTCCTCAAGAGGTGGTGGGTTCTCCCTTGGAAGTTTATATCAGAGGCTAGATAGCCATCTAACAGAAATGCTGATTCTGTGAACTTAGGCAGATTGTAAGTGGGTGGGCAGATGGGTTTGTTTCTATGCCTGGCTCTTGTGACCCTTTCTTGCATGCCCAAGGAAATGCTGATTGTCACTTTGGGGTCAGGAGATGAATTTCTTCCAGGCCAGACTGGACAGGGGGTTCTGATTTTTTTTGGGGGGGGATCATCTGGGCATGGAATTGGGGTCACTGTGATAGGCAGACGGTTGTGAATTTCCTGCATTCTTCAGGAGGTGGGACCAGATGACCCTGGAAGTCCCTTCCAACTCTATTATTCTAGGTGTGCTTAGTTTCAATTTTATATTAGTCAGTGTTCCCATAATGTTGGTGAATTTCAGTAAGTGAAGAAAATGAAACAGAACGGGAAAAGGTAACCACATAAAAGCATCTCAATAGGAGGTGGCAGGATGAGTTTGGCAGGGAATCTCTAGAGGTGGAGAACTGGGTCCCATTAAGCCATGGCAGAGCAGATGCTAATTCAAAGCTACAGGGTGACAGTAAACGGTAATGATTTTTCCTGGCCTCCCCTCTTACTGTTTGTGACTCAGTTGTTTCAGAAATTAATTCAAATATCTTATGCTTGATATACTTACCCCTGTTATCAGACTCTGAATTTATACAAGAAAAAGGCATAAATGATGCACAAGACACAACCAAAGTATCAAAGGTATCACACAGTAAGCAAAGGGACATGAACTGGCCCTTAAATAGCAAGATCTGGGGCTGCATTTGTACCAATAGAGTAAATATTTGCAAAACATTGCATCCATCTAGAATTATTTCAAGTACTGTGCTGTGATGGCAGCTCATAAAGAGCATTTCTGTTTCACATGGCACATTATGTCAAAAGCAATGGTATTTTGGAGCTCAACAATCTTGATTTTTTGCAGAAAGTGCAGAGGTTTCAATACTGGTGCTGAATGAAAAACCCTGATAAATCTAGGATTGTGCACTCAGAATATCGCACACCATGAAACTCCAGCATGTACAAGTACTTCACCATTTAGATTAATGGAATTCTATATACCTCATTTGGGAAAAAAATAGCTGACGACTATAGGAAAGTATAATTATATCTACACAAAGCAAGAGTTTCTAAATTTGAACACTAAGAATGCAAATTTAAAGGAAAATTAACAGTAAGGTTAAAAATTAGATTTGATGTGAAACACTTAGCTTTGGAATTGTGGTGAAGACACAATTGGGACATGCAATGGGTTGGGAAAGGCCATGAAGACACAATTATTTTCAGCAAATAGTTCTACGATGCCAAGTTGTATAAGTCTTGCTTTCTAAGGCATGGATGGACAGATGTCTTCAGAAAAAGCAAACCATGCAGTATAGAAATAGATATTTTCTGGATTTAAAACTCAGCATTCAGATGTCATTCCTGATGGCTGGTACATCTGAATGTACATGCATGAGCACCCCGTCACAGATCAAACATCACAGGCAAAAAGCCCACATCAACTCACACTCCTTCAAATGAAATCTTTTACCACTGGAGTACCACTGACACCTGCTTTAAATCTATAAGTGCCCAATATTCAAGAAAACATATGCAATTATATTGTGTGAACCAGAACTGAAAAAAGCTCTGTAGAAAGATCCTGAAATCTAGGGATATCTCTAAGAATAAAATTCAATTATTCACATCTGGCTATGCAAAAGGAGAAAGAGCTCGATATCTGAACATAGCATTCCTTCCTAGTTCTAACATATCTGCATTTATACAAATGCCTGAAGTTTGTCAAGCTATTCAGGTATGAATCTATCATTCTTCCTTTCCAAAAGGTTTTTTTTTAAGTAACAGATGGAAGTATTTAATAGTCGCCAGTTGTCCCTAACAGTCAGTGCTCAGAATGCCATAATGTCCTCCCACATCTCAAAAAAGGCATGCAGAGAACACAGCAAACCAGAGCACACTTCACTGCAAACAGCCCACCTACTGTTGTTTTGTTTACATTTTTCTAAAAAGATGTGGAATCAGTAGGAACATCTGACTCTGATGCAGTAGTAGTAGTAGTAATAGTAGTAGCAGTTGTTGTCCCACGATCTGATCTACTTTTGCCAAAGGTGGAGGATGTCTCAGATTCATCTATCTCCTCTTCGTCCATAACGGATGTCACTTCTTCCTCTTCTTCTGCTACTTCCTGTATTGCAGACTCACTTCCTGCTGTGGACAACTGCATCTTGGAACTGGTCTTGGAGCTCTTGTCTTGAACTGATGGCACAGAGCTAACTTCACTGCTCTTGGAACTTAGCACTGATGATATCTTTGACTTGGAGTCTTCTTCGGTATCGCTCACTTTGCTCTGAGAACCAGACTCTTCTGAGCCATCAGATGCTTCCTCGGATTCGCTGCCTGAAGAGGATCCTGATGACTCTGAATCTTCGCTTTCTTCATCAGAATCCACAGTACTCTCATTGGTTTCATCTTGGTCCAGCGTCACTTTCAAGTGGTCCTTATCCGACTCAGATCCGCTGCTTGTGGATGCTGATGACTCCTCGCTGGAGGAAGACGATTTTCTCCTCCTTTTCCTCTTCTTTCCATAGTCACTCTCTTCAGATTCACTTTCTGCAGTGACACTAATAGAAATCCCTGACTTGGATTCTGATTCGCTCAGTTCCTCTGATGTACGGTCTCGCGGTTTCTTGGAAACACTAGGGCGTTTCAGAGCGCGGCTGGGCTTTTTGGGCAATGGCTTGTCCTCTGCTGATTTCTGAAAATAGCTTCCTTTAATAACCATGCTGTCTTCTCCTTCTGCTTGGCGTGCTTCCATCAGCTTGTCGTAATCTGCATCTTTGGTTCTTACTTTGTGCAGCATGGGGAATATCTTTGCTTTCTTCCAAGGAGAAGGTGCAACCTCAATGGCTGCTACAGGTTTGTGGGTGCTGACTGCTACTCGGCTCATCTGCATCACTGCTTTCAGTTTCCTTCTACCCTGGACGGGTCTTTCTGTTACAGCTCTCCTTTCACCTACAGCACTAACAGCTACTCGAGGCACTGGTCTGTGACTTATACCTCTGCCTGCAACAAGTGGACCTGGTCTCCTTCTCTGCAAATTATAAAAAATGAAACTTCAGTACAGTTCTGGGAATGCAATCAAGACATCCTGGAATACTTAAGGCAGGAAGCAAAAAAGAATTGGTGTTTGGACGTGGGGTTTATCTGGAATCATTCAAGAAATATCTTGATATCACCTTTTTCACAACACAGGAAGTGATGGAAAAAAGACAGCTATCTGCGCACATCCCTGAAAGTATTCAATGCTAACTTATCAGCCTCACTCCATGCAGCTATTGGTATAAATACTACATAAGGTATCAACTAGACTTGTTACAAAATGCAACATGTGATCTATGTACAGCCCAGTTACATTTCCTGCCTCCCCTTTGCAAAAGAGCCATCTCCATAACATCTGCAGTGAAGGCAGGAAACATCTTTATGACATTCTAATCCGGGTCTTCAGCATAATACATTTATCAGGTCATTGCGATGGTTTATACCCTAGGAAAGGCTGCTTTTAAGATATGGACTAGTTATAATGATAAATTGTCCTTTAGTGCAATAAAGCAGCTTTTAAATTATCTCTCTGTCCACTAGAGTGTGGTACAGAACTGAAAATGAATAGGAAGAAAAACATTACCATTTTTCCTTATGAGGTGATGCTATGCACAACATGCGGCTGCCACAAAAAATACCACACACAAAAACACGAAATCTGTTTCCCTGAGGTTGCTTTTCACATGCAAATGTGATGTCTGAAGTTCTATGAATTGCCAGGAGTGTATTTATCATAGCAACATCACCTCATGCAGATGTGCTACTGCTATGGGATGTACCCAAATGACAGCTGTGCATAAATTACTGCCGGCGTATGCAAGCCATCAACTTTGTCCATATATGCTCGCCGGTTCTATACCATCCACCTATGGTATGAAATTACGAGATTCATGTCCTAGATTTAAGACAGCAGTTTGGTTTAATGTTGTCTTCACATACAGGGTATATCATTAAAAATACTTTTACTGTTGCTTAATTGGGGGGAGGGTGCTTTTCATTTGGCAAAATCCAGATGCTGTGTCTGAAATGATTTTATAACACAAAGTATTGATTTTACAAACATAATATTACAAACTATAGTGATAAACACAGGATTTTAAAAATGTGAAAGAACAAATTTACCTCAGCTTCTGGGCCTTGTGGACTGTAATAGAAACCACCATCGCCCTCCACGACCACTTCACCATATTCATCATACATCCCAGAAGGAGACAACAATCGTCGACGACTTCCGTATTGAGGCAATTCGTACCTGGGAAAAAAGCCAGGTACAGACATTCTCTATGTTTGTATGCATGTAGATGGAGAGTGTTGACAAGCACACAGCCTTCTTTAGTAGTATAATGGTGGCCTTATTCTACAAATTCTATGCTTCCTGAATTTTGTTGCTACATGCATTTGTGCTTCAATTGGTTTAATTTCACACAACTTCTTGGTGCAACAAGATATATGGGTTTTCTTTCTGTTTTTTTTTCTTTTTTACCACAACACATTCTCTTCCAACAGCTAAACCCAATGAGATGCTGGAAGTCCTGTGCATATGCTTTCAAGGTGTTTTTTTTTAATTACTGAGATTGGGACAGGTATGTGAAGGGGGTGGGGTTTAAACTGTCCTCCTCCTGTGCTCTTTTGTCAACCTGAAATGGGCCTATGGAAATTCTGTTTGCCCTCTTGGGTCAAACATGCAAATACTAAAGAGGAGCTCAGACAAACATCCTAAAAAGTCTTTTGCCAAAGCCCCGTTAAATTTCAAACCATAATTTTAGTATCTTGGCACAAAGAATTTGGTCAAACCCTTAAGATCTGGATGTACACTTAATGCATATGTTTTGATAAGCTGTCTATAAGAATAATATTTTGTCAATATAAAGATGCAAGTATTTGGGATAGGACTTCAAAAGTTCTCACGTAACAGGAAATCAACAATATTTTCCCATCTGTTGATATCTCAGAGCATATTATAAATTCCTGTGTTCTTGTAACTTACAGAATGCTGTTCTGCTAACTTTTTAAAGATTCTGTGCTTGTTACATGTACAGAATTATTTAAATAAAGAACAATTAGTAGATTGAAGGAGAAGACAATACCAATGTAATATGCTGGGTTAAATCTAAAGGTTGAGTTTCATCTCTCTTGAAGTTTCATTACCTCTAGAGGTGACAAATAAACATTCTGGTGTTCACAACAATATTTAACAGCTTATTTCATAAGAACTGCACAACAGACTTTGGCCTGTTTCCTGGAAAGTATCTCCCCCCACCCCCCATGCCACACACCAAGTTTAAAAAAATTATGTGTGTCATCAAGTCCCAAAATGCTACTAGTCATACCCAAACTCTCAGCAAGAACTTGTTTGTGTATCATCACATTGCACATATTTCCACTGTTATAACGATACAGATCTCAGATGTGTGTAGGAAATACAGAAAAAATAATACCCATGTTCATAACTGTAGTAATCTTGTCCATAGTACTCTTGGCCAGGATCTATACCAGATTCCATAGAGAGCTCCTGTAAATCACAGTATAAAGAAATTTCACCAGAATATTAGGGAGGGAGGTAAAAGTTATGGGCTTGTGGCAATATCTTTCACAGGAATCAGGCTTTGAGTATGTACCTATCTGACACACACTTGTGTGACTTGGGCCAGGGACAGCAAGTATGAGATATAAGTGTGTGTACACTCAGCTTAGAGGCTAAAATTAATTAAGCGCATCACTGGGGAAGGGGGAGGGTAGACCATACTGAGTGAATGCACGATTCAGCCAGTTCATATACATACTCATTTGTGTGATGCTGAACTAACAAGTTTTGTTCACTACCACCTGAAGATATTATTGTATGTCTGGATGTCTAAACCCTGTCTTTCTTTCCCAAAGGTGAAACAATGCCAAATTTCAATTAACTTTCCAGTGATCAAGGATATTGTCCGTCCTTCCTTAATGGACGGATTATTAGAGCGGAAAGAATGTAAGTAATTATCATTCCAATCCTTGAGCATGGCTTATGACACTGCAACTAATTATATTATTTTGGACTAGAATGAAGTTTGGAAAGATTCTATGACAGTCTAGAAGCTAGACTAAAATTTGTAGAAATTTCAGTATTGCATACTGTAGATATGCAATAATTACACAATTGAGTCAGTGTGCTAAGCACATGAAGCTGTCTACAGTATTGTCAATTAAACTACAGTGAATAACTACAGTGTTTTTATTTTTTTTAAAAAAGAACAAAATATATATCTGCTTTCCTTCACTGATGAACCCAGATAGATGCTGAGAGCCAAGAGATCGGGTATCCGATCATATTCCACATGACTACTATGAAAGTTCTAGAATAGTGACAAGGAAAAAAAGGGGGTACCTCTGGTCGGAGGAGAGCAGGCCTTAGCAGTTGCTGTTGCTGATAAAGAAAATTGAAAAGGGAAAGAAGGTTAGGAAGAAGATTTAATTTAAAAAATGCAAGTCATTTACTTATGAAAAGGTTAAAAGGTAACCTTTAAACCATGTAACAACAGAATTTCTGCTTAGGCCTATAATGTATGAAATTTACTTCAGTGCTTCTTCAGAATTCACCTTTGTGTACTGAAGCTGTGGTTAAGTTTCAGTGAAAACTTTCTGCTGATGGAAATGAGGGCAATTTTTGCCGACTCCCTTCTCCAACTCTCCTCTCTTGCTGTCTCCAGTGTCCCCATGTGCAGGGAGGGGAATTTGGAGCTGCAGCGGGTGGGCACAGTCAGAGAAATCCCATTCTGCAGACAGAAATTGTTTCTGGCAGTGGAGATTTCCATCTGGCTTCTCTGAAGACAAAGGCCAAAGTAAGGGTCCCTGTTTCCTGTTCTGTGATCTGTGTTATGCAGTGCTTCTATGTCTGTAGGGACCAGACTTTCTAGCAGAAGATGGTTGCTTTCCATTGATAGTCAGAAAGTTTCTTATGAGACCCTTTGAATTCATTCTGAACAAATTTTCAGCTACGAAGCACTCAGAAACTATGTCACTGTTAAAAGGTGCCATGAGTACAGACTATAGCTTTCCCTTTCAAAATATGTGTCAGGGCTGACTGGGGGAGGATTAGAATATTGTTACGTAATTTGATGAGGAAAGAGTAATTTCATATACAAATGTGCCATTAGCTGCTGCTGTGACCAAGGATCTGACCCGAGTACAAAATCTATCTCATGGTACAGTTCTGGCAATCTGAGCTCAGTGTGGCCAGCCATCACACAAGAAAGGAAAATAGCCACCAACTGAGATAACGTTTAAGGAGCTTTCTCCCTGCTGGAAAAGGGATGTGTGTGGGAAACCGTGTCCATTGCGACGGCTCTTGTGGTCACCAAAAATTTTCTCTCCTAAAATGCTCAGCCTAGATTACATTTACATGACAGTTATTTTTGAAAATGCAGTGTGCCCAGAAAGTATAAATGTAAAGGTAAAGGTATCCCCTGTGCAAGCACCGGGTCATGTCTGACCCTTGGGGTGATGCCCTCCAGCGTTTTCATGGCAGACTCAATACGGGGTGGTTTGCCAGTGCCTTCCCCAGTCATTACCATTTACCCCCCAGCAAGCTGGATACTCAGAAAGTATACTAATTGATAAATACATATTCCATGATACAAGTAGAAAAAGACTTCCCCCTAACAGCCAGTAAAACAGATTAATGAACTAGAAAGTTCGGAGGATACCTGTTGGATCCAGCCCTGGTCTCCAGTTTCATTGATAATACAGGTTAGTTTTATAGTCAACAAGAACTTTTATCCATCTGCCTGATCAACAAGACAATATTACAAAAGCTATTCTAAAGAGAAGTCTCACAAATTAGAACTTGCTGCCAGAAAATGAACTTTGCTTTGCTTACCTCTTGCTGTGCGTAGCCTCGCCTGAAATTCAGGGGGGGGGGGAAACATTAATACAATTATTCAAGTTATAAATATCTATCTATCTCCACCAGCCCTAGTGTCTCAACAGAAGGCAGAATACTTCATGGTATAACTTAAAAGTAAAAGGTACTATGGCACATACCAATAAATTGTTATGAAGAATGGGAATGTTTTACAAATTTGTGGGAAGACTTCCCCCTCTCTTTGCTTCCTCAGCCAGAAGCTACAAGCTCCTGAGGGCACTTTTAGCCCACTATGTTTCACAGCACAGAAGATATCCAAATTCTATTGTTTAATCTCCATCTCACTTAGGATGGATGAGGGGTATAAAGGGGGATTAAAAAGCTTTAATGTGTGGTTGGCTCTTGAGTGCCTCCATTGAAAACAATAATCAACACTGAAAGAATGGTTGTTATGGCAACCATGTGTGAATAGGCTATTAATATCTCTTCATGACAGATTCTGACTTGGGAAACTAGTGCACGAGTATTGTGAATATGTATATCATCTGGCACAGGGTAACTATTCACATCCTAAGCCACAGCTCCTTCAGCACATTAATTCCCCATCTACTCCCTCCTCCGGTGGGATTCAGTGCAGTTCATGTGGCATTTCCATCTGGGCATGGGATTATCTGTCACGCTCTTCCCAAAAAAAGTCATTTAAGAAAATCAGAGAACCTTCAAGAGATATTATATTTTGTTACATTACAAAAAGCTGCAATGAAAATGGAATTGTTTTAGTGCAGATGTGGGAGCTGTGGGACAGGTCTGTGGATATGAGTGGACCTATGTTAAGATGATCTGTGGCTGCCACCACAGCTCAGTGGAGAGTAACTTTCCCTGCTAAAATATTTGCAGCAATTTGAAGTCTGCATGCAACTTGTATATAAACAGATTCTCATTATTTCACCTTGTAAGGTTTTGACTGTAAGATTCTACTAATTCACACTTATAACATATGAACATGTTTCAAAGATTATTCCCTGGGGGGGGGGACAGAATATGTATGTCACACATTCTTTCCCTATGAACAGTTGTTTCACATTCCCCCGAAGTTTTTTTTTTTAATACATAAAAAAGGACATTCCAAAGTTCTTGGGCTTACTTGCGCAGTTGGTCCAGAGTTTGAGTCTTGAGTGTCTTCTATATGCTGATGACATCCATTTATATCTGCTGATGGATGACCATCTGTTGACACCTCCAGATTCTCTGGCCAGAGGTCTGGAGGCTGTGGTGGGATGGTTCCAGCAGAGTCAGCAGAGGCTGAATCCAATCAAGACAAAGATCTTCTGGCTGGGTCAAAAAGTCCCAGGTGAGATAGTGCTACTTCTGGCCTTTGATGGGTTCCAATTAACAGTCTCAGAGACTGTCAGGCATCTGGGTGTTTGGATGCCTCCTTTTCCATGGAGGCCCAGATCACAAATGTCGCATGCTGGGCATTCTATCACTTTCACAAAACATGACAACTGGCACCATATCTATCAGCATCCAACTTAGCTACAGAGGTCCATGCAACAGTCACCTCCAGGCTAGATTTTTGTAACTCACTCTGCCCAGGGTTACCCTGGAGACTGCTCCAAAAACTCCAATTGGTCCAAAATGTAGTGGCTTGGGTCTTAACTGGGACCTTATGGAGAGTGCACATCCAATCAGTGGTCTCCCAACTGCACTGGCTCCAGATTGGAGACTGGATCTGATTCAATTTTTTCATTACAACCCGTAAAGCCCTAACTGGTCTGGGACCCTCATATATACGGGATCCACGACATCCTCCCAAGAACACTACAGTCTAGTGACCAGAACCTGCTTAGAGTCCCCAACCCTAAAGAAATAAAATTTACTTCAGACAGGGCCAGGGCCTTCTCAGTTCTGGCCCCAGCCTGGTGGAATGCTCTGACAAAAGAGATGAGAGTCCTGCAGCACCCTAAGTAGTTCTGCAGGGCTTGCAAGACAGAGCTGTTCTGCCAGGTTTATGGTTGAGTTAGGAAGAGTCCATCAAAACTGCCAGCCTCCCTAACCTAGAACCCACCCTAGTAGAACATCACTGGGATGATACATATGTTCCCTTGAATTATTATATTTAGGTAATTTAATGATTTTTAATGTTTTTAATTATTTTATTAATTATTATGTATTTTTGTGGTTGTAACCTTGTAAGCTGCACTGAGTCTTTGGGGAATAAATGATAAATCATGATAATAACATTGAATTAGTCACAAACACTAGGAAAATAGATGGAACATGAAGTAGAAACTTGCAGTAGTAGAACTTCAACCTGGAGACACAGACTTTAAACTAACCAAATGAATGAGAGACTAAGAGAAGAATCCCAGGCAGGTCTACTTGAATCTTACTCAATTTAATGGGGTGAACTCCCATGAATATGTTCCTTTGATGATACTGTAAGCCTGTGATCCTTGGCACAGTTACCTAGAAGAAACAGCGCCATGCAGTAAGTTTCCCTCCCATCTACTCCCTGGCTTCCCAAGAACCTGGGCTCATTCTACATATTGAATAAATGCAGTCACTATTTACCTGCAAGGCCTGCATATTGTGGCAGTGAGGGACCCCGTACCCTAGGAAGATGTACCAGCCAAAGGTAAAGGGGGCAGGTCTATGACCCTCAGCAAGCCCTGCATGCAGGCAGCTGCAGACATGCAGGAGGTATGATGAGGAGGGAGAAGGCTGGGCTGGACAGGGACCCCTTTAAAGGGGCCCATGCCACAGCCTGTGGCCTCTTTTCCCCCTCCCAGCTGGCAAGGAAGCTTCCCACCCAGTACACCCTTTTCCTCATATTTTGTTAACATGTTATGCTGGTTGGTTCAATTCATTATATAATCACAGCTGGTGGTCTGGGACATGTGGGCAGATCCTCTGGGTGGGGGCGGCTATACTTACATGCCAGCCTTCCCATTTGAGGGGCCTCCATAAGAAACTGCGTAGATGTGAAGCTGCACCCCCAAGAGAAGGCCTGCCAGCTTGCATTTCTGGGTGGCAAGGGAACCCAGTGGAGGCTGACATACACTGGGTTTTCAAACAGGATGCCACCTCCAATTGCCACAGCAGGCCGGGGGGGGGGGGCGATGACAAGGATCAAGGCAGGTGCTGTCAGATTGTTGTGGTCATGTTCTGCTGGCTGTGGGATTGCCTTGTGGTCAGCTGGCCACAAGAGGGCAGGATCCACCAATGCGGTGCATACGCTCAGTTACCTTAATAAAGTTGAACAGTATGTGGGTCTTCCTTCAGCCATGGGAACACGTCCACCCTGCCATGCAATACCCTTTAGAAATAGGTTTTTCTGTTTTGCCCAAGAAAATCCAGCTGCAAAAGCACACTGAAAGTGTATTATCCAACATATATGGACTGAGCCCTTGTCTGCTCTGAGCCTACAAGTGGAGTTTTGGTTGTGCTGCACAGAAGATGAGGGAACGGGGAAAACGTGATGGAGGAAGAGTGGTTGCAGCAGCTGTTAATTCTACATCTTGGATTTTAAACACAGACAGCCCATCAGCAGGTGGCATCTTGGCAAGGTTTCAACTCAGATGTGCACCTCTGATGCCAACAGGATATGTCCCCAATAAAAGCCCACAGGGTTACCAGCATGAGCAGTTCATGATATACTTTGTATCATTGATTTTAGTCAGATTTTAAGAGCGCTTAACTCTCTCCGGACTGTACCTTTCATGTTTTCCATGTTATTCAGAACTTCTATTTATATCCTGACACAGACATAAGGAAGGCTTGAGAGAGAGTTAAGTGCACAAAATCACCATTTAAACTGAGCTAGACACAAGACAGCTGTTAAAGGGAATGGTAGAAGGGAAAATAAAAAAGACAATACTGTGAAAGATAATGGTCATATTTAATATTTAATGCTGCCATCTGCAAAGTTTTACTATTAACATTCTGTCTGTGCAGTTGGTTATCAGAAGTAAATTGCTGCTGTTGCTCACATGATAGGAAAGTGATGAACAACTGAAATGAATATTTATCATCAAAAATATCTTTTGACTTTTTGAAGTCGACTGAAGCTGTGCAAATTCTCGTATCTTTTTTTCCTGAAGTATGTATTATGTGATGAGTCACCTCATGTCTTATAATCCTGGCTTTTGTCATAAGGAAGGGGCAATTTCATTCATTCATTCATTCATTCATTCATTCATTCATTCATTCATTCATTCATTCATTCAAATTTATGTTTGGATGTATCACTTTTTAAAAAAATAGCAGACTCTGGCTCTGCAGCCTCCCCCATCAACAGGCCCCATGCTTCAACAAGAGGGAAAAGATGTACAGTGCCTGAATATTCAGATGTCAAGGGGGAGGGGCAGGATCTTCCAGCCCTAGCCTGGACCAAATGCCTGGTGGAAGTGTGATAGTTCCAACAGGGCCCTCAGCTTTTTCCTCTTGTAGATAGAAATGAGTGGGAAAGAGAAGAGAATGTTTACAACTCATTTTACAGCATCTCCCTGGTCACTTTTTCCTCAACTGGAGATTCATGCCCAAATTTACAAGAAATCTCCATCTTGGAGAAAATAGCTGAGGAAATGGGATGAGGTATCTTTAACACATCCCACTTTCTCCTGAATTTTCACTAAGGCCGGTCACCCATTTCCAATGATATTTTGCAAAGAAGTGCCCTTTAGGTTTCAAGGCACAATGTAAGAATGTGTGTAATTCTTTTCATAGTCTCCCAAAATGGTAACGTAGTGATCCAGAGAAAACTGTGCACACACAGGTATGCTTGGAAATGAACACAGCAGGTTGGAGCCAGTCTAAATGTTACATTGGCTAATTGGGCAAGTCAAAAAAATTAAATACTTAGGTTCACTGGTGCAAGAAAAGAAAGTGTCATCTACTACTGAAGTCCACAATAGGATTGGCCAAGCAACATCAGCATTTGCCACACTCAAATGGTGCCTCTGGAAGAAGATGAACATCTCTCTCAATACCAAAGTTCTTCTCTTCCAGACACCAATCCTGCCAATCCTCCTATATGGATCAGAATCATGGAGTTTACTAAAACCTGACATAAACAAACTCGGCAGATTCTGGGTGTCTCTCTGTGAACATAATCAAACTGAGACAATTCAGACAAAATGTGACAACCAGCTGCAAATTAAAGAACAAATCCAAAAAGCAGACTGCAATGGTTTGGCCATATCTGCAGAATGAATGCCAGCAGACTGCCTCATAAACTCATCTGGCGAGAACGACCAACTGAATGGAAGATCCAACAACTGGTGCCAAAGAAAACATGGCTTAAACAGATCGAGGAAGACCTTAGAAACCAGTGATTGACTATCCATAGGGCCAAAACTACTGTCACCAATCGCCAAGAGTGGAAACATGTTATAAACAAAGCAAAAAAAAAAAAATCCAGTGGCACCTACAGCAGCGTACTGGCTGAGAGGACAGCCTGCTCCGCCAATCGCCAGCTAAAGGATAAAAAGATTTGCTAAACTTTTTAGCCTTTCTCCTCCCACTGTGGCCCAATGATCTCTATAAAATGCTGCTCTTGAAGGACAGGACAACCTGAGGAATGTCAAAGGAAGAGGGAATCAGCAAGAATTGGCAATTTAGTCTGAATAAAATCCAGAGAATAGCTAATTTTTTATGTGGGACACATCTTCTGGTGCACCTCTTCAAATGGAAATGTAAATGGATGTGATGTCTGTTGTCCTGTCCACAAAGTGTGCCAGAAGATGAGGAGGGCCCAGCCAGTGGCCCTGCCAGACCTCGGGGACTGGGCAGCTGCTGCATGACTTGCGGCTTCAGTTGCCCTGTCCCCAAGGTGTTAGCAGCGGCTGCACTGGCCCCAGGGGTCTAGGCAACTGCTGGACAACCCGTGGAGGCTGTGGCAATGGTGGAGGAGCAGGTAAGCAGGAGGGGGAGGGGGAAAGGAAAGGGAGTATGTGTGTGTGTATACATGTATATGTGCATTTGTTTGCTTGCTTAGCGGGAGGTAGGTTGGGAAACCAATTGGTGTAGGGGGAAATGGGGGAGAAGGTGTCTCTATCTGTGTGTGTTTGCGAGTGAGGGAGGGGAGAGGAAGCAAGGAGGAAGTTGGAAAACCAACAGGTAAAGGGAGAAATGGGGGAGGGAGGAAAAGGAGTCTCTGTATGTCTCTCTGTGTGTTTGCGAGGTAGGGCAGGGGCCCTGACCAAATCGCTCCAGAGCAGGTACGTATCCCACATACCTTCTGAGAATCAGAAAGCTATGTGGGCTTTGGGTCTCAGGAGAAATCTCCAGTGACAATATGTATCACCAAACCACAGTATGTATTACTGAAAATGTAAACATTCTTTACAAAGTAATGTACTTGTTTTAGTAAATAAGATGAAGTTTTGGAAATGACTGCCATAGATTTTTATCTGGGTCTTAGAGACAAAGTGGGATATAAATCCATAAACAAATATCTTATTTAGAAAAGGCCCATTTTATTCCTCAATCAGAGCTAAATTTCTTAACTCTCTGCTGTGTAAAAGAGAACTGCATTCGGATGAACGTAAGATTCAGTTTCTTTTGACATCCCAGAACCCTGATATAATTGAACCAGTTGCAAAGTTTTTATATCTTGCCATGAGAGATCGTGAATGCATTTTGTCCTACTCTAAAGCATGATCTCTGCCTTTGTTTTGCACTTTCCCTCTTTATATTGTACTTTTATATGCTATTAAAGGCTTGTTGTTGTTATTTAGAAAAGACAGATAACTTCATACTCAGCTTTAGTTCTTAAACCTTGTTGTTGTGAATGGTTTCTTCATAATGTGCAAACCAGAGAGAACTTCTAGTAGCTGGAGGAAGAATAGTAGAAATACCTCTTGCCTTGATGTCAATCTTATAAAAACATCTTTCAACTTAAAAACAACAGTGCATTTTATTTATTTATTTACTTTCAAGTTTTTATACTGCCACTCTCCTTTCGAACTCGCGGCGGTTCACAATAAAACAATAAAAACCAGTACAACCCCCTAAAAAAACCCTTAAAAACATTAAACAATAAACGTTGAACATTACAGATGGTGTTGCAAGAATTCTAACCCCCACCCACTGTCCAACTAGGGGTCAAGAGCTCTCTTTCACTGGGAGTGGGGGTCCTGATTTAACCAACGCTAAGGGATCTGCTGATGGTAACTCTGGGACCCACCATGGTCTCAACCATATGCCTGGTGGAAGAGTTCTGTCTTACAGGCCCCACAGAAAGCCGACAAATCTGACAGGGCCCATAGCTCTTCGGGGAACTCATTCCACCAGGTTGAGGCCAGGGCCAAAAATACCCTGGCCCAGTTTGAGGCCAGGCAATTATCCTGGGGCCCCGGGACAGCCAGCAAATTCATACCCACAGAGCAAAGTGCCCTATGGTGGGCAATAGGAGATAAGCAGTCCTGCAGATAAGTAGGGCCCAAACCGTGTACAGCCTTAAAGGTTAGAATCAATAACAATGTGGGGGGTTTTGCATGAGAGCTCACGTTTTCCTACAGTCTATATCAGCCCTTTAAACATGCATGCTTAATGTCATTCACACTCAATTGTTCAGTCACAGCCAAAGAACATAAGAAGAACCCTGCCGGATCAAACCAGGGGTCTATCTTGTCCAGGATCCTGTTTCACACAGATGCCAACCAGTTGCCTTGGAGAGTCAAGGCACGGAGGCCAAGCTTTTCCTGCCGGTGCCGGAATTCAAAGATTTGCTACCCATGTATTTGGAGACTCCATATTCTCATCACTGATTGATCTATCCATCCATAATTTTACAGCTTCCCTCTGCTATAGGAGTAACCCCCAGAACCAGAATTTGGTGGGAATTTCTGGCTGCCAAAGGAGGAGAGATATGTGGAAGTCATGACTAGTAGGCAGAAATCTTTGCACCTGTATAAAGATGCCATTGGATTTATTCCATTATAAACTCCAGCCCTGGGAACTGCTGTTCAGGATCTCACCTTTCTATAATACCCTAGTTTTTTTTACAGTGCACTCTCTCTGTAGTTTCCCCCTCCAATACATGGCAAACATTAAAAGGCATTTAATTCAAGTTATCTCTCAAACTCTTTCTCTCATGCTGGGATGTATCTGGATGCCACAAACTACCCATAAGGAGTGAGGGGTAAAAATGTGTTCTCAACCAAAAATGGGAAATAAGAGGATCTTTTGCAAATAGGGTTTGATTTTTTTAAAATGCTCAGAGCGGATTTGGGAGGTCTGAACCGATGAGACTACAGAGCTAGCACTGCCTGTGTACTTGCTGCTGGACCTTTGTCATGACAGCTCTGCTTGACAGGTTATCCCCATGACACAGTAAGAGCACATTCACACATGCTCAATACAATTTCACTCCATTTCACAGCTAAATCCAGTTGCAAAGTGCACTGGAAGTGGATTGAAAGGATGCTCTGTAGTGTATGTCAAAGCACCCTAAGTCTACTCTGCTGCAAAGGTGTCCATTCAAGACTTTTCATTGTCAGGGGAAGGGAGAATGCAAACCAGTGCACAACAGTGCTTGATAGCACAGTCATAAGACTTACAAAGGCAGTCAGCTACATCACCACTGACATTCTGAAATAACATGGTACATTTTTTTTTAAGTACAGATTTATTAACTCCTTGTCCATAGGACTGCTGTGACTGGTCTAAATGTACTTTATTCTGTGAGAGCTCTAAAATATTCCACCTCAGTTAAAGCAAGAAAAGAAAATGGATCACCATTGTCCCCTACCCATTCAGCTATTATTGTGAATCACAACATGCACTGGACCTGAAATCAAGTCCACCTTGAACGGGGAACTTTATTAGGCACAGAACGCTTCTAATGTGTCAGCAGAATGCAAAGGATGAAGTCTGCAGAGCTTGGCTCTGGGACAAAACAGAATCTATCTTCAGCAGTTTTTGATTGCGCCATCCATACTTGTCCCAAGCATGCTGGAGAAAAAAGCCAGCCGGATTTCTAGACCTTTAACTAAAACATGGTTGTAATTACTTGTCCTCGTGTGGCTGATAACATTCATGCAACAAACTAGTTTTAGGCTTTTCAAGTTTATTCCCTATATCTAGAGCCATTCCGCACCGAGATCCATGTAGCAAATTGTTTGCTGAATGAAAAATCGCCATTTTAAATAATGGAATTCGGCGTAACGCATACCTGCCTTTGTAGTGGAATCCAGTTGCGTTTCTATCGTTTCCCACAGGGTTCCGGTCTCTGCAAAAATTGCTATTCAGGAAGAGCTATTGCTAAGCTGTGTCCCGCCCCTGGCCGTCAAGCAGCAAATGGGCGGCCGTTATCATGCTCCCAAACAGCCCCTTTCCCTTTAAGGAAGGTTTAAAAAAAAAACACACGTTGCAACGAATATGCATTGATTCATTGCAACGGAGAGACCCATCCAGCTAGCAGGTGGTGTTTGAGCTGCCGTTTCATCGTTGCCACGCTCCCCCGAGTGAAAAAAAAATCCCCCCCTCACGGGCACGATTTTCGGCCGAAAACAGCGTGAAAAATAAAGTGAAAATAAACCAGCAAACGGGCCTCTGCGATGCTTGTGCTTGGTGACTTTAAACAGAGGGGCTGCAGCCAGGGAAGCCTCGCTGGGTAAACGAAGGCTCGCTGGTGCGTTGATCTCCGCTCGCTCGGAGAGAAAAAAATGGCGATCGCTTCGCCGGAAGATCAGAGGAGAGAGCCAGGGGGAGGGACTTTGCAGAAACCGCAACAATGGTAATGCACAGAACTTTCCCGCTAGTGTTGCAGATTGGTTGCAGGAGTGTAGCGCTTTCCGGAGGGTGAATCCACTTTTTGGGATTTCCCTGAAAGCGCTACAACGAAACGCTTTTTGCAGATCGGTTTTAGGAGTGTTGCAGATTGTCAACGACGTTGTGCATAATGGCAAAACTGTAGCAATTTCAATTAGTAACCATTGTGCTATTTTGGACGAATGCGGAATGGCCCCTAGTTTTGGTAGAGTCCCCTCAAAATAAACCCTCTTAAATATCTATCTGAACACTTAAAAAATTTTTAAACCAAATAAATGAGAACTTAGGTGACTTGTACTTTTAGCCAAACTTTTTTGTTGACTTACTGGTACAAAGGGCAAACTAGCTAAATCAACAAAAATCAAGATTTAGTTAATAAGTTTTATTCACAGTAGTGCTAGTTATACTCCTACTAAATCTAGGTCACACACAAATAGCCTATGTACACTTAACTAGTAGTAAAGCCTGTTGCGTTTTGTAATACAACATGTGCTTGATCATGGTTTGGTGTGGGTTTAGTGCCTCACTTGGAAGCTGGCAATCCTAAAAGGAGGTCTCTCTGTGCACAGCAGTCTTGACCCTAGTCAGATTTATGCACACCTAGGAAGTGTGGAATTCCAGAACATGAACCTATTCCTATCTAGCAACCTCTGCAATGTTTTTTTGATCTGAAATAGGTAAGGGGGTGCTAGGTGGCTGCAGGGACATTACACACTGTTGAGGCCCCACTTCCAAACCTTAAGGAATATGTTCAGACCAGGGACAGCCAACCTCCTGGTGGGGCCTGGAGAGCTCCTGGGATTGCTACTCATCTCCAGACTATAAAGATCAGCTCCCCAGGATAAAATGGCTGCTCTGGAGGAGTGACTCTGTAGCACTGTACCCCACTGAGCTTTAGGGATGCCAGCCTCCTGGTGGGGTCTGAGGATCCCTTTTAAGTATAGCTCTTCTCCAGGCAGTTAGGGAAAACTCTCTCCCCTCACATGCACCTCCTTCAAAAGGAATGCACATTGGCCCTGGGGGAGGGGAGATTCCACCAATAGGACTCGTTGGAACCTTCAGCATGTTGTCAGAAGTATGAATCACTTTTTATGTATATAGATAGATATTCTGGTTTCTCTTCAGATTGCACTTATTAAAACCTTCTTTTCCATCTTCATCATTAAAACTATGTTGTTAGATTTAAAGGAATGCAAACATTGTCAAAAGCAATATGCTGAGTAAAGTATCCTACACTATGGAAAAATACCATTCTTTAACAGGAAGAGGGTTTTATATATGTAAAAATGTTTTGTTTTTATTTTTTTAAACATAAAATAGATTAGAAAAGGGAAGATAAATCTTCAAAATGCAGTGCCATTATATAAAAAGTAATAAAAAGCATACTGCAGGTAACAGAGAGAAGGAAGAGAAGGTTGAACGTCAAATACAAGAATCTTTATCAAAGCTACAAGACTGCCTCCATGGCACAATGCTCTCTGATCTACCGAACAAGATGATGCATTTTTGTAATAACTTCAACTTTTTATTTTTTGCTGGGAATGTTTTGCTGCGATCAGTAGCTTTCCAGTGACATCCAGCATTTTACAGTGAAAACAGAAGTCGTCTCCCCTGGTGAACATTTTCTGTGCAAGCAATGAAGTGCTATGTCCTCCCCCCATTCATGCACAGCAGGGTAGCCGATCTGCTTGCTGATATAAACTCTTTCGGCAAGCAACGCAACCCCCCCCCCTACACACACACACAACACTTTCCTCCTGTACATATTTAGCATTCCAACTGTGCTAATGTGCTCATCCAAGCAGCAGCTCTTAGTTCTGGAATATCCACCCCTTCCATCATGAAGTATTTCACAGTGTGTCAAGTGGTGAATGCAGGACTTTAAAAAAGAAACAAACAGCAGAACTCCTTGTGAGGAACACCCCCCCTCCTCCCAAACACTACAAACTCAAATAGAAGGTGTGTTCTTTTATTATCAACAACCTGCAGGTATAGAAATGTGGAAGAAAAGCAGAAAAAAGCATGGGATCAGGTGGAAAACAAGAAAAACAGATCTCCATGATGATGAATCACATTGGGTTTGGAATACAGAAGATGGCAGGAGAAGTTTTCCAATAGAATCAGGACATCATGGTACATGCTATCCATGTGCCTGCATGTATGTATGTAGCCACATTCATAATGCAGTAGACTGAGATGGGAATCGTTTTTCAAGCTCCTCCACTACGCAGCTCAAATTGCTGTTCTGCTTGCTGGGCTCAGAAACAGTCTCAGTACTTGGTGGCTCTGGCGTCACAACTGGCTTCAGCTTGGCTATGTGTTTTGGTAGCACATTGTTTTTGTCTATTTGGCTGTACATGTTGGCCACTGATTTTTCAATATCTGCTAAGTTCTGGATGTTTTTAAGAATCCCCTTCAACTCTCTCCGAGGAAGGGGAGGGGGGTCAGGTACAGAAGCGTGTGAGCCCACTTCTTGCTTGGAAAGGGGCATAGTGCGTTTTGCAGGGGACAGGAGCTGGTGGCCTAAGGCGGATGATGATGAAGACAGAAAAAGGGCTGGAGAGGAAGGAGGTCGAGGCGGCAAGGGAGGTGGAGTTGGTGGTGGTGGTGGTGGTGGTGGCGGAGGAGGAGGAGGAGGAGGAGGAGGAGGAGGAGGGGTTTTGGGTGGGTCTGGAATACTCTCTAGGACTTTTATTTTAGGCTGAGGGTTTTGATGAGTGGATATTCTGCTCCTCGGTGACGGAGTAGGTGGCTTGTGACACGGCGGAGGGGACAACTGTTCAGAAGTGTCATGATGGGTGATGATTACAGATGGTATTTCAGGTGTTTTCAGTCCAACAACCTCAGTGCAAGGTGTGAGAGATGAGAAAGGTGGCTTGTGACATGGCAGAGGGGACAACTGTTCAGAAGTGTCATGATGGATGATGATTACAGATGGCATTACAGGTTTTCCCAGTTCAGCGACCTCAGCGCAAGGTGTGAGAGATGAGAAAGAAGGTGAATGGTGGACTGGAGAGGCAAGGAGACTCGCAGAAGTCACCTCTAGTGTGATCTCTGCCTCTTGGATGCTGCTGCTATGTACTGGAGAATGTGAACTTCTAATATCTCGGGGTTTCACTTGTTTCATTTCCTGAAGAGCCTGCTCCTCAAACTGCCTGGCCTTCTCTTTGACAGAGAACTTGGTGCCAATGATCTTTTCGAAGTCTGGACTACTGTGCTGGATTTCAGCTCTTTCGCTCTCTCCTCTGTTTGTCTCCTGCTCCCACTGAACAGGGTCCATGATAATGGCCCTATCCAAAGCATCAGAAACATGTTTTCTGGAAGCATGAGTGGGTAAAGTCCATGCTCGATGAAGATCTCCCAAAGGGGACCCCATCAGAACATCACTCAATGGTAGCCTTCTAGGAGAAAGCGAGGCGAGGGAATCTTCCCTTTCTTGTAGAATCCCTGTCCCCTCCACATACAGAGGGTTTTGAGTTGTTAATGGGTTCTCATCAGATATAAACGTAACATTACTTGAAGATTTCGGTAAGTTACTGTTCAGTGTTACATTGATATTAGACTGCTTGTGTGCCTCAATAGCACGGGAAGCAAAGCTGCTAATCGCTCGCTGATGGGCTCCTTCTTCAAACACTGACTTTTTTCCCCTGCTTTGTTGAAAATGGTAGAGAAGAAAAAGACTTGAAAGAAAAGAAGATAATCAGAGGTAAGGAAACATGCATGGACACTGATTCACATGACAAAATATAATGTGAATAACAAGAACAAAAGCAAAGGCATCTAAAGTCTTCTAATGCTACCTACAAATCCAGAGTTTTATATAAGGGATCTATATGTAATTTAGCTACTAAGGCAGGATGTTTTATTTGTTTAGCTATGGGAAGTGATTTACTTCTTCAGGATAGAAAAGGAGGATAAATTAAGTCCTAAATTTAAACTAATGTCTTGACAAAAGTTAGCATTCTGTAGACATCTAAATTTTCCCCCAGAATTAAAATGTCACCATTAGGAAGAATTTTGCATAAGAACTCTCTCTACAAGTGCACTTGGTATACAAGGCCGATTCAAAGGCTGCCATTAGAAATAAGGAGGAAATGAGGTCTCAGGAATCTGCTTAATAAAGACTGGATTGTGCTAAGTGACAGAAAGAAAGTCTGTAACAGTCTACTTAGCCGCCATGGCCAATGATCACTTAAGGGGGTACAGGATATGAAGCACACTTGAAGCCACCCAGAACTACAGTTTTATTGTTCATTTCAGCAGAAGGAATAGGCCCATTTTGGCATTTCTGCATGTGCAATGATTTATTGATTTTTTAAAAAAAGCTCCATGCTCAACCACTCTGATGTACTCAAGTGGTTCTGGACTTGGTGGCCCAAGGACTGAAGTGCACACTGCCATCCTTGCATGTGGAGTTTTATTCTTCTGGCTGAATTATGTACAAGTCCTAACTAAATGGACTGGTATCATCACATGGTGGGACTCTATTCCACATTCCCTGGGAGTGAAGATGAGGATTTCTACACCTAATACAGATACTTGCAGTTAGAGTGTGGCTAGAGTGTAATGACTCACTGCAATGAGGCCATTCTTAGTGGTATCTGAATAGCAATTACATTATGCGATCTGCTAAGAAGAAACAGTCTTCTTCAATCGAATTCATTCCACCAAATCATTCTCTCATGCAATCCCTGCTCATTAGGTTTGCACTTGATATTGGTTAGTTTGAGGTCTCTTGCTGTCTTCAAGCCACTTTGTTTTCCCAGAGTCAAACTGCATATTAGCAATGCCGCCAACGTTTCTAACTACCTCATTTGGAATATGGGTTCGTCCAGCTTGTGATGCTTGGATTTATTCCAAATCAAGTGTCATTTCCACCATGAAGTTCTCTACAGCAGGGGTAGTCAACCTTGTAGTCCATGAACATCTGGAGTACCACAGGTTGACTACTCCTGCTCTACAGCTTAAAATATAAAATGTGGTTCTATATATATACCTAGAAAACAACGTTCAGGCTGCTTATGAGGTAATTGTAAAAGAGGGTTCAGTGAAGAAGAATCTTTCACCAAACAGCTACACAAGTTGCAGGATAGAACTCTCAGGCACAGAGCATTTCTCCAAGAATTCTCTGAGAAAGCTCATAAATATCAATTTGATTTCAAATAAAGCCGAGGGGTGCTTGCCTACTGCTGTTGTGGACAGGACGAAATGGACAAGGCTACACTTTAATAATTTCCAGTCCCCTTGGAAGGAGAAAGGAAAACTTGTAAATTAAATGATTTCAGAAGTAAATTTCTTCCAAGTACTACAGACAAAAAAGTCTAAAAACAATTCAACTACTTTTCTACCATCTACAATATTATCCCCATGATGCAAGTTTACTTACTGATGCCTACTTACCCAGAGAGAAAGAGAGATAGAGATAAATATAAGGGAAAGGAAACAAACATTTTTAGCCATGTAATAATTATATATAAGATCAACCATTGAGTGGTATGTCAAAGAACTTACTAAAATATAAGGTGCCATTTTTCAAAAACATTTTTCTTTCAGAAAGCTTTGTCTTGACCAAGAAACCCCTATAATCTTGATCTCATGTAAGCTCTACATATCCATCAAAGCTTCTGAAGTTTTATTATCAAAGAAGTCCATTCTACTGAGCAGGGCTTACAGTAATGTCAGGAATAGCATGAAGTCCTGGGATGGATTTGATGTGCATTCAAAAAATATTTAGATACATCTAGAGGCCTCTTTGAACTTCAGTGTCTATCAAAACAGGATCCTTAATTATGCTATGATACGCTCTCTGTTCAGACTTTGAAATAACCATGTACTATATATAGTTGAACAGATATTCCCGGGCCTCCCTAACAACTGTTTCTTCCCTCTTAATACTATCTCCCACCGATTTTTCCAGGAGTTTTAAACAAACAAACAATTGGAAAAGAATAACTGGCTTCCTTTGATCAAGGGTTGACACCCTCTCACATCTGCCACTTGGCTGTAGGGATAAAAGGGAGATTTTTTAAAAAGAGCAGCAATCAAATCTCAGCTACAGAAAACTGATCTTTGCCAGCTCATGGACATCTTAGGGATGCAGCTGATCTCCAGACTAAAGGGATAAGTTCCACTGGAAAAGATGGCTACTTTGGAGGGTGGACTCCATAGCATTAGACTCCACTGAGGTTCTTCCCGGCCTCAAACCTAACCCACTCCTGGCTCTACCTCAAAAGTCTTTAGGTAGTTCCCAACCCAGAACTGGTAACCCTGAGACATCTTCATAAATATACATATATATGGAACTCTTCCTGTTATTCTTATATGCATTTAGTTCTTCAAAATGAGCAGTATACATGTACAGCTGCAATCACAGCCCACCATGGAGGGGCATCTTGAACTGGAGAAGCATCACAGATCTTAGAAGGCTGTAGAACTCATCAGATCCCACCCTAAGGACTTGATAGTAGTCAGGTAGCTTGGTGGACAGTGGCTGCCCTGGATACAGTGATCAACAGCAGCACATAGGAAATTTCTGTACTTCCTTTTCATTCTCTTCCAACTCATGGCCTGGTGATTTTTTGAATGTTAGGTCCTGGCATGTGACCTTCTTCCTATCAGGGGATGCTTGTGGACATGCCCCCATCCCATCACAAACTGCTTATACCTACAGCACTGTATACAGAACGAACAGCCAGACCAGAACACCAAGCTGAAAGGTGTGGAGGGGTAATAAGAGTAGTGACATTGCATGGGCACAGCTTGCATCCCAAATACACAAGTAGCGCAGCCATGATGCAGCAGGGAAGAAACATGTCAGCAGAACTTCAGGTGGTGCTGGCTAGGGTGGGGAAAACCAGCCCTCAGAGTCCATTTGTGGCACGGGCAGAGCCCCCCACATTATGCTCTTCTAATACAGATCTTTAATCTTATCCTATTAGCAACCACATTTCAGTGCTTGTTATTGTTCTTCCAAGTGTTCTTCTGAAATGTTTATAAGAGTAATTGCTGTCAGATGCTGAATATCATTGTTCCCAGATCAGGACACAACCACAATAAACTGAAGAGTTCACCAGTGAGCACCTGAAACTACCAGTGGGCTGCTGAGTTGGTCTGAGTTTTACAGAGGGGTGCTCTAATCGCATACTTATTTGGTCCTTTGGCTGACTGCACAAACCAAGTTTTCTGCCTTCTTTTGGGGCCACAGGACAATAATCCATACATGAAGTGTGTACCCTTGTGCTTAGGAAATGAAACACAGCCTCAAGAATAATTAAAATGTTTGAAATAATGGTGAGGGCCTGCACTGAAGTGACAGGAATGGAGTCCACACTGAGAGAAGAGAGGAAAAGAGTTGAGAGTTGACTCAGGTGAACTGCAGGTAAAGGTAAAGTAAAGGTATTCCCTGTGCAAGCACCGAGTCATGTCTGACCCTTGGGGTGACGCCCTCTAGCGTTTTCATGGCAGACTCAATACGGGGTGGTTTGCCAGTGCCTTCCCCAGTCATTACCGTTTTACCCCCCAGCAAGCTGGGTACTCATTTTACTGACCTTGGAAGGATGGAAGGCTGAGTCAACCTTGAGCCAGCTGCTGGGATCGAACTCCCAACCTCATGGGCAGACAGCTTCAGACAGCATTTCTGCCACTTACCACTCTGCGCCACAGGAGGCAGCAGTAATTCCAAGTGTGGAGATTACGAGTAGACACCTCTTGCCATTAGACAACCTTTGAAAAGTAGAGCATACAGCTACCAGCAATGGGGCCCCAAAGCATCACCCCTGCTAGAAACAATGACTCTGGCCTACCCAGGAAAAAAGGCCTAAGGGAAAGGAGCAGAAAATAGGCAGTTCTTCAAGTTGTACCTAGAAGGGGAAGATAGATGGAAAGTCTATGGAGAAATGGGTGATCTGAGACGGTTTTAGAAATGAGAAAAAGAATATTTGTCAACCCCCTTCCCTTCTCATGACTCCTGGGACAACTGCATGGGGTATGTCAGAGGAAGAGTCCATGAGCAGTGTGTATGGAACCCTCTCCTCACACAAGCTGAAATCCATTTAGCCTATGAATTACAGCTTGAGTTGCTATAACTGAATACTGCAAATTTCATTGAGGACTTACATGGTACTGTCGCCGAGTTCTTCATATAGATTAGTGGCAGGAGCACTTGCTGGCTTGCCAGCTGGTAAGGCCATCTGGATTCGAGCTGTCTTTGCGCATTCAGCTTGTCTCCTTTGGTGAATCGCACAGGAAAAGAAAAAAGAGTGTTACAAACACGCTTTCTATCCAAGATCATATCAACAGCAACAACCATGGAAAGCATATTTTTCACAGCTTTTCACTTTGTAACAGGATCCGGCACTAAGGAAACAAGGCCGGGAGGAGGGGGTGGGAATCTGATGTCTTAACTGATTCTATTTGCTTCAAAATTATGAAGCTCTGTGAAAAAGAAACATCCTTTTTCATGCTTGGCTAAAAGTTCCGGAAGATTTGAATCACCAGCTCTAGCTCTGAAATTGACACCTTTGATGCTTGAACATGAATGTGGAATATGTCCCACTGATTTCGCTGGTGCTCATTTCTAAGCAACTGTGCTTTAAGAAAACAGTTTACATTGGTCTTAAAAAGTAGATAAGACTAGATTATCTCAGTATGTACTCATGACCTTAAAATCTATGTATTGATTAGTCTGGGTCAGGAAAACACTCCAGGATTTACTCTTAATCCGATTACACTATCAGGCCATTTGTGGCCTTGTTATCTGTGGTCATGTTCAAGTCTCTGCCTGCCAGACTGAAGAATCCTTTTCTGTACACACACACACACACACACTCTCTCTCTCTCTCTCTCTCTCTCTCTCTCTCTCTCTCTCATTCTCTCTCAAATGCATGGCATAAAGCTAAACATAGCATCTTTAATTTGATAACAACTACCTTGCACTATAAATTCAAAACATATTAAATGGCTATCAGTTACTTTGCTGCTTTTAAAATCCAGGCATTTCCTGAAGTCAGTCAGTTTTATAGTTTGACTTTACTGCTGGCTGAAGTACTTCTGCAGAAGACATTAAATCTAAGCACGGAGGCTTGCATTTGTATAAAATAACTCCTGTCATCTCCCTCAATGTCAAAGCTGAGTCATAAAACAGGACGCATTTTGCTAGATGGGTGTAAGGCTCGGAAAGGCAGCCACTTTCCAACTTGGCACAGGATGGCAGGGGAGGACGGCAGAAGGCTCCCGTCTAATGTCTCAGTGTCCGCCTTGAAAGCAAGTCCAGCCTCAGACTGCTCTGCCAGGACAGTCTCAGATTCCAAGCAAAACATTAACAATTGTCACCTTTGTCAAGATATCAGAACGCATACTTACTCTTTAAATCTGTTTTGCAAAGCAGAATAATAGAATAAGAAAAATAACAGGTGATGAGTTTCACTTAGCAAGCTAATTCAAAATCATGAAATCAAATATATTTTTAGAACCATTTAATGTACACATATAATTAGCTGAAAGGACACTACGCAAGCTTCCCCCCCCCATATACACACTTTGGCATTGGCTGGGCATGTTGTGCTAAGTGTGTGTAAATAAATAAATACTTCTTCCTCTAACATTCCCTAAGAGTCCATAAGAGAACATAGTTTACTTGATCTACATGCACATACAGTGAGGAAAAAAATAAGTGTGACATGTTAGCTATCATGCCCAAGGTCAGATCTTTGTTTCCAAAATACAAAAGAGAGCAACAGAAAGGGCAGGGGCACCACTAAGGAGGGATGGTCAGAGGTTTTACAATCCACTTTGGGGTCCTGCTGTACCAAGTGGCAGTCCCAAGTGGTGCTCTCAGCTCCAGTGTGGTTGGTCAGCATGTCATCCACCTATGATTCCAAAAATCCTTTAGCTACCCTGGCTCCATCATGCCTTCTGAGACAAAAGCTATATCCACCGAAGTTAATGGATCACAGCTTATAATAATTTTGGAAGCGTTAGTCATTCCTTATAACTTATAACTGTAAGTGAAGGAACACCTATTCTCACATGGACCTAACCAACAATTTCAGTCATCTTTGGAGGTTCTGCCTTGGGTGTCCCTGACATCTGAGGCTAGATGGTGGCAAGCTGAGAAAGGCCTTCTTGGCCATGGCACCCAAAGTCTAGAACTTCCTCTACATTTGTCTCTCTGTCTCTCTGTCTCCTTATGTTGTTATCTAGCCATTCTTAGAGCATTTATGCACTGGAAGTTTCATGCCAGGCTGCAGGCTGTAGTTTTAGTCGTGGCAGGTTGCCCCACCTCTTCCTGCACCCACATGGGGGGAGCATTTGGCCCGGTGTTCCTCATCTACCTCCAATTTGTGCTGCTGCAGGGGAGCTGGGGCAGTGAAGTTCCCAGTGCGTAAATGGTCCTAGAGAGGCTTCACTTACTGATTTTCCCCAGAAGTGACATAATGTGCTCAGTCTGATGGTATCCCTCACATTTCTGTTCCTCTAGACTCTCCCAGTTGCCAACCAACCGTACTCTTCTAATTTATAACCTTTCAGTTGTAATTGCATTCTTGATTTGTGCAGGATACTGAAATTTCAAAGGCATGCTTTAGTAGGAAATAATAATGCTCCCTTCCTGGCTTATACAAATGGATTCAGAGCTGTGCTACAACAATTGTAATTTCAGACTGGAAAATAAGCAATGTAAAATTCATTTAATTTTACTCTCCTTTTCACTGTGTGCAAAAAAAATCTAATTCATTGAATATTAAGTTGATCAGTGGGCTGGAAAACACTAAAAAATGTTGCTGCTACAGAAAAAAAGTTTTAATATAAAGTAAATTTTAATGTTTCTGTTATATGTGCACTGAGAAAAACAGTTATTTCCATTCGGCTATAGCATTTGCACTAAGCAGCAGTTCCCCTTCCCCTTGAATGTGTTATCTCGTGGCTACACCATAAGGAAAGCCATAGCAATAAGTGGAAAATGGACATGGGTTGGATCCAACCAGCCTTTTTGTTCAGTCTCATCCAATTCTCCTCAGAAGGCCACCACCTCAGAAGGCTTTTGCACATCCATGGCCCATGATCCATTGTATAACCATTCTTGATGGTCCAAATAAGCACCTCTTTCCTTTTTAACTAGCTGAAAACCTGGTTGGAACCAACCCCATGTTTTTTGTATTACTTATCCTAGCCACACGTGTTGAGTATTGTTTTTGGGTTTTTTGTGAGAAATATGGCTTCCATTGGGAGAAGATACCTATCTCTGAAAAAGCTCTAAGTGAGATACTTTACAGAAGTTAAGTGACAGTCTGATGGTGCAATCCTAAACAGAGTAACACCCAACTAAGACCACTTACTTCAACAGACTTAAAGGAGTGTAACTCTGATTAGGATGACACAATGAGAGGGAAAAATACTGAGATTATGCAGAGGTAGAGGCAACTGCTCTTTGTGGCAGCAGCATGAGAAGTGGATTCCAGTGCTGGGCATCCCTTGCAGCACATCAACTAGAAGGGATCTCAAGAGACCTTCTGTAAATTGGTGGGAATAGAAATGACACAGAGGGAGGAAAGGAAAGGCAGGATTGTTGGGAGAGATTGCTTTTTACTCCCTGAAGAAGTCTCAAATTGGTTTACAATTACCTACCCTTCCTCTCCCCACAACAGACACCCTGTGAGGCAAGTGGGGTTGAGAGAATTCTGAAAGAACTGTGACAGTCCCAAAGTCTCCCAGCTGGCTCCATCAAACCCTGTTCTCCAGATTAGAGGCTGCCACTCATAACCACTACATTAAGAGAAAACAATAACAATCCAGGAAAGAGACAAGCTTGACTTTGGTTCCATCATCTAAGCACTTCCAACTAGGAAGTGGAGGACGGACTCTCCATTGGATAGGATGGAGAGATAGGGGCACCCTCTTTTGGAACGCTTGGAAATGGATCCCGTGGCCCAATCATTGTGAAATTTGGAGGGGGGTCAGGGAAGAGTCCCCCAAAGCTACCCTGAAAGTTTGGAGGCTTTAACTGGAAGCCACCCAGGTCCTGGGAAAGGTGGGAATGCTGGACTTCCAATTAAAGTCAATGGCACCATTGACTTTAATGGGCGCCGAAGCTGAACTGGTATGGATCCAGCCCCTGGTGCACAAGCCCACTTCCAACTCCTATAGCTGTAGGGACCCAACTATTCAATGGGTCTTCCTATCCCAAAACAGTCTACCATCCTGGCCAGCTGATGTTTTCATGGTAAGCATTCAAGCCATGGGCCTCATATATGGAAGTGCAGCTACTGCAGCTCCTTGGCATGATCCAAAGAGGCCATTCCATCCCAATTCAGCTTTGCTACTCTGCCATATTTCAACGTGAAATCCTGAGTGAGTATTTACCTACATATAAAGAAAAACTCATTAGACTGCTAATAGATTCCCACACTTACCATAAGCATCCTGATGTATGTATGCTAGAAATACAACTGAAAACATGTCCCAGCCAAGCCTCCCAATGCACAGCCCTTTGTCCCCAACATACAAGGGATGCTACATAATCAACAATACAGGAAGGTGTCATACTCACTGTCTGTAGCTGACCATAACTATTAAAATAGCAGGCATGCAACAAAGGATGATGATGACAGCAAGAGCCAGCAGTGCCCCTTCCGTGTAGCCTACGGCTTGCGCCTGCTTCTTGACGTTGGCCACCACATCCGGAGTGCGAATTTCCAAAATGCGTCCTCCTTGCCCCAGGTATGGCTGAAACTCTTTATTGATATCCAGAAGCTTGCCATCTAGAAATCTTCAGCATTCAAGAATAAAATAAAGGAGGATAACAAGTGCAAGGAGAAAGAGCTAACGATTCTGTTCCTGCTGCAGGACCATCCCCTGAATGAGACATTTCCTTCCAAGTGAGCATGTTCAATACAGCCAAACGAATCAATGAAAAAGGACTTGTCCTAATGAAGATTCATGCTGTATTAATGTTTGGCCACTTTATATCGCTGGATACTGCTTCAGTTCAACTGCAGTCCCCTCCCCAAAGTCTTGTTTGCCCTCACTGTCAGCAGCCTCGTTTGTTTTTGTTATAAGTCTTCTAAGTTATAGTATCTTCTCAAAGTACTTGTAGAGGTGTGATGTCTGGGGTGCCTTCACATTGGATGCTTCATTGCAACATCATCAGTCCCATGGGTTACTACAACCCATCAGACTCAAGGGTATTGAGGGATAAGTAGCTGTAGAAACTTGATGCCAAGCAGCAGCTGGGGGAATGGAGGAACACTAAACAGACTCAAAAGATGAACATGTGCATGCTTTAAAGACCAAGACAAGAGATACAGTCTATTCCTGGGCACTTGGATACAAACTAGATATGATACAAGAGATTCCTGGTCTGATTTCCCTAAGTTTTAACTTCATACCAGCTGCAGGTGACCTCATATTGGATCAAGGCATCAGTAGTAGAAGAGGGAAGGCCTATTCTATCTCCTGCGGCAAATTTCACCCCGAATTCAAGCAATGCCTCTGAAGTTACCATTACATTGGGGGGATGCTTTCCTTGGGAACGGGAGGAGGCTAAATTAGGAGAACAGCACAGAAGAACCGAACAAGCACATAACTCCCCTGCAATCCATCCCTAATGCAATGCAGATGCCTGCAGCATCTTTTAATTTGTAATGAAAATGTCGGGAGTTGTGTGGAGTCGGAAGTTGTGTTCTGTTGCATCATGCCAGGCTTGCCTCGCCATTATCCAAAGGACATGTGAAAATAAAAAATGATGCAACAAAGAGCATAAAACAGATTCAGTTCTTCAAGTCAGCCACTTGTTATGAGAGTCAAAAGGAGCAATCCTGAGCAGCTCTACTCAGAAGTAATTGGTCTTACTCCCTGGAAGGTTTGCTTAGAATTGCAGACAAAGTTCCTGCACTGATCTTGAACTATGTTTTTCAGCCAAACCGAGAAAAATTCCACTGTCACCCAAAAAAATCTTTTTCTGCACACTAGATGCTGCTCATGTACACCAGATGTCTTTTGTACTGAGGAAGAATATGCAGGCATTTTGCTTTGCCAAGGGTATACTTCTGGGAGGTGTCAAACACTCTCTCAGTTAAATATTCCATAAGCAGTTTCTCTACAAACCCTTATTTTGAGGTTTTTATATCTCATCCCTGCATATTCCATGGCAGGTGAACTTGACACACTGCATAAAATGAGACAAAGGACTTTCCCCTCCAGTCAGACATTCTACAGGAGATCGTATATTCAAGTAATTCTCTCTCTCGCTTTGTTTCATCAAGGGCAGCGCAGGTATCTTTAATATTTAACAATGCCCATTTGGCACCGTAGCCTTTTGTGCTGGGATCGCTTTGTAGCGCACAATGGGAGTTCTGTTTGCAACATAATTTTCCTCATGGTTTCTAAACATTCCCAGAACAACGCTTACTTCAAATCCAGATTGTAAGCTTTATTATTGATCACAAGGGATAAAATATTATGCAGCGTTACTTGAAGGAAAGCCCCACTGAAATCAATGGTACAGGCGTCTGAGTAAGTAGGTATTGGGTTGCAGCCAAGGACATGAGATAAAATGATGCAGTCTTAATCCCGTGTGAGTGCTTAACTGAATAGGATGTGCAAAACATTTCCTCATGTCTAGGCAGTTTAGACTGTTGCCATAATGAAAGAGGCAGCTAGCTTTAGGAATTAATGTTTAGACTAAGACTGCACAGAAGAGAAGCCATTTTCCAGTTTCTGATGGGCTACTTTACATTTGATGGACATGAGGAATCTAGTAGTGGGTACCGGTTCAGATGAAACCTTGGTCTACTTATGTTCTTCTTCTAGAGGAATAGATGCTCAGGATCACCTTACACAATTTAGTTCTGTTTTGACGGTTATAAGATCCTCTTGCCTTATACATTTAAAACAGAACAATTTGTTTATTTATCTTTCAACTTTTATTCTGCCCTTTCTCAAAAAGACTCAGGGCATCATGCTTGCTTCCTGCAAAAAGGGCACCTGACAGGCAGCACGTATACTAAAATTGGAACGATGCAGAGAAAAAGACTCAGGGCGGATTACAGTGGCATCAGTACTCTACTATTTAATAATATTCTTATATGGGAAGGGAGGGTCCACAACATAACCCTCACTGAGGAGTATAGCCCGGTGGCTACGGATAGAGTCGTCAGTGGCTACATATTACTGTAGGCCGCAACCATAGGCCCAGTGGAACAGCTCTGTTTTACGGGCCTTGTGGAATTATCTAAGGTCATGCAGGGTTCTGATCTCTTGTGGCAGAGCATTCCACCAGACCAGGACCAGGGCCAAGAAGCCCTGGCTCTGGTTGAAGCCAACTTAACCTCCCTTAGGGCCAAGGATACTAATTAGATTTTGATCATTAGTTCTCAACTCCCTCTGGGGACATATTGTGAGAGGAAGTCCCAGATTATTTAGGGCTTTAAAGGTAAGATCCAGAATCTTGAATCTGATTTGGTCTTCAACCTTGAGCCAGTGCAGCTGGCTTTTTACTGGTTCCTGGTAAGGACCTGTGTAGTCACATTGTGGACCTATTGAAGCTTCCGGATCAACTTTAAGGGTAGCCCTGCATAAAGAGAGTTACATTAATTTATCCTAGAGGTGAATGTTGTGTGGATCACTGTGGCTATGTCAGGACAGGGTGCTGTCCCTGGAGAAGATGAAAGAAAGTCTGGTGTGCAACGATCCTGACTTGAGCCTGTGTAGACAGTAAGGCATCTAGTATCACACCGAGGCTCTTGATGGTTGGTGAAATTGTTAATTGGACTCCATCAAGAACTGGAAGTGGCCAATCTGGGTCATGCCACCAACCATAGGTCCTCCACATTCACTGGATTTAACTACAGCTTGAGCCAATCCACCATAGCCTCCAGACATCTGGCCAAAGAATCTGGAGGTGTAGATGGATGGTCACCCACCAACAGATATAGCTGGGTATCATTGGCATATTGATGACAACCCAGTCCAAATTTCTAGATCAGTTGGGTGATGGGGTGCATATAGATGTTAAGCAATATTGGGGACAGAATAGCTCCCTGTCGAACCCCACGTTTTAGGGTATACTATGAGAGGTTCTCTCCCCTAATGCCCCCTCTGTTGGGACCTTGGAGGAAAATGCCATTCATTTAAGGGTTATACCTTGAGCCCTTGAATCAGCTAGGTAGTGGGATAACAGCCCATGATTGATTGTGTCAAATGTTGCCATCAGATATGACAATAACAGCACCATCAGCCGCCTAGGTTCAGCTGTTTCTGGAGATCATTTGTAAGGGTGAATAGAGCTGTTTCTACCCCATGGCCAGATCAGAAGTCAGACTGGAAGAGATCAAGAGCCAATATAGACCATCCATATCAAATAACAAAAAAAGAAATAGTGCATGGATGACATCTATCTACTCTTGTGTCTCATTGTTCTCTGTGTTAATTTTTGCATTACATTTTATTGCCATGAGCATCATACCATATTTGAATGGAAAGATGGCTTAGGATGGCACTTAAACTTTCTAGATTTGAATGACTTTTGCTAAAGCCGTGTCAATTGTTACCTGTTGTCTCAATTCCTCCTTGACCTAAAGGAAAGATTACCATAACTTTCACTTTTAGCCAAAGTCACTCTGTTGAGGACAGGGAAGATAATACAAGACCCACCATGGAGCATTCTGAAAGGACCTTGCTTGGTTCATTATCAGAGAAAAATTGTTTGAATGAAATATCAAGAACAGAGTTTTCTATCTGTTATTGTGAAAATAGATTGCATATGAGCTGCTGATTGTGATAATGGAATTCTTGGTGTTTGGTACATTAGATGTGAAAAGTAGAGAAAAAACAAGTATGAACCATGATACTCCTTTCCGCCATCTGCCAATTACCACCAGAGGACACTGCCTGCTGCTTCAAGCCTGGCAGCAGCAGCAGACCACTCTACCATCAGAGAGCAGTATAGAAATATAATACATAAGGTGTTTCTTTTAAAGCAACAGTACGCTGTTGCAGAAAGAAAACCCTGTTGTATTAAAAGACCTAAGTCTGCTTCTGCAAGGCATAACAATAGCACTAGACCATTGGTCTCAATTTTAATAACTGTATTTCAAAGTGGGAAATTATAAACACTCACAATTGTGCAAAACAATGCCATGCCTGGCAGATCCGTATCCACAGTGATCTCTGTGTTAATGGAATACCACATTGTTGGATGTGAGCATCACTGACATTTCACTGGATATGTGCCACTAAGAACCATTTTAATATACAGAGAAATATCCCCCCTCTGACACATTATTTTACCACTGACCAGAACTCCCATTTTGAAAACATGATTTCCCCATCAGTTTTCATTCTAAAGAATTCTCACGTGCCTCTTATTGAACTGGAATTATCTTCCCACTGTCCTGCAAGGCATGATAAGGTCATGAGGCATGCGAAGGAGAGAGTGAAACCGTGGACTAAATGACCCAACTCTCCCCTTCAAAGAGAAGAGGACTATGAAAGTAAACTCTGAAATCATCCTAGAGTGGGTCAAGAAGGGTCACAGAGCTCTTTAAATCCTCTTGCTGCAGGATTAGGTGAAGGGAAGTACCAGTTGGAGATAAAGATCAGCATCCAAGTTTATCAGAGCGAGGCCTCTGGAGGTTGCCCGCCACCAACTAGAACACGCTAATGCTTCACATGGAAACTCTCACTTCATTTATCTCCTTTACTTAGCTAAGCTGACACTTGTTCACCTCTACCCCAAAGCCAAGATAGTATTCCCTAGGATTTTGCTGATTTACATTTTTAAAAAAGCTTTTTGAAGAGGAGGAAAAATAAGCTGAATGTGCAGGCACAAGGAGGAAAAATCTAATTAGGCTGCTTCTAAGCCAACATTAATAGGTAACTGTTAAAACAAAACAAAAAAAAGCCCTGCACGCTTGCTTCACAAGTTTCCATTTTTTCCCCATGTTAACCTTTCTGAGTAGAAAGACTGTATGTTGAAATTAAGTTGTAGTTATATAAGGTGAATCCTTAGCCCTGCAGAAGGGGGGCAATATTTCCTTTTCCCACAAATACACTGTCTCTCTTTAAACCAATTCAGCCTAGTTTTGTATGCATGGGACAAAACTGTGGTGATGGTAAAGAAGATATTCTTTTTGTAAATGTTGTATTCCTTTCACACTTACTTGGCAGCATGCCTGAGTTAACATGAGTAGCTTTAAGCTAATGGTCACAAAGAGATTTCTACAAAGTGCTGCATCTCTTTGGATAATTCATTCAATATTAACTTGAATACTTAGATTCCATGGGGTGCTGAGTTAGGTAACTGACTCCATTTCCGTTCTATAGATACAGTGAGGAAATCACAGAAGAGTGGATCTGGAAGATTAGACAGAAATATTTTGAAAGGTAAATGCAGCTACCAGCGTATGGCTGGAGGTGTTAAGAAAGAGGGTGAGGGATATACTATTAGGGGATTAATTAATATTACTATGTTTATGAAATCAGGGTTCACAATCATGCAAAGTGCAACTGGGTGCACATGAAAGCAGTCCCATTGTGATGTTTGGAAAGCACATGGTTCAATTTTATTTCTGAAGTTTTCCTGTCCTACCACAACCTCCCACACAACACACACATTCAGCCCCATGCTCTTACAGACTGGACAACTCCTCCCCTTTCTCTTCCCACTGCCAAGCTCTAGTACCTGTTGTATTCTTGGATAGAATAGGCTTTGCCCCTAGTAATATTATATTGAATATTTTCTTTTCCTCCACTATCTTATCTGGTTACTATTTGTAACCTCTCTTTCTCGCCATCCATCATACACTTATTGACTTCATCTCTTCTATTCAGCATCCATATGGTGTTCTGCCTCGCTTGTGTGGTAATTTATCCATGCATGGTTTTGGAACTCTGGGGAACAATGCCCCTCTAATGAATTAGAACGCCTGAGATAGCCCACAGGTATTTGCTTTTGAGGGACATGACTGACAGACTGCCTTATTCAATCACTGAGCACTGTGGCACAGCTCCCCTTGAGGGAGAAGCAGAGCAAGAAGATGCATGCAAAGCAGCAGATTTTGGTGCGTTTGGAAGAATAATTGCCTGCTTCTCCCTGTAGACACAAAGTGGCACATGAAAATAGGTTTGGGAACTGGGGTGAAAAATAACAGCTTAAAGAAATGAGAACATATCCAGCAGTGACTGAAGTTTGCAGACTGTCAATATTCATGGGTCAGTGTGAATGGTAAACTGTGAATGGCTGAGATGCGTGAAAAAATTCTAACTGAACCACTTCAGATGCTGGTTAGGAAATCACATGACTGAATGCATCTCCACATAAAAATAACCCACACAGAGAGAAAATAAACATGTCATGGAGAAGGATGGTTAGGCCCCATCTAGTGAGAAGAACAGGGAACAGGTAAGTGTAAAAGAAGAATGTAGTCATTAGAGCCTTTATCTTAATAGACACAAGTCCAGGCATAGGATGTGCAATTCACCTCCAATTTGTAAATCAATGACCCTAATATCCATATATAGCAACTGTCCACAATTTTGTAACTTTGTACTGGCTCCAGATTGGATATCGAATCAGGTTCCAGGTTATTATTCTTACAATCAATGCCCTAAATTTCCTGGGACTTCCATATATATGGAACTGCCTCTTCCACTATACCCCCCTAAAGAGCACTAAGACTGAATGATCCAAGTTAGCTCAGGGTAAAATGGGCCTTGACCAAGGTGAGGGCTTTTTCAGACTTGGCCTAGTTGAACACTCTGCCTAGGGAGACCAGGGCTTCTGGGACTTTAAACAATTCCACAGCACCAGTAATACAGAGCTGTTCCACCAATGCCTATGGTTGAGGCTAGGAAAATTAACATGTGACTAGCCTTCCTATCTTAAAACTTAATTGGGAATAATCTATTTAAGAAAAATCTCCTCAAACACTGACCAACCCTCCCTTCTTAGTAGGACCCTAATTACTACAAAAGAAATGGCTTTCAATTTAATTTAATTTAATAATTTAAACCAGATTGGATTCATTTTTAATTGTTTATTGTAATTTATTGGAACTGAATGTTTTAAATTTATGATTCTACCTACCCTGAGCTGACAGGTTACAAGAATAAAATGATGATGGTGATTGCTGATAATACTAAGCCTATGATTTCCATTATCCCAAACCCTGAAGCCCAATCCAGCTGAAAAGAACCCTTCCCTTCTGTGAGAGCAGATTCACTATCCCTGCATGGGAGAGCTTTCTGCCTGTAAGTAGTGCATGGAAAGCTCCAACATTCCATCAAAGAATGTCTTTCTTTCAATAGAAGTGGAAGACTTCAGAAAGAGACTCATGCAAGAGAAACTAGTTTCAAATCCTAGTGAAAGTTTTGTCAGACTGAGTGTCAAAACTTCTATGTTATCCATATGTGGGATGAGCTGTGGCTATAAATATTAGAGAAATATCATGAGTCTATGAATACTTCATACTCTGTATGCCTCTCAGTACAATGCAAAAGGGAGAAATATATATTTGGGGGAACAATGTAATGAAGAAATAGTCAAAAACAATTATGATGTCATAGATAGTTGCTGCCATAAATGAGCCTTCGGGAGGGTAGTATTTAAATGCAATAAACAAACAAACAAACAAATAAAGACTAATGACATAAAAATACATACTTGTAAAGCTCATTCCTCATTATAGCGCGGTTTGTTTGAGGGTCAATGGCATAGACCATAAGGTCAGATTTTAAATAATCTTCTTCAGAATAGCCATCTCCATATCTACGAGCACCAATGGATTCTACCACAACTTTTGCACCAGGAATCTGGTCTTGAACATAGCGCTCCAAAATCCTGAAAAGGGAATATAATAGAAATATCTTTCACAATTTAACAGTATTTATTTTTAATAATTTGAGATTGACAAGCTACCACATAATAGGCAAAAACACACAAGCCACGCAGGACCTATTTTCAACCATTCATATCCTAGAGAAAATGAAACAACATAATGGTCATTCCTATGTTCAATGCCCTTTACTTTACTTCTTTTTCTCCAGCATTTGAGTTTTAAGCAGTTTTTGGTAAATTCATATAGTAGTTGAATTTTAAGCAGCTAGTATCTGCTTAAGATAAGCAGATTTTAGAAATAAAACAGCTAGCATTATATAGGAATGATCTCTCTTCAGTTATGCCATCTCCTAGAAAGGCGGTACATTCCATCTTAAAGAAAATATGTCCATAACTAGAAATCAAGCCCGCTGCAGCCAAATGCAGCGGGCGCTAGACCACGGAGCCCCCGGCATTGCGGGCGGGCTGAAGCGGCGAGAGGCTAGGAACAAACTTCAGCAAACTCGCAACATTCGGAGAAGAGCCGTCTTCTTCTGCCTGCAGCGCCCGAGAGACCTCCGAGCAGGCCGGGTCGGTCTTCGGACCCCGCCCCCCGCAGGACACACCTTTTTAAAGAGCCTCGGCCCATAAGAAGTATGGCCTTAAAAAAAGAAGTCACTAACACTCCATCAGTGCGTGTTGCACAAACCTGACTTTTCTTCTCTCTCCCCTGAACAGGATTTTTTTTTCTTTTTTGGGACGTTGGATTGAAAACAGAAAATGAAAGCACAGCGTCCGCTGGGGGAGGAGGAGATAATTTGACACCGTCCTCCTCCTCCCCCCCCGCGGCGCCACGACCGCACGTCCCACCCCTCCCCCACCGCGAAGCGGCACTGCAACTTCAGCACTTTAATAATATGGCCTGAGGTCGCCTCCTGCCAGGCTGGACGCCTCGCAGGCCCCAAGTGAGGAGAGCAAACTTCTCGGGGTAGCCCCTCTCGGGAAGGTTTTGTTGTTGGTTGGTTTGCAAAGGGGGGGGCACAGACACGCACGCACACGGGGGAGGGGAGAATAAGCGAGAAGTGTTCGAACTTTTTAGTGCAATCCAGGAGGATCCCGGTGAAGCGCCGCTCCCCGCAGCTCAAGGTGACCACCAGGGCGTCGTTCACCACCTGCTCCACCAGCACCGGCAGCCAGGAGCTGACCTGCAGCTCTTTCCCCTCTGCCGCCGCCTCGTCTTCCTCCTCCTCCATGCTTTTGCTGAGGAACTCAGCAGCGGCGGCCAGCCCGGCTGCAGCTGGAGTGCGGCTGTGGGATCCCAGGTGGCCTTGCTCGGGCCAGCTCCCCTCCCCCCGTTGCCGCTGAAGCTGCTGGGCTGGCTGCTGCTCCTCTCGGGAGAGGTACAGTGGGCGCGGCGATGACGTCATGGCTCCAGGCTCCCCCTCAGCGGGGCTCCGCGCGGCTGCGGGGGGTTCCCTTTGCAGGCGGGCTGAAGCGGCGAGAGGCGCGAAGCACCTCTCACCGCGTCAGGCCGCCCTCAAGGAATCAACTGCGAACCGCGCTCTGCGCGGCTCGCAGTTGCTTCCTTCAGCAGCCTAGGAATCGGCCGGGCCAATTGGCCCGGCCGATGGTCTGTCAGGAGGAAGGGGCCAATCAGGCCCTTCCTCATCACGGACAAAGCCCTCCGCCTGAGGGCTTAACGAATTATTTAGTCCGTGGCGCCCGCGGCGCCGCGGGCGTGTTAAGGATGATTCTCAGAAGATTATTTCACATTTACATACTCAGTGATACAATATAATGGGTAGTAGAGAATTTAGGCCTACTAAGGAATAAAAATAAGGTTTACACTAGTGGAAAAACCTGAAGTGTCAAACTGAAGCCTTACTACTGGCCAATAAACAAGATTAAACTACATGCAGTATACAGAAACTGGCATAAAGATCCCTTAAGCTATGTAACTTCAACAATACACAATGTATCAGGGCATATGAAACACAGTTAATAATTGTAAGCCACTCTGAGCCAACATGTCGAGAGGGGCAGGGTATAAGTTTAATAATAAAAATAAATTAAAAAAAAACACATCAAAAATCCACTGATGGATTTGTGTATGTATGTGCGTACATGGTTCTATTAAACAAGTTTTATCATTCAAAAGGAGAGAGAGTACCTGTTGACTAACAACAACAAACTAACAAAAAGAAACATCACTGGACAGTCTTTGATTCCTTAATAAAAATAAATAAATGGAATGGGAAAGGAGTAAGGCGAAACTGAGTGAAAAATTTGACTGGTAACGAACCATTATTTGTCTCCTACTCCACTGACTGGATATCATTTAGCTGATGCCAATATGCACCTCTGATATGACATGCTATTCTCTGAATTTAATTTGATTGTGTTAAAGGAGTTCACAGATATTATCCATTATCCTATGAACAAAAGTTTCAATAAAGAAAAAATGTCAACAAACAAATCAATGGGTTTCTGACTGGACTGCTTCTATACCATTTTCTCTAAAACTTGACTAGCGTAAGCGGTTAGCAAAAACCTATACAAATTCATTCTAGACAATAGACGAGCACCTCCGTGGGTGTTTGCTGCATGGTGCATTTTAATGAAAAAGAGATTTACAGCAGTCATAGCCTTGGCAGCATGAACCTCAAATGTTGTTATAATGGATCAAACGGCTTGATCTGCTATTTAGGAATGCAAAAATTAATGAAAATAATATCCCAATCGAACATTTTAAAATCAGTATGATATATATAACCATCTGTTTCCTTTGCACCCTACCCTTTCTCCAAGGACCTCAACCAATGCACATGGTCTCCTATCCTCCAATGGTCTCAGTGCATTAAAGCCAGTGGTCCCCAACCTTTTTATTATCAGGGACCGCTCAATGCTTGACAATTTTATTGAGGCCCAGTGGGGGGGTAGTCTTTTGCCGAGGGACATTGCCACCACCACCTGAGCCCCTTCTCCACTTGCTTTCCCACCGGCGCCCCTGACTTCCCACCACGTGCTGAGGGGTGCTGCCAGCAGCAGCTACGCAATGCCATGCTGAGAGGGAGCTCCAGTCATGGCAGCCACCAGGGAGAACCAAAGGTGAACTGGCGGCAGAGTGACAGGGCAGCCCCCGAGGCAGCAGTTGGGGAGGATGAGGAGCAGGAGCTGCGGCCCGGTACTGACTGATTCACGGACTGGTATCAGTCCCCGGACCAGGGGTTGGGGACCACTGCATTAAAGGAATGGGAACAATTATTCCAGTGCTATCATTATTCCAGTGCTATCCAGGCTGAACTTGCGTAAATATGATTAGAATTGTGACCACTGCCGCTTATATGTTATATGTGACTTGTTGTTGATGTTAATTGGGGTTTTTATGGGGATTTTATTGTGTTTTAACTGTTTATGTTGTAAACCGCTCTGAGACCTATTTGGAGAAAGGCGGTCTAAAAATTTAATAATGATAATGATAATGATAATGATAATAATAATTTTGTAAACTGAAATACCTGAATTGGCTTAAATAGTTCAGCCTTAAGAAGGAAGATATCAATAGCCAGGGTTTGAAACGCAAGCATTCAGTGTTTTGTTTTTTGTTTTTTTTGGGGGGGGGGCTCACAGTGCAAACTTTACTTTGCAAAATTGCCTAGATCATATTACTGCAAACTTGTTTATATAGCTTCTGGGATCTACTGTTGCATAGTGACTGAGCACATGGGTAAATTTCTCATCGGTCATGAACAACCCCCTTGAGAGGTCTTGGCTTGAGAGAGCCACTGCTTTGTAGTCTCTGCCTGAACTACCCATTCCATCCTCTGTTATACGGGGGTAATAATATTGAAGGAAAGTCTTGCTTGTGGTTTCCATTGAAGGCTCCAGGGCATGTTTGGAGAGCAGGTGTTTGGAGAGCAACTTTACTGAAACAGATTTGGGGCCAATCAATTCCCAGCCAGGAACGCTACACACATTACCATGAGTTACAAGATGGGAAAAGTTTGGGGTAAAAGTGTGAGAAACAAAGTCAGCCAGAAAGAGTAGAGATGAGAGAAGAAACAGAGCTAAAATGATTTAGAAGATTGTAGGATTACTAAGGCAATACACATTGAAAATGCTATAGAAATGCTGTAATTACACTTTGCTAACTATGGATGCACTATTTCCAGCATATCTGACAAAGCATCTATGCTTGAATTTAAGCACCATTTCAAAAAAACGCAGGGAATGATTTTAGAGATCATCCAATCTAGTAACTGGCTTAAGTATCAGTTGTTATGACACACAGGCTAGAATAATTCATGTCTAAAGGAAGTATTCTCTCCTTGAGCAGAAAGCAAAGATATATTCTCCTGTGTACAAAACACAACATGGTGTTGAGCCCATTTACTTGGCAGATTAGCCAAACAGTGCTTAGCTATCTTCCATCAATCCTGAGAATATAAACCTTCAGACTGGGGTGCCTCATTCACTAGCAGAGAATTAGAATTAATGTAGGTAAACTGGCTGCCCTTGAATTGCATTGAAGATGTTTCCACTCGTTTTGCACGGCTTTTGCATGGCGGTGCTTTCCAGGAGATCATTTTCTGCATGCTGCTATTGCTTATGACTTTATATCAAAAGCCCTCATTCTGCAGTCAGGAAAGAAGCTTTCGGAGCCACAGCCACTGTGCTTGCAAGACACACGTTGCTTATCTCCTTCCTGGGCTCCCTCCTTCTTCCGCCTTTACGCTTAAAAGAACAACCATGGAGAGTTATTCTAGAAAGGCATTTTGCCCGCCCCTTCAGAAAACTACTCCACTCTCGTGGAGGAAACTCAATATTTAAAGCAGGGATGCTCCTGTTACAGTAAATTTTCCAGGGTGCTAGAGTTCTAGCAGACAAGGTTTTGGTCCTAAGGTTTTTTTTTGATTCTCAGAACTGTTATATAAAATAGCTTTATTTTGAGGCTCTATAATTTGTTTCTACAGTGGATTTACTCGTATAGTAGGGTGGAGCAAGGTAGGACAAAGACATGAAATTGGAGACATACAAGTGGGGGACCTAAAAGGACTTATAGAATCATAGAATCACAGAATCATAGAGTTGGAAGGGGCCATACAGGCCATCTAGTCCAACCCCCTGCTCAACGCAGGATCAGCCCAAAGCATCCTAAAGCATCCAAGAAAAGTGTGTATCCAACCTTTTCTTGAAGACTACCAGTGAGGGGGAGCTCACCACCTCCTTAGGCAGCCTATTCCACTGCTGAACTACTCTGACTGTGAAATTTTTTTCCTGATATCTAGCCTATATCGTTGTAGTTTAAACCCATTACTGCATGTCCTTTCCTCTGCAGCCAACGGAAACAGCATCCTGCCCTCCTCCAAGTGACAACCTTTCAAATACTTAAAAAGGGCTATCATATCCTCTCTCAACCTCCTTTTCTCCAGGCTGAACATTCCCTCAACCTATCTTCATAGGGCTTGGTCCCTTGGCCCTAGATCATCCTCGATAGCACTTTTTTCTCTTTGGTTTCTCTGAAAGTTCCTATAGCTTCTTCCATTTTCCTGCTTCTTTCAGTCTTTCCCACCAGCCTGCCTTTATCTACGTCACTCCCATCTTCAGTTTTCCTTCCTTTCCTCCCTTTGGCATTCTCTCCTTGGCATATCTGTACATGCCTCTATCCCCCTCCTCCTGGCAGCCCACATCACCTCACCTTTCTTTTCTTCTTTCCTTCCCACCCACCAAGCAACCGGTCTTTTATCCAACCCCCCCAACTTTAGCTACATTTGCTAATTATTTCATTTACACCCTACATTTCTCCACAATAGGACACAAACTAGCTGACATAATATTCTCCATTTTATCCTCACAATGACCCTGTAGATGAGGCTGAGAATATGTAACTGACCCAAGTTCTCCCAGTAAGCTTCCATGACAGAGTAGGGATTTGAACCTGGGTCTCCAAGATTCTAGTCTGGAATTCTTATCACTAAACTTCTCTCACTTCCATGTTGTAGCTGCTGTTGAACAGTAGCAAGTAGCTAGGTCTGGGTGAACCATAGAAGTCACTTGGCGGAAAGTTGCTGCCAGACCTGGCACTAATGAGTCCTCCCTCAAAGGCCAAAATAGCCCTATAAAGGATTGAAGGCTGGCAATATAGTTGTGGTTGAAGATGCTGCTACTGCTGAGAACTCCCTATGCTGTCCAGTATAGTAGTTGCATCTGTCAGGTGCATCCTATACCTTGGAACAGAAGAACAAGTACTGGGGAAAGTCAATAGGATGACCACGATTGCTTCCTGAGGATATCTGGGAAGAATGGATCATATGTTCACAATAAAGCATTCAAGGTCAACTCTATCCATTTCATCTACAGCTTCTGGATGCCTTTTGGTGTCAGTTTATAGGTGGAAAAGCATATAGAGGCCCCCTTAGCTACATGCCAGAAGGTTCATCCCTTCTTTTGAGTCTCCCTGGCTATTCACTATGATACACATCACAATAATTGATTGCAAAGTGGGCCTTGCTAGGACTTGGCTTCATATCCTTCAGAACAGCTTAGATAACTCTCTGCCTTCTGCTGCCATGACAGACCTTATGGTACCAAAGTAGTGAGGCCTCCTGGTGCTGGCTCCCTTGCTCAGTCCACATGTCAAAAACAGCAACAAGGATGGCAGAGTGCAAGAAACAAATAATGAAATTCAATTAGGCTACCTGCAGGTTGAGTTTCTCTCCAACTTTCTTCTTTGCTGCTCTCAATTGCTTGCTCTCTCTCTAGCAGAGTGGACAGAAGAGAGATATGCTCTGAACTGTGGTAGAATTCAGGCCTTGACAGGCATCTGGAGTCCATGCACCTATTGCAAGGAAACCTTACTAATATGCAGGCATACTAGACTAGAAATGAGTCTCTTTTGCTCACGGTGGGAGATAATGAAGTGGGGGGGGGAGCCATGCCCAGAAAACATGCTACTTGCCTCTGAATGGAAGCTGAAATCAACACTTGTGCAACCATGTCAATTGCACCATGTAACATTTTTACTACGGAGTAAACAACAGCTCAGGAGCCTCTTGTGGCACAGAGTGGTAAGCAGCAGAAATGCTGTCTGAAGCAATGTCCATGAAGTTGGGAGTTTGATCCCAGCAGCCGGCTCAAAGTTGACTCAGCCTTCCATCCTTCCGAGGTCAGTAAATTACCCAGCTTGCTGGGGGGTACAATCGGTAATGACTGGGGAAGGGAATGGCAAGGCCACCCTGTATTAAGTCTGCCAAGAAAACGCTGGAGGGCGTCACCCCAAGGAGCAGACATGACTTGGTGCTTGCACAAGGTATACCTTTACCTTTTAAACAACAGCTCATTACAGGAAGCAAAAACAGCAGCAGGGAGAGGCTAAAGCTGTCTGTGCCTGCCACTGTTATGCAAAATCCTCTTGTTGCCCCCAGCAAACATGAGGGCTTTGTAATCTGGATCATGAGCAGTAACTGCATCTTAACTTCATAGGTTTTATATCCATATAGTGATCATAACAAAAAAGGCTTCCACCAAAGTTGCCCTGTTCCCTAACTAAGCAAGAGAGCGTTTTTAATTGGCTATTTCACAAAAGCCATTGCACCTACAAATGTACACTGTGTTTGTTGTTTATGAAGCTAACAACTAAAGAAAAAATGTGTAAGGCCACCTTCAACAAAGAGATCAAAATCCTCATACACCCTCAACCAGTCTAGCAAGTTTCTGTTGATGCAATCAATCCAGATGGAAAGGAATAAGGAAAAGCATTAACATAGTTTAGAAATGTACATATGAATGGGACAGCTCTTTGACTGGTATCTACTAGTATTTAACCCTTAAAACAACTATAACAATGATTCATGAAAAACACACAACATGGAAAGCTGGTGGGAAAGTATTATGTTATTATCTACTATGTTTTTGAAAATGTTCGTGGCTATGATCAGAGAGGTGTGCAAAACTGAAGATAAGCACTTTTTAAAAATTGGTCTACGGGATGCCTCCATGCTGCTGGTCTACATGATGACTGGCAGCTTCTTAGAGAATTTCCCATGCCGTGGAGTCAGCAGCATGAAGGCATCACGTAGACCAATTTTCTCCCCAGAGAGACATATCCGTTCCCTCCTTTTACCATCTTCTGCCAATAGCTTTAGACTATTCTGCTTTGACTGGCATTCCATCAAGGATCCCTCTTTCTTGCCCCATGCTTTAATGGTAATTTGGGGGTATGTGTATTTTAATTTGGGGCTTAATTGCTTTAATGGCCTCTTTTTGTTTCGTTTTAATGCTTTTTAAGATGCGTATTTATTATATATATATTTAAAATCTGTAAGCTGCCTCAGTGGCCCTGATAAGGGCAGAAAGGTGGGTTATACATATTGTAAACCAACGAGGGCATGAGATGTCCCCCAGCTCCTCCCTCCATGTCATTGGCAGCTGTAGACTGGGGGTGAGGAAGTGAATAGAATGCTATCTCCAGCTCATTCTATGAATGAAATTTCACTATCTGGGGGAGTGCGAATACATGAAACCTAGCATAAGGATTCCAGTCCCCATGGCCGTTTTGACCCTGATTCCAACACAGCCATTGTCATTAATTCATTCTAAGAAAATCACAAAACCCAATGTGAGTATTAATGTTTCATTATAGAGAAAGATCTTTTTTAAGCACTGAAAACTGAAATTTGCTGAGAGATTACTGTAATAGATCTAACAAAGCCCTAACGCAGTATATTGAGATTTGCCTCGAGATCTTCACCATGCTGCCTAGGATGTTGGAGTCCCGAGGGAGGATCAGGACTGAGCATATATTTGGTGGGTAAGGATTTAAAGATATTAATTCTTTATTTGAGGATAGATATTGTAAATCTCTGAGAACAGCAACATAGCTAGAAGTCACAGCAAAAAATCTAATTTAACTCTCTAATGTTGAAATGGTCTATATCTGCAATTTTTGTCAGCAAAATATTAGGGACACATTGGGTAAAAAAGGGAAAGCCAGTCCAGAACAGGAAAACATGTGTCTTGCTTATGTATGGCCAAGCACAAACACATGAATGAACAACCAATCTACACATTGCACAAACATGCAATTACCTATGGTTAATTTTTTGTTGTATTAGACAATTCATTTTATTAAGGCCAAACAACCAAGATGAAGACCCTAACATATTGACTGGCCTTCACAAACACAACCACCAAGCCATCAGTGGCAACTAGAAATTTAATTCTGCCGACCCTCCACAATTAGTTTATAAGCACCCACACACCACAGTCAGAAAAGAGAGACATGTTGCACTGCTAAACCCAGCTGACTTTTCTCTCCAGCTCTGCTAATTTTCCTTAACAACATTGTATAGGAACAGAGTGACTTCGGAAGAGCTCATCCATGGCTCCTATTACAAGGCAGAACTGGCCAGGGAGAGGACCTTCAAACTCAAACAACTGAGCAATGATTCTCCAGCTCTGCCTAGCAGTTGGGGCTGCATCCATGTGACCTTGGTAACATACTCAGCACTGCTATTCAGTACAGAGAACTGGACTTAGTCCTCCTTCCTTACATTCCCCTTCCCAATGTACAGTTCTCTTCTAAATTCTTAAGCAAGGTTATGACTATGTGGCATAGGTTGCTGTATGCATACAAGTTTGGATCTTTCTCAAAAGGGCCATTCTGTGGGCTACGGTTCTTTTTACGGCTCATTTGTTGTGCATATAACCTGCATATCATCCCTCAGGTTTTTTTGGTGTTAAAGAATGCTGTAAATCTTAAGCACTCAGAAGTCCATATTTTATACGATGGATAATGTGATATCTCTACTGCCCTGGGGCAATGCATTCAGTGCTAGTGCATTTTGATTTCTGACAGGCTAAGGGATTGTCACAAACAACTACTGACCTCTTTGACTGTTAATAAAGATTTACAGAACGTTCAGTTTTCCTCCTGTGTTTATTTTACAGCTTTGGAAAATGCCAGCTTCTCTACCTTACCGCCCAGAAAAAAAAGCAGCAATAAAAAGGGAGGAGGATAGCAGCACAGATAAATTGTCAGAGCAGTATTCACTCCACACACAAATCTTTTGAGGTAATGGGCTCCCCTACCCATCTTGTACTGTAGCCCTTGTCAAGTTCAGGCTCACATTATTTTAAAGGTACACATCATAGCATAGCGATTTCTTTCCATCCCACCTCACAGCTGGATTACTGTGTTGTGGTTTCCATTTCATTAAAAAGCAGGTAGGGACATAATATTACAGTTACTGAAAAGGACAGGCAGGACTATGTGCAGACAGCAAAATCTAATCAGAATATAGATGGACTGATTGGGGCATGTTTCCTGTTATTTATTGATGACAGAGCTTGAAGACTTTTCCTCAGCCACTTCAAAGTTCTTTTCCAGAGACCAGACAATTAAGTGGGCACAGCTAAAACTGTACTTGTGTTGTTAGGACTGGAAGAGCACACAGAAATACTCTGAATCGCCAGGCAATCCTTCTTGTTTGGTAACCTTTAAATTTCATATACATATTCAGTACCTTAGAATCAACTGCTAAGCTACTTAAGTGATATATTAAACCAGCTGTCCCCAGCCCCAGGTCCGGGGACTGGTACCGGTCCGTGGATCAGTCGGTACTGGGCCGTGGTTCCTCCTCGTCCTCCTCCCCAGCTGCTGCCTCTGGGGCTGCCCTGTCACTCTGCCACCGGCTCACCTTTGGTAGCCACCTTGGCTGGGGCTCCCCCTTGGCATGGCACTGTGCAGCTGATGCTGGCAGCGACCCCCAGTGGGTGGCAGAAAGTCAGGGGTGCCAGCGGGAAAGCAAGCAGAGCAGGGGCTCAGGCCACGGTGGCGACATCCCTTTGCAAAAGACTACCCCTCCCCGGGCCTCAGTAAGATTGTCAAGCATTGACCGGTCCCTGGTGATAAAAAGGTTGGGGACCACTGTTAGACAATACAATGTAAACCTATCACATCTGGAAAACAATGTATCTGGCTTAAAGTTTGTTTTATAAAAGGCCAGTTCTGACGGGAAAGGCAGGAAAACTTTCCCCCCTAAATCCTGAAACTCCCCTTCTCCTACCTATGAAAGGGGGGGGGCATGGTTTGTACTTAGCCAGGATCACTGAGAGAAAGTGAGTCTCAGAAGAGACGTCTGTGCCTCAGGGGCTTGCCTTGGGCCAGGCTGGTGAGCTGTCCAGGTCTGGAAAGGAAGGACAGACATCGAACGTGCCTGTCTGCTCCCACGGTACCATTCGCACCATTGCTAACAGTGCTCAGTGGCTCAGCTGCTTTGAGATTCCTTAAGGCAGTGAGATGTGGGTGTATAAATCCCAACTCTTCTTCTAAAACTGGATACAGCCTGCCTAAGAAATCTATATGATGATGAAGAAGAGGAGTTGGGTTTTATACGCTGCATTTCATTACACATTACCCAAACAGCTTATAATCACCTTCCTTTCCTCTCCACAACAGACACCGTGTCAGGTAGGTGAGGCTATGAGAGCTGTGAGAACTGTGACTAGCCCAAGGTCACCCAGTCAGCTACATGTGGAGGAGTGGAATTAAACCTGGCTCTCCAGATTAGAGGCTGCCATTCTTAACCACTGGGGAATCTTAATTCCCCATTCTTAATCAGTGGGTTATGATCTCCACTTTCAATATTCTTATAGTAAATAAACTAAACAGTACTCCACCTTAAACCTACCAGAGACATTACCTGAAGTAATTTCCCTCTACTTAGACTAATTTATCGTTGCTTTGCTGAAGAATGAGTAAAACACTTCCTGACATAGAAATAAATCATGAAAACCTAGTCCTTTTTTAAACAGGACTGCATACTTCCATTGGTATAATCAGTATCAGTATAAGGTCACCTGGCTGGCTGCATGTGGAGGAGTGGGCAATTGAACGTGGCTCTCCAGATCAGAAGCCATCGCTGGTGCAGTGGTTAAGGAAATGAAGAAAAATATTAACGGCAACCTTTCCCTTTTAACGTCATACTATTTATTGTGTACTATAGTGTAATTTCTTTTACACTATGTCTGGGATCATAAAAAGTCAACTACATTGAGGTAATACACATTCATTACAATGTAATTGATTATTTGCTTGACAGACAGAAAAGTGTCTCTAGTTATGGCTCCTCTTAAGATTCTGGAAGATGGCTAATGCCTTGTTGTTTCATCTGTACATTGATGTTGCTCTCCATTTGAGAGTACTCTGTTAGCTTTTTTTCTACCTTGAAATGACAACTTTAAATGGATTTTTCAATTGAATTTGGGATTTTTGATGATTAAGTCATGATGGTTTGTTTTTGGAAGCCATTTTGGGGGACTTGGCATCGAAAAAGTAGGCTCAAAATATTTAAACCAAATAAATATTGGCATTTCAAGGCAAGACAAAACAAAATCTTAAATTGTAAATGGCTTCTGACAACTAGCCACATTTGTTAGATATGAATATGTATAGGAGAGGTTTACATAATGAACACATTCATTACCCTATCAGTTGATCTTTGCTTTGTTCCACAAGGGTGGGAGGGACATTTGAGACAATGACCTGCATGTCCAACTGGTTGACAACGGAGACCTGGAAACAGAAAACCAAAATCTGCTTCAGCCTTCAAAACACACATTACCTCAGAATAAGAATGACAGTACTTTGATCTCCTATGAAGTTTCTCAAATCCTCAGTGGTAGACGCTATTGAATAGCAAGGGCCGGGTCTGCTTACTATGCATAAAAACCAGGGGCATGAGTAATGTAATAGCTACAATGGCTTTCTCATTAAAACCACAGTGTGATCTTAAGCAGACTTATTCCCTTGTAAGTCCATTAGCTTCAATGAAATTAGTTGAACATCACACTGCTTATGGTTGTACTGTTTCTGGCCTACAAGCTCTTATTTATAACCATAGGGGAAAACTACTGCATCATCAAGGAATCCCATATATCTGACATAGTTGGAATGGCTTGTGTGTTCACGTGTGAATAAAAGAAGAACCCCCAAATAACAAAAGGTTATTTAAATCAGCCAGTGGTTAACAAAGAAATAAGTCATTTCAACCAACAGAGGACAATTTTGCTATGCAAATGCTGCAGTTCTTTCTCCACTACTAATTAGTATCTATTTTTCATCTCCTTCCATATTTCCTTCCATTATTTTTCTTTGCTGTTGTTCTGAACATCCTTTGAATAGAACTGATACACATATCGGCATGATTTAGTCAAAAGGAAACCATTTGAATTTCCATTTGTTTCTGAACAGGAGTTTCTTAATCCCTGTGTTCAATTAAAACAATGCATTTTAATTTGCTTTAAAGCACAATGAATGCTAGTTACGCCAGCCAGAAGTGCAGAGTAAAGGATAGATGCTGTGTAGTAACAGGAGGAGGTAGAATGAGAAAGGAATGTTGAAATGTATCCATACATATACAGCATGCAGGATTAAGAACTCCTAGGGACTCTTGAATCCTCCTACAGGAAATTAACACCTCGCTCCATATTAATAATAATAATAATTATTATTATTATTATCATTTTGATATCCTGTCCTTGGTTAGCTCAGGGTAAGCATCATCAGATAAAGCAATACAAATAATACATATACAAACAGATTGACAAATTAAATAGGTTTTAAAATTATACTAATACCACCTATTTTATCATTACAAATCTTCCAAGAGGTTAGATGTCCATTTGTGGGCAGCTGAGTTCTCAAACTGGGAGGCCAGCATTTTCATGTTATACTCCTGACTTAACCATAGGCCTGGTGGAACAGCTCTTTCTGTTTCAGGGCCATTTTAAGGTCCTGGAGGGTCCTGATCTCTCTAGGCAGAGTGGTCTACCAGGCTGCAGACAGGGCTGAAAAAGCCCCAGCCCTAGTTGAGCCAGTTTTACTTTTTGGGAATTGGGGACTCTAAACATATTTTTATTATCTTCAGGATCTTTTGAGGGCATAGTGGGAGACAATCCCATAGATGCAGGAGTCCCAGACTGTTTATGACTTTGAAACCTTGAATATGATTCCATCTTCAATCTGGAGCCAGTGCAGTTGAGAGTACACAGGTGTAATGTGTGCTCTCCACTGGGACCCAGTAAGAACCCAGGTGGCTGTGTTCTGGACCAGTCTGATGTTTCTTGAGCATTTACAAGGATATTCCTGTGCAGCATGAATTACAGAAGTCACCATTGCATGGATCGCAGTGGCTAGGTCAGGTGATCATGATAATCAAATTATTCATGTGAAATACTGTGAAATTTTCTAATCCTATTTATTTGATATTAATGAGAACAGACATGTGTTATGATACATTGACTCTAATTTAAATGCACAGTTTCCAATGACCACATGGAATTCTGTCAGCACAGCATCCCATTTTCTTGTATTTTCTCTGGCAAATGTTCTGCACACCCACCATGCCTATGCCTGGACTCCTATGAACTTTACAGTAGTGAAGCCAATTGCATATTTCAGAGTGTACTAAAGCATTGAACTGTGATCCGTGTTGTAAGCAACACTGAGGACAAGGTGAAAGTGCTTGGAATTAAGCAGCACCATGTTTCTACAAAGCTTCAACCCAAACCCGTCCCCCTGTGGAATAAACCAAATAAAATAAAATGAGAACTAGCAAAGTACCAATGCCAATTATTAATAACCATATTGCTGCCAACTTGGAGTGCACAAAAGCTTTTCTGTGTATCTCATTAAGCTCAAACCTATGGAGGACTAGCTGAGCTGGGATTTGACTGTGGGTCTTTCACATCCAAAGCACCACCCCGGTGATTGCCCCACGCTGATCCCTAATCAGGCAGCTTGCAGAAAACATTCTTCTCAGCTCAAAGTGATTAAGCCAGTGCCTACAGCAGGCCAGTACAACTTCTGACCCACAACGTTGAACGCCCAGGGATCTACAAATGTTGGCTGTGCTTGCTAATGATTATGCATAGAGGCTACCAAATATTTTCCTTCTTTGACTCCTACAGCAGCTGCAGAAAACTTGGCAGAGTAGCAAGGATGTGTGCAATGTTCCCTGCGCTCTGGAAGAAAGAGAAGCAGCACAAGAAATATTCACCATCTCTGCCTTTAAAGCCCATAATGACTGGAGATTATATGAGAGGATGCAATATCACACTTTATGGAAGGCAGCATATTTGTTCCTTTCTCAATCTGATCTGGATTTAGGGGCTCTAGGTGGATAGATGTTAATGTACATTTTTATACTCTCCTTACGCACTATGCAATTCCAGGAAGAAGGAGTAAAAGAAGAAGAAAAATAGCTTTACTCCCATTTGCCAGTGAAATGGAGATGACAATATGAGGTTTGCTGGGGGTGAGTCCACCAGGGCTATTGCACATGGAAGGCCTTTTGCCCTTACACTCTGACTGGGCAATCTATTCTTTGAAAGCTCCCAGGGAAGATCAACTGGTACATGTTTTCTGTAGGAGTAGAGGGACCTTGCCTCTCCCACTTCATGCAGAGTTACTGCCTCCAATTAGGCTGCACAGCAAGAACAGAAATGGCACGAGACATTCTCCCCTAAGTCCTCTGCACATGACTGAGAAATTGGGAAGAAAGATCTCATTATGACTGCCAAGATCTCCCTAACCTGTAGAAAGGGTTGGGGTGAGGGAGGCAGTATGGTGGCCAACTCCAGGTTGGGAAAGTCCTAGAGATTTGGGGTGGAGCCCGGGGGGCTCCATTTAGAATCACAAAATCATAAGAGATGGAAGGGGCCATACAGACCTTCTAGTCCAACCCCCTGTTCAATGCTGGATCAGCCTGAAGCACCCAGGATAAGTACAGCCGCTGCTTGAAGACTGCCAGTGAGGGGGAGTCACCACCTCCTTAGGGAGTCATTTCCACTGCTGAAGCATTCTGTGAACTCCCCCCCCCCCGATATTCCTCATGTAGTTCTACACATTTGGTGCAATGCCATAGAATTGATGCTCCAAAGCATCCATTTTATCCAGGGGAACTGATCTCTGCAGTCTGGAGATGGACTATAATTGCAGGAGAACCTCAAATCCTTCCTGGAGGATACCATTCCTGGGTCTCATATTGGAGGCAGTGGCTTCTGCTTCTTCCAAAGCAGTGTGACACAAGACCATTCGTGCATTTTCTGCAACTCACAGATCTCAGGGCAGGGGAGCTTATAAGAGGCAGTAATTTGTCAGTGGGTCCACCGCTTAGTAGATTTATGGCTTCTTAAGAATGCAGCTTCACAGCGACATGTTGTGAACTTCCAAGGCATGATATACATTATGCTTGCAGTCCCAGATAGGCATCAGAGACATGAGGGTCAGTATCCATGGTTCCTTTAATAAATTATAATCTCCACAGGAATGACTCCATTTGCAGTCCTATCTAATGCATTCAGTTATTGCAAGAAGCATTGCAGGAAGCACCAGCTTCTCAAAGAAGCATCCCTCACCCTCACATCCTTGTAATGAGGCAATATGTACTTCTTCATTCGTACTTACCAACACATCTGATTTGTTGCTCAACCCTTTCCCATAGTTGTCAGTTGCAATGACCTGAAATTTGAAATAAGACCGCCTCATGTTTTTGAAGAGCATGGCAGTCTTGATGATGCCTGTGTAGGGCTCAATCACAAAGCCCTCCTTGCCATCCTTGATCGGTGGGATGATGAGTCTATACTGCATAGCGCTGTAGTTGCCAGTATCTATATCAGTAGCCTGATGGGTGAAACAAAACAAAAACATGAGAGGAAAAATGGATATCGAGAAGAATTCACCTTGAATTTTCAAAGGCTTTCATGGATGGAGTCAACTGGTTGTTGTGGGATTTCCAGGTAAGACCTTTACTAATGGATTTACTAATTAACTCCATCCAGACACAGGAAAAATGCTTCCTAGTTCCACTCCATCCCCTGGGAGACTCCCAGAGGAAATAGGAATGTGATTCATTGCACACACACCCTCACAAAGTAAATAAAATGCCCACTCCACACTTTGGCATGCAAAGATTCCCATCTTGCCATGCCCTATCTCTGAAGATGTCAGGGACTAAAACTACCAGATCACAACCACATAGCCTAGGAAACCACAACAACCAAGTCACCTTGAGATTTTAACTAGGTTTGGTTCTGCACTCCCCCCTCCCCCATTGTCAATCCTGCTGAATTCAGATCAATTTGAGCCCAGGTCTTTCTCCTTCCTGCCCCCCCCCCCCCGAATTGAAACAGAAAGCCTTCTGCACTTGATTGGGGAAGCTTGGAGGGGAAGGGGGAGGGGAAGGGGAGCTATGGTCACGAAGCTGAACTACTTTTCCAGAACTAGCGAGGGGGTGGGCCAGGTGAAGTCCAGCTGGCAATAGTGCTTTATTTCCTCTCTTTTGACTCCTCAGCCAACAGCAGCATCTCAGAGAATGAGACAAATCTCTGCTGAGAGAAGTGCGGGCTTCTGGAGTGCAGTAACTTTAAAACAGGGAGGGAAGCCTTGCAACCGGGAACCAGGAAGTCTTTGAACTGATGTCCTGGCCAATCAGGGAAGACTGTTTTGCTATGTCAGCATTGCAGGTATGGAGCAATAAGTTAATTTGCAAAAAGCAGAGATCTACTGGTGGCAGTTTAAAAAAATATTGATGCTTATATCCACTCCTGGATATCGCAGAGGAAAGGTAGGGTCACCACTGAATGTAGTAGAGAGAAAATTTAAAGTGCCTAAAATCAACATGGAGATCAAATTCAGTACAGACAGGAGGGATTTATTTAGGCTGGGAGTGGATAAAAAGCCCCATGCAGACTTGACCCAAGCTAAACACTACCTAGTCGACAATATGGTTGTTAAATTCCCCTAAAGATTGCATTTGTAACTTCAGAAATTAATGTTCAGAGTGGAATATTTTCCAAAGAAAAGTAGAACTTTGAAGTCACCAATAAGTAGAAAATACTGCATAGGTATATAATGTCCGTTTTGATTAATACCTACATTAAAAGAACATGGTTTCAAAGGCAGAAGCACCAGAAACATTGGGCATCATCCACTAGCTTCCCTTGGGGTATGTCCCAGCCAGCTAAGATTTGTTAAGTCTCATTGATTTCATGGGAGTAGTTAAGTATGTATTTAAATTCCTCCCACTGAAATTAGCAGGTCATCAAAGTGCTTAGCTTTGGCTAGAAGGATCATGCCCACAGCTATTATGAAGCCCTCCACCTGATATGTTTAGAAATGTTTTTGTCTCCACTGGATTGCACAAGTTTGTTATTTTTAATAGCTTATATTATGCATTTTGTGTGTGTGTTAAGTGCCATCATATTGCTTCTGACATAGCAGTCCTATAAATTAATAGCCTCTAAAATAGCCTACTGTTAATAGCCTTGCTCAGGTATTGCAAACTGAGAGCTGAGGCCTCCTTTACTGAGACCATCCATCTCCTGTTGGGTCTTTCTCTTTTCCTGGTGACTTCAATTTTTCCTAGTATTATTGCCTTTCCCTAATGTGACCAAAGATTGAGGTGGGTAGCCATGTTGGTCTGGAGCAGTAGAACAAAGTTGGATGAACAAAGTTTTACTCGAAGTGTAAGCTTTCGTGTGTACAGCACCTCTTCAGATACAGTGAAACAGAATTCCTCAGCACATATGAAGGGTCAGGAAGGGGAATATTTCTCAGCATTCATTCCTTTCAGAATTGTGCAAACTTTGTTGTTGCCTTAATGGTGGCACTGGACCCAACCTTTGCTCTAGTGTCACCCAAGGATGGTAGCTTCAGTTTGGTCGCCTCAGCATCTGCAGTGAGTTCAGGCTTTATTTGATCTAGAACATACTTTGTCTTTTTTGTTCTTCGTGATGCCTGTAAAACTCTTCTCCAGTGCCACGTTTCAAATTAATCAATATCCTTCCTTGTCGACCTTTCATGCTCATACAAAGTAATTGGTTATATTACAGTGTGAACTATACTCAATCTCCTTCTGATTTCTTGGTTTCAGGTTCCCTTTTGATGGATTATGGAGCCAAGGAATAGAAAATCTTTAACAACTTCAATGTTTTCATTGTCAGCCTTAAAGTTGTATGATTCCTCAGTAGTCATTACTTTTGTCAACTTGATACTCAGCTGTAATCTTGCTTCGGGACTTCCCACTTTAACCTTTGGGAGTGGTCATTTCTGGTCTTCACTGCTTTCTGCCAGTAATATATATATTGTGTGTATACGTTATTAATTGATTCTGAAATGTCGGTGCAAAAATAGATTAAACTGCTAAGCAAGAATTTTGGAAAACTGGCTGGTACTTAATTAAAGTCTAGGGACCTGGCCCCACCCCCTCTGAGAACCATCAAGAGATCTATCAACCATTTCAACTATTCTATTAATTTGTTGTTCTCATGTACTTAGTCTGTCAAGCCTTAATATATAGCATCTTGTTCTGCTGTCTCAAGACCACCAGAGAGGGCCAGTGCTCTGCCAGTGACATAAAATGCAAAGACCTCTTTTAATACAAAGAGAGGATGCTTATTATCCCTGAGATTTGTCATGAAGGTAAATATTTTTGTCACTTCATTAAAGGAAGATATATGAGACCTCAAGAGTTGTGATATGCCTGTCAGAGAAAAAGACAGAGCTAATCCTAATAGCGGTATATATTTTCTTCTGTGTGGCAGATACCAATGTGCAGATGTTTGCACAATTCTGATATGAATGAACACTGAGAAATATTTATATTGTTAGTGCCCAAACCAGATTAAATTCCACCACAATTAGGCACAATTTTATCTCTGTGGGTGCAAACATTTACTCGGTCTGAGTCATGTTTAAAATTTGCTTTTAAATTTAGTGTGGAGATCAGATGATTTCTCAAAACATAGGCACACAATTACTTTGTCGTTCCACAAAGGGAAATTCTTGCTTTTTATGGAGTACGGAGTCTCAATGGCTGACACACATGATGAATGTATACAGGGCTGAGTCCGGGGAAGGGCCAGTTTCAGGTTTTGATGGGCTCTGGGCAGACAGGGCACAGACTCCCCCTCCCTCACTGTCTGCACTCTCTCTGCTGGCAGTGCTGGGCTACCCACGTAGTTAGGAGCACAGGAGATGGAGCACTTCCAAACAAGTGAGTAAGGGAACGCTATGCGGGCAAGAGGCAATGGAAGCGTATGGGCAGGGGTCAATGATAGGGAACCTTGACAGAAGCTGTGGACTCTGCAGATGTAGGGATATCAGGTGCCTGCTGGGGTCAGGGGAATCATTGCTTTGGTATTGCTCCCTCCACTTTGGGGATTTCAGAAAGTGGAGGGAAATCCCCTTCAACAGCTGTTTTGCTGTGATCCTAGCACCTGGACTTCCCCTTCCCACTCACCAATCATGACCAGGAAGAACATCCTGACATTACCTGGAAGTGATATCAGTACACTGGGGCTGTCAGGAGGTGACATTCCGGAGTTTGGGCAAAATTCTATGGTTTGAGGCTGATTTTTTACTACAGAACATAGCCTCCCAACATCTCTAACATGCTTACATCACTACTGTGTGACATCAGCATGCAGGACACTCTTCTGGGTTTGAGTAACTGGGGGGGGGGAGCTCCCAGAGCGCACCCACACCCCTGCTGACAGTGTGGCAGCACCTGGCAATGCTATGCAGGTGCCCCACTTCAAGGCATGCTGATGTGTAACAGTCAGTCATAAATTGTATGTTCAGTCCAATTCCTGCATGCTCTTTCCTCTATTTGAACTGGGGCAACAGGCTTCAGTCTTCTCACCTGCATCATTTTTTTAGCCTAAAATGGTCCAAGCAGAGGTGCTATTTGACCTATTGGAGAAGCATGCATGTTTACAGGGAACTGTTTCTGTTCAGCAAAACAGAATCAATGGAAGCCCTTTCTCCAGACCTTCCATTGTTCTTTATCCAAACTGATTATGAAACATGCAGGAATTGAGGAGAACTTACAACTCTTACACAGCATGGGAACCTCACTCTTCCTAGATAACAAAGGGAAGGCCCTCAGCACAGGGTTCTCTGGACTGCATCTAGGGCCCTAAGTACAGTGTATCTGTTCTTAGTATCTGTTCTTAGATCTATAGTGCTAACTTAAGCCAAGTTATACCTTTCTAGGTTCATTAAAATAAAGTGAGTCTGGTGGCATGGCGTCACTGGAATCAAACTTTATTCTGTTGCTTTAAGCCAGGAGTAGTCAAACTGTGGCCCTCCAGATGTCCATAGACTACAATTTCAATGTGTTTGCTGGCAGGGGTTAACGGGAATTGTAGTCCATGGACATCTGGAGGGGCGTAGTTTGACTACCCCTGCTTTAAGCCAACATGAGTACCCACTTGAATCCAAGTCCCTTACAATCAGGTGAAAAAATGAGGCTGTCTACTACTAAACATCGGTAATGACTGGGGAAGGCACTGGCAAACCACCCTGTATTGAGTCTGCCATGAAAACGCTAGGGGGCGTCACCCCAAGGGTCAGATATGACCCAGTGCTTGCACAGGGGATACCTTTACCTTTACTACTAAACATACCAAATTGGATAAAGGGGAGCCTGAGATATTGGTTACTGTAATTAGGTTAACCACATTCATTGAAGATAGGCACCACTAACCAAAGGGTTCTAAAGAATAATAACTAATATATTAACACAGTTTATACAAACACACAATCAATCAGTAACAAATCATTGGGCTGTCAACTTAGAAGCCAGAAATGACTTAGGATTCTATCAGGGGCGGGGGGATGTATTTCTGCATATTTTTTCTTCTATCAGAGCATCCTAAACACCACTAATAGTTCTGACACCAAGGCAAAATTCATATGTTCAAGCAGCTGTGTGGTATTTTTCACCCACAGAACAGTCCCAATTAAGCTTGTGCGATTTGGCCGCTTCGGCGGCCATTCCCTCTGGGTGCAGCTAGCACCATGCTGTGGGGGGGGGGAGGGCGGTCCTGGCAGTGGCGTGACAGCGGGCGCAACCACGCAGGCACGGAATTCCGTGCCTGTGTGGTTGCTCCCGCTGTCACGCCGCTGCCGGCACCGCTCTCCCCCCAACACGGTGTGGCACTGGCTGTGCCCGGAGGGAATGGTTGCTGAAGCGGCCGAATCGCACAAGCCTAGTCCCAATCTCTTAACATGTTGGTTTCAAACAGGGATGTGAAAACTACCCATCTGCTGAGATTGCAAATTACAGGTAGGCTTTGCAGATGCTCACATTTTTGCCAGAGAAATATGGTTGAACCCTGTAAACAATGAACATGTACCAAAATGATGAATTCTATCGATCGATATATACAACTGACTGTGCAAGGAACCCAAAGTGGAACATACATAGCTGATTTCACATGATTCATGTTCATCATGGCCATGGGACATGTCCCAAATTGTGATCATATGCCAGCAGCAGCTCTCTGGCCAGCAAAGATGCTGAATGTCACCAATTATACAGAGAAGAATATCCTTGAAATACCACATGCTTCACATTGCAAACAAACTGTGTGACCCTCTTTTAACTCATGAGGAAACACTTATTGTGAGCAAGGTAAGTTTAATTTTCAAGGATTTTCTTTGTAAATTATTGCTAGTTTCAAAGCCTGCGTAATAATAAAATCTGCTGAGCATTCGCTATAGTTAAGGTCATTAAGTTAGCTATAGTTAGCTATAGTTAAGGTCATTAAGGTTTAAACTGGTGAGCTACAGAACAAGGTAGAAGAAGAAGAGGAAGAGTTAGTTTTTATACCCTGCTTTTCTCTACCAGAAGGAGTGTCAAAGCAGCTTACAGTCGCTTTCCCTGTCCTCTCCCCACAACAGTGCTGTGTACAGGACGGCCCAGCGATTTTTGTTTGTTCATCTGAAGGAATAAAAGGGAGATGGGCTCACCCTGTGAGATAGGTGGGGCTGAGAGCCCTGAAGTTACTGTTCTGTGAGAGCAGTACTATCAGGGCTGTGATGAGCCCAAGGTCACCAAGCCTGGCTGCATGTGCAGGAGAGGGGAATCAAACCCAGCTTGCTAGATTAGAAACTATTGTTCTTAACTACCACACCAAGAGAAGGAATTGGCTAGAGGCAAGAGAGAGTCATGGTTAATGGTCTGGAGTGGGCAGCTCTGGGTTAGGAAATTCATGGAGACTTGGGGAGGGGAGACGACAATTTGGACAGAGCAGAGTCTGGGGAGAGAGGGAGCTCATCAGGGAAGTGAGTCTGCCCTCTGAAGCTGTCATTTTCTCCAGAGAAACTGGAATTCTGGGAAAGCTCCAGGCCCCACCTGGTGGCTGGTAATCCAAGTCCGCAGTGCAATGGCTTTGCCAAAGAAAGGTTCCAACAGTATGATGAAAACTTTCCCAACATGGGCATATACAGTCATGCAGGCAGCTTGCCCCCCAGGACAGGGTGGGAATCACCTCAGCTACAGCTGCACATGAAGAGCACATCCAGTGGCTGCTCAAATCAGGCCTCAGTGAAGCAAACACGCTCAGTACAAATCTGTAAACCGCTCGGGGAGCAGTATAAATAAAACAGTAAGGCTAAGGGGGATGGGCTGAGTCTAGGATAGGAAACAGGGGCCGATTGGCCCTGTACTGACAAGAATTCCAGCCAGTCAGGTGAGGAGCCAATTGGAAGGCACAAAGCACCTTACGATTGGGCCCTCACCAGGACAGACTAGAGTTCCATCCAGTCGGGAATGCAAAGCGCCTCCCGACCCACTCACCCAGCCCAGCCAGGGGCAATCTGGAAACATCATTGCCAATCTGCTCCTGACCACCGCAGGGAGAGTAGATCAGTAGGACTGCTAACAGCGATGAGAACAGAGGTTTGGACAAGCTGTGCCAGCCCTTTTCACCCCAAGGCTGTCCTAACTGTCATGTCCAACGTTGCCTCAGAACACTGATAGAGCTGACAGGAGGCTGGTGAGTGTGCTCCCTCCCTCCCTTCAGGCCTGCTGCGAAGGAGCCTCTGACAGGCCCTGAGTGAGGCGTTTCCGAGAGCAATGCAGGGGAGCCTGTGGGCATGGGGGGTGGACATTCCTTTTGATGGGGAGGGGGATTTCTCCTTCTGCCAAACGGCTGACAGGGAGGCCACAGAAAAGCCCCTTCTCACTTAAAATACTGCTCTGACCAGGGCTTAGACACAGCCAAGCCATGTGTACTTCTTTGCAACTCTCTGCAGATTTAAGGCCACTGCACAGCGTTATTCTGCAGACGAAACTGGATGCTGTTGCGGAGGTTCTTTTGTCTACTGTTTCATCTGCACAACAACCCTGTGCAGTAGGCCTCAAGTCTTTCAATTTAACAACAACCTGTGTGGGAGACCTTAATTTTTTATTCTCTACCACAACCCTGTCCAAAGTAGCCCTTTCTGCCTGGGGGGCTGATCTTTATACTATGAAGATGAGCTGTAATTCCAGGAGCTCTCCAGGCCCCACCTGGAGGTTGGCTACCCCTGGGTTGGAAATATTCCTCGAGTTATGGAGGTGGGACTTCAAAATTGTACAATGCCTCAGAGCCCAGCCTTTGAGGAGGCCACGAGTGTGCTTCTGGGCCCGGGGGGGGGATGCCTTTCCCCCAGCCCCAAAAGCACACCTAGCGTCCGTTGTATTTACAAGCACAACGGGCTTGGTCCCTAGTCTAACCATAATGCTTTTGCAGAAGTGACAGTTTCTAACATAATACTGGATCAAAACTTAAACATAAAATCTCAGGTGGCTAAATCTAGATAAACTGGATAAAAGAAACAAATACCTAGGATGGAGTGATGGTCAACAAGTGGAGATGTACTGTCTAGAAAGAAAAAAAATCTGGAGTGAATGGCTTGATGTTCCCTGAAAAAATAATAAAATCTATTTAATTGGCATGGAAGCCTGAGAGATTTGTTTTATTTTTTCCCTGTTGTTATGACTGCAACTAATTGAACAGTTGTTGTATGTGTAGAATACATCTTTCTTACTGATGCATGCAATTACTCATGACAAGAAAAAGTCCTTGAGAATTCATAGCAGTCTATCAGACAGCATATCAGGACAGCAAAGATAAGGTATGGCTGCTCTGAAGACAATGATGAAAACAAGTAGCACTGTACTGGGTGTTAAAACAAGACACAAAAAAATCTAAAGAATATTTAAATGTGAAAACTATGTGTGAGACAAGGCATTATCATCAAAAGAGTAACAAAAAAAATACTGGGGTAGCAGATGTAGCTTTTAAAGCTGAAAATATACATCAAACTGTCAATTCCTGCGGGGAGAAATGGGATCTTGTTTTAAAAGCTATTATATTTTGCCGGAAACTGTGATTGGAAACATCTGAATTTGCCATCTGCTTTAGTGGTGCTAATGTTGGAAACTAAAAGCCTATTTGTTTTATGAGCCCCTTTAGTATATTATAATCCAAATTAAGACTGACCCTACCAAAAAGGCTGGAAATCATAAAGGACTGATATGTATATATACCAGGCTTTCTCAACCCTGGGGTTTCTTGATGGCCCTGGAAGGGTTTCCTGAATGGGTGGGAGTTAATTTCTTAATATTTTTTTTAAAAAATGTTAAACATTTATTAGGTGATATGACTATATATGGTCATGATGACTCACCCACCCCTCCCAAAATGGCCAATTACGGGCTTCGAGGGGGGAGAGGGCCTGTATACAGCTATGCTTCCCTACCATATTCTGCACGATCATGGCACTTCTGAGGTTTCTTGAAGCCTGAATAATGTTAAAGGGGTTCTCTCAAGAAATTGGTTAGCAATGGATTGCTGCTATTGTCAACTAAAACATTTTTTTCTACAGTCTGACTCCATGATTTTTGAGATCAAGAAGAAACATGGGGACCTGGATCAACAAAAGGTACAGAAGCTCAGTAAAGGGAGACTGCATAATATATCAGTGAAAAGTCACAGAGAAATCAGATCAATTCATCATTTTATGTTTATAGCAAAAGCATAAATCACTTCATGAAGCTACAGCTCTGGCAACATTGCTGAGCCCAAGGTTTAAAATTCTGTTATCTCCTCTAATACATTCTCTGGTCCCCTTCTCTACATTAGGTCTGTACTAAAATGTTGGTAAGTTTTCTTTGGAAGCGATAATTAAGCAGTACAACTTTGTAATCAGGCACCAATGATCAGAAAAGTAATGAAGGAACAGGGCAACAAGTGTTAAATTGCAAAACTCCATTTTTAATTAATTTCCCTCTCCTCGATAATGTGCATTAATTATTCTTTATAAAGCAGATTGAATACATTGTAAAGACTGAAGGGGAGTCTAAATAATGTAGTAAAACCACAAGGTATATGAAAACAATTGATATGCAAAATAAAAGCAGCTAATGCTAAATAAATCTTGGGTTTTAATTCCATAGATTAATAGCTGTGATTACTGCATGCTGGATTTTAATTTATTTAAACACATCCTCAGCCCCCACCCCCAAAAAAGAAAAAAAAGAGGTTACATTCACTGGAACTCCAGAAAAGACTGAACAGCTGTTCTATTTAAAGTCTCTAAAGAAACAGAATTATAACAAAGGCTGTCAAGAAAAAATGGATATAGTTTATAATTCCAAGTAGCAGCTCATTATGTTTCATGGTGAAATTGTATGTCATACACACACACACACAAAAGAATTTTAAGTAAAGAAATCACCCAGATTGTTGTCCTAAAAGTTTTGCCACTTAGGGGTGTGCAATCGGATCTACACTAGCCAAAAATATACACAAAAGAATACCATATTGGTATTTGGGGTATATTTCAGCATCCCAAAGATATCTGTGATTTTTCCAGAAAACCAGGAAAAATCACAGCACATCTGATCATAGATGCATAGTGCTTATTTTAATGCCATCCCTTTTGGAAGAATGAGCCTTGAAGCTTAAGAAAAGTACTTTTTCCCAATTTTTTTTGGGGGGTGGGGGGGATTGAGAGGCATGCTTTGTCCATCAACTGGTGGGGGAATTTTTTTTTTTTTTTGCTCTGCCTGGATGAATCAATGCGTATTTGTTGTTCCAGGCAGTTTGCTACAAAAAAAGCCCCATCCCCAGGAGAAGGGACAGGGAGGTGGGTGCAAGGGTGGGTGCTGGAGGTGGAGATCACGCTACTTCACCTCTACACGTTTCCTTAACGTGTAGCTTGCTGGCTGCTAGTGCTACATAGTTGGGGGAATCCAGTTTTGTGGATTCTCCAAATACTGCTTTAAAATGGATGATGTAGCTGCCGGTTTGCTGCGGGGAGGCTGGATGCTGACGTCGTCGTTAGAAATGCCAAAATATGGCGTCTGCAAAAGGTAATTATCTCACTATATTTTCTGGGTGTGAAATGGGCCTATGTTTTAAGATGCTGCCATCTGCAATTCTTGATGAGCAGTACAAATAAACTCCTTCAAATGATGGATTGTGTGTTTATGGTGTAGTGGTGTGGCTGCAGCCACTAGGCTCAGCAAGTTGTGCAACCACCAGATGCAGCAAAGAGTCCTGGGCTGTGTACTCAGTGTGATTCCCCAGTGCTGTTTATTTTATTTTATTTTTTTTGAAATTTTTATATTTTTCTGAAAACCTGGGGAGTTTCCCAAGTATGCTTAAAAATCTGATCAGTGTCAGATAATCATAGATGCATAGTGCTTTTTATAATGCTACCCCTTATGGATTCACGAGTCTTGAATCTTTTAAAAATTAATCTCATTTCTGATTTGGGGGGGGGCTTTAGAGAGGCATGCTTTGTGTTTAAACTGTGGGGAAAAATTCGTTTTGGATTTGCCTGCACGATTGAATGCCTATTTGTTGCTCCAGGCAGTTTGCTCTAAAAACAAACAAAAAAACAAACCGTCCCCAGGAGAAGGGAGAGGGAGGTGGGTGTGAGGGCGGGACACTGGAGGTGGAGATAACACTTCACTTCCATATTTTTCTTTAGCATGTGGCTTGCTGATTGCTCTCCTGTAGCTCATGCTTGTTAGGTTGGGGAATTGACTTTATGCAATTTCCCAACTAGTGTTTTTAAATGGCAGATGTGGTGTTAGGTTTGCTGGCTGGACATGGGAGGTTGTGAAACGGCAAAAATGTAGCCTCTTCTTATGGTAAGCATAATGCTACATTAATGGGGTGCATAATGGCCCTCAGTTCCAGTTGGAAGGGCTGGCCATGTAAAAGCCAAACATCCCCAAAAGGCTATGGTATAGCACAACTGCATAGAGAGTATAAACAGAAGCAAGTACAGCTTCTTGGTTATTAACACTGGCACAAGGACTCAATCTTTGAAACACTCTATCAGTGGTGAGCATCAGATAAAAACAAGTAACCTAGGGTGAGTGGGAACAATGTAGAAAGTGGCTTTTAGTGGACTGAAAATTTCTTTGGACACAGAACAAACGAGACAGGGCTTGGGCCTATGATTCCCTTCCCCTAAGTCTTAAAGAACAAGGTTTAGAGAAGAGTCATAGAGTCGAACCCCACAGCCTCTTTAGTGAGTTCTAGATACTATAGTTTCTGTCTCATCATGCATGTCAGGAAGCTGTAAGTCTTCCAATGGTAAATAAGACAATCTATAAGGAGATCTAACTTTTGAGTTTAATCTCATTGATTTAATCATATTACTTTGGCATAATATATTTCATAACTATTAATATATTTCAAGAAACTAGAAATGTTCACAGCCAATAATTTTTAATCATCAATTTTCTATAAAATGTTTAATACTAATGCAGAAAAGGCAGCTGTAGTTAATGTGACATTTCACAGTACTTTCTCAATTTCTATGATCTGATTATGTAAAATAAATTGAATGATCTATATTATTCTTTTGGACACATCTTACCATCTAAAAAATACAAGGGAACATATTAGTTCAATTTTCACTTTATGTCCTGATAAAAGATAGAATAGTCACAGACCTGAGCTTCCTGCAATCCATTTTAATTTGGTTATACTTTTTAAAGGGTTCTTATTTGCTTAATACAAAGCATTTAATTATATTTAACTGTGGGCCAAGCCCGTTGCATTCTGGAATACAACAGGCATTAGATTAGGGAGGTGGAGTGGAAGAACTCTGCGAACTGCCTCCCTCTCCCCGCCAGGACCTGGAAAAGCTGCAGCCAGCTGTTAGCGAACTCACCGGCAGGGGCAGCTCTCACACAGCAGGGATCTGCAACCTCCAAGCCTCAGAGGAAAGTAGAAGGAGGAGGGGTTGGTCTGGGGTGGACAGACAGGCAAGTCAGTTAGAGGAGGAGGCACTCGGGGGCAGGACAGCCACCCTGAGTGGGTGTTAAGTGCTTAAGCCATGAGACCAGCTCCTCCTCAAGGCCTTACCAGAAATATTGTGAAACAGAGAGTGGAGACTAAATAATGCTATACAAATAGAAGCAGCATTTGGGCTACAACCAAATTTCTATATGGCAGCCTGAGAGTTCATACTTATTGTACAGACGTTAAGGCAATACTTGGGGATAAAGAAACCCAGAAATTAATTTTCATTTTAATTGTGCAATAAACAAAGAGACATGTATCTATCACAATTGGAGACCAATTTACAAACTCTAAGCAACCACATATGCGCTAAAAATGTATCTAAATATGAAGTATATAAAAGTGGTATATTACAAATCAACATATCTCATTCTCAACATGGCTCCATCTGTAGATATTTAGGTATGGAGCCTAGAGACATGAACAGATAAAACCTATCTATAAAACCGAAAAAGTCCTGTGCTAGCAGAAAAATCTGAAATCTGGAAAACAAAAAGAAATCATAGCGAGGTTAACCCTCCCTCCCTCTTATCTGTAGCACCTGTACGTTTAATAATCCTACACCCTCTAAAGTGGCCACAGTGGAGATTGCTGGTACCCACAACAGTACTGTCAGTCTTCAAACCTTTGTTTCTCCCTGCAAAGGGCAATGGGGAGGGGCAGGGCAATTTGAGGACTGTTGGGTCTTCAGGAAGGACTCATCAGGGACAAACCTGGCAGAAACGACTGGCAGACCTGGCTGTTCAATACTATTTTGACCCCAGCCCCCACTCACAAGCCAGTGTGGCATAGTGCTCCTTAGAGGATTTGGGAGGCCAAAGTTTGAATTCTAACTCTACTGTGGAAGCTTACTTAGTCACCTTAGTCCAGTTACTCCCAACCTAATATAAATCACAGGGTTCTTGTGAGGATAAAATAGAGGAGAGGAAATAGTTGTAAACTATTTTGGTTCAGCAGGATATAAATGAAGCAAATAAATAATAGATATAGGTGAAGATGGGATGCAGATAAAAGGTCGGTTGATGGGTGAGTGGGAAGGAGAGAAGTAAGCAGGATGTGAGTAGGCAGGATGTGAGGATGTAGTGCTGGCGAATGCTGGCAGGGGCTTCTGGGAATTGTAGTCCATGGACATCTGGAGGGCCACAGTTTGACTACCCCTGTGGCTGCCAGGAGGAGTGAAAGAGAAAGTAGTGTGGGGAGGGAAGAATATGTGAAAATGATTTAGCTGTCTTTTACCATTGCAAACTGAGGGTGGGGGAATCCCACTCAGGGTTAACTTCTCCACTTAGCCAGAAGAACTCATGAGCTTTTGAGGGGTTAAAATTGCTACTTTAAAAAATGTTGTGATAAGAGTCTTTCTTAATTGACTGTGTTCAAGTTTTAAGATTAGATTTATCATTGTCAGTGACCTGCTGCTTCACTGTAGAGGAACGCATAGTACTAATAAGAAAAAATAAAACAACATCCATCCCTCAGCACAGTTTTAGAACAACCTTTTTTCTTACTATAAAAAAATCAAAAGCTGCTCTCCTTACATCTTATTTTGAAGTGCACATCTAACGATTTTCCTCTGTTGTACTGCAATGGCATAAATTCTCTTTCACATTCAAATGCAAGTCTATTAAAAACTTAGAAGTATGCTATACTTACTTCCTTTGATACAGATATTAATGTACATTTGAAACTTCAGAGCCAAAGCTATATTAGCTGAATGAGGTTATACCGATTTTATAATTAGTCCTATATATTGAGGACAACTATGGCATTTAGAAGCCTAAATAACAGTATGGAATTTAGTTTAAGAATAGTTTTTGTTCACGCAGAAGACCCTTTTAATTTTTATTACAGTATGTCCTAATTTACTTACATAAATTTTAACCATAATCTGGACACAGACATTTTAAATGATGGTTTATTAACAGTCACTCATTTCAGTCATATACTCCTGGTAACAAAGGAGAAACAAACTGAAAATGGAATGCTATCATTCATTGAATGGCTTTGTGTAATCTGTACCTCTAGTTAATCTGTTCTTCATTTTTGCCTCCTTATTTTTTTAAAATAAACATTCATTTAAGTAATGAAGTAACCTTTCCTCAAGGTCTACAGAATAAATCCTCAAGGTCTACAGAATAAATCCTCAACACTGTGAAGATGAGCCTAAAATAGCTACATATTGGAAATTAACTTATAATAAACCAGGAATCAGATGGTTTTCATCAGAAGCAGAAATATAAATCGGAGACCAATTCCACATGAGGAATTTGTCCCCAGGACAGCCTCTCATTGTTCTTGGTTTTAGTGTTGCTTCTACATGATGTCTGCAGCAACCTGGAGCTCTCAAATGGCTGGTGCATGTTTTAATCAAATTTGGTCCATGATAAGAGAAATTACCAAAATTTGATTTGTGACTTCTTGCCCTGTATGATATGGGAAGCAAACAGGGACAAGCCTATGTGGAGGGAGAAATGCGCAACAGTCTTGGCAGCATTTTGTCCTCCCTCGCACCGACCCTCCCTTCTCCATTTCCTGATTGTGACTTTAAAAGAATGGTGTGGTCGGCATTGCTGTGGGACTGCGAAGCTACGTTCTCCATGCAAAAATCAAATGTTCTCCTCACTGTGCATGGTAATTTTGGGATTGGGAAGCCAAAACACATTTCTGTTAGCGTTTTCTGGTGGTGATGGGGTATGAACAGGGGAAGAGTGAAAGGATGTGTGGCGAGGAAGCCCTCTCCCAATCAGCTAGGTGTCCATGCTCTTTGATTCTAAACCATACTGTAAACATATAATCACTCATCAGGGTCCAGTTACCATGGCCAGTGTCATGACCCCCCCTGGTTCATGCCATCCTGTTCCCGGCTACTCTTGCATATTTTACTTTCTCAGGCCTCTTCTCACCCAAGGCCATAAAGCAATAAACCTGTCCTCTGAGATGTTCCCTCCCTTCCTGTTCTCAGCGGGCGAGGAGGCCCAACAACTGTATCAATCTCACTGTAAGTGTCCTTGCGGAGACAGCCAAATCTCAACAATGTGCCATCTCCCCGATAAGGCACCTGGCCATCTGGTAGCCTGAGAACAGAGCCCCCTTTTCCTCTCTGCCCACTCTCCCGCCAAATCTCCTGCGCACCCCTCCCTTATTTGGTGTACCCTATATCTACCCCACCCGTTTCACTTGTACTTTGTTATTATCAAGATCTTTGCTTAGGAAGATCTTGGCTTGCTTTAGTTTTCTGTGGACTTTGCCTAATAAAGCTCTTCTTGGAAATTTGCAACCGACTGTTGGATTTCGGATGTGCTTTCACTTGGGACTCCACAGGCTGGGCTCAGCCTGATTCCTGACAAATTGATAATAACCTCTTCTCCCTGTTAATCCATCCGTTGGTGCGCCTCGCTTCCCATGGCCGCGGCAGCCCCGGAGGACTCAGGGTTAGACATCGTGGAACAGTCCCCGGACGGGGGCCGGCAACGCCTGATCATCCACGTTCCCATCGAAGAGCGGGCGGAGGACGGCGCCACCACGGTACCGTTGACCACCCCTCCAGACGCCGGAGCCGGAGACGCCCCCCCCGACACCGAGGACCACCGATCCCCGCCATGCCAGAGCCCCACGAAGGGGTCTGCGAGTGCGGCGGGGAAATCGCCCCCACCCTCCCTCGAGGAAGAGGACGAGGACCCTCCCAGCGACCCAGGAGATGCGGACCGTCTGGTCGAAATGGGGCGCCAGGTGGGGGTCGACTTCACCAGAGAAGGACCCCAGCAACTTGTCCCGGTCGAAGAACTCGAGAGCCTGATGCTACGCGTGGGGGACCAACGACGGGAAAACGAAGCCCTTCGCCGGGCCCTGCGCCAAGCCGAGTCCCGTCGGGAGCATTGGAGCGCCCCCCCCGACTCCGAGAGGGAGAAGAGAGGCCGACTCTCCCTCCCCGCATCACTACCAGGCAATCCAGCTGCCCAGGCCACCCGAGCTGCTACGCGCCCCCCTGTGGGCCCCGCTGTCAAGCCCAAACACCACAGCACCCCGTCCCTGGGGTACGGGACTCTAGACACCGGGGGGACCGCGACCATGGGTCTGATCTCGACGTTCGCTCCCCCCAAGCATCTGACCTACTCCCGCCCAGCCATGACCTGGCTGGAGGAGGAAGATGTCGACACCGGACCCGAGCTCGAGCCGGGACCCGAGCGGGGCGCAGCCTTCACAGAGATCCCCCCTCACCACGAACCTCGTCGGAGGAGGAGGGATGCCTCACCATCACGTTCCCGGCCGGGGGGCCAGGACCCCGTCACGTTTCTGTCGGGCCCTTGGGGGGAGCCCCCGACGAGGACCCCCACTCCCCCGAACCCGGCCCCACCGCCCCGCGATCGTCACCTGGCCGAGGATTGGATTCATCCGACAGCCCCGAGGAGGGGGACCTATGCTCCGCTTGCCGCAGCCGCCCCACCTCCCCAGCCCCAACCTCAACCGCCACTCGCCCCGCCGCCCTCGCCGGTCCCCCTGCAGCCACCCAATCAGCCGAACAACGGGGCCGCCCGCGGCGGCCGCCACGACAATTTGGGGGGCCGGAAATTCAAGGTGAAGTTCGATGGTACTTCGGAGAGACTCACCTATTTTTTGATTATGGTGGATGGCTTCTTGGCGGAATGGGGCGATACGTTTACGGACGAGGCCGATTTAGTGCGCACGCTGGGCTGCAACCTAGAGGGCAAGGCAATGGACTGGTGGGTCATCCAGTACGAGAGGGGGACGGCGGCAGCCACCTCCTTAGAATCCTTCAGGGCCGCCCTCCGTACGGCTTTCCGCGACCCTTTCCGTGAACGGAAGGCGACAGAGGCGCTAACTAAGCTGAAACAGCGGGGGAGGCCCCTGATGGACTATGTAATTGACTTTCGGGCCATCTCGGACCGAATCACTACCTTAAACGAGACCCAGATCATCAACGCCTTCCTGGACGGCCTGGACCGCCCAGTGGCCGACGGAATTTTCAACCGGGGGCCACCGGAGGACGGGGACCTCCAGCAGTGGATCGACGCCGCGGGGGTGATCGAAACCAACCTCGCGAACTATCGCGCCTACCAGCGTCGCCAGGAGGCGGCCCGCCTGCTCCGTTCGTCACGATCCGACAAGACCCCAAGTGCCCCGAAGCTGCTGGCCTCACAGCCTGCCCCAACCAGTGCGCCAGACAGAGAGAGGCGTAAGCAATCGGGACTCTGCCACGAGTGTGGGGGGAAGGGACACTTCGCCTCGGTGTGCCCGACGCGCCTGGCGAAATCCAAATCCCCCTCCCAGCAGGATAGAGGCCAGCGCCCCCCGGACAAGCGCCCGGCCGACCGCCAACGTCCGTCCGACAAATCGGCAGGAAAGTCCGGGGGCACCCGGGCGCTCCTCGCTCCTGTCTCCCCCGCGACGGAGGCGGAGATTTCCTCCCAGACCAGCCCCGAGTCCTCCCAATCGGACAGCTCGGGAAACGAGGACGGTCCGTCATGCCGGGCGCCCCTCGGCGGACCCTCCCTGTCGGCACTCCGGCGCCCCCAAGACGAATCCTACCCCCCATCCTCCTCCCGGCGGTACTAATCAACGAGGAGGCCGACACCCGGGTGGAGGTCCAGGTCTGCGTGGACTCCGGCTGCTCCACGTCTCTGGTGACCCCCGGAATCGCGCGGGCCCTCGCCGCCCGCCAGGAGGACCTGGCCAAGCCGATAATAATGCGCCAGGTGGACGGCGCCCCAGTTGGGGGGGACGCCATTCGTCACGCTACCAGCGCCCTGGCCCTAAATCTGGGGTCCCACTGGGAACGAATCTCCCTCACGGTCGCCCCCGTTGCCGGCTTCTCCATCCTACTTGGCATGGACTGGATGGACCTTCACCGCCCCGAGATCGACTGGGACGAGAAGCGCCTCGTTTTTTCCCACCCGAACTGCAAGCTGCACTTCTGGTATCGGGACCAGCCAGACGCGCCGCCCGTGGCCGTCGCGGGGACCGTAGTCCCGTGGTCCGAGAGCCCGGCCATGCTCAACCCCTGGCTGCGGGCGATGGGCCTCTACTCGGACCCCGATGACGCCATCCCGGCCTGCTACCGCGATCTCGCCGAAGCTTTCTCGGAGGAGGAATGCAACCAGCTGCCCCCACACCGCCCGACGGATTGCGCCATCGAGCTGGTGCCGGGGGCCAAACTCCCGAAGGCCAAACTCTACAACATGAGCCCGGCAGAACTTCGGGAGCTTCGCGCCTTCGTCGACAAAAACCTGGCCCGGGGTTTCATCCGCCCGGCCACTTCTTCCATGGCAGCGCCTGTCCTGTTCGCCAAAAAGAAGGACGGCACCCTCAGGCTTTGCACCGACTACCGAGCGATCAACGCGGTCTCCAGGGTCAACGCCTACCCCCTTCCCCTCATCAAGGACCTACTCAGCCGCCTGGGGGAAGGGCGCATCTTCACCAAACTGGACTTGCGAGACGCCTATTTCCGGGTCCGCATCGCCGAAGGGGACGAGTGGAAAACGGCTTTTAACACCCCGTTGGGACAGTTCGAGTACCTCGTCATGCCGTTCGGGTTAAGCGGCTCTCCGGGCGTGTTCATGAACGTTATCAACGAAGTTTTGCATGATTTACTGTACCGGGGGGTGGTGGTTTACCTGGATGATGTGTTGATTTATTCCCGGGGGGAGGAGGAGCACACAGCTCTCGTCCGTGAAGTCTTACGCCGCCTGGCGAAACACAAGCTGTACGCCAAACTCCCGAAATGTGAGTTTCACAAACCCCAGGTCGACTTTTTGGGCTACCGGGTTTCGGGGGAGGGGATTGGGATGGACCCCGCGAAGGTCCAGGCGGTCCTCGATTGGGAAATTCCCCGAACCCGTAGGCAGCTTCAATCCTTCCTCGGGTTTGCCAACTTCTACCGTGACTTCCTCCCAGGGTTCTCCAAGGTGACCCTACCCCTCACCGATCTCCTAAAGACCAAAGGGAAAGGGGCCAGGGATGGCCGTCCGGGGGCACCACTACCGTGGACCCAGGACTGCACGCAAGCCTTCGAACACCTCAAACACCTGTTCACCTCCGAGCCCATCCTGGCCCACCCGGAGATCGATAAGCCCTTCGTGGTGCAAGTCGACGCCTCCAACGAGGCGGTCGGGGGGGTTCTCCTCCAAAGGGGGGAGGGGGGCAAGCTCCGGCCCTGTGCCTACCTCTCCCGCAAGTTTTCCCCCACCGAGCGGAACTGGCCCATTTGGGAAAAAGAGGCGGCGGCGGTCAAAACCGCCCTGTCCACTTGGCGGCACTTCTTGGAGGGCTCCCCCATCCCCTTCGAAGTTTGGACCGACCACAAGAACCTCGAGGCCCTGCGGAAACCCCGCACGCTCAGCGCGAAGCAAATTCGGTGGGCGGACTTTTTTTCCCGATTCGATTTTACCCTAGTCCACATCCCGGGGCGCAAGAATTTCATGGCGGACGCCCTCTCCCGCATGTTCCCGGGAGAACACCGCCCTTCCCGGGTGGACACGGTCTTTACCCCCAAGCAGTTGGGGCTCTTGGCTCAAACCCGCAGCCAGACCAAGGCGGGGCACCCGACCCAGGGCCCCCCCCCGGGTTCACCAGGGCCCCCCACGGGGCCGCTCTCCATTCCCCTGTCGGAATTCCGGTCGGCCCTGGGCCCGGACCCGCAATTCGCCAACCTCCGCTCGCAGCTTCGTGCCCACGAGGGGGTCTGGTACAAGGGGGAGCGCCTGTACGTCCCCGCCTCGATGCGCAAGACCATCCTGGAATTGTGCCACGACAGCAAGGCGGCGGGCCATTTTGGCTTCCTGAAAACTTGGGGGCTGCTTCGCCGCCAATTCTGGTGGCCGGGGGCCCGCCGGGACGTGGGGAAATACGTCGCTGGCTGCCCAGTGTGCCTTGCGCACAAGCGGGGGGTGGGTAAACCCCAGGGCCTCCTTAAGCCCCTGGAAATCCCCGACCGCCCCTGGGAGATCATCTCCATGGACTTCATCACCGACTTGCCCCCCAGCCAGGGGAAGACGGTGATTTGGGTGGTAGTGGACCAATTCTCGAAGCAGGCGCACTTCGTCCCCTGCCCGGGGTTACCCACTGCGCAGCGCCTGGCCGAGTTGTTCGTCACCCACGTGGTGCGCCTACATGGTTTCCCCCGCAAGGTGATTAGCGACCGGGGGGCACAGTTCGTCGCCAAATTCTGGGGGGCCCTCATGGACCTGGCAGGAGTGTCTAGGGGGCTAAGCTCCGCGTACCACCCCGCCACAAATGGTCAAACCGAAAGGGTTAACCAAGTGCTCGAGCAGTACCTCCGCTGCTTCCTGAATTACCATCAGGACGATTGGGTTTCCCTCCTGCCCCTCGCAGAATATGCCTACAACAACGCCCCGCACTCAAGCACGGGAAGGGCCCCCTTCGAAGTGGTTCACGGCTACGCCTCGCCCCCCTTCCCCACCCTCGTGAAGCCGCCGGGTGATCCCACAGCCTCCCCGCCTGGGGTGGACGAATGGGCGACCCGGGTGCGGGAGGCCTGGGGGGAGGTAACGGAGTCCCTCACGAAGGCCAAGGCTGATTTCAAGAAATGGGCTGACCGCAAACGCCAGCGCCCCCCTGACTATGCGGTGGGGGATGAGGTATATATCTCCACAAAAAACCTCAAAAACAGGCGGCCATGCAAGAAGCTAAGCTACCAGTTTGTGGGCCCCTTTAAGGTAACCCAAGTGCTAAACGAAGTCGCCGTGCGGGTAGAACTCCCAAAGACCTACCGCAAGGTTCACCCGGTGTTTCATGTTAGCCTGCTCAAAAAGGCCCCCCCACCTGATAAGTGGCACCCCCAGTCCCGTCCACCTCCCCCCGTCATGGTGGGGGAAGAGACGCACTACGAATTGTCCGACATTGTCGATTCTCGCTTGTTCCGCAAACAATTGCAGTATCTGGTTTCTTGGAAGGGCTTCCCCGACTCCGACAATGAATGGGTGGACGCGGAGGACGTCGCCGCTCCGATTCTCCTCCGCAAATTCCACTCCCGCTTCCCCGATAAGCCGGGCCCTACCCCCATTGCTGCGGGGGCTTGAGGGCGAGGGGGACGGGGGGGGGGCCTTAAGGGGAGGCGAGTGTCATGACCCCCCCTGGTTCATGCCATCCTGTTCCCGGCTACTCTTGCATATTTTACTTTCTCAGGCCTCTTCTCACCCAAGGCCATAAAGCAATAAACCTGTCCTCTGAGATGTTCCCTCCCTTCCTGTTCTCAGCGGGCGAGGAGGCCCAACAACTGTATCAATCTCACTGTAAGTGTCCTTGCGGAGACAGCCAAATCTCAACAATGTGCCATCTCCCCGATAAGGCACCTGGCCATCTGGTAGCCTGAGAACAGAGCCCCCTTTTCCTCTCTGCCCACTCTCCCGCCAAATCTCCTGCGCACCCCTCCCTTATTTGGTGTACCCTATATCTACCCCACCCGTTTCACTTGTACTTTGTTATTATCAAGATCTTTGCTTAGGAAGATCTTGGCTTGCTTTAGTTTTCTGTGGACTTTGCCTAATAAAGCTCTTCTTGGAAATTTGCAACCGACTGTTGGATTTCGGATGTGCTTTCACTTGGGACTCCACAGGCTGGGCTCAGCCTGATTCCTGACAGCCAGCCTATCACAAATCTACCCATACATAAATAGAGACCATGAAACAAAGAATCCCCAGAACAAGAAGGAATGTTTCTTTGTTGTGGCATTTCTACAGAGCAATGCAGAAGCGTTAGTTAAAAAAAATGCTTTGGTGTTGTGGCATTTTTCCATAGCAATGTGGAAGTGAACTTTAAAAAGTAATTTGGGGGCTTGGGGGGAGAGAAGGAAGTTTGAGTCCCCAATACAACTGCTATGTAGGGACTGGTGGCTTGTGGTGATTTACAAGCTGAGGAGCGGGGGGGGGGGGGGAGAGTGCACAGTGTTTTTCCTTGTTGCCTCGTCACAATGAGGTGGTGGGAAAATGCAGGAGGGGTCTCCCATCAGGAAGCTTGCAAATGCACGGCTTCCAACCCAGGCTTTTGCAAGCAGGAGGTGGTGCGAGTTTTATACCTCTGTGTGGAATTGGTCTGATTTAAATTTTCCTGTTGTCGTTTCTGTGTTCTTTCAAAAGGTACTGATAGTAAGTCCATCATAGCTGGATCTATCCAATATGCATCCCTTTTGAATTGCTCTCTCTATATTATAAGTGCTCTGGAGATGAGCAAAAATAAACCCATATTTATTACTTACTTAAAAAAAATCTGAACCATGTGGCTGGGGCAGATGGAAGGCATTTGTTTTACAAACCCTTGTCCCCCTATTCCTTAATACAAAAACTGGGAGATTAAATTTTAAAAGTTTTTTTTAAAAGATGCCAACCAAGACCTTGTATGATAATTATTGGCTGTGACTGTTTGGCAATCCATTCACTGTATGAGGAATAAAATACTGTCAAGAAGAGAGTTAAAAGTAGTGACAGGAGGCTGGGCAGTGGAACCGAAGAGAGGAGAAAGTGGCAAAGGGGTGGGTTGGAAATAATTATGATGGGGAGAAAGTGGTCAAATGGAAGGAAATTGCGGGACCACTGAGGGAATGGGAGTCACTCCCCCCTCAGATAAGTGTTTGCTAGTCCCATTCTTGTAACACAACATTTGAAGATTAGAAGGAAAAATATTTTTTTTAAATCTTCTTTGGGCACCTTGATGGACTTTACTTATTCAAGTTGGGGATGAATGTGTTTGGCGGGAACTTGGGAAGATTCATTAGGGGCGCTTGTAATATCAATGAACTAATTTTATGATGGACTTATCCTGAGGAAAAAATGTTTTGTGTATCTTTAATGGAATTCTACTTTTTACAATATAAAACAAGAGACAATTCCTAGCAGGTTAAATCTCCATGACCACTTTTCAGTAACTTTAATAAGCATTTTAACTCTTTAAAAAAGGGAAGGCCATGTATTCAAGTGTACTGGATTCTGAGCAGTAGGGTTTTGTAGAATTCTTTTAAAATATTAAAGTTTAATTTTTTTAAATTTAAATTTAAATTAATATTTAAAGTATTAATATAATGTATGTTAATACATTAGTCTGTACAATGGTTTTTACTTAAATGGTTTTCCTTTAAAACATCTGGTTATGTAATTTAAAGAAAATAACAACTTGAAGAACACTGACGAGCTAAGAGTAATGTCCTGTTATAGAAAACTGTCAAAGGAGATTTAAGAGGCAAGGAGTTGTCAAAAGGCTACGAATACTCTAGTCCTACTGTTGCAACTGCAGCAAGAAGGCTTTGTGTCTTCTTCCAAGGAAACTTTCGCCGCCTACTTGCACGGCACTGTAGGACACCATTCTCTGATCTCTGTGAGTCTGGCTCAGTCAAACAGTTTACAGTATTGACATGTTCAAGGACACTACCATCCCTCCCTCTCTCTGTTCTGAATTTTTCTTCCCCTTCTCTATCCAGTCAACCCCACCTGAAAAAGAGCAGGAGACAAGTGTGTTGCCATGGCTTGGTAGGAGAATAAAACCCACAACGTTGTTGTGTGGAGGACTGATGCTGTTATAATATCACAGCTTCTTGACATGGCCCTGTCTCCTGACTACTATGCAAGATCAATGACTACAGTACGACTGCCCTGCAAAGCATGCCCTTAAAATACCTGTCATTACACTTGCAATGAGTTATAGAGGACTCTGGGAAAAAATCCTTCTGACAACTTAGCAAGAAAAAGCACCACTCCTAGAGAGGCCAAGAGTCTGTGCATACAAAGTAGGCCTCTCTGTATCCAAATAGATTAGATTGTTTCACTGATAGTGCTGCTGCTGTTGTTGTTGTTATCATTATTAAATATTTAATTTATATACTGCCCACCATAGTGGCTCAGGGAGGTTTACAATAATAGGAACAAAGAAAAGTACATTAACTTTAAATATAAATATTAATAAAACCACAACAATATTAATAATACACATCTCAATAAAAGCATTACAAGCATTAACCCATCTCACTGTACCAGTATAATCTCTAGGTATAGCGTGGTTGCAGCATTCATCATGGGTTTTTTCCCAGGGTGGCCCATTTGATGTTAGAAGAAGAAGAGTTGGTTCATATATACAGCTTTTCTCTAATGGAAGGAGTCTCAAAACAGCTCATAATCCTCCCTTTCTTCTCCCCACAACAGACACCCTGTGAGTTAGGCGAGGCCAAGAGAGCCCTGATATTACTGCTCTGTGAGAACAGTTTTATCAGTACCGTGGCAAGCCCAAGGTCACCCAGCTGGTTGCATGTGGGGGAGCACGGAATCAAACCTGGCTCACCAGATTAGAAGTCCACATTCCTAACCACTACACCAACCAGTTAGATAGGGGTGTTGTGATAATTTGGTTGTTATCCTTTCCGAGACCTCATGAAGTAATCTGGTTAATAGAAAGTGCTTCTATACATCAGTGAGATACTTCAGCAATGTTATTCCCACCTTCACTTTTATCACAGGAGCAAACATTCTATTATCTTCAGACACGCCTCCAATGTAGAGCTTTTTAGTGAAGACAGGAGCATGGTCATTTTCATCCTGTACCTCAATAATCACCTTGGCAGTATTACCTAAAATTTAAAAAAGCAATAATTTAGTAAAATGTTGGTATACCATAAGCTTTTAACAACAGGCATATAAATGGAAGGAAAATGGTTTAGGGAATTAAGACTATTGTTCCTAAAGTGGTAAGTAGGCCGGATAATATATGGAATAGCTTGTTGCTGATAAGATTTGTCTTGTTAAATTGCTTGCAATTTGCAACTCCATTACATTCAAATGAATGGTCATAGGGTTCATCTGATACAGCTGAGTTGCTGGAGGATGGCATATCCATACTTTGGCGCTTAATATTATGTGTTGCTGTTGTTGCATCTTCTCCATCCCTTCTCCTCTTCTATTTTCTTAGTCACAATGGCTTTGTATAGTATCAGTATACATGGGTCCATCGCAAGACCCTTTAACTGGACGATTATGAGGAGGCTGAAGATTATGAGCAAGGCTGAAGCCAAGAGTACCACAGGTTTGGGAGATAAAAAGGAAAAAGAGAATGTATATGGAGGAAGGATGTCTATGGTCATGGTGATAATTCTTGGGTCAGCACTGTTTTACTGACCCAGCTCATGCTGTAATATTGGAAATGTAGCAGAGACAGATTCATTGTGAGCACTGCTTTAGCAGCAGTGTGAAGTTTCATAAAAATGGATTATTAAATACACAACAGACAATGAAATTTCTTCATTAAAGAGCACAAGAGTAATAAAGATAGAGGTACAGCTGCTATGGAGAGGTTAAGTATCATATGCAACATTTGTTTTGTAGGACACAAGGCAAAGAAGTTGATGAGACTAGATGTGGAGAAAGCAATTGCAGCATATGAGGCCTACTAATTTTTCCACATATACAGATTTCTGTAGGTTTCTTCTAGGATTAGAAATTTTGGACCCCTCTGTTATGCGATATCAGGCAATGGTTTGAAGCAGATGTCTCTAGATTTTGAAATAGTTAAGAATAAAGTATCCATAAAATGGACCCCAGCTATATATGAACTGTATATGAGCAACTGGACCAGTAAAACTGATAGTCAATTCATCATAGCCCACAGAGCAGTAAACACCTTGAATTTGAAAGGACTTTCTTCCCAATAACCTTGGTTACAAGTGCACAGAGCCTTAACATGAAAGGCACAAAGCAATCTCAGCAAAACATCACTTTTGAGGTCAATAATCAAAGAACTTGACACACTGTTGAAAACAATCAAAAGTCAGTTTCCTGAAAGAAATCCCATTTGCCAGTGAAAAATGGTTTCCTTTCAAAGTTGGTTCCTTTCCACAACAGCAAGTCACACCTCTTTATTCACCGATATATGGGGTATGTTTTCTTCATAACTACCACTGTCATTATTTTGGACTTTATCTATATATATATAGAACAGTCCTAAAATTTATTCTAAATGTACAACCAGAATGGGAATGGAACACTTCCTACATGGACAAAAGAATCTAATGTCCAGTCATTAAGCACAACTTTACAAGACAAATATATTCTCCTTCTTAGTATGCATAAGGGAGCTAGCACAGTTCCACAGAGCCTGGTTGACGCCAGTGAACCAATATTGTTGACTGGGTCCCCCTAGAACCCTCCCCCACAAGATATGCCACCTGATACAACACAAGAAGACCTAAGTCCAGCCACCTCATCAAGTTTGCACAGTTATATTGTTAAAACAGATTACAATGTTTACAAGTTGTAAATTTTATGAATTTACAAGTTGATAAGTTTGATCTTTATATGTGGTACCAAAACTGGATAGAATTGTGAACCATGATTTTTTATTGTAAACTGCCCTGAGCTGCAAGGGAGGGCAGTATAGAAATGTAATTTCTTAAAAAAGCAATTATTTCATTATTTGTTTATAAAATTGCATATGTTTATACTTTTCTTATATAATAAAGCACTCTCCCACTCTTTGCATGTTCAAAAGACTGATGGTGCAATCCTATGTCACATTTATCTTAAATCCACTAATTTTAATGGCCAGACTGGAATAACTTAGCATAGGACTGCCCTGTTAACCATTCAAGAGATATATAACTCTTATTAATAATCTGTAACAGGAATAACTTGTAAAGTTATCATCATAAGATAATTCTTTACATATCTCACGCAAATACTCCAATGCATGCGAAACATGATGCTAAGTGCAACACTTCTCATATTCTGAAATAAATAAAAAGTAAAATAATAATAATAATAATAATAATAATAATAATAATAATAATAATAATAATAATAATAATAATAATAATAATAATAATAATAATAATAATAATAATAATAATAAAACTTTTATACCACCGTTCCCTTAGGCTCACGGCAGTTTACAAGATAAAAATTACAATAAAACCCATAGTTAAAACCATTAAAACCAATCCGTACTATCAATGTTGGGCAACAGGCGAGCACTAACTAACCCCACTAACCCCCCAAATTGTATCTTAGGAAACAAGCATACAAAAATTGCCACTGTTAATCAGACTAGAAAAACCAGGAAAACATAATGAAATTTATGTATTTATATGATGATTCGTAGACTGCTCTTCTCTGGCAACAGTCTCAGGACAGTTAACAGCATGTAAAAACCCATACATATGGGGTATTAAAAACAAAAGACAGTTAAAACCTAATTTCTTATCTTCTTAAATGTATAAAATGCTTGGTCTGTCCCTTGAATTAAAATTCCTAAGTTGAGTTAGGGCTTGAGTGCCCATATTCCAGTGATGCAGGGAGCTGGAGAGGAAAGAAGAGATGACTTTTCTGATGTTACTCTGTGTTTACGTTGGCTTCAATGGAAGAGTGCCACCTTACAGGCCCTTCAGAGATTTGGTAGCTCCAATAGGGCCCAGATCTGGGGTGGCAGCTCATGCCACTGGGCAGGTGCTAGGACCAAAAAGTCAAACACATTTTCTTGGGGCCAGGAACCACCAGTAGATTAGAATTTGCCAATCATAGCATTCTTCAGGGTTCCTGAGATACACAAGGCTCAGACCATGTACAGCTTTGAAAGTTAACACAAACACCTTGAACCTGGGCCCATTCTGCACACATAGGATAATGCACTTTCAATGTGATTTGGCAGCTGGATTTTCCTGTGCAGAACAGTAAAATCTACTTCTAAAGTGCATTGAACCTGCATTATCTATTGTGTGCAGAATAGGCCCTGATCTCAAATTAAGTGGCAGCCAGTATAGCTGTTGGCGAGCAGGTTGAATGTGTGCTTTTCACAGGTTTCTCATAAGGACTTGAGCAGTGGCATTCTGCACCAGTTACAGTTTCTGGGCATGTAGAGCAAGTTACAGAAGTCTAATCTGGAGGTGACTGTCACATAGATCACTGTGGCTAGGTGTTCCAGGCCCTGGTAGCTTTGCTTGGCATAGGTGGAAAAATACCTATCAAACTACTTTTGTGAACTACACCTCCATAGAAAGAGAGGTGTCAAGATGCACTCACAAGTTCTTGACAGTACATGTAGCTATCAATTGCACCCTGCCAAGGATGGGAAGATGTGCTTCCTATTCTGGACCCTTTCTTTCCACAGGACTTCCATCTTCAGGGGCTAAGCTTAAGGCAGCTTTGTTGAGGCCATTCTCAAAGCCACCTGTGATATAAGACCAGAACTTTTAAATTGAGTTTAGAGTGAGACCAGACCAATATTCAAGTTCTCTTATGGTGCAATCCTAAATTGAAATACAACTTTCTAAATTTATTTCAAAATCTAAATGTATTGAAGTCAAAGGTCTGTTTAGGATTTCTAAGATGTCTTTATGGAGGAATAAATGCTTTATGGAGCACTTACTTTGCTCACTTACTTTGGACACATCATGTGATCAAGCTCGTTAGAAAAATCATTAATGCTTGGCCTGGTCAGCGGCAAAAGGAAATGTGGTCGCCAAAGGATCCGCTGGCTTGACATGATCAATGCCGACACAGGGATTACCATGAACAAACTAAAAGAAGCGTTCATTGACAGAGACGCATGGCAGAAACTTTCCTATAGAATCGCCGAGGGTCAGACACGACTCAACAGATGACATCATCATCATCATGGAGGAATAGGGAGTGTTGCCTCACCCACTGTGGCCTATTGGCTTCCCTACTAGTGGCTGTTCTCCATGAGTTTCCTTTCTTTCCCTGACCTGGGTGGTGGCGTACAGGAATACAGAGTGGAATGAATAGCTTTAAAAGTTGAGAAATTAAATACCTGCTTTAAGGGGAACATTAATTCTAATTCCAGTGCAAAAAAGAGTATCTGATTGCAAATAAGCATTTAGGCATGAATTAATTATACCTCTGGTTGCATCTTCAGGCAGCAGTTAAATAATGAGCTATGGATAGGGTTACAGCCCTATCTTTGCCAGGTAGCAAATAATATAATAAATGGCAATTGTGTGAACATACTGGAAAGTGTGAAATCAGTGGGAAAATAAATGATCTTATGGAACAATATAACTCACAACTAAATTAAAAAATCTCTGCATTTCCACATGAGCAGACTCTCTGTTCAATCAGTCTGAGAATCTGTCAAATGAGACTCCGCTAGCACGCTCTGAAACAACTTACATGATGCTGGATAATGAAGGTTGTGACTTTTTTTGAAAGAGCTATTCAAAACAGACAGTATAATCCCTGGGAAGTCAGTCACCACACCTTTGGCTTCTTACCTTCAGAGTTTCAAGGCTATATTACATCTAAGAGCTTCAAGGCTCCGAGGTTGGAAAGGTTGGAAAGACTTACACCAAGGACTTTTTTGTTGTTTGTGGTTCAAGCTAGGGCAGTTAGTAATAGTAATTATGTAGAGGAACACATCCTTTGTACGATTAATGCAGCCATTCTTGGATTTTACTGACAGGGCACGCTTGTTAATACATTGCACTTGACACTCCTTGTGTGCTTTGTTTAATATGTGGTTTTCCCCATTCTATGTAGTGATATCACGGCAATTTATATTTGTTATTTAAATAAGAGGCCAAGAAGAAAAATCTTTGAATGATTGGAATTTCAAAGATTCTGGAGGCATTGGAAAAGAGGGGAGACAATAGTAAGAGAATATATCAGACTTCTTTAAATATCAGCTATACACACACTGCCCTACACCATCTTGATGAATGAAACCAGCTGCTCTTTCCAGATTACACAAGATCCAGGAAACGATTTTCAGACAATGTAGCATAAAAGGGATAGAGCCAGCAAAGATGAGGGAGAACTGGACACATCATGCTCTTGGGAAACATGTCTCTCTCTAATTCTCAGACCACTAATCAAGACCGTGAAATAAAGCTTATGGCCACCTCAGCACAAAAGCATTAGAAAGATCTAAAATCTACATTACCACTCTCAAGAGAAGGATGCTTCATTCAAACCGACTTCTTGCCAGAAATCCCAGATTAGTGAGGAATAAAGAATGGAATCATGAATTTGGTCGAGAGAACTCTCTTTTTGTCCAGAGAATGCCTCATTTGGAAAGATACCCACAGCCCCTACAAATACTGGTTAGCTTATCTAGATCCCTTGTCCCTTTCTCCAAGCCTGAGAGATGGAATCTTTTGATTCAAGCCTTTGGTTCTGTAATAAGAACTATAATAAGAGCCAGCTTGGTGTAGTGGTTAAGAGAGTGCCTACTTCTAATCTGGCGAGCTGGATTTGACTCCCTGCTCCCCCACATACAACCAGCTGGGTGACCTTGGGCTATTCACAGCCCTGATAAAGCTGTTCTGACTGAGCTAATGGAACACCACATCACCGGATAGCCACTTGGGACAGTTGCTGGGTGCCTAGATGCTTAAGATGACCAAACAGAGTGGCACTCACAGGTCAGCAGGTCCACACGTGGTAATAACATGTGACTTTTAAGCTCTAGCAACTTCCTTAGGAATGGCAGCAGTAAGAGATTCCTTGTCATTTTGTTACTTCTTCTTTTTTTTCCTCCTGAGTGAAAGGATATTTAGAACAATTATAGTTTATGTAAGTGTCTTGAACTTTCAAAGCTCATAAATTGCTAATATTGGCTGCAGGAGAAAGATTAATTCAAGTTCAGTGTTTGCAAGATGGCAATAATTTGCATAAGGTATCTAAAATGTAAATTAAGCGTTCCTTCAATAATGCTTCTGGTTTGGGTTTTTAACAACACAAACAAACGTGGATTAGCAATGCCAGTGTCAGAAAACTGAGTGGGAAGCTGTGGCACCCCTGACAGCAATCCCGTTGACATGCTCCTTCAGAGCTGTGATGTGCATATCCAACAACCTAATCCCTGTTTTAACTTATGGCATGCCAAATCCAGCCTTATGTGGATTGTTTTATTAATGCTAACGAGAAGGAAAAGGAGAAGGAGAAGAGTTGGTTCTTATGTGCTGCTTTTCTCTACCTGAGGGAGGCTCAAAGTGGCTTACAGTTACCTTCCCTTTCCTCTCCCCACAACAGACACCCTGTGGGGTGGGTGAGGCTGAGAGAGCGCTGATATCACTGCTCGATCAGAACAGTTTTATCAGTGCTGTGGCAAGCCCAAGGTCACCCAGCTGGCTGCATGTGGGGGAGTGCAGAATCCAACCTGGCTTGCCAGATTAGAAGTCTGCACTCTTAACCACTACACCAAACTGGCTCACAATGTCACCAATGTTACCTAATCGATAATTCTATAAGGAAGATTATTATTATTACCACCTATCGTAGATTGGGAGTACTAAACTATGGCCGACTACCAAGTTCTTGGGAGAGGCAGGATTTGGAGATTTCCTTGGAATACGGAAACGATCAGCCTGGAGCATTGTGTTTCTGAGTGGCATTTTCTATAAATAGGTCAATCTCATTGGAACCACTTTTGACATTAAATAAATGAATTTATACTGTAGTCAGCAATCAATGAAATTTGCACATGGTCTCCGCTTCTGTTGGGTTATCTGTGCTTTGGGAGGAAATAAATCAAGATTTTACTCTATGAACTTCAACTTTGCTTTTAGTACTTAGTTCCAGGTCATATCCTGAAATCCCAAGTCAGAACAACAAGAGAATTTTCAGCAGAATTAAAGTTTGCTTCTCCGTTTAGCACCACGCAGAGGTGCTTCCATGCCACAAGCCAATTTCTACATTCTACCAAATAAATCGAACCCCCACTCTGTAGTTTACCTCCATGATAACAGGAGCTACCACCAGCCATGTCCGGTAGTGGTGTGGGGAAAAAAACCCAATCAATAGGGGCTGATGTCTATTGCAAGCTGGTACTGATGTTGAGATGCTGCATGTCAGTTTTACTGATGAGACTTAGTCCAAAGCAGCCTTGAAAATGTCAAGTCATCCCCTCCGCATAGATGAAAAGTTCTGTTATTTCTGTGTCTTTTAATTTCTTACATTAAAATCCTTATAACCTTTATTCCTTTCAGTTATTAAAATACATACATTAATCTCTCTCGCAGTTTAAACTTCACTGACATTTAATTTCATTAACACCTTCATTTCAGCTCATCACTTCATTTTTATATATGGCATATATTTCATTGGTTCTGGCAGATTGAGAGCACAGCATCTGTGAGTCAATTATTACTTAACTCTTTCCTTTTAACAAAGTTCCAGTGGGTAGCAGATTATAACGAAAGACTGCCTATTAAACTGACACATTCAGCTTTGCTCTCCAATCTCCCCTGGAGAAAATGCCTGCTTTGTAGGGTGGACTCCATAGCATTATACTTGACTGAGGTCCCTCCCTGCCCCAAATCCCATCCATTCCTGGCCCCACTCCCAAAGTCTCCAGAGCATTTCCTAACCCTAAGAAATCTTCATAAATATACTTACAGGCCAAACTTTCCCCCTTATTCATATATGCATATAGTTCTGTTGGGCATTCTTCATATGTACAGCTGCAATCACAGCACACCATGGAGGGGCATCCTGAACTGGAGAAGCATCAGAGGTCTTAGAAGGCTGCAAAGTCCTCAGATCATACGAACAAGAAGAGCTGGTTTTTATACCCTGCTTTTCACTACTTGGAGTCTCAAAGAGGCTTACAATTGCCTTCCCTTCCTTTCCCCACAACAGACATCCTGTGAGGTAGGTGGGGATGAGAGAGTTCTGACAGAACTGCTTAGCAAGAACAGAACTGTGTCTGGCTCAAAGTCATCCACCAAGCTTCATTTGGAGGAGTGAGGAATCAAACCCGGTTCTCCAGATTAGAGACTGCCACTCTTAACCACTGCACCACACTGGCTGGACAAGGATGAAGTCCGCACACATTGGATAATGCACTTTCAATGTGCTTTTACAGCTGGATTTTCCAGTGCAGAACAGGATACTTCTAAAGTGCATTGAAAGTGCATTATCCAATATGTGCAGAACGGGCCAAGAAGTTCCTATCCTATCTCCTTTCATGCCCCCTGCAGGGCACTCTTCATATTCTGCTCAATTTTGCACACTGCACAACTTTCATATTTTAATGAAGCTTACCCCGTGCCCCTATCATTTTCTTTATATATTGTGAAGAATAGCTCTGCACCAACAGAATCTCAATCAAACTTGATTATAAGTGTCTGTATTTCCTCAATGCACGGAGCTTGAAAGAAAGGAGGGAGGAGCTAACCTCTCCAGCAACTCTAGCTAATTTTTTTTTACAAGGAATGTAAATGGCCTAGGAAGAGCAAAGTCATGGTTCAAGGTATCTAAGCCTGAAAGCCATACAGTCCTGCGTCACTTTCTCCTGAAAGACAAATGGATAAAGTGTTACTTTCTCTGGAAAACTGGAAAAGCAGGGAGGTGGAAGAATGTAAGGGGTATAAAACCACTAGACCACAAGACCAAAGGGCATGTCCTCTATGTTTCTTAGCCAATTGCTCAAACATAGGTTTTTTTCAAAATGTGTCAGTGCTGACTACATGCAAGGAAAAAGGAATAACACTCCATCATGTGCATACACTTTATTTCCCATCCCAAAATAACAACAGTTCTAAAAAGTGTGGTGAGTGCTTCTTAAAAAGTGAAGTGTTGAGCTGAGAAAAAAATTATACTACTTATTCTGATAGGATATAAAAATATCCATTTAATCTTTTGACATCTGTAGACTATTTTTTTGTCTTCAATAAACTCTAACTTGTCCTGTTTATGCACAGGACAATACTACCAGGCATGAACCAATTTTTTTTTTGTCTGAGTTATTAACATCTTCATGATAGCACAAGACTCTGTAGTTGACCTGAAGTGCTGCTGAAATGTTTATGGAGTTGCATGACATTCGTCGGACAGTCCCAGCTGCCTTTGGGGCACTTGACCCTCCCACCATGGGATACGCAGCTGAAATAGAGGAGCAGCTGTTCTATTCCAAACTGAGTTAAGAACAGACGGTTGTCTCTATTACAAAGGGCACTTTAATCAAACTATGGGCAAGCGGGATAATTGGACGGGCATCAGTAATAATTTATTTAGCTCTGTCCTTAATGATCTGCCAGGATGACTTTATACAGTGGCAGGTGAAACAAACTCCTCTACCAGTTAGCTCAATTTTTGCTGTTAAAAATCTGGCTTGACCCACTATGATTATAACTTTTTAATGACAATTTTAATTAAGGTTGTCAATGAATTAAAGAAGTTTTAGCTGATTAATCAACAGCCTTTTAGCCAATTAATTGTGTTTAATCTATTAAATCACCAAACTTGACTGCTAGTTCTTTTCTGACATATTGAAGGATGCAGAAGATAATTACAATTTAATAGAGGAAAGCTATAACTTGTTAGACAAGGCATGTTTAATATTTTAGTACTTACTGATGATGTAGTGACCAGTGTTTCCTCCCTGCATCTCCCAGTAATACTTAATCAAAGAGGAGACTTGAGCAGTGAAGTAACACATTAATGGCAGACCCACACAGAGTACATTACAATAGTCCAGCCTTGAGGTTACAATGGCATGTATTCATGTGGCCAGTTGGCTTGTTCGCCTGCCATCCACATAGCCTCTTCATGTGCCTGAGCTGCAAAAGAAGGCCCAAGTAGGAAACCATGTGGAATCCAAACTGATTCAGATTGCTGGGTTTTCCGACTGAGCTCTGGAGGCTGTTATTTTCATTATGCTGTCTGCAAATTTACTCCTACATTTTGCCTGTAAGTCTGAACTGATGACTTCCATTCTGTGACATTGTCTCTGAGGAAGTAAGTAGGTGTGCACATGAAAGCTTTCCCCCTGAATAAACCTTTGTTGGTTTTAAAGGTGCTACTGGCCTCTAAATGTGTTTGGCTGCAAAAGGAGGATTAGGGTCCTGCTTTTCAGAATAACTTTTCTGGACTCCCATAGAACAAAAATCGGCCCATTCTACATATATTGGATAATGCACTTTCAAGGTGCTTGTATGGCTGGATTTTCCTGCATGGACAGGGATCTACTTCTAAAGTGCATTATCTTAACGTGAGGAATGGAAGTCAGTGTAGGGAGCCATATTTTGGGCTAAATTAAGGTGGAAAGTGGTGCATCAGTAGCACAATCCTATATAGGGTACCTTTCTTCTAATCCCACTAATTTCAATGTACAGATATATATCAAAGGAGAGAGGGAACCTTGTCTCCACAGTCAGCTTCTCTGACTAGACCAGGGGTAGTCAAACTGTGGCCCTCCGGCGAACGCTGGCAGGGGCTCATGGGAATTGTAGTCCATGGACATCTGGAGGGCCACAGTATGACTACCCCAGGACTAGACTAAAGGGTGTTGTGTGATGAGAGCTAGAAAGCAGCCTAAATAGAGGGGAACAACAGTTTCACATTTGTGTACCCATTTTTACCCAGCTGCTAGTTTTTCTGCAGTAATAAAAAGCAGCGGTTAGAAGGGCCAGGAAAAAGTACAATCTGTCTTCTTTTGGCCCAGCGGTTAAAGGGGCCAGGGAAAAGTATAACCTGTCTTCTTTTGGCCCAGCGGTTAGAGGGGTCAGGGGAAAGTATAACCTGTCTTCTTTTGGCCCAGCGGTTAGAGGGGTCAGGGGAAAGTACAACCTGTCTTCTTTTGGCCCAGCGGTTAGAGGGGTCAGGGGAAAGTACAACCTGTCTTCTTTTGGCCCAGCGGTTAGAGGGGTCAGGGGAAAGTACAACCTGTCTTCTTTTGGCCCAGCGGTTAGAGGGGTCAGGGGAAAGTACAACCTGTCTTCTTTTGGCCCAGCGGTTAGAGGGGTCAGGGGAAAGTACAACCTGTCTTCTTTTGGCCCAGCGGTTAGAGGGGTCAGGGGAAAGTACAACCTGTCTTCTTTTGGCCCAGCGGTTAGAGGGGTCAGGGGAAAGTACAACCTGTCTTCTTTTGGCCCAGCGGTTAAAGGGGTCAGGGGAAAGTACAACCTGTCTTCTTTTGGCCCAGCGGTTAGAGGGGTCAGGGAAAGTATAACCTGTCTTCTTTTGGCCCAGCGGTTAGAGGGGTCAGGGGAAAGTACAACCTGTCTTCTTTTGGCCCAGCGGTTAGAGGGGTCAGGGAAAAGTACAACCTGTCTTCTTTTGGCCCAGCGGTTAGAGGGGTCAGGGAAAGTATAACCTGTCTTCTTTTGGCCCAGCGGTTAGAGGGGTCAGGGGAAAGTACAACCTGTCTTCTTTTGGCCCAGCGGTTAGAGGGGTCAGGGAAAAGTACAATCTGTCTTCTTTTGGCCCAGTGGTTAGTGGGGTCAGGGAAAAGTACAACCTGTCTTCTTTTGGCCCTTCCCTCTCCAGCCAATTTCCAAGTGTCTGCTGGTTCCATGGGGCTATGGGAAGAAAGATTCACTGTTCTGTGTGCATCCCTACTGAAAAGTGAGGCATTTTACTGGACAATTAATTGGGAGGGGGCAGGAACTGGCAAACTTGCTTGTCATAATTCTACTGAATACTTCTACTACTTAGTGGAGAAAACACCCAGCTCTTGTATTCTTAAATGTCACTTTTCTAGCTGGAAAAAAGAATGCTAGTCACCCCATCTGATTTCAAGCAGCGACAGCTCTGAGACATCTATTCCTTTAAGGAGAACTATCAGGAAGTCTGCTTTATTGTATATGAATTAATAAACATGAATGAAACTGAAGTGTTACAATAGTACAAAACATCAAAAGGGCAATAAAGAGAACTGTCTAATTTCATCTTTAAGGGGCGATCACTGCAGACTGATTATCTGAGGAATACTTATCGCTTTTGTCGATGTGTTCTTAGGCATGGTAATTGCTATCGGAGGTGATAAAAGAGAAGTTGAAATATAACCTCTCTGTAAAGGACCTATAGCTATAAACAACCTTCTAGTCAACATTTGACAAAAGGGGGGGGGGGAGAGAGAGAAGATAATCAAATGTTACATTAAGCGCAGATGAAGCTTCCAGGAGACATCATCTGCCAACTGGCAACACCTTTGTCACAGGGGAGCTTTTATTTTTTTTGAAACCATCTATTTGTATCCATGACCATTTTTAGATTGACACTAGAACAGCCTGGAGGCGCCTTCCATTGAACGAGTGCCGGAGACTGCTAAAGTTGGGTGTCATACCTAACAGGAGTGATAATTCAAGATAAGATAACAGAACGTGACAACTACTGTCAGCAGTTGTACACTAAGCAACCATCAAGTATAATACCTGAGGGGTCAAAAAGAAACAGAGTTGGAAAATAAACAGCTACTTTCATTCTTGTAGCTTCCATACAGGGAAGCACGCGACAAAACAGACCCTTTGCAGTGAAGTGCAGGAGAACACTGTAATCCATTGGGGTTAAGTCAGCAATAACAAAAAAACAGGAGGAGTTCCTGATAGGGTGAAAGAGGATTTTAAAAATGGTTTGCTAATAGAAGAAGAAGAGTTGGTTCTTATATGCCACTTTTCTCTAGCAGGAGGAGTCTCAAAGCGGCTTACAATCACCTTCCCTTTCCTCTCCCCATAACAGACACCCTGTGAGCTAGGTAAGGCTGAGAAGGCCCTGATAATACTTGAAGAAGAAGAGTTGGTTCTTATATGCCATTTTTCTCTACCTGAAAGAGTCTTAAAGGGACTGACATTTGCCTTCCCTTTCCTCTCCCCGCAACAGGCACTCTGTGAGGTGGGTGAGGCCGAGAGAGCTCTGATATTACTGCTCGGTCAGAACAGCTTTATCAGTGCTGTGGCAAGCCCAAGGTCACCCAGCTGGTTGCATGTGGGGGAGCATGGAATCAAGCCCGGCTCGCCAGATTAGAAGTCCACACTCCTAACCTCCATACCAAGCTGGCTCTCTAGTGTCATTCTAAGCCTGTAAGGAGGTCCAGCCTCCTTAAATCCATTGAAGTCAACAGGCTTAGAAGGGCATTCATCTATTTAAAAGGATCGTTCCCTCCATATAGGCCTGCATATCAGTTGAGATCCGCAGTGAGACTCTGGAATGTGTGCTCCCACCGAGAGGAGGATCGGCATGGGACAGAAATTCTTCTCTCTCCCCTCATTAGTTTGTCTTTTTGTCTCTCTATTGTCTTTATACTGTTCCTGCTGACAACAGTTACAAATAATTATTTTAACCTGCTCAGTTCCTCAGTTTTCAGCATGGGTGTGTTAGCCAGTGGTGTACCTAGCCTATCTGACACCTGGGGTGGATAAGCCCAGTGCCTTCTCTTCATAATATTAACAAAGATTTGCTAGGCCCCTGCCCCCCAAAACAAAATGGTCTTCCTTTCAAGAATATAGGTGTATTTTTAAATTTGAATCTGTTTATTTTTTCCTTTGTTGCTGTTATGTGCGAAGTTGTGTCCGACCCATCGCGACCCCATGGACAGTGATCCTCCAGGCCTTCCTGTCCTCTACCATTCCCTGGAGTCCTTTTAAGTTTGCACCTACTGCTTCAGTGACTCCATCCATCCACTTCATTCTCTGTCGTCCCCTTCTTCTTTTGCCCTCGATCACTCCCAGCATTAGGCTCTTCTCCAGGGAGTCCTTCCTTCTCATGAGGTGGCCAAAGTATTTGAGTTTCATCTTCAGAATCTGGCCTTCTAAGGAGCAGTCAGGGCTGATCTCCTCTAGGACTGACCGGTTTGTTCGCCTTGCAGTCCAAGGGACTCGCAAGAGTCTTCTCCAGCACCAGAGTTCAAAAGCCTCAATTCTTTGACGCTCGGCCTTCCTTATGGTCCAACTTTCGCAGCCATACATTGCAACTGGGAATACCATAGCCTTGACTAAACGCACTTTTGTTGGCAGGGTGATGTCTCTGCTTTTTAGGATGCTGTCTAGATTTGCCATAGCTTTCCTCCCTAGGAGCAAGCGTCTTTTAATTTCTTTGCTGCAGTCCCCATCTGCAGTGATCTTGGAGCCGAGGAAAATAAAATCTGTCACTATCTCCATTTCTTCCCCATCTATTTGCCAGGAATTGAGAGGGCCGGCTGCCATGATCTTTGTTTTCTTGATGTTGAGTTTCAAGCCAACTTTTGCACTCTCCTCCTTCACCCGCATCAACAGGCTCTTTAGTTCCTCTTCACTTTCTGCCATTAGAGTGGTATCATCTGCATATCTGAGGTTGTTGATATTTCTCCCTGCAATCTTGATCCCAATTTGTGACTCCTCTAATCCCGCCTTTCTCATTATGTGCTCCGCATACAAGTTAAATAGGCAAGGCGACAGTATACAGCCTTGCCGAACTCCTTTATCAATTTTGAACCAATCCGTGATTCCATGTTCAGTTCTCACTGTTGCTTCTTGACCTGCATATAAATTTCTCAAGAGACAAATAAGATGCTCTGGTATTCCCATCTCTTTAAGAACTTGCCACAATTTGTTGTGCTCCACACAATCAAAGGCTTTAGCATAGTCAATGAAGCAGAAGTAGATGTTCTTCTGGAACTCCCTAGCTTCTTCCATGATCCAGCGTATGTTGGCAATTTGATCTCTAGTTCCTCTGCCTCTTCGAAATCCTGCCTGTACTTCTGGAAGTTCTCTGTCCTTTTTTTTCCTTACTGGGCTTCTAATTTGTCTGGCTTTCACTAGCATTTAAAACAAACAAAAAACCTACTAATGTACTGAGTGGCAGGCCATGCATCAATTTAAAATTATCAACATTGGAATTGTATCACTATTTTCCATGTGTAGTAAATTAATAATGAGACATAATGCTTTGACAAAACAGTTTTAGGACAAGACATCCACTCTTCCTGTACCACTTTATTCATATTTAGTTTTTTGTATTTTTATTTCAACCATGCTTTGACTTTATAAAGTTGTTCACAGCACTACACAGTTTTTCCTTGCCCATCAGAAGATAACTGAGCGAGTGAGAGCTTTTCTCAAACTGACAGCTATACAGTCTGCGGCATACCTTATTATAGATTTGATGTATGACTTTCCTCTTCTATCATATCATCATATTAAGCTGAGGTGTATGGGTGGGGGGAAAGTATTAAAGTCTGCAATGCCATAGCAAAACAGATTTAAAGGGCCAATTGCCACCATTATTTGAAAGTGAACTTTTGATCCCTCTTCCTTAATGTAATTATTTTGATTTGTGTTGTCTGCCTCATACCTTTCATTCACTAATTCATATGTTCAGACGGATAAGAAGTTTGAGGACAACTTCCATGGGAGTGATAGATTTTAAGAGTCTTTTCCCCCATCACCACCTGTAGATGAATCACAACGGTGCCAATATTTATCTTCCTATCTTGTCCATAAGCTTCTTTAAAAGTAGGCTCATCCATCATATCTAAATCAGAAGCTGCTATTCATATTTGAGAAGGCAATAAGGAGAACCCACCTTTGTCACACATTTTGATGGTCTGCATAAGTCATGTGAGGATTAGACTGTGGATACTTTCATCATAAACTATGTAAACCAAAGTGCACAAGATATCTGTAACTATTATAAAAGACCTAATGACATTTGGGCCTCACAATGACCTTTTGGGCCTAACAATTTAAGGGCCAATGAATGCTCCTGCCTTGGCCTTCACAAATTTAAGGGCCAATGAGTGTTCCTGCTTGCATCATCCTGCTGCCCAATCAGGCCGCATCTCCCGTCCCTGTCATGTCCAATGACTTTGCTCACCTTGCCTCAGACCACTGACAGATCAGGCAGGTGCCTGGTGAGTGTGCTCCCAGGGGCCATGGGCCTGTACCTCACTGCTTAGACACACCTGAGACCTGTTGAGTGACCTTGGGAAAGTCCCAGTTCTCTCAGCTGAAGGCCCTATGATATCAAAGACATAAGTGACCCAGAATTTCAAGTGGAGTTGGCTTACAGAAAAGTAGACAGTGAGACTTTGGGGCAACTAGGTGATCCCCTTTTATTAAGCAACAACTTGACCTTGTGGACAACAACAGGAACTGGAGTTGCCAGCAGTAGACCTTTAAGCAGCTCTTAAAGGGAGTGCTCTGAACAACTGACAATGATGGCTGCCCCGTCCACTCAAAGCTTGGGGGGGATTTAAAGGGAGTGGGTAGGGTACCTGTCATTATCAATTGTCAAGTACCTACTCAGGTGCTGCCTGAGGAAGCGGTGTGTGTTTGTGTTATGCTTTTAAATAGATTGAATCATGGCCAAATCACCGAATCACAATTTGGCCACCCTGATTGGGATTGTATGAATGCAGGGAATAGGCAGTTTGGCTTGGATGTGCCAAAAAAGTATCCAAATCAGCTTATCTGAGCTGAACTGAACATCCTTAGTTCACAATAATTATCACACAACTAAACAGTCATCACAGAGGTTTTTATATGATCCACTGTTGTTAATAGCATTATATTCATTTTGGCAACAGAGAGTAAACCAATACAAAACAAAAGCAGTAAACAGTTTTGTAAGTGCTTGTTTAATAGCACCATCTATATATAGATAATCAATAATGTCAAATTTTAAAAGTAGTATTCTGGGTTTAAGTAGCTTCTAAAAGCTTTGTTTAAAATATAGTAATTGCTTCTTTGGATGCAATGCCGGCACAGTAATCAAGCTGTATTCTTTGCTCAGCATTCCCAACACTGTTATTTCAGATACAACAATCCCATACCATGCTTCATTTAAGGGTGGAATCAGGATGACTTCAGAGTGTTGCATGATGAATATTCTGTGCTTCAAACAGTCCTGCCATTTTAGCCTCTGAAAACTGCAGCTGACTTAGCAACACAAGAATTAAAATTCTAATAATGGGTTCCTATTAACAAGGGCTTAGGATTCCCTGTCATATAGCATGAAGTATGCATTGGGGGGGGGGAATCATAATAAAACTTGGCTTTGTAAATTTAGGGGAGGCATCAATATTGAAATCCCAAAGTTTTAGTCATCCCTGTGCCAGCTTGCATTTATTTTTGTTTCTATTTATTTATCTTGGATTTCTGGATTATTGGGTCCATTGTCCAAAGAGGCCATAGGGAATTGTTCTACAGGTCTGGAGCAAGTGTTTTTAAAGGAAATGACACCAAATTTGCAAAGAAAACTAAGACCCAATCTCTCATAAAGACACCCCCTCCCCATGCTTGAAGGGGATTGGACAAAGAGGTCCAATTTAGAGAGCCTTGAGCAAAGTGCTCTCAGATACTGTTCCTAGCAGGAGATAGGAGATGTTCCCAAAGGTCTGGAGCTGTTTTTGTAGAGCAAATAGCAGGAAAATTGCAAGGTATACAGTCCTCCCTCTCTCCTAACTCCCTCCAAAGGAATCCCATTTTATGGACCCTGTTCTTCAAGTGTCCTGGTTTGTACAAATTATACTTATGTTGAAATTAATATCTTAACACAAGCCTGCGGCACCACAGGCGCCGCGGACTAAATAAAAAAGTAAGCCCTTGGAAGGCGGGATGTGTCCAGGATGAGGAAGGGTACCGATTGGCCCCTTCCTCTGGACAGACTCCGGGGACTCGCCCTCCAACGCTCCTGAGCCACCCCACCAACCTCCAAAGCCCTGCTAGCGCCCGCTGTATTTGGGCTGCAGTGAGCTTTTTTCCTAGTATATATATATATTACAATACTATTTTTGCATTCTATGCGTTCTATGCAACTTTTTAATCAAGACCCCCCCCCCCGGGTGGTTTGCCAGTGCCTTCCCCAGTCATTACCGTTTACCCCCCAGCAAGCTGGGTACTCATTTTACCGACCTCAGAAGGATGGAAGGCTGAGTCAACCTTGAGCCGGCTGCTGGGACTGAACTCCCAACCTCATGGGCAGACAGCTTCAGACAGCATGTCACTGCCTTACCACTCTGCACCACAAGAGGCTCTAAGGAAGCAGTACTGTAAAATAATTAAAGGCCTGTTTAGAACTTAAAATTCAAACAAACAAACAACCACCTCCCCCCAACACACCTACCACCTATGGCTTGATAGCTATTTAGCCACTATGATATTTTGGGAATACTCAAAGAAATGGAACCAACTCCAATGAAAAGATTAGCAACTATATAATGAGTGATATTTTTTTCAGAGTGCTAATTATAATAAAAAATGCACTCACTAACATCAGTCTTTGGTATCATTTCTGGCATACTGCCTATGGAAATGAGAAACATTACAAGGATATGCCCAGAAGCAAAAAACATAAAGTGAAATCAATAACATTCAAGTTGTCTTCGTTGCAAAATTTATTTTAATTGCCAAGCAATTCATTATTTCTTCGAAGGCTGGCAAGCCAAGTGTCTTGATGTTCTCATAAGATGGGTTGCTGTGACTCCTAATGTTTTGGTTCATGGTTATAATGATTTAGAGACAAATGGAAAAAATGGTTTAATTCAAGCAATTGCTTATGATACATGCTACGCCTCATTATTTCTTTGAGCTTCCCTCTCTATGTGTATTCAACTTGTGGAACATCATATGATGGCACCATTCTGGGATAGAAGGGTTTTTTTTATGTTGCTACATTGTAAGGGAATGATGATCCATACTGGAAGCTATTTCCTTCTACAATAATAAATATACAACAGTCCCTAGATTCTATAACGATCCGGTTCTGCATAAAACACAAAAATGATTTTGTGAATTATTTTCGATAACAACTCTGATTTGTGCATAAAATAGCTGGGAGGAAAAAGAATTTATCTTTGATGGATAAAATAATATCCCAGGAAATGCAAACATGAGTTCTACCCCTCTCCTCTCAGTAACAATAGAGGAAACCCATCCAATCACATTCAATCAGGACACCAGCCCCTTATTCTGTTTCCTTAGCCTATTAAATTTAGTTAATTGGCATGAAGCAAACAGATTTTAATAATTAAACTACCATAAATTTTATTCAGTTAAGGTGACCCGTTAACATAAGACATCTAATTCATTTAGTTTCATGAACATTTAATTATGATTACTGAAAAGTTAAAAAATACATATAATTCCTCACTGAGGGCATGGCCTATTATGCACAGCTGCTGAAACGGCGGCATGGAGAACACAGAGGAGGAAGAAGTGAAGCAAACCGCTTACGCATGGGACATAAGGCAATGGCAGCAAAACCCAGAGTATCCGATAATGCACGGGGCTACTCCAGAGCCGCTTCTGGTTGCACCCTGGTCTCGGGAAGTCCCACTTTCTTCCGCATCTCGCTAACGTGGCTTTTTCAGCGGCATACATTGACTCTGCGCCCGGTTGCCGCCTGCAGCGTGCATAATTGGTGATTTTAGCATTCTACCCCGAATGCGGACCTTCCACTCCATGGATAATGGGCCCATGCTAGGATATATTCTTTCATTAAATATTTAAATCGACCAGATCATGGTTATTGTTGTAAGGCTTCTGAATTTAACTGCATGTTTCACCTTTCTGGTGTTGAGGAATCTTTTTTAAAAAGCTTAATTCTAAAATTTATTTTATGCTGCCAAAGTTGAGTATGAGGCATAAAGCAGTACTGCAGAATTTCTAAGACACTAGTACCTTTAATGAATAACAAAATCAGTGCTCAAAAATAGACTAGATCAATTAAGAAAGTACAACAGAACCTAGAAAAAGTAACTTAAAAACAGGAACACTGTATGCATGATCAAGACCTTGCAAGCATAGGCTTGGTAACACAGGTAACTCATACTATAGAGCAGGGCTGGCCAAACTGTAGCTTTCCGGATGCCCATGGACTGCAACTATGCTGGCAGGAGCACATGGCAACTGTAGTCCATGGACATCTGCAGAGCCACAATTTGGCCACTCCTGCCATACAGGGTGTTCATCTTAGAGGTTTACTTCTTTCCGGGGTGATAGAGGCAGTAGGGAGAGCCTGACAAAATATAGCAGAATAACCATGACTCCTTCCCAAAATGCCTCCAAGATACTGAGAAAGTTGGTACAGACTTGGAGTAGCAATACAGCTCCCACCTCCAGTTCTACCGCCATAATGCCTCAAGGCTCCCAGATTTGAGCCTAGTCAGATGAACAAGATATGTAATGAAGGGTACTTTGACTCTCAGAAGCTTATACCCTGAAAATGGTACTTCTGGACTCAGATCTACCTGTTTTACTGCAGTAAAGGAAAGTGGCATCAAACATTAAGAAAGTGATATCCAGCAGCACTTTTTAAAAAGAAAGTGGCATGTAGGAGATAGTAGTAACAATTAGTAATAAGGAGTAATAATTAGGGTTGTGCATTCATGTTTACCAGAACCTAAAATATGCTACCCCCTCCCCCATATTGGTATTTTCCAGGTATATTTCAGGTTCCCAAATGTATCTGGGATTTCTTTTGGGAGAGCCAGAAGAAAAAGCCATGAAAAACCTCCATATATGTTTGGGAATAAATGGCAAAACCAGGCTGCACAGCAGAGCCTATAGGGAGAGTTTAAACCTGGGTGACAAAACAGAGCTTGCCAAGCAGCTGATCCTTTGGGGGGAGTTCTCCCTGCAGGCTCGTCTGGAGCTTTGCTGGGCAGAGAGATGTCCCTCCAGGATTGGCCCCTGGTTGGGCTCTGTTGGGCAGTCCGGTGACTAGTCTAAACCAGGCTGCCCACCAGAGCCTGTAGAGAACAGAACTTGAGAGATTCCTTGGCAAGCTCTGTTGGGCAGATCAGGTCCTGGGTGGGTTCTGTTGGGCTACCTGGTATAAACCGGGCTGCCCAGCAGAGCCCCAGACAGGTGTGCAGGGAGAGTGCTTGGCCAGCTCTTTGGGGCAGTCTGGTTTAAAGGGACTGCTCTAAAGAGCTCCAGCTGAGCCATCTCGTTGCTGTTTTTAATGGCTTTATCGCTGCACTGTTTTTTATTCAGTGTTTGTCAGTTTGGCTGTACTGGACCACAAAAAATTAGGACCTCCAAATAATTCTGGATCTGAATATCTCATTGGTATTGGGATCTGGGATTTTTCAGGAAGCCCATTTTTTTCCAGATCCAGTAATCTCTAACTGTGATTCGCAGCATTTCCAATCTCAGAACTATAACATCACTTACTACTTGATCCTTTTCACTGGTGATTCTGGGCATTAAACGTGGCATCCTCTGTAGGGAAAGTAGACAGTCTACCACTGAGCTGGGGCCCTTTCCCTTGTATAAATAAGGCAGCAGATGAAAGCAACTTACTTTTAGATGGCACAGGCAAATTGGTCCGGACCACTTGTAGGGAGTCTGCTTGCACACGAAGCACATAGCTTTTCACAGCTTCATAGTCCAGAGATTTATTTATGAAGATGACTCCTGTCCTGTTATGGATGGCAAACATACCTGGAACACACACCCATTATTAGCGTTCAGAACACTTTTAGAAAGGATGTTATGTGTCAAAGTCTACACAGATTCTGAGTCAAATAAAAGCATTTAATGTTACTTCTGCTTTTTCTTCCCAGACTTCAGCAACAACCTTTCAAACTGGACCTTTGAAAAAAAAAACTGTCTTCCTTTTAGAACTGAGAAGTATGAACACAAAGGAAAACTGAAAAGAGAAACAATGTATTATTCTATTTTTTGAGCCTCATATTAACCCTGTATATTCCAAAATAGAGTGGGATATCTTGACGTTATGGATATGCCTGCACTGCAAAACTTGATTGATTTCATACACCATTTCTGGTATGGTTTCCCAAAAATCTTGTGAATTGTACTTCAGCAAGGATACAGATAATCCTGTGTAACACAATGCTAGACCCTCTTACATAGCTCCAGCTTCCAATGTTCCCTAAGGAAGCAACAAAGAATCTGATGCTTGTTTGATTTTGCAGCAGAATACACTTAGGAAACCATCATAAAGGAAATAGCATTGGCTCTGTCCCTTGGAAATACAGGTGTCAAATGTACTTTCTTCCATTAGAAATATTAGTCTCCCACTGTCCTCTCAAAAAAGTACCATTTATTCCTATATCAGATCATCTGGGGCCGGATTACTTACCATCTTCATTTCCTGAAACAATAGAATAGATGATTGTTTGATTCAAGGCAGCGGCAGTTATAACAACCACCGGAGTTCCTTTGGATGCACCTTCGCTCACAGGAGGGGGCCTGCAAAATTGGACAAAACACATTGCTCTTTCTTAGAGTCACGTTCTCTGTACTCTTGTTGATTTACTCAATATATATGCAGGAGTTCCTCCTAATCTATGCTCCTGAAGGAGAAAGAAAGTGACATGTAATTACATGCAAGGATCATGTAATTCCAGCACTTGAAAAGAAAAAAAGGGACGGGGGAGCAAGAAAAAATAAAAATAAAAAACTGGACATCCAAAATAAAAAAAGAATGCTCCCAATCAAACCTTTTGGCTCAATCACTGCCTAAATTTGCCACTGCAAGTGAAGAGCTCTGTATAGGGATGTGAGCACTTGAATTCCTTCCCAGTGGCTCTGGTCTGACTGTGTGGGGAAAATCAGCAAGAGAACATAGTAAATTTCTATCTTTGTTTTATGTATTCTGTATTAGTTGCCTTGGGAACAAACTACAGGTACAAAAGCAAGGTATAACTATTGATAACATAAAAATACAAATTCATAAGCAGTGTTGGCTGCTGTCCTTTCCATCAGCATACTTACCAAAAGAAAGGGCAATGCATAAATAATGCATAAATGAGTACTAAGTTCCTTGTATTGTTTTCTACGTTTTATGTAAACCACCCTGAGCCTTCGGGGAGGGCGGTATAAATAAATAAACAAACAAACAAACAAACAAACAAACAAACAAACAAATAAAGTAAGTAAGTAAGTAAGTAAGTACTAGTATTTTGCAAGAGTGAACTGGAAGTGAAGAGTGACCCTGGGGCAGACTAGAGTGGCTCTTGTGGCACAACAAGCCAATGGTTTAAGGGTCACTCAGCTCAGCAATGCAAACACTGGGTATTTGCTTACCAATTGATTCCTCTTGGCAGCAACGTAGAACACCAAATGCTACTGCTGATAATAGGTCTGAGCGAAATGCCCCTGAAGCTCTGGCAAAATCGCTAGAGCTTTGGTTATGCTTGTTCCTGGTCCCCAGTGGTCTTTCACAGATGTGACCCCCAGATAAATATTCCTGTAAATTAATACTTTGCCTTTATCCCAAGGCAAGCATAAAGGGCTGTGAAGGATTAATACTTTACTCTGGTGTAAGAATCTTGAGTGACAGGGGATTCAAATGGAATTCTACAGTTGAGAGTGGAGTGAGAAAGCTGAGAGTGAGAGGATCAAGAAAGATCCTTAATTAGTCAAAGAGAACCAGTGTGGTGTAGTGATTAAGAGAGACTAACCTTAATCTGGAGAACAGGATTAGATGCTCCTCTATATGAAGCCAGTTAGATGACCTTGGGTCAATCACAGTTCTCTTAGAACTCCCTCAGCCCCATCTACTTTACAGGGCATTTGTTGTGGGGAGAAGAAGGCAATTGGAAGCCACTTTGAGACTCCTTCAGGTAGTGAAAAACAAGTATAAAACCCAATAATTCTTCTTAATTAGGGAAGTAGGATTAGCCCTTCCTTGATGGAAATAGCTGCTAGTAAAGCAGGATGTATGATCCTATTCTATGCTTCTGACATCCCAAACTTAATTATTTTTGAAACAAAGAAGCTTATGATTTATTTAGGCACTGATTGCCAAGAAATCACTGGTCATAGTTTTAAAGACATTTCTGTATAACACAACAGCCATTTGGTTGTGACAAACAAACTACCTCCTGAGATGTCAAGGTGAGAGGAGGTATATAAATTAAATGTCTAAATAAATGAATAAATTTATATTTATACAAAGTTACTTAACTCCTGTTGCCTGTTCAACTTCTAAGTTCTAGACCTAATACCTACCTCAACATTTCCCCTCAAAAATGAAATAAAGCACTTTGTTAGTTTTGAGCTACCATCATTCTCTTGAGTGCCATTATAGACAAAGTTGGAAGAAGGATCTTAGAAGGTCAGTCATTTCCCTAGACTTGGTCAACATATATCTGTATACATCTAAACAACGGGGTGGGACAAACAGTGGGAAAAAAAGAATAAAGAAAAGGAGCTGCCCAGCCAACAAAAGAGAAAAAGGAAATTTGGAAAGTGGGAAATGGTTATAGCAGGTAATGAAAAGTGCAAGTAACAAGGATATAAATTTATTAAGCCTGTTCCCATATTGTTCCAGCGGCTACACAACTTCTTTCTTCATTAGCAGAATGGCCATCGGCTATGTAATAGATGATTGTAGCAGAGAGTATGCATTGTGCTAGATGTTGAGCTACAGAGTATGTGTAAAACAATGTAAGGTGCATAAAAATGAGTTGTGTGCCTGTATGGACAGGACTTTAAGCTCTTCAGGGCTAGCATATTCTTCGTTCCATGAACTGCAGAGACTCATAGCTAACAACAGAAAGCCCTTTAATGGGACAGATAAACATGGAAGCTTCACTAATTAGGACTGATAAATGACAGCTGGTTGTCAAAAGCTTTCAGTGGTTGCCAGTTCAGCAGCAGGAATACATGGATTCAAAATCTCTAACTTTTAAATCAGAGTCTCTACCTTTAGCTTTGGTATGCTCACAGAACTCCCTTGCTCTGAGTTGCATCATGTCCACAAAATGCTTTTCAGTTGTTTAAAGGATTCTCCTAGACCAGGGGTAGTCAAACTGTGGCCCTCCAGATGTCCATGGACTACAATTCCCAGGAGCCCCCTGCCAGCAAATGCTGGCAGGGGGCTCCTGGGAATTGTAGTCCATGGACATCTGGAGGGCCACAGTTTGACTACCCCTGTCCTAGACTGTGGTTCTTTCTCTCTGATCCCTGTTGCTGATGTTTTATTGTGCCTTTCTTCTCTCCCCTCTGAAAAAGGCAACTGCTTCTTAGGTCAGTCAGACTCAGAGACTGCTGCGAAACATAATCCCTCATCTCAGCACTGCCATTGCAAATAGTAACAATTAAGTTACTGACTGCCCACTAGAAAAGCACGTTAGTAAAAGTACTTAGATGCAAAATACCCCCGGGAGTAGAGATAAGATGATGGCTCAACAACTGTATTTTCAGAAATATACTCTCAAGCAAGTTCTGGATGCATCCCAGATCTCAGCCATGAGATAATTTTCTTTTACTTCTGGGAGTTGGTTTCAAAGCAACATGGATAATAGACTATGTTAGAAGAACCTCTACAAACAGTTCTGTAGTGAAGAAGAAATCGAATTATACTTGGTGTTGTGGATTTAGTTATGCAGAGAAATGTGTTTTCCTGAATTCTGAATGCTGATGCCTCAATCCATTGTGTTAGCTTCCAAAGCCAAAATGCCTAACTCAGTTTACTTTCTCCCAGTTTGGCAGGAATAGCAGGCCACATAGTTTGATCAGAGTTTTCCAGTCAGGTTAAAACAAAGTCCAGATACTTCTGCTAGTGATAGTGGCATGTGAAACTTATTCCATTGCTCCCATTAGACATATTTTAGGGCAAATTTGTATTCTGTTCACAAGCTGAGTGCAAAATTCATGCATACTTTGCTAAACATAGGATATGTGTTTGTATTTGGTTTTTAATTAGTTCCTTTAAAATCTCAGAAAGAATATCTGGGAAGAATCCAAAGTATGGGCAGAATCCAAAGTATGTCATGCAAAACAAACCTTGCAGCATGAAACTTTCTGAGCCCCTCCCATGACCCCCTCCTCTGAAATAATATTCTTGGGGCTCACGGTACTCTCATCAACAGCTCAACAGCTCGGGTGAAGTTTCTACCAGAACTGCTAATTCACTTGTGTCATCACTTCAGCAAAAGAGCAACTTTGGAAAAATTCACTGTCTTTAAAGACATATACACCTGCTTCTTCCTGCATTTGCCTCATATACCATACAAATGAACATCTGTTGTCAACACTCAAATATGTTTGTGCCATAGCTGAATACAAAATGCAAAATCAGCCCTATGCTCAGCTATGGTATTTCTATCACAATTTCTCACTTCACTGTGAGCTGCCATTTTCCCATAGTCCATTCTGTCATTCAGTGATCCCACTGCTATCACTGGGACATGAACACTGAGGACTGGGATATTTCAGCTTGGAACCTAGCACTGGAAAATAAGCGAATGGCTTCAAAACATCACACAATGCGTCCTTGCTAATACTATTGCTGAAGTTCTGTAAGAGGAATTTCACATTAATGATAAAAGCTACTCACTAAATGAGAACATAAAGTTTTTGTTACTAGCAACATTTTGTTTGGAAATTCATATGTTAAAAATGTACAGGCATAATATGAGGGTCTATGTACAAACAGTTGGACAAGAGTGTGAAACCAGTATGGGAGCAAGCCACAACCATGTGCCAGAATCAATACTTCAGGCTGATATCAAACACTCTGGAACTAAAGTGATAAATGATAAAATCAGTTTCACAGAACTTTAAGCGATTAAACTGATTATAACTCAAGTCTTTAGAAACATACTTTTTTTTTTTTTTTGCAAACCTGGTGAAGCCCCCAGGTCTGCAGAAATATGTGCACGGCCTCACTATGTGGATTTATTGATCCATGTTTTGTTTAGAATTAGCCATTTGTGTAATTATGCCTGATATACATATAAATGCTTTTAAGAAGGAAGGTACAAATTGCAGCTTTTTTGGGGGGGGGCGTGAACTATGGATAAGATTATTTTCATATCATCCATTCTAAAACAAAGCAAGATCTTTCAAAAGTACAACAATCTTACTCAAAAGAGCACTTTTCTTTTGATACTAGTCTGCAGTGGGCATTTTCTATTTTTAGTAACATCCCTATAACTTCCATTCAGACATTGCTGAATTCTATGGATTAAGAAATCAATATCAATTAGGAAGCTGCTTTTGTGTTCAATATGGAAGAATTTGAAAGAAGTGGTTACAGAAACACCCGAATTCATGTTCCTTCCAACCCTCTAGTAATTGTGCCTTATTGATTTCACTTCCTTGTGTTAACTAATGGAATCAGGTTCAAAGAACAATGCATGAGTCCATTGGAAACATACAGCTGGTCCCTTAAGAAACTTTTTGTCGAAATACACGCTCGTAAATTGGTAAAAGGGACAGAAGGCTGAAGCTAACTGTGCTTTGTCCTCTATAAAAAGCCCAAGCAACTTTCATTCTCCTAAAAGCAAACAGATCTCTTTAGGACAGTTTCTTAAATTTATCCCCCATGTTTTAATATCTGTACTAACAACAGTAATCTGTTCAATAGGTATGGGGATTTTCGTGTGCACTTGCATATAGCCTGTAGTGCAGTTATCCCCAACCCCCGGTCCGGGGACCGGTACCGTTCCTTGGATCAGACAGTACCGGGCCGTGGCTCCTCCTTGTCCTCCTCCCTGGCTGCTGACTCTGGGTTGCCACTCTGCCGCCGGCTCACCTTTGGTGCTTTCCAGAGACCGCCATGGCTGGGGCTCCCCCTCGGCATGGCACTGCACAGCTGCTGCTGTCAACACCCCCCTGTAGTCAGGGGGGAAGTCAGGGGCGTGGGTGGGAAAGCAAGCGGAGCAAGGGCTCAGGTGGTGACAACATCCCTTTGCAAAAGAATACCCCACACCCGGGCCTCAGTAAAAATGTCAAGCGTTGACTGGTACCCGGTGCTAAAAAGGTTGGGGACCACTGCTGTAGTATGTGTGGAGATCTGTGGAGGGAGTTACTAATGCAAAACTGGGATCAGAACAATATATTATCACATTTCTAAACCACACACAGGTATATTTGTCGAACAAAGCAGCAGAATTTGATGAGGATTCCCTTTCCTTGAAACTGTCCATTGACATGTTCCACCATTCTTTTTTAACTGTCTTTAGAATTTTATATAACGCATCCGCTGAGGCTGAAATGTAATGAGAAAGGACAGTGCAGGGTTTATTTAACTCATTATCCATATTCAAGTTTCCTACAACTTATTGCTTTTACTGGGGAAAACATACCCACGCTTTTCTCTAGCAGAGCTAACATTAGTTGAGTGTGAGTCAGATTTCCAGGGGAAAATAGGGGCATGAAAGAAGCATGAAATAACACCTCTCTTCTCATGCTAGCCCCAGTGGCTTCATTGGATTTTAAAATACTAGTAAGTTTTTAAAGGAAAAGGTATCCCCTGTGCAAGCACCAAGTCATGTCTGACCCTTGGGGTGATGCCCTCCAGCGTTTTCTTGGCAGACTCAATACAGGGTGGTTTCCAGTGCCTTCCCCAGTCATTACTGTTTTACCCCCCAACAAGCTGGGTACTCATTTTACCGACCTTGGAAGGATGGAAGGCTGAGTGAACCTTGAGATGGCTGCTGGGATCGAATTCCCAGCCTCATGGTCAGAGCTTCAGACAGTATGTTGGCAGCCTTACCACCCTGCGCCACAAGAGGCTCATTAAGTTTTAAAATACTAGTAAAAGAATCATTAAATAGCATTGTAATCTATATTTTTCCAGGAGTCCCTGAAACAGAGCTGTTGGGGGAAGAAAACCTTCTTCCTCAAGATTCTGTTTTTCCTGTACACTTCACACAGCCATCGAGGATCAACCTATACTTGTGGTCTTGTGGTCATCCTGTGGTTCCTGACACCAATTTACCACTGGAACGCTCTCACATTACAAATGCTACAAGAGTTCCATCTGCCTTGTAATCATAACATAAGGGGAAGAGGGGTTCCTACCTCCAATCTGTGCCATCCTGAAGAGCCCAGGCTTTTGAGAATGGTCCTAGAGGGGAACAGGATACCTTCCCTCACTGCAGTCTAAAGTAGGATTGACCCTTGTGGCATTTGTAAAGTGAGAGATTTCCAGTAGAAAATGGCAGTGGTGATCCTTAGACTTGCTACTAGTTTGGCCCTAAAGGAGGGAAAACACTCCACAACCTGACAAAACAGGCAGAAATCTTACTAACATCTTACTAACATATTACTGAATCATTTTATCTTTATCTTCCCCACTATGGCAACTCTAGATGACTAATGTCCTCATTCTACTTCCAGGGTCCCATTTAGCTGGAGTTGCAGAGGACCAATAGGGAACCTCGTAATATTCAATCTGCAATGCTCTACATTTCACTAGTGTGGATATGAAATGGCATTTCTATATAGGATATTTGCAAATATCAGGAGACCACTGAGTGGTCTCAAGGAATCTCGAAAAAAGAGTCCCCAAATCCTTTTGAGTCAACATTTTTACTTATATTATCACAAATGTTTGAGCCGTTGGCTGACAACCACAAAAGGCAACCCCTCTCCCACACATTCTTTCTAAACCCATTGACTTCAGTGTATTTAGAAGGCTTAGCTTCATTTTGTAAGATCCTGCAGGTGCTGCATTATACATGGCACGTTGCTCACAGGAAAGATCCTAGGATGGCTTCCACATCTTGTATGACTGTTTCTCTGTGGGAACTGTTACTATTTCCGTAGAGATCTTTTCACTGATTGTACTTCACCTTAGCCCCTTTAGGTGCTTTTGTGAGCCGGAAAGCCCCTGCAACCCTAAAACACCGAGTGACCAAGATGAATGATTTTTTATGTATAAAGCCAATTTAAATTGTTTTTCTTCCTGCGCAATGTTATTTGCAAAGTATGTTCAGTGAGATTGTATGTCTTTTGCTATACCGCCACTTCACACATCTCATGTTGGTTCAGGAAGTTTTGACCTTTTCAGTGGTATTTACCTCTAAAGAAGATGACAGGGGAGTTTAGGAATTATTACAATGAACCACTGACATGGCCTATTATCCTTAAAGATAAATGTCAAACATCACTCGGATAGACTTTATGCCACCAGGTGCATGGCACCTGCTTAATCCTGGCAGTGATTCTGAATGAAAGCTAAAAGTTATTCTATTCTGCGTGAATTAAAAGAACGGAAATATTTATACTGCCTTTATTAAACAGTTCCTCAGTGCTGCTTCAAAACTACAGTAAGGAATCAAACACGAATACTGAGCCATAGTGAAAAGGTAGGATATATCCCAAAATAAAATACAATTAATGGGTTAAGTATTACCCAATGAATGTAACATATAATAATTCAATGGTTTAAAATTATTTTGCTAAAGGACATTCAGCGATTAAGAACTTTATTAATGAATCTGTTCCTTTCTTTTTGTAAGAGCTGAAGAGACTTTTAAATTTTTTTGTGAAGGTCAAAAGAAAGTCTTTCTTTACTGAACCAGTTGATGCAGAATCATGCTATGATTACATGCCTGATGTCTTCTGCATTAAATTCCTTTAGGGAGGTGTCCTAAGATATCTAACTTTGAAAAAGGAGGGGGGAAGAACTCAAATGGAACCCTCTGAGGAAGAATTCATTGTATTCATTGTAAAAAACAATTCATTGTATTTTTCTTGAGCATTTTGGAAGAGGAAGAGTTTTTTTTGTGAAAATAAGAGTAAAAGGGATTAGTAATTTTTTACCCCATGTTTCCTCCAAGGAGGGCCTACATAGTTCTCACCTTCATTTCATCCTCACAACAGTTCTGAGAGGTAGGCTAGGTGAAGAGAGATTGACTGGCCCAAGGCCATCTGGTAAGTTTCTTGGCAAAGATTTGACTTAGGATCCCAAGTCTTAGTTCAACAGTCTAATCACTGCACCACACTGACACCCTCCTTGGGATTGGGTCCAAGCTGGGATGTACTTCCTCAATGAGAATGAAGGGGGAAGAAAATGGATCGCATAACTAGAAAGATAATAGCTTTTGCTGATATTCTTGAGAGGAATCCTGAGCAACAAGAGGCCAGGGGACTTGAGTCATCTGGAGATAGAGTCAGGAGTGGCCAAACTGTGGCTCTCCAGATGTCCATGGACTACAATTCCCATAAGCCCCTGTCAGCACATGCTGGCACATGCTGACAGGGGTTCATGGGAATGGTAGTCCATGGATATCTGGAGAGCCACCGTTTGGCCACCCCTGGTATAGATTAAGGACAAATGAAGTTCACTGGCTCCATTTCATCAACATTTCTATGTAAGCCTTCTGTTTTTCTGCCTGCTACTCTCTTTAGAATTGCTCTTTGCCCCTGCATTTCATTAATTTCAATACAGATTTAATTCCTTAGTTTATTCCACTATTGAATATGACATTCCATGTGTCTGGCTGAACTTTGAAGCCCTATACTGTTCCCTGAGGATGTATATAAGTGTGTATGTGATTTATCTTAATATGTCTACCTCACTTTTCTCCGTAAGTGGGAGCAATATGGTCCATATTATCAAATATGAAGACATAATTTCACAATTGATATTACAGATTTACATACTAAAAAGGTAACTTCTGGATCTGAGAGTTGTTGTCCAAAAAGAAAGGGAAAAGCCCTCATTCTCACCCCTTTCCTTATGTATAAAGTGAGTTGTCCATTCCTTGTACACATATGTTTACACATATACGAGTACTAAAGCCTGTTGCCACCTGAAAGGCAATAGGTGGTAGCCAGGGGCCTGGTGTGGGTCTTGCCAGGGGAACAAACTTGCATGTCAACACAAACTGCTTATCTCCACACTATAAAGATCAACTCTGCATGGGGAAAATGGCTATTTTGAAGGGTGGACTGTGAGACATTGCACCGTTTTGAGGCCCCACCTCTAAATCTCAAGGAATATTCTCAACCCATGGGTAGTTGACCTGCAATTCAGGCCTGGAGATCTCCTGGCATTAGAGCTCATCTGCACACTATAGAGATCAGCTTCCAGAGAATATGGCTGCTTTGGATAGGGGGTCTCTGAGTTGTTGCAGTCCACTGAAGTTTAGGGATGCAAGGCTCCAGGTGGGATCTGGGGATCCCCTGGAAGTACAGCTCGTCTTTGAGAAACAAAATGGCTGCTTTGGAGGGTGGACTCTGGGGCACTGTAACCATTGCCAAGGAGCAACAAATACCCCCAGAGCAGCACTCTCCCTGGCTGCCTCTGCTCCCTAGCTCATCCCAGGGAGCAGGTGACTTCCCAGGGCTTATCCACATCCACATTCACTCCCTTACCCCTCGACAGGCCCTTGGGGGACTTGCCCATGGTCTATCTAGCAAAACCAGCCTTTTTCTCATGACTGCTCAGACCTCACAGCAAACCAGAAGCCCTTGTGGCCAGAGTCTTTGGGCTCCTCTCTTTTCCCTGGGGGGCCGAGCAATGCAGCGGCTCCAAGGAGTGGCTGGGTTCCTTCTCAGTGGGCATGGTTGCCAGCAGATATGCAGCCATCTCAGTCTCCCAGGGAAGTGGACAGAATCCATTCCCAGCTGCCACTGCCATGACCAACTTCCCTCAGCACATCCTCTAGCAAAGGCACATCCTTTCAGGCTGGCTTTGGTGGCTGGGATGCAGCCTCACATGGGAAGCCCTGCAAAGGCAGATTGCCCTGGGAGAATGGCATAGCCACACAGCACTCTCTCTCCCACACCAACAGGAAAAAGGCAGTCTGGGTTGTTCATTGGTTGTTGGACAGATCCCCCAATTTTTCCCCCTATTGATGGAACATCCCCCACTAAGGGCCAATCACCTCCAAGTTTAAGCAGTGTATTGTGGGGGCAACAAATTTGGTTTTATTAGGTGAAGAGATAAATCCACTTCTTCACTATACAAAATATATCTGGAAAACATTCCAAAACAAAATGTGCTTCAAAAGTTATCTGAGTCCTATAGAGCAGTGGTCCCCAACCTTTTTATCACCGGGGACCGGTCAAGGCTGGACAATTTTACTGAGGCCTTGGGGGGGGGTAGTCTTTTGCCGAGGGATGTCGCCACCACTGCCTGAGCTCCTGCTTCACTTGCTTTCCTGCTGGTGCCCCTAACTTCCCGCCACCCACTGGGGGGCGCTGACAACAGCAGCCGCACAGTGCCATGCCGAGGGGGAGCCCTAGCCATGGCAGCTGCTGGAGAGCACCAAAGGTGAGCCGGCGGCAAAGTGGCAGGCAGCCCCCAAGGCAGCAGATGGGGAGGAGGACGAGGAGGAGCCACGGCCCGGTACCGACTGATCCATGGACCGGTACCAGTCCCCAGACTGGGGGTTGGGGACCACTGCTATAGAGAAAAATGTAGTTGCTGATGTTATGGCTGCTAGTCAATAAATGTCCAACACAGAGCTACTATTTTCTCCATTATGTCTGAAATCTACGCCACTCCTGTATTTGTTTTCACCCAAAGTTTCCTGCTTACAATTTCTCAGCAAAAAGAACGTTGTTTTTTTCCACAATAACACCTGCCTGGAAATGGAAGAAGAGTAGCCATTGATATTGCCAGGCAGTATCTTTTTCTGTGAAATAGAAATCTGTACCCTGGAGGATGTTTAAAGAAATGAAACTCTTGTTACAATAATATTATCTACCTAACCACATGAACCTCAGACTCTCATGTTTGCAGGGAGAAAAAGCATCCCAAGAAAAAGTTAGAATTTTTTATCAACAGATTCACCTCTCAAAATGAAGTTGCAGGCTTAGTTTCTCAGATATTCGAAAGCATTTGAAAGGTACTGCTATTTACTGCACACCTGTTAAATGTGCCCACAGGCAATACTTAATAGCTATTGATTGCACTCTTTAGCTAGCAATTTACTGCCCACAACAGCAGTCCGTGGCTATTAACCATAACTTTCTAGTTGCACAAGAGGACGAGATACGCATTAATTAACAAAAAATCTAAGGCATCTTCAAACTTTTCCTTTTCAAATAGGATAATTAAACCCAAGAGGATAGTGTTTCTTTAAAAAAAACAACCCAACTTATCTTACTGAACAAATTCTGCTTCAGGCTTAACTTCACATCTAGCCTTCACAATCTTGTGAAGGTAACAAGAGGCTGGAGTTCATCCATTATCTAGAAATATTCCTTTTTTCATAGCATTCTGACAGTCCTAAGCAAAGTTACACCCTTTCAAGCCCACTGACTTCAGTGGATTCAGAAATGTATAACTGCCTAGCATTCCTCTCTAAGTTAATTTTTTTAAAGACATCCAGAGGTTCATATTTATGGGGATGCTTAAAAACATGTCAGTGTCAAATTCTCAATAAACTCAAATGTAACAGCTCATTGCTTAATTAACACGAACACTTTGTTAAACCTTTCTGTTATCCACATCCTCCCCTGCCCCATTTACCATTCTTTAGCTGTACTACATATTTACCTGAACATTCCTGATGAGATACCAAGAATGAAGGAAATGAAGCTGTCTGATTATGATAGAAGAAGAGCTGGGTCTTATATGCCGCTTTTCTCTACCTGAAGGCGCCTCAAAGCAGCTTACAGTCACCTTCCCTTTCCTCTCCCCACAACAGACACTGTGTCTGTTGTGGATACACAATAAAGCAACCATAGGGGACGTTCATACTTTCATACAAAGTTAATGGCAACCGGTAAGATCACTATACCCATTTTATTTCTTAATTAGCTCTTACATTCATACTAAGATACCAAAAGTCTGTTTTTTTCCAATAATACTCTAATACTTAGGTTTGCAGCCTGTAAATGCCTGCCTAATACAGTTATCTTAGTTCTGAACTCAGATTTGAAACTGGTGCTCCAACATATGCAGCAGTTCAAAGTGTGTGGATTGCCCCTATTCTATGTACCTAAGGAATTTCTTGATATTTTAAAGAATGCAGAAGGCTTTTGCTTGTGTTGATCTCTGGTGTGCAACATAACATTGCTAATTCCCTAGTAGTGCCACAGTGTACTGGTACACAGCACTGTGTTATGAGAAATGAATTAAATAACTGAAAGTACCATGAGCACCCGTTTAAAGACAAGGCTGAGTACTGTATTTCTACCTGATTTATGGCTCTGCCCTTGCCTCCGTCTGACCTGTCATTATTGGGGCAGGCAGTTCTGCTGAATTTCTGTCAGTAAGATATTGGATTAGGAGAGTTCTTAAAACCAAGCCTGGGCCATGAAACTCACTGAATAACCATGAGTCAAAGAGCCTCTCTTAACTGGAGGTCCTCAGAACAAAAGTAGGATGTAACTAAATTTCCAAATTGAGCCATGGGAAATGAACCCCTGGTTGCATCATGCAAGGGTTCTCAGGGCAGAGGCTTTGATCTGTTCTTAGAGGATGTGTTCCTAAACTGCCACTCCCTGCCCAAATCGAGCAAAGTCAAATTGCTGATCACTCGGAAGTATCAGGACAAGGAAAACCCAGAACTGAAGGAGAACCAGATTGAATGAATGGCTGCAAAAACCTTAAAAGAAAGAGTGGCTACAATGTTTGGTGGCTTTGATTCCCATCCTAATGCGTCATTCACTCTCAGGGCTTCTTACTACTTTTCTATGCAGTTCCAGCCTATTAAGGATCCTGCAGTGATGTTACAACACTAGTTACTCTTGCAGCTTACTGAGACTGCTGCTTTCCCAAACAATGTAAACACTTCATGTCTTTCGCTACGAGTGTAAATAATACTCCATCAAATTAATAACAACTTGGCAATGCAATTTCTAAGATCTTTCATATGTCTGAAATTGCATGACCATAAAATGAAGAATAATGTAACCAATTCTGCCACAGCAGTTAAATAAAACTAGCGGTAAAATAAAACTGCAATACAGTAATCTTTGCCTAGTTATTATTTACTTGATTCCCAGGTTCAGGAAACTGACATAGGGTATAATCTTTAATTATACAAACATGACAAGAAAATCACCATTAATCTTTGGTTGCTAATTCTAAATGTGCTTCCTGAATACTGACATTGGTTGTGCATAATATTGTTCATAGCTCACATAATACAAGAGCAGATGTTTCTTACTCTTCAAAAGGAGTACTACTGATAGAAATGGAACACATATCCTACCTGTATTCTTCCTGGGTAAACCGTGGAATTACTGAGGGCTGCAACACAGAAATTTCTACAGTGGTGGTGTTGAACTTCACAGGGTCACCATCATCATAGGCAATGACTACAAGCTATAAATAGCAAACACAGGAAACAAATGAATGTGCCCTTTGGAGCAATGGCAACTTTATGCACTGCATTTGAAAGTTATCAAATAATCTTAACAAGTTGTCCCACCAGGCCTTTAGTTGAGACCCGGTAACAATATCACAAATTCTGACCTCCCTATTAAAAGTGCCCAAAACATCAGCTAATATCCTCCATCCAACCTTACGAGCTCCTCACTCTCTAGCCACCCGAGAAGAGTGCTCTATAAAAAAGTTGTTGTTGCTGTTGTTATTGGAAATAGGAGACAAACTTTCTGAAATTGTTGAATTTTAATTTTAAATTAGTCATTTTAGGATTTTATATGCTATTTTAATTGACTTATGATTTTGTGAGCTGCCCTGAGCCCCTGGGGAATGGCAACACACCAGTGGAAAGTAAGTAAATGATAAAACCCAGTTCAACAATGAAATAGAGCTGGACACCAGCTCTAACAAAAGCAAATGTGTCTTGCATGTTTCTCATGAATATGAATCTGTGTTACAGCTTCTATCCCAGCACCATAATAAGGACCAAGCACATGTGACAAGAGGAATCTGTGATTGGAATGTTTTAAGTAGGGTTTCCAGGTTCCTCCTGGCCACCAGCAAGGGATGGAGGTGGGGTCAGCTTCCCAGATTCAGGTTGAAAAACTCCTAGAAATATGGAAATTGAACCTGGGGAAGATAGTGACCTCAGTGAGGCACAATGCCATAGAGCAGTGTTCCCGGGCCATGACGAGGGGGGGGAGGCACGGGCACCAGTGGGTGCGCCTCCCTCCCCCCGCGGCGTGGCACTCACTGCACCGGGAGTGATTGGTCACTGAATCACTCAAGCCGGGGGGAGGAGCGGGCACAAACATGCAGGCATGGCAGCTCAGCGCCTGCATGTTTGAGCCCACTGGCAAGTGCCACGCTGTTGGGGGAGGCGTGGGTGCAAACAAGCAGGTGCGGCAGCTACATGCCTGCGTGTTTGCACCTGCCGGCAAGCACCGTGCTGCGGGGAGAGGTTCGGGTGCAAACACGCAGGCGCGGAATCTCCCTGCCTGCGTGTTTGCACCTGCTGGTGAGCGCTGCTCTCCTTCTCTCCCCCCGGTACCTGGGCCTCCCCCGCCCAGTCCCTGGCCTGAAAAAGGCTGGGGACCACTGCATACACCCTCCAAGCATTCATTTCCTCCAGGGGAACTGATTTATGTAGTCTGGAGATGAGCTTTATCTCTGGGGGATCCCCAGGTCCCACCTGGAGGCTGGTGTTCATTGTTTTAAGTCCCAGGAGGGGAAAAGGTCTGGGATTCTTTCGTTGCCTAGGGAAATGAGGGTAGGATGGAGACTGAAGAAATGGCGCAAGGGGAAAAGAGTTAAATCCCTTTCCCCAGGTTATTGCTCCAAATTCTCTTTCCTTGGGATTGCTGTTCACAGCTAAAATATTCATGAAGATTTATCTCCCTGGTACATTTTTATAATACCCTCTAAGCAGCTGGGTGTTCTTTCCCCCTGCAGTCTGATACTCTGATCATTATGCAAAAGTGACTGTTTGGGCTTTGACCATAATCAGGTTCTTGCCTAGTTCTTCAGGGCACAGTGAAAAGGATACTGTAACTTTCAATCGATAAACTATATTCATTTGAATGGACGAAACAGGTTTGCTAGTGGCTCTCCGACAAAATGAACCGAATGACTCTAGGACAGTAGAGATGAAGGAAAGAAATCCCTACTTGAATTTAACAATATTGTGTAGTTCATCTAATGCAAAATTTGTTGGATATTTTTACATTTTTAAAGGAATGTTCTAATCAGCTCAATCTGAGGACAGTCCTCTGAATTATTGCAAGGAGGCATAAGGTATCAGGATAAGGAAAGAATGTGTAACATGCTGATGTAACTATCTCGGATTTTTGTATCCAATATTTTAGCACAGATACAAATAGCTTAGTGCATTAATATTAATATCAACACACAATATTTCTACTTCCTCTAGATATTCTCTTAATCTTGACTGAATTACTGGAAGGAACATGAACCTACAATTTTTAACAATCCTGTAATAATACTTTATTTTACAGATTATTCATGGCAATGGTTTATTCCTAGCAGGGACATTGTAACTTGAGCTACAGGGCCATGTTTCTTCCCAGTATTAAAAGGGCATTCTTTTCTTGAATGGTTTCAAGCCTATTTATAAACAAAAAAAATGGCTTAAGGTTATGTAAACAGATGGTGTTTTTGAATGAAACAGATGACATGTTTAAAACAGGTCTAACACTTTTGGTTTGATGGGAGGGAAAATCCATTACAATTAGAAAAAACCGTGATTAAAATGAAATATAACCCAACAAAGCAGATAGGAAACATTGCTTCTCCTACTGAATCTGTTCAATAAAAAATTGACAAACTCCCTTGCCCCTGCATGCACACATACCAGATTAAGTTGAGTATTATTTTTATTAATTGTTTATGGCAATTTGAGGTCTTAAACCAGCAGTGTCATTCCTAGTGCTGCCAGAGGAATACTCTCCTAAACCGATTGATTTAAAAGTACTTAGGGCTCAAAGAAACAATATGTGTGATGTGTGTTGGTTCAGAGGTGTGTGACCAAACATGTAGCTAGATGTACATTGTGAGAACTTACCTAGTTTGTTCAGTGGAAGAAGCTTCTTTTGTTTCCTTCCTGCCTCTTTTTTCTCCAGTGGAAACAGCAGTAGGTGGCTTTCAATCTCTTTCCTCTGTTTTTTTGTGCCCTAGAAAGGACTCGTGGAGTCAGAGAAGGGCTAAGGACTCGTGGAGTCAGAGAAGGGCTAAGGGCCCCTGTTGCTATTTCGGTTGGTAAAAACAGGGCGGGAAGGAAAGCAGAAGCTCCTTCTCCTCTTTTACTGTGTTCCCTTGCAGCAGCAAGCAAACAAGCACTGTTAAAGGCGAACTCCCCCAATGTATGTCTAACTGGATACATCTTAAGCATAAAGTGTATTTTGGACCTTAGAAGAATTCCACTGAGAAATAGGATGTTGACTGAAGTTGGTTGCAGAGATTCTGAATGCTTTTTTGAGTTCCTTTTGCAGGATGTAATTTTTTGATGTTTTATTGAAAGTTGTTTTGATGTTATAGTCTGTATAATGTTCCATATACGTTATATAATGTCCAGTGTAAACCGCCCAGAGCTGCAAAGAAATGGGCAGTACAGAAATCTAAATAAATAAATAAATAAATCATGTGATTCCAGTTATGGCCTGTTTACACTGACTGTAGTTTGCTTCCAAGCCCAATTAAAGGTGCTGGCCTGCAAATCCCTATATGGGTTGATATGAACATCCATGAAAAATCACCTACTTTGGGTATTTCTGCCTTCTAAAATAAGGTGACTGACAACCTAAGAGACAGCCTTCTTGGCTGCTGCACCAAAATTCTGGAACTCTGCCCAGGAACATTCAGCTGCAGCTTTCTGTTGCCATCTTTCTCCAGTAGGTGAAGACTTTTTAAATCTTGGTGTTATAGGAATGCCTGCCCCATTACCTTAAACAACGTGCTGGGTTCTTCATTAAGGTTCACGCGAGTCACTACACGCCCAGAATCTTCTTCGACATCAAAGATACTCGCACTGTACGGAAACTGGACAACATCGACTTTGTATCTCACTAGACTTGCTGGCGTTCCCTGTTAAGAAAAACACATATTGCTATGGTATTTGATATATACTGGGGGAACAAGACTAAAGTATTTGGATACACCTCATCAGAGATTGTGTTGACATACTGGCTTCGAACCCATGGTAAATCTCTGCTGACAGATTGAGAACTCCCAGGAAGAGCAAGAGAGGTGAGTAAGAGGTCTGCAGCAAGGAGGAAGAAATGACAAAAAATGTCTCCTCTTCTAATAGTTCTGAGGTATTCCATCCTTCCTCTTTTTTTCAAAACAAGAAAAAAAGTTATACTGCATTTTGTCTGTAACAAGTGCTTACATCTGTATCTTTAAATATATATATATATATCAAAATATACTGAATGAACATAATATGTATGTATTTAGTTTATGCACAAAGTTGACGGAATAACAGTGTTTATATGTAAAGGGGATACTCAGGGCATTCTCCTGATAAATATGGCTATTTAGCCTTCATCTGTACGGTTAATACAATCTTGGCAGAGTTTTGATTTTTCATACTAAAATTACATTCCATTTTCACAAGGGCATCAACACCTTTTAGGTCCTCTCAACATATTACAAATCACATACGATCATATTGAGGAATTCCTACAATCTCTTATCTGCGTTACGTGTAAACAGTGAAGCCAGGTTTTTAGGATTCCTCAGAATTGTAGGCAATCTTTTCCATATACATACTAGAATATCTATTTCTTTAGTCCAGTGCTTTACATTCTGCTCCTGCATTTCCTCCTACTGAAATACAATATGGTTGTGCCAGATAAGCATAGCATTGTTTCCTTTATTACTATTATTAAAAATTGAACATGTCTTTTGCTGCTAGTATATTTACTAAGAGCCTCTTGTGGCCCAGGGTGGTAAGGCAGCCGACATACTGTCTGAAGCTCTGACAGGCTGGGTGTTCAATCCCAGCAGCTGGCTCAAGGTTGACTCAGCCTTCCATCCTTCCGAGGTCGGTAAAGAAAATGCTAGAGGGCATCACCCCAAGGGTCAGACATGACTCGGTGCTTGCACAGGAGATACCTTTGCATTTATATTTACTAAAAAGCTGTTTACAAAAAATAAAGAAATAAAGAAATGTTACTTGAGTTTTGGACTCTAAACCTTTAGTTGATAGAATTCATAATGCCTTGGATTCAGAAGTAATGTTTCATATCTTCCTAACCATGACTGAGAAGATAAGGAAGGAACCACATGTGCTAAATTCCTCTATTATCTCTTACTTGCTACAATTTTGTCTTGCTCTTCTTGAACTTTGTTCATGGTTGGTCATTATTTGTGATCATGTAAACTATGGTTTGTTCCTGACTCTAAAGAGGAGATTAGAGAAGAAACAGTAGCATGAGATAAGACAGGGGGAAGGAACAGTCTGACCTTAAATTTCAAAAACAAACAGCCAAATCATAGCTCGATATATAATGCACAGAACCTATGCCATATTTCTTATCATTATAAGGCACACTTAATGTACAGAAGCTTTCATAATATTTGTATGTAGTGCTCTTTTAGTACCAACCACAAATAACTAATTTTAGGGCATAATTATCAAATCACTTATCTATACTAGTGGGGTCGGGTGGTTCACAAATTACTGAATATACAGGCCCCACTCTATGTAAACACTCCAATGTTAATTGTCAGTGGTCCTCAATTTCCACATGCACCATGCCTGATACAGATCCCCTTCTCCACCTACCATAGGCCTAACCTGAATTAAAAACTTCTGAAATTTCATGCAGTCTATAATATGAGAATTAGCCTTAAAATCTTTCACAGAATGTAGCTAATGTATGTACATTTAGATTAGATAAATCCACTTTAGGGATTTTTGGGAAGATTTTAACAGCAGCTGCTGCTTCATAACAACCACGCCAATTGTATTAATAATCAACACGTTTCCATTTAAAATGGATATGCAGAAAAAAATATTTTCCTCTGAACTAATATGTAAGGTGACTTTACCCCATCAGGATTCTTCTGAAAGTACTTCTGAGTAGTGTGACTGACAGATATCATGTCTTGGAAACCGAGTATGATAAACATTTTTCAGAACATACTGATTATTGATCTTACCATGTAGAGATACACTTCAAAGTCATTTTCACAAAAGCAGAATTATGAGGGAAAATAACCTTGTCAAAAAGCACCACGTACATACTTATGAAGTTTCACAGAACTAAGTTTCCATAGTCAATCTGCATCCATTTGAAGTATTGTGCCTCAAGAAAGAGAGTTTATAAGCATGAAACTAAGCTGATAATTATTACAATGTATCACTACTTCAGCATATGTAACAGTTCTACATTGAGGAGTATTTTAAAAAATTATATTGGCCTCATATATTTTATGCTGGTGCAAACTAGTTTCATCAGCTGAAATGAGGGTGGTATTTGCTGATTCTCCCATTATTTTGCAGTTCACCACTTCATTCTATGGTCCGCGTGCATGGGGAGGTGGCAGGATCCACCAATCTCTGGGGGCATGATTTTGGCAGGCTGCATGTGGGGAAAAGGTGGGATATTTAATTTATTTATAAATAAAATTGATTATAAATAATTTGATTTGTATACTGCCCCTCTTGGACTCATTGTTGTGAACCGCAAATTCAAAGCTCCACATTAAATACAAATTAAAACAATAAAAAATAAAACAACAACAAAAATTAGATTATCATCTAAACAAAATGATTCCCTGGCCCATTGGTGATATAATGTAAGGAGGTGGGGGGGGGGTAGGATGGGAGGGGAAAGGAAGGGAGGCATTTGGAATGTTCCTGATTGGACTCAACCAAGTGCCTGATGGAAAAGATCTGTTTTGCCTGCTCTGTGGAATTTGGTAAGTTACCCAGTGTTAGTGAGGTCCAAAAAGACCCTGGCTCTGGTTGAGACCAAATGCATTTTTGGGGGGTCAGGGATCCTCAGCTGGCTGGCATTGGCTGAACAGAGTGCTCTCTGGGTAGCAAATTCAGAAAGATGGTCCCTCAGATACACAGGGTGGTCCCTCAGATACACATACTAACCATGATCCCTGGCCTTATAATATGCATTGTTTGTATTGATGCTTGCTTGAACTGTAATGTTTCTAAGGGAACCACATTTATATCCCTCCCACTTCCAAATGACATTTAGCCTTACGACAAGATGTTTGTGCCCATCTACTGTCAGCCTGAAATGGCTGGCAATCATTTCAGGGATCCATTTCACTTCCCTCTCTTTACAGAAGGGAAGCAAAACAGGCATTTAAACCCAACAGCTGATGGGTGTACTGTCCTGCTCAGCTCCTAGATTTAAATGGCCAGAACCTTGAACCCAACTGGGAAAAAGATCTAGGGAATGTTTGAGGGAGTTGCTTCCCCCAAACCTCAATTTAGGGGGGCAAAACCCAGCCAGATTTGTGAGGAATTTTGGGGTGTGAACCAGTTTATTTCTATTGCTTGTTATTATCCTCCATATATCTATAGACTCATTTCAAAACAAATGAGTTAACTTTATCAAAATAAACAACCTTTTAAAGGTCTGTAGGCTAGGTGCAATTTCTTTCTTACAGTGGCCAGCAAAAAATAAGCACGCAACAGTAATACCTAAATAAATAACAGTGACTAAAGCTGTAAAGAATTTCTTCAACATAATCTAGTAAACTGAGCTTTGGTGATGAAGAAAGTTGAAGTGCTAGATCCAGGGAAATCAGACCTATTGCCATTTGCCTAGACTGTCTTGCCTGGAAGTTCCACAACATACAGATAAAGGTAGCATTTTTAGCTCCATTGTGCCAACGCTTCCTATTTAAAATTTCATTGCTTTTTGCTAACTTACTGAGGGATAAATGCCATTGATGAGTCATATTGATTGATTTTCATGCACTGTTAAGCAAACAGAACAATAATGGCCCTTCTCACCTTTCAGATTGATGGTATTCAGAATAAGGTCGCCAATGATGTTCTCACCTGATGGGCAGATAGATGTGGCAGAAGAGGATCCTTCAGGCCTTTACTAGTATCACTGCAATGTTTGTTTTGTCCTGCTGTGGATTCTGCTAACAGGATATTGTGCAGTATCTTCTCTTCAGAGAGAGGCGTGAGGAAAAGTCCCTAGGGAGGGATTCATAATCCCTGCTTCTTTGTGGGTAGCACAATGGCATTTTCATCTTTCTCTGTTCACTGCTTTCCTTTGGAGCAAACTCATTGTGGTACTTATGGATAGTTACTAGATGACAGGCTTATCTGGATATGTGATCAATAACAGCCGTGCTATTTTTGCATCATACTAGTCAATAGAGCTTAAAGTTACCAATCATTTTAATGAAAATGTCAATGAAGATTGGTATTTGATGTTTTGTCTTATTAAGAATAATGTAAGCATTTGACTGGAATCGGCTTGTGTTTAGATAATGTCAGCATTTTTGTTTCTTTTGCAAAACTGCTCATGCAGTTTGGAATAGAATTATATGGAGTGTGAACACACATTCCCTCTGTACTGTAAGGATGTAAAATTCATAGTCTGTAAGGATATAACTTAACCTCTGTCCACTAACACAAATATTAATACCCATATAGAAAAAATGTGCACACATCATCTCTTGATTGGCTACACAGTGAAATATGCTCTTTGGCCCACACAAAAATGTAAACACTCACGTATTTCTTAATAAGACAGAATAGCAAATAAAGCAGAAGTGAAAATGGCCATCGTGGTTACACTTAGCATATAATTTGTAAACCAGAAAAGTAGCCAGTTGCCCTCACCAAGAGTCACAGAAACCAGCATCAGCTCATGACAATAATAGACATCTGAACATAAATCCACTGGCAAATCTGTCATTATTTCCTTGAAAGACATTTCTATGAGGAAGGAGAGATTTGAGATGGTGAAGAAGTGATGGAGTGGGGCCAACTGATGACCCTTTGCAAGTGAGAAATATGAGGTATGCCCCCCCCTTCTGCCAGTACTGAAAATGCTGGAACCCATATGTAAGTTCCAAAAAACATGCTACCATGGCATCATCAGAATGCTACCCGCTATTTTATATATTATGTTTAAATGTGCCCTATAGAACTCAACATAAGTCAGAACCATTAGAAAAAAAGAGAGTCAAGCATTTCTTAACCAAGGCTGTGGGATTTTAAGGGGGGGGGGATCAAAGCACTAACAAGATGCTGCTACAAGGAAGCACAAAGTCTACACCCTAAAAAAGAAAAATCTTAATACAATTTACTAGGAAAGGTTGAGGAGCGTATGCCGTTAATAGTAACACAGAGACAATGTCAACAGAGGACATGACAGTTTAAAAAATTCGAAGTCTGGTCATAGAAATGATCACTGGGGAGGTTAAAACTCCCAGATCCAATCAAAGTTGATTTATCTTCATCACTGTACTTCAAAGGAACAATATAATGGCAATGTAAGCTGCTTTGGGTCAGCACTGGGGAGAAGGTGAGGCTGTAAATTAAGTGAACACATAAAATGTACATCTACTTGCAAATAACTTCATCTTTAACTATTATTTACTTAGAAGCTCTTGTGAATAGATACAAAAAATCTAGTTGCAAAAAATCCATATGGAAAATTAGCTTCACTGAGATAATGAAGCATTTTTCTGTCACTTCTGTCTTATTCAAGTCCTCTCAGGAATAAGTACTGTAATTTGTGTTGCTTCATCACTGTTACATCCTGTCATCCCTATAGAAAAAGAATGTGCCCTGCCTGAAGTCAAAAGCTTCCTGGGTCACAAAATGAGAACCCAGATGATCAAGGCTCAGTCAACCAAAGAAACTATGAGGAGACTTCTGGCTATTATCAAGATATCCCAACAAGAATGCAGCAAACTACTAGAATGGCTACATCAAGGGAGATTCTGCACTGGCGCTGCCACTTCAGGCTGCCACCACTGCGTGGCTGCATAGTTGCATGCTCCGCAGCATACTGTGTCCCCACAGGGGACATATTTCAGCACAGGATCTGTTCCGGTGTCAAAATGTGCCCCACAGGGGATACATTTCAGCGGGACAATCTGGAGTCATACTGAAATGTGTCCCTCCCCCCGGGAAACACAGTGGTGGCAGAAAGGTTCCACCGTGCAGGGAGGTTGCAGGGGGGATTCTTTTGCAGGAGCTGGGATTGTGTGGAATGCAATCCTACCTTCCTGCAATGTTTTTTTAAAGTCCTGACTTGCCCTGCGGTGCCATGAATCACCATGAAGCTGTTTGGGGCATTTTTTGCCCCCTGCTGGCCTCTGTAGGGCAGGGAGAAGCCAGGCTTGGAAAGCCCAGCTCTTCCTGTCCAGATGGGCCTGCTGTGGGACAGCCCTGTTGGCCCCACAACACCAAAAGGTACCATGGAAGAATCGATGTTCCCTTAGTGTGGGGCTTCATGGACCTGATGCACGTCAGGCCCGAGCAGCTGGTGGCCTGGTGGTGATGTCATGTAAACACGGGGATTAGTACCGGGTCCATACTGAGGCGGAATCGGCCCCACCTGTGCGGAATCGGCCCAACAGATTTGTAAAGCATTGGCACAAGATCACTAGCATGAACACTGATAACTCTATATTAAAGTTATGATAGGGGAGTAATAGATGGTAATTACCAAAAAAAAAAAAAAGAGTTAAGTTAGATACAGAGATTTGGTCTCTCTAAAAAAAACCCTTCATGCCCCATGCCATTTTGAAACCCCAATCAAAGCTATTGCTGGGGATTATAAACCAAGACTGATCAAAGGGCACATTTTTGGCACATAAATTAGCACAATACATCCCAGAAATGGGAGCTACTGAAGTGAAATAATAACTCAAGGAATACTACATGTGTTTTCCCCCTAGTCATTCCCTGTTCAGTGGCTCTCATTTCAACTGCTTATGGGGAAGCTTTGTTGTAAACATGTATATAACTACAGCTTGAGATGTTTTCACTTCTTAGAAGTGTTGCAATTTTTATTGTGCTTGAAGGTGTAACTGAGATGCAACAGCTTACATCATGAAGGAATGACAGTGGGATACTTGACTGGCAAATCATTACTCCACAACCATCTCACTTCTTCACATGTCAAACATGCAGAGAGGCCTTTGAACAACAGCCCCCTTTAGAGTTGAGCTGATCCTGCCCCTCATTCTGTTCCTTAAATGTTCCACAGTTTCACTCTGCCCTGTGGGTCACTCCTTCCTTAATGCTGGATTAATTTGGAAAATTTCTAAAATGAATGCTGCAATTGAAGCATGTTCAGTTTACAGCAACTTGAAGCTCAGCTGCCTCTTGTCTCTCATGCGCCTGTCCACGCTGATTAATTGATTTGCAAGAAAGCAGTCAATGTTTAGATTAAAGCTCTTTTTATGCAGTATCAGTAAAATACTGTACCCAAAGCATCTTGAGATAATTCTTCTTCTTTGCAATTTTTCAGTGCACTTATGTGCGATAGTAATGCACAGGGAAGGGGAAAGGCACTGATAAGCTGAAAGGACTAAAAGCTGCAGTGGAATGCACATATCAAATTCCCCAAAACAAAAATTGATTGTACATAATGAAAAATGGGAGATGCCTAGTGCATCAATTCCACTTCTGAAATAGGACAGTGTGCTTCAGAACTCTGAAATCTGGTGGAAAATTCTTATGAAGTGGCTTTTAGAAGATTCCCCAGCTTCAATATCACACTTGAGATCGGCCTCCAAGGTTTCCACTCTTTCCTGTCACAAGATCAAAGGACAACTGACCCTTTTAATACTTTACATTTCTGTAAAGCCTTATCTCTTGAACTTCTCCAGGTAATGCTCCCCTGACTTGGCTTCTGTAAAGCATCTAGGGATAAGGCTGAGTCACAAGTTATTTATCTGGTAAACAGGGAAAACTCACCATGCAAAGGGGGTATGCTTTATTAAGTGAGGAGTCCTTCTGTTGAGGAAGAGGTCTTACCATAACTGAAAAAGGCTTCTAGCTTAGCAAAAAGAAGCAGCAGTTTCCAGCTCAATTACTTTTTCTGTTATACATGACTGTATAACCTCCCCGGAGTCACTGAAGCAGTTGATGTGAGCTTAAATGGACTCTTTGGAATGGTAGGGGACAGGAAGCCCTGGAGGATCATTGTCCATGGGCTCTCGGGTTAGACACAACTTCGCACCTAACAACAACAACATAACCTCCCCCAAGGCACATCTAGTGAAATGCTACCTCACTGACTGAGAAGGAAGTATAATGCATCATAAACACTGGCCTTCTGAAGAAGTCAGCATTGGCTCACATAAACTCTTACCTTGCCACAAATTCTGTTAATCTGTAAGGTGTTATTGGATGCTTGTTCTTTTATGCTTCTAAAGGGAAAGGTATCCTCTGTACAAACACTGGGTCATCTCTGACACTTGGGGTGACGCCCTCCAGCATTTTCATGGCAGACTCAATATGGGGTGGTTTGCCAGTGCCGTCCCCGGTCATTACCATTTACCTCCCAGCAAGCTGGGTACTCATTTAACCAACCTTGGAAGGATGGAAGGCCTTGAGCCGGCTGCTGGGATTGAACTCCCAGCCTCATGGGCAGAGCTTCAGACTGCATGTCTGCTGCCTTACCACTCTGCGCCACAAGAGGCTCTTTATGCTTCTACAGACAGACTACAATGGCAACCCATCTTGACAAATGCATGCAGTATTTGATTCCATGTGCATTTAACTGCAGAAAGGCAAGAAGAAGAGTTGGTTCTTATATGCCAGTTTATCCAAAGGAGTCTCCAAGTGGCTTACAATCACCTTCCCTTTCTTCTCCCCACAACAGTGGGGAGGTGGGTGAGGCTGAGAGATCCCTGATATTACTGCTCGATCAGAACAGCTTTCAGAGCTGTGGCAAATCCAAGGTAACACAGCTGGCTGTATGTGGAGGAGGAGCAGGGAGCCAAACACAGTTCTCCAGGTTAAAATTCTGTGCTCCTAACCAATACACCAAGCTGAAGAGTGACAGAGCCAAATTCTACTGTATATATGTGAAAGATAAAAAAGGTAAGGATGAGTATGAAGGCAAGTACAGTAATTTTTCCTCTTTGATGCATTCGGGTAATGTTAAAATCTGTCTAGTGTCTAGGTAGCATGACTCTTGTTGTGATTTTCTAAACATTCTCTGGATGAAATCACTTTGCTTCTTATTTAACAAACATTTTATGAGTGATGCCATGCACAGTATACACACATGAATTCCTGGGGAATGGCAGGAAGGCACGGCCCACTGGCATCATTTCCGGCATCATTACTTGCAGAATATTTCAAGGGCTACATCACAGTCAAAGCTGCTCTAAAGTCAGCTGAGGAAGCTTTCCTATGGTAATTCCCAGTCAAGGAAATTAAACCATTGGGAATCATTAGTGACTGCCTCTGCTTTGTTTAACTCACTCCCTATTGCCCTGCAGATGGTTCTTTTGAGGCCTTCCTGTGCAGGTGAATTAATTTTGGGGGGGAGGTTTTTAAAAATTATATTTCCTTGTACTTTTAAGTGGCTTTGGTTGCTAATTGTTATCTGTTTTACTTTGATTTTGTATGTCTTTTAAAGCCAAGTGGGTATTTATTTTAAACAGACAGATGGGACGTAGTAATGGCATTTCCCTCAGCGAAGTCTGAATCCTTCCCTCCAATTTAAGTGTCTCTTCCCCTTCCTGAACTGAAGGAGGGTTTCTGAGACTGGAAGAAGGCTCCAGACTTTACTGAGTGTAATACCAAGATACAGTGTACGGTTTCAATAGCAGGCACATTCTGACTGCCTACTGGGACACACTAGGAGGCGTACCATTTCTCAGTGCATGTTGCCTATTGCAGCCTTCTCTCATCTGGGTCGCCAAATCTAATGCTGTAATCAACCCACAGTTAGAACATCATCCATCACTGGAGTATGTAATTTTTAAAGATCTTCAGATTCTTGCAAACATAAGGAATCCCAGTGAGATCTGAATTCACAGAGAAGATTATATGCTTAATGTCAGGAGGAAACTTGATTTAATAATGTTGTCTCAAAATATGATTAGCAAGGAATTACTCAAATCCACATAATTTGTTTCAGAGTGACGGCAATCACATTCTGTCCCAATGACTAAAGCCTACAATTATCATTAAACATCTGCACATTATGTAATATACTATTAGAATCCTAAAACTAGTATGAGAGTGTTAGTTCTGATGAAATAACTCCTGTGATTTCTAAAAAGAACATCACAATATTATACCGATTTACACCACTTAAATTGATTGACAAATATTATTCAAGAACTAGTAGTAAAGTCCATTGCATGAAAAGTTAAGTAGTAAAGGCTTATGCAAAAGTTTTGCAATTGTTTATTGTACTGCCTTGTTTTGCCACTGTTGCCCTATCATTTTTCCATTCCGGTAGGGGTGTGCAAAACAAACAAATATGGTATTTTGGGAGTTTAGGTATGGTTTTCAGTTTTGATAAATACTTAGGATTCCTGATTTTCCCAGTTCCATTAAACAGTGTGGGGACCATTATAGTCAATTGTCTCTATAGGATATAATGGAGAGTCAGTCTGGGGATAAATGGGGCTCATTGGGGGATGATTTGGAGGTAGAGGCACCATATCTGCAGCATAGCAAAAAAACAAAACAACCCTCCCACACACACACACACACAAGTTTCTAAAAAATTGGACTACTGGGTAAAACTTCATGGGCCCCCAAAGAAGGCACCCCATCCTACATTACTTTCAATGGCAGGGGGAAAAGGAACTTAAAGGGAACACAACCTCTTTAAATGCCATCTGCAAGTGGCACATTTACTATGAAGGTGTTTGAAGGCTTGTGGTCCCTGTAAATGCTTCTCCAAGTCATGGGTTCATCAGGAAGGCATTTTAAGGGATTGCAGACCGCTGCAAAAAATATTCAGAAAATACCAAAAAGGTATATTCAGCTATTTTTTGGCCCATATATGTGAAATGCATACCTCTAATTGTTAGCAAAATAAATATTTTTTCTTATATAAAAGTAATTCTCCTATTTTTCTTATTTTTCTGGGAAGCAGAGACAGAAGTTAACTATGCAGGCAATACCGAGCAATAATATCAGGGTTCTCTCAGCCTCACCCAGCCCACAGGGTGTCTGTTGTGGGGAGAGGAAAGGGAAGGGGACTGTAAGCCGCTTTGAGACTACTTTGGGTAGAGAAAAGTGGCATATAAGAACCAACTCCTCCTCCTCCTCCTCTTCTAAATATTTTGGTTTGTGAGTAAAATCAGTATGATAGGTGGTAGCTAAGTCTGCAGGATGCCCTCATATACTCACATATAAGCCAACCCACATATAAGCCAAGGCACCTAATTTTACCACAAAATCTGGGCAAACTTATTGTCTTGCATATAAACCGAGGGTGGGAAAAGCTCCATCATCACAGGCTCTCCCATCCAGCATTGCCATTCCTTTTGCTATTGAAGGCAAATGGAAAAAAAAATCAAAATCCCTCAGTCAAACCATTGATGTCCTACAAGCTGCCAGAGCAAGCTCAGCTTGCAGTACACAGTCGCAAAAGGCAATGCAACGATTGGCTGGCTGGAACAGGCTTTTACTTCAATAACCACATCTACCCGCGTATAAGCCGAGGAGGAATGTTTCAGTGTGAAAAACGGTGCTGAAAAACTAGGCTTATATGCGAGTATATAGGGTATTTTAAAGGGGAAATGCCAATGCTGAGATCACTCTTGTCTCCTTCCCCCATTAACATCTGCTGTCAGCCCAACTTGGAAGGTAGATCTTAACTCATTGTCCTGCAGAAGGCCCTCCAGGATGTAAGGCAGTTCCACTGATTAATGAAGGCTCTAGAAGTGGGCTAAATTGAATAAAATGAAGTTCAATAGGGACAAGTGTAAAGTTCTGCATTTAGGAAGGAAAAAACAAACACACCAATATAGGATGGGGGAGACTTGTCTTGGCAGTAGCATGTGCGAAAAGGATCTAGGAGTATTAGTAGATCATACATTGAACATGAGTCAACCATGTGACTCGGTGGTTAAAAAGGTAAATGGGATTTTGGGCTGTATCAAACGGAGCATCATGTCCAGATCATGGGAGGTGATGGTACCATTTTACACTGCTCTGGTTCGGCCTCACTTGGAGTACTGTGTTCAGTTTTGGGCACCCCAGTTGAAGAGGGATGTAGACAAACTGGACTGTGTCCAGAGGAGGGAAACAAAGATGGTGAGAGGTTTGGAGACCAAGACGTATGAAGAAAGGTTGGGGAAGCTTGGTCTGTTTAGCCTAGAGAGGAGACAACTGAGAGGGGATTTGATAAACATCTTCAAATATTTAAAAGGCTGCCATATAGAGGATGGAGCAGAGTTGTTCTCTCTTTTTGATCCGGAGGGATGGACCAGAACCAATGGGATGAAATTAATTCAAAAGATATCAGGAAGAAGTTCCTTATAGTTAGAGCAGTTTCTCAGTGGAACAGGCTTCCTCAAAAGGTGGTGGGTTCTCCATCTTTGGAAATTTTTAAACAGAGGCTGGATAGCCATCTGACGGAGAGGCTGGTTCTATGAAAGCTTAAAGGGGTGGCAGGTTACATGGGATGAGTGATAGGGTTGTGAGTGTCCTGCATAGTGCCAGGGGTTGGACTAGATGACCCATGAGGTACCTTCCAACTCTATTATTCTATGATTCTATGATTCCAAGGCTGGTATAGTTACGCATTCATGTAGAATACTTGTCAGACAAATTTATATATCATATATATGAGATTTATGTCCCAATTTTCCTTTTGACTTAAGCCAGCACATAGAATATGCTACAACTGGATATATGTCCAGTTCCCCAGGACCTACCTCAAGGAGCGACACTCCCACCACTGCTGAAACCAGACCACAGGGAGGGCCACACAGAGCATACCCTGCCTGGCCAGACTGGCGAGTCCAATAGGCCATAGCAAGCAGGGCAAGACAGACCCAAGATATTAGGGTAGGGCAATGCTCAAGCTGAGAGCAGCCAGCAGGAGAACCAGGATTTGCAGGAGATGAAGGAAAAACAAAGCAGGCCCATCAACTTGCTTTCAAAAAATAAGAGGAGGAAGTGGATACGAAGGCCCAATGATGGGGCAGATGGGAGACTGGAGTGGGGGTATTTATTTATTTATTTATCATTGTATTGCTATACAATGGCAGCTCACAGAAAGGCTGAGAACCAAAAGGTTAATTTTGCTGCAACTGGTCTCTGGAATCTAAGAGCAGGAGGTGGACAACTCAATCCCTCCTCTCCACATCTAAAACTTCCTGAGCAAGGGAAACAAGATGGCGGAAGTCAGCATCAGCTGGGGTAGGAAACCCAAATGCAACAGTGTATTTTAGCATATAAAGGTTACTACCAACTTCAGGCTTCTAAAGTAGAATATAATATTGCTCTGACAAATGGAAAGGGATTGCATAACTCCTTCCACACAGTTCCTCTACAGACTGCCTTGGATCTGGTCAGGGAGACAAGCCATGCCTTCTCTCCCATGTTCTGCTCTCTGACAATTTGGTGTCCAAACTTAATTGCTTAGGTGGTGAACCAGCCCTCAGAATGCCAGGAATATCCCCAGAGAACTCAAGATTAGAACAGGGATGAGATTGCAAGAACTGTTTCAAGCAGAAAATAAGTAGAAAGAGGAAGAGACAAGGAGATAACTTTGAAGCCAGGATTAAGGTACCAGAAGGTCATGTAGTTCATCTGAGGAAAGCCCTCTTTCTCTCAAAAAAGTTTAGAGCAGAGAGCAAGGAAGTAGGACAGAACTCATGGCCAAGACCTAAATAAGAAGCAAAACCTGGTTCCACTGAATCAATCCATCTGTTACATATTTTGTACCTATGAGCAACTTGATCTTCAAAATGTTTTTAATTTGATCTCTCTGGAGTGAGTCCAATCAATACAGTATTTTAAAAAAAGACAAAGAGGGAATATAATTGCAAATGCAGAATCAGGAAGGCAGGAATCAGATGGTTATAACAGCCCCCTAATGCCTCGTTGTCAGGCTTATTTAGTTATAAATAAAAAAAGAAAATTATGCATGCATTAGTTGATTGTCCTAATGGCTCAATTTCACCCCCTGCTAATAGACTGCTATTGAATGACCATTTGGAAACACAAGCATTTTGATAAGATTGGCTACAATTATCTGGTGTCCTTCAGTTTCATTATACTACTTATGAGCTGTATGAAGTAAATAAGCACCAGAAATCTGTTGTCTTCCAAAAACACCAATGAGTAGTATGGAGTCTAATGTGAAGGGAGATACAGAAGATACAAGAGGGTCAAATCCAACAATAATGGGGAAATTCATTCAGCCTCAGACTGATGGGCAAATGTCAACTCAAGGAGCTCCACTGGAGAGAAATTACAAGAGAGGATAAATGATTGCTTCTTCCAGCAGCTAGTTCTAAAATCCATACAGGGAGAGACAATTCTTGATTTAGTTGTCAGTATTCATAAACCTCTGTCAAAAGCTGTGATTTAATGGAAGAGGGTAAAGTAGACTTCTCAATACTGTTTTGTGGTTTCTTTTGGAGTATTAATTCAGAAGTAGTATTAATGGCCAGAGCAGTGACATAGAAATACTACTCTAGATAAATCATTGCTTTGTCTCACTACATGCATTGAGTTGCTTAGAATGGTCAAATACAAAGCCCTCCTACACACACAGTGGGATCAATATGACTTCTGGGAAAACATAGTTTCCAAAAAAGCCAATCCTTAGCAATCCATGAAATGCTCAATGTGTGGCTCATGCCATCCTATTAAACTGGGGTAACAGCAAGATTGTCCAAGATTGAACTTGAATGTTGTCCTCAAGCTTGTCCTTTCATTTAATACTGGAGTATATATCATGGAACAACCAGCCCAAATACTGCACAAATACCAACACAAATACTGCACTGTTAAGAGTTTCACAGTCAGAGTAGTTCAGCAGTGGAATCGACTGCCTAACTTCCCCTCACTGGCAATCTTCAAGCAATGCTCAGACAAATACATATCCTGAATGCTTTAGGTGGATTCTGCATTGAGCAGGGGATTGGATTACATGGCCTTTATGGCCCTTTCCAACTCTATGATGCTGTTATTCTAAACGTATATAATATGAATTCAAATTAAACCTATCTGCCACATATCTTTCCCTTTCTCTTTTAGAATTCTCCAGAACTGAGCTTTTGGCTATCTATGCTCATCAGCTCTATGCTCTGCAGGTACTAACATGCTGGAGGTACCTGGCCTCTGGGAGGTTTGCCTGTCCTCAACCAGGGCCAGGGCTTTTTTGGTCCTGGCCCCAACCTGGTGGAATGAGCTCCCAGAAGAGCTTAGGTACTGCAAGAGTTTCTGTGTTCTGCAGTGTCTGTAAGACGGAGCTCTTCCGCTGGGTCTCCAGATGAAGTCAGGGTACGGGAGATCCGATGGGCCCCTCCAGGTTAGATCAGCATTGGTAGTGGACTGCTGGCAACCATCGATTGTTCCATGAGGCACAGAGAGGGAGCTGTCTGATTTGGGAGGAGGGAGGATAGGTTTTTGCTGCTGCCAGGATGTTATGCTTTTAATGGGGATTAATGGTTTTTATGTATTTTATATGTGGGCTATTATACTATGTAATGTGCCGCGAGACGGCTTGGCTGATAATGGTGGGCAATAAATATAACAACAACAACAGGGGGTTGATAAGCAAACCAGAGACTAGTCATCAGAATGGTTCAAAAACATTACACTACAGCTCTTTTGACCAAATGCTCAGCTACAGAGCTGTCCCAAGAGCTGCATTTAGCAGGCCAGGGTATGCGTATCTTAAATAAACAAATGAAATAGATGGATCCGAAAACAGATGTTGATGGAAATACACCTTGAAGCAAATCAGCTATTCTGAGTTCCAAACTTGTCTTCTAAAAAAGAAAGGTGCAGGAGGACTTCTGACAACATTGTCTGTCTCTCAGACACACACAAGAATTTCTTGTCTCAGGCTGTGAGATTCACAATGATGACCAATCAAGAAAATGACATCCCCCAAAGGTTTCCCTTTATTTTCTATTCAAAGCCACTGAGCTATTCCAAATGCCAGCCATCACAGAATTTTCTTCCTGCTCATCCCTGCTGGTAGGAATCCTGCTTTCATAAAAAAAAATCTAATTGCTTTGTCAGCTTTTGGGATAATGATTTGAAATGCAGTTTGTGCTCATGGTGACAGAAAACCAGCCAGCATAAAAATGCATGGGAGCTACTGCTGTTTAAAAATTACAGGAAGCACTTGGGTCAGAGGATTAAGGCCACTTCTGTGTGTTTCTTTTTTAAAAATTCTCTCTTGGGTACAGTGTATTAAGAAGAAGAAATCGCTTACCGGAGGGTCCTGATCTTCAGCTGAAACAGTTGCGATAACAGTGCCCTTGACTGCATCAGGAGCGACCATTCCCCTGTATAGGGGTTTGCTAAAAACTGGAGAGTAATCATTCATATCCTGTAAAACACAATTAAGAATTTACCTCCAGAGCAGAAATGTTGTTTACCCCAAAACAAAATGCAACCAACCATTGTACTATCAACTTAGGCCCTGTTTAGTCTTTTCCCATTAGATGATCCATTTACTTATAGAATCACAGAATCATAGAGTTGGAAGGGATCTCCAGGATCATCTAGTCCAACCTCCTGCACAATGTAGGAACTCACAACTACCTGCCCACCCATGGTGACCCCAATTTCATGCCCAAATAATTCCCTCTCACACCAAAAATCTACCAGAATCCAGCCTGGTCTGGAGGAAATTCACCTACCATCCCATAGTAGCAATTAGCAATTCCCTGGGCATGCAAGGAAGGGCCACAAGAGACAAACACTGGCACATCCCTTCCTGCCCACCAACTCACAATCTGCCTAAGTTCATAAAATCAGTACTTTTGTAAGGATTTCTGTATTCTCAGTTTGGATATTATCAAGACAGAAGACTGACATTCAGGAATTAAATGCAAGAGTTTCAGCCCAGTGTCTGTTAACATGTAAGGACTGCAGAATGTAAATCTGCTTCAATGCAACTATTTATCACTCAGATTGAGGTATTCAAGACTGCACAAATTCCCAAGGACCTTGCTCCTCAATAGCAATCCGAATTGTGGTCTTTTAATTGTTTAAACCAGAGGAGTCTATTCAAATCTTGATAAGGAATGTCATATAAATTGCAAGACAAGTCATGTGAACATGGCATTGGCTCATTGCAAATTGATTTCTTGGATACTACTGATTTTTTCATAGCAAAGTTTATGCAACAAAGAGATATGTATATAATGTGGCGATAGGCTTGCTTGGTCTCCAACTGCCCCCCCCCCAGTGATTACTGCCACTCCAAGTGTTGATGAGGGGAAAATATAATGAAATAAACATTGCCATTACTGAAGTTGCTATGTAAGTTCCAGATAAAACCTCAAAAATACCTAGGGTAGTTCTAGAAATAGCCAGAAACTCTATGGCAAAACCATAGTGTTTCTGGAAATTCCTAGAGCTAACTTTTGTCACTTCTGGATTTTACCTGGAAGTGATTCAGCAAGTCAGTAACATTGCCAAACTCACCCCCTCATTACCCCTACCAATTGTCAGGCCTTACCACCCTATGTGGCATTTAAAGGGGAAAAAATTCATTGCTCCTTTCTGACAAATATTTACTACTGGTGAAATAGCAGCCTCTCTGTTCTGCTACTTTAAATGTATTTGTGCACAAAGAAAATTCTGATGTAGCAATGGCTAGCTGCTGTTACAAAACCCACACACAAATCCCTACTATGTATGAGTGATCCCATGGACATAAATAACCAAACTCACTGAACCGAGAGCAATATTTTCAGGTTCAGGCAATTTCAAATACCAGCAAACCTTTTTATCCCACTACACAGCAATATAAATCACCCTCTTTGGGAGCAAAACAAATGAATAACCTTGTATTAGTTACAGAAATCATAACTCATTGTGTGCAACTAAAAGATTCAAATACAAATAATTAGAAAATGCAAGCAAAAACATCAACATTAATGAAGGTTCCTCTTTTATGAAATGAAGAAGATATCTATATTAAAAGCCTATTTGATCTCATTCTTTCAATTAGTAGGAGTAACATTGTGTGGACTCTAGAAGCAAACATATTACCCTTTTCAAAAATATGACAGGTAACTTTAATCTTTGGAACTCACACAAAATTAGTTTAAAGTTTGCAGGGAAATGAAATAGGTCATGAAGGCATTAAATATTTTGTAACAATTGTGAGCAATCAAAGTCAGTAGCATCAAAACACTTCCTTTGAAAGAAGCTCTGATACACGATACAAGCTAGATTCACACAATCATTTGTGCTTTCTATAATTTGTTGCACAAATCTGATTAGTGTACATTGCTTCTGGTTCCAACTGCCATGAAGAGAAGGAAGGAGGGGGGCAAGATATTCTAGCCTTGACCAAATCCCTGGTGGAAGAGCTCTGTTTTGCAGGCCCTGCATAATTGTGACAGCTCCGACAGGGCCCTCAGCTCTTCTGGGAGCTCATTCCACCAGGCAGAGGCCATGACTGAAAAGGCCTTAGCCCTCGTCGAGGCCAGGTATACCTCCTGTGGGCCAGGAACCACCAGCAAATTATTACCCGCAGAGCACAAAGCCCTGTGGGGGCATGGGGTACCCAGAAAACAGTATTGAGTTTCAGAAGGTGGACAGACAGCTAATAAATGTTTCAAATAAAAACACATAACACTAAGGGAATAAACAGTCTCAAGGGATTCTATAGGTAGTAACATTTTAAGCATTGTGTTAAATTGAAAGAGAAACGACCCTACATAAGATGTTCCCTCTACTGGCATTAAAGAGAATTCCAACGATACTGTGAAGACATTAGTTTAAATGTATGTGCCGTAGCCTTTGTCAAAACCCTGTATCTACATGCTTTTGCCATTTGCGTTGTTTGCCTTTGATACTGTATTATTGATTAGGGTATGTGTGAATGTAGCTGGGTTAGGTTAGTGTTGCTGTGCCTGGCCATGAATCATTTGATGTTTTGAGAACAGCTGTCTCTCCCTGACCTTGTAGGTCTGAGGCACCAGGTGCGACTAACTTGTGTTTTCAGGCCTTAACTATGGATGATGGCATCTGGAGTGTTTTACATCTCAATGAGTGCATGGGGTGGTGGTGGTGCTGCAGTGACAGGAGATTGATAAGCGGCAATGTTCCCAAGGATGTCAGTTTTAGCAAAGGTTTTGAGATGCTTGTTTTGTTAAACTTTCAATAAAGAGATTGTCTTCAACAAAGTCTGCTTATTAGAAACACTTGACTGGACACTCACAGCATGGTTTCTCCCTTGACTACCTGAAGACCTGTTGTTGATCTGTTCTTTAAAACCAAACTACACATAAACAAATCTTTGCCGTTTCCAAATAACCTCTGCTTCAGAGATCTCTGTATTCTTGCTCAGAACAAAACTTTCCTTACAGCAGTGAACCAAAGTCTTACTCTTGTTAGCCTAAGAATATTCTGGAACTTAGGGAAAAGTTTACAGGTCTAAACAAATCTGCTCCCCTAAATTATAAGAAACTATACAGATCACTGCAGTTAAATAAACAGCCTATCATAATCATCCAGGGAGCTTGGGTGAAAATTCAAACCAGGCTGCTGGCAAAGTCTTCCTAGATACACAGATTGTTTGCTGTTGGTAAACTGGACTGTAATATGTGGGATGGGAATGGAGTGTGTATGTATGTGTGTGTGTGTGTCAGCCTAAAGCAAGTCAAGTATTTTCTTCCTTGTTATGGGCTAAGTTTCCCATCCTTCTTTGTGGTGAGAAGTGTCATTGTATTACAAACTTTTTTGTTTTAAAGCAAAATAAATTTTCAGGCATTCATCCCATTTATATTCAATAACTTAAAGACATTCCTGAAACTGAATTATTTATGGGCAAGAAGGTAGGGCCGCACTCCATTGCGCTCCAAACCATGTTCTCGTGAGTGGGATGACTGCAATGCTCTTGATAAGTGCACCCGTTTTGTGTGAATGAAACAGCCCACAGACTTCCAACTTCAGTACATCAATCAGAAATCCTAAAGGGAATACCTAATCTGGAAAAGACATCCACTTCCCTAGGCATTTTCCAGATCACCCTAATGTCAACTTTCATGTTTTATTAACATTCCTGTATCATCCTGTTTTTTACAGATTCCCCCACCCCCATTCTTTCCTAAACCATTTTTCTGTACTGTTTTCCCATTGCGGAATAAATGTGCAAGTCATCATCCTGCTCAGAATAGGAACATTTATTTCCCCATCTCATGGCCTGCGACCCAAACCTGCCCAGAAAGAGTGGGTTTGGGTGGTGATTTAAAAAAAAAATTGGATGCCAACATTTCAGTGTTGGGGGTAGGGAAGGTTTATTCATATAGCACCTGCTATAGGCCTCACACCTGTCCCACATGGATCAGAGCCATAGCCCCTCTCCTCCCCCCTCCTTTTTCCTCTTTCAGGATCCTTGGAATGACACTTCTTTCCACTGTGGGGGCCCCCTCGGCCTCCAGTCTGGCTACTCCTACTGCAATTGCACTCTGCTAGGGTCCCACAAATCCTTAAACTGGCTCTGGCACTATGGGCCCCTCAAATCCTTAAACCTTCCTGGTTGGAAGTACCTGCACTGAAACACAAGTTCAGCCCCATTGGGAGGCCGGCCACCAGCAGCCCACCACTGCCTTCCTTACCATTCCTCCATTCATGCCCAAGAGCAGATTCTAGCACATCCCTAGGCACCATCTTCAAATACATTTTACAGTGTAAAACATTTGAAGGCAACAAGCCATTGTAAGCTGTGTACTGATGCAAGTCAGGGAAAGATATTCAAAATTTGTGGGGAGAGAGAATGAAAGAGAATGCTCATATGTGGGACAAGAGGCAACTAAAAAGGGGTAAGTCACATAGGCGGGTATGATTCTCAGGCAGGGTATCATGGGTAGGGAATGTACTCAAAAGGACATTTCTCAGCCCTTTGGGGTTGCTGAAGTGCTGCAACATTTCTGTGCATGAACAAACTAACTAAACCAAAAATGGAAAACCAATCCACAGTGTGAATGTGAACAGATAGAATACTGATGGGGAGATAAAAAGAAGAAAACATGTAAATGTGTATTGATCGTACTGATAGTGTGCTCCTCGAAACCTCCACAACACTGACAAAAACCCAAAATACAGCTGCACTTTGTGAAATGCCCAATTCCATGATATTTCAACCATGCATGTTGAGAGGACCGTGCACTGAGCATTCCCCTGAAACATGAGGTAACAGCAACAAAAGCATAAATGACTGAACAGGGATGTAGTTTGGCATTGGATAAACAACTGATGCAAATGATGAAATTAATATTTTCGTTCAAAGTATATAAGACCACACATTAGACAAGGTGTTGCTTCTGAGAGAGGATCACAATGTGACTTGTAAACATATTGTGTCGCTATTGTTTCTTGACATATTCAGAATGCCTCCACATTTGTGTCTGCCTCCTAGTGTTGTCCTTAGTGTTGGACAATCAGAGACTATAAACAGAAATGCTAAAAAGAGAAATGATCCAGAATAACCCCTCATAAGAATGATACAGAACATCCTTGTCTATTGGAAATTACTGGAAAGCTTTGTTTATAATTCTAAGGTAAACTCAGAAAACCTTTATTGGCATACAAAGTTCTAAGGTAAAAGTAGCAAAACAGTAGGGATGCAAAGTTATTTAGAAAGCTGAAAGTCAAAACTTTTTAGGGCTAGAATCATCTTAACTGATAATACAGTTACATAAGAATTTGGCGTCAAAGTGTCCCTCGATCGAAACTAAAACTTTCATTTATTTGAAATTGCATCCCATACTGTCCTGAGGCTGTAGATTTTTGATATTCCCTTAAAAGAAAAGAAAAACTCTACTTTCGTATAGAATAAATGTTAATTTGGCAATTCTAAACATGCTCACTTGGAAGGAAACCTCACTGCAAGCAAAGAAAAGTTATAACTTATTTTCTCCCTCTTCATGTTGATGCTTGAGTGTAACATGCAGATAATTTTTCAGATGAACTATAATAGTCCTCCCCCTATCCTTGAAAGGTTATATAGTTATGGTGGCTCTTACAAAGCTCTTCTGAAATACATGTTAACTAAATCTAATTGTCATTTACACTTGCATCAGTTCAAATTAGTTGCCTTTTGTGAATAGGCTTCTGACAGTTATGGGAACTACTCATACCAGTACTGGGCACCATGACCCTTTATGCACGGCGCCAGATTCCACATGCTGGCGCCATGCCATTGTGGTGGGGCACAATGCCCCGCCGTTTCCCATGAACGCACGGGAGCGGGGCATGCTGGGTTGCACCGGTGTAGCGCGCGCGCGCTTTACACCGGGGCTAGGAGGCCCGGCCAAGGTAAGTGCAACGCCGTGGGCGGGGGAGGTGGGGAGGGGCTGGGGGAGTGGGGGGTGGCAGGGGGTCACCCCAGCTCAGTGCTGCCACGGAGCCCGCAGGGGTGAGCAGTGTCCTTTAAGGGACACGGCCGGTCGAGGCTTACCCGGGAAGCTCCGGAAGATCCCGCGTTCGCTTAACATGGGTCTTCTGGGGCCTGGGGCCGGGAGGCGCCCGCACTCATGGCAGCAGCGTGCATTCTCGGTGATTTTAACCGACGTGCTGTCGCCGCGAGTGCGGGCCTTATAGCCCGTGCATAATGGGCCCATGAGGATGTCGTTTTTATTTCCTTTGTATAAGCCATTCATTAGCATTAGGACACAATTGTTTGAAAAGTATTCAAGCAACATATTGATTTATTATTTATTCTAACAATGTGCTTTGATGCAACCACAGAAGGAATTTCAGACTACTTGGACTCTCTACCCAGTCCTTATGGCATCGATACTCCCAATTATTTCTAAAGAACCACTGTAAGTCTTTTGGAGACTACCTCCCTGTCACTCTGGATGCTGAGATCCTATCTATGAATAGCTCAAAACAACAACAACAACAACAAACAAGGACTAAAAGGTATCAGGGATATTATCCCAGATAATACCACAGCACACTCTGCCATTAAACTTCATTGAAATCTTACATGTTCTACTGGCAGTGGCACTGCAACAGTCTCTCAGCATTGCCAGGCAATCTTACACCATCTCCTCCATATATTGGAATAGACAATGTCTGGTGTACAAAGAAGAGAAGACCCTGCAGGGGGCAGCAAGAAGACTTTTAAATAGGATAGTGAGTTCAGGACCTTATCTCCTGTTCAGTGTCATTCTTTATCTCCTGCTTCTTCTGCTTCCTGCTTCTTCTTGGAAGCCACAGTTCCATTCTCTCTCTCCCTCTGGGACCGATTATGCATGGGCTGAAATGCCTGCGATGGCGGCAACAGGGCTTCAGGGAAAATCCCCGAATATGCATGAGGTCACCACCTTCTGAGGCCTGGCCCAACCCAGGGCCCTGGAAGACCCACATTAAGAAAACACGGATTCTTCCGCGGGCTGGGTTCTGTCATGGGTGCAGGCAAGGGCTAGGTTGGGCTAGCCCTGTAAATCATCGGAGGAGCCAGGCTTTCGGGCCCAGCTCCTCCGCCAACCCATGGCATCCCTGCAGGGATGTCTCTTGCCCCTGCTGGCTTTGTGGCTCCACAGAGCTGACAGGAGTGTCCCCCACCCCCACCATGGTGGGAGAGCAGCACGCTGCTCCCCACCATCGTGCAGAGGTGGCCCCATGCCCCGATACCCCCACCGCGGCAGTGGAGCACTCCCGGCACTTCCGGCCCTGCGTTGTATGCATGGGGAGAATGTGTAGGGGCAACCAGCATGCACCAAGGGAGACTCTCCTCCGTGCATAGGCGGGTAACAGCAAGGCTTTTTGCCCTGCTGCAACAGATGTATTTGGGGCAGATTTCTGAATGTAGCATGTTTCAATCATCCTCCTTTGTTTTAAAAAAGAAAATCCCAATAGCATGTAGAATGCTAATAAATTAGAGAAACAATGGGGGAGAGAACATTTACAATATTGTGAATATTCGTAGTCTGCTAGAGGCCCACACAAGCTCTACTCCACAGTTCTGCTGGTGATATAGTTTGATTGTCAGTCTTCTTGTAATTTAGTGCAAACAAAGTTACATGAGCAATCTTTGAGAAATTCACACACAAAAAAGGCTGGAAGGACTGGCTTATAAAAGCAATTTACGGAAAGGACACAGTTGCTGTAAACTTATATATGAACAATAAAAAATTAGGGGAAATTACAGCATCATAAAATTCAGCTATTTTCTTGGAATGAAAAGTTATGGGTGTTTATCCTATAATTTTACGAATTCTAGAAGTGGGGGGGAAAGATAAAACTTTTGTTATATAGAACATACACAATATGGGCAAGTAAATATAAACACACCTTAGAGAATTAAGAGGATTGTAGCCAGTCTTTGAGGAGGAACATAGGACTGGGTTTAGAAAGGATTCCATGGTACATCTTCTAGAAATCCAGACTGACGCCATGGGTAGTCAACCTGTGGTCCTCCAGATGTCCATGGACTACAGGGGCTCACAGGAATTGTAGTCCATGAACATCTGGAGGACCAAAAGTTGACAACCCCTGGTCTACGCAATGCTAACCACCCAAAGTCTCCCATTGTCCACACTGACAAAATTAAGGTTACCAGGAAGGCAGGCAAAGGGGTATGTATGTTTCAGGCAGTGAGGTAGAAGCCTGGCCTGACGTTACAGCAGTGTCATTAGCTACAGGGCCATGACACTTTCTGCATGTACCAAAAGTGATATCATACTGTTATTGGTGATGTGAGATTTTCTTGTATTTTTTAGGGAAAAACTCTTTGGTACACAGACTTTTTGCTCAATGATGTCACAATGATGTCACTTCTAGTGCATGCCAGAAGTAGTGCTGCCATGTTGTCAGTATCACCATTGCCAAGCCGAGCTAGACCGCCCTAGTTGCTGGTAAGTTTCTCCCACTGGCCAGCTGATCAACAGTGAGGGATAGCAGGTAAGTGAGGAGATTCCCCACCTCTAGCAGGGACTTGGCATCCCTAAGAAGGATAGCTGTAATATACATTTGCTGAATCTAGTAGTAGCAGTTTAGAAGATGGTCTTTGAGTAGAGGTACCAACCTTAAGGTGAGTCCCAGGCTTCTCCTTGAATAACAACTGAGCTCCAGGCTACAATGATTAATTCCCCTGGGGAAAATGGCAGCTTTGGAGGGTGGAAATAGCGTCATATCCTTACTGAGCTCCTTCCTGTTCCTGAACACCACCCTCCCCACACAGTGCCCCCAAATTTCCAGGAGCTTCCCAAGCCATGGATGACTCCACCCTCCACAGAATGTAACAGGCCTCTCAGCATCTAAAAGGGTCCTGCAGATTGGCTTTGAACAGACTAAAGTGCAGCGTGGAATAAATTTCCTTTGACCCCAAGAGTCGTTACAGCATGCATTCGAATAGAATCTAGTAATGGTTCTCAATTTTCAACAACCAAAGGGCCATTTGCAACCAAGGGACATTTTGCTAAAAGCCAAGGGCCTCCCCCCCACACCCTCCCCTATTCTTTCACTGAAACCTGCCTCACTCCACACCCTTTCAAAATCTGTGGCAAACTGCATGTGCCCTTTGAAGGTATCTATCTTCTAATATCCTCAAATACAGTGGGAAAAAAAAACCTTCAGCTACACTTCAAAAGCAAGTTTTCAGGAACATGCTTGACTTTCTGAGCACAGCCTACAAGGTCAAGTATCAGAAGGTATACAATTCTATATGACCACAATTCAGAAGGTCCTGACCCAAGTTCAAACCAATGCTACCTCTTGATGCAAAGAGACTATGTCATTGACAACAAGACTTAGTTATTGGTTGACAACTTTTAGCCTGAGGCTTGCTGAACACAACTTCTTGACCTCAAAAAGCTTTCTGTGCTTCTCACAGAAATGTTTAAACATTCAGCATCGTAGAGAACCTAAGTTTTCCATATTAACTTGAAAACTGCCATTGACTTTTGCTGTCTGTTTCTCCACCTTTATGATGAAACCTTTAAATTGGAAAAAGAGTGAAAACTAGTTCAGTTTTATAACTTAAGTAACAAAGAACTCCTTGGTCCTCTCAGAAAAGTAGCATTCCTAGAACTATGCAAGTGGATCCGAGCATCCAGTCAGTGAATTACAAAACGCTCAAGGACTCTCATAAGCCCAGCTGTTGCTTACTAATCCTTCTTTGAATATCAATTCAAAGACTGTTTATGCACTGGCAACTTCACTGCCCCATGTGGGTGCAGGAAGAGGTAGGGCAACCTGCCACAACTAAAACTCCAGCCTGCAGCCCAGCATGAAACCTACAGTGCATAAACGGTCTAAGGGGGGGGGGGGGAATGGGAAACAGCCAATATACATATACAAACTCATAGGGAAGGGAAATCCCATCTCCATACCTTCACTTCTTCCTCTGTTGCCCACCCCTGCTCCTTGCTCATACTTTCTCAGGGGCTAGAGGCTCAAGAAAAAGAGTTTGCTTAAAAAATGAATGAATGTTGGTGCTACAGTCAGCTCAAATTGATCCTCCCCCTCTTGAGGAGGCTACCAAAAGACTGCGGGGTGGGGGTGGGATGGGAGAGAATTTTTACTCTAGCCTTCAGATGGTCCTACTGCCATGATGGCTGCCATCTCTTCCATCTAGCTTTGTATACATTTTTATTATATTGTTTATGTAATTGTAAGATGAACTTCAAAAGTAAAATTCTTACGTTCTCACCCATTAGCTGTAAACGTTTCAGAGGAATAATCCTCTAACAACATATGCTCTCCCCTGAGATCAGAGGAAACTGGCACAATTTATACAGCAGCAAACATTCCCTGAGAGTGGGAATCAGCAGAACACCAACAATTACAGGAGTCCAAAACACTTAACACACATTCAACAGTCAACTAAAATTGAGGTAATATAGCTCAGTCTAATTAAAAACAAAACAGGATTCAGTCAGAAGAATATGGACCATCTGAATATAGGCAAATCATAAAAGGAAGAAAAGCACATAGGATTTGTGCACCTAAAGCAAAGCTCTCAGTGGCTATTAGTCTCAAGGTATTGATTGTACACTATATCTGGGGCAACAGTAGGATAGCTTCAGAAGTTCTGACCCTGTTGATGGATCTCCTGATGGCACCTAGAATTTGGCCATGGTGCGGCATAGAGTATTAGACTGGATGGGCCATTGGTCTGATCCAGCATGGCTTGTCTTGTTTTTATATTCTTATGACCAATAGCAAAATGTTGTCTTACTATCTTTATAACTTTTCAAAATATACTTCATCGTAGTTGGCCAGTTTTACTTTTCATATAATGACGAGGAGGATGGGGAGAAATGTGTTCCATAGTTCTTGCTTCAAGATGCATTAGGTGGAATCTAAAAACAGTAAGCAAAGACATGTCTTTCTATCAAACTGAATGTCTAAGCTTACGTGAAGAGTGCCATACTGGAGGAATGTCCATGAATTCAGACTGAACAGAATGAACTCTGTCTCGCTAGCCTTGGAATTATGCCACAATTAAAATAAAGACTGCTAGACAGGATTCCCTGAAGCTATGTCTTTTATTAGCCCAGCTGTCATTTTGGTTCTAGCAAGAGCTGCCAACACCCTTCTGTCAAAGTCTTGATAGGACAAATACCCTTTACAATATTTAAAGAAGGCTTTGCTTGCTATAAGAAACTGGCATCACAAAAGCAGAAACGAATGTGGGAACATGTGCAAGGTCAATGAAGGATACACTAGGACACGCTGCAAAAACAGCGGGAAAGAAAGCTACGCCAAGCAGTTCAATCTTTTGTATCATTCACTAATTTCAACAAGTCCTCCAGGAGGTCGGTGTTTGATGCTGTTAACAGAGTCAATAAAGTCACTAACCAATCATGGCAATTAAGACATTTTCCAATTGCTACTGGCTAGCTATACAAGATGAAGCAGCAGCAACCAGTGCAAAAGACCTGAGATCTTGGAAACCCACAGCTAGTCTATACAAATAACTCAGACCTTGTTAGATCAATGGTCTGACTTATGTGTATGAAAGGAGCAAGCTGATGATGATGATGATGATGATTTACCACTATCAGCCAAGCCATCTCACGGTGGTTATATAATACCCCACAGAAAATATATTACAAATTGTTAATCCCCTTGTTAAAAGCATATATATATATTAGTAAAAGTCTGCAATATTTTTAAAAAGATATCAGTAGAATGTAAAGACACTCCACTGTGTAATAGACCGTGACAAGTGCTAACTTACACATCACAAATACTCCTTAATTAAGTACTCTAAATGGTTAGCTTACTCTCCAGGAAAGCAACCACTGCCGTTAATGTGATATTTAGATGCAATAAGTAGGGGTGGATCCCCAGCTGCTGTTCCCCTGGGGATATGTTCTGAGAACAGCTGGCATTTCTCATTACAGTAGTGTCTCTAGTTAGGTCTCTACTATGAGGTTTTTTAATAACATAAAATGCTCTTTAAGAGAGAACCTGCAAGGATCCTTATGATGTCTATTATTTGGAAAGTTCTAAGGAACTTCTCTCACACAGTACTGCATAAGAATTTGTGATTTAAAAGCCATATTTCATACTTTTATATCTTGTCTTACACATTTTCCAAACTTGAGAGAAACACGGGCTTGGTTACTGCTGCAAGGAAGTAATAATGTGGTGGTATAATTTGCACAACGGCATACTTTTAACATCCCAAGTTCACTTGTTTGGGGGAATATAATGATCAAATCAAAATGCCAAAATGGCCTGGACTGCTGAACAATTCCACCCCATTGCCATTTTACCAGTTTTATAAGGGTTGAATCCAGACCAGACTTGTCAGTTTCTACTGATTTCCTCCTTCCCATTTTGCAGTTTTGCAGACTCCCCTATACCTCAGGAGTAGCAGTTCATAGCAATTAGCAGGCTGCAGTGGGAGGCGGGAGGCAGGAAAGTTCTGTTTTGGTGATGGAAAATTATTCTGTGTCCAAACTTATTTCAAACTCTATGAGTGCAGCACTAGAATGAAGGAACCTATACCAAGGTCTTTTTAGGATAATGATCCTCAGATATTTTGACTTTTACCAATTAAATTAATTATTACTTATTTGCATGATCTGAGGCAAGAATATTTAGCAGCAAGGTTTTCAGAGTGTCGGAAAGAAGCAATTGTACTTAAAGCAATCATTGCCATGTGTACTGGCATTTGCTATATAAAGTAAAAAGGCCCTAATAATTTTACAGCAGATCTAGGAAAATATATGCATTTTTTGTAACCTCAGCTCAATTTTTATTTGTTTTAAAGTGGAGATTCATGATTAAAAGTACCACATAATTCCATGAAATATTATTAACTCTCACTGTCACTCCCCCCTCCTTCAAAACTGCTTGCAATGATATGTTATGGCTGGTGGCCAAAATTATTTCCTCTTCTCTTGTTTCTATAGCCTAAGGAACTCCCCATCCCATCTGTTCAGGTGGAGGAGGTATTCACTTTCATCTTTCCGTTTCACTTCAATTCCCACTACAACAGAGTGTTTTCTGGGTGTTTTCCTTATACTTCACAATTAATTTCAGAGAAGTCTGGGAATTGAAGTGAAGAACAGTCATACGCTTCTTAAACTATGCACAGTATTGTATGAAGAAGAAGAAGAAGAAGAAGAAGAAGAAGAAGAAGAAGAAGAAGAAGAAGAAGAAGAAAGAAAGAAAGAGTTAGTTTTTATACTCCACTTTTCACTACCAGGTGGAATCTCAAAGTGGTTTGCACCTGGATTATCTTCCTCTCCCCACAACAGACACTCTGAGAGGTAGGTGAGCCTGAGAGAGCTCTGACAGGGTTGCTCTGTGAGAACAGAAATATCAGGACTGTGATTAGCCCAGGATCACCTAGCTGGCGGCATGTGGAGGAGTGGGTAATCAAATCCAGCTTGCCAGATTAGAAGCCACCACTCTTAACCACTATACCAAGCTGGCCATCCTTCATATAGTATTGTATATCCAACTATTGTATTGCATATCCAACTATGCAACATGTAAATTTAGAAAACAAAATCCAAGATACTGACTCAATGCTGCCAGAGAAGCTACACTTTGCTCCACAAAAGTCCTTGCTATGTCACAAACTTTCCAGACACCCCTCCCCAGTTCTGGCCATTTTTCTTATGGACAGCCTGAAATACTGTTATTTTCTCCATTTAAACCAAACAGACCTTAAACTAATTGCAGTCATGTTGTTAACATGGTACAATGGCCTCTTTTTTCATATTTAATGTTCTGCAAGCCCTAAAGAAGCTAATTATTTAAATTAAGGAATAATGTTCATAGTCAAGTGTACAAGGCAATAAAAGGCTTATGCAGACAATTAAACACCAAAGTGAAGTTGAGGAGTCTTCTTATAGTTAGTCCAGTCCAGTATTCTGGTACTTTTTCCCTCCTCAAAGGAAAAGAGAGGAAAGGGGGGGAAAATCCATCAGCACTGCCATTAAAAGGGTATGTTGAGTACATGCATTATAGAACCCATGAAAGAGAATGAATGAACAAAGTGGGAATATACCTACTCAGGACCAGCGGGTATTTTATTGCCAGCTTGAACTATACACTTTAGATTCCCATTTCTAGGCGATAAATTGGATAGAAGTGAGATCAATGTAATTGGAGGGTCATAAACATATGTGGGAAGACTTGGATAATGGGAGAGTTTGGGTACCAGAAAATAACTGATTCTCAATGCCATAAGCACAAGGTCATAAGCACTGGAGTGAATCTTTATGATTCAGTTCCGCAGGGCTTGTAAGACAGAGCTGTTCCAACAGGCCTGTAGCTGAGGCTGAAACAACATCTGGAACTGTGGGTCTCCCTGCTGGAAACCCACCAAATTAGACTTCAATTAAAGGGGTCTTGTGACCCTTTCCCTGCCTTCTCCCCCAGGACAGAGAGAATCGGGCAATTCCGTGCTTCGTTTCTGATTCTGATGGTTTAAAAGCTATTCATTTAATTAAAATCTTAAGATCTATGCTCTATTCTATTTATGTAATTTACTGTGTTGTGAGCCACCATGAGTGCCCGGAGAGAGAGTGGCCAATGTAACTATAAATAAATATAAACAGAAGAGGAAGAGAGATCAAATGGGGGGGGGGGGGGAGAATGAAAAATCAAACTAGAATGAGGATTTCTTTGCAACCAGAAGAGTGGGCTGGCAGTTTAACAAGATGTCTGTGGAAGCATATTATTGATTTTTTAAAAGATCCTAATAGAGGAGAAAAAGCTGAGCCTGTGGTGCCAATCTAATTCCACACAAGATGTTTAGCTAGGGCTGATACACCTCAGATAGTCACAATAGCTCTAGTTGACAGACACTAACGGCACAAACTTAACCAGAGTTGCAGCCACACTGACTTCAATCGTCTTAGAAGGATATAACTCTGCTTACGAGCTAACTGTAAATCCCGCTTCCTATACCTATCAGTGTCATTTGAAAATCCAACATCGCTATCAGCACATAGCCCCAACTGATGGACTGGGCTGGAGAAGTATCTCTATAGCACCCTATCTATATATGCAGTTCTATCTGCATGTGCATGGAGTGTGCACATGGAAGCATGGTTTCTTGAGCATACCAGCCTATACAGAGCTACTAGGGATAGCAATTGCAGCTCACTAGTGAATCATTTGGGATAAAGGTCAGAGGGTTTCTTGGGCTATTGTATGTTTTTATGCATCAGGGTGATTTGGCCCACTGGCTACCCTTGTCTTGGAAAAGCTGTCATGGTTTTTAGGTCAAGTTTGTACTTTGTACCACGAGCAGCACTCTTGACTTCCTATCTGGTTGTAAAGGGATCTTGGTCCATAACCGTAATGAATGCCCTAGTTTAGTGATCCCCAACCTTTTTATCACTGGGGACCGGTCAACACCTTGACAATTTTACTGAGGCCCAGAGGGGGGTAGTCTTTTGCTGAGGGATGTCGCCACTGCCTGAGCCCCTGCTCCACTTGCTTTCCCGCTGGCGCCACTGACTTCCCACAGCCTGCTGGGGGGCGTTGCCAGCAGCAGCTGCACAGTGCCACGCTGAGGGGGAGCCCCAGCCATGGCAGCTACTGGAGAGCATCAAAGGTGAGCCGGCGACAGAGTGGCAGGGAAACTCCAGAGGCAGCAGCCAGGGAGGAGGAGCCGTGGCCTGGTACCGACTGATCCACGGACAGGTACCGGTCCCCAGACTGGAGGTTGGGGACCACTGGTGTAGGATATTGTGTGTATGTGTGTGTGTATTTACTCCTAGATAAAAGTTAAGGAAGAGTGGAACACAACACAGAGAAAAATGTCCGAACAAGAAAATATGGAATGGGGGAAAATTCACCAAACCTTAAATTATTGTTGTTACTGGACTTTCTTCTACCATGCTCTGACTCTGATTTACTTCAACATCATTTTTTCATATGGTTTTGTGCATTGTAAGTCTTGATTCAGTAGAGGTGGCTGGACTAGATTACCATGATGATGTCTTCTAACTTGATTAACCTGTGATCTAATTAATTATACATTTGAATTGTCATGGCCAAGATTCCAAAGTGACTTCCAGGTAGTCTGCAATACCCAGGAAATCTATTTAGTTTCTTCAGTGAAACAGTTTATAGATCCACAATTTTATCACAGTACTGTTTTTATCATGTAATATTTTAGGTAGGAAGGGGGGGAAATGGGATTTCCATTTACCCAAAGCCTTTGCTATAATATGAATATGATGATTTTCTACCGGCAAAATATCATCACAGTTAGACACAGTTTAACCTCCCTAAGGCACTGTAACATTCATTTGTGGCAAAAACCTTCCGTGAATGCTAATGGATCCCTGTAGATTCATTACATTATATTAGGCTGATTAAATTAACCCTGATGTAAGGGAAATAGAATTTGGCTACCTGTGCAGGGATGTAATGGTATTTTCTTGGAAGAAGCCTAGCTGGGGGGAATTTAACTGAGCTAGAACAAATATAATACTGTAATTAATGTTTGAATCATTTGAAGTGGCTATAGCTTTGAAACATGGTTAAAAAATGCATTTTCCAATTTCCAATCAATAAAATGAATTAATACATGGAAGGGATTGTGGGGAAATTATAAGCCATTTCCGCACAGAGGGGTAAAATGCAAGTGGCTTCCTGCTTACTAATGCAGGATGGTAAATCTCACATTTGCAGTCCTCCTAATGGGGAGACCCCTCCCACATTTTCCCTTTGCCCCCATCGTGGCTTTTGCCTCCTGATGAGGCTGCAAGGAAAAGCAACACAAACTTCTCCCTCCGCTCCTTGGCTTGTCAATCACAGCAAGCCACCGATCACAACATAGCAGTTCTCTCATGGACTGAAACTTTCTCCCCTCCCCCCAGCTGCAAAATTATTTCCTTTTTTTAAAAAAAAGACACTTCTGTGTTGCTATGCAGTAATGCCACAAGACAGATGTATTTTTAATAGAAATCAACACTGCCCCATTGCCATGGAGAAATGCCAGAACAATACAGCTTTCCTCCCATTTTTTGGAATCCATGTTCTTTTACACTTTATTTCTGTCTGGGTAGATTTCTGAGACCCTGAACATAATACCTGGAGCCCAAAAAGACATTTTGTGCTAATGGCTGGCTTTAAAACAAGCTGCTCAGGTCCCTGTACAATCTGGAGAAGGCAACCCGATCACCCCCCCCCCTTTCTCAGCTCATTCCCCACTCCAGAAAATGCAAACAGGGCTGTTTTTGCCTACCCCAGTTGTTAGAAGTTGTTAGAATACCCCAAAAGATATTTTGTGTGAATGGTTGGCTTTAAAACAAGCTGATCAGACGCCTGTATGATTGGGAGAAGGCAACCCTCGCCTTTCCCAGCTCATTCCCCAATTCCAGAAAACAGAAATGGGTTGTGTTTTGCCTGCCCGATCCCAAAAAGACTGTGGATACTTAAAAAAAATCACCTTTGATAATGTAGGTCTGTGGTTGCGCTGCAACGCAGACCATGCCATTTAAAAAAATTATTCAGAGCAGGAAATGGAGTGGGGAGGGCAAGAGTGAGGGAGGGACAAAGCTGTGTTCGTGTTTCCCCCTCCATATGGCCTTATCCCTAGTTGCTCACTGGTGGCTCACCAGTGGTTCATGAGATTTAGGGTGGTAAATCCAGTTTTCTGGATTCCCAAAATCATGAGTTCAAAATGGCCAAATCACAACCCAGCTACTGGACAGCCTTGGAATGTTGGCGACATCATGTTGAGGGGGCTCTATATGCCACCAACATGCGAAGGCTGTCCAGGAACATTTTCATCATGCGGAAATGGCCGTAGAATTCACTGTATTCAATTATGATTTAAATTAGAAACAGATTAATTTTATGAAGGAAAAACTTCTGATTCTGGTAGCTTTGAACGTGTATGAAAATGGATGCACGTTTTTAATGCATATTTTTATGTAATATAGGAGTCCATCGCCACCACAAGCTTGGCAACTCCTAGTCTGACCTCTACATGTAGAAGCCTTTGTGTAGTTCAAGGTAATAATAAGTTTGTCTTCCAAGTTCAATGCAGTGGTCAGAGTAGGAGAATCAAGTTGGACTTTACACTCTACCATGGAAGGTGTGACTTTGGCCCAGTCTTTCTCTCAGCTTACTCCTTTATGGGGCTCCTGTTGTTGTGAGGATAAAATAGAAAAAGGGAGAGTGGAGTTGCAAGCCATTTGGGGCCTCCATAGGGGGAAAATGAGGGGTATACATATTTAAATAAATTAATTAAATGTTCATTATAAGAATGCCCAGAAGATTCAGCTTCACCTACACTAGGTGGAAATTAATTGGGTATATATTAACAAGTGAATAAAAAAATCCCCATTTGTAGAATTTCTACCTGGACATACAGTATACTACAGTTGCTACTGTTGTGTGGAACACTGTGCTGAAGGCAGAAATTCATTACGTGTGTAAGCAGTGAAAGCTGCACCCATTAAATTTTTGATCGAAAATATCCCCCAAGCTCTACTGCAACCTGAAAGACAAGGGAGAAATTCGGGTGTGTAGAACATTGTGCAAGTTATACAGGGCATGGAAGTTAAGCAGCTTTTACTCTCTCTCTCTCTCTCTCTCTCTCTCTCACAAAAAAAAAAAACACTAAAAAAACCAATAACAAACCTGATGCAGTGAGAACAGCAGCCAGGGCTGCCAGCGATATGCCTTGGACATGAATAAAATCCCAGGTGATGTTGTCAGTAGAGATGTGTTTTTAGCAAAATAGTAGCAGCTACCATATATGCCCCGAGAAGTTTCATTCTGAAAGTCCCACTATAGTCTGACAACTGTCTAAAAATAAATCTCCTGTCAGTAAAGGAAAAAGTATAAAGGAACAAGGGATATTTCTTTCCTTCAGTGACATATTTTTCATGGAAAATTGCTGATAGCAGTATCCGGGGGCCTTCATTTCTCTGGCCCAATCCAGGGAATCATACCTCAGAGAAGAGATTACCAAACCCCTACATATTATAGGTCGCATCAGAATTTGACCAGATGATGATGACAGACATCAGCATTGTCCTGAATGGCAGTGGTGATATGTGCTGATTGATATGAAATACAGAATGTCCAAAATGAAAAGCATGGGCAGACAGGCAATTGCTCCTGTATGGTTTGAGCATAACAAATAGAAAGGCTCAGGTTGGTGAGAGTGCTGTGACTGCCAAATGGAGTCTGCTTTAACTTGCTCTTCATGGCAGCTCTTACTGCAGGGAGAGCATTTTAATAGTGAATTGCCACAATAAGGAATCTCCACGCAATAACAGCTGCCACATGAAGCCATGTAGAAAGCATCCCGGGGCTGGTTCATTATAATCTTTACATTGTCCCTTAATAAAAGACAGTATTAGTCTGAAAGGTAATCAGTAGCAATGGTGGAAAAGCAACTCACTAGACAGTGTTGAGCTGCTTTGGTGGATGACAGACCTCCATGTGACAAGCTCAGCAAAATCTAGGAGTATGCATTCGGTATACCCAAACAAACAAAAAATAGTTGAAAATGCCTTATTGGTATTTTCAAGATTTCAGCTGGATATAGACTGGAGCTGAATTAGTCAACCTGAAAAATAAATAAATTTAATTTAAAGGCCATTTAAAGGCCTCTGCCTAAAAACCCAGGGCCCCAAGAGGCCCAGATACCCCCAGGTTGATTCTCCATTATATCCTTTGGAAATGGTTTCCTAGAGCAGTCCCCATAAGGAATAATACAGAGTGTGTGTGGGGGGAGAGAATCAGGTTTCCTGAATATTTATTGAATCGGAATACCACATCAGAATTAGGATTCAGAAATATCAGAAAATACCAGTATTTTTCAGGTTCAATATACCGAAGTTTCCCAAAATACTGGAGTTTCTTTGCATACCCTTCCCTACCAATAGCCCTATTTTTTAAACAAAAAAAAAGTTTAAAAGGAAAAGTCTTTGGATTGGATATCACTGATCTATTCAGATACCAGTGGGAATTTCCTCTGTCACAAGGAGTTTCTCCTGATCCAAGATGCTCTTTGTCCTTCTGTGTTGAGGAAGGATAAATCCACAAAATTCAACCCTTTGCCTTCATTTTCTAGTTTGTTTGTTTTTTGCTATCATGTCTCAGCGGACTTATGGTGTCCTTAAAGGGATTTGCAGGCAAGAGACTAATAGAAGTAGATTGCCATTGCTTGCCTCTTACCAGTGACCTGGGACTTCCACGGTGGTCTCTCATTCAAACAGTAACCAAGGCCAACCCTGGTTATCTTCCGAGTCCTGACAAAGTTAGGCTATCCTGGACTATTCAGGCAAGGGCAATCCTACCACTACATTTTTAAAAACTTGATTTAACACTAAACATCTGTAGAAGAAATAACCTAATTCAGCTCAAATCAAAGGAGCAAAGGGAATAATCTGTGAAATTGGAAACCGATAGTGTAATTAATATGAAAGAAATCAATTCATATTGGTTAAGAGCCTAACATTTATTATTACTTTTTAAATAGATATTGGTCATTTTTGAATGAACTTAAGTTTGCATTGGCCACCTTCCCTAAATTTTATTTATAGATTTTGGGAAAGCAGGTCAGCCAGGTTGTCAAGGTGTCAAAATAAAGTACTGTAAAATTTATAAAAACATTAACCGATCAACATGAATGAAATGCTCAGCTGGGCAACATCATCACTTTGCTTCTTGATTGTTGTTGTTGTTAGGCGTGAAGTTGTGTCCGACCCATTGCAAGCCCACGGATAATGATCATCCAGGCCTTCCTGTCCTCTACCATTCCCCAGAGTCCATTTAAGTTTGCACCTACTGCTTCAGTAACCCCATCTAGCCACCTCATTCTCTGTCGTCCCCTTCTTCTTTTGCCCTCAATCACTCCCAGCATTAGGCTCTTCTCCAGGGAGTCATTCCTTCTCATGAAGTGGCCAAAGTATTTGAGTTTCATCTTCAGGATCTGGCCTTCTAAGGAGCTTCTTGCTTACATACCTACTAACCTACCCAGTCACCTCTCTCCTCCTCGGGAATCCAATTCTTAAATTAATCCGGCCTCCTACCCATGGAGAAGAGAGTACAGCTTTTATTTTATACAAATTGATTAAATTTACATACGTTAAGATTTTAACGCAGGTTAAGATTTTTTTTACAGAAGAATGTGCACATTTGCCAAAGAAAAAAAGTTCAGTCCTCCATAAGCAAGTTGTTAAAAAAAGTAAATATAATTTTAAAAATTAGGCCTGTTTATGTTGGCTTGTCCCTTTAATCCTGGCACTAGCACTATGTCTGAGAGCAATAAATGTAGAGGATTTAAAATAAAAAGAAAATATGGTCAGGCAAACAAATATAGATTATTTTATAAGAAAAAAATGAGAACAATACTGTGTAAGCAGAAATGGCTTCAGAGGCAAATGTTCGCTAAATAGGAGAATCTTTACACTGTTGAAGAAAATCTTTTTATTTAGGAACAATTTAATCAGAACTTCTACAATTCTTTGCTAAGACTAAAGCACCCCTATATCAACCCATCCCCTTTCTCTCTAGGATTCCAACTTTGGTTGCAAATAACTGAAGATGACACCTCCTCCCATCTCTTCCCATGCTGAAATGAAACTAGCCACCAGACACCACAGTCTGACCTGGGCCCCAAGGACACAGAAATTACCTGTGTCCAAACACTTGGCATATTTACAACCTACACCTCCTAGTAGAATGGGAGAGGCGGCAGATACCAGGTTTGCACTCCCTACTTCCTGAACCCTCAGTGAACTCACCCCCTCATATCTATGCAGGCACTAACAACAAACTAACAAAATGGAGTCAAAAGAGTCAAGGAAACAGCATGTGAATACAGGGTTTTGACAGGCTGGGGTAAAATGGAATTCCTTCACAGGGGGCCTAAAGGAACATGTCAAAAGAAGGTATACAAGTCATACGATATTCTGTTGCTACTACTTCCTGGTAATATGTAAAAGGTATACCAGTTGATCAATATTTCAATAAACCTTAATCTGACACAACAAGAAAGCAGAATAGAAAACACTCGCTTGGAGAAAGCAGTTTTCAGATCCCATTAAGAACATCATACATTAAGTAAAGGCAAACCTGGATCACCAAAGGATCATTCAATAATGAGATGCAGCCACTTACAGCTCCACACACACCATGCAGCTACATGAAACATGCTTTTTCCAGCCTCAGTTGTCACAACAGACTTCATTTTGTGACCTTTCAATGTAAAGCATGAGGTATCCACTCATAGTTCAAAATGACCATGTCCCTTGAAGGCACACACAATAATGGAAGCACATTGCATAATAAACTGCAGGTACAATAATATTTACACAGCAAAAGTATTTCTTGGATTAAGCTAACACTTCATATTTCTAAAAAGAGAAAAATTGAAATTCCACTGTAATGTGCACAAACAGTTGATTCGTGAGGCTCCAAGGCAATGGGTTTATGGAAACTTAAACTGAAATACAGATGCTGCTACTTTGGCAAACAATTCAATCAAAATGATTTTAAAGGATTCAGAAAATGAATTTTGTAACACACATATCTATATGCCAAAGCATAATTATGTACATTTGCAATGCAATTATATTTGCTAGCACTGTACATTCAAAATGTGAACAAGTCATTACTATAAGACGTCTGCAAATTTATGCACATACAGAATAAGGAAATAGTGGAAAAATAGGAAATAAAAACTCTCATGGGATTCTCTGTCTTTTCTAAAACACATTTGGACCGCTTTTTTAATGGCACTACATAGCAGATTATGTCAGAAGCAACTCTTACCCGTATTCTCACTGTCACTGTAGCAAGACCCGGAGGCATTGTTCCACCGATATCAAAGGCCTCCACTAAAAATGTGAACGTTGCATCTGTGTCAGTAAATGATTCAAAATCCAAGGGCTTTAAAAGTGAGAGTTCCCCAGTAAACTTGTTCAAGAAAAAAAACTTCCGTGCTTCTTGAGTTCTTATTCCAAAAGTAATATTTGACCCAAGGTCAACATCTTTAGCCTAGGAGTAATTAAGAACAGAGGTTGGCTTTTGGATTTTATAAGGCAAAAACATTGACTGTTCCAAAGTATTATTTTGTTCTAAATTATCTGAGTAACATTCTTCAAACTGGATTTTAACAAGATGGTAATGAGCTATAAATCAAAACATAAAAACACTCTATTCCATCCAGTGAGTTCTCAAGTGGGGAAACAATCAACCCTGCACAAAGCCAGCACCAAATACATGGACGAGATTATCACTAGGGCCCCTGGAGTCTTCCTTCCACCATCCTTCTGATTATGTACTAAGTCAGCCTTTCTCAACCTTTTTACCATTGAGAAACCCCTGAAATGTTCTTCAGGCTTTGAGAAATGCAGAAAGTGATGTCAGAAGGCCACACCTCCCTGCCACACCCTTGGAAATTAAAAATAGCCTAATATATATATAAAAATAACTCCCACCCAATTGGTAAAACCCTTCTGGAGTCATCCCAAACCCTACTTAAAAAATAGCTGTTCTGACCGAGCAGTGATATCAGGGCTCTCTCAGCCTCACCTCCCTCCCAGGGTGTCTGTTGTGGGGAGAGGAAAGGGAAGGTGACTGTAAGCCGCTTTGAGACTCCTTCGGGTAGAGAAAAGCAGCATATAAGAACCAACCCTTCTTCAATATAACTTTTCAGAATGCACATTCAAGTGTTTTGATGAATTCTTCCATAATAAGTGATGTTAATTTTTGTTTTCATTGACTCTCAACTGGATGGAACTTTTGTTACTACAGGGTTATGAGACAGTCCACCTGACTGGCAATATCCATGGGGCTCATGCCTTTTTTACCTCTAAACGTAGGAAGACTGTGCCCAAGGCCATGTTTTCAGGAATAGACACTGTATAGGAAGCATTAGTGAACACGGGGCTGTTGTCGTCTATATCCAGGACTTTGATTCCCAAAGTTAATGTTGTGCGACGGGCATCTACAGCTCCATCTGTTGCTTCAACAATGAGTTCGTAATAGTCCCTTTTCTCTCTGTTTAGCTTCACCGATGTATAAATACTGCCATTAGATGTGATGCGAAAAAGATGGTTAAAGTTTGCCAAACTATAGCGGACTTGCCCATTGATTCCGGCATCAGGGTCGGTAGCCTAAAAGGAAAGGGGGAAAATACAATCATACAAAGAAGTCTCCAAGACTCAGGGATCCTCCCCAGGCATCACTAAAATTCCTGGGCAGATGCAATCTAGCAAAGAAATACGTACTTAAAGAGCTTGGGTTGCAATCTTACAGATACGTTCCTGGAGGGTTGCTCTTTTGGGCATTTTTATGCTGCCTTTTTCTTTAAAGGGCCTAAAGCAACTTAAAGAAATGTCCCAAACAAACCAGATTGAACAATATAGTTTAAATAGTGTTACCAACTCTGGGGTTGGAATACCTGGAAATGTTGGGATGGATCCAGGATTGGATGGAGTTTTGGGCAGGGAGGGTCCTCAGTGGAGTATAGTGCTATGGGCTCCCCCTCCAAAGCAGCCATTATCTCCAGGAAGACTGATCTCCATCACCTGGAGATGAGTTATAATTCCAGGGGATCCTCAGAATCCACCTGGGGACTGGCATCCCTAAGTTTAAACAAGCAAGATATACAAAAAAAAAAAAAAAGTGCTAACTTGGTCACTGAGCTGTCTATCCTCCAAAGGGCAAGGATGTGTTTCTTATAACTATAACTGAGCCGCAAGGGGAAGGCGGTATAAAAATGTAATAAAATAATTATTGCCTGGAGAAAAGGAGGTTGAGAGGGGACATGATAGCCCTCTTTAAGTATTTGAAAGATTGTCACTTGGAGGAGGGCAGGAAGCTGTTCCTGTTGGCTGCAATGGAAAGGATGTGCAGTAATGGGTTTAAACTACAAGTACAACGATATAGGCTAGATATCAGGAAAAGATTTTTCACAGTCCGAGTAGTTCAGCAGTGGAAAAGGCTGCCTAAGGAGGTGGTGAGCGCCCCCTCACTGGCAGTCTTCAAGCAAAGGTTGGATACACACTTTTCTTGGATACTTTAGGATGCTTTGGGCTGATCCTGCGTTGAGCAGGGGGTTGGACTAGATGGCCTGTATGGCCCCTTCCAACTCTTTGATTCTATGATTCTATGATTCTAATTAAAACAAAGATTTTCTATGTTTAACAATGTTCTTATTAATCGTATATAATTCTTACAGTAACAATTAATAGAGACTAAAGCACAGAGACTTAGAATCATAGAATCATAGAATCTGGAAGCCCCACTTTGCCTGAAGTAAAGAAAAGGCCACAGAAAAGGCCACCTACAGTTTAATGTGGACTCTTTTCCCTCACATTAAATACACAAAGGCCTTGTAAATTTAGGCCACGTATGTGAAATGAGGTGCACTCTTGAGTAAGACAGCTTCATTGGTGCCCATTTCTGAAAAAGCCTGTGGGTGATCCTACCAGATACCATAACAGTAAGGTCTCTAGTTATCAGGAACATTGTTAGGAACTTTCTGAAGCTGTTTAATATCCCAGTTCTGGTGTTCAGCATGCAGCAGTATAATGAGAGCATTTATCTTCATGGAAATCAATTAAAAGTTAATTAAAATTGTTAATAAAAATCACACTCTTGTTCTCCTTTTGTACTACATCAACACAATAAGCATTAATGCCTTTAGTTTCAGTCCTGTCTGATGATTAACACAACCTCACAAACAACATTTTACTGGGGATGTCTCTGTGTGTCTGTTTCCATTGAACTTCTGGATAAAAACTCTGTGCCTCCTCAAGCAGAACTACAGGCAGAAAGTCATATTTTGTCTACCTTTGCTACTGCTGGGTACATAGCAACAGGATGTATATGTGTAGGTGGGGAAGGGACTGGGAAAAGTTAGTCACAATCTTGTTTCTCTCTCTCTCTCTCCTGTACTTAGAAGTATTTAAAGCCTGCATCCAGCTGGGTCAGGGAGAGAACTGAGAAAGCTAAATGGATTTTGGTCCTTGGCTCTTAGTTTTTGACCTGGATGAACTATATTGGTAGACATTAGCCTCAGAAATGTTGTGCCTTTTTTCGCTTGTTCTTTATAATCGTCGAACCCAGGCTCAACTGGGGGCCTATTTGCAGGCTCATGCAAGGCAGGAAGGGAAGTGACACTGCGCTGGCTATATGCCCCCCCTCCACAATTTGGTCAGTGAGGCATAGCATAATATGAAGAGGATGGGGGCTGAGCCTGGCTGGCAGACCTTGCAGAAGGAGTTTTCTCTCAAGATTCCCTGCCAAGGTTATTAAGGTCCCTGCCATACCACTTGGCTACTTGGCCTTGTGGTTTTACCCAGCCAAACCTTCTGATGCTGATCATTCATCTTGCTTTCATTGTCATAACTACTTTGATGGTTTCAGGCTGTGACCAGAGCAATTTTCAGAGGAAATATGACCTACGTGTTTCTCACTCTATTCTCTGAGGATTCCTTAAGGCAGTGGTCCCCAACACCCAGTCCGGGGACCGGTACTGGTCCATGGATCAGTCGGTACCGGGCCGCGGCTCCTCCTCATCCTCCTCCCCGGCTGCTGCCTCGGGGGCTGCCCTGCCACTCTGCCACCAGCTCATCTTTGATGCTGTCCAGCAGCTGCCATGGCTGGGGCTCCCCCTCAGTGTGGCATTGCGCAGCTGTTACTGGCAGTGCCCCCCAGCGGGCAGCGGGAAGTCAGGGGCGCTGGTGGGAAAGCAAATGGAGCAGGGGCTCAGGTGGCTGCGGCAACGTCCCTTGGCAAAAGACTACCCCCCCGGGCCTCAGTAAAATTGTCGTTGACCGGTCCCCGGTGATAAAAAGGTTGGGGACCACTGGGATTTGGGGATGGGGGCTTTCGGGGACATGCCCAGCTTGGGGCTGTCAAGGCATTTTCACTTTCAAGTGGCAGAGGATACCACACATTGGCATACACTCCTATGGAATCCTTCACTCTGCCATCCCAGAATATCCCCCGGCAGATGGGCTGTGGGAGATCTGCACCTCAGTCGGCAAGTGGGTTGCCTGATGCCTGGATTAGTTGCCCATGCTGTGTCAAGACGCTGTGAGCTGTAACCAATAAAAGTGTCCAATAAAATCTCAGCTGTTTTCTTGCATGCTTGGTGGGCCTGTCTTGCTGTCTTCCTTCCCTCTTAGGCACTGGGGCCGTAATGTGTGTGACTGTTTAATTTAAATTTATTTAATTTTTATTTGTATTTTTGTTGTAAGTTGCTTTGGGCCTTCACTGGGGAAAAATCCTAGCAGACTGATTTGCTACAGATGATTGCTATTCCCAGTTCACAGATCAGGGAACTAAAGTCAGTTTTGAAAGCCACCCATAATTGCTTGTTCTGAGTCAATACTTAATTAAATAACACTTTAAAAAGTTACAGAATAAGTGCTTATTTATTCATCTTACATAATTGAAATTCTAAGGTCTTGCTTCATAAACTAAATGCTGGTACTCCACAGGGAAAGCTGTTTATACAAGCAATATCCACTCAATTTGGCATGGTCTCCCAACTCCTTCAGTTAGTGGTTGTGTTGGTTTGCATAAATTCTGCCAAAACTATGCAGGTAAACAAACTACCAAGTTAACCCACTGAAGTTCATCATGTGGGGCATCACTCACACAGATGCATACATACACCTAAAGCCCCCCCCCCCAAAAAAAAACCTTATGTAATATGCAAGAAGTGCCAGAGAGTGGAGGAATGGCTGAGCTGTTTAAATGGCCATCGATGGAGGGGGGAACAAAACCAAAGGGTTAAATGGATCGCAGCCATTTAAAGCTAACAATTTAGTGGGCAAGCCATGGCTGGGAGAAAGGTGGGGGGATCACCCTTGAAGGGGCTTCGCTTCTACCTTTCTCTTGGCTTTGGTTTGCTAGGGTCAGGAGAATGGGGGTATCCCCTGTAAAGGATTTCCTTTCCTTCCTTCTCCTGGCCATGGCTTGCAGTGGCCCAAAGAAAGGTGACAGGGATCATCCAGGAAGAATTAAGTGGTTAGAAACCATTTAAACCTAACAAACCCTGCACCACTCTGGTTAACCATTCAGTTTTGCTTCTTGCCAATTTAAGAGGGTATAAAAAAATTAAAAGGTTAAATAGATCACAATAATTTAAACCTAACAGTTCAGCCAGTCTGCTGCTCTGCTGTTATGTTTAAATGGCTGGCCCCAAACCATTGAACCATACCAGCCAGAAGTCAAGTGAATATTTGGGAAGGATCCCCAGACATCAGTTCCTGAGCTCCGAACCAGCCAAAGTTTATGCTGAATTTTGGCTTGTGAGCTAGTTTGCGGCCATCTCTAGTATGTTAGCCTTTGTTCAAATTTCAGCCTCTCTTCAGCTCTCTAGATATTTTTCTGAATGAGGGATAGATGCACTGAGATTGTGGCACATGAGTGTTTAAAGGAGTCCACATGGTTTCCCATTCAGCATCTTGCAACTGCTTAGCTAGGTGTTAGCTGAATTTCAGATATTCGAGAATGAACAGAGAACCAAATCCATTGTGGGAGGAAATATTGTACAGAGTGTCTATACATTTTTATTAATACACTGTAGGCTTGTGCAAATTAGATTAAGAGCACAACAGACACTTTGAGACACTAAGAGCAAGCATTGAAGAAATATCATCACATAGAAAAGCACAAGGGAGAGGATTCTTCAAAGCGAGAAAAAGGGTGCTTCTTGAGCGCAGGACCATCCTTTTTCTTACCTGGGACATTATAAATCTAGAAAGCAACCAAAGGTAGGAGGGAGTCCTGATTCATGGTCATGACTCTAAGCATAGGAGAATTAACATTCTCCCAATTTTTTCTGATTGAAATCTCTACCTCCAGGCATGGCAATTTGCTGTCATAGCCTTCTTTCCCCACAAAGGCTAATTGTAGCTTGGGGAGAGAGGGGAAGATTTGATCAGAAAACATGTGAAGAGAAAAGAGAAATCTTCCCTTTCCAACCAATGTAACCCTGACCAAAAACATGGAAAGAGATGACAGGTCTTCAACATAACATGCTCTTGGGCACTCGTAACATTCTGCAAGATATACCAAAGTCTGTGTATATGTTGTTAAGGTTTCCCTAGTCATAGTCAGCATTGGAATATTGCAAGAAAAGTTGTTGGGTGTGGTGAGCTCCTGAGTACAAATTAATGTTGCATTTTTGTTTCAGGGAAAACAATCTTCAAAAAGGTCAGACCATATTAGTGGATGGGTTTAGCTCAGGTGGCAGCAACAGACTATATATTCATAGCCTTAATCCATGCCAGATGTGTGCGAGTAAAGCCAATGAACATCCCCAGTTTTGCATCGAACAAGGGCAACATGAAAGCAATTAGACAGCTGCTAACAGGATTACAACCAACCCCCATTAAGCCAATAGTAAATTTAAAAAGATTTATCACTGCCTAAAATTAAACAGCCAAATTAACTTGTGTAAACATGATTTTGCAATTTATCATACAGGCAGAACTGTCTCCTACCTGCCGAAAGAAATACCTCTTAACTGTTGATAGAAATATCTTTTTAAAATAAAGTATTAAAGACGTATTAGAAATCTGGGTTTCCACAAAAATGTCTATGCAGAAAATGAAGGCTTTTAAAAACCTACTCTGTGTCAGAATTCATCAAAGCTAAATTATATAATCTGAATTAACTGAATTAACTAAAAGGTTGAGAGAATCAAGGGTGTGTCTTCAAAGGAGAGGGTGAGAAAAGGGTAAAGGCATTTTTTACAAGGCTTTATATAAAAATCATCTGTTTCCTGCACAATGACAACTTAAATGGGTCAAATTTTAATAGCAGAGAGTTCCACAAAGATACAAGACTTTCCGCATGTGTTCCTCCAGCAGAATAGTTGTGGAACAAGGAGCCATGGTGAGATGAGGAATATTGCATTTGCTGGCAGGGGCTCCTGGGAATTGTAGTCCATGGACATGGAGGGCCGCAGTTTGACTACCCCTAGTACTGTATGGCATTATATCCTGTGGAGATCTCTCCACTTCCTCACATCCTGCACAGGCTCCAGTCCCCAAATCTCTAGGTATTTTCCAATCCAGAGCGGGCAAGTCTAGGTCTAACTGTGTCTTTCGTTTATGTGCTTTAATATACAGGAAGAGAAAACTGGCTAGAAAAATGCCCTTTCAATTCTACATTCTGTTTCCAACAGCAGCCATCCAGGAAGTCACAAGAATGTGTGAAGACAATAGTTTCTTCTTAGTTGTCTTCACCTCTGGTACTCAGAAGATTGCTTTTTTTAAAAAAAAACATAGAACCTCATTTTAACAGCAGCAAGCAATGGACTGTTCTTACACAATCACGAAAGCAATCCTAAATCCATGTCAGCTCAGATGCAAGTCCTATGTTAATTAATGGGGCTTCCTCCCAAGAAAATGTTAAGATTGCAACCTATGCTTACTCCTGCTTTTTGAAAGCCATAAATTAAATATAACATTATCTGCTACACACTCTTAAGCCAGAGGTTTGGACTACATATTTGGGAGTACAAATGTACAATAAAACATGGACCAACTGGATGTATGGAATGACACATGAGTATTGCTTTAAACAATAACACCTTTGAAAATGTCTGTAAGATTTGTTATAGTCTGATGCAGGGGTAGTCAAACTGTGGCCCTCCAGATGTCCATGGACTACAATTCCCAGACGCCCCTGCCAGCGAATGCCCATGGACATCTGGAGGGCCGCAGTTTGACTACCCCTGGTCTGATGCATCTGTCCGTTGTGTACAATAGACAGAATAGTTCCACAACTATTCTGCTGGAGGAGCCAGTTTGGTGTAGAGGTTAGGAGTGCGGACTTCTAATCTGGCATGCCAGGTTCGATTCTGCGCTCCCCCACATGCAACCAGCTGGGTGACCTTGGGCTCACCACGGCGCTGATAAAACTGTTCTGACCGAGCAGTGATATCAGGGCTCTCTCAGCCTCACCCACCCCACAGGGTGTCTGTTGTGGGGAGAGGAATGGGAAGGCGACTGTAAGCCGCTTTGAGCCTCCTTTGGTTAGGGGAAAGCGGCATATAAGAACCAACTCTTCTTCTTCTTCTTCTTCTTCTGAAATACCTTGGATGTAAAGGCTAGACTTACAAAGTGTTCATGGTATGGAAAGCAAAGTCAACAAAACACACAAAAATACTGTGTCTCTTTGTGTCAAAAAGAATGATTTATATCTCTATGGATATGATGTTTAAGTCATAGAATCATAGAATAATAGAGTTGGAAGGGACCTCATGGGTCATCTAGTCCAACCCCCTGCACTATGCAGGATGCTCACACCCCAATCACTCATCTACTGTAACCTGCCACCCCTTTACCTTCACAGAATCAGCCTCTCCGTCAGATGGCTATCTAGCCTCTGTTTTAAAATTTCCAAAGATGGAGAACCCACCACCTCCCGAGGAAGCCTGTTCCACTGAGAAACCGCTCTAACTGTCAGGAACTTCTTCCGGATGTTTAGATGGAATTGCTTTTGAATTAATTTCATCCCATTCGTTCTTGCCCTCTGGGGCAAGAGAGAACAATTCTGCTCCATCCTCCATATGGCACCCTTTTAAATACTTGAAGATAGTTACCAGATCCCCTCTCAGTCGTCTCCTCTCTAGGCTAAACAGACCAAGCTCCCCCAACCTTTCTTCAAACGTCTTGGTCTCCAAACCTTTCACCATCTTTGTTGCCCTCCTCTGGACATGTTATAGTCCCTTATTTGAGTTCTGGAATCCAGACTAAACATGTGGCACAAAGTTTTAATCATGGATACAACTTTGTCTCTGAGTAACTTGTGACCCATAAATGTATGAGATAGACCAACAAGGCTTTGGATAGGAACTACCCTCAACTCATGCTACTGATCACCAATAACAACCTTGCCCTGCCTTAGTGCCTTTTCTGCTCATCTCTTTTTTAAAAGTCCAGGAATCAGGGACCCTATTCTAAATATATGTGTTTTGACTGAGAACAAGAGTCTACTATGACACTTAAACATTTTAAATGCACATTACAAATATATTTGCAGGCACTGACACATTACGAACTAACTGGAAGATTAAGATTTAAACATACTGCCCTCATATCCCATTGTAGGGAAAATATATGTGACCTTGATCCAGAAATCCTCATACAGAAAAATGTTGTGCTCTTACAGCGCCCCTTTGTGAGAGAAGTACCCTTTATCATGCTAACCTAAAAGAGCACAAAAATGGTAACAGGGTGTGGCAATGTCAAGAGTACCAGAGACAGAGAAGGTAGTGTAAATGGGCAAATAGGATTATAATATTTTCTGTGATGGTTAAAGTATTATCTTCTCTGGTGTGCAGAGGTAGTTTCCTAAATGGCCGCCTTTCATGAAAGAAATTCCTTGTTGTCAGGAGCACTCCATGAATCTAGCATTTATCCAGAATCTTTTTTCAATTAACCTTTGTTTTAGAGCCATTCATTCAACGTTGTAGACTTTCACCCTTCAGTAATGCAGAATTAAATATTTAATGAGGCCATCCAACTGGTGGGAAAACACATTGGAATCAGATCATCATTTAACCGTGGGATGCAAAATAACAAATTGCAGTGGTCAGCAGACTTTCAGAAAGAAAGCTTTTTGTGTGTATGTGTGTGCATTTAAGACACAGGTCTTCCATTAGAGAGAAAAGTACATTCCTTGAGTATGCAGAGGGAGAAAAAAAAACCCTAATCCACTCTGATTAAATTAGTGAGAAAAGAACACCACAGCATGATAAATTAAACCACACAAAACAGCCCATAAAAATCTCCCTAATCCTACAATGAATCCCCCCCTCCAAGATTCTAACATTGCTATTTACATATTCTATATTCATAAGGATAATGAGATTTTGTAGATTATGTATTGTCAAAAATACTGGAATTATTCTTTTATAGAATGGCAAGGTTTCTTAATTGCATTCAGTCTGCATCAGAGAGATAAAGGTAAGAACCTGAAGTATACAACTACAATTTTCTCTGTTATGGCCATATTCCACGTTACTGAAGTGTCTGCCTGTTCCTACTATCTCCCTACTTGATGTCATATACACTAAGTTTTGTGGTCTTCAAAAATAGGGTTACTTGACTGCTAAGTAAAAACAAAAAAGTGTTCAAATCACATCTATCTTATGTTTATAGAGACAAATGGACCCTACTTTGATTATATTCAAGTTAGATTACTGTAATGTGCTCTATATTGGGCTGGCTTTGAAAGCAGTCTAGAAACTTCATATAGTTCAAACTGAAGACTACTCTTAGGGGCAGAGGACACAGGATTATCACTCTGGAGTTGAAGGTCTGGGCTATCTACCCATTTGTTTCAGGGTACAATTCAAATTTATGGCTCCTTTAAGATTCCAAACAGTTTAGAGCCAGAGTACTTGAAGGACCATCTTGTTTCCTCCTATGCTGTCTAGGAAGAACTGTACCTCAATGGTAGTGCATCTGTTTGGCATGCAGAAAACCCTATGTTCAGTCCCTGGGATCTCCTGCTAAAAGGATTTGCTGATTGGTGATATGAAAGACCTGAGGACCCAAAGAACTGTTGTCAGTTTGAGTAGACCATATAGACCTTGATGGACCTAGTAGTTTAATTCCCTGTAAGGCAGCTTTACATATTCAAGATCTTTCTCTGAAGTCCTACAGTCTGTGCCCTATCATCAGTGGTGAGGCCACTGATTGCCAGAAACAGGGCCTCAGGTTTGCCTTGCACGTATATTACTCTTTGTTTCCACACTAGAAACTTTGCTGCCCCAGCTCCCATACAAGAGCACAAATCTGGGATGGACAAGGTGCACCAGGTCAAATGCTCCCCTGTGCAGGAGCGGGAAGATTCAGGGCAACCTGCCCCAGCTCAAACTCCTGCCTGCAGTCTAGTGCGAAGCCTCCAGTGCAGAAAGGCATCAGGCCAAAATGTTTCTCTTTATCCTGGCTTCTTATGAATAATAACTTTCAAAGTTTTATGTTTCTATTATGTTTTATTTTGGAAGATGTACCAAGAAGGTTGCTGCGAAGAGGCAGCATAAACATTTTCAAATAAAGTGATCACCCTTTAATGTCTTTAGATCCATTAAATATACTTCTTGGTTCTAGCAACAGGTCCCATTGAACTGCAAAATACCGCTGCTTCTGTTCGGGGAGGTTAGCCCAGTTAGCATCAGTAGGCAAAGCCTATTCAGTGTAGAATCCCAACAGTGTGGTGTGGTGCTTGAGAGCAGCAGTCTCTAGCTCAGAGAACCAGGTTTAATCCCCCACTCCTCCACAGGCAGCCAGCTACATGACTTTGGGCTCGTCACAGTTCTCAGAGCTCTCTAAGCCCCAACTACCTCACAGGGTAGTTGTGTTGGTCTGAAGTAGCACAAGAGTGCTTGCACTCGAAAACTCATGCCCTGAATAAATCTTTGTTGGTCTTAAAGGTGCTACTAGACTCTGATTTTATTGATTTTATTGTGCTACTTCACTGCCTGTTGTGGGGAGAGGAAGCAAAGGCAATTGTTAAGCCACTTTGAGACTCCTTCAGGTTGTAAAAAGTAGGGTATAAAAGCCAACTCTTCTTCCTCTGGTTGCCATTATGACATTCACTCAGGGAAATTGTGAAAAAGATATGGATGGATTATAAATACAATTCACACACATGCAAGTGTGCTTAACTCTTAACAATTTCTAGTTATTTCCTGAACAACTGATAATAGACTCAACATAAAGAAATGTAGGCAGCTTAAATCCTACACATCAGAGTTTAAAATGTAACCTGCAGAGCCATATTGTATGGAGCATCTTCTTCAAAATGGAAAATAGTTTGTACATTGTAAGTATGAATAATGCAGGGAAGTTAATTCCAGCATAATCTATTTGCTTCTTTTCCTTCTGAGAGGACTCCCACTGTGACATTAAGATAAATAACTAAAGAACAGGATAATCGCTGACTAGAAGGTAATACTTAGAACATTAGGAAATATGTCATAATCTTATAAATTCAGTTTATTCTGATAATATTTCAGGGAGGAATACAGTGTAAAGGTAAAGGTAAAGGTAAAGGTATCCCCTGTGCAAGCACCGGGTCATGCCTGACCCTTGGGGTGACGCTCTCTAGTGTTTTCATGGCAGACTCAAGACGGGGTGGTTTGCCAGTGCCTTCCCCAGTCATTACCGTTTACCCCCCAGCAAGCTGGGTACTCCTTTTACCGACCTCGGAAAAATGGAGGGCTGAGTCGACCTTGAGCCGGCTGCTGGGATTGAACTCCCAGCCTCATGGGCAGACAGCTTCAGACAGCATTTCTGCTGCCTTACCACCCTGCGCCACAAGAGGCTCTTTGTAATACAGTGTAGTCTGTCCATTATAGTGCTCTTTCATGAGTGCTGGTATGAGTTTTCTACGATTTTATTAGGTAGATCACAGCAAGATTCTGTGGAATTCTTACTTGGGATGCCCAGGTCTGGCTCCTCCCCCTGCCCTGGGCCATTTATGGTGTCCCAGAAGGGACACAAAATGCCCTAGGAAGCTCTGCAGCACTGCACAGCACCACCAAGCTGCCTAGGGCATTTTTTTTAGGAACATGATATTGCTACTGTGTTTCTAAACAGAAAAAAATGACACCCGCTGCCCCACTGCACGGTGGAACCTTTCCACTGCAGCTACCTTGGGTGGAGGCACTATTCCACTGTGGAGCGGGTCTGGCAGGGAAAATCTTCACCCGTCTGGACCTGTGAAGACGCAGGGCAAACTGCTCCATCGCCAACACCTGGTGGCAGCCTGGCGTGCTGCTGTCAGTACGAAAAGGATCAAAGTGTCTCAAAATAATGTTAGGTGCCACTTAAGTTAAAAAGAAAAAAAACAGCCTGGAGGCATCAGATCTATAATGAATCATAGAATCATAGAGTTGGAAGGGGCCATACAGGCCATCTAGTCCAACCCCCTGCTCAACGCAGGATCAGCCCAAAGCATCCTAAAGCATCCAAGAAAAGTGTGTATCCAACCTTTGCTTGAAGACTGCCAGTGAGGGGGAGCTCACCACCTCCTTAGGCAGCCTATTCCACTGCTGAACTACTCTGACTGAATTTTTCCCCCTGATATCTAGCCTATATCGTTGTACTTGTAGTTTAAACCCACTACTGCATGTCCTTTCCTCTGCAGCCAATGGGAACAGCATCCTACCCTCCTCCAAATGACAACCTTTCAAATACTTAAAAGAGTCCTATCATGTCCCCTCTCAACCTCCTTTTCTCCAGGCTGAACATTCCCAAGTCCCTCAACATATCTTCACAGGGCTTAGTCCCTTGGCCCCAGATCATCTTTGTCGCTCTCCTCCGTACCCTTTCATTTTTTAAGTGAGGCCTCCAGAACTGCACACAATACTCCAGGTGTGGTCTGACCAGTGCCCTATACAATGGGACTATGACATCTTGTGATTTTGATGTGATGCCCCTGTTGATACAGCCTAAAATGGCATTTGCCTTTTTTTACCGCTGCATCACACTGCCTGCTCATGTTTAGTTTACAATCCACAAGTACCCCAAGGTCTTGTTCACACACAGTGTTACCTAGAAGCATATCCCTCATCCAGTAGGCATGATTTTCATTTTTCGGACCCAGATGCAGAACTTTACACTTATCTTTATTAAATTGCATCTTGTTCTCATTTGCCCGTTTTTCCATTGTGTTCAGATTTCGTTGAACTGTCTCTATCTTCTGAAATATTTGCCAGTCCTCCCAATTTGGTGTCATCTGCAAACTTGATGAGTAGTCCTTCCACCCCCTCATCTAGATCATTAATAAATATGTTAAAAAGTACCAGACCGAGCACCGAGCCCTGAGGTACCCCACTACTCACCTCCCTCCAGTCTGATGAAACACCATTGACAACAACTCTCTGAGTGCGGTTCCCTAACCAATTCCCTATCCACCTAACTATCTGAAAATCCAGATTGCAGTCCTTCAATTTATCCATCAGAAATGATAACACTATAAATGATAACACTATAAAAATGGAAAGGTGATACAGAAAATGGGAAAGGAAAGACAGACTGAAGACCAAAGACTTGGGTTAAGGGGTACAAATCTGAATGATGTTATGGTGGTTGGAAAGGAAATGTGTTAGTATTATGAGGTAGTATGTTCCAAAGGAAATTAACATACCCCTCCCCCCAAAAAAACACAAAACAAACACAAAGCACACACAAACACTGATATGGAAAATGAAGAAGTAATCTGATATTTATCCAAGAGGAAAGCACTGTCAGAATGAAGAAAGCAAACTAAGAAGAAGGAGACAAAAATGCAAGTCATTTTAAAAATAGAGTTACTGAAATTGAGGAAATTGGATGTATTGAGGAACTAGAAGCCAATTAATGGAGCACAAGAAAGGAGAACCATGGTTTTAAAAAGATCCAATCAACTACCAGTTAAGCATCTAGAAGCTAATACATCGATGATCCAGAATTAAAAAAAAATAAAGCCAGACTATGTACAATGATAGCTATTTATGCACAAACTCAAAGGAAGAAAAAGAAGAGTTCTTTTTTATATGCCGTTTTTCTGCCAGAAAGAGTCTCAAAGCCACTTACAATTACCCACCCTTTCCTCTCCCCACAACAAACACTCTGTGAGGTAGGTAAGGCTGAGAGGACTGCTCAGTGAGAACAGAACTATCAGGGCTCTGACAAGCCGAAGGTCACCCAAGCTGGCTGCATGTGGGGGAGTGGGGAATCAAACCCGGCTCACCAGATGAGAAGCCACTGCTCTTAACCACTACACCAAGCTGGCTCTTGAAGAGTCAAAGATGAATCCATGAGTCAAAGATGAATCCATGATACCATACGTTATCAGAATAGAAGAATTTGTCAGACTGAGGAGAAAGGAATTAGATTTTGACACAGGAGGAGGTTACTGAGAAGCTTCAAGACATTCCATTTGGCAAAGCAAGTCAAGCAATAACTCCTTCCAGAGGAGGGGCTGTTGCTTAGTGGGAGAGCCTCTGCTTTGCTTCTGGAAAGTCTCAGGTTCAGTCCCCAGCTTCTTCAGGTAAAAGTAACAGACAGTAGGTGATGGGACAGATCTCTGCTTTAGACCCTGGAGCGCTGCTGACAGTCTGAGTAAACATGGGCCTTGATGGTCAGATTCAGTCTAAGGCAGTTTCATGTTCCATATCAATATGACTCCTTTCCTACCATTATCACAATTTAGTTGTGTGCCTTAGGAACTGAGCGATTCACCAGCCTCCCAAAAGCATGCCAGTTGTAAATATCATACCTGATCTTGCAAGCTAATTCAGATACAACTTTCTGATCAAATGGCAGAATGTTCTGCATACTAGAATAGCTGGAAGAAAAATAGTTTGAAGTGGTTGAACTTCACTGTCAGCTGCCTGCATTTGAACTCTTGAATCTTTCTGCTTCACTGTAGTTCTCTCTCTTTTGTTTTTGTTTTTTTTGTTTTTTAAAGAAAGACATTGCACTCCAAATTGACTATGGGGGAACCCAATAATAAAATTAAAAGAACAGTAGGGAATCTGGTACAACTCCAATTGTCACAGTTGAGTTAGTACCGTGTGGAGTTAAAAGGATTTGAAATGCATCTACAACACTTTGAGACTTGTCCTTTTCAGTTTTGGATCTTTTAATCTTCTTTGTATCCTTCCATGCCCAGCAGGAGATTTTCCAGTGGCAATGCCTGCAAGGACCCCAGCTGAGAGCTATTTCACTTCATAGGATATTCACTCAACTACTGGTTTCTAATGCGCAATGAGCTCTATTACTGCAGTCTGGTACTTCTTAGGTATTAAGTTGTTAGGGTGAACCTACATCTGTATGAAACAGTCTTGCATGACTTCCAGTACTGTATTCAAAAGCACATTCAAGTAAGGACATCTTTTCATTCAACTTGAAGAGATCTGTTGAACATTTTCCCAATAATTAATTTTGAACCATACAAAAGCCTCTAAATGCACATGTTAGTGGAATGGCTACAAATGAGATTTGGGCCTGTAAGTAGATCCCTGTAATTGAACTACTTTCATATTTAGTAATAACTAAAGAACCTAATTATAGCAAACTCTTCAGATTGTCCTCTAACAAAGAAACTACCTAACAATAAATTTATGAATGCTGGGCATAAAACACATTGACTTCCCTATCTTTCATCTTTCTGAGTTCTAGGAGAAGAGAAAGCCAGGTTGCCTTTGGTCCCACTTTTCCTTTCTACTTCTGAAGATGGACACAATTACTTCAAGGCTGAATCCTATCAGATTCAGAACCACTAATAGTACAATGGCAGAAACTAATCTGAGCTAGTTTGTGATGAGTTCCAATGCCAGTAAAATACCTTCCTTCCTTCCTTCCTTCCTTCCTTCCTTCCTTCCTTCCTTCCTTCCTTCCTTCCTTCCTTCCTTCCTTCCTTCCTTCCTTCCTTCCTTCCTTCCTTCCTTCCATTTAGGGTAGCCTTCCCAAGTCCTGTTTCCCAGTGTCTGTACCTGCAGAGATAAGGTGACTAGAGAAAGGGATTCTCAGTAGTGGTGCATCAACTTTGGAATGATACCCCCTTGGGGTTTATCTGGTAGTTTACCCAGGCTTTTTAAATGAAGCTCAGGCTAGAGATGAATGAGTGGCTGAAAGCTGGCCAAAGAAAGGCGATGACACAGTTTGTAGAGTAAAACAGGGCACAGTTTTATTGCTTAAAGGTGTAGAGGTTTGGTTTGGCACTGGATGTTGAATCCAGGAGTTGAGTGGCCTGCTCTCTGATGGTAAAACCTGACCTTTCATCCATGCACAGAAGGGAGATCCTGGGATAGCAGCTAAATGGGGACACCAGGGTGCAGGCCACTATGTACTCCCCTGCCATTTCAGGGTGAAGTGGGCCCAACAGGCCCTGAGTTGGGCATGCCTTTCTAAGCCTCCTCCTTAAGGTACCTTAAGGGTTCCCCAAGTGGGATGAGGGACATGTAGGCTCAATTTTCCTCAAATGGATCCATCCCAAATGTCCAAATCACTGACCAAGTTGTACTGAAAAAGCAGGACAAACTGGAAAAAAACAAAATTCAGAACTGACAATCACAAGCAACACATACTAAAAACCCCAAACAAGGGGGAAGTGGAAAGGTTCCCAAAGGTGAATGAGGTCCTCTCAGATTTACCTGTCCTGATTCAGCCATCAGGAGGCTTGCCAGCTTTCTGATTGGCTGGCTAATGACCAGAGCCACTGGAAAAACATGTAGATTTCTGTGCAAGTACTGGTATACCTTGGGAAAATGGAGGTATGCCTCAGCTTGATGTACCACTGAGCTGGGCACAACTGAGGACCTGAAATAAGTCTGGGAATCAAGGATTTTAGCTGATTGTTTTATTATGACCTGAATCCTGTTGGAATGCACTTATCACTTTTTATTACTGCAGCTTTATGATGAATATTCTGATAATTTCAGGAATAACCTGCTGCACTATGCCTTATTATTACTGGCTTTTATTTATTGATGATCTTATGGCTTTGTGCTTTATATGTTTTTACTTTTTTAGACACTGAGCAGAATAGGCAACCTATTCCTAAATAAATACATACAGGTACAACTATGCCTCTGATTAATTGATGTTTCTTCGTGTATCATTAAACAGTAGCAGTCCTTTCTTGATCTATAATGTTTGAAATGCTACTCGTGTTTTTGGAAGAACTTCTGTAATTCCAGAACACTAGGGATCGTTTTAGGAGATCATGACTAGAGACTTTACTAGAAACTGGCTGAAAGTTTCAGTTTGATTTATGTCTCACCCTTAAAGCCAATCTCTCTGTGAAACTGAACTGAGAAAAGCTGCATCAAGATGAAGTTCTACCGCTCCTGGGCGGAGCCATGGCACTTGGATAGCTCGAATACTTCGAGCTCCTGTTCCACTGAGGGTCAATCACTGCTGTGATTGACAGAATCGGGTTTTGGGTACGCTAACCCAACCATAAATCTTCTCAGGAATTCCTTGTGAATCTCTGGGGCCTCTCTGTTCCGCAGGGAAATTAATCTCCCACTGGAACGTAAGCTCAGTGTGCACAGGGTCCAGCAAGCGCCGTCCGCCATCTTAAAATCTTTTTTCCTTTTCCTCTTTTTTCAACTCTGCAATCTACAAAGCTTATTTTAATCTACAAAGATAATTGGATACCTCCCAGCAAGACCTTCGACTCACCACAACTCCGGAGTGAAAACATCTGGCAGACATCAGATCGAGCCTACAAACAGTGAGTGGGGTTTTCCTCGGCACCTTCTTCCCTGGAATGAACTCTCGGCGTGGAGAGTTGCTCTCGCTAATCCAAACAAGCCAGAGTGACAGGATTTATTACCACTGAGGGGGTGAAGCAGCCAAATTCCAAGATATTGAGTCATTAATCAACGCAGAGATGCAAGTGCTTTTCCGCTTCTCTGTCTTTACTTTTCCCCCCGTTTCTGGCTCTGCTTGATGCCACCTCATCATGAGGCAGGCTAATTTTCTTTTCTAAGCAAAGAAGGACTTAAATCAACTCAAACTAATAAGTAACAGCTCTTATTATATCTGTTTTTGGTCTTCGAAGATAAGAGAGATTAGAGCCGTGGAATCTCGCGAGAACTAAGCTCTAGAAACATTCCTTTAATTCAAAACAGACTGTTGCTTTCGTTAGGACTCTGTAGGACCTCTACTGGCTATTTGCAAAATTGCAAATATATTTTGGAAACAACATATGCATAATTGATTAAGTCTAACAAAATTCCAAACCTGGAACATGTTTTCGTTTAAAAAAATTGCATATCTTCTAGATAAACAAACACAAGACCTGAAAGAATCTCTAAATGGTTCACTTAAAAATATGCTCATGGAGTTTAAAGGCATTAAGGAAGAAGCCTCTAACAGGAATGATGAACCAATAGTAGTGGCTGATGATAGCTTTAAACAAGATGGAAAATTACCAGCAGAAGAGGAATCTGAAATTATGGAGATGGAAAAGGGGATGTCAGAGTCTTGCAGCTCAGATAAGGACACCCTACCTGAGAAGATATATAGCCACTCCAAAGCAACAATACACAAGAAAGACATATGGATCTGCGGTGAAAGTAATCGATTGAAAGGAGCTTCATGGAAAAACATCTGTACTGATATTGGAGTCCAGGAGGTACAACTGCTTCAAGATTTATCGATGTATACTTCGAGGGAAAGACTACAACTGTACTTTCCCAGCCAAAGACCAATAGGACAGAACATTAGTCAACGGGAGCCACAAGACGTAATAAGCCTCGAAATGAGACCTCCTTAAGAAGCTTGGGGAATGGAAATGCAACACAGTGGTCGAAATTCCTTTCCTCTTTTACCTCCTGTATGTAGCCATATAGGCAATATAACTAGTTAAGAAGTTAATCTGGGGTCTAAGATCTTTTAAGTAAGCTGAATCTGTATTATTAAACCTAATTTCGCACTGCCTACTAGCTCAAAATCAAAGTATAACTAAAAGGAGACACCTAATGGAATGGGCTTACATTATAGTGTGGGGTTTTAGATTTCCTATGATAGCTGAATTTGAATTATCTAGCATATCTCTGTAGTGACTTTCAGCCTAAATTTAAAGCATAACTAAAAGAAGGTTTCTAACTGAGGAGGTGTAAATATAACTAACGAAAAATCTATTCTATTAATTAATGAAGACTCCATTTTATTATTTCTGGTATTAACAATGTATACTTATACATATTTGCTTCTCTTCTTTCTGTACAATTAAGCAGGCTTATTCTTTTTTTTCCTTTTTCCCTTTTTCTAGTGAAAATGCGGAGGGCTCTAGGACTACTTTAAGTATAAACTGTTTATGATTGTTAAAACTATCAGAAACTATGCAAACAAATGTTGAAATGATGGTAACAAGGTAGACTTCTCTTTTTAAATGTGGTGCAAACGTGAAAAAGTCTATAAAAAGTCTATAAGCTTTGGGTAAAAGTCCATAATACTGTAGCCAGTCTATAATCTTAAATGGAGAGAAGAGGGTTTTTAAGATTGAAACAGGGAACCAAAATGTTTTTCCACAGTGCTTCCTAACCCACATACAGAGCTTCTTCTTCTATGCGACGACGGCAGAAAAACTAGAATTGGCCAAGAAATGGAAAACGTAAGAACTACCCTCGACAGAAGACTGGGTGAATAAACTAGCTGATCTTACCAAGATAGCCAAACTGACACTAAGAGGCCTTTCAAGAACAATGGGGCCCTTACCTGAACTATTTACAAAAGGGATTAAAAATGGGGAACCAAGTGTATCAAATGAAGAGTATAGCTCTCCTTTTCTGTATTAACAATGTAGATTGCATGTATCTCACTGTCTTCAACTCTTCAACTCTGGAAAATAAAATAAAAACTTTCTATAAAAAAAAAAAAAAAAGATGAAGTTCTACCACTTCTTCCCTCAAGTTATATATGACACACACAGTTGGATCTGTGAGTTCTATAAATCATCCACACATTTCACTTTCTACATTATTTATTAAAATATTTATATGTTGCCTCTCAATTATATAAAATCCTCAGGGCAGTTGAAACAGATAAAATTAATGATACCAGTTACAAACCCTAGGCACATTCTAAAAACTGAACGGCCCACCATGTTTGGTCTTCTGTAGAAAAGGTTGTGGGAGAAGGGTTCCTCAAGAGCAAGGAGCAAGAAGCTGGGCAATTGGATAATTGGGGTTTAGCAATAGAAATGTCCTTCTGGCTCTTGGTTTGCTAACTCAGCAAACTAGCAAACACTAGGTAGTGGTGCAGTAGAACCAGCAAAGCTCTCAGCTAAAGCTCAGTTGGCAGTAGTACTAGAGGGAAACAGTCCTGATCATTCCAAGTGCTGCTTATGGGACATAACCCTACAACGATTTATTTATTTAAAACTCTTCTATGCCACCTTTCTATATAAGTAGGCTCACCAAGGAAGTGAGCATAAAATATTTTAAAATTAAAACGGTTAAGACAGGGGTAGTCAAACTGCGGCCCTCCAGATGTCCATGGACTACAATTCCCAGAAGCCCCTGCCAGCGAATGCTGGGTTAAGACATTAAAACTGCATTTAAAATACAGTGTGTATGTATAGTACTTTAACAATTCAATAAAAATATACGAACACACAAAGCAAATAACACAACTAGGGGAAAAGGTCATAATGGGGAGACACCAAACAAACAAACAAACGTTACCCACTGCTGGATGACAATGATACAGACAAATCTCTCAGGTGAGGGAGTTTCAAAGTTTTAGTGCCATGACTCAGAAGGCCCTCGCTTGAGTTGCTATTAATCTGGGTGTAAACTGCACGGAGCTTTTATTCCAACCCCAGATCAATTCAGTCCCTGCCCTCTACACAGAATGCGATTTCCGTTTGGATTTGGGGTGATTTAAAATTTCCTTCTGCGGCAAGAAGGATTGATCCGGAGTGACCCTACCTTTATTGTGCGATATCTTATAGTGCTTTTAATCCTGAATATATTATAAAATCGCATTGTTTTGAATCAGGGCTCGCCTCCGTGTAGAGGGCCCGTGATTGGCCACAGGTGGTCATGTGATGAATTTGCCTTAAGGAGAAGCCCCTAATTTCTCTCAACTTCTGTCGGTCCTGGATTTTTTCTCCCTTCTCTGCCTTTTTCAATCTTCTCCCCCTCCCCTCCAAGAAAAGAAAGAGGCTCTCTGCTTGGCTCCTCTCCCCCCCCCCTTCAAGAAAAGAAAGAAAGAGGCTTGCCTTCCCCCCCCCCCTTCTGAACCTCCCTAACTACGTGCAGAAGACTCTCCTGTTTCAATGGGGAGGGGGGGGGAGGAAGATCTGAGTTCAAAGCGATCTGAATTCAACAGGATTGACAATGGAATAAACAAAGTAAGTGGAGACTCTGCCCTAGCCTCAGATGGGGACACCTGAAACCAAATGAACTGGTTTTGTTTGTAATACAGTGGAACACCCCCTGACAGGCTATAGACACCAAACTCACAAGGTATCTCAAGCTGATGCTCCTCTACCTGCCCTCTAGGTTTGGTGAAGATTGAATTCATAGGGCCTGGGTTAGTGCTCCCAGTGTTTTCTAGGGAAATGACAGCTGACAGGCGACCAATTTGACAAGCACAGGTTCAGGAGGTTTAGGATTGTATACAAGGGACACATGAAATATAGAGTTCTCAAACTCACAGAGAATCTTTCGCCAACTTCCTGCCCTCCAAGATTGGTGAGTATTGGATTTATGAGGTCTGAGTTATGCCCCCACAAAGAAAGTGCCCCCATTCACCATTATTTCCAAAGGAGGGGGGGCAGCATAAAAATGCAAGGGGGCAATAGAAGCCCAGCAGAACAGAATTAAAGTCCTTAAAAATCTCCGCAGTAGAAACTGAAGATGGGGGGGGGGTCATTTTTACAAGTCCAGCAGTGTCATTGTGGTAGTATACACCCAACAGGACTAAGGTCAAACCAGAGAATCTCAACAATTTCAATGGCCAGCAGAATCAGTATAATTTACTGATCAGTGGTACTTGTGGTACTAGTGCAATCACAGATTACCCAGTAGAACCCAGACAACAGGTCTGATGTCAAGCACAGAATCACAATCCAAGCAAGGAGGTTGGAAGTTCACATTGTTCTTAGGGGGATCCATTTTGTCTTCTATCCCCATATCTAGAAGGCCTACAGTTTTTTTCATGAAACTGGGGGTATGAGCCAATTTAGCAACCGCATGAGTACCAGGGAGATATGCTCAGATTCTGTGTAAACTCCAGACAACTGAGAAATACAGCAGCCCTTCCTAAAGTACTTTCAGTACATATGGACTCAATTCTGGTATCAAAGGTCAGCTGATGAGGGAGAAATGGCACTTGGAAAGGGGCAATAAGGGCAGACAGTTCAGCAGTCCTCCACCTGTATTCTACAAACTAGATTCCTCCATTTATATGGATCACATCTAAGTTTATGCAAATGTGTAAGCTGAGACCTGGACAAAAATTTATACATCAAATTTGGCATCCAAAAGCAAGGAAGCCTGTGATTATCACTGTATTACTGATTCAGCATTTTAAAACAAAACAAAACACCAAAGCACATTCTGCATTCCGAGAAGCTCATAAAGAGAATTTTATTTCATGGCTAAATTGTGAGTTAGTTTGCCGAGTATTACATTTCCAGAAATAACTAACGGTTTGATCTCAGATATTGATGCCTCATAATCACAGCTAGTTTAATTAAGCCCTAGTTCTGAATGATGTTTAAACCAAGGTATATAATTTTGTAAGTCATTATGCTAAACTTACCCTCACTTGACCAACAAATGCATTGGCTTCCTCTTCTTGTACTGTAAGATTCTTAGGAAGAAAAGGATCAAAGACTGGCCCATTATCATTTACATCTGTTACAACAACATTCACTGTAGCAGTTGATGTCTGTAAGGAAAAGGATACAATTATGATCTGAGTAGTCTTCTATGTGATGAAAATCAACATAGGTATTTAGCATAGGCAACAATGCAATATAATAGAAAGGATAATGAAATACATGTGACATCAGAGTGGTTTAAGAAAACAACACTTTCTGATTGCATTTATTATAAATCTCTTGCTTTTTCCAAGGACAAGGAGGCCAACTTAAACGGAAAACATGGAGAAAGGCAAGAGGGTTATTTCTTTAATTTATCAGAGGTCACATGTCATGACAAAGATTTACACCATCTAGCCATTTTCTACCACTTCCAAACAGACCATGCTAAAAAACAACAATGTGGTCTTCTGCCCAGAATCAATATTCAAATAGCTTACGATGTCTTTAAGGGGTAAATAAGTGCATTAATGTTATTCAGCTACCATTAATGTGTGAATTTTAAGTCCCCCAGAAGGTGGGGGGCTGGACTGGATGGCCCTTTGTGGTCTCTTCCAGCTCTGGGTGATTCTGATTCTGAAGTGGTCAAATCCTTAAATTCATCACATTGTGAATTCAGAATCTATGTTTCAAAAATTGAAAAAGAAGAGTGGATTTCCATAGGTTATCCCAAGAAGAATTCAGTCCTTTCCTACTCTTGGGGATCTGATTAAATGGTCTTCTGTTAAGGTTCACAAACTTCAATGAAGCTGAGATGAAATGATTCACCAGTTCCACTTTTAAACCCATTTCTCTCCCAGTGCCTGCGGAGGCTGAAAGACTAAACAAACCAAAAGAATGTTTGGATTCTGTCACAAAAGGTGCCAAGTTTGTTGACAGAGTCTCAAAGTGCTCAATCCTGGGCTTCTAGAAGCACATCAATCACCTAGTGAATAATCTCAATCCAGCCTCAAAGTACAGAAGTGTTCATATTGATTCTTTGAGATGTTATTCTATTTAAATGTGAGCCTACACCCAGAAGCATGGGTTGGAAGCCCAATTTTAAGAGTAAAAGGAGATGTGAGCTGAATCTGGCCAATTCTCTGCAGCTGATTGGTTTATCTTTTTAGATACTTGTCTCCCAGCTACTGATTTCTATAGTGCCAAGATCAATGCTCACAACTGAAATTGGGCCAAACACCAGTCAAAAAGCCCCTGGGGCAGAATTCAGTTCAGTGAGAAGTCCAACAGGCCCTGATCTATCTGGATCTTACAATCATGTCGAGGTTTCAAGCTCCACATGACATGGAGAAAGACCATTACGGATGACTAGGCTAAACTAGTATTAGTTTGTTCATTTTAATATTGGAAATGCTGGGATTTTACATGGAGAATTCCATCAGCACAATGGAACTTCGTTGTACAGATTAGATTGGATTGCTTACTTAAAATAGAAGAAAACTTTTTGATCAAGAATAAATTCCTTTCTTTAATGTTTTGGGTGGAAAAAGTACTAAAGCTTGCATTTAACATTATCCCAGTTCTCACAGAAGAACAACTTTCTGCATGTGACCATTACATATATAACAGGAGAGGGGATCCCAAATTGAATAGCCAAGAGGTCACACTAATGAGTCTTTCTGTCACCACAGTTTCTGCAGGCCCACCCAGAACCCTTTAAAAGCTTTTAAAAAAACAGCTGCAATCATCATAGCTAGGACACAAGTGCCTGAAATTACAGACTGCAGAAAATTAAGCCACAGAAGGCAGCTGACAAGTTCACATTGTCCCTCTTGCTCTTAACACTGGGCTTTTACTCCCTGCTTTCAATGTGATCAGTTAGGGTCACCAGCCACTAGGGGGACATGAAGGTCTGCTCAAATTACAAATGACGTCCAGGCCAGTGGTCCCCAACCTTTCTGAGGCTGGGGACCGGCAGGGCAACTGCCCCACCCGCGCATCGCGCAGGCGCCATGTGCGACCGAAATCACCCATGTGCGGCACTTTCGCGCGTGCGCAAAAGTGCCACGCATTTGCGATTTCGGCCGTGCATGCGTGCATGCGTGCATGCGCAGCCCGGGCACGCATGCACAGTGCGCGGTGCGGCCCTGATTCCCTCTCCCCGCCCTCCCGCAGTAAGAAGCTTCCCGGGCCGCAAGCTTGCGTCCTGGAAAGTTTTTTACTGTGGGGGGGGCGGGGAGAGGGAGCCGCGGCCCGGCGCCATGGCCTTCGCGGCCTGACACCGGGCCGCGGCCCCCAGGTTGGGGACCACTGGTCCAGACTACAGAGGTCAGTTCTCTTAAATGAAATGACAGAACTACTGCCACCATCTGTAATTGTTCAGGCACCACAAACAGAGGATGAAGTGGAAATTTACAACTAGACTATATAATTTCTAGTTGAGAGCCAGTTTGATGTAGTGGTTAGGAGTGCGGACTTCTAATCTGGCATGCCAGGTTCGATTCTGCGCTCCCCCACATGCAACCAGCTGGGTGACCTTGGGCTCGCCATAACACTGATAAAACTGTTCTGACTGAGCAGTGATATCAAGGCTCTCTCAGCCTCACCCACCCCACAGGGTGTCTGTTGTGGGGAGAGGAAATGGAAGGCGACTGTAAGCCGCTTTGAGCCTCCTTCCGGTAGGGAAAAGCAGCATATAAGAACCAACTCTTCTTCTTCTTCAGGTAGGAATTACATGGTCATCCATGTGTACAGGAATTTGGGAGTGATCTTTGACACTTCCCTTACAATGGAGGCTCAGATTATGAGGTTGCATGCCAGGCATTTTTCCATCTTTGCCAGGTGAAGCAACTTATTTGACCCCAGAAAACATAGCCACATTTCTATGTAATAGTCATCTCCAGGTTACATTACTGTATCTTGCTCTATAGGAGTCTACTCTTAACCTTGACCTGGTATCACAAACCAAGGCTACTCTCTTGTAGGAGACATGACAACTGAGACATTCATTATCTAAAAGAGTTCATATCTGCTTATTGTGTCGAATAGGGTACATCTGGAAACTTAATGATAGAAAGCCTACTGTTAAGAATGACTGGTTTGGCCAATCATATATATAGACACCCTCCCCTGCCCCCACCAATGCCTCACGTTCCTGCCATTTGCTATTCCCATGGCAGAGAGTCAGTTTGGTGTAGTGGTTAGGAGTGCGGACTTCTAATCTGGCATGCCAGGTTCTATTCTGCAGCCAGCTGGGTGACCTTGGGCTTGACACAGCACTGATAAAGCTGTTCTGACCGGGCAGTGATATCAGGGCTCTCTCAGCCTCACCCACCTCACAGGGTGTCTGTTGTGGGGAGAGGAAAGGGAAGGCGGCTGTAAGCTGCTTTGAGACTCCTTTGGGTAGGGAAAAGCGGCAGATAAGAACCAACTCTTCTTCTTCTTCTTTAGAAGGGCTTTTATCAACAAAGGGCAGTCAGAGCAAAGCAAAATCTACATTTTTACTATTGCCCAAAAGATAGCATTGTGAAGGATATTCTCTAATTCCTGAGAACAGACTACATGCATGTGCCCTGAGAGCCATAAGAGCAGAAGAGGGGAGGGAAAACAGGAAAATAAGAGTTGGGCCCAATAGCTACCGGCACATTGGTTCACCTTTTACTTGGATCCATGGCATGTAGTAAGGGATGGCATGATGCCCAGAAATGGCAGTAGGTAAGAAATGCAGCTGCACAGATCCTAGCCACGACACCATGGAGGGCTAATATTTCACCTCCCCTTCATCATCTGCATTGGTTGCCAATTAAATTCAGGATCAAATTCAAGCTGCTGGCATTAACCTTCAAGGCTATAATAGTCGGGGTCCTGCATATCTAATGTACTGCCTCTCCCATTATGCCCCCAGATGAACTTTAACGTCTTTTAATACCACCATGTTGGTGGTCCCCAGCCTGAAGGAAGTCTGCCTGGCCTCAACCAGGGCCAGGGCTTTTTCACCATGGCCTCAGTCTGGTGAAATAGGCTGCCAGTCAAGAGCCAGCCCTAACGGAAGTACATAAATTCTGCAGGGCCTGCAAAACATCACTCTTCCACCAGACCTTTGGTTGAGGTCAGAGCAAACTAGCACCCAACGAAATCTACAGGCTTCCCTCCCTCCATCTCTGGATTTCCGTCCACCAAGCTAGAACTTGACTGAAAGAGCATGCTGTCTGCGGGACAGATTTATAAACTGAGCGGCTCAAAGTTTTAATAATGGCTTTATAGATGACTAGTATCAAAGCCCATTGTAAAAATGGACTTTGAAAGGGGTGGGCTGAGGCTCCCTTGAGTGGGAAGGCCCCCCCTGCCAGCGGCGCTACCACGGGAGGGTCCCTTTAGACCGGGAAGCTCTTTCAGCATGGCGAAGCACCTTCTGATGGGACCTTCACCCGGACCGGCCCCGCCCACAACAGCCTTAGCAAAATATGATACCACTCCCCGAGCGGGTTAAAGATGTATGTGTGATGCATACAGAGACCTGCTTGGAGCCTGCATGCAAGGAGGGGCAGTATATTAAAACTAATAAATAAAATAAAAATAAAATAAATAGAAGTGCAGCATGTCATTCTCCCTGACATTCCATGTCTCTATGTGTAGGGATTCCCCGCCCCCTGCATATGAGCACCATACTCCAAAGTGGTAGTTCAGATACAGGTTTACTGCATCAGCTTTCTGAGAATCAGGTCTTCATTTGAAGAAATATATCTCCATTTTTGCTGTCAATGCAAAAAAAGCAAAATACACATGAAGCACACGAGGCATAGTAAATTCAAATTGGTTTTATAACCCATTTAAAAGTTGAACTGCAATAAAAATGTGTAGATTTAGTAAACTGAAAAAACTTTGACTGAGAAATCATAGACCACAGTGAATAAGAAGCTGTGGGCATTCCATTCTGTTTCAAACAGGTTTGCATGGACACACAGAAAGAAGCCTTACACTGACCACTCTTCCCCTAAACTAGTATTGTTTCCTAGCAGTAGTTCTAAAAGTTTTTATGATGAGACTTTTCCAGATGTGCTACCTGAGAAGCTAGGAATTAAGCCTGGTATGTTACTATCAAGCTCCCATCTTTGCTGACCTTTTTCTTTCCCATTCTGTTTTTAAAACATGAGATAAGTGGTTGAGAAAAAGGCCAAGAGGGATAGAAAAATCAAGACTATACCCTTGCCTATACCTAGCCCTTTGATAATTCTTCAAGACATCCGTGCAATTTATTGAAATAGGCCAACTTACCATAAAGAATCACCCAACATTTAAGCCTCAGAAAGAACAATGTCGACATCAGCATTTCCCACTGAAAGATTCTCCATGCAGTGTCAGCATTTTGTGCCTTAGCTTCAATTCAGTGAGTTTACCAAAGGCCAAACTAGAGGTGACCGTTCTCTTTTGTTTTAAGCTAAAGTCTCTGGCTCTATGACTGAAGCCAGAATTGATGATGATGATAATAATATATTACTTATAAATATGCATAATAATCACTTTATCAAGACTTTACCAATGTAAACGCATCTCCCTGCCTTGGCAGTAGCGCAACTGACCATCACATCCCAGGCCAGGAATTTGGGAGTGACCTTCGACTCCTCCCTAACTATGACTCCTCAGGTCAAAAAGGTAGCTGGCCAGGCATTTTTCCACCTTCGCCAGACTGGTCTACTAGCGCCCTACCTGTTCCCTGAACACCTAGCCACGGTGATCCATGCGACGGTCACCTCCAGAATAGATTACTGTAACTCGCTCTACGCGGGCCTGCCCTTGATCCTGACCCAGAAATTGCAGCTGGTACAAAATGCAGCAGCTAGGGTCCTCACATCCAGTGCTGAGGCAACTGCATTGGTTGCCGGTTGCGGCCCAGATCCAGTTCAAGGTTTTGTTTTTAAACTTTAAGGCCCTACACAGTCTGGAACCTGTATACTTGAGGGACCGCCTATCACCCTATGCCCTCTGCAGGGCCCTGCGCTCTGTATGCACAGATCTGTTTGTCATTCCCGGCCCTCGGGAAGCGCATCTGGCTTTGACCAGGGCCAGGGCCTTTTCGGTCCTGCCCCAACCTGGTGGAATGAGCTCCCGGGAGCTCCGTAGCGTTCCATAGGGCCTGCAAGACGGAGCTCTTCCACAAGATCTATGGTTGAGGCCGGCGCGCTAAGGAATATCTGCTGACCCCCCACCCCCCCAGGATAAAACACTATCAGTGTACGGTGGACTGGGAGTCATCGACACTTCCTTACCCACTCTAGGGGATAAAAAAATTTGAACTAATTTAATGATTCTACCATCTCTTTGGGATAGATTTGAGAACTTATTGGCTGTCACATCTTGTGCTTTTACTCTTGTATTGCTGTCTGTGGCTTTTAACGGGTATTTTATTAGGGTTTTAAACAGACTTTTGTAACCCACTATGAGCTGTATGGGAGTAGTGGGTAAGAAATCTACTAACTAACTAACTAACTAACTAACTAACTAACTAACTAACTAACTAACTAACTAAATAAATAAATAAATAATATAAATAAGAGTCGGGGGGGGATCCAAAAGCGCTATACATCAGAGATTAAGGTATGTCAACCCTGGCCAATTTCATCTATTTCCCCCAGTATAAATAGAAATCTGTAAACAGTAACACAGGAATGGCTTTTGATTAAGCAGTGTGTAATCAGAACCCTGGTCTGGTGACAGGAAAAAGTTCTAGCTTGCTGCTTCATATGGCTGGCTGTAGCCCTTCCTAGCAAGCAGGTCACAGTGCTTACCCCATAAGATTGCCTGGCCTATTCTAGTATTTTAAAAAAGTAAAAACCAGGATCCCTTCCAACAATCAAATCTAAAATTACTTTTTTGCCGTTTTTCTGCCATTTATAAGCCATCCATCTTCCAGATTTGTCTTCCCAATTTAAATTCTTTTGTTTTAAGTAATCAAGTTTTTTCCTCCTCTTCTGTTTTGATGTTATCTCTCTTCATTTTGATCTGTTTAGCCACTCTTGTTGATTGGTGCATCTGATGTTGCATTTCCAGTTGCCTAAGGTATGTTTGGATCTCCTTTAATTCTTATTCCTCTTTTTCCTAATCGCCGTGTTCATACATATTAAATTGCCTCTCATAAAGGCTTAACTAGTGTCCCAGACTGTGGGCAGTAAGAGATCTGATGTGTTAATCTGCAGAAATTCTTGAAGATCTATCTCATATTTCTGCAACCTTATAGGATCTTCCAAAATGTACTAATTCATTCTCTAAGTTTTTCAAAATTCAATTACCATCCAAGCATTTGAGAACTGTCCTGCATTTCAAACATCACCATAGTTTCAGTTGGCTGGAGACATAACAGCCAACTTCTAAGTCTGCTTGGTGTAGTGGTTAGGAGCGCCAATTTCTAATCTGATGGGCTGGGTTTGATTCCCTACTCCTCTTCCACATGCAGCCAGCTGGGTGACCTTTGGCTCGCCACAGCACTGATAAAGCTGTTCTGACCAAGCAGTAATATCAGGGCTCTCTCAGCCTCGCCCACTCCACATTGTATCTGTTGTAGGGAGGGGAAAGGGAAGGTGATTGTAGGCTGCTTTGAGACTCCTGGTAGAGAAAAGCTGCATATAAGAAACAGCTCTTCTTTTTTTTTCTTCTACTGTATTACCAACTTAATTAAGCTCCTTGGTGACAAACTGCATGATCTTGGGTAGGAACAGTTTTTAAAATTTAAATTTTACAGCATTTGCACATCTTTGAAGATCCTTTAAAATGTTTATATTGAAAAGTCAAACAGAAAAGGCACACACTTTAAGAATATCTTTGTTGCAATTTTAATTCCGTATATTCTTTTTTCATATTTTAACTCCATTTTTCTATGTCTTTCACACTGTTCTTTTAGAATAGAACAGATCACTCTTTATCTCTCTCTCTCCTTTCTCTACACTTTCACCCTATAATATACAACCTCTTTTCTCCATGACCCTGCACCACTATAGGTCTGTATTCAATCTTTGAATTGCCCTCCCTTTTATCTTTTTACCCTATTAAGAGGTCTCTTGTTATGCCATCTCTCCAAACCTGCTTTGTGTCTCTGCACCCTGCAATGGCATCACCACAAGCTTTTTGGCACCTCCGTGTTACCTCGGTTTTCCTGTCTCTCCTCTCCACAGGTCTTTCTGACCCCACGGTGCTCACTCCTTTCTTTGTGTATCATCATAGTTCTTTCTCTGTCTGTGCCTTTGTTACCCTCTCAACTCACTGACTCTTTCCCCCTTCCCACAGGTATTTCTGTACTTTCCAATAATGGAGAAATTGAACAAGTCAAAGACTTTTGTAACATATATCAAGCCATTATAAACTCCTACTGAAATTAAAAGAGAAAATTCACAAAGAAAATGGTCTTCGCTTTGATGTTAAGTCAATGTATTGATTTAAATGCAGTATGAGATAGAGATAAGAAATTACCTTGAAAAGGAAGAGCAAGATGGTAGGAAAAGCTCAGATGCAAAGTTTATACAAGTATAAACACAACTGTAAATACACAGCACCAGTATCCCCGTATATTGGTAACCAGACATGCATGTGCTCTTATCTAGTCGGGTTTTGCACATAAGTTGATGTAGGCATAAACGCACACCTGGATGCACAGGTATATCTACATCACAATGATCATTTGGGATACTGAGGTATAGTGGTTTGAGTGCTGGATTAGAATCACAGAGATCCAGGTTTGAATCCCAATTTTGCCTCTGATGTGCATAGCTCAGGCAAGCTTTATCCTGTCTAATCTCAGAAGTGAAGCAGGGCCAACCATGGCTAATATTTGGATGGGAGACCTCCAAGGATTTGGGTGTTAGTTCCTCCAAGGAACTCTAAAAGTGATGATGCAGAGGCAGACAATGGCAAACCACCTGCGAATATCCCTTGCCTGGCTGCCAGACAATCCCTGGAGCTCCTGGCTACACTCCACATGTCTTACAATAAATAATAATAATCTGCCATTGAAGCTCGTTGGATCATTAATTATTTTCCTGTCTGACTTAGTTCACAGGGTTGTTATGAGGATAAAGAGGATAAAGGCAGGAGAACTTTTTAAGCTGCTTTGGGGAGAAAAGTGAAGTATCCTAACAAGGAAACAAATTAGTTTGGCTCATTTCCCATTCCATGAAGATCGGGCAGGCAAGTAACTAACAGGCTGTTCAGCTGTTGTCGATTTGTTCATGTGTACCCAGAGGAACAAGCTACTTGCATAAGAGATCAGCTGGGAACTGGCTTCTGATCCCCTGATGAGGAAATTTTGCTCTGGATTCAGCAAATTTTTAGCACATAGAGCCCACTCCTAGGTTTCATGCCGGGCTGCAGGCTGGAGTTTTAGTCATGGCAGATTGCCCCACCTCTTCCTGCACCTACACGGGGGAGCATTTGGCCTGGTGCACCTCATCCACCCCCAATCTGTGCTCCTGACAGGGGGGGGGTGGAGCAGTGAAGTTCCCAGTGCATAAATGGTCCTAGTTGATCAGCTGGAAGTCAGGTTCTTCTTATCTGAATAAGCTACTGTGTTCCAAACTTGATGAGATGCTGCAAATTTGTATGTATATGTGTGTGGACGATGAAACTCAGCTGTTTTTTGTTCTCTCTACCCATGCTGTCTGCTTGAGCAACAGATAAAAGGAGAAAAGGGAGCAATTTCTCTTTTCCCATTTGAAATGGAGAAATCAAAACATTGTTTCTCTCTCTGCCCAGAATGGAGTAGAGGGAAGAGCTCCTGTATGCAATGTAATGTTGCAGCCATGGTACCAAGGAGTGGGCTGGATAAGAACCAACTCCCAGCTGATTCATCATTCAGTGTGAGTTGGCTTTTAACAAGTTGCAGACTTATTTGACTGCTATTGAATTGCTTGATGCAATACAAACATCTTTCTGATTGGCTCAACGTCTGATAGTGAGTGTTGCACGAGGTAAGCTTGTCTGCCAGACATTGTAATTCATGGCATCCCTAGCACAGGTGCACATTACTTTCCAGAGCTACTAGCTGCCCCATGATCAGAACTTGAACAATGCCATTGTACTTTAAAAACAGCCCTCTTAATTGCTGCCCATTCTTATCCATACCATTCAGAAAGCAAATGAATCTGGTAAGGTGCAAATTAGAAGCCTAAAATGGTGGTTTCCCAGGACTGGAAGATAACCTGTGTGATGCACAATTGATTTGGTACCTTGCTAATGGAAAACGGAACTCTCTCTCTTTTTTACTTAGTTATTGGAGGTGGATGCTGAAAATAGAGTGCGGTAATTAGGAAAAAAAGATGCAAATGTGACCTTTCCAGTCAAGAGGTGTAACCACGGTGACAGTTAACTAGCCAGTCGGAGGCAAGGGAAGCAAAATTCCTATTCTGCAGCTCATTACAATCTTGCTGAGGCACCTATAAATGCATCTGGTTGTCATATATTATCAAGTTACTTTTCTATTCGCCAAACATTCTGTTTTAATAGGTAATAAAGATAAGGGACTTTGGGATAAATATATGGAAGGTTGCATAGTGGGCAGATTTTTCTTCCTAGGCAAATAGTGTTTGTTGGAGAAAAAACCATTGTGAAGCATTCAGGTAAGGCATAGAAAAGGCTCTAAATAGAATAAACATGTATTATATATGCCAGCTTTCAGACTCATTCCCCTTTTTCTTTACAGAAGAATCAAAATGCAAAGTCTGCACAAACTTTGCAAAGCAGTGTGAGAGCTAGTGTACTCTTGATGGCTTTCTAAATAAAGTATGCTTCCCACAGTACTTTTGTAGGCTATAACCCCTCCTCCTGAGCAGTCTTCCAGAGAGGAAAAATGTTATATCAGAATCATGGATAAGCTGTGGCACAGAGGAGTGCAGAACATCAGTGGAAGTGACTGATTGGGCTTAGATCTTCACGCTGAAGCATTAAGTCCCTGAAGTACAGAACATTTCCAAAAGATCATTGAAAACTTCAGAGAAAAGCATCTGCCATTCGTCATTCTGTGCTTTGTGTTTCTTCAGACATGCAAGAGCTGCAACATTTGTAACCCACTGTTCATAGTTGCTTTAGTTAGTTCAGGTCATTGGGTTTTAGCAGAATAAAGGCTACTCAAACCTGATAATAATAAACAACTCACCAATGTTTAAATTATTTTAGACCTCTGTAAAGGTCTAAATGATAGACCAGCATGGTGTAGTATGGCGGTCCCCAACCTTCATCTGGTCGGGGACCACCTCCGGGGGTGGGGGAGAGCCAGCGGCCCGGCTGCCACAGATGCTCATAAATGCGCATGCCCAATTGCTGCGCATGCACGTTTTGGCCACCAGGTGGTGCTAACATGCATGCGCAGAGTTGCCGTGCATGCGTGTTTTGGCCACCAGGGGGTGCAAACGCGCATGCGCGGCAGTTCCACGCGTGCGCGTTAGCGTCGCTGGCGCGCCGGCTGCCATGCCAGCTGCCGTGCCAGCTGCCGTGCCAGCTGCCGTGCCAGCTGCCGTGCCAGCCTCTTCCCCCCCCCCCATCTCGCTGCAGGGGGAGGCAGGCGCGGCCGCTGGCGGCCCGATATGATGGCCTTTGCAGCCCAGTACCGGGCCGTGGACCGGGGGTTGGGGACCCCTGGTGTAGTAGTTAGGAGTGACAGATTCTAATCTGGAGAACCAGGTTAGATTCCCCACACTTTCACATGCAGCCAGCTGGCTGACCTTGCACTAGTCACATTTCTCATTCATCTACAAGCTAACAACTGTTATGGGAAGCATAATATTAGGCAATAAATGAAAGATTACTAGAAAATGTGAGGGAAAACTATCTTCCTTATCCCTACCAGAGTATTTTATATGGATGGTGACAGTAAACATACTGTCCCAACAAAATGAAATCTCCTACAATTCCAGGAACTAACCCAATCTATGTGTTTTTCATGCAAGGAGAAGGAAATCTTTCATTTAATTTTCCTTGTGATCTGTCATCAAACGTTTTCAAAAATGATTTCCCTGGTGCGTGGTTTTCTTTTTTTTTAATCGAATAAACTTCATGTTTTGTCATATGAAGATTCTCAAAAGAGATTCAGCAAACAAAATAACACAACAAGATTCCCCAGAGCAAAGAAGCATCTCCGGATATGGTTTGTGAGAGTGAGAACTCTCAAACAAAATGCGTGAGATACCAAGGAAGGAGCTGATCACAATGGGTTGGAACGGTCATAAGATGCACCCCATGGGAAACCATTCATGCTGTGCCGTGTGTGCTCTGCCCATAATAGAACAATGAGAGGTCAGGGACTATGACACAAATCATTTCACTTGGAGCAAATGTGCTGTGCTTCCAAAGTAGCCGAGTGGAGCCGTCTGAACAAAACTTTTCTGACATCTAGGGGAATTGATGTAAGTTATAGAAGTATTAACGAAATACTCACGTCAAATGGGAGATGGTTGCACTGCTCTTAGCTCCCTATTATTTTGGCCTCAACTCTCCACTCCACACACACACACACACACACACACACACACAGACATCACTATGTTTTCATAAGAAACTTACCCCCTCTGGTCGGCCATCCGAGGCTGTAACAATCAAAATGTAGCGATCAGTGCTTTCTCTGTCTAAAGGCTTTCCTAAGGCTAGCAGTCCCGATCTAGCAATAAAAAAATAGATATTACACCAAAACATAGCTACTAAACATCAACAAGGGTATTTATGACACTTCTCGTTATATGTAGAAATGAATATGTCTCCTTTAACACATGTCTTTTTTGGTCTTTTTCAATGGGGCAAATGTTTGTTAAAAAGTTATCATCCATTTCTAATGCTTCATAGCTGTTTTCATATGTGGATCATTTAGAAAAGATAATACTTTACGCACCACAGAAAATATTATAACCATATTTGCCCATTTACACTACCCTCTCTGTGCCTGATACTTTTTACATTACCACACCCTGTTACCATTTTTGTGCTCTTTTAGGTTAGCATGATAAAGGGTACTTCTCTCTTCTGTATGAAGCTTTCTGGATCAAGGCCACATATATTTTCCCTACAATGGAATATGAGCGCAGTATGTTTAAATCTTAATCTTCCAGTTAGTTTGTAATGTGTCAATGCCTGCAAATATATTTGTAATGTGCATTTAAAATTCTGTCTTTCACTTGAGCAGGTGGTGAAGCTGCCTTGAACCACATGAGATCACTGAATGCAGCCCCCCAAATGGAGTGGTTTCAATGGTTCCCATAAATTAGGAAAATAATTATGGGGAAAAAGTAAAGATTCATACTTAAAACTGCCTTTTATGCATATAGTATCCTAATAGCTACTCAAAGACCCATCTAATTTGTTTTATACAGGTTTTTTTTTTTTTTTAGTCAGAGCTCACATTTTAAGATATATGAAGGAAAAATCATATTGGGGATTTTTCTTGTGGGAACTACCAGGAGAGAAGGGAGAGAGAAGCTGAAGCTTGGTATGAATTCTGTCATGAATCTTTCATGTGTACATGTGAGGGAGGAAAAGAGGAGCTGAGATAGAAAGGTGTTGGAACAGACAAGGTCTGGTGTGCAAAAAAGAGAAGAAGACCCTGCAGGGGGTAGCAAGAAGACTGTTAGTGAGGTCTCTCCTGTTAAGTGTGATTTCTACTCTTAGGGGTAATTTCCGGCTTCTTCTTGGAAGCCATTGATTGATTGATTGATTGATTGATTGATTGATTCTCTCTCTCTCTCTCTCTCTCTCTCTCTCTCTCTCTCTCTCAGTTAAGCCATGTAGTCAGCTCCTATTTCTGTCTCTCCTCTGCACTATCAAGTATGGCAATTCCTAAATAAATACCTACTCTCAATTAGGGTGTGCAACCTCACTGCCTTATTTACTCTGCCAGCAACGTTATGGTTGCCCAGATCAAGCACATCACTGTTTAAGGTAGGAGAATTGCCGGAGGCTCTTGGCACAAGCAGGCGAGAACAAAGGATCAAAGATGGCCAACATCTGTGGTGCACAGCATGGCCACTTGATAGATAGGCTTACAGAAAGCAATTACCTCATCTAGAAGAAATGAATAAAGACGAGTCTGCTTGAAGTTGGAATATACAATGCACTCCAGAATCCTCAGCCAAGAGATGTTGACCAAGATGACCAAAAGACATGGGACACCCAGGATCAAAAAGCCAGAGACTTGATCATAAAGGGCTTAACATCTCTGTTTCAAGAGTGTTAGACAAGTCCACAGTTACAGCTGTTTGAGAAGAACTTGAAAGGTTTTACATTAATATGTCATTAAAAAGTCAAAATCAATGGTTAAAGATGCTATTTAGCATGAGGATGAAAGAAGACACTAATCTAATTTAATTTGATTAATGCAATAACTCATTTAATGCAATAACTCAACAGTTTTGCAGTTTTGGAAAAGATCTTCCTGATCAGGATTTAATTGTGATACTGTTATTAAGTTTGCCAAAATCATATGTGAATGTGATCTCTCAGACTGAATCTAAAGCCAGTCTGTCCCTCACTGAAGTTTTAAACTCACCTGAGGAAGTGAATAAGAACAGAATGTTTGAAAAACAATTGCAGTTTAATGAGCTGCAATTGGCTCTGGATGTGAAAACAAAGTAGTAATTTGTTACCTCTGTGGAAAGAAAGGTCATATAAAAACCGGTGTAATGCTTTTAAACAGAGGGATGCTGTTCTTAAACAAAGAGACCCAAAGACAGAGAAAAAGCCAAATGAAGGAAGCTTACAAAAATGCCTTCTATTATCACAAAATGGTTCCAAAGTTAATTATTGGTTAATTGATAGTGGCACAACTTCACATATGTGAAGTGATAAGAGTCTTTTTGAAAAGTTAGATGAAGGAAGGAAATAATCTTTGAATGTTGCTGATGGATGTTTTGTGATGGCTGAAGGGGTCAGTGATGTGCTCATAAAATGCATGCGGTCTAGTGGAAAAAAATCAAAAGATCATAGTCACAGAATGCTACATACCTTGTCTTGAAAATAATCTTATATCTATGAGAGCTCTTACAAGAAAAGGCAGGACTGTATCTTTTAATGAAAGTGTTATATAAAACTAGGAGAAGAGCAGACTGCTAGAGACAAAATGCATGGGGATTTGTATGCTCTTGATACATGCACGCAGAGAGCAAACTTCCCAAGGCAAGGCAGTCACAAGGACTGTTCTTTACCGTAGCACAGGTGGTTGGGTCACAGAGACAATTATTCAATTAGCCAGCTTGACAGCCAGAATTTAACTAAAGGCATGCATATAAGAAAATGGGTTGCTGAAGACAGATGTGTGGAAGTGAAATGGACAAGACCCAGCTTTAACAGCCAGCATAGCACAAGCAAGACACGGCACCCTCTAGAACTCATACACAGTGAGGTTTGTGGTCCAATGAAGGCAGCAATCCCTAGTGGAAGAAGATATATGATTATTCAAAATTCAGTGTAACTTACCTGATTAAAGAGAAAGGTGCTGGAAAGATTTAAAGAATATGTAGCACTTGTCAGCAAAAGATTAAAAGAAGGGAAGTCACTAGCAATTATTTGGGTCATGAAATGAACAAATGTTTGGCTGAACAAGGAATAGAAGATCATCTTACTCTCCCATATACTCCAGAGCAGAATAGTGTGGCAGAAAAGAAGAATTACTCTTTCACTGAAATGTGCAAATGCATGCTCTTTGAAGCAGAGCTACTTGAAAAGTATTGGGAAGAAGTGATCAACACTGCCACCTACCTGCAAAACAGATTACCTATCAAAGGTGCTACTAGTACACCATATGAACTGTGGTATGGGCACAAGCCCAGTGTGAATCATCTAAAGATGTTTGGATCAAAGGCACACACCTATATTCCTAAAGAAAAGCAGGCTAAGATGGACCTTTGTGCAGAAGAAGGCATTTTGGTTGGCTATAGACGAGGATGGCAAGGATATAGAATCCTTGACCCACAAACAGCCACAGTCAAGATCTGCATTGCGGTGTACATTGATGAGAAAACCCAAGAAGTATGAAGAAAGTAGATATCAGTGAATCTACATCAATGGAGAAAGATGAAGCACAGCAACCAGAAACAGTATTTCTGAGTACTATAGACCAGTGGTCCCCAACCTTTTTATCACCGGGGACCAGTCAATGCTTGACAATTTTACTGAGGCCTGGGGGGGGGTAGTCTTTTGCCGAGGGACGTCGCCGCCGCCGCCACCTGAGCCCATGCTCCACTTGCTTTCCCACCGGCGCCCCTGACTTCCTGCCGCCCACTGAGGGGCACTGCCAGCAGCAGCTGCTCAGTGCCACGCTGAGGGGGAGCCCCAGCCATGGTGGCCGCTGGAGAGCACCAAAGTGAGCCGGCAGCAACGTGGTGGGGCAGCCCTTGAGGCAGCATCCGGAGAGGAGGACGAGGAGGAGCCGCGGTCCAGTACCGACTGATCCACGGACCGGTCCCAGTCCCTGGACCGGGGGTTGGGGACCACTGCTATAGACAATGTAGAAGACACCACTGCAGAACCTCAAGAACCAGAAGGGGTTGTAGAGCTAAATATAAGATGATCATCCAGATCAAACAAAGGGATACCACCAAAGAAATGTTCTTATCTAGTAAAGGCAGAACCAAACCTCAATCTTTCACATGGGAAGACATAGAAAGGATGCCTGCCAAAGAAGCAGAAAAATGGAGAAAAGCTGCAGAAAAGATTGAATCTGTTATCTTCAAAACCAAGTATGGAGCAGAAGGGGAAGTACAAAGATACAAAGCCAGATTAGTTGCTAAAGGATATTCTCAGAAGTATGAAGATGACTACGATGAAACATTCACACCAGTGGTGGGACACACTTCAATAAGAATGCTCTTAAGCATAGCAATAGCAAGGAAGATGTATGTGGAGCATTCGGACATAAAGATTGCTTTTCTTCATGGTGAAATGAAGGAAGATATCTACATTGAACAGCCACCAGAATTTGAACAATACAAACACCTCATGTACAAACTGAAAAAGAGCATCTGTGGACTAAAACAGGCTGCGAGATGTTGGAATGAGAAACTTCATTGCTAATCAAGGAAGAATTTGAGCAAGGCAAAGTAGAACCATGCCTATTCTCAAGATATAGAGACAACAAATGGACTTATATTCTGATTTAAATTGATGATCTCATTTTACGTTATGAAGCCAAGAAGGACTGTAAGAAAGTAGAAGTGAAAGGTCTTGGAGACATCAACTACTATCTTGGAATACAAATAGAATGAAAGGAAGATGGAAACTGTCTTCTCAATCAGAAACAGAAAATCGTAGAATTTCTGGATTCCATGAATATGGAAAGTGGTACAGAGATGCGATTTGAAAACGTCTGTACATAAGTACATTGATGTGTCCAGATATTTTAGCAGCTGTTACTTGTTATGCAGAAAGGTGGAATCAGAAAGCAAATGAGACTGGAATGCAGTCAAGCATCTTGCAAAGTACCTGACTGGAACTGCAAATCTGAAACTGAAGTTACCGACTTGTGACAATTCCAGATTGGTGGGATACATGGATGCAGTCTAGACAGAAGATACTAAATACAGAAAGTCAACTAGTGGGGTAAGCTGAATATGTATCTTCAGCAGAACCATCCACACAACTGAAATGGATACTGCAACTAATGCAAGACTTTGGGATAGAGGAACCCAAACCAGTGCAACTTTTTGTAGACCATCAACAGTGTATCAAGCTTGTACTATCAGTTCAAGAACTAAACACATTGATGTGAAGCATCCCCTTGTAAGAAATATGAAGGAAGATAGGCTTGTTGAGTTGGACTACTGTCCTACAAATGAAATGATTGCAGCAGATGCACTCAAGCCGCTCCCTAGAGAAAAGTTTTAAAGTCTACATAAAAAAATAACTCTTGTGAACTTTGTACACTAGACCTTGAGACGGGGTGTTGGAATAGGCAATCTCTGGTGTACAAAGAAGAAAAGAAAATTCTGCAGGGGGCAGCAAGAAGACAGTTAGATGGATAGTGAGGTCAGGACCTCTTCTCCTGTTAAATGTAATTCTTTGTTTCCAGATTGCTACTCTTAGGGGCAGTTTTCTGCTGCTTCTAGAAGCCACAGATTCTCTCAGTTAGACATGTAGTCACCTCCTATCTCTGTCTCTTCTCTGCACTATCAAGCAATGGCAATTCCTAAATAAACCTCTACCTACTCTTAATCAGGGTGTGCAACCTCACTGTTTTATTTATTCTGCCAACAAAAAGTTAGGTGTATATACTGTCATAAATCAAAAGAATTGAAAGTTACACATTATGGATGGTGAGAGACATCAAGCAGTTTAGCAAAGGTAGGATAAATAGTTTAAGTGAAAATTGACTCATATTGATATAAGGTCACAGTCTGATAAATTCCTAATTAAAATTAAAATTCCTAACAAGTGGGTTCTAAAGATCTATTGGAGATTGTACTAAGGAAATCCAAATCTCTGCTTAAAGCAGGATGAGTATTTAATTACTTGATGCATTTTAATTCAGTACTTTAATATTGTATACACACTTTAACAATCTTTTTGTAGGACAGTAGCTTCCAAATCAGTAACAATATATCCAGAAAGATTAAAATGTTCCCCCACTGGATTCTGTATGTTGGTCTTGTGTCTGATTTGTATTGATTCTCCTACACAAAGACTGATACATTTGTCCAAATGTAGCCAGCAGAAGGGCATTGTTGGCACATGATAGCATATATAAAATTGAATGACGTACAAATAGGTGAGCTCAGAATGATGTAGCCCATGTTGTAAGGCCATGTTGTTAGGTCCTGTGACAGTACTGCCTAAGTGCACATGGGCAAAAGATAGCATTTTGCTCTGCATGGTTAGTTCTTTGGTTTGTTTCTGAGGAAGTGAACTGTTTCTCATGAAAGCTCATACTGAAATAAACATTGTTAGCCTTTAAGGTGCTACCAACCTTTGGTTTCATTTTTCTACAATTGACTGACATGGGTATCTCTTTGCAACCATGTAGTTCAACCGTATGGAAAGGAAACCTTCCCTTTCTTGCTCTCCCATCATAACCATTCCTTCAAATGCAACCCTTTAGTTTTCCCCTCAGGGATGAATGACAAGCCATTGTCTAATATGGGAAACAAAAGACATTCAGAGACACTGTTGGGATGGGGAATACCATTTGCCTCTAGTGATCTTGGGATCAGCATGTGTTTCCTTATGTTATCTGTACCTGTTTCCTGTTCCCTGTAAACCGCCCTGAGCCTTCGGGGCAGGGTGGTATATAAATAAAAATAAATAAAAATATAAAGTATGGTCTGTTCACTCTCGCCGCCCCCCTGCACAGAGCTCAGTGGGAACTATTGAGAAGCATGCCAGCCCCTATCTGCACAATACTGTACCAAATTCTGTGATCGTAATAGAATGTTATCAATCAGCTTTATTGTGTAGACATAGCCATTATATAGAGAACACTTACTTTTTCAGCTGTAGATTTAACACCTATTGAGGCCAATATGAGTTATAGCTGATTCATATATTACATAGTCCTTGTGACCTTCTTGGGGACAGTCAACAGATGGGTTCTAGGAATTCCCCACTAGAAACTTATGTTCCAGACATGTGTGGACTTGGTTCATATCACAACCTGTTCACAAGGACTGTACCATTTTCTGACATCCCGGGGTTCTGCTTTTTGACTCTTGGGGAAAACTTAACTGTACTAGTAGTTATACTCCTAAAACTTTTTCAGATTAGAAAAACAGCACAATGGGTGAATTTAAGAACTCACCTTCCCAAATCCTACGGTTCTGAAATAGGCATGAGTGTGTCTGGGAATTAAATTCCCACTCCCAGTATACATTTGGCCAAATGTTTGTTTTTGTTTTTGTTTTTTGTTTTTTTTTGATGTGGCATATATTTGAATAGGCCCTTGGACCTAACATTTTTATATTGTGTTTAATATATTTAGGCATGATATATTTTTCAAGAGGAATCATACTCTAGGAAGGATAAAAAGAATGATGGAACAGACCTTGTCTCTCTATGACCGTTTATGCACTGGGAACTTCAGTGCCCCAGCTCCCATGCAGGAAGACAAATTGGAGGCGGATGAGGTGCCCCAGGCCAAGTGTTCCCCCATGTGGGTTCAGGAAGAGGTGGGGCAACCTGCTATGACTAAAACTCCAGCCTGCAGCCTGGCATGAAACCTCCAGTGCATATACGGTCTACGACACTTACAGTGCCCCCTGCATGAATTTAACATTGGTGTGGAATGCAGTATGGGTTAGAACTGAAACTCAAGAGGAAATCTGCAATAAATCTCCCTCTTGTACATGGGAAAGTCCTATTAAAGAACTGCTTTGCATCAATCTGAGACATCCCATCACTAAAGACTGACCACCATTGACAGCATATACACCCTATTGCGCCTCATTAGATAAGCTGTCCGCAGGAGTGGTTTCAGGATTTGCGGGCCTGTAGCACCAGAGCCAGTCTAAGGGTTTGCGGGGCCCCAGCAGAGTACAATTGCAGCAGGAACAGCCAGACTGGGTCAGAGGGCCCCCATACAATGGAAAGGGGTGTTACTCTTAGTGTCCTTAAATAGGGAAAAGGGGGAAGGAGAGAGGCTATGACCTTGATCCATGGGCGGAGGGCACCTTGTGGGGCCTCTGGAAGTGGAGGGCCTGTAGCATGTGCTACATGTGCTACACTGATAAACTGGCCCTGGCTGTCCATTCCATTAAAAAACCCACAAATAGATTAACAAGAGTTGTGGCACCATAGAGCAAATCAAATCAAAAAGTGCTATATTAAAAAAAAACCAAAACTAAAAACAAAAGCACTCCACCTTTGCTGGAAACCTGGACTACTCTGCATTTTGTTTGCAGGCTTTACTTTTAATTTAATGGCACTAAGAATAACCCAAGCAGCATCCAGAGAAAACGAATTACAAGGCATGTGTGATTTCATCATTAACTTCTGCTGATGTGGAAGCTTTGAATTGTCAATGCAGAGGCATCTTTATTATACCACTGTGAGGAAACTGTGTGCTTTCTTTACAGCTTTCCTAATTTGGCTCTGTAAGTAATGTAAGAAGAGTACCTGTTTGCATGGAACAGGTGGACTAGCAATCAGAATTCATGACTAAATGTTCAGGAGATCAGCTGACTGCACATACTAAATGACAGATTTCCTTTCTCTGTATGTTAAGTAGAAATCGTATGGATGACTAGCAGACATTTCCCTGTGGAGCTGGGTGCGCTATGGCTATTCTGATACATCAATTTTCACACTCAGACCAGCCTGCTGAAACTATGGGCAGCTTTCGAATAAAGTGAGAAGTTGTTATAGAGCCATTTGTGCAAACAGACCTTCAGTGGGTCTGTTTCCTACATGCTGATTCCTACCTCGAAGGCTCTAAGGGGCTGAGGGCTGGCATGTATGAAGGACCCTTTCCTCCTCTAATGTCCAGGTCACCAGGGGGCTGCTTGATGAAGACTATTTCAGGCTGCTGACTACTGTTTCAATGCCTGCTCTATTATTTAACATTAATAATGGTCACACTTGTTGCTTTCATAGATATATATATGGGGACATATATCATATATATCATAAGGGGATGTATGCTTGGATTTGGTCCACATTCTTTGGCCTGATTTATAATGTATAAGTGAAAGTTCTCTTAACCTGACTTTGATGCCAAGAGAAATCAGGAGCAAGGAATTTGTTTTCTACGTGTCAAGAGACTCTGTGATGAAATACATTTGGGTGGGAGGGTAAAGATCTGACCTGAAAAAAACCTTTACAAAAATGTAAAGTTTTTCTCTCTGAGCACAGAACAGTCAGGAAGCAGGGAGACAGTCTAATGGCTTTCCAGCCTCACCTCAGCTCTGTTTTAAGAAATGGTAATAGGTCCAGATAAATGGGCCAGTCACACACACACCCCTCCAAAAAAAGAACAAGAAAAAGAGATTTGGAGGAATTAAGATTAGAAAAACTTCAGGAAGAAATTTCTGGATACTTCAGGTAAAGCTTCCTTGACCTGGCCTGACTGGGTTAGTGGGATGGGAAAGCTCCTGGAAACAAGGAGGAAACTCTGTTTTGTGCTGAGTCTGCCAGATCAGACAGAACTCGTAACTGAGGTCTGGAGGAGGTGGTCATGGCTACGTGCTGGCCTGGACAGCTGAAGGAAGCTACAAGATAATGGAAACTTTGTAGAGATCTATAAAAGTTTAAGCTAAGGAGCCTGTTCTATATTTAACATCTGATAGAGCATGTATATAGAGAGGGGTAGATAAAAATGCATACCAATTTCACTTGAATTCCTTGTTAAATCTGGTGCTGTGCTAAAAGTATGCTTGTGAAAATTATCTTTTTAATAAATACTTTTTAACATTTGAGGCTGGTTGTGTCTCTTTGTACCACATAAATTTCCACCATCTTGAACATTCCATTTTAAAGGGAGTGTCAGGGAGAAGGCAGTTAGTTAGTAAATAATTACTCTTCAAGGGGCTTACGAGGCAGTAAACCAGGGGTAGTCAAACTGCGGCCCTCCAGATGTCCATGGACTACAATTCCCATTCGCTGGCAGGGGCTCATGGGAATTGTAGTCCATGAACATCTGGGGGGTCGCAGTTTGACTACCCCTGCAGTAAACCTTTCCTTGTGGTGACAAGGCGCAAGGTCTCAGGAGGGAAGTGATCCTCCCAGCGGGCAATTCCTAGAGAGCAGGTGGTGGTGGTGAATTACAGGAGAGTAAGAAAAGCCCTTCCATTGTTCAGAAAATCTTGAAGGGCAGGGTAGAACAGGACCTGCAGGCTGAAGAAGGACCATTCCTCCACAGCCCCTATTAGGATATGGACCATAGTACAAGAGGAGAAGATGTTTCAGCTTTCTGTTCTGCATGGTTTTCCTGACACAAAATACAACCAAGAGGTGTATCTATCCCATTGGGTGATTGGGCATATTCTTCAGAAACTCCTGAACTAGCTTGCGTAAGAGTTTGCTATTCAGTTTCTAACACTTTCCCTTTCCTATATAAACAAAGAAATAGAATAGACAGAAAGTGGGTTGAGAATAATTGTGTGAACTGGGAGAACTACAATATCTGTATCGAAAATTAAACATGATAGATGACTCTGTCATTCTTAGTTTATAATATCTAATCTCTCATAGCAGTTTTCACAGTGACAAATAAAGGCTTTTTTTTTTTGCTTAACTGCTCTTGAGGAATGAGAACATAATGATAAGCCTTGCCATACTTTTCCAAATTTCTTTAAAAAGAAAAGTTCTCAACTTCTCCTTCCTTCCCCCTTTACTGTAATTAATATTCAGGCAAGTAATAGCTTTGCAAATGACAACTTCTTAAAAGAAAGAAGGTTTCTGCTATTTCTGGGACATGTGCTTTCAAATGTTCTATGACTTTTCTTTATATTAATTAAGCAGCCTAAAAGCTTTCCTGATTAGTAGTGCCTGGAATGTCTGGTGGTGAATTCAAACAATAACCCTAAAAGGTCTCTCTTTACTGAAAAGGGAAACACATTTTATTTTCAGGACAAGGAACTGTAAGTTTTTTTTAATGTTACTGTCATAAGCAGAAAGCTGGTAAGTCTAATGGCTTCTAATTAATCCCAGGTCACTCCTGTAATGGACGTTTTCATCTCAGTGGGTTTTACCTAGTCAAACATTTAAAATAAATAAATGGTCTAGGGTGTACAATTTCAGTACCATTCACAGAGCTCCTATTAGTGTCTGAAAGCTCAGCTACAAACAGCTGAACCCCTCTGATTACAAGCTGCCTTATTTGCACCCAATCTGCATATTCAATTGGAAGTCAGAAATACAGTCACAGGCATTGTACTACTTACGTCCGAGAAAGGTTAAACACTTGCTGGGGATCTCCGTTCTGGATGATATATGTTATAGGGTCACCCTCTCGATCAGTTGCCTTTGGAAGAACAACACAAGCCAGCATTAGGATCTAGATTGTGACAAGCCTCTCTCTTTTTATTCTCAGGATGAGGGGGGGAAATCAATTGTGATGGACAGCACATTTTAAATGCTAATCAGCTCATTCATAACAATTAAAGAGGTGACAGCTTTGACTCCAGATCAGTTGATAGTATATGTTTCGACCCCTCCAGAGAAAGGCTGTATTTTGGCTGCATGGAGAATTTGCTCTCAATGAGCATGATAATTGCTTATCGGAATTCCAGGAAATTAGAATATTTGCATGCTTGAGCTTTAATCAACCATGACTGACAGAACATGAGGCAATAAAGAGTCTTTCGGCAAGCGATTAATTCTCCAGCTTATTTTCAAACTCACTAAGTAGGCATTATTTATAACCGTATATCTTAAAATAAGTACAATAGCAGTGTTTAAATCTTACACTCATTTTGGATGCTTCTTAAAATATGCAGGGTTAAAAAAAATCATATTGAAAAATAATATACCTAAACAGAATGAATAGTTTACTGGAAAATGTAATTAATTAAATGGGATGTACTACCTGGAAACAAGCAATGTATGCTTTTAAAACACAGGGAACAATCCAGCTAAATTGAAATATCCTTACTGATTTCAATGGGAGCATTAAAAATGTGCTTATGACTCTCTCAGTGGAATAACAAAAAATGGAATGTTTAACTTTGTGTTCCCAGTCATTTTCAGTGTGGTTCAAACATGACTATCTCAGCCCTACCATTGAGCACTGCCTTTCTAAAACTTCTAAATTGACAGATGTCAAATTATTTCACAAAGCTATGAATGTCTCCGGCTCAGCTTAATGTGACAGGCAGGTTGCAGGAACCAGACAACGAGCAAGTCATGCGGACTTCTTTCTATGGCACTGCAACCTGTCTGTCGCTCACATCTGTGTGTCTGTGTTAGAAATGGACACAGCCATTCGTGTTTGCTTCTTATTAGCTAAAGCTGCATCTTGTTCTTACTTTTTCTTCCTGATGAAGAGGGCTATAAATCACTGCTTTTGCGAGATAGTCTGCAAATGTCAGAAAACATGCAACACATGTTTGATGAAATGGTAAGCCATTGGTATCAATCTAATAATCTTAGGCTTGTCCAAGTAGGGGCTTTCCATACAGTGAATTTAGAGCTATGGGCAATGGATAAGGTTATAACACAACATCAAGATTTTCCTTTTAGCACCTCTGAGAAAGGAAAGTGGACCAAAATGCATTGGGTGAAGACTGCAATTAAAGTACTTTTGATGGCACCTTTAGATATTCTATTACTGGACAAGATTATCAGCTTCTGTTTTTAACAAACTGTTAAAAGGCAAAGGATAATAGGCCAGTAAAAAGGTTTTTCTGCCCCTAAGTGCAGCAAAATAACTTTTTTTTGGTGTTGGAGGATCATGAACACTCTGGGTCAATTATGTGAACTGTGGCTGTCACTTGCTGGCTGGAGTTGCCACGGAGGCTGAAATTCAATGTCTTTTATATGAAAAAGTCAACAAGTTCGTCATATCCTGCCACCACCATGATGGGGATAACCACCCCTCTTTTAATATTTGCCTGCCAAGAAATGGATCACATTCCTCATAGGGATACCTGAACACCTGCCAGTTCAGCTCACTGCTGGTTTACCATCAGTGGCCAGGCAATCAGCTAACTGATGGACCACTCATCTGTTCTCAGCCTGTTTGTGTGCACAGGCTACTGGCCACTAATGAGAGTTAGCTTTTGATCTCCTGGTGAGGAAATTTTGGTCCGTACCCAGCAAAGTTTTTTAGGGAGCCAACTCCCAGTTGATCAAGTCAGATTATGTTGATTTTTCACTGGACTCTTTTCTGCTTCCTTCAGTTGCTGAAATGCAACTGTGTATGATCAGAAGCTCAGCTGATTTCCCTTCTCTTCTTTCCAGCCTAAGCAGTCTGCTTCAGCTGCAATGAAAATTGAGAAACAAGCTCTTCGCTCTTCCTACTGCAGAGATTAAGAGCACTGCATCTGTCTCCATCCATTTTGGGGCAGGGGGAATACAAACAAGCTCTTTGACTGCCTTTTGTAAGGCAGAAATCAAAATGGTTCAATACCTGCCAGTTCAACAGCACCTAGCACGGAGGGCAGAGCTTCCTTTTGCAACATGACTGTGTATCTATTTTGCTAAAACGGTTGGGTGGATAAGATGAGGTCCCCCATTGGCTTTGACTTCATACCAACAGGTGTCTGTAAACTTAAGTGTTTGGTAACAGTTGCTCAGTGCAATCCATCAAATATCCCTCATCAGCTCACAGCTGAACAAGGTAAATTTGTCTGAAAAACTGGTTTGCTGAGACATTTCTGGCATCCTTAATCCCTGTGCTGATCCCAGTCAGTGGAAGTGACCAGCAGACCTAAAAGCATCCTATACATTTGCACTGCAATATTAAAGACAACTGAAAAAGCCAAGTATTGAAGCAAGAACAGCATTGACAAACCCTTATAGTCATGACTTGGAAATCCCTTTTGTAAGTTACAGCAGAGAAGCAGAACAAAATATTTATCTATTAAACCAGTCTCTCTGGTTTCACAACTCAATTTACACTATGCATATGTACTGTACTATGGCAACACCAGGAAAGATGTGTCGGTTCATATGTGTGTTGGGGTGTGAGGCATTAGAGATGTGGCCTGAAAGCCAAGGGGGCAGTGGTCCAAAAAAGTTAGAGAACCACTGATCTAGAATAAACTACTCCAATGCACTTTGCATGGAGCTGAAACCAAAGAGTGTTCAGAAGCTGCAGCCAGAATGCTGACAGTGGGTTGTACAGACTATATCACTTCAGTCCTACTCTACTTACACTGGCTCTCAATTTGCTTCCAGGCTCAATTCAAACTTTTGTAAACACTCAAAGGATTGCCTATCCCTGTAAGACCTTGGTCATCTACCATTAGAGGCCCTGATTTGGATGCACCTATCATCTGATGTTAGGCTGGTGGCAACCCAAGAACAGGCCTTCTCAGGTGAAGCCCTAAAATTATAAAATTTGTTCCCCATGGAGAATTGTCTCCTGCTATCATTATTCATTTCACACACAGAGACACTCTCAGTAGCACTTTAGAGAAATTCAACGATCTTTTGGAGGGCTGAGCTTTCAACAGTCAAAGCTCACCTGGTCAGACACAAGTGGAAATGGAAATCTCTAAGTCATTATATCCTTGCTATATCGCCGATCATGGTCTTCCACTAGCAAATGACGACTATGCAACTTAATGATATTTAAGAATATTACTGTAATGTTTTGACTTTCTACATCCTTGGGAACCTCAACTGCCTGGAAAGGTGGAATATGAATGGTTTAGGTAAATTAAAATATAGTGGAATGGAGAAACATGTACACTACACAGAGCTTTTTAGAAAGTGAGATAAACAATGTGATAGTTTAACAGCATAATAACTGTACTCTTATCTCAGATCTATAGGACTTCCATTCAAAAATGCCCAGGGCATTTAACATTTCTTTCTCACTGCTTTAACACAGCTATATATGAAGATCTGAAGAATCTTTACCATAAAATCTGCTATGCTTAATGAATGAACGTATTTCACATAAGACATTGTAGACATTTTCAGGCATTATGTTTTTGGTGGTTCTCACATTACTTCCTGGCAAAGCACCCTGTGTGCAGTCTTTTCCATGTACCCTTTTGCAGGGGTAGTGAAATGAAGTATTTTCCAGATTCAGTACTCAAAACAGAAAGGCCAGATTTGTTGTGAGCACACTCCTCCATGTCAAAGCCTGAATATTTATATGCTGCCCTATTCATGCAAGATATCGGTTGTTTGCAAAACAAGGATCACAGGTAGTATGCTTTATGGCTGCGCAAGGCAGTAACACCAAAACATAATGATTGAAAATGACCATGGTTTTTACACTGTATTGCATGCAGAACCCTGAGTTTCATCAGAAGCTTATTGGAGGACCTCAGAGAGAAGATATAAAATGGTGGGTAAGTTTCCCTGAAATACAGCTTGTCCATCACTATTGTCCTCTATAGCATGTAGCCAAGAGATTGGTGGCAGTATTCTAGCATGCACAGTGTTTGTTGGGCTGTCTCCATGAAACCTGGCTGGCATCTGATGTGTACTCTATAGGCCTCCTCACAATCCTCTGTTTCAAACACATATGGTGGCAACATGCAAGAGGTGAAACAGACAAAGGAATATGGAAAGGGTTTCAGTGATCTGAAGCAACCATAAGCAGAAAGAGCTCTGTAAATGCTTACATTGAAGCATTCTGTACCTGCAAATTTAGCAAAATGGCACCAATTCTCATAGCCTCACTGATTTCAAGACTGTACATCTGCTGGGGGAAGCGAGGTGGGCTCTGATTGTTTGGAGGAAGGACCTCAATGTAAACAGTAGTGATGGAGCTCCTGCAATGACACAAAAGAACAAAACCCAATCAAACACCAGACATGATGTTGTCCATTCTTCAATCAAAGAAGCATTCAGGCCAAGCAAGAATTCCAGTTCAGCAACAATAATGGGACTCCTCCACTGACTTTTATCCATTCACTCTAATGGCATAAACCACTCTGTGTGAACTGACACCAAAGGGCACAGAAATCCCTGGTTCATGCTGACTTCACAAGTATATTGATAACGTGGTATTTTTTGCACTAGGATCTGGGAAAGACAGTTTCCAATCCCCTCTTTGCCATGGATACTTGCTGGGTGATTTTGGGCCATTCATTTTCTCTCTGTCTAACCTACCTCATAGGGCCACTGTGAACAGAGAACACCATACACTGGTGTTCTCCTTGAGAAAAAGGGATAAAATACATACTACATAAATAAAGTATATTATGTATTAAGTAATATTTAACAGGTATTTAAATTTCACCCTACTGAGAAACTATTTCACAGTCCTCTGCCCTATAGTAGTAAGATTAAAATGTAAAAGATTATCAAAAGATTAACTTTGGACGTAGAAAAGAAAAGATGGGTCAGATGGACTGCGTTAATTACTGATATACAGATTTAGGAATATGTTATAATTATTTATTTTCTAGGTTATTCATAGTTTACCATTGGCACTGAGACTCAGACCCATTATGCACGGGAGGAATAACGCAAATTCGGGGTGGAATGGCGGCGACTAAAATCACCGATAACGCATGGTGCCGGCTGCAACCGGCCACAGCTTCGATGCATGCCACCGAAAAAGCCACGTTAGTGAAACGCGGAAGAAAGCGCAGCTTCCGGGTGACCGGGGCGCAACCAGAAGCGCTGCTGGGATCGCCGCGTGCATAGTCGGTTACTCTGGGTTTTGCCGCCGTTGCGCCCTGTCCCGTGCATAATCAGTGTGCTTCGCGTCTTCCCCGTCCGCGTTTTCCATGTGACCCGAAATCGCCGTTTTGGTGGCCGTGCATAATGGGCCAAAGCGGATTACACAGGGTAAACTAAATACAATCAATTCTATATAAAATATAAATCTTTGTTAACTCTGTTCCTGTAGGTCAGTTATTTCTATTTTAAGAAATGCAGGTTACTGACAACTTTCTGAAATCACTGACAGTAACAACACAGCTCCCCCTTTATGTATACATATATATGTAGTCCTGCCAAGGACTGAACTTGAGGTGTAAGGGAGGATCAAGATTCTCAGTCTCTGACTGGCTCAGAGCTGGCTGGCTTCCCCACAGGAGCCAGTGGATTCAAATGGCTGATTGGTCAGCTTGTGGCAGGATCCTCTCGTGATTCAATCTGTTGAAACCATTGTATATCCAATTACCTGCAGCTATGGGTTGATCCTTTTTTTGGTGACTGTATATATTGGGGAGTTTGGGGATTAAAATCAGTAAAGTTGTGGTGCTACTTATATCATGTGTTTTTACCAATAAAGGGTTGCAACAATTCCAGTGTTCCTGAACATACGGATCCAACAATATACATACATACCCCCCTCTCATATATACTTAATCCAAAACATTTCTTTTAATTATTCTCCAACTAGAACAGTATGGGAATACCATCTAAGTTTTTCTAGCACTTGGTCCTATTATCTCATATCTGCACCTCTCTGTTGGGAAGGCAGAAATCTGGACTTCTAGTTTATTATGTCATGGAAGTTAGAGTTTTGACAATGCATTGTTTTTAATGCCTTTCACTGCAGTTCTATGTTCTTTGTTTGTGCTAATAATCCCAATTTATTAATGTTTTATCCCATGTTCTCTATTTCAGATGAAAAGAGGAAAGAAAGGGGAAACACAATCTTGTTCTACCACATCACCATCTCCAGAAGAAGAAGAGTTGGTTCTTACATGTCACTTTTCTCTACCAGACGAGTCTCTCGTTTGCTTCTGGCCACCTGCTGCCTCCACCACCACATCCCCCTCTTGACCTCTGTTACATTTTACACACCATTTTGGGCTGCCACAGCAACCCAAAATATAGCCTGAATTGTAGTGGTATGGTTTTGACAGTGTCCATGCAAGCAAACCCTTATAAAAAGGGCAAGAAGGGGAGAGTATACAGCTTATAGATTGGTTGCTGGCAAAGTTATAATTAACACAGTGCAATCTATAAAGTGATAAAAGCATTCACCATACAATATTATACTATTGCTCCCTATATGGTTTATAGTGTATTTTAGAATAGATTTAGCTTCAAAACTAACAATGGAGTAGACAGACAACCATCCAGTTTATCAATAATCCCTGAAGTAAGAAAAAGGGGGGAAATTCTCAAAAGGTCCCTTAAGTATGTCATAGTTGCATTTTATTTACATTAATTTTAGAAAGATTAAAAGTATATCCCCTGCTTGTCAGTTCTGCAATTAATCCACATGGGTTATTGGAGAAGCACTAACAAAATTAAAAATGTTCAGAATTAGACTATTGATGTAATGATCATTGTCAGTGACATGGATCTTACCCATACAAATGTGTCAATTTAAAAATAAAAGTAAAAGAATTCCTAAGTATTCTACTAGAAGGTGAAGCATGGATAAAGCATGGATAAAGAATGTGTGGATCCAAATGCAGCCTGTGGATGATGGCATGGCATGAGCCATCACTGCCTTCTTTTTCTCCTAATTACATCATAGGTTTACAGGAAACTACAGGAATTAAGACTACAGTAATATCCAGTAGGGAAGGCATTGGCAAACCATCCTGTATTGAGTCTGCCATGAAAACGCTAGAGGGCATCACCCCAAGGGTCAGACATGACCCGGTGCTTGCACAGGGGATACCTTTACCTTTATCTTTACTATCCAGTTGTTAATGACCCTGTGGAAATTCTGGAGAACCCTGAGGAATGCTCAAGGCACAGCCAGCACCTCAAATATTTCTCTTTACCCTGGCTCACAGCTGTAGGAACCCTGGAAGTGATAAGAAGCATAAGCCACACTGGCCAACATCTCCCTGCTACCTGTGTCACAGTGCTTGTTTCAGTTGCTTTGGCGGAGAACCAGAGCTGTACCCAAAGCCAATGGCCTGGCATGACACTATTCAGGGCATGTGTCAGGGGCTGTACCTCTCTTTTCTATACAATGATTTATGTATTTATATTTTATTTATAATTGGCTTTTATATAGCCCCTCTCCGCAGGTTCAGGGTGGTTTACATACTAAGCCAATAAAACCTTGTAATATTAAAAATTCCATAAGCACATTAAACACATAATAAAACCCAATACAAACACTCCATTCCCACCAGTAGCGCCACTCCTGCCCACTGATATAGGCCCTCATGAGAAAAGGAAGAAAAGGAGGGACACGTGGAGAGAAGAAGGGGAAGGCCCACTCAGTATTTAGGCTGCCATGGCCTCAACCATAGGCCTAGCAGAAAAGCATCATTTTACAGGCCTTGAGGAACTTTTACAGTTCTGTCACGGCCCAGATCTCAGCTGGCAGTTCATTCCACCAGGCCAGCTAAAAGGCTGAGAAGACTCTGGCTCTGGTTGAGGCCAGATGGACATCTTTAGAGCTCCAACTCTAGATCACCAACTAGTATTCACTGATTATAATGGCCTTTGGGGGGCATATTGGTAGAGGTGGCCCCTCAAATACACGTGGGCCCAGGTTGCATTTGACTCTATAATACTTGAACATAAAGGTCTTTATACTACAAATACTCTAGAAGCAATCCAGAGAGACAGACGTTAGGATATGGAGATTGTTCTTCCTCCCCATCTTCAACCCAGGGCACATATACAGAAGTGCTAATCTTTGTTGTATAAACATCGCCAATTTCTATATTCTCTGTTTACAGAGAAGAGTCACTTCTACATTTACCTATGCATAAATGTGTCATGTGTATCATTATCTTACAAACACTTCTATTTGTGCATTTAAGTGGGTTCTGGGGTAAACCGGATCTTAAATCTAGATTTTATGATTGCCCTTTTCGATGCAAACCCTTAGATCTGAAAAACAAAACGTAATAATCCCAATAATCCATGCTAGCCAGACGTGTTAAAGTATGCTGGGAAACCATTTGTTTGTTTGTATTTCGGTCAAATAGCCACGAGAAAAGAGTTCATCTTTCCCTATTCTGAAGTTCCCAGCTATAACAAATTGAGATGAGAAACCAAACGACTTTGCTAGTGCAAATGTAACTTTCCTTGGAGTGTATTTCATTGCTTGTTCTGTGTTTGCACAGCTTGTAATTTGTGCTCCAAATTGAGCTCAGGCACATGACAAGATTGCATCTTCGGGATAAAAGGTTATCTCCAGCTCAGCAATCCCTTCAGTTCCAAGATATTTGGCGATATTACCATTGCATGACAGTAGTCAATTTACAGAACAAACAATTCTGCGTTCATTGCTTAGTTTTCCTCTTTTCCTCTTTCATATCCTCAGTCTCTTAAACAAATTTATAAATATAGATGCAGGAATTTTAGCACAACTATTTACTTTAGAAAACAAACAAACCTATTATTGTGCTCTGTGCTGAAATATACAAATAACGATATGCTGATGTGTATTTATTTGCATTAAGAAGTCACAGTAACACCACTACTGTGCATGATTTTGGAGGGGAGACCTGCAGTCCATGGTCTTAAAGGGATTATATGTTTGTCAAAGGAACAGTTCACATGCCTCTTTCTAAGGAAACCAAATCAATGGACTCATGTTCTTTTGATGATAATTATGATACTTTACACCTTTTATGAATCATGATGATGTGGAAAGGTTAATTTCTCAGCTATGAGCAGGTTAAGAAAAATTAATTATAATGTTAATTACCTTCTCTGTGCCAACGGAGTATTGTCAGAGGCTTTGACAGTGAGGGCATAAGAACGTCCTACCGACAACTCCACTCCGGATGCAATGGTTATAAGGCCCGTTTGTTCACTGATTACGAAGTCACCCTGATCCCCAGCCAGGATTTCATAGATAATTTGCCCGTTTGGCCCTTCATCTGCATCCATGGCCGTGAGCTGCAATCAAAAATCAGAAGACACATTTGCCACACTAGGATAGTTGTCAGAGCAAATAACTAGGTTATAGCACTACTCAAGTTAAGGCGCTTTGTAACTCCTGTGAAGTCTGTCCTGACCGAGACAAAACAAATCCAAAGTCCAGTGGCAGCTTAAAGACTAACAACATTGACTTATGCATCTTGTTTCTAAGTAGCCCTTCCTGGCAACTAACCACCCCCTACCTTGAAGAAATCTATTTCAATGCATCTGAAAAAGTGTGCATTTGTGGGAAAGCTTATACCCAGAATTAAACTTTGTTGGTCTTATAAGTGCCACTGGATCAAACTGTTCTAACATTTATTTCAGTGAGTTTTTGAGAGTCAGAGCTCACTTCTTTTTGATTCTGGTCCCAGCCTGGTGGAACGCTTGGCCAAAGGAGACCAGAGCCCTGTAGGGCCTTAATCAGTTCCACAGGGCTTGCAAAACAGAGTTGTTTCACCAGACATATGGTTGAAGTAAAATATGACAACAAAAGTGCTGGCCTCACTGTTGAGATAGAAGGAAGACTGGCTCTCCAAGACGATCTAGAATCCTCACCCCCCCAAGATTTTATCAAAATGGACTGTATATCAAGATTTTAATGAACTTACTGGTTTCTAAATTATTATTATTATCATTATCATTGTAATTATTATAATTATCATTCAGATGCAATGGAAATAAAGAAAATAATTTTCCTCCTGTCTATCCAGAAAATGGGAGGGAGAAAAAGGCAAAGGAAAGTCTGGCATCATAAATCAGGTATGATTCTCAATGTCAGGGACTTGAAAGGTTTAGATTATTAAACATAAAGGATGTGGGATGACGAGAGAGGTCAGAGGTTCTAGCCTCTGTCCCGTGCAGTAAAGATAAACAGAATTGTGTTTTAGAATTGCAATAAAGTAAATAATAAAATGATTAAAGAAAAATTAGTCTGAAACATGAGAGAATTGTAGGGTTTATTTTGGGAGGGGGAGTGCTTGAGGAGGGTTGGAAACACCAGTGCTGGGAACCCTTGAGAGGTGGGAGTAGTGATGAATGGCATCACAGCAATGCTATGATGTCCCTTCTTGAACAAAGCTGGAAGTGACATCACCATGTCAGTGTGATGTTCTAGGTTTCACTCAAAATTCTATGGAAACAGAAAGACTTTGTAGTAAATTCTAGAGCATCAAGTTAATGCAGTGATGTTACTTCTGACTTCATGCCAGAAGTGATGTGTTGTTGACACCTTGCCAATTCTTCCTTCTCCATTTTGCTCTTGCTGTTCCATCTAGCGGCAGGAGAAACAGTGGGGGCTAGGGGGGAGTTCATCCCCTATAACAAGCCTTATTTTTATTTTATTTTCAAATGTATTATTAGATTTATTACCTGCTACTATCATAAAACATCTTGAGTTGGGTTGCAGAATAAAATCTCACATCAAATAAAAACATTAAAACATTGATATTACAAGATAACAAACTCTGGCAGCAAAAAAAAAAAAATCAACTCATCCTGTATCCACCCTCGACCCTCCCCCAGTCAACCTCCACTCTCTCAGTGCCTCAGGGCATAGATTTCCAGGGGTGCTGACTATTGTTCTGAAGGAAGAAAGGAAAATCTCTATACTGAACACATGCCTAACAGCAAGAGAAACAAAGTGATTTCTTTTCATTCAGTTTTGTCATTTCAATTCTATTATACTCTGCACATCATGTGTGTTTTAGTATCAGGCTGGAGGACTCTGCACAATGGAAGACTCATGCCTAGCATCCATGAAACACAATCTTATTTTAAACATTTCACAAAAGTATATTTTATTTTAATGATTAGTGTGTGAAACCATGACATGAATGAATATCCAAAATCTTACTTATCTGAACAAACTCTAGTTTTGTCACCTTTGCTTTTTACCTTGTCTTCCCTGCAGAAGCCTGATAGATATCCTAAACGGCATTGTGGCTAGGGGGGTATCAGGGAACAATTCAGGTTTAAGCCAGAACTTCGTGTTTTAACATAATGCAAATAATAATGAAACATTACTGCAGGTAATAAACCAACTTCAAACTGGCTTAACCTACCCCAACGACAATTAGTCCACATTAAAACAATCAAATTAATCAAAGTTTAATTAAACCATGGGCTGAATTTTATAAACCACAAGGTCCTTGCAGATGGGGATCTGACTTATCACCCTCTTCTCATGGTATCCCTATGACCCCAAAGCTCATAAACAAAATGCTATGAAACATGGGGGTAAGGTTGCCAGATGCCTCTTGGTAACTGATAGGGAATGGGGGGACTTACTGGGAGAGGCAGAAAGGCCATCTGAGGTACAGCAATGTGTCACTGCTTATGTGACCCAGAAGTGACATTATCACTTCTGGCATGTTGGGACAACTCTCTGGTATTTGGGTAAAAACTCTATGGCAGTCGTCCCCAACCCCTGGTCCAGGGACTGGTCCCGGTCTGTGGATCAGTTGGTATCGGGCCGAAGCTCCTCCTCGTCCTCCTCCCCGGCTGCTGCCTCGGGGGCTGCCCTGACACTCTGCTACCAGCTCACCTTTGGTGCTCTCTGTTGGCCACCATGGCTGGGGCTCTCTCTCAGCGTGGCACTGCGCAGCTGCTGCTAGCAGTGTCCCCCAGCAAGCGGCGGGAAGTCAGGGGCACTGGCGGGAAAGCAAGCAAGCAGTGCAGGGGCTCAGGCAGTGGCCCTTGGCAAAAGACTACACCCCCCTCCCCCGGGCCTCAGTAAAATTGTCAAGCTTTGACCGGTCTCTGGTGATAAAAAGGTTAGGGACTACTGCATGGCAAATACCATAATCTTTTACCATAAAGATTTTTGCTCAAATACCAGAGTGTCACCTCAATAACGTGGGCTTGACAACATTATTTCTGGATCATGTGAGCAATTACGTAGACACATAACTGCATATCAGATGGATATCCCTGTTTTTCAAAGATCCCCCCTGTAAGTCTATAGATTGGTGGTAGTGCAATGAGGCCTAACAACAGGAGATCCTGCCTTCAGTGGGTGTATGTGTCTGGTAACCATTACAGGGCAAGCCCTACAATAGATAAACTGATATTGGGAAAATTTATATTCAGATTTGTTATTCACGAACAACTGAAACAGACATTTTTGCCTGAACTTAAACTTCCTTCACATAAAAAAGAAATAATCTAAAAATAACTGTATAGCATTGTGAGAACCTGGAACCACAGTGTCCAAGGCACATCCTACATGTGGTACTAGGATAAAACACTTCTGCATCAAACAATTACTTTTCTGTGAAATCCTCTGTCCAGTATGTTCAGGAGGCATACACTGTACTCTCCCCCATTATCTTATCCTCAGAACAGCCCAGTTAGGTTGGTTAAATGAGAGTATGCCTCTAGCCTAGTGAGCTTTCAGAACTGAATGGGGGGGGGGGGGGGTTGAATTTAAGGGCCAAACTAGACATGGCAGTGAAGCCACTGTTTCAGCATCTGAAAAGCACTAGGGGGAAAAAAGAGCATCTTGTCCCATTTTAGGCTTTCTAAACATGAGGATACTGTCAGACCAAGTTTGGTCCTAAATTTGCCCAGTCTTAGTTTAACTCCTATACTACAACAGTATATTATCCATGCAAGAACTGTTAAAAGGCTGTTTGCACTGAATTGCAGAATATGGAAATGGGGCTTCTGCATCAAAGCTCTGAACTCAACAATCTGCTACACAATCTTATGGTTTAAACTTCTTTGAAGTCATGTATTCTTCAGCCATCTTCAAATTTCCCAGTAAATTTCCTGCACAGTGTAGTAACTCTCATAATGAATTTTACTAATGGAGGCTGATAGCACTTTAAAAGTGTTATAACAATCTCCTCTAGATCAGCAATCTCTGTGTGTATGTGGGGAGAAAACAACCCCAAACTATTTCATTATATACTTGGAATGAAGCCAGGTTTTACAGTGACAACATGAAAAGGGAAGCTGGTAGAATACACAAATGCATAAATTAATAAGGTTAATTAAATTTAAAAATGAAAAAGCTTTGAAATGCTAAGTTATCTGAATAACATTTGGGGGGCAACATGATGCCTGAAAGGCGGAATTAAAGCCAAAGAGCTGTCAAAACATTACGTGATTTTGAAAATTCAAAATGCAGGTGTCTTCAGCTGATATGGTCCCATAGTTTAGATTTTAGAAATATTTTAAATTCTAAAACAAGCCGCAAAAGGATCCATTTTGCTTTCCCTGTATATCTTCTTCATGCAGTTGCAGTAGTTTTGTTCATTAAAAAGGTGGAATACTCATTACTTGACAATGATTAATATGTTCGGCTGTTGCCTAGGAAAGCCAAGATTTGCATTTTGCAAATGAGAGACCGTAAGAAATCTTTCTAGCATCCCATTTTTACAATGCCACATAGTTTATGGGCGTGCCAATTTTGATTTTTGCAGTCACTCTAACAAAGGTTAGGCTGGCGAGATAGAGCTTACTTTACACTGTGATTTCTTTTTACCATTATGTGGAAAAACTAATAACACACCCTGACTCCAGTAGTTCCACATCTGTCATGAACTAAAAGTTCAGGTGAATTGGTCTGATTTCCAAATGCCCAACACAATTACTTCTTGCTGATCTAAACTGAAACCTGCAGTTGTTGTGTGCCAAATGGTGTTGCTTTCCAACAGGCACATGTAGAATAACTATTCCAGCAAAATAAGTCTATTTCCCCAAAGTCATACACCATTAGCACACATTTATTTTAGCTATTTAGATAGCCTGCTCAAAATTACCATGTCACAGTACAGCTGATACTTTTGGATCAATACGATATTGGGACCTACCATGAGACATTCAGGCAGCTCATACACATGAGGTCTAAATTTTTTCCCCTTCGCTTTGTTAATTATTATTATTATTTATTAAACTTATAAACCACACCTCCATAATAGAGTCCCTAAATATGCTCACATAAAAATGCAGATATAATGTAAAATTATAACTAAGGGTGTTAAAGTCACCTCACAGCACCTGCACATAAGAATGCTTTGTATTTCTACTTCACTGCTTGAGTGCCACGGGATATGGAGAAAGCCCTTGGAAGAGATAAGGAAATATGCATATAAGGACCCTGTGTCCAGCCTACAGCTTGTGTTTTATAAATACCATATATACTCGCATATAAGCTGACCCGCATATAAGCCGATGCACTTAATTTTACCACATAATCTGGGCAAACTTATTGACACGTATATAAGCTGAGGGTGGGAAACGAAGAAGGTACTGGTAAATTTACAGGGTGGCCTATGCACTTAATCCATGGTCAATCATTACAGGCTTTCCCATCCAGCCTCCCTCCCAACAAATACAGAAAAATCAAGAGGATGAATAGCTGCTGGTTTTTGTACTCCACTTTTTTCTAACCAAAGGAGTCTCAAAGGGGCTTACAATTGCCTTCCCTTCCTCTCTTGATGCCAGACACCCTGAGAGAGCACTGACAGAACTGCTCTGTCAGAACAGCTCTGGCAGGAGAACCAAACAGTGCCCCCCCAGGCCAGCAAGCCAGAGCAGAACAACAGTACCCAAAGTTGGCAACCTACTACAACAAATACAACAGCTACCAAACTGGGGGCTACAGTGCCCCCCAGAACAAAACACTGAAAGAAAGAACTGTAAAACTGAAAACTGAAAGAAAGAACTGTAAAAATCAACTTTTAAAAGAAACACAGCCCCAAGAAGAAAAGGCAAACAATACTGCCCCCCAGATAAAAGAAGAAACACTGAAAAAACAGTAAATCCTAAAGCACACCCAAAACCCACCCCACCCCATCCACAGAAGCCAAAAGAATCATTTGGAAGAAATTATTTGGAAAAGAAGAGGAAAAAATATCAAGGTCTGGCGGGGGCAGGCTGTGAATCAATTACCCACTTATAAGCCGAGGAGATATTTTAAGTGCTAAAAACTGTGCTAGAAAACTTGGCTTATATGACAGTATACTTTGGTTTGGCTGTGCTGCCATCTTTTTCTGATGTGCACACAGTGGAGTGGGATATGAGTTGTGGGGATTTAAAAATGCAGTGTTAATACTATCACATTTTCATTGTACTCCCCTTCAAGATTCATGTTTGTTAATCCTTCAACCACTAAACAACCACTAAACAAAAGCCACAGCGCCTGAAGGTGGAACTGGGGAAGATGTCTTCCTCCTTTCTCTTTGTTGGAAGCAGTCTGTTCTTTCCCAAAACAGAAAAAAGACTCAGGAGCTTTATAGGGACAGAACAAGATTTTCCTTCAAACTATGAAAGAATTCAAACTCATTCGACTTTTCAACACAGTTCATGTAAGTCTATGACCATTCCTTTAGGCTGATCCTGCATTGAGCAGGGGGTTGGACGAGATGGCCTGTATGGCCCCTTCCAACTCTATGATTATTTTTCCTGAATGCGGTCAACCTCTAAACCAACAATCCCCGATCTAAACTATATGTTGCAATAACCATTTGACCAAGGACAGTGTTAAAAGGATCTATTAGTGTTCTTTTTATACCAGAGGGCTCAGTAAGAATTGAAGGGGCCATTAAGGAAATGGCATCTCTGCAGAAAGCACATCTTTTTATCCTATCCCAAAAGCTGGATGCAGACACATCCATACGCTGACCAAACATGAGTTTGTTAAATTGTTTATTGTTAGAATATTATTTTCTCTGTTTATTGGTATTGCAATTACTGTTACCTTGATTTGATACAATCACAGAGTTCGATGTACTATTCTTTGTTTCTGTTCCATGTGAACTGCCCTGAGCCTTAGGGGAGGGCGGTACACAAATGCAAATAAATGAATGAATGAATGAATGAATGAATAAATAAATAAATACATACATACATACATACATACGTACATACGTACAATAGATTTCTCCACTATATTTTGCCCTGATGCCAACTTGCAAGCCAGATCCCACCAGACCTTGATCATTAAGCAAGACAGGCCCTGGCTAGGTATTGGAAGAGTGACCTCCAAGGAATACCAGGGTCATGACGTGGGGGCAGGCAATGGCAAACCATCAACAAATGTCTCGTGTATGGCAGCCAAGCAATCTTAGAATCTCCTGACTTTTTTACACATATGCCATGCAGTAAATAAATAAGTCCCTCAAATTAAACCGAAAAGATAATGACTATATAAACTATTATTCCAGTTTGGTCCATATATCCGTCAAAGAACTTTATTATATTGTATGCTATAATTTGATGCTTACCCTCTGCTTATATGTCTGGACTGGCAACTTTCATTTCAGTATTTCTGAAGAATTGTGCATGTACATGAAATAAAACTTTGTTGGTCATTAGATACCATTGGACTTGAACTTTGTTCTGCTGCTTCTGACCAACATAGCTACCCACCTGAATCTAACACTGAACATTAGTCCTCCAAAGTTTTGAGATCAACCCAGTTGCCGAATGATACCCATCAGACATAATGGGCTGGGATGTGAACTGTCATTTTTGCAAGACAGCGAAACGTTACACAAATTAAATGTTTTATTATCTCTGCAATGCAACTCAATTAGTGAGTAGAGGCAGCCTTTCATGGTGAATTATTATCTAACTGCACAAATGTACTGAGGTCAGAGCTCTTTTTCTAACCTACTTCTTTTGATTGGAATATCTGGTTTCACAATCTAATAATGACTGACCTGGGCCATTTTCCTTTTGAAGTTATCATGGCTGATTATCATCTCAAAGGAGGCAATTATCCTTAAAGGACTCTAAAGCAATTAGGAAGCAAAGCCATACAGTTGAACAGCACGATTTGTCAAGGATGCATTGAGAGATCTAGATCATTATTGCTGCACAGATAGACACTTCTCCCACCACAACCCTGCCCCCCAAACAACTTATACAATTTCTTATGTAAAAGAGCTATTCTTGCTTTAGGATGCTTAGGGCTGATCCTGCGTTGAGCAGGGGGTTGGACTAGATGGCCTGTATGGCCCCTTCCAACTCTATGATTCTATGATTCTATAAGCTTTCTCTTACATATTTCAATAAACAACAACAACCACCACCCTACACCCTCCTTGTATGATACTTCACATCTGACACAACATCCTCTCTCAGCAACTTAACAAGTCTCTTATACTCCTATGTTCAACACTTCTGCAAGGACAATTAATTTCATTTGGGGAATCAGAATTTTATAAAGTAGGTTAAAGGTTCCAAGCATGCTATTTTGTCAGGCAGAATACAACTACTTTCAACTTAAAAGGCCATTTTCCCTTGTAGAATGTTGTGAACAGAATGGACACCCACCCAAAAAAGTACATTTTGCATTAAGGCCAGTAAACAGGCTGCTCCCAGTGCATTTGCACAGTTTATTAGCTGACTCTGTTATTAGTAGCATTTTAAAAGGTCCAGCTGTGTTCATACTCTTAACTGTCAAGGACGTACTTTCGTTGATATTGCAGTCCGCGTGGCATAACAGACCTATCAGATCACTTTAGTGGCCCTAATGCTTTCAACATCATTGCCAAGTATGAACAAACATGCTTCGTTTAAATATCAATGGCATTGGCAAAATAAATACGAAGATTAAAATCCAGAAGAGAAGACAAAAGAGAGTGGCCATATACATTGGTACCCTCTCTTGCCAACATGGTACAGTGGCAATAGTTCTCTGTGCTGTCCTTACATTGCCCGGTTTACTGCATTGAACCCCCCCCCCCCCATACCCATGACTGTTCCCTCCCATTCCACCTCACAAAGGTCAGCAAATATCGATGGATTTCATCAATCAAATTGAAAACAAACGGTTATGAAAAGGGGCATTGCCTCAGTCAAGGTATATCTTCCAGAAATCTCTCCCTCCCTGCAAACCCCCTCCTTTCCTCCTGCTTTTAGCCTTACAGCAGGCAAGGGCCTTAACTGGCTGACCCCATTCTGGTTCAAGGAGCGTTACTTCAAGAGAGCCCAGAAGACTCTCTGTGCAGATCTGAGAAGGACCAAACTTGAAGTCTGAGGCAGGATTGTAGCTTACAATGTAACTGACAAATTACTAGAGGCCGTTTGCCGGATCCAGTTAGTTTGAACTGAACCTGACCAATAGTGTGCACTGGCTGAAGATCCATTTCTTGCTTGTGTATATAAGTTGGGGCTCTCAGGAGGTTTGATAGTTCAGTTCAAGTTTATTCTTGTAACATGCTGGGGTCCTAATAAAAGCTCAAATCATTTCCAGTGTCCATGTCCACCTCTGAACCCACGGATTTAACGCTCTTCCTGCCCCCATGTTCAGTCAAAGAATTGTCATGACTAAAACTGAGGCATGAAGAACTTAGGCAGAATGAACAAGAACTGGTTTAAGAGCTTTTGTTGTTGTTGTTGTTTTGTTGTTCTTCCTTGCTTTTTACTTCTAATCACTAACCTCACAGGGTATCTGTTGTGGGGAGAGGAAAGGGAAGGCGATTGTAAGCCACTTTGAGACTCTTGGGTAGAGAAAAGCGGCATATAAGAACCAACTCTTCTTCTTCTTCTTCTCCTCCTCCTCCTTCTTCTCCTCCTTCTTCTTCTTCTCCTCCTCCTTGGAATCTCAAAGGGGCTCACAATCGCCTACCCTTCCTCTCCCCACGACAGACACTCTGTAAGGTAGGTGGGGCTGAGAGAGCTCTGAGAGAATTGTGACTGGCCCAAGATCCCCCAGTGGGCTGCATATGTGGAGGAGTGGGGAACTGAACCCAGTTCTCCAGATTAGAGTCCACCGCTCTTACTACACCAAGCTGGCTATTTTGTTATATAAATAAGAGAACAGCTGTAAAAACGGGGCAGTTATACAAAGGAGGCAAAACTAATACAGGGACATTAAAAATATCATGGGCAATACTAACAAGCAAAGAAATTAGCTTGAAAACTGCAATGCTCCTTAACCCTACTGCCTTACTTGATTCCTATTTCTTTATTGAGTAAGGCAGTAGTGTTAAGGACCGTTGCAGTTTTCAAGCTAATTTCTTTGCTTGACTGCAGTGGACTGGAGTCACCCAACTATGGGACAAGGGATCAATTCCCTTCCAAAGCAGCATCCCTACCAATCAGCTTCAGGGAGTGAAAAAACTCTGTCTCTGCAGGGCCCTTTGGAGTTCTGCCTCTTTGACAGTAATTGGTTTCTGTTTTCCTCTATTTTCCCCAGCCTAATTCTGAGGTTCAGGAGGTTCCTGGGAAATACAGGCCTGCAGGCAAATTGATAGGTAGGCCTAGGGACTGTATGGAAGACAAAGGTTGCCTTGAGGTATACAGGCTGCTTTCCTCCCTAGCCTCGCCGTCTTGACACCAAAGGACACACGCTATTCTAGAATTCAGGTTACAGCATAGCTGTGTAAAGTTGTCCATATATGGATGTACAACAGAACACGTAGCTCAGTTTAAGCATCCTGGTATAACATTTAATCATTTTACTTCATGGGCTTCACAAAGAGGTATGCTGTAATTAAGGTTTTTATGTTCTAACAGCCATAACATTTTGTGTTATAAATTAATTCCTCAATTTCTGTCTGGTATACAGCTAAGGAATGATGCCTTTAGGAACAACACAAAGTGAGTGCAAACTAGTTTTTTTAGGACCATTTTTGGCATGCCTAGATGTGAATTACAACTGATATCCAGACTACGGAGACTATATAGTATTACATCCTGCTGAGGTCCTTCACCTACTCAATGTCACATCCACACTGGCTTCTCAAGTGAAACAGAGCTCATGATATTTCTTGTTGAAACTAATTTGTTAAGCACATAAAAGTCAATATATTTCCCAATCGTTCCTCCCCCAATGACATTCAAAAAATGCCCAAATTTGGAATAGGTGGCCTTGCTACTTTCCCAGCAAAACAAACACCCAGTTGCTGTACCCAATTGCAACTTTTGGCACTCAAGGCCAAGCCCACAGATAACACTCTAGCTTCCTCTTGTTTCCTGGTGCCATCCGGTCAACATAACCCAGCAATTAGTCTATACAACAAATGAAAGGCACAGAAGAATATGAAAAAACACAGATAAGCAAAGACAATATATCCTTCCCCAGGTTAGAGCAATGAACCAATCCCCTGCCCCACAACTGAAGTCATGATAAGATGCTACTGTCAGCAGAACCTGACACCCAAACCCTGCTCTTCCCAGGACCCAACCTCCAAATCTCCAACAATTTCTCAAACCAGACTTAGCAACTACAGGAGAAACCCAAAATGAATTGTTGATTGTACTTGCTAATGATTATTTTAAAAATAGCTGGTCCTGATTTCTGTCACCTGTGGATCAGTTTTAATACTAGGAGAACTCCAGCCCCTACCTGGAGGTTGACAGCTCAACGTATGAAAAACGAAAGAAGAAATTTGACATTTGTTTACTGTTATTTATATAATCTAAGTGTCACAATGTTCTTATACCCCATAAGCTTATGAGTCAACAAGTCCCCATGCTGCCAAGTGGTGGGAGTTAAAAGAGGGGCTATGACATACTGCATCAACCATTAGAGAGGTGGTGGGAAAGGAAGGTGCACCTTAGCGGAGCATCGAGGGTGGGTGGAGCATGTGCGGCACAGATGTGCCATGTGGGAGCTGTGGTCACAGGTCACCTTAAAATGTGCCAATCCCTTTTCTCCCCTGGCAGCTGAGCAAGAAGCTTCCTACCAACCCACCCTGTTATATAATTGTTGATAATAATAATGTTGATAATAATTATTAGTTTTATGGAAATGAGTTTGATCATTGTTAAGCCGGTTCTTAAGCAATGGTTATGAAAGTTTGTCACAGCTGGTGGGATGGCAAGGGGATGGAGCCTAATCAGGGGAGGGGAGCCCAGGAAGGGGACTCTAGAGAGGCAACAGCCTTGAGTGAAGGTGGACCCAGCTTGGAAGGCCCAGAAACACTCATAGAGCCAGGTGAATTGGGCACCCCAGGATTCACAGTTTGGGTGAAAATACCCAGCAGCAAGGGGATCTGTGGCCCACGAAAGGATTGGGATGGGTTCCCCAGGGCACCACTAGGGTTAGGTTCAGGGTCAGATGACCCAAAGGAATAGGTCAGGCTCCCACTCCCCTTGTCGGCCAACGCACTGATGTTGTGGTTAATAAAAGTTGTGGTTTGTTTCCCAATAAAAGAAGGTGTGAGCATCATCCTTCAGCCCTTATGCCCGCCTGCAAGCTAATAGAAATATAATACAGTGACTACAAGTCATGAGACAGAGCATCATTTGGACATGGAATTGGGGTCACTATGAGTGAGCCGGTAGTTGTGAGTTTCCTGCATAGTGCAGGGGGTTGAATTAGATAACTCTGGAGGTCCCTTCCATCTTCATGATTCTATGATTCTGAGTCCTCTTGTGTTTTTGTTTAGAGGAAAGTAAGGGCTGAGAAAGGGAGGATAAAAGCATGGCAATGAAGCACAAGTACCAGACCTTAGGCGACTTAGTGTTTCAGCTATGCACATCCCCATTCATAGTTTATGAACATTCATACCAGGCTATTCCTTAGAGCAGGGGTAGTCAAACTGCGGATGCTGGCAGGGGCTCATGGGAATTGTAGTCCATGGACATCTGGAGGGCCGCAGTTTGACCACCCCTGCCTTAAAGAATGGTTAGGGATTATGGAGATAATCACTGTGGAACACTTGAAAAAGGATATACAAAATTTATTTTAAAAGGCTCAGTATCAAAACCCAGGGACAAAATCTGAACCCTTCTTTTCTTTCAGCCACAGTTTCAAGCATATGACTTTTCTTCAGATTACTGCTGGCCTTGGCAGTACAGTTCTATTAGCATTTATATGAAAGTCTTCATTTTTCAACCACAGGCAGTCCACCGAAATAGTGAGTCCCTTTGCTCAATATTCTACTTCTCTTCGACTGCCTGGCAAAGTATCCCATTCCTACCTATTTGTCAGCATGCTGAATAGCCAACACTTGTGACCTCTTGACAACTGTTTGGCTTGGTAAGCAGAACATTATTTTAGGTGATGAGGTAGTCTAATGGCAAGTCATATGTCTTGGCTGTTTAAGGAAGGCTATTCAATTGCTACACTAGTATTTAAAACTTCAAGTATGCTCATGGTGCTCTAAAATCAATCAATCACTGATAAGGAAAATACACTATTAACTATTAACTGGGATGGTGCATCCCAATTAATAATTTCTTGTGTCTCCTTGTTTTGAAATCTAAAATGTCTTGAATAATATGAAGGCATTTCAGTATGACAGAAGACTACTGTAGGTATTCGAAGTTAGTTCATTGTTTCCATTATTCTTTAGTCTGGTACTTAACCAGTTGACAGTCGTTTTTTTGGACATGTAAAAACTGTGTGTTTCTTTGGATTCTCCTTTAACTCAAAAGGTAGTCGAATGCAAAATGTAGCTGCATTAAACTGAATCTTACCACAAGGGTTAGTATTGTCCACTCTGATTTAAAGTGGCTTTACAAGGGTCTGAGGCAGAGGCCTTTCACATCAATGACTACTAATTCCTTTTAACTGATGATGGTGGGAATCGGCCCTAGGATAATCTGTGCACAAAACAGATGGTCCACCACTGCTCTGAGTGCCCTCCCCCCGAATCTTTATCACTGAATCTGTCACCTATTGCTATCATAGGTAGCCTCTTGATGCCTTCACCAGGCACTTCCTATGATGGCTACTAGTGCTTAAAGTTTGCTTACCCAATAAGATCATGGAAGTGGAACTACTGCCATGCCATACCTGTAAACATCAGTTAGGAGCCACCATCTCTGATTCATAACTTGTTGTTGTTAGGTGCAAAGTCGTGTCTGACCCATTGTGACCCCATGGACAATGGTCCTCCAGGCCTTTCTGTCCTCTACCATTCCCCGGAGTCCATTTAAGCTCTCACCGACTTTTCAGTGACTCCATCCATCCACCTCATTCTCTGTCATCCCCTTCTTCTTTAGCCCTCAGTCGCTCCCAGCATTAGGCTTTTCTCCAGGGAGTCCTTCCTTCTCATGAGGTGACCAAAGCATTTGAGTTTCAGATTCATAACTAGCTTTGTATTAAGCTAGGCAACCAGTCATGTCAGATGGACATCTCAGATTTCCAAGGAACATAGTGACCTGATAAGGGACCCTTTCAAAGGTTCCAGTCCTTTCTTACTGTAGGTTAACATCTGGGGAAGAGAAAATTTACTTCTCTATCTTTACCTTTTCTCCATGACCGTTTATGCACTGGAGGTTTCATGCTGTGCTGCAGGCTGGAGTTTTAATCATGGCAGGTTGCCTCACCTCTTCCTGCAGCCACACGGGGGAGCATTTGGCCTGATGCACCTCATCAACCCCCTATTTGTGCTCCTGCACGGGAGCTGGAGCAATGAAGTGCCCAGTGCATAAAGGGTCCATGAGAGGATCTCAACTGAACCCATTGTTTTGTTTTGGGTTTTTTTTGGTTAATCAGGTTTCGTCCTAAATTCTGGAATTAGCAAGGGCAGCTGAGACAAGGAGGGCTTTTTGCTGAGAAGGTCAGCCAACCAATCTTTTTATATTTTTTAAAAAAAAATTAAGCTAAATTCAGAAATCCTTGCAGGATTTTGGACTCTTGGAACTGTGATCAGAATTGAAAAGACTGGCAGACTCCTGGCACACTACCAGCAATGTTTGAAGTCAGCTTCCAATTTATAGTGGTAAGAGGGACTTCCCTCAAAAACGTATGGCTTTTAGTGCAAGGCTTCTGATAAACTTTGATCTTTCACTACAGCTATTCAGTGAGATATTTATGTAACCAGTTTTATAGAACTTTATTTTAGCTGACCATCATTTGGCTGCTTTCCAAGAAAATCTCAACTTCAATAATAGAGCAAAAATATTAAGTGAAGCTCTTTTTATATTATCTACTCTGTGAAATATGTAATTGGCTATATATATTTTTAGTTTTTTTTCTCTTTCTTAGGTTTATTTTTATTCTACCTTTAACAAAAGACATTTGTTTGAAGCATTTAGTGTTTCGGCTGTAATGTGACACAGTGGGGATTAAAAGATAACCCATCTGTTTCACTAGAAAGTTTGCTAATTGGAAAGATAATATGTATTTATTTTCCCCTATCATATATTTTCTTATTTGGACATCTGAAGTACCCCAGAATTTAAAAAAAAACATGAAAATGTTAGGGGTTCCCCCCTCTGCAAAGAAAAATGAACATACCTGGAAACAACACTGCAACACCTGTTTTATTTTTGTACTTCCTTGTTGCACTTCCTCCCTTTCTCCACTTCTCATTTATCAACTTTCTTTCCTGCTATAATAAATTGTATTTGTAATAGGAATTTTTTTCTGTTGGTGACAGATTGATATTTATGACTTAATTACTAGAAGATAAGCTACCTTTTTCATATATACTATATTAATTAGGGATGGACACTAACTAATTCATGAATGAACGAAAACTCAGCATGAACTTGAACCAGTTCGGAGCCCCTGAACTGATGTCCTGAACATTTACTGGCTTGATAATTGATAGTGGGACAGCCAGGTAGATATGTCCATCAGGGTTAGGTTTAAATGGTTGTGAATGTGATCAAAAAGTGGTGGGGGGAGAAACAACCATACATGAGAGAGGTAACCTAAAAGGGTGAGACAAAAAATAAACTAAAATATGCCTAAGTATACAGTGCTAGGATAAAGAATATCATATATATTTAATTATACATTCGAAAATGTTAAACTGGCATTTTAAAAGGACATTCATATGGTTCTACATATGCCCAGTATGCAGACAAATGTCCAAACATAAATACAGGTTAAAAGGTACAAATTATATCTTAATATCTGTTTCAGCTAAAAGCCTTCCTCAGTAGTAAAATTCAAATTGAGCATTCCATGCAATAAACAGAGATATATAAAACACATCATATGCAGAATAGACCTAAAACTACTCATATAAAAATTAGTCCTGAAATTAAAGAGGGGGGAAAGTGGGGTAATTATTTTGTTGTTGTTGTTGTTAGGTGCAAAGTCGTGTCCGACCCATCGCAACCCCATGGACAATACTTACCCAATAAGATCATGGAAGTGGAGCTACTGCCATGCCATACCTGTAAACATCAGTTAGGAGCCACCATCTCTGATTCATAACTTGTTGTTGTTAGGTGCAAAGTCGTGTCTGACCCATTGTGACCCCATGGACAATGGTCCTCCAGGCCTTTCTGTCCTCTACCATTCCCCGGAGTCCATTTAAGCTCTCACCGACTTTTCAGTGACTCCATCCATCCACCTCATTCTCTGTCATCCCCTTCTTCTTTAGCCCTCAGTCGCTCCCAGCATTAGGCTTTTCTCCAGGGAGTCCTTCCTTCTCATGAGGTGACCAAAGCATTTGAGTTTCAGATTCATAACTAGCTTTGTATTAAGCTAGGCAACCAGTCATGTCAGATGGACATCTCAGATTTCCAAGGAACATAGTGACCTGATAAGGGACCCTTTCAAAGGTTCCAGTCCTTTCTTACTGTAGGTTAACATCTGGGGAAGAGAAAATTTACTTCTCTATCTTTACCTTTTCTCCATGACCGTTTATGCACTGGAGGTTTCATGCTGTGCTGCAGGCTGGAGTTTTAATCATGGCAGGTTGCCTCACCTCTTCCTGCAGCCACACGGGGGAGCATTTGGCCTGATGCACCTCATCAACCCCCTATTTGTGCTCCTGCACGGGAGCTGGAGCAATGAAGTGCCCAGTGCATAAAGGGTCCATGAGAGGATCTCAACTGAACCCATTGTTTTGTTTTGGGTTTTTTTTGGTTAATCAGGTTTCGTCCTAAATTCTGGAATTAGCAAGGGCAGCTGAGACAAGGAGGGCTTTTTGCTGAGAAGGTCAGCCAACCAATCTTTTTATATTTTTTAAAAAAAATTAAGCTAAATTCAGAAATCCTTGCAGGATTTTGGACTCTTGGAACTGTGATCAGAATTGAAAAGACTGGCAGACTCCTGGCACACTACCAGCAATGTTTGAAGTCAGCTTCCAATTTATAGTGGTAAGAGGGACTTCCCTCAAAAACGTATGGCTTTTAGTGCAAGGCTTCTGATAAACTTTGATCTTTCACTACAGCTATTCAGTGAGATATTTATGTAACCAGTTTTATAGAACTTTATTTTAGCTGACCATCATTTGGCTGCTTTCCAAGAAAATCTCAACTTCAATAATAGAGCAAAAATATTAAGTGAAGCTCTTTTTATATTATCTACTCTGTGAAATATGTAATTGGCTATATATATTTTTAGTTTTTTTTCTCTTTCTTAGGTTTATTTTTATTCTACCTTTAACAAAAGACATTTGTTTGAAGCATTTAGTGTTTCGGCTGTAATGTGACACAGTGGGGATTAAAAGATAACCCATCTGTTTCACTAGAAAGTTTGCTAATTGGAAAGATAATATGTATTTATTTTCCCCTATCATATATTTTCTTATTTGGACATCTGAAGTACCCCAGAATTTAAAAAAAAACATGAAAATGTTAGGGGTTCCCCCCTCTGCAAAGAAAAATGAACATACCTGGAAACAACACTGCAACACCTGTTTTATTTTTGTACTTCCTTGTTGCACTTCCTCCCTTTCTCCACTTCTCATTTATCAACTTTCTTTCCTGCTATAATAAATTGTATTTGTAATAGGAATTTTTTTCTGTTGGTGACAGATTGATATTTATGACTTAATTACTAGAAGATAAGCTACCTTTTTCATATATACTATATTAATTAGGGATGGACACTAACTAATTCATGAATGAACGAAAACTCAGCATGAACTTGAACCAGTTCGGAGCCCCTGAACTGATGTCCTGAACATTTACTGGCTTGATAATTGATAGTGGGACAGCCAGGTAGATATGTCCATCAGGGTTAGGTTTAAATGGTTGTGAATGTGATCAAAAAGGGGTGGGGGGAGAAACAACCATACATGAGAGAGGTAACCTAAAAGGGTGAGACAAAAAATAAACTAAAATATGCCTAAGTATACAGTGCTAGGATAAAGAATATCATATATATTTAATTATACATTCGAAAATGTTAAACTGGCATTTTAAAAGGACATTCATATGGTTCTACATATGCCCAGTATGCAGACAAATGTCCAAACATAAATACAGGTTAAAAGGTACAAATTATATCTTAATATCTGTTTCAGCTAAAAGCCTTCCTCAGTAGTAAAATTCAAATTGAGCATTCCATGCAATAAACAGAGATATATAAAACACATCATATGCAGAATAGACCTAAAACTACTCATATAAAAATTAGTCCTGAAATTAAAGAGGGGGGAAAGTGGGGTAATTATTTTGTTGTTGTTGTTGTTAGGTGCAAAGTCGTGTCCGACCCATCGCAACCCCATGGACAATACTTACCCAATAAGATCATGGAAGTGGAGCTACTGCCATGCCATACCTGTAAACATCAGTTAGGAGCCACCATCTCTGATTCATAACTTGTTGTTAGGTGCAAAGTTGTGTCCGACCCATTGTGACCCCATGGACAATGATCCTCCAGGCCTTCCTGTCCTCTACCATTCTTCGGAGTCCATTTAAGTTTGCACCGACTACTTCAGTGACTCCTTATTTTCTGTCGTCCCCTTCTTCTTTTGCCCTCAATCGCTCCCAGCATTAGGCTCTTCTCTAGGGAGCCCTTCCTTCTCATGAGGTGGCCAAAGCATTTAAGTTTCATCCTCAGGATCTGGCCTTCTAAGGAGCAGTCAGGGATGATCTACTCTAGGACTGACCGGTTTGTTTGCCTTGCAGTCCAAGGGACTCGCAAGAGTCTTCTCCAGAATTCAAAAGCCTCAATACATTGATGCTCGGCCTTCCTTATGGTCCAACTTTCACAGCCATACATTGCAGCTGCGAAGACCGTAGCCTTGACTAGACACACTTGAAAAGGCTTTTTAGGATGCTGTCTAGATTTGCCATAGCTTTCCTCCCCAGGAGCAAGCATCTTTTAATTTCTTTGCTGCAGTCCCCATCTGCAGTGATCTTGGAGCCCAAGAAAATAAAATCTGTCACTACCTCCATTTCTTCCCCATCTATTTGCCAGGAATTGAGAGGGCCGGATGCCATGATCTTTGTTTTCTTGATGTTGAGTTTCAAGCCAACTTTTGCATTCTCCTCCTTCACCCGCATCAACAGGCTCTTTAGTTCCTCATCACTTTCTGCCATTAGAGTGGTATCATCTGCATATCTGAGGTTGTTGATATTTCTCCCTGCATTCTTGATCACAGTTTGTGACTTATCTAACCCCGCCATTCTCATGATGTGCTCTGCATATAAATTAAATAGGCAAGGCGATGGTATACAGCTTTCTCAGTTTTGAACCAATCAGTGATTCCATGCCCGGTTCTCACTGTTGCTTCTTGACCTGCATATAGGTTTCTCAAGAGAGAGATAAGATGCTCTGGTATTCCCATCTCTTTAAGAACCTGCCACAATTTGTTGTGCTCCACACAATCAAAGGCTTTAGCATAGTCAATGAAGCAGAAGTAGATGTTCTTCTGAAACTCCCTAACTTTCTCCATGATCCAGCGTATGTTGGCAATCTGATCTTTAGTTCCTCTGCCTCTCTGAAATTCTGCCTGTACTTCTGGAAGTTCTTGGTCCACATATTGCTGGAGCCTAGCTTGTAGGATTTTGAGCATAACTTTGCTAGCATGATAAATGAGTGCAATGGTGTGGTAGTTTGAACATTCTTTGGCGTTGCTCTTCTTTGGAATTGGAATGTAAACTGACCTTTTCTAATCCTGTAACCACAGCTGAGTTTTCCAAATTTGCTGGCATATTGAGTGTAGCACTAAATATGAGTGCTATATGTCTATATGTAACTATATGTCTATAGGTCTTTTAAAATAATCAAATTCTTTAAAAAGTATTTGTAAGATTAAACACAGGCAGCTCTTTAAAATGTGTAACATTTCATATGCCCACAGATCTAAAAAACATGAAACATATCACCAAAGCACTGTACATTTTTAAAATCTATTAACATTTATAGTTAACTATTTCTATCTTCTTAGGATCAATCCAAAATACTCAAAGCTCAAATGTATGCTAAGGTATAGTATGCAAAGAAAAAGCACCATGGTTATACACACCCCTGATTATATGGAAAAAATGGTGGTAAGGAAAGTATGATGTGGCAGTGGAAAACAATGGAGTGACAGCTGTAAATCAGTAACACTTGGGAGATGAAAATTATATCAACTGGATTATACTCCTCAATCTCAAAACCAGTCAAATAAATCAGACACATAGCCAATCAATTTCTTCGTTCAAACCGCTCAGCACCTGAGTATTCAAAGGATTCCTTTTTATTCAGAAGTTGAATTTGTTGTGAAGAGTGTACTTGCAGCTTTTCTATGAGCAGATAAGGAACTTACGTTTCTGGTCAAGTGTCAGGAAACAAAATGGACTGATGAAATGGCTGGCAGGGTGCACCAGCTAATAGCTGAAGGGTGCACCCACCCCACTGCTAGTCAGTACAGATTTTACAAAAGAAAGAAAGAAAATATCATTAGAAAATACCACTTACAATAAAGGTATTCTTACCAAAAGGAAGAAAAATAATTGCAACAGAGGAACAAGGTAAACAACTGTATGAAGAACTGAAAGAATTTGCCTAGAAAGATAAAATAAACCTCCAAGTAATTCAAAGCAATTTGGTAGCCCATCAAAGCAAAGTTTACAGACAAAAAAATTCAAAGAAGAAGCACATATAGAGAAGGATAAGTCAGATGTGGTAACAACATCAGGGCAAAATGGATAAATTAAAACTAGTATCAATAAATATCAATCAACTGAATTCTTCTTCAACTCTCATAAAATATTCAACCAACTGGAAAAAGCAACACACTGATATATTATGTTTATAGGAAACTCATATAAAGAAGGGACTCAAACAATTCAAAATTCAAAAGAACTATGAATTAAAACAAAACAGTGGGCATCGCGGGAACTTTAAGACATGGGGAAAGGGGATTGGCTGCCTGGCTTGATTGGCAGGCAGAAGAGAGTACATATAAAGCACGTTGCTCTCTTCTGCTATTTCCAGCAGCACTTGTGGAGGGCGAGAAGTGTGAAAAGGTGGCAAAATAGAGTGAGACAACAAAAAGGTGAGGAGGAGCCGGGAGGCATAATAATATTTAGTGCTACACTATTCAGCTGGCATAACACTATTTTTTTTATGTGCGGAAATGCCCTAAAAGTTATGTATAAGATAAAGCAAAAGAAGGCAATACCCTTCAACAGAATTAAGGATATAAAAGTGGATGATTTAGAGTTCAAAAATGAAAGGTTATGGAGACAGCATAATTTTACCAGTCTTGAATTCCCAGAAATCATTGCAATAAGTAATTGAACGTATTTTTAAAATTGGATCCTTATCAATTAACGGGAAGAAACCCAAAAATGATAATGAAAATTTTAACACAAGAAGAAGATACTATTAGCACAAGAACACAACCAGTCCCTGACCTGTTATATATTTGGGAATAAACATGATGGGGCAAAACTAATCTTTTAAAAAAGCACTACCAGAAAATTTGGAAATTGATACAAGCAGATATATTAAGATGGGAGGAATGAAACAAATAAATCTCATGGCTGGGAAAATTCTGTACAATCAAAATGCTGCTGCCCAAAATATTTTTTGTTCTTAATTTTACCCATATACATATGGGTAAAGAAAGAAAATTGAAAAGGGGCAAAGTCTGATAAATGAACTAATATGGAAAGACAAACAAAACAAGAACAAGCATAAAAATATTACAAGATTAAAAAAAAAGGTTTAGCAGTCCCAAATATAAAATTATATTACTAAGCAGCAACTTTGGTCTGGATAGTGAACTGGATTAAACAAGAAATGGACTTTTGAAAAATATAGTTTACATGCTGGAATTTCTATAGCTCTTCCAACTGCTTACTTATGGCCCCCATGGAAGCACATTATGATAAGAACACAAGATATAAAAATTATTTTATAACATAAAGCATGATGATAAAGGGGAAATCAAGTGCTGATAAGTTATTAAAGATGAAGTTTCAAGACTACAGGAGATCATGAGTATTGAGGGTGGAATTTTAAGAGATGTGGTTGAATTTGAGGAACATGTATACACAATTTTCCTCCAGCTAGAAACAGAAGATGAAAAAATGTGGGATGGGCATCATCTGGCCACACATAGGGTCACAGTGCCAGTCACAGTAGATACTGTAAGGACTGACCTTCCATGGAGTGAAATCAACACCTTAGATGCCAGTAGGTCCATGAAACTATGTTCACTGGCCCCACTGTGTTGAAATTACAGTCATCCAGCATGGCTACAAGTTGTTAATCAACTCTTCTGTCACCAGCCACCATTAGGCGCACTGTATTACTGCATTACTGCATTACGGGGAAGAAATGGAGATAGTGACAGATTTTATTTTCCTGGGCTCTAAGATCACTGCAGATGGGGACTGCAGCAAAGAAATTAAAAGACGCTTACTCCTGGGGAGGAAAGCTATGGCAAATCTAGACAGCATCCTAAAAAGCAGAGACATCACCCTACCAACAAAAGTGCGTTTAGTCAAGGCTATGGTCTTCCCAGTTGCAATGTATGGCTGCGAAAGTTGGACCATAAGGAAGGCCGAGCGTCAAAGAATTGAGGCTTTTGAACTCTGGTGCTGGAGAAGACTCTTGCGAGTCCCTTGGACTGCAAGGCGAACAAACCGGTCAGTCCTAGAGGAGATCAACCCTGACTGCTCTTTAGAAGGCCAGATCCTGAAGATGAAACTCAAATACTTTGGCCACCTCATGAGAAGGAAGGACTCCCTGGAGAAGAGCCTAATGCTGGGAGCGATCGAGGGCAAAAGAAGAAGGGGACGACAGAGAATGAGGTGGCTGGATGGAGTCACTGAAGCAGTAGGTGCAAACTTAAATGGACTCCGGGGAATGGTAGAGGACAGGAAGGCCTGGAGGATCATTGTCCATGGGGTCGCGATGGGTCGGACACGACTTCGCACATAACAACAACAACATTACTGCATTTAAGGCCCTGCACAGTAGTTCATCCTTCCCTCAGAGTCTCATTCCCCATCACTCACCAGCCCAATCAGGACCATACATACTCAGGAGTATGTCTTCCCAAGGCAGTGCAAGTCATGATTTATCCAGGACACAATGAGCGCATGTCAGGCCACATTCTCCCCACAGGCAATTTCCTGGTGGGCACCCCAAAATCCAGTTGCCATGATTGGTGGTCAGCCAAATACCCTGGCCACTGCTCCTGTGACCCTTGCCCCAGCTGTGTTCAGGCAGCTGGACTGTTATACAACATCAAATGTGTTCTCTGTTGCTAATACTAAATGCCTCTAATAAAGAACACAAAACATGTTGGATCACCAATTTGAAGTTTTAAAAAAATCAGCTGGCTATCATCTGTTCTACTTGCTTTGAAGATGGCACTTTATAGCCCATTTTAGATGGAAGCCCAAATGCCCTACAGGTGCTTATAACGTTGTTTGGGAGAGGAGATGGATGTAATAAATAATGGAGTGGCTAAAGAGGGTAATAAAGAAGAAGAAAGCTGAGGAATTTGGCAAAACCCTGTGGCCGCTGAACTCAAAAAACCACTAAGATGCTAACTAGGTTCTTTGAACTGTCTGCTGCTGGGTTCCATTGCTTTCTGGGACTTGCATCACTCATTTTTAGAGTGTCCCATTAGTTCATATTCTTGTCATCTATAATTGCATGCAAAAGAGTATGGCTTTGATTCATTTGGAATCAATTCTAAGTTCTCCTTTATTTGTTTTCTGTCTTTGTAGTAACAAAGTAACTTGTAGTAACAAAAAGCGAAGCAACAACATTAGATAAATAGTCTGTGGTAAGTGAAGATAATAACATTCACAGATGAAGAAACTTGAACAGTTAACTTCAAAGCAGCTAAAAGAATTAGCTGTCCATCTACAATAGAAACAGAATTATTGGTCTGAATTGCAATATTCACATATATAATTCTAGTAAGCAGTGATTGAAAGATGGTTTCAGATGAAGTGGAGACCTAATATAAAATGCAGTTGGAGGAATGCTCTATTGGGCCTATTATGCACGGCCACTGAAACAGCGGCATGGAGAACGAGGAGGAGGAAGAAGCGAAGCAAACCGATTACGCATGGGACGGAACGCAACGGCGGCAAAACCCAGAGTATCCGATTATGCACGCGGATACTCTGGAGCTGCTTCTGGTTGCACCCTGGTCCCGGGAAGCTCCACTTTCTTCCGCATCTCGCTAACGTGGCTTTTTCGGCGGCATACATTGAATCTGTACTCGGTTGCCGTCTGCAGCGTGCATAATTGGTGATTTTAGCCACCGCCATTCCACCCCGAATGCGGACTTTCCACTCCGTGCATAATGGGCCATAGTGTATACAAAGATCAGAGCTCCCAGTGCAGAAACTAAACTAAATCCTCATTTGTCCTCAGTGATATTTAATGCAAGTTCTTAAAGGATTTATATAATGCCTCCTTCCTGGAGGATAGTCAACTATGTCAAAAACAATAGCAAGAAAAGTACTTCCTCCCAATGCACGTTTTAAGTTTTCTTATTGAAAATTATTATTATTGACTTCGGCACTGAACATTGAGAGTGGATTATTTACATTCCTGCCCCTTCCATTTTCCATTAAAACACAATATTTTAAACTACTTTTTCTGATGCATAGTACATGGTAAGAATGCTTTATAAAACATTACAATATTAGTAAGTCTGAACTTCCTGGAGATATTTTGCGTAAGATGCTCTGAATAATGATTCCTACACTGTTGGAGAAATGCTAGACAGTCTGGGAAATGAAATCTAACTTTCACAAGACAAGAGTCTGTGTCAAGACTAGAATTAAAAAGTGTCTGGATTTCTGACTACTGCTCAGATGGCAAAAATTAGTTTGAATACTTCAACACTTCATGCTCATTGCTTCTTAAGACATAGGGTCAGTGGTACATATTTAGCATATAAATACATTGGAGGGCAAATTACAGTTTCCGTAGGTGTCAAACCACTGATCTACCATCCATTTCAGACTTCCCCTTGTATGTCTCAAAATTATCAGATGGTAGATTTGATGCAATAACAGTAGAAAGAGAAATTGCTGTTGGTAGACCTGGATTTCTCTGAAACTACTAATGGACCAAGTGTTTAAACTAGAAATTGTAAAGCTCCCTTAAATCTATTCATTTTATTTTCCTTAATTCTCTCACTTCAATCTACTTTTCCTATCAGGCCCACTAGCACTTTAGGTTATTTTAAGCATTAAGAAGGCACAAACCTAGATTTGCTACTTTAGGCACATCTGATGGAGGGTCCGAGCCATTCATAGATTTCTCAGATGGGTTCCAAAATGATATATATGTTTTTAAACATGTGTTCATGCAGTCTACACTGTATGGTTTTTTTTTAATTTTACATCCAGATATAAGATATGAAACAAGCCACAATTTACAAAATCAGAGTACAGTAGCACCTTTAAGACTTTTTTTCCCCATCTAAAGAGGTATGCAGTGATGGTTGGCTCTTTCACACATCCTATGGCAAGAAACGCATATCCATCAAATCTCGACTGGTCCAATATGCTTATATGGCTGCTCCCAATCAGTGACAAGAGAACAGAACGAGTGAGTGCGGGAACAGCAAAAGAGGAATGAACATCTGTTCTTTTCAGAGGTAGTGTAAGAGGCATGTAATCATGAAGAGTCTTAATTGCCCTACTGGGATTCAATACAATAGTAATTATGACTCCGTAGCACTTGTTCAAATTGCCTGAGATGTGCCATATGAGCTGGGGGAGAACTTGGAACTTTCCCTGGGCAGAACTTAAGGAAGAATCCTGTCACTGTTGGCAGGCTTGTCAGCCAACCAGACTTTCTAATTACCCATCAATCTTCCCACTCCCCAGAAGGATTCTAGAGAATGTGAAAGGATGGTCATTAAAGTCCTGCTTCATTTCTCTGAAGGGTTCTTTTTGGTAAATTTCAGCTGTCCTGTTTTAAGTTTTCCATAAGAATGCGCTGAAAAGAAAAAGCAGAAGCAAGAAGCAATTCCATTACCTTGATGACGCTTTCTCCAGGCCCCATGTCTGTGTAAATCTTGACATTGTATGATATGTTGGAGAAGGTCGGAGTGTTATCATTCGCATCAATGACAATGATATTGACCGTTACCGGTGGGCTTTCTTGCACACCATCGGAAGCTGTCATCTTCCAAAGAAGCAGGCAACAGGAGGAAAGCATTGAAAAAGACAAGTGAACATTCCAGTAAAGCCCAAGTGCATGTTTATTTTTATTTCCATGTTAGGGTGGGTTTGTGTGTGTTTGTGTGTGTGTGTGTGTGTGTGTGTGTGCAAAATTCACATATATAATCAAACATATCAACTTCAGTGCTGAGAAGAAGTAAGAGAGTAAGACTACTTTGAAGTCTTCCCTCACTGAATCTTGCATGTGAAATGTATTGCAGGATTTCTTTTTTTTTTGAAAATTCCAATCAGATCTCTATCTTCTTTTTGGTTCACAGAGGATCTCTCCACACCTTTCTTTTTAGCAGAGCAGTAAAGAAACAGAGTTAAAACCTTCTATAGCCTTTGAAGCCTTATAAGAGTCCAGCTCTGTTTGTAGATCTCCCATCTGAAAACCAGGAGTGGGAAGGTGGGTCTAAACTTGATAAAGTTCACAGTGCTTGGAGTTGGGTTAATTAATTCTCCTGTATCTATTTCCCCATGAAAACTGCCCCACTCAGCTGCTATAAGCATAGCGCCGGAAAAAGACAAGTGTCTCCACTGCAATGCCTATGAAATAGCCCTTGGGGGGAAATATAGAAGAAGAGGACAAAACTCTGTCACTGATTAATACATGCATGCTTCAAAGTATTACTTTCAAACTAATATTCCCTGTGTTTTAGCCATAATTCTAGCTAGTAATCTCTTGACTGTGTCCACTCATTTCAAAGTAGGTAAAAAAAAGTTGGAGTGACAATAGGCTATAGGAAGCCCCATCTCACATAATAATATCTATTCTTTGCTGGTCAGCGACCTGCAGTGCTCGAAAGAACACCTGTTGCTGTGCTGGGCCAAAAACAAAGCCCGTATCGCTTACCGAAAAGGTGTACAGCTGTTGGAGCTCCCTGTCAACTGGTTGAAGTAAGGTGAGGTAGCGTGTTATGCCAGTCTGAGTCACAGTGAAAAACGTATTGTAGTCATTTAGAAAAAGATGGAGCTCAGGATCTTTTGTCTTCAAAAAGAAACAAAGGGAAGGATTATTACTTGCAAAGGAATGACAGCATACTGTAGACCTGTTTTAATAATAGTACTAAATATCTGGGCTGACAATGAAATGGGGGCAGGGGGGAAAGACAATATACCTAAATTACAGCAATTACACCTTCTGCTTGAATTGGTAGGAGGGAGGCCCTATTTCCCATCTCTCCATTTCCCCTTTCAACCAGCAGGGCAAGAGGGAAAGCCGACACGCTTTCCAAATAATGCGAGATGTGATCATAATGCTGTTTTGGCAGGAAACCATTCAAAGCTTTTATTTCAATAACCAACTTTAAAAGGTGGTGTTGGGGAAGGGAAGGAGGAAACAAGGGAAGGAGAAAGAAAGCCAAACAAAACCCCACATTGTGGCAACAGAACTCTGCCATTAGCTGATCACATATTTGCTACAAAAGGTAGTTCTTGCTTTTTAAAAACAAATGCACCAATGGAGAGATAATAATTTAGGTTTCAATCTGTTCATTGAAGGTCTGGAGAATCCTGCCAGAATGCTTAATGCAGTAGGTGATGTGCACAATAGCTTTGACTTGTTGGCAGTAGGTATGCGGCTGTTCCTCAGATTCTATAAACAAGGGATGGAGACGTTCCCTTTCTATGCAACAAAGCATGCAATTTTCAACAATGACAAAATGAAGGATCTTTTATATCAGAAGAAAAGGGGTTGACATCTTGATTTTTAAAGCAATTATCCAAGCATGTGGTGCAATCTTATGCATGTTTGCTCAGAAGAAGATCTCAACTTTGTTTAGCAAGGCAAAACTCACTATGTTCAGCAAGGTAAACCTGCACAGGGTTGCAAAGGTAAATGAACCAAATTTTAATAGAATGGAGTCCTGCACTTTAACCCTTGCAGGGTTTGCAATATTTGAATGATAGCAACAGAAATTCTGCAAGTCATTGAAAAGGACTTCAACCTAGTATGTCTCATCCTTATCCATGATTCCTCTATATATTTGTGAAACAGCCTGGGAGGTGGAACGTGTCCGGGTGTCCAAGTTGGAATAGGGCCAATAGGGTGCAGCCAGCAACGTTGGCGGCATCCTGATTGGCTCTGCCCCTGCAGCTCCCGCCCTCCGTCCCTGGACTCTAGCCTATTTGCTCTCAGATAAGCCTCAGTGCCTGGAGCCAGCAGCAGGTAAGGGGAGAGGGCCCTGGGCAAAGGGTCATGGTGGAAGGCCTGCTAACAAGGGCCTCCTGGCCTGCTAAGGAGCTCTGTCCCAGGCTGCTAATGAGCTGGCCAGCCCCCGCCCGTCCCCACTTGATCCGACTGCAAGCTGCTCTGGAGTCCAAGCAGCCCAAAGCCACCTTACGCTGACTGGCCGGGGCCAAGGGGGGGGGGAACCTTTCAAGGCCCGTTAAGGAGCTCTGTCCCAGGCTGCTAACAAGCTGGCCAGCCCCCGCCCACCCCACGTGATCCGACTGCAAGCTGCTCTGGAGTCTGAGCAGCCCAAAGCCACCTTACGCTGCCTGGACAGGGCCGGGGGGGGGGGACCCTTTCAAGGACCATTCTTAGGAACGGGCTTTGAAGCTAGTTCTGTGTAAGTATGACTTGGCAATAAATATTTTAGTACTATGAACAAATATCACAGAATAAAATATCCAAATTGATAGGCCTCTGATAACGAGCAGATTTTCCTCCTTCAGTTTGTTACAATGTTAAGAACTGTCAGAAGTTAATATTTCTGAGTAAATAAAACGGACCAAAGCTGTAGCAGTATAGATCACACTGTTATAGTCAAGTCTTCTGAAACAGCATTTCTGAAATGCTATTTCTCATAACTAGTTTTCACCCTTAAAGTCACACCACCATCCGATTGTAAGCCGTGACTTCTTCGGGTAGTAAAGTCACACCACCATGTATTTCCCTTTCCAAGTGCTAATATGATTTTACTGCAAGTAATAGTCTTTATTTTCTAGACTTTTTATGCAATAGGTATAATTAAAACATTGGAAATATGACTTCATCTAATACAACTCTCTCTCACTTCAGATGAAAAACTTAACACAAAGATATTTTCAGAGAAATCACCTATTGTCACTCATGCTTCAACAGGTATAACACCACCACTGCAACAGCCTAGAAGAGATGCAATAAAGAAAAGGGAAAGTGTAGGCTGTTTTCAGACATGATGCTTAAATAAGTCCCACATTAACTCTCAGCACACAAAAGGGAAACAAATGTTCCAAGTATAACATGTGTCAAAACAGCCTAAAACGGACCAGGTGGTTTGGGATCTGATGCAGAGAAAGCATGAGAGATTCACACCTCTGCATCTTATCTTGTCCACAAGGCAAACAGGCATCTCTGGGCTTTAGATGAGACAGGTTGAAGAAATCAGTCACTCACTTTTCTACAGCGTGGCAAGATAGAGATGGCTTGTGGTTATCTGAATAAACTTGCACATTCCCTCAGGTTCCTATGCTCCCTCCTCCCCAGTTCCTCCTCTTATGCATAGCTTGGTAATTAAAATACTTGCACTTTCACAGGCAACCAGTTTGTTGTCACGCACAAGTCACAGAATATGGCTTACTTTCTTGCCTTCAAAAACGTATTCTAAACAGAGAATATACCAGCGAGAGAAGACAGAAAGCCATAGTTTGCAGTTCAAGGGCAGTGACAAACTACTGGCTTGTATTCAATGAGATACATTCCATCTTCCATTTTCCCTTTCCTGGTTTAGCCCACCAAGCCTCCTGAAATGTGGTTCCTGGAGGTTTCTCAAGAACAACATAGGAAGCAAATTAGGAGTCTGCAGTGGTAGTGGTGGGGGGGACTGGAAGAAAATGCCTGCACTTTGAACAATGGCAGTGTCCTTCCTTTATTGGTAATGAGTGGTTGGCTACAAAAGTGGAAGTCTTCCATTATCAAGCCACTTGAGAGAAGGAAAAGATGAAGGAAGAGGGGGAATGATCCCAAGGACATGATTGCATCAAAATTATTCTGGGGAGAATCATAAGTAGCAATTTTAGTAATCAATCTGCAGGAAAGAGAAAGTTTTGTTGGTAAAGGCATAAAACCCACTTCAATCAGTAAAAAATGACTATAGAATTATTGTTTGAATAAGCAATTTCCAGATTCTGTTAAGCATGAGAGTGTTTAAAATTATTTAAAATGTGGTGTATTTTAAGAGAACCAGTAATTCAAAATTAGATATTTGAAAAGAAAACAAGAACTATCAAAAAGCGTAAACTTCTGTTTTACACTTTCAAAGACACTCATACAGGAAGATAGATAAAGGAGGGGGAACTCAAGCAAGGAGGAGTTAATTCATCAATATGAGCATCTAAAATACCTACGGGAATGGCACCTGGGAGAACCTACAAAGCAAAAACAACAAAAACACTCAAACGAAAAGTATGAAAAACCCGCTCATAATACTTGGAAACTTGTATCAAATTAAATATAATAAAATATATAAAAGCAAAAAAGTGAAAAAGCATTCAGTATCAGAATCTTGTAAAATGTTCTCAAAAAGATTAGAAATTTGGACATCAATGAACACTGATACCACTTGCTTTATCTCTGACAGCCTCTTTTCTTTCAAATTGTGTCCATTTCTCTTTTTGTAGAAGAATTACATAATGTTACACAGATTCAAATATCAGTCATTATATTATTCATGAAAGTTAAATTAGTTGTAGGTCAGTTATGAGGTTAGATGTCTGAAAGTTGGTTACCAGTTTTCAGGAGAGTTAAAGAGATACTAGGATGGAAAGTAGAAAACAGAAAAAGAAAGCTGCTAGGTGTGAGATTTGTGATATCATCTTTTATAATGATTTTCTGGATTATTAAAATAACAGGATCTATATCACTTTCTCATATTTGTTTCATAAACTAAGTTCAGTTTGAAGGGGCAACAAGTTATGTGGGCCTGATCTAATTATTCTGCTACAGAATAAATGTGGAGTTTCAAAATGATGTAAGGGGCTCATCCTGTAATTAATATGTAACGTGCTATCTAATCCTTTGTCTTAGCTTGTGAACCTTATGATATTATTAAGATGAACGTTTATCTTTCTATTCAGGAGGGAATATATATATATATATATAATAATTAATTTTCAAGTCTTCTATTGCTCATGTTCTCACGTACACAAAACAAATGGCGGCATTCAAGAGGTTTGTCTACTCCAATTAAATCCCAGAGTTAACGTTCAAAGGGGATTACATTTGTAATAAAACTTCATTTTTTCATTTAATGCAGGTGATAAAATATATTGTAACTTTGCTATATTTTGTTAATGCCTAAATCAGATGTGAACTAATAAAGTTGGCAGAGGGCCTGAAAGTATTTTAAATTGAACACATACTATAAAAAGAACTTGTGGCTAGTTCTATTTCTGCTTCTTATTCTTTTTGCAGATTGTTGTTGTTATGTGCGAAGTCGTGTCCGACCCATTGCGGCCCCATGGACAATGATCCTCCAGGCCTTCCTGTCCTCTACCATTCCCCGGAGTCCATTTAAGTTTGCACCTACTGCTTCAGTGACTCCATCCAGCCACCTCATTCTCTGTCGTCCCCTTCTTCTTTTGCCCTCGATCGCTCCCAGCATTAGGCTCTTCTCCAGGGAGTCCTTCCTTCTCATGAGGTGGCCAAAGTATTTGAGTTTCATCTTCAAGATCTGGCCTTCTAAAGAGCAGTCAGGGTTGATCTCCTCTAGGACTGACCGGTTTGTTCGCCTTGCAGTCCAAGGGACTCGCAAGAGTCTTCTCCAGCACCAGAGTTCAAAAGCCTCAATTCTTTGACGCTCGGCCTTCCTTATGGTCCAACTTTCGCAGCCATACATTGCAACTGGGAATACCATAGCCTTGACTAAACGCACTTTTGTTGGCAGGGTGATGTCTCTGCTTTTTAGGATGCTGTCTAGATTTGCCATAGCTTTCCTCCCCAGGAGCAAGCGTCTTTTAATTTCTTTGCTGCAGTCCCCATCTGCAGTGATCTTGGAGCCCAGGAAAATAAAATCTGTCACTATCTCCATTTCTTCCCCATCTATATGCCAGGAATTGAGAGGGCCGGATGCCATGATCTTTGTTTTCTTGATGTTGAGTTTCAAGCCAACTTTTGCACTCTCCTCCTTCACCCGCATCAACAGGCTCTTTAGTTCCTCTTCACTTTCTGCCATTAGAGTGGTATCATCTGCATATCTGAGGTTGTTGATATTTCTCCCTGCAATCTTGATCCCAATTTGTGACTCCTCTAATCCCGCATTTCTCATGATGTGCTCTGCATATAAGTTAAATAGGCAAGGCGACAGTATACAGCCTTGCCGAACTCCTTTCTCAATTTTGAACCAGTCAGTGATTCCATGTTCAGTTCTCACTGTTGCTTCTTGACCTGCATATAAATTTCTCAAGAGACAAATAAGATGCTCTGGTATTCCCATCTCTTTAAGAACTTGCCACAATTTGTTGTGCTCCACACAATCAAAGGCTTTAGCATATTGGACACCTTCCGACCTGAGGGGCTCATCTTCCGGCGTCATATCGTTATGCCTATTGGAACTGTTCATAGAGTTTTCATGGCAAAGATACTGGAGTGGTTTGCCATTTCCTTCTCCAGTGGATCACCTTTTGTCAGAGCTCTCAGCTATGACCTGTCCGCCTTGGGTGGCCCTGCACGGTATAGCTCATAGCTTCACTGAACTACGCAAGCCCCCTTGCCACAACAAGGCAGCGATCCTTGAAGGGGGTTTTTGCAGATAGTTAAGACTATATATTGTATTTGCCGGCGTATAAGACGACTGGGTGTATAAGACGACCCCCAACATTTCCACTCAAAATATAGTTTGTTACATTACATTACATTACTATGGGCAGCTATGTCTATCCCAATTGAAGTGCACCCGGCGTATAGGACAACCCCCCGCTTGGAGGCATGTTTTTCAGGGTGGAAAAGTAGTCTTATACTCCAGCAAATATTGTATTTACTAATATACCTGCCTTTTGGCATACTGATATATTTACCTACAACATACTCCACTGAAAAACTTCATGAAAAGTACAACAAATGAACAACTGAAAATATAGCAAGCCAAAGTTACCCCACACTGGTTTATCCATATCTACTTAATGCCAACTCAAACACAATGCATTCTTTTTAGAAGATGACTAGCCTTGTAGCCAACAGCATATTAGGAAGGCAACTGATATTTGACTGCTGAAGAGGATAAGAAGCAAGTTTCTCCTTTTCCTAAATGGGCAGGATGTTCTTTGTAGGACCTGGCCTTTACTGACTTCTCTTATACAACTTCATTTCCCAGCATAATTAGCTCATTCAACCCCATTCTGGTTTCACTACAGCATTCTCAAGATGAATAATTTTTTAAAGGACTGCAGCCTAAATTCCTCTAATCCTAACTCAAATATTTCAAAATGGTATATTTTGAAGATACTCTCAATAGTTTGGAGAATTTGTATGTTAGCATGGTGATAGCTCTCATATATATTGCCATGCAGAATAATTTTATAGTGGTTTCTACATGTGTTCTAAATACAGGGATGGATATGAAGACTGTACATCTAAGTATACCGCATACATGGTCTACCAAATTTAATTAGCGTATAGATTAAGTTAGCTAATTATATTTGTACCTAGTTGTAGGTTTTATATCAAAGCCAGTTTGCTAAATTTGGGTTTCTACTAGCCCATGCAATTTGGCAGCATCTGAAAATCTGATGGAGAACTTGTTGTCCAAACACCCACATGTGATGCACCTAGCCCTGACCACATGACTCCTTTGTACACTGGGAGAAGGAAACTGGGCACCATCATGCTTGCTCACCCCATCGCCACATGATTGCACATTTGTTAGCATTTATCTGTGGAGAAAGTGGGCACACCAGGTGAGCTGTGAACAACCTGTACCAATGTGTCTACCTAGTTAGGTGCTTCACATAGCAATATCTGGCTGCAGCATTGCCATATAACTTGCCCAGTCTAGGCAGGTGAGTTGGCCACTGTGGCATGACTCACCCAGCAATCCTACAGCCAAACAGGGAACCCAAAAATAACTCACCCAGGCCAAGACTCCCTCCATGCGGACATACCTGGAGGCAGCAAACCCCCCTCCCAGTATTCAGAGATTTTGCCTTTGGGGTGATCTAACTCTTCAGCAGTATTATTTTATTGCCCTAACTTGTAAAATGTATGAGATTTCAGTGTTTGCAAATTGCACAAGAAGCCATTTGCCATTGTGATTAGCTTTGACATTTCCAAAACATCCCACTTTTTTTGCACAAGGTTCATGCTAGTGCAGCCAGATGCAAAGGACAGGAGAGATTTCAGCAGATGTAGCTTATCTCTTTTTCACCACTAAGGTGGGACAATCAAGCCTGACAGGAGACATTCTAAGACATGGGGAGAGTAGTTCAAAACATAGTAGAAGGGATATCTGAAAGAAAGAAAGCAAGAATAGCTGCATAAATTACTTTTTTAAAAGGGGAAATGAAGAAGATGTATGCTGACCTAATTGGCTTGCTCAGGAATGAGAAAAAAAGGGCTATGAGTTAAAACAGGAAAAGAGAGGCTGCTTTTTCTTACCTTTGCATAATATGGGCATGTCTTCTTTATACAGGTACTCCATCCTGTCATAGCCTGTGCTATATAATATACATATATGTTTTACCTTGAACTGCCTGAGTTCATCCAAGTACCTCAGATTTTACCTACCTCAGATTTTATAATCAAGAATACTGGAATCACCAAGGCCTGCCTTCTGTGTAATATTTCATTTCCTTCTAAAGGGCAAAAAACATACCTTGGAAGTTTCCCAAATTGACACAGGTTTCCCAAACTTCCTCAGATATTGTCCCACCGACAGCTCACTCTTGCAATTAACCTTTGCCCCTTGTTTCTGTCTGAATTTGTCTAGGGCCCTGAACTAATCAGAAGAAGCCTGCACCTTAGTCACTTGCCATATCTCCATCTTCGCCTGAACTTGAATCACTTTAATTGCAAAAGCCACTAGAGGAAATATTTCACAGCTCTTGGAATGGATCCTAGAAGTGATAGTTTCAGCTGGAACACTCTCCGTATTGTGATTTTGTACTGGAAGAACAAGCTGTTTTTAGGACTCATTGATAAAATTCTGAAACCTTTTTGCAATGTGGCAATTAAGACTTTTGCAATATCATGATATTATCAGCTCTTTTATCTATTTATAATGTGACACATCCAACATTAGTGAATGAATAGGGAATTCCACAGAACATGAGTACTTTTAGTGAAAAACAGCACCAACCTCTTCGATGTCATTATCCAAGGCTATGATTTGCAGTGCAGATGTCAAATTCTGGTTATCAGCAATAGTTGTGCCCACTGGGGAGGACTCAAGAATAAAGCCCTCATACATAGATTCTGTGAAGTAAGGGAACTGATTGTTTTCATCCAAAACTTCAATGTGTAGATTGGCAAAAGCAGGAAGAGGATGGCCATTATCTTGTTCTGCCTACAAAAGCAAAAAGCAATTTTAATGGATTCCCATTACTGGTCATATTGGAAACTGGTAGGGCTCCTGGAATATACTATTGTTGTCCTGCACTTTATCTGTGGCCTTGTGCTTCCTTCTCCTTACATCTCCATTCATATTATTCCTTTATAATGTTTCATCTCCATCTCGCTTTAAAAAGCCAGTTTCTGATATTCTATCACATTCAGTCATGCCCAAGGGAAAACACACACAGAGAGAGAGAGAGAGAGAGAGAGAGAGAGAGAGAGAGAAGAGAGAGAGGAAGTCTGGGACTACATAGAGAGGAATGGGCTTGAATCTTCATGGATGAGATTAGCAGAGTCAGGAAGCACGTTAATCCCCATCCTGACCTGGTGTCCCCAAGCTGTGCCCCTTTTCTTTCCCCATAATTTTAAAAGATTGCTATTTTGCTTCCATTATGCATTTAATAAGAATATTCCAACAGTGAATACATGTGTGAATGTGTGAGTGTATGTGGGCATGCACATGGGTGTTTGCTGTATAGAAGCCCTATCTTTATACACAGACTCGATCTGATATAATGGACTGAATAAACATGGATGTGATCCAGCCAAAGTTAGACACTTTTAGATCACAGTCACTGCAACTAGAAAGAGTTAGACATTTAACTTTGCTGTTTAATTATATAAAAAGTGTTTAACTTTAGTTCAGCTGTGTTAACTGTTCTATCAAGACAGCATGCCCAATTTTTATCTTTTCTAAGACTGCAAAACTATGCCTCTCAGCCCACCACTAAAAATGTCCTTGGAGAGTTAGGGAAAAATTACTGACTGCAACATCACCGCAGCACATTCTGAATTATGTAATAAAACATCCTTGTTCATTTTAAAGGATGACCATTAATTCTAAACAGCAAGGCTTATTCCAATTAAACTCCAGCTGTGGAAGAAATAGATACAATGTTCTGACATGGTATTTTTCAATTCTTCCCCAGCACCTCTTCACATACATCTGTGAGGGGGATCAAAGGATAAGCAAGGTTTTAACCTTCTATTATAATGACTAAAATAAGAGGAGTCAAATGAAACATACTTAGGGTCTATTAATTGCACTTAGTTCCCTAGCTAATACAAACCATTTAACCTAAAATACTAGGCAGAGAAAGCAAGAGTGACAGGCTGCTCTAAGCTTTGATTGGCCAGAAATAGTTGAGAATGAGCTGATATTCTAGTTGTGTACTGAGAGAGAGTCCGTGTAATCTGATTCGGACAGAACCTGTGAGTCTGTGCTTAACTGGCCATCTGCTCTAAGGAGAAAATCTAGTTAGAGAACTTTGTTTTCTACTGACAGCTAAACCATGCCGTGTCTAGACAACTAGGGCAGATATTTGGCAGGGGGGATTTGGGCAGCAAGGTGTTGACTCCAAATTTGAGTCAAATTGGAACAATAATTTTTCTAAAGGTGAAATCAGGAGAGTGTATTTCCTCAGACTTGGTTTGTGAGAAAGTGCCTTAGACTCCTCAGTTGGCAATGGGATACTGGTACTTCTAGGAAGGAGAAAGTGAGAAAGAGTGTCCACTTTCTAGAACCAAGAGAGTTTAGGCAGGAGAGGTTTAAGGATTCATGGGGCCCATAACACCGGAGCCAGTTTAAGGATTCATGGGCCCCAGCAGAGTACAGCTGTTGTGGAAGCAGCCAGAATTGTGGGGGGCGGGGGCACAATGGAAAGGGATAGCAATCAAAATGTCCTCAAAGAGGGGAAAGTGGGGAGGATAGAGATTATGGCCCTGATCCATGGAGGTACCTTGTTGGGCCTCTGGAATTGCAGGGACCATAGCTACATGTGCTATATGGATAAACTGGCCCTGAGTTTACAGAATCAACAAAAAGATCAACAAAATATAAATAGACATGTTTTAGACAAACAGTAATGAATCCTCAGTTAAAACAAATCTCAACTGAGAATAAGCGTATGAACATCTCAAAAGCCTGTATCTGTATCAGTACCAAACCACTAGGAATTTCTAACTAAATAGTATCTGTTTTATATGTAAAAGCTCACAACTCTCCGCTTTAAAAAAATAAAATATTTTATTTGTTGCTAAAAACACCTCGGTGCCTTTCTGATAAAGGGTTATGGGGGGGGAAAGTGCTCCATACCTTCCCAAAAGTTCCAGGGCTCAGTAAAGCCAAAAAGATATTTCAGTAACATGGTGGGACAGTGGGTTTCATTTTATAACTAAGAAACCACACTACAAGGCTAGCTCAGTCTGTGAGGGCAAGTGGATAGAAGTAACTGTCACAATTGTGAAAGGAAAAAAACTGATCACTCTGTAATTCAGAATTATATTCTTTATAACAGAATTGAATAACAATGGGACAAAAAAGAAATCTTGCCAAATACCTCATGAGGCTGACCTTGAAGGAATTTCTATTTTAGAGTGCTTTGATGGGAAACAGAAGTCTTCAATCAATATATCATCTGACTAAAGCAATACAAAAGCCTTCCTATAGTAATCAAATTAAATACTGAGAGAGGGTCAACAACAGCTGCATATAAACTTTTAAATAACACGTTTAATAGTGCCAAAGTATCTAATTTGTCTATAGTAGACCTTCATTTCAAAGTCCTGCCTGTTCCTCATTTATGTTATCAGTTCTTTTTGATAATTTGTTCAAAAGGCATGATCTAGATTTTTCCTACAAATGTAAATGATCTAAAACACGTATAAGTGCGTATCAAGATAATTTAAAGCAATAAAACCTAAATCCATCCAAATGTTTCTGACAATGGGAGTTTTAAAAGCTTATACTCCCAAAATCTTGTGAGTCTCTCAGGTGCTACTGGACTCAAATCTAGCTCTTCTACTAAAGACCAATATGGCTATGTCCCCAAATTATCTAAAAATGATGTTAATTTTAAAAATGGGTCAGTAACAAGGGTTCTCTGGTTCTCTTTTCAAGAAATATAGATACCTGGAATGCTGGCATTCTCATCCATTTGACATCAAAGTAGTGTTTTATTCACTTCCATCATTACCATGATCATCATCATAATCCTAAATCTAATATTGAACCTGCTTCCCATGCAGATTGTTAGACCAAGAATATTGCAAACTAGGAACAAAGCTAGTCTGGAAAGCTAGCACAAGCAATATATGCTGTGGCAAACTATCACTTGCCAGAGATGATGAAGAAACTAATTTGCTTGCAGCATGAGAGGGGATGTCAGAATAGGGAATGAGCGAGTGCTAAGCAATTCCAGATTCATTCATGTCATGCTAATTCATGGGTTAGCGTAAAGTCTGAACCTAGCTAATGGAGACAGAATAGGAGCAAAGAGTTCAGTACATCCATACAGACAGATATGAAATGAAAAAGAACAGCACAAATTCATAAAAGCTACTATGTGCTATGATCAGTGGGAATCATTTTAATTTCCATGGTTAAATTTAATTCACAGCTGTAAAACCCAGACAGCAGAGATAACTTAAATCAAAGTATCCTTTCCAGTCTTGTGATTAGTCCATTATTTCCTTCACAGTACACAGCACTCCCTCCTAAGAGAAACCATCTCTTGCTCTTCTTCATTACCAGACTGACCTTCAGAGGGACCGTTTATGCACTGGAGGTTGGAGTTTTAGTTGTGGCAGGTTGCCCCACCTATTCCTGCACCCACACGGAGGAGCATTTGGCTCAGTACGCCTCATCTGCCCACGATTTGTGCACTTGCACAGGATCTGGGGCAGTGAAGTTCCCAGTGCATAAACGGTCCTGGTCATGTTCAACATGCCTTGTTCAGCGCTCAATCATAACAAATACCTGTTATGAAAGGATTTGGTTCTGACCAAGTTTGGAAACCTATAATGGGTATAACAAAGAAGAAGAAGAGTTGTTTTTTTATATCCCACCCAATTTTCTCCACCCAAAGGATTCTCAAAGTGTCTCACAATCATATTCCATTCCTTTCCCCACAATAGTCACCTTGAGAGGCAGGTGAAGCTGGGAGAGTTGTGAGGGTCACCCAGCAGGCTTTACTTGGAGGCATGAGGGAATCAGACCTGGTACTCCAGATTAGACTGCACCACTCTTAACCACTACACTATGCTGGCTTAAAGATATACTATGTATAAGGTACATGGAAGATTATATGTATATGTATATGTATATGTATATGTATATGTATATGTATATGTATATGTATATGTATATGTATATGTATATGTATATGTATATGTATATGTATATGTATATGTATATGTATATGTATATGTATATGTATATGTATATGTATATGTATATGTATATGTATATGTATATATACACACACACACACACTGTCACCACAAAGCACTTTTCCTCTTTTTCCTTTAATAAAGCTGAAATGTACCAAGGAAGCATTCTCCACACATAAACAAACAAGGAAAGTCTTAGTTGTTGTCTGCAACACATTAGCAACTCAGCAATAAATGTCCATGCCAGGCTAGGCAAGTCTTTATATAACAAGATATCTGTTCTGCATTGGTTCCTGCAGATGTGGTTTATCCTAGCAGCACATGTAGCATGTGCTATAAGCTCTGCAGTTCCAAGGTCCCTGCAGTGTTGTACAGTTAGGTAACCTTCACAGTGTAATTGTTAGGGAGTCGTCATACTTATGCAAGTTGTGAATCACAAAAATGAAAAAACAAATTTCCAGCTATCTCTGGTAAGGGTGCCTTGCTGTTACAACACAAGTAACAGGACTCTGCTAAGGCCCTGCAAATCCTTAAACTGGTTCTGGTGCTACAGGCCTTGTGAATCTTTAAACCAAGCCTGACTTTTTGTATAGAAATCTGGCATAGGAAATTTAAAAGAATGCATATATGGGAGTTTTCCTTGCTTCCAAAGTGGTCCGCATATCAGGCATTCAACTGGCTTCCTTGATGAGAGTAAGAAGTCTGCATGCAAGGACTCTTGAAGCAAGGTTAGAAAGGACAGTATTGTACTTTTATTCTTCTTAGAAGGATTTAAGTTATGAGAAGCAGGTCACAAAGAAAAGTATTTCAGTTCAGGCAGAGGTAAAATATTACCTTCTTCCCAGCATATTGTGTATACAAATTACTTTAATTGTTCTTTACAGCAAGTTTCCCACATATTTGAAGGAATGACTTGAACTAGATTCACCCTACTGACACTCAGGGCCACGAATATACTTCATCCCACTCCCAAGATAGGCTCTTTTTATATATTGTCTGCTCCAGATATTTTGCACCTGTGTAGAAATGCAAGGAAACCCCTGGGGAGGAGACCAAAGAGGGAGGAGCATCCTTTAAAACATAGACAAAGGGATTAAGATGGGTAAAGAGAGGATTAATTTTGGATTTCTCATGTAGGGACATTTTCCTGAAAAGATATGCTTTCAAATGCAACTACAGCCATTGAGTTGTGCTTTACACGGCAAAACAAAAATTCAAGTGAACATAATTGCCCTATCTTGTCTGTGTAAGGGATCTTTCAACACTGTTGCACTAAATGGTATTATTCAAGCATTCAGTATATTATTAGTCTTACAGATTGATAGCCTTGCTTATTATCCACTCAACTGCACACAAACTACAGTAATCCAAATCTAATAATGCCTGTAAATTTTTTTCATTAATAATACAGCCAGTTATTAAGGCACTAGAATGTGGCCATGGACAACTCTAATTGATTTTTTAAAAAGTTGGTGTAGAATTACTGTGCTTGGTTAACCCAGCTCCAGTGACTTCCAAAAAGAGAAACAGAAAGTTAGCACAGCTTTGCCAGTGTATGTTCAGTATAATGGCACAACTAAGAATTCGTGTACTATTTTAAGTACTCTAATAAAAGCAAAGTATGTCCCTTTGGCAGAGACATTGAATTGTCACAATCTTACGCCTGATGTGGGATGAAGAGGAAAGCATGGCTATCTGGTTGCTGTACAAAATGCCTGTACAACACACCAGCAGAGGACATACTGGGTCTCCTGGAACCTTTTCATGCACCTCACTTCTCAAAGCACTTGCGACAGGGATATAGACTAGTCCCTTATAAAGTCTCATTAATCACATACTTTCCTGGAAGAATTCTTTACGTGACTTTCTTTATGGGTTCTGCGACTCAGTAAAGGTACAGATACTGAGGAATGAGAATCCAACTGAAATTACCTTAACAACCAAATCGAATTTCTGGTGAAAATCCCTGTTTATTGGCTTGAGGAGGCTGAGCTCAGCTGTCGACACATTCATAGTGAAATACTCTGCATAATCCTCAGGGGTTCCTGCAAAAAGGCAGTGAAGTTTAAACAGGATAATTGAGACAAAGGATTAGTGGGGGGGGGGAATCACAAATTTACTTAAAAATTATGTCTACTTGACTCATAAATAAAAGAAAACATAATTAATTCCACAAACCAAAAAAATTAAATGCCTACTTGGACATGCACACAAGCAAGCTCTCTATCATCTGAATAGTTTCCCTTCCTTTCTTCCTTTGTCATCACTTTGAATTAACTTGGGAGTCTTCTCTTTTTTTTGTACAAGAGAGAGAGATGAGTGCAAATATGTTTAAAACCAGATCAGCCCCTTCCATTTTGCTGCATTATTCTTACCCTGTGGCTATATATTCAAGGTTTGTCTATTGCAACAAAAACTATGCATGGCATTTACAGCAGAATCTGGAAGACAGCACATAAGAAAAGGGGTGTGTTTGTGTGTGTGTGGGGGGGCTTACTGAATTGTGCATACACATTTCAACTTATATATAAAACTAGCAAGAAAGCCCATTGCAAGCAGGAAAGCAATGGGCGTGAGGACCCAGAAGATACCGGGAGGTGCAGATCTCTCTCTGTCTCTCTCTTGCTGTGTGCGTCGCAGCAGGAGGCATAGCAGGTAATTAGGGCTTGTTCTTAGGAGGGAAGGAGAACTGGTGTGCAGCTTGGGGCAGCTCTCTCTGTCTCTCTCTCTCTCCCTCTGTTGCAGCAGGGGAGGCTCTCTCTGTGTCTCTGTCAGCAGCTTGGGGCAGCTGTCTCTGTGTCTCTCTCTTCCTCCCTCACAGCAGGAATGATAGAAGGGAATGAGGGCTTGTGTTCAGTCTGGCAAGGCTCTGTGTCTCTGAAAGGAATGTGGCTAGCATCCAGGGAGGGAGGGCGGGAACTGTAGGGGCAGGGCCAAACGCTGGCTGCACCCTGATTGGCCCTATTCAAACTTGGACAGCCAGACATGTCCCCCCCCCCCCAGGCTGTTTCACAAATATATAGAGGAACCATGCATAAGGATAAAAGATAACAACTCTGAACAGGAAATAAAAATAAAGATTAAACTTATCTGTATGGAAACAGAGGGGGGGATCTTACTAGTTTCTGCAGGAAACAAGTTTCCAGAACTATTTTCTTATAAGCATTACTTTCCCCACTGTATATACCATCTCTTCTGAGCTTTAACAATTATACCGCATGCTGTGCCTGCGTATAGCAAGCACCCATGCACAGAAGAGATGAATCCCTCCTACTGCAAGCAAGAAAAGAGTTAGCTATCTTCACAGCTATATTTTGAAACTAGGGTCCCTCCATTCAAAGTGGTATCATTACACAAAAAGGATATTCTTTACAGGTTTCAAAATGATACTACAAATTGGTGAGATGTGATAGGTGATGGAACAGACTATGAGCCACATCAAATATTTTGTATAGCGGAATAATTTCTCAGAGAAGTGCCATTCCTGTAAGCAGTTTGGGGCATGCCAGAAATCCAACCAGATTTAGTTAAATGTACATGTCTTATCCCTCTATGACAATTGTAATGTAACTACACCCATCAGATTTCCCTAGTCAGAAAGATAGATGGGCTGTTGACATGTACACAACTTGTACATCTCTTAAGAAGACAGAATGCCGAGGATATATTTCTAAGTTGATGCTGCTACACTGTCAGACCAGGGTCTGGCAAAAAAGCAAACAAAACAGGTCTCTTACTTGCTCAGACCAGCAACCCTGATTTACAAATATTATTGTAAAAAAGTCTGCTTCAGCTACAAAAAAGTTACTGTAAATTTGCGACAGCCTAGGCTACACTGAGTACCCAGCTTGCTGGGGGGTAAACGGTCATGACTGGGGAAGGCACTGGCAAACCACCCCGTATTGAGTCGGCCATGAAAACGCTAGAGGGCATCACCCCAAGGGTCAGACATGACTCGGTGCTTGCACAGGGGATACCTTTACCTTTACCTTTAGGCTACACTATGAAAATTGGGTCGAGTAAAAGTCTTAACACTAATTTACAACTTTTGTTGGACTGCAGCAAGTGAAGATGACTAGCCTTCATAAGAATATAGATAATTCACTGCAGGCTATAATGAGCATTGTCTGTCTTTTTTAGAACATGACATGAAAGCACCATTATACCTTATGGAGACCATTATAATCAATGGATAATCGATCTGGGGGTATTGGGCTCATGGGGGGGGGGCTGCTGGTATCTTCCCTCAACCCCCTACCAAAGTTTCAAAAAGATTGGCCCAGGGGGCCCAATTCTATCAGCCCCCAAATAAGATGTTCCTCATCCTCCATTGGCTTTGATGGAAAAGATGGCATGAGATTTCATTTCATACAGCTGTCATTACCTACATCTTGGGGAACTCTGGTTCAAATCCAAACTCTACCATGAGGGCCTGCTGAGTGACCTTGGGCCAGTCGCATTCTCTTAGCCTCACCTACTTCACTGGAAGCCAGCTTGGTGTGGTGGTTAAAAACAGTGGGCTCTAATCTGCATAACCGGGTTTGATTCCCCATTCCTCCATGTGCAGCCAACTGGAACACATGTGTGCAACACATCCACATAAGGAGAGGAGGGGGCTGGCGCAGCGCTGAGTTGGCATGAGTCCGCACACACATGGAGAAATAGATTCCTCCCTGCCCATTCCGCCCTTGACCATCTGGTAACGTCAAACAAAAAATGTTTCTTTTTCCAGTTTGGCACTGTTTGCAGTCTCTGACGTCTAGTGACTTGAGACATCAACCAGCTGGATAAATTCCACATCTTCTGTGATAGAATGAAGGTACTTGTGGGAACCATTTTGCCATACTCCTGAACATTTGTAGCAATGGATGCAGATTTTGTATCCTTCACAGGAGTGTTCTTCGGTGAAGATTTTCCCTGTGCCTGAATTAGCCGTATGTTACATGAAATATGAATGTCAATCCAAACCAAGCATAATTAGTACATCAAATGGACCGAGAAGTAAAAAGTGCTGCAGTTCTATAAATACAGCAATAATATAATCAACTGTCTATTTACACTCTGTTTTCCTATCAGTTATTCTTAGTATGGATATGACAGGCAAGTAGATTACAGCAATCAGAACTAGAGATGATTGGAATAGCAACAGGGTTGTAACTAATAAATCGAGATAAAGGATAAGCAGAGAGAAGCAGCAGAATATTTACAAGGCAAAAGGATTGAAATAGGTCACAAAATTATGCCAGAATAGCTTTGGTGGCAAATTATGCTAAATGCTCATTAAGGATAAGAGGGGTTGACTTTTCTCCCTACAATGATCAACTCCTAACTCAGAGAACGCTATCGGGCTGTTCTAGTGGAAAGAAGTGCTGCTAAGCTTTACTTCAACTGATAAAACCAGAATTGTCTCTAACCAGCTATTTCAATGGAGCTAGCACCTAGTACTGATGGAATAATGAAGGATTAGATCAGTTCAAACCCTGCGGTTTGAAAATCCAATCCGACATCCCATTGCTGAGCCATTGGGGGTCCTTGCTGCAGTGGTGTCTGAGAACCTGAGAACCCTGAGGAACTCCCAGCAAGCACTGTGGCTGGGCTCAGAGTGGTTCCCTGCATCCACTGCTGCTGAAGCCAAGCCTGAGTGGCAGTTGGTGCATACTATGGCAGCAGCTGAGCCCCAAGCAGCTCCTGGTGTCCGCTGCAGTGGTTGGATCCCAAGTGGCTCTCTGCATCTGCTGTGGCTCCCATGCTCCACAGAAGCGAAGTAAGTACTTTTTTTTGTGCATACACTATAAGCACAGAAGAAAGAAAAACACTACTGAGGGGTGACATGATATAAGTTTTGAAAATTATGCATGGGGTATCAACAAATGGAAAGAAATAACTTTCCCCACCCCTGCTAAAGTACTGGAACCAGGTGGAATGAGGTTGATGGGCCATAGGCTCAATGAGTAATTAAACTGTGTAATTCCCTGCCACTGGAGATAGGGATAGCCATAAGTGTGGATGACTTTGTGGAAGGGATTAGACAGATTTATGGCCAGTAGGCCCAACAACCCAAGTGATGAAAAGGGACATCCTTATTCAAAGATGGCAAACTCAAAATGCCAAAGGTAGATGACAATATCAGGGTAAGGCCTTGGACTCTGTTTCCTGTTTGTCAGCCCTCCAGGAGAACCGTTTGGTCATGGTTGCCAGTGGTCTGATCCAGCAGGGATCTTCTGATTTACTTATTCAGAGATCAATAGTGAACAACTTGCATAGTTTAACAGTGTTACTGGGAGTATTTATTCTTCTATATGACAGTAATAAAGAAACAAAGCAGGCAATGTATTTGATGAAACTGTCCTCAGCAATGCATGAATTCTGTCTAAACATCTAAGATGTGACACTTCCCACATATTTTTCTGCCTTGTCTGGAGATGACTACTAGTGTGGAGGTAAGGATGGAAAAGGCCAGGCAATGGCAAGCCACCTCTAAACATCTCTTGCTTGGTAGCCAGACAAACTTACAATCTCCTGACTATACTACACACAAGCCATACCTTATCTGTCTGCCTGTCTAGAAAGAGAAAAATGTGAGCACAAAGAAGAGTGGACAACAATGGTGGGTGATTTGCCCCTTAGTTGACATGTTCTCCTCTGCCATGGTGTCCCTCTACCATCTCTTATCACTGAATGTGAATTTATGAGCCTGCCAGTTTCTTATTTCTAGGTGTCACAATGAAGCCACCTTTCTCACCCGGCCAAGTTAAAAAGGTTCCCCCCTTCAACATCACCCCCACGCTAGTGGCCACAAGCACATAGACTACCACTTCAAAGCTACATGCAAAAAGCTATAGTTGGTAAGGAAAGTTGTGGTCAGAATGCTGACCAGACTGGATTGTAGGATCATACTGCTCTACACTGGCTCAGAATTTGCTTCTGGGCCCAATTCAAGCCCTGGGACCAAGGTGCTGATATTGGCTTTTACAGCTGTACAGCTCAGGGATGTTATATCTTAAAGAACAGCTACTTCCTTATGAAATTCCCCATCCACTCCAGCCATCTCTGCAGGGCCTGCTTTGGGTGCTTCTGCGATCTGAAGCTAGATGAATGGCAACCCAAGAAATGGCCTCAGTCATGGCATCAAAATTTTGGAATTCCCTCCCCAGGAAGATTTGTCTCTCTCTCTATTGTTGTCTCAGTAGAAAAAGTTTTCCCTACACTTGGAACTTCTGGAAACCCATTTAAGGGTAGATTAAATTTCAATCATTTATCTATGCTTTGTAGTTTCATGATCTCATTGTAGTTTCATGATCGTGGTGGGGTGGCTCAAACAGAGCCACCTGAAACTCAACCCCTTCAAGACAGAGGTCCTGTGGTTCAGGGGGAAGTGCAGGAAGTGCATTTACCCACCTTTGCCGGGATGCAACTGACCATCACGTCTCAAGCCAGGAACCTGGGGGTGACCTTGGACGCCTCGTTAACATTGGAGACACAGGTCAAGAAGGTAGTGGAACAGGCTTTTTTCCATCTTTGCCAGGCTTGGCTACTAGCGCCCTACCTGTCTCCTGACCACCTGGCCACTGTGATCCATGCAACAGTCACCTCCTGTAACTCTACGCAGGCCTACCCTTGCACCTGATCCAGAGGTTACAGCTGGTGCAAAATGCAGCTGCTAGGGTCCTCACTGGAGCACCTTGGAGGACCCATATCCAGCCTGTACTGAGGCAGCTGCATTAGCTACTGATAGCTAGCCAGATCAGATTCATGGTTTTGGTTCTAACTTTTAAGGCCCTCTGGGGTCTGCGACCCACATACTTGAGGGACCGCCTTGTGCCCCATGCCCCCCGCAGGGCCTTACACTCTGCGGGGACAAATTTGTTGGTGATTCCCGGCCCCCAGGAGGCACATATGGCCTTGACCAGGGCCAGGCCCTTTTTGGTCCTGGCCCCTACCTGGTGGTATGAGCTCCCAGAGGAGCTGAGGCCCTGCGGGATTTACCATCTTTCCGCAGGGCCTGCAAAATGGAGCTCTTCCACCAGGCTTACAGTTGAGGCCAGCGACTCCTTTTTTAAGATCGGGCCCCCTGTTCTGTTCTGTTTTGTTTTGATTTGTTGTGTTTATATCTGCAGTGCCCCCGGTTATCTTTCCCTGGGAATGCTGCCGCCATCGGATTGGAGGGGAGAGGTTGGGTTGGTTAGGTTTGTGTATTTATAGGAGTTTTGTGTTAGGGTTTTTTATAGTATATATAATTTTTACCCGCCACGAGCCTCATGGGAGTGGCGGGCTATAAATTGCATAATAATAACAATAATGATGATGATGATGATGATGATGATGGTGACAGTATTTTGTCTACTAATGGAAATTTTAGGGGAAAAGATTGTCTTGTGGTTCTTAACTAATTTAATAGTACAGTATATTACAGAGTACTTAGAATAGCTCTGATATCTGTAGCAGAGCACAGAGAAAGAAATTTATGGAAATATCAGATATATCAATCAAAAATAGAGACTTGAAAACTGAGAACAACCACTCAGATACAAACTGAGAACCACCACTCACATCAGCATTCGATATGTAAACATTAGTTCAACACAGTACACCAAAAAAATCTAAGGTTTTCTGTAAATTCAGCTCATGTTCCACCTTTATTATCTCAGACAAACACTCTGAAAAGAAGCTAAATCTTCAAACAAGAACAATTCAATTTGGAATAAACAGAACCAATAAGCAATTGCACAATAAAATATTTGATTGGAACAATACCAGCTCTCACACTAGATTCCACATGAATTGGTTATTAGGTTCCTACTTTTCCACTTAATCTTTGACTGCCTGCTGCTTAAACAGTGTGAATGTGAAAGAGAGTGTAATTATCAAATACCAACCTACTAGGATGAAATAGAAAATTCCTGGCCGATCAGAAGGAGGCTGGATGTTTCGGTCCTGATCTATAGCTTGTATTGGTGGCATGATATTGATCGGGTTCACACGTGCCTGGAATGAAAATTAGGCATGTTATAATGGAAATCTTACAACGATTACATCTAATATTAAGTGATACCATTGGATGCCTTAAGAAATTAATGCCCTGTGTGCAGATAGAAGAAATATCATTTCCTGACATATATCATCTTGCAGTATTTGAACTTAAATATTAAAAAAGACAGACATGCCACAGTATAGGCACAGTCCATGTCTATTAAATAGTGTGAATTTTGCTACTTGGTCACAATTGGATGTCCCCTGTACAGATTTTGTAAATCACTTCCAGAATTATGAAAGTTAACAGATCTTTTCTATGGACAAATATAGCAATCACTTATCAGTGAGATTAATCCCAAAAGAGATCCTTGGATATGACATTCAGCATCAAGTTAAGGCTAAACCATGTGGATGGTAGGATCTTTTACAACAGAAAACCTGCTAGAAGACAGATCCAAAAGAGACAATAACAGAATACCACTAGTGGTTACATATAGCTCTCAACTCAAAACTGTTCGGCACATCATCAGTAACATCCAATTTGAGGATGGACACAGGTATCAGAGTTTGCAACAAACCCAGATGCCAACTTTGCTGCCACATACACTCCAATAACATGATCACTGGACCTAAAAGCATCACCTACACCAGTGGTCCCCAACCCCGGAGACCGGAACCAGTCCGTTGATCAGTCAGTACTGGGCCGCAGCTGCTCCTCGTCCTCCTCCCCGGCTGCTGCCTTGGGGGCTGCCCTGCCACTCTGCTGCCGGCTCACTTTTGGTGTTCTCTGGCAGCCACCATGGCTGGGGCTCCCCCTCGGCGTGGCACTGCGCAGCTGCTGCTGGCAGTGCCCCCCAGTGGGCAGCGGAAAGTCAGGGGCACGGGTGGGAAAGCAAGCAGAGCAGGGGTTCAGGCGGCAATGTCCCTCGGCAAAAGACTACCCTCCCCGGGCCTCAGTAAAATTGTCAAGCATTGACCGGTCCCCGGTGATAAAAGGTTTGGGGACCACTGACCTACACCATCAAAGGCCTACACTTACTCATCTTCTAACACTGTATATGCCATTTAATGCCAACAATGCTCCTCTGTTCTGTACATAGGGCTAACAGGTCAAATCCTCTTCCAAAGAATAAATGGACACAAATCTGATATTTAAAAAAAATTACAGTTCTGAAAAACCTGTAGAGGAACACTTTAACCTTCCACGACATTCAATAAGGGACCTCAAAGTAGCTGTTTTATTGCAAAGGAACAAAAACAGACTAGAAAGAAAGATTGAAGAAATAAAAGTTATTACAACACTCAAAACAATGGAATACCCTGGACTCAATAAGGACATGTTTAAATCTCACTCTGCATGCTAATCTCATTCAAATCTTATATCCACATTCCTTACAATCCCCTCTTCTTTTTATTTTATTTGGGACAATGTGACTGTAATGTGATGTAAGTAGTATGTAATGTAATTAAGAATCTAATTCTCTGGTCTCAGGACAAAATAACAGACTGAGCACCTTGTTACTTGTGGGGATTTTCCCATGCTTGAGTGGAGATGGATGGCGAAAACAACTAGTCTCTTTTAATTATTTTTATTTACAACTGGACTCAAAAGAACTGATTAGCTGTTTAGGCAAAAAATTACCAGACTGCATAATCTGGATATTATGACACAGTTTACTAATTTGCCACAATTTACTTTTGCCTTATATCTGTACTCCTATGATCTTTGTTTCATTTTGCCTGAGGAAGAGTGCATACACTCAAAAGCTCACACCTTGAATAAATCTTTGTTGGTCTTAAAGGTTCTAGTGGACTCAGTTTTTGTTTTGTTAATGTATGTGCCATTGCTCGGTCCTATGGGTTAGCTTGAAACTGTAGCACTGGAGAAAGAATGATTACCTTCCCCCCTTGTGAATTCCTCTCAATCTACATTTACCACTCTCCAAAGATGAAGTTGGGAGGAGACCCAGGCTTCGGTGCTATTTGCTGTGGAACTAACAGCAACCCTCAAAAGACACAATTTGGATTGGGAAATGGCACAGAAATGGCACATCCCTCCCCAGATGCTGCTTTTATCTCATTTTCAGTTTCCAGAAGCTATCTTTCACTACAAACTGGGAGACCCAGTCACAGATCTCCCATGTAATATGTAACTTTGTGCGAGGAGTAACAAGGTCTTTGGTTACTTCCATACATTGCTTGGACATTGCCCTGAGCAACTGGATTTTCCCACGAGGGTGAGAAAATACAGGAGATGAGTGATTACTATAGTGTAACAGCAGAACACTATACAACCATATGTGGATCCAGCCTTTGGAAAACCAAACTCTGGGGTTGGGGGCAGAGTTAGGTGACAACAGTCCACAAGTGTGTTGAATTAATAACATCCAAGAGCTAAGATGACTGGGGAAGGCACTGGCAAACCACCCCGTACTGAGTCTGCCAAGAAAACGCTAGAGGGCGTCACCCCAAAGGTCAGACATGACCTAGTACTTGCATGGAGATACCTTTACCTTTTAAGAGCTAAGAATTGATAAACAGGGTCCCAAACACTGTATAGCACACCCTGTCTGCTAATAGAATATGTAACTAGATATGAATTGGTATGAATTTTGACACAAGACACAAGTTGATGCAGCCTGATGCATGTTCCTCTTAGACATAACTCTCAAGAGTTCAGTTGGTTACTCTGCTTGACTCCCTCAGTCATCTACAGGAGGCAAAAGATGTGACCCACTATTACTACAAGCATATAGACCAATTTCTGTATTATGTGGGTTACTAAATTTTTACAACAATAATGGCTGAAAAGTTGAGAAGGGGCATCACAGATGTTATACATGAGGATCAGACAGGATTTGTTCCATGGAGCTAAATGAAATACAACATTAGGCATATCTTAAATATGACTGAATATTTGAAGAAAAGAGATGAAAAGACTGTCTTTATGTTATTACATGCTGAAAAAATCATTTGATAATATTTATTGGAATTTCATGATAGAAGTCTGGAAACACAATGTGGAGAAAACTTTATAAAAGTGGATTTAAAGTATGTATATACAAAACAATATGCAATATATGTATTATAAACAGATCTCTATCATAAAAGATTGAAATACTAAAAAGAAACTGTCAAGGAGATCCAATCTAACCCTTATTGTTTATTTTAGTTTTGGAAATCTTAGCCATCAGAATAAGAAAAGATAAAAAATATTACCATAATAGAAGAGTTGGTTCTTATATGCTGCTTTCTTTTACCCAAAGGAGTCTCAAAGCAGCTTACAATTGCTTTCCCTTGCCTCTCCCCACAAGAGACACCTTGTGACCGATTATGCATGGCAGTGGCTGCATTGGGCTACTGCCGGTTCCTTGCAGCGAAGCAGCATGCCCCACTGCTTCCCAAGTATGCAGGGAGGATGGAATTAACTGGTGCGCGCGGACTGCTCCAACATTGTGCATGCGTATGAACAATGATGTGGCTGAAAGAGCCCATCGCACTGCATGGTGGCAGCAGCATGAGGGGGAGTGGGGGAAATGTAGACCCCACTGCACAATGGTAGGGGAGTGGCATGCCACAACTCCTCCATCACAGGATTGGGAGACCACCCCATTTGGCTCCGTGACACCACAAAGCCATCTGGGGCATGCGGTGTCTCTTGAGGGACACCGTAGGTTGGGGGGGAGCTGAGCCCAAAGGCCTGGCTCTTCCATTATGCACAGGGCCGGCCCAGCAGGGCCATTGATGGTGACCATGGCAACAGGGCTGGGAGGTGGCTGGGATGGTGGAAACATCATGCATAATCCCCCCATGCCATGGCACTGGCTGCTTCAAGCTGGAACAGCCGCTTCTGTGGCCAAAGCACCCAACCCTAATTGATGTAGATAACAGATCAGATTACCGATCCTCAAGGAAGTAACTTTAAATTAAAAACAATAGATACCAAAGGAGGAATAGATTATTTATGGGAAAATAAATAGTTAAGAATGATCCAGAGACAAGATGGTAAACATATTATAGGAGACAGTTTGCTAAGGATGTGGTTTAAGTCTAGAGAAAGATTAAGTCCTTCACCCTCACCACTAACTTCTTTAAGAAATGTTTATCTTGATTTAAGAACAAGAAAGAAAATAGATAATCTAACTTGTGAGAATATGGTGGACAAACAAGGGAAAAGAAAAGAATGGCAGACTGTTAAAAAAGAAGGAAAGTACATACCTTGGCTAATTTAAATATCAGATAGCCTCAAAACTGAAAGAAAAACTTAAGAAAAAAGGTGACTAGCTGAGAAGAAAAAACTGCTTATGAAAAATTGATAATGGCTGATATAAAATATTTGCAAGGTAAAAATCAACAAATGATTATTTCAGTATGACTGAAAGAGAACAAATTAAAGATTGTATGATAAAATGAGCTTAAAATAAATGCTAAAACAAAATTAAAATCTTTTTAGATGGTGCATTGCCCCTCAAAATAGTGCAAAAAATAATAAAAGTTATAATTAAGTGTTTGAAATGTGAAAATATGAATGCATCATTTTACCATATGTGGTCAACCTGCCAGAAAACAAAGAAAGATTGGGATGCAAAAGATGAGATGCAAAAGATACTGAAAGTTAAATCTGTACGTGATCCAAAATATGTGTTATTAAATATGGCACCAAAATACTAAAATATATAATGAGCTTGTAAAATATACATTAACAACTGCTAGGATCCTTTATTCATTAAGATAGAAAAAAGGATCAGCACCAGATATTATAGGTTAGTTAAATAAATTGACAGAATATTTTTTTATTTATTCATATTTTTATACCGCCCTCCCCGAAGGCTCAGAGTGGTTTACATATAACTGAAACTATACATATAATAACATTAATATTATTAATTGATAAACCGGGTGACAGTATAACATAACAGTGTATCATAACATAACAAGTGGTAACTTGAACAGTTCCAGGAGTCTTAGTGGGTTTTTGGGGGGAGGGGAGGGGCAGGGGCTCTGCAGATGTTGGTTGGTAGGCCTGGCCTCAGCCAAATGCCTGGTGGAAGAGCTCCCTTTTGCAGGCCCTGTGGAACTGTTTTAGTCCCGTTAGGGCCCTGATCTCCTCTGGGAGCTTGTTCCACCAGGTGGGGGCCAGGACAGAGAATACTCTGGCCCTAGTCAAGGCCAGGCAAGCTTCTTTTGGGCCAGGGACCAGTAGCCGGTTGGTGGCAGCAGAGCGTAAAGCATAGGGGGCATAGGTAGGGAGGCGGTCAATCAGGTACACTGGACCCTGACCGCATATGGCCTTGACGGTAATTACCAGAACCTTTAACCTGATCCAGAATTCAACTGGCAACCATTGCAATTGATGTAGTATGGGCCGGATGTGGTATGGGCCGGATCTCCACGGTGTCGCTGTGAGGATCCTGGCTGCTGCATTTTGGACCAGCTGTAGTTTCCGGGTCAAGGTTAAGGGCGGGCCTGCATAGAGCAAGTTACAGAAATCCAGCCTGGAGGTGACCGTCGCGTGGATCACTGTGGCTAGGTGTTCTGGGGCCAAGTAGGGCGCTAGTAGCTTGGCTTGGCAGAGATGGAAGAATGCCAGCTGTGCTACCTTCGTGATCTGGGTTTCTATTGTGGGGGAAGCATCCAGGATCACACCCAGGTTCCTAGCGGAGTGAGCTGAAGTAAGCTCTACACCATCCACGGTGGGCAGGCGCGCTTCCTCACATGGGCCCTTCTTACCCAGCCACAGGGCCTCCGTCTTTGAAGGATTGAGCTTCAGGCGACTCTGCTTGAGCCATCTCGTCAGTGCTTCCAGGCAGCTGGCTAATGTTTCTGGGGGAGAGTCAGGGCGGCCATCCATCAGGAGGAAGACTTGGGTGTCATCTGCATACTGATGGCAACCCAGCCCAAACTTCTGTACCAGTTGTGCGAGAGGGCGCATGAAAATGTTGAATAGAATAGGAGAGAGGACTGCTCCCTGTGGGAATCCACAAGTAAGTTGTTGGCGGTCCGATGTTCCCTCTCCTATTGCAACCCTCTGTCCACGATCCCGGAGGAAAGAGATCAGCCATTGAAGGGCTGTCCCTCGTTTTCTGGCATCGATGAGGTGGCGAGCTAGAAGCTCATGATCGACTGTGTCGAACGCTGCTGAGAGGTCTAGTAATATCAGCAGTGCCGACCCGCCTCAGTCCAACTGGCAGCGGAGGTCGTCCGTTAGGGCGAATAGCGCTGTCTCTACCCCATGGCCAAGCCGGAAACCTGACTGGGATGGGTCTAAGACCAAAGCTTCTTCCAGGTATTCCATCAGTTGGTTTGCGACTGCCCTTTCTACCATCTTCCCCAGAAACGCTAAATGCGAGATGGGTCAGTAGTTATTAGGCTCTCGTGGATCTAGAGATGCTTTTTTCAGCAGTGGGCGTACCACAGCCTCTTTCAATCCCTCCGGGAATTCTCCCGTTGTGAGAGACAAAACGGGACAATGGCAAAACTTATATATTAGATATACAATAATTCTACATTGGAATTCATAAGAAAATAGAGGCCAATGTTAAACAGTAAAATCTAAGTTGAAAACAAAAAAGTGATCTTCACTTTTTATATGCTAACTATAGGGATAATGCAGTACATGCTTTGTAACTTCAAGGTGATATAAAAGAACAGGATAAGGTAAAAGGTAAAGGTATCTCCTGTGCAAGCACTGGGTCATGTCTGACCCTTGGGGTGACGCCCTCTAGCATTTTCATGGCAGACTCAATACGGGGTGGTTTGCCAATGCCTTCCCCAGTCATTACTGTTTATCCCCCAGCAAGCTGGGTACTCATTTTATCGACCTCAGAAGGATGGAAGGCTGAGTCAGCCTTGAGCCGGCTGCTGGGATACGTATTATTAAATGTAAAATTTATGAATGTTTTTTTCAATAGCAGGCTTGTACTGTGTTTAGTCAAGGCTATGGTATTCCCAGGTGCAATGTATGGCTGTGAAAGTTGGACCATAAGGAAGGTCGAGCATCAAAGAATTGAGGCTTTTGAACTCTGGTGCTGGAGAAGACTCTTGCAAGTCCCTTGGACTGCAAGGCGAACAAACTGGTCAGTCCTAGAGGAGATCAGCCCTGACTGCTCCTTAGAAGGCCAGATCTGGAAGATAAAACTCAAATACTTTGGCCACCTCATGAGAAGGAAGGACTCCCTGAAGAAGAGCCTCATGCTGGGAGCGATCGAGGCAAAAGAAGAAGGGGACAACAGAGAATGAGGTGGCTGGATGGAGTCACTGAAGCAGTAGGTGCTTAACTTAAATGGACTCCGGGGAATGGTAGAGGACAGGAAGGCCTGAAGGATCATTGTCCATGGGGTCGCGATGGGTCGGACACGACTTCGCACCTAACAACAAACAAAATAATAAGAAATACACAATATTGTCCTCAATATTGCCTAACCAGGACACAGCTGAGGTCTACTTTTATCTTTCCCTGGGAGTAGCATGAAGCATTCTTGACCCTTGACCTCATGAGAAAATGGATAGGTCAACAGCACATTGCACAGGAGAAGTAGAGAGCCTTTATAAAGGCTTCCATATCTGCCTTCCCATTGGCTGGGTATCACTCCTTCCAATCACCTCCAGTGTCTTATTCAAATGCAAAAGACACCAAGACTGCACCATTCCTGGCTTTATTGTCCATGAATGTACCTGTTGGTTAAACCTGAGATGATCTTCCAATTTTTTTGAAAAAGATAGGGCCCCCTGTCCTAGTTTGCAAGCAACTGTGTAATTTAACCAGCTAACTTAATTTCAAAAGTTAGCTTGCATCTACATTCTTCATCAGTTATTAACACCACCACAATAAGCCAGCTATGCTGTCATTATCAGCTATTGTGAAGGATAATTTAAGAAAAATATCAACCTCATTTCAACCATGGGATAAAGCCATCCATGAGAGGGACTTGTTTACCTACATGATTCACTGATGGTTATTGTGGTTTTTTTATCGTATTCTACCAGGTCGTACTTATGAAATATTTAATAAGAAACAAACCAACAGGCTCTACATTTACAGTTATCTTAACAGTAATCCCACTGGTTGTGTCTCATATATGCTGCTGTCAAAACGTATCAGTGTAACCACAAGAAGGAATTGCTTTAAATAAGATTTAAAACTCATCACTTTAATACACACAAATCTTGCAATAAGATGTACGGGCTGTCAAGTCGCAACTGACTTGTGGCAACCCTGGAAACAGGCTTTTAGAACACGTGAGAAGTGAAGGTTTCTTGCTATTGCTGTCCTCTACAGAGCCCTCCTTGACAGTCTTTCATCCAAATGCCAACCCTGTTTAGCTTCTGAGAGATGATGAGATTGGGCTATACCTTCCCTTCCTTTTCAATAATAGCTCGGGGGTTATGGCAAGTATGAATACACTGGATATTTCACAATGTTTTTAAAACTGCATAAAAGTTATACAAGAGCCTCTTGTGGCACAGAGTGGTAATGCAGCAGACATGCAGTCTGAAAGCTCTGCCCATGAGGCTGGGAGTTCAATCCCACCAGCCGACTCAAGGTTGACTCAGCCTTCCATCCTTCCGAGGTCGGTGAAATGAGTACCCAGCTTGCTGGGGGGTAAACGGTAATGACTGGGGAAGGCACTGGCAAACCACCCCGTATTGAGTCTGCCATGAAAACGCTAGAGGGCGTCACCCCAAGGGTCAGACATGACTCGGTGCTTGCACAGGGGATACCTTTACCTTTAAAGGTTATACAATGATAAATCAAATTATATGCTGAGAACTACCAAAACAAATTTGTAAAACATACTCATAATTTTCTAGGTCATGAAAAGCCTCCTATTTGAATACAGGATGTGTCCTTCAAAACCTTCCATTTAGTGCAAGCATGAAATAGTGTTAGATTAGAAGAGTTTCCTCATTTCTTTTAAATCTATCTCACATGTTTCATAGACTCTCTATCCAGGCTATTTGGGTCAAATAAAAAAAAAGAAAAGAAATATAGAACTGCATTGCATTCTGGGATGAGGTATGTCTCAAAACATTTGTGGAGCAATTTAAGTATACTTGGAAGCATTCAATTGTCAGATTTAATTTATTACCACCTGCTGGTACTGACTAATGATCCATTGACATTTTCTGACTGACATTCCATTGTATTCGTAAAAAACCCTATTCAGTCAAATGTGTTCCTTGGTCCTTCCAGATTGGGATCACATTACGTTTTTGTGCATGAATGACAGGCTCCTTGACATATGTTTTTGGATGAATCAGGTAGCCATAGCCCCCCTTTTGGAAGTGCCACAGATTACCATTGAGGAGACCTAAGCAAGCATTTAACAGCGCAACCTTATGACAGACTAACTTCAGACAGTTTAGATTGCAATTGTAAACAAAATTCCACTCTTTGTACTCTGCTGCAAACAACTCAGACATTTGTGAACTCTCCCCAGGTTTGCACTGTTAGCTAAAAATTGTGTCATGTGACCATATTATAAGTCTCCCATTGTAATTCAGGGCATTTAAAAGAGCTTGCTTTTGTCTGGATTGTATACAAAAAGGTTCGCAGATTTTTGTTTTATACTTTTGAAGGTATGAATGTGTCTTAATTAGCACCAAAGCATTCTACAACAATAAACAGCCACCTGCAGCTCTGCTTCAAAGGCAATAATGATACTGCTGTCAGGCAACACTTACTGCTGTTCAGAAAGATGCATTCTTCTTGACCTGTGCTCAACATCCATCATTCCAATTCGAACAAGAAAAATTACCTGAGAAATTTGCAAAGATCTGACTGCCAATAAGTAATATGATCTCTTTGGTAGTGCCAACATGACTCCCCCCCATCCCCACTCGGCGCTCCTTGCATACTCAGGGCTGAAGAGAAAGTCTGTCCACAGGTGGAACAATTGTGAATTCAAAAGGAATTCCAGTATCTATGGTGCCCTTGTCACTTCCCCTGACAGAATGCTAATTCCTCAGCTCACAATAAATAATGCAGACTTGCAGCCACGCTCTACCTTCAGCATTCCTCTCATGAAGCACCACTGACATTATAAAGTAGGGTATAAGAAACTGATTTACTTTCATTATTTATGCAAATGATGAGAAGTTCAAATGCTCATATACAAGCCTATAAATAGATGAGGAAATGGTTCTATTCAATCATTCACCACCCTGCACCTTCAGTTTTTTCAGTTGATGGAATTGAAAACCTACCAAAGAAAAGAAAGTTCTGCCATGCAACTCTTCCAATAAATATTACAGAGCAGTTAGGTCTAGGTTGTGAACCTACAGGAAATTTTGGTATGGAGCCTGGGGAGGACAGGAATCCACAGAATCCACCATCCACACCATCCATTTTCTCCAGGGAAACTGATCTCTGTAGTCTGGAGATGAGTTGCAATTCCATGGAATCCCCAGGTCACACCTGAAGGCTGGTATACCTACTATCATGCCAATTCTTATAATTTTTTGATAGTGTGACATGGTACAGATGTTAGTTGGACAACATTGCCAAATTTAAGTGGATTACATCACGCTGCCCTCTCCTCACCACAACCTGATGACACAGGTTGAGTGAGACTGTTTGACTGCACAAGGTCATACAGCATGTTCTCTCAAGGCTCCCAATCTCTCATAGGTGTCTTATGTCTTGTAAGACCTTAAGAATCACTCTGGCTTCCAAGACTGATTCTCACTCCATCTTAACCCATTCCCAGAAACCTCAGTAACCACTGCTATGTGTTCTTACTATTCAATATACTATTTTGTTTACCGTTCTCTATTAGAATGTCCTTCCAGGACTGTTCATAGCATAGATCTACAAGAACCTCAGAAATTAACACTGTTTCTTCTCTTTCACTCTTTGTTGAGAAGGCTGTTTCATACATAATGAAGGACTCCATATAGGGTAGTTTCCCACATGATGTCTGGCTTTTAGTGAAAAATGACTTTTGATGTTGCAAAGAAGTCCCAAGTTTCTTACAGTTGTTCTTTAGTCCAGTTCTTTTTTAATGTCTGAAATTGGAATCAGGGACCTTGTTGTGAGACCTTTATTTTCCACTTCACATGTTAGACAAAAAGAGGAGAGATAGAAGTAGCAAGAGTCATTCACAATCACTTTGCTTGCTCTTCTGTAACAGAGGTATTTTGTGTTTTTCACTTTTTCAAGTGGCAGAAAGTTCTAGGAATGCAATCGCCTTGTAAGGAATGAGTATTGAGGGCCTGTATTTTGGATCTGGATAAAATAAAGCACTTTCCACTGATTTTAGTTATGAACTTTAGCATGTTCTTAAATCTGTCTCAAATCCATGAGACTTAAAAGTGCGGCTCTTTGGTTGGATTTTGTGTTATTGTGTTATTGTTATATCTGTTTGTGTGTAAATATTTAAAGAGAGAGAGGAACAAGGGCCCAGGCAAATTCCTGCTGTTTTTAAAGCTTTAGGCACATAGATTTAAAATAACAACTTCAAAACCTATGATTTTGAAAGGGTAAGTAGATCTCAAGTTATATAATCACCATATTTTAAATGTTAGAAGACATCCTCAGGTTATGCTGCATTGTAAAATATAGCTTCTAATGTAAATTCAAAATGGGAAACGGGGGGGGGGGAATTCAATACATGGGGCAAATCTGCACATTAGTAAAAGTAGCATCACACCCGTGGAATGGCTAAAGGTGACATTATATTGCACCCTCTCGGCCCATCTCACCTTTTTGCTGTCTTGCCTTTGTCTGCCTTGTTGCAGGTGTGAGGGTGGAATGCTGCAGATGACTTTAGAGCGTCTGAGCCTCCATACCTTACATCTGCTGGTTGCTCTCCATAAGCTAGCACTTTTTAGGTTGGGGAATCCACTTTTATTGATTCCCAGAAAAGCACTTTAAAATGGAGGATATAGCGAGCAGTTTGCTGCCTAGACGCGGGATGTGAGTGATGTCATGTGGAGGGGCCAGAATACAGCGTCTTCATCAGGAAAGCATTAAGGTACATTTATAGCATGTGGAAATGCCCATAGTAACCTTTTGAAGTAAGGGACTTTCTGGCAAGAAGAAAATGTTCTTTTAAAACCTCCCCACCCCCATTTCTAGACTTCATCGATTTCCATATTAAAATTAGTGCCAATTTCTTTTAATTAGCCTTGTCATTCTTTGTGCAGCCCTATGCATATAAAAATTAATTATCTGTAAATTCACATCTTCATAATTTTTCACCTTCGCTTCACTTATTTTCAGTGACATTTACTTAAAAAAACACTTATCAGGAGATTGCACATGGAGAGCTGACAATTTATCAAAAAGTTTAAAAAAATAAAAGAAAGGATGAGACAAAACAGATGCAGTACATAAAACCTTCATCCCAAACTACCACATAATCAAATCCTTATCAAACCATTCTGTTTGACACTGCTGAAAAAGGTACTCCATTAAAATGCAGTTAATGTGAAATGGCTGTTTTCATTAAGTTGTAATGGCTACTACCTGGCAAAGTCCTGCTGTAAATCTGGGGAAGGCTTAACACTCCCCCGTATTTTGTACTTATATCATCATGCTGATGACTCTCTGTGTTCCTGTTGTGAAGAACCAAAACCTTGTTAATAATACTGGAAAGTAACATGCAGAATCCTAAACAGAAACCTTTCGCAGTCCAACAAAATAAATGGGTTTAGAAGGGGGCATACTGGTTTAGGAATTATACTGTATATCAACCAAAAGTAATTTGATCTCCCATTGCAAGAAACTGCTGTATTCTTCACTGAAACATTTCCTTTAACTTTGGAGCTAGTTTTTCATTTCCAAGACCACCCCACAAAATTAAGAACACTTTATCATATGTCTGTGGGAATGGCAGTCTGGGCCAACCACACAGCAAACCACTTAGCTATAGCAAATAAATTGCCGTTTGCAATTTTAAATAACATGTTTAGCATTAAGTGCCTGAAACTGCAATCAATCTTCATTTCTCTCTCTCTATTTCAATCTAATGATCTCAGGTCTTGCCCCAAAATCCTGTAACATCGCAAACATTAAAATGAAAAATTAATCCCTAAATAATGAGCCAAATTGTTCTTTTTCAACCCAATGACAACCGAGTAGTTAGACCGAACTTTTACAAATAGCTACGCATGGGCGAATATGAAGAATGATATTCAGAGTATAATTTTATTTTGAATTGTCTGACTTTAGTTTCCATGAGGTGACTGAGGCAATTTGAAACTGATATTTCACCACCTACGAAGCATCTTTTGAAGACAGTAAGCATGCATGGGTTCCACTCAGATTAAAATTTATTATCTGACAAGCAATTGTTTTGAATTAGAGATTCTAAACTAATTAACAACATCAATTCAAGGGCCATCCAAGCATACATGAGCCCTGAATTTATGAAAAGAAAGAATAGTTTATTCCTTTTTTATTAGATATATATATTTGGATAATCTCTCTCTGTGTGTCTATAGACACACACACTCCCTGTAGAAACAGAAGACTTTACTGTAACTCACTCTTAAACATCAGCTTTGCTCTCTTTTGAAGGTACAACTCTGGCAATGTGCAAAATCAACAACTACCCATATGCACATGCATTCACTGTTATGGCCCTACCCACCCAGAATAATCTTCCATTCTCTTAGCTTTCTACAAACATCACTGTTTCTGCACTGGAAACATTGCTGCCCTGGCTCCCATGCGGGAGCACAAATCCAGGCTGGATGAGGTATGCAGGGCCAAATGTTCTCCTGTGTGGGAGCAGGAGGGGCAACCTATCCCGACTGAAACTCCAGCCTGCAGCCTGGCGCGGAGCCAGGCTGAAAACAGTCATAAGTGAATTATTCAGGAAGGCTTTTTACACATGAGATAGGGATGTACTGTAATAAAGGATAAGGACTTCAAACTATACTAATATGTTTTATCCATTGCTGTAAATGTGTTCCTACTATGGAATATTGGGGAAAAAATGAACATTAAAAAGGCAAGATGCTTTGAGTCTTTACATAACAATAGATTGAACAATTGTTGGCATAACAGATTACAGCTCAAAGCCATAGCAATTTTCCAGTATTTTAAAAGCTAGATACGCCTGTGCCCTAATAGAAGGAAGATCTACCTCAGCCCTCATCCTTTAGGAAGCATCAAGATACACCTTGAAAATAATTTTGCACTCTTTCCAAGGAAGCAACAATATTCTCATTCCATCCTCAAATTTCTATTTCATAAAGGAGTTGGGGAATAAACTTGCTTTTAAATAATTTTATAATTGGGTCTATGAGATGCCCGCCCTTAGTTCAAAAAACAAAACTCAAGGAAGCCTCAATGAGTTTTAATGCTGAAGATCTTACAATTAGACAGACTCTCTCTAAATGTCACTCCAGGATATTTGAATGAGTTACACTGGTCGATGTTATTCCCAATTCCCTAAACTAGCTCTTTTTCTAAAGACAATTATGTTGGTATTTTCAAAATTAATTTTAAGGGCTTCTTCCTAACAGCATGTATTTAGCCGGTTCCATAACCTCCTTAGGCCAATTTTGTTATGAGAGTCAAAAACCAGGTCCTACTATGTAATGTCTGCATGGTTTAGCATGGCATGCTCGTGTTTTTTTCCAGATTTGTTTTCAGAGTTCTGCAACCCCAACCCTATTGCATTGCTTAGTGTATGCCCCCATCCTGTTGATATATTTGACTTCTATTATGTAAACAATGAGAAAGGTGATCCAGAAATAACATAATAAAAAAAACAATTATTTGCTAAAAATAGCAAAATTGCACACTAGGACTGTATAAATATGAATGCTTGTATTGAATTGTCATATTTAAAGTGCCCTCAAACTATTACTCTTGAATACTTCAGACTCACTGTTCTGATTACCCATCTTCTACCCTATATCTTGGATAAGGTAACAAAATTATTTGCTTGTTAAATGCTTGCCACTCAACTGGTGTTCCAGTTCTTCACATGTAGGACAGTTTGACATGAGGAATTATTTGGGTAAAAATATCCAAGTAGAATTTCCAGTGGCACCTTTAAGACCAACAAGGTTTCATTCAAAGTACTAGGGTCCAAGCCTGTTGTATTCAGGAATACAATGGGTGCTAGATTTGGGGGGTGGAGTGGAAGAACTCTGCAGACAGCCTCCCCCTCGCCCACCTGGGACCTCTCCCCACCCCCTCCAGGCCCAGCATTGGCCAGTTTGGGGGGTGGGTTGACATCATCATCTATGTTCATATCACTTGATGAATTCTTAATAAATTATATGTATATTATATGTATATTAGGGGCCAAGCCCATTGCATTCAGGAATACAATGGGTCCTAGATTAGGGGGGGTGGACAGCCTCCCACTCCCCCTAGGACCTGGAAACGCTGCAGGAAGCTGTTAGGGAACTCAATGGCAGAACAGTCAGGCAGCATGGAGGTGGCCATTGGAATGGCTCTGCTACCGTCCGGCACCTGACGTTGCCCACCACCTGCCACTGCCCGCCAGCACCCATTGTTAGGTCCAGTGATTGCATTGTCTGGATGTATGTAACTGCAAAGTTGACATCTGTTACCTGTGTCCATGTTCAAATTAGATGTTGTATTATTGTGGGTGAGGAGTTGCTTGAGATTGGGAGGCTGTGTAAGAAAAGATGAATGAAAACTGACATTTTCCAGAAGAGGTTGCAAATCACTGATGATACGTTGAACTGTTTTGAGCCTAGAGCTGAGTCTAGAAAACCCACCTAGGGTTTTCTGTTATTGCCTCCTTTTGGCCTGTCTTGTGACAGGTTATCATTCTGGCTTTGTTAATTGGTTTCTTGACTTCTTCAGGTGGGTACTTAAGTTCCAAAAGCATTTGTTGTAGATTCCTCAGATGGAGCATAGAGCCTGGCAATAGACAATTGTTTTATGTGTTAAGGATGGTAGCGAGAGGCATGCAAGTATGTTTGTTGGTTAGTAGACTTCCATATAATATGGTCTGTAGGCACCTACTGTGACTATAGTGTCCACAAAATGTATTTCTTTCATAGCTTGGTTCATTGTCAGGTTGATGGTGGGGTGAAAGTCATTGTATGCCTGGTGGAATAAGTTCAGGGCTTCTTTACCATGTATCCAGACAATAAAAATGACAACAATTAATCACAGGTATAAGAGAGGTGTGTGTGGGTGGGAGTTTAGGAAGCATTGCTTCAAATCTGCCATAATGATGTTGGCATAGTCTAGTGCTATGCAGGTGCCCATGGCTGTACCATTGATCTGAAGGAACAAGTTGTCACCAAATCTGAAGTGGTTGTGGGAGAGAACAAAATGATACACTTGGGTGGTGGAATAATCTGTGGTGTAAGAAATCGTATTTCTTATGACTTGCAATCTGTCTGTGTTGGTATACAGAGATTCCACCTCCATGGTGGCCAGTACAGTGTTCTCTGGAAATTTTTCTGCTGTTTCAAACCAGCACTGTTTCCCACTTGAATCCATGTGGAATTTAGTTTGGAAATCTTTTTATGCTAAAAATATCCATGAAGGCTTTTTAATTAATCATGTTGGAAGAGTCCCTTGATTAGATTTCCTTCCCCAGTAATGATAGTATTTTGAGAAACTGGACTATAAACTTACTGTTTCTGTCCCATGCACACTTCCTTGAGAATCTACCATAAAGTTCAATCAGACTGACTGAATATGATTTATTCAGATTGTGTTTTTACATTCAAATCTGAAGCCTTATCTAAATCAATCCTCCCACTACAAGCATAGAAGTGGTTAGAACTGTTTCAGGGACCTATTATGGATTTTATTAATAATGTTTTACACCCTCAGACTATAAATCAACAAACAAATCACAATAAAAATTCACATAAAAAAGTGGCTTACAGCCAAAATCAATCCTCCCACTACAAGCATGGAAGTGGTTAGAACTGTTTCAAGGACCTATTATAGATTCTAAAGCTGAATTAAAGTTGCCCCCCTCTTCAACATGTCTACCTTTTATGCAGTTAAACAGAGCTATCATATCACCCATTGCCCAATTCTCTCAGCTCTCCTCATAAGGCATGGATTCCCCTGCTCTAGATTCTGTGCTCCTAGCAATGCAGCCTAATATCAAGAAAGGATTTTCTTTTTTGTCAGTGAGGACAGAGTCAAATCAATTAATGATAACAAAGAACAGTCAGTCTGAAATTCAGGGGTATTGAAGAATGGTTTGGCTACACTCCAAGGAAAGCAAGTTTTCAATGGAACCAGACAGTGAATAAGAGGAAGAGGAATGGTTACACATCTGATGGAAGAGATGGAAAAGGATCTACTTGAAAGCATTTCCTTTAGGTAAGAAGACGGGTCTTATTACTATGATCCTGCACAAAAGATAGCAGACCTAGGTATACACCTCAGGGAAACTGAGGTAGACTTGTCCATAATCTGTCCAAATGACACCAAAATCAAGCCAAGATTAGAGCCCTGGTCTCCTATTTAACAGGAGCCACAGAGGCCATTATAAACTGGGAACCACTACAGGAAGCTTGAACTACATTTACAAAGAAACTGTAAAGACCTTTATAAAATGGGATGGACTACGTAGACTAGACTGAAAACTATAGAGAACAGACATGTCTTTGAAGCTTTCTTTAAAGTTTCTTGCTCAGTTTCAGGTTTCTTTTCCATTTTATATTTCTCTAAGTTATAGAGGATTTTCTATAAAGTTAAGAAAGGACCTTCACTACAACCATATAACCAAGCAGTTGTACCAGAAAAACAAATACCTCAATTTGACCAGCACTGTCAAAAAACAAAGATTTTATTTGACCTTGTGCTCTTAAAGTGGTTAGTGTCATTACTGAGATTTCACTGGGGAGAAGCTATTTTCCAGGGATTTATTTTGCTTTCAGTAAAGCTTGCTGTTTTAGAAAAGTTTATATTTTTCAAAGTAATAATGTGTTTTATTTCCAAGATCAAAACAACAAGTGTGAGGGGAAAAAAAATTAGGAAGTAATTGTAGAAAGAATAGAATTTGTCAGACAGGAATAACATTTTAAAACTTTTAAAAAGGGTATCCGGAACTTTTATGGACAGTCTTCAAGAAAGCCATTATAAAATTGGTTTTGAAGTTGATTTTTAAACCATACTAGATAGGGACATATGTTTTGCAGGCGTTGTGGCATTATATAGCGGTATTTCGGGTATTTCAGTTGGATTTTTAAATTGTGAATTTCTGAGTCCAGTTTTATGATGAAACTATGGAACCATTGAGAAGAAAACTGTATATGTCTCTCCCCACCCATAACTCAACTATTGTCATAGACTTATTCTTATGAAAACTAGAAACTGACATGTAATCACAGGCATAGGCATCCAGGGTTCGACTTCACTTTTATGATCTGATCCTCTAATTTCAATATCAAAGTAATCTGTCACTTTGCTTTTCATTCCAATGTTTTGCACATCATGGTTCAATGACACCTGAAGGGTCCACTCGGAGGGCGGGTGTTAATGAATCCTTTGTAAAAACACAGGATGAACCTGCCTTTAGTTAAGTGAAAATGGATTTATTCAGTTATCTAAAAGTGGGGCAGGGAGTCACAGTCTTAAGGGAAAAGGACAGATGGCTTATCCCTCTTTTAAAGTACAGGTGCTCAAACAGCCACTGCCATTCACATATGCCTGGTGTCCGAAGCATCACAGAGGACCGGCCAAAAAATATGCTGATTGGTCATGGGAACCAGTACTTTAGCCCTAAAACTGGTTGAGTGTTACCATTAAGATGCCGCCCTAATGTCATCACCATAGTTACTTTCAATATAAAATTCATTTATTTCTAGCCAGCCTTTCTCACTGAGAATACACTGTAAGAGGGGGAAACAGTTATTAATCCAGTGAGCAATGTAAAGCCGAATGCTAATGTGAGCAATAATGTAATCGTACAATATAAAACATTCAATGAACAATGGAACTGATGATCACATTATTTTCCAATGCAAAGGATTTTAACCCAGAAACTGAAAGGGAGGCAATTTTGCATTCATAGAAATTGCCCGTGGTGGTTTTTACTTGAATACTAGACAGGCCTTCGGGTAATTATGGCCTTTTTCTAACTTTATGACCTACTCTGAAAGTTTCCGCAGGATTCTTCCCACCCATGTATAGCTGGTCTAAGGCTTTTAACCAATGAGAAAATTACTTGCTGTCTTTAGTGTGATACACCTTCCAATCAAGGGATCAGACTGATAAGAATTTTAACTTGCAGCCCTAGAGAATTAGTTACTGTCTAAGACCTGTCCATTAATTATCAGTCCTTTTTTGTGGAAAGTTCTGAGACTATGATTTTAAAAGAAATCTGTTAATCCACGATTGTGAATGTATCGAGATAGGGGGAGCTCTCCACAAAATCCGAGATGTTCCCTTGAGCACTGTAGCAGTTGTATTTTGCACCAGTTGCAATTTCCATGTCAGAGACAATGGTAGGCCCATGTAGAGGGAGTTACAGAAATCTAATCTGGATGTGACCATTGCATGGATGACTGTATCCAAGCAATCTGAGGACGGATAGGGCACTAGTGGCCTCACTTGGTACAGATGGAACAATGCCACGCAGGCTAATCCTGTGTCCTGAGACTCCATCAAACGGGAGGCATCTAGAGTCACCTCTAAATTCCTGGCTGGGGGTGATATGTTAAGTTGCACCCCAGCCAGTGTGGGTAGGTGTGCTTTCTGATGGGTGGCTTTCCTGCTCAGTCACAAGACCGATGTCTTGGAGGGGTTGAATTTCAGGTGACTCTGCTCTAACCATCCAAAGACAGCTTCTAAGCATCTGCCAGATTTATCTGTGGGGAGTCATTGTCATTTGCATAAGGTGACCAGATTGCCCCACTTTTTGAGGGACATCTGGGGGCACCTGGCAAATTGTACTTATATTGAACTTAAAATATATATAAAGGTAAAGGTAAAGGTATCCCCTGTGCAAGCACCGAGTCATGTCTGACCCTTGGGGTGACGCCCTCTAGCGTTTTCATGGCAGACTCAACACGGGGTGGTTTGCCAGTGCCTTCCCCAGTCATTACTGTTTACCCCCCAGCAAGCTGGGTACTCATTTTACCAACCTCAGAAGGATGGAAGGCTGAGTCAACCTTTAGCCGGCTGCTGGGATTGAACTCCCAGCCTCATGGGCAAAGCTTTCAGACGGCTGCCTTACCACTCTGCGCCACAAGAGGCTCTTTACAATATATATATATATATTACAATACTATTTTTGCATTCTATGCATTCTATGAAACTTTCTGTTGCTCTATATAGACCAAATTTTTAATCAAGACCCCCCCTCAGTCAATGGTGTCCCGCTTTACCAATGTTAAAATCTGGTCACCTTACATTTGCATATTTATTATAACCCAGCCCATAGGTCTGGAACAGCTGGGCCAGAGGGCACATAAAGATGATAAACAGATATAGATGTGTAGGGGAGAACATTGCTCCCATTAGAACTCTGGGCTACTTTATTGGTATCTGGGATCAAAATTAAACTATGTGAGGGGAAAAGCTCACATGGGGCCAGGTTAAGGCATCTTAGTGCAAAATCTTTGTTTTTATACTCAGCCTTGAGTACATGCCTAACTACTCAATACAGAAGGACTAGCTCTGCAAATGGCTACAGAACTGTGACAGTATTGCTCCTAAGTGTAGAGGGCAATGGAATACTAATCAAACTGTTGCTCCATTTTTGTCATCTCTCACCCATGTACCTTCAAGTTTGAAGAGACATAACTATATGAGACAAGAAGGTAAAAGAAACTGGTTCCTCAATTTGCCTATAGTTTACTAGTCAAGAGACATGATATTGTTCAGAGCAGACTGCATAGTTTTTGGCATACAGAAATTCTACAATTATCTCTGAAAGAAAAAGCTGGCAGACCCAAAGCCATGAACTATCATAACCCCCCATCCAACCCCCTACATCAGTCTATCCTACACTTGGTGGCATTGATGATGATTCAGTTGTTGGCATTCTTCTCATTTTCTAGTTAGAAAATGCAAAACTGTGTGAGTTAATCCAAAAGTTTATCAAACTTGCCATATGAAAGATGTCGGAATTTCATGACAAAAGAGGCTTTCCTTTGTTCACACAGAACCTTGATGAATTATATTTTCTCTAAGAGAATATTCATAGAAATCATTTGGAAAGACCCCTTTTTATACTGAGTGTCACAGCAAACAATAAATTACTGGCAAACTCTAATTCACAAGCAGGCTCTGCAACCTTCACTTGAAAGAGCTGAGAAGGGGAGGTCACAATATATACAGTTCCAACAGAAACAGATCCCTGTCAACAAGCAAAGATGTCACTGATATTTTTTAAATGCATTTTAGAACAAAAATTCGCTTAAATTTCTTATCATGGCCCATCTCTAATGGAAAATTTGAACACAAGATAACCGGTTATTACGAATAATGGTAATGGACAAAAACAACATCAAAACTGAATTAATTAATATATCTTAGACAATACAGCCTTGAATAGAATAACCCCAAGTACAGCAGTAGATAATCCCAGAGTAAGGTTTAACTGTGAATTTTTTTTAAAAAAAATAGTTTGTAACTTCACAAGGGAACCAATCAACCCTACTATTAATTTACTCAAGGTATTTTTCATGCATGCAGTCATTAGGATGAGATGAATGCTTCTGCTGTTTTTTAATGATTTTATTGTATAGTTTTGCTTTGTGTTTTGCCTCCAGCAGGTCTCTGGAGGAAATCATACAGTTTCTAAATAAACAGTGCACAATTGTGTCATGAACCATGCAGCAGTAGAAATAAAGATCATGGGGAGGTAAAAACATTATGGGGTTGGATCCACTGCAAGAACCTAAAAAGGTCCACCCTGATCTTTTTCACTTTACATTTTCCCCAGTAGGTATTTCCAGGCCCAGGAAAGTTTATTCTCAGGGTCAGGAAAGCTATGTAGAATAATAGGTGAGCAGGAAGACATGCTGGCAGGGGTAGTACATCACTCAACCTCAAGACAATAAAAAGTGTTCAGGGCTTAATCAGGCTACTTTTCATCTTCCTTCACTGCCCTTTTCTCTCTTTAACTGAAGCTCAATGTTACATGCCTTCCGAAGAGCAAATACAATGTTCAGTTGTTATCAGATCATTTCAAGGGTATTGTTTCTATAATATGCAGACTAATTATTTCAGCATGGAAAAATGTATGGATCCCTGCTTTGTCAGTGGGTGGCCCTATTTTTGGCTCTAATGATAGGCATGGAGCCATTAAGTGTTCTGTTAGAAAGTACCATGACACATTGCATTGAACCAATTTGGTATGTTGTACAGACAGAATGTGGTTGAACAACCCTTTTGGATAAAAGGTTACAAGACAAATCTTGTAGGTGGTAGGGGGATTGAATTAATTAAAAATCTCAGCCATTCTTCAGAGATACAGATTTTTCAGTTGTCCTACTAATTTTAGATCTGTGTTTAGCAACTGATCACTGATTTTTTGCACAAAACGTTGCGGTAAATGTTGGCCTAGGTATTTAGAGTTTTAATTATACAGAATTACATACTTGTTGGTTATGGCAAGCAACACCCTGATTTCTATTTCATTACAGATCTATATTACAACATCTCGTTCTTGCCATTAATACATCTACGTAGGAACTCAGATTGTGGCATTAATGAATCAGTTATAATAGAATGGGAAGACAAACAATTGATGTAACTGACATGCCAGTGACCACAAAATCTATTGCAAGTTGCACAAAAGTTGATTCTACACATGTTGGCTAATGCACTTTCAATATGCATTTGCAGCTGAATTCTCCTGTGTGAAACTGGAAAATCTACTTGCAAAGTGCATTGAATGTGCATTATCCAATGTGTGCCGAATGAGCTCTGGAGTTCCCTGCATTACCTCAAACCAGCTGTTAACTCTCCAGTCTGTACACAAAGGATACCAATCTTGTTATTATAAACAACTTAGTTAAAAAATCTGTTCTCCTGACAAGGGGCAAATAACAAAGCTTTTTCAATACCCTCGGGAGGCCTTTCTTTAAAAGACTGGCAGTTTGGGGGCAATTTATCCTGTATAAACAGGTTCCGAAATCCATTTCTATGGATATTAGAGATGAAGAAGAACAACAAAAGATTGCATATGCTTGAGCATATAATGGTTTCTCATAGTTGCATTATTAGCAATTAATTCCTAGGAGGCACGGAACTAAACACATTTTTAAACAAATTGTGCTGTTCTCAAAGGAGTCCATTAAATTATGTTGGGGCCCTTAATCTCCTCAGTCAAAGATAAATAAAAACACACCCCATGTTGATTCTTTGCTTGCTTCCAATGTATCAAGCTGTTTTAGTGCTACTAAAGGAAATAATTACATTACAGATATAATCTGTTTTATTTTGGTGGTTTTCTTTTTTTACATTAAACGTGGTAATAATGAAAAGCCACCTGATGATAATAGTGCTACAAAAACAAGACAAAAGCCTTCTTAGAAGCTACATTTGCCACTGAGCACGGAGAGACTGTATTCTACTTCAGTCAGTGAGATGCCACTGCCTTTAAAACGGGCAACATGAATCTATCAAATGTATCTATATAATTTAAGCCCTCACTAAAACCATCTTCCCAGGGTGGGCTCCAGTTGCCAAGGGGTACCTTGCTTTAGGCTGATGCCATGGCAGGGACTCTAGGGCACCATCTGGGACCATGGTCAATTCACGGTCTGCTGACCATGTTTTGATGGATTCCTCCTCATGCCAGGCCAACGCTCCTGCTGGAGTTGTAATAATAACAGCTGTGGCCTTTATTCATTCCAAAAAAGATATGGTGTTGCATCTTTCTTTGCTGCCAACATTATGCCCTCCTGCTAGGCTTCCATAAAAATCTCTGGCTCCACAGTAATTTCTTGACTCCCACTCACTATGATGCGCCCCAGGCCAGGGATCCAGACGGCCACTTGCGCGCCTTGGCCAGCCACGTTCCAGGCTCCGGCCTGGCAGGGAAAGCGGCTCCCGGAGCGCATGGGCAGTGGCGGGCTCGCCCACAGGAAAGGCGCCCCCGCCTGCATCCTGTCCACAGCCCCACTCTCCTGCTAGGCAACAACCACTATATCATGAGCATCTATAAACATAGAATTACTATGCAGAACATGCCTTTACTGACCATCTAGCCCAATATTCCGGCAACAGCTCTCCAAGGTTCAGACAGTTATTAATTAGTGCTGCTACCAGCATTGCTTCTGTGCTCAAAGTTTAGACTTTGCCACCCTCATTCCCTAAAGGGATCCCCAACCAAGCCACAACGGCAATAGGAACTCAATGAGCTAGATTCAGTGGTAAAGGCCTGTTGCTGCATGGGAAGCTGATTTTGACCAATCCCCCTTGCCCATGGCAGATCCCAGGTTGCTTTTCATTATGTTTATTAGGGTCCACTGTCCCTAACCCCAATGTAAATGTGTTATTGCACATTTAGATAAGGAATGACTTAAATTATAATGGGGAAAAACATCTCCATACTTACAGGGGCAGTAAGTTCTGGCAAACTTGCTTGGTAAGTGAGTGGCCGACAATCCCGAGTATTGTAGACTAATATACATGGAAGGAACATAGGCCCAAGGTCATCCCCATCAAGAACATCAACAGTGAGGGTGGTGGTACTTGTTCTTCGTTCAAGCAGATTTTGAGCCCGGTCCTGTATAAGGGGTGGAGGGGAAAACAGAATAGATTTTCTAGACTGCTCCTGTAATTTCTTCACAAAAACTCTTAATAGCAATCACCACTCATGGAGTCACCCCACAAAGACATATTAACACACATGAGAATATCCAGTTATAATGTGCAATCCTAGGAATATGGCATAATATGTTGCACCATTCAGAGAGGGCTGAAGGAGCACTGGTTCAACAGACTTGATGGAATCACTCAGACCAAACAGAAACTGGGCTTTCTGTTTTGTTCTTGAGTGGTAAGAAAGGCTGAAGTTGACTTTTAAAAAACTTTCACTGTTTTTCTTCTCTGTGATATCTTTCTTAACTTCTTCGCTGATTTACCATCTCTCTCAAATATTCCTTCCCTTAATCTTCCATTTAGATCTTTTTTTGAAGATCCATTTTTCTTCCCCTCTGCAGAGATCCTCCCTTCCAATCTCTTCCCTAGACCCTAAATTATTACCTTTCTGACATTGTTAAGTGCAAGATTGAGCCATCAATTGACATGGCAAAGAGAGCAAAACATGAAACGTGGGTAATTGGGATCCACTGGCTCCAACTTGTCTTGGAAATAAAATGAGTCAGAATAAAGAAATCTAATATTAGCCATTGGAAAATTGAAATATCAAGCCTTTATGAAAAAAATGCTACTTTGAAATTAAATGGATTTCTCCCTTAGCAATATTTGAACACAAAAATATAGAACAGGCTCTGTGATAAAATCTTCTCTCTTGTAAATTTGGAGCTGATAAGCTTTGTTTTCCACACATAACAAGAGCAGAATTTAATCCTCTATATCTCCAAGAAAAAAAAGTTGTGTAGCTTTAATAATAGAATCACTTATCAGCACAGCACACCAGTATACACACTATATATTCTGCTTAGTGACAGAGGGATTCATGAATTCTCTTTGTGCCTGTTCTAGTGGAAAGAAAAGTCTTCTACATTAAAACAAAATTAAGAAACCAGACAGTTACATCAACACAACATGCTTATATAAAATTGCAGCAATATTATTGCATTTCAAAAATTTACAGTGAGGTATTTGCATGACTCTTCTACTTTTTAGCCTCATGACAAAGGGATATGGGTTAAAAATTGGGATGCCCTTCTCTTGATGATCAAGTGTTTGGAACAGGACTGTTTACTTAGCTGGAGAAATTCAGTTTTGTTGTTAAGAGGACATATTGATAAAGCAAGTAACACTGAGGTAAATGACCCTTCCAACCTATTTGAATATATAGAGTTTTCTGAAAATTTAAAGACAAGGGTTAAAATTTTGACGTTGCAGTCTTGAATGCTAGACTAAGAAGCATAATGGAAACTGTCTTGAGGACAAGCCAGATGGGGCTGAAAATGATGGTGCTGTTACGTTCTAGGACAGGCAAGTTTTTCAGAAGATTAGAAGTTGGTTAGGAGGAGTCTAGCATGCTCAGTACCTAGAGGCACCATTTTTATCTAATATCCATCCTCTGTACATGAATCCAAAATATATTAATAAGAACTGGCTTGAAACTGCCCTAATTATAAACAATTAGAGCAGGGGTAGTCAAACTGCGGCCCTCCAGATGTCCATGGACTACAATTCCCAGGAGCCCTTGCCAGCATTCGCCAGCGAATGCTGGCAAGGGCTCCTGGGAATTGTAGTCCATGGACATCTGGAGGGCCGCAGTTTGACTACCCCTGAATTAGAGCTACTAATGACTCGCAACACAACTCAGAGTGTTCCAACCCGTAACTCTTTTTAACTTGATTAATGGGAAGAGAACAGAGATAAAGAAAGTATGCAGAATTCTGTTCAGAATGAAAAGTTTGTTAACAAGTTAACAAAGATTTTACAACTGAGCAGCATTGAGTGGGTGTTAGGCATGGCTGGAGCAGGCTGAGGTGCATGAGTAGGTGGCAGAAGGTCCTTAAGAATGTGTGTGACACTACAGTAACACAGAACACCAATAATTACTTTATGTCATTCGTACTCACATTTGCTTGGACAATTACCAAATAACGGGTCTTCTCTTCATAATTTAGCCTCTCGCGCAAAACTACTGATCCAGACAACGTAAGAGGAATGTCAAAAGTCCCATTTGATGTCTGAAAAAAAAAGAGGAAGGAAAGGATCACACAAGAAATGATGCAATGAATTCAATGGGACCAGTAAAGAGTTATCAGTAGTAACACTCTCACTGACTGTCTCTTATCACTCAGTGTACATTACTAATACTCTGTGATGCTTACTATTATCACTGTTTTAAATCATAATAGTTAGTCAGGCTTTACTTCTCCCAAAAGAATGTAGTGAGTTTTCACAGAAACAAGATGACTGATTTTTAAAAAAAAATCAAAACAAGGATGCAGAATTTATCCAGAAAGGAATTTTGGCATAACGGCTGTTTGGAGCCACATTATTCACTTGAAAGAAATCTCTTTCTCAGATATCACTAGGAGAAAAAAAAAGTATTCTCAGAACCGCTTTCATCAAGAAAAGCCTAATAAAAAATATTCCAAACTGGGCTGGTGCCAAATTGGTACACAAGTACAGTGCAACATCTCCACATAAAGGCCAACTCGCTGGAGCAGATATAGAACCAATTTATATACCTTTGGCAGGTTAATATGTTCCTGATACAGGTGGAGTAGGCTGCCGAAAGAGCACAAAAGGCAGTTTCACCCTCTACTTCTCCATTTACATTTTTAAAAAAAGAAAGACACTTTTGTACTGGTTTGGCAACAAAGGGTGATTTGACTTATGGAAAACATGCATTCAAAGATGAGAAATCACCGCCAAACCTCTGTGGTCAATTGCCCTAATAAAGGAAGTCCTAAGACTGTGCAAACATATGAACAATGTTATTTATATGTGCATCTAGAAAGGGCTTTCTAAACCAGGGTTTTGTGAAAACCTACAGATTCTTGACAGCTCTGGAACAGGTTCCTAAAGGGGTATAAGTTAATTAATTGTCTATATATTTTTGAAATTTGTTAAACATTTATCGAGTGATATGACCATATATATGGTCATGTTGATCTGCCCCCCTCCCAAATAGCTAATGATGGGCCTGGAGGGGGTGGGAAGGAGAGGAGACCCGGGTGCCCAAACACACTGCTAACCTTTACTTTGCTAACCTGAGCCTTTACTTTGCTAACCTGAGCCTCCGGGGAGGGCGGTATATAAGTATGATAAATAAAAACCTTCCCAACCATATTCTACATAATTCAATGCTTCTGGGGTTTCTTGGAGCCTGATGAATGTTTCAGAGGTTTCTCAATGGTAAAAAAGTTGAGAAAGGCTGAGCTAGATGGAAGTTTGAATAGGTGCCAACTGGGGCTGGTAGATAGGTTGGCAATATCCTGACCGCTATTGCCATTGCCCATGTGATCATTTATATACATTTCAAGTGAACAAAAAAAAAAAAAAAAAAGGGGGGGGGAGACTTAACCTGACCCAAATTAACTTCCAAAAAGATAAGAAGATACAAATATATGGACTGAATTATTCTGTTAATCAAATTTAAAATTAATAAACATAAAAAGATACATGATTTTAGAACTCATTTGTCAATTATACATGAATTTATTTCAAAGTAAATTAAAAACACATATTGACCTTTGAGTTTCCACTGACATTAATATTTTACAATGACAACTAGAAGTGATCATTATTGACCCTGAGAAAATCTGTTTTGGCCCAGTGGCATTTCTCAGTAGTCAAACAAATGAAATTCTCGCTTTGCTGGAAAAAATTCGATGAAGCCAGGAGCCAATAGTAAGGAAACAGTGATATATTTCTATTTGTTACACATGTTCTTTTTTGTAGTTGATTTTCCATAGTTGTTGTCTGCCCTGGGTCTGAGAGGTTTGGAAGAAAAGCAGTTATATATTTTAAATAATAAATAAAGTGTGCTACAATAATGATCTTTCCTTTGCTGAAGAAGTAACATGACTTTTTTTAGACACAATGAAGAATTAACAATCCTTTCTCCATGGCTTTAGCTTTACTATTATTCATAGGGAAAGGGTGAATTCAAAAAGATCGGTCACCAGGGAAGAACTTTAGGACTTCTCACATTTCAATGAGATTTCTTTCTCTCTCTCTCTCTCTCTCTCTGTAACACAAACTCAAGTCACTTTTTGTGAAGAAATCAAATAATGACTTGGGCATTCCTAGAGCTCTTGAGGAATACCAATCATGTCATGATTTCTTCTAAACAAGCTAACTCTGAGGAGTAGGGCCTATGCATTGTGAGAGGATCTGTGGCACAGTGGTAGAACACTTGTTTTGTTTGCTGAAAGTCCTAGCTTCAGTCTCCAGAATCTCCAGTTAAAAGGATCAGGTTGCAGGTGAGGTGAAAGATGTCCACTTGAGTTCCTATGGAGCTGTTGCCAGAATAGACAATACCGGCCTTGAAAGAACAATAGTCTGATTCCTTACAAGGCTGCTACACAAGCCTTTTGTTCACATGAGTGTGTTTGCCCAAGACATAGCTCTTCAGAATATAATCTGTGCAATACTAAATCAGCAAGGAACTCCAGTGTATTATTCATATAGATATGAGGACTTGCACTTGTTCATTGGAAGGTGAAAACATTCATTTCTGTTAGCTGTACCCCACAATACCTTGACATCTTTGCACTGACTGAAGCCAATAGTTTAGACTGGCTTTGCATAGAGTGGAAGAGGTGTGGTTACCACTCCCCTCCTACAAAATCATTCTACTCAAAGAATGATATATATATCCATATATTGGATATGCATGTATAAGCTACATGTCCACTGCAGGTTTATCTATGTGCTTTTAGCCCTATCAATGCAGAATCTAGATGTGTGCTACCTGAATACATATAGCCTCTGGTCACACATTCTGGAATGCAACACTGCTCTTACTGTGCATATTTCTTCCTCAAAAAAAGGATCTCTCACTGGAGTGGCAGCTTCACAGGAATCCATATAGAGATGGTGCAGGAGAAAACTCAGTGGTGAAGAAAAAACCTCAGTGCTAGACACACTAAAACTTTCTAGGTATAGGAATCTCTTTTTGTGCAAGAGCCTCCCGTCATGTTGGCCCCCAATTGTACTGTGAAGTTGAACCATCAAGACAAGGGTTTATAGACTGCCCTGCCCTCTTTGAAACTGAGTCTAGCTCATTAAGACAGTTATATCCTACAAAATACGTATATGATCTTTGTTTCTCAACACATCATTGGTACAGAGCAACAGTTTGCTAGTGTTCCACAGGCTAAAGAATGCTTTTGTCTAATGACTCTGTGCATAAGGATATTAACAGAGGATAATCACTCTCCTGTTAAATTTTCATGAATGCTACGCTTCTGTCAAATGTTTGTTTCTTCATTTTTGCAAAATCTCTGTCACTACAGGGGTTCCAATATTACTTTACAACAATAAACACCCTAAAATAATAATTCCTCATTTTGTTATATTAAAATTCACTGAATTTTACATATATTTTTATTGCCTGAATGCTGCCATTGATCATTCAGAGTTTGAACATAACAACCACCATCTAAAATGTCCATATGGTCTAAAAACCCAAGTATTTTCAGATGTAAATAAATGGTTCAGAAAGCCAACAACTGGCAGATAGTACCAATTCTGATTCTGAATCTCATCTATCATTATCACTTTCTGATATATAAAAAGATAAAGTATATTGTCTCTGAAATATTACCTAAAAATAGGCCAAAGGATTAATAGAGCAACCAGCACACTAGGAAATCTTTCATTAAAATTGTACACACACACACACACACACCAAAACTAACTTCCACCCATTCAGGAAACCTTTCCAGGGCCCCCAAGAAACCCCAGCATTTCATCAAACCCTGGTTGAGAAGTCTGGCTTAGACCCACATACTTAAAGGACTGAATCTTTTCTTATAAACCCATATACAATATCCTTATCTTATGCCTACTTTTGTTCAAATTCCCATCCTTTAAATCAGTGCAGACAAGCCCCTGTTCTTTGGAATGACTTTCTTGTAATTGTGAGGAAAGCCTCTTCCATCCCAGAATGAGCATTTCACAAGGGCTTAGTTTTGCTACTATAACATTTAACAAGTTTCCAATGTGTATGTTTTAACCTGTTGTTCATCTAAATATTTGGGAGAAAAATGGTCCTATGTATAATTACCATGTTCTAAAGACCTGTTTCCCGGTCTAAAACATCCCTGCCAAAAAAAAGGTTAGATCAAAGCATCTTCCAAATAGAACTCAAAAACCTAAACAAAATTGCAACAGGCAACAAATACTAACATGGACATGCAAATTACATTACAGATAATCAGGTTTTAATAGACTATGTGGATTCCTCCAACAAACAGTTTTACTGAGAAAAAAGAATTTCACATACTGGGTCGTTGGGATTGTATTGGATGACATACTCTATCTGGCCATTGGGACCATCATCTATGTCTGTGGCACCATAGTTTCCAGAGAATCCTGTAAAGATGGTGGTTCCAACTGGTGTCAACTGCAACAACAAAATGATAGGCAAATTTAGGAAACAAAGGCTACGTCATGTTTTAAAGTCAAAATTTGGTTTGTGAATTTGTGGACACCATTATAGCATTGAATAAGATGGCCTTAAAAAAACAAAACCCTCTTTAAATCCTCAGAGGAAGCTTTAATCAAACAATATACTGTTTGGTTGAGGCTAATGAGCTGATGAAACACTCTCTAGGGCCCTCCTTCAGCATTCTCTCCCATCCTTGACCAGAAGGGAGCTGTTCAACTGACACCGGGCATCTACAGCATCTTGATATATTTTAATGTTTTCAATGTTGTGTGGTTTTATTATGTCATATATCTGCTTTAAATCGTCCTGAGATGGCTATGCCAAAAGGGGTGGTCACAGAAATCCAATAATAAAATCTTAAATAAATCACACTGCTTAGTTTAAAGGATATATAGGTAGGTGGAGTCCAAGCATAATTGCCATAAGATTCCAGTGAGTTCCATGGGCTTTACTCCCAAGTAAAAATGCACTGCACTGTAAAAACTAAACACTGTTTTCCAACAGTGGAAGATCTCCCTGCATTGCAGATTCTTACATTACACCTAGTTCTGTGCCTGCCTCTCCCTCCCTCAGGATACATTTCTGGATTTTGTGGTGGGCTACAATTTGAGAGAGAGGCAGAAACATTCCATTTCAAAAGTCGAGCTTCATTTATGGTACTAAAGTTTCAACTCACTATCTCCTTTTCTTCTCCAATTCTACAGGCTGAAGGAACTTTACTGAGCAATAACAGCTCTTAAAGTATGAATCCAGTGGCACTTTTGTTCTGTTGCTTCAGACCAACATGGTTTCCCAATTGAATTGATCTTAGATTAATTATTTAACTCTCAGATCCTTGAATTTAAGAGCATTTCCCACATAGAGATATTTGTTCAGATTCTAGCAAAGTCCAATTCACATCCACAACATCCAGAATCCAGGTAGACTTCTTTCCATTACTATTCTGACCCACACATTAACTAGCATAGTAAATATAAGCTACAAATGGAAGAACAGGCATCTGATGAAGGAATGTTGAAAACATCACATCACACTGTGCATGCTTCCCCAACATTTTCTAAGTGCCAAACCAGAAGACTGCAAATAATTCCCATTCTGGTCACATACTATAATTAGAGCTGTAGTTAGAACACTAATTAAATTTCATTACATTATATACATATTCCAGATTTAAAATCATTAGATTTATACAAATGTATTGAAAGATTCAGAACTGAAGTTTCAATGCAACATACAAACCATAGCTTCAGAATTAAAACAAAATAAACACATAACACACACAATCTTTTCAATTAGGATTGCTAGACCTACCAGCAGAGGCAGGGGTCCGCTGCTCCCAGTTCCAACTCCACAGCTGCCAATCCATTGGCTGGCAGGGGAACTTATCAGTAAAAAGAGGAAGTCCATGCCATATACCTGGCATTGCAAAAGAAGTGATGTCACCATAACAATGAGTATCACTCAGAAGGCACTGCTGTGATTACATCATTTCCTGTGAGATGCTGATGACATGGCCAAGGCTTTTCACTTTCTCCTGGAAAGCTTCCCCCCCCCCCACCTCACTGGTTGCTAGGAGAGATCTAGCAACCCTACCTTTATTTGACTTTGAAATTTCATGCTGAAATTTGAATTTCATTTATATCATCTTTATTATGTCAGCCTCTACAGTGCTTGTGAAAATTAAAATGTGAGATACATTACACCATATTTTTCAGAAGGTGCATGAGAACAGAGCAGCTTGTTTTCTGATGGGAAGTTTATAATACCACAGCTTGAGCAAGTGCATAAGCTACGTACACCATTATGAAACTGTGAAAGATATTGATTTTGATGTTGTGACTCCTAAATTTCTAGAACGCTTCCTGCTGGAAAATGTCAGGCCTCAGCACTGTTCAGATGCTTTTAATGGACAAGGCTAAGCTGGCCAAGAATTTGACAGGAAAGGAAAATAATCTCCTACTTTTCAATGGGTGCAATTCACTACATGTGCCGCATTGAAATAAATAGGAACTGTACCAATGTACAGAAGAGATCTTCTTTTGGTAGATTGTGCCTTTAATTTTTAAGACATGTGTGATGGATAGCACTTTAAAAGTGAGGATCCAAGTGCTGACATGACAGAAAACCAGTAAGTGAAGGGTTAACTCTACAATGAGGCAGAAAGCTTGAATGATAGGCTTTCCCAAGTGCTATTAGACAAATGATATTCAAGTTGTATTGCTGAGGGAAGAGTTTCGTTTAGATTCTAACAAAAGCCTGCATCAAAAGAAGATCTCACTCTGAGGAGAATTTAGTCAGAGAAAACATTCTTGACTAATAGTCTGGATTCAGCATAATTCTACATAGTCTAGATGATTGGGGAATATATTTGGCAAAAGAATCTGGGTAGTGGTGTAATACTTCCAATTCAGGCAAAAAAGAGGTGAGGATTTCTTTAGAATGGTATGAAAAATACTTGCTTCAGGAACCTCAAATGTGAGATACTGACTGGTATTTCTAAGAGAGGGAGTTTGAGGTACTGAAGAGAGTACCATCTTCCAAAGCTAACCACAGGAGTTCAAAGGAACTCCAAGATACATACAGACTTGCTTGAAAAATACTGAAAATCCCCACAGTGTAAAGAAAAAACAGAAAAAAAACCATTAATATCTCTCTAAAGCCTGTAATTAAGAACTACAAAATAATAGCAAAGTTATTTCTTCTCATTCCATATATCTATCTTTTCCCTCTCTGTTAAAAAAAACCTATTGTTTTGTTGGATTTTAACATTGGTGGACCACTAAGCTGTTAGGTTTAAATGGCTGGCCGTCATTTCACTGGTCCATTTTGCTTTCCTCACCTCTAAGCGGAAGGGAGAGAAATTGTTCCCCTAACTGTGGGGTACATGAGCTCAACTGCCATTAGCGTGAAAGGACAGTTATTTCAGCTGTTCATTTTGCTTCCTCCCTCTTGGAGGGGGGGGGGAGATAAAGGGATGATTTAATGGGCTTGCGGCCTTTTAAACCTAACAGTTGATGAATGCTGCTGAACTGCTATGTTTAAATGTCTCAACCTCTGAACTGGACAAAAGTCCAGGAAAAATTCAGAGGAGGAGCCTTCCTCTGAACCTTAATTAGGGGGGAACATGAACTGAACCATTTTTGGTTTATGTACTGGTTTGTACCCATCCTTAGACCCTTTTTGCTGTAAGGGGAAGCTACCTGGAACAACCACAATGTCCAAGGTATAGCTTCAGCAATGTTTTAAAAGTGTTTATTTAAAAAGTGTATCCCATACAGGAAACAGTCAAAAGGTGTGATATATTACTAGTTATCTCATGAAAACAAATGCAATCCAAATGGCTTTGTGAACAAACATACAGGTTTAAGGTATGCCAAGCTCACCTGAAGTCCATTTTATTCCTTCATACATTTAAATGTCCCCTTAGTCCCTTTCTCGAACAGGCTGGCATGAACAGGCCACAGTGTTCTTACTCAGGATTGGTTACTATTTTACCCCCAAGGCAGAAAAGGTCAGTCCTAAGACTCAAACTTCCCTGGAGCTCATAGAAGGAAGAGACGGACTCATACCTTCATCTCATAGGGAAATATCCTCCATGAAGCACTTGCATTATTATTAATTGTTACGCAAATATAAAAGCCACAGGAGATCACAGGAGCAGAAAACCTAACAAAGTAGAGGAAATGGTTGTGAACAGGTGGCCTTGAGGCCCGCAGTTCCCTTCAAGGATACAACAGGATCAGTCAATGTGTAACAACTATATGTTAACTAAGGCAGTAGTAGTTGATGCCAGTGCACATATGACACAAAAGGCTGAGATTTGTGATTTCTCAGTGGAAAAGATGGACTGTAAATAAAGTAAACCAATTAATTAAGCAAAATAATTGTGACCTTTTCTTGAACTCTCTCCTTCTATTCTGACTTGGAAACCACTACTATTGTTACATAAAAAACACAGAGAAGTTACTGAGAAATTATTTCAGGAAGAAGCTGCTCTGCTTTGATGTTGAAAGCTGCCTTTTTCTCCCCCTTTCAGAAAGTAAAACACCTAAGCACTATTTTCAGAACAAACAAGATATATCTGAAGAACAGAACTAATTTGTTTGCAGATAGCGTCTTGGAGAGAGATGAATAGGATGCACTGTGTACTTTTCTAAAAGCCAGCCTTCATTACCTATACTTGTGGAATACTTTATTAGGGAATGCTATTTGTTTGCTACTGGCCTTGGCAATGAGAAATAATAAAACTATTTTAGGCAAACTGAATATAGAAAGAACAAGATGAACCCCCCCCCCATACACACACACACACAAACACATAATAATTAACTACTTTCATAAACCTGTCCCTATGGAGATAATTATTGTATCATCTGTGTGCACAAGACTCACTGGTGTACGATGAAGGAGAATACCAAAAGGATTTTAAAAACCCCTTATATCTGACATAACTGTTGACTTAAGCTAGAGTATAATAATTAAATGATTTTACTAATGACTATTTTTTTCAGCTTCGGCAATGATCCCCAGTGGAGTCTGGCTGACACTGCGGGCTGAGGCTGGGAATTCAAAAGGAAGTAGTAATTGAGAGAGCAATTGCAAAGGGGTTTAGAAAAGGCTGGAAGAAACTTACCAACATAGAAAGGCTGACAACTTCTTTCTACTATTTATAGTACCTAGATTCAATAAATTAGACTCAACTGACTTTGTACAACGTGCAACATCTGAAAGCTTTTCAGATTCATCCACTATAATAATACAATTGACTGTGAGTAGCAGGAGACTATCCGAGGGACTAAAACATGACATAAAACTGCATAATCTTTGACTTTCATTGACTTTATACCTCAAGTAACTTCTTAAAATTATCCTCAGAGTTATCGTGATGGCAGGCAAGAGTTTCCTTTATGCTCTCCTTAAAAGGGAATTTAGTTCTTACTAGCCAGATTTGCTATCTTCGTGTTTTCTGAGAAATGTAACCATTATATAGATAGAATCTTGTTCAGAAAAAGCTCAGTATCACTCACTACCAGCTCTACATCTAATATGTATACCACAAAGTAGACCACACAGTTTGAATCAATGAAAAGCTAGCATAGCTACCTCCCATCGAGGGCAGGGAAAAGATCCTGTTGGTAGCAAAGGATAGGAACCACAGTAAGGGGTTTAAAGTAGCGGTCCCCAACCTTTCTCAGGTCAGGGACCGCCTCTGGGGTGAGGGGAGAGCCGACGGCCCGGGTGCTGTGAAAATGTGCACGCGCAGTTGCCACGCATGCACGTTTTCCCCACCAGATGGCGCTAACGCACATGCACAGCAACTGCGTGTGCACGTTTTTGCCACCAGGGGGCACTAACGTGCATGTGCGGCAACTGCGCGCATGCGCGTTTGCGTCACCGGCGTGCTGGCGGCTGCGCCTGCCTCTTCCCTTCCTTTTCACTGCGGGCAGGGGGAGGTAGGCGCGGCTGCCAGCGGCCCGGTACTGTGGCCTTTGTGGCCTGGCACCGGGCCGCAGACTGGGGGTTGATGAGCCCTGGTTTAAAGTACACGTAGAATGATATCGGCTAGGTATCGGTGGGGGAATCACAGTTACAGTAGTTCAGCAGTAGAATCAACTGCCTATGGAGGTGATAAGAAACTCCGTCACTGACAATCTTCAAGCCGCGACTTGAATGCTTTAGGCTGATCTTGTACTGTGCCAGAGATTGGACTAGATGGCCCCTTCCAACTGTATGATTCCATGATCTTATGACTACACCAGGATTTCCCATAATGTATTGTTGGTAATTGTAGCCTGCACAAGTTGTTCCCATTGTTTTTTAATTAAATCACTTTTTTGCTTTGTTAGTTGGTATAATTGATTTTTCAAATGGAAATATTCTACAGGCATAGGCTGAGCACTGGATTCCCTATAATCACGATAAATGGTGCGGATTTGAGATTTTAATTTACATTAAGTTTCTTTTGTTTCCAACTATTCTGGCATGAGGAAGAGTGAAAAACTCTAGCCTGTATGACAACAACTTTTTTTCTACTAAGATAAGAATACTAATCTCACAATGCTAAATTTCTTTCTCTAAACATTTCTCTTGTGTTCTAATCAAGCTTATTACCTTTTGCACAGTACCTTTGAATACTGGCTCCTTTCATTGCAATGCCCCTTCCACTTTTGACTGAGTTACAAGGACTTGGGATCTCCATTCCTATTTGTATCTGATTAAGAGTACTTTAACTTTCAAAAACATATAAGCAGAAAAAATTGTTGATCTCAAAGGTATCACTGGACTTGAGTCTAGCCCTGTCAATGAGTGAAATGCCTCCCACATCTCTGTACCTCAATATGGATGGGCACATTAAAGGTGTTTAATTACAGTTTAACTATAGTTTAATTACAGTGGCAGCAATTCCAAGTAAATTTGCTAGGCAATTGGTTTGACTGAAGTCCACAGAATTTACTTCACAGTATACACACTTAGGACTTTAATGAGCATTATTATTGCATAGCAAGGGGACAGTTTCCAGGGTGGAATGAGGACATGACATAAAGGGATATAACTTTTGGCAAGAAATTGGCCACAGCTTTATTATTATGGAAATGGGTTTAAGTGCAGCATGACTGGATCTAGCCATCTTGCAGTTGATTGACCACAAGGAAGCCCATTGCCAGCGGACAGACTTTGAGGTGGATGGAAATGTGCATGGGAGGTGGTAGGCATCAGCTTCTAGTCTACTAGGGCTCCCCTGCCACCTGGAAATGTGAGCCAGGCAGTCATATCTGGGATGCGGCTCAACATGCATACAGCCTCTTATGGGGTAACATGGGGGAGCTAAGTGTAGAAACTCAACTTCCCAACTCAAATGCAACAAAAGTGATACAAACCAATGAGGCAATACTATCAAATACGCATCACAAACTTGCAAAAATGGGTGGGGTGGGAGGGTTGCTAACAAGCCACAGGAGAGGATAAGAGGGTAAGGGTCTCAGTGCAGCCCCATATAAAGAGGCAATTGACCCAGCCCTCTGACCTACTTGCCATAAAGCTAGCCAATCATGGTGGGAGCTTTGCTGTATAGCCAGAGACAGGAGGTTACCCTCTGAAGTGCAGTCTCTGGATCCCCACATCAATGAGGTAGTAAGCAATAAGCTCATGATATATGAGCTCGTGATGTATCATGTCAAATGCTTCTGCAATCAGTGGCCTCGCTGAATGGAAACCATCTTTTTCTCAACCCAGAATTCTGTATGTGTGTGTGTGTTGGGGGGGGGATCTTGACTGCATGGCTCTACAAACATGGTTGCCAAGTTACAAATAATGGGTAGACGTTTATTTCTGATGAGCAGAAGGAAACTCTTCCAGGATACTTCAGGAGTAACAATTTACTGAAAAGTCTGCAGCAACACAGAAAACAGAATTTGTATCTGTTCAAATATAACCAAGATGTGTTGGGGTGAACTCTCAGTGTAATACTAACTACCAATACGCACATGCACATGCGCCTATGCACGTGCATGTACACACACAGCTTACCATTCCTCTCATGTGTAACTATCTCACTGGGCTGTGGGTACAAAGGAGACATTCTTGGAGACAAAGCAGATGTGAAATGGACCACAGGTGAAGAGGTTACTCATGTAAGCAACCCATTTTTGCCCTATTCCACTTAAATGCACTTATGAGTGACTCAGTCATACTTAGAGAGGCACTACTGTCTGATCATTGGCGTCCTACCTCTGTGCATTAATGGTCTGCTAAGTGCATTTAAATACAATGGCCGACCTTGCTAAGTGCATTTAAAGGCAATGGCCCCTCTTTGCATCCTTGAAGCAAGAAAAAAAACAGTGGGTTGGTTTGCATACTACGCATATTCTGGGGCATGTGGTTGATCCTGGACTGCTCACAGCATCATTGGCCCTTTTTACAAGAATGTTTAAATTAAAGTATGTCTGTATTTAATCATGTGGTTTCTTGTTGACTGTTTTTAGACTTTTGATAAATAGCACTTAGAATAAGAAGAGTTGGTTCTTATATGCCATTTTTCTCTACCCAAAGGAGTCTCAAAGCAGCTTACATTTGCCTTCCCTTCCCTCTCTCCACAACAGACACCCTTGTGAAGTAGGTGAGGCTGAGAGCGCCCTGATATTACTGCTCAGTCAGAACAGCTTTATCAGTGCTGTGGCCAGCCTGAGATCTCCCAGCTGGCAGCATGTGGGGGTGCAGGGAATCAAACCTGGCTCGCCAGATTAGAAGTCAGCACTCCTAACCACTATACCAAGCTGGTTCTGGACAGATTAATCTGGTTTTGGACAAATTATAAAACACACCCCCCCCAATGGATTCAGGCACACATAACTAAGCCTCTGGTTTTCAGCACACCATCTCAAGTAATGGCTTTAGTGTAGGGGAAGTTTTCCACCCAAACAAAGCAGCTTTATCTAGCGTCAATTGAGAAGATATCCTACCCCACCCGTAGCCTTTTAGGACAAGAAAAAAGTCAATCTCTCTCTATGTCTCTGGAATAAATACACAAGAAAGGCTTGGCAGTGAAGAGTTACAAATTTAGTATCATCAAAATGTCAGAATCAGGAAGGTTAAAAGTTCTCTTGGGAATCATCAAGGCTGAAGGAAGGAAGCAATTTCCTATTCCCCCTATAATATTCTTAGGGACCAAAGGAGGCATTAAAATCCAAAACTTCCTGCAAGAGAAAAAGAAAATTGCTAGGTGGACAAACTACAGCTGTACAAAGGCACTCTCTTTAAGTGCCTGTTAGAAAACCACATCATCAGATCAAGGGGAAAATACACTAAACTAATCTTTGGGAAAAGACACCTTTCAGGTAAAGTCCCCTTCAAGAAAGGTGGCCAAATTCAGAAGAGCCCTTCAAGAGTGATTTGGCTGCACTGTTTCTTTCTTTGTTTTTTTTAATGTTGTAAAATCTAACATATGACCCTAAGTATTAGTGCCAGGAAACCAACTTCAGGAGTAACAATTAGATTAACAATGACTGGTGCAAATACTAGCATTGCCCATTTTGAGCATAGATTGACTGATGAGGCATGGAGGGTGGAGTTAAGACCTTAGAATAACCATTTTTTCAAGGTTCTGGAGATATGAGCCAAGCCATGTACTTTTTCACTAGTCTTAGTATGAAGGCTATAAAATAATATGAGGTCTATAAAATAATATGTAGAAAGATGTATTCAACTGTAAAACCAAGACAACAGCTGAGAACACATAGATGCCATGGTCTTTACAGCAGAGATGTGAATGAAAATATTTGTAGTCCAAATATATAACCAGATTGATCCCAGGCTGATTTTTCTTCCATATAACAGGTTTCCTAGGTAATGGGGAAGAGGAGAGAGAGGCAGATCTCCCAGACAATGAGACCAGAGATTAGGGGGAGTACTGCCTGATTTTCTCATGATGACTGAGAATGACAAAAGGACCCACTGTCAGACCTGCCTAGCAATTTGGCTTCATTTCAGGGCTATAATTCTCTGTGAAAGTCTTCTTGCTTGGTGCCTAGACGTCTTCAGGATGGTTTGTCCACAGTGGACTTGGCTTCAAAATATTGTTTCAAGTATTTCCTTTTTTATTTTTGTTTTTGCCTGGTTGCAGTATGTATATGTACGTGTATTCTTTGTTTTCCTTCTGGTACTGTTCAAAACTAGCTTCCCCTGGTTTTGTTTTACACTGTTTTAAGAGTTCAAAGGACTGTGCTGTTTGGTGCTCTTCTCTTGGCTTGTTTTAGAACTTTAACTGCTTTGCATTTTTCTTTGTTCTTAAATGGTTTTTAATTTTTAGAATGCCTGTGCTTAACAGGAAGCATTCCAAGCTGCGTTCTCTGGTCTGACAACAATTCCATTTACATTGCTATGTTGGCTTTTGGTTTTGCTTGGCTTCTGTGGCTTGATATTAGTTCTGTTGGGCTTGCAACAATACTCCTTGATTAAGTTGTTTTTTCTTGGCTTCTTTGGAGTGACATTGATTGTTTTGGGCTTGCTACATTGACCCATGGTACGGTTGGGATTCTCTGGCATAACATACAGTGAAAATGGCTTTCTGGGAAAATGAGTGGAACAGTGGTTCTGTGATGTTCTTCTAACACCTGCTATGAACTTGAAGCAAAGTTAAACTATTGCTGACCAAAATCCACAGCTATTGTTTAATGAAAAATAATGGATTCTCTACAGCATGTAGCATTGCTGAATCAATTATTTTCTGCTTTACTGTATGCTATAATAAGTAACCACTATATTTTAGCAATCAGTTCTGAGATGACAACACTGACATAGTGCTATAGATATATAGAATGGTCTTATGACACCCTTTGTCACACAGAATTGCCTTACTACCAATTTCCTTCTGACAGTATACTGCAAAATAGCTTGTGAACTATTGCCCTTTTCCGAGGATAAAGAATATTAGGAAAAACTGTTCAAAAATGGGGAGGGAAAACTCTTTGGGTGGGATAAAATGAAGCGGGAACCTTTGTAGGCCAGTAGAGTATTTTAAACATTATTACTGTTTATATTTTGCCTTCAAATATCAGCCAAAGTAGGCTGATTAGGTTGACAGATAATTTCCAGCAATGAAATACCAAAAGATCCCTGATTGAACACAAACCAGTTCAGTACAATTGCATAGAAGTTATCACCTGTTTAAATAAACAACTTGGACATCTCATACCAGCCTTAAAAATGGTTCTAAGAATGTTCTTAAAATTAACAAATGTGGGAATGTATATTATTTATTTTAATGCTTCATTGCCTCATCTTTGACTCATCAATCTTCAAGGTTGATTGTAACAAACCTATAACTGTTGTACATTAACACAATTCATAGAGATGGCTCTGAAGGGAGCAGTGCTCTTGGCTCATCTCTTGGTGATGGAGTGACAAACAGGTTTGTGGGATAAGGGGATATGTTGTCAGCAGTCTCCCTATCCAACCTTTCCAGTGTTCTCGATGCTGTTGCTACTGCTACAGTGAGCCTGCAAGCAAACAGCCTATCTGAAAAGTAAGTTGCATAGAAACATGGATTGCAACTGGTGGGCATTAATTTCAATGAAATTAGATAAAGTCCTATAGAGGAAAGGAGGAAATTTTTTACCATCATATACAGCAGACAGAAAATGTCAATTTTCCCCTCACCAAAATTCCCCAGCTGATTTCCATCCACAAAATTATCTGGATCCCATGGTGTTCAGTTTGATTTGACAAAAATTTGTTTGTAGAGAGTACAATCAAATTCTAAGGACCCCAAAGTCTGAGACAACAAGTTGGCTGCTCTGTGACTTAATAGCAGCTAAGCTAATAACAGCCTAAATTCAGTCACTACCTGAACAGATTGCCTATGACATCCATGCCATTTACTGCCCAATGATATTAACTTTTCACTGTTATCTAAATAAACTGATCTTATGTTTGACATCACAGATCTACAAATGCTTTCTTGGGAATTGGCCCATTGAATAGACCTAAGTAAGATTCTGAATCGATTTGCTTAGGATCACACCATTAAAAAAAAATCCTGATGTTAACGAAACTTGATAACATTTTGATAATTTTTTTCCTGATCAAAAAGTACAATCATTTTAATTTCACTGAAGTATTCCTCCAAAAGCACAAATGGTCACAAGTACACAGGAACATACTGGTTCAAGTGGAACTGTGGCAAAAGACTGTAGCCAGTCCTTATTACTACAGTTGATATCTGGTGAACATCATTGGATTGTATCCAAAAGGTCTCCAAGAAACATACACCATTTCCTTCAGTGTTTCCTAAGGATTGTTTTCCAAACTCTGCCATCTTTGTCTCTTTCCACTGTTCCAGTTGGATCCTTGAAACATTTTGGCAGACAGAAGAATTTCTACCCTTGCAACATGGTTTTCTTGCCTCCCTGCTCTAGCTGCAAGCAGCCTTCCAAACGGAAAAGCATTTCAGGGATGGGATTTTGCAGCAGGAGAAGGAATCATTCTCCGTGGATAGAAATCCATTCTTTTAAATCCACTGCAGAGTTGAACTATTCAAGGATTGCAGGAATTTTGTTTTTACTCTGATTGCTGTGATGTGAATGCTAAAGAATGGCTGCAGCTTGGAAGACCTCAGTGCCTTTTCACCATAATATCCAAGAAGAATGACAAATTATATTAAAACACCTTGGAAGAAATTATGAACCTGCAGGCTGATTTAATACATTGATTATAACATTGTTTCACATTGAATCCAAAGATGCCATTCTGCTGGTGTACCAACACTTCTATTTGTAGGTTTGGGGAAGACAATTTTAGTTGTTTCTCCTTTACCACCAGAATCCCCTCCCTGCACTGTTCCTGAGGGAACCCCCCCCCCCCCCCGGAACAAAATTTGGGGGCATAGTGAGTTGCAACAGGATGAGGGAAAGCAGGAAGGTCCCACTCTGCCACTGTCATTTATTCCAATCTAACCCTTGATTTATTCTCCATGCTGATGATAGCAATGACTTTGAAATTAAAATCAGGAACAGCACCCATTTTAAGTAGTTTAGGAACAACACCCACATTAAGCAGTTTATGGGGACCGTCTGTTAGACACTATGCAGTCAGCAGTTACTGAGGAATCAAAAAAAAAGATTATGAAGCAATCCCTCTTAGAACAATCACAAATTATTTCATTTTTAGGGGATCCTAGTTTATTCACTGTGTTGTTTGATACATGTGAGAAATGCTTCATCAGCATTGACTGTAGACTTCATTTATATTGTGGACATCATACCCAAACTTGTCTCTGTTTAATAAAATGCTTCACCAAACTCCGCTGACCATCTAGGCTTGTTATTTTCACTACTCCCTCTATTAGACTACGGAACTCACTGAAATCGTCGGTGGAGGGGGGGGCGGAATGAGGTTGCAGGATTTCATACCCACAGAAAAACATCCTAGTTGCATAGTTATCAAACCACCAAAGCACCAGACGTGTCTAGTGTGGAAATTTCTAAAGGGGGGTGAGTTGTTCAGCATAAAAAAACCTGTAGATAATTTTCAGATATCTTTTAAAAACAATACCCTGCAATAAAAAGAATTTGCCTTGTTGTCAGTTGCAAGTCCCCCCCCCCAAAAAAAAACGACTTTTCAGCCAGGGTCACTATTGCCAAGAAATTTGACTGTTTTTTTCTATAATGCAGTCCACAAAAGTAGATTGTAGCCATTAACTGTAAGACAAAAGATTTCTTGCATCCCAAAGGAAAGCTGATACATTGTAAATAAAAAAGAACCTTATCTACATATGGAATTCATAAGCTTTAGAAATGCACTTCAGTAATTTATGGATTAAATTAATTTAATTCCCATTGGATGCATTCATTACTTTCACGACCTATTCTGAAAATGAATTCTTCAGTTATGGCTTATTAAAAGAGATTTTTTTTTAAAAAAAGTAATTGTAATTTGCCAATGAGGACCTATGTTGCAGAACATAATAAGATTTACAGGTAATTATTGCACACTAATATGCATCTGATGATGAATACCAACTGAGATTAGTTATTTCAGTAGCATAAGGAGAAAAAAGAGTAATTATTTTGAAAGTAAAGGAAACTTGCTCTACAGTAAAATTATTGGCGGAAATGATGCAAATAGTTTTAGACAATAAGAGTTCAAACTGTACTAAATTCAAATGAAATGAAATATGAGAATGAACTTCCAAAAAACATGAGTATACAAACAATTGTGTAGTTTCTTCTATACTACTAATGCTTATATGCACAAGATAGCACACACTATATTAAATCTTGTACTTAGTGGAATTGGAAGTGACTGAATCTGGATTTTATAAAAATAAAACCCTGCAATCCTGAGGGCACTTTCTCTCAAAATGGAAGATCAGTAAATTTTGTAATAGATTTCCCCAAGCAGTTATTACCCCAAACATACTATGGTCGACTAAAGTTAGCGTTGAGGCATACTAAAACTAATGGCTGTACAGACCTGTAATGGATTCATTGACCTTCAGAGCTACCTCATCATAATAAAATTCTTGCAACTACAGAAGAACCAATGATCCAATGGGCTATTTAAAGCATATCAATATAAGTGATTTCTTCCCAGCCTCACCTGAGTCTTTTATTCTTTAAGCTAAACAAATACATACTAAGCCTTTAGCTTGTCTTCAGATGGCATGCTTGTGAATTGTTTATCATATCTGCTTCTCTCCATTTAGCCCATGTCCACTGTGACAAGTTGTGGCTTTGTTTGTATTCCCAGACTGTTGGGAGTTTCCAGAACACCACCTATACACTCTGGACCTGTTTGTATGTTGCAACATTGTATTGTTTATTGGTTATACTATTATGTTATATGTTTACAATTATCAGTTATTATAGCACGGTTATTCAAATGTTTTATAGACTGTTCCATGTATTGTTCTTATGTTATTATGTAAACCGCCCCGAGCCCCCGAGGAGGGCGGTATATAAATATAAAAAATAAACAAACAAACAAACAAATAAGTATGCTTGATGATGAACAAGTCGATTCTTTCAGCGTTATTCAAACCCATGAGAAGAAGCTCCAGCCTGAAACTTATTGACCATGCTTACGAAGAAATTTATTTCCATATAACATATGACCTATTAAAATGAATGCAACCATTAGAGATATCAAAGATAGGCTGCCCCATGCTTGATAACTCTCCCATTCTCCTAAGCAGAGGGCGCTTCCATACAGGAAGAATGAGTTATGTTTTCCTTAGCGGATCACAAGTTCTATAGATGTATGTTAATAGTTTTCTGTATATTAGGAAGAAGACATGCATTTTAAATACATTTTAAAATATTATCACCAAATAGTTACACTCCCAGACTTAACAAAGGGGAAATTAATATACCCATTGTCACTATGAGCCGAGTAAGTAATTGCTTCTCCTCCCAACCATTACATTACCATATACTGACCTGCATTAACCATTATTTAGGAGTCAGTCACCTGTCTCTTTAGGACCAGTAGTTTTTTAAACAAAGGAAATATCAAAGTAGAAATTATCTTTACCACTGGCTCTTAAATAAAGTTGAAAGAGTCATCTGGGTGGCACTGTCTGGGTCTACGCTCTGCTGTCCGGGTCTGTCCACAGGCAGCCCCAGAATCCACAGGCAGCGGGCTAATCCGGAAGCGGCCAGCAAAGCTGGGCGACTCCGGATTGGGCCGGCCCCTAGAGCGCCCGCCTCCCTAGTGGCCCAATCCGGAAGCACCTAATCCACAGGCAGCCACAGGCAGTGGGTCAATCCAGAGGCACCCAGCTTAGCACCCGCCTCCCCCAGCCATGTGGTGCCACTCACCAAGCCTCACCGCCACACATCTCCTAGCCACCGAGGGCTCTGCTTGGCCGACTCGCCTCCTTCCAGGGTGGTGGTGGTCTAATATGCTACTCACACACCAGGTCCACAGTCAACATTAAGCTCATTTGTTCCTCTGAAGTGCATAGGGTTGAAAGGTCCCTCCTGACCACCAGCAGGGGAAGAGGGGGGGTTAGTGGTGTCAAATCCAAGTTGAAAAACTCCTGGACCCATGATGCACGGGGCTAGAAATCTGGGATGGTGGCAGCAGAGCAGCCCCGATTATGTACCCTGCTCCCTCCATCCCAGCCCTGGCCCAGCGCAGAACCACAGAAGACCCACGACAAGGGAATGCGGAATCTTCCACATTCCCTAGGATGCTGTGGGGGCCAGCAGGGGCTGGGTTAGGCCAGCCCTGTGCATAAGCAGAAGAGCCAGGCCTCTCAGCCCAGCCCTTTCCTCAATGTACAGTGTCCCTGGAGGGACACTGCACACCCCTGTTGGCTCCATGTAGCCGCAGAGCTGACTGGGGAGTCCCTCCACCACCACCTTGGTGGGAGAGCAATGTGCCGCTCCCTGCCATTTTGTGCTGGGGGCTGCATTTCCCCCACTCCCCCACACTCACCTCCTCACTGTTGCTGCCTCCAGGCAGCATGTTGGGCTTTCCAGCCCCGGCACTGAGCACATGCGCGAGCCTGCGCTATGCCAATGTAGCCCACATACTCTGGGGGATTCCTCTCCCGTGAGTCCACGGGAAGCGCCAGGACATCTTGCTACAGCACAATGCCCGGAAGCAGCCCGGCATGGTTGCTGCCGTGTGTAAAGCATCCTGGAAATTTGAGAATGGAGCCTAGAGAGAAAAGGATCTCACTAAAGTACAAGGTCATAAAGTGCATCCTCCAAAACAGGGGAACTGTTTCCTCCAGGGGAACTGATGAGTCTGGAGATGAGCTGAAATTCTGCGGATTCTCTGACCCAACCTGGAGGCTGACATCCCTAGAAGCACATAACTCTAGAACGTATCTATCACCCTGAAAGGTGACATCCCTGAGGAGAGCAGGATATGTTGTAAGCCCTTAAAAACACCTGATGAACTATTCTATCAAAGAGAAACATGGAACAACAATACAGGTATTTGTATCATTTAAAGCTTTCCCTCTTGGCTCACCAAACTGATGACTAATGTATAAGCAGAAAAATAATGAACAATAAATCCTTTCAGATAACAGTAGTTAAAAAAGGTTTGGAATGTAGGCTTAGGAATCAATCTTGAATTTGATTCCTTTGTGACTATGATTTAAATAATATTTGGCATGTCATTGAACTACTTTGTATTACTATACACTACCAGAGTCTTCTCCTCTTTGTTTCCTATATTTTACATATTATTTTACTTATTTTTATCACTCTCTCTCTCCTGCTCATACAAACATTCAAATAGAGTATATATTTCAGTTTTGAAAAGTAATTAAAGGAAAGACTAAATAAAATTGGCATAACAGACATACCAACAGATTCTTGAACATATTTGGAATGAAAACTTTTATAAAGTATTGAATATCCCGATTCCTATGAACAACATCCTGAAAAAATAGCCTAAAATGATGGTTGCTAGCTACAGGAGACGCAGACACGACAGAAAGTTTCCATCATGCAGGGAGGTGGGGGGGGGTAGGTTATTTGTGCTGGAAGGTAGGATTGCCTGGGAACACAATCCCACTTTTCTGCAAACCCCCCCCCCAAAAAAAAACCCTGTTCCACCACACAGCACCATGAAGCGCCATGATGCTGTCCAGAGCATTTTTTGCCTCCTGTTGGCCTCCATAGGGTGGGGAGGACTCTTCGTATCCAGACTGGCCTACTGAGGGACAGGTCCCATTGCCCCCCCCCCTCCACCAGTGCCAAAAGGGAACACAGAAGAATCCATATTCCCTTAACACGGGGCTTTTGGGGCCTGATATGCACCAGGCTCGGGAGGTGACAGCCTGGCGGCAATGTCATAGGCCCATTATGCACAGAGTGGAAGGTCCACATTCGGGGTGGAATGGCGGCGCCTAAAATCACCAATTATGCACGCTGCAGGCGGCAACCGGGCGCAGAGTCAATGTATGCCGCCGAAAAAGCTGCATTAGCGAGATGCAGAAGAAAGTGGAGCTTCCTGGTACCAGGGCGCAACCAAAAGCGGCTCCGGAGTAGCCGTGTGCATAATCGGATACTCTGGGTTTGCCGCCATTTCGTTCCATCCCGTGCGTAAGCGGTTTGCTTTGCTTCTTCCTCCTCCGCGTTCTCCATGCCGCCGTTTCAGCGGCCATGCATAATAAGTCATATGGACAGAGAGATTAGCCCTGGGTCCATACTGATACCACTCCAGCCTTTTCTGCCCATGCAGAATTGGCCAGAGTGTCTGTAGTGTGGAGGGGAGAAGACGGGTAATTAGCTGCGTGAGCAGTGCTCCCATAGTTTGTTTTTCCCATCAGAAGTAAGGTAGTTTCCTATCCATCAAACTCCACTTCATTTGATGTCATAATCCCAATCTAATTACCCAGAGGTGCTTTTTAAAATTACATTATACCTTGGGAAATGTGATCATGAATCCCCAGAGTAATATGTAGTTTTATCTTTAAACTCAACTAAATTTAAGAATGCATTCCCATGCATCTAAATATTCTACACCACCCTCGTTATCAGGAAGGTAGTCTGTGAAAGTACGGTATAAAAGCAGAGGTTGTGTGAATGCTCCGTAAGTGACTGACCACGAAGACTTTGCTTATATTTGCTTTTTTGCTGTTGCAATAAGCTGATTGTTTCTATCTTGAACTTCCTGATATAGAATAAAATGGAATTATTGTTAAATATCAGAGACAGACAGGTCACCAAGAAAGTGAACTCTTTTTTTTTTTAAAGGCCATAAAAATTATTTTAAAAATGTTTTTAAAGTAATCTGTAAAGTAAGGTTGCTCTTAACATAGAAGAAGAAGAAGAAGAGTTGGTTCTTATATGCCGCTTTTTCCTACCCGAAGGAGGCTCAAAGCGGCTTACATATGCCTTCCCATTCCTCTCCCCACAACAGACACCCTGTGGGGTGGGTGAGGCTGCGAGAGCCCTGATATTACAGCTCAGTCAGAACAGTTTTATCAGTGCTGTGGCGAGCACAGCCCATGCAGCGCAGAATCAAACCTGGAATGCCAGATTAGAAGTCCGCACTCCTAACCACTACACCAAACTGGCTCTCATAGTTGAGCATTGTTATTCTGTTTTTTGGGTTTTTTTAATGTCATGAAAATATGCCTAGTTCCATTTTTGTGTTTTTTTGGGGATAATTAAACAAAGCAAAACACTTGTCTCCCTCTTTCTCATCCTCACTCTCAAACACACAACATAATCATCCATTCTTTTTTTTTGTTTCAGAATTCCAAGCTGGCTGAGTATTGTTTATATGTGAATTTAATTACAAGCATGATTTTTTTCCTTAAGTAATTCAGCTCAAGACAAGATGTTATACCAAGTGCATGGAAAGATCAAGCTCAATGTACAAAGCAGAACCAAATAAACTTTCAGCACACCAGTCCTACAACAAGAACAAAGGACATTTCAATACAAAAAGAGCCGGGAAAGCGAGAAAAAGGAGAACATAAGTAAATTAGAAGCTGACCTCATTTACTGCTACATAGTACTGCTGCTGCTGGAACTGGGGAGAGTTATCATTTCTGTCCCTCACCACAATCCGAACTTCATGGTAGATAATAGTACCTACTTTTCTGTTGATGCACTGGACTTGGACCACAATAGACTGAATGGACATTGGTGGCTGGAAGGAGGGAAAGGGATAAAAAAACACAATTACTTTGAAGCAGCATCTCGATGTGCAAAGCATACTTTTCACTTAAGGTCATTTGACATACGGATGGTTACACTTGTAATCTGGCTACACCAGCCGCTCAAGGACTAGCAAAGCAGTTCCAAGAGCTGCAATGCTTCTGTCGGAAAAGTAAAAAAATTATTCTGCATCAGGATCACATGTAGCCGTCCATCGCTTATCATGCACATTTCATGAATGGAATAAAATTTTGACAAAACTATTTTTACATGCTTTTGGAAGATCTTGTGACTCGTCATTTAAACAACACAAGCTTACAATGAACACTATTTGAAAACTCAGGATTAAGTACATTGCTGCATTAAAGCAGCACATAACATTAGAAGCCAAATGGTCACCTGAATTTCAGTTTCCATGTGAGCCACATGGGAGCGTAGTTCAGAATAACTTTCATATGTATACAAACAAGTACACACATATCTATGTAATGTATAAATACAGAATGTAATTTACCCATGACCAGGAACATGAACACAGATTCTGGCTATATTGCTTACAAGCATCAGCCTCCAAAATCCCTGGATTCTCACACTTATTTCATGCATACTTTCCCTTGTATGTAGCTATACTGAAGTTTTTAGGTTCTAAATAAACCATAGCTTGTCCTGGTGCTATTCAAATAGGCAGTTTCCTAATCAGTCATTAGAATTAGCTGTAAGGAGAAAGAGTGAGGGGGGGGGGGGGACTGGGATTCTCCACCTATTTGTATAGGGATTTTTTTTCCTTAAGGGAACCCTCAAATAAACTTGGCAGATGTTCAAACCAAACTATCTGGCCCCAGAACACCAAGCCCCAGTGATCCATGTGACGGTCACCTCTAGACTGGACTTCTGTAACTCGTTCCACATAGGAATGCCCTTAGCCTTGATCTGGAAACTACAGCTGGTCCAAAATGCAGTGGTCAAGGTCCTCACAGCAACACCACGGAGGGCCCACATTTGGCCCATCTTCTATCAACTACAGTGGTTGCCAATTGAATTCCAGATTAGGCTAAAGTTTCTGGCAATTACCTCTAAGGTCATACACGGTCAGAGCCCAGTGTACCTGAGGGACCGCCTCCCTGCCTATGCCCCTCAAAGACATTTCAATACAAAAAGAGCCATCACCACAAACCGGCTAATGATCCCTGGCCCTAAAGAAGCCCTCCTGGTCTTAACCAGGGCCAGAGCCTTCCCTGTCCTGGCTTCCACCTGGTGGAACAAGCTCCCAGAGGAGATCAGGGCCCTGGCGGAGCTAAAACAGTTCTGCAGGGCTTGCAAAAGCGAGCTCTTCCACCAGGCATCTGGTTGAGGCCAAGCAAAACCAGGAATATTTACAGGGACCCTGCACCCTCCCTCCCAGAAATCCACTCATGTGTTCCACCCCTGGACATGTTTGCAGTGTTATAGTTACCTTTGTTACAGTTAATATTATTATTGTTGTGGTTATCTAGACGTTATGGAAAAACGAAGTTCCTTGTATTATTCTATGTTCTATATAAAACGCTGTGAGCCTCAGTGGAGGGTGGTATATAAATATAAAATAAAAAATAAAAGCTTTTTATTAAAAAGTGAAGGTATAAAGCAAAATGCAAAAAATAAACATACACAAAAAGCTGCTTAAGAGGGGGAAAAACAGGGAGGAGAGGAGGGAGAGAGAACATAGGGAAGTGTGATAATCACCAGCAATGGCCCACAGATGCAGCAAAATGGCCTGCATTTCGTGAGAGGAGACAGGGGCTTTTCGCACGCCTTCAAAATCGCACAATGGTTGCCAATTGAAAACGCTACTGATTTGCCATTATGCACAACGTCATTGACAATCTGCCACACACCTGAAACCGATCCGCAAAAAGCGCTTCCTTGTAGCGCTTTCAGGGAAATCCCCAAAAGTGGATTCACCCTCCGGAAAGCGCTACACTCCTGCAACCAATCTGCAACACTAGTGGGAAAGTTCTGTGCGTTACCATTGTTGTGGTTTCTACAAAGTCCCTCCCCCTGGCTCTCTCCTCTGATCTTCCGGCGAAGCGATCGCCATTTTTTTTTCTCCGAGCGAGCGGAGTTCAACCCACCAGTGAGCCTGTTTAGAGGCTTCCCCGGCTTCAGTCCCTCCCCAGAGCTGTTTGGTCCCTAAGCACAAACAACATAGAAGCCCGTTTGCTGATTTTCCCTTTATTTTTTACACTGTTTTCGGCCGAAAATCGGGCCCGTGAGGGGGGGGGATTTTTTTTTCACTCGGGGGGAGCGTGGCAATGATGAAACGACAGCTCAAACACACCTGCCAGCTGGATGGCCCTCTCCGTTGCAACGAATCAACACAGATTCGTTGCAATGGGTGTGTTTAAAAAAAAAACCTTTCTTAAAGGGAAAGGGGCTGTTTGGGAGCATGCTAACGGCTGTCCATTGGCTGCTTGACAGCCAGGGGCGGGACGAGCTCGGCAATAGCGCTTCCTGGCTAGCGATTTTTGCTGAGACCGGAAGCTTGTGGGAAACGATGGAAACGCAACTGGATTCCACTACAAAGTCAGGTATGCATAATGACGAATTCCACTATTTTAAATGGCGATTTTTCGTTCAGCAAACAATTTGCTACAAGGATCCCGGTGCGGAAAGCCCCACAGAGTCCAGCTAAGTGGGGGAGTATGTAGCATATCCAAAGCATAGTCACGTACACACTGCTAGGAAGCAGAGTGCTTCTGATACAGAGCAAAACGTGCCCTTTGGCAGGTATGACACATCTCCCAGAAAAAAGAAAAAAAAACTTAATGAGCTTTCCTGAGATGGACAACTTTGAAAGCTCTGATGACTTTACAAATACCTAGCAGGTAATGCATTGTTGTTTAATTGTCAATTAAGATAAGTGAGTGGAGAGGAAGTAACGTTGCACTTGATGTAATTACTCCAAGGGTGAGTCAATTGGGAGACCAATGGTCCTAAATTATGCAACTCTCTGGGGTGTGGAGGTGACTGTAGTCACTCTTATGCTAATATCCAGGATAGTTTCTGACTGGTATCCATTTTGTGTCTCCTAAAGCTAGGCTGTGTCTTGCACATTATTTCTGAGATATTTTAAGAATGGTGTTTATTGTTTGTTTAGTTATAAACTGCTCCTCAACGAAAGGTGGGGTCTGACTGCTAGCAATCTCACTGCCATGAAGGAATATGACTATGACTTTGTTTACTTAAATGGAGAGACAAATAGGATAGAGGTCCCAAGAAAGAAAGAGAGAAGAGGAGAAGGGAACAAGAAGGGCAGGGAAGGAGAAAGAGGAATAGACTCTTTGACTACAATAAAAAAGCCAGATTAAAAACCAAAACCCTTTTTCCTTTCCTGAATCTAAGATGCTTTCCCATGAACCAGGAGAGGTTCCCTATCTGCAAGATGAAATTAAATGCAACACAAAACAATTGAATAGTAAAATGAATTAACTCAAGTAATTTGGCTAAATAACAAGGCATAGGAACGAACTAATAAAGCAGGTGAATGGAACATTTTAAAATGACTCTCTGCTTCTGTGACCCTGCTCATGTCCAAATTGTATTATCCTCTAATCTCAAGGGGCACAATCTAGTGGAGGTTCTGACTGATGGCATTCACAATCCAATATAGGTTCTGGGCATGGAGAGAGAGGGCCATTTCTCACACTATTCTCTATTGATCTATTGGCTTTCTGCTTCCTGCTGCAATTTGGGCAATGTAGGTGCCTCCCTTTGGCAAAAAACAACAATAAAAAAGCCTAAATCTAGGCAGGGTGTGAACAGGAAGTGCTGGTGTCTAGTGAGTACAGTGCTAACTGGCTGAGCAAGGATGGGCCATAGTCCACTATCTTCTGGGGTGGCTTCTTCAGCATGAATGGCTGTCTGATTCTTCCAAATACAAACTTTTGTGGAGTTTTTCTGGTGTCCTTCAGCATGGGTAACCCAGGTGGGGTCTAACCTATTCTGAATTAGGGCAGTTGCATGGAGCCATTTATCCATGTAGGATACAGGCTTATCATCTGAAGGTTTGTGGTTATTGTCTAGCCAAACAGGAAGCTAAACTGTGGCTGCTTTTGCAATCTAATCTGTATAAGCATATGGTGAGGGGGGCAGTCGAATGCCTCAAACTCTGTGGCTTAAATACAGTGAGGGCGAGTTATGTCTTTAAGGTTGTTAGAGTCAATTATACAGGTTGTTCCATAGTCTTTCTTGGAGGTGCGAGTAAAACTGAAGGAAGAATTGCTGCGGAACTAGCACACAAAATCTTGTAGCTATGCTTCTGCTAAGGATGCTCCCCATACAGAAATACTTCAACAGAAATACTTCACTCTTGTGATTCTACAGTCTCATGACTGTGGGAGGTGAGGGATTCTATGTGTTCTCTCTTGAAGTCTACCACATGATTAGCAAGAGATAAGTTTCAATGTGCAATGCCAGATTATTTACTTGTTCTGAATTTTCCCAAGAGGATGTTCTTAAAGGGAGTGTGTGAGGTCTGAACTAGCACCTCCCATAATAAATTCCCAGTGGATGAGACTCCATACAAGGACTAAGCAGACTTTCTCACAGCTGCTGAATTTTGTTCACAGGGCTTCAGTTTCTGGAAGTGTGGGGTATGATTCTTTGGGAACTGAACTGCTACTGGGTGAGTGCAGCTCCTATGCTTTGCTCTGAGACACTATAGAAGGGATTGAAAATATTAGGATATACCAGAGCTAAATATCAAGCAAGACTGTGTTTTAGTTTGGCAAAAGTCATTCTGCTGTTTTGTTACTCAAGGTCAAGGGCCATTTTTTTCCTTAACAGAGCACAGAGTGGGTGGGCTTTGTCAAAAAATGACTCAATGAATAAAAAATGACTCAAAATGACTCAAATAAAGGTGCCTAAGAGGGATCTTAATGACAGAACATCTGTGGGTAATTTTGAAATGACTTTCACTCTCTGGGAGTCAGAAGACTTGCCATGGGCTCCTAATGCAAGACGAAGGTATTTCATCTTGGTTTAAAGCAACAGTACTTTTCTTCTGCTTGCTTTAATTCCTGTGTCCCTAATTAGACTGAGAACTTCCATAATTACACCATGTGTCTTTTCTTTTATGTCAGAATGCATCAACATGTCATCTACAAATGAAAGAACATGGGCTCAAAACTTGGGTTTCTGTCATTCCCATCTACATGAATGTGACAAATACTAGGGCTCAAGCAAAAACCGTGTCAGATTCTTTTAAAGGCATATTGTTGGCTATGGAAACGAAAGGCAAATTTATACCAGCAAGACTCATTCAAATATATGGAATGGAATGCACTGGCTAAATCTATTTCACTATAGTATTTTCCTGCAGCCATGGCTGGAAGGATATACGTGGCTGGCTAACAATTTCATTTATCAAGTGGTAGATGAACCCACAAGAGATTCAGCCATACTGGACTTAATACTGACCAATAGGCAAGAGTTGGTGGATGAGGTGGGGACCCTAGGGGGAAGTGACCGTGTCTTCATAGAATTCCTTTTGGGATGGGGAGCCAAGGAAGCTTGTAGCCAAACGCTGATGTTGGATTTTCGTAGGGCAAACTTTAATAAACTCAGGGACATGATGAGTGTCATACCATGGCCGAGAATGCTGGAAGGGAAGGGAGCATGTGAAGGGTGGGTGCTACTCAAACAAGAGCTATTGCATGCTCAATCAATGACTATCCCAGAAAGACAAAAACACTGCAGGAGCTCTAAGAAGCCTATTTGGATGAACAGAGAACTTCAAGAGGAACTAAGAAAGAAAAGGAAAATGTTCAGGAAATGGAGGGAAGGACAGAGTTCTAAAGAAGAGTACCTACAGGTTACTAGGTGCTGTAGATCAATCATCAGAAAGGCCAAAGCTGAGAGTGAGCTAAGATTGGCCAGGGAAGCCCACTGTAACAAGAAAATTTTTTCAGTTATGTGGGGAGCAAAGGTAAAGTAAAGGAGGCAATAGACCCACTGTTGGGTGCGGATGGACAAACTCTAACGGAGGATGCAGAGAAAGCAGAAAGGCTCAGCGCCTATTTTACATCTGTTTTTTCCCACAGGTCAAAGGATTTAGGCACATTTAGAGATGGCAGTAGCCAAGAGATAGTGTCTGGGTGGCAGGTTGACATGGACAGAGAGGTTGTTGAGAGGCATTTAGCTGCATTGGATGAGTTCAAATCCCCTGGGCCGGATGAAATGCAAACGCTGGCAGGGGCTCATGGGAATTGTAGTCCATGAACATCTGGAGGACCACAGGTTGACTACCCCTGTCAAAAAGCACTGGATAATAACTCTTATATAGATTGTAGACATATGCAACATAGAATCATAGAATCATAGAGTTGGAAGGGGCCATACAGGCCATCTAGTCCAACCCCCTGCTCAACGCAGGATTAACCCTAAGCATCCTAAAGCATCCAAGAAAAGTGTGTATTTTCATATTTTTATATTTCATATTAACATATTTTCAAGGATATATTTTTCATTTAAATCTGGATAATGTTGGCAATAAATTTAATACAGTAAATATGTTTTGCAAATTATTAAACTGTTCAGTGTTTTTAATGTTATAAAGCTTATATATGTGAAATCTGGACAATGGAGAATGCTGACAGAAATAAAATAGATTCATTTCCAATCTGGAAAACCTAGATTCAAACCCAGTAGCACCTCAGAGACCTACATGATTTTGGGGCTATAAACTTTCTAGAGACAAAAGGTCACTTCATCAGATTTGAAATATCGTATCGGAGGAGTGTTTTGTGGATACCATAGACTGCCAAAAAGATTCAGATCAAATCACAGCTGAATTCTTCCCAGAAGCAAAAAAGATCAAACTGAGGCTATTGTACTTCGGTCACAGTATGAGAAGACAGAGACTAAATGTTGGTCTGCTGCAGAAGAGATTTCGGTTCAGTAGCACTTAAGAGACCAACAAGATTTGGAGAATATAACCTTCCAAGAGTCAAAGCTTCCTTTGTCAGATAATAATCAGATTATTAAAAAAGACATGAAAAGACAGTAAAACTAGCAAAAAATGAAGGCTACAGGGAAAAGGGAAGACCCAACATGAGATGGATTGACTCAATAAAGGAAGGCACAGCTTTCAGTTTGCAAGATCTGAAGAAGGCTGTTAATGATTGGTTGTTATGGTGGTCATTAATTGAAAGGGTCACCATTGGTTGAACACATCTTAAAGACATATAACACACAAAGTGTCTAACCTGAAATTCCAATAAGCAGTCATATCTGTTCCAATGGTATGGGACTGTTTCGGTCCAAATACCTATTTCTTTTCTACAAAATATTTAAACTTTTATTTTTCCCACTTCTCAAATTACTAAAACAATTGATTTGATTTAACTGTTCTTATCTAGTACTGCCTTAAAAAATGGTCTTTGGCAATCCAACGGCTTATCATTCTACCAGTTGCCTATCCATACATTACACTTGCATTACTCAATGTTAGCAGGCTTTTTGCATGTTTAAGGACCTTTGTAAACATCCTACCACCAGATGTTTATTAATCCATTGTATTATACAATAAATAATGGTTCCCAAATTGCTGTGTCATTTCTTTTCTGTATGTCTGTTTTTTTTTTCCAAGAAGAAAATAAAATATTATCAAAAATGCTATGGCCACCAAATATTCAAAGGGGGAAAGGGAATATGATTACCTAATTCTATTTAATTCAATCCTGACCAAGTGCCTCTCTCTAAACTTCGGGGAAATGCTTGCCTTCTTATTCTCGAAGAATCTCAAATCACTGAAATCCAACATAAATGTACTTATTCAGGTTTGAAATCAAAACAGAGAACTTCAAATAAATCCATCTTTTTTAAAGCCTTACATAAGGCTCTTTAAAAAGAAGTTTATAAAAGGACCTGGTAGATGGCTATTAACTTCAAAACGTAGGTGCTTCGGGGCTTCACCAGGACAGATATACCCAAGAATGTGTTAGATGCCCTGAAGCCCCACCCCTCCCCACAAATGAAGAAAAAGAATGGCGGTGTGGACGTGTGTGCGTCTGTGTGTGTGTGGGAGCTGCAGGCTTGGCCACTGGGACGAAGTCTTATTGAGCAGGCCTTATTTAGCAGGCCTTCATATTGCCTATGAAGTGCACATTCAAAACATTGCTGCTTTCACAAATATTCAAATGGTATTGAATGAATTGCCAGCTAATTAAGTCACATGAATATACATTTGGATTTGCTACCATATTATCTATCTGTCTGTCTGACTATCTATTATCTATCTACCCAGATAAATCAGTTCAGAGATTTTTACAATAGCATTATGCAGGAAGACTGTTTCTTTTGTGCATTTGAGGGGAAAGAGGACGTGAAACAGAATGGGAGTATTTTTCTAAATGAGGAAGACAATTAATTGCTGTAGAGAAACGAGAACATCTGCCTTAGCACTTAACTTGATAACTGTAGAAACATAATAGGTGAAGAGGCAGCAGCCTGCCTGTGAGGGTAATGTCTGCTCCCTCCAGCTTCCCAATTCAAGACGACAAAGGGGGGGTAAAATCGGCTAGACCAAAATTCCAGCAGCTTATCTTTTGAACTACTAAGCATTTAAAAAAATAAATAAAAGAAAATGTTCTTCAAAAGACGGGCTATTGCTATAGCTACTCCCCACTCCAAAAATAATATTTAAGTGCTGATACAAGTAAATGAATATTCACATACTCTTCATTACATTATTCTTTTAAAAAGGAAAAAAAAATCACTTTGGATATAGCAAGGTTTAAAGACTTAAAGCACAAACAGAACATCTCCCACATGCATGATTTCCAATAAGAAGGGCTGTACCATCTACTCCTCTATGTGTTACTGGAGAGGATATAAGTTGGCTCCTGACCTGCATATCTCTTAGATTTCTGTTTGTGCTTTAAGTCTTAAAACTGTTAGATTTCAGGATTCTTTTTGTAAAAATATATTTTATATTAAACTAGGGGCTAAGCCCATTGCATTCAGGAATACATTGGGCACTAGATTGAGGGATGGGGTAGAAGAACTCTGGAGACGGCCTTTCAGGACCTGGAAAGGCTGCAGGCAGCTGTTAGGGAACTCACTGGTAGGGACAACTCTGTCACAGCATGGATATGCAACCTACAAGCCTCAGAGGGAAGTGGGAGCAGGAGGGGGTAGCCAGAGGTGTGGGACGGAAGGTGATAGGCCAGATAACTTCACTAGTTGTTCAGAAAGTATGTGCATTAACTCTCATTAGAAAACTCTGTTATCTCACTAGAGTTTCAACTCAAAGGGGTTTTTTATCTGAGTTCAATCAGAATCAGACTGCTCTCATACCAGTCTGACTGATCTGTGTTCCCTTCAGTCCACATCCTAATTTTTGCTGGCAAGTCACAGGGGTCATAGCAGCCTACAGCCCTGGTTCTGTCCGCCTAGAGAAGATTTTTAACTCTTCACTCACTGCTGCTGCTGTTTCATCACTTAGTGCTGTTTGTTACAACATGCTTTGTACATTTCTAAATAAATTGGGCCTAATGAATTCATAGCTAGCTACATTGAAATGTATCTCTATATGCTGATCTGCTACAATAGAAGCACAATGCATAGAGGGGTCAGACACAACATTCAGTAATTTGGAAACTTATCCATATACAGATCTGTATGCCTTCTCTCTGTAGCTGCTGTCAGAACAGGCTATACCTTCTGTTGTGATCATGGATCACTGAAGTGAAGGAACAGTCTCTTGCAGGAAATGCCATATTTCAATTAAAAAGATTAAATATATATAATGACAGAATACTATAAAGCGTAACAATAATATTGTTGTTTTCTTAGTCTGAATCTTTACTTTCTGATTCTCATTTATTAGTTATGTAGTTAACTTGAATAAATTCAGCTTCAGGTGAAAGATGGGGAGTGGGTTATCAAACTTACGTCTCTGTCCAGAATTCGCCCAGTACTGTTTAGGTAAAGCCTCTGGTTGATAGGGTCCAAGATAACCCAGTAGTCTACATTGTCCTTTAATGTGAGTTCAATAGTAGGATCAGGTCCTCTTGCTGTACCTTTGATCAACATGTTGTCTACCAAGATAGTACCTGCAATAAAAAACAGGACTTCTTATATAAATCAATAATAATTTTGCTCATATGTCACACAAATGCTGTGTATAGCATTCCCTATGCCCCCCACAGGGCCTTGCGCTCTGCAGGTGAGAATTTACTGGGTGTTCCCATCCCTAGGGAAGCGTACCTAGCCTCAACCAGGGCCAGGGCCTTTTTGGTCCCGGCCCCTACCTGGTGGAATGAGCTCCCGGGTGAGCTACGGGCCCTGCAGGATTTGCCAGCTTTCAGCAGGGCCTATAAAACGGAGCTATTCCTCCAGGTCTATGGTTGAGGCTGGGGTCAGCGAAGTAGAACCATCGCCCCTCCCCTGGGATTGGAAATTACATCATTCTTCTCCACTCTCCCTGTTGCTCTGGTAGTGGGGGGTGGAAATGAGATTATTTTCCATCATGTTGGGATTTTTTTAAAGACTTTAATGGGTATTTTAATGCAGTGGTCCCCAACCTGCGGGCCGCGGCCCGGCGCCGGGCCGCAAAGGCCATGGCGCCGGGCCGCGGCTCCCTCTCCCCGCCCCCCCCCCGCAGTAAAAAACTTCCCAGGCCGCAAGCTTGCAGCCCGGGAAGCTACTTACCGCGGGAGGGCGGGGAGAGGGAATCAGGGCCGGGCCGCGCCCGTGCAGGCCGCGCCCGCTCGGCCCGATCCGCGGGCGCGGCCCGATCCGTGGGTGCGGCCCGCGGGCGCGGCCGGGCGTGGCTTGCGGGTGCGGCCCGCGGGCGCGGCCGGGCGCGGCCGGGCGCGGGTCGCGGGCGCGGCCCGAAGCATGGGCGTGGCCCGCGCGGGCACGGTCCCTGCGGGCGCGACTCAATGCCCTGCCGGTCCCCAGCCTAATAAAGGTTGGGGACCACTGTTTTAATGGGACCAGACTATTGTTACCTGCCACAAACCTTTCAGGGAGTGGTGGGAAATATAATGATAATAATAATAATAATGATAATAATGATAATGATAATGATAATAATAATAATAATGATGATAATGATAATGATAATGATAATGATAATGATAATGATAATAATAATAATAATAATAATAATAATAATAATAATGGCTAGAACTGTTTGAAACAATAAGATTGAAGATTATAATACAAGGTTAGTGAAACAAAACAAAAGAAGATCAACAGTCTCAAGACGAACAGAAGTGTTAAATTAATCAGAGATGTTTCTAACAAGGAAAAATGGAAGGAAAGTTTATTCTATAAAGAATCTAGGAAAATGGCTTGAGAAGCCCCAAATAACCAACAGCTCTAACTATTCTATCGTCAGGCTCACATTTCCCCGTTGATTTATTAACTTTCACACTGCTAATATTTCTAACAGAAGCAGGTGAGAACTATTACAGCTGAATGGCCCTAATTGATTTCAAGCTATGCACATTTCGCATACAAATCAAGGGTCTTTGAATCTTTGCATTTTATACAATCAAGAGATGCCATATTTAATTTACTAAATCTCAAGGAAGAGTATTGTATTTTGAACAGAACATTTCCCACTCCACTGAATCTTGATGCTAACACGTGTGATTACACCCAGCAGTCTCTTCTGATACAGTATGTGTTATTATTTCATTCAATGTTTTCATCTATGGACAGAGGTAATCATTAGGTACACCTGATGCTCATTTTGTTCGTTTGACAACACTTAACAAGTTGTCCTGATGACATTAGATATTTTTTGTTGTACATTTGAACTTTGAATCCATGTGCTGCTGTTACTAAACGTCCTTTTTTGCTCTTTTGTATTTTGGATCCTCTTAGGTGCCCAGAGCCTGCTTTTATCCTTAGGCTTAAATGCCAGCTTGATAGCCTACTGACAATACATCTGAAAAGAACAGATAAGATTTGGATGCAACACAGAATGACATTCTGTAAACTAACTTTGCCCTGTGTACTACTGTAACAACATACTATCTCCAAATGCACAGTGGACCTTCTTTCCTGCAAAGCATTTTAATTTTTCACAATGTCCACAGTTCAAAATAGTGTGCATTTGGATCTACCCAAGCTGAACATATACTAAAAAAAACCCTTATCGGTATTTTTCAGGTTTATTTCCCAAATAGTTCTGGAAAAACGGGGGGGGGGGCGAGGGAGACAATGAGAAAACCCGGGAATTTTCAGCAATTACTGGTAATCTGAAAACAGTGGAGAGGCAGGAACAGGTTTCTCCCACTGCCCTAGCCAAGTTGCAACAGGAATTAGCTTGCCCGGCAGAGGTGGCATGGAGCTGTTAGCTCCCACCACTTCTGCCAATTCTGGATTGCCTTCTGTTTCAACCTGGTTTTCACTGAGCTGCAACAGGAATCAGCTGGCCCAGTTGAACACTGTCAGTTCCCGCTGCTCAGGCTGATCCTGGAGTAAATCCTATTGCAGCTCAGTTAGCCCAGCCAAGGCTCCTGCCACCCAGCCAATGTCTCTGGTAGAGCTTCAGAGCAGCTTTCCCCAGGATCTGTGCGCAGTAAGGAGATCTCCCACTGACTTCTGCTGTGGCTGGATTAAACCACACCACAGCAGAAGCTGTCCCCAGAAAAGCGGCATATAAGAACCAACTCTTCTTCTTCTTCTTTGTACCAGAATTTTATTTCTAAAACCAAGGAAATACAAATGCAATCAGTGCAGCATACGCATGCACGCACTCACACACACTCTTTTATTCAAACTCCTCTTTAAAAAAGTTTACTTTCTAAAATCACTGTTAAGAATTTCCCAAGATATACTTCTAAAAAGATCCCACAGCAAGGATGACTGGCAATTAACCTAACCACAGACATATGAGGAAGCTGTACATAATGTGGACCACGAAGGATGTGCCATTGTTTGGGTTTGGAGAAGAATCCATCTGTCATGCAGGATTCACATTAGGATGCAGAAACAGGTTGGTCTCTAGTGAGCCTGTCTTCTATGTTCTTTAGATCTTGAAAGGGAACAAAAAGACCCAATGTTACATGGAACCCCAGGGATTATATCACATTCTCCCTTGCTCTGGTAGGGAAACAGCAACTCCTAAGAGAATCCGGCAGACAGCATGGGAAAAAAGAAAGAAAAGAAACCAGGCCCTTCAAACATTGACACCATCACTCTCCCTGGACTGATCATCAGTGGTTGGAAAGAAAGTGTTGAAATGGCACTTGAGCAAAAATGCAAGCAGGAATTATGTTTTTAATTTTTTTTGTAGGCCTAAGCTTCCTTTCAGTCAGAGCTTTTTTTGGGGGGAGAGGAGGTAAAGCCAATCTACATTAAATAAAGATATGAGAAAATGCATATGAATTGCGCCATTAAAAACAAACTAAAAACCTCTTGTAATTTTTACAAAGTGCCAGCATGGACAGAAATCAAGCACAGAGAGACAAGAAAAAAGAAATAAGAAGACAGTTTTGTTCCAAAGTAATAACAATCCCTACACGTTCCAGATTGAATTTTGTCAGGGGGGGTTGTGAGATATAAAAGCAGCTGGTTTAGTGGGAACATTGCTGCTTTTCTATTTCAAAGATTCCCCTGAGGAAGCTCAATGCAAAACTCATAGGGGTTATTATCACAGTGGAATAAGATCCTCTTGTCCCTGCACCATTATTTTGTCTGTCTCTTTACTCCAATAGCTGCAAGCCCTTCTTTTTCTTCTTCTTGTTTACAGCAAGAACGTATACTTCAAGCAACCAAAGACATGTTGCTTGGATTGTAAGAGACAAGTCTCACAAAACCTGAAACCCAGAGTCACAATTTTCCTGTGAAACAAACAAAAAAAACTTCCAGCTGCTCTTGTTACTTGTGGGAAAAGCAGTAACCCTCCAACTGATGCTAAGAATTGTTCTTGTAAAAACACTGTATGCATATGTTATCTTTTTAAAAACCTGGTCTTGCAGAATGGTATACGCTTTCTATCTTAATACTCAAATTTTGTTTGCTGCTGTAAATACCCAAAACGGACATTGAAAGGGATTCCTGATCTTCATACAGTTTGTGTTTAATTCAGTCGCTGATTTTCTTCAGTATAATTTAATTAGGGATGGGCACAGACAGGTTCACAAACTAAAGTTTGTGATACATTTTGGGTGGTTTGTAGTTCACACAGTGAAGTTTAAGGTAGGTCAACCAGCACAACTGTTTCAATTGTTCATGGTGGTTCATGATGATTCACGAATGGATAAATAAAATCTTCGCTAAATCAAAACGTTTACCCAATCTCAAAGCAACAAGCAGCATGGAACTTTGAGGGCATTTACTGGAGCCTCCAGGAGAGGTACCCTGCAGCTTTGCTGTCTCTAGCTTGCACAGGATCCATTCTATATGCACCTGAACCTCCTTAGCCTGTGCCTGTCAAAATGACTGCTTGCCAATTACATTTTATTTATTTATTTATTTAGATTTCTATACCACCTATTTCTTTGCAGCTCTGGGCGGTTTACATTGAACATTTTATAACTTACATGGAACATTATACATCAAAACAACTTTCTATAAAGCATCAAAAGATTACAATATCACATTTATAATATAAATAACAATTAACAGTAACATTGGGAGGTTAATTATTTCAGCCATGGGGGGCGTCTGGGGGGACCAGCAGGTGTTCTGAGTCGGTCGGCCTCAAACGAATGCCTGGTGGAAGAGGTCCCTCTTGCAGGCCCTGTGGAACTGTGGAAGTTTGGCAGGGCTCTGATCTCCTCAGGGAGCTCATTCCACCAGGTGGGGGCCAGGACTAAGAAGGCTCTGGCCCTTGTTGAGGTCCGACACGCTTCTCTGGGGCCAGGGATCCGCAGCCAGTTGAAGGTGGCAGAGCGTAAGACTCTTTTGGGGGTATAGGCAGGGAGGCAGTTTCTCAAATACCCTGGGCCCAAACCGCATATGGCCTTAAAGATGATTACCAGAACCTTAAGCTTAATCCGGAATTCAACTGGGAGCCAGCCAAATTGTTGGAATACTGGCCGGATGTGGGATCTCCATGTTTTAATGAGAATCCTGGCTGCTGCATTCTGTACCAGTTAAAGTTTCTGGATCAAGGATGAGGGTAGGCCTGCGTAGAGCGAGTTAAAGAAGTCCAGCCTAGAGGTGAAGTCCAGACTAGAAGTTGCAGATTCAGGAGGTTGAGGAGTATATAGAACAGACCTTGGGGAAGACAGAGGCACCAAACTCACAAAAGGGTCTCTGTTTGACTTTCCTCTAACTGCCCTCCAAGTTTGGTGAGAATTGGACTCATGGGGTCCATGTTATGCCTCTGTAGAAGGTGCCCCCAGGGAAGTGACAGGCTGTTCAGTAGCCTGGTTCATTTTGCCCCTGGTTCGTTTAGATCCATGATGGTTTGTGGTTTACAAATGGGGCACACCATGAACATACGCTTTCAAAATAAGCACAGGTCAAAAGATATTTTTGTGCATATTTTTCTGAGTTGATGAAGTATAAAGAAGATTAACCCTACATGATGATTTACCACAAATGAACGCTTTGAACTGAGGGGAGGACATCGGCTGAGTTCCAAAACATCATTTACTGCAAGTATCTCTCGTTTTTTTTTCTTCGTCTTTCTTCCTGCATCAAAGCCCTTTGTTTCCCCCCTCCTCTTACTCTGCTCTGCCTGAAGCCACCTCGTTAAGAGGCAGGCTAATTCTCCTAACTAAGCAGAAGAAGGACTCAAATCAACTCGAATTAATTGGCAAAAGCTCTTATTGTAATTGTTTTGGTTTTCGAAGATAAGAAGATAAGAGCTGTGAATGGGAAAATCTCACGAGAACTCTGTGCCAGTACGAGAATCTCTGCCTTAACTCACTTCAATACGTCACATGCCTGTGCCGGAACATCAGAGGATAAAACAGAGGACCTCTACTGGCCACTTGTAAAACTGTTTGAGGCCGGTTTTTTTTAAAGTCAAAATCATGTCTATGTTAAAAAGATTGGCTCATCTAATAGAGATACAAACCCAAGATTACAAAGTATTCTTAGATGGATTGATCAAAAATATCTCCAAGGAGATCCAAGATGGCAAGGAAGAAGTCTTCAATAGGAATGATGGATTAATAACAGTGACTGATGACAGCTTTAAACAAGGTGGAAAACCAACAGCAGAAGAGAAATCTGAAATTCATATCTTCAAGGAGATCCAAGATGCCAAGGAAGACGTCTTTAACAGGAATAATGGATCAATAACAGTGGCTGATGACAGCTCTAAACAAGGTGGAAAACCAACAGTAGAAGAGAAATCTGAAATTCTGGAGACGGAAAATGGGATGCCAGAGTTCTGCAGCCCAGATAAGGACACTCTTTTTAAAAAGACATACAGCCATCTCAAAGCAACAGTGTACAAAAATCAATCAAAAGAAATATGGATCTGCAGTGAAAGTAACCGATTTAAAGGATCTCTCTGGGGAAAAAATTGTATTGATACTGGAGTCCAGGAGGTGCAACGGCCTCAAGATTTATCGATGCATACTCTGCGGGAAAGAGTACAACTGCACTTTCTACGCCAAAGGCCAATGGGACAGAATATAATTTTACGGGAACGACAAGATGTAGCAAGCCTCGAGATGAGACCCCCTTAAGAAGACCGAAAGCTCATATTGTTTTATGTTTAATGTTATACTGTATTCTATATTTCCATTTTTATGAAAAAGGGGAAGCAGTGTCTCTTTCTCTCTTGTTTTTTTTGTCTCTTTTCTTTTGTAGGCATATAGGTAATATAATCATTAGTGCTGAAAATGTAAAATGGGGTTCTCCCCCCTTATTTTTTCTTTCTTCTATTAGTGTATTGTCCTAGGACTAAAGCCTACACTGACTTGTAGAAAATGTTTAATGTTAAGCTTTCAACTTAAATCTGAAAATATATCTGTTAGGATGGTTCTTAGAATGGGTCAAGCATAAATTGTTTTGTAGATGTATCAGAACCAAGGATAAGGAGAAGCTATAGAAGACTGAAAGCTTATATTGTTTTATGTTTAATGTTAAGCATTTAATCTAAACCTGGAAATCTTATTATTCTCTGTATTAACAACATATACTGTATTCTACATTGCTATTTTTATGAAAAAGGGGAAGCAGTGCCTTTTTTCTCTCTTGTTTCTTTTTCTTAGTAGGCATATAGGTAATATAATCGTTAGCGTTGGAAATATAAAATGGGGCTTTCCCCCCTTATTATTTTTTTTTATTGGTGTATTGTTATAGGGCCAAAGCCCATATTGATCTGTAGAAAATGCAAAGCTCTCAACTTATACCTGTCAGGATGGCTCTTAGAATGGGTCAAGTATAAATGGTTTGTAGATGTATCTGTATTAAGGATAAGGAGAAATTATGAAATCCTTTTGTAATTTTTTTCTTTGTACATCTTTAAGGCAAAGCCCTACTTTCCTCTCCCTTCATCAGGGTATTGATACAGGGCCAAAACTCATACTGTGCTATAAGAAATGTTTAATGTTAAGCATCTAACTCAAACCTAGAAATATCTGCTAGGATAGCTCTCAGATTGTATCAAGCAGTTAATGTGAGGTCTACGATCTCTCAAGTAAGTTGACTAATAATAACTTTTCTTTTGTATATCTAAACAGGCCTTTTTTTTTTTTTTTAAATGTAGTGGAAATGTGGACGGCTCTTAGACTCATGGCTCTTAGAGTTTTGGGCAAAAGTTTATATCACTGTGGAGTCAATGTGGGGTCCTATATTCTCAAATGATTATTATATTTCTATCTTTATGAAAATAAAAAAAAATCATTATATTAAAAAAAAAGATTAAGTAGACCTAGCTACTATACAATGGAATTCATGCTTGTATATGAAGCATAAATTTAAATTGTTTCTACATTTTAAAGCAGAAGAGCATCAGCTGATGCCTTCCCTGAATAATTGATAATGGCAACTTTCAAGTGGAGGGGAGAGAGTTGAAATCAGAATCTCCAAATTTGAGTTTTATCCTTTTTCCCATTTGGACACAACTCAAAAAACGGCTTGTATCAACACTATCTCCTGCTACCAAGCCCCAAGGCTGTCTCTGTAATAAGTTGATTTGATTTAAAGTCCTGCTCAGTGACACAAGTAGCTCTTCAATATTTCCCAAGGGATTTTCACAGACCTCTAAATTGTCACAAGTTCTCATCTAAAGCAATTCTTAAGGTAGATTTGTGTTTGAACAAAATACCTGAGGAATGTCAATAAGATTGTTACATTTCCAAAGGGAGCCTGTGCACATTCCTTTTGTGCATTGAAAAACACTTGGGAGAAAGGAGTGGCCTTAGAGGTTATCACCAGCTTTTGAATACCTCTCCAGCTTTGGTGCAGATTTATGCCTGCATCTGAGCTGCACCATTCCATTAAGGGGAACTATAGCTCAGCAACTTTCTCGAGCTAAAGTTAGTCTTTGACCCACAAGGCTTTAAAGCAGCAGCAAGATGACAGGGACTCGCAATGTGATATATCATAATAGCAGTGTAAATGGTGTGCAAAATTCATCAAACCGGTACATTCTACTGAAGGAGTATTTGTTGACTGAGTTTCAGACGCTAAATTCTAGTTGCCCATACATGCTGTTCTTTTTTTCCCCCCATAAATATTAACTCACCTGAAATACTCCACAGTATAATTCCCTACCTGCTTCATGGCTCAATGCAGAAAGGACATGACTAAAGTTGTCAAAAGTTTCATTTGATTAGAGTTCCTGTCCCACACACTCCCAAACCTCTACAGAGCCCCTATACTCACAGTTAGAGATCAGCTGTAAATGTCACAATTCTCCTAATATGGAACAGTCAATTTTAGCTTGTGCTACAATTTTATGTTGAGAATAACACCAGCACCGCAGCTGATGGCATCTCACCCTGTTGCTTTGTGAGCTGGTACAACATTTTCCCTGCAGAATTCTATTGTCATCTAGAATTCAGTCAAACGGAGGAGGATGCAAGTATGTCCTTTCTTCCAACAACACTGTAAAAATACAGCCTAATTGAATTTTCAACATTTTTTATAATAACTAGTCAAACCAGCAGTTTATGTTAACCATAAACGACCAATTAAGCATGCTTCTAAACATCAAGTATCAAGATTCCCACCCAAGCTTCTGACCGATTGTGTAGTTTTAAGTTGTAGAGCATTCAGGTTTGGGAGGTGTGCTTCATGGTCTGACTCTTTCCCACCTATCCAAAGGACCACTGTCTTTGAGGAGTTGAATTTCATGAGACTATGCTGAAACCTGCTACTGCCTCCAGGCATCTAGCCAAAGAATTGGGGAGATTGTCAAGCTGGTGATCTATTAAGAGATAGAGCTGAGTGTCATCGGAATACTGGTGACAGCTCAACCCATATCTTTTGGCCAGTTGGGGAAGAAGGCTCATGAAGTTGTTAAATAACAACACTGGGGAGAGAATTGCTCCTTGTGGAGCTCCACATTTCATTTATTTATTTGTAGTCATTTAGACCAGTATAACCATTGTACTCGAATAGTACTCTCCAATTATCACTCTCTGTCTTCAACCTTGGAGAAAGGAGATCAGCCATTTTAGGTGGTAACTTAGGAGCTTGTGATCAACAATATCAAATGCTGTTGTTAGGTCTAGTAATATTAGCCATGCCAATCTGCCTCATTTCAGCTGGTGGCAGAAGTCATCCATCAGGGTGATCAGCACTGTCTCCATCCTGTGGCCAGGTCAGAAGGTGGACTGGAATGCCGCTCCATCTAGTTATGCCAGTAACTGATCCACAGCTGTTTGCTTCACTCCCTACTCCTCCTCCTCCCAAGTAAGAAGATCCCTGATGATAGTGATCCTCCTCCTATATTCTTGTGGTTGTTTGGAGTAGCCACAATGGGCAGGGGTCTAGAGCAGTGGTCCCCAACCTGCGGGCCGCGGCCCGGTGCCGGGCCGCAAAGGACATGGCACCGGGCCACAGCTCCCTCTCCCCGCCCCGCCCCCGCAGTAAAAAACTTCCCAGGCCGCAAGCTTGCGGCCCGGGAAGCTTCTTACTGCGGGAGGCGGGGAGAGGGAATCAGGGCCGGGCCACGCCCGCTCGGCCCGATCCGTGGGCGCGGCCCGATCCGCGGGCGCGGCGTGGGCGTGGCCCGCGGGCGCGGCCCGATCGGCGGGCGTGGCCCGCGGGGGTGCGGTCCGCGGGGGCGCGGCCCGATGCCCTGCCGGTCCCCAGCCTCGGAAAGGTTGGGGACCACTGGTCTAGAGGGAAAGTGGTATGCCTCACTGAAGCTAGCAGTCTGTCAACTTCATACTGTGATAGGTCTCTGAAGTGGTTAAATCCCTCAATCACAGAAAGACAAGGGGCCTCTAGTTCTTTTACTGCATTAAGAGTTGCGGGAAGGTCGTGGCAGAGTGTCAAGATTTTATCAGCAAAGAAGCTTGCAAATGGCTCATAGCTGAAGCCCAATTTGTTATCAATGTGGTGCCCTTCAATGAGGGTGGTTAAGAATGGAACCATTTTGAATAATTCTGCTGGGCATGAGCTCATGGATGCTGTGAAAGCTGCATAGTAAGCATGTTTTGCAGATTTCACTGCTATCTCATAGGGTGTCATAAATGTCCTATAAAACTTAATTTTAATTATATTTTTATAAATTTTAAATTATTATTAAATTATATCTTATTATTAATTTTAATTTAATACTATATGTATCACCCTGAGCCAGCTTGCTGGTAGGGCGGTATACAAATATCATAAATATAAATAAATCTAATAAAATGTATCAACAGAGTATGATTTGATGACACTCTATGACACAGATATCACAGAGGGTTTCTATTTCATTTATTATTTATTGTTTTTACTTGTTTATAGCAAAATATATTTTATCTAAAATTAATGAGCATTTGGATAATAAAAATGATTTATGGACTGTTTCTCTGTATTTTATGGCATCTAATCTTTTATCATTGATTTGGATCATACTGCTGTTGGCTAACAGGAACCTAATTACAAGGAAACTTACAAGAGGTCTCAGAGGCAATAAGAAACCACATAGCCAGACATATTCCAAAATCAATTTAAAATGAAATTTTTGATTTTTGGCTTGAGGTGGTTTACAACATTTAAAATCATACAACTTCAAAACAAATCTTTAATAACAATCGACCAGTAAAATCAATTAAAAACATGTTGGTCATACAATTAATGTTGCATCCAGCATCTTGTCTGGTAATCACGTATCATATTCAGGAGACTGTATTTATATGGAAGTGAGCCTGGATTGGCCCCAACCCAATACCTGGCAGAAGAGGCCCTTGCAGCTCTGCAAAACTGAGCTTGCTCTAACAGGGCCCTCAGTTTTTGTTTGTTTGTATGCTTGTTTGTTTGCCGCCCTCCCCGGAGGCTCTTCTGGGAGCTCATTCCAGCAGGTAGGGGCCAGGCAAATCTCTTTAGGACCAGGGATCACCAGCCTGTTGGAAATGGCAGCGTGGAGCACTCTTTGGTGGACATAGTCAATCAAGCAGTCCTCAGATATGCTAGTCCCAAACTGCAAATGGTCTTAAAGGTTAATACCAAAACCTTGAACCTACTCCAGAATTCATCCAGAAGCCAGTGCAGCTGCTTAAGGACTGGCCAAATATGGTGATCTGTGAGGAGCCCGTGCAGCTGCATTCTGGACTAGTTGCAGTTTTCAGATGAGGGGCAGGGGCAAGCCTGTGTAGAGGTGATTGTTGCATGGATCACGCTGGCAAGGTATTCTGAGATCAGTTAGGGCACTAGTGACCTAGCTTGGCAAAGATGGAAAAATGCCAACTGCCCTATCCTAGTGAACTGAGCCTCCACTGAGAGGGAGGCATCAATGATCATGCCCAGCTTCGTTGCACCAGCTGCACACTAGGCAGGGTAAGCATGCTTCCTCACCTGGCCCTTTTCTACCCAGCCTCAGGACCTCCATCTTGGAAATGTTGAGTTTCAGGCAGGTCTGCTTGAGCCAATCTATCACTGCATCCAAATATCTGGCAAATATCTTTGGGGGGAGATGGGCAGCTAGCCTTCAGGAAGTAGAACTGGGTGTCATCAGCTTCCAAACTAGGGATATTTTTCATGGTAGTTTTGTTGCTGGTATTGTACATCAAATCACCTTGCAATGAGAATCGCAGATACTCCAGGACTATCCATTTCCCCCACAGTTTCAGTAATAGATTCCCTTTCATAACTGATGTACATCCCACCAGGAATTGCTGGCCACCGTTTATATTTTCAGCGCTTCCAATGATCACAACTCCTTTGTCTAAAATTCAGGAGGTGCTCTTCTGTTATTCTAACTGTTGCCAGGGACTTGCCCTTTGCTGTTATCTGAAGAGAGGAACAGATGAGTAACTAAACAGCTCTTCACTGAAGTCCTGCAATCCTGCTCCTTAACCTTCAGAACCAAAACAAGAATAAGAAAAACGACTGTTCCTACTATTGGTGCAGCCCAGGAAATATCTTTTTAACAGATTTAAAATAAAGTAGGTTGTTGCATGAGGAATGAATGGGAGGTTAACAGACTGGGGACAAAAAGAGTACATGAAAAACTCATACTTCTCTGATGGATGAAATGCAGGAAATCCTTCATGTGGAAGCAGCTATCATTTAGTCAATGTTTGTCACATCACACACAATATATAGAAGCTAATTAACAGAAATTCTCAAATACAGAAAACAAAACCTCCACGTAGCCATATATTGTGTCTGGTTCAGCAAGTCAGATCTTTACAACATCAGAAAATACAGACAACTACTGTTAGTAGCAGCTCACACTGTGAGGTAGTATATTTTATTGATTACATTTGTATAGCACCCTCCCATAAAGACTCGGGGCGTTTTTTTATACAGAAAAAACACTTTAACACTGCATCAAAAATTTGCTCCATGCCACCTAGCTAAAATGAGCAGTTGCATCTCAAACACCAAAATGTACTGTCTACTCCCAAGCAGGTATAGAACACAAAGACACCAGAGTCATTTGTCAATTTTCAGGACATACCTGGAAGATTAGATTCTGTGAGATCATAGGAGCTATTTTGCTAATGGATTCCTCTCCTCATCCAAAAGACATGCATACCTTTGAGACAACAGGTTCTCCAAGAATGGTAACTAATCTTGTCAGTTCCTTCTTCTCTCCTTCCTCTCACACCCATGTTACTCAGTTAGCAAATCCTAAGAACTATCCCACCTAGACAGTTTCCTGTCCAGCAATCAAGAATTGTCAAGAAACATTAACACCTTTTGTTCTGCTCAGGTGAAGCAACCACTTATTGTTTACCTCTTGGGAAATCACTGTGGTTTCACCAAGAATATTGTTCTCATTCTGGACAAACCCACCATATGTCTTTTAGATTCTTTGCTAAACACAGAAATTTTCATCAACACAATTTTTCATGGGCTAGCATGTCGGCATAGCCCAAAATTACTTTCCTCCCATTAAAAAAAGAGCACCCAGCACCAATCGTGTGCATGTTCTCTGGATACACCACCCACTTGCATGTAGGCTCTTTCCCTTCTTTCCACAAAGTATTGGTTGTTTCACTGAATCCACAGACTTCCCTCTTCACATAATGACTAACTCTCTTCCCAAACACCTTGTTTCCTGCACTTTTGGCGTGTATTTCTTACTGCTTAAAAATTTTAAAATAAAACCTGAGTGTTTCTTAAAGGGACATCCTGGTATACATAGGTGGAGATCCCATAGTTACCCCAGCTCTCACTAAGACTCCAATTAATTCACTGATTTCCCCAACTAAATTCAGGAGACTGCCAGTTTGTATAACATTACTTCCAGAAGTGGCAGGAAAGGTAAGTTTGCTCCTTCCCTCTCCCTACTACAGCGCTAACTTACAGTGTCCATGCAGGAACTTCAGCTCCAGCAATCATCTTCCAGGTGTCAAAAAAGGTTACTAGAATAGGGGGCAATTGGGAAAGAGCTGTATTAGCACATTCCACTGACAGATCACAGGGCCATTCCACACAAGGACCAATGTTGCCAATTGCTTTCACAAAGTGGAAATACTATTTTAAATAGTGGAATCTTGGCGTTCCACATACCTTCATTTGTAGTGGAATCCAGTAGCGTTTCATTCATTCCCCACAGGTTTCCGGTCTCGCAGGAATCGCTAGAAAGGAAGCGATTTTTTTCTGTGCTTGTTCCCGCCCCTGGCCATCAATCAAACGGAACAGCCAATGGGTGGTTGTTATCATGTTCCCGAAAAGCCCCTTTCCCTTTAAGCACAGGGTTTAAAAAAAAACACACACACACACAGTTGCAACGAATATGCGTTGATTCGTTGCAACCCCATCTAGCTGGCATGTGAGCTGGCGATTCATTGTTACCACGCTCCCCCGAGTGGAACCCCCCCCCCGCACGAGCGCAATTTTTGGCCAAAATTAAAGGGAACTGGCAAACAGGGGGCTGTGTTGTGCTTGGGGACTTAGGGGAGTTTTAAAGCACTTCTGTAGAGGGACTGTAGCCGGAGAAGCCTCGCTGGGTGAATCAAGCCTTGCTGGTTCGTTGCTTTCCCCACTCTGAGGGGGAAAAAATGGTGATCGCTTCTCCGGAAGTTCGGAGGAGAGAGCCGGGGGAGCAACTTTGTTGCAACCGCTACACTGAGAACGCACATGACTTTTTCGCAAGTGTTGCAGGTTGTTGGCAAGACTGTAGCGATTATCTGAGGGTGAATCCACTTTTCCCGATTCCCCGAAAATCGCTACAACAAAGCGATTTTGGCACTAGTGTTGAAGGAGTGTTGCAGATTGTTCACAACGTCATGCGTAACGCAGTTTTAGTGGCGAAAACAAAATGTAAGACTAGTGCTATATTAAAGTTGTGCGGAATGGCCCACAGAGTTTGTGTTTCCTTTGAATTTTCCCAATCCTTCACCCACTGTCATATTTTCAATTCCTCCCACTTGTCCTAGTGTTCTTGAAAACAAAAAAAACCCAAGAGATTCCAGTCTAGGTATTTGTTGACAGATCTTACTTCTTTAGTGATACAACCTCAGCATTCCAAACTTAATGTCTGATCTACACATGCCCAGGATAATAAGAAGATAGACTAAACTGTTTCTCTTCATATGGCCATAGATACATTCTCAGAATGCTACTTGTATTTGAATTTTAATTGTAAGCTTTTTTAAAATAAAAAGATGAGCCATTTGATGAATCTTTAGCTCATAATACTGTAATAATCTTTTGCACGACAGATAGAGAGGTAAAAAGGTTAAGATACAGAACAGTGATTCTCAACCTTGGGATCCCAACCCCATTTGGGGTTGCCTGGCCCCTTCCCACGGGGTTGCCATGTTGGTGACTGCCGTGGCAGCGGCCCACAGCGTTAGCAGGCGGTGGTGGCGGGGGGAGGCAGCGAAGCCATGGCACCGGCTGCCTCCGGATTGTTATGCACCTGTTTGCATATGCACACATGCACGCACCCGGCACATGCCACCCACGCATGTGTGCAGGCTTCCCCCGCCACAGTTGGGATTGTGGCATGAGGGCAGTTGAGGGCTGATATAGAATGATACACTAGATACAAAAGAACTAGGTCGGATGGTTATTGTCAAAAGTATTATGGCACTGAAATAACATTTTTAATCAATCTCCAAAGCATTATCTGTGTACACTCAAGGCAACACCATAACCAAAACACAAACAAACCTCTCAATCTTTATCTAAGATGCCTTTAGAAATTTAAGACAAATTAGTCTGAAGCTGAATTTGTTGTAAACTGCCTGAAGACAGCTGCACCAAGCAGGGCGGTCATAGAAATCTAATGAATAACAACAACAATATACAAGGGGGTTTCTGTACTACTTGTCACTCTGATTAGAAAGCCCAGCTTTTCTCTCTCAAAAATGGATACTTTGTTTAATAGTGGATAATACCTGTGCCTCTATGATGCGATATGTCTCATGCTGATTTTGAAAGAAGAACAACAGCTGGCTTTTATACCCTGCTTTTCACTACCAGGAGGAGTCTTAAAAGCAGCTTCTCTTCCTCTTCCCACAACAGGCACCCTTTGAGATAAGTAGTGCTGAGGGATCACTATCAGGACTGTGACTAGCTCAAGGTCATTCATCTGGCTGCATATGGAGGGGTGAGGAACCAAACCCAGTTCACCAGATTAGATGTTGCCAATCTTAAACACTACACTAACATGTCTCTTAAATGTTAATATCTCCCCCGCCCACCACCTTTATTTAGCTGGGAACAACCCAGTAGACTTTGTGTCTATTTAAGCATAAAGAAGGAATATTAAGCCTACCCATTGTAATTTATGTATTCATTAAAATAAAAACCCCTTGCATATTTATATGTAAGGGCTTTTTTCATTCCAATAAATCAGTCAATCATAGTGCTTTGACTTTTCACTGCTTTCTAAAAATAAATGGACACCAAGGTTCCCGGTTATACGATCTAAGGCAGAGAACTGAAAAGACCAGTGAAAAAAGAGAACAAAAATGCAAACCATTTCAAAACGGAGGTAGATGACAAGCAGGTAATGATGCTGAGGATCAGGAAATGTCATCGAGAGGATGTGCAAGCACAACATTTTATTTATGTTGTTTATAGTCTACCTTTCTCACTTGGACTCACAGAGTGAGTCAATACCATTGATGGATGGAACACTCAATAAACTGTGCAACAGGATTAGGGTTGTAGACCCAACCAGAAGTCTAAAAACAGAACTGAAACAAAGCAAACAATAGGCTACTAGTTCAACCTCTGTAGAAAAGTACTCATCAATAATTAGTTCTTGCATAGTTTGCAAAAAGTCAGGCGTGTGGGGGCCTTCCTGAACTCTTGAGGCAGGACTTTCCAAAAGGTGAGGACCACAATGGAGAAGGTGTGTGTATAGGCAGCTCTTAATTTCTCCCAGTACCCAGCTTGCTGCTGGGGGGTAAACGGTAATGACTGGGGAAGGCACTGGCAAACCACCCCGTATTGAGTCTGCCATGAAAACGCTAGAGGGCGTCACCCCAAGGGTCAGACATGACTCGGTGCTTGCACAGGGGATACCTTTACCTTTACCTTTAATTTCTCCCACCCTGAGTTCCACAGCAAGCTAGATATGTGGACAACCTTATTCAGAGGCAGGGTGGCATTTCCTCATCTAACAGGACAATCCTTTAAGTCACTTTCATGGGAATAAGCCTATTTGAATATGCCTGAGTGCTCTTTTGAGTAGACCTGTTTACGACTGCTCTCTACAATCCATATTCTTCCTGGTCCATCTTTCCATGGGAATTGAGACACAGCAGTGAGTATCACACTACATCATTCTCTGTAGCACAAAAACGTTAATTTTCTTCTGTTATCTCAATAGAACTCGTTGAGAATCCTGCAAGATTTTTTATTGCCCTGCAGAGGTATTGGGAACATTTATACAAACAAAAACAAAACTAATTTGGATAACAAGAAAAAAATAAAAGTTCTAATGCTAAAGTGTTCACAGAATGTACACAAAGCACTTCTACCACGATTACACAGATATATTGGGTGGACAGGAAAGAGCCTCCGAGATAGAAAAGAACAATGATTAACAAAGATGAATTTGCATTACAGTGTCTGATTTTGGTGTTTTGTTTGTTTTCTATACGATATGGCAGATTCTACCACAGAAGAGAAACTCAGACTGATTTATACATACAGCCTTGGTACTTCCTGTGGAGTGGGGGAAAGATTGTAGGTAGTTATTTAATGTGTTCCTATTCTGCACTTCCTGCAAGAAGCTCAGGATATTGTCCTCCCTTTCTTAATTTTATTCTCACAATAACAATGCTGTAACATAGGGAATGAGACTTGGGAATGTTCAGCCTGGAGAAGAGAAGGCTGAGAAGGAACATGATTACTCTCTTTAACTATTTGAAAGGTTGTCACTTGAAGGAGGATGGGGAGTAGTTCCTGTTGGCGGCAGAGCATAGGACCACCAGTAAGCCCGAAGCATCCAGTGCTGCAATGCAAGGGGGAAGAGGTAGCCATTGTTTCAGGAACCAGGCTGAGCCAAGCCTGCAGAGTCCGTGATAAAGACACATCTGAGATCCAACAGTCAGTTGAAAATCCAAAGAGAGCTTTATTAGACAGAGTCCACAGAACGGTAAGGTAAGCCAAGATCTTCCTAAGCAAAGATCTTGATAATAACAAGGAACAATGGGTAACACATGACAGATATATAGAGAGGGGAGGGGTACAAAGGCATTTTGGCGGGAGAGCAAAAGGGCACAAAAGGTGCCGGGGATGACAGGACGCCAGATGGCGAGGAATCTAATCTAAGTTGAAATATTGTTGAGAATTGGCTGTCTCTGCAAGGACACTTATAGTGAGATTGATACACCAACAACGGAAAACTCCTGCTGGGAAAAGGAGGATTGGAGCCTGAAGACAGATTTACCGGTTTACGACCCCGTGTCTGCCAGGTTGGTGAGAAACGAAACTTAGCTGGCATGAATCGGGGTCATGACATGTTGGTAGTGCATGATCCAGCGCTCACATTCCAGCACCGAGCTCTCCACCTGCATGTGTGCGCTGTCTGGTGCGCCGGTGCCACCCCTCACCCACATGCCGCAGCACTGGTTGCTTCGGGCTTGAACGGCCGCTTTGGTTGCCAAAGTGCACAACCCTAGTTTTAAACTATATATAGAACAGTACTGGCTGGAGAGCAGAAGGTGGTGATATCTCCCTCGCTGGCAGTCTTCAAGCATTGGCTGGATGCACCTATCATGGATGCTTTTGGCTGATCCTGCATACAGCAGCGGGTTGGACTAGATGGTCTGTATGGCCTCTTCCGACTCTATGATCCTATGTTAGGCTGAAGAAAGACTGATTCCCAGCACTTGTGAATTGCAAAATTGAGCCTATTCAGGCCAATTCAATTCTAGGTTGACCTGATTCACTTCTAGTTGGTCCAGGAGCTGCCCAAATGGCTTCTCTGGGGCTATGGGTTAAAGTGGAACCCACTGTTTTCAGCCAAAATATTATTCTAAAACCTTTAAGTCCTTTGCATTTTGATGTACCCAAGCCACTGCACACAATTGATTCACTATGCTTCATTGCTGGCAGAGAGGGCATACTGAACTCACAAAAATATTGTTTCTACCTTAGTGTTATAATTTTTGTCAGTGTTAGGGACTATTCTGCTGACAGATATTGACTTGCATTTGGCCATTAAAATTTAATCAACAATAGCTAGCTGTTCAGATAAGAATTAAAACAAAAATCTGTTTTTGTCTGAGGAGTGCACATTTAGTACGGTGTAGACCGGTGGTCCCCAACCACTGGGCTGCAGCCTGGTGCCAGGCCGCGAAGGCCCTGGCACTGGGCCGTGGCTCCCCCTCCCCGCCTCCCCCCCCCTACAGTAAGAAACTTCCCAGGCCGCAAGCTTGCGGCCCGGCAAGCTTCTTACTGTGGGGGGGGGGGAGAGGGAAGCAGGGCCGCGCACGTGCAATGCGCATGCGTGGCCGGGGAATCACTCTCCCTGCTGCCACCGGTCCCCTTCCGGAAAAAGGTTGGGGACCACTAGGGTAGACATTGTGAGTTGCTTTCAACTGTGAGCTAACAATCTTCAAAATGGTACTGTCTGATGAATTTCTGACAAGGTTTAAACTACAGCAATAATGAAGGATCTTGCTTACTAAAATTAGGACTTTTTAAGGCAAAAAGCTTATCTCTGGAAAAGGCTCACTGAAACTGCCTATTCCAAGATAAAAATATGCAGGGGGGGAAATGTTTTCACACCATTTGTACTTATATTCACAGACAGTTTATTACTTTTAGGAAAGCAGGCCATCACTAATTAATATGTCATATGTATTGATATAACAGGCTTATGGTTGAGGGCAGCCTACTTGGAATATCTAAATCATGTGGGCATCCCCTGCCAACACACCATCTCCCCTCAGTACCCCCTCCCCTTGGGGTAGGAAGCATCAGGAAACGGGCTCAGTGTGTGTATACACATGCACACACTAACTAACTGTAGGAGTGCAAGTCATTCAGTCAATTAACAGAGATTATGAATATTTTATTGTATTTTGTTATTTATTATATGTTTTATTAGTGTTGTATTTTTACATGATGTAACCTGCTCCAAGATGACTGGATCAAGAGGGGTGGCTATAAAAATAAGTCTGAATGAATGAATGAATGAATGAATGAATGAATGAATGAATGAATGACAAAACAAATCCATACTGATTTTTAAACATTTCCAAGCAATTTGAAAATTAAAACTTCAGAAATCAAAACCTGACAGTGTCAAAAAATGTAGCAATGCAATAATTGGTGTTTAAATTATTTCTACGCAACATCAATAATATCCTGAGAAATCACAGAAATGGATAAAACTGTCCTAAGGAGGGTGAAATCCACTCATGTTGGATACTGTAATTTCAAAGCACTTTAGAATCAAATTTTCCTGTTTTCTCAGGAAAATCCAGCTGCAAAAGCATGTTGAAACTGCATTATCCAATGTGTGCAGAAAGAGGACTGCTAAATGTTCTTTTTGAAGGACATAAAACATTATTATAAATTACATTTCTCTTTCTCCCTCTTCCTCCAAGTATTTCAGGCCTATATGCACAATCACATTTATCCACACAAGGTGTCTGTGAGATAGATTACAGGAGGGTATGACTACATGCAAAGTATAGCCAATAACTTCCTCAAGAGGCAGTTTTGGCTTAGGAAAACACCACAGAGAGGAAGATAGGAGCTTATCTTCTCCTCAGTCCACATGACACTTAAAAAAAGAAGGAGACCCCAACCCAAGTTTCCAAAATGGCTATCTTCATGGTGAACCTATCCTTGAATTCCTAGATAAAATCATCAAAGTTGAGCATACTGGCCAACGTTTGGTCACACATGATGAGTTTCCTCTTGTTTTCTTTTGTGTAACTGACACAATTACAATGTGTCCTACTGTTGCACAGATACAGCAAACACAGCTTAAACATAACCACATAAGCAAATTCCATACACACAAATACATTTTTATCTCAGTTGTACAGCTAATATGTATATGTCTGAATAAAATCTGTGAAGATTCCAAATTAACGTGTTTAGTGTTCAGGGCCCCCATCCCTAGTTTTTTAGCACCTCTTTTCTTCTGATCAAACAAATTTAACCAGGTGTGAGCGCAAGCCTCATTTTCAATTATATTTGCATTGGCTCTGTGTGAGGGCACAGAAACAGGACTCCTTACTGATAGCAGCCACAACTAAAATATATGAAAATTGTAAATAGAAATTATGAACCAATAAAACTATAATGGATTTCACAGCTAAATCTAATCATGGTTCACAGGGCATTATACACTACACAGCTAAGCTTTAAGACCATGAAAATTAATATGATGATTTTAATTATTAACAACTCATCTCAGAAATTCTGTGACACATTAATACATTACCTTTTCAGCTTTAATGCAGACCTCACTTTTATTTACACACAATATTAATTAATGAAGTGAACTTTAAAACCAAGAACTGATTTGCCCTTGAATCCAGCTCATTAGTGTGCTACCCTCTTTCTAGTAATTGATTTAACGTCTCCCGGCATATCTAGGTTTACTGCGTTGTTTAATAAGCTTAGATTCTCAACATTAAGTATGATTGCTAAGAATCTTTTAGCAATGAGAGTTGTTCTACTGATGGCTTCATATGGATGCTTTGCAATGGTGAGGAATGGCCACCATTTTCAATAATGACAGTATTCATATTCACTAGTCAGGTCATAATCAGGATTCAAACTGGTGTGTTACTGTCTGACTGTCACTGTATTCTGAGAGAAGGGGGAGTAAAATAATCAGGGTCACCTGTTTGAAAGGGCTTTGAGGAGGATTGTGGTAGGCATCATGAAAGGGGAGGAGGGGGAGATTGAGAGCTTGCTTTTTAACTTAGGTTTTAGTTGGCGTGTTTTAACTATTATTGTACACTGCTTTGAATCAAGAGGAAAGGAAGAATAGAATGACGATCATATGATGAAAAAGAACACAATCTACAAGTCAAATATCTGACTGTGACAATCCATAACTAACTATAGATAATGTTACAATAGATTTGCAGTTATGTTTGCAATGGAATCTTTCCAAGAAGCACAGCTAACCTTCAGTTAGAAATTAATGGGAACACAAACCAGACAAGATCATGGAGAATGATGACCCAGTTGTAGAAAAAAAAAGAAATAGGGCTTAGATCATTGATACTACAATCCCAGAAGATAGCGGAATAGAAAAAAACATATAAAATACAAAAACCTATTGAAGAAGAGTTGGTTTTTATGCCCACTTTTCAATACCCAAGGGAGTTTCTAAGACCCATTATGCATGGGCCAGAATGCCCGCCCTGGCGGTGGCAGGGCATCGAGGAAATATCCCCGGTTATGCAACCCCCCACCCCGAGCACGGGCATGGCCCAGCGCAGGGCCACGGAATGCCCACGTTACAAAAACGTGAGAACATCCACAGATTCCTGGATGCTGCGGGCGCCTGCAGGGGATGTGGCGGGCGGGCGCCGTGCATAATTGCCAGTGCGGGCCTTTTGGCCCGCTCGGCCCCAACCTACGGTGTCCCTGTAGGGACACCACATGCCCCTGCGGTCTCTGCAGAGCCACAGAACTGGCAGGGGCATCCCCCTGCTCCCACCAAAGCGTGTGGAGGGGGCCCAGCCCCCCCACTCCCCGGGCCCCTCACCATCTCCCACCTGGCCGCTGCCCTGCTGGCAAAGCTCATGTGCGTGCACTAGGGCATCCCCACCCCTGTGCATTCACAGGGAATGGCGGGGCATCCTGCCCTGCCACAATGGCACAGCGGCAGCGCAGAATAGCTGCCGCCGTGCCTAAAGGGTCAAAGTCATTTACAAACACCTTCTCTTCCTCTCCCGACAACAGACAATCTGTGAGGTATATGGGGCCGAGAAATCTCTGATAGAACTGAGAACAGCTCTAACAGAACTGTGACTAGGCCAAGGTCAACCAGCTGGCTGCATGTGGAGGAGTGGGGAATAAAACCCAGCTCTCCAGAATAGAGGCCACCACTCTTAACCACTATACCAAGCTGAATCTGAAAACAGATTTAGAACATCAGTGGGAGGAGAAAGTTACTATTGTGTCAGTTATCACTGGAGACCTTGGAGCAAATTACACCAGCTCAGCTCCAGAAGACAATGTTCCTTGGAACAGAAAGAATCTTGCAAAGGTACCTCTGCAATTCTCAAGAACTGGCTAGATTCTGAATCACAGAACAGCATCTCCCAGTCATATATCCGCTTGTGACATCATCATCAGCAGCAGCAGCAGCATCAGCAGCAGCATCAGCATCAGCATCATCACAGTAAATACACTAAAAATAAAGTAGACGCTTTAGCCCCATGTAGATGTGACCATGGCATTCACCTGTGTTTCAGTTTGTTTGTTTGTTTTTTGTAGAGGAAGTTTGCATGCAACCGGATTGCAAGCATTCCATGAGTAGAAATGTATTCTTGGTGCAGAAACTCACTCTTCAGTGTTAAACACCAAAAGACACACAAACAAATTCTTTTTGAAATTTCACTTGCCCTCAACTTACCTGGAAAAGATTTTAGGCCCTAAGAGGAGTAATCAATATGAGAAGATATTTATATGCCACACTTAACTGTGTTACATAATGGCTTTGTATTTTAAACTTATCTGTTTATATGATGATCTTGAACTCCTTTATTGGACTAAATTATTATGGCCTGGCAAATATTGTTGTTGTTTTGAAGAACTCCATAGCAGCAAATCCTTTCCTTTGGAATTTTATTTCTTTTAGAATGTCCCTCACCCTGCCTTGGAGTGGTAGAACTACTGCTTTATCCACAAACCTAAGGTTCTCTTTGGAGTCTGGGAACGGCAAATCTCTTTGATCTGACTGGCATATTTTAACATGCCACGTATTTCATGCCAGATAGAAATAAATTGCTTCCTTGTGCATACATTACACATGTGACTTATATAAATTAAGGTGACCATTAGTGCCGCTTTTTGCGAGACTCTCCCGCCCTTGGCAAAATAGTCCCACATCCTACCACGTACTTAAAAAGTCCCACGCCCAGCTGCTAAGTGAGCACTCAGCACAGCTTTGTCCAGCCTGGCCACCCAGCCTTCGCCAAGCTCAAGCGCTGCCCCCACGCCACGTACCACACCTGCCTGGACTCTGCCTTCTTCACAGGCAAGACCTACGAGGGAAGGGAAGGTGTATGGCAGCATGTGCAACTTCAGCCTGGAGGCAAGCAAGCAAACGAGGTGAGCAGGAGAAGCGAGTGGGCGGGGCAAGCAAGCAAAGGAGGCAAGCCGGGGAAGAAAGTGGGCCGGGCAATCAAGCAAATGAGGTGAGCAGGGGAAGAGAGTGGGCAGGGCAATCAAACAAATGAGGCAAGCCGGGGAAGAGAGTGGGCCGGGCAATCAAGCAAACGAGGTGAGCAGGGGAAGTGAGCGGGTGGGGTAAGCAAGCAAATGAGGTGAGCAGGTGAAGTGAGCGTGCGGGGCAAGCAAGCCAACAAGGTGAACGGGGAGGTGAGCTGGGGAAAGGGGGCGGGCTTTGTCCTCAGCTGCCACACTAAAGTTCCTCCCTGACTGCCTTCTCTTTGGAGCTTGTGGCTTAACCTTCCCAATTTTCTTCCTGGTGCCTTTTGTAAGTGTGCCTGCTTATTGCTTTGTGTGTGTGTATATGTCCCTTCCCTAGGCTAAAGCTTCCCAATTTGAAAATGATTTATGAAATTTTGGCTTCTATTATTAGTCCTAATGCTAACTACAGGCTTTTTGATTGATATCCTTTGAATTTTAGTCTGCATCAAAGAACAAGGGCATAGAAATGCTTATTGCAAGACCTACTTATATGTAAAAGATTTAAAAACAAACTGAAACAGAGATGGAATGGCAACTCTAGCAAAAACATTTTATTATCACCATGTAGGGCGTCAAATGCTTTCTCCTACAGACTTCCCCTCACTGGCATGCTGGAGTCAAAAATTTACTCTGGGGCTCTCATATCTCCAGTGCTCTTGAGTTAACTACCCCTCTCACCTGGCATTAACCAGAAGGGGATCCTATACCCAAGAAGGATCTTACAATAGCAATATTACAATGCCTGCTGCTGGCAGGGAGTCTGGATGGCACACTCACCTCCCCCAAGGGATGGGATGGGCCATCATGTCAAGGTAGGGAGGCATGGATGGGCTCACTTGCCTCCACCTGGGGATGGGAAGAGTCACTGCATCCAGTGCAGAGGGCCCACATTCCACGGTCACCTCCTCAGCATATATATTTTTATTAATGTTTTAAAGATTTTATGTTCACTTCCTAAGGTGGCATTAACAAGTTTGAAATAAACAAACAAATATGAAAGATTTCATAAGGCCATGATTTTGACTGAAAAGTGATATGCAAAAGATAAAAAGAAAAGAAAAACCACAATAAATACATAACTATCAGAAAATTCATTAGAATCATAGAGTTGGAAAGGACCTCTTGGGTCCCTTCCAAAATTGCAAATCCCCACTCACCATAATTGTTATAATAGCAACATAGAATCATATAGTATCATAGAGTTGGAAGGGACCTTCTGGGTTATCTAGTCCAACCCCCTGCACTATGCAGGATACTCACATCCGTATCGCTCATCTACTGTAACCTGCCACCCCTTTGCCTTCACAGAATTAGCCTCTCTGTCAGATGGCTATCCAGCCTCTGTTTAAAAATTTCCAAAGATGGAGAACCCACCATCTCCCGAGGAAGTCTGTTCCACTGAGAAACCACTCTGTCAGGAACTTCTTCTTGATTTTTAGACGGAATTTCTTTTGAATTAATTTCATCCCATCCCATTAGACATAATTTCTTTTGAATTAACTTCATTGTATGTAGTGTGAAACTGGCTCCATTCAGCATGCTGTAATTTTTCTAAGATTGTGGTCCAAACATCTTTGTCAAAGACAGCCCAGGTTTTTATAGATTGAAGACAAAGACAACCTTCATGGCCTTAGTTGGTGACTTTTCTCCGAATGTAGATAAAAGCCATGTTTCTTTATTGAGGGGTACTGAAAAACACAGGGCACCCTTTCTTATGTATACCATTTCAACAATTATGAATCTATTATCCATTACCTAATCATAAAACGGGGGAAGCATCCATGCAGTGGAAATAATTTGGATTTTTAAACACTTGTTAGAAAATAAGGGATATGCAGGGGAAAGGAATGGATAAGACTGCTGTTTATCAAGGATGTAACCTCTTATTTTAGATGCTGGATGTTGCAATGAAGAGTTACGAATCACATGGTCATTGGCATTCATTGCCAATTTTCTATTCAATTTGTAGACACCAACGGCAGCTGTGTCAGTTACCCAAAGTCCCTACTGAAATAAGAGGGTTGTTGTATTTAGCTAACAGACAGTTCACTTCTTCATCATAACTAAAAGAGCTCAAGGACATCTGCCAAAAGCCAGAGCTTTACATGAGCTGTAACTAAATGACTAGCAGGTGGTTTTTGGACATAGAAGGAGGAAGGATTAGTATCAGCAAACCATTTCCTTAGATTTCCTCCTCTATTCTTCCATTAAGCCCTATCAAGGTTATTATAGGAAAATCAAATTAACCTTTCATAATGTAAAAAAATTAAGTGTTTTATTCCAAATCACTAGGTTTTTTTTAAGCTGAATCCAATGGATATGAAATCCATATGAGCGACATGCATAAGCAATGCAAAAATTGCATCCTTTATTTTTCTTTTCTTCGTTTTTTTTACAAAGACAAGGTTTTCTAAACATTTTTTTTGTTAAAAGGTGGCTGAAAAGCATCAAGTATTCTTGAGTTTCCAAAGACTTTTTTCACTCAAGTACTTTTTTAGAAAAGGTACAAACAGCAGTGAGCTTTTGTCAAGAAAATGATTAAACCTTTCTCTACTCAAATTAGGAAACAAGGCACGTTAAAAACAGACAGAAGAATGAAGACCATAATGAAAATTATATGGTATTTTTGATGGGATGTTAAAAAAACTACCAAGGGTACAAAGCCCCATTTTCAGTCAGAGCCATGGGACTTAACTCTCTCCCCCCTGCATCCTCTCACCTGAGTTATTATTAGCTGGCTATAAGTTGGTAAGAAACCTGTGCAATATAGCAGGGGTAGTCAACCTGTGGTCCTCCAGATGTCCATGGACTACAATTGTCGTCCTCCAGATGTCCATGGAATTGTAGTCCATGGACATCTGGAGGACCACAGGTTGACCACCCCTGCTATATAAGATACCTAAGGTTGTCAACCTCTAGGTGGGATCTTGGAGATGTCCCAATATTACAGCTGATCACCTGACAATGGAGATCTGTTTCCCTGGAGTAAATGGATGCGTTGGAGAGGGAATTATCTGACACTGTACTCTACTGAGGTCCCTCTCCTCCCCCTTACCCCAACTTCTCCAAGCTCCACCCCACAAATCTCCAGGTATTTCCCAAGCCAGAGGTGTCAACCTTAAGGATATCTGTTTTAGTGCTATGTACCTAAAAGTAATTACACACCCCACCCTATTTACCTGTAGACAGAGACTGTCTACCATAAAGAAAAAGGGAAAAAAACCCAGTGCTGTTTCTTATAGAAATGAGTCACAGGCAGAGATGCATTATCCATGTATGCATGAAGTTGGGCTTTCACCATCTGTCCTACCAAGCAAAGGCAATTTAGAAACCATCTGCTAACTGCCTGGATCTCCATTTATAAGGAAGGCTTCTTTAGTGATAACAACCTCTCTTGATGGGCTGTGCCAGTTTCTCTCTGGCAAAGAGCATTTCATAATTCAAGCAAATAAGACTTTAATTTCTTACATGGTTTCACCAGCCAAGAGGGGCAAGACACTGTCATGGATCAGGACTTTGATTCCTCCTCCTCCAAAGAAGAATCAGAAAAAAAGAGGTGGCTGAGTTCCAGGAAGTAGCATCCAGGAGGCCCCCAGAGAGAAGTAATTCCAAAATATCGGGTTAGCTCAGTCCTGATAACAGTTCTGACTTCCTCCTCAATCTGAGCCCACTGCAGCCCCTGAGGTCTTTCCTGATCACTTATAGCCTAGAGGTCTACCAGCTGTGGCTTGAGAAATTCTTGGAGATCTGGAGGCAGCAGTGCCTGGGAAGGACAGTGCTTGGAGATGGAGTTCAACAGGGATGTGATATTGTAGAGTTCACTTTCCAAAGCTGCCATCCTGCCCCTCCCCCATGCCCCAAGCAACTGATTTCTGCAGTTTGTAGATCTCACAGAGAACTTCAGACCTCACCTGAAATTTGACCGTCCTACGAGGTAAGGACAACTAGTTAGTGGTTATATTTTTCTAATATACAATACTCTTATTAATGACTACAAAAACATTGTCCCATCAAAGTCGCTCATACTTCTCGCTATTTCCTTATTCCCAGTAGGTGTACGTTGTCAATTTCTTTTAGAAGTATTGCATTTAGAGAATACTAATGGGGCAGCAACAAAATCTGTGACAGATAACAGTATCTGCATTGCTTTCCCACCCAGATTTCATTTCCTCTGTTTCCCAAAGCTGGCACTCTCTTGCTGTCTTGTTTCTTGCCATCAGGTTGCCAAGAAGCTCTGAAAGGCAGCTGTTCTTACTGTAACTTGTCAAAAGAAGACCATCTCACTGGGGAGCTTTTGGGTATAGGACAGCAGGTGTCCTGTGGGGGAGTGGGAGTTACAGGAGCCAGAAATGGTGTTCTGAATAACACTGATCTTTCTCTCTCCCTCCTCCTAGCCTATACACCAGAAATGGAGAACTATGACTGCAATGTTTCTGGTTATTTTTGTGAATCTTTGAAATATACCATATCACCAAGTGTTGACAAACACTGCCTCGGATCCCTCCTTGGCAGCCTTCCCTAAAGTTGTGGCTCTGAATGGATTAGCCCTTTCTTTATTCTCTTATTCTCCACCATTCTTTCCCCTTGCACACACTTGCTCAAGGGTTGTCACTTTTTCTCTCTGGCTGATCTCCTCTTCATTTTTAGCTCCCTGTCACTCATTGCAATAACGTTCTATGTTCCTCCTTGCCAGGCAGAGCTCAGAATTTTTCAGAATGCAAATAAGTGAGTGGAATGAGGGAGCTGATTGATGCATATGGTGCTGATGCCACAGCTGTCTGAAAGTGGATGAACTTTTACAGCTGTTTTGAAGGACAGGTAGAATTTGGGTGTCTCTCTTCCCAATGAAAACTAACAGATTCCCCAAAGTTCGTAGCCAATTATCTACTCCTCCTATTCAGCACTCTGATGATCTCCCCCCCCCACACCCTCACCCACACATACTGTCATGATTCAGCCAGAGGAGGACAGATGGACTTGTGTGAAGACAGGTAGAACATTACTACAGGCATAACAATTTAAATCCACTTTGTGCATTCATGCTAATAATGCAGCTGAACAAATTGAAAAACTAAATGTTACCTGAAATGTTTGGCATTTTTAAAGCCAGAAAACTTGCAAACAGCAAGAAAACGATGACCCTGACAAATGAGAAAGCATAAAACATGCCTGTTGGCAAAACTAAGGTACGTTGTTTATAAATAAAAGGAATATTTACTAGTATATTATCTTCTTATTGATCCAGTTTGATTGACTCGTACACAGTGGAGATACCAAGACAGTTTCTTAAAAAAAAATACAGGTCCATTTCAGTTTTGAATTCGTTCTGATACAAACAAGAAGTATCCTGATACTACACCTCCATAAAGGGGCATTTGCTTGTGTTCAGGACTGTTCATATTTTCATAGTGCTATCAACAATTATCATATAAATAGTCAAAAATCTTTTCCAACTGATTTATAAATAATGCATGATGCCTATAGCTTTCACCTGCAAGTGAGGGACCTCCTTTGAAGCTCATAAATGCTTTCTCATGCAAACCAAGAAATAGCTTGTAAGAATTTAGAGAGAACATGTTCAAAGACATTTTGATGCTGTTCCTATATTCCAGGTTTTCTCAACCAGAATTTTGTGAAAATCTGGGTTTTCTTGATGGCCCAAGAAGGTTTCCTGAATGAGTGGGGGCTAATATATGTATATGCATATGTATATGCATATGAGCCTCTTGTGGCGCAGAGTGGTAAGGCAGCAGACAAGCAGTCTGAAGCTCTGCTCATGATGCTGGGAGTTCAATCCCAGCAGCCAGCTCAAGGTTGACTCAGCCTTCCATCTTTCCAAGGTTGGTAAAATGACTACCCAGCTTGCTGGGGGGTAAACGGTAATGACTGGGCAAGGCACTGGCAAACCATCCTGTATTGAGTCTGCCATGAAAATGCTAGAGGGCGTCACCCCAAGGGTCAGACATGACCTGGTACTTGCACAGGGGATACCTTTACCGATATGGATATGGATATGGATAGGTATAAATAAAATTTGTTAAACGTTTATTGGGTAATATGACCATATATGGTCATTTTGACCCACCCACCCCTCCCAAATAGCCAATGATGGGCCTGGAGGGGATGGGAAGGGGAGGGGCCCTGGGTGAATGTGTCCACAGTTACACTTCCAAACCATATTCTACACCAGCATGCCCTTCTGGGGTTTCTTGAAGCCTAAAGAATGTTTCAGGGATTATTCAACAGTAAAACAAAAAACAGTTGAGCAAGACTGCTATATTCCTTCAGTGTGGTGCATCTGAAACCTATTGCAGTGTTACACCATTCAATTCCTAAATAATAATGGGGACAGTGCTCTCTAAGACACCTGTTCAGTGGAAATGGCAGAGCTATAATATGAGAAATATGAATTCCCTATTCTTTCTTTTTAAAATGTGTTATTTTTACTTACGGATCTAAAGATGTCACCCAACTTCCTAACTCATTGATTGGAGTTTTAATAAATTCTTTTTTTTTGGGGGGGGGGGGGTTGGCAAGTAAGATAAGTTGTTTTTTGTTTTTGTTTTTACAGAGGCTTGCCTTTGCAATCTTTTGCTTGCTGAGATACTGCTCCCAAGGCTAAGACAAATCAATAATATAATTAGAGTTTACAGGGGACTGGAATTCTATAGATAAAATTAGCAATAGTTCCAATTACACAACCCATCTTGCAACCTAGAAAAGTGAAGCTTCGGTCAGTATGAACAGACAGGATTTAATGCAGGTTTACTTGGAGCATGATTCACCATCTTTTAGGACAAATTTCCTATGTAGGTACTCTCAAAATGAGAAACAACTGGAAAGCCTGACCTAATAACCACCTTAAATAGTGGAAGATGGATTTGGGTTTGTTATTATCCCATTCATATTTGTTATGTTCACTATTGCCTCAATTTGGATTCCATATTTTAAAACTTTGCAGTTATCCATTAGTTTCAGGCTGTTCAAATGTGCCTGCTTTCCACCTTGTTGTGAAGGGAATCTGAAGCACTGAATCTCTCAATCCAACAGATCGTTTCTGTCAAGTTTCAAGTAATTGGGGGGTAGGTGGGAATCATCCCTATTTTGCATGCTATTAATATCCCAAGGAGGCATTTGACAATCCTAGAAATCAGCCAGCACGGTAGAGATAGGAAGCAGGTGATAGTCAGGCATTGGTTTCGCTTACACCAGCATCCTTGCAGAAACAAAGGTTGAACCGGTATTTGAAAGCCCCAAGTCAGCCAATGAGACATTGAAGACAGAATGCATCTGTTGTTGACTGTCCCTTCTGCACTGGAAGACTGGCAGAGGGACACAATGGTCTAGCACCTACCAAACTGATTAATCGGCCTCTGACTTCAAACTCTTCCCAAGATACAGTTGTGGCCATTTTTTGACATCTTGCTTTCCAGAGAGAGAATCATAGAGCTGAGTCATACAGGACATCTAGACCAACTCCCCGCTCAGTGCAGGATCTGCCTAAAGCATCCATGATAAGTATCTGCCCAACTGCAGCTTTTATGGACTCAAAAAGTAATTTAAGCCTAGCAAAGAACAATGCAATGTAAATCAGGAGTTCAAAAAGTCATACATATCATGGTACTGGTAACTAGTTAAGGCCACTGCATTGTAAGGAGTGCAGAAAGGTCTGCTGCCTTATTTCAGCTCTGAGTGACAAAATGGCAACATAGTGCACCATCCCAGAAGCTTTCCCTCAAAAGAAATCCACACTCTCTGTGACAAATTGTAGAAGAACAAGGAGTGATTCTGAGACAATGTAAGGTCATGCTACTGAAACAAGGGCGGTCAATGTCACAGCCTCTTGGCTAAGTAAAAGTATTTCTAATGATAAATGCCTTTGGTAGAAGTATGGCATACAGAGCAAATAACTGAGCTTCTAAAAAAAAATCCTCACATGCTACTCATAGTTTAAAATGGTTTTCTGATTCACACTGCCCTAGCATGAATGCCCAACTACTAATATAGACCAATCCATCCACAACAATAGCTTCCTATCTAGAATCAGGCACATATAAAAATCAATGTTTAATATAATAGGAAAACACTTTGTACACAGGGGTCCATATATTCTGGCTTAGTCATTATTTACGATCCACGCTGAGCCTACTCTTTCCTCTCCCAAAAGAGAAGAACAATTGAGAGAGAACTGCATTGTTTCTCTATCATCTGAAAAGGCCCAGTATGAAATATAAGATCCATTTCTCACAAAGTTTTCCGTAAAATTCTGCCTTGAAAACTCAGGCCAAAGAATATTTGTGGTGGCTGTGAATCAGAAAGGCCCATCCTCAGACTAGCATTCATCATGACAAATGTAAAGCTGTGACTATCCTTATCCATGGTCCCCCTATATATTTGTGAAACAGCCTGGGGGGTGGAACATGTCTGGCTGTCCAAGTTCAAAAAGGGCCAATCAGGGTGCAGCCAGCTTTGCTGATTGGCCCTGCCCCTGCAGCTCGCACCCTTTGTCCCTAGACTCTAGCCTCTTTGCTCTCAGATGCACTTCAGTGTCTGGAGACAGCAGCAGGTAAGGGGAGAGGGCCCTGGGCAAAGGGCCATGGTGGAGGGCTTGCTAAGGAGGGCCTCCCAGTCTGCTAGGCTGGGACTGCTAAAGAGGGAATCCCGGCCTGCTAAGCAGAGCTTGCTAAGGAGGGCCTCCTGGCCTGCTAAGCAGGGCTTGCTAACAAGGGCCTCTTGTCCTGATAGGCTGGGCCTGCTAACAGGGGCCTCTCGGGCTGCTGACTGCCTACTAAGGAGCTCTGTCCCGGGCCTGCTAATGAGCTGGCCAGTCCCTGCTCGCCCCAGTTGATCCGGCTGTGAGCTGTGACCCAAAGCTACCTTACGCTGCCTGGCCAGGGGAGGGGACCCTTACAAAGCCTGTTCTTAGGAATGGGCTTTAAAGCTAGTATACTAGATAGTAATTGAGTTTTTCCTGCATTTATCTGTACTCTGTGTCATGTATAATATTCTTATTCACATTTCTGCAATCTTAGTCCTAGAACATTGCTTATTAGCTGTCTTGTCATGTTGATTGTATCAATTTACACAATGTGATCCACTGAATTTCAGTGAAAAAGGCAGACTACTCACTCTTTGGGAAGCATCCTGACTATTGAATAGGGAAATTTCGGGATTACGTGACAAACAGGTTGGAAACATCCTTGGCTATCACAATAATATAACAGCAGGTTTCAAACACTGCTGTATCATAGAATCATAGAATAATAGAGTTGGAAGGTACCTCATGGGTCATCTAGTCCAACCCTCTACACTATGCAGGAAACTCACAACCCTATCGCTCATCCACTGTAACCTACCCCCTTAAGCCTTCACAGAATCAGCCTTTCTGTCAGATGGCTATCCAGGCTCTGTTTTTAAAAAGTGAGGCTGAACCAGAGCAGAGTAAATCAGTACCATCACCTCCCATGATCTGGACATGATACTCCGTTTGATAAAGCCCAAAATCCCATTGGCCTTTTTTGCCTCCGAGTCATACTATTGACTCATGTTCGATGTGTGGTCTACTGACTCCTAGATCCTTTTCGCACTTGCTGCTACCAAGACAAGTCTCCCCCATCCTATATTGGTGTATTTGGTTTTTCCTACCTAAATGCAGAACTTTACATTTGTCCCTATTGAACTTCATTTTATTCAGTTTAGCCCACTTCTCGAGCCTAGTATCAATTTTGACCCATTGGTGACACCTAATACTGTTGTAGAGTTACAGTCTTCTCCTCACTTAATCTGTGTGATTTAGTCCTATTGAGAGGAGTGCTTGTTTCAGCTTCCAGATTTGTATGTTATTGATTGATTTATTACTTTGATAGTCCATCTACCTCCTTGGGATACGTGAGGCGGATTACATAAAAATGCAAAAAATCCCATAAAATCCCCAAACTTTAAACCTGAAGTTATTGATTGTTGGAGTTGCCTCCTTGAAAATAAATAGCTATTGTTTGGGGATAGCTTGTCACTGCTGACTGAACTTGAGAATGTGTGCCTGAGAGAGTACTCCATCCTGGGAACCCACAGCAAAAGAAGGACATTGCATGGTGATGTCAGAAGTAGGTCGTATCCCCTTTTGGTCTGCAGTGTTGAACAGGAAGCTTCCAGATTGCAGTCCTCATAAAGCAATGGAGCATTTCAAGCCTCCGTCAGACTTGTCCTTTGTGAGAAATTGAGGGAAGAACTGGAGGAGATGGGAACAAAAGTAGAAACTGTTCCTTGCAGTCACCAAGGCTGAAAAAAGAGTCTGAGGATTACAAAACTACAGTCTTGCTTCACTGCCTAGAAGTTAAAGCCCTTGAAGTTTGCAATAATTTGTAAGGTGTGATTGCAGATCCGAACAAAAAGTCCCTGGCAGTGGTTTTAACAGCTTTCCAAATCTACTGTGAAACCAGTTCTAGCAATTACAATATAATGAAGCTGCTGGAATGGATGATTTTTGTCACTGAACTCAGACAAAAAGCACAGCAGTGTGAGGTTGGTCCTTCTCAGGATTTCATGTTAAGGAACAAGACTGAGCAAACTTCTGGAGAAACTCCTAGAAAGGCCTGATCTCACCCTCCAGCAAGCAACTGCTATCTGCAGAAAATAGGCTTTTTCCTTGTGACAAGCACACAAGCCTCCAGCACACTTCCTACCACAAAGGACTGTGCCAGCTAAACTACCAAAGACTGGCAATGAATGTGGAAACACAGTGTCCAGCCTTTGGAGTTACTTGTTTTTTAAAAAACTGAACAAAGAAAAAGGAAGAACATACAGAGCTAGAAAATGACATGAAAATACTATTCATGGGCTCACTGGCTACTCTTGATCACTCTAACGCGAGACATAGCTCAGTAACAATAGCAGGTGGCCCAGTCTCCCATCTGTCCCTGGGGTTCACTGCTGTTCACTTGCTTACTAATCCTACCTCCACAATGCCAATTGTATGTTTAAAACAACTGGTTTGCTCATATGTTGCCAAAGACCTCTACCAAATCATACATTCGAAAGCTGCTTTTCTACAGGCAACCAGGATCGCCATAGTCAACCCTCTAATCAAGTAGTCTAGTTCAAGGGATACTATTTCTTCTGTCTTTGATCTCTGAAGCAGAGCAGCAATATTTTTAGCAGGTTAAGAACCATCCAGAGGAGCTCGCCCAAGAGCTTAACTCTACACTGCAAGTAAATCAGCACTTTTGTTTTAAATGTGGAGAGGTATAATCAACCCTTGCGTCCCCACAGAAACCACATAACAGCTCTTACTAAGCCTTAAGCTTAGTGCACACCCTAAGGTATTCCTGTTGTAGCATGAAGCAGGCAATCAAACTGGAGTCCAATAATATCACCCAATAATTGTTTAACAAATTTATATATTTGCAATATAGCTATTGCAGAATCTAAGAACAGAAAATGCAACACTTAAACTAGTCTAATTTCACAGATGTCACCTCAGCATCCCTTCAGCAGGATGGGTGCAAATCGCTGGAGCTTGGGAAATAGAGGCGGACAACCCTCTGTTCCCTCCCTTGTGTCCAATCCAGCTTGGATACTGTTAACTTGGCATTCAGATCTTTTAATCCTTCCTGCCCAAGCTGAGGTTGGGAAATGATGCCTACATGGGACCCTGGCACTCCTTTCCCCAATCATGCATGTCTCTCTCCTTTATTGTTCTGCTCATATTATCCAAATAACCATCCATCTTACCCCTTTCTGGCAGTTGCACAAATAATGATCTCCATGAAGGAATCTCATCTCAGTTTTGCCGGTAATCTAACCACTTTATTATTCTCTTCCTTGAGAAAGAGTATTGCCCTCAGAGCTTTAGGAACCCTTAAAAGCATTTTATATCTCCAGGTAATGACAAGGGTTACTTCCTAGATTCATCCCTGACCTCTACATATTGGCCCTAAATTTGGCTTCCCCCACCACCAAGTGAATAGACTCTGAATGCATAGTCTGTATCCTGCAAAATAATTTTAAAAAATCCTCAAGGATTGGGAATAAAGCCATCTGACATGAACTTGAACCCTTTTTCCATTTGCAGCTTTCTGTCTAGCCTGACAATATTAACAGGACTATTGCTACTGACTTTCCCACGTTTATGTCCTGGGAAGCAGAAGCCACATTTTAAACTGAGAATCTCCAACCTAGTTTGATGAGCTGCAGCTTGGAGTGTGTGCATGGGGGAAACCCAAAACCAAAACTGAAAGAAGATGCTATACTTATTTATATTTATGTGCTGTATTTATTTATATTTACTTGATTAAAGCAAATGAGACTTTGATGCCTTTAATTCCTTATGAAGTTTTCTTCAAATCTATCTAAAATCTGTCACATGATCTACTTTCATAGTATCTGTGAAATGTATGACACGGTACTTCAAAGCATTAACTAATGCACTGAATAAATAGCCCAGTCAGTTACCAGTCTCTGTAAGACACGTTTATTCTGAAGTATAACCAGGAGCTGCATAATAAGAGCGCAGCTTGTATGTATGTGTGTGTGCATGTCTGTGTGAGAGAGATATGGACTCTAGGACTGGGTATGAACCTCTAGGGTTATATCTAATTTTGGTTCTGGATAAAGGCATTAAAGCATTATATATACAGCGGTCTTAATACTTCTACACCCGCTTCTCTGAAGAGACATGCCACCACTTTTGGGGTTCCTGAAAAATATTTCAGGGGTTTGTCCACAGTCAAAAGGTTGAAAAAGTCTGCAATAACAAATGGCCTGCACTTCCCAGTATACATGAGCATTGGATGATTCTAGCAAGCACCGCAGAGCACAACTTGGGGGTTGCTGTGCAGAGGGGGAGTCAACAATGTTTGCTTACCCACAGAATTTAGAGTGCATGCTTCAGAAGAAGTTCTACAAGAGGTAAAAGGCGGAGAGGCCAATTTAACCTCAGGATTCAGCCCAGTTCTACATTCCAGTCAATTTCCTAGGGTTCCTTGAGCCTAAGGAACACTGCTTTGCAGGACACAGGGCACTGCCGAACAAAAGGGATGTGATATATTCCATGAGCCACATCTGTCCAGAGGATCCAATCCCTTTGGCAGTTTTTTTTTTTTAATTTCAGGAAAGGATTGTTATCCTAGGATAGGAGCTACTAGATAAGAACTCAGGAATAACAGTACTGTAAACGCTAGTCACGTAACTATCACAATATTTAGACATTTTAATAATTATGGCATAAAAGTTCAAAAGTCAAGCTTGCAAGTGAATGATAGCAACAGGCAACAGTTCTTTTGAACGGCTGAAAGAACTTTGAAAAGAGCATGACTTTTTACATCGTCAGCATGCATCCCGTAGCCTTCTTCAGTAAACAGTTTGGCAAAATTTGTATACTAACACAAAAACCTGCAGAAACAGCTAGACAAAGGGGGATCAAATCGATTAATGGTTACAACCATAGCAAAGATGGCACTGTCATTTCCCTTGCAACATGTAAAAACAATGGCATGTATTATGACTTGAAATATTTTGCAATTTGTGTTTGTCATTCAGCCGTACCTTGGAAGGATATGATTGGAAGTCCATAGAGCTACAATAATGCACAAAGTAACAGGCAACCAGCACCAAATAATTAAATGAAGCATGAAGCAGAGTACTACCAAGAGCACCTGGCTTGGTCCTAAAGCTGTACAGGCTGTTAGATAATTGCACTAGCTTTGTAGGTGACAATACTTTGTATTTTCAAGCTAGCTGCCTCAGGATTAATGGCAGGTCCATTTTCGGCAGATACTCCTCTGCATGGGTTTCTATGCAGCCGGCTTGTGGTGCTGGATAATCATTCATTATATTCCTTTTTCTTTTTCACTATTTCTAATTTAAATCAGGGCTGACATAGATGCTTCACAAAACTATGTGCCAACATCTTTCTAAGTCTGCACCTCTCCAGCTGGTGGGACTGGCATTGACAGTGATTCCCTGACAGCAAAAGAAACATACCAATCATGCACAGGGGAAACTAGCACATTGTAAACACTGTCAGGAGAGCAGACCTAATCAGGTCTACTCAGATCTGTTCAGCTTGGCTTAGGTGTGGGGTTTATAGGCTGTCAAGTTGCTTCTGACTTATGACTACCCTATGAATTAATGACCTCCAAAACATCCATCTGCTGACAACCTTGCTTAGGTTTTTCAGACTGAGGACCGTGGCTTCCCTGATTAAACATACTCATTTCATGTGGCTTCCTTGACTGAATTAATCCTTCTTTTCCTTTTCCAGCTGCCTTCACCTTTCTCTAGCATGACAGTGTTTCAAGATATGTTTCTTCTCATAAAGTGACCGAAAATACAATAGCCTCCATTTAATCATTTTAGCTTGATTTGATCTAGAACCTACATATTAGTCTTTATTGGCAGTCCACGGTATCCATACAAAAACTCCTTCAACACCACATCACACATGAATCAATTTTCTTCCCATCAGCTTCCTTCATTGTCATTATTTTTGTCTTCTGGATGTTCAGCTGTGATCCTGGTGTTAGGTCTATTCTAAGTTCAAAACACACTGTATTGCCTACACTTCTATTTTAGTTGTTGTGCAGCGGCCATATTTTAGTCTTTCTCCTCAATGGAAAGACAGATGGCAAAAGAGAGAGGGAGAAGCAAGCCATGGAAAATCCCACGGCCAGAAGCAAGGAGAAGGCTTTTCCAGCCTCCCAAAGGCTTTTCCAGCCTCTTGAGGAAGGGTTGTCAACCTGGGGTTAAGAAATTCCTGGAGATCTGGGGTGGAGCCTGGAAAGGACAGAGTTTAAGGAGGGGAGGAAGGTCAGAAGGAATATGAGCCCATCCAGCCCACTTTCTGAAGAGATAATTTTCTTTAGGAAGTTAAGCAGGTTTGATCCAGGTCAGCACTACGATGGGAGAACACTAGGCAATACCAGGGTCATTACTGCCCAGAGGGAAACAATGGCGAGCCACCTTGGTAGGTTTCTCACTGGAAAAACACAGCTGAAGCAGGAAGAATCAGACTGCTGCCCTTCTACTGCCCCCAAATTCCTCACTATCCCCCTCCTGGCCCCAAATTTCCCCCATCCCCCTGGATCCCCCAGGTATGACCCAGGTCAGCACTGCGATGGAGAACACTAGGGAATACCAGGGTCACTACTGCCCAGAGGGAAACAATGGCAGGCAACCTACTGGGGCAGTAGAAGGTTCCCCCTGGATCCTTCTACTGCCCCAGAGGAAGGGGAAGGGCTTACTGCCCATTTTGGAAACTCCTAGAATGCATTGTTTGATGATGTCACTTCCAGCTCACATTGGAAAATGACATTCTCATGTTGCTGCAATGTCAGATGAGCTTCCCTCCTGCTTGTGTTGAGTCCTGCCCCCACCCCCTTATTTCTGGGGAGCTTTAGAACTTTTAAAACTGCATTCTGTATGAACACTGAAACAGAAGGCTCTCAAATGAGAAAACAAAAACAAGCACATTTCCAGGTTTTTTGCCCCCTCTAGTGTACTCACGCATAAACAAGTGGATTTCAATTAACAGCAGTGCCATAGATGATGCAAGTACTTTTTACCTACCTTTGTAATAACACTCCAGTGTGATACGAAGTAAAAAAGAGCAATGCGGACAATGATTGCTTTTCAGTCCCACATCAAATACAACACCAGCAAAGTACGCAAACAACAGTAACTTCACTCAGCTTTAGCATCTCTGAGTTTACCAGACAGAAGATGCTCCTGGCAAGTTGCACTCCAGGAGATGGCAGATGAAATTATCAGACTGGCTGCATGTCAGCATGGTTCAAGAAACGACAACCGTGAATTAGCTACAGTTTGCGAGTATAATGATGCTGTTTTGTGAAGCGCTATCCAAAGCATTTCGTTACTTACTTTGCCTAATTTCACAGCACAACGCACTAGCGTGCGTGCCTGAGACAGAGAGGACGGGAACTGCGAGTCGGGCCCTCAGGCTAGGCTCACCAAAGGAGCTTGCTTGCGCTGAGGCTGTGAACTGAGCAAAGCTATCAGTGCAATTCCATCTCCTTCAAATCCAGCCTTTCAGGACTTCATTGGACAGCAGCACAAGGAGGTTGACAAAGGAAGAAAGGAAGAATGGCATGATATTAAAGGCCTCCCTGGCAGAGGCTTTAATGGCAGCTCGTGTTGTAAAGATTAAAGCCATTGCACAGAACGGGATCATAATATCCTCGAGGCGAAATGAGATTAGATTTGTGCTCTCAGAGCTCCTAGGACCTGCATTGTTTAATCCACAAAGTCAGCTTTGATGCAAACCAAGTTCTGCTTCATAGTTTGTCACTTCTGGCATGCCGCCATAAAGGGCAGGTAGCCAATCACTGAGCATGCACGTGTGGGTTACATTATTCATTTTACTGCTGGCTATAAGAGGATGGACCAAAATGGTAGTCCAATACAGCGCCTCCAACTCAAGGCTGCCATGTCACTTAGACACAGGAAGCAGGCCTTGAAGCTGAAAGGTATCTAACAAAGCTGGGGATGGGCCTAGTGGAGTGAAGTGGAGCCTTTAGATATATGGTTGGGGGCAGGGAATGACACCTGCTTGTTTCTACGTATTAACCTAGAGGTGACTAACACCTCAGTATGGATCAGACAGGCTTATGTTCAATGGGGCACAGAGCAAAAGCAAAACATGACATGCCAAGGAGAAAATATCCAGCCCCTCCATTTTCTGTTGTGTGTGTAATGTATGGGTGAAGTGACAGCCAGGGAGATGCAGTGACTAACAACAGTGGCCTCTAATTTGGAGAACCAGGCTTGATTCCCCGCTCCTCTTCCACATGCAGCCAGCCGGGTCAGTGATAGTTCTCAGAGCTCTCTCAGCCTCACTTACCACAGGGTGTCTTTTGTGGGGAGTGGAAGGGAAAGGTTTCTGTAAGCTGCTTTGGGACTCATTTCAGGAAGTGTAAAGTTTGGTATACCATTCCAGATCTTCTTCATCAAGTTGCAGCTAACGCGGCAGTCCCAAAGGGTTTTCAAGGCAAGTGATTATGCAGATGTGGCTTGCCATTACCTTCCTCTACAAAGTCTTCCTTAGTAGTCTCTCATCCAACTACTGATCTTGCTTAGATTCTGAGGTCTGATGAGACCAGGCTATACTATACCATTCTATATTTCCAATTCTCTCCTTTACCTGATGTCCAAAAAAACTGATATTTATCATCAGCTCCGAAGACTTAGCAACCCACTGAAAGCACCAAGAATATAAAGCATTTTTAATCTAAGACATTTAAACTCAGTAATGTTTATTTTTAACAGTATTCACTGTAAACTAAGGAAGAAATAAAAGGAATACTGTCATTTGCAGTTCATCACACTCACCATTTCGGCTTTCTTCGTCAATTGGAACTATGGTCGCTGGAGGCCCTGCCCTGGCCAACTTGCAGTCTACAAACATGAAAATACAAGTTACTTGAAATGCCACAGCATTATGCATTTCATAAAATACTTAGTGATGGGCAAGCTTTCCTTGCCTCAGAATGAATTTGGCTTTACTGAGCTTTCTCAAAGGATTTTTTAAAACTTTTGGGTTCCCCCCTCCTCCTTGAAATTTTAGTGGAGAAAGCCACACAGAAAATACTTTGAACACATGAAGGGGGACGATAGTTGGTACAAGGAGAGTTCCCTAGAGTGAACTGGGATCTTCTCATTCCTAAGGAACCCAACTGGTCCTAGGCATGTTTCCCCTTTCAATTTTTAATTTATACCACACTTTGATGACTAATGGGGTCTCAAAGCAACATCCATAATTCTTTCTAGTTCCACCTTATCCTCACAAGAACCACAACACAGTTGAATTGCTTAGACTGTGAGTTGGGACTGAGCCACAACGCTCAAGTGCGCTTTCATGGCAGAATGGAAATTCAGACCTGAGGATCCAAATGCTAGCATGACACCATGAACACTAAAACATAATTTCTTGCTGGGGTTAATAGAATTTCTAGTTTTCTCTGGCACCTGGTCTGAATCAATAAGTTGGGAATTATAGGTGACTACAAAGGTCATTCTACCTTGATAGGAAATAATGTTTATAGGCTTGCTCAGGCCAGTTAAGAATGAGGCCTCACACAACTCCACTGAGCTGGTTACTTCTCCTTTTTTATTATTTTACAAAAATAACCATGCTTACGTGGGTTAGGGAAACTGATCGAGGAGGACTTGCAGCAATGGTGCAAAAAGGACATGCATGAAACCTGTATTTAAAAATTAATGGAGCTCAGAAACTAGTACAAAACTAGGAGCCAGGAATTTGTATTGCAGACCATACTAATTCTGAAAATATGCTATCAGTAAGAGTAACTGTGCTCTTGCATTTTTAAACAAAGGCAAGAAAAGCTGTCAGATTTCTGATGGGTTTCACCAAGTTCTAATGTACTTACCTGGTGCTCAACTAAGCAAAGACTTTGTGAAATAACATGTTTCACATGTCTTGTTTGTGGATGTCCAAGGCAATGGGAACAAATACTGCCTGCAGTCCTTGTGATATATATGGTCAACATTTTGTCTGAACTGGGCACCACATGCTGATGTCCTAGCCAGCTGAAATGATGACTGCACATATCAGGAAGACCTTAGGTCATGTTTGTTCCCATTATGTGCAGACTGATGCTCCCAAATGTAACATCTGGAATAGGTTATACTGTGAGTGTTTTCCTCAGCAAAGGGCTTGGCAGTTGGCTTCAACATGTTTCAGGTATAAGCCTCTTATTGAGCATTGCTTTACTAGGGCCTGCTTCCTACACAAACGTCAAGCCTTTGCCACATCACAACACAATACATTTCACGTGCTCTTCTTTAATCCTGTGTTGCACCGAACAGAGACCACTATGGAACAAGGGTCCTTCAGGACACGGATAAAGTAATGGTAATTCAATCCGAAACAACAACACAAAAGAATGATTAAAGCTTCACAACAGAAACAAACATAATTGAAATTTAATTGCAACACAAGTCTCTAATTAGAGAGAGTGAAGAAAATTATAATAAAGTTCTAAACAGAGTAAAACTGAAAAGGGGGGGGAAAACAAGCAATTTTCAGGAAGTTGCAATCTTACCCTCATATTGCCAGTCTGGAGGGAAGATAAGAGTCATCAATGGAAGCAGAGCAGAATAATGAAAGAAAGTAAGTAAGATTTTTGTTGTGGTTTATAGTGAAAGTTTTGAAGACACACAAGAATACAAGTAAAAGTTTGAACATATCTAGTTATTCACGTCAATGCAAGATAAGTTGCTTGGAAATAGTTTTGTGCACATGGAATGAGCAGCATTCCAGAGAGGTACTGACAGATAGTAGGTTCTTGCACACAAGCACTGAATTCTCCATTTATTTCAATGGACAGGGCACTGAAACAACTTTGGAGGACATGCTTATCCAATGGATTCTGTTCCCAGGTAAATGTTCTTAAGACCACAGTCTTATCCAAGTGTCTGTGTATAAGCACTGCATTATCGTCAGAGCTCAGACACTATTTCAAGCCTGATATTTATGAATACATGTGAAAAAAAAGCCTTGGAAACAGCCAATAGCAGACATACAATTCGGCTCCAGCACATCAAAACTATACTGAGGTTAAATCGCTGCACAATTAAGAACCCATTCAAAGGATGTCCTCAACATTAAATAAAATAGTGGGGGCTATGGATCTTCACACCGTTTTACCAGACTGCCCACCCAGCTGCCTTCAAGTGGCTAACCATAGATTAAACCATCCATATCAATATGCAAAAAATTATGCTTACATTCAATTTGATGAGGGGAAAAAATAATACTCTAAATGACAGCAGGAAGAATTCTGTCAGTCTCCAGACCTATCTTTTCTAAGCCAATGTGGCGTTCAAAGTTTTTATCAAAGGATCTTGTGGTAAAAACATCAGCTACACAGCCTGGAGAGCCAGTTTGGTGTAGTGGTTAGGAGTGTGGACTTCTAATCTGGCACGCCGGGCTCGATTCTGCACTCCCCCACGTGCAGCCAGCTGGGTGACCTTGGGCTTGCCACAGCACTGATAAAACTGTTGTGACCAAGCAGTGATATCAGGGCTCTCTCAGCCTCACCCACCTCACAGGGTGTCTGTTGTGGGGAGAGGAAAGGGAAGGCGACTGTAAGCCACTTTGAGCCTCCTTCAGGTAGAGAAAAGCGGCATATAAGAACCAACTCTTCTTCTTCTTTCTGGTTTACAGTTACATCTCACTAACAATATGTTTGAACTTTAATAATCCCCAATGAATGTAACACAGGCTGGCTCCACACATCACTGGATATTCTGCTGTAGTGCCAGTCACTTCTTTCACTGTTCACACAGGAAAATCCAGGAGATGAATTATGATAGCTCAATACGCAACAACATGGATTTAGTCACAAGCTAGATTCATACATCATTGGAAACTGTGATTTTGTAATCATTCATCATCTGGATTTGCCCACAACAGAGATTATAATACCACAACATCCACTATAGAGAAGAATTCATCACCCATGCCTGACTACTAGACCATTAATATTGCCAACACAAAACCTTATTTACCCAAAAGGTTAATTCCTTCTGTGTTTGACAAAACTCAACTCCCACACCTCTAGTAAGGTTGATAGATTAGGCTGCAGACTTACAGATAAAATTGAGAAATCTCCCAGAATTACAGCAGATCTCTAGACTACACAGATCAGTTTTCCTTGAGAAAATGGCTGCTTTGGAGGGTGGACTCCATGACACTCTATTCCACAGAGGTCCCTCCCCCCAAACCCCACATTTCCCAAGCTCCACTCCCAAATCTTCAGTAATATCCCAACCCAGAGCTGGCAACCCTACCCTAGAGGTAGACAAGAAAGAAGGGAAGGTCCATAAATTAAATGATGGAATTCGTACTGGCTGCTATTGTGAGACAGGTCACAGTCCTCAAAGGCTGCAGTATTCCTCTTCATTAAAACATGTGTGAAAGGAAGAAAATAGTTAATTTCAACCCCCACAAACCTGTCTCCTGGATACTGTTTATACTAGTGAAGGAATGCAGTACATGTTTCACCTATATAGTTGGCATTTCACAGCTTCACTTCTCAGGTACTTTAGAGAATTAAATACATCTGCTTGAACACTCTTCAGAAATATATACATGCCCAACTGCTGTTACAGCCTTTAGACTAGAATGAATTGAATAAATTCCATATGAGAGGCGCTGTGCACTCAAGAAACAGGTCTTTTGAATTAAATTTTACAAGTCTGTAAGTAATGGGGGGGAGCATACCACCTGTGTTGAGAAGAGCTTTAGGGATGAGAGAGGAAAAAATCTTTTGGAAAGCACAGCTGCCACTTTCTGCTATTGGAACATTAGTGTGGGAAGTATTCTCATATTTTGTTTACAATAAATATCATGTCTGTCTTTTGGTATTTTATACTTCACATTTGTATCCGATTCTTCCTATATATGGAATTGTCTTCTTTTATTCCCCAGGTAAGTGATGACTTGCTCAAACCTAAAATCAGTTTTACAGGCAAGTTAAAAGTAGGATCTGTGGTATCCACATCCAAATGAAATACCTTGTAGCTACACCATATTGGATTTTCTTTATGGCTTGCTGATGTCCACACTTCTGCTGAATAGTTAGCTGCTAAATAGATCTGTAATGATCCAGAAGATAATAAGTGTACGGGATTTCCACTCCACTAGGTTACTGGGCACTTTGCCATCAACAGAAAGGGGATATCTAAGGGATGTATGAAGCTTCCATTGTATTCAGCACCAGTATAGTCAGAGCTACATCTCTCTATCGCCCTATTATCCATCCTATGTAAATGGACTAATCCTTTATCTACAACTGCTTTAGTAGTTTTAATAATAGCTACAGGAGCCTTCAAGATAAAATGTAGTATCTTCTATTTCAGTTAATATTATCATGAAAATACAGCTGCACCTTTTTTAAATTTTCAGATTTTCTAAGCACATCTGGATTTTCTTTACATTATGTTCCATAAAAACTATATGGCCACTAGAATTACATTATAACAGTAACATAATCAGACAGAAATAAAACATCAGGCATGAACAGCCCTCTGTCATCGAACTCATCTAAGAGTGAATCAACAACAAGGGGGACCCAAAGGGGTCAGGGATCTCAATAAGGGGAAGAGGCAGAGACAGCAGTGGGAGAAGGTTGGATTAAAAAAGGGACTTGATATGTCCATGCTTGAACCCCTTCTAACCTCTGCCCCATCTCTCGGGCCACTAGGGTGGAAGCAAAGATGAACAACCCTCCTTTGACACTGACGCTGTGCCATGCCAGGTTGATTAACAACAAAGCCTCCACTCTACAAGCTTATTTTGCAGAGCAAAATACCTGCTATGCATGATGGAAACCTGGACCAAGGATGGCAAAATAGTCGCCCTTAAAAGAACTATTCCCTGCCAGGTTTTCTGTCCGCCATCAGTCATGGACTGAGGGGCGTGGAGGGTGAGTGGCAATCCTGATACGTGTTAAGATCTCCTTCAGGGCTCCCCCTGTACCGACAATTCCAGGAATTGAATTGGCCTCGGTGGGGCACAACCGAGAGCATGGCCATCTGGCTGGTGTGTACTGTGCACCCAATGCATCTCCAGATGCCCTGCACGCCCTGCTAGAGGTGGCCATCACCTGGACGTTACAGTTTCCTAGACTATTAATTCTGGGCGACTTTAACTTCCATGCGGAACTTCCATCCTCCAGCAATGGGTAGGATCTAGTGTCAGTCATGGTGACACTAGTGCTCTCGCAATTTGTTGTTGGCCCTACCCACCAGGCTGGACCTCATTTTCAGTGCAGGGTCGAGAGTGGATCCGGTCACGGCTTCCACTGGCTTCCAGGATTGGTTTCCACTGTGGGGGTTGTTTATTTTAGTTCCTTATCTAAGGAGCCTTGGCTATTTTCCAAAGCTATGACCAGTTTCTGTTTCTGTGCTTCACAGAGCTCCTGAGCTAGGGATCTAGATACATTCAGAGTATTTATGGCCTGCAGATTTTTATTGTATACACTGTCGAGTATACATGAATCTAGTTCGTAATCTTCCTGGCTGATCACTTGGGTCAAACCTCTCCTGGATTTCTTCCTCTGACAAGTAGTTCAAGGATTCCAATGATGGCATAGAGTCGAATGATCTGGAGAGGGAATTTTGAGCACCCTCTAAGGTGTTTGTAGTGGAAGCAGTAGAAAAGTCACTTGTAAACTGAAGTGGTAGATCATGGTTGTTATTTAGAATATATTAGTTTTGCTAAGCCATCTATTCAAGTTCATCCCCTGAGTGACCTAAGGGGCTTTCTGTGACTCTACATCTACCATCTGCAGAGAGGGCTTCACTTCATGCTCTTTGCGTTTGTAGTTCTCAGAGAGAAATCTGGAACATTTGTTGGCCTTACTAGTGAGCCTTGAAGAATCTGTCTCCTTCTTCCTACCCAAGCTGGGATTATTAGAAACAGCTGTAACTCCAGCTCTTTTCTTTGCCTAATTAACCCTTAGCTTGCATAACAGGAAGCACGCAATGTCCTTAAAACCTCCTTAAAGACATCTGCTTTGCTTGAGGGGCATTATGAAAAGACTCCAAAAGCACTGAGTATATGTATATGTGGAGGAGGGGGAATTGAAGACCATTGGACATGTCCTCTTCAGATGCTCACTTTATGTGGGAATAAGAAATAAAATCATTGCCCTCCTCTTTCCCGGGATTCCCAGTGACTCTGAGGAAGAGAAAATTAAGAGCCTCCTCTCTAGGAGAAATACTGAGGCCACCAAATTTCCAAATGCAAAATTCCAAATGCAAAATTCCATAGCATGCAAAGTACGACAAAACTGTGCTTTTGGACATTTGCCTTAGGCAATGTTGCTGTGTTTTAACAGTTTTATGATGTTTTAAATGTTTGATTTGTAAATGTTTTTACTGCGTGACATTTGTACACTGTGATTTGTGTGGATTTTGTAGCTGGCTTGGAGCTGTATTTTAATAAATCTAGTATATGGTTATGTTGACCCCACCCCTTCCAAAATGGCCAATGAGGGGCCTGGAGGGGGTGGGAAGAGGAGTGGCCCCAGGCTGACATTGACACAGCTATGCTTTCCAACCATATTCTGCATGATTGTGACACTTTGGGATTTTCTGAAGCCTGATGAATATTTCAGGGGTTTCTCAATGGTATAAAAAGTTAAGAAAGGCTGGGCTACTCAGACTAGCAGCAGATTTCCAGGTTCTCAGGTGGAGGTTTTTCACATCACCTACTACCTGATCCTTGAATTGGAGATGCTTAGGATTGAACCTGGGACCTTCTGCATACCAAGTTCTGACACTGCGTCACAGCCACCCCCCCCCCCAGCTGTAGCTTCTACATCTCCAACACAGTCATTACTGAATACCTGTGTTGTGAACTGGCAATCCTATTAATTTGCAATATACAGTACCGAATAATAAAGGTATCCCCTGTGTAAGCACTGGGTCATGTCTGACCCTTGGGGTGATGCCCTCTAGCATTTTCATGGCAGACTCAATACGGGGTGGCCTTGCCAGTGCCTTCCCCAGTCATTACCGTTTATGAGAGCTTAGATACTTGCTCAAACTTATGAGTGCTTAGATACTCTCATACTTTCATAACACATGCTTATACTGTACATATTGTATCTCTGGCGATTTGAGGCAATGGGAAAATTTGAGGTACAGGGAATCAGGGATAGCTTGATTCTACCCAGGGATCTCAACATCATGGAAGGAGCTTTCTTAAAAGGGTTGGAACTCCTGACAAGAGATCCCTTGGCTGTTCACTGTCTATAAGTAAGTGATGGAGGAGGAGGAGAAGATCAGGCATCTAAGAACAATCATGTAAGTTACAACCTATGGATCCTTTAGCCAATCCATGTGACATAAAAGCCAAGGCCAGAGTAACTCAGCAAAGAAACCTGAAATTACACAGCACAAATTTTGCCAATAGAAATATATTTGTGAATATTTATTTAGAATAATAGAATTGGAAGGAACCTCATGGGTCATCTAGTCCAACCCCCTGCACTATGCAGGACACTCACAAACCTATTGCTCATCCACTGTAACCTGCCACCCCCTTAAGCTTGAATCTGAATCAGAAGTGAACAATAAATTGGATAAATGACAGGAAAAGGCTCAGTTAAATACTGAGAGACAGATACTTCTAGGGAACCTAATACATAACTATAAAGCACATCCATTCTTTTTCTCCACTTGAAGACCTATGGTGAACACCAAAGCCTATTGCAAGGTTACACAGAATAACCCTCCCACTTTGTAGGCAACCTTTTATCTCTACCTTAAGTCTCCTAAACACCAGATGTGACAAAATTATATAATAGTTAATTCCCCAATAGAAATCCAATTTGACTTTCCTGATGATTTCTGACATTTCCTTTGAAAGCCATATACAACAGAATTCTGAGGCTATTCTGAAGTCTACTGTATGTCTATTGATGCACACACCAAAAAAAAGCAGCTTGAAATTTTCTTGGCAAATCATTTCAAATGAAACAGATCCCATACAGAAAGGCATATCACATATCGTATTCTGAATCTAGCCCAGTGCAGATTGAAAAATGCAGAGAACAGGGACAGGGACAGACGAGAGATATTTTCCAACAGAACTGGAGGCAAATTGCAAACAAAATCCATAAGTGTCTTAAAATGGAGCAAAAGGGCCAATGGGCTGGGTCCAACAGAAGGAAGATTGGTACTTCCTCCCATGAATTCCTCCCTTCTTGTATGTATTTACTTTCTACCCATGAACTGTGCAACGAAAGCACCATTTTCATTATAAAAGTATTTCAAAGAGGCTTAGGTGTCTGACTATTATTAATTCAAGGTCACTTCTCCCTCCTCAATAGCACTTTTAAACTGTGATGTAAAAATTCACAGAATGTGTGTCTGAAGGCATGAATGTGAGACATCATCATTCTAACAATTAGCTAGGTCCATCAAACGAAGGTACAAAACCACACTTTGTTAGCTTCTAATATGTCTTCACATGATGCATAAGCAGATGTTCTGGCCTGTTCTTGGCTTCTTCACTGGATCACACAACCATAGACCAGACCACAATAACAGCCAGGAAGGAAAAGGAAGAATAATAGCAAAATTCTTTTTAGGCGGACAAGAGCTTAAATGATATTTTTTGAGTTGAATACTGATTTTACAAACTAATCTGGGTTAAAATAATCCATGTTTTCAAATTATGTCTACATTGAGGTTCTATTACAACTTAATACTCCCAAAATGGTTTTATTTTAAGAATAATTACCATATTTGCCGACATATAAGACGATTGGGCGTATAAAATGACCCCCAACATTTACACTCAAAATATAGAGTTTGTTACATTACATTACAGTACTATGGGTTACCATGGGCAGCTATGTCTATCCCAACTGAAGTGTACCTGGCATATAGGACGACCCCCCCACTTGGAGGCATGTTTTTCAGGGGGGGAAAGTAGTCTTATACGCCAGCAAATACTGTAGTTTGTGAAACCAGTTTGTGTTTTTCTAATTTCTATCCTATCACAAAAAATTATAGTTAAGTAGTCCATAAACCATGTTTTCAATTGTTGATTTTTCAGAATTTAACCAATCACTTTTGTGATCTGATGGCTCAGTCTCATCAGAACTCAAAAGCTAAGCAGAATCAACCCTGGTTAGTATTTCAGAGGAATCCCTCCAAGGAAATCCAGGGTTGCTGCTCAAAGACCACGTCTGAATGTCAGTTGTCTTGAAAAATTTATGGGGTTGCTATAAATTGGCCACTACTTGAGACTACATTCCAACAACAACAATGTAACAGTGGAGTAGCTAGCATTACACTACACTACACTACACTACACACACACACAAAACACCTCTCATTTTTTTTTTATAACTCAACACTAACTTAGTAGTTTCAAACATTTTGAATAGGAGGATCCAGTTCTTTCATAGGAAAACCATAGCACTGGATGGCTAGAGAGTCCTTGTTACTTTAGATGGTTTGGAATTAGAGCTTTATGGCCAGGTTTTACTGGAAGCCTCATTCCTCAGGATTATAATCCAAATGTTCAAATGCCCATGTCCACAAATCATAACAAAAAGCTATCATAAAATTGCTGAAGTGGTTTTCCAAGGTTGCAGATTACTAATTCAACATACCAAATGTATGTGGTAAATTTTACAAATAAACAAATGTCATAGGATGCCAGTGGCATCTTCATAGTTCCTGCTTCATTTATACTAGACTCGATTGCAGAAACTTAGGTCTCACACTCATCACATCCTTGGCCAGCTGTACATGGTCCAGGCCTACTCTTTGTTACATATGAGTTTGCACAAGGAAATAACACACAAAAACGTTTTTGTGTACAAGACACAGGCACATTAGATGAAAGGCAGATCATATGGTTTAGTTATTTATCATTAATCTAATACACTTCATCAAGTTTACACCTGAGAAGAGTTGGTTTGTTCCGTAATGTTTGAAATGCAAGGTGCTCAGCAATTCAGTCCTGGAAACATCTGTCATATCTCTTGCAGATATATTTATCTGAATATCAAGAGCATGCACAACACGCTGTTTATAGCTCAGCAGAAATATTATTAATAGAAATGCATTATTTGCAGATCACAAAACAAAATAAAGAGCTCTTGCTTCTCAAGAATGGGACATAGAATTCAGTGTAAAACTATTTGATCAAATCAAAGTCATTTGTTTGGTAGTACATGAACAACATACAACTATTAGCAGAAAGAAATGGCTCTTTACTCAGTGACAGTTCTCAGATTTGAAAGATAATAATGCATACTACAATGATTTAATATCACTTCAATGTAAGACCTACTGGCAGCTTAGAATAGGGAGAAGGGAAGAACTTCTATGTGCAGTGAGCTATTAGTTACTCATGATTGTACTCTTCCAGGCCTGGCTCCTTTTTCACCCTGGTTCAACTATGGTGTCACAAAAATGCCCTAGGCAGCTCCATGGTGCTGCGCAGCACCTCCAAGCTGCCTGGGCCTTTTTGTTGTTGTTGTTTAGGAATCTGATATTGCTACCACATTCCTAAACAGGAATAAAATCCAGAGTGGATGGTATGAGCTATCAAAAATGGTCCCCCATGGGGACACAGGAAGCAGCGGGGTTAACTGCCCCACTGCAAAGAACTGGCAGTAGCCTGGCACAGCCACCATCGTGTGGAATTAGTGTAAGTGAAGCTTTCATGCTTCCTTAGATGAGAGCACATCAAAAACTGGAAGAAAATGAATTATTCTGAAATATATAAAGGCACTTGAAAATGTTTAATGTTTCAATAAATTCAGTAAAAAATCTGAAAATTGTGCTCTTGCCTTAAACTTTATAATAATTAGAAGACATAACCCATGACTTTACTGAAAGATATTTTAACACCTCAGATTGAATTTTTCATAAAGCCAGTGTAAGGCCACCAAACAATTATCAATTTAAGTTTCAGCGCATTAATTCATGTGATTCCTTCTCCCTCAAAAATTAAATGATAAAGCTGCACTTTTATAACTTTATTTCTATTTATCACCAGAAAAATCTCTAAACTATTTATTCCACTTTTCCTCGGAATTGTAATGTAACCAGCAATAACTTTGTTTAATGAACAAGTAAAATTTGCCAAGCTGCACTGCTAAAGTGTACTAATGTAGAGATATTAAGTTAGATCCAGCCAGATTTTCCATTCGATCTAAACCTTTTTATCATCTCACTATATCCCTCATTCAGGATGGCTGTTGTCCATGCAGGGACCCCCTATTCTGTTTCTCACCAGCAGACAAGTTGGCTGGATCCATTCTTTCTTTATTTTTTAAAGTCACAAGTAATTGGTAACAAAACAAGAAACAAATACTCTCCTGTGTTTAGGAAAAAGGACATAACTGTTTAAAAATTAGTCTTCCATCCCATGTAAAAATGTTAGGCCTTCATTTTGTACAAAGGGGACATGCTCTCTTAAGATTAACGATCTCAAGCAGGAGACCCCCGTCCCCGGGCACCATCATCTTCTGACACCTTCCTTAGTGCCTACCAAGTGTTTTTTAAAAGTAGGTAGGTTAGATGGGGTTTTGCCGAATAAGGATTCTGATTGATCACTAGGGATTTGATAGGTTATACAGATTTTTAGAAATGTTGCTTTGACAGCAGCTACCACCTGAGCACGAGGGTATCCACAGAATGCCAAATGTGTCTAGGCTAAAAAGGAGACAGAAAAAGGGCACAGGAAAACTACAGTACAGTGCTGGTATCAGGTAGCCACAGGCCCCTGCCATGGTTTACAGGACCAAAGTCCCAGAAGTCCCTGTGGGGACTTCCCACCATAGAATCATAGAATCACAGAATAATAGAGTTGGGAAAACTTCATGGGTCATCTATTCCAACCCCCTGCACTATGCAGGACACTCACATTCCAATCACTCATCCACTGTAACCTGCCACATAAGCCTTCACATAATCAGCCTCTCTGTCAGATGGCTATCCAGCCTCTGTTTTAAAATTTCCAAAGATGGAAAACCCACCACCTCCCGAGGAAGCCTGTTCCACTGAGAACCCGCTCTAACTGTAAGGAACTTCTTCCTGATGTTTAGACGAAATTTCTTTGGAATTAATTTAATCCCATTCGTTCTGGTCTGTCCCTCTGGGGCAAGAGAGAACAACTCTGCTCCAGCCTCGATATGGCAGCCTTTTAAATACTTGAAGATGGTTATCAAATCCTCTCTCAGTCATCTCCTCTCTATGCTAAACTAACCAAGTTCCTCCAACCTTTCTTCATACCTCTTGGTCTCCAAACCCCTCACCATCTCTGGACATGCTCCAGTTTGTCAACATCCCACTTCAACTGGAGTGCCCAAAACTGAACACAGTACTCCAAGTGAGGCCAAATTAGAGCAAAGTAAAGCATTACCAACACCTCCTGTGATCTGGACACGATACTCCATTTGATACAGCCAAAAATCCCATTCTCCTTTTTAGCGACCAAATCACACTGTTGACTCATGTTCAATTTATGGTCTACTAAGACTCCTAGATCCTTTTCACACATACTACTGCCAAGACAAGTCTCCCCCATCCTATATTGGTGTATTTAGTTTTTCCTACCTAAATGCAGAACTTTACATTTGTCCCTTTTATTGTCATTTTATTCAGTTTAGCCCACTTCTCGAGCCAATCAAGTTAATCCTGTATTCTGATTCTGTATTCAGTTGTGTTTGCTATCCCTCCCAGTTTAGTTTCATCTGCAAATTTAATAAGTATCCCCTCTAAACCCTCATCCAAATCATTTATAAATATGTTGAACAACACAGGCCACAGGACAGATACCTGGGGAACTCTACTTGTCACTCTTCTCCAAGAGGATGCTGAACCATTAACAAGTACCCTTTGGGAACGATCTGTCAACCAGTTATTGATCCACCTGACAGAATTAAGATTGATACCGTATTTTACCAACTTGTCAACCAAGAATATCATGTGGAACGTTATCAAACACTTTACTGAAATCCAGATAAACCATATCCATTCCCCTGATCCAGCAAGGTAGTTAAAAAAAGGTTCTCGAAAAAAGAGATAAGGTTGGTCTGACCTGATTTGTTCCTGTGAAACCCATGCTGAGTCTTAGAATTCATAGCTCTCTCTGAGTCTTAGAATTCATAGCTGTTTCAGCTGCTTTAGGGCTGACTGTTTGATAATTTGTTCCAAAATGATTTGTTCCAAGATGTCAAGCAGACAGGTCCACAGTTACCCAGATTCTCTTTTTTCCCCTTTCTTGAAGATGGGGACATTTGCCTGCCTCCAATCATCTGTTCTGCTTATCCTCCTACCTTACTATTCCATTGCTCTGGGCCATGCCATCCTCTATCACACCCTCAGTTGTTTCAGCTGTTCCCGTTCTGCATAGAGGTGTTAGCTGTAAACTGTACTATAAGGACCATCTTGTGCGAAACTGAGTTGTATATAAAGGGGGGGTTGCCTATGTAACTGCCTCTCATTACCTAATGACTGGGTCTTCAGCAACATAGGAGTCTTGTGATGCTGTTTGTATTCTTCTGAATAAACTACTGAGTTTTCTAGCCAGAACTCTGAGCTTGTCTTTTTCAGGAGATTTGCCATGGAATATGACAACTGATTGGCCGTAAGTGATCTCATGCCAGTTTTTTTTTTGGTATTAATGGACTGAAAATTATGTGCCCCATAATCAACATAACATTATACCTTTTAACAATACAAATTCAGGGAAAGTGAATAAGAGAAACGGCAACTAAAACAATTCTATCCTTGGCAACGATGGATATTCACAAATATCACTACTAGCAGTTGGAACTATACCCAATGCAATGAAGCCAAGTAAGGTAGGAGAGCCAGAGGCAACGTGGAAGCAGAGGGTTTCCCCCCCCCCCCATTCCAAGCATTATGTACTATGGATCTATGATGGATATTCACACATATCACTACTAGCAGTTGGAACTATACCCAATGCAATGAAGCCAAGTAAGGTAGGAGAGCCAGAGGCAACGTGGAAGCAGTGGGTTTTTTACCCCCATTCCAAGCATTATGTACTATGGATCTCAAAGGGCCAAGTCTTCTCAGTTAGAGCACAGTGATTTCTTTTTTTCATAACTGGAAGGGAAATAAATGTTCCCACAGTAAATTCAACCGAGACTTCTGTTCTATTGTTATTAAAGTTGCCAGATTCTCTTCCCAGCTGTATTACATTCTGGTATTGAAATCAGCTGCACCATGACCAACTCCAAAATGATTTTCCCCATGTAAGAAAACAGAAAATAACACACACATAAAAATAGAAAATCCTTATCTTATGTTTCTGTCAGTCAGTTAAAATTATTTGCACAAAGGCCATTACAAAATATCAAAATAAGGGTCAAAGTGATAAAGATAAAATGGCACAATGATAAATATTTTTAAAGGGAAAAAAGTACAACAGCCATTCCTAATCAATTGGTAAAATGTTTATACCATTACCTATACCTGAGATTCCTAGGTAATTGCTCTCTTTAAAACAGCCTCAGCACTCATTTTCTTTGGTGCCAAAGCAAACAATGACATTATTTGAGTGACATAAGAGTCAATGTCTGATAATATAAAAAATATTTCTTCAGAGTCAGAATAAAAGTTTAAACCATTTAGAAAGAACTTTGGTGCTGAGCTCTGCATACAGGGGACATATTAAGACATAATGAAATAAATATTTCAGGTCTGAATCTTCCTAAATACACAGATATTGGTCCTCTGGTACTTAAGAATAACAACCAGACAAAAAAATGTTGGCATTGTTTGAAAATGTAGAGATATAAAGACTACTCAAAGAGTAGGAACTGAAAGACTGACTAGATAGGGGGCTCTAAGATGATTTGTAGAGTTTATACAAAGTTGAGAATTTAGAATTTATCAGAGTTAGAAACCTAGCCTCTCAGATGTGAAGTACTTATAAAGTCATCAGGGATAGAATAAAAGGAGAGTAAATCATTGATACAATCTTGCCGACTTGAATCCTTTGGCAATAACAAATTAAAAGACTGTTCACTACACATGCTTGTTCTTGTGAGTCTATATGCCAGAGTTTTAGTATTGCTAGGTGTGTGCGGGCCTTGATAATGATGGGTCAGAGCTGAATTTCTTGTTTAGTACCATAGCATAACCATGATAATAAAATAGGCTAGAGAAGCCGCTGCCCAGATAAAATCTAAGAATCTTGGAGCCCCACTTGTCAATATGACCACTGTTGTTAAAAAAAAAAAAAACAACTTTGGGGAACAAAGGTGAAGGATACAGATTTTGACCCTTGTGAAGAGGTATAGTTAAGCTAGTTATAGCTAGGTATAGTTAATCCTCACCATCCCTGGGAGGATTTAGAGCTCACTTTGGGCGGTTAGGAAAAAGAGTGTGAGCCTGGCCCAGGAATGTCTTGGGAGAGACAGTTTAGATGGGATCTTATTGGATGAAATGTATAGAAGATTGCTTTGGACCAGCAAATTTTGAGAAATATTTAGGATTTTACCAAAGAGGGCTACACTTTCTCCTTATCAGCGCTGATAAAGGTCTTTCTTTTTTACTGATGTCTATTTGTGGATTCATTTGGCCTAACAATAATGGGGAGACCAGTTTCTGTTTCCATGAGAATGGATAGAGAGCTGGATTTAACATGAATGCAAGATATTTGCATCACCATATATGATTGTGGGCTGCAACACATTACCAACAGCTCAGATGAAGGGTCGTTTTCTGCAAATACCTCCAAACCAATGTTATTGTGACTGCCAAATGGCAGAATTTGATTAATTATCCCATGTTTTCTTTACTGTCCAAAATAGGAAGAAAAAAGAGATAACTTTCTGAGAAAATGGTTTTTGGAATATTCATCCTTTCCTGATAATGTGAGAGTGAGCAGTTTATGTCAATACTGCATTGTTGATGTAGCAAACTTCTGTTTTACTGTTTTTTGAATTATTAAATGTACAGGTCTATGGCTTATTGGCTATTAAATTTTAATTTTAATAAAATTTTAATAAAACTAACAACTGGTGAGGATCTGACCATTACAAGCTTTTCAAACAACTATTGGGGTGGGGTCCCTAATGGTTCTTCAATGTAATTTCCTGAAGTATTTCTTACACAGCCCTCGGGGAAGGGGTTCATTCATCTGAAATGTCAATGATGTATGTTCATATACCTTTGCAGTTTACAAAACAACAACAACCCTGCATTTTCTTTGGTAAGCAGAGAGTCTTGCAATGGTTTATAGAATTTAGCATAGAATGAATTCCCAGAATGCCTGAAATAAAAAAGAGACTAAAGATTTAACCAATTCCCCTTTAAAAGGCTTTAAAAATATGACAAGCTGCAGGACAAGTTCCTAATAAAGAGCTGCAAAGAGTCACACATCTAAGTCATTTGAGTATCTAAGCAACCCAGTGTTAAGGGGAAATTGCTGTTCATTTCCTATGTAAGTGAATTTAGCTCTACAGCTGTGCAAATGAGGAGAAGCTTGCCATAGCTCTTTGCATTAGCTGAATTGCAGGACAATTCGCCTGTACAGAGAATAGTATAAGAAGGGCTTTCAGTCTATTTCTAGTCCTTCCCGCAGAGAGATCCAATTGTAATGTCCCTGGAAGGAATGACAGTGAACCTTAGACTTTATTCATCCAGCACACATGCAATATACCTTTAAATTACACTTGGTTTCTGGCTGTAGTTCAAATTGTAAATTAGCTGGTCAATTAATCAGCTCACAGAAAACTGTAGTTCAGAGATCCAGAAGGTAAGAAGGTGCAGAAGATTCTCAGAAGAAAAGTCAACCAAATGCAAATTTTCTTTTTAACACGGAAAAGGGTAAGTGGACAAATTTAGTATATGTGCTGCTGAAGCGAGAACAGGTGGACAAATCCGAAGACAAGAAAGAAAAGAAAGAAAAACAACAGTGGTTTATAGCCTCTTGCTCCAAAAGCATTAGCAAATTGAAACTTTTGCCTGAAGAATTGTTCAAACATAATATTGTACACTTTCAAACAACAATCTTAAAAAAACAACAACAACAACAACCCTGTTCTCTTGTAAAGATTTATAATTCATGTTAAATAGTTTAAACAAATAAAACGCCCACGGCAAACTTTATTTTTCATTTCTACAGGATTCATTTAGGCAAGAAAAGGTCAGTAAATCTCTCCCTAAGTGTTATTGCATTTTACTGTTGGACAGTTAAGCACATTTTTTTTCCTGAAATTAATATTTTAGTGTAATTGGAAAACCCCTATAAAATAGCTGGAAAATGTTTTTCATATCTTTTAGTACAATCAAGAAATGGCATATAAGGTGAGGATATGCTAATAAAAATTCAGGATATGTAGATTGCAGGAGGACAGGTGACCAGGGTATTGAAGAGGACCAAAACCCACAGAGATGTACACATGTTTATGTTGGGTTGCCAACTCCCTGATGTGGGGGTGGAGGGACTCACTGACCAAGCTGGCTTTCCATCTTAAGAGCAAGAGCTGGCTTCTCTGCTCAACTCTGCTCTGCTCTGGAGTGGGAAAGATTGCAACCAGGTGCCCCACTGCAGCCAAGAGTTCCTTATCTCTCTGCAACACAGGAAAGGCAGGCAACTAGACTTGCTTTTCAAAGTCTACAATTCAGCAGTCCTTTGTGGAGTACAAAGGAGCTGCTCCACCTGGGAAGAGAGTGCAGCTGGGAGGGAAAGAGGCTCCCCAAGCAGACTGGACCCATTTTTTGTAATGTTTACTGCACAACACTTCCTTTTTGTTCCCAGCTCAGCTGGCATCTCAGGATTTAATACTGCTCACTATGTTCCCTTTGAATGTAAGAGTCCAATTTAGGTGGTTCACACAGGACCCCTAGTTATACACCCTTCTGCCCTTCAATCTGCATTCTGGTGTTTGTTCACTATGTAAAGCTGAAATACAATTAGTAATGCTAATTGCTACAATTAGATATCTTTCTCTGCTTGAGTCTCCTCCACTCAAGTTTCCTCCCCTCCTTGACCTTTTCTGCACAGGGAATTAGGCCTGGGACAGCACTGGTCTGGTTCGGGAGCTAATAACCACGTCCAGATAACTTGGGTGTTGGCCCGGGCCTGTTCTGATACAGGCCCTCCATTGCCTCGCAGCAAGGGAATGTGGATATATCTGCATTCCCTTTCTTGCCCTGGATGCTAATGGGGCTTATGTAGGGCCAGGCCCATTTGGCTGGGAAGAGTCTGGCTGTCCAGGCCCAGCTCCCCCCCAACTACAGCATCCTGGAAGGGACAGGCCCAATCAGCTCTGTGGCACTGCACAGCGCCATGGAGCTGACTGAGTCATTTTTTTTTCATTTTAAGTAACTGGGATTGCATGAATGAACAAAAATGCCCTATACTTCCGCAGAGCATGGGAGAACCTCACTACCTTAGCCGCCCCACCCAAAGGCAGAAATCTGGAGTGGACAGGGTGCGCTGTCCAAAATGGTCCCCTGTGAGGATGCAGGAAGCAGCAAGGCAAACTGCCCCATCACAAACACCTAGAAGCAGCCTGGTGTGGAGCTGCCAGTGCAGAATAGTTCCTTGATGAATTAGTGTGAGAGGCTGGTCCCTTCTCTCCAACCTTCCCTACTGAGGGAAGGAGATGGTAGGTAGGATACTCATCAAAAGTGAGCAGGAAATTGTGACACTGAACTGTAGAAGGAGAACTGTCATGATTAAAAATGAAAGTATATGCATTATAGTTTGCCCTGGGGAAAGGAATGTACTTTTGTTGTTGACATTTTTCAACTGCATTGTAACACAATGAGGAGTACATTTTTAAAAGGTTATTTCTTGAGTGAGAGGGAGGTGGTCGGTAGGTAGGGTATGTATCAACACACATGCCTTACGTTCTGCGGGAGAAAATCTGTTGGTCGTTCCTGGCCCTAGGGAGGCACGCCTGGCCTCGACCAGGGCCAGGGTCTTTTCGGTCCTGGCCCCTGCCTGGTGGAATGAGCTCCCGGGAGAGCTGCGGGCCCTGCGAGATCTTCCATCATTCCGCAGGGCCTGCAAGACGGAGCTCTTCCGCCAGGTTTATGGTTGAGGCCAAGGCTAACATCTATGCCCCCCCCCCCGGGACTTGGAATTAGGATTGGGGATGGGACCATCAGTATCTCCTCTCCACCTGCTAGTAGGGGGAGGGAGAAGTTGAGCCGATCTTGCTATGTTAGCTTGCTAACTATTAATTGGGGGATTGTAGTTATCGTTAACGGATTTTAATGGATTTTATGGGGTTTTAGAATGTTGTAACCCGCCACGAGCCGCAAGGGAGTGGCGGGCAATAAATCGCATAATAATAATAATAATAATAATAATAATAATAATAATAATAATAATAATAATAATAATAATAATAATAATAATAATAATATTGCCCAATACAAAAATCTGAAATTCAAGAAACAAAACTGAGTCCATACTCAGATTCACACTTTCCACTGGATCTTTCAAGAGAGGAGGCCCATCTAAAACATTCATTGGCTCTGCTTCTTAATGGGAAAAGAAGTAATGCTGTCCAGACTATTAGCTTTGAAATAATGACACAACATAGTTTGCATAATTATATTTTTTTTCTCACTCTCTAATTAATGTCAAGAAGTAGTATTTTATCCTGATCATTTTAGATGGGAAAGAATTGCAAATATCCAGGAGACTGAGCTCAGAAAAGCTATGAAAACTGCGAAGAAATACATTTGGATTGCTCTAGTTGAAATTATTTGGATCTAAAGATAATTTATTTTTTAAAGTCTCAGTGCTACTTTTTGTATCCCTAATATGAACACTTCCCATTTCAAAAGGAAGGCAAGCAACTGGTTTACCTTGTAAGAGCAGCATGTTTGCAAATGTGGTTAAAAGCATTTGCCTAATAAACCCTGAAAAGAATACTGAATAATGAGTTCAAACTAAATTTATGGCAGAAATTAATTTTGCCAGCAATTTATTTGTGAGTGCATTTATTGGTATGCATTTTAACAGGTATTCCAAAATTTAACATAATAACTTCATACCCAAGTAAAAGCTACAATATTAGCTAATTTGTTTATTGTCATTGGGGGAAGATACACATTTTATAATTATACACTGTTTTTAATCACAAACATTAGTCACACTAGTTAGAGAACCACATGGATCATAATTCAGAAAACCCAAGAGGTTTGATATAAAGCATTTATTTTAGTGGGCAGCAACTCCTTCACTTGCTTCATAAAAAATATTTAACTTTAGTTACAGTTGGATGAGCATGAACTGGCTTATAAACAAAAGTTCATCATGGATTTTGGTCAATTTTCCTTAAGAAAAGTTGTGGGAAGCAGAAGGTAGGGGTTTAAATTACATGGCACCAATACATCCCCAGCTTTCTGGCAGCTTTCATGGCAGCTTTTGGCTTGGTTTTACTGTCTTGTTTCATAGCAGTCTTGGGAGTGAACAAAATTTATTTGGATTACATGGCTACAGTCTATAGAAATGCTTTAAAGTCAAAGATCCTCTTGGAATTTTGTGTTTGGATTTTCTACGCCCCTCTGTAATTTCTATATACACTCACAAAGGCAGGAACAACTGGTAAATCAGTTTTGGTTCTTGCCCCAACCTTGTGGAATGAGCTCCCGGAAGAGCTATCAGAGTTCAGCAGGACCTGCAAAATGGAGCTCTTCCACGAGGAGTTGGGTTGAGGTTAGGCTACGGAAGATTGGGTCCCTCCTCTAATAGCCCCTAACAGTCTTTACAGCCCTAAATGCCCATCCTTCTTGGGCAACCTCCCAAAGTCTGTGGGCTGTGAATACTGGGACTGGTTGAGAAATTGGGGAGACTACTGATTCATTTCAGGCCACTGGGGGTATGTGTTTTATCCTGTTTTATTCTATTTTTGTTAACCGCCATGAGCTGGCATGGTCCGGGAATGGCAATCAATCAAAATATTAATACAATAAAAATAAGCATGTGTGCCCAGATCTGCAGAAAAATTTTCATCTAACCAATTTAATCAGACTTATGAGCATCCACAATGTAAAAGATCAGTCAGATGTGCATCAACAGCCACAATGACTGTGGTCAAAGTCTGTTTCCAGAAATAGATCTTTCTTGCAGGACCCAATTTTTCAACATTTACATTAAGTTTGTAAGACAGGAGTCAAGACCTGGAATATCACTAACATTGCCAAGACATGGCATATTTTTGCACACGCACTGTTAACTTCAAAATTCCAACACCTACCGGCTATATGAGGAACTCCACAAAAACTTGTTTCTTTTTATCTACCAGTAACTATTTTAGCCCTTTAATTTTGCTGCTATCTTTCTGGAGACCACGTTCAACTTGCTATGTGGTCAAGCAAGTTAACACTGAGTAAGTCTTGTTTGTGGTGGATGAGAGAGAACAGCTAAAAATGGGCCTGGAACTGTGGTCACCACCCAGATGAGATTAGTGATGGAGACCTTGGGAAACTATGCAGTATAATATTTCTGAAGATCATAAGGAATAAGATTTCAAAACTGTAATATCAGAATCAGAAGACCTTTATCAGCATACAAACCCTATAATAATGACAGTTTACTGCTGGGTTTTCTGTTCTAGTACAAAGTAATGAAATAACAATTCAATAACAATAGAAGCTGGAAGTTACAATGTATACATCTCTGGAAATTCCCTAACTGCTGGGTGAGTCAGCGGGAAATGAATCCAGGATGTGGCCATTTTGAGGGGTCCCAGTCGACTGGAAACCAGATGGAGAACTATCTCAGAGAACAAGTTTGCCAATAACTGGCTGGAATGTCTTCTAAATAACGAGTACATATTTATTCTCCTCAATTTACTGGTACTCTTCCATCCGACCAACTTCCTAATTTCTATTCATATCTGACTGTTCCTTGGTATAAGTGTGCCTTTATATTGGTGTACCTAAATGCTTCATCATCTAGAGTTTTGCAAGGGAGGTACGCAAGCCCAGTTTAAATATTCATGAGGCTCATAGCATCAGAGTCAGTTTAAAGATTTGCATGGCCCTTGCAGAGCACAACTGCCTGCCGGCATTCAATACCCCCTTGCCTGTCGTGGATTATAGTGCACAGGGAGGGAGTGGCGGAACAGATTCAGCCCTCAACCACTGATCCCTGCCCTGGATCTGGCCAGCCTGACTCACTCCTACTCTGCTGCCGCAAGCATAGTCACTCAAGAACCTCCTTCTCTGCAGCTTGACCAGCTGGGTACAGGTGATGTGGCTCCTCTTTGGTTTCTCTTCCCCCCTTTTATCTTACCTCCCTATGTCTCATTGGAACAAGGGAATTGCAAGGAAATGGAGCACATCATCAGTAGGGTTCTACCAATGAATGAAGTGGGAGGGGGGAAGCAACATTGACAGCATCTCAGGTGAATGAAACAAGTATGCAAGTATCATTCCTTGAATGTATAAAGGAATTCTTATGTATGATTATGATCTTTACAAAGCAGTTTGCTGCATTTCTTCAGTGATGCCTTTGCCACACAAATCTGGTTAATTATTTATCATTGCGGCCAAATGCTGCATTACTAAACTGTCTGATCATCTCAGTTTCTTTCACTAGCTAGTAATAGGCAGAACGCCTGACACAACGATAATCCATCCGATACAGCACACGATCCAATCTGGCATAAGTAAAAGGTGCTTATGAATTTTGTATTCACCAGCATGTGTCGTTGGGGAGGAGTCCCAGGTGTTGTATGAATGATATTATTCTTCATACATCAGTCTCCCAGCTTTCCACTTAATGCCTGTAGCTATTTATCACTTTTATCCATTCATGACTTTTGAAAATAATTTTCTTCAGGTGCATACAGCTAGAAATGATGTGAATGTGCTCCGTCTCCTCTCAGTACTGACATACCCTGTCCTGTAACTATACAATCCTCAAGAGAAACTGACCCCCACCCATCTTCCCAGGCCAGTCCCACCCTTTGGAGAGCGGGTCCAGGCTGGGAAGAGGGGAAACACAGTCGGTGGCAGCAAAGCTCAGAGCTGGACTTTGGAGCTCTGCTGTGGCCAAGCCCAGGTTGGTCCCCTTTTGGAGAGCAGGACTGGGTTGGAGAGCAGGACTGAGGTGGCGGCAGAGCTTTGAGGCTCAGAGCTGGGCCTTGGAGTTCTGCTGTGGCCTGTCCTGCCCTTCAGAAAGTGGAACTGGGCTGGGGAGGGGAGATGCAGCCAGCAGCAGCAGAGCTCCAAGGCCCAGTTCAGAGCCTCGCTGCTTGACAGGAGGAGGGCTGCAGAACTCCTGCTGCCACAGATAAGGAGGGGGTAGGGAAGGGAGTAGGAAGTGTGTGGGTGAGTGAGTGGGAGGGCCCAGGAAGAAGGTAGGTGGGAGAGGCAAGGAGAAGGTGTGTGTGTGTGTGTGTGTGTGTGCAAGAAAGGGAGGGGGAGGCACCAGGAAGTAGAGGTTGGTGGGAGAAGCAGGGGGGGAGTGGGGGAAGGAGTCTGTGTGTGTTTGTGTCTTAGAGGGAGGTTGATGGGCCAGGAAGGAGAAGTAAGGGGGAATGTGGGGAAGGTGTGTGTGTGTGTGTGTGTGTGTGTGTGTGTGTGTGACAGAGAAGGAAGAGGCCAGGACCAAGGAGTCCCAGAGCAGGCCCAGTGCCCAGGGTGTAAGCCCCAGCTGCCATAACCTAAATATGCTATTGGAGGCAAGAATAGTCAGTTATGTCTGCTCAGAAATATGTGTTGCTTCATAATTTCAGCTGCTATGTCCTCACTGCAGAAATCTGTCTTCAGAACCCAACCTCTCACAATTGCAGTGAGAATAAGGAAGAAGAAGATGACTGCTGAAGGGCTGCCTACACCCCCCCCCCATGAATTCTAATCCACAACTGTATGGATTACATTAATGCATCCCATTATGCAGTCTATCGCAACTACTGAGGGGCCCTTGCTTGGAGATGGAACAAACACGCTTTGATGAAATAATAAAACCAGTTTAATATGAAGTGCACACATCTACTGGCTGCGATCTCTGCCCTCTATCCCAGTATACACTAGTAAATTCTGTAAAATCAATAACATGTTTGTTTCTTAAGTTAAATCACCAGTTTATGAAATGGCAGGGGGAAATGGCAAACATCTTGACAGCTGCAAAATTTTAACAAGGCATCTCCAAAAGGCAAAATCAAACAAACAAGCAAAACCCTGATGGGGCCCAGAAAATAAGAGCACTCTTTGGTACATTGCCATAGCATCTAGTATTCTACGATACACTCCATTAGAATGGTCCTAGTTAATGAACAGGATCTTATAAGAATCAATCCTTGCATACTACACTCAGCACGGACTGTTTTTCGCTTCGCTCTGATTCTGGCCAAACCAGATGTGATGCTGGGAGTCCCATGAATAAGCTCCCAAGAAGTATGGTCTTACAAACGGATGTTACCCAACAGTGCTTCCTGATCTGAAATGTCTCCAGCACAAAAGTTAAAATACAGGAAATGATCAGGACATACGTAGTTGCTTGTGGAAACCATCCTGAGAAGGTTTACAGCCTATGTTATTCAATGGAGCTTACTCCCAGAAAAACTGTCCTTAGGATTCCAGCCTGTGTCCTATGTAGCTCAGCCCTTTGAGCTCTTTGGCCTAATAAGGTTGCCAGGCCCCCACTGGTCAGTGCTGAGGGATTGGGGAGGGGGGTTAGGGTCACCAGATCCAGGTTGGGAAACTCCTGGAGATTTGGGGATGGAACCTGGGGGACACAGGGACCTCAGTGGAGTACAATGCAGCAGAATCCACCCTCCAAAGCACTCCCATTTGCTCCAGGGGAACTGATTTCTGTAGTCCGGAGGTGAACTGTAATTACAGAGAATCCCCAGGTCCCATCTAGAGGCCAATATCCCAGCTTTGTCACTGGCTTCCCTCTCTAAAATGAAGGCAGAAATGGCTACTGGAATGCAAGTTATCAGCGCCCACTTAGAAGGCTCGAACCTTCTCTCCGAGTCTTTAGCTTTCTTTAGTGCTGTTCCTAAACACCATGCCTAATTTTTACCTCTTCCTCAGTCCAGCTTTTGTCATATCTTGCCTCTGACAAATGATAACACGAGCAAATTTTCAAAGAACACATTCTGTTTCTTTACTTTTGCATGTTTGAAAACAAAACAAAAACAAAACAAAACTCAGGCAATCACACCATCAGATGTTAACAAAACTAAACTCGAGCAAAATGGAATGCCCCACCCTTCATTTTAAGTTTTAAACATTCTTTAAAGCAACAACAAAAGCACTGGGCCCCCGGAGGGATACAATTATTGTTCTGAGCCTCTATATACATCAGTGCCATTAGCTTACCAGATAACACTGTGGATAGGGGGAGCAGTTTATTTCGGCAGCATCCCTGAGGCAAGCTCCCATATCTCACTGATTAGTTTCACTCAATTATGTTTTCTTAATTGTGCAAGCTTTTCTACAAGTTGCATTCTTGAGCCTTGGTAGGAAAAAAAATGAGCATCTACTACCTATTTTCTTCCTAGTCACTGCTAGAACTAATTCTGGTAACTGGCATCATTTAGTCTCAAAGCCATGCAAATATGCAAAGCTGTCCCAGCGAGGATCATCAGACATGCTTAAGAGAACAAGTACATTCATTTGTTATGGCTTTATATTATCCAAATGACAACCCCCCCCCCAAAAAAAATCCCTGCTTTGGCCCAGTGCCTTTCCACAGCCTCTCCCCTTGCCAAAAATATCAGAGTCCCAAGGAGGAAACGAAACACTGCCCCCTCCCCTGAAAGTTTCTTCTCTTCAGTGTAGCAAAGTCCTCCATACTGTTTGGGTCATGTTTTGTAAGTGCCTGTAGCACTTTTGAGAGGCTCCATGTCAGAAATCTATGTTGGACAGTTGTAGCTAATTGTAGCTAATCCATGTCTTCACTCAGAGATGGGGATGAACTGGACTCCGTCTGTCAATTTTTTTGGGGGGGGGGACTGTGACTTCTTTTCTTACACCCTGGCTACAGTCTGGGCTTGTGGAGGAGCAGCTGATCCACAATGGTAGGATCCACAATGGCAACATCACTCCCCCCCCCCAGGTTGTGTTCTGCCCATGGGCATTGTGCCCCTCAGGTAGAGGAAACATGGTCTCCTCCCACTGGGTGATTTCTTCCCCTCCCCACTCAGCCAGAATGGGGGTGAGGGAATTTTCTGCCTGCACGCCTGCAGACGGAGCTGGCAAGGATGAAGGCTGCTTCCCTGAATTATGCATAGATAGTTTCTGGGCTTTCACAGCCTCTTTTGCCTCCAATTGTTTTGATCTTCCCTTCCTTTTAGAGTCTGCCCCTGAGGCTGTTTTCCAATTAGTAGGGGAGATCTTGCATATTCCATTTGCTCTCTCTCTCTGACTTTTTTTTTTTGCTTTGTTTTGTTTTGCAGATCAAGGAGCTCAGTTTCTAAGTTCCTGTTCAGAGCATGCAAGGCAACAGGTCTGGAGGGGTCAGCTTACTAAGATTCCAGAAGGCATTCTAATTTGCATAGCCCTGCAAGGAGCAGTAGAAGGCATGACCTAGCCAGTATGGCAAACTTGGAGGGAACTTTGGCAATCTTTTCATTTGCTTTGCCACATTAAAAGGCCTAGTGGTATTCAACAAGCATGTGCCTGGAGGTCTGCACTGGAAGTTGCAAGTTACAGGGGATCTGAGATAAATCAGGATCCCAGTGCACATGGATCAGGGTCTCCAAACTACTTCCTCATGCTATTTTCCCAAACTGAAATAATCCTATGGAACAGCTACTTGTCCTGATGAGAAACCTCAGTGTGGTCATCAAAGTAAACTTCTCCAGTGTGTCAAATTGAGTCCCTAAGGTTATTTTGGATGAGGAAAAGGATGTGGAGTAGATGGGAGGAAGTTCCTTCTCTCTGCATGCCATGGTTCTGATGCAAACTAAGTACCACGTGCTTGGGAATTAAATTCCCAGCACAGAACTCCAGGCATGCATCTGACTTTGTGAGGGGTACATGAACTTTGTAATATTTCAGTCACCCCTTCAATGTGCATGCACAAACATGTCTCAGCACAGCCAAAAACTGTCTGGGACAATGCATACACAACAATGCAATAACTTAGTCTTCCCCTCTTAAAAAAAAAATCATGGATACAATGAAGATACTTTGTGTACCATGATCTCTCACTTTGCACCATGCAGGCCTCTCATTCATCTACATGGAGAAGACTGGGACGCTGGTAATTCAAAGGTTTCAGGATGTTCACTGAGTTTCATACTCAACAAGTACTAGTGAGAGCATATCCCAACTCTGTGTGTGTCTGGCTGGTGCTGCCTTTAGGTACCCTCCCATCCCAGGGAGCTAGCTGGAGCTCTGGTTGCCAACCATGGTCACATATAAGCTTTAGGAACTGGTTGGTTGGGGAATGGTATTGTTGGTGAGCTTCCAACAACAGCAGTACAGGGGACTGCCACAAAGAGAAAGGTCTCTGCATGTACAGAGGAAATGGAGAAGTTCTAAAAGCCCATGAAAGGCTGCAGCACTGGAGAGGTGCTTTTGATCTATTTCCTGTGTGTTGATCGCCTATGTTCATCTCCCTCTCTCTTCCTGATCAGGAGAGGTTGCCAAGTGATACTTGTTAAAGCAGAACTCTATGGCAGAGGTCCGCAACCTTCCGGTTGCTGCGGACCGCTGCTCCGGAGTGGCGGGAGAGGGCGGCCCGGGGCCCTGCGCACACGGGGCAGCCCCAGCGCAAACGCGTTTGCGCCGCTGCCATGCCGGCGGCTGCGGCTCCCTCTCCCGGCCCCTCCGGGCTGCCAGCCAAAGCGTCCGATTAGCTTGTGGCTTGGCAAGCTTCTCCCCCCCCCCCCATACAAGAAGCTTGCCGGGCCGCGAGCTAATTGGCTGCTTTGGTGGCCGATTTGCTCGCAGCCTGGTGAGCTTCTCGCTTTGGGGGGGCGGGAAGAGGGAGCTGCGGCCCAGCGCCAAGACCTTTGCGGCCCGGCACCGGGCCGCGGGTTGGGGACCACTGCTCTATGGAACAAGAAATTGGTTGCTTTACAGCAAGAGAAGCTTGTTGGAATGCCATCAGATTTTGCTTTAATAGACTCCTGGCGAAGCCCAGATGTATGAAAGTGGGCTGTGACGTAGGGGTTGCCACCTCTTCCTTTCTCCCAAAGTGATTCAGGGAGCTTCCAAGATAGAAAGGTTATTTGAATTGGGATGTCCCAGATCCTGGTCTGAATCTCTAATCACCAAGCAACACTGACTTTTGTGGGAAGTTGAATAGTAACATGCAGCCAGGCCTAGGTGTGTCACATATATTGGGTGGTAGCAATGTGCTCTGCTGCTGAGCCTGGTCCCAATATATCTTCCTTCAAAGGTCAAAACAGGCCTGGTAAGGGCCCTGCCCCTCTCTCTTGCTTTTTTACTGAACTGTGAGGTTCCCTGTGCATTTGGTATGCATAGCTTGCACTTTTGAACCTGCATGTGATTTCTCCCCAAAACAATTTCCTGGGGTATCTTCTGGGGGGGGGGCATAACTCAGACTCCCAAAGTCCAATCTGCACATAATGTAGGGCAGTGGTCCCCAAGCTTTTTATCACCAGGGACCAGTCAACACTTAACAATCTTAATGAGGCCCGAAGGGTTAGTCTTTTGCCGAGGGACATCACCGCCGCCTGAGCCCCTACTACGCTTGCTTTCCTGCCAGTGCCACTGACTTCCCACTGCCCACTAGGGAGGGCTGTCAGCAGCTGCCCAGCGCCACGCTGGGGGGGCGTGCCCCAACCATGGTGGCTGCTGGAGAGCACCAAAGTTGAGCTGGCGGGAGAGTGGCAGGGCAGCCCCAGAGGCAGCAGCTGGGGAGGAGGACGAGGAGGAGCCGAAGCCTGGTACCGACTGATCCACAGACCGGTACCGGTCTCCGTACCGGGGGTTGGGGACTACTGATGTAGGGCATATAGAGGAGCATGAGGGGAATGTCCCCTGTGATTTTGATGTATCTTGTCTGTTCTATATATTCCAGCGTCTTCACCTGTCATTTCCTCAGAAAGCACTGTCCTGGGGGCACTTTCTTTGCAGGGCTGTAACTTGGACCCTATGAATTCAATCCTCACCAAACTTGGAGAGCTGAAAGAAGAGAGGCTGTCAAAGGTGCCCTAGCATGCTGTACGGTATGTTTTGCTACATCACAAACCAATTTGGTATGTTTGGTGTCTAAAAGTTCATGATAGGTTGTGGCTCACAAACCAGGTGCTGTGTATGCGGCTACACTAACCATCCTTTAGAGGACCATGCTTGAGGTCCAGGGTAGGATTGAACCTAGTGTGGCGTCAGCCAATGGGCTTCAGGGATCTCCGCTGCAGGATCCAATGGTTTCAATCTACTCATTCAGGATCTAACCAATTGTGTATGACCACATGGTGATCCTTTGTCCTTGTAGTAAATAAATTGTAGGAATGGGTTTCCAGTGCAGTCTTGATACTACTTGTATCATGTTCTGACACGAATAAAGAGCTGCAATGATTCCAGCATCTGTGTGTTCCTGAACTCGCGGATCTAAAACCAGATATGCCACAAAATATGAATCAAAACAAACTGAATTCTCCTAGTTCATGCCCATTCCTCGTGATGATATCCAGCAGACTACGCACCCTATTTATAGACTACAGGGAATGAGTTTTCAAGGTAGCTCTTTGCATAGATAAACAAAGACATACCTCACTTAATCAACACTCTTCACCTTGCACAAACCCTGAACTTACTTTGAAGTTTAGAAAATGTTTATGGTGAGAAGCATGCATATACCTAGACTTTATGTACTGGCCTTGTTATCTTCCCTTATTGTAAAATTTTAACCTTGACAAATAAAACATTCATGGAAACTGAGGCAAAAAAAAACCCACTTTACAATGCAGAGGCAATAAAGTACAGTGATCCTGTTACTTTAATAATTGCTTAGAACACAGCATTTTACAAGTGTAGTTCTTCTGATCACTGCATGCATTAAGAACAGATCTTCTACACAGTTATTAAAGATACAGGAACACTATGGCCAATGATTACCTTCGTATTTATTTCATTCCTAACTGCTTGCAGCATTGTGAGCCAATGATGACAAGACACTCATATAGCTTTTAAAGTGCAAAACCTTAAGAATATCAAGCATCGTTTTTAAGTGTATGATTAGAGTGTTGTATTGAGTAACTTATATGATTAATGTTGAGCTCTGTCATTTCTTTCAGGTCACAGTATTCAACTTTGCTGGGAATAACCACTTGACTCTAATAAGCCAATGGGCTACCTATAAATGATAGATAAAGGTAAAGGTAAAGGTATCCCCTGTGCAAGCACCGAGTCATGTCTGACCCTTGGGGTGACGCCCTCCAGCGTTTTCATGGCAGACTCAATACGGGGTGGTTTGCCAGTGCCTTCCCCAGTCATTACCGTTTACCCCCCAAGCAAGCTGGGTACTCATTTTACCGACCTCGGAAGGATGGAAGGCTGAGTCAACCTTGAGCCGGCTGCTGGGATTGAACTCCCAGCCTTATGGGCAAAGCTTTCAGACGGCTGCCTTACCACTCTGCGCCACAAGAGGCTCATTGATAATATAAATGATAGATACATACCTTTAAATTATCTCAGTCTGAGCGTTTTCCTCTTTTAATGAGCATTACAGAATCTGGTTAGAGAGCTGAGTTCCAAATGGAAACTTTCAGAGTGTTCCTCAGAGGCTTTGGTGAATTTCTACCCTACCACCTTGATCTTTCTTTTCTCCTTTCAGCAAGGTTTAGCAATAAGCTACTCGTTATCCGATCTTTGGGTATATGCGTCACAGTAGTTTAAGGTAGAGGTGACAAAGCCAAAATACAAGGTCCACCACAAGTCTGCTGGGAAGGTATTGAACAGCTGAAAAGCAATGAAAGCCCTGCAGGCTCTGCTCTTAGAAATCCAATATCCTTCTCGGTACAGAAATGCTTCTTGGATTTGAGAACTGTCTATATCTACAACATGCCAATCTTGTCTTTAAAAGCACTTCACTCTTTCATAAAAATATATATATTAAAAAAAAAACTATTTCATAAGGGCTTTTCAAATATGTCTACCTTCACCCAGTTGGAATAACAGATAAAAGGCCACGGGGGAGGGAAGTACAAACAAACCAACAACATTCTTTTAAATTGGTACAAGGAAACCTCAGAGATGTAGACCAGAAGAAGAAACCAAAGAGTGAATATTACACACTGAACCTATGTATGATCCACAGGTTTTATTTATACCTCACTTTTCTCCCCAACAGGAACAAAAGGCATCTTACAACATTCTCCCCTTCACCATTCTAACCTCACAACAGCCCTGTGAGATAGCTTAGGCTGAGAGAGAAAGAGGCTGGTTCAAGGTCACCAACCAAGCTTTGGTTACAAATAGGAATTTGAAACTGGGGCTCACTAGATCTTACTTTAGCACTCTAACAGGTGGGAGAAGGAAAGGGCATTTGTGGGAATGGAAATAGTGCATCAGTTACTTAAGGGCATACAGCTTTATCCAGACACAGCAATTTTGCTATCTGTGTCACTGCAGCCTTATGACCTGACAAGAATAAGGGACCAATGAAAATCCAAAAAATCACTGGGGGAGGGGGGTTACTTAATGCACTGATTTGAACAAACCATTTGTTTTTTACTTCAAACATCTCAGACCCAAGATATGCAAAACTTATAGATGAAAATCGACAGGTAGCAGCAGTTACTAAAAAGTTCTGTGCAGATTTTAGAATTCGCCAATTATTGGTGAGTTAAGTCTTATACACTGCAGTATTTTAGTGTTCTTTTGTTAAGACATAGTCCTTCTGAACATGTAGCCCCACTGAATTTTATCTTATGCATGGGACTAATTTATATTATATTCTGATAAACTGGAAGATTTGGACTGGTCCATGACAGTAATCATAATGAAAAAAAAACTGCAGACATGTAACTATCTGTGAACAAAATTCCCTACCAGGATAACCTGTATATTCAGGGGTAGGTAGAAAGACTTTTATTGCATGAGGTCAAGGTCCTTAACAATATAATGAAAGATGCCTGAGCAGTAATAAATATCACAGTAAAAACACAACAAGGTTAAAATTGTCAGGACCAGGACATAGCAGAGAATGTCCTGGTCCTCAGGATAGACGTTCTGCACAAATCTTCTTGGCAGCCAATGCAAACGATGATGTCATATAGGTGACAATGATTATCATCAGATAACAGGTATTCTATCTGCCACTGAATGTGAAGGCAACCTGGCTAAAATGGCTGCAAGGAGCAGGGCATAATGAAGGAGAACCTCCAATTCCAGGACTACACAGATATATACTCACTGAGCAACTGGGGCATGCTGATAACAGCCAACTAACATGGTGGTTGCCATTGCTTGAAATCTGAGGGCTGGAAAAGCTTCTGGACCAACAGGGACCTCTGGTGAGATCCTGTTTGAAAAATTAAGAACTGATAACAGTTTTATTATCTAAGGTGGCAGAAATATTGACTATCAGGTCCTTATTTTTTAAGCCATCCAGAGTTAAGCCCTAAAAGTCAACAGTCAGAGTATGTTCTTGGAACAATGGAAAAGGGCTTATTATCCGAATTTATTTATTAGTTAGAAGACTACATGTCTCGTTCACCCATAATTTATGCATATGTGAGACCGTTTATGCACTGGAGGTTTCATGCCAGGCTGCAGGCTGGAGTTTAACCGTGGCAGGTTGCTCCATCTCTTCATAGAATCATAGAATCATAGAGTTAGAAGGGGCCATACCGGCCATCTACTCCAACCCCCTGCTCAACGCAGCCCTAAGCATCCTAAAACATCCAAGAACAGTGTGTATCCAACCTTTGCTTGAAGACTGCCAGTGAGGGGGAGCTCATCACCTCCTTAGGCAGCCTATTCCACTGCTGAACTTTTTTTACTGATATCTAGCCTATATCATTGTAGTTTAAACCCATTACTGCGTGTCCTCTCCTCTGCAGCCAATGGAAACAGCATCCTGCCCTCCTCCAAGTGACAACCTTTCAAATACTTAGAGGGCTATCATGTCCCCTCTCAAGCTCCTTTTCTCCAGGCTGAACACTCCCAAGTCCCTCAACCTATCTTCATAGGGCTTGGTCCCTTCCTGCACCCACACAGGGGAGCATTTGTCCCGGTGCATCTCATCTGTCCCCGATTTGTACTCCTGCATGAGAGCTGGGGCAGTGAAATTCCCAGTGCAACAGTCTGAGTGAGGTATTGCTACCCCTGGTCCTCTACTGCAATATATGAAAATTGTTCATGTTTGTTACACCTCGCCCCCCCCAAAAAGAACTCCCACGTGTGTATGTGTGTGATTGCATGTGATGACTCAATCATCCAGTAGCTATAAGACAAGTTTCCAATTGCTACAAGACAGAGGTGTTAATGCTGGGCAGATGTAGCTTAACTGCTGCTATGATTTAAGGAGTTTCTGATGGGTGGGGACTCTCATTCACTTGAAAAGGAGAAGCAGCTATGGGACTCAACAGAAGAGGAGGGGCAAACTGCTGATTGTTACTCATCATGGTAAGTGCCCAAAAATGAAAAACAGTGCCTTTTTTTAGGGGGGGGGGAGTGTTTAACATAAAAGGCAAACACTCATGGAGTTGTGCTCTCCTTCCTGGAATTCATAGTAATGACCCCAAAGAGTAATTTTCATGTATAATTTGGTTTTGGAATTCTGAGATGCACACCCTTATTACATATCAAATGCCATAATACATAGTTTCCATGCTGGCTCCAGCACTGTTGCTTTCATTTGAGCCAGTTGAAACCTTCTGATCTGAGCAAAAGTAATGTTCTACTATAAAAACACAGAAGATCATACTTTCCATTTCAAAATGTAGCAGCTGCAGCTGCAGAAAGCGCAGAACATGCACTAGCCGGTGCCTTAGTGCTCACACAGATGCAGTGGATTCAGGATAACAGGAATTCTTTATTCAGGGATGACTAATGGAGCCGGGGGGGGGGGGCTGCTGTAGGTCTAGGACAGACAACAGTGGAATGCTGCTAATCTGTCCCAGTGAGAAGTATGCCATTCTCCACGCCATATGGAGCAGCTTGGTGTAGTGGTTAAGAGCAGCTGCTTCTAATCTAGTGAGCTGGGTTTGATTCCACACTCCTCCACGTGCAGCCAGCTGGGTGACCTTGGGCCCATCACAGTCCTATTAGAACTGTTCTTACAGAGCAGCTCTTACAGAGCTCTCTCAGCCCCACCCACCTCACAGGGTATTTGCTGTGGGGAGAGGAAGGGAAGACTATTAGAAACCACTTTGAGACTCCGTCAGATAGTGAAAAGCAGGGCATAAAAACCAACTCTTCTTCTCTTTCCTCTTGACATAAAATACTTTTTTAAAAAATAGTTTGCAAATGCCATGCTTTGGAAGGGTAATGTTTGATAAGCCCTAAATCCATTCAGGCATGAGGAACAACCTGCATGTTTATTAGAACATTTACCAATGCTTTTTGGATGATTATGTATTTAAAACAGGGGAGGGATTATGACTTCACTATAAATATTTTCAATTGCACTTTTACTTGAACCAGCATATTTGTCCCTAGTAAATCTGTATAATCTGGTAGTTTCTGGTTTGGATGGCTCTGCCGCTCAGGCTGTTTTTAGCATCAGTCGAAGGGGCTGTATGTTGTGCGTGTGTGTTTTAATTTCACTAATGCAGAGACTAATGCCCTTGCTTACTGTAAGACTGACCTGTGGAAAATATGACCTTGTAAATGAGAGGCAGCAAACAAAATGGCAGTTCAAGCACACAGGCTTTCCTGTGGCTTCAATACCAGTCCTAAATACCAGTGATTAAACAAAAGTAACATAAGGCAATAGGATACGGCAGACATAAAAACTTCAGCCATCTGCTGGTTCATATGGAGCTCGCCCCAACTTGATGCCGCTAGCAAATGCATAATTTCATGTTTCTCCCTCAATCTCTCTAGTGCCTTCACTTATTCATAAAAATGTTGTGCAAATAATCATCCGAGAAGCAGAGCTGGCCATTTGTTTAATTTCCCTGTCAGTACAGAGAGAAAAGTTGCAAGAGGGGCTTGCTGCGACAGTCCCAATGAAAAGGCAGATGGGATCCAAAATAGCTCAGATGAGAGATTTTATTAGGCCAGCTGTGAAGGTAAAGTGTTTGGAAGCAACTTTTTGATTTTCAAAGAACACAGTTTGGTAAAATGCAAAAACGTGTCTTTTTTATTCTACCAATACTGCTGATCTGATAAAAATCCTCATCTAACCTGGTTAGATCCTATCAATGTAGGAAGACTTCAGAACAAAACACATCCAGATAAATCTTATCAAATCAACAACACACAATAATATTTAATACATCAAATAAAGTTTTACAAATCTCATTAAACTAAATACACTCATTAAACACACACACACAATACCATTGATTCATATTATGGATAAGATTGATTAAAACTAATAAGACACAATCTCTAATATGGTCTGTAAATTTCTGCTAATTCTACACAGACACTGGGGTTTTCCTGTTAGCAATTCCTCACCTATGTGTGGTCATCAGGAAATAGGATTATCTCCCTATTTCCAGCAGGGAATCTGAAGCATCATGAGATCTGCATAGTTGGGCAACAATCGATCTTCAAATAGTAAAGATTAGCTGGCCTGGAGAAAATGGGGTGCTTTGGTAAGGTGAACTCTAAAAGGCACTTTTAACCTAGTTGAGGTCTTTCCCCTCCCCAAACCACACCCATCCAAAATTTTAATCGAGAACCCCCCTGGTCAATGGTGTCTCGCTTTACCAATGTTAAAATCTGGTCACCTTACTTTAAATGTCTCCCGAGCCACCAAACAGCTGCTCCATGGGGACTCTTCTCTCTGCAGGATGATCTGCTGTCTGGCGGTTGATTCAGACAGATTGGTTCGCATTTTCAAGTTGGCTGAACTCATATCAGTGTACCAAATCAGTGATTCGGTTGATTCACATTTCAACAAATCAGGAAGACTTGATTCCAAAAAGTACCTAATCTTTTCTGGGTGCGCCTCCCTAAGCACAACAAACAAGGCAAGTCTGGATGATGGGGCTTGCCTCCTGTGAAATAGATTGAAAAACAAGTCCTTGGTGGACAAAAATTAGTCTTCTTTTACCCACAATGATGAAGAAAATCAACCGAGTGCACTAGAAAACTCCCTATCCTTACAGCAGCAAAATAGGAACTGGAGGGAGATATCATGTGATGCACTGGGTGAGAATTCCACATTTGTTTGGACTCCAACAAAATCTCCTCTTTGGAGTTTTGGAGCTAGAAAGAAAATGTCCCACATCTGGCCTCACAAGCACGGTCCCAATGTGGGACTTCAGGACAAGTGAGAAGATGTACTCTGATGACAGTACAAATATGTGCATGTCCTTATTCACTTCCTCCCAGCCTCTACTTGCAATACCTGAAAAAGATTTAATGACTCAGCCATCACATTGATACCAATCAGAATGCAAACTACTAATTAAGAAACCTGCTGCTGTTTTGTCTCCAGGCAGTTTTCAAAATTACTTTCCTTTGAAACCGACTTTCAGTTTTGTACCTTAAGATTCATGTCAATGTTATATTAACATTGATGTGTTTCAGCTTCATTCCTGAGAAACTAACTGTCTGACCTTCAGGTTTTTGAAACAATGCCTTGAAACATCTTGGAGACACCAAAATTTCTAAATTGATGTGGCTCTAAGAAAGCAGTTTTGAAAAACCCTTCACATATGCTAGATAGGGCCTGTACTTTAAAAAGAGAGAGAGAATCACCATGATAATTAGGTGTTTTCATGGGCCCCTGGAGAGACAACTGAAAATGAGATTTCATTTCTTGCCCAGATGTCAACCCACCCACAGTCTGAAAAAAGGGAAGCTGTTCACATTTTGCCAGGAACAATTAGTTACCATATACAAGATAACATATGACTCATGCGTCTTTCAGGACACATTATGCTAGTAAACACAGCTTGCATTCTCCAGGCTTCAATACAATCCTGACTGTCACTTCATACGCATCCCTCCTGCAATCCAAGGTGGCTTTGACTACATAAAGAGGGTACATTCTGTTCAATTCTGTTGCATCCATGATCTGTCCTTTTTATTTATTTAAAATCTGTTTAATTGTACCCAGCCATACCTACTCAGACTCTAGGTCAGGTTGTCAGACCTCCATACCTGTTGCCACTAAAAAATATCCCTCCTCCAGTCTGAGGTGAATTCACGTATGTAAGATAACACTCAGGGCAGCCAAAGGCAGCAGGAACAGAATCACAGTTCACTGTGGGGAGAAGAAACAAGGCAGTATCTCTGCTCCACTTAGTTCTCACCTGGCATGATGTATGTAGTTCTGCAGCTGTTAGGAGTCTGTCTAGGAATCCACAATTACTCAGATTAACACCTTGCTTGAGTGGAAATCATAGCACAGTCCTACAGCACAGCTTCCCCACACCCTACACAAGCTTTTATGTAATCTTTAAATGTGTGAGATAATCTTTCCAAGGCCCATGGTAGAAGCCAAGACGCTTAAATCCCAAGGATCATGAAATACGTGTTTAACCTTTATATACTACTAGGGGTAAAGCCCGTTGTATCCAGGAATACTACAGGCACTAGAGCTTGGTGGTGGGAATGGAAGGGGAGGGTTGTCCTGCATGGGGATCAAAGGGTGTTTTGTGGGGGGAGGGGTTGTAGTGGTGTGGTGGCAAATCTAGGGGAGCTGATCTCTTTAGTCTGGAGCTGAAATCCCAGGGTATCCCCAGAAGGAAATTATTCATCCAGTGGCAGGTAATTGGCATTAGGCCACCTGAAGTAGGGCCCTGACCTTCCTACGGCTGACTGCCGGCTGCTCCCTGAGACAAGACTGGAATTCTGCTGGTCCTCTTGAAGAGTGTCTGAAAGCTACAGCTGGTATAGAATGCAGTGGCTGGATTGTGGATTGGATTGAGTTGAAGGGACTGAAGTCTTGTTCAACATTCACAGGTCTCCATTTGGTTCTGGCCTCACACATGATCCTGCCTTATAATGAATCAGACCATCCATCAATCATGGTCAGTACTGCTTACACAGGCTGACAGCAGCTCTTGGCATACACCTTTTACATCAGCTGATCCTTTTTAATTGGAGATGTTGGGGACTGAACTTAGAACTTTCTGCATGCGAAGCAGATGCTCTACAACGTAGCCACAACCTCTTGATTTGAGGTGCTGACATTGACCTTTAAACTTTGCATGCCCTGGGGTCAATGTAACTTAAGGGCAACTCTCTCCCATCTGAACCTACCCACTCACCCTGATCATCATCAGAGGTCTTGCTTTGAGTGCCCCACCATCTGAGGCTAGATGGCTGATGATCCAAGAAAGGTCCTTCTCTACCATGGGACCACTTTGTTGGAACATTCCCTGGGGAGATTTGTTTGTTTCCCTCTTTTGATGCCATTCGTTAGCAGATGAAGATCTTTTTGTTTGGTCTGATATACCTCCAGCAATTGCTCTTTGCCACCCTTCGAGTGTTGGTTGCTTATGCATTTTTAATTGAATTTCATAATTTCAGCTGAATTTTAATTCTGTAAATGTTTTAATTTTTTTAAATGTTTGCTGCCTTTGGACCATGTTTGGATGGAAAGGTGGCATAAGTTATATTTTTAAAATAAAAAAAAGAAGTGCAATTGTGTGGGTTGTATGTCCTTCAACCACCCTATGTATGATTGCCAGCTTCCCTAAAGCTGTCATCACTGCTGCAAGTGAAGAGGCGAAGACAGCAAGGAATGTTTGCTTTCCCCACCCAATGTGCCCACAGGGATTCTGGAGTTCTCATCCCTGACATTTGTCCAGGTACTTTAAGTCATTAAACTGTTGCTGATGAGCCTAAGAAAATAAAAATGAAACAACAGGAGATAACACAAGTTCTGGTTCTCTGTCCCTGTGCTTATATATATAGCCAGTTTGATGTATTGGTTAGCAGACTTCTAATCTGGTGAGCCAGGTTTGATTCTGCACTCCCCCACATACAACCAGCTGGTGATCTTGGGCTCACCACAGTGCTGATAAAGCTATTCTGACTGAGCAGCCTCACCCACCTCACAGGGTGTCTGTTGTGTGAAGAGGAAAGGGAAGATAATTGTAAGCTGCTTTGAGACTCCTTCAGCTAGAGAAAAGCGGCATCTAAGAACCAACCCCGTCCCCCTCTCCCCCCTCCTCCTCTTCCTACTATGAGGTAGGTAAGGTTGAGGGATAAACTACTTGTTTGGGTTTTTATAGAGTTGAATCCAGATTTCCTGGGTGACCCAGACCCATCTTGGGTCGCCCACACAGCTGCTGTGGGAAATGGCTATAAAAAAAAAGAAAAAAGAAAAATAAAGAGGCCAAATGGGCTTGGAACACTACTGCATAGGGAAGAAGGCCTGTTGCCTTCCCTCCAAACCCATTTTCCTGTGTGGAAACATTTTTTCCTGGTTTTACTGCTCCATGCGGAGTATTCTGTTGACATGGGACAGCAAAAATGGGAAAAGAACTTCCCCACAGCGCTGTTTCCATGTGGGAAATGGCCTGGGGAAGGACAGAATCCAGCACCAACTTGTTAAAAACCTGGCAGTGTTGTTTGACCCTGAGATTACATGATGTGTTTTTTAATTTATTTTGACACTTATACCCAGCCCTTCCTCAGAGGTTCAGTTCAGGGATACCCAGCAAACCTGCATGAAAAAGCATGGATTCAGTCTTAGTTAGGCACCCTAGCCACTATACCACACAATCACTTTCTGACAGGAAACCATTTTAGGAATGGCATACACCTCCTCCCTTAAATTGTGTACGGCAACATGCAAACATAATTCTTTCCACACACTCATGTATAATCAAAATACAACACATTAAAAATAGCTAGCTGAGAATACAAACACATCCTTCAGCATTAAAGATAAGTAACCGCTGCAACAAACTTCTGCTAGGATTGTTCACTCTGGGAACAAACTTTACAAAGACTGAAGCTACTTCCAAAACTTCTATATGAAGGAACACAGGATGGCTGTGAGGAACATGGTGTTGCTTCTTTGCTGCAGTAACTTCAGGCTTGGGAAAGGATGGGCTTGAGGAATAGCTGCCACAGGTGATATATTTAGCTATCCACTCAACAGGTGAAATCAAGTAGTAAAAAGTTCACCTTAAACTGTAAAGTTGGCAAGATCAATCAATCCACATGGTCGATGTTAGGGTTGTGCGTCCAAAGCGACCATTCCAGGCCGACGCAACCAGTGCCGCAGCGCAGAGGGGGAGGAGAGGCACAGGTGCTGGTGTTCAACCTGATGCCTGCACACATGCCAGAGCTCCGCACCTATGTGTGTGCACCAACTGACGCGCCCTCCCCCCTGCTGCATGGTGGTGGCTGCGTCAGCATGTAACTGCCACTTCAGATGCCGCCACACACAACCCTAGTTGGAGTTGCCTTAATGTCTGGGGGTCTGCAGGCGTATGTGTTATTAATCAGAGATTGTACAACTTCAGCCCTCATTCAGAAACACAACAAGCTGTGTAAAGGATAATATCACTGATACCGGAAAACAATAAACCACCGAAGCTACAACAACCGGAAAACAATAAATCACTGACGCTACAACATGGGCAATAAATATTCAAAATGGAAGGTTAAAGAAAAGGTGGCCTTCTTCTACAGCACCACTTGGTATTTAGGTGGCCATGAACCAACAGGTTGCTTACAGTTCTTGCCTTTGTCTCTTAGGAACAGAATCTGCGAACTACACCTACCTGTGACTGTTTACACAAGAGTCTCTTAGTATGGTCCTAGACAAACCCAACAAGATGTGAAAGATGAGATTTCCCTTTTTTTTTTTTTTAAGGCACACAAAACTGTCTTTGCCAGGGCAAACTGCACATTCAGAGGGAAGTTCTGAATCGCGGAATTGGCATGAATTGGCACTCTCTCATTCAGTGGTTTCTCTGGAACTTCAAAGCTGCTACGTGAGATTAAGGAGAACTCTACACATGGATCAAATTGTTTCTTCTGTTTTGGCTCCTCAGTATCTTTCAGGAACTGAAAGCAAGTTGAAGGAACTGAAAATCTGGAACATATCCTACCTGATGACTCTTGGATTGGCACTTCTATAAATGCAATCAGGATTTCTTTTCTCACAAGCAGAAAGCCAAGTTTCCCTACCATATTTAGCAGTACAAGGCATTAACTGGACTAATTTATGTATCCTGCAAGCTTGCAAATTAAACAAAAATGGTAATTCACAATATCATACATTCAGTCTTTCAACTGCACCTTATTTGAAATGCTGAACACTTTCTTGCTATTTATTTGTTATCCTTTCCATTCGGCCATCATCTGCTCATTTAGAATTGCATCCATCTGGATCCAGCTTTACACAATGGAATTAGAAAGCAAGTCTCTGTAATCCTTGAAGAATTTACTCAACCTGTGCAACAGCTTATCCTGACACTTATGATAATAAGTGACAAATTCAAATGCTGATGTCCCAGGAAGTGTTACATCACAAATTTCCAAGTTGCGATAAATCCATTGTTTCATCTATTCTCCAGCGACTTAATGACAGCTCTTTCACAAAACATGTATATCCCACACCAATCATTACACTAAAACAAATATACATAAGCCAATATCATCAAGATCAAAACCCCAGATTAATCTGTTGACTTGGTCATTTGGAGGGGTTTAAATAACATTCCTAGAACCACTGCTCTACATGGTCAACAACAGAACAGAAAATGCCACCAAGGAGGAGGTTTATCAGACAACAGAGAAGAAAATGAACCCATCTGGACATGTGCAACATTCTAAGTAATTTATCTCAGTGTGTTGGATCCAATGAACTATATAAGGTATAGCTTCCCCCTCCCCCCACCCCAAGCATCTCATAGTAGATGTGGCTGGGGGTCAACAGAGTTTCAGTGGAGTCTGATGCTATGCAATGGGCTGCTCCTGAGCACTCTTACATAAGCTCTTCCATAAATGGAGCAAGAACAAGCTGAGGTCTACCGATTATCCCTTCTTACTGGAGGAGCTTTTGCCACATTTCACATCCTTGATGATTCCCAGTCATCGGAACTAACTTATTAAGGCTGTGGAGCAGAAATCTATTCTGTGCACTCATTCTGTTCACTGGATCCAGATCAATATCTTTTTCCCAATAAGGATGGGTTTTGAGTCAACTGTGTTCCTTAAAGAGTTTTTCTTCTTCTCTTTAATCAGAAGATAGACCTGTGTTTTAGGCATTTGAACAGAGTTTTACAAATTACCATCCTCTTGTGAGCAATTGGTTGAACTACCATGAAATGAATAATACTATTGGCATATATATGCTACCATTTATAGATTTATATGTTCTTGTAATTTCTTTTGTTATATTAGTCATCGGAGGGTGGGAAATAAGGAGAAGGATTTATTCTGAATCTGTTGTTCCGTTGTTATGCTTTTTCGTCATATAATGTGTAATTAAAAAATTAAACCATATATAGGTCAGTATACATTCATAACAGCATAATGGTCATACAATAATATTGTTTTTATATATAAATTCAAATTGATTTTAAAAGGAAATTTGTTTGGTCATTGGGTTGTAAAGCCACTAGTGGAAGCACTCTAAACCAGCAGATGGAGCCCTCCTTCATGTAAGAGGCTCAAAGTACCTCTACTAAAAGAACAAAACTGCAGGATCCAGCCCATTAATACTACCCAGTGGAACTCTGTACATTTGGACAAGCCTCAATGAATCTCAAAGCAACTAAGCCTCCAGCCAAGCAGAAACAGCCATTATTCCCAATTCTACAGAACAGCTCTGAAAAGTAGCCTGAGAATAGTCACATCTAGATTTACCCACACAGCAATGTTGATATTGTAAGCATATTTTCAGTTCATTCATCCTCAGATGAAAAAAAAACAAAACATGTCTGCAAGCTCTTTTTGTCAACATTAGCACATACCATACATATGAAACATAACAGTCTGTTCTTATAACTGCCCCAAAGGAATAACTACCCAAGGGAGCTATTAGCCCAGCAATTATCCTAACAGGTGGGAATACTGCTCTGAGAATTCATAGCAGTTAGGATAGACCTATTTCCTCCTTTCTTGCCTGACTTCTGACAAAATTAGATAGCACATAGAAACAGACTTACCATCATCATTCTGGGCCAAACAATCCATGAAGACAAGAGAAACCGCAATCCCTATTGCTAACCATTTTGAGAGACAAAGCTGCTGTAACATTTTATGTCACGCTTCAGTCAAGGCAGATCTGAAAAAGAGATGAGGGGAAAGAGAGAGAGAGAAAACAACAATGTATATGTTGTCTTTAGCCAGGATGTGCAGTTCCAACACAAAACATACTGGCATTGCACAATTAATTGCCTGTTTAACCCCACAGTATCATTGACTATGTGTCTGCTTTTAAAGTATTTTCTTCTTTTTAAAATTAACTGACAGCTTGTTCTGCCCTTCTCCAGGGCACATGACAGAAGGATGAAGACCCAGGAGGAAAACAAGGAACATGTCTGACACAAAGCTGGCACAGGGTCAAGCTACACACTTCATGAGGACACATGAAGCTGCCTTATACAAAGTCAGACTCAGGGCCAAACTAGAAAAGGCAGCAGACATCCCTGGATCCCCCCCCCCCAGAGATGTGCTGCTATTTTAAAGAATTGGTTACCAACTGGACACTTCTTTACACTTCTTTACACTGCTCTACAGACGTTCAATTCTGGTAATCTGGAATGAGGAAGGGATCCTACCTCTCCCAGATTTTTCTAATCTGAAATATATCCAGGGGCATGGCCTGTATGCTTCCTAGTACCATTTCAAGTTTGGAGGGGGGGGGACTGTTCTAAGGGACAGGTAGAATCCCCTCACCCCTCCACACTATAGTGGTCCTGGTTAGAACAAGATCCCTGTGGCATTATTAAGGAGTTCCTCTTTAGGGAGTTCCTCTCTCTCTGTCCCCTAGGGATGGCACCTCATCTAGTTTGGCACTCAGAGATGTGAGGGGGGAGAAGACACCCTGATTTTTGTCCAAGGACTATTGGTGGAAATTTTGGAGACCAGTGGAAACAATTCTGATTGGGAATAAGTGAAATATGAACACTCAGGTTGTGCAGTATTAAGGATTGTTTAATCTAAGATAAACCACCTTAGAAAATAATTCTTGACTACACTGCAGACATTTAGAACATATTTTCAAGCACATGTCTCATTCAAAGCAAACAAATCTTGGGCACAATTATTATTAATAATATATAACATAATAGAAGATAATATACTATTGAAAACGTCCAGTTGTTTAGGCATTATAAAACCTAATGTGATCATGAAATGTGCTATTAGTCCTAGAGTAACTATGGCTGTATAGTCATCTTTTCTGAAATCATATTGCCTCTCCTTTTCTGAAATCATATTTCCTTGAGCACACCCAGCTTCTAGGACTTTATGTCACAACAGGGACATTGAGAATCCCACGTATATCAAACCAGAGAACCGTGATCAGACTATGAGCAATAAAATGTGGTTGCAAGATTTAACAATGCAATTTCCACAAAAATCCTCTTTGAAACTGATAAATGCTCCTTGCTTATGGCTCTTCGTGATCCCAAATGCTCAGGCCATTACCATTTTTTCAGGATTAAAACCTGATATTCCTTTCCTGGGTATCCCTTATAACGTGGACCTGCCCTATAATCTAAGGAGCATGGTGCTGTTGTAGCAATGACTTCTGAAATGTGCTTCTTTTCCTCCAGATGCTTGTTAATGCACTTGCCCTGTGTTGTGTTCAGATACAGCCCACCATGCCAGACTTGAGAAGCAATGCATATTAGACAACAACATCATATGGATGATTCAACTAATTCTACATACAATGCTGCACTTGAAGCCATGACAAAGAGCCTCCATGTGGATGTATTCTGTACAAAACTATGTCTTCAAAATAATATACTTTTCTTAAAGTTATATTTTCTATTTTCAACTTGCATTTCCCCCTACCTTGAAGACAGCAAAAATTAAGGTTTTTTTTTTCATAAGACTATTTTACCTACTTTTCTTTCTGAAGGCAAACTTTTTTTTAAAAAGGTCCCACGCACCTTAAGGCTAAAAGTAACTAATTGGAGCAAAACAGCTTTGGAAAACCCAGTTTAAAGTTTAATTAACCATGAGAGGGCAGCATTTTATCCTTTAAGCCTTAAATGTATATGAATCCTTAATGAATGTCAATCTATTCATCTTCATCCACCAAAATGAGTTCAAGAGCCTATATGAAAGGGAATCGTAGATTCATAGCACAGAGAATAGTACTTTGCAGTTATTTCTGACGTTAGTATTGAACATTCACAACTGTAAATGTATAAAAAGGCATTTATACTTTAAACTTAGTAAGTAGTGCAATTTTATATAATGCATTTTATATTAAAACTTAAGAACAGCCCTGCTGAATCCAACCATCTAGTTCAGAATCTGGACTCGCGCAGTAGCCTACTAATAAAGCTTATACTTTATAACTATGACATATATTTAACTTTCCTTCAATATTTCCACTGTCACCTCCAACAACAACAAAATCCCTTTGATGGCTTCAAAATTTCTAGCAATTTTACATCAGACCACTTCCCTGACTTGGATAGCTGAACCTCATCAGATCTCAGAAGCTAAGCAGTGTCAGCCTTGGCTAGCAATTGGATGGGAGATCACTAAATAATACCAGGGTCATTACACAGAAGCAGTCAATGGCAATCTACCTTTGAATATCTCTTGCCTTGAAAACCCTACAGGATCACCATGTATGACTTGACAGCAGGAAGGAAGGAAGGAAAGCCAGACCACTGCTATATGAAAGTGAGTATTGTCTGCTCTAGCTGGCAGAACTCATCAGGTGGAGATCTTTCATATCAGTCATCATTTTAATTGAAGAAACCAGGGACTGAACCAGGGATACTCCTCATAGAAAGCAGGTGTTCTACCCATTGAGCCATAACCACAAATAATCAGATCTCCTTACATTTGGGATTGGAGAAGAAGAATTTCTCAAACTTAATTGCTCTGTCCCTCAATTATTAGTCCTGGGTAAGTGCAACTTTTCCACAGTAGAGTAAAAGCCAGGTTGGAAAGGAAGACATTTAAATTGAAAAACAAGTAAGAGTGGAAAAGTGGAAAAACAAGTAAGAGTGGAAAAATGGTGACTGGAAAAGGTTTAACTCTCCTCACTCAATGCTCCTCCAGCACAAGCAGTACCTTCCTGCTTCTAAGTGAAAGAGGAGGAAATTAGCAGATCTGATCATGGACCTCATGTATAATAGGCATTTTGAAGCAGAATGGCTGTGAATATAAACTGAAGTCTAAAGAATTCTTCCTTTCAATCTGTTCTCTCAGTAACAAATTTAGTCAAGGTGCTGTTCTCTCAGCCATAAACACCTATTTTTACTAATTGAAGCCTACACAAGGCTTGGTTAAGACAGATATTATATGGGGAAAGCCTTGAAGATATAAAATGAGAAATTGTTGTGTAATGGCACCACCTTGTAATTAACTCCTTGTGAAACCAGGATCAATTAACTTATCAAAAATGTAGATATAGAAAACTGGATGGGAGGAGTTTAGGTAATGCCAACAATAATGTATCTGGCTCTAGAGTTTATTTTAAAGACCCACAATAAAACAATGCATGGAAAAAACAACAACAAAAGGGAGGGGGAGCCAAGACATAAGATGAAGGAACATAGAATTATGTACTAGACACAATAATGTACATTAATATACTGGACACACACACGTCTATTTAATCTAGCAGATTTAACCCACTGTCAACACTGTGTGATTGCATTTTGTATTATGGCGACACAAGAAATACCTTGTTTTATTTCTGAGCCAAACAGATTCTCCTTCCAACTACCCAACTCAAGAGCCTTCAGCATCAAAACAATCTGTTCTGCCTTCAATCTGAAATCATTAAAGTCACCACTATCATTTTACTTCCAGAAGTCAACTTTTCTTATCTATGCATTTGCACAGTATCATCTTTTGACACTTATTGACATCACAAACAACACTATCACGTTAAGATGTTAAAGCTCCTCACTGGATATTTCATACTCGCTTTATATTCATTGTTCTCAAAGGGACATGAGATCTTTTAAGGGAGTTGAGGTGGAAATAAACAATATTGCCATAAAAAACAGAGAAAGGCAAGCACATCTTTTAAAACTTGATTTGTAGTGAATCGGGTGTGTTTGGGGGGGGGCTGTTACTTCAACTGGCTATATCTTCTGAATAAATTAAGCAGCTAGATAATGCCAGAAAACATGATATATTAGACGTAAAAGCCGGGGTATTTTTCAAAAGGAAGCCGAAGAAAAAAATATACATAAGGAAAGAAACAGAGGCAGTCAAAACCGATTTAAAGGCTTAAATCCTGATAAGCATTTTTATATTACTGAAACTATAGTTCATCCTCATATAACAGCCATTCTATAAAATAGACATTTCAATTTTCCTTAGGTACACACCTTCTCCAATTTGAGAGGCCTGAATGCCTTTTGTTATCATAGCGATAACTTACTATAATACAAGATTACCCAAAGTGTTACATCTATATGTGAACAAGGGAAGCTGCCTTATCCTGAAACAGACCAATGGCTGATGGCATCGTCTGCTCTGAATGGCAGTGACTCATGGGGAGAATGGTTCTCTGATCCTTTTGTGGGAGGTACAGAAACAGAACCCAACATGGCCTTTATGCAGGACTGCTGAGGATTTTTACAGGTCCCAGTTCCAGGACTGCAAGGCATCATATGCAAACCAACTTGGATTGCCAGATCCAAGTTGAGAAGCTCCTGGAGATTTGGGGATGAAACTTTCTTACTGAATAAAGAACTACAAGCTACCCCAACTGTAAAATGATTCTCAAGTATCTCTTCTTCCATTATAGCCTGGTACTCAGTTCATGGCCTAAATTATCACATCTTGCCCATTTTCCTTCCTTTCTAAACCAAAATATTTTAAAGAAGGGAGATAAAGGGATGGATAGATGGGTGGACGGATGGATAGAAGGAAGGAAGGAAGGAAGGAAGGAAGGAAGGAAGGAAGGAAGGAAGGAAGGAAGGAAGGAAGGAAGGAAGGAAGGAAGGAAGGAAGGAAGGAATTTGCAGTGAAAGGGGGGGGGGTTGAAGGGAGAGCGAGTGGTGAGGGGGCCAGCTGGTGAAGAGGTCGAAGTAGAGATGGGTGGGAGGGTGGGTGTTTGGGGGGGAAGCAGTGGCTGAGCGGGGGGAGAGAGAGACAGAAGGTGAAGAGAGAGAGAGAGAGAAAAGGGGGAAGGGTAGGAGACGTGGGGGGTAGGAGGGGGGAGGTGAAGGGGCCACTGGGCGGGGTGGGCGCCCGTCCCCCACCCGGCTCCTGGGCTGTGCCCCTCCGGCCGCCAGGCTGGGGGCCGTGGCTGGAGCTTCACCCGGAGCCTGCAGGCCAGGCTCGGGGCTTCCGGAATGGCAAAAAGACATGAAAGATAGAAATTTTTCATGAAAGATAGAGTTGTTATACATTATATACATGATATAGCTTATACACTTTATAATAAGGATATTTTAGTAATAACCCCCTTCTAATCCAACATTTATTATCCTTTTAAGTATTTCAAATAAGGACCCCATTGTTCTTGAAAAACGTCTTCAGATTTCGCATTGACCATCAGTGTCAATTTTACCATCTTGGCCAGATCTGCCAATTTATACAGCCAGTCTTCTATCAAGGGCAGTTCTTGCACTTTCCATTTTCTGGCCATGACTAATCTAGCTGTTGTCATTGCATAAAAGAATAAACTTCTGGTTTGCGTTGGGAGGCACTGCGGTGATAAACTTAGTAACATATATTCTGGTTTCATTATGAAGCTAAGACTCCACATTTTCTGCATGATAGTATGAACTTTAGCCCAATATTTGTATACTCTTAACACATTTCCACCACATATGATAAAAATAACTGAATTTATCTAGACATTTCCAACATTTATTACAATTCTTTGTAATTTTAGCAATCATTTTTGGTGTTACATACCAGCTATAAAACATTTTGTACCAGTTTTCTCTAAGAATTTAACTGTTAATGAGCTTAGGAATTCTAAACCATATATATTCCCATTGTTCAACTGTCACATTCGTCTCAATATTTTGCACCCATTTAATCATACATGGTTTTACCTGCTCCATCTCAGTCTTGTTTGAAGGACATTGTTGATGTGGAACATCTATTGTTGCGCTCCCTACAATGGAAATGTAGATGGATGTGACATCTGTTATCCGCCTTAGGGAGCACACCAGTCAATGGCCCACAGCAGCAGTGGTATCACCAGAGCAGTGAGGACTAGCACTGAGGTGCATTTGTTGCTCTGGTGCCGCCACTGCTGCCAGTCATTCAAGGCTACTTCCACCATCCGATGAGCAGGAGCAGCCTTGAGTAGCATCCAGTCCTTGATCACTTTGGCCCATTATGCACGGCCACCGAAACAGCGATTTCAGGTCAAATGGAAAACGCGGAGGGGGAAGAAGCAAAGCAAACCGCTTATGCACAGGACGGGACGCAACGGCGGCAAAACCCAGAGTAACAGATTATGCATGCGGCGACCCCAGCGCAGCTTCTGGTTGCGCCCCGGTCACCCAGAAGCTGCGCTTTCTTCCGCGTTTCGTTAACACGGCTTTTTCAGCGGCATGCACCGAATCTGCTGCCAGGTGCGGCCGGCACCATGCGTTATCGGTGATTTTAGTCGCTACCATTCTACCCCGAATGCGCGCTAAAACCCTCATGCATAATGGGCCTTTGTCAAGCCTGGTTTACTCAATGTAGGGCTAGAAGTAGCTTTCATCTTTACTTGCCCATTCCTGCTTTTCATATCTTCCCTCCCTTCTACTGTAGCTAATAGGTTGGCTTCAGCTTTGTCCTTGGCCCATCTGACCTGGCCCTTGGTCCTTTGCCTGGGCTACTGTTGTGTGGGATCTACTGTGCAGGTTGCTAGGCTCCCTTGGATAGGTGCTTGTCTTTTTTTTTTTTTTTTTGCCCTCAGGGGCTGCTGAGGCTTGATTCCAGCAAGTGCTGTAGTCTGCTAACCATGTCTGATCATGTCATTGGCCTTTGCAGGAAAAACCTGGGCTGACTCATTCCCAAGGCAACTGCAAGCTTTTCCCAGCCCAGCTCACTTGTTGGCGGTTGTAGTGGTGGCGTCTCCTACCTCTAGTTAAGTGTCCACTGGCTTTTTGGTTTGGCCCACTTCTCCTGGCTCCAGGAACAGCCTCTCCATGGCCAATGGGAATTTGGCTGGCTTCTGACCCTGAACATTATGGCTTATCTAGACTTCTTTTTAGATCTGTAATTCTGTAATTGCATTCCCTGGTGTAAATGTTTGCTACAATTTTAACATAAGTTATGTTTCTTTTATATACTATAAAGGCAACTGTTCTTTAAAAAATCATAATATTTAAAAGCACCTGTTCTTTATTAAACACCAACAGGCCCTTCAGGTGGCAGCATTCACAGCAGCTAGTCACAGTAGCACTGCCTTGGTTAATGGTTTAATTATCTGTGTTGAGTTAAGCAGTGTATATTAAAACAGGAAATCACTTTTATTCTGTTATCATCACTATCGTTTTATAAAAACTTCCTTAAAGCCTTTTATGTCTTGCTATATCAGGCATACTCTTATAACATTTTACTACTTTATTTCAGGAACAGGTGTACTGAATTAAAACAAACCAAGCCAAAAACAAACAAACAAACAAAAAACAGGGGTACGCAATACTAATTGTCAAACTCAAAATATTGATTGTATATGTTTGCTGTGAAGGTTACAAACAATCACAAAGCTGCATTATTATCAGCAGCCCACCACCATCGTACTCCCAAGGTGACCATGATAGCCCCAACAATCCACAAAATATAACTCTGTTTCTTTTCAGGGAACTTTATGAGTTTTAATAGTGCATATTTTAAGAAGTTCCAGCAAAACTAAGTGCTAGAATCTGATATTTGTCATCCAGAAGGCAGCATAACATAGCTATATATATAAAAAACGCTTCTGAAAAGTCACAACGTTCTATTGTCAAAAAGATAATGGGAAATTATCTGGGAAGGGAGGTCTGAGCTGGGAGCAAAGGGAAAGAACTGCCTTGCAGGCGAGAGTCATCAGAAAGCAGTGATATATATCTTCCTCCAGGGCAGTATTTCAGGCTTCCAAGGGTGCAGTCTCTCTTCTCCACAGGGAGAACAATGTCACCCTCACTTCAGGACATATCCTGTATTAAGATACTAAAGTTTCTACCCACTGATGTTCCTAAGGGTGTATGTTTTTAAAAATTATTCTTACACAGCTTTTGTTCCAAAGAGGATCCCTGGCCATGATATTCGGAAAGTCTGACTTTCTGGTCTATTTTCTAAAGACCACCATCCATCTCAAAAGCATGGAATGCCTTCAGGGCATCTGTATCATCACTGTAAATTCTTCCCTGGGCCTCCCGTACTAAATCTAGCTGTTACCAATTGCAGCAACACTGCCCAGAAAGTGCTACACAAATTCGAGGATAAATTTTCAGAAAGGATTTACGTTATCATCTCCCCTATAAATACCAAGTTTATTTTCCCCACTACACTCACTGGCTGCAAGTAAATTAGGGGGGGGGGGGAATAGAAGGAATAGTATTTTGCACAATAAAGAGTGTATAAGTAGGACCTTACCATTTAAATACTACTCCTCTGGCAGAAATGCATTCTAAATAAGGTATATGCATTAGTGGCAGGAGAACAGGGGATTTAGTCCTCAATGGAATTAGTTATTCGGTAAGAAGGTTAGGTAGTTTGCTCACAAGACAAAGATAAATGGTTGTAATGACAACCACCTGATTTGCACACACAAACTGTACCAGGAGGGGCTTTCCCAAAGAGAGAATGCCTCCCTACAGATAGAATATCATTTCAATGCCAACAGGAGAAAGGGAATTGTCTCAAAGGCAACTAAATCAATATAGTTGTTTTGCTAGGGGACATTAAGAAGAAATTACACCAAATATATATTTGTAGGCTATAATGAATCATATAATGAATCTTTGAATGTCAGGCCCTATAAAGGTTTTATGTGTTTTAACTTTGTACTATCAGAGAGATTGTGTGTATATATCGGGTGTCAATTTAGTGCGCCTAATAGCTCAGCAAACAGGAAATCCATTACTCAAATATGAAATGCAATCAGTGAAATTTGACCTGACGATTCCTTGAAAGCCAGCGTAGTGCAATAGGTAATGTGAAAGATCTGGGCTAAGGAGATCTTCCTCAAACATAGAGTTTGCTGCTTGGACTAATGCAAGCTATTATCCTTCAGTCTAATGCATGGGTCCTTGTGGGCCAGTGTGGTGTAGTGGTCAAGAACGGCAGCGTCTAATCTGGCAAGCCGGGGTTGATTCCCCACTCCTCCACATGCAGCCAGCTGAGTGACCTTGGGCTAGTAACAGTCATGTTAAAGCTGTTCTTGTAGATCAGTTGTGTCAGAACTCTCTCAGCCCCAGCAACTCATAGGGTGTCTGTTGTGGGGAGAGGAAGGGAAGGCAACTGTACGCTTCCAGGTAGTAAAATAAGACTCCAGGTAGTGAAGTGGGGTATGAAAACTTTTTTGTGATATTTTTCTTTGGAATTTTGCCAGAGGATGGTAGACACACAAAATGGCAGCTGCAAGTTGTGAAGCCAAGGACAAAATGAATGCCACACAAGGCAATATTGTACACATAGGAGAAGAGGTGCAATTTTAAAAAACATACCAGGAAAGAAGGGTATAAATAGAATACTGTGGTGGCAGCTACCATGTTAATATTGCCATAGTATTAACCATACTATGGTAATCTGGACAGTCAATCAGATCATCACAGGTAAATAAGAGGCCCTTCTAGCCAAAAAGTGCACCTGGTCCAATCCATTCTCTATAAACACTTGGTGGGCACCAAGGAAGGTGTTGGGTGGGCGCCATGGTGCCCATGGACAGGATCCTGGCCACCCTGGTCTAACTTCACAAAGTTGTTGGATGAAATGACAACAAATACTACCCTTGAACTCTGAAGGACTTTCATTAAACAAACCAGTCAACTGCCTAAGGAGATGGTGAGCTCCCCGTCACTGACAGTCTTCAAGCAGTGGCTGGACAGATACTTATCCTGGATGCTTTAGGCTGATCCTGCATTAAGCAGTTGTTGGACTAGATGGCTTGTACTGCTCTTTCCAATTCTATGGAACCATGTAAAACCTAAGGTTACAAAATCCTTTATGAAACTGAAAAGTTCAATCACACAGTGCTCACTGGAGAGGAAGCCAGAGCTAGATGAGGTCTCCGACTGGTATACTGAAGTGCTCATGAAGTCTCACTTTACACATTTCACTGTATCCTTTTTTAAAAAGTTAGAATCATAGAATCATAGTATCATAGAGTTTGAATGGTCATCTAGTCCAACCCCCTGCTCTATGTAGGACACTCACAACCCTATCGCTCATCCACTGTAACCTGACACCCCCTTAAGCTTTCACAGAATCAGCATCTCCATCAAATGGCTATCCAGTCTCTGCTTAAAATTTCCAAAGGTGGAAAACCCACCACCTCCCAAGGAAGCCTGTTCCACTGAGAAAACTGTCTCTAACTGTCAGGAACTTCTTCCTGATGTTTAGACAGAATTTCTTTTGAATTAATTTCATCCCATTGGTTCTGGTCTGTCCTTCTGGCCCAAGAGAAAACAACTCTGCACCATCCTCTATATGGCAACCTTTTAAATATTTGAAGATGGCTATCAAATCCCCTCTCAGTCTTCTCCTCTCTAGGCTAAACAGACCAAGTTCCTGCAACCTTTCCTCATACGTCTTGGTCTCCAAACCCCTCCCCATCTTTGTTGCCCTCCTCTGGACACACTCCAGTTTGTCTACATCCCTCTTCAACTGGGGTGCCCAAAACTGAACACAGTACTCCAAGTGAGGTCGAACCAGAGCACCTCCCATGATCTGGACAAGATACTGCATTTGATACAGCCCAAAATCCCATTTGCCTTTTTAGCCACTGAGTCACTGTTGACTCATTTTCAATGTATGGTCTACTAAGACTCCTAGATCCTTTTTGCACATGCTACTGCTAAGACAAGTCTCCCCCATCCTATATTGGTGTATTTGGTTTTTCCTACCTAAATGTAGAACTTTACAGTTGTCCCTATTGAACTTCATTTTATTCAGTTTAGCCCACTTCTTGAGCCTATCAAGATCATCCTGTATTCTGATTCTATCGTCGGTTGTGTTTGCTATCCCTCCCAGTTTAGTATCATCTGCAAATTTAATAAGTATCCCCTCTAATCACTCATCCAAATTATTTATAAATATGTTGAACAACACAGGCCCCAGGACAGATCCCTGGGGAACTCCACTTGTCACTCTTCTCCAAGAGGATGCTGAACCATTAACAAGTACCCGTTGGGTACGATCTGTCAACCAGTTATAAATTCACCTGACAGAATTAGGATCCATACCGCATTTTACCAACTTATCAACAAGAATATCATGTGGAACCTTATCAAACGCTTTACTGAAATCCAGATAAACTTTGCCCACGGCATACCCCTGATCCAGCAAGGTAGTCACTTTCTCGAAAAAATATATAAGTCTGGTCTGACATGATTTGTTCTTGCTGAGTCTTAGAAATCACAGTTCTCTGTTCCAGCTGCTCAAGGACTGACTGTTTGATGATTTGTTCCAAAATTTTGCCAGCTACAGAAGTTAAACTGACAGGTCGATAGTTACCCGGATCCTCTTTTTTCCCTTTCTTGGAGATGGGGACAACATTTGCTCGCCTCCAATCATCTGGTACCTCACCTGTTCTCCAAGAAGTGTCAAAAAGAATGGACAGAGGTTCAGAGATTACATCTGCAAGTTCTTTTAGTACTCTTAGATGCAATTTATCTGGCCAACTAGATGTTTGTGGACTGCACCAACAGTGATCCTAGGCCACCATTCCCATCTCCCTTGTTGTGTTACTTCTTCCCCACAATGAGCACTATTTCCCTCACAAGAGAAGACTAAGGAGAAATAGGAGTTAAGCAATTCAGCCCTCTCTTCATCTGTTATAACTTCACTTTCTTGTCCTCGCAGTAGTCCTACCATGTCCCTACTCAGTTTCTTACTTAAAATATAGCTACAGAAGCCTTTTTTTCTATATTTAGCACTTCTTGCTAGTCTAAGCTCATATTGAGCTTTAGCTTTCCTAACACTGTCCCTACCATTATTGGTTATTTGTTTCTCATCCTTGGTAATTAGGCCTTCCTTCCATCTCTTAAATGCCTCTTTTTTATTCCTTAAATCATTTGACAGCTGTTTATGGAGCCACCTTGGCTGCCTTAGGCTCCTTCCATCTTTCCTTCTCAAGGGAAACAGAGTTGAATCCCATATCTTGCTGTGCAAATATCCGACCCTTTCCCCCAACCCAAAGAGCCCTGCTCTGTTAGAAAGAACTGCTGCTAATGGCATACATTCATTAGATCCAACCCAAATTACGAGCCGATTTCACAGTGTTCTCTCTCTCTCTCTCTCTCTCTCTCTCTCTCTCTCTCTCTCTCTCTCTCTCTCTCTCCACCTCCCTCCTCAACCTACCTCATAAGTTTTCCTGACAAATTCACCAGGCAACTTTTGAAGAAATGAGAGGAAAAAGCAGTGGGTTGTAATATCCAGGAGAGCTTTCATAGTTCTTGTGAGGTTACATAACTGCTTTTATTTCATCTGAGAAATGTAACCTCCTTACTGCAACAATAAAAGCATCTGTCAATATTATCTATCAAGGAGCTCTGAGCCACATATACTGTTTTCCCCTCTTCATTTTATCCTCACGGGATGGTTGTAAGGTAAATTAGGCCAACAATCAACAACCAACCTAAACTCACCTAGTGAGCTCCATAGCAGAGAGGGGATTAGAAGCCAAGTCTACTGGCTCTAGTACAATACTCTAATCAGTATACTAGGTCAGTTTACAGCCATTCATTTTATCATCATGTCTGTCCTGGGGAATATATATACATCCACCTATCTCACAGAGTTCTGTTGTGGTGAGAGGGAGAAAAGGGGTTTGTAAGATGTTTTGGGCATCCTTCAGGTAGTGAAAAGTGGGTAGTGAAACAACTCTGTTTCTCTTCTTCTAGAGAGTTCCTTTAGAGAAAATGGACTACCAGAAACCTTCTGAGATCAGAGCCAGTCTGGGCTAGAGCCACTGTAAATCATTACCCATGTGTCATAGTTGTAATACAGCCTATGAAATCCGAAGCTGCACAAGTTAAAGGCCATAAATTGTAGCAGCAGCAGCAGATGCAGAAAGTTGGTTCTTATATGCCACTTTTCTCTGCCCGATGGGAGTCTCAAAGCAGCTTACAATCACCCTCATTTTCCTCTCTCCACAACAGACACCCTGTGAGCTTGTGAGGCTGAGAGAGCCCTGATATTACTGCTTGGCCAGAAAGGCTTTATCTGACTTCATGTCGGGGAGAAACGGGGAATCAAACCCAGCTCGCCAGATTAGAAGTCCTAACAACTACACCAAGCTGACTTTCCAGCTTAAATACTCACGGACACTCATCCTCAGCAACTCTAATGCCAATGTTGCCAGTTTGGGCAGCATAGCTCGTAGGAAACTTAAATATAAAGAGTCCTCAAAATAAAGTCTTGTGTGTGTCTGTCTTTGTCAGATTAGACAGACAACCTTGAAAAGCCAAGTAGCTCTCAGGGCATCACTTTTCTCCAGCCGGTCTAATTGCAAGGGTGACTGTGTGTTGTGGGGACAACATTATCAGTGGGCACCATGCTGATCTTCTTCAGGAAACTATAAATAGTTAAACATATTTTGGCTTGCACTGAATTCTGTTGGCTGATGTTTAAACCTATTCAATGCATTTTCAATGTGTATTTCAAAAAAACCTGATTGCTTTCGTGAAAAAAGTGTTGTGCAAAGAATCAAATTTAGTTCCGAGATAAGCTATATAAAACAGACATGTTTTGAATGGATGCTATTACATCCACATCACAAAAAAAATCTCACTCCCTTTCACATTAACACTCATAATTATTGTGTGCAACCTGCCTCATCCTGCTTCCAAAGCAAGACCATGAGATCTTTACCACAAGAGCCCTATATATTGATACAGAAGAACAACATTTAAAGTCCATGAAGCAGATTAAGGGCCTCAATAATTTCCTGTTGCCACTCTTTAGGCCCAAACTATTTCTAGGACACTATAAGGGACCATGAAGGATTAATGTTTTAACTTGTGGGAATATTCCTGTCTTTACAAACTTAAGTATTTTTGAGACAAAGAAGCTCATGTTTGTTTATTTAAGCAGTGACTGTCAAGACATCTCTCCCAACAATTTTAAACATATGTATGTACTAGTAATCAAGCCTGCTGTATCTAAATACAGAGGGCGCTAGACCAGGGAGCCCCCGGCAGTCGAGCGGAGCGCAGCTGCCGGGGGCTCCGTTTGTTGGGTGCCTGACGTGGCGAGAGGCACTTCGCGCCTCTCGCCGCATCAGGCCATTGGGCACGGAGCCCCCGGCGCGCCTCTCGCCGTGTCAGGCCGCCCACAAAGGGAACCCCCGGCAGCCGCGCTCCACGGCTTTGACTTTTGTATCCAGTGTTTCTTAGTTCCTTGAAAGCTTAATCAATTTTAACCTTTGGGAGAAAAACAACAACAAAAACCCAAAGGCAATGAAAACCAATGAGAGATTTTGGCTACAGTTCTAGTGACACTTTCCTGGTAGTAAGCATTACTGAGTAGCATGGATCTTGTTTCTATGTAGACCATCTTAGGAATCTTCCCTTTGATTCCGTTTATACAAGATGGCTAAAAATAGCCTTCTAGTTCACCAAAGGTTCCAGCTGACTTTATTAGCTATTGGTTCTGACAACTGAAGAGGCCCCCTTTCTCTTTCCTTCTGGCACAGAGATTTATTGTGCAACAACACAGCAGGGATTCCCTTGTTATTTTCTGGTGCGGCAAGAATCCCTAGGGTGCTTCTTGAATGTGAATGAACAGAAGGGCTACACACGCAGCAAAATGGTTCAACAGGTCAATCTGAAGAGACTTATGGCCACATGGAGACCTTTTTAAAGGGCTCCTAGATGAATCATGCCCAAGATGTCTGAAGAGGAGTCAGTCATTTGTTGTTAATGATCTGTGACATAATTGAGTGCATCAATTAATGCAGAAGGATAGACCAAAACATTTTATTAGTCAGGCCAATCTTAAATACATAGTTAATAAATTATATCAATTAAATGCAACTCATTTTTTCATGAACATTTTGGATTCTTTTGCTCTCTAGCGGAGTAGCCGGAATGTCCATGTTTGTAAGAGGGGAAAACGTTGGGCTACAGGAGGCTGGTCCTGCCTAGGCATCAAATGGTCCTTGAGCTGCATTGTTCGTTCCTTATCTAAGGTCTGTTATCCATTTTCACAGACAAAAAGCCACACAGGTTCCCCTGTAACTATATTTTAAACAGGCACATTTGTAAACAGATGTAAAAAAGATCTGCAGAGCAAGACATATGGCACATAAAGACCAACTACACTCAAGCCATTGACATATTACCATAGCTGTCATAATTTCCAGCAGAACAGACAGTTACTCTTAATGATTTCTGCCCTGAAGTTTCCATTTCTGGTCAATTGCTCTTAGGCCAATACATTTTACAACCTCAGTACCGAAGGGTACTTTTTGGGGGGGAAATACTAAAATTAAACATCTGTTACCTCAGTAATAAGCAGCATAACCATCGAGGCCTGGTATTTCATAGAAAAATCAATAAGTGGGGATAAGAAAATGATGGTGCAATTGGATACCTTAATTAGAGACTTAATGATCTAGTTTAATTTAATAACAAAAAAGTATGATTTCACTTTACGAATGCATAAAGCCACAGAGGGGGAATTTCTTTCAGTCCACAGTCATGGAGCTCTTTGATGATACTTCTCAATATAATTAGTGCTTCATTACTTGACATGCTGGTAGCCTGACGTTGAGCAGTCTGACGGAGCCAAGCTAACAGGAAAGAACAGGCAGCACAAGTAGCACAAAGTTTAATTTCTTTTGCCAAAAGATGTGATTTTATTCCATGGTTTTAGCTAGAACTGATATATCACTCACTTTGTGAGCAAAGTTGAACAGGTTAGAGCAGATGGAGTCAGCTCTCAATGCATTAGACAGAAATTTCAGCAAAATTGATTTTTAACTTTGATTTTTCAGACCAACAGGTGACCAGGTTTCAACATTTGTAAAGTGGGACACAATTGACGGGGGGGGGGGAGTTCTTGATTAAATATTTGGTCTATATTGATCAACAAAAAGTTTCATAGAATGCATAGAACACAAAAATAGTATTATAATATATATAAATATTTTTTAATTTCAACATAAGTACAATTTGCCAGGTGCCCCCAGATGTCCCTCCAAAAGTGGGACAATCTGGTCACCTTAGACCAACCCCCTCTCCCCCTGTTTGTTCTCTCAGCTGTGGGAATCCAAGACCCTAAAAAGTGAGGCTACATTTATACATTACTGGCAATTGGTGCCTTGTCTTAAGTTGAAAGAAGGGAGAGAAATATTTTTAAAAAACTACAACAAAACAAGCCATTGTTTCTCTCCGCTGTATAACTCCCAGAGAGCTTCAGTTAATGCCAGCAATTTGAAATACATTTGCAATATTTATTCTTTATATATTGAGATATAAGCACATATGACATCCTATGCATATAAGACTTGCAGGTAGATATAGTTTCCCTCTTAGCCCCCTGCTGATAAAATTGTACTGTAAAGGTTTTTCTGTTTCTCTAGCATGTTTTTGTATTACTTATATGAGGGATGGTCTATATCTATTTGAGAACTACTGTATTTTTTTTAGGCACTAAACAGACTTTAAACAGTACATCTCCTTTCCCAATAGTAAATAACTGGTTGGACTCACTGAGAGATAAGGTGTGTGTGTTTTTGTGTGTGTGAGTGTAAATAAAGATCTCAACTTGATGGCCAAGTAAAAACGTGCAGAGGGTCTCTAATGTTTTACAAAGGGACAATCTCCAGTTAGTTGGTGGGGAATTAGTATAAGGAAACTGTGTACGAGGGAAGCAGCAGAAATCTAAACACCAATATCTAATAGGGCTGTTCTTGTGAGGACTCAAAACAAACGGGTGATTTTTTTTCAAATTAAAATATTTGTATTAACAAGGAAAATAAGGGGAAAAATAAAGGTTCATTAGGCAAAACATACAATATTCAAGAGCTAATTGGAAAGGGCAGAGAGGAGAAACAGCATTTTAGGAATAGAACAATATTTACCGTTCTTAGAGAGGTCAGTAGTAGCAGAAGAGCAAGAGAATTTTGTTCTGTGAATAAGATAAAAAGAAGGAGCCCACAATTGTGGAGGGGGCAGGGGAGGTGCTAAGGACACACAACAGAGTGGATGATGGGGCAGATTCTGATAGGAAGAATTGTGCCCTCAAGTGGTGGAAAGGCATGTGTTCTTCCTAATGGGTATCTTTAAGAGAACAATTATAATGATTGCAGGGGTGAAAAAAAGGCTTGGGCTGAGGCTTAATAGCTGCTCATTATGACCCAGGAAGACAGGTGACCCAGAGATAAAGGGATTAAGTTGCAGCTAAAGGTAAAGGTACGCCCTGTGCAAGCACCGAGTCATGTCTGACCCTTGGGGTGATGCCCTCTAGCGTTTTCATGGCAGTCTCAATACGGGGTGGTTTGCCAGCACCTTCCCCAGCCATTACCGTTTACCCCCCAGCAAGCTGGGTACTCATTTTACCGACCTCGGAAGGATAGAAGGCTGAGTCAACCTTGAGCCGGCTGCTGGGATTGAACTCCCAGCCTCATGGGCAGAGCTTTCAGACTGCATGTCTACTGCCTTACCACTCTGCGCCACAAGAGGCTCAGCTAGGCAAGCCCTAATTTAAGGTGACCAGATTTTAACATTGGTAAAGCAGGACACCACTGACTGGGGGGGGGGGTGTCTTGATTTAAAAATGGGTCTATATGGAGCAACAAAATGTTTCATGGAATGCAAAAATAGTATTGTAATATACATATATTAATTTCAACATAAGTACAATTTGCCAAGTACCCTCAGATGTCCCTCCAAAAGTGGGACAATCTGGTCACCTTACCCTAATTGCTCTGTCAATGACCCAGTTATTTTTGACCAGACCAGAGAAAGGGATTAAGTAGCAAAGACCAAAAAAAGAGAGATGTTTTTCTGTATACAGTAGGGGGTTTGAGATTAAGAGCTTGCTTGAATTGTTAATTAATCTGTTTATTTATCATACTAGCTGCAAAGTCTGTTGCTAAGAACAGGCTTTGAAAGGGCCTCACCCTGCCTCCCCCATCATGTGGCTTAAGGTGGTTCTGGGCTGCAGCTCACAGCCAGATCAAGAGGGGTGGGCAGAGGCTGGCCAGCTTGTTAGCAGGCCCGGGACAGAGTTCCTTAGCAGGCAGTCAGCAGGTCGAGTGGGAGGCTGTTAGCAGGCCAGGAGGAGCTTTTTAGGGGCCTAGAGGGCTTGCCCCCTCCACTACCACCCTTTGCCCAGGGCTCTCTCACCTTACCGGCTGCTGGCTTCAGGCACGTCTGAGAGCAAAGTGGCTATCTTACAGGGATGGAGGGTGGGAGCTGTAGGGGCAGGGCCAATCAGGGTGCAGCCAGGTTTTCTGCACCCTGATTGGCCCTATTCCATCTTGGACTCCCAGGTCACTCTCCACCCCCCAGGCTGTTTCACAAATAACAAGAGGAACAATGGATAAGGATGGCAGAGTTATACACAGGAAGCATACAGTACTATAAAATACATGAAAGTATGCAAACTGATTAGGTAATCCCCCTAAATAGTAATATCTATTTCAGTATTCTCAGTCGTAGCTGAAAGTGTTCAAAGAGACCTGTCACATCTCCCTGGAGAATAAGATGCTCACATTCCTATGACAGATGGAAGATGCTACTAGACTCGAGTCTACTGGAGACCAATGTAGCTACCCTCTAAATGTTGGGTATGTTTATTACACCTCGATAGAATTGTTATGGGGGATCCAAGAACCAAAAGTAGATTCACATTGTGAAAAACCACCAAACTATGAAAATCAAAGGTATAGTTTCCTCCAGAGCAGTTTAAGTATGATCTAATTTTTCCCGCCATTCAGTGCACAGAATATAATACGTGAATGGACTCTAGTATATAAAACCTTTTTTCCCCATCTGAAGTAAATATTTTGTTGAGACAGAACCTAAAGTAATGGAATGGCATGGAGTGGGGGGAAGAAACCCTGCACCTTTATCTGTGGCGAAACCTTCGCAGAAACAAATAGTCAAAGCCTATGATTGTTGCAGCAGCTAGGAACAGATGGTATCTGGCCAGACTACCAATTGAGCCGATTTTATCAAGAGCAGTGCAAGATGACATTTATTTTGAGGAGATAATATGAAATGCGGCATGGCATTCTTTGGGAAGCATGCTTCCCCAAATTTATTTCAATGTGTAAAAATTTAAGGGGGAAAAATGTACATACTTGCCTACAGAATAACAATTCCCATGCTGTTTTTAATACACATAGTTTGCAACCCAAATACTTAGTATACAATAGCTCAATACAATCCAGTAGTGATTTCTGCAAGACGTACGGCTTCTCAAAAACCACATAAACATTTTTTTTACAAAATTAATGTAGTCTAGCTTGCTATATAAAGGTGTTGTTTCCTATAATGTTGTATCAACTGCATGTACACATAACGGTTCCAGATTATTTATTGTCTCTGTGTGTTTATTTTCTGTAGATTTTGATAGATTGGGAAATGGTGACTAGATCTCCATAAAGTACAGAGAGGACTAAATTGAATTATGTAATCTAATTAATATGGAAGATAAGAAACACAGGAATGAGTTTTGCAGAACAAAGGAAACATCTGTTTAATGAAAACATACTGTAAATGACTTCTACCTGAAAATTCTCATATCTCATTCACTAGACTAGAGGATAGCTAAAATTAACACACACAAACACAGCTAGCAATAGGACAATGCATTTTTTGAAAAGAATATTATCCGTCTTGCTGAGTTAAAAAGAAGTGAGACATTAATTTTTTGAAATGGCAGACCAGCCCTTTCCACAGAACTTTTCAGAACTTATCACTGCAAACCTATTACAGCCCTGTTGACGTAACGATACCAACATTACTGAAAATCCTTCTTAAGAAACGTAGAAAAAGGCAAGGGGTTTTATTTAGCATAGTTTTTCCAAAATTCTACATCCCATCCAACCTGAATACACAGGTAGCAAATTGTCTAGCCTGGCACTAATAAAAACAGCCATGCTTATAATATCATGGAACTAATTCCAAGGATTGCCAACTGGCAATCATACCCATCACTGTTGTTGTTAGGTGCAAAGTCGTGTCTGACCCATCGTGACCCCATGGAAAATGATCCTCCAGGCCTTCCTGTTCTCTACTGTTCCTCGGAGTCCATTTAAGTTCGCACTCCATCCAGCCACCTCATTCTCTGTCGTCCCCTTCTTCTTTTGCCCTCAACCGCTCCCAGCATTAGGCTCTTCTCCAGGGAGTCCTTCCTTTTCATGAGGTGGCCAAAGTATTTGAGTTTCATCTTCAGAATCTGGCCTTCTAAGGAGCAGTCAGGGCTGATCTCCTCTAGTACTGACCGATTTGTTCACATTGCAGTCCAAAGAACTCGCAAGAGTCTTCTCCAGCATCAGAGTTCAAAAGCCTCAATTCTTTGATGCTCGGCCTTCCTTATGGTCCAACATTCACAGCCATACATTGCAACTGGGAAGACCATAGCCTTGACTAGACACACTTTAGTTGGCAGGGTGATGTCTCTGCTTTCTAGGATGCTGTCTAGATTTGCCATAGCTTTCCCCCCCAGGAGCAAACATCTTTTAATTTCTTTGCTGCAGTCCCCATCTGCAGTGATCTTGGAGCCCAGGAAAATAAAATCTGTCACTACCTCCATTTCTTCCCCATCTGTTTGCCAGGAATTGAGAGGGCCGGATGCCATGATTTTAGCTTTCTTGATGTTGAGTTTCAAGCCAACTCTTGCTCTCTCCTCCTTCACCCGCATCAAGAGGCTCTTTATTATACCCACTTTATCATACCCACCGATAGATCTATAGTCCCTCAGTACACATTCGACATCAGGAACTTCTACAGATCCCAGGATGGAAGCTGAATTAGTTCCTCTTCACTTTCTGCCATTAGAGTGGTATCATCTGCATATCCATCACCGGAAGGATACTATTCATTTACTTTTTTACAGACATCTCTATCACTATCATCAATAAATATAACAAAGCTCAAGTTGTCAACTCACTCCCTACCTGATTGGCCCTCCATGTGGGTGTGCCACCAATAGGGAGACAGCGCTGTGCCAATGAGAGATAATCAGTTCAAATTGCACTCTGCCAGTGAGGGCCAATCAGTTCAAATTTGATGAAGAAACTCACCCCCTACGTGATTTGGCTCCCACTGGAAATATTCCTCCGATAGGAGATGGTGCTCAGCCAGAAATGTGCTGCCCTGGTAGTTTACCCCAATCAGGGGTAAATCAGGAGGGACGTCTTGGCCAGAAAGGAATAATAAAGAGTCAGCTCTCCACCTCCAACTTCCTGACAGTTTCAGAAGTTTGCTGGGTGGAAGAAGATGCACCCTTGGAAAATGCCCCTCAGGAAATGCACCTAAGCACTACACCAAGCTGAGCAGATTGCCATCGCCTTAAAGAGATGTAGCTAGAGCACAGGCAGAAGAAGCAGTTGCAGAAGGATGGTTTAAGTCTTTTTTGATTTGGTCACTGTTATGGGATATTTTCCCTTTAAATTTGGACCTGCCGGCCAATGGCTTCTCAGAGCAATCCAAAGAGGAAACACTCAGGTATTTCCTACATGGAGGTGATAGAGGAATGATTTTGTCTTCTTTATTCTCTCTCTCTGTCTCCCTCTCTCTCTCTCTGTCTGTGTGTGTGAGAGAAGAGGGGAATTCTACACAGCCCCCTGTCCCCATCCAAAGCAGCTCCTTCCTCCTGAAGAAGTGATCTTTGCAGTCTGGAGAGGAGCTGTCATTCCAGGGGATCCCCAAGTCCGACCTGGAAGCTTCCCTGGAGCACAGTGCTACAAAGGCCTCACCACCCAAGTAGCCTTTTTCTCCAGTAGAACTGATCTCTGCAGTCTTGAGTGGAGCTTTAATTTTGGGTTTTCTCCAGGTCATAGGTTTCTCAAATCCTGAAGAATATTTCAGTTTCTCAATGACAAAAAATTGAGAAAACCTGACACAGAGACGAAAATTGAGAAACCCTATTTATGTTTTTTTTTTTTGGCCAACAAATGTTTTCATGTTTGATTGTAACATACAACTGTTTTATTTATTTATTTTGATATTGAAGTGAACAACATACAGACTCAAGGTTTTTCAGTTCTTCAAGAAGAAAATTGCTATCAATAAAGTATTTTCAACGAAGGAAGAAACTGTGATAAGTTTAAAAACTATTTGACATTTATTGTTATTAGCAAATACTGCCACCCAGCATTTATCTTTGTATCACACCTGGAGCCTGGCATCTGTGCACCTCCATGGGATCCACAGCCAGAGCGTCCCCCCTCCCAATTAGCCCTTTTTTCTCCAGGGGGACTGATCTCTGTTGCCTGGAAATGACCTGCAATTCCAGCAAATTATCAGGTCTCAACCGGAGATTGGCATCCTGCAACCTCTCTGGGGCACCGTGCCATAGAGTTCCCCCTCCCAAGCAAGCTCTTTCATTTCTAGGAGCCTGAAGATGAGTTTTCATTGCTCCCCACCAAAATGGCCATTTTCCCCTGGGGAGCTGGTCTCTACAGTCTGCAGATGACCTCCAATTCCAGGCTGCGCCTGGAGGTTTGCGGCCCCTGGGTCAGGAATGTTTATTGAGATTTGGGGGCGGAGCCTCAAGAATCCAGGGGAGGGAAAGAACTTTTGCAATGTATCTAGCCCCCAAGAAGGCCACAGTGCAGGTATGCATTCTAGCGCTCATTGTTTCCTCGGGTGCACTAAAATGCAACAAAATCCAATATTCCACAGTACAACACACCAAAAGTACTACACACCAAGCTGAACATCAAAGTGTTGTACCAGATGCACCCCAAGTTGTACCACATAATTTTTGGAGAATGTTGTTTTGTGCTTTTTCACTCCTACCTTGGTAAGACTGGGGTGCAATTTTAGTTTGCCTCTTGTGGTGTACCTTGGCTGCCAAACAATCATAGGATTTCCAGGCTGCACTAAACACATGAAAACATAAGATTAGCACTTCAGGAACAGACCAGCATTGGTCCATCTAGTCCAATATCCTGTCTCACACAGTGGCTAACCAGTTCCTCCAGAGATCTGACACAACAGGGCACAGAGGCCAAGGTCCCCGATGTTGCCTCTTGTCACCGGCATTTAGAATTTTATTGCCTCTGGATGTGGAGGTCACCATTAGTCACCATTGCCTGCAGCCACTGATAGACCTATAGTCCCTCAGACCATATTCCAGATCAGGAACTTTTACAGATCCCAGGATGGAAGCTGAATTATGATGAAGGATAACTCCAGCAACTTATATGAATAGCATTTTAAATAACTTAACCAGCATTTTTTAAAAATCACAGTAGGAACTGTGATGGACTTAGGACTTAGGGACTCATTTCTCGTGATCCGGAAACAGCTGGAGCTTGCAAGGTAGACTGTCACGTGACACTAAGAGATCTTTAAACAGTAACACAAGCGGTCATCATTAGACATCCTCATGAACACTCAACCATTAGCCTGTTGTCTGTAATGGCGTTGAACTATTATGTCCTAACTTTAACAAAGTTAACATTAGAATTGGCAGAGCTATATATGGCAGTCTCATAACTCCAGAAACCATACAAATAAAGGCCAGGAAGATACATTTTTGTAAGCAATCAATAATCTAACTATTCAGAACCAGCCTTATCACTAAGTATATACCACAGGTAGTGATTTTGGATGTAATTTTGTGGCAAATTGTTGTAATTTAACTTTTTATCATTGAGGAAGAATCATTTGGAATTTATGATTCATACAGCAAAATGTCACCATTCAATTAGAAGAAACAAGAGAGGTATTAACAAACTAACCCATCACTGAACAGGCCTTTGTTTTAATGTTAACGTGGTTTCGTGGGGGAGGGGAGTGATATTCTTGGGCAAATGTCCTTAAAAATTACATGTATAGTCCCAGGTTTTCCATTTTTTTTTTGCCTGCTTTTAGTTAAGGCAAATCGCATCAAAATATTTATTGCACAGAGCCACAAATGGGATTCTAATCACAATTTCTCATCCCCATTCTACAACTACTACTTCTGGATCCTGAAAACCCAATAGACAGACAGACAGATATGGGTAATATGACCATATATGGTTATGTCAACCAACCCACCTCTTCCAAAATGGCAAATGATGGGCCTTGAGGGTGTGGAAAGGGGAAAGGTCCCAATCATGAAAATCCTTGCTGGCCAAGGCTAATCACACATGGTAGTTACTGGAGGCTAGAAAGGTAAGTGCTCTCATTTAAACTATGTTGGAGGAGTGGCAGAATGGGATGCAGTCACAGATGCCTGTCCCAGTCCTGCTCCTGCCCAGCAGAGTAGGCCATTGGGCACTGGAGGGATGGGAGGCCATGGAGCATGATGTCACATCTGGTGGGAATGTCTGGGTGATGTCACTTCGGTTGACATGTGATTTCTGGGGTGTAGCAGGGAGGTGTGACCTGCAGACATCCCTTCCAACGTTTCTTGACTTCTGAAGAATGTTTCAGGGGGTTCTCAATGGTAACGAACGAACGAACGAACGAACTAACTAACTAACTAACTAACTAACTAACTAACTAACTAACTAACTAACTAACTAACTAACTAACTAACTAACTAACTAACTAACTAGCAGTGAGAAAAGCTCAGAACAGAAATTATAGGGAACACAGTTTGTTTTGGCTAAACTAGCATACAATACATTTAAATTTCATCTAGGATCTTTCCACCGACACTCTGCCATCACTTTTCACAGGTAAAGAGCATTATACCCACGAAAATTCTTGGAAGTGCTTTTTAATTTGGATCTTCAGCATACACGACTTCAAAAGATCAACACTGAAAGACACTTAACAGGTGTGCACACCTGTTTACTTCATGCTTGAATTCCATATTTTGTTTCCACCATCTGGTTTCCTTCTTTTCCCCTTCTATCCATTCAAACAGCTTTGTTAGGTTCTTTATTTCCTGATCTCTCTCTCTCTCACACTGTGTGCGTGTGTGTGTGGGTGTGGGTGTGCGTGTGTGTGTATGTGTGTGTGTGTGTATATATATATATATAATACAACACTAATTTGATTTTGGTACATAGAGCTTCAAAATATTTTAGCAAAACAGCTCCCAATCTCATTTCCTCTGTGCAATTTTGCAGCACATTTCATTTCAGGATACTGGTGTCTTTGACAGACACAATTTCATTTTCTTCAAAGGTGGTTTATGATAATACCTGTTTCTTGATCAGAGTGCTAATTATGTGGAAGTTTACTTTGGAAAGAAAACTAAAGTCATTTACCTTAGATCTGGCAGCAAAACAGCAACAGAGTCAGCAAGACATAATTATACAGCCTCAAACTTTCAGACTTTGCAACAGTTTGTAGCTACCTGGAATCTTTATGATTAGCAGTGAGCTTATTTCTCACTGCTAATCTTTAAGTCACAGATGGAAAATATGAAAACAATGAATGCTAAAGACATTTCTCTTTTCTTCTGCAACCCTTCTCTTAATTCCAGTTATTATGGAATTTTATTATTTTATAATATTACTATATAGATGCATTTTCAAATCACTTCAGCAAGAGTTTTTTCTTTTTTTTTAAGATCCCAGGATGGAAGCTGTACAATATAATTGTACTTCTGAGCAATAAACATGCTATGGTTTGGACCTTGAACAGATCCTTCTGTGCAGGGAGGCAATTTCTGCTCTCTCCTACCACGGTAGTTCCCCATTCTCATAGTTCAGCTTTGTTGTTTGTTGTTATGTGCGAAGTCGTGTCCGACCCATCGCGACCCCATGGACAATGATCCTCCAGGCCTTCCTGTCCTCTACCATTCCCCGGAGTCCATTTAAGTTTGCACCTACTGCTTCAGTAACTCCATCCATCCACCTCATTCTCTGTCGTCCCCTTCTTCTTTTGCCCTCGATCTCTCCCAGCATTAGGCTCTTCTCCAGGGAGTCCTTCCTTCTCATGAGGTGGCCAAAATATTTGAGTTTCATCTTCAGGATCTGGCCTTCTAAAGAGCAGTCAGGGCTGATCTCCTCTAGGACTGACTGGTTTGTTCGCCTTGCAGTCCAAGGGACTCGCAAGAGTCTTCTCCAGCACCAGAGTTCAAAAGCCTCAATTCTTTGACGCTCGGCCTTCCTTATGGTCCAATGTTCAGCTTAGGCTTAGGTGGGGCCATTTTGGCTCTCTTAAGAACACACTCTTCAGGCTGATACCCTGTCACCAGCAGTAAATTTCATTGGGAGTATAAAGATATTCGTTGTTTGGTTCTCAAACATTAACCCATTAAGCTTGTCATTAATTCAGAAAAATCACTAATTTGTAGTATACATTAGAATTGATATTTCCTTTAATTTGAAATTTCCTTTAATTATGCTTTGGCAAAGGCCAATGTTTTACAGTTGCTAAGTAACAAAGAAATATTCACTTTATTAAGACAGATTGGAAAGCAAGCCCACCAATGAATGGCTAAGGACAGACTCTCCAATTACTTTCCCTCCCCCCTTAGTTCTTGGCCTGGGTCTGACACAGGAGAAAGAGGATTCACCTCTTATGTTCCAGTGCAGGGGTAGTCAAACTGCAGCCCTCCAGATGTCCATGGACTACATTTCCCATGAGCCCCTGCCAGCACTCGCATGCAGGAGCTCATGGGACTTGTAGTCCATGGACATCTGGAGGGCCGCAGTTTGACTACCCCTGTTCCAGTGTATCATTGGGTCCCAAATTGGCACAGCAATTCAATTAGGAATGAGACATGAAACACACAAAGTTAATCTTTAAAAGAAGTGATCTTTCTTTTTAATAATCAAGATACAAGGCTAGAAAGTTGAAAAGCTAGCAAAAGCCAGCTAAACATAATATTGCAGTACACTAATACAATCCCATTAATTGTATTAATGCTACCCTTGGTTGTTGTCTCATTGATGTGAATGCAGAATCTAAGAGAAAATAAGAGAGTGAAAAGGGGGAGGAAAAATATGCTGCCTTATCCTAAAGAGTTTGTGGTGATCAGGGTCTGATAAAAAAAGAAGATAGTCCAGGATAAAGAAAAAAATCCAAACCAAAACCAACAGAGAAGTTGCAAATCCAAAATGAGAAGTTTTTGTGATTCTGCAAAAGGGGCAAAGGTTCCAGAAGAAATCCAGAAGTGTTGGACAAGCAGGGTCAGGTCCAAAGTTGGGAGGGGATGGAATTCAATATTTACAGTGGAAGATGGTCCAGGAATCAGAACAAATAGCAAAATTAGAAGGATGCAAGTTTCTCTTTTAAAGAATTTTGGAGGGGAGGATGATGGGATCAAAGTGGGATTAGAGAGTGTGGGAAACTGAACTCAGGATTTAAGAGGAGAGTTTTTAGCTGGAGGAAACTAAGTCACCAAGACACGGAAACAGCTCTGGCTTTTTAGCAACGTCTGAGTAGTGGCTTGATGGTAGAGTAGTGGCTTGAGGGTGGCTTGATGGTATCAGTGCTGGATGTGTGCGTGCTTCTGAAGGCTGAGGACAATAGGACTTCAATCAATAGCCTCTTTGGAACATACCAGCAGGTGTGCTACTTCCCTTTAAGAATTCCCTGAGAATTTTTTTTTAGTTTTGTGCATCAGCATGGAAAGCTCCACAATGAGACAATCCCCAGCTCCAATTCTTGCTCCTGAATGGTTGGACAGCTCCAGCTCAGCAGACTGCCTGTGACCCATGTGTATAAATCTCCGGTTGGCCAGAAAAAACTGTGCCTCTCAAAAATGTACTTGTGATCATGGAGTGTGAACAGAAGCAGCTCCTACTCTGTCCATCCCTGTGCTGTGTTCACATCCACTAAATGCCCTGTGTGGCTACAGACATTTTTTGCTAAAGAGCCAATAGCAGCTCCATGGGGTGTTTAAGGATTCAAAAACAGTACTGGTGAGGAAGGGTAAACCTGCTTCTGCCAATACACTATGGGCATGAACAGAAAAAGGATTCTAGGAAGCACAAATTATCATCACACATCTGGTGGAGCATTCTTAGGTATTTATTTTATTAATAATATATATATACTGCCCCCTCTCTGTATCAAGACTTGGGGCAGTTCTGGGAGAAGACCCCAATTAAAAACAAAAAAACAATCTTTAGGAAATTAGTTGCATCCATACCATCTCCTTGTCCTTCCACATATCCCTGGTACCCAAGCAATAAAGGCAGCAATGAATGCAGGCAGACTCAGGAAAAAAATGCCTCAGAATTAGTGCTTTATATAGAAGTAAGTTTACAAATGGATGAAATTTGTGACAAAGAATTAAGGCAGATAAATCAGCAACCCCACATAAAATCATCAAGAAAAAACTGAGAACCCAAAACTGCTTCACCTTCTTTGCTACCAACTGCAAAAAAAATTCAAAAGGTGTCTACAGACATTACAGAATATTTTGGTCCTTTGATTCAAATTCATGAAACCTGAAATTACTCCACAACTTTCATGACCTGTCTTAATTATTATGAGTTAATAAAACAGCTAACTCAAACAGTAGGACTGGCCTGAAACAGAAATGTCTGCCTCCCAAAATTGAAATTCACTATGAGAGTAAAGTTACAAACAATTTTCACCAGCACTGCTAAATAGCATACACGTCTATTATTACTTTTAAAATGAATCTTTTGTGAGGTTCAATGAGAAGATTCAATTAGTTCTCGCACAGTATTTTAATGCAACACATCAAATGGGTATTCTAATTTATTCCTCCGACACCAAGACAAGCAGAAATCACTGATTGAAGCAACAAAGTATTTAAGGATGTTTTCAGGCCAATTATGTAATGTTGCACACAAACTAATTAGTTTTTTTGGACAAGTGCCAGGAAGAAAAATGAACAGCCAATCAACATAGCTCTGCAGATAGCTCATACTTACAAATTCACACAGATATCAGTTGAGATTTTTTCTTTTTTCTTTTTCTTTCTCTTTTTTTTTTTTTTTGAGAAATGCATCTTTTGTTCAAATCAGAATATGGGTAGACAACTTTCAACACAGCTTTAGAACTCAATTGCTAGCTGAAGGCTGAAAGTATAATATACCAGAAACACTCTGCCGTATGAACCAAGGGGGAAGAAAACCCATTCCAATCACTTATAATGGCAGCAAATTACTCAGACAGGAGCTCAATGTTAGTTACACATTTTCCATTAAAAAAAAAGAACAACAACAGATAACACCACAGGAATGGCAGAGTATTGCTTTTTAAAGAAGTTACACCTTGGGCATTTGTCAATACTCAGCAGGATAGGTAGAAAGAATTCTATTTTGTTTCCTTGTTTTGTTTCCATGCGTCTTGCGGGAGACTAATATGCTGGGGTTTTTCCCAGGATTTCTCCCACACACCTTATAATTTAAAGAAAAGACAAATAATTGCATTTTTAATGTTTAATTAGACCCCCCCCCTAAATCAGCCATTAATTGCTTTGGCTCTTAGGGTCTATGCCAAATAGAGATTTGGACTAAGAAAGAATTCTCTTTTATCAGAACTTAGTATGTATTTGCCTTTCATATGGCCACTCTTCACACTCTACCTTCAACCCTCCTCCATCCCTCATTGGTGCCCAATCTCCATTATTGTTCCAGATTTCCATCTTTTCATTTGGGCGGGGGGGGGGCATTGGGGCTGATCTAACAGAATGTTTATTGACCATTAAATGGATCACTCTAGTTCCCCATGGAGAGCTTCCATTTCCCTACCTTCATTGCTCTCCTTTTCTATTCCAGTCAGCTGATCTCCTTTTGTTTCCTGGATCCTCAGGCAACCTCATGGCTCTTCTTCACCAGCCTCCAGTTTTCCTTCTGTGGTATTGACTGAGTTGTAAGGAAGGGACACTGGGTCGCTCCAGGCCTCTTCCAGTGATCCCACAGCCTAACTGGGTAGGAAAGAGGATATGCATGGTTTTCAGCTTCCTCCTTCCTCTCCACCCTTTCAGAACAGACAGTAAACTCACTTTAAGTGTTAGACCAAGATGTAAAGGTCCCTGGTTTTATCCCACATTTTGGCAAGAGGGATTTTCTTTGCATTAATTTTTCCCCGGCAGAGTTCTGCATTTATACAAGAAGAGAGCCAGATTGGTGTAGTAGTCAGGAGTGTGGACTTCTAATCTGGCAAGCTGGGTTCGATTCTGCGCTCTCCCACATGCAGCCAGCTGGGTGACCTTAGGCTCACCACAGCACTGATAAAGCTGTTCCAACCGAGTAGTAATATCAGGACTCGCTCAGCCTCACCTCCCTCACAGGGTGTCTCTTATGGAGAGAGGAAAGGGAAGGTGATTTGAGACTCCTGATAGAGAAAAGCAGCATAGAAGAATCTCCTCCTCCTTAAATAAGTAAACAGGGCAACTCTATGTCCTCCATGAGATCCATCTAAAACTGTCACTTTCCTCATCTTTTCCCCCTCCTCCCTCTTCTTTGTCATTTGTATCCAAAGGGGAAGGAAGGAGGAAACAGAAGACCATGCATATGCTCTTTCCTCCCCAGTTAAAACAGGCTATGGGATCAAAGGAAGAGGGAGAGCCTGTGAGCCTAAAGTGCCCTGACCAATCCAGAGATTAATGTGCTACCTCCCCCTGCCCTGCATAAGAGTCTACATTCCACAATTCCTCGTAGAAGAACTGGGGGGGGGGAGAAAGGCATAGAGTGCATGCCCAGCATCTGAATTAAAGCTATACAGAGTCAAATTCAGTTAAGCTGTGCATGCAGAAAAGGCCATTGCTCCTTATCCAAACTTATCAGCAGTCATTAGTGCCAGTGAGGACTACTTAGCCAAGCACTGAAGGGCAGGAATTTATTGAAACACAACATGTAATGATGATTTATATGGTTTTTGAATGACCAAATTGTCTATTTAAATAATTGTCTCCCAGAAGCATTAGCCAGCTGCCTGGAAGCAGTGACGAGATGGCTCAGGCAGAGTCATCTGAAGCTCAGTCTTTCGAAAACGGAGGTCCTGTGGCTGGGTAGGAAGGGCTCATGTGAGGAAGCGCATCTGCCTACCTTGTGTGTGTGCAGCTCTCGATGGCTCACTCCGACAGGAACCTGGGCATGATTCTGGATGTTTCCCTCACAATGGAAACCCAGGTCGCAGAGGTAGCACGGCTGGCATTTTACCATCTCTGCCAAGCTAAGCTACTAGCACCCTACCTGGCCCCAGAATATCTGGCCACAGTGATTCACATGATAGTCACCTCTAGACTGGATTTCTGTAACTTGTTCTATGCAGACCTGCCTTTAGTTTGACCGGGAAACTACAACTGCTCCAAAACACAGTGGCCAGGATCCTCACTAGGGTTGTGCGGTTTGGCTGCCGAAGCGGCCGTTCCCACCGGGCGCAGCCAGCGCCGCGCTGTGGGGGGTGGAGGGCGGTGCCAGCAGCGGGCGCAACCACGCAGGCGCAGAATTCTGCCCTCCCCCCCTGCGGCGCGGCGCTGGCTGCGCCCAGAGGGAACGGCCGCCAAAGCAGCCGAATCACACAACCCTAATCCTCACAGCAACACCGTGGAGGTCCCACATCCGGCCCATTCTCCACCAACTACAATGGATGCCAGTTGAATTCCAGATCAGGCTAAACACCATACCTTCAAGGCCATATGCAGTCAGGGCCCAGTGTACCTGTGGGACCGCCTTCCAGCCTATGCCCCTCAAAGAGCTTTCCACTCTGGTGCCACCAACTGGCTAATGATCCCTGGCCCCAAAGAAGCCTGCTTGGCCTCAACTAGGGCCAGAGATTTCTCTGTCCTGGCCCCCCATGAGGTGGAATGAACTCCTGGAGGAGATCAGGGCCCTCACGGAGCTAAAACAGTTCCTCAGGGTCTGCAAAAGGGAGCTCTTCCACCAGGCATTTGGTTGAGACCAGGAATAACCAACAATATCTGCAGGACCCCTTTTCCTTCTTTGCCAAAACTCTATCAATGCGTTCTGCTCATGGACCTGTTTGTACTGTTGTACAGTTACCACTGTTACAATTATCAATTTGTAGTATTAATGTTATGGTTATTTATATGTTATGGATTGTTTCCTGTATAGTTTCTACATTCTATGTAAACTGCCCTGAGCCTCCAGGGAGAGCGGTATAGAAATAAAATAAACAAACAGCCAATCACACTTTACTGTAGTAAGGAATAAGATGGAAAAATCTGCTGGACATCCATGAATAGACTGGTTAACTACTGAAATAATGCTTGAAAAAAAAAATCATATCTCTGCATAGGGTAAGCAGGGCATGAGCTGAATTGTAAATTTCTAGTTAATTACCTATAGTTTTTTTCATTAATTTTGCAGGTAGAATTTCCAGCATGGTATGTTTTACTAAAAGGGCATTTTTAGATGGATAGTATAAGAAATATACAGTGTCTTTAGTGGTATGGCTGATATGCTAAAGCCATGACATGGCAGACCTTTGGATCCTCAGTCAATTGAGTTACTTTAATTGAGTTATTTCATTCCTGACAAGCAGTGTTGTTGTTTTTTTGGTGGCTCTTAAATGGTCAGTAACTTACGAATTTAGTACAGTATCTCCTTTATATGGTAGGACAGTAGCCTTTTTTCATTTTTCTAACCAATAGGAAGAAACAGTTTTATTGCATGCACAGGTATAATTTTTTTTTAAACCTGTAACTAAATAATCAAAGAACAGTGTTTTACAAAGCAAAAATGGTAAAGGAAAAATGGAATTCTAAATAGGAAATCTAAATAATGTTTTCATGGTTTCTTATTGAATCATTTCCCAGTAAAAACTTTAATATGATTGGGATAGCAAATTAGTACTATCAGGAGAGCAAATGCAAAGTGTGAAGTCTCACCCATCGTCAACAAGGAGAAAAAAATATTGCATTTGGAAAAATAAGTACCCTGTTTAAATGCACTTAAAAGAACATATTATGGAGCCCAGGAGATAAGCCTTCTGCCTGCATGGCCTTACCAGAAATGCTCTTAGTTTTTAAGATAACTTAATGACTCCACTAGGCTAACAAGACAGCTAGTGAATAATTCTCACAGAATGTCTGTATTACATTATGGTAAAGTTATATTCCCATTCCCCTATCCTATCATCCTCAAGTTAATGTCTTGTCTTTTTCATGTCATGTATTGTGAAACTAAAAAAAAAAGGAGATTTTCCACATGTTAAAATTATGATGTCGAAAGGAGTGAAGATTTCAAATGCTGCCTCCTTTCCTACTCACTACTACCTCCCTTTCCATGACCCCACATAGCTAGTAATTGACAAGAGTCTTGTGTAGGGCTGTGCGATTCGGCTGCTTTGGTGGCCGTTCCCTCCGGGTGCAGCCAGCGCCGCGCCGTGGGGGGGGGGCGGTGCTGGCAGCAGCGTGACAGCAGGCGCAACCACGCAGGCGCAGAATTCTGCGCCTGTGTGGTTGCACCTGCTGTCACGCCACTGCCAGCACCGCCCTCCCCCCCCCCCCCGTGGCGCTGGCTGCACCCGCAGGGAATGGCCGCTTCAGCGGCCAAATCGCACAACCCTTGTCTTGTGGACAGAGGAAATTAACTGTCCTGGGTCCAAAATGTCTACTGGGGAAGCAGAAAGCAGGAATGTTCTGAAACCATCAGACCGTCTGCCCATGGATTGCTGCAGGTAACCACTGTGCCAATGAACCTTGGGGTCCCAACTTGGCTATCATGGTTAATAGACAGTAACAAATACATCTTGCATAAATCTGTCCCCCTCACTTAAATCCACCTAAACCAGTAGCCAGCAACACACCTTATGGCAATCAGTTCCAGTGTATGGGAAATAGTGCTTCCTTTTGTCTGCGGTGAATGTAGTGCCTGTCAGTGGCATAGGGCAACACCAATTTCTTGTGTTTTTGGGGGGGAGGAAGGAGAAATGTTTCTCTGTTGACATTCTTTACATCACACTTAATAGTTTAGACATCTATTGTGCCATCCTCATTTGCCTTTTTTTCTAAATTGAAAAGCTTCAGATAAGACATGCACTTCAACTCCATGATAATTTTAGTTGTCCTTCTCTGTAACCAACATGAAGAGTTAACTGTGGTGTAGCCACTATGATCTTTCAACCTTAGACATTCACTGGTAATATTAGAATCATAACATGACAGGGCTGCTGTATGAGTTACTGGGATGATGCTGTGAAGAAATCTAGATACTTAGAAAGAGCTGTAACTTCTAAAAACTGCTGCCATGATCAGATTTGTTAGCCCGACAAATAACTTCATACCCTTCATAGCTATAAATGAAGGTCTAAACCAGGGGTAGTCAAACTGCAGCCCCTGCCAGTACTCAGGAATTGTAGTCCATGGGCATCTGGAGGGCCGCAGTTTGACTACCCCTGGTCTAAACGATCAAATCTATTTGTGTACATTTAATGTATCAACATCTGAAATGCTAAGATGTATTAAAAATACCTTGATTTTGTTTTATTTTATATATATTACTAGTTGGAAAGCTCGCTGAATGCAAAAATGTATCGGGGGCGCTAGCAGGAGGAAGGTGTATGTGGGGGAAGCAGGCCTGTGGAGGCACAGATAGGCCTCCTGGCTACTTGACCACCCCCCAGGTGGCAGATCGAAGGCGTGACACTCTCCACCTCCAGCGCGTGGAATCTGGCACCATGCATAAAGGGCCTGTCTGGAGCCAACAGCAGGTAAGGGGAGAGGCCCTCATGGTGGAGGGCCTCCTAAGGAGGGCCTCTTGGCCTGCTAGGCTGGGCCTGCTGATGAGGGCCTCCTGGCCTGCTGACTGCTTGTTAAGGACTGCTAAGGAGCTGACTAGCTGACTGTTAAGGAGCTCTGTCGGCCCTGCTAACTAGCTGCCCAGCCCCCACCCACCCCACTTGATCTGGCTGTGAGTTGCCGCCCAATGGGCCAGGGGAGGGGATCCTTTCAAGGCCTGTTCTTAGGAACAGGCTTTGAAGCTAGTTTCCTATATAACTTTCAAGTCTCCTACAGGTTTATCTCTTTGTCATATACCTTGAGTCTCTTTGTGTGTATGTGTATTTCTAATATATCGTGACTTTAATTTTCTGCCAGTTCAGACCATTAAAGGGCTGCCTGAGTCAGCTGATTTAGAGCTGACCTCAGGCGAATTACTTCAGATGTTTTCGAAGCAATTTGACCACTAAAGTCAATGGTGCCATTGACTTTAATGGGAATGTTCAGGTTTCTGCATTTCCCATGGCCTAGGGACGTGGGGGTTTGGGTTGGAGGCTCCAAACTTTCAGGGTACGTTCAGGAGCCTCTTTCCTTACTCCCTCCCAAGTTTCAAAAACATTGGACCAGGATGTCCAATTCTACGAGCTTCCAAAGAGGGTACCCCATCTTATCTCCATTACATCCAATGATGATAAAAAATAGACTCTGATATTGAATTCTCACTAATGGAAATAATGGGCCATTACTTCCAATGGTAAGAATTTATGATCAGAACAGAAAGTCTATTTTTATTCATCATTGGATCTAATGGAGGTAGGATGGGGAGCCCCTACAATTGGACCCCCTAATTATGTTTTCTTGAAACTTGGGTGGGGGAGTGAGAGAAGAGGCTCCTAAAGCTACCCTGAAAGTTTGGAACCTCTAACTCAAACCCCCACCCCCCAGGCCACGGAGATAGCAAAAACCTGAAAATTGCAAAAGCAGGAAGAGACTTTCTCTCACTCAGATCTAGCATGTAGATGCCACCCTCCAGGAAGGAGATGATGGAAATAAACAGGTATTGCAAAATCTTCACACAAAGAACAGTTCCCATCACCTTTCCTGGAGAAAAGGGATGCATTCCAGGGGAGTGCTGTGGCTGGCTACCCCACCAATGCTTAGGTGCCAGCCTCCAGGTGAGAACTGGAGACCCACTAAAATCACAGCACAGTCCACAGAGAGTTCACTTGTCTTCTGCTGGAGAGAAGGGGATGCCTTACAAAGTAGGTGGAATCTTGCAGCACCAAGAGTCAAGGAATGCTAGCCTCCAGGGGGGACCTGGAGGTATATCAAACACCACAACAAAGAGAGGAGGGGATGCCTCTTACAGGCAAGGTGGGGGGCAGTGGCAGGCAGAACAAATCTATCATAATGTCTGGCACTCAAAAAGGCAATCCATTTACCCCGGGGGCAAGCCTCAGAAACCAAGGGGGTAGTGTCACATGGATAACTTCCTCCTCCTCAGCAGGATCAGCATGTCCACTAACCCTCACTGCCCCAGTAGAAGAGCTGTGAGTGGCTTAAGTGCTGAATCCATGCTTCCGTCATCACAGACTCTCCCTTCCAGGCCCTCACCCCCCAAAAAAGAACAGTTAAAAGAAATATTAGCTGTTTTTTATATATCACTTCTCACTACTCTTGGAAATCTCAAAGTGGCTTACAATTGCCTTCTCTTCTTCTCCCCACGGCAGACACTGAGAGGTTGGTGGGATTAAGAGAGCTCTGACAGAACTGCTCTATGAAAACAGCTTTGATAGGAGTTAGACAAAGTCACTACGCTCTCCAGATCACAAAAAACAACAGCCACCATGAAGATAGAGCGGCTTCTCAGTGGAACAAGCTTCCTCAGGAGGCTTCCCCCATCATTGGAGATTTTTAAACAGAGGCTGGATAGCCATCTGACGGGGAGGCTGATTCTGTGAAGGTTCAAGGGGGTGCCAGGTTACAATGGACGAGTGATGGGTTGTCAGTTCCTGCATAGTGCAGGGGTTTGGTCTAGATGACTCATGATATCCCTTTCCAACTCTTTGATTCTATGACTTACTTGACAGCTTTGGCTCTTCTCAATGCTTTATTTCTATTAACCACAAGATTGTCCCTTTTTGATGACATTATCTTTAGGCAGGAACATAACTTTTAACAGTATTTCTATTTGTATGAAATATGTTCTAGCATGGTGCTTATGAACCACCGGGCCGTGGCCCGGTACTGAGCCGTGGCGGGAGGGGAGGGAGGTGCGAACGCCACCGTACCAGCAAAGGAACCTCCCTACCCCTCCCCAGTGCATTCTCACTGCACCGGGAGCGATCGGCCACCTCCCGGCGCAGCAAGCACCATGCTGTGTGGGGGAGGCATGAGCGTGGGCCAGCATGCTGGCAGCCATGCCTCCCCCCCGCAGTGCGCTCCTCATGCAGCAAGCACCGTGCTGAGATACAATGCCATGTATCAGCAAGGAGGGACGAATGAGATTATCCCTTCTCATGAGTCCTCATGAGACCCTTTTATGTCTATAAATAGGAAATGTATGGAAAATGTAATCGTATTCTTTTTGGATATTTATTTTAGTTTTATATTCAGTTTTTCCTTCTTCAAATGATGCTCAAAGCTGCTCACAAACAGTAGGAACCTAAAATATGCAGCACAAAAATCAATAGAAAGAAATTAAAGCAACCTGCAGTAGGTGGGGGGATCAACAGTCTTCTCAAACAAGAATGCTTTGCAGAGTTTCCTAAAAACTGCTAAGGTATGTAGCCAACTCCAGGAGGCTTCTCAACAAAGAGGGCACTACAACTGAGGAGGTCCATGACAGGGCTGAAAATGACCTAAAAGTCTTAGATGAAGAAGCAACCAGGTGTGATTACTAGGAAGATCAAAGGTGTCACACATGTCCATACTGGGAGAAACAGATCTTGAATTATTTTATTAAGGGATTAAGATTAACAATAATAATCTGCATCTTGAATTGAGCCTGAAAACACATGAGAAACTAATGAAGTTTTTAAAAAATCTTGCTCTGGTACAATTGTACATAAGTGCTCCAGATAATACATGAGCTGGTATATTTTGTACCATCTGAAGTTCCCAGGTTGGCTTCAACAACAACCTTGAGAGTTTAACCTTGCAGTTACAGATGGATCAGTGCATGGGAAGGCAGTGGCTACAGTAAATAAAGGCTTAAAAAACAACTATTGGTAAAAAGCAGGTATATCTGCTGAACACTAAACACTGAGTCAGTGTTGTCCACAATAGTCTGGAAAAAAAAAACATACTTAAATATTTTCCTCTCCCCACAACAGACACCCTGTGAGGGAGGTGAGGCTGAGAGAGCCCTGATATTACTGCTCGGTCAGAACAGGTTTATCAGTGCTGTGGTGAACTCATGGCGATTTAGCTGGCTGCATGTGGGGGACCGTGGAATCAAACCTGGCTCACCGGATTAGAGGCCATCACTCTTAAAAAGAAGAAGAATTGGTTCTTATATGCCACTTCTGAATACCCGAAGGAGTCTCAAAGCGGCTTACATTCACCTTCCTTTTCCTCTCCCCACAACAGACACCCTGTGAGGTGGGTGAGGCTGAGAAAACCCTGATATTATTGCTCAGTCAGAACAGCTTTATTACAGCCATGATGAGCCCAAGGTCACTCAGCTGGCTGCATATGGAGGAGTGGGGAATCAAACCCAGTTTGCCAGATTAGAAGTCCACACTCCTAACCACTACACCAAACTGGCTAAGATGCAGGGGCCAGCCAGGGGGCGGGGGGCAGGGGGCTTCCTTGCAGTTACTCAACACTCATTGTTTTGTCAGTAGGCATTCTGTTAGTAATTGCAGAGATTTTCAATCCTGCAGGGAGGACTCCTCAGCAGCTGATTGCCATCAGGAGAAAGCCTTTCAGCAAGGGTTGGAGTGCTTTCCCTCCACTTCCCCGAAGTCATGACGGCCGTGTGGCTCAAAAGGCTTTGCAGACAACTTCCAATGGATGAAAAGTGGCCATGCTTCAGTCATTTCCCTGGGCTCTGACCACTTGCTATACTTAGGGTTCCACAACACTATATTCAGTGGGTCTTGACTTCTCCCATTTCCATCCCCAATTCTCCTGGTACTATCCAGACAGGATAAGGCACCAGCAGCCCCCCACCATCCCCTATCTCCCATGGGTGGCTGTGGTTAAGCTTTGCAGATGGAAGCTGCTGATTCCCAAATTCTCAAAAACAAAACCCCTTTCAGTGAGCATTCAGTACTAGGCACAGAGTGGTGAAATTAAAAATTGTGATTTTTTTTAGGTGCACACTTGGGATTCAAACCACTGAGATCTGTAATGTCAACCTGCCTACTGCACCACAAGTTACATGGGCTGTCTCTCAGATACAGAGCTATTCAGTTCAGTTATTCTAGTTCCCTGCTGGGATGTATACAACCAGCATTCCCATGGACAGCATGGAGCAAGGGGCTGCCCATCTTCCCATTAGTGGATGAAGGGCAGGGTGGAGAAAAACTGGTGGAACATTTCTGCATTTAAAAACTATTTTTAAAAATTGTTCAGGATGCAAAGATATAGGGGGGAATGTGTTGCAGAACAACATTCAAATAATGTGGGGGACACACAAACATAATGCACCCTCACCCCTGGTGGTGGTAAGCACAATGCAGAATGGGAAAAAACAAAACAAGACTGGGTGACTTCAGCTTGGAAAGTTGTGTCACGTGAAACAAACAAAAACCCGAGGGAACTTCAGAGTGGAAATGGAGGAAAACACTTATCTATATTCAACCCAAGTTGCAGGAAAAGGCAACAAAGAGTTGCTCTTTGCAGGCAAAACAATCCCAGCTGGGCTGCCTTCGCCTCCTGCCCAGTCTAACCTGGGTGGTAGAAGGCAGCACATGGCTGGACTGATGGGGAGCTCTCATCCCCCCGCAAACCCAGCTGGTCTTGGGCTGGCTTCTCTTGCAGCCAGTTTAAACCAAGCTGCCAGCCATAGACGAGGAGAGCTCCTTACCACCATTGCTGATCCACAAGCTGACTTTTGCAATTCCTTCAAAGTTGAAAGGAACTGCATTAGCCTGCCCAACAAACAGCTGAGAGGCAAGAGCAATCTAATGCTACCTCTCCACTATTTTCTGATCAACCTTAAATCCCCAAATATATCTTGAGATTTTCTTGGGATTCTTTTTTTTTGTTTGTTTCTCCAAGAAAACCTGGATATATCTGGGAAGCCGAAATTATCTCCCAAAATACTGATATCCCATTTTTGGGGTGTATTTTCAGCTTGGGTAGATATAAATGCACATTGCTAATTAATCCCTTTGGTTTCCAGGCATTTTAGCAATACACAGTGGTCTACTATGCCCAAGGCTGAAGGGTGATCAAAGTAACCTGTCTTGTTTGTTTGTCTGTAAATGGAAACGATCCACCAGACCAGATCCTTTCCTTAAACCAAACCCGGCCTGTGCCAGATTGGGGGGGAAATGGTCAAGGTTATGTGTGTTGTTCAGGAAATTCTGAAACTCCTCTGCAACCACTTTCTCAGCTGTCTACCCCTGAAATATATGACCTACAATTAACACTGGCTTCTTTGACAAGTGTACTGAATGAATCTGTCTGAGGTACTCTAAATTCTGACAAAAGCATTCCTTTGTTGTCTTCCATAACAGATGAACAAGTGGTTGCAGCATTGTCCTGGTTAGTGCCTTGTGCTCCACTATCCAAAATTCAAAATGCAGGAACATTTCTACTTGTATGTTACAGAAATATTTCTTATTTTTATCAGCTTATCTTCCCAACCATATTCTTGTATGTCACAAGCTCAAAAGAGGAACCAAATCAACTGCACCGGCTGGCAATGATGTACAGACCTATCTGCAAATGAGCAGCTCTGCTGAATTCAATTTCCATTCATATTTCAGACTCTCCCCTCCCCCCCCACACACACACACTATTCATTCAGGTTCCTCCTTACTATAAGGGAAGTGTGGTATCCTGGTGATATGCTTAAAGTCACAGCCAGATGCAAAATGTTTGAAGGAAGTACAATATTGAGAGCCATTATCTATACTCGAAGCAGAAGTGCTACATATATATATAATCTAAACCAGTTTTCTTCTAAGTATGTTTGGGAAGGCTAATTTCTCTTTGATGATGCTTGACAAATATATAACCAGAAGCTTTCTGAAGTGCTAACTTGGGATTCGGTGGTAACCACTTAAAGAACAAGAAACTTACCCTTAGGATGCTGCCATGTGTGAAAATAATAAAGGGGAAGCAGCAAAGCCACTTTCTACCTGCCTTCCTGGGAACGGCTGCCTTTGACTCCTCCCCCAGTAGACTGGCTTCCACCAGCACAAATCCTCCCTGGCATCTAGGGACAGGTGAAACAGCAAGGATTACTAGCTGTCACATTTAATTTCCAATATATTTACTCCACAGACAAGGCTTTTACTTCCTGGTGAAATACAACTTGCTTACGGACCCATTTGTACTACATGCCATCTGATCTCTGTGTGGAATCCAGTGGGACAATGAGAATATATCCTTAGCAGGATTTAATGAAGTAATTACAAATGCGGCAGCAGGGCTATATCTCTACTTACTAATTGTCCTGAAAGGAAAGTGAAATTCCACTTGCAGGATGGCATCTAATATTTTTACTATGCCAGTGTATTTATTTTAGATTTCTATACCGCCCATTTCTTTGCAGCTTTGAGCAGTTTTCATTGAACATTATAATACAACTTACATGGTATAAGTGATAATATGAATTCAATGTCCTTTTTAGCAATGTAGACAAAATATTTCACGCTTATTGTACTATAGGGGTGTGAATTAGAGTTTACCTGCCCCCCCTTTTTTTTGTAAGAACTAAAACCCATCCATATTTCCTCTTTTGGAAAAATAAATCTTGATCTTACTGAAAAATAAATCTTGATCTTACTGAAATTCTTAAACCTCTTGACCGGTAAAGGACAATAGACATAACTATTAAATATTGTATTCAAGTATGCTGTTCATACACGGAAATCCATTCTGTTAATTAGCTGCTTCTAAGTTCATTCACCTTTGCAGAAAGCCCAAAAGAGTATCAAATAATGCATAGAGTTTGGAACTGTTCCTAAAACTGTTATATTTCCCTTGTTTTCACTTATGCCTCTTGAATGGGAACAAAGACGTCAGTGCTTTTTTCTCCTGAAAAAATCTCACACTTCAGCAAATCATCAAAATATTTTACATCCAGATAACAGATGTGATTTCCAGCAACCTGTTTAGATTCATTCTGAAAAGCAGCATATGGGATGAAACACATATGGAGCTTAATGGTTTCAGTCAACAGTAAGTGAAATACAGTCAAGATGTTAACGTGCAACCATGCTGCTATTTGCTGATCTATACGTGATGCTAAGATTCTCAGTACAACAAAGTCAACTGGCATAATTTAATCACAACTGGCATTATAATTCTGCATTAAAATCCTAACATTTATACACAGATGTGCACAGTATATCCTTCAACGGGAGAAAACAAACAAAAATCTGAACACTTGATCATGCCTTACTCAGAAGGGCAGCTGCTTTGAAGGTAGAATTGTGAATTGGGAAATACCTAGAGATTTGGGGATGGAGTCTGGGAGGACAAGGCTTTGGAGATGGACAGGATCTCAGTAGATATAATGGCCACTCTCTAAAGCAGCCATTTTCTCCACAGGAACTCATCTCTGTTGCCTGGATGTCAGTTGTAATTTCAGATCACCAGGCCCTACCTGGAGGCTGGTAAGCCTATCTCCTGGCTCCTACCTGGTGGAATAAGCTCTTGGAGGAGACATGGGCCCTATTGGGCCTGCAGAACAGGATCTGCAAAACAGAGCTCTTCAACCAGGCACCTAGTTGAGGCCGAGCCACCAATAACTGGCAGTCAACTTGGGAGAGCAATGTGGGAGAGGCCTGGAAGCAAGGGATACCAATGTTGCTTTAGATATTGTAATAGATTGATTTTAACATATATTGATTTTAAATGGATGTACATTGCCCAAAAATGGCTTGGCCAAGAGGGGCAGTCTTATAAATCTTGATTTTTCTTCTTCATTTTTAAATTTTTTTTAAATGTTAAAACAATTTTAAAACAAGACAGAAACACCCATCACATAAAACACATTAGAAACAGCAGCAGCACTAAACCTGGCACCAGGGAGGAGAGAGGGGGGGGGAAACACAATATATATACAATAAACACAGAGCCATCACAGAACTGCATAATTACAACATGGTTTTCCATATACTCCTATCAGAGAAATGTTTATAGTTGAGTACAGGTTTGCAAGTAAAGTAAAAATCTTACTTGTTTTGAGTCCCTCTAATAATTTAAATATTACTAGTTATTTCTTCTAATATAAATTGTTTCAATCTGTTCCACCAATTTTCTATTGTCAAATTTTTGGCATCTTTCCAATTATATGCAACGTAAAATTTGTTGAAGTCTTGTAGTCACAACATGCATTCTGTTTTTCATATAGATTAAGAAGAACAAAAGTGGCCAAGGGGATTAATATGTCTCTCTACTCCCCTCATTCATCCTTACGCTATTAGCTATAAGTTCTAACAGTGGAGAGCAATGGGGAGACAGGACAGCCTTATTTAGTCCCACAACTAATTTTTACTTCACCTTCCACCACTTTAATGGAAATATTTGCAGAAGCCATGGAATAAATCACGTGGAGTACAATTTAAATCTGTCTCCAAACCCATAGCTATGTATAAAAAGGTAAAGGTATCCCCTATGCAAGCACCGGGTCATGTCTGACCCTTGGGGTGATGCCCTCTAGCGTTTTCATGGCAGACTCAATACGGGGTGGTTTGCCATTCCCTTCCCCCCCCCCCCCCAGCAAGCTGGGTACTCATTTTATCGACCTCGAATGGATGGAAAGCTGAGTCAACCTTGAGCCGACTGCTGGGATTGAATACCCAGCCTCATGGGCAGAGCTTTCAGACTGCATGTCTGCTGCCTTACCACTCTGCGCCACAAGAGGCTCTTATATAGCTACGTATAGCCTTCTTTAAAATAACTTCAATTCATGGAATCAAAGGCTTTGTAAATATCTAACTATATTAAAGCCCCCAAGCCAGTTCATTTATCTTTGTTTTAGATGGATATAACAACCCCATTACTTTCCATATTGCATCAGCAATGTACCTTTTAGGAACAAAACCATATTGATCCTTATTTACCAAAGTGGATATACATAATTTTAATCCTGAGGCCAAATTTTTTGTAAAAAAATGTAATCTGTATTCTTTATAGACACAGGGCAATAAGAGTCTCTTGATATCAAATATTTATGTAATTTAGGAATAAAAACTAGATTGTCCTCCTGACCAGTAGGAGGGAGAGGAGACCCATCCAAGATTTCATTATATAATTTATGCAAGTGGGATACTAAAACATCTTTAAACTGTTTATAGAAATCTAATTATAAATACATTTAAAAATCCCCAGAATCTTAGACAAGGTCTTTCACATCATCTACTACCTCATCCTTTCAACTGAAGATGCCACTAACTGAACCTGGGATCTCATGTATGCAGAACAGAGGTTCCACCACCAATGGGTAGGCATGTGCACAGGAAAAAAAATGGACCATTTTGGATATGGCTGGAATCATTTCAGCCACATTTGAAATGGTCCAAATGACCCTTCACTGAGTTGGATTTGGCTGAATCCACTGGCCAAATCTGAAATGGTCTGAATATTTTTCTGTACCCCTCCCCCCACTGCCTTCACTGGGGGACTCCAAGATAAGAGAGGAAGAAGCATTTAAATGGTGCACCAAGCAGCTGATCATGACAGATCAATTGCTTGGCACATCCTTTTAAAATGCCTCCTGTCCCCTGCCTTCAAAGATATTACCAGGGAAGGCAAGGAGGGGGAGAAAGACCATGCCAAGCAGTTGTTCTATCATGATTTGCTGCTTGATGGAACCTTTAAATGCCTCCCCCAAGCCTGATCAGACAGTGTCTCTCTTTATGAAGGTGGGGGGGGCAATTAAAGGGTCCTCAAGGGTCCCCCCTTCCTTTAAACTGGTCAAATCATAGCCAAATTGCCAAATCATGATTCAGATACTGCTGATTCAGCTGGTTTAAAGTACAGGGATAAGTGATTCGGCATCATTGATTTAAGTATTTTTTCAAACCAAATTGCCCATACTAAGCCAGCAAATACTATTTGTTTAAAAGAAAATTATTCTGAAAAAAAAATGAAGAATGTGTTTCTAGAGCAACATTTCTCAATGTTTTTTTAGCATTAAAAAAAAACCCTGAAACAATTTTCAGGCTTCAAGAAACTCCAGAAGTGCTGAAATCATGAAGAATATGGTTGGGAAGCATAGCTGTGTACATGCCTACCCAGGGTCCCTCCCCTTCGCATCTCCTCCAGGCCCATCACAATATGATCATATATGTCATACCACCTGATAAATATTTACACACACACACACACTTCAAACTATGGGTTTGGACATCTTAACTCTCAGTATGCAAGGAGAAGATTATACTAAAATTAGTCCCACAGAGATTAGAAGATAAGGACGCCTAGTCGTTAGATTCTTCTACTGATAGCACATGCACTCCCTGATTCTTGGATATCCCTTTAATATACAAAACTATGCCTTTATCTCTCCAAATTCTGGAGACATATCCATTTTAAAAAGCCTTTATATTAGCTCGCCTAAACATCTTTCCCTCAAATTTGACCTGAAGAAGATTTTTGCAGATTCCCCCTTAGGAGAGACAATGTGTAATGCCCCTGAAGGGTGTAATGTCCCTGACACATAACCACATACCCTTGGAATGTCCTAAGTTTACAGTACATCACCACCCTTTAGCTGAATATTTGAAGAAACTCTGATCTATCTGGGTTGATGAGAAACAGTGGATTAAAACTATACTATATGTGAAGGACTCCGGAATAATTGTAAAAGTAGCTAAGTCTTTGTTGGCAATCTTAAATTAAAATCTTTCCACTATGGATTCTGCAACTGCAATTGTTAAGTTTTAGTTTAATGCTTTGCTATTTTATGCCAATAAAATGACTGACTCTCTCTATAAAAAAATTAACTCCCACTCACTCAGGAAACCCTTCCAGGGTCATCAAGAAACTCAAGGGATTCATGAAATCCAGGTTGAGAAAGCTTATTCTAGAGAATCAGTTTGTAGTTCCAGTCTAGTCCCTGGGGGACTCCAAGATAAGATGGGAATGTGATACATTACCCCCCCCCCCATAAAAAGTAAATAAAATGGCCAGTAACTGTTCACATTAGGGTTGGGCGCTTTGACACCTGAAGTGGCTGGTCTCTCCTGGCACAGCCAGTGCTGTGCTGCGGGGGGGGGGGGGGGAGGTGCAGGCGTCAGTGCACCGGCGGGCACACACATGCATGCGCGGAGCTCAGCACCTGCGTGTGTGCACCCGCCAGTGCCTTGACGCCACATCTCCCCTTCCCACCCTCCCGTGCAGCGCTTGCTGTGCCAGGAGAGACCAGCTGCTTCGGGTGCTGAAGCACCCAACCCTAGCTCACACACTCCACACATGGGCATGGAGAGATTCTCATCTTGTTGCAGCCTACCTCTGACCATAATTACTGGTGAAATGTCAGGGACTAAAATGACCACAGCCACACAGCCCCGTAAACCCTGCAACAGCCTCTTTATAGAGAACTTAATGTTTATTCATTCAACAAGTCAGGGATGCGGGGTCAACATCCACTTTAAAACTTCTTGAGCTATCCTCACACCCTAGTAAATCTTAGAAAACTGTTGTAAACATTTTAAAAATATCCCGAAATGCTGTCTTTGTTTTAGGAATTCTACAGAAGACATCTTTGGGACAGTAGTCATTGTTCACAATTTCAAAAGCTACTTTAGTTACATACCTTGACGGTCATGCGCAGTGGGATTTAATTTTTTTTAAATTTTAACCAGCATATCACAAAACCGCCTTTGAACAGTTTGAAAAGTGATTTGGTACGTGGCATGAAGAATGGCAGTTCAAAATACTTGGTTCTTATATTGACAGTGTATGTTTAACAACATCGGAACGCACTGCCTGGAAAGAGTGTTGTTTCTCACTTTTCTCCATAATATAATTGCATCAACAAACTCATGGACCAGACAACTATAAAAGGAAACGTATTGCAACGCTAGCCACTAATCCCATACATTTCTATTTCGCATTTTCTGTTTTATATTTTCCCCAATGAACACTAACTTCATAGGCTGGAAAGATTTTTGAATGTGTACATTTCCATTCCCTGCCCAAAGAACTTTGGTGAACGTCTCACAGCAATACACTTGGATAAAAAGGAGGATGCCGCCCAGTCTAAGCTGCAAAAAACAAACAAACAAAAAAGCAGGAATTGAATAAGAAAAGGCCTCTCTGAAACAAACAAACGTACACCCAAACCAAATCTCTGTCAGAGATTTAAATTATTGGGTGTCCTTGGATTAGGAAATATTTTTTGTCTTCTGAACACTGAGGTTTCAGCCCACATCTATCACAGCTATATGTAGGAGCCAGAAGCAGGTAAATAGTAATGCAGCTCAGAGCCTGTAACACAGTAACACAATACTCACAAACATTTTTTGGAGGAGGAAAGTCTTGTTTAAAAAATCCTTTACAATCGTTTAGTCCTATCTGCTTCTGGAATTTAAAACCCCATTCAAGTTTTCAAGCTGGAAATGTCCTAATTCTGAAAAGGAAGACAAAGATGCCTCTGTCTAGGTGGCAGCACACTGAATGATTGCTCTTCTACTATGGACTCTGTGTCCTACCACAAGTCTTCTGTTCCTTATGGTCATGAACCTGCCTACATGATGTTGAGTGATGAATTTAAGGATCAATTGATTCCAAACATATATTAATTTGGATCAGGAAGGCTTCTTCCCCCATAGGAAAATAATTCTGTTCAACAAACAATCAAAAATAAGCATGTCAAATCAACCTACAGTACTCTGAGATCAAAGAGCTTTTCACTGGCTCTTCCAGTATGTGACAGTGAATAACAAATCTGTGATCTCTGAAATACCACAAACTCAAAATAAATTACCTTTTGTAGCAGTATCTGAAACAGTCTGAGGAGTAAAAGCTCTCTGTAACATTCAACATTTTCTTTTAGATTCAAGGGTCATTCAACCATGCAAACCTTTATCTAGTCTAAGCTTTCCTGCTCCTACTGCTTGAAAAGCAAGATTCAGGAGGACCTTTGAACCTTAGTAGAAAAGGTCAGTTTAACTCTAATAGACATGTGAAGACCAACAGAACAAAAAAGAGAACCAGTGAAATACTTAGAGGCCATTTGGGATGGGTACCTGCAAGTGTTTTAGCTGTACCTCAGGTTGGAGACAGAAAGAGATTAAATTAGAACAGAAAAGACGGTAGCAATCTTTGAACCCTATCAGAAATGTTTTTCATACATGCCTCTTTGAGCATCATAGCAATATAGCACAAGAGTTTATAGATTTGTATGAAGGCAGAGATTTCACAGCAAGAAAGGATCTGGATTTTGCAGTGTCTCATTCCACATGAGAGTTAAAAAACAGCACAGTCAGATAACACAATAGCAATGAAACAGCCACACAGCTTTTAAAAAGTAGTATTTCAATCACTGCAGCGGAAAATCTGATGCCAGGATTTCCAACCAGTATATCCTCGCTGCAAGATTATTGTGTACATTTCATACGGGTCCGGGACAAAGTTAAGATTAGATAACTATGCATCTAAATTCCATTAGAAAACAGCTAATGGGTGCATTATGTTAGATTTTTTTAAATGCTGGGGAATGCTTAAACAGTAATGGAAAAAGTTTGCTTTCAGCTTCTCTTTGTATTTAACTCTGAATATTAACTGCATAAGACAACTAGAATCAAAGAGTTGAGAGGTACCTCCAGGGTTATCTAGTCCAATCTCCCGCAGAATACAGGAAATTCATAACTACTCACAGTGACTAATTCCATGCTCAGATAAAGTTCCCTCCTCCCCCCAAAAAACAGAATCCCTGCTCCTGCTTGCACACCCATACCAAAAATCAAATAACCCCCCCCCTTATATAATTGTATTCAAAACTTGTTCCATCTATGTTTTGTCATTTCCAGCATTTTCATTTGTAAAATTTAAACCAGTTATGGCTTCAGAGAGTAGTTTGATTTCTTTCTAACACTTTCAGTCACAAAGTAGTTTTTACTGTTTAGATACTAAATTGGATTCTCTTATAGAATTACATCCACACCTACATGACAGTTCCTAAGAGACTAAATGGTACAAGGTCCATTCATCACCAGAGAAAGGCCTAATAAACAGGTGCTATATTCTCTCTCAGAGGTAGAGCTAAACCACTTTGCTATTCTACAAAGCGGATCTCCTCTTTACTCTGAGAGCCAGTTTGGTGTAGTGGTTAGGAGCGCGGACTTCTAATCTGGCATGCCAGGCTTGATTCTGCCCTCCCCCACATGCAGCCAGCTGGCTGACTTTGGGCTCGCCACAGAACTGATAAAGCTGTTCTGACCGAGCAGTGATATCAGGGCTCACTCAGCCTCACCCACCTCACAGGGCATCTGAAACAGAGGAGAGGAAAGGGAAGGCGACTGTAAGCCACTTTGAGCCTCCTTCGGGTAGAGAAAAGCGGCATATAAGAAGTACCTCCTCCTCATCTTCCTCCTTCTTCTCTTTGCTCTTTCACTAAGCCAGACATGAGGTCTCACTGCTTTCTTTCTCTGAAGCAGATCTGAATTGAACTCCTGCTCTGCTTCCTTCCCACATTCCACCCATCTTCTAAAAAGTGGATATTGGAACAGAAGTCCCATAGACTCAAGTGAGCAGTTGTTTTCCCTTTTAGAAGCCTGTCCATCCAACACATTGTTCAGGACCTCATAAAATCAGACTTCTGAGTCCATTTCCCTTAGTCCCAGGTTAAGTTATTGTTGCTATAATGTACTGTTATCACCTGTTATCTGTAACTTTTCTTGTTCCCTGTAAACCGCCCTGAGCCTTTGGGGAGGGCAGTATATAAATATATTGATTGATTGATTGATTGATTGAATGAATGAGTGAAATCCATTTAATATGACTAGACAGCAGATTATGTGAAAGACCTCTATAAGAGATCCCAAGGAGTCTTTGAAAGCCATGAAGATGTTCTTGGTTGCAGTTTCAAAATGAAAAAGGGCTAAGACACTGCAAGCAGCAAAAGTGTGAAATCACTTTTTTGGAATCCAGGTTTTGGAATCCAGTTAATTCACCTTCCATCATGCCCACTGAATGATTAAGATGCCCAGTGCAAGCACATTGAAATTTGCCTCTGTATTTTTAATACATCAGAAACTTAATATGTGTGTGCTCAATACTATCTTTCTGTTTTTCAGACATGTACATATGAATTCAACCTAACTTGTTAAGCATTCTTCAACTACAGACCAAAGCCACTGTAAATCTCTGATTAGATGTTTTGCATCTGATAAGAAAATAACTAAAAGTGCCTCCAGAATCTGAGAAGTGCAGTAGAATACCTAGCTGATTTGTGTAGGCCATCAGCATTTAACATCTTCAACACTTCTTGCAAACATCAAAATACACATAAGAAATCAATGGCCAATTAATGATGTACACCAAATACTGAAACTGCAGTCTGCTATTTAAATGAATGAAACTCAAATTGAGCATTTATATACAAGAAAGGGCTAATCTGTGCTGGGATGATATTTCCTCTCATTAGCATCATGACTTGCACACTGTTTTTTCTCTTAATTTTTTCAGGGAGAAAAGAATGATCCCCCCCCCCTTTATCCTTACATATCACAGACCTCTAATTCCAACATAACCAATGACATGGCATGCTTAAATTAAATTGCAAACAGTTTATCTATTTTTTCCCAAAAGGTTAATCCAGTTATTTCTACTCAACTGAACTTTTTGGACTGTTTTCATATGGGGCCTCAGACTTCAACCAACTCTCAGCATACCATCTCTTTATGATTGCCTTTCAATATTTTTCTCCCAAATCTATGACATCCCTTCACAGACATGAGTATCAGAACTATGTATGTTTGTGCCAGTATTTTACAGTGCCAGTATTTTAATTTTTGGCCTTTATATGAATTGGGATTATTAAACAACTACTAAATTAGGAATAGGGGGGTGGGATATCTGGCTTTTCTAGAAGAGACAGCAGCCAAGCTGTACCACAATCTGAAACCACGACTTTCAGTTTGTAAAATCTGAGCAAGGCTGTAAATGATAGGATGTTATGAAGGATGTTGATTCAAAGGGTCACTAGACGTTGGAAGAGACTTGGCAGCACAGGATACACACACATCTGAGGGGCAAGACTTCATCAAAGTGAGAAATTACCTTTCAATTCAACCCCAAGGCACTTGTTTAATGTTTAGTTCCTTTCATAACAAGAGCTAACATTGAATTTGCCTTTCTAAACTGCTGCCATCTCAATACTTCCATTGAGGTCAACTGGAATCAGTCATCATATCTGTGCTTTATCATGTACATAACTTTGTAGTTACCTGGAATCTCACCTATTCATATTCTAAATGAATATTATTTTTGCAGTCATCTCATTATTTTGGAAAATGCACAGTGAGTACACATTGAGAATCAATTTATCATGTGTGGGTTGCTGTTGTTATTGACATCTTTATTAAAATTTACACTTCTTGGTGAAAGTGGATATCATCCCATCAAGTTTTATCATAATGGCAAATAATTAGAGCAAAAAAATTCAACACCCCTCACTAGAATGCCAAATGTGAAATACAAAGTATGTAATAAACTTGCCTCCTGAATGTTAAAACAAAATTAAAGGAAGCTGTTCTCAGACAGACCATTTGCCCTTCCATACGGATTCAGTGATCCAGAAGCAGAACAGTGTCACTCTGGCTCCTCTCTAAAACAACAGGGAAAGCATTCATTAGCTGGACTTGCTATTAGAATGATGCACTTCATTAAGTACATGGCTGTCTTAGTTTACACAGGAAACTATTGTTAATTCTGTCGGCCATGCTCAAGCTTTCCTTTCACTGAATATGGAAATGAAAGAGACTTCCAAATAACAGAAATCACACATTATAGAGCAAGGAATGGGACCTTAGTATTCTAGTGAAAATGAGAGGTCACCTCTAATTGTCAATCCAATTCGGAGTGTACTTCTTCACAAGAAAAAAAAAAGTACTATTATAACTAACCTTGTCAGACTACTAACCTGGACATACTCTAAACTTCAGTTCACAGGACTAACCTCCACCACAATTTAATCAGACAAAATATACTTTCTCAGAGAATTTGACCAGAGTGACAGGGAAATACATGGAGGCAACCCAGTTCAAATAAGGTGCAATCACTCTCTAAATACCACTGCAGATGTCATTTAATTTTCCTTCAGTGCCAGTAGCAAAACTGTCTATGAAAAAAAAGTCTTTTAGTTATTTGCTGGTCATATAATCGATATGAATAGACATCAAATAAACCCTTATTGTGTAATAACAATAAGGGCACACATACATGTGAATAAGCTTAAGGATGTTAAATCCATGAAGAATTTAATATCCATACCACAAAGGGCTGTCTGTGGGATTGTTTTAAAATGCCATTAACGAACTAATTAATTATATTTTTAAGCACGTTGAGCAGGTGGGATGTAAAGGCTCTGAATAAATAAATGTGTGTGTTGCAGTGTGCAGTGGAACCTTGGAACTGGTAGAGCATTCATTTTATTAGCAGATAGCTTTATAATCAAACCAGCCTTTTCTTGTAGTACTTAGTAGAGACTGAAGTCTTATAGCACACTGGACTGTGACCAACAGATCACAAGCTCACTGAAGTTACCAATAATATAAAGCACCATAAGCATATACAGTTGGTAACCATGCTGCTGTCATGAGCAGAAGTCTCCCTGCACCTGGAAAGGTTGGCACGGGGGGGGGGGGCTGGCAAGGACCTCTGCCTGAAGAGGTGATACAGGGGAAGGAGTTGGAAAGCATCTCTCCTTATGTGGAAAGGTGATTGCTGGCTCTTTTAACCTCCCCCCCTCCATAGGCCACCACCACTCCCCGTACCCTGTACGCTGAAGAGGTGGTGCAGGGGGAAGCAGTTGGAAAGTACATCTCCTGGTGCCAAAAGTCACTTGTTGGTTCTTTAAACCTTCTCCCTGACACTCTGGTAACATACAGGGAGAAGGCCCCCTGAATGCTAAAGGGGCAGCACAGGGGGCAAGGAGTTGACAAGCACCTCTCTCAATGGGGAAAGTCACTTGACAGCTCTTTAAACTCCCCCCTCCCATCTTTCAGGGTGCATGGAGAAAGCTACTTAGTGCCCAGTGCATTCCAGCATGCAACAGACTTCACTTCTAATATATGTGTGTGCATGTATATATGCATATATACCCACACACTACTGAACATTATTTTTACATAAAACTATTATAGTAAATAAATACCTTTATATTTTATTAGAATAAGTAATAAAAGGCATCCATACTTCCCAAAAAGCCACTTCTCCTTTTTATACTCTAGGTCAGTGGCCTCCAACCTTTGTAAGGCTGGGGACCGCCTGCGGGGGTGGAGGGCAGACGGCAGCCTGGGTGCTGCGCATGCACAGCAGTTCTATGCAAACGCGCACATGCGGAGCTGCCACGCACGCACGTTTGCGCTCCCAGCAGAACGCAAAAGTGCACACGCAGCAGCTCTATGCATGCGTGTTTGCGCCTGCCGGCATGCCAGCGGCTGCGTCTTTCTCTTCCCCCCTCTGCAATGAGAAGCTCGCCAGGCTGCAAGCGAACCGGATGCCGAAGCAGCTGATTCACTCAAGGTCTGACAAGCTTCTTGCTGTGGGGAGGGAGAGGGTGGTGCAGCCGCTGGCCCAGTGCCGAGGCTTTCGTGGCCTGGTACTGGGCCGCAGCCCGGGGGTTGAAGACCCCTGCTCTAGGTCACTATTATGCGGTGCCTGAGTTTGTACAAAATGGCTATATCCAAGCATCTAGTTAGCCAGTGAATATGAAGGACCTCTACTCTTAGAGTACATGAAGTTAGACAGCAGCAGCCAATGGAAATCTGCCCTGGCCTAGATAGCCTAGTCTAGTCAAATCTTAGATATCCATAGTTAATCAGGGTCAGCCATAACTAGTACTAGGATGGGAGACTATCAAGGAAGTCCAGGGTTGTTATGAAGAAGCAGGTAATAGCAAACCACCTTTAAATGCCTGTGGCCTTGAAAACATGACATACAAACATACGGGTATCTTAATTTTTTTCAACCAGTCAAGATGACCAGGAAACTGGTATGGAGAACCAGAAAGTATGCCCCCCCCCTCTGATGTTGTTATATCTGATGAAGTCTAATCCATTCTCCTTGTGGGAGAGGCAAATCAACTGCCAGCAGGAATTGTCTGTAATAGAGTTGGAAAATTCCTAGAAGTTTTGAAACCATGGGAAAAAACAGAAATTTGGGTGGGAAAGAGAGAAATGGTGTTAGCTGTTTTAAATTATGCTACCTTAGCATGTTTAGCATGTTTCAGTTTTAGTCACCTGAGAGGCAGGGACAAACAAGAAGCAAGAAACAGAGAACAGCATAGTAAAGAAAACACTATCTTTCTTGGACATAAACAGTCGCATACAATAGGCAACATATTGGGATACTGAGTCAAAATTAACACTGAAAACTTTAACTCTTCAATGGTATATTATCATCAATTACTTACAGAGTATTAACAGTGGACAACGGCTTGACGGTATGCTGTAAATATGCCTATGTAACAGTCCTAACAGCCAAGACTAGCCTGATTTTGTCAAGAGCTAGGAAGCCAACCAGATGGGAAATCATCTAAGGCAGGGGTAGTCAACCTGTGGTCCTCCAGATGTTCATGGACTACAAATCCCATGAGCCCCTGCCAGGGGCTCATAGGCAGGGGCTCATAGGAATTGTTGGCAGGGGCTCATAGGAATTGTAGTCCATGAACATCCGGAGGACCACAGGTTGACTACCCCTGATCTACGGAGTTCACAGTTGCTATGCACAGGCAGCCAATGATAAACAACCACTGATCATCTTTTGCCTTGAAAACCTCATGACATGTAACTCCACGGGGTCACCATGAGGCTGTTGCGATTCATTGGTACATTGATGCCTACAGTTTACACGAGAATTATTATTACTGAATGTTATAGAAAGTCTAACATGAAAATGTTCATGCTACACATTGACTGAGGAAAACTTAGTCTGGTCTATACTCCAACAGCTGCACTGGTTCCCAGCTGAATACCAGATGAGACTTAAAGTTCTGGTAATCACATTCAAGGCCATACACAGTCTGGACCCTGAGTGCTTACACCCCCAGAGAGTGCTATACTCTAGAAATTCTAACAAGCTGGTAATCCCTGGTCCCAGGGAGGTCTGTATGGTCTTGACCAGAATCAGGGCCTTTTCTGTCCTGGCCCCTACATGGTGGAACTGCTCCCAGAAAAGACCAGTGTCCTGCCAGAGCTAAAACAGTACTGCAGAGCCTGCAACAGGGATCTCTTCCACCAAGCTTTTGGTTAAGGCCAATGAAAAAAATGTCCTTAGACTCCATATTGTACAGCACCCAGAGACAGCTAGTCTGAGTGGGGTGGTATAAAAGTCAAAGTATAAGTAACATAAAAATATGCCATATAGAGAATGAAGCAGAGTTCTCTCTTGCTCTGGAGGGATGGACCAGAACCAACGGGACCCAATGGTGAGGGGTTTGGAGACGGAGACGCATGAGGAAAAGTTGGGGGAACTTGGTCAGTTTAGCCTTGAGAGATGACTGAAGGGAGATCTGATAACCATCTTCAAATATTTAAAAGGCTGCCATATAGATGATGGAGCAGAGTTGTTTTCTCTTGCCCCAGAAGGATGGACCCGAACCAATGGGATGAAATTAATTCAAAAGAAATTCCGTCTAAACATCAGGAAGATGTTCCTGACAGAGCGGTTTCTCAGTGGAACAGGCTTCCTCGTGAGGTGGTAGGTTCTCCATCTTTGGAAATTTTTAAACAGTGGCTGAATACCCATCTGACAGAGAGGCTGATCCTCTGAAGGTTCAGGGGGTGGCAGGTTACAGTGGATGAGTGATAGGGTTGTGAGTGTTCTGCAATAGAGCAGGGGGTTGGACTAGATGACCCATGAGGTGCCTTCCAACTCTATTATTCTATGATTCTAAATAAATGTATCCTTTTTTAGTATCTTGTGCATATAAAAACTGGTTTGCTATCTTCTTCCTTTGGATAATATTCCTTCTTCCAAGTGAGCAAAGCTCATGTGAGCAAAACAACCAGATGCTAAGGTAAATGTATCAAAGACATGGCAAAAGTTAACATATAAACCAATTATTAGGTTGGGGTATGACCAAAACTTTCTCAAGTTTTCAGCTACTAGGAAAGTTTTATCATCTTGCACACTGTTTAAGGTTTACAACCTGCTGATGGGAAGCGGAGTGCTTCTGGAACTGATATCCAGACCAGTGAGCTTAGTTCCCTTGGAAGTAATGACAGCCCTAAAAGTGTGGACTCTATGGCATTACATCCTGCTGAGGTTCTTCCCCTCCCCACCTCTGGCCCAGAATTGGCAACTCTAACTCAAGTTCATCCCATATGAACTCGGGCTTCTTTTGAATTATTCTTGTTCCATAGCCCTCTGGAGCATCTGAAGGTAAGACAAAGGACAAATTTTCAGTTTTTGGAAGAAAAATGTCTGATTATTTCAATGAAGTTTTTGCAAGCATCAATCCCTTGGCTCTTCCTCAGTGAAGGAGTTGTGTAAATTCCTAGTGGCTGACTGTATAGGACACACAGGGGTCAAGAACAATATAAGTGTATGTCTGTTGAAGTATAAAGGATTTTCTTGGGGAAACATAACATCCTTATATTTAGTTAGTTTTGTTGATTATGGGGAAGAGAAACTATGTGGATTCATTGTCAGCAACATTATCAAGTATTATCAGGATAGACAAGAAGCAACTCAATAAATGCCTTTTAACAAAGACAGGCTTAGAGGCATGCAATATGAACACACACAAATACAAATTCCAGCAATGCAATTTGTTCCTGAATGAATTTTTCACTACAAGTGTTAACAAGCAATTAATAAACACAAACTTCCCCCCCTGAACTATCTTCAGAACAAAAACAAAGAAACTTACAAAGAGAACTTTAAAAGTAGGGTATAGCTGAAAGAGATTGTGATAACATGTATGTTAGTTTTCTTTTCTAAAATGTATTGTTTATTGAAAAAAATATTATGGTGGTTTTATTTTTCTTGCTGTTAGCTTTTTTTTAAAGAACCTTAAGACTTAACTAAGATTTTGTGAACAGGTTTCGAAGATAGACCTAAAGTTTAAAAGAAATATATTCTACTCACTTAGTAGTTGTGATAATGGAACCAAGAGGTGGTATTTATCCAAGACTAATTAATTGGAAATTGAGGCTAATACTGCAATTGCAAATGCCTCTTTAGGCACAGCAGGACAAATTAAGCCTATGATGGCTTGAGGCTGCATTTTAATATTGTGTAAAACTAGCAAGCATAAAAGCATTGAAATACCAGCAAGGCAGCAAACTATGAAAAAGCAAGCCATGTGCACAAATTCATAAACTCTTGGTCACCCTGAATTATTTCATAGGATATTCCGTTTAGGCACTCACATGTGCACAGTGGGTGGGGGTGGGTGTTCCACTGCTTCTAAGTGCCATGCAGAGTTAATTCCATGGGTCAAAGAATACCTAATTGTCCAGAACTCACACATGTTATGCAACTTTGGCTACTAATTCAGCACAAAGGGATTCCCAATGTGCTAAACAAACATACCAGCCGCATCCATGAGTAGATCAATAATCCGATATAAAAACAATGCTTTCCACAGAACATTAAGAACTTCAAAACCACACTGTTTTTATAGGTGACAGTTCTTTGGGCAAAGCTATTACACCTGAGCTGAGATGACAAATTATTCTAACCAGAGATTTAAGACACATAGGGAACTAAAGAAGAGAGGAAATTTCAGGGTTTGCTATTTCCTATGCATTTTGCCATTCAAGATGAACATGCAAGAGGAAAAGACTGAGGCTAGCATTCAAGCCTGGACAAATCATTATATCAGGTGAGAGATCAGGAGCTCAATGGAACTGTACTCTCACTAAAGAGCACTCTTAATTCATAGGGGTCTGGCTCCCAAGCCAGGTGTATTATGTTGCTGAAACTGAAGTAAGAGCCCAGCTCAGCAGAAGCATCAAATAACACAACACCAACCACAAGATACACTTTCCAAAATTGGGAGGGGGGGAACGTAATTAGTATTGGGGCACAGTTATGCAGTGTGCCTTTCTTCCCCTTTTTATAAAAATCATAATTTCAGGATAGACTGCGTGCAGTTAGCAATTCAAGTGCATCTTGCTGTGTAGATTAATTGGTCCTCTCTTGTCAAGAAAAGGCATCAGCTGCACCTCCTACCATATTAAATTACCAGCACTAACAATTAGCAGCCATTGTGATAATCAAGAGAACGTGGGTTTAAAGTTAAACACACCAGGCATGCTATTATCTTCAAAGAGCGGCACACTTTATAATTTTATCTTTAAACAAGAAACAACAACAATCAAAGTTAAGCATATGAGGATCAATGCCAGAACTTGACACGTTTTGGGGGTATGTTTTTTTTTATTATTATTATAAAACAAAACTTTCAGCACACTTAGGACCCTTTGAACATAACAGAAACTACCCCCCAAAGTTATACCTTCATCTACTTTGTATTCATATAAAGTTCTTATTGCCGTAACCTCATTTTTCCCTTGTGCAGCTTTCCAATTAACTTAATATATAGATCAAATACAGCCTCATTAGACAACAAGTAAAATACATCCCCTTGTTTCTGGGTAACAGCCCTATCAACTATCAACAACACAGAAGTCCTATCCATAATTAAGGTATATATATATTTTTGACACCACACTGGCAGCTAACAAACAGCTTTGCTTTTCAGAATTCTATAAGCTAAAGAACAAGCAAAAGCAGGCACAAGACAGAAGACTCAGTTTCAGGGTTGAGGGAGACATCTTCTAAAATAAACAGCATCACTCCATTACAGCCAGCTCTCAGCTATAGACCTCAAAGCAGATGATTCTTATTCTAGATGTGTACTTCACTCTTGGAACAAATCTACCACTTCTCAGGTGTTTACTATCCACTTCCATTTAAAAGAGGAGGGGGGAGAGAGAGAGAGATCACAACTTACTGCATAGTTGAAACTTTCACGCTTAGCCAGCGTAGGGTTACACATCAAGTTTTCCCAGCTAAGCCTGTTTACAGTGTTCATCTCACACATCAAGAAGATCCAGGTTTCGTTTCCAAGGTAAACAAGAAGAGCAGGCTGCACAGAAATCTCTCTGCACAAGAAACATTCAGTACCAGCAGAGCCCAAAGAAGAAGAAAGATTTTTTTTCTCCTGAAAAAAGTAAAACCTTCTCATATTAGATCAGAAAGCCAAAAGGAAAAAAAAGAAAGAAATCCCCCCCCATTCTCCACGTTCTGCTATGCACACCAGCAGCTCACAACTAGCCATATCCTCCAAGCAGGAATGTGTGTGCCCTCTATCTGCAGCTATTAACTGAACACATTGATTCACCGGCATTAAAGCAATAGCAATTAGCTGTCCTGCTACTAGCAGCTATTGGAGAAAAAGAAAGGCAGAGAGCGCTGAGTGGGCTGAACTCCATAGTGACCACAGAGCTCCAGCCGGCAATTAGTGGCAGGTGCTTCAACCCCAAAGACAAATTGATATCCCACTGATAATCGGGACTGGCTCCTGGTACATACTGCGCGTCCAATCAGCCTTGGCCGGCGGGAGGGGGGGGGAGACACTTGGTTTGCACTTCTGCTAGCTCATCAGCTGCAAAGGACTTACGTTCCTTCACAATACATCATCTGACAAGAAAGGAATAATCTCTTTAAAGCCTCTCAGCACAAGCAAGGCTGCTAGTAGAGTCAGCCTCGTGCTAAAGCCGATAGGTAAACAAATAAAAAGGAATTTAAAAAATGTAGAGGTGGTTGTTGTTGTTGCTGTTATTATTATGCATTCCTGAACTGAAAGTAAACACAATAAAATCAGAGTCCAGTAGCACCTTCAAGACCAACAAAGATATATTCAGGGCGTGAGCTTTCGAGTGCGAGCACTCTTCGTCAGACTAAGAACTCCTTACATTATGAAGAATGCTTGTACTCGAAAGCTCACGCCCTGAATAAATCTTTGTTGGTCTTAAAGGTGCTATTGGACTCTGCTTCTGTTGTGATACTTCAGAACATCACGGCTACCCATTTGCATCTATCCTGAAAGTAAACACATGTCTCAAGATAATGTGTCCCCAAAATTTAGCAGCAAAAAGTTGCCAGGACAGAAGACTGGAGTTGACCACTGACAAAATTAGAATAATGCATAGATGCCAATCTGTCCTAAATCTTTCCCCTTCGCCAAATGCCCTCTCTAATAATAATAATAATAATAATAATAATAATAATAATAATAATAATAATAATAATAATAATTAATAATACCTTACCCTCCTGAATGCTAGAAATGAAGGTGTATTCTGTACTGACTTCAGTAAACTATGCCAGAGTACTGCATCTACTATAGAAAAATCTTGCAACCTAAGTGGTATCATTTGGATACCATAAGGAGAATGCCACCTGAGGAACATAGTAAGAACATAGCAGCCTACCAGGAGAGATGGTTCAATGTTTGTTTGGGGAGATTTTAAGGGGGGGAAATGCCCCAGTAAACATTTGTTTTAGATTCAAGGAATTCTCCACTAATGTTCTGTGGCAGTTGAAAAAATGAAGTGGGATCAGAATAGGACAGGATAGATGGCCAACTGAGGGCTTTACCTACAACACTGGGTTTGGTTTAAATAGGCAAATTAATTATAATTTATTATATTTATAAGCAAAAGGGAAGACTCTAGCATGGCCCCAACTTTCCAGCTGAAATGCATGGGACTTGTAAGTAAACTTTCACTAGCTTGTGTTTCCTTTTTTTTCTAATAAATCACTATTTAATTGACTATACATTTAATGTAACAACTTTATGCAACCATGACTAAGGCCCTCTTCCAATCTGAATGTTAGTAGCATTCGTTTCAATAGTTTGTTTACGACAGACAAAATTAAGCTGGAGGCAGAAAGCAGGTTTTAACAGTGTAAGAAACGGCATGACAAGGACAACAGTAGAAATGGGGGCATGCATGTCTTTGTTTTGTCCCTGTGCCTAACTATGATGCATTGTCTTCACATCCCCCTGAATTCTGACAACCAGTTCTGTGCTCAGAACTTAGATGTCTTCTTACAATGATTCCAGTGCAGGGTCACTTAAGCCTTCACCCTTCACCTGACCCCCAAGGAGCTACAAGTTACCCTTTTGGGGAAAGGCAGGTATACTGATTAGCTACAAGTATAGTATAGTCCCAGTGGGGAAAATAGAGGCTCCTGAAGGCTATTTCCCTCTCCCCTAAAACAACAGGTTCCCATTCACTTGGGAATTCAATTCAGACCACAAAGCTTACAGCATAGCCCTGAGGCAGCCACAGGATAGTGTGTATCATGAAATGAGGTCCTCTGGTTGAGACAAATTTTGCAAGTGTACATACCACAGGCAACTACCTTCAGTTGTCTGAAATAACTATATCTCCTTAGTACAGAGCTTTTGCTCTGTTAGAAAAGTAGATGAGAAAGTTTTGCTTTATCATTACAAAGAAACGGATGTGTTCGTGCAGATTTAATCAGAACTTTACTACTGTAGCTTTTATAAGACAGTACTAAAGCTGAACATGTTTATTAAGGTTAGACTGATTAGAATGGAAAATGGAGCAACCATTTAATGAATATAGATGCAGCTGATAAAATAGATGTAATATTTTTTGCATCTGTGTGGGCATATAAAGGATTAAATATTCCACTTCTCAGCACACGAGTCCGTCATTTCTGGTAACCCTGGAATTTAAATAAAAGTAAACCTAGGGAGGAATATTACATTTTCTGACTACTTGGACAAAAATATGGTTCACCATTAGCTTATTCCTATGAATCTTCATAAATCAGGAAGAACATAACAGTTCATTGGTTGCTGCCCCTAATACAAGTGAGTAGTGAATTTTCCTAAGCCAATATAGCAATTATTATGAATCCATTACCTGATCCTAGTTAATGTTCTAAAATTCCCTTAATCATTTCAGGCTCTCAAGAATGTGATTTGTAGTGATGTTACTAATGTTCATAATTCTGCAGTCCATAAAACAAATTTCAGTTACGTGTATCATTTGCCTTAAATGCTAAGTGAGCATTATGACCGACACACTTACCAAAATTGTAACCATCTATAAAGCGTACTACATCTTCCCTGTTGTAACATCATCATCATCATACCACCGGTTAACCAGCATGCCCCTGCAGTCCAAGGGATCTGCCTAGCAACTGTTGACAAAATCAGATTGTTTTTTTCCTATTGGTGGAATCTCTCCCGCTCAGGGATAATTGCAGTTCTTGCTCAGGATTCTGTACTCCTCTCCCCCTTCCCTTCATGCCTGCTGCAAAGGAAGCCCTAACAGCAACTGACTGCGGTGAGGAATGTGTTTCTCTGTGTCATGCTGGGAAGCAGCCATCACTACTACTCTTCTGTGAGCAATGTAGGGTGTCTGTAGGTGCAGATGTGCATTCCTTTTGGAGGGCTATGTGTGAGGTGGGAGAGCTTTCCCCTTCAACCTAACTGATGGCTTACAGGGAAGCTGGAGTAAGACCCTCTGACATACAATACTGCTGGAGGGAAGATGCAGCCAAGTCATGTGTGTCTCCTCTCCTTCTTCTCCAAACATCTGAGGCCTACTGCACAGGGTTGCTGCACAGATAAAACGGGATGGTTCTTTTGCTTCCTGTTTCATCGGTGCAACAATCCTGTGTGATAGGCATCAAATGTTTCTTCTGAACAACAATCCTGTGTGGTAGGCCTCAAATGATTCATCCCCACAACAACCCTATGTGGGAAGCCTGAAATATTTCTTCTGTACAACAACCTTATCCACCTTCCAAAGCAGCCATTTTTTCCTCGGGAGCTGATCTTTATAGTCTCAAGATGAGCTGCAATTTCAGATCTCCAGGCCCCACCTGGAAGTTGGCTATCCCTGGAGTGAGATTTGGAGGTGTGGCCTCAAAGCAGTACAATGTCTCACCCTCCAAAGTTGCCATTTTTGCCTGGGGAGCTGATCTTTATAGTTTGGAGATGGACAGTGATGTTGAAGTCAAAGGGTGAACTGCAGGCTGAGATGGGAGTGGAGTGGCATGGGTGTATCCTACCTGTGCAATGGCCTTGGGGCATTCCTTAACAGTAACAGGCCACATCTGACATTATAGCTTCAGGTCACAGGATAATTCTTGCATTTCAGTCAAAGATCTAAATCAGTACGTGGAAAGGCTGTATCAGAGCACTGTCTGCCTATAAGACAGACATCAAACAGCACTGTATGTGTAACTCTCATTTCCTTTCCAATCCTAAAAAGGTACTTGCTCCTAAAGTTATAAGGGAAGTTGGGGAAAAGTATATAAAGAAATCACGGGACTGCCACTGAAAACACCGTACTTATATCATACTCTCTCTGACTGTAATCTTACTAATCTCACAACATTAAGCATTCCAGGTTCTATTAGCAATAATGAATATGGAGCAGGTATTGGGGCACAGGAAAGGGGGAGGGCAACTTGACAAGCAGTACACATTAAAAAAAAATAGCCTCAAGCTGTGACATCCTTCAGCCTGAAGATCACCTACAAATATGACACAAGCCAAACACCACACACAGTTCTGGTTCAGTAGGAGATAAAGAAGCTGACTCTCAGCTGATCCCACATGATCTGGGATTTAGCTTCCAATGGCAACACGCAGCTTGTTCTTGCAAATACAGTCCAATGGGTTGTAAACAGCTGAGCGGCAAATTGATTCACTGACTAGCTGATCAGTGCTGTCAAACAGGAAGAGGGCTGAACTGGCAAGGGTTTAAGCATTCCTACAAAGGGCTATGTGTTCTATGCTACCAGCTTCCAAAGGGACTCTTGCTTCTGCATGCTGTATCAACTAAGGCTTCTGAAGCTTCCTCAAAAGAAGCTCCTTGTACAGTGTGTTACAGAAGTCCAGTGTTGAAATAACAGAAGCCTGTCAGAGTGGCTAGGTTGGCAATGTACAAAGAAGAAACCAATTTAGCAAGATGCAACTGAAAGAAGACACTCTTAGCGAGAGCAACAACTTTCTCATCCATAAACAAGGCAAAGGTCAAGACTACCCCGGAGATCTTCACTTGATCCATTAAAGAGAGCTTGACCCCCGATAGATATGTAGTAGATGAACTGTCTTTATTAATTCAGTGGAATCAGGATAACACTGCAGCCCTCAAAATCGTTCTAAAGGAAGCTGCAGGCAATCAGCAGAGTTTGATTTGTTTCCTGTGGAGTTTGACTTAAAACAAATAACCAAAAAAATTAGCATTATTATGGAGAAGATAACCATCATAACTTTCTACTTTGTTCCACAAATTATACCTGCTTTATAAGCAACAACATTGAATGGCTTCCTATAAATTGGTATTTCCACCTTCAGGTGAATATAAATTGGTATTTTCACTTTCAGAACTATCTCCTTAGGTTAGAAATATGTTAGGACCAGCTGCGTTAATACAGAACTTTCCTCCAGTGCCATTTGCTAAATTTCTGGAGTGGGACACAGGTGTGACTGCTCTTGCTAGATTTATGTGGGGTTTGGCTTGCAGGAGGTTTTGTTCTAGGTTGGCTAAAACCTGCTAGAAATTCACATAAGGTATTCTCAGTTAAAGTGATTTCAGCCTCAGATGAAGTTTGTGGCTGTTTGTAAATCTCTGGAAATGGAATTTGCTATAAAACACTGACAGAGTGTCTATAGTAATACCTGGGGATTCATAAAAGAAGACAACAGCATCCCACTGGGCATGCCAGCAACATCAACAAAATCCCTGTTGTGACCAGCTCCATGTGATGAGATTTTAAGAACAGCATGGAAAATGAGTGAAGCCAATCTGCATAAAGGCATTGCAGGAAGTCTCATGTCTCAAGCTGCTCTGTTGGTGCTCTCTTAGCTGTCCTTATTACCGAGAGGCAGGGTGTAAGGAAGCCTAATAATTCAGAATGGAAAGAGTGGGGGAGCGGCATGATGCGTTACACATAACCCTGCAATCAGTCCATCTGTTCACACGGAGGGCTTAGTCTAAATCCCATATTCACAAATCCAGGAGCGGTAGTAATTGACTATTAAACAAATGGAAGCCTCTATGGCATTTGCAGTTTTATGTTATGTTGTTACCAACACAGGTTGGTTGCTGAGAATTTATACTTTTCCCCCTTCCAATCCCTAACACATTGTATGCACCTGCATAATAATTATTTGGATAAACAGCTGTTCTGGATTTCAGCACTTTCTTAGAACACATCTGTAATGCTAAAGACAAATAGCAACAAACTGAATTGGTGCTGATGCACTACTTTTCATAAAACAGTGCGTCTCTCATGCATCTATAAGCTTAAAGTACTCTCAATACAAGCAAAGAATTTTCAGCTGTGAACCTGATTATAAAAACTATGTTCCATCCATTTAACTTCTAGGTCCAAATGAGAGAGAAAAACTGGCCAAGGATGCTAAATGCATTTTTTTTACTGGTCTGTTTTTAGAATTATCTCCTACCTATGCAAACATACATGGGAAATAATCTAAACTTTATGTCTTCTACAAGGATACAGGAGTGCATCCAGGTGCCAAATCATTAGTAGTTTTTCAATTTGTTTATTTTCTAGTGTTGATGTCAATGAAGTTGCTTCCATTTGGCTTCAGGTTAGACCATTAAAAGGTTCAGCAACCTGTGGGGCACACATGAACTGACTGCTTCAGTTTTGGCTCTAATAGCTCAATTTAAATATCATTCTCATTACAATGCTGACTTGAATATGAAGGAAGGGAATGACTATGATTGTGCTACTTTGCCTGAATCTCAGTTCAAGAAAGTTTAACATATTGTACTGACAACTCTGTGAATTTGAAAGAAAAGTGGAATGCAATGGCAAGGAAACAAAAAAATCCAGCTGAAGCAATGCATTGACCCTCAATCATTACACTACTGACAGATGTGAAATGATGATGTGTGGGAGGTTCATTACTCTATTCCTTTCTACCCAAATACCTCCCTTGTGACCTCTAACAGGAGGGAAAGGATGTTTGTGTGCACTCCCCTGCTCTTCCCATGATTTGCTATCTGGAAAAGTGCCAGGTAAGTTTTTCTCAGACTCCTCATTGGCCCATTTAAAACAGTAGCAAGCAGCATATTCCCTCATAGCACTCCTGACTGTTGGCAAAGTTTAAATATACAAATGAGCACAGTGCCAGGCTGCTTAAAGAATAAAATAGTTTTTGATGTGGAACACATCTTCTGGCACTATCAGCAAAACAGAAGTCTTCACGGACATGACGGACGTGAGTCCTGCCCTCGCCTGAGCATACCAGAAGACCAGCAGCAGTGGTGGCATCTGAGGAGGCCAGCCCAGTTGTGGCAGCACCATCTGCAGAGTCTGGAGCAGCCACAAAGAAGGCGCAGACCAGCCCAGACATGGGGGTGCTGCCTGCCCAGTCTGGGGCAGCCGCAGCAGTGGTGCAGCTAGTCCAGCCGTAGAGGCATCACCCATGGAGGCTGGCCTAGCTGCAGCCCTACAGAAGTCCCAAAGGAGCCCTGCAGCAGCCAGCTTCAGGTCACCCAGCTGAGGTGCTGGAGGACCACTGAACACAGAGGCCCTCCTGAGAGGTGAAGAGCAGAAAGGGAGGGGAGTGGAGAAGGAGTCTCTCTGTATGTGTATCTGACAGGGGGAGGAACCAGGGACAAAGTCAGGGAAGTGATAGGTAAGGGGGGAGAGGGCAGGTGGGAGTGGGGGGGAAGGAGTCTGTGTCTGTGTCTCTGTGTGTGTGTGTGTCTAAGAGGGAGAGAGGTGGGAAAGCTCACACCATGAATAAATTTTTGTTGGTCTTAACAGTGCCACTGGACTCAAATTTTGTCATTCAGTTATGTAGTTATTCTTCTGTTCTGAAAGCAAAAAGAGCAAAAGTGTGCTAAAAGAAGTAAGAAGTCTCCCATTGAGCCAATAAGGACAATGGAGGAGAAAAATATCAAGCAGTTTCTGATCTAACTATGCACATCTCCTCCAGTGCCCCCTGCACTTAATTCCACTCAGTTCTACACTGCCGATCTTGCATATTCTTATATGGGCTTCTTGCAAGAACTGCCCATCTTGCAAGGGTGTTGGAGACATTAAGGCCATCACAGTCATCCCTATCAATCATCCCTCACTCAGCTGGCGGAAGGGAGCCTCTAGTCAGCTAAAACAAGGTTGATGAGAAATCGCACCTTCTCCTTAGAGTCATTGCCCATCAGAAGCAGAGAAACATCTATTCCTGGACACATACAGAAGGTTGTAATGATAAACCTACCTTTCATTTGTTGGTTTATATAACTTATCTGACCCTTCTCCAGAAAATGGGTTGTATTCTACCTTAGGCTACTCCTCTAACTTGACTGGCATTTCTGTTGGAGAAATAACTGTTTAAATTGTAGGAAGATTCTGTACGCTGGAGGAAGGATTCATACTTTGCTTACTGGATTGGTCATACAACCTAAGTTCAACTCACTACAAACACTGCATGCATATTTGGGAGAAGTTATAAAGAAAAGCATGTTTCAACAACAACTGAAATTGCCACAGTGGCACAAACCACAAAAATGCTTTTCTTCCCTCCGCATTCTCTAACAGTTTATCTTCCCACTCTGCCACACTGGGTTGTGATGTTAAAGCAGCAGGCCTTCTTCTTGCCTGATGCTGCCCTGTCCTTGAAGATAATGCAGCATAGAAGCAGAGACCAATCCAAAATGTATTTTAAAAAATCTCATAGAAGGTGGTACTTCATGATTATCAGTCATTCGGTTTGGGGCCAATGTGTGCTATCCACCACGATTTGATTTAGTCAGACCCTAAATTACCTGGTTTTTCTTTTTTGGGAGGGAAGGGTCTTTATATTCTGTATCAGTCACATTGCAAGATAGATACTTTACAAAATAAATAGCTCGCATCCTTCTCTATTTCAGGGGGGAAACAGAGATTGGACATGGTTTTGCTTCCTAATTAGGGTAAACTTTTGGTAAGCAGCTCAGAACCCCCCCCCACACACACACACACACATTTTGGGCGGCAAATAATGCCATGCTAGATCTGTTCTGGTCATGGTGGGTCAAACAGGGGGGGGGGGAGGAAATAGAATCACAGAGTCACAGAATCATAGAGTTGGAAGGAACCATACAGGCCATCTAGTCCAACCCCAAGTTCAATGCAGGATCAGCCCAAAGCATCCTAAAGCATACAAGAAAAGTGTGTATCCAACCTTTGCTTGAAGACTGCCAGTGAGGGGGAGCTCACCACCTCCTTAGGCAGCCTATTCCACTACTGAACTACTCTGACTATGAATTTTTCCCCCCTGATATCTAGCCTATATCGTTGTACTTGTAGTTTAAACCCATTACTGCGTGTCCTTTCCTCTGCAGCCAATGGAAACAGCATCCTGCCCTCCTCCTTTCAAATACTTAAAGACGGCTATCATGTCCCCTCTCAACCTCCTTTTCTCCAGGCTGAACATTCCCAAGTCCCTCAACCTATCTTCATAGGGCTTGGTCCCTTGGCCCCAGATCATCCTCATCACTCTCCTCTGTACCCTTTCAATTTTATCTATGTCCTTCTTGAAGTGAAACCTCCAGAACTGTACACAGTACTCCAGGTGTGGTCTGACCAGTGCCGTATACAATGGGACTATGACATCTTGTGATTTTGATGTGATGCCCCTGTTGATACAGCCCAAAATGGCATTTGCCTTTTTTTACCGCTGCATCACACTGCCTGCTCATGTTTAGTTTACAATGCACAAGTACCCCAAGGTCTTGTTCACCCACAGTGTTACCTAGAAGCGTATCCCCCATCCAGTAGGCATGCTTTTCATTTTTCTGACCCAGATGCAGAACTTTACACTTAACTTTATTAAATTGCATCTTGTTCTCATTTGCCCATTTTTCCATTGTGTTCAGATCTCATTGAACTCTGTCTCTATCTTCCAGGGTATTTGCCAGTCCTCCCAATTTCATGTCATCTGCAAACTTGATGAGTAGTCCCTCCACCCCCTCATCTAGATCATTAATAAATATGTTAAAAAGTACCGGACCGAGCACCGAGCCCTGAGGTACCCCGCTACTCACCTGCCTCCAGTCTAATGAAACACCATTGACAACAACTCTTTGAGTGAAGTTCTCTAACCAATTCCCTATCCACTTAACTATCTGAAAATCCAGATTGCAGTCCTTCAATTTATCCATCAGAACATCATGGGGAACCTCATCAAAATCTTTACTAAAATCCAAGTAAATGACATCAACTGAATTTCCATGATCCAGCAAATCTGTTACTTGGTCAAAAAAGGAAACCAGGTTGACATGAATTCCTGCCGTGATGTACGCCGCCCTGAGCCCTTGGGAAAGGCAGCATAGAAAACGAATTAACGAACTGACCAATAAAAAGTGCATGATTTGACATGGCCCACGAGAACAGGACCAACCATCCTGAGGGCAGCATCTTTGAACAGGGGGCATTACGCGCTCCGCTTCCGACGACCCCCGTTCCCGTGCCCACCCCTGCCTCTCTCACAGGGTCAAGCCAAGGCAGCCAAGGCGAGACGAGGTGAGGCGCTGCTTGGCTTTCCGAGCACTGGGGCCAATGCCGAGGCTCCCCGCCCCCCCCCAGTCGGCCCTCCTTCCTTCCCCACCGCCTCGCCTGGCCCGCTCCATCACGTGGGAAGCAGCCAACCCCATGGCAGCAACAGCAGCAGCAGCAACCGCGTGGGATCACTGCAGGGCGCTTGGCCGCTTACTGCCCTTCGCGCGCCCGGATCTCACCTTCTTTCCACCGTGAAACTCTCGGTCGGACTCCTGCCCGGGCTGTGCCTGCTGCTCCTGGCTTGCTGCCCTTGCGTGCAATCCAGTAAGTGCAATTTTTTTCAAAGCCCTAAAAAAAGGAGCAAGTTTTGCTTTCCCTTCTCCCCTCCCCTCCCCTCCATTTGTAAGCCCAAATTTGTAAGCCCAAATAGAGACAGGGGGGTGCAAAGGCCAGGCAAAGAAGCAGGAAATTCAAGCCCAATGCTGATAAACTTCTTCCTGCTCCCATTTGCAGCAGCGGTGAGAGGAATGAAAGCAAATATGCCAATCCTCTTTTCAGTATATCAGAAAATGCCTCTTGCATGGCAGCCCTGATGTCAACCAGCTATATGTGCTATATTGGATATATGATTATAGGTGCCATTTCCTCTATAGCATGGCCAGCCTCCAGGGAAGGGTGGTGGCTGGAGATCTCATGATGACAGAGATTAGTTCTTCTGGAAAAAATGGCTGCTTTGGAGGGTATGCTCCATGGCAATGGTGGGTCAACTGTGACTCTCCAGATGTCCATGGGCTATGATTCCCATGAGCCCCCGCCAGCAGTCCATGGCATTATATTAGCTCCCTCTCATCCCCTAAACCTACTGTCCCCTGGCTCCATGCCCAGATTTCTTGGTATTACCCAACCTAAAGTCCCTAACCCTGTTTATACACCTTTACTCACTTGAGTTCCTATGTTTCAACAAACTATGAATATAATCTAGAGTGTTTTGGGGGGGAGGCAGGAATCAAAGGGTCAAACGGAAAATATGGCAAAACATTTTTATTATTTATTTATTTATTTTAATTTATATACCACCCTCCCTGGAGACTCAAGGCGGTTTACATGGAACATATGAACGGTACATAAAACAATCTATAGCACATGAATAACCATACAATAATATTAATAACAGGTAGTTATAACAATAAACAGTGTAAACAATGCTACAGTGAACGGTACAAACAGGTCCAGAGCACTTTGGTGGAGTTCTGAGAGGGAGGGGAGCAGGGGCCCTTCATTCACTGTTGGTTATGCCTGGTCTCAACCAAATACCTGGCAAAAGAGGTCCCTTTTTAATATTGAATTTTAAAATTAAATTTTTTGAAGCCCTTGCTTCAGTTTTAATATTGAAAATACAAACAGTATATGCAACTGTGCTAGAAACGCAAAAGAAACCATGAATCATATATAAAAAAGCCGAACAACTTAACAGGTTTATTATTTTGTCTATCATTTTGAATTTTTCAGATCACTTTCTTCAGTGACAATGTAGCAAACATTTAAACTCTCAATGCATTTGAACAAAGCAAGTATTTCCCGTATTCTATCACACGTACTTATCCTTTCTAACTATCAAAAATGTGTCAGCATTCAACACATGTTAACACATATATCCACATATGGATCACTGATTAATTGCTGATTTATGTACCCACCAAAAGCTTTGAACTATGAAATGTTAACTTGGAAGAAAACCACAGAACATGTGACCTGAATACTATCTTCGATTTAATTTAATATGACAAATTAATTATTGAGTTGCAAAGATACAACAACTTAACTATTATCAGGACAACCTGATATTCTCACAATGTATGGTAAAAATAACATGAGGAAATGCAAAAAGTTGAAATCTCAAACACACAAAATGCAACTGAAGGAAACAAAAAAGTTGTTTCCTACCTGGATTAATTTCCACATGGGAAAGAATGGCGAGATCAGCTCAAACATGGACACTGGAGGGATCCTTTTGCAAACAACAATCCTGACAAGATTGTATGAATTTGGTAGCCCCTTAGATCACTCATAATTATGGTAAAGAAGGCTCTACTGCCTGTTAGTCACCTGTCTTCCAAAGACAAATCACACAAGATTTTAAAAAAAGGAAATCTCCAAGTACTACAGGGTCCTAAAGATCAACTGCTTAAAGACGCATCTATGGTGCCTTAAAATGCTTGAAAATAACTTTCTGGGCTAAGGTCTGGATTATATGTTCTCACTGCAACTCAGCAAATATAACCAGAATACTGTAACAGTATTTCCTTTGCCCCACTTCATACACTACTCTACTCATCAATTTACATTCGCCTTCCCTTTCCTCTCCCCACAACAGACACCTGTGAGGTAGGTGAGGCTGAGAGAGCCCTGATATTACTGATCAGTCAGAGCAGCTTTATCAGTGCTATGGCGAGCCCGAGGTCACACAACTGGTTGCATGTGGGGGAGCAGGGAATCAAACCCATCTTGCCAGATTAGAAATCCGCACTCCTAACCACTGCACCAAGCTGGCTAAGATGCAGGAGCCAGCCAGTCAACCAATAAATCATTCATTACCATTTCCATTGTGCAGAAAGAGACTAGGCATGTACAGTGACTGGGGAAGTGGACTCCACTGACATCTAATGATGTCAACAGCCATCTGAACTTCTGGGGAAAGTTGCGTAATCCTAACAGTTTCCCCTCAACACTTTAAAGTCACTCCCCCAATTCCATTTTTATGACAGTTCAGCAATTCAGAGTATTAACATTAACACAAAAAGGGCTCACTAGAAAGCAGCAGTTACCCAAGTAGAGAAAGAAAATCTCTTTTCTGTCATGTTATACAGATACACCAAGCACAAGAGCTGTGTTAGGATAGTCTGGAATTTCCCCAGAAGATATATGTTAATCAGATACTCTTTCATCCTATTCCACTTTGACATCTCTCTTGAGGAACACTCATGCACTGGAACAAACTGTTCAAGGTAAAAGGTAAAACACAACTGGATGTAACCATTTAAAAGTTAGCAATAAAAGACCATTGGGCTTTAAGAGAATCCCCTCCCCCCAGCCCCATGCAAGTGCCACTTGCTTCCAAGGACTTCCCAACCCAGGAGTTTGGAGGGTTTGGCTTGAGAAAACATTCAGGGATACAAAGCCCTGCCTGGAGCTAAAGAAGGCTTGACTTATCCAATCTCGATGACTTCCCCCACTAAAGTAGAAAACCTGAACAAGAAGACTTTCTTACTGCTATGCTAGATTTGTTGGTTTATTTAATATGGACAGGGAGTTTTTATGTATGGAACACTCAGGACTGGAGTAGTAGAATCATAGAATCATAGAGTTGGAAGGGGCCATACAGACCATCTAGTCCAACCCCCTGCTCAACGCAGGATCAGCCCTAAGCATCCTAAAGCATCCAAGAAAAGTGTGCATCCAACCTTTGCTTGAAGACTGCCAGTGAGGGGGAGCACACCACCTCCTTAGGCAGGCTATTCCACTGCTGAACTATTCTGACTGTGAAATTTTTTTTCCTGATATGTAGCCAGTCAGTCAGTAACCTTTTATTGGCATAAATGATATCTTGCCTATATCGTTGTACTTGAAGTTTAAACCCATTACTGCGTGTCCTCTCCTCCGCAGCCAACCGAAACAGCATCCTGCCCTCCTCCACGTGACAACCTTTCAAATACTTAAAGAGGGCTATCATGTCCCCTCTCAACCTCCTTTTCTCCAGGCTGAACATCCCCAAGTCCCTCAACCTATCTTCATAGGGATTGGTCCCTTGGCCCCAGATGATCTTCGTTGCTCTCCTCTGTACCCTTTCAATTTTATCTACGTCCTTCTTGAAGTGAGGTCTCCAGAACTGCACACAGTACTCCAGGTGTGGTCTGACCAGTGCCGTATACAATGGGACTATGACATCTTGTGATTTTGATGTGATGCCTCTGTTGATACAGCCCAAAAGGGCATTTGCCTTTTTTACCGCTGCATCACACTGCCTGCTCATGTTTAGTTTACAATCCAGAAGTACCCCAAGGTCTCGTTCACACACAGTGTTACCTAGAAGCGTATCCCCCATCCAGTAGGCATGCTTTTAATTTTTCTGACCCAGATGCAGAACTTTACACTTATCTTTATTAAATTGCATCTTGTTCTCATTTGCCCATTTTTCCATTGTGTTCAGATTTCGTAGTACAATTCACTCTACCACTTCAGTGCTCTGCCACCTTGTTCTTCTGCCTGCCTAAGGCCTCTTATGCATGACGGTGGCTACTGCGCGCTGTCGCTGTCCCATTGTGGCAGGCCAGGATGCCCCGCCGTCCCCCGTGTATGCACGGGAGTGGGGCTTCCCTGGCGTAGTGCGTGCTCGCTGAATGCCGGGGCCAGGTAAGCAGGCACGACAGAGGTGGGGGGAGGTTTGGACAGCCTGAGGAGGGAGTGGGGGGCCAGGCCCCCTCCAAAAGCCCAGGTGGGGGCAGGGGGTCACCCCTGCCTGCTCCAGGGCTCCACGGAGCCCGCAGGGGCATGAAGTGTCCCTACAAGGACACCGTAGGATCGGGGCTGGGCGGACCGACAAGCCTGGTGCTGGTGATTATGTACAGCCCCGTCCGCCGCAGCCCCGGCTTACCCAGGAAGCTGCGGAAGATCCCGCAGTCACTTACCACGAGCCTTCCATAGCCCTGTGCCGGGAGGCGCCCGCGCTGGCGACAGCAACGAGCGATAGCAGTGATTTTAACCTAAGCGCTCCTGCTGCCAGCGCGGGCATTCTGGCCCGTGCATAAGACGCCTAAGCCAGGCTTTACAGAGCCTATGTGAGACTAAAATGGGATAGCCTAATGTAAACTATCTGAAGATCTGGCATGGTATAAAACAATACAATTATATTCATAGGGGTCTACTTGAAACTCTCCTTTTAGAAAAGCAAAGAAGCAGAAGACTGTTGTTTATATGGCCAGGCTAACAATCCTATGGAGCAGTAGTTCCCAACCTTTTTATCACTGGGGACCGCTCACTGCTTGACAATTTTACTGAGGCCTGGAGGGTAGTCTTTTGCCGAGCGACATTGCCGCCACCTGAGCTCCTGCTCCACTTGTTTTCCCACCAGTGTCCCTGGCTTCCCACCACCTGCTGGGGGGCGCTGCCTGTTGGGGCGCTGCCATGGCAGCTGCTGGAGAGCATCAAAGGTGAGCCGGCAGCAGAGTGGCAAGGCAGCCCCTGAGGCAGCAGCCAGGGAGGAGGATGAGGAGGAGCCGCGGCCTGGTACTGACTGATCTACGGACTGGCACCGGTCCTGACCGGAGGTTGGAGACCACTTCTATGGAGGACTGAGCACAAGGCCCAAGGTAGGATCAGTCATCAATGAGTTCTAACCACTGCGGTCCAACATTCCACACTGTGGGATCCAATCAGTGTGAATCAATCAATGGGATATGGCTAATGGCATGAGGCCACAGTCTGTCCTGTTGTCCTGTTTGTGTATATAAGTTGGTGTTTTTTTTTAGGGGGGGGTGGTTCAGTGAGGTCTTGGTACAACTTGTATCATGTTCTGGCACCAATAAAGAGCTGCAACAATTCCCATGTCTGTGGTTCTTGACCCACAGAGACTCACCATGGATCTAAGAAACACCGTTTTTTTACAACCCACTTTCCCCTACCCAGAGGAATCCCAAAGCAGCTTACAAATATCTTCCCTTCCTCTTTCGACAACAGACACCCTGTGAGATAGGTGGGGCTGAGAGAATCCTGAGAGAAACTGCTGTGAGTACAGCTCTAAGAGAACTGTGACTGGCTCAAAGTCACCCAGCTGACTACATGTAAAGGAGTGTGGAATTAAATTCAGTTCTCCAGATTAGTATCTGCCAATCTTAACCACCATACAACATTGGCAAAAGCATGAAGAGAACTTTTAAAAAATTCTGTAAAACACTAGATTTATTTGCCTCTACATAAGTCTGACCATTTCTCTCTTCCTTCTGTTGCCGAAGATGGAAAAAATTCTAGCTTAGAAAATGACTTTATGATATATTGTTGAAAACAATTCACTAGAAAAATTATTAAAACACTAAGATTAATAAAGTGAATGTCGAGGTAATGAAAAATGCCTGCTGAAATGGAATGTGTATAATCAGGTAGTGAAGGGTGAAAAATCTAGATAATCCAACAAAATATTTATTAGATAATTTTGCCAATAAATTAAACCTACAATTGATAAAATAGGCTATGAGCTGTAATTAACTGAAGACTTTGGTATCAATGTGCTAATATACACAAGGCCTCAAAAATGCTGATCTTTCAGAACAAAAATACAACAGCAACCTGTCAAAAACCTCAACTCTGTAACTTACAGCAACAGGGATCCTTAAGCTTTTATGAGTGATTTAGCAAGAGAAAATTGAAAGAAACCACACATGAAACAGCCTGCCTTATCAGGCAGTTTTTACCCACCCCTCCATCACCAGCTATCTTCTCTGCAATTTTAGGACTGAAGTTCCCTGATTTTTTTTTAAATGCAGCTATCAGGTGCAAGAGTCCCCAATTCTAATCAAGAATGCACCACTTGGAAATGGTTTCTTAAGCTTTTTACTTCATGACATTTTCCCAATCTGAAATGGCTGAAGGGAGATGGTGTTCTCCCCACTGGGACAAACCTACAGGAGAGCATAAGTTTGTGCCACAATGAGGCAAAGAGTAAATGACTGGAACCCTTTCAGGTTGAGAAAATGACACGAGGAAAAGGCTTAAAGATTTCCCAATGAGACTGATAATTCCATTTCTCAAAAAATCCAGCACTCCAGAATTTAAAGACTCACAACCTGTTAAAATGAGATTATTAGAACTGGGTGGTTAACTCATATTGTAAGGGAACTAAAATGGTTAGGAACTCGTTTTCTCATTGAGATGATATAGTTATTCAGTGTACCTTTGTATTATTTTATTGTGTGCTTCCTTCTTTTTCAGTTAGAAGGAAGCACACAGTCTGTGGCTAGAGGGTAGACAACCCCTGTTCAATGATTTTTTTAAAGGTACACATTTTTTTTCATTTTGTTCAGAATGCTTCCACATAGAATGTAGTCTTATTTTAAAAATACAAACATTTCTAGATAAGAAGGGATAAAATCCCAAGAATCTGTTTTATATGGCATTGGCTACCATATGAATATGGAAGGATGTGTAAAGAAGAAAGGGGTACCTTTAAAAATTATTATTTAAGGAATGTTTGCACACAGACTTTTCCTGTCGCCTGTGAAATTAGCTGTGAGGAGGACCCTTTTCTGGTGTGGTAAGATACTGTGGATACTCCAGGAGTTAGAGGGAAATTGGTGTTCCTAAGGAAGGGAGGTTGAGGTACTGACAGAAGCTACCAGCCTTCAAGAAAACTAGGGAAGTTCAAAGGAATGCAAAATAAAAATACTGAAGTTGAGGAAAACAGCAACACAAAAAACTCTCAGTAGTAAGAATGAGGAAACTAAGGGAAAAGCTGCTGTAACTAAGCATGTAAAGCTCTGAAAACTGTACAACTGCTGAATTTATACAACAAAGTTTTAACACCACATCCCATCAAGCTGTTTCTTGTGTGCTTAATAAAATATTTTATTTTCTTTATCACCATCTCAAGTGCCATTCAAAAGAGGTTTAAAAATAGGGCCCCTATGTCTCTTCTTATTGTTCCAGGACAGATTTAAAAGTCAAATTATCTATCAGTGACAGGGTGAGACAGTCAGCTTTATTAACTACAATAAATAATCAATGCTACTTGGGCGGCTCAGTCAAGGAAGGAAAATCTTTGGAAGGAAAATTTTACCTCAATGTGGGCAAGTGTGTAGGGGGCTCGTCATATGGGATCATTGTACTTTGGTCACATTATAAGAAGACAAGAGTCACTGGAACAGGCAATAATGCTAGGAAAGGTTGCAGTCAACCAGAAAAGCAGAAAACTCCACCTGAGATAGATTGACTCAATCGAAGAAGCACTGGCCCTCAGTTTGCAAGACCTGGGCAAGACTGTCAGTGTTAGAGGTCATTAATTTGGAGGTCATTCATCTACAGGGTCATCATAAATCAGAAGAGACAATGGCACTGAACATACACACTTGTGTTAACATAGGAAACAACTTTTGAATATAAATTTAGCTGTCCTTCTTATCTCTTTTCAATGCAAGAAAATGATTTGGTATTAAAACACATAACTTGGGCTTGTTAGGATTTACCTTGTTGATATGGAAATCACTGATTGCTAATCTTGCCATCCATTTCTTTGAGAATTGGCCTAGAACAATGGCAAGCCATAAGGAAGGCATGCTACAGTCCTGCTTCTAAGATGAGTTCTTCCAAAACAGCATATGTGATGTTTTAATAATTAAACCATGAATAAGAATAATATGAAAGATGATACATAATTGAAGAAGATGAGATATATGAGAAACAGAACAAAGGTTATACCTTTTATACACTTATCTGGATTTCACCAATAAGTACTTTTCCATATTTGACTTTGCCATGCTGAATATTTGAGTGCTCAGCTCTATTGTTTGCTTCACTATCCACTATAATATTTGGGGTTAATCTAAGAGAAGGAAAGCTATGCTGACTTGGTGCTGTTTTTAGAAAGTTATATATATATATCCCTTCCTTTGGAGCTCAGGATGGAAGCTCAGGAAAATATAATAAACATTCTGTAAAGCAATACAATTATCATAAAACAAAATGAAGAATAACAATTATAAAATGAACTAACATTTTAAAAGTACTGGTTTAATAGGAATTAATAGGAAACGTCATTAATAGCATTGTAATAGACTTTGCAAATCAGATTGGAAACAGTGCTTTGCATAATAACAATAAGAGCTGCTTGTTAGCACAGTGTAAGAGACATTTTCATTAACTATGTTTAGATAACTGGCAAGACAGAAAAAAATTGAAAAGAAAAGAGACACTGACATTTTCCCTATGGGTAATTTATACAAAATTTAATAGTGTAGGGTAGCAAATCCTTCTTCATAGGATCCTATACATCCTAGGGTTTCCCCAGTTTCTCTTGGATCTTTCCCAAACTTGCTTTGCTGCTGGCAATAGATTGCAGCAAATCCTGGATTTTCCCACTTCAACCAACCTGGCAGCCACAGCAGCTATTCCCCTTCACAATTAGGGATGGCATGAACCTAAATATTCTGGTTTGGTGTGTGGTTTAGGGCAGCTACTGAACTGAAACCAAGAACTGATCCAAAATTAGCCAGAAATGCCTTGAACCAGCAAGTTCAGATTTCATCTATTTGTTGTGGCTTACTGTGGCTGGGAATAATGAAAGGGATTATCCATTTCATTGTTAGGCTGAATTGGTTGTGAGCCATTTCATCTGTCTGTTTCATTCCCCCCCAGACTTGGAAGCAAGGGGGAGTGGAGCTGACTGGTTTAATGGCATACAGCAATTTAAATCGAAGAGCTGATGGGTGGACCAATCCACCTGTTAGATTTAAATGGCTGGCATTTAAATGGCTTTTTCAATAGATGTTTTTGCTTCCCGCCCCCAAGTCAAGAGAAGTGAAACTGTCCAGTGAAATGGCTTGCAGCCATTTAAACCTGACAGCTAAACCCACCCAAGCAAATTATCCAAACATCAAAACCAGACAAAAGTCCTGTAAATGTTATTGGTTCAGGGGTTCTGAACTGGTTCAAGTCCATGCCAAATTTTGGCATGTGAACCAGTTCATGCCCATCCCTATCCACAACTGTAGAGGTGGTTCTTTCATTACTCCACAAATGAATTTCATTATGATGTTGTAATGATCTCCGTATCTGTTCCCTGAATTCTGAACATTTCTTTTTTAAAAAGTCTCTAACACCTTTTTATTGCAGAAGCATACCTGTTATTCTCCTCAATGGGGACCCAAAGCAGCTTTCAACATTCTCTTCTACTTCATTTAATCTTCACAACAACTCTGTGAGGCAGACTGCAATACTATGTGACTGGTCCAAGTTTACTCACTGGGCATTCATGGCAGAGTTGGGATCAAACCTAAGTCTTCCAGATCTTAATCTAGCACTCTAATCATTAAACTACATTGGCATGAGTCAAAGTGATCACACTACAAATCCACAGGATAGTTGTGTTGTCTGTATTGTGGTAATAATGACAGATTTATCCAAAAGCAGAAATGTGCAAAAAAAAAAAATCATGCATTTAACCAGCTGAATCATAGCCAAATCTTGATTCAGCTACCCTGATTCAGATGGTCCAAATGCAGGGGAGCGGCAGTTTAGCTTGAATGAGCTGAAAAAGTACCGGAATCATATTTGATTCAGTTACTTTTGGGGTTATTCAAGCCAAAGCACCCATGTTTATTGAAAAGTAAACTTTTGGGGTTATACCCTGCATTTGATAAAGTGGGCTCCAGTAAATGAAAGCTTATGTTAGTTTTTCAAGTGCCCATAAATTACATCAATGGAAGTTACTTCCAAACTACGGGGATAAAATGACTTCAATCTATGAAATCAGAGTCCAATAGCACCTTTAAGACCAACAAAGATTTATTCAAGGTGTGAGCTTTCGAGTGCAAGCACCCTTCGTCAGACTATGATCTTCTTACATGATTTTATTCTGCTACTTCAGACCAACACGGCTACTCATTTGATTCAATCTATGAAGTGAGTTAAAAAAAAACATACTGTGTGTGCAAGAAAGAGAGAGATTTCATCTTTTTTTTTCTTTATAGAAAATTACAGGCATATCATACTATTGGAAAAAGGTTAACTGGCCTTCTACTGGCCTTCTTACATATAAGATTAGACGTTCCACACTAAAATTTAGGTGAGTAGGCCAAGCCTTCTGAAAAGAGATGCATAGACAAACACATGCAGAGATTACAGACAAGGAATCTGCATGTATGGGTGTATCTTTCAGAAAAATGAGGGTTTATGACAAAGAGAACATTTTCATAGCAAAAAGAGAAAATGTATTTATGCCATGCTACTGGGCTACGACTTGATTGGTTACCAGTGTCAGGATCTACTTCTGCAGCATCCTGCCATGATTTCAGTAGGGAGAAGGTTGCATTGCTCTGCCTTAGGACCAGATGCATTCTCTGTGTTGTCATCTCTGCTATGCCTTTGAACTGCTGTGTAAACTAATTGGCCGTGTTATGTTAACAGGATGGCACTAGAAGAAGAGAACTAGCGGCTATCTACCTTGGGTGCTGCAAGTAACACCTGAGGGTGCCTGGGCTGTGTTTCTCTTGGGAAGTAGTAAACCCACCTTTCCTAAATCAAGGCATGTTACAGGGGGGTGAAATATATTGATCTCTGTGTAGCTGGCTAATCAGTTTTAACAAGAAACCTCATGTATTCTACCTCACTCTTTCAATATACTACCTTTTGCAACTATGCCAAGACTGTTTCATTGAGGGGTCAGTGGGATCATGGCAACAAGTTTTATATTTCAGAACGGTGGACTGAATCAGGGATTAAGAATGTTCAGAAATGGGGCTATTTCACTATTCCTTGCATGGGTCGGATAGGCTGGACTGGCAGCAACAGAACTGTGGGGCTATTCCTCGATTATGCATGACGTTGCTGCCATCCTTCCCATCTCACAGCCCTGACCCAATTCAGGGCCCTGGATGGCCTGCAGTAAGTGAACACAGATACTTCCATGTTCCCCATGCCATCTGCAGCCCTGCTGGGCCAGCCCCCCGAGCCTACTGAGTCCCTGCAGGGACACCAAATGCCCCTGTCATCTTTGTGGCACCACAGAGCAGAATGGGGTTTCCCACCCTCACAATGGTGTGTTGCAGCCCGCCACTCTCCTGCCATTGTGTGGTGGAGCCTCTGCTCCCTGCTCCTCCCTCCTGCTGACGCCGCTATGCAGTGCAATGGGCTCTTCTTCTTCTGTTATACACAAGAAGATACTTTATAACGAATCAGAATACTGTTTACTCAGATTGACACTAACTCTCCAGTATCTCAGGTGGAGTCCTTTCACATTGCCTACTGTATTGTCCTGTTAATTGGAAATGCTGGAGATTGAACCTGGGACCTTCTGTATGCAAAGCAGATGTTCCACCAGGGAGCCACAACCCCTCCCTATAACAGCAAATTTGTTGAATCACTGAGGCTCACATTTTTAAAAGCTATAGCATCTTGGTATTTAGTTAATAGGGTAGATTGACCTTAATCCCCAGCCAAACAACACAGATGCATTTTTGTTTGTTTGTGTGTCTCACATCAGCTTCTCTCCTGAACGGATATTTCAGATACAGGGTAACAGCCCACGTGGCCTCTCTACAACCCTTACCACCAGCAAAACATGTTGACTTGCATTTACCACTGATATCAGCTGCTGCTTGCATAAGCAGAGACTCCTGTGATGGCAAGGCATAGAGTACTTATCCCTGATTACCTTTGCATATGACTGTGCTGTTCACTTTTGGGAGACTCATCACATTTCCTTCTATGATGCTGTTTTATGGACCGCTGTGTTTCACAAATCAAAATTTCAGCAGCAATCAAGGGAGAATGAATGTTGACTTTTTTTCCCCTCCGGCAGGAAAATAAGATTGTTGTTGGACTTTGAAGACATGCCATTTCCTTTTCTATGAAGTACAATGACACTGATTGAAAAAGAAATGCATCATATCCAACACACAATAAAATCAGACAAGGCAAGAGATCACAGACATAAGAAAGAAGCCTTTGCCTTTCAGTAAGAGGCTTATTCGAAAGGGAACAGTGCTTTTCCTCAGGAAGGATTTGCTAGGCTATATTCAGGTCCTGTTTGTGGGGTCTATACTACCTGACAGCTTGGGACCTGATCCTTAGGCAACACCTCCGGGCTGTTTCCTTCCACTGTACTTAGAAAAGTTTGAAGCCTCTCTCCACCTTAGCAGCTTTTCTGGTAGAGGAAGGCTGGAAAAGATTTTGAACTTTTCTGGGTGGAGTGACAGGAAACAGGCTGCTAAGTAGCAGGTCTTGGTTATGGCTGGCCTTGACTTTGAAATCAGGGTTTTCTGAACATGTCAGCGGTTGATCATAAGTGGGGCTGTGGAATAGGAGAAGCCCCTGGTGTAGGAGCCCTTATATTGCAATGATAAGCAGGAAATGCAAAAGAATTATCCATTATTTTAGCCCAAATCACCCCAGGAATGTGGGTCCCCTTTTTGGTAGTGTTCATAATATGATCAGACATGGCAACAGAACCGTAATTGCAAAAAAAGGGGGGAATATATTGTGATGCAGACAAGGACAAGAAGCAACTTCCTTGTATCAGAATATGCAAACCAACAGTTCCATATTTATTTGCAAACAGAAAGTTGGCCCTGAAAATGGGGTAAAGGAAGAAATGCAAAGTCCTTTCTGCTCTTTTCTGTTGTTTATTCTCTAAGTCCACTCCTATCTGTGTGGAAATTTGCCAAAAGCATTGGTTTAATTGTGATATATGGAATGAAATATACAGGAGTGATATTTGTATTTTTCACTGGCAATAGGAAGCACATATTCCTGCTTTTTTAATTATTCACATTTGCTACAGAACAAATGTGATTAATGTATCACAGCATTTATGGTCTATTCAGATGAGCTCGGAATTAAAGTATTAATCGCACCTTGTTACATATCATGTTTTATACTGCTCTTTTATCAGGAAGATATGAGATGTTAGGTGATAATTGATAAAGCAGAGGAGGATCTTTGGAAGATGGCTGCCTGCTGTCTGAGACTTGGGCCAAGCTTTTATTACCCTTTCTGTCACAGGCATTAAAAGTTAGGTGGGGCTGGAGATATGACTGTTTCCACACTGGAGGCTCCATGCTGGGCTGTAGGCTGGAGTTTGAGTTTGGACAGGTTGTCCCACCTCTTCCTGCTCCCACATGGGGGAACATTTGGCCTGATACTCCTCGTCTGCACCAAATTTGTGCTCCCGCATGACAGTCAGGGCAGCAAAGTTCCCAGTGTGGAAATGGCTGAGTCAGCCTAAATAAAGAAGCCCCGTAGAACAAGACCAGTGCAGAAGTGGCATTGTGCTGTCTTTTTTTGTCTGTCTAAATTGTATTTCTTAAAATTTCTCTGCAAACTGTGTATGTTGGGGGGAGTAGGATAGAATGTATACAGAGATAGGCAGCTAGATACCAGTGCATACAAAAACCACACATTCATTTGAATTTTAGGATTGCTATGCAGAAAAAGGAATCCTGTGCAATGTAGCAAGAGTATCACAAATGAAACTGCTCTTAACTCTTAACTCTTAGATTTATTCCTGGCGTGGATCCGTGGAATACATTGAGGAAGTTAATTTCTTCTTGCAGCAAAAAGGAAAGGGAGGAGAAACAATGAAATCAATAAAATAATTAAATAGATGTAGATCAGGAACTCTCTCATAAACAATTCTTACGCTTCAGCAGAGGGTTATTGTTTCTACATAACACTTATTTATTCTTGGCAGAAAACTGTGCACTCTCTCTCCATAAACTAATACATGCTGTTTAATTCAATAAATTATAAGACTCGGCAATCTTCCTTCTAGTGCTTACACTCTCTCTACCTGCTGAGACACAAAATTTAAGACAACAGCCGCGTGTAGAGAGGGATATTCCCATCCCATTCAATAAATGTTTGGACATTCTGAATGGTATGTGATGATTTTAGCTGAGTGAGTGTGAGACTTGGATTAGAGAGCTCTGGATTCAAATTTGCTCTCAAACAGAAAGCTCAGCAGTGGAGCCCTTTTCTCAGCCTAGCCTCCTTCACAGAGATGTTGTAATGGTAAAACTAAATTATCCAGTATATGCCACTTTGGACTCCTTGCAAGAGGCCATACTAAATATAGTGAATAAATATGAAATACTACGTAATAGACCTGACAACTGCAGTTTTTATAGATGTGTGCAGGGCACAACTATCTACAGGCAAGGCTTAGATTTGTGGAGAGATTTCTACCATGCTTGTATTGAGCTAATAGTCTACTAATATCAGCTGATCTGTTCCACTAAAATCACTCAATTGAACCACTTGCTTAGATCGCTCCTGAACTGAGATTGTAACTATCCTGCTGCAGGACCTTCTTGCCTGATACTTCTGCTGAAATCAGCTTCTGTCAATGAGGAAAGGCCTTGAAAACTTTTCAAGAAAAGCTAGTTAGTGGCATCATTGAACCTAGGCAGTATGAGATGCAGAGGCTCCCACCTGCCAGATCACTTTCAGATTTTTTAAATTTTATTTGCTAGGGGCAATGTTTTCACCCACCATATCACTGTGCTTGGGAAATGGGGTAACAGCTGTGTAAGACCTCATCTTGTAGGATTATTTCTGCACCATGGGAACATCTTGGTAACTTTAGGATTTATAGCATCCAGGCCTATTCATTCTTCTTTATTTCATTTTAAACAGTACTTCATTAAAGAAGATATACAAGTTGGATGTAACACTCAATCATTTAAATGAAGTCCCAGTTCCTGGGCACAGGTTACCCTACCTAGACACCTGAACCCAGCTTTTTTTATGACACAAGGATTACTCTCCATACATGAGTGTGAGGTTTCCAAATTGGGAAATCTTTCAGACAACTCGGAAGCCTCTGACAGAATAGAACATGCCTTCTTGCCTGTGGGAATGCTTGTTTTGCTGCTTGCTTTCAGATCCCTTCATCACTCAAGAATTTTGAGTGTAACTGCCCACTATTTATTTATTTAGATTTATTTAGATTTATATACCGCCCTCCCCGAAGGCTCAGTTTCCACAGTACAGTTTCCACAGTACAGGCCCAGCTCGTTGTGTGTAAATGAGTAAGATGGCTCTGAGGATACAATGAGGTTAAAGCTTGTTGAATTTTCTGAAAAGGATATCCCACATTTCTTTTCCAGTCCTGCACTGCCACTGCCATATTGTGTACCTGTATTCCAATTATTAATTTTATTTGTATTTATAATCATATTTATATACCGCCACTCTCAGTGATACTGGCTCATGGCGGTTTACATACAAGATAAAAAACCCCATACATATAAAACCCAATAAAACATTCTAATAAAATTCTAATATAATCAAAAAGATCAGTTAAATTTACAAGATGGTGGTACAGTACTATCTAATGATGTCCACTGAGCCTAGATCTCATAAATGTACTGCATAACAGCACTGCTGACATCAATCTTGTAAAGGGATATCAAACATTATCAAGAACAGGAGGAGAGCAGCAATTAGAGGGCAGGAGTGCCCGACCTTATCACCCCGGTTCTTTCCACCCAGCCTCAACCAAACGCCTGGTGGAAGAGCTCCGTTTTGCAGGCCCTGCAGAACCCAGAGAGTTCCGACAGGGCCCACAGTTCTTCTGGGAGCTCATTCCACCAGGTAGGGGCCAGGATCCAAAAGGCCCTGGTCCTGGTCCTGGTCGAGGCTAGGCATACTTCCTGGGGGTCTGGGACCGTCAGCAGATTCATAACAGATGAGCAGAGTGTCCAGCAGGGCACATAAGGAGACAAACGGTCCCACAGGTAGGTAGAACCCAAGTCACATATAGCTTTAAAGGTCAAAACCAATAACTTGAAATTGATCTGAAAGCAGCCTGGCATCCAATGCAGCTGTCTCAGCAATGGCTTGATATGGGTCCTCCAAGATGTCCCAGCGAGGACCTGTGCAGCTGCATTCTGCACCAGATGCAGTTTTCAAGTCAAGGACAAGGGTAGATCCATGTAGAGTGAAGGATCTCCTCATGCACCCCCCTCCTCCACTTATGGTCCTGTAGTTGCCACTTCTGGCTGTTCCACTGCTATTGTTGCCTGCTTAGCATCTACCTTCAGAAGTGGATCCCATCTTGTTGAATGGGCTCCCTGAGAAGGCAAAGCAGTTTTTAGGATGTGCCATAAGACCGTTTTAACAGTGTTCATGAAGTATATGTCCAGAGGAGGATAAAGGGGGTATTGTAATATGTGAGGCATCAATATTTTAATAAACTAATTCAAACAATCAGGCACTCATTATTCTGCAACTCCATGTTTGCACATCACTTGCATATGATCCTCTGACTTGATGAATAACTAATGGTGCTCACAAAAATCATCTGCCATAAGAATTATTCTGCCACCAATATGCGGATGACACCCAGCTCTACTTCCTAATGGACAGCCGGCCGGACTCCACCCGGATACATTTGCCAGCTGTTTGGAAGCAGTGGCTGGATGGCTCAGCCAGAGTTGCCTGAAACTCAACCCCTCCAAGATTATTATTATTATTATTATTATATTTATATTTATACCACGCCTCCCCCCGAAGGCTCGAGGCGGCTTACATAACCCCGTCCCCTAAAACCATAAAATGACAATAAAAACCAATAATTTACAGTAATTGTAACAGCGATAGCGTAATCTACTCATTTGCTCTCCGCATCCTCATCTACGGCGGGGGGTGACGCTCTCTACCGCCAGTTTGTGAGGGGGGGGCTGATCTTCTTTCCGCCCGGCCTCAGTTATAAGCCTGGCGGAAGAGCTCCGTCTTACAGGCCCTGCGGAATGCTGGTAATTCCCGCAGGGCCCTCAGCTCTTCCGGGAGCTCATTCCACCAGGTTGGGGCCAGGACCAAAAAGGCCCTGGCCCTAGTCGAGGCCAGGCGGGCTTCCTTGGGGCCGGGAACGACCAGTAGGTTAGCCCCTGCAGAGCGTAAAGCCCTGCGGGGGATATAGGGCAAAAGGCGGTCCCTCATATATGCTGGGCCTAGACCACGGATGGCCTTGAAGGTCAAAACCAAAACCTTGAACCTGATCCGGAAGGCGACCGGTAACCAATGCAGCTGCCTCAGAACTGGCTGGATGTGAGCCCTCCATGGTGTAGCTGTGAGGACTCTAGCAGCCGCATTTTGGACGAGTTGCAGTTTCCGGATCAAGCCCAGAGGCAGGCCGGTGTAGAGCGAGTTACAGAAATCTAGTCTAGAGGTGACCGTCGCATGGATCACTGTGGCCATGTGTTCGGAGGACAGATAGGGCGCTAGTAGCCGAGCCTGGCGAAGATGGGAAAATGCCCAGCTAGCTACCTCTTTAACCTGTGCCTCGAGTGTTAGTGAGGCATCAATGGTCACCCCTAAATTCCTGGCCTGAGATGCGATATTAAGTTGCGTCCCGGCCAGAAAGGGTAAGCGCGCTTCCTGATCTGCCCCCCTACGGCCCAACCACAGAACCTCCGTCTTGGAGGGGTTGAGTTTCAGGTGACTCTGCTCGAGCCATCCAGCTACGGCTTCCAAACATCTGGCAAATGGATCTGGGGGGGAGTCCGGGTGGCCATCCATGAGGAGAAAGAGCTGGGTGTCATCAGCGTACTGGTGGCAACCCAGCCCATAGCTCCGTACCAGTTGAGCCAGAGGGTGCATAAAGATAATGTAGGAGAGAGCACCGAGCCCTGTGGGACCCCACAAGGGAGCCGGTAAAGGCCCGATACTTCCTCTCCCACGGCTACCCTCTGTGTCCGGTTTTGGAGGAAGGAGCGTATCCAGCGTAACGCTGTACCCCTTATCCCCGTACCGGCAAGGCGGCTCGCTAGCAGCTCGTGATCGACCACGTCAAACGCGGCCGACAGATCTAAAAGAACTGGCTACTACCCGCTCTGCGGGTATGAATTTACTGGTTGTGCCAGGCTCTTGGGATGTTCTCCTGGCCTCGACCTGGGCCAGGGCCTTTTCGGTCCTGGCCCCAACCTGGTGGAATGAGCTCCCAGAAGAGCTAAGGGCCCTGCGGGATCTACCAGTTTTCCGCAGGGCCTGCAAGATGGAGCTCTTCTGCCAAGCATATGGTTGAGGCCGGGGCAGCTCTCCCACTAATCTATCGGAGGATCCCCTCCAATATTGAGATCACTAATATCGAGATCATTGTTAGATCTATTGCATTGGTGCCACCCTTTTTCTGAATATTATTCTCCCCACCAGGCTGAACATGTGGGAAGTTGGGTAAATATGATTAGAATTGTGACCACTGCCGCTTATATGTTATATGTGATATGTTGTTTGACGTAAATTGGGGGGGAGGGGTTATGGGGATTTTATTGTGTTTTTAACTGTTTATGTTGTAAACCGCCCTGAGACCTATTTGGAGAAGGGCGGTCTAAAAATTAAATAACAACAACAACAACAACAACAATAATAATAATGACAATGATATAAATCAGCATTGTCCCTAGAACTGCTAATACAGATCAGTCCTCATAATCCCAAAGATTTTACAGATGTTAAATCGATGCATGGCGGAAGCCTCCCAACTACATACAGATCCTCCCACTATATATAGTTGCAATGCTAACTGAACAAAGAGAAAATGTTTTGTACATGCATGACTTCTGTATGTGCAAACGCTGGCAGGGGTTCATGGGAATTGTAGTCCATGGACATCTGGAGGGCCGCAGTTTGACTACTACCCCTAGTTTGAACCAACCACTGGACGTTTCAGGGTTCTGGTTTTCATGGTAATCTGGATGTTACATACTAAAATGAATTCAGCATTCCCAGTCACATATTAGCTATGCCACAATGCTCTTCAAAGAGCCATGGTCAACCTGCTATTAATATTCCTTACTGCAACATTATTCTTAAATGTTCATCTGCAAGAACTTAATGGGAGAAAGATCAGAAAAATAGCAATAAACATTCAAAAAGTAAGTGAATCAAAGAAATAGAAAGTGAGGGAAAGGTACCTCATGTGACAAATATTCAAATCAAATTGAAAACAGAATATTGCATCAAAAAAAAAGCTAGAAAGGAATCTTCCATTCATATCTACGCAACTGTCAAATCTACAGGACAGCATCACAGAGAATTGTTTTCAGAGAAAAACACCTGAAATAATCATTCTAAATAAAACATGTCTTCTCTTGGCTGTGCATCATTTGGTTTCATAGTCTTCAGGGAAAATTGCACAAGTTGAATCAACCTGCCAACTGACAGCTTGGCAATGAAAATAATTGACATCAGATTTTAAGGTGCACGGATTTTGTGACAAACACTAGTACATCATATATTAATGAATAAGCATAACAATCCAATCTATTGCTATCAGGTCTGCAGGCCAAACTATTAAATGGTGTTGCATTTACTTGTAATGCTGTTCATAGAGGTGTTTTTTTGTGCAGGCACATATCAGGACTGCACTTACACAGGCCAGACACTAAAGGCTTTCTTACAGCTATTCTAGTATTTGCACCACTCCAAGGAGAGCCCCTTCTTTGCAGAGCTCATTAAAGGCTGTATTCCTGCCTAACAGTCATGTGTTCCGCAAGGAGGAACTCCTCCTTTCCCTCAGTCCTCCTGAGCCACCATGAATGTTGTGAATGTAACTCCATCCTAAGAATTCATAGTGCGGTAAGGAAGGAGGGGATGTGTGCCTGTATAGAACACATCTTGATGAACAAGAGTTACAGGTAAGTACAACACAGTTTTCATCCTCAGTTATTGGAATACTAGATAGCTCCTTACCTTGGAGGTGGTGTGAGTTTCAGTGGAATAAGGAGTGTAGCATGGCTTTGCCAGTGATTTCTCATTCAAGTCCACAGAACACTGCTTGTCAAAGGTATCCAATGATAACCACATCCCTGCTCGGTAGATATCCTCCAGGGGAGTGCTACCCAAAATGTGGATGACGCTGCCTCTACCAATATAGAATGGGCCCAAAGCACCGCAGTGCACAGTAGATTGGCCATGAGTGACGTGTTGCCATTTGTTTCTCAAAACAGCCAACCAGTCTTTGAAGATGGTAGAAGGCTGGTCTATTACAGGCTCTAGTCAAAAGAATCTTTGGGAGCCAGCTATGGCAGTGGCTAATGTTGTGAGCCCAAATGTGAGCCCTGTGTCATAGACCATGAAAAGACTGCTCTGTAGGATACTGTGACAAGCAAGACTGCTGATGTGAGTTTTAAGAGTGTGGCAACTGTGTCTAGGGCAGTGGTCCGTAACCTTCCGGTTGCCGCAGACCGCTGCTCCGGAGTGGCGGGAGAGGGCGGCTCGGGGCCCCGCGCATGCGCATCAGCCCCAGAGCAAAAGCGGCCCTGGCTCCCTCTCCCGGCCCCTCCGGGCCGCCAGCAAATCGGCCGCCAAAGCGGCCGATTAGCTTGCTGCTCAGCAAGCTTCTCTTCCCCCCCTCCCGAAACAAGAAGCTTGCCGGGCCGCGAGCTAATTGGCCGCTTCGGCAGCCGATTTGTTCACGGCCTGGCGAGCTTCTCGCTTTGGGGGGGGCGGGAAGAGGGAGCTGCAGCCTGGCGCCAAGGCCTTCATGGCCCGGCACTGGGCCACGGCCCGCGGGTTGGGGACCACTGGTCTAGGGGACTCTATAAATCTGCTGAGGCCTGTACAAAGTGGCAGAACCTTCGGTGATGCCAAACAAATGTGCTGTTTGCTCGTTCTTCTTGATTTGGGATTAAAGACCATCAGTCAATGAGACAAATAGTGTTGTTCCCTCAAATGGGAGGCCTTCCACCTTCTTCTAAGTGTCAGAAGGGAAAGTTGTGGAGCACAGTCAAGTGTGCCTTCTCAGTACAAGTGCTGAAGCTATGCCTCAAGAGGAGAAATCAGCACAATGGTTTCTTCCACTGGGATCGATTATGCACGGGGCTAGAAATCCAGAATGGCGGCAGCAGGACAGCCCCAATTATGCATGCTGCCGCCGGCATCCCAGCCCTGGCCTAGCGCACTGGAAGGCCCGCAACAAGGGAACGCAGAATCTTCCATGTTCCCTTGGAAAACATGGGTGCCAGCGGGGGCTGGGTTGGGCCAGCCCCGTGCATAAGCAGAAGAGCCGGGCCTTTTAGCCTGGCCCTTCCCTCTATCTACGGTGTCCCTAGAGGGACACTGCACACTCCTGTTGGCTCCGCGAAGCCACAGAGCCAATAGGGGCATCACCCTGCTATCACCATGGTGGGAGTGCAGCATGCCGCTCCCCACCATTGTGCGGTGGGGCCCCCGTTTCCCTCACTCGCCTCCTCGCCTTTGCTGCCTTCAGGCAGCGAGTCAGGCTTCTCAGCCCCACGGTTGTGCACGTCCATGTGCATGCACACACACTACGCCGGGGCAGCCTGCATACTCCATATTCCTCCCCTGTGAGTACACGGGAAGCACCCAGGCATCCTGCCCTGACGCAGTGCCCGGCAGCAGCCTGGTGTGGCTGCTGCCGTGCATAATGGGTCTTGGAGGAATTTAGTCAGAAGCTTCTTATCTTCAGGAAGAATCTCTACACAGGCAGTCATATTTCCCCAGAGGAACAACTGGTATCCTCCCATTATTACACTACTAGGGGTAAAGCCCATTGTACTTTTAAATACAACGGACGCTAGCATGGGCGCTGATGGGGGGAGGGGAGCTTGTAGGGCTCCTAGCGGGCCCCCCCACCATGGCGTCCCCACCTCCCCCTCTCCTCAACCCCCCTCCCCCCGATGTTCCGGCTTCGGCGCGGCAACAGGAGCAGGCCCAGCGTGTCTCTGATGCGTCAGGTCTGCTCTTCTCGCTGCGCTGATGCCTTTCCGCCCTCCCCCGAGTTCCTGGCTTCGGCCCAGCGAAAGGAGCAGGCCCGCCACGTCTCTGACATGGTGGGCCTGCTCTTCTGGACATGTCAGCCTTCCCGCCACCCCCTGCCTTCCCAAGGTCCCGGACTCGCCGCCAGGAAAGGAGGAGGGCCTTCGCGTCTTCGACACTGCAGCCCTGATCCTTTTCTAGTGGTGAAGCCTGTTCCCCCAATCCCCTCAGCTCAGAGTCCAGGACTAACACTTAGGTTGGTCCCTCCGGGTTTATTATAATGGACTCGCCCCGCCCCTTTCTCCTCCCACCTAGGCCTTACTGTAGCAGAAGAGTACACTTTTCTAACTGCATTGATTTTTTGCCCCTCTCTATCATCCAGTCAGGAATGAGCACCTGTAGGCTGTCTCATCTGCATCTCCTAAACTATGAGGGTTGAAGTCAGAGGATGGCAGAATAGCTCGGAATGACCTTATTGTTTCACTGTGTATAAATTTTCCACCTTTTGAGATGTGGCAGCTATACCATCAAGATGGTGAGATGTCAGCAGTACCATCAAAGAAAGGTGATTATGCCAGATTATGCTTAAGATCTTCTCAGGGTTGCTGGAAGTCACCATTATCTCCAACCATTTGGCCATTTGCATTATTTGCTCCGTGTACAATTTCAGATCTTTTAGGTGACATTAAATCAGGATCCCCTACACTGTTATCAGGAGAAAGGTTCACTGGTAAGCCCAGCCAGGCTGGGAGTCAGTCATCAAAGCCTGCTTTGCCTCAGAAACCAAGTGCCCCATAAGAGGTTGAGAAGAGATTATAGGAAGTTACCAAACTGGCAAACCCATATTATTACAGTTCTGTGAAAAGGGATGCCTGTGGTATTTTCCACAGTTGCCAGTCACCCAAATCTTGAGGTCTAGGAGAAGAAAAATAATGTGTACTCGAAGGCGTCTCAAAGTGGCTTATAATTGCCTTTCCTTTCCTCTCCCCACAACAGACACCCTGTGAGGTGGGTGAGTCTGAGAGGGCCCTGATATTACTGCTTGGTCAGAACAGCTTTAACAGTGCTGTGGCGAGCCCAAGGTCACCCAGCTGGTTTCTTGTGAGGGAGTGTAGAATCAAACCCAGCTCACCAGATTAAGTCCACACTCCTAACCACTACACCAAGCTGGCTCTCAGTGGTTAGGAGCGCCAACTTCTAATCTCGTGAGCTGGGTTTGATCCCTCACTCCCCCACATGCAGCCTGCTGGGTGACCTTGGGCTTCCCACAGCACTGATAAAGCTGTTTTGACCGAGCAGTAATATCAGAGCTATCTTAGCCTCGCCTACCTCACAGGGACCCATTATGCACGGGCCAGAATGCCCAAAGTGGCGGTGACAGGGCTTTGGGCGAAATCCCCTATTATGCTGCCGCCGTGTGTATTGTGAGCAAAGGAAAGGGAAGGCGATTTTAAGGCACTCTGACCCATTATGCACGGCAGCAGCCACGCTGGGCTGTTACTGGGCATTTTGATGGAACAGGATGGCCCAGCACTTTCTGTGTACTCATGGGGGAGGAATCCCCCAGAGTATGCGGGCTGCCCTGGCATAGCATTGGCACGTGCACATGCACACGCACACACACACGCACACGCACTGCTCAATGCTGGGGCTGGAAAGCCCAACTCGCTGACAGAAGTCTGCAAAAGCAAAAAGGTGAATGGGGGGAATGGGGCCCCCACTGCACCCACCGTGGAGCACTCCACGGGCCCCCACCGTGGAGCGGCATGCGGCATGCCGCTCTCCCACCAAGATGGGGGTGAGGGGACTTCCTGGTTGGCTCCACGACTCCGCGGAGCTGAAAGGGGTGTGCAGTGTCCCTCCAGGGACACCATAGTTGGGGGGAAGGGCTGAGCCAAAAGGCCCAGCTCTTCCGCGTATGCACAGAGCTGGCCCGACCCAGCCCCCCTGGCACCCACGGCATCCCAGGGAATGCAGAAGATTCTGCTTTCCCTTTTTGCGGGTCTTCTGGGGCGCTGCACCGGGCCGGGGCTGGGATGGCAGCCGCAGGGTGCATAATTGGGGCTGCCCTGCTGCCGCCATCCTGGATTATCAGCCCTGTGCATAATCTGTCTTTGAGACTCCTTCTGGTAGAGCAAAGCAGCATATAAGAACCAACTCTTCTTCTTCTTCTTCATCATCATCGTCATCATCGTGGATTGTAACAATATTATGGATCATCTACTGAGCCCGAGACAGTGATTCCCCTAAAGAAATTTAGTGCATTCATGGCAGAGAGGAACTTTGATCTCCTAGATTACAGATTTATTTTAGCCACACTGCTACTTTATTAAAGACATGCCACTGTGTTCTAAGAACTCACAGTTTAAATCTGATAAGGAGGAGGCAATAAAGAAAGCAGGGTTTATGGGGCATTAATATGTATATTTATTTCTAGCTTTTTGGTACCACATTCTCGGCCATCAAATTGGCGCCTGAAGCAGCGTGTAATGTATTAATAACAAAATTACAAGAGTACATATTTAAAATACTAATAGTAGCAATTAGATCACAGCAATTAGAAAAACATTAAAATATGCCTAGATATATGTGCTAATATTACCAAGACCTTTGCTTGACTGTTTTCCAGTGACAGATTGATCTTGTTAAGCCAGTAGAGTGAAAACTACATTTTGCATGTGAAATTCATTTGAAAACAGTTGGGCCAGTAATCAGCCCCTGAATAAGATGAGATGAAGGGAAAGCAGGTGAAAGATGCTAGACACTCTTTTTGACTTTGGCTACAGAACATAGCTTAGGGAAGAGTTTAATTGTGTATTGTATACTCCTGAATTGAGTTATCATTAACTCAAGAGACGGTGTCAGAAATGGAAACAAAGGGCTTCAGAGACTGCAGAGATTAAGCAAGAGATCATCAGGGCACATGGCAACATATATATCAAGAAGACAGGGTCTCACCTGGGCTGATAACAAAGTCGAACCATAAGCAATGAACTCCAATAATCTTTCTGATCCAACAGTGAAGGGAAAGGTCTGGGGAAGGTCCAGATTTTACTTGTGTCTGAAGTCAGGCAGGTGTATGTATGTAGCTGATATTCTGGCTGTGTTTATTTGTGCACATAGGTGTAAAACGACCCTTGCTCATAACTATTAATTACAATCTTCATGTCTTGCTATACTTGGATCTATTGTAGCCCGGATACCTGTCCCACTTACAGTGTCTCAAGCCTTAAGACAACAGAAATTTCTCCTACTCCATGTCAGTGCAGCCCAGTAACACAAACAGCAAGTATTGTGCCTATACAGGTTTGTCTAGATCTAGTCACATAATAAACCTCTTTATAAACAAGGGGCATGCTGGAGTAGTGGATGAAACCAATGATATAAACAACAAGCTGGAATTCCCCTCTCCCATTTTTCTGCTTCATACATACCACAATCTGCTCGTTTTAAATATGTATGGTTATCACAGCTTTATCTGCTATACAAAGAACTTGTAAAATGTTCAAATTATCAAAAGAGAGACATTAAACACTAGTGGGTATAATTTACAAGTGCTTCAAAAAGTAATACACGTCTTTGATTTAGAATGCAGGAACAAATCTATCACTCAGTATTACCTGTGACTCTAAAGACAAACACATTATGTCTCATTCAAGGTGTGAAGTGTTTACTAGCATGATATATTCTAATGTTAATTCTAATAAATGTGGATCCTTAGCTACAACACAAAGCATCTCCATCTTTTGATCAGGATCTCAGCTGTGCCGACACAATACATAGAGGAAAATAGAACTGCATACGTGACAATATTAGTAAGGCAATTTGGAGATCTGAATCAAGGGCAAGCAGTGGCACAGGAGTGAGTGCTAAACAAGTATTCAACAATGTCAAAACAACTTTACAATGTAACCCATTAAAACTACTATGTGTTTCACCCCATTTATTCCTTTATCTCCTCCCATTTCTTCTTAATAGCTAAGAAGGGGGTCTTTTGTGAGATAAAAATGACACAGCTGAATAAGACTTTGGAGGAAGTCATTTTTGCAAAATGGTTTAAAAGAATTGAAATGTGTTACAATCTGAACCCTTTAGTGAGTGATTGTTGTGGGTGGTGTATCACATGCAACCTGAAACATTTAAACATTTACTAGCCATATAACCTGAAAGAATGCATTATTCTATCAGCTAACACCAAAAGAAAGATAGGCCTTATAACATGTCAATTTCATAAGATGGCAAGATGCTACCATCAATTATACAAAATTTGCTAACAGTATAGTCACCCTGGGCTAACCACAGGTCTGCACTGACACAACTGAACCCAGCCACTGGGTACTTGATATCTCCTGCCACCTCATTTTACAGGTACAAAACCAGGAACCTGATGGAGTCTGTGAAGAGCTACCCATTTATGGCAGGTGTATGCATCTGGAAGAAGAAGAAGAGTCGGTTCTTATACACTGCTTTTCTCTACCCAAGAGGGTATCAAAGAGGTTTACAGTCACCTCCCCTTTCCTCTCCCCACAACAGACACCCTGTGAGGTTGGTGAGGCTGAGAGAGCCCTGATATCACTGCTCGGTCAGAACAGCTTTATCAGTGCTGTGGCGAGCCCAGTGCTGTGGCGAGCTGGCTGCATGTGGGGGAGCACAGAATCAAATCTGGCATACAAGATTAGAAGTCTGTACTCCTAACCACTACACCAAACTGGCCCTCAGTGGCTTAGTGGTTGCAGTTTATAAGAATCCTTCTACTTATTTTTCACAATTCAACACCAAAATGACAAAAAAAAAATGACTGGCGATTATTCTAAATTTGTGCAGAATAATTAACTGCTTGACAGATTTTCCCAGAATGAAAAACAGCATAGTCATAACAAGTTGTGAAATGTTTGGGCATTTTATGAGAGTGAAACCAAATATATGCAAAGTATCCATATTACCTATTAATTTGTTGCTCAGATAATAAAAGTGCATACCCTGTGCTCTGTATAAATACGCTTTTTCTTTCCTCAGCTGGTTCTATTTTAATAACCCTCATTCAGATCTCATATTTTCTCTCAATTAATATTCATAAATCCCAAATCAAACTTTTAGTAGCTAATTTCCATTACAATCAACATAGTTCTTTTAGTTTTGTCCTTCTCATCATTTCTATTCACTTCATATAACTTTCTATTGTCCCTTGAAACCTAGTTTAAACATCTCTTCTTTTTCTCCCTGCAGTTTGTTCAAATGCGTAGGGCATTTAATATGTATAGGTTCTGCTGACAAAATTGTTCCCATTGTCTTCCAATGTCATTTTTCATTCACGTTTTTCTGAGCTTGCCCTTAAATCTATGGTCTCCCATTCAACAGACCTTTTCTGGGATCTGTTTTGGTCTCTTATTCAACTGACCTGTTTTGGAATTTTCTATTTTCATATGAGAACTTGGTGTTCCCCATTTTATCCCGCCCAATGGGAAGATGAAAAGGTTTGGTGGCAAAGGAGGAATGGAGGTCAGGACTGGGGCTGATACACCCCACAAGTTCTGAAGGCTTCCAGGCCTACACAGATCACAAAACAAGAGAGATGTGCAAATACTTTCTTCATATCTCAGTAATGAAGATCGGTGTTATTTTAAAGTGCTACAGAAAATAAGAGGGACCCTCTGTGGAACACAGAAGTGACCACAGTTGATAAACTCTTGCAGATGCAATTTATCACAAGTCCAATGATAAATGCTATGGGGAGAGTGTTTGTTTGTTGGTTTTTTGGAGGGGGGGGGGTAGCAGGATTGCCAGGAACTGATCTGATGATCAAGGATGCACAATGGGATAAACTTCCTAATAAAGACAAGACCTGTGTCTATATAATTCTCCTCGTTTCTGCTCTGATCTTATTAGAAAGTCTTCAGTTGCTTCCCACTGCTGGGGTTTTTTTTTTTTGTAACTAAAAGCTCTGTTCACAATCTGTATTCTTGGGGGAAAAACCCTTTCCATATGCAAATAAAATGTCAACCTTCTACTAGAGTTTTGTGTGCAGGCATACATCCGTTAAGGTATCTGCAAATGCCTCATTAATTGCATTGCAGGAAGAACCATGGCTGCACATTTTCATTAACGACAACTAGGGTGTGCAGAGTTTTACACTATTTCCACCGAGTCACACCGTGGTGTGAGGTATTCATTGACATTTCAGGGAGTCTTTGCTATCTAAACAATTTCCATGCAGCTTCCTCTTAAAAGTTGCTCTACCACCCCATATAACTGTGCATCCTCTGGGAAGCGCCATGGTAATATCCGTGCAAAAGCTGTGAAAGGCAGCACTAAAACTGACCATCCTTTCCCTCATTTTGCTGGGCTGGTGAAATCCACAGGGGCTTGAAACTCCTTGTCAATTTCACATCTCTAGTGAAAAAGCATCTCTAGTGAAAAGGGGCTTCCGGCAGGGGTAGTCGAACTGTTGCCCTCCAGATGTCCATGGACTACAATTCCCATGAGCCCTTTGGCAGCAAACACTGCAAACGCTGCCGGGGCTCATGGGAATTGTAGTCCATGGACATCTGGAGGGCCGCAGTTTGACTACCCCTAGGATAGAGGAAACCTTGACTTCATACCAATGGGAACTGTTTTTCTCTGAGCAGCATTAGGAGGAGTTCACACATCCAGCTGTTCATCATTATTTTTCCGTGATGGGAATTGAATCAGACAAACCAGATCTAGTTTACTTGTCTATGCAATTAGACCGACAATGTCCATTTCAGAAAATTAACCTGCTAAATGGTTTCCCCAGTTGTCTCTATGTTCTTTTTCGGTGGGAAACATGAAACAACCCTACAACAGCTTACAGAAACCTATTTGATTACAGAAAGCTTTAAACGCAGAAAAGAACGAGTGCGTTTGCATGTTTAAGGCACTGGTTAAAAGGATTACAAAGGTTCGACAAAGGTTCACCTGAACAGTGGATAATCTTACTCAGTCAGGTCTTAAATAGCCACATAAACTTAGAAAGAGCTTAAAGCAAATACTCACCCTAACTTTAATCGTTAGTGACCCAAATAAAATTCCCTTGAACTTTAACATTGTTAGCAGACTTATGAATTTGTAATTGATTAACAGACAGAGTATCTTTTATTTTATTTTGGCTGAATTAAAAAAAATAATAAAGAGAATAATTTTATTTTAATCTTACATTCATATGCAAAAGCAGCCACTTTAAAGGATTTGCGAACTGAAGCCCATACTTGATTCTATTCAGTAGGACAAGGGCCTATAATGCATAGGTGTTTCCCCTGGCTCTCACCAGGCATGTCAGTCATGTTTTCTTTGTTGTTCTGCATTAATTTTCCTAACTTCAGCACTCAGTTCACTTTCTAGTCACTATTTCCCCAGGTTTTCTAAGAGTGATTTAATGCCAATGTTCCCCTTGTTTTGCTTCCAAGCTGAAGGTGATTCAAAAGTATACAGGTTCCCTTGGATTTCCCCTTCATATCATTTTGCCACCCCTTGAAGGTCACTCTCCCATCCACACCGAGGTTGTATCACTTGCTCTGGAGATTCCACCATCCTCCTTCATCAGTGTACAAGCTCCACTTTCCCCCTTTTTTTTAATGTTTCATGAGTCTTTCAGTACATTATTGGTAGTCTTATATCACTGAGTTAAAAAAAATGAAGGGAGGAAAGTTTAAAAGGACCTGTGTGGAAATTTGTTCCTTGCTGGTATTGCCTTGGAAGGAGGATTGGACAGGAGACAAACAGAAGTGTTCCCAGTGGAAGGAAGGAAGGAAGGAAGGAAGGAAGGAAGGAAGGAAGGAAGGAAGGAAGGAAGGAAGGAAGGAAGGAAGGAAGGAAGGAAGGAAGGAAGGAAGGAAGGAAGGAAGGAAATGAAAATAAAGGTGGGATTGTCCACGTGAAATTAAAATGGAATGGGGTGAAAACAGAGAGACACTGGGATTGGAAGCCTAAAACTTTTAAAACATTTTTCCTCTAATGTTTTAGTGAAGAAGGGGGGGAGGGGAGGGTCTAGCCACATGGACCTCCTGAAAACTGCCAGACTTAAGAATCACTTTGATTTATCCATTTGGAGTCCAGAGCGCAATCCTACAAAACTGCCAAGATCACAGGAAGTGTGCAAGATAAAGTTAGAGAATCACAAACCACACAAATTTGCAGGGAAGGGCAGGAAAGTAGCATTACTTTAAAGCTGTGCTGTGATGAAAATACCCCCTTTTTTCACTTTAATGGCACAAGACTAAAATATCTCTCCAGAGCTTCTGCCAATGGATTTCTTCCCCATAAAAATTGTAGCCAACTTTGTACAGGCACTCATGCACACACATATATAGAATCATAGAATCATAGAGTTGGAAGGGGCCATACAGGCCATCTAGTCCAACCCCCTGCTCAACGCAGGATCAGCCCAAAGCATCCTAAAGCATCCGAGAAATGTGTGTATCCAAACTTTGCTTGAAGACTGCCAGTTAGGGGGAGATCACCACCTCCTTAGGCAGCCTATTCCACTGCTGAACTACTCTGGCTGTGAAATTTTCCCCCCTGATATCTAGCCTATATCATTGTACTTGTAGTTTAAACCCATTACTGCATGTCCTTTCCTCTGCAGCCAACAGAAACAGTATCCTGCCCTCCTCCAAGTGACAACCTTTCAAATACTTAAAGAGGACTATCATGTCCCCTCTCGACCTCCTTTTCTCCAGGTTGAACATTCCCAAGTCCCTCAACCTATCTTCACAGGGATTGGTCCATTGGCCCCAGATCATCCTCGTTGCTCTCCTCTGTACCCTTTCAATTTTATCTACATCCTTCCTGAAGTGAGGCCTCCAGAACTGCACGCAGTACTCCAGGTGTGGTCTGACCAGTGCCATATACAATGGGACTATGATATCTTGTGATTTTGATGTAATGCCCCTGTTGATACAGCCCAAAATGGCATTTGCCTTTTTTACCGCTGCATCACACTGCCTTCTCATGTTTAGCTTACAATCCACAAGTAACCCAAGGCCTCATTCACACATAGTGTTACCTAGAAGCATATCCCCCATCCAGTAGGCATGTTTTTCATTTTTCTGACCCAGATGCAGAACTTCACACTTTATTAAATTGCATCCTGTTCTCATTTGCCCATTTTTCCATTGTGTTTAGATCTCATTGAACTCTGTCTCTATCTTCCAGGGTATTTGCCAGTCCTCCCAATTTGGTGTCATCTGCAAACTTGATGAGTAGCCCCTCCACCCCTTCATCTAGATCATTAATAAATATGTTAAAAAGTACTGGACCGAGCACCGAGCCCTGAGGTACCCCGCTACTCATCTCCCTCTAGTCTGATGAAACACCATTGACAACAATTCTTTGAGTGAGGTTCTCTAACCAATTCCATATCCACCTAACTATCTGAAAATCCAGATTGCAGTCCTTCAATTTATTCATCAGAACATCATGGGGAACCTTATCAAAAGCTTTACTAAAATCCAAGTAAACAACATCAACCGAATTTCCACGATCCAGCAAACCTGTTACTTGGCCAGAAAAGGAAACCAGGTTGGTCTGACAGGATCTGTTGGAGACAAATCCATGCTGACTTCCTTGGATCACCAAATTGTCCTCCAGATGTTTGCAGAACACTCCCTTTAATATCTGCTCCATTATCTTCCCCACAACAGAGGTCAGACTCACTGGTCTGTAGTTTCCCGGGTCATCCTTCCTCCCTTTTTTGAAGATCGTAATAATGTTTGCTCTCTTCCAGTCCTCCGGGATATCTCCAGTCCTTAAAGAGGTCCCGAAGATGATGGACAAGGGTTGTGCAAGTTCTATGGAAAGTTCTTTGAGCACTCTCGGGTGCATTTCATCCGGCCCAGGGGATTTGAACTCATCCAGTGCAGCTAAATGCCTCTCGACATGTTGCCAATGACTGTAGCTTGTCAGTGGGTTTTATCATACAATCAACACGTTCCCCTATATTATAAGATTGTGTGACTCTTTCCCAGTTTTCATTGTGGCCAGTAACACAGCAGAGAATCTGCTAGTGCTCAGCAGTATGGAAAATGGGGCTTCACAGCAGCTTGCCAGGTCCAAAAAAAGTCTGGTCTGTTGCAACATTATATTATCCTAACATTAAAAGTGCTTGCACAAAACCTAAACCAAGATTTAATTGGAAGGTGTTTGCTGGATATAACTGCACAGCTGCAATAGGGCAGTTGTGTAAATTAAAATAAACACTTTGGATACCACCCCAAACACTTCACAGGTGACACCCCACCCCAATTTAGAAGAGTGCATTTGAAAAAAAAAAAAACAGCTGCAGAATAAATACATCAGAGGAAGGAGAGTGGTGCATAAGGCAGGCACAGAGGCTTACTGCTCTAAAAATCTGCCAGGGATTGGCATTTTTGTTAGGCAATTTGGCAATAAATTTATAATAGATTTTTAAAAATCTTGAACGTAAATAATTTAGATATTGCTTTAAAATGATGCCTGAGCTTAATTATACCTGAGTTTCCTCTTTGCTGATGACACTCTCCTGCAGAGCTAGGGAAAATCCCAGGGCCCCACACTTGCCTCAGGCCCTGTTTAGAAGTCTGAGGGGCTGGAGAGGAGATGAGGCAGCATGGCAATATTTGGAGTTCCTGCTGGTCAGCAGTGTGGCTCTCATCAGCTGAGCAACCTCATCCCCCCTGGCCTTGGCCAATCAGGTACAGCCTGACATGGCTGGGAGGCGGGGCCCTGGCTGGAGGACCTAATTGAAGGGGTTGCCCCCTGCATCTGCGCAGCTTGGATAAAAGGGAGCCAGTCATATGGCTTGGCCTCCGTCTGCCTCATGGCTTTCCCCACCCCTCCCTCCCTTGTTTTAGTGAAGTGTTGCTGGAGTATCACATCAGGCATTGTTTAGGTCTGGATTCTTATCTAGTTCTTTTCTTGTCAAAATTGTATTGGCCAGTTTCAGCAGGGGGCCAGAATCATTTTCAGGGGTTCTTCAAAAGTGTTCTGCACACCTATTTCCCCCATCTCAGGGATGCCAATGCCTGAATCTGTTTACGCCATGCGGGTCCAAGACTCTTACCGCTGCTGTAAGCAATAAAGGTGCGGCCAAAATTTTAATCCATAATTCTTCATCTTCTTCATTCACGAGAGGTGGTCTGGTTGCATCAACTCCATCTTGCCCCTCAGTGCTGGGTTTGCAAATAGTATTTTGCATTTCCCATTCCTAGATTAGGGGAGATATATACCAGTGGAAACAAATCACAACTCTGAAAGTCTGCCTTCACAATTGAACCAATCAACGAACATGCCAGTGACACTCATCTCAGCTGGGGAATAACTGGCACAGCCCTTCTGTAAAATCATACTTCTAACATCTTTCTTTAAAAAAGAATGTCATTCATGTCTAGATACTAGCATCACATTTATAGGCACTTGGCTATTTTTTTAAATCCACGCTCCATAACTTCTTGTTAAAATGGAATATAACATTTCTTAAGCTGAAATTATTTAATTATTTTACATTTTGGAATAAGCTCTGATCAACCATTTTTATCCATTACGTTTTTAAAAAAGGATGCATACTCTGTGCCCTGAATTTATTTTGTAGGACAGGATTGGGGGGGGGAGGAGAGAAGCATGACATACATATATTTAGTTTGTCTGGAGCAGAAATCCTACACTAGTGACAACAGCAAAAAGCATGACAAAGTAGGACGGGAATAATAAGGCTGCATGAGGAGAGCTGTAAGATTTAAAGCTGCATTTGTCAGGCTTCGTTATTTTTGATGGGGTGTGACGGAGCCAGGGTCAAGGGTGCTAGAAAACACCATTGTTGAAACAGAAGTAGGCAGATACTCAGGGAGTCAATAACAAGGAACACACTTTCGCATTGGGCACATTTAACTTAGCTTTGCCAGCAATACAGCCTACCTTCTTCGCCTGGCAATAACCTGCCCTACTTAACAAAAGACTGATAAGGACACTTCATATCTGTCCTCATGTCTTTGGCTTACCTGCAAATGGCCTGAGGAGGAAAACAGGATGTAGAGAACTCAACTATCATAGACTGATGTTTCAACTACCTACATAGGGTGACGAATCCATTTATATTATAGAGGCAATGCGAAGTTATAAAGGTGTTGGTGGTGTTGTTTAAAAAAAAAAGGCTAGTCCCAGATATATCTCCAGCTAAGCAAGTCTGTACCAGCCAACAGAAGGATGGGAGACTGCCAGGAATCCCCTATATGATGCTGAAAATTTCATCTCCTTGCCTAATGGTAAGTACTTACAAACTGTGATGTGTGTGTGCGTGTGCAAACACTGCATAAAGAATAAACACACTCAGAACAGTTATACAAATAGAAACCAGTGACAGTTTCTGTAACGCCGCTGCCGCTGCTGTTTCTATTGAAACACAACCAGGGCAGGAAGTATGTGATAAAAATATTTCAGAAGTGTTCCAAGTGGCAGGATAATCAACCGAGATTAATGGGAGCAACAGTTGCAGCCTTGCACACTGAGATAATTGGGAGAAAGAAATCGCTATGCACAACATGTTTCACGCACAACATGTTTCACACCGAAGTTTCAAAACAGCACCTTTTCCAAATAAATGGATAGCGCCAATGGGTCTCATTTTCACAAAAGTTAGGATTGACCTACATGGCCATGTGCTGCCTTCCGTTTTCAGTCCATGCAGACTTGTTTGTTTGAACTGCCCTGAAGCAGATCTTCATGGGCCAAGCAGCTGAAGGTGTAAAGCAGCTCAACCTGCTGGTGCATGTGTCACAAAAGGTTGTGTGCATACATATGATGTGTATTTGCAATGGCCGGTGTTACCAGGTGCAAAGCCACCACAGTCTGCCCATGCAGATTAAACTTTCATTTACACAGGATTCTATTCAGATGAATTGTTCTAGGTGATGGAGGTAAACTTTTAACTGGAATCTAGAATGACAGGTATAAACTCAACTATGAATGATGATCATTTCTATGTCCACCAGATTGCAAAAACAAAAAAGGTCAGCTAGATGGCAATGTTAGGTGAAAACGATCTTCCAAATGCATTCATGTATAAATCAAAATAAACCATTGAAATATTGCCGAAGAAGGAGGAGGAGTTGGTTTTTATACCCTGTTTTTTGCTACCTGTAGGAGTTTCAAAGCAGCTGACAATTGCCTAACCTTCTCCCCACAACAGACACCCTTTGAGGTAAGTGGGTTAAAGGGAGCTCTGAAAGAACTGTGACCGGTTCAAGGTAACCCTGCTGGCTGCATGTGGAGGAATGGGGAACCAGCTCTCCAGGTTAGAAGCCAACACTATTAACTATTATAACAAATTGGCTCTCTCTTGGAAATTATTTATATGGTTTCTATAACTGACAAGTGAAATAAAAGGGAAAAGGAGCCTGAGTGGGGTAATGGAAAGAGCGACGGAGTAACATCTGGAAGTTTGAATCCCACTGGTACCATGGAAACTTGCTTGGGTGATCTTGGTGTCAACCTAACCTACCTCATAGAGTTAGGGTGTGGGCGTAATGGAGAAGAGGAGAATGATATAAGGGTCCCCGTTGGAGAGAAAGGCTGGGTGTAAATTATTGAATTTAATTGTGTTAACTGATTTCTTTGTGATAGCTAAATCGTCAACCACTTTAACAAGGAAGTCGTCGTCGCATCCTAGTCATTCTCCAATCAATTCTGCCGCAGAGCTACAGAGCAGAAAGATAAAGAACGGGATAGGGCTGGGTTTTGCTGTTGCTCTTGTAAGGCTGATTAAAGATTTCTGAACATCTTTTCAAAACTTCTTAAAAGATCCAAATGTGCATACGTATTGGGAAAATATTATTTGTATTTTATCCCTAGTTAATCTATTTGATTTACTTTTGCAGGGATTTCAAAGAAAGAGAAAACCCAGCTCAGTCAGGTGAATCATCCTGTCACTTTAAAAGGCTGCCAGCCTCAAAACTAAGACAGTTAACACCAGGAAAAATTACATTCCTGTATACGTTGGAATTATGATCCTACGTTTGAAATGAATGCTGATTCTTAAAAAAAAATCTTCTAATGCAATTGTAAAGCAAATAAAGTCAACAGTACTTGTGTGTGCAATGTATAGTTTTTATGCACTTTGCTTGTGCAAATGGAAATATTATTACATTCCCTTGAACAAGCAATTACAATACAATACAAAAACCTTTAATAGCATCCAATCCTTGAGCAAGCAATATAATTACATCAATAAAAATATCTGTGAAACTAACTGCACTGGACTAGGATCTGGGACCACCACACTTAAATCCCACCTGAGACAAGAAGCTCACTGTGTGATCTCAGAGCACTCATAGTACACATCTAACAAGAGTAACACCTTACTAAATTTGTTGATGTCAATGGGTTTAGAAGTAAGTAACCCTGTTTAGGATTGCACTGTCACTTTGGCTATTCTGCCTCACAGGGTTGTTCTGAAATACAGCCCCCTCCTATGTAAGTCATAGAATCATAGAATCATAGAGTTGGAAGGGATCTCCTGGGTCATCTAGCCTAACTCCCTACACTGTGCAGGACACTCACAACCTTATTGCTCAACCACTGTAACCTGCCACCCTCTTGAACCTTCATAGAATCAGCCACTCTGTCAGATGGCTATCTATGTAAAAATTTCCAAAGATGGAGAACCCACCACCTCCTGAGGAAGCCAGTTACACTGAGAAACTGCTCCAACTGTCAGGAACTTCTTCTGGATGTTTAGATGGAATTCCTTTTGAATTAATTACATCAAATTGGTTCTGGTCCGTCCCCCCAGGGCAAGAGAGAACAACTCTGCTCCACCCTCAACATGGCAGCCTTTTAAATACTTGAAGATGGTTATCAGATCCCTTCTCAGTCGTCTCCTCTCTAGGCTAAAAATACCAAGCTTCCCCCAACCTTTTCTCATACGTCTTGGTTTCCAAACCCCTCACCATCTTTGTTGCCCTCCTCTAGTTTGTCTACTGTGGTGTCTACTCTTCAACTGTGGTGCCCAAAACTGAGCTCAGTACTCCAAGTGAGGTCGAACTAGAGCAGAGTAAAGCAGTACCATCACCTCCCGTGATCTGGGCATGATACTCCATTTGATACAGCCCAAAATACCATTTGCCTTTTTAGCCATCGAGTTACACTCCTTACTCATATTAAATGTATGGTCTACTAAGACTCCTAGATCCTTTTCACACATATTACTGGCAAGAAAATTATCCCTCATCCTATATTGGTATATATGATTTTTCCTACTAAATGCAGAACTTTACATTTGTCCCTACTTAATTTAATTTTATTCAGTTTAGCCCACTTCTCGAGCCTATCAAGATCATTCTGTATTCTGATTCTGTCTTCTGCTGTTTGCTACCCCTCCCAGTTTAGTATTGTCACTTTGAGTAGTAAAATTGAGATATTAAAAACCAGCTTATTCTTCTAATTATCGTATTTGCTGGCATATAAGACGACTGGGCGTATAAGACGACCCCTCAACATTTCCACTCAAAATATAGAGTTTGTTACATTACATTACAGTACTATGGGCCACTATGGGCAGCTATGTCTATCCCAACTGAAGTGCACCCGGCGTATAGGATGACCCCCCCCCCACTTGGAGGCATGTTTTTTAGGGGGGGAAAGTAGTCTTATACGCAAGCAAATACTGTATTAAGAGCAGAGGAGGATCAGGTTTGATGCCCTAATATTCCAAATGAAACCTGCTGAGCAACTTTGGGCCAACTACAATTCTCTCAGAGTTCAGCCTCAGCTACCTCACAAGGTGACTGAGGGGAAAGGAAGGGAATGTAAAACAGTAGGCAGCACAGTAGCAAACAGGTATATGGAACTTATAATGTGTTCCTATTGTGATGTGACAGAGGTTAATAGGATCCAACTCCATGGTACTGGTTCAAGGATCAGACCCCCTCCACTATTGCTCTGTTTGGCACTTCTGGGCAAATCTTTCCTGACCACTACACCCTCTCCTGCCACAATAGTATTGAAGGTTGTATACTTTTAAAAAAGTATACTTCCACTGTGCCAATAATGTATGGAATTCAGGCCCACTTGAAGTGGTAAAGATCAATAGTTTTAGCTTTAGGAGGAAATCAGTCAAATTAACAAATGATAGACTATTAACCAGACCATTTGTTTTTGGAAAAGAAATTGGCTGATTAGCACAGCTGTCCCTCAAGCTTGCCTACCAATGAATTTCCTGCTCTCAAAATGTTGAGGGTTAGATTCAGCTGCCATGGCAACACAGAATTTCTTCTAGACATGGTGAATGGCAAAAATGTGATAATGGCAAAATGTGACTCTCATAATGTGTATTTTATTCCCATTTGCAATAAAAGTGAATCTGACAGCTCATGTTTAAACCAATAAAATGAGAAGTCATTATCCGTCATCCATGACAATTCCTTCATTTTAAATTGTAAATATTTCAATATAATTTCATAATAGCTGTGGAACTATTTGAAGTTGCAAAGTGTTCACTCAAATAATAAACAAAAATGTACAAAACAGCAATGTTTAATGGATTTTAAAACCATAACTTTTGACTTAAACTTTCTTTGACATATCCCAACAAAGCATACAGAGCTCAGTAATAAAAGCAGATTATATGTTATATATTTGCTGGCACAGATTATAATTAGGTGTGAAGTATTCTTTGACATTTCTCCCCCACCTCTCTCTCATGAATAGCACACAGAATAAATTCTATTGAAAAAGTAATAATAGGAAAATAAGATTATGCAGCCTCCCAACACTGTGACCTTGCAAAACGCCCCCAGGGTCACCCGAGGATATGCTCTTCCAATATAGATGTCAAGGGAGCTTTTCCTTTCCAATCACAGACTACTATATGTTTACAGATGTAAAAAAAAACAAAAAAACCCTGAGAGATAGAATCAGCATTAACCTTGGAAACTGAGGAATTGCACTTTACAGAACTGCATTACTTGAGCTCTTAAATCCCCATTCTTTATTAAGTGAAAAGGAACATAAACATTTAGGGCCACATATTATGCCACTGAAATTGAAAAGTACATTCTCCCTTCACCCTGCTTTATTGTTCCCTTCACAGAATTAACACAGCGACAAATTATTCTCGTGCTTCTTATATGGGTTGTTTGAAGATCACTGGCATGGGCACTTAATTCTCTAAGAAAAACCATAAAGTAACTAAGAAAATACAGTCTAATACAGCAGAGTGACTTGAGTTCCACTAAGGGCACTTGAAGAGATCAAGAAATGATTGGTTTTGATGCTTTTATGTTAGGGCTCAAGCCTGCAACAAATCCTGATCCCACAGCGCACACGATATCAGGCAGGAATCCAGCCTCTGTGCCACTAATACGTTCAAGCCAAGGGAAGGAACTGCAGGGTTACCAAGCAGACCAACAAAGACACCTCTTGAACAGCAACACACTCAATTAGGTTGTGTAGTAACTCCAGAACCATCAGAACTCCATCTATATAGCAACAGTGTGCTCTCCTTTCTGATTGGATATGGTTTTCTGGTGCTTCTGGTCCTGGCTAGAGAAATGTATTTCTTTACCTTAACTTCTGGTTCATCCATACCTCTTACTAGAGGGAACCCTGACTGTTACAAGCACATAGTTAACAAATCCAGGTTGATATCTAATGTAGTCTCTAACACAGAACAGTTCTCTTATTGGGGCAGTTTTCACTGCTGTTATAGTAAGCATGACAACTTGATTAAAGGGATGGCTAAGTAAAGAAAGAGCCTCTTGTGGCGCAGAGTGGTAAGGCAGCCGTCTGAAAGCTTTACCCATGAGGCTGGGAGTTCAATCCCAGCAGCCGGCTCAAGGTTGACTCAGCCTTCCATCCTTCCGAGGTCGGTAATATGAGTACCCAGCTTGCTGGGGGGTAAAACGGTAATGACTGGGGAAGGCACTGGCAAACCACCCCGTATTGAGTCTGCCATGAAAACGCTGGAGGGCGTCACCCCAAGGGTCAGACATGACTCGGTGCTTGCACAGGGGATACCTTTACCTTTACCTTTACCTTTAAGTAAAGAAAAAATAAATGTCCGGACAGTGATCCTGAATTATGCATCCTAAGAGATAAAGTAACAGGAAAAGGAACTGATACAATGCCAGCAGATACAAGGAAGGACTGAGGTTTGATCTCAAGAGCTGCAGATCTAGATACAGGTTTATTCCAATTAAAACATACAGATTTTAGGACATGGCAGCATTCATTAATTTTTGGGTAATATTCATTTTCAGTCCAGTGAGAACTAATTTTGATTTGGGAAAAGCTGACTCATAAATTCAGCGCTGCCATTATTGCCTTCCCTTGGTAGACTGGGCCAGCATGGATGTAGTGATGATCGTCAGTCAAGGATTGAGGAGACAAAGGTTCCAACTCTGCCTTGGAAGTTTGGTTAGTGAGTTTGAACAGTCGCACACTGTCAGCCTAGCATCCATCACGGGGTTGTTGGAAGGATGAAACAGAGGAGAACAGAATGATGTGAGCTGCTTTGGGTACCCATTTGGAGGAAAACCAATGAAGTAAATAAAAATAGAAAAAACACTCACACTGCCTTGCATTAAAACAAAGTCTCCAGTATCCTCACCTATGCACAAACTTTGTTGTGTGAAAGATGCTCTGATCATCTTAAGTTTAGAAAGGGAGGACAATGTGTAATTGCCATAAGTGGAGTGGTCAAAATTAAATGTGACACAGTAAACAATTAAAGGGCCATGACAATGCAATCTGCAGATTTAGCACACTCATTTAAAGTACAAATTGTTCACCATGAGAAGTATTATAAAGAAGAATTTTTATACCCCACTCTTCACTGCCCGAAGGAGTCTCAAAGAGGCTTACAATTGCCATCTCTTTCTCTCCCTACAACAGACACCCTGTGAGATAGGTGAAGCTGAGAGAGCTCTGACAGGACAGTTTGGTCAAAATGGCACTATCAGGGCTGTGACAAGGCCAAGGCCACCCAGCTGGCTGCATGTAGAGGAACAGGGAATCAAACCCTGCTAGCAAGATTACAAGCCACCATTCCAAAGCCTTACAACATGCTGGCTCAGCAGTAGTTGCACTATTTAGATTTGACTTTGAAATATGATGTCTAGTGACTGACATTGTAGAAGTCTTCAGAACTGAGGACTGAGCAACTGAACTTCAATAAAGCTTGGGGAAAATTTATGAGCATTGAATCTAACCCTTCACAGTGAAAAGAAATCTTGGAAAACATTAAACAAACATAATTGGGTCTTTGCCTGCCATTGATAGCACATATATCAGCATGGGAATTTTGGGCTTAATATCACAGGACTGTAACAAGGAAAGAAAGACCTCATGGTCTTATCCAGTCATAGCCTCTTAGCAGTATGAAATGAAAAAGCAGTTAAACATTGTTTTAGAGGTTTCTTTAGATGTGTCAGCAGTGCATTTATTGCTGAGTCTCTATTCATCTGGTGATTTGCTTAGAAAGAAGAACCAATTATGGCTTTTATGGGCAACAGCAATAGCCAAAAGACTACTCCTGTGGTGATAGAAATCCAAAAGTTCTTCATCACATATACAGCTTTGGAAAGAACGGCTTTTGAACTTATTTATAAGTGGAGTGTTTTCTAGAAGAGATGTGGACAAGAAACACAAGGACATTAGGTCAGACGGTTTGTGACTCTACAGACTCCTGTTGATAATGTGGGTTTTTTTGTACTTCACCCCTTTCCTTTGTTTAATAGCGGAATGCTATATTGTTGTTTACAAGTATGGATTTAATATTAACAGCAATTTGCTGTCTCATTCAAGGATTATATACTATTCATCGCCACAACTGCCCTTACCAAACCAATCTGTGTATTTCTAGGCAATTACCATTGGAAAATGTTCTATGGGTTTACATCAGATAAGGAAGTTAAAAGGCTGCAATTGCTCAAAATTAGAATTCGCTGACTGAATTGCCTTTGATACTACCAGCTTCCATGCCTGAGGTCAGTAGCAGGGGAGCGGAGATGGAGCAGTACAGCACAAGCCAGCCGAGTTAGATGAATGAACTCATAAGCAGAAATTAAAGATATAGAGTGTTTGTGTGGAACGGAATTACATGCTTCTTCTTTCTTAGTTCTCCCCAGAAGTCTAACACAGAGAGTTTGACCTCTTTTCTACACTGCACAATCACAATGGTTTTATGGATATAATAGTCAGGGCTTTAACAGGGAGAAAGGTTGAGGGAAAGGCTGAAAAGAGATGATGTCTCCTAGCATCCTTCTAGTGGGATGGATAATGGCATATTCGGCAAATCAAGCTGGTCAATGGCTCATTATCAGGAGAAGTACTTCAGAGCTAACAGCCGTTTAAAATGGATGGTCCCTGTTTTAAACAGGAATTGTCAGTTCTTGAAATAAACTAGTAAAAGTTCAGTTAAATACATTTAAATTACTTTTTGACAAGGACTGAGATCAACAGTGAACTGTGAACGATATAATGCAATATTTTAAACTAAATGTCAATTGGACAGGTGTTGGAGCATCCACTGGTGAAGTACCTGATATGAATGAAAATGTAAAAGACTGGCTTTGTTAATTAAGCAAGTCCAGACACCAAGCACTATTCAGATAAAGTTGAATGTTCCATGTTCTCTAGTCTGCATTGTTCCAGCATTTAGTGCATTCTAGACTTAGATACATGATAAAAATGCTAGTGCTGGATTGCAACAAATCATAAATATAATGCTGCATTAACCCGGCAAATATATTATTTGCATATTTTGGATCACAAAATCAAAGACTGAAGACAAGACAAGAAAAAAAAATGCTGGGCATACCAAGGAGGCTCCATTTAAGTAACAGAAACCCAAACTGCTATTAGAACTTTGTAACAAAAAGCCAACTCATATTCATTGTCATGTATGATTGACATTAACATCAGTGTACATGATGCATTATGGAGCACGAAAAGCACACATCCTTACTCTGAAGAGCTTATAGCCAAATATCATAACCACAGGGAGGTAGAAAAACGGGAAGAATATGTATTTCCCAACTATGTTTGCTTAGCTTCGGTATCAAAGAAAAATCCCATGGACTGAGCTTCATGCAAAGGACATGGTTTTCAAGAGTGGTATGAAGTGAGAGAGGAATCCTCATATAAGTGTTCTGGCAGGCAGTTTAAGGAAGAAGAAGACCTGGATGGTGAAGCTGGATTCGTTTAAGTCAGAAACAAGAATGACTCAGGAAATGGAAGCTGTGTTCCAAACCAGCCAGGAAGCCAGTGTTGATTGACATGATCAGAACAATGAGAAAGAGGAATTATTTTGGTGGCAGAACATAGGACAGAGGTGGTGGAGATTACATATGACAACTGAAGAAAGGTTCGTCAGGGCAAAGGATGAGCACAGCACAAACCAAAGTTCTGTGTTAGCACTAGTTAGAACTGTATCTTTGCCATTTTGAAAATGAAGAAGTAGACCAGACTTGGCAAAAAAAAAAGTATATAAACAAGAGTAAAAATGTCAAAGATATGGCAACATAGTATGTGGATATAAAGTTACGAGAGGCAGTCCGTTGCACCAAAGAAAACAACAGGTACTAGGATGCACGTTTACACTGTGGCCACCCTGGGGGCTGGCTATTTGGCAAAAGCTCCTGCCCTAGACTCTTAAGGCCCAACTTCCAAACCTCAAGGAACATTCCTGACCCAAGGATCAGGTGTGGACTGGAAATATCCTGGAATTGGTCATCTGCAGACTGTAGTGATCAGCTCCCCAGGGGAAAATGGTTGTTTTAGAGGGGGGACTCTGCAATGACAACTCATCTTTAGGCTCCTGGAGATGAAAGGGCTTGCTTGGGAGGGGGGAACTCTGTGGCACCGTGGCCCAGAGAGGTTGCAGGATGTCAATCTCCAATTGGGACCTGGGGATTTCCTGGAATTGTAGGTCATTTCCAGGTAACAGAAATAAGTCTACCTGGAGAAAAGGACCACTTGGGTGGGGGGATTTTCTGGCTTTAGATCCTCTAGGATGCCAGCCTCTAGGTGGGAAACAAAGAGAAATGGTAGGTGACAGTAATTGCCAATAACAATAAACATCAAATAATAAACTAGTCACAGTTTCTTCCTTCAATGAAAATATTTAATTCATAGCAAAAATTGCTTGAAGAGCCTGTATGTTCTTCAGTTCCATATCAAAGTAAATCAAAAACAGTTGTATGTTACAATCAAACATGAAAACATTGGTTAGCAAATAATTTATAGAGGGTTTTCTCAATTACTGTCTCAATGTCAGCTTTTCTCAACTATTTGACCATTGAGAAATCCCTGAAAAATTCTTCAGGCTTCAGAAAACCCCAGAAAAAGGATCTCCTGGTCCCAGCTGGAGGCTGTCATCCCTGCTGTTCAGGAATGCCAACCTCCAGACCGGACCTGGAGAACCTCCAAAATGAAAGCTACTCTTCAGGCTGCAGAGATCAGTTCACCTGAAGGAAAGGGCTGCTTGGGAGGGGGGTCAATTTTTCCTGGGTCCAGCAGCAGGCAATTTCTGGGCCTCTCACAGACCGCCCTCCAGAAGGCATGCAGAGGCTGTACCACGAGGTGGTTTGCTCCCCCCTCTATATTGTTTGAGTTGAAAGAGACTAGGGCAACCTACTGGTAGCAGGACATGTTCTGAGGCTGGTTCCTCTTCCACACAGCAATCTTCTAAAACTGGCAGTTGGAGGTGGACCCCTTATCAGCCTTTCCTGGTCGTGAGCTCCCTCCTGATTAGGGCTAAGCTACCAGGGTGGGCCACCCCTGGTGAAGAGCCATGACTTACTCTTGAGTAAACATTCCCAGAGTAGAGGCTTTTCCTGGCGGGCCATTCCTAGCTGAGGATCATTTCCTACTGGGGGAATATTTCCAGGGGGGCAATGAGATAGGGAGTGAGTTGTTTGCATGTAGTTTTAACTGTTTTGCCCTCATTGGCAGAATGCTCTCTCTCTCTCTCTCTCTCTTGATGGCACATCCCTAGGGAGGGCCAATCAGGTAGGGAGTTAGTTGTCAGCTTGAGCTTTTTTATGTTTAGTGATATGAGACAATATGGCTAGGAAAAAAATATGACAAGGTTAGTTTTGGACAAAGGTTGAGGCGAGGCATCTAAATGGGGGGGGGAGGGAGATGACAGGGAGTTGGTGATGTAGGATGGAGTGACAAGAAAGTTGAGAAATAAAGCAGTTGATCTGAGTGTCATCATCCTATTTTTAATAGCCTTGATGGGCAAGCAGAATCTTTAGAATCAGGAAAATAGTGAGGTGTTTGAACACTGTGGGGAAGCAACAAGATCAGCAGGATAAGCTATGTGCTATAGAAAAAGATGAATGGCAGAACACATTGTAACCAGAAACTGAGGTGGAATAGGATCAATGAGGAAATACAGAAGGGTTGAGCAAGATCAACAGGAAATCAAGTGGAACTGGGGAAGGAGAAACAATCTGAGGAATGACAGGAAGAGGGAGAGCCGGAAGAGGAGGACAATGAAAGCAGAGAAAGGAAAAGATATTGTAATGCGCAATTCGTAGAAGATGTAGGAGTATAGAAACAGGGGGGGTTTAGCACCTCTGAAAAAGCAGGTAAATAAAGAATGGAAATGTTCAGTAAAGGTAATAGTAATATGAAACATATCACTGGACTGTGGACTCACATGTTGCAGAATGTTTCCAAAATGGTTACAGAACATTCATGTTTTAGAAGACTGCTACAGGTATTACACACGTTTGGAAATATAGGGGGGATCGCTCCTTTCTTTCCCAATGAAGGAACTCTCAAAGTTCCATTTTAATGTATAATATACTTTGTACCTTTCACTGACTCCTTTATGTAGTCAGAATCTATTCATACTGAACATACACAGTTCAACTAGTACCTTACGAATTAAAGTCAGAAGCCTTCCAGTGAACCTTAAACGAATGCATACATATTTGTCTACCAAGAACTGAAATTCTGCTTACAAGCCCTTCAATTACTTAAGATTACACTAGAAAGTTCTCCGCTGTTTTAGAGCCTGAGACTCAGTTCAAAGTTACAGCATATGTGAGAGTCTGAATTAGCAATTACTAGTTCTTGCTATATTACTAGTACCTCTAGAGGGCAGTGAATAAAAGACAATGAAACATCAGAAAGAGACACAGTTGTAACACACAAATAATAAAAAGATATTATCTTAGAGCAATACAGTCATTCACTGAAAATATTCCCCTGTATTACTTACATTGATGCATTCCAATTTTTGCCAGTTTTAACTCTGTAATTCTTGAATCTTCATGTGTACATACCACCTGTATCTGTTCCTTTCCCTTTCCTGTTGCTTCCCCTGCCACCCGCACTTGAATTATAAGATTTTGGTACAGGGATCCGAGATTCTCATTTACAGCAAAATGCTGCTGCTGTTGCTATGTAACAACAAACTACAGGATTTTAGCCTGCTTGTAAACACAATTAAAAGTTTTGTGTCCAGTAGCACTATAGAGAAAAAAACAAGAGTTCAGGTTATAAGTTTTCAAGAGTCAAAGCTCCCTTTGTCAAACCTAAGTGGGGGAGAACTTAAGAGCACTGAGTCTCGAAAACTTATATCCTGAAACTTCTGTTGGTCTCTCGGATGCTGTTAGACTCAATCAGTCAGTAACCTTTTATTGGCATAATAAAATTTCTGCTCAGAGAGCAGAAATTGCAAGGTCATGAATTTACTTACAGAAGGCTTGTTTCCCAGCAAAGCAACTGACAAAGACCCAGAGGTAACCATTTTAGTTGCCAGAGTTTTAGCTAAGATGCTTTTATAATATGCTGCCTACCTTGTATTTTATCTTTTATAGTTTATTTAATCATTTTAAGATCTGTTTGGTTATATAACCCCATGGCCTATTTTATTATTTTGTTGAAATTTTAAACCCTATTTGTATATGTCTTATACATATTTTATGCCAATAAAAGGTTACTGACTGACTGACTCAAACCTAGGGCCATTTTTGCATTGGTATTTCCCTGCACTCTCATGGTGCATTGCTGCTGTGATATTTTCTTCATTCTGCTTACCTACTGCTTTTGCCATGTATCTCAGTCCACTTTAATTTTCCATTCTGCATAAATGTCTCTCTCTTCATCTCCAAGTTTGTTTTCCATCCACTTTATGTTTGGGGTAATTGAAAGTGCTTTAGTGAGTTTCCTGGTTGTTTTGCAATTCAATGGAAACTATAAGGATTATGTTGGTGATCTGATCCCCCCACCTTACTCTTTTCTCTCCCCAGCGAGAAACGCCTAAGCTCCTCCTCAACAGAGTCTTCCATCCCACTCCATGTCATCCACAAATTTTCTCCCCTCCCCTTTTGTTGTCAAGAAACAATAAAGGCTTTTTTGGGTTTGTGTTGGGAAGGTTAGCTGTTTATTCATGAGTAGAGATACTGGGGTGTAGATGAGCATTGGACTCATTCTACGTATTCTGTCCCTTCCATCATGTTTCCCCCTCCCATTTCAGGTGTGCAATCTTCTCCTTTCCTGTATTGAAGTTCCAAAATGATTAATTTTTGTGTGTGTATATTGAAAGATCTAAGTTAGAGGAAAATAAGCATCTAGAAAGCAGGTGTCTTCCCTCCCTTTGTATAACCTCTTTACAATCCACAGAACATGGTAGGAGGAAAAACACAACCACTATGCCCTGAAGATATGCATGCAATTTAAATTAATGAGCTATGTGCAGAATCAGGTTCACTGTGAATTCAGTGGGGAACAGTATCATGTAACTTTCATGCCCTGAAGTGTCACACACACATATGCACACAACAAGTTCAACCTGCAGGCAATCGATTCCCATTTTGCCTTTGCATATCTCTCCCCCACTGCTCCTGTGTTCATATTGTGGCATCCTGGATGCTGAATGTAAGTTCCTTCGAATATTCTCTTTTTCCGAGCTTGGAAGCACTCTGAAAACCTAATACATGCACCACTATGGAACACAATGTGATGCTATGTTAGAATTGGCTTGCTCTCTTACAGTAGTCTAGCATTCACCATGAGCTTTCACTAGCCTACACACTCAGGTCACCTAATCCCTCACGTAGAAAAACACAGTATAGTGGAAGTGACTGATCAGGAGGGTATATCCTCAAATGATGTCCTGCCCCCACACCTTTGTTGATGCAAATATCCTCCCCTCCCCAATATTTCTCCTGGTTGCAGTGATAATACTTGGTTTTCCCTTGGATAAAAAGCAAAATGGGGGTGGGGGAAAGGTGTAAAGTGCTTCTACTGCACACACAGCTACCCACTAAAACAATTAAGGATTCAGTTGCAATTTGCAATGAAGATTCACTTCATACCTTATGTTCATGATTTAAAGGTACATCTAAAATGTTAACATGTGAAAGTGATAAACACATGTTTTGTGTACTCATGAGGGAATTATGATTGAATTCAATTCATTGTAAAGTTTATACTTGGTGACAACAGGTTTTTTGATGCATAATGCAGACAAATGAATAACAGAAGTTGTGGTAAAAAACAACTTCCTCCCAGTCTTTTATCCACTGCTCTGGCATATAAATATGTGACGGGCATTTTTTTTTCTCCTTTTAGGTGCTTTTAGTATGAAATTAAACATACCTGAACTCTTTAGGGTCTCTTCATTCCCCGTAAGAGTATGTTGTTTCATTGCAATCAAAGGCATTCTGTAGGAAACATTACAAGATTAATAACCAAAAGTACAAATTTCCAAGTAGTGATTCAAAAACACACACACACACAACAAAATAATTAGGCTATGCAGTTTCAGCAGGTTGAATCCAGGTGCTCTGTAACAGTCTTGTTTATTCAGTAATTGAGTTGTGAACTGCTCATAGTATTCTTCAGGCATAGAAGAATCTAAGACTTTTCAGCAGCACCAGTGAATTCATTATATAGTGGTGATATGCCTCCTATTGGTAGATTATGTTTCAAAAAGAAGAATTTGATTGCAAGAGTGCTTATTTGGCCTTATGGTGAAACCAGTCACTGGATTTAATACGGGGAGGGGGGAGGAGGAACACGATTATCTTTCTGAAAATCTACTGCTTAAAATTTGTTCTGTTGGAAATAATTTTACATACTGTGAAGCAATTTATCCTAGAAATAATGTCTCAGAGGTTTTTTATTATTATTTTAAAGGTAGCACATAAAAGGAGATACAAGATGTGTTACATAAAGCAGTCATTTCAAGTAAAAAATGCAAGGAATTGATTAAATTATGGTTTATGTGCAAAGCCTTGGTGATTACATGTTTCCCTGTGGGATTCTGAACATCCGCTCTCATTCAGTTTTGCTAACCTTATTCCTCGTATCACACTGGTTAGCATTATATACTCCGTACCTTAAGAATGTAGAAACTAATTTTAAAAGACAGTCAGTATGGATTTATTTTGGCCCACTGTTTTACTTGCAGGACATCTATATACATAAAATTGTGACTGTACACCCTGACCAACTGCTGAAGGTTCCAAAGCCTTCTGTTGGTGGAATCTCCCCCGCTCAGGGCCAATTGTTGCTCTTGCTCAGGATTCCACACACACACCCATCCCTTCAGGCCTGCTGTGCAGGAAACCTCTAACAGCTTCAAACTGAGGGGAGGGATGTGTTTCCGAGAGCAACGCAAGGGAGTCCGTAGGTGTGCATGGGCATTCCTTTTGAGGGGCAAAAGTTTTCCACTCCTGCCTAATGGTTGGCTAACAGGGAGGTCCACCCTCCAAAGCAACCATTTCTTCCTGGAGAGCTGATCTTTATAGTCTGGAGCTGTAATTCTAGGAGATCAACAGGCCCCACCTGGAAGTTGGTTACCCCTGGGTTGGAAATATTCCTTGAGGTTGGGATGTGGGGCCTCAAAATAGTACGATGCCTCTGAGTCCATCCTCCAAAGCAGCATTTTTTTTTTTGCCTGCAGAGCTGATCTAGAGATGAGCAGCAATAGTAGAGGCAATGGTAGAGGCAATGGTAGAGGCTTGCAGGCTAAGGTTGGGGTAGAGTGGTGCAGGTGCATCCTGCCTGGTCTGCGGGCTCTGACTAGCCCTTACCGGCAACAGTTTGTATTTTTGGTGCAAACAGAGAGACAGACAGACTGAATAGTAGAGATGATGGTGGAGCCTTGCAGGCTGAGGTTGGGATGGAGTGGCACAGGTGTTTCCCATCTGGGCTGTGAGCTGAGTTTGCATATTTTTGGTGCAAACAGACAGACCAGCAGGGCTCCTATGAGCCTCTTGTGGCGCAGAGTGGTAAGGCAGCGATATGCTGTCTGGAGCTGTCTGCCCATGAGGTTGGGAGTTCGATCCCAGCAGCCGGCTCAAGGTTGACTCAGCCTTCCATCCTTCCGAGGTCGGTAAAATGAGTACCCAGCTTGCTGGGGGGTAAACGGTAATGACTGGGGAAGGCACTGGCAAACCACCCCGTATTGAGTCTGCCATGAAAACGCTAGAGGGCGTCACCCCAAGGGTCAGACATGACTCGGTGCTTGCACAGGGGATACCTTTACCTTTTTAAATGGTGAACAAGCAACTGGCTGGAGAGACATAGGAGCTGAAGTGACTATACTGAAAAGCCTGGCCTGATAAATAAAAATCTGTATTTGCCATGAAGGTCCTATGAAATAAAAGGCATAAGTGGCCCAGAATTTCAAGTGGAGTTAGCTTGAGAGTTCACATACAAAAGGCTTACAGGAAAGTAAATGGTGAAACTTTGGGAGGAACTAGGCTTTTCAGTTTTATTAGGCAATGATTTGGCTTTGCGGACAACAACAGTTGCCAGCAGTAGGCCTCAGGCTTCAGAACAGGAGACATCACCAGCCAAACAACAGACTGAGCTAGCTGAGCAAGGGAAAGTGAGGTTTGGAAGAAGGGCTTGAAAGGGATACAATGCTTCAGAGTCAGCCTTCCAAAGCAGCCAATTCTGCCTGGGGAACTGATTACTATAGTTTGAAGATGAGCAGGAGATCTTCAGGCCCTACCTGGATGTTGGCTACCCTGGCTGAAAATATTCCCTGATGTTTGAAAGTGGAGCCTCAAAAGGGCATAATGCCTCCGCAGCCACCTAACCAGCCACATAATGCCCCTGGCCTATTTCAGGTCAAGAAAAAATTGCAGCGAGGAGGTAAGGTTGCCAGATATATGTAGGTTCATGTTCTGGAATTTCACATTTCCTAGGTGTGCTTTATCTTGACTTGGGTCAGGACTGTTGTGTACAGAGAGACCTTCTCTTAGGGTTGCCAGCTTCCTAGTGAGGCACAAAACCGTGAGCTAGCACCCATTGTATTACAGTACACAACAGGCTGTATAGTTTTTATAATAAAATATATTTAGAAGTTCTTATTCTTTTTGAGGTTATGCAAATCTTTTGGGATTATATTAGATAAAAATATATAACAAATTACTGTTCAAATTAGGATGATTTAATTTAGATTGGAATTCCATTTTTAGTGGTAGATGAAGAATAGATGCAAATCTTTGCAGAGGGCATCTCATTTCCCCCTCTTCCCCTGATTCCTCTGCCCCTTCCCTGGCAACTCTATAGCATCTCCTTTCTTCTTGCCACCCAACAGCCAACCTACATTTGTCTGTCCTGTATTCAATTTTCCCTCCTTATTTATTTCTTGCAGCCTGTAACTGGGAAAAATATAGTCCAATGGCATGGTTAGAAACTCACAAAGACTAGGGGGAACCTCCCCCTTTGTCCCCTTCTACATCACTTCTACATCCTTGCTTTTTCCTGCTTTCTTTTGTCTCTCCCATCTACTTTTATCTATTCACAATCTTCAACTATATTATAGAACTTGCTGCCATTAAATATGGTGATGGCTGTCAATTGTAAGGGAGGAATGGATAACATCATGAAAGAAAGGGCTACCAGTGGCTACAAGTCATGATGGATATATACTTCATCCAATAGCAGACAGTATGCCTTTTTATATCAGTTTCTGAGGGACACTGTTGTAGTATTCCTCCTGCTTGTGGGATTCCTGAGGCTGCTGGTTGGCTGCAGAATGATGTTTCAGAGTCTTCAAAGTCCCCATAGTGCCTGTGCTTGCTTGAGGCAAAAATTCACCACACTGCACAAGCAGCATGGCTGTTGCAGCTTGTGCATTTAAATACTTGTAAAGTCAGTATACTCCAGAAGTCCTGAGTTGCTTTATGCAGAAGAAATAGCATTCGAGCCACAGAAATGTAAACTGTAATTTGGATTCTCTTGATTCTTCTAAAATAACCACAACCACAAATTTTTATTTTGTTTTTGCTGTTCTGGGTGAAAGCCAACAGAGCAAGTTGTAGTTTTTGAAATGATGTGCAATCACCAGCACTCTGGATGCATTCATAAGGCTACCATCATTATCAGGAAGTTAATGAGAACACTTCAAATATATTTAAAGCCAGATTGTTTGCGTAAAATGCTCACTTGAAACAACACACAGTTCATGCTCTTGTTCTTTCGTCCTCATTAAGAATGGTGATCAAGAACAGACGTGTAGCAACTACACTCATAAAAAAAATTAAAAACAAATCCAGAGGCTGCAATTTAACTCAGGGGAACTAGAGCATGACTTGCTTTTTAATTATTCTCATTTAAAAAACAAAAGGATCAAAACAAATCTCTATTCTGACATTGTTCTACTCTAATCTGCAATGCCTCCAAGACTTTCAGAGTTTTTGCTCCGCCTCTGCTTTTCTAAATTGATGTCATTCTCTGCATGGTGCACATTTTGAGAACATTTTAACATACCATATATTTATTTTTAGAAATTGTATTGTCCCGATATCTCTGTAAACCGCCTTGAGTCTCAGTTGAGATGATAAATGAAGTAACCGATTAAATAGTAGCCTTGTGTGTGTATAATATCCTGTGCATGGTCCAAGAATTGCCGTTTTTTTCTTTTCAAAGAACAGTGATGGGACTGACCAGCATTGTCTCCTGCTTTTTTAACCCCAACAGGGGCTGTCAACTGTAGAAAAGAAACTGATAATTTGATTGAGAAATTGATTGAGTCCAGGGCAGTTAAATCTAGGCTCCCCTTGAGATGTAAGATCTATGCTACTCCCTATTAACCTCCCCCCCCCCGAGGCACTATATCTTCTGTGAGTGGGGACGGGAGTGAATTTAAGTCTGCCGCCATTATGCATGTTGTACTAATCTACAGATTCTGCTTTATGGGGAGTTTATTGGGAGTTTATTTTATTGTTAGCCACCCCGAGCCTATATGGGAGTGGCAGGTTATAAATTCAATTATAAATAAATAACAAATAAAATAAAAAGGACTTCCAGCTCCATATCAACACCTTTATAGGCAAGTTGTTTCCTTGTTTCTATGAAGACAAAAGAGTCGGGCAGTTTTTACCTGAAGATTAAATAATATTGTCCAATTAACACTGAGCATATAAATTACGACACAGGGATCCATTCAAATACCATTTGTATATTTTAAATTTTAACACACACACAGTAACCCTGGGTAGAAATATGCCTCCATTTTTGCAACTGAGCTTTTGGAATTAAAGATATTTATGTACATATATATTGTTCATTAAAAACAGCTATCTGAGACATTCTGCAACCATTCCATTGATATCTAATATTATTATAAGGAAGAAATGAAGACACCTCAGTGGGGGAAAAGAGTGCAGAGATCACTGGTGTGTGTAATTCAAAACTACCTTTAGAGATCCAAGAATCAGTTAAAAAATCAAGACTGTACTGGTATTTAAAGAAAAGGAGTTTACCCTGCTAGCCATGGATTTTGATTTTAAGATATGCACTAGATCTGAAAGTGAACATTTGCTTATCCAGTTCTTTACTGCTCTTCATGTAGTCACAGCTCAAAGGTCAACTCCTTCCCCAACTAATTCACTCCACTCTCAATTTGTGAAGTTAAAATGGACACCAGTTTCCCAAGATTTAATTAGTCAGTTCAGGCTCAAACTCTAAAACAAGCCATATCCTTTGAAGACTCTCCTTCAAAGATCATATCTATGTATAATGATATTATAAGCTCTCTCATAGACTTGGAGTTTCATCAAAAGATACTGGGAATGCTTCATCAACCTCCTCTTGTTTGATGCAGACTGCTATGCTCAGAAAAAGCACATATGTCAACTTTTCCAGTAAGAGTTGAGCTGAGGCTCCTTTGCAGTTCTAACATATTATTATTGCTGTTATCATGTTGGGGTTATTGTTGTTGTAGTGTTATTGCTGTTGTCACATGTGTTACCTCATGTTATCTATATCTGTTTCCTGTTCCCTGTAAACCACCCTGAGCCTTTGGGGGAGGGCGGTATATAACTATGAATGAATGAATGAATGAATGAATTGTGTTCTAACTACTCCATCAAGCTAGCATCTATGTATTTTGAGGACAAAAGAGAATGCCAACTCCTCTTGTCCAAAAAGAACATGAGCATGCCATGAAGAAGTGGTCTCAACTATTGATGACAGTCAGATCAAGAAACACAAAAGATTTCTGGGCACTGGTCTCAAACCTAAATACTGCAGTTAATGTATCCCAATACGCTTCCATCCCTGCTGCAAATTGGGTTGAATACTTCTCTAATTTCTTCAGTGGGCCATCACTGATGGAAGTCCCGGAGGATCTTCCAATTCCCACTAATGTCCCTGTCTGGCACCCCGTGACCCAAGAAGAAATTTTGAACCTTATTACCTCTATGAAGTCAGCTAAGGCACCTGGCACTCATGGCATTCCGGCTGAGTTAATAAAAAAATAACCCTGAATGATGGTCTGAACCGCTGGTACATTTGTTTACCCTTATTGATAAATTTGGAATTCCCCCTGATTCATGGCTAAACGCCATCATTATTCCAGTATTAAAGAAAAGTAATCCTAATTTACCGAGTAACTATCTCCCCATAAGCTTGCTGTCTGTTTTGGGGAAACTGTATTCCAGATATCTTCAGGGATGATTACTAGAGTGGATGGCCACCTGCAATCTATCAGGGAAGGAACAAGTGGGATTTAAACCTGACCAGACTTATATTGATCATCTTCTTAGTGGAACAGTGCTCCCATCATCTAAGAGGCAAATTATATGTGGCCTTAATTGATTTACAGGGAGCCTTTGATTCCATCAACAGATCATTACTATGGAATAAACTAGTCCACCTGGAAATGGAGAAGCCTCTCCTTTTTGCATTTGCATTTGGAGAAGTATCTCCTTTTTGCATTTGTCAAATAGCTGCCAAGTGAGATTTGATAGCAATGGTTCCATAACTTCTAAGATACTCATTCTTAAAGGGGTGAAACAAGGCTGTCTTTTAGCTCCATCTTCATTTAATCTATTTCAAGCAGACTCATCTAGCAAATTTTGGAGGGACATGCTCCTAAGCTAAATTCTCAGCCTCTTTCCCTACTGCTTTGTGTAGATGATACCATGTTGCTTTCCTTATCTAAGATTGGCCTCCAACATCTACTGTCAGCATTCAACACCATTTTAGGACTGCTTGACTATAAACCTTGAGAAAATTAAGATAATGATTTTCATCAAATCGTGAAAACGACACTCCGGGAAAGTCGAGGGGAAACCATTGGAGCAAGTTAAAACTTTCAGGTACCTGGGAGTCCTGTCTCATCACCAACTGATGTGCCTCCACATCAAAAAGCTGTTCTTTCTTCAGGTAGTAATAAGGTCCTAACTATCTCTTGTTTTCACTATTACAAAGGGAACCAATATGTCCCAGGAGCAATCCAAATTATTCAAAACAAAGCACTTAAAAAACTTTTGTGTGGGATCCACATATGAATCCATGAGCTAATGCTGAAGTAGACAAATTAGCTTCTTTTTTCCTTCTGTCGCATCCTGGACCTTCTAAATGCAATCGGTCTCTTCACCCTCTGCAATGAACTTGTCTTGCCCTTGCTAACAACTGGAGCTTAGATGATAAATATCAAAAATTAGTTCAAGATCATTTTCCTCCCCAATCTAGGAGCCTATTCCATGATCTGCTAATTGATTTTTATGTTTTTAAGTGGTCTCAGTATATACACCATTAAAATCAACACCCTTGGTATTAACCAAGAGTCTTTGACTAATTATGGTGAGGCCCAAATATATAATATTATTCAGCAAAGAATCTGGGACATTTAAACCAGACTTCTTCACCCTGTTTTTTTGGCCTATCCCCTAGTTCATGTTATTAGGCACGTTATTTCTCAAACCCTATTAACCCATCTCACCCTTGGACATTCATGCTCTTCAGGTTAAACATTTTTCCATCTGCAGTGCTATCATCAGCGAGGTATAAAGGTGTTCCTTTAAAGGACAGATTATGCAAGTTCTGCTCATCTGACACTGGTTCTGTACCTCATTTTCTGAGTTCTGTCACCGACTGGCTGACCTGATCGTGACTGATTCTGTGCATTTTTTCTTGTTGGAATATTCAATTTTTACTAGAAGACAAGCTTCCCATTGTAACAGAGAAGATATGGCTGAATTTTTGAGCACAGTTCTCCAAGATAAAGCTTGCACCTGCATGGAATAACTTGTCTCTTATATTCCTTTGGGATGGTGCCTGTATAATGATTTTCCCTCTAGATAATTTTATTAGCAACTAACTTTTAGTTCTTATTTTAAATGTCCTATAATTTTTCATTTCATTTAATTCACATTCTAACTTTATCTTGTTATATCCATCATTCCATGTTTAGGATTTATTATTACTATCATAAATACATGTTTATTCTGAGTAGTCTGAATATATCTGATTAATATTATGTACTTGAATTACTGTTACTATGTAATTAAAGTTTTTTGGATTGGAATTTGAAAGTGAATTTGAATACTGAAAAGAGATTACTAGCCTTCTGTAAACCAAAAGAATTAGTGAATACTCAAGTGTTTGAGGAAATACTGAAGTGTTTGAGGAAAATACTAGAACAACTTCTCAACATTAAGATTTAGGTCACTGTGAAAATGAACGAAATTTTATGAATGTCCTGATTTTGCCTCAGAGTTATCTATAATGAGTTACCATAGAAATTTTACCCTGATTCCACTTGGCCTTTCCCATCTATGTTGAATACAATATTTTGTTAATTTGGAATACAAAAACTTCTTGAGTGTAATTTAAACAGTATAAGTTTTAAAAGAGCTTATATTTCCCCCCTCAGGTGAGTTAACTGGCAAAATATTATATTGTGACAGAGTAGGACAGACAGGGTTCTTCAGGAAAGAAGAAAAACAACTAGAGTGACTCAGTCATATAAGAAAAACAAAGGGAAAATTGTGCCACTGATGGAAGGAAGTAGACAAAGTCATGATAGCATATAAAACTTAAAACATGGCTGCAGGAACAAGTTCAGACTTACCTTTTCTAAAAAAAAAAACCTCTCCCTAATTTTTCTTAAATATACATGTAAAAAACCCCACCATTTTAACCTACAAACTTTAGATGACTTTATTAACACAATAGAGACTGACACTGTCTTGATTACTGCTAAGCTTTCTTTACTTTTTCTTTCTTTTATTTTTTTTACTTTTTAGAGACCTTCATCTTAACACTTATTATATCTTGTGTCCCCCTAGAGAAACACTTATAAATGCACAACATTACCCTACAATTGATCCGTTTTACATGAGATTCTATACTACGAGGTGTTATGAAATACATCTTAAAGTGCTAAAATAGTGCTAAGTGTTTTATCCTCCTAAAATATGCATAAAGCAGCTGTCAGTGTCTCTTAGTCTATGTTTTCTTGGACAAAATTCAAGTTTATTAAATTCAAAGTCACCATTAAGGCAACATAACAAAGAGCAACCTTTTCTATGCATAAAGTTAGAAGAAGAAGAAGAAGAAGAAGAAGAAGAAGAAGAAGAAGAAGAAGAAGAAGAAGAAGAAGAAGAATTATTATTATTTCAGGCAGATAGAAGAAAGGATTCTTGTTTGACAGACTAAAATTCTTACTGCAAAATAGGCACAATGAGGAATGAACTGTCTAATTTTTGAAGGTTTTAAAAATCCTTTCTCAAGATGCTCAAGAGGGGGTATGGGTGGTAAGGAGTCTTAATTTTAACACCTCCCTCAAATCTGAGTAGATGTGTAAGGAGAGCCTATCTCTACCTTGCAGGGACCGTCCAAGATAATAAATTCACTCACACAAACCCGGGTCCAATGTTTATACAGACAGAGAAAACCTTCCAAAGGACTGATGTAAGAATGAGTTGACAACTGATATGTAATGACCCTGAATTTAAACCATCCTCGATAAAAGCACTCTGTTTGATGGGGGCTTGCTGCTCTCTTCTTCTGTGCTTTGCAACTCAACAAGACAAGCAGGCATAGAGCATCAGCTAGTTTATTGGGAACTGTGTGCAGAAGGAAATCCATAGGGGCATAGCTTCTCCCTTTGGTTGGCATGAAATCCAGTGGCCAAAGAAAGATGCTCATTATGGTTGTAGGACAAACAGATCTTCTGTTTCTTGAAACAACCCAGTCTATATGAATGCTGACATGGAAGAAGAAAAACAAGGAATTATTAAGGAATTCCCATACACACAAAAACAGATTTTTTCTTCATCCCCTGCTTTTTACTACCCAAAGGAGTCTCAAAGAAGCTTACAATGGCCTATCCTTCCTCTTCCCACAGGCTTGAGCAGGCCCATTCTGTCACAGGGTTGTCAGCTCTAGATAAAGAAATATCTGGAAATTCCGAGTTTGAAGTCTGGGGAGGACAGTGTTAGGGGAGAGCAGGGTCAAGATATAACACCACAGAGGTCACCTTCTTCTATGCCTGGGAAGGTAGTTGTAAGCCACTTTGAGACTCCTGGTAGAGAAAAGCAGCATATAAAAACCAACCCTTCTTCACACTTCAGATTTGGTCATATATAAGTGCTTGCTCTAACAGAAACTGGAGTTGGCTGGGAGTCAGGGAGAGTGATCTGGGTCTTTTCCTGTAAAGCCCTAACACTAGAGAGATAGCAACCATTAAGTCCTTGCCAGCTACAGGGCACAAAGGGGGCAGGAGGAAGGGATATATGAGGATGAAGGGACCCTTGAAAGAAACACCCCATGCTCAGAAAACCTTGCATAGCCCTGCCCCTTTCTATGGCATATGCTCATTCATTTTTCAAATGTTATAAAGATTTCATAAGCTACAAATTAGAGAGAATTTCAGCCTGCTGGCCCTCTGAACCTATTTTGAAAGCATGCTTACAAATAACACATCCTAAAATAACCCTGTGCCATTTCAATTTCAGACTATTGACAATCTGTACTTTATCATCAATACACTGCCACCAGACTATGGACTTTCTGGGGGGAAATATAAATGTCAAGCAGCTTTTTACTGCAGTTTATCTCATTCAGTATTTGACTTTTATGTCATTTAGGAAGTTATTAGTAGAATATTAATGGGACTCTATTAATAGACATAGATATCCTTGTCTTCCATGAACTGGTTTAGTTCTTAACCAGATAATCACTGAATCTCATATGTGCTATATGAAAAACCTGGAATACGCTAAGATGGCTTTGTTGGTTAGGCATGTATGAACTCACAACCTGCAAGCCATTCACATAATTTTATGCCATGTGGATTAGAATTATTTACTAGACCTTAATATTGCACCTTTATAAGAATGCAAACTTGTTCCGTTTAAGATCACATTCCATACTGAATGTGACCAAATAGAACCACCAGCTGACAAGGAAGTATGTTCTGCATTCTTACGGGGGGAAGGGGGAGGTGGCTCCCCATATATGTAGAAAAAGTTTATTTTCTGAATATAACTTCCCCCCATACACTGACAAGGATTGAACATGTTCATTTTCCTGCAAGAAATACAGAATGCTGAGAAGAAAATAGCATACATCATACAATCATATCATTGTAAATTACTGTGTTCATTTTACCATTAGAGAAGAAGATGCCATACCCTCATATCATAATTTTGTGATTTACTGAAACGTCACCTGAACACTTCAGATATTATTTCCCTCAATACTGTTTGCAAGCTACTTGGTGCCTACCAGACCTCTCAGCACTGTTGTCAACTGACGGTAGTTTTATGCTGGCAATGTTTGGGTCAAATGTGCTGAATATAACGACGTTGTTTCCTATATCACTGAAAGGTTTTTCCTTTCCAGTAATTCTAAAGAATCAAATAGTTATTCCTTTTTTTAGAAAAAAAGGGCACAGCAGAGCGTCAGCAATGGATTTTCAGCTGATTAGCGCTGAACAATTTGTCCCACTGTTAGTAATGTCTACAATAACTGCAGCTTGTCAACCTTCAAAATCCACAAATGTTCAAATCAACAGATTTTCACAAAGACTTCATAGCATTCGGTTCTTCAGAAACACAGCTTTTGAAAAAGTCCCCATAGGCTTCCTCTCATGTGGGGAAACGGGAGTGAGGCCCCTTGATGGTATTGCATCATCTGTGACAATAAAAAAGCCTATGAAGTATAAATTGGGTTTGAAACTGGCTAGGCAGTAATGCCTCCAACACTTCTGTTGATTAGGCAAGCTGAAAACTTTTTAAATAAAAATAACATGGAAAGGACAAAAGAACTTAATCAGGACTTCTCTTTTAATTATCTTCCTAAAACAGCAATCTACTATAAGTACTCAAACATGGGATGTATTACACTTAGTTCACTAATACATGCATCATTTATAACAGGAATAAAATAGTGGCTGTCATATTAATGGTAAAGGTAAAGGTAAAGGTAAAGGTATCCCCTGTGCAAGCACCGAGTCATGTCTGACCCTTGGGGTGACGCCCTCTAGCGTTTTCATGGCAGACTCAATACAGGGTGGTTTGCCAGTGCCTTCCCAGTCATTACTGTTTACCCCCCAGCAAGCTGGGTACCGACCTCGGAAGGATGGAAGGCTGAGTCAACCTTGAGCCGGCTGCTGGGATTGAACTCCCAGCCTCATGGGCAAAGCTTTCAGGCGGCTGCCTTACCACTCTGCGCCACAAGAGGCTCTTATCATATTAATGGTATTGATCCTCTAAGATAATTTTTATCCAAACAAATTTCTACAACATATATCTGCTCTGAGGAAGGTAAATATGGTGGAAAAGAGACAGGGTTAAGTATCTGCCAAGGGAAGGGGTTTCCAAGACTGCCTAATCCTCCTCTCCATGCTATAGCCCCATGTGCTGTTCTTGGACAATAGGGGAACCCCAGGAACACCCTTGGGAAGAATGGGAGGTCTGCAGTGGGAAAGAGGCATGACAAAAATCTCCTCCTTCCATTAATTGAAATTTTCTGAAAGATCCTATCGAATGTTCCCAATGAATTGTGCTGGTCAGTGGGATATTATTTACAGTACATTCCTGTGTGAAGTTACCCCAGTCTAAGTACATTCATTTCAGTGTGCTTAGGCTGGATTAATTCTGCATTAGATTGCACAATTAATGTTGTATGTAGCTATTAGGACTCTCTGCTACCCAAAACAAATTTTGAGACACTGAAGAAATGTTCCTGTAAGACAGTATAAAAATGATTGTCCTTTTAAAAGATGTGCCTTTAAAATGTCCTTTAAAAAGTCATTTGAACACATGCAAAAAAGTTTGAACATAATAATTAGGAATTTGCCCAGTCTACAAATTGAATACTAATAAAGAAAGGACTTTGAAGAAATTGGGTAGCATCCACCATTTTGTTCCTTTTTTCTTTTGGCTGGAATAGATGCTGCACTGAACCAAATGATTTGATGCCTCTAGAAAGCCCTTGGGCTGTAAAAGCTTAACAGACCAATGCCAAAATCTCTTGGGGTTTCCAAATGCACATTTTATCTGAGCTATCAGACATGTCTTAAAGCCCTTTAACTATTAGATAAACCTTCTTTTATAGCAATGCCACTTGAACCATGTCACAAAAGGAGCAGACTAAATTGCTGTTCTTTTATTTATATTCAGGTTCCCTCAATGTAGACCAGGATAAAATACTAGGATAGTAAGAAAGTAAGAGCAAAATCCTCCCCCCCCCCACCACCTTTTCATGTCTCTGGGTGTGCTCTTTACTGGCCCCTTTACTTGCCCCCTTTCCTTGACATATCATGTCAAGGAATGGAAAGACAGTATGGATGTAAAAGAGGTTTTTCAACATCTTGTAATTCTGATCATAACCAGAAAAGTGGCACCGACTGACCAGTAACCTGCAAATCTAAATATTAAAGTGATACTTTGTGGATGTCCTTAGGTGTATTATACAGGACTGACTCATTTGTTTTTCTGCTGCACCAGACAATGCAGCTATCACTCCTGGTACAAGATCTATTGCATATTTTTGAGTCATTAATAATCCAGTCAGAAAGAGTTTTCTATGAGGCCTTTCCTGAGCATTTGAAATTTCTGGATTTAAGTAATCATAATGTATTTATTCACTATTCAGTTCAAAATGTATCTGTACTTATAGTAACAGCTACATTGCAGTTTAGTTAAAACTTTGATCCAAGATTGCATCTATAACTTCAATGAAGCTAAAGGCAACACAAAAAGATTACCAAGTGTCAACAAATCTTATTACAGCTGTTATTTAGCCTCAGTATTTGGAAGAAGAAAAACTGAACTAAATGCATATTAATCTTACTTATCAGTAAGAACTATTGCGTATATTCCTAACTTTCCATTTAGATTTTTGGACTTTACATGGACTCCCTGTTCTATGCATTGTATGTATATATTCAGTAATGTCCTCTGGGTTTACTTAATTTTACTGAATACAACTGAATTACTTCCTTGAACAAACCTTAGGGGATACAAAATTGAAATACCTTTAAATGAATGAATGTCTATATTCCATAGATTTTGGATTAATTGCTAGTCTGTATACAAGAAAGTGTGTAGTTTTTTAAAGTGAGAATTAAGGGTATTTGGTTAACGTGTGTTTATTTTACCCATTTTATTCTCAAAATTATATTTCATAAAAGTTATTTCTCTAACACCAGCCCACAATTCTCTCCTACATTTCCTTCTTTCTAAATTCTAGAACCATTAAACCAACAGATTAGGGAGAAGATTGCCAAGAACTTTTGAAATAAGTGCCTAAAAAAGAACTCATAGAAAGAGAACTGGAATGCTTTATTGATACTTGGCTGAGCAGCTTATGGTATATCTTTGTGTTTGTATGTCTTAAACTGTATTTTAAATTATTATACACACTCACACTAATGCTTAGAGCTTTATGAATGAAACGCCACTTTCTCCTGTGAGTAAAAAACTGTCAAGAAAACAAATGCTCAAATTCTTAGTAAAACAGAGTAGAACAAACCACAAAACAGAATAGAACAAACCAAACTAAAAACTGTGTTGAGACATCTAATGGAAGTCCATGGCACTAGATTTTAAAATACCCCAAAGAATGGATTATTTAAAGTCAGAAAGCTTTGCACAAAGGCTTTCCTGCCAAACACAATGAACCCACGAGGGTATTCGTTTAGGAGTCTGAATAATGTAATGTCTGTGCTGTTGTTTAATTGATTATTAGAAAGTGTTCTTTAGTGAGCTAATCTGTAAAGGGCATTGCATTAGTATAGGCTTCAACTCTGTTTCGCTCTACTTCCATTTTATTAATGTCTTACATTTGTATCCCTTTATTTCCTCCAGTGAATTAATCTTATAACCACCTTGTGGGGTAGATTAGATTGAGAAAGAAGAAGTGTCTCAAGGGCAGCAACCACAGGACAATCCAGAAAGTGAATGGCAGCTATAGTGCAATGATGTGATATCCAATGCTGCAGGCATGCGGCCAAAGACATCCAGAGAGTTTTGTTCACAAGTGGACATGTCAATCCAAGTTTCTCACAGCCTGATAGATCCATAGGGCTTCTGCTGTCTCTAAGGGATTCTTCAGTCAGCAAAGCTGTTCTCATTTTGACGCCTTGATTAAATTGCAGAGATGACCTGGGTTGTGGACATACCGTATACATGCGCATATAAGCCGACCCGGATATAAACCAAAACACCTAATTTTACCAAAATATCTGGGCAAAGTTATTAACTCACATATAAGCCGAGGGTGGAAAATGCAGCAGCTACTGGTAAATTTACATTAATTGAGGCACCAGTAGATTAATAGTTTTTGAATATTTATTTCAAAGAAAAACAGTAAATTAGCTCTGTCAGTGCAAAAGAGGGCCAGCAAACTAGAGCAGAACAACAGTACCTGAAGTTAGCAACCTCCTACAACAAGTACAACAGCTACCAAACTGGGAGAATGGACTACTCTTACTATAGCTACAGTGCCCCCCCCCAGAACAAAACACTGACATAAAGAACTGTAAAACTCAACACTGAAAGAAAGAACAGTAAAAATCAACGTTTAAAAGAAACACAACCCCAAGAAGAAAAGGCAAACAATGCTGCCCCTCAGAAAAAAAGAAGGTGGGAAGGAAGCTCAGCAGTGTCCTATAAGGGCACTCAAATCCCCACCTCCTCGCCACGCGCACTGCCGACTGTAGCGTGCACCAAGAATGCCACAGCGTGGCCACCGGCATTGCCGCTTCTCCCCCTGCCCTCCACCCGTCAAAAGGCAACACAGGTTGCCCCCTTCCTGATTCAGATCAGGCTTCCATGCACCTGAGAAACACAGAACTGTCCTTACACATGCCATCACAGTTCTCATGGCTACCATGAAGATTTTTCATTATATCAACTCAACCTTAGTGATATACTTAGGGATGTCACTGAACCTTCATAGATTTTTAATGTTAAAAATAGTAAAAAGGTATTGAATGTTATCAAACTCTTGGAATGGTGAGGGGTGTTTGTCATGATTTAAATCATCCTCATGTAAAGCTGCCATTTGCTCTACAAGACTGTTTACGCACTGGGACTTCACTGCCCCAGCTCCCATGCAAGAGCACAAATCAGGGGCAGATGAGGTGCACCAGGCAAAATGCTCCCCCATGTGGGTGCAGGAAGAGGTGGGGCAACCTGCCACAACTAAAACTCCAGCCTGCAGGCCCATATGAAACCTCCTGTGGATAAACAGTCCAAGGGAATTGTACAATTGTTTCCTGTATATTGCCTCTCCTTAGGAAAAGAGCATGAGAAAGGGGAGGGGAGTTTTGGAGGAAACACACAGAGAGACATACCTGTTTTAGTGACAAGGTTACCTAGCCCCCTCATTGTTTTACTTCACTTTACAACACTTTTGATGTCTCAAATTGAAATAAAGTTGAATAATTCCAGCAAACATGTTTGCTAAGTGAACACAGGAAGGAATTTGGCCACGTAAGAAAGAAGATCATGTTGAAGAGAAGGGGCCTGAGAAAGTGGCTCAAGCACCATGGAGCTGATCTAGACTGTCTCCCGGGAATATTCAAGTGAAATTAAAGTTGCCTTCTCACAGCTTTTTTGAGTCTTATATGACTGGGCCCTAGATCTGTGTATAAAATAAAGAGGAGAGTTTAATAAAGCACAGAAGCCATTTCAGTAGAGCAGGGGTAGTCAAACGCTGACAGGGCCTCATGGGAATTGTAGTCCCACAGTCCCAACCTGTGGAGGACCACAGGTTGACTACCCCTGCAGTAGAGGGTGTATAAATGCATACAGCACATGAATATGTAAACTCTATCCAAGTACTTGCTATTGCAATCTCACAGCTCCACACGTTGACTATACCAGAATAAAATGATCTTCACAGAGCCCGAGGAGGACAGCACTGGAAACTGCTTGGGCAATTTAATCACTACATCTAATTCTCAGGGCCTGATCCTGGTGTGGATAGTAGAATGTGCATAGCAGGGCCAACCACAGCTATGATTCAGAGTTGTGCAAATCCAGGAGAATTACCATGTTTCCAGAAAAGATTACTTTCTTTTTTTATTATTGGTAATGCAGCCCAGATTACCAGGAAGACAGTAGAATTCAAGCAAAATACTGTGTGAGAAATGAATGGTAGTCCTGTGTTCAGGAAGAAGGGAAGAACAGGAGGAGAAAGAGCAGTTGAAGCTGATGGAGAAAAGTCACAGACTCATTCCTGATTAAGGCAAGGATGAGAAGCCAGAACTAATAGCTGGGAAAGGGGGAAAAAAGTTTTTTCCTCCACTGCAGTTCATTGTGGGTTTGCATGTTATAAGAGTGGCATACTAACTGCTGCTTTAATTTAGAAGAGGCTAACTGTCTGACCCGTCCTTCCCCCCCTCTCAATACAGATTTATTTTACTACTGAAGTTCTTCCTTCTTCAAATGTTTCTCAGCTTTTCTTCTACCAGTATTTTCAAAAGCGTGAGGGCAACTATTAGAAATAAAAGTTCTGAAATTGCTCTACAACATAAAAGGTGCCTTTTTAAAAAATCAAACCACTCTAGTGTTTTTTTTGTAATTTGTCTTTCATCAACACAGATGACTCAAATGGCAAAATCTACTTCCATGGAAAAACAGTTTTGATTGTGGTTTAATAGGCTAAATACACAGTATGATAAAGGGACGTTCCCCTTGAGATTTCTACATCTATCTCACTCAATGAAATTCCGGACAAATCCTCCTCTTCATACACATAATTCCCCCGCTTCCCCATTGGCACATTCTGTGTTTAAATGAAACTGGTTTGGACATTCATCTGAAGAATCGTATTCAGTAAACTACCCCCACCCCCACATTCATCAGACTGGCAATCAGAGAAATCCTCTGCGCACATATGTAGGCCACTTAAATTACAATAAAAGTGTGAACTACAAAAGGTCAAACATGTATTAAAAACAGATCAAAAAAGATTTCACACTGGAGCTTTTGCTTGAACAAATATATGCTATATAGAACAGTCTACATTTACACCCCCCCCCCTCATAAATCTACCTTTGTTTTACACATTAAATTAATAAATGAGGAAGAGAGTGAGAGGAGGAAAGCATACTATGAAATTTCACTTTGCCCAAAGCATACTCATATTAAAAGAATATTAAACATACCTTATTTGCATTTCTTCATCAAAGTTCTGTTCAACATTTTCATTTGTTGGTCTGGAAACAAGAAATACATGTGTTCTAATGTCTATTGTTTACATTTCATGTACTTAAAAAAATCCACTTATTACCACCTAAAGTGTATGTTTTATTACAATAAACTTTTGTTCCAATTCCTGGGGGCACAGTAGTTTACAGACAATGAAAAGTGTCTTAGCAGATATTTTATACCTTCATAGTAGATACTTTCAATAGCCCTGAGGCACTCCTTCAAAGTTCTTCCAAGTTCTAGGATATCTTTTGCCAGTTAAGAATCCAGAAAGCTAATGCAATATTAATGTGTCAGGCTTACCCATGTGCAAACTCAGAGCTTCCCACAATTAGATCTTCTATTGAAACGCATAGCCACAAAGTACGTTCTTATCTGCATATACTCCGCAGTTCTTTAATACTGCCTACTGTTATTTTTTAAAGGTAACTTTCCATCCAACTGAATTGATCTGCTACTTCATTTAAACAACGAAGTCCTCAAGAAAGAAAAGATACCAGAAATGCTGAATTTGTCTTTGCAGTTACAGAGTCAATGAGCAAGAGTCCAGCAGCATCTTAAGGAGTAACCCAATGTGTAACATTGCATTGCTAATCAAGTGGCCAGCAGAGTCAAGTTTGCCTAGAGATTTCTAGGTGATATCTTTTGTCTTCACACCTCTGACTCATCCGAAGCTAATCTGCCAGGGAAAATCTCTCCCCTACAACAAAGATCTAGACTATAGAACTCCCCTGACACCTATTGAGAGATGATGATTTCCTTTCTTTAAGCCCATTATCACCCATCTCCTTACCCAGCCAGGCCATTTCCCAATGTCTCACTCTTTGAAATTTCCATCATACTCCCATCAAGCCCCCATCATATGCCAAGCACGATGTCGTCTTCTCAGAAGGGGAAAAAATCCCTTGTTTTGCCTAGCCAAAGGGTGCTTCTGATCTGGAACCCATTCAGATTACCCTTCACACAGTTGGTTGGTTGTGTCATCTCTCTCTGTCTCTCTGCTCTCCAGGACTGGTAAATACCTTCCCTCATTCACTGAAACTCTTTTCCCTCTTGAATTTCCTATCCAATAGTCTGTTAGTATGCCTGATATATGTTTGTCTATTTCTTTTTATTATTTTCTTATAACTAAAGTTTGCTTATTATTTTATTACAATCTGTTGTAAATTCTAAAGGGTTAAATTACCTCATAAAACATAGGCTTTCAGTCTTTTCACTACATTGACAGACTCATGCAAGCCATTCCCCACTCCAAACATGTCCTTGACACCTGTCATTTTGGTAAGAATGGGAAGACATTTTGGCACCAGGACACAATCAACAGTAGAGCTTTCTCCTCTGCAACACTGCACCAGCAGCAGACGGGTGCGGTTGCCACCATACAAAATGGGCCCTTAAGTCATTGGTCAGATTTCTATTACCATATGACAAGCTTCTCACAATGCATTAGACTACCCCAAAGATCTGTCCTGGGGCCTGTGTTGTTCAACCTATTTATAAATGATTTGGATGAGGGATTAGAGGGGATATTTATTAAATTTGCAGATGATACTAAACTGGGAGGGTTAGTAAACACAACTGAAGACAGCAACAGAATATAGGATGATCTTGATAGGCTCGAGAAGTGGGGTAAACTGAATAAAATGAAGTTCAACAGGGGCAAATTTAAAGTTCTGCATTTAGGTAGGAAAAACCAAATACACCAATATAAGATGGGGGAGACTTGTCTTGGCAGTAGCATGTGCGAAAAGGATCTAGGAGTCTTAGTAGACCATACATTGAACATGAGTCAGCACTGTGACTCAGTGGCTAAAAAGGCAAATGGGATTTTGGGCTGCATCAAACGGAGCATCGTGTCCAGATCATGGGAGGTGATGGTACCGCTTTACTCTGCTCCGGTTTGGCCTCACTTGGAGTACTGTATTCAGTTTTGGGCACCCCTATTGAAGAGGGATGTTGACAAACTGGAACATGTCCAGAGGATGGCAAGAAGGGTCCAGAGGAGGGTGAGGGGTTTGGAGACCAAGTCATATGAAGAAAGGCTGGAGGAGCTTGGTCTGTTTAGCCTAGAGAGGAGACGACTGAGAGGGGATATGATAAGTATCTTCAAGTATTTAAAAGACTGCCATGTTGAGGGTGGAGCAGAGTTGTTCTCTCTTGTCCTGGGGGGGGGGGCGGACCAGAACCAATGGTATGAAATTAATTCAAAAGAAATTTCATCTAAACATCCGGAAGAAGTTCCTAACAGTTGGAGTGGTTTGTCAGTGTAACAGGCTTCCTAGGGGAGGGGGGGGGGGTCTCCATCTTTGGAAATTTTAAAACAAAGCTGTGTGTGTCCTGATTGGCCCAGCCCCACTCTCACACACACAACAACCCTACAAGGGGCACTCTAGTGCAATTGCCACTAGTCTGCCTCTGACTGCCGCTGGGAGAGTTGTAGGTGGGACTGCCAGGGAATAAGGAGGAATGGAGTTCCCACTCACATTCCCACCTGGCTGGAAAAGGCCTGCTGTGGCCACTCCAAGCCTTGGTGGGCCTTTTCGGGGCTGGGGGGTAACAGAGTTGTGGGAAGAGGAAGGGAAGGTGATTGTAAGCTGCTTTATAATCCTCCAGGTAATTAAAAGCTGAGTATAAAAACCTACTCTTCTTCTCCCAAACTTGATTTGCCTGTTCAAAAACAAAATAGAAAAGAAGTTGGGTGGGTGGATGAAAAGCTATTTCAGGCCTTTTTGCCCACATCTTGAGTGGAATGTTCAATTGTCTTCAATGGGTGCAGGTTGATTAATCTTCGTTTTAGAGCTTAAGTAAGACGCTTGAGGGAATGCTCCCCCCCCCCCCAGTTGGCAATTTATATGCAACCAGACAAATACAATCCAAACTACTTTGCTAAAACATGAACTCTGAGCAAAGTGACCAAGTTCGGTTTGTATAATTTAATCAGACTTTGTTTGATTTGCTTAGTTTACATGGACTCCAACAAGAAAGCTACATAAATTGATTAAATCAAGTCAGTCTAATCATGTCAGTCAATTAATACAATCTGTTCAAAGAATAAATTGTATAAATAAAATATTTAGTTACTTTGATCCAAAATCAAACAAATTGACTTAGCATGTACGTCAATGTCAAAAAAGTAGGAACTGGATACTTTGCCCTAATCACACAGCCAGACAGTTTCAAAAACTAAATGAGTACTTATGGTATTTACAGGGTGCAACTTCGAGTCATGAGATGTTGAAGACCAATGGGAAAGAATCAGTAGCAGTAGTAGGTAGAAACATATCCCCCCTGCATTGTTGTCAAGCAGACATAACTTTTCCTACTAAAGATTTGATCTACAGCTTAGTCCCTTAAGACTTATGCTATCTAGGTGGTATCTACTGTGTCACCCCATCACTATTACCTTTGCAGACTTAACTCCAGTTTCATCAATACCAAAGACAGAGAAGGAAATCAAAATATTAGTCTTAGTATAATGGAAGGTAGCTTACAGCAAATGGGTGGAAAAACAGTCTTCCCCAAATCATGGATCTTCTATATGTTTGTGTTACCCCTGAGATATATTCTGAAAATTTGAACTGACAACCTTGAAATTTAACTTCTCCCTTAACTCATATATCACAAATGCACACACACATGTGTTTGCGTTTGTGTGCACGCATATACTCGGAAACAAAGCATTTTCATTTTCCAGGAGAGATGAAGAAAAAGACATTGTAGATGGAATGAAAAAAATGGCAGTAGTATTTTGTTTTCAGTGGAAATTGGCACTTCATGTTTTGATTAAAGAAATTCACCATTTTTGAAATCCCTTTGGTTAGAATGGCTGCTAAAGTCTACAATTTAGACAAGCAGCTAGATTTCCCTTTTTACCTTTCCAAACTGCAAACATATGCATTAATATAAAAGGATATAACTTCATGCTATCTCCATACATTTCTGGTGGCATTGTATCTTACCGATACTCAGAATTTTAGCATGTTCTGGTTGGTACAGAAAAAAGCATGAACATTTCTGTCACTGAATTATCTGGATTTTTAACTTAAAGTTATAACTTTTAAAAAAGAAAAGACACTTTCTAGATTAACTTTTAAAACCAAAAATAGAGATGTAATCAGAGCCTCTTTTGGTGCAGGATGGTAAAGCAGCAGAAATGCTGCCTGAAGCTGTCTGCCTATGAGGCTGGAAGTTCAATCCCAGCAGCCGGCTCAAGGTTGACTTCAATCTTTCCGAGGTCGGTAAAATGAGTACTCAGCTTGCTGGGGGTTAAACGGTAAAGCCTGAGGAAGGCACTGGCAAACCACCCCGTATTGAGTCTGCCATGAAAACGCTAGAGGGCGTCACCCCAAGGGTCAGACATGACCTGGTGCTTGCACAGGGGATACCTTTACATTTACCTTAGTGATGTAATAATGAATACAGTACAGATATATCAATGAAGGTGATTTTTAACTACCTACACAATGATTGGGTAAACATGTGTTCAAATAAGGAGAAAGAGACTGGGTTTCTAATTACTCTCAATGAATATACAGAACCTACTACAGAATAGATGATCTCAGACTTCATGAGAGATGTGAATATGATGGCACCATCTGGGAACAGTAACTATAATAAGTTCAGTATTCGTGTAAATAGGGAGTTGCCCAAAAGAACCAACACAGCCTCATTTAACTTTGAAGGGATAGCTTCCCTCAAATGAGGGGGATTGAGAAGAAGAAGCTGAATGGAAAAATAGGGAGGGTCAAATCCCTTTAGGAAGATTGGAGATTATTTAAAACTACAACCCTAGAGTCTCAGATAAAATGTATGCCACAGGTTAGAAAAGGTACAAATACATATAAAACAAGGTATGCATCGTTAATAAACAAAGTAATGGAAGCAGTAAAAAATAAGAATGATTCCTTTAAGCAGTGGGATGGTGGTCTAATGAAGTAAATAAAAGGGAGCATATGGGAAAGTAGCAAACAGTGGGGTACCACGAGGCTTGGTATGGGGTCCAATGCTTTTTAAGTTGTTCCTGTATATTATGGAGTTGGGAGGAATCAGTGAATTGGCTAAGGAACCAGGAAGGACAGTGAGGTAATCCAGAGGGATCTGGGTGAGTGGGTGTTGACTTAGCAAATGAGGCTGAATGGATACAAGTGCAAAGCAATGCATGTTGAAGTCCAAAATACTCCTAACTATGAATATTTGTTGATGGTGTCCAAACTGGCATAACTGACCAGGACTGAGTCATGGTAGATAATTCACTGAAGATGTCAACTCAGTGTGTGACTGCAATAAAAAAGGGAATTGCTATGCAGGGGATAATTAGGAAGGGGATTGAAAACAATCATAATGCCCCTGTATAAATCTATGCTATGGCTTATAATATTGTATACTATTCTGGTCACCATAATTAGAAGAAGAAGAAGAAGAAGAAGAAGAAGAAGAAGAAGAAGAAGAGTCCATTGGAAAAGCTGCAGAAAAGGACAACTGAAATCATTAAGTGGATGGAACACCATTCTTATGAAGAAAGTTTAAAGAAGTAGGGGCTCTTTAACCTGAAGAAATGACAATTGAGGGGTGAAATATTAGAGGTTTACAAAATTACACATGGGATAATTTTTCTCTCCTCCATTTTATCCACTCAACAGACCTGTGAGTAAGTAAGGTTGAGTGTATATGGCTGGCCTGAGGACACCCACTTTAGGTTCCATAGCAGAGAAGGATTTGAAGATCTCACTCTAGCTACTGCACTACACTTGCTTTTGTGGATTGGCTACTGTTGTACAGTAGTGAGCAGTGGTCTTGAGTGAGTCATGCAAGTTGTGTGGCAGCTAGTTTTCCAATCCCAGTCATTGTTGGTGAGCCTCATCCCAATGAGTCTTCCCTCAAAAGTGGTTGCCTAGCAATAGCCACCGAGAGCATCTGTTTCTTAAAGATACATGCACTATTTCTATTGTTTTGGGGATTTAAGTATCCAGACATCTTTCAGGTTGAAAATCAGATATATTGAAAACACTGCAGTTATGAAAGCATTAGATATGTTGATTTAAGGGAAAGCTATGATTTTTGCAGGGCACAGGCTGGTAGAATTTTGTCAAGAGAATACAATGGTCATAGCAAACACTCTTTTCCAGCAACCCAAGAGACGACTCTACACATGGACATCACCAGACGGTCAACACAGAAATCAGATTGACTATGTGCTCTGCAGCCAAAGATGGAAAAGTTCTATCCAGTCAATAAAAACAAGACCAGGAGCTGATTGTGGTTCAGATCATGAGCTTCTTGTTGCAAAATTTAGGCTTAAATTGAAGAAAGTAGGGAAAAGCACTAGGCCACTCAGGTATGAACTAAATCATATCCCCGACGAATACACAGGGGAGGTGACAAATAGATTTAAGGAATTAGATCTGATAGACAGAGTGCCTGAAGAACTATGGACGGAGGTTCGCAACATTGTACAAGAGGTAGCAACTAAAACCATCCCAAAGAAAAAGAAATGCAAGAAATCAAAATGGCTGTCTGAGGAAGCTTTACAAATAGCTAAGGAGAGAAGGGAAGTGAAAGGCAAGGGAGAAAGAGAAAGATACACCCAATTGAATGCAGAATTCCAGAGAAAAGCTAGAAGAGATAAGAATGCCTTCTTAAATGAACAGTGCAAACAAATAGAAGAAAACAATAGAATGGGGAGGACCAGAGATCTTTTCAAGAAAATTGGAGATATGAAGAGAACGTTTCATGCAAAGGTGGGTATGATAAGGGACCAAAATGGTAGGGACCTCACAGAAGCAGAAGAGATTAAACAAAGGTGGCAAAATTATACAGAAGAACTATACAAGAGCGAGCTTAACATCCCTGATGACCACAATGGGGTAGTTACTGACCTGGAGCCAGACATCCTGGAATGTGAAGTCAAATGGGCCTTAGGAAGTCTGAGAAACAATAAAGCTAGTGGTAGTGACAGCATTCCAGTTGAACTATTCAAAATCTTAAAGGACGATGCAGTAAAAGTGCTACACTCAATATGCCAGCAAATTTGGAAAACTCAACAATGGCCACAGGATTGGAAAAGGTCAGTTTACATTCCAATCCCAAAGAAGGGCAATGCCAAAGAATGTTCAAACTACCGCACCATTGCACTAATTTCTCATGCTAGCAAAGTTATGCTCAAAATCCTACAAGCTAGGCTCCAGCAATATGTGGACCGAGAACTTCCAGAAGTACAGGCAGGATTTCGAAGAGGCAGAGGAACTAGAGATCAAATTGCCAACATACGCTGGATCATGGAGAAAGTTAGGGAGTACCAGAAGAACGTCTACTTCTGCTTCATTGACTATGCTAAAGCCTTTGATTGTGTGGAGCACAACAAATTGTGGCAAGTTCTTAAAGAGATGGGAATACCAGAGCATCTTATTTGTCTCTTGAGAAATTTATATGCAGGTCAAGAAGCAACAGTGAGAACTGAACATGGAATCACTGACTGGTTCAAAATTGAGAAAGGAGTTCGGCAAGGCTGTATACTGTCGCCTTGCCTATTTAACTTGTATGCAGAGCACATCATGAGAAATGCGGGATTAGAGGAGTCACAAATTGGGATCAAGATTGCAGGGAGAAATATCAACAACCTCAGATATGCAGATGATACCACTCTAATGGCAGAAAGTGAAGAGGAACTAAAGAGCCTGTTGATGCGGGTGAAGGAGGAGAGTGCAAAAGTTGGCTTGAAACTCAACATCAAGAAAACAAAGATCATGGCATCCGGCCCTCTCAATTCCTGGCAAATAGAAGGGGAAGAAATGGAGATAGTGACAGATTTTATTTTCCTGGGCTCCAAGATCACTGCAGATGGGGACTGCAGCAAAGAAATTAAAAGACGCTTGCTCCTGGGGAGGAAAGCTATGGCAAATCTAGACAGCATCCTAAAAAGCAGAGACATCACCCTGCCAACAAAAGTGCGTTTAGTCAAGGCTATGGTCTTCCCAGTTGCAATGTATGGCTGCGAAAGTTGGACCATAAGGAAGGCTGAGCGTCAAAGAATTGAGGCTTTTGAACTCTGGTGCTGGAGAAGACTCTTGCGAGTCCCTTGGACTGCAAGGCGAACAACCCGGTCAGTCCTAGAGGAGATCAGCCCTGACTGCTCTTTAGAAGGCCAGATCCTGAAGATGAAACTCAAATATTTTGGCCACCTCATGAGAAGGAAGGACTCCCTGGAGAAGAGCCTAATGCTGGGAGCGATCGAGGGCAAAAGAAGAAGGGGACGACAGAGAATGAGGTGGCTGGATGGAGTCACTGAAGCAGTAGGTGCAAACTTAAATGGACTCCGGGGAATGGTAGAGGACAGGAAGGCCTGGAGGATCATTGTCCATGGGGTCGCGATGGGTCGGACACGACTTCGCACATAACAATAACAATAACATGATTTTTGCTGAACTGGAAGTTTGGAAGTGATTCCAAGGACATGAAAGAAGGAGAAATGTCAGAAAGCAGGGCTCATTTACATTTCTATTGTTTTGGGGATTTAAGTATCCAGTATACCAAACTGTAGAGTAGGTTTAAAATTTTTATTTATGATTTGATTTATATACCGCCCCTCTCAGAACAGTGACAACAAAGTGTATAACATTTATAGATTAAAATATACAAATATCATAAAAAACAGTTCAGGATTTAATTATAAGGAGTTTTGTTTTGTTTTTTGCTTGCTGTCAGTTATTTGATCTTAGTAGCTCACCTAATTAGCAGGGAACCAGGTTGGAGGAGCCAGGATGAAAGAGTAGATGAAAGCTGACAGCTGTATGATGCTGTGCACAAATTTCTAGTCCCATCCCATGGTCCAGTTAAGACCCACTGGGACCCAAAGACAATTTACAGGTAAGGAATGGTTCAAATAATTAAAAATGGTTTATCTCATTGTTCTTCAATTTTATAGCCCTGTGCATTGTTTGATATAGTGCACTGTATTATATAGATACGGTCCTTTTTATTGCATTTTCTATATTAAACTGTTTTATTGAATTATAATTGCATAAATGATAAATGATGTACATAAATAATGTTGTATCCAAGAAATCTTAGACTGTGGGTCAAGTAGAAATTATCTAAATAATAACTACATAGGCTACACATATTTTGAAAAATCATAAAATAGTCTACTGCAGACTATGATGGAATAAATAAAGTCGGAGTCAGATGTGTACATTTTAGTTGGGAAGACAGATCCAATTAAATAAAGTTGAAGATCTACAAGATAAAATGCAGGGTGCTTTTTTGAGTTGTGTGTTTGTTTGTTCTTTTACAGTAAACCTATTTTCATCCACTGACCACCTGATCCCAGAAAACTGATGTCTCATTAAGACTCAAAATTATACATATATCATTGAAGGATTATTGAATTAGCTATGGTAGCTGACAAGCACATTAATATATGACATGCCTATTAATTTTTACTAAGCATTCTTTTAATGATCAATCAATATTGAATTACAAAATAGGAATTGTCTGAGCAAATTACAATTTACCGCTTATTTGGATTTGTATAGACTATTCCAAAATTGATATTAAGTAGCAATAATATACCCCATAGCTTTCTACTTGAAGTCTCATTTTTTTCCTAGAACTTTTCTTAATATTAGCAAATATCAAGTTGGAGGCTACTCTCCTCAGTACACAGATTACTTCAACAAGTAAGTTTCATTTTTAAAAAATAACATATTTGGCCCAGATTGTGATAATGTTGCATGAATTTTATCTACAGGAAAAAAAAACAAAGACTGTTCTTTCAGAAGTGCTTTCTACTACATATAGAAATGTGGCTTCCTGATTGAGTCTTTCCCTATTTAAATCAAACAAAATCAAAGTACAATCTCAGCTTGCTAAATTGACAAAACAAATTCTGTTTTTTCAACTTACCTATTTTGATCGAACTGAAACTGTCTGTGCTCCATAGGGCAGAGCACTTAGAAGTTATGTAAAAGCTCAAAGAAGGGGATTAGTTTTACTGCATAAGTAAATCTCACAAGCCTATTGCACAGCTGTTGTTTTTCTTATCAATATTTTTGTATCCCAAAAGTAGTTCAATTTGTTTCCCAGTTCCTTGTTATAACAGAGGCATGCAAGGTCTTGTCCAAGGCACAAAGGAAAAGGCTGGCTGAGAATGGGGGAAATACACCCTTAAAAGGCATAAAAGATCTGTCCCAAACATAATATCTGCATGGATCTACAAGAACATTTCTGCAGACAGAGAGATTTCCACTTTCTTGCTTCCCTGTCCTATTGTAGCCCAAAACATCCATAGAAATACTTCTTCTAGGAACAGCATTGCAAGTGACAAGTTGGGCTACAGGAAGAGGGAGGTCAGAGTCACAATGGGCAGAAAGCCCATTGGTGGAAATGATTTCTATTGGTGGAAATGATGTGCTGGATCCAAGCCCCTGGATACTGTATTGTTCACGCTGCTTCTTTGCTATGGCAGGCTTCTATCAAGGGGAAAGGCATGAGTTAGCTGGGTCAAACTCAGTGACAGCTTCAAGTAGGGAAAGTGTACACAGGCATCCAAGGACATCAATAAGAGAATGCTGGAGGTGGGGTTATATAAAAGCATACAAAAACTTATTTACACCCCTGCTGTCAGCCTAAGCAACCCACATAGGTATGTAGCCCTGACCAAGATTTCAGGGGGGGGGGGAGTGATAAGCAGATAGAAAGTATGTATCACAGCACCACTCTCAAGTTTGGATCAGAAAAAGCTTCTCAAGGACCTCTGGAAAGGAATACGATTCTAATTTCTGACTTATATGATTAGTTCAGACATAACAATCACTCAGATTTGTAATTGTGCCCATTAGTGCTGGTTCTCGTTTCCCTACAACTTGCATATTAGCCCATTACGTTTTGTAGTTATTCATCGTAAGAACAGTTTTAAACGTTTATTTCAATATTAATTCTATTACATTAAAATGTTAATTAATAACTAAACGGCTATAATTTAGTAACCGAACTCTAATGAGACCCTGGAACATCAGCCTGTCAAACAATTACATGGTAGGATGGAAGTAGATCACAGTGCTACTTCCTGGCCTCCTGGGTTAATTTTCTCTTTTAGAAAAGCTCTTCCAGAATACACTGCAGGACACTAGCAAACAGTTACTTAATCATCATGTAGTTCTTTTGAGTCCAAATAGTAATGGGGTCTGTGTGCAACCAAGGTGAAAATACGTGGACAATTCTATCCTAATAAATCATCCAAGAATTGACTGATGCTGGGCAGACTGCTTGCTTTTGAAAGCTGTCACAGAAAGTTGACTTTTGGTTCCACTTCTATGGGATTAATTGTATTAGATGAGGCAGATATTCAAAATGTTGCCGCTGGGATGTTAATAAAAACTTTTTGTAGTGAACATTTGAGTCTGTCAGCAGTGATCACTCCCAATTCAAAATCCTGGTATAAACTTTTAAGTCTGGTGTTACTTACGTTGGCCATAGACACTTGCTATAACAGTGTGCTATTGAAGGATCATAAACTAACCAATTCATGACTGCATATATATTGTGTATATGGACCAATTGCAAGGCTCCGTTAAGGGCCAATCAGGTTGCCTGAATTGTATATAAGTGTGATGGATTCTGGTGTTTGTTGTTCTGGTTATAGTTGGTGTTTAATACAGAGCTGATACTGATACTGATATAGAGCTGTTGGATTTGAAGAAATTGTATCTGTGTCTTGCTGAACCCAGAGACTTAATATCTGGGTTGCACATGAGTAAATTAAGTCTGAACAACTTTAATAATCCTCAGTGTTGCCCCAATATGCAGAAGAGCAGGATTGGGACTGAAAGATGAAGGCAATGCCTGGATGCATGGAGTCATAAATGAGCACAAAATACCTAGCAGAAGAACATCCTTAACCCACATGCCCATTATCTAAGAAAATAAACAAATCTAAGAAGATGGATGGATGGATGGATGGACGGACGGACAGATAGATAGATAGAACAGAGACAATCATATATCACTTCCATTCATGAGTGAGCTGTAGGAGCCTTGACTACCCATTTAAAAAGTAAACTTCTTGAAATTACAGTACATGACGATTAGGTATGCTACAATTTCTTCAGCAAACCTATTTGGCATGCAAATTACTCTGTTTGATACTCATGACCAGTCTATGACCCAGAGCAAATTACAAATGGAGGTCAGATTGAACAGAACAAGTTTGTAGCTACTTCTTGTTCAAGCTGATTTATAGTTGGCAGAAAGATAATCTCAGAGTCTGGTTCAGATTGTCCCCCATCCCAGAAAAACAGCTACACAATTCAGTCACAAAATGGAGAGCACAAAATACTTATTTGCTTACTTATTCATTACATTTATATACTACCCTCCCCTATGGCTCAAGGCTGTTTACAATACAATTTGTGTTGCAGTACAAAGAACATGTCCCTTGACCCAGACTGAGTGGAAATACAAACAATATTCTTGAAACTAGTGTTGCAAAAATGGTAAGAAGAAAGAGACATTTTGCATACAGTTTGTGTAGAAGAGAAAAGGAATGATGTTCTTTTTCTATATCATAGGCTGACAGTTTCGGTTGGGGAAGAAGGGAAATAGATGAATCATAACCACCAGGTATATGCTACATTTCAGCAAATCTGGAATGCTGCAAATTTTCCAGATTGGGAGACCAGAAGAACCAACCAATCTATTGCCATTAACCTCCAGATAATCCCCCCAATCTTTGTTAGCTGCAAACTGGGAGGCCAATAGCCAACTGCCAGCTGATTCCTTATCAGCAGGGAATCGTCTCTTGACACCTGTAAGTAACTTGTTTATGGAAACGACATGGACCATTTCCACAAAGTCAAGGCATGCTGACTCCTGGTTATATATCCATGCCCACTTACTTCTGACAGGAGACTCCTTTCGATTTATCCCCCAGTCTTGTCCTAGATTTTTGCTTCCTGACAAGTGAGGTGGTTGAGTCAGGGCTACCCCTCCAATTTTGGCTTGTCAATTACTCTGATGTGACGTCAGCCACCAATCACCTTTCTGCGCCATAGTCTGGCATCCTAGCGCCCCCCCCCAAACCCCAAACATTGAAAAATGTTTTTTACAAAAAAAAATCAAGATTTGTGTAGCAACGCAAAGTTGCCGCAACATATAATGATTTAAAGTTAGTCAAGCAGTGTTTTCATGTCTCCCCCCCCCCACTTTGCAGGGGAGCTCAATTTGCAGGCAGTGCAGAGGGGCAAATGAGACAGCAGCCACTTTTCCTTGGCTCCACAGTGTGGTGCCAAACAAAGCAGCACAAGGAGGTGAAGGAAAAACCAGCAGGGAACATAGCAGGGAATGTTTTAGGCTTTGCTGGTGTGAGCAGCACAGAGAGGTGAGGGGGAAAGCATTGGGGCACCCCACTGCTCTTTCTCAGCTCCACAGCATAGCACTGAACTGAGCAGCATAGGAGGGCATAGGAAAAAGTGGGGAGGTGACCCACCTCTCTACCTTGGTTCCTTCCCACATGATCAGGTTACAGTCCCTTGAAAGAAAGAAAGAAAGAAAGAAAGAAAGAAAGAAAGAAAGAAAGAAAGAAAGAAAGAAAGAAAGAAAGAAAGAAAGAAAGAAAGAAAGAAAGAAAGCCTCTCTCCTCCTTGGCTCCACCTAAGCACAAGTCAAGCAATGCATACATGAGGTAGACTGGGTATAATTTCATTACACTGGAACCACATAGCAACACAGTTCTTTCATTTAAAATGCATACATACATGCATGCATGCATGCATACATACATACATACATACATACATAGGGTGTGCTTTGAGGCCCGGGGGGGAAGCCATCTTGGGCCCCTTCCCCCTTGCGACCTCTTACCTGGGGCCCTGGAGCATGGAGACTCACAGACATGAGGGAGGGCAGGAGTTGTAGGGCACGGCCAATCTGATTGGCTCTATTTCCAACATGGGCAACCGGACCATTCCACCCCCAAGGCTGTTTCATAAATATATACAGCAACAACCATGGATAAGGATATGATCTCAACAAGCACATTGTTTTAGGGGCTATAGCACCCAACCTTAGCCTCAGAATACAAATCTGGCTATCTTAGGCACATGCCAGAGCCCCTCACTGTGTGTGCTCTCTAGGATTCTCTCCATACCCCCACTACATGTGGGCCCATTTTTCTTCTTACATGTGTTTGTTTTCTGATACCAATATGCACATTCCTTCACATTTCTGGCCTTCATCTCTTCCAGATATGCTGGCTGTTTCTTTATGGACTTCTGCACATTGGGAAGATAGCTATACTTTCTTTCCCCCTTTACACTCTCCTATTACACTATTTCATCCTTGTCTTTCCTCTTGTATGAATGCTTAGCTTAATTTATCGGCAAGTGTGCTAGTTTTATTTTAAATTTATTTTTCAATAAATTCATTTACACTTAATTTCAAACCAGTTGCTATATGAATTTCTGAAGGGGCCTGGTATATATAAGTGGATGATCTCGTTGTTACTCATCTCACAAGTTAAATTCCCCAAGTCAATTCTGATTTGGGTTATGGTATTTTTAAAGTCTTCCAACAATGCACAAAGGGTCCATGATTTGAATATAAACACAACAATGGGGAAAAGGGGTACCCATTGCTACAATCCCCAAATCTGTTATTAGGTGTGGGGGTATATATAAAAAGAATACCCGTGTCCCTCCTCTCCAATACATGATTCAGTAAGGGAATTTCAATAGAAGGAAGAATTATGGTGGGAAAGAATCCAGAGTGTTCCCTGAGTGCCACAGTTCTGAGTATCAACCCACACCCTGTTTTGTTTTTAAGCTCTAAATCATGGGTAGTCAATCTGTGGTCCTCCAGATGCCCATGGACTACAATTCCCACAAGCCCCTGCCAGCATTTGCTGGCAGGGCCTCATGGGAATTGCAGTCCATGGACATCTGGAGGACCACAGGTTGACTACCCCTGCTCTAAATAATATCAGTAAATCTAAAGTAACATGGAGTTTGGTCCTCATAAACTGTAAATCTGCCTTGGCTATAGCATTTCATACTGTAGATAAAAAGTCATGATGGAATCTTCCTCTGAACAAAAACAAATATTAATGAACACAGAAAACTAGCATGTAATAGAGAAAGGTTGACTAGATCAGGGGTAGTGGTCCTACCTGTGGTCCTCCAGATGTCCATGGACTACAATTCCCATGACCCCCTGCCAGTCTTTGCAAACTAAACTGACAGAATGGATCTTATAGCAATAATCTTTCCCATGGTAGGTAGAGAGAGAACTTGTCCTACAGGCTTTCACAGCTTTGCTTAGATAGCTCCTGTAGATGAATCCTATAGGTATACCATCATATAGCTTTATTATTCAAGAATAATCTGTTATCCTCTACTTAGGGAGAACCTCCCACAGTGACAATACATTTTCTCTTCTTAATCTCATAGACTAATTTATTTCTTAGAGAACTAACTTTTGAACACTGTAGTCCTTTCAAAAGGTTGAAATATAATGTGACTAACATTAAAAAAAATAACTCACAGTTTTAAAAAATGATGATTTTTATGTGCATTGCACCTTCCATGGACCAGAGAGTTTTAGCTTACCATTTTAACCTACTTTAAAATGCAACAGTGTCTTTCTTGTTGGTATGTGGTGACAGATATGTAAGGAAAGGCCCATTAAAGAATATGTAATTTGTTTACTCAGTTATATGCAGCTGCCATTTTCCTACTTGAAACACACTGGTTCAGCATTTAATGATGGAGGCATATTTTAGCCAGGCTGAATAACCAGAAAGGGCTCTTCTAAATGAGTCATGTGATAACAACATGCCCTCTACAAAAACCTCCAAGACGGATGGCTTGTGGTAATGTCAGTTCACAATACGAAAAAGGAAGAAAGGTTCAAAACATATACAGAGAAAAACAGAAGCTTTTCCAAGGCAATTGGTACAATAAATTTTATAAATCAATAATTTTTTAAGGACCAACCAAAATGGTTTCTAGATATACTCCGTGGCCTATCTATATATAAAAATTGGTTGATAAGAGTATAAGGAATCAACCACTGAAGAAAAATTGTGAAAATGGAGTATATCTAGAAACCGTTTTGGTTGGTCCTTAAAAAATTATTGATATATAAAATTTATTGTACCAATTGCCTTGGAAAGGTTCTTTTTTTCTCTGTAATGTCAGGTCAGCCTAACCCAGAGATTGATGAAGGGCTCCTTTAGGCCCCAGTTCTTTCTATACTCTTACCTTTATGAGTCATTAAAATCAATGGTGCTTGTTCATGAGTTCCAATCAAAGATTTTTGGTATCTCCCATAGTGAGGTTCTCAAGGCCCTTACCCTAGAGCAAGGACACTAAGTGCAGTTTGAATAAATGTGCAGGGCAGTAATAATGCAGATACATGAAAACCTCTTTCCTCTGCTCTTTAATGTGAATTCCACCATTCTTGTTTGCCACAACTGTTGCTTATGGCTATAAATGCATCAATGCTAATCATACTTAATGTTGATAAGGTTCCCAAAATCTTTAGATTATTAATACATGGTGTACACTATGCAGAATTCCTATCTTAGCTGTGTTTAGCATTGCTACAGATGTAATGTCAAATCATGGTTAGGGCTGATGAAGAGATTTAATTTTTACTTATTAAAACACTGATATCCCACTGTTAAAAATGAATTTTGAGGCAGTTTAAAATCAAATGCAATCAACAACATAAAATGGTACAATACAAAAACGAATAGCATTAATCACCAACCACCATTTAGCTAAACAGAATAGCAAACCCCAACAACAATTCTTTCAAAAGTACAGTTCAAAACCAATTGCCTTCCAGAAGAAAGGAGTAATTGTCATTAAAGGAAGGGCATATATCTTTATGACACTACTAAGAACGGTACCTGCTCCATTTAACTCGTTACTGCACTATGGGAAAAGATGAAGCTAATTTCAAGGAACACCTTAAAACTGGTAAGTTTATATGGTAGAATGGAGCCCTTAAAACATTTCAAGGAGAAATTTGCAAGAGGGAGAACAGAATGACCATTCCTAAGACTGGGTTCTAATTTGTAGACTGTTGTTTTTAAGAAGCCAGCATTATATCTTCCAGTAGTTAGAGACTTGAAAAATCACCACCATCATTTGATGAAGCCCATTGTTCCTTAATCTATTTATCTGAAGGCCCTATCCTATGGCAAAGCTCTAACATAATTAAGTTTGCAATTGCTTTCTCTGCTCTTTTAAGATTGAAGAAATCTGCAGACAAAGATAAATGAGACTCAGTACCTTGTCTTTGCTCAAAGAACATTTTTATTCTTTCTCTAAATTGTTCCCCATCCCCACCCCCCAGACAACCACAGGTATATAACATGAAAATCCATATACTGCATTGGGAACACTAATTGGTCCTAATAAAGCTATCATTTTACCAACCCTGTTTTACCTAAAATGGACTATTTTCTAAATTTAAATGGGTGAATTAGTGAATTCTAGGGGATGCAGTGAGAGGGGTAACAACAGGAAACTCCACCTATATATATCAGGATCCTTCCCTTCAGAAAAGCTCACACAGTCTAAATTGAAAATGAAATAAAATTAGTAGCAAAATAATTGGTTTTTATATCCCAATTTTCTCAAGGAGTTTCAAAGGAGCTTTCAATTGCCTTTATCTCCCCACAACAGACACAATGTGAGGCGGGTGAGGCTGACAAAGCTCTGAAAGAATTGCTCTGTAAGAACTGATTTAACATTTTAAGTGTATGTGGGATATCCAGAAGACATACAAACACACACACTAAAGTCTTCTTTTGTGTGTCTTAAATAGCCAGATTTGTGTCTGGAAGCTAAAGTTGGGCCCTGTATCCCCTAAAACAATGCACTTGATTTGACTGTGAGTACAAAATAAAGAAATCTGGGGAACAGGTGATATTCATTTCCGAAGTGGACAAAACATAGGGCAAGGTCCTGGAGGTTCCCAGGACAGAGAGAATACCTGTTAATGATCCTGATGGTCCCATGACAAGTTTCTCCAGAAGGTAAACAAAGATATGATTGCACTGACTGAATTAAGCAAAATGCAATAGTGCCTTGAAGACCCGGAGAAAAGAGGGTGGCAAATGTGTCTAGGTGTGGGGAGTAAGAATCAGTGCTGATGGAGTTCCTTATTAATAGTGGGAAGAAAGGAGTATTTACACAGTAATGAAATTAATTCCTAGTGACCTGCAAATAGGTATTATATCTAGAGAAGGGACAGAAACATTAGCAGGTGAATACCCCTGTGGGCTGAGAATAAAGTGGGCTGAGAGGAATCCAGGCAAGTCCTGGAAAGCATGACATCTGGCTAGAGAGTACACTTCTCTTTCTGCATGAGTGCAGAAATAGTAGTCAGTCCTTGACAAAATTGACACATATTTGTATATTTCTACTGCCAAGATGCAATTGCAGAGCAATACAATAGTGAGCAGCAGGCAATGTTGATGAAGGGTGTTCACAAGCAATCTGCCCTTCTAAGTGAGAAAGGAGTCTGATTGCTAACACCTGTGGATCTTTCTTTGTTAATGGTCCAACATGGCTACATAGTTTTGGTCAACTTTGTCTTAGTAAACTGTAATTGTCTTTGTGTTATAAAGAACTTGAAAGGCTGAACGTCTCCTAGTTTGAAACACTAAATATATTTTATTGAGACGAGGGGGGGAGATCATTACATAGTTGTTTTATGCTCTGATAACATTCTTGCTCAAGTACTAAACCTTAATGCTATATATTTTTCCTAACCCCCAATCTATGCTTTAACAAACAAAGCTGATTGTGAAAGGGAAAAGATAGAGAAGTACTTCATCTTCATTAGCTTAAATCAGAATGCCCTTCAAGAAGAATGAGATATAAAAGCATATAAATGTTAAGTTTCCTGCTTCTTAATTGGCATATTCAGCTTGTAAATATATTTTCTAAGCCAATTACTTCATTGCGGAAGTCCTGAACACAACTTCACGCTAAGGAGATAGATGAACAGTCATTGTGCATGATAAGGATTAATGGGCAATAGATCTTTACATAAATAATTTAGCAGAACACAATCAAACAGTTGTAGGTGTTTGAATTATGTATCTTCTGCAAAACTTTTACAACTTGAAAGGCAAAGGGAGGTCAAAATATGGCCCACCAGCAATACATATCTGTCACATGGCCAATACAGTACAGCCAGTGGAATCAATGGTTAACACTGCAACTGTATTGATTTTTTTTTAATGAGCTGACACAACCCCTGTGGTCTTTTTCTTAGTTTCAGGTAATAAGGGATTCCCTATCCACTAAAGTATTTGGGGAGTAAAGTTTCAGTACCTGAGTGCATAGCATGACATTAAAAAACCTAAGTATCAGAAATAAAAGTAAAAACAATCTCTCATACTCTGGTAAATAATTCTGTTCATTAAAAAATATCCTTTAAAAATATCTTCAGTAGAAAACAGAGCAAGAAGAAAACCAATCTGCTCTTCTGGATAATACAGAGATGGCCTTATTCTATACCTTATCAGGTCTAATTCAAGTGAACTAGACAAACCAAAATTAAGGGCCATTTCGCACGGCTTCAAAGTAGCAGAATGGTTGCTATTTGGAAACGCTACTAATTTGACATAACCCACGACGTCGTAGACAATCTGCAACAATCCTGAAACCAATCAGCAAAAAGCGCTTCGTTGTGGCGCTTTCAGGGGAATCCAGAAAAGTGGATTCACCCTCCGGATAGCGATACACTCCTGCAACCAATCTGCAACAGTAGCGCTAAAGATCTGTGCGTTACCATTGTTGCTGGTTCTTCAAAGTCCCTCCCCCTGGCTCTCTCCTCCAAACTTCCGGCGAAGCGATCGCCATTTTTTTTTCTCCGAGCGAGCGGGGATAAACGCACCGGCGAGCCTCTTTCTGTTTAGAGGCTTCCCTGGCTTCAGTCCTTCACCTTTAGTCACTAAGCACAAACAACTGAAAAGCCTGTTTGCTGAAATAAAGTCCCTTTATTTTTTACAAATAAATTCAGCCGAAAATCGTGCCCGTGAGAGGGGGGGGGGATTTTTTTTTTATCACTCGAGGCAGCGTGCAAACGATCATACAATCAAATGACAGCTCACATTAGGCAGCTGGATGGGTCTCTCCATAGCAACGAATCTACCTAGATTCATTGCTATGGGTCGTTTTTTTTTTTTTTTAAACCTTTCTTAAAGGGAAAGGGGCTGTTTGGGAGCATGCTAACGGCTGCCCATTGGCTGCTTGACGGCCAGGGGCGGGACGAGCTTGGCAATAGCGCTTCCTTTCTAGCGATTTCTGCCGAGACCGGAAGCCTGTGGGAAACGCTAAAAAACGCAACTGATTCCACTACAAAGGCAGGTATGCATAACGACGAATTCCACTATTTTAAATGGCGATTTTTCATTCCGCAAACAATTTGCAACAAAGATCCCTGTGCGAAAAGGCCCACAGTTTCTCCATTCTTAATGAATAGAGGCAGAAATATCACTTTAAAGGTATAAAGGATGTTTATTGTTTAAATTATTTTGAGATGAATCATTAAGCAAGAGTCACTCCTTTTGTTCCTGCAGTAAATCTCTATTAGTGACAGGCATTTTCATCGCTGTAAATACATCACAACTTCTTCACCTCTACCACCCCTTCTGCTACAGCCCCAAATCTTCTCCAAATCTTTCTCCTGGTAGGTAGGGGACACTGAAGAACATGATGAGGGGCAAATTGGGGGTGTACCATGTAAAGGGTAAGAGTCTACAACTGAGACATCTTAAGTTACTGGGAATTCTCCATGATATCCAGTCCCAATAGTGCAGAGATACTACAGCACTAGCACTGGAATAATACCTCTATCTATGTCTGTCATATATTACCACACAATATACTAACTAAAGATGAAGCTTCTGAACTATTTTTTAACAAAGCCCAACATTTCATGAGACTATGAATGCATCAACTATGGAAGCAAGAACCTGATCGAAGAGAACGGGTTGCCACTTGCCAACAAAAGTTGAGGGAAAGCATTTTTAGACCAAAACACAGCTGCAATATGTGACCCAGAAGAACAGCTAGGCATCATATCCAGCTCTGTCAGGAGAGGTATAAACCATAAACCAAAATACAGAATAATCCTACTACTAGCATTCTGAATCTGCTTTCCAGTTCTACATATCTGCCTTGACAGAATTCAGGCTTAATTGCAGGTTCTTATTTAGTCTTTGATGACAACCAGACACTTATTTAAGGAACTGAATTTTGCAGCTATTACATTACAGCTCATGAGAAAGGCTATAATATCCATATCACAGAAAGTATTTCTCATGGGTTTTACTACATAACTGTCTGGCAGAGTTCTAGATGTTTGAAATTGAGATTATGCATAATTTATCCAATTCACATCATGGCATCATTGAGATATAAAAACAAGAAGAACCAAGAAATATTAGCAAGCTTCTGTTTCAACTCCCCATTCTGATTTTATTGGGGAGGGGGAGGGAAGGCAACTTTGCAGTATTTACTGTAATCAATTTATCTAATGAGATCTTTCAGGTATTTAATATTTCAGAGTTAACACTTTGTCCATATGCATCCTTTCACATTAAAGAGGGATTTTGATATGCCATTGTGTCATTTATCTGAACAGAGTTATTAATTATTTTAACTCACTGAAGGCATGGAAGTGAAATGCTATGTAAAATATTATTTTATACATTACTAGGGGCCAAGCATTCAGGGAGTAAATGGGTACTAATTTTTTTTTTGGGGGGGGGTGAAATAACACTGTGGATGGTCTCTCCCTCCCCCCAGGACCTAGAAATGCTGCAGACTGGAGGCCCCCAGGAAGGGAACTCACCAGCAGGGGCAGCTCTCATTCTACAGGGATCTGCAGACTCTGAGTGTGAGAGGGAAGTGGAAGGAGGAGGGGGGTGGTCAGGGGTGGGGGACGGAAAACGATGGGCTGGCTGCTGGACAGACAGGCAAGCTGGTTGGAGGACAAGGCACTCAGGGGTGGGACAGCTGCCCTGAGTGGGTGTTAAGCGATGAGTGGCACTTAAGCCATGAGACACGCTTCTCCTCCAAGGCCTTGCCAAAAATATAGTATGTGGAACAGATTTCTGCAATAGTATCACTGTGACTAGCACTTAGAAGAATTTCATAAGCAACAGCTTGTCAGGATTCTCCCTCTATGGAGCCTTCCATCTAAAATCAACAGTGAAAAATAGAAATGAAGGTGGGGATAGAGAGAAAGGGTATAATACAGGATATAAATATTCATTTTAAAAAATTGACTCTACAAAAACTTATCTAATTGAGATGCAAGTTCAAATTAATGGAATCATGGCCCTAGAAGAAAAAAACTTGGCTATGATTTACTGTTCACAGACATGGTGTATATGTTTGCTTGTTTATTTTAAATCAAGCAAATGGAATGCTGTCTGGTAGATGTTTCATTATCTGGAAAATCAAGTCACAGACCTGCAAATCTAAAAGCTTCTAAGTGGTTCACAAGCTCAAATACACATTGAAGGTTGCAGTGCATGTAATTTGCGTAGAAAGACTCAGTAAGGTTGGAAATTGTGCTTCAACCAAACAAGTCAATATTAAATCTCTGGTATGAATAAAACATTAATGTTCATATATGTGATAAGTTCACCATCTTCAAAACATATTTACTTTCTGCACAAAGAAACTGATGTCTTATAGTGCCAGAAAGGTGATTCTTCACTGCCCATAATGATATATATAGTAATGACATTATTCTGTTCCCTGTCCCAATACATGTACATTTTTTCTTAGAGATGCCAGATAGCTTCTTCATTCTGGAGGCAGAAAAGACATAGAGAGGGGAGAGCAACATCACAGTTATGCCCAGAAATTTCATTATGTTCTAAGAATTGCCCAATCTCTGTGATAAAACCATAGAGATAGTGAATTACTAGAACATCTTGGGTACAACCAGAAGTGATGTCATGATGATTCTTTTCACTTCCTACCACTCATTTTTATGAACATAAGAAAAAGAAGAATATGCTGGATCATACCAGTGCTCCATCTAATCCAACATGCTGTTGGCCTGGAGGAACATACAAACAGAATCTAGATTCCAGTGTCCTCCTTTGCTACTCTCTCCCAGCACTGATATTCAGAAGTTTGCTGTGCCTGTATATGGAGGCTCCTTTCAGTTACTATGGATAGTAGCTATTGATGAACTTTTCCTCCACAAATCCATCTAACCCACATTTAAAACTCTGTGCTCATCACCATCAAAGCATCCACTGGCAGTGCATTTTAATTACTTAAATGAGTAATTAAATGCTTCTTTTGTTTGTCCCGAGCCTATTTCCCAACCAATTCATATGATGCCCACAAGTTCTAGTGTTGTGCAAGTAAAATAAAAACCTGTCTCTATCTACTTTCTCTACTCCATTCATAATTTTACAATGGTCTACCAATATCGCTCCTTAGCAGCCTTTTCTCTGTACTGAAAAGGCCAGCCCCGAACTCAACATCCTTTCCTCATAGGAAAGCTGTTCCAACCCTCTGATCATTTTATACTCCTTTGTATTTTTCCCCCAGCTCTGCAATATTATTTTTGAGATATGGGGACCAGAACTGCACAAAATATTTCAAATGATATTGCAACATTGCTTAATACAAGGTCATTACATATTAGCCATTTTATTTCCAGTCCTTTTCTAATAATTCCTAGCACAGAGTATGACTTTTTCAATTTGAGTCTCAACCAGTTAAAATTAGGACTTTTGTTGTTGTTGTTCTCATATGCGTCATTATACAATTTACCCATATTTAACTTAATTTGCCATGTTGTTGCCCGGCCACCCAATGTAAAGTGATCTTCCTGGAACTGTTCACAGTCTGCCACTAAACTTGACTAGTATACTGCTGACCTCCCAATTCAAAATGATATACTAACAAATTAAACTGGCAGTCCTCTTGGTGTTTATAAAAATTATCTATTAAAATAGTCCAATATATCTCAGAAGTGGCTCTTGCTTCATAAATGGGCTTCTAGCCTTTACTCATCGATCCTTCCTGGGCACAATTATTTGGTCCTGGGGCTTCAGATACAGTGGTAAAGAGATACAGCAAAGTCCAGGTTGTGCACACCTTTACACAAATAACGATCCAATTAAAAATCCTTCCTCACCTCACACCCTAGTAACTGAAGGTACAGCACAAAAGAAATTCTTCATCACACCCCAAGCCATACCCCTCTCTGTACACCAAGTATTTGAAAAGCTACCATAACATACCAAGACCTGTCTACTGGTGGATTTAAAATGCAGATACACTGCATACAACATTCATTTCAAAGTTAAATTTTAAAATGTATTTCGAAATGATTTCTCATCTGCCTCAGATTTGCACAGAAGGAACTTCTAAGAGATAAGAGCACATCATCATTCTGAAAACATATCTGTCGTCCAAAGTCGCATTAGTGTTGTTCATTCTCCTTTGCAGAAATGAGCACATAACTCACTTGCAGTGGTTGAATCTTTACAGAGGAAGCACCATAAAATTTTCGATATCCTCTAGGGCAAACGTCTGCATAGGAAAGATAGTGAAGAATTATAGGATACATGAACCTTGAACAACCTCCTCCTTGATGATATGCAATTACCTGCCAGCCATGGAGGCAGGAGAAACTATAAAAAAAATCATTGCTCCATTGGACTCAGTGGACACAACCCATTTGAGAGCTTTACAGAGCTGTACAGAACAATTTCCCCTTAAACAGCAAATGTGTTAGAGCTAGAAAGATCTGCTGAATACATTTCACTAAGAATATCTTAATAGCATGTATCTTAAAATGAACTTGTATAGTTTAGCCTGGGGAGGAAAATGAAACAAAGGATGGGGCACAAGTCAAGAAAGCTGGAAAGTTGACAAGCTTGCCACAAAGAACATGGAGACCAATGTTTTTCTGCTGCCAGGAACAGTACGTTTATGTGAGGTCTAATGAAATAGTCTTCTTGCTCTCATCCCTAATGAATAACAGATATGTTGTATGTCTTTTGCTTCATTGATATTTTATGTCCCAACAAATGATGTATAAAAATTGTTTTATTTTGCTTTAATTACTTCTAACTCAAGTACTTCAGGAATACTTTCCATTTCATACACGTAGCTTACTTGTAGAACTGCCTACTATGACTTGAGAAATTTTTTGAGATGGGGGAGGGGAAGGCTAGAGGGACACAGAGGGGAGGGACACAGAGGAAATGTGATCCCAACCATTTCCATCAGAGGATCTGATCTCTGGGAGAACTCAACGCCCACCTTGTGGTTAGTAACCCTATTTACTTGATAAAAAGTCATCATGATCTACCGTTTATCTCTCTTGCTTTTGTATATTTTAACAGTATTAGTGTACTATAGACATCACTCCCACACTCACATATACAAAAAAAAAAATAACTACCCTCAGTTCACTCCCATTTTTCTAACTTGCAGCAGATCTCATGATAAATAGATGATTTAGTAATGCTGTGAAGAACTCTTTGGTCCATTTTAGTTGAGAAGGTCCAGATGCTGCTCACTCATCTGAAGGCACAGCTCCTGGAATTATTTTTAAAAAAACAACAACACAGAACTGAGGTAGTTGGGAAGGCCATACAGCTTCTTAGTATATGAAAAAGGTGATAATGGATGAAAAATAGCAAAATGACATTCTACCCTGAATATATTAAACTTGATCTTTAAAGAGTACATTTTATAGGATGGCACCTTTTAATCAATATATGATGTTCTGAGAGATTCCATAAAGAAACAGACTTCACAAAATTTAAGAACACATGTAAATATATTTCACAGTTCAAAATGGAAGTGGAATACAAGTACCAAGGGGAAACAACTGAAAGAGTATTGTTGAAGGCTTTCATGGCAGGAATCAACTGGCTGCTCTCACCACACAGAGACATTCCCATATTGCCATGCCCTCCTTTTGAAGATGTCAGCTACAGGTATTGGCAAAACATCAGGGACTAAAATTAGCAGACCGTGGCCACATAGCCCGGAAAACCCATAACAACCAACTGGAAGAAGAAGAAGAAGAAGAAGAAGAAGAAGAAGAAGAAGAAGAAGAAGAAGAAGAAGAAGAAGAAGAGTTGGTTCTTATATGCTGTTTTTTGCTACCCGAAGGAATCTCAAAGTGGTTTACAATTGCCTTCCTTTTCCTCTCCCCACAACAGATACCCTATGAGGGAGGTGAGCCTAAGAGAGCCCAGAAATTCCTGCTCGATCAGAACAGCTTTAGGAGTGTTACCATATTAGACTAGATAGTAAATAAAGTAAGAAAGGTCCAAAGTCAAGAATGATGTCCTACGTTCTTATTATCAGGAACTTTATTCAACCACTTCCCCAAACTGGCCATCCAAGTAAATTAATAAAACTTCAACTCTTGCAAAGCATGTGTAAAATGTATTTATTTAACTATACAGCATCAGTTTAATGATACTTTGCTCACAATCATGGAAGAAGTGGTAGTAATCATAAGATCAGTGGAAGAAGAAAGCTACAATTTAGTCCTTAGTGTCAGTAACTAACTCTAAAGTAAGGGTCCCAATGTGGTGCCATAGGTTCAACTTCACCCACCGGTACTTCCCTTGGCATCCACTGACCTTTTCAGAAAATTAGTGGGGCTATTATATGGCAGTAATTGTTAGTGATCTTCCTCATTTGAATGAGTTTTCCACTGGAAGATGAAGAAGACTGGAATTTTCTTACTCAGTGTAAGGTCCCATTCTACCTTCATACTCTCCTTCCCATTAGGTGAATAGGGGGTATTCTCCCTCCAGTATGGTGTAGTGGTGAGGAACAACAGTTTCTAATCTGGCAAGCCGGGTTTGATTCTCTGCCACATGCAGACAGCCGGGTGACAGGTTCATCACAGCCCTGAGAGTGCTGTTCTAATTGTGCAGTCCTGTCAGACACTGCCTCAGTCTCACCAAACTCACAGGGTGTCTGTTGTGGGGAGAGGAAGGGAAGGCGACTGTAAGCCACTTTGAGACTCCATCGGGTGGTGAAAAACGGGGTATGAAAATCAACACTTCTTCTCCCAAGGCAGCCATTTTGGGGTGGCACATCACCTTTTCTTAAAATTCCAAAGGTGTTCACAAAATAGGCCGGGATCTGAATCCTGTACTGTTTATGCTGACACATAGACATTCAGAGAATATAGTATGAAGGGATGACCTGCATCTATTGATCTAAAAATATCAAATCAAATACAATGTGTGTTGAGATCTACTTTTAAAGAAGACTGTTCTCCTAGCTGATCAATTTTCCTTAACCCGCATCACACAAGCAGCTAATCACACGGAATTTGCTCGCCATCATAGAGCTGTGTCTGCTCCTTGAAAGCAGGAAACCAAAAGTGAGTGTGCACTCACCAACCAATCTCTTTTTATTACTACACTTGATCTTAGCCAGAGATTGTTATAATTGAGGATGCTTAGGAAAGGCGAATGAGAAGAGAATTTTTCTCTTCTGCTCTGACTGGTTGGAGACTTGTCTCCTCCCCCCCCCCCCACACACACGTTTTCTTTTTTTTTTCCCCAGAGAGAGAGTCACAGTAGTTCATGTTTTGTTCTTATCTTCTTTGCAGTAATGGTCTGTAGCTGTTATAGTTCCCAGCAATTTGCAGATATCATGAACCAGCCTTGACACACCGGCTCTATCTGCTTTTGCTGAAAATTACAGCTATATTCAATGTTTTGTTATGTGGCATTCAACTGTGAACCTGGAGTATCTGCACCTTTGAATTCAAAATTGCCAGCTGGAACTGAAGTAAAGATACCTTGTTTTTGCGTTGCAGTATTTCTTAGTGTAACCTGATGGCCATTTAATAAGATAATTGTACCTGGATTGGGTATGACTTTCACTTATTAAAACAAGTCAGGATGTCAGATGGGTCTACAGGAGAGGTGGTGGATTTTCTTCTTTGGTATGAATGCTATTTATTGGGCAGTTCAGTGGGCTTGATATAATTTTACATTACTGATGTTATTGCCCTATTTAGCTTCTCATGAGTTTTGAGTTATGATTTTATATATTTTACACATACAAACACACACACAGAGAGTTTGCTGAAAGTCAATGATATATTTATATTAGACGTAGACTAATGAAGCTTTTAAAAAGTATATATAACATGGATAACTTGTATGTCACCTCACCAGACCCGCTCACAACAATAAAACAAAACAGTAAATTGTATTTATTCTGAGATTTCTATACTGCTCCCTCATGAATAGATCCCTCTGGGCATAAGTAGAACCAACAATATAAAAGCCAAAAACATACTGGTCAGAACAGCTTTATCAGTGCTGTGGGTAGGGGTTGGGGTTGGGGTTAGGATTTTTTCCCGCCATGTTGGGAATTTTTAAAGTCTTTAATGGGAGTTTTAATGGGGTTTTTAAGACTATTGTTACCAGCCACGAGCCTGTATAGGGAATGGAGGGAAATAAATCAAACAATAATAACAATAATAATAACAACAAAGAGATAATCTGGGCATGGAATTGGGGTCACTGTGGTGAGCAGATAGTAAAGAGTTTCCTGCCTTGTGCAGGGTGTTGGATTATATGATCCTGGAAATCCCTTCCAATTCTATGATTCTGATTCTAAGTACCTGCAGACATCCTTGGGTACAACGTTGGGTAAATACCTGATTTTTGAAGATGGTCCTAATTTATCATTGTATCAAGAAATTTTCATTAACTTGTTAACTGCACCTTGCTGGCTTTGCCTGCTGTTTTTCACTTTGATCTGAGGTCATCTGTCATCCAATGCCAACCCACTGTCCCCTGGATCAACTGGATCTGTCTGATGTTCTAGCATTGGGAAGTTAAAGCATATGCTGAAATAGTTGTGGAAAACAGCATGGTCATATTTTCCCTCTTCTTCTTAAGATGCAATCTGCTTTCATTAATGCTTTAGTCAGGTTTTTTAACAATGTTTGAGAACAACAAATGCTTCATTTGGGGCTTGTAGAGCATTGGTAATTATTTGCATCTGTATTGCTTAATCAATGCTAATGACTGTTTTATATCACAGAGTATTTATACTTAAGCATAAAGACATTATCATCACCAACTGGAGGCAATTAGTCTTGTAACACCATTAATGGGGTTATTATTTCACAATGTTAATGATGTAGATTATCATGATTTAAGATAAGATGATGGGAACAATGTGCAATTAGCAGACAACTTTTCCATCTAAAACACAACACCCTGAGGTTATCATTGGGAAGAACTAAAACAAAAAGAGGTGACAAAAACTTTATTTTAAAATGCTTATCACATTCCTGTACAGAATGGTGCTATCTATGCATAAAGTTAGGGAAGGCACTGGCAAACCACCCCATATTGAGTCTGCCATGAAAACGCTAGAGGGCGTCACCCCAAGGGTCAGACATGACCCGGTGCTTGCACAGGGGATACCTTTACCTTTATGCATAAAGTATTATTTCATTAGTCTGGCTCTACCTTATATTTCATATAAAATAACAAATCAATTTAACAGGGAACAGGTGGATATCAGGCCAAATAGTCTCCCCTTAACTTGTGTCCTTCTCACCAAATGACATAAACATATACTCTTTCGCCAAGAAAATGGAATCCATGTAGATCAGCAAATAAATCCCATGCACATATCCCTTACCTGGATAGCCCAGGATGCACCAATCCTGCCAGATTTTGGAGGTTAAGTAGGGTTGGCCTTGGCTAGTATTTCACTGGGCAACCACCAAGGAATACCAGAGTCATGAGGCAGAGCCAGGCAACAGCAAACCACCTTTGTACATCTCTTATCATCAAAACTCTATGGGGTTGCTATAAGTCAGCTGTGCCTTGATGGCAGAAAACAACAACAATATATAATGATAATAGTATATATACATAATGGTAGGAAGAAGCTGCCATAGATTGCCAAACACTGCAGCATCACATTGGCTGTTTATGCACTGGGAACTTCACTGCCCCAGCTTCCATGCAGGAGCACAAATCAAGGGCAGATGAGGTGCACTGGGCCAAGTGCTCCCCCATGCGGGTTCAGGAAGAGGTGGGGCAACCTGCCATGACTAAAACTCCAGCCTGCAACCTGGCATGAAACCTCCAGTGTGTAAATGGTCATTCTGAGGATGGCCAGATTGTGACTGATTGAATTGTGCTATGCAGGAAGAACAGCGCTGTATGAAAATATGCATGCATTGTGCCATCTAGTGTCAGGTTGGATACTATGAAGCGGCATTCCAAACAGCCATGAAAGGATCCGTGAAATGAAGAGCAGTTCATCAAACCAAAATATTAGCTTTCCGTTCGCAAATGACAAACATGAAAAGAGCTGAAACAGAAGGTTTGAGGACATATAAAAATCAAGTGTTTCAAAGCTTTATCGATATGTGTCCTGTACAATCTTCAGTAATTTCTATGAAAGTTGTATTTTTCGAAACTGTTGTTTTCCCGTTGCATCACTAGCTATTATATTACGTAGCAGAATAAGCAATAAACTTAATAAATATTATTAAAAATAAAATTTGTATTCCGCATGAGGGTGTTGTAATTCACTGTCTATCCTATAAACAGGTTAGGCTATAATGATTAATACTGATTAATATGAATCAAATCTAGCTAGTCATTTCTCCTTTCTCTTCTAGATCACTGGGGTACAGCACAGTTGGTAAATGTCTAGTACAGTCAGATCCGTAATGACAATACGATCACCAAGGTGGATCAAGAACCCAGACAAACATAACAAAAAAGGAACACATTAGGCCAATTTTAACTAGACATGAACCTAGCTGGATAAAATAATTGAATGGAGGGAGTATGCAAACAACATAGGACTGAAATAATGACTGCAAGGGATTAATTTTTATTGAATTTATATATATATATATATATATATATATATATATATATATATATATATATATATATATAAAATCTGGTTTCACACTAATACCTTCATTTACAATAAATGCACAGATGGTAATTACCACAGAGCATTCCCCCCCCATAAAAAAAAAACCCTAGAGTTTTATGTTTGACACAGTGATGTCACTTCTGGGTATTCACTGAAAGTGATGTAATGTCTCCATCCCTGCCCCTCCTTCTTCCAGTGGGATGGCCAGCAACCCTAAGGTAAAGGTAAAGGTATCCCCTGTACAAGCACCGAGTCATGTCTGACTCTTGGGGTGACGCCCTCTAGCGTTTTCTTGGCAGACTCAATATGGGGTGGTTTGCCAGTGCCTTCCCCAGTCATTACCGTTTACCCCCCAGCAAGCTGGGTACTCATTTTACCGACCTCGGAAGGATGGAAGGCTGAGTCAACCTTGAGCCGGCTGCTGGGATTGAACTCCCAGCCTCATGGGCAAAGCTGTCAGGCGGCTGCCTTACCACTCTGCGCCACAAGAGGCTCTTAAACCAAACCAATTTTATTAGACATGTGCTTTATTTACATCCCGGGGGGGGGGGATGCTTATCAAATTTCCCATATATAGGGGCCTTAAATTAATGCCTAAATTATATATTTTTTTAAAGTTCTCTGCATCCGGAAAAGAATCAGCAAAGAAAAAATGTGCACCCAAGGTTTAGACAAAGGACGAAGAAGAAGACGACGACGACAATAAAGTAACAGGTTTTTAAGTATTCAAAAAAAAACTGACTCATTTTCTGGTGTCAGTCATAACATTCAGAAAACTCCATTTCAGCGCTCTGAGCAAAAAGAATTCTTTATATATACAATACAATACAAAAACCTTTAATGGCATTCACGATTCTTTATATATAATAATGCTAATATTGTTCTCAATCTCCTGTGGCTTTTTATTATTATGCATATATACCCTTTCCATCCTTTTGTGAACCCCCATACCCTTACTGGACTTTCTGTTAATACTTTATGAGTTTTCAATTTGCAAACAGGATGTTACAAGGGAAAATTCTCATTCAGGAATTTAAAAGGCTTTGGGGAAGAGATTTATAGTCGATGAGACAGAATCAACATGAGAAGTTATCCTTTTTTTATAAGAAAATAACTGAATTGTCAAAAATAATGATAGGAAATAAGTGGTAACAGAGACTAGGAAACAACACGGGCAGAAATAATGTTGTTATTCATTGCTTGCTCGCTCGCTCTCCTCTTTCTTGGCAGTACAATAGACTTACCTGAGGAAATCCTCAAGATGGTGTCAAAATTACCTGCTATATCTACATGTTTAAATCCATTTGCCATGCTTTAATGGGGTTCTTTTTGTTTATGAGACTTTTGATTGGTCTTGAACTTACCTTCAGCTAACCAAATTCCTTGTGTGCAAAAGAAGTTAGTTAACAAACAGGTTCAGCCTAACAAGGTTCTAGGAGTCATCTTTAGTCCCAAACAGCGATTGGCAGAACAGTGTTGGTCTTTTCTGCCTTAAGCAATTCAATTAAAAGCAAACTCCTGTGGCACCTTTAATACTAACAATCTGATTGTAGCATATATTTTAATCAGCTTGAACTGAAAGGCAATGCTATGATAAAATTATTTATCTTTATAGTGCCATAGAGCTCTTGGCTTTTGCTGCAATAGCTATGCCACAAAAATCTGATTCAGGGAAAGAATAAACACTATTATGGTTGACGGAGAACAATGGCTTTTGACAGGTTCTGAAACAGTTAAAATTCAATTTTAATTGCTCATAATACCAGATGGCAAAGATATAAATGATACAACCGCTATTTCAGAACAGTCATTTCCACTCTGTCAATTTAGATCTCATACTATGAAATAAATAACATTCCAGGAAGCTTTAAAAAAACATTTAAAAATCCTCAAAGTTAATTATAGTCCGGTGTTATCATTTTTGTCATAATCAGAAGGTTTTAAGTCTGATAAGGCTTGTAATATTCTAAACCTGAAATCTTATCCAAAGTCTATACTAATTTTATGACTACAAAACAGCCTGGGATTCAGTATGAGGCAGCATGTAAATTAGCATGGCTGACCAAGTGGAGGGTGGTCAGGGGTTCCATGCTAGGCAGCCTGGGGGACCACCAACTGAGGTTTGCACCCAAACTGCTAGGACAGGTTCCTTATCCCATGCTGTGCCAACCCTCCCGTGAGGAGGTAACAAAGCTGTGGCCTTGTTTATACCCAATGTTGGTGTGTTACATCTTAGTCCATCTCAAAATACCCTCTAGCAAGTCAACAGAAAGGTACAGTCCACAAGATATTGTTCTCAGAATGTTCTGGCAATTCTTCATAAAACACTGGATGCCTCTCAGAAGGTACCATGGACTTTTAGTGACATATTGACCATGACTTCCTCTGAAGTGTGTTACTCATTGTTTCTCACCAGTTCCTTTCCTTTCCTCTCAATGAACTGTGTGCACTACAAACATCAGCAAACATCACAGAGACCCATTATGCATGGGCCAGAATGCCTGAAATGGCAGTGACAGGGCTTCGGGGAAAATCCCCAATTATGCCTGACGTCGAGACCATCCAGGGCCCAGCCTGACCCAGGCCCTTGGAAGACCCACAGGGCACAGGCATGGACTAGCCCAACCGAGCCCTGCGTATTTCGGCCCGGCTCCTCCCTCGACCTACAGTGTCCCTGCAGGGACACTTCTCGCCCCTGCCAGCTCCGTGGAGCTCACAGGGGCGACACCCCACCATGGTGGGAGAGCAGTATCCTGCAGTGGGGCCCCCTGCCCCCAATCCCCCTGCAGCTGCTTCTACCGCTTAGCAGCGCTCCCGGCACTTCCAGCCTTGCGTTGCGTGCGTTGGGCTATTGCACCGGAACAGCCGGTGAAACTCCACCCGCGTGTATACAGGGGGCGGCGGCAGGGCTTTTGGCCCCACCACAACAGCACAACAGCAGTGCAGCATAGCTGCCACCATGCATAATTGGTCATAGAGATGATTTGTAACCCCTTGCACAAATTTGCGCCCGGATTTTTTTCTAAGCAATATTTCCTGTGATTTTCTGCACACATTTGTAATACATAGCAGACATAATAATTAAAATAACAGGCTTTACAATTCATGCACAATGGCTATACCAACTATGTATAATTGTAACAAATGTGGCAAGCTATCCAGATAAATAGACAGTAAAACAATTATTCACCCTGCCTTTAAAGATTCTTCCTGAGGCTGCAGAGAATCAAACAGATTAACATAACTTTCACACAAAAGTCATCTAGATCATCTAGACCCTATATCAATGCATTTTTGCATCATAGGGTAAAAACAGTAATTTCCTCTGATGTAACATCTGCTTACTAGCTGCTACATAATGGTGGGCTCCCAGAATCAGAGCCCAGCTTGGCCCAGAATCTCTGATGTATGTGGGGAAGGGAAACTGAAGAAGAGCTGTACTCTCCTTGCTTGTGTGTGTGTGTGTGTGTGTGAGAGAGAGAGAGAGCGAGAGACAGAGACAGAGACAAATTGGGGAATCCTCTATACATTTACTCATTTACTTCAGCCATGAAGGGGGAGGAGAGTAAACACCAAATAAAAGACTGCCCAGATTCCTATCACAAGTCTTGTTGTGTCCATGTTACCAATAACCATGTTTGATGTTATTCCTGACATTAAATTGGATTAAAGGATATGAATATGGCCCCCATAGTTCTTAAGAGAGTTTAGGAGCAGTGAGGGGTTACCCCACTGGGCAGGATTCCATCTCCCTCATTTGCTTGTTAGATAAAAGGATTATGGTAGAATTGTTATAGTGAGAACTAAGGTATACCTTGCAGGCCACATGCCAGCATGAATTCCCTTTCTAAAAAGTCAAGTACAGGGAACTCAGCTGGAGAAATGAAACAGATAATCTGGATTCAATTGAGTCTGCTCTTGTTTTTGAACTAAATCCCTTTGGTTATACAGGTAGCCGACCATGCAAAGGAAGAGAGATGGGGCAGTGTGATTGTGTAGATGCTGCCAAACCTCTTGATTGTGATTGTGTAGATGCTGCCAAACTTTCACCTGTTGGCGAAAGGAATTAGGGGCACCTAGTGGTTCCATCTTTACCTATCTTCATGGTTCCAGAAAGTGTTATAGAAGGACTTCTTCTCCATCCCATTATGTTCTAGCCTGTTGCAAGAATCCATCTTGTGTCCCGTGCTGCAGAGGAATAATTATCTGGAGATTTGAAGCTATGCATCATCAATCATACATTTTCAGGAGTAGGAACCATTTACTCTTATATATTTGCAACATATATATTTGCACAGTGTAAACCACCCTGAGCTGAAAGGGATGGCAGTATATAAATATAATATAATAAATAAATAAGGGTGCCATATAGAGGATGGATCAGAGTTGTTCTCTCTTGCCTCAGAGGGACGGACCAGAACCAATGGGATGAAATTAATTCAAAAGAAATTCCGTCTAAACATCAAGAAGTTCCTGACAGTTTCTCAGTGGAACAGGCTTCCTCGGGAGGTGGTAGGTTTTTCATCTTTGGAAATTTTTAAACAGAGGCTGGATAGCCATCTGATGGAGGCTGATTCTGTGAAGGCTGTGAAGGGTGGCAGGTTACAGTAGATGAGGATAGGAGTGTGAGTGTCCTGCATAGTACAGGGGGTTGGACTAGATAACCCATGAGGTCCCTTCCAACTCTATTATTCTATGATAATATGAAATGATTACACAAACGAGCAAACAAACATTTCTCCATTCCTTCCCTTTCCTGAATGAATTCCTTCAAAGCTGCTTTAAAGAACTATGTTAATGCAACCTTTTTTTCAATCTTTTGACTGTGGAGGCACATCTGAAATATTTTTAAGGCTTTCAATTACCATGGAAATAATGTCAGCTGGCCACACCCTATATGCAAATAAAAATAAAATAACAATATACTAATTATAATATGAAAAGGAATATCTAAAAAAGACCCCATCTCCTCACCCCACCACACTTTGCCTGCAACGCCCCATATGCAATGCAAAACAAAATTAAATTATGCCTCCTCCCCATCAGGACAGCTCCAGCATGCAGCAGAAGAACCACCGGGCTAATGTACTGCAGCCACAATGCTGCTGTGACAGTGGCTCCTGGCTCTGTATCTTAACTGAACAAGCTGCTTGACTTTTTGTGGCTCTGTGTGGCTGCTGTCTTGGAATCCCCCATGTCGTAGTACATCTAAGGGGACCTTGAGGTATACTCCTGTATGCTGGTTAAGAAGCCCTGAGTTAATTTCTTTAATTTTGCTAGTACACTGGGAAAAACCTACTACACCGAAGATGCTCATGGTAACAAAGTTTGATCAATGGGGATAGAATCCATGGAGGTTTTGCTAGAGCCAGTTTGGTGTAGTGGTTAAGAGTGTGGACTTCTAATCTGGCGAGCCAGGTTCAATTCTGCACTCCCCCACATGCCGCCAGCTAGGTGACATTGGGCTTGCCACGACGCAATTTACAAATCAGATAACTCATGAAACCAGGTAACTCATGTCCATTTATTTACATTAATTGTCAGAATTAACAAATTTTATTAAATCTATTTTAATATTTGGTTTATAGTACTAGTGGTATTAAAGAACCCCCTCCCCACCCCCCCTCCCAAAAATAGAATAAGTAAAGGCTAGTTCAGCCTGTTGAGCTGAGGTGTACCATTCCAAATTCGAGCATCCGATCCGATAAATAAATAATTTGTGAAGCTTGTTTTTTTGGCCAGGCCTGATTTATGTCATCATGCCAAAATTTATATTACTATTACTACTCAGTCAAGTTATCTCACAAGATTGTATTTAGGATAAATGACATGAGAAATACTTTGTACAATGGAAAGTCCTATTAAAAATGTGATTAATTTTGAGCACCATGTTTTCCACCAAGATTTTATGCAACAGAAAAGACAACTATTATATATGACATTTCTCATTTTTACTAAGCCTCTACAAGAAAAGCAGAAACTCTTCTGAATAAATAAATCATATGAAACAAAAATTGTACAAATCTTGTAATTTATTCACTGATGTTGACTCATTTGCATTCCTCATTTGGCAAGTCCTTGGGTGTGTGCTTGTCTCTGTTTACATGGAGTAAAGCATGTTTGTGAACCATGAATTCATTTGCATCTTGTTATGTGTGTTTGCAGCAATTACCTTAATGACTACTGTTCCCCAAAGGTTTGCTACAATTTCAGAAATTCCTAGAATTATTTGTAACTGGCTGTGCATGGTATCCATTTTTGTTTCTTCTGGACAAGACACAGTCTGCTCTGATGGATCTACAAAAAAAACTTTTTGGGACAAAAGTACACAACTGATAAAGTAAAGAGGTTAACAAAGGTTGAATGACACCCAGATAAAAATAGTTAAAAGACAGGCCCCCAAAAAGACAATATCAGAACACCACTAGTGGGCACACACAGCTCTCTATTCAAAACACTACAATGTATCATCAGAGACTTACAACATCTACTGGAAAACTGCAACAGTGTCTCCAAAGAATTGATTATTCAAAGAATTCCTCACTGCGAGCTAAGATTCTGTATCCAACAATATCAAATGGAACCATGATCAAGTGTTAGACCCCAGCAAGAGGCTTCTCCCTTTTAGTCCTTCCACTCTGAGGAATGCAATAGAGTCCGAGAGAGAGAGAAAGAGACAGAGAGAGATTCAAATGAGTAGCCGTGTTGGTCTGAAGTAGCACAATAAAATCAGAGTCCAGTAGCACCTTTAAGACCAACAAAGATTTATTCAAGGTGTGAGCTTTCGAGTGCAAGCACCCTTCGTCAGACTAAGAACTGACCATCATAACATTAGAAATATATAACCAAAAATTAATCTTGTTACATTAGTAAACTGTGCTTGGATGCTGTGACACAGCACGCCAAAGCTCACGCCTTGAATAAATCTTGTTGGTCTTAACCTTGGAGAGGAATGGGAAGGCGACTGTAAGCCGCTTTGAGCCTCCTTCGGGTAGGGAAAAGCGGTATATAAGAACCAACTCTTCTTCTTCTTCTTCTTCTTAAAGGTGCAACTGGACTCCGATTTTAGAGAGAGAGCTGTATCTGAAAAGAATCTGGAAACAGTTTTCTCTTTCCTGTGTTTTGCCAAGTATGTTGATACCCTTATATACTACTAACTTCATTCTTCTTATTTCTGAAGACTGAACATAGTACTTGCAACTATTTGTACTGCATTTCAGGTTCTACTTTACCCAGTTGTTCCACTTCACTATGCATTTCCAGGACTGTACTAGACCAAGGATGACCAAACTGTGGCTCTCCAGATGTCCATGGACTACAATTAACAACATGCCAACATGCTGCCTGGGGCTCATGGTAACTGTAGTCCACAGACATCTGGAGAGCCACAGTTTGATCATCCCTGGACTAGACAGACAGACTAAATATCTGTCTTCACGCACTTTGCTACAATGCTATAATTACATAGCATTATTCAATTGGTGATTATTTTAACAATCTCCAGGGCAGGGGAAGAAACAGCCACTAAAACAGGCAAGCTTCATGGGAGTCCAGGAGCTCACCAACCCACCCATCATTTTGGGGGCTGAGGCGATGTGCTCTGCTGCCCCTAAGGCTGGCAGGTGTAGAAAAGCCTCCAGCAGTGACAATCCCGGCATAATAAATATGGGGTTAACGTCTTCTCTTTCCCTTCCTTCCTCCTGCTAGGGGAATGACTAAAGTAATGGTTCAGATTTTTTGGAACCCCCAAACATATTCCCTCCAAATCCTGAACCAATACTGAGTTCTTTAGGAACTGGTTTAGTGACGAGTTAGATAAAAGCAATTTTTAGTTCTTAGAGCTATAACGCTATAAAACAAGAGCTTGCGCACAGTACAAAGAATAAATAATGTCAATGGTAAAAGCCTCCTGTCAGTATGACACTGTTGTCATACTGCATAAAAGTGCATATTTTATATATATATAAAAAACACTGTCATGCTGACAGAAGGCTTTTACCACTGGCATTACTTATACTTTCTTCCATTATGTTTGAATTTTAATCTGCAGAATATATGCAACAGCATTACCTATTAGTAATAATTTTTCAAAAACTTACTATGACTATCAGTGGCTGATTATGTAATATTCTCCAGTGCACTTTTGGAATATGATAAGTACAGCTTATAAGAGTTGTGCTAATATGCCTGTCTACAAAACCAAATCCAATAAAGATGTAAAAACAAAATGTAAGCCCATGAAATGTAGTGAGGTACTAAGATGCCAAATGTTTGTGCTTGTGATCTACTTCTTTTCATCTTCTCATTTAATGATACAAAACTGGCATTTTTTTATGGCACCGGTTGAAAACGCAACTTGTGTGGTTGTATAAATGATTCCCATTTTGCCATAGGATTTCTGCCTTATTCATTTTAAATATATCATTGTGTGAGACTTGTTTCTTTGGGAAGGTACAAAACAGCATGCAAATAAACAAACCAGCAAAAATCACAATGAGAAATATTAACAACAACGCCTTTATTGGCATAACGGAAGGAAAGAATAAACAGACATAAAATGCAGTACAAACATGGTGTGAACCAGGTTTGCAAAACAAAACAATTACAGACAATCATGTTTGGTTACAGCAATTGTAGCGTTCATCTGTTCCAAGTTGACAACTAAAATCTGGACTAAGATCAGTGCAATCACATGCATCTTAGCAGGGTCTTTCTCATTCAGTGCTATCCCAATGTAGTTTTTCCTGTCTAGATGAATAATGTTAGCCTTGCGGTTGAAGGCGGAGCCATGGCACTTGGATAGCTCGAATACTTCGAGCTCCTGTTCCACTGAGGGTCAATCGCTGCTGTGATTGACAGAATCGGGTTTTGGGTACGCTAACCCACCCATAAATCTTCTCAGGAATTCCTTGTGAATCTCTGGGGCCCCTCTGTTCCGCAGGGAAATTAATCTCCCACTGGAACGTAAGCTCAGTGTGCACAGGGTCCAGCAAGCGCCGTCCGCCATCTTAAAACCTTTTTTCCTTTTCCTCCTTTTTCAACTCTGCAATCTACAAAGCTTATTTTAATCTACAAAGCTAATTGGATACCTCCCAGCAAGACCTTCGACTCACCACAACTCCGGAGTGAAAACATCTGGCAGACATCAGATCAAGCCTACAAACAGTGAGTGGGGTTTCCCTCGGCACCCTCTTCCCTGGAATGAACTCTCGGCGTGGAGAGTTGCTCTCGCTAATCCAAACAAGCCAGAGTGACAGGAAGACTATTTATTACTACTGAGGGGGTGAAACTGCCAAATTCCAAGATATTGAGTCATTAATCAACGCAGAGATGCAAGTGCTTTCCCGCTTCTCCGTCTTTACTTTTCCCCCCGTTTCTGGCTCTGCTTGATGCCACCTCATTATGAGGCAGGCTAATTTTCTTTTCTAAGCAGAAGAAGGACTTAAATTAACTCAAACTAATAAGTAACAGCTCTTATTGCATCTGTTTTTGTCTTCGAAGATAAGAGAGATTAGAGCCATGAAATCTCGCGAGAACTAAGCCTTAGAGACATTCCTTTAATTCAAAACAGACTGTTGCTTTCGTTAGGACTCTGTAGGACCTCTACTGGTTATTTGCAAAATTGCAAATATATTTTGGAAACAACATATGCATAATTGATTAAGTCTAACAAAATTCCAAACCTGGAACATGTTTTCGTTTTAAAAATTTGCATATCTTCTAGAGAAACAAACACAAGACCTGAAAGAATCTATAAATGGCTCACTTAAAAATATGCTCATGGAGTTTAAAGGCATTAAGGAAGAAGTCTCTAACAGGAATGATGAACCAATAGTAGTGGCTGATGATAGCTCTAAACAAGGCGGAAAATTACCAGCAGAAGAGGAATCTGAAATTATGGAGATGGAAAAGGGGATGTCAGAGTCCTGCAGCTCAGATAAGGACACCCTACCTGAGAAGATATATAGCCACTCCAAAGCAACAATACACAAGAATCAATCAAAAGACATATGGATCAGCGGTGAAAGCAATCGATTGAAAGGAGCTTCATGGAAAAACATCTGTACTGATATTGGAGTCCAGGAGGTACAACTGCTTCAAGATTTATCGATGTATACTCCGAGGGAAAGACTACAACTGTACTTTCCCAGCCAAAGACCAATAGGACAGAACATTAGTCAACGGGAGCCACAAGACGTAATAAGCCTCGAAATGAGACCCCCTTAAGAAGCTTGGGGAATGGAAATGTAATACAGTGGTTGATCCTCTTTTACCTCCTATATGTAGCCATATAGGCAATATAACTAGTCAAGAAGTTAATCTGGGGTCTAAGATCTTCTAAGTAAGCTGAATTTGTATTAATAAACCTAATTTCGCAGTGTCTACCAGCCCAAAATCAAAGCATAACTAAAAGGAGACACCTAATGGAATGGGCTTACATTATAGTGTGGGGTTTTAGATTTCCTATGATAGCTGAATTTGAATTATCTAACATATCTCTGTAGTGACTTTCAGCCTAAATTTAAAGCATAACTAAAAGGAGGTTTCTAACTGAGGAGGTGTAAATATAACTAACGAAAAATTTATTCTACTAATTAATGAAGACTCCATTTTATTATTTTTGGTATTAACAATGTACACTTATATATATTTGTTTCTCTTCTTTCTGTACAACTAAGCAGGATTATTATTTTTTTTCCTTTTTCCCTTTCTCTAGTGGAAATGTGGAGGGCTCTAGGACTACGTTAAGTATAAACTGTTTATGATTGTTAAAAATATCAGAAACTATGCAAACAAATGTTGAAATGATGGTAACAAAGTAGACTTCTCTTTTTAAATGTGGTGTAAACGTGAAAAAGTCTATAAAAAGTCTATAAGCTTTGGGTAAAAGTCCATAATATTGTAGCCAGTCTTATAATCTTAAATGGAGAGAAGAGGGTTTTTAAGATTGAAACGGGGAACCAAAATGTTTTTCCACAGTGCTTCCTAACCCACATACAGAGCTTCTTCTTCTATGCGACGACGGCAGCAAAACTAGAATTGGCCAAGAAATGGAAAACGCAAGAACTACCCTCGACAGAAGACTGGGTGAATAAACTAGCTGATCTTGCCAAGAAAGCCAAACTGACACTAATAGTTAACGGAAGAATAGAAGAGGCCTTTCAAGAACAATGGGGCCCTTACCTGAACTATTTACAAAAGGGATTAAAATGGGGAACCAAGTGTATCAAATGAAGAGCATAGCTCTCCTTTTCTGTATTAACAATGTAGATTGCATGTATCTCACTGTCTTTAACTCTGGAAAATAAAATAAAAACTTTCTATAAAAAAAAATAATGTTAGCCTTGCATAAGGATACTCTCCAAGCTGGACGACAACTCTCAACATCTAAGATTAAATAATCCAGTGTATATGGAGTGGGGCACCTATGCAGGCACAACCATCAGGAAACAGGGATTTTATTAAATCTGCCTTTTATTAAATTGGTAGGAAAGATGTTCATTCTGGCTAGCTAAAAATTTTTTCATGAAAGTGAATTGTCTAATGCGCAAAGATAGGGATGCATTTCTCTATAGTCTGTTGTTATTCCCCAGTGCATTGGCGAACATGAACTAACTGAATCCGCAGCAATATTGATTTCTCATCATGTACAATCAGAAATGATAGATCTAATCCCATTGTTGCTATTTTCTGTTGGACTGATGCTGACCAGTTGGACACCAAGGGATCTTCCAGTAGATTAGAAACCAGACTCCCCTGGCGGATCTTAAAGTACAACCCAAGTCAGTACTTAAAAGTTTGCTATTGTTGCAATTACGTGCTGAGAAAGTTCTGCAACCAGGGTTTTATTGCCTGCACAATTAGGCACTCTGAGCAGTAACCACAAAAGAGAGGCTTGTAATTTTTAAAGATCCCCGTTTGCTACCTCAATCCACACTGGGGCCCCATAGAGGAGAAGAGGCAATATTTTGGATTCGAGCATTGGCATTGCAGCTGGTAGATTCTTATTACCTTTACAACGAAAGAATTTAGATAGCAGTACCAGCTGACTTTAGATTTTGTGACAGATTTCCTGTGCTCTGCCCAGTTGTTGTAGGAAAAGGTTATGCCCAGATATTTGAAATGGGGGGGGGGGGGTTCGCTGGATCTCACTTGATCCTATTTTCCATCTATATTTATGCCTCTTAGTAGCAAAAGCCATTATTTTGGATTTGTAAACATTTATTTGAAGTAAGTAGTTCTAGCAATAGTTAATGTAAGCATGATGGTATCTCTATAGACCTACTCTTGGGGCATTTACGCACATTGGTAAAAATAGTATTACACCAGCTAAATGACATAACACTAAATATAATTGCTACTCTCAGTCCCTCCTCACCTTTTTGATGTCTCGCTCTTCTCTGCCAACTTTTCACACTTCTCTCCGTCCACAAGTGCTGCTGGAAATGGTGGAAGAGAGCAACATGGTTTATACATGGCTGTCTTCCGCCTATCAATCAAGCCAGGCAGCAAATCCCTTTTCTTCATGCTTTAAAGGTCCTGCGATGCCCGCTAATTATTTTTAATGAATAATCATAGATGCATAGCGCTTTTTGAATTCTCCCCCATATGGAATCACAAGGCTTGATAATATACAAAATTAATCTTGTTCCCAATTTTGTTTTTTGTTTTGGGAGGGGGAGCTTTAGAGGGGCATGCTACAACGTTAGGAAAAAATTATTTCTGACATTGCCTACATGCTTGTCTGCCTATTCATTCATCTGGGAAGTTAAGCATTTTTAAAAATACATTCCTAGTGTAAGACTAGGCAGGTGCCTTTAGAGCCTCCATAACACCCCTCTGCTGGTTGCCTACTGTTTGCTCTTCATTAGCTAGCCCTTATGAAATCATCATTAGCTATCCATTAGCTAGCACTACATAGGTTGGGGATTCCACTTTTTCGGATTCACCATCTAGCGCTTTAAAATGGAGGATGTAGCCGGCTGGTTATTGCTCATATGCTGCATATTGCTATATAACAACTACGTAAGGTAAGCATTTCACTACATTTTAAGGGTGCAGAAATGCCCTTGTTTTTGATAGGATTACCATGTCATCAACATATAACAGCAGTAGTGTAGGCCTTTTCCCTAGGATCGGTGGGTATCCAATGACCACAGTCAGGACATTAAGGAGGTTACTTAAAAAGAGATTGAAAAGCTGTGGGGCTAACATGCATCCCTATTTTACCCCGATATTGATGTTTACTTAATTTATAAGTGCTCCTTCTGCTGTATACTTGATTTGACACGTATTTCCTTTGTGAAGTTGTTTTATTAAGAAGAGGATTCTTTGATCTATTTTTATAGAGTCAAGCTTCTCTCACAAATATTCCCTGGAATAAGGTTAAATGCTGATTTTATATCAATGAGTGCTGCAAAAAATTTCCCTTTTGCAAAAATAAATATATTTTTATCTTAAGGCAAGTATTGAACAATGATCTACAATTGAGTTCCCTTTGCTGAAACCAATCTGTTCAGGTCCCAGTATGTAATTTGCATCACTCTAAGTGGTCAATTTTGAGTCAAGACTTTGGCATATAGCTTACCTATGATTGACAGTAAACTAATGGAATGATAGTTCCCCAGATATAAGGTTTTCCTTTCTTAAAAATAGGGACAATTATGGCATTCAGCCAAGAATGTGGGATTGAGGTAGACTAATTGATTATTGGAAAAAAGGTTGGAAAGGGGGCAGCCCACCACTCAGGAAATTGTATTATTAGTTCTGGTGGTATTCCATCCAGATTCTATGCAAAGAAAGGTCTGAATTTCAACATGGACTTTACTTGTTTTCTGTAAATATATATGGAACATAGGTATGTTGGCAAATGGATCTGGTTTGGTTTGTATTACTTTGTACATATTATGATATTTTGTTAATAATGATGAAACTATTTATTTGTAGATTTTGGAGTGGCAATCATTGAGGAAGAATCAGAAAACAGGAGAAATGTACCTGGGACCCCGTTCTGATTGCCAAAAAGTTGAATGATTAATATACCTAATATATACTTAATAAGAGTGGATGAGAAACTCATTATTTGGCCTTTTGATTTTGTTTTTAGTATTCCATCCAGGCCTGGGGATTTTTGTGACTTCAGTGATTTTATCAACTCCAAAATTTCATTTGGGACAACCTCTGGCAAGTCAGGTAGGTTTGGGAATTAATTTACAGGTACCAACCACTCAGCAGACAGCCTGGAAAACAGATTCACAAAATGGTCTTCCCACTTATGAGCTGGGAATGGGTACATGATGGTGTTAGACCTGTTTCCTCTAAATGCATTAGCAATTGTTTTCCAAAATAGTCTAGCATCTGTGGAATTTAGTGCTTTCTGTACTGTCCCCCATTTTCTTTTATAGAATGTTTCCTTCTTGGCTTTAACTAAGGATGGATATTCATGTCTGATGTTCTTAAACTCCTCTAAAGCGGAGTGGTCATAGCCACCAGTTTGCAATCTCCTAAAGCATTTTCTCAGTGATTTCCTTGTGCATAAACACTCTTTATCATTCCAGGAAGATAAAGCTCTCTGTTTATTCCTCAGGGGTTTGCCTGATCATGCAAGATTTTAATAAGGGTATCATATAATTGTATACCCTCTACAGGGAAGCTAGAGCTGACCTTGTCTTTCAGTTCTAATAGTGTGGGGAGTTTAAAAGTGCTTCCATGTGGGAGGTCATGTTCTCAGTCAGTATACGTTTCCTATAGATTGAAACTATATGGAAATGACATTGTCACTATATCCTGAACAAGCCTTGAAGGAAATTGTGTGTGTGTGCGTGCATACACAGAGAAAGGGGGAGAGAGAGAGAGAGAGAGAGAGAGAGAGAGAGAGTTTAAATTGATGAAGATCAAATGAAGAAGTCAGACGGGGGGCGGGGGGGGAAGAGCTAAGAAATCAGTGTGAGTACTGAAGTCCCCAAAGACAAAGATGACTGAGAAGGAAAGATATAGGATAAAAATTGAAGTCATATTCATAGCTTTCCTCTGAGATCTTTCTTATTTAGAAACATAATTGTTGGAACTATGGTTGCTTAAACAGAACACACAGCTTCAGTACTAAAGTTTAGATTGTACACCACAGACGGCATACTGGGTTCCGCAGGGCCTGCAAGACAGAGCTCTTCTGCCAGGCATTTGGTTGAGGCCAGGCTGGAGACCAGGGCAGTAGGATTGGGTCCCTCCCTTCCTTTTCGTGATCAGTACCTCCTAGGCCGACATCACCTGGGATCATCTATCAAGGACATAGACTGTGAACAAAAGTGTGGAGCCTCCATGGGAGAAAACAGGGTATTGTTTTATGGCCACCATTGACTGTGTTGATTGTACCGATTGTACTGCCACAATTGTATTGGGTTTTTTAATGGGTTTTATATTTTTTATTGTGAACTCCCATGAGCTGGCCTGGCTGAGATTGGTGGTCTAGAAATCAAATAAACAAACAAACAAATAAATAAAGATCAGTGCCCCCCTACATGAGTGGCAGTAGCAATTTACATCAGCACCCTCGGTTCACCCTCTCCCTGCTAGTGTGTGTTTTTATGGGATTGTTAGATAGGGCGTATGTTTTTTCGCCACAGCTTTCTTTCTGTTTCTTTACAGGCTTTTATATTGTATTTAATGGATTTTTATGCCTGTTTTAATGGGTTTTATGGGGATTTTAGTCAAATATTGTAACCCGCCTTGAGCCCTCGGTGAGATAAGCCTTAAAAATACCCAAATTAATATTGATCTCAGTATTTTCAGGATTATTTGAGCTGAATCAAACAGCCCTATTCCCCATCTTTTGAAGTTAGGGCATCCCATTTGATCAAAGAAACAGGTTGTCCTAAGAAGAGAAATATGATATCTCTACATGCCTAGAAACTTTCAATGCAAATTTTAAAAATACATTATTATGGATTGATAAATACTCCTTCACTCTGAATACCAGTTCCTCCAAATGACACCTAGGAATACTGATCATTCTTTACCCCCCTCAAAAGCAAATCGTTGATTTATTCTAACTCCTCTCTTTTCTTACCATTGTATATCAGCTATTCAGTAATGCAAGTTGTAACTCAAATACATACTCGTCTTGTAGAGCTCAGCTGTCTGTGTTAGCTAAAGTCTAATCCTTGAATCACAAAGAGAAAAGACCAAGGTTTTTTTTAGCACTCTATCCTTGACCATTTAAGACCCTATCCTAGATTTAATTTTCACATGCTTCCCAAACACTACACTAATTCAATAGGCCAGAAAAATCAAAAGTGGACTATCATTTCACTGAGACACAAAGCATCAGGTGCTTTTGGCTTTCTCTGAAGAAATCAGCCAAATGGTCAGGGTCCTACATAATACAAACAATTAGCAAATGAGTCACACACAAACAAAAAAAAACTTTGGAGAATCTAACTGCACTGAAACAGTTAAAATAGGAATTTGGTCACTCTCAAGCCTCTTGTATCTACTGACTGAAGCATTGCTTGGGAAGATCATTAATCTTCCAAGGTGCTTTAATAGCTAAAGAAAATGTGCTGGTTTCTTGGTATTATATGTCTTGTATCTGGTTTTCCCTGTATAAAAAACCACGAGATAACCAAAGACCTTGGTATTATCCTGATGTTATTACTCAATATGACATCTATATGCTTTGGTCTCTTGGGCACTGTAAAAGTAGTTTTATGGTCAATTTTGTTGCCCAATAAATCAAGATATGACTGACTAACCCTTCTGAAGCTTTACTTTTTTTCTTGGTTAGTCTTGGTACTCCAGGCCATACTATATGTCTGTCTGCTAAAATATAAGCTTCCACAGCTTATGATAGATTTATTTAGGCCTAGGGCTTTTCTGGGAATTGCCACATCTCTTGATTTACAAGCATTAAAACTTTAGACTCAGCTTAATATTATTTTCATGAGCATTTGTTTCCAAAGAGAGAAAATACATCAAGCACAAGGATTGCCCCACATACCTATGATAGTTTTATCCTAACTAAAGAATACATTCTCTAAGATGTGATAGGTGGCTATATGTCACACTAAATGGGAAGTTATTTCTTTTCTGGCACACATTCTAGTTGTGTTAGATTCAGTTTTGTTAGTAATCTACTTTATTCACCGACCGATTGGCCTCTACATTCTAGTAACTAGTTCTTTCATTGCACCTGCCAGTGGGATGCCAGCTGCTGTGGAAGCTATCTGTTCAAACAATTTTGTACAGATGTACAGCTTAATTTCATACTCTCTTGCTTGGCCTTGCCCTAGCTGCTGAAATATTTTTCATAATGTTTTATTCCTGCCATCTCTCTGGAAATCAGCTCAACTCTTTAGAATGATATATCTGAAGAGTACATTTAACAGCAATTTGGCCAGCCTCCCCCCCCCGCCCATCATCAATGTAGAAAAAACAGGACAACTACAGACCAAATAGTAGCCTCACTCAGGACGCTTCCAAGGAATAGAAGAGATCCTAAATTAACGAAGGCCAAATAAATAAATCATCTATCATTAGAAGAACTGATTAAGAACTGTGCTCAAGGAGGCATAGGCCATGGAGCCCGTTTTTGGGGAGGCTTCGCATTGGCTGCAGGCTGAAATCTGAGTCAGAGCAAGTTGCTCTGCCTCTTCCTGCTCCCATACTGGGGAGCATTTGGCTTGGTGCACATTGTCTGCCCTGGATTTGTGCTCCTGCATGGGAGCCGGGCCACCGAAGTTCCCAGTGCAGAAACCATTTGAGAGCAGCTAAATATTAGTTAAAGAGGGAAAGGGGGATAAGCAGAATGTCAAATCAACATGATGGGAAATGTTGGAGATGTCATGAGGCTATTCATTCTTTTTACAAAATGTGGTGGCTCTGTGATAAAGTTAAAACAATTGGGTAAAAATATATAGTATGTTGGAAAAGATGTTAAAAATTAACCTTCCCATGTATTCTGAATTTATATTAGCAAACTTTCCTGCCTGCCAATCTATTGGCTCATGATAAGGATTTTCCCCCTATGCTATGACTGCGGTAAGATTAAGGTGCCCAAAAGTTCCATTTTTTTGCGGGACTCTCCCAAATTTCCAGAACTGATCTTGCATCCCGTGAAGTTTCACAAAAATACCGGGTGTGTCCTGCCCGTCGAAGACAGCATCGTGGGCAGGGGGGAGGCCCAGACGGCGGGCAGACACATGCAGGAGGTCACCTGAAGGGGCATGGGAAAGACCGCTCCGGCATCCGCCCTGCCTGGCCACAGGGCTGGTCCTCCCTTGGCCTCACCCAGGTGGGAGGGCGCTCGGCGGGTAGGCAGAGCCTGGCTGGAATGCAGGTGGGCTGGGCACAGCAGCGAGGATAACTGGCTTGGCCCGGCATGGCAGAGCGGCTCCGGAGAGTGACAACGGGGCGGTGGTAGAGCCCAGTCCAGGGGAGGGAGCTGGCAGGGGGCTGTGAGGGAGGCAGGAAGACCAGGCTGCCATCTCCGTGGAGCCGCAGAAGCCCCTGGGTCCTATCCCCCCTGGTCCCTTGCCCTACCTCGCCCACCCACCAGGCATGGAACTGCTTGCCATTCCGCCCTCTGGGCTGGCCTGAAGAAGGCAGCCTCCTGAAGGGGCAAGGGGAAAAGCTGCTCCAGAATCCACCCTACCTGGCCGCAGGGCTGGTCCTTCCTCGGCCTTGCACGGCTGGGCAGGTGCTGGGTTGGTGTTGGGTGGGTGGGCGGAGCCTGACTGGGGTGCAGGAGGGCTGGGAGCGGCGGCGAGGGTGACTGGCTGGGCCTGGCATTGCAGAGAGGCCCCGGAGAGTGACAGTGGGGCAGGGGTAGAGTCCTCTCTGCTGGAAGGGGCGAGTGGGGGGCTTCAAGGGAGGCGGGGAGGCCAGGCAGCCATCTCAGTACAGCCTGGAAGCCCTTGGGTCCCATCCCCCCTGGTCCCTTGCCCTGCCTCGCCCACCCGCCAGGCATGGACCTGCTTGCCATTCCGCCATCTGGGCTGGCCCCCTTCCGGGATGCTGTCCCGCTTTACTTTTTTTACAGTCTGGTCACCTTAGGCAAGATTGTTAATTGCTCAGGACTGGAAGCAACAAGATCCACCTGAAGTGACCCACTGGCTGAACTTAGCAAGATGGATAACTAACAAATTTAGTAAATATAAGACCTGGAAAAATTCCACCCCCGGACAATCTCCCTCGTAAAGCGGGTATTTTTTTTTATTTCATGCAACAACTGCAGCAAGGATGGTGCTTGCAAGAAGGTGGAGACAAGAAGATATACCAAAAATAACAGACTGGATAGAAAAGTTGAGAGAATTGACCAAAATGGCAAAGCTTACTAATCTAGTTAATGGAAGACCAGACTTGAAGAACATGTATTAACTAAATATGTATTAATATTTATCCAGATAGGTATAGGTATTAACAAATATGTTAGTAGGGTGAACTGACTTGTTATTGAACTGTAATCTTTTGTTCTTTCTTATTTCTATTATTCTATCTTTTAAATAAAATAAAGACTGGAGTTATCCAGCAATTTAAAAAAAGAGAGAGAAAAAGAGAAAAATTCCAGCACTGGCACTTTTATTTGATTATGTGAACAAGTAGTTCCACAATGTACTTTAATGTACTGTTAAGATGGAGACTATTAATGTAAGACTCAAGTATATTCTTTCCTGCTTTATCTTTCTATTAGTAATGAAAACCTAATAAAATATACATTTGAAAAAAGGAAAAGGGGGTGGAAAAAAGAGAACCTGCTGAAGTCCCTGAGAATTCATGGAATGTTTTGAGGGAGAATTTATCTGACACAGTGGGGGTTCTATATTATCTCTCATTCCATGATTCTTTTTAGCCATCCTTTCCCCCCCCCCCACGTCCCCTGCCCCCAGCTTGTGCTTTTAAAATCCATTCCGCTTTGCAGTTTAACATAACTATAGCCATTTCTCATAAAAAGGAGAAAGATATTTGTATTGTCAATTCAAATGTAATGACTTTCATTTTCTTTCAAAAATATTGTTACCTACCGTCAGCTTTTGGACAGGGCAGGTGACAGACTGAAGGGTGGATAAAGAGCTATTTACAACATCTCTCCATAATCTTATGAAATACTGTATTTTGAGCACACTTTTTCCCCAGAATTTAATCACATAAAGATAAATATTTATCATCAAGCATCTCAGATTTTTAAAATCTTCCGCTCTTAGTAGCTCATGAAAAAAGAAATATCACTCAACCTATCACTGATTCTTAAGACCCTAACTACTGAATGGTTCAGCTGTCATCTTTAACTGGACAGCCTCACCCAATAAGCTGGAAACTTCTGGCCTCATCCTGTCAGATGATAGGATCTATCTTAAGTATTGTCAAGCTCTAATAAATTCATTGACACAGAGTTTAAGATAATCTTAACTTGTCATTTGAATACAATGAGAGTAAAATTAGTTTAACCTTGCTATGTTTATTCAGAAGGCTTCTGGGTCATATTCATCTAACTTATTTGTCACTTAGATTATCATATGTCCTTCACAGAAAGGTAGTTCAGTCTTAGATATGTTTTCTATTTTCATAGCAAAGGCCACTGCTTTCAAATTTTACGTATCTAGTGGTTCAATTACCTATCTGGCTGTTTTCCTATTTCTGGTGTATTTTTTAAAAAAAACCACAATTGTTTAAGGTTTTTAAAAATGTTACCTATGCCACATGGTGGGGGCTTCCGGGAGTTGGCAACAGGGCCATTTGCCCTGTCACTTCCTGTGGGAAACATGGGAAACAATTTTCAGCAGCAGACCCTGTCCACCCTGGATTTCTACCTCCATGTGAGGCAGCCGGGGTGGAAAGGCTCTGTCATTGGGGGGGGGGGGGGGCGGTGTTTTTTAAATTTTTCACAAAGGCCGGATTGCGTAACAATGCAATTCTACCTTCATGAATTTTTTTTTAAATGCCCCAGCCAGCTTTGTGCCACTGTGAAGAGCTGTGAAGCTGACTAGAGCATTTTCTGTCCCTTCTGGAGTGCCACAGAAGAGGAAGCATCCAGGCCTAGAAGGCCCAACTCTTCCCCTTCCACACAGACCTGTGCTGGGATAGGCCCTATTGGCCATCGGAGGAAAAAGGGAATGAAGAAATATCCACATTCTCTTAATGCAGAGCAATGGAAGACCTAAAGCATGCCAGAGGTGGGGTGGCACCAATGTCATGTGGAAGCAGGGATTAGCCCTGCTGCCAGACAAGCACCAACCCAGCTTTTTCTCCTCATATGAATAAAGTACTCAATAGTTTTTTTGCTCCCCCATGCTTCCCCACACAGAACTCTTTCCATCCCAATTAAGCTCCCCCCCAAAAAAGGGGGGACACATATGTACAAAGGAGATTATGGTGAGGGACCACAGACCACAGATCCATGTTCCATGATGAATTATATCTGCAAACAGGTTCTGTGCATTTAGTGCTTCCACCAATCCAGCAGCAGGAATGCTGTGTATTGAGTAGGTGGGTTCAGCAGACACATTTCTTCGAAAACACAGCTCTTTTTTGAATCCAAAGGCCAACCAACAAGGAACAAGGGAAATACCGCAAACTTATATACAGTTTGGCAAACCCACCAAAGAACCTGATTGGTCATTAATGGACACAGTTAATTGGTCCATAAAATATCTCAATTCGAATCTTTGATTGGATGTTTTACAATCCCTCATTTGCATGGTGGTCTGAATTAGCAAAACTTGAAACACATGCATAATACCATGCAACATCTTCTTTCATGAGAAAAGTTACAAGAAACAATCAGATCTTTGGAAGTAAGAGAAGTAAAGGCTACTTGTTCCTCTTCCACAAAATGTCAATGCTCTGTAAGGTACTTGCAACTTGTTGGGGTCAAGCAGATGGCCTTTTGTGCCATTTCAACTTTTCTATCTTTGGTTCACATCTTATTAATTCAACTGCAGGTTAATTTTTTTAGTCTATCTCTATACACTGCTTGAACATACCATAGTTCATCAACTGCCTTCTCTAATAAAGGAAATGGCCTTTTCACATGCCCCTTAAAATGTATGTTCAGTTATTCAAAAATTATTTCACTGGTGTATTAAATGATGCCTGAATAATTTGGCGATGTGTTCTTCAGACAAACTCACCATATGCTATCCTGATCTCTCATACAGAGAGCATCATTTTTATCTTTGTTCACTGCTTTCATCATATAGTAGTATCATTAAGAGCAATCAGTTTTAAAAATACATCAAAGAAAGACAGTATAAACAGGCATTTCTGGCAGATTTTTCACATAGCCTAGCTCAGTTTGGCCTCCATAATTATCTTGGCACACTAAAATTTTGATTCCAAAGATGTGGTGTTTACATAACACTACCACCTTTGCTTCTAAAAGATAGTATATATGTGAATATACACATATATTCTGTGAATCATCATACTTATCTTAACTACAGGTTGTGCTAAGAAAATGGTAGGCCATTCCATATTCCACAGCAGGAAAACTAGCATAGCAGAGTATTCTAGATCCTAGTGTGAAACTCAGCACCAAAACATCACATTGGCTTGCTGGCCTCTTTGTGCTCTTTTCCTTTCTCAAAAGGAGATGATAAATATTGTGGGATCCTCCCACTCTGATAAAGCTGGGTATATGGGCAGGAGTGGGAGGGTATAATCAGCACATTTCTAAGTCCCCATGTAGAAGGAACTAATCATAATTGTGCTACAGGAAGGGCATACAGAGACAGTGACCAGAGAGAGGCAGTTTACAAGTCAAATAGACAGACAGACAGACAGACAGACATTTAATATGGCTTCCTTATTAGGGACTAGAATAATAGAATAACAGAGTTGGAAGGGAACTCCTGGGTCATCTAGTCCAACTCCCCGCACAATGCTGGACACTCACAACTAAGGTTGGGCACTTTGGCATCTGAAGCAGCCATTCCTGACCAAAGCAGCCAGCACGGCGCTGCACAGAGGGGAGGGGAGGTGTGGGCGCCGGTGTGCCGGTTGGCACACATACCAGTGTTCTTTTTTTTTGCAGCCCCATAATGCTGGATGTATGTCGAGATTTGATTTACTATTTGAACAGAACTCAGGTTTTCAGAATAGACCCAAAGCTATTAATTACCTATTTAGAACCCAGAGCAGGTTACATATTTTAGCCCAATCCATCTCTAAGTGGATTATCTCCTGTATCCAGATCTGCTGCAAAAACACATGACTTTACCCCTTGCTGCTCAATCCTCAAGTCAACTTGAGAACACATGACTTCAGTGTTTTTTTCCATTGTCTTTCCAGTGATGCAGTTTGTAAGTAGCAACCTGGCCCTGTTCTTGCACATTTACAAGGAACTGTGTTGCACGGGTGTTACAGAAATGTGCAAACATATGTTGTTGTTTTTCCCGTCAACACTGCAGTTACCCAAGAAAAAGGAAGAGTACAGACATTGATAGGAATAAGAAGATGCATAGGAAATTGGCTTTAGTCCCTCTCTGATACCTGATGGAAACAAAAGGAGGAAGGGAGCAAGAGACAGGAATGACTGGAAATTGGCTAAGAAGGGGGAGCTCACCACCTCCTTAGGCAGCCTATTCCACTGCTGAACTACTCTGACTGTGAAAATTTTTTTCCTGATATCTAGCCTGTATCGTTGTACTTGTAGTTTAAACCCATTACTAAGTGTCCTTTCTTCTGCAGCCAACGGAAACAGCATCCTGCCCTCCTCCAAGTGACAACCTTTCAAATACTTAAAGAGGGCTATCATGTCCCCTCTCAACCTCCTTTTCTCCAGACTGAATATTCCCAAGTCCCTCAACCTCTCTTCATAGGGCTTGGTCCCTTGGCCCCAGATCATCCTCGTCGCTCTCCTCTGTACCCTTTCAATTTTATCTACGTCCTTCTTGAAGTGAGGCCTCCAGAACTGCACACAGTACTCCAAGTGTGGTCTGACCAGTGCCATATACAATGGGACTATGACATCTTGTGATTTTGATGTGATGCCCCTGTTGATACAGCCCAAAATGGCATTTGCCTTTTTTACCGCTGCATCACACTGCCTGATCATGTTTAGTTTACAATCCACAAGTACCCCAAGGTCTCGTTCACACACAGTGTTACCTAGAAGCGTATCTCCCATCCAGTAGGCATGATTTTCATTTTTCTGACCCAGATGCAGAACTTTACACTTATCTTTACAGAACTTTACACTTATTTACACTTAGAAAGATAATGCCTTGTTACAGAAGATCTCACTGGCACTTCCTGAAGGATATTTGTATTTCTGCATGCCTTGTGGGCTCCTTAGTTATTTCAGGGTCTTCAGATATTTCTCAGTCTCTCTGTTGTCTTTCTTCTCCACACAGCTCCTTAAACCATTTGGTTTCCTCTACTGACAAGCTCTAAAGTTTCACACATTCCAGAAAGCTGAAGTTATTACTGACTCTGAGATGCAGGCCAGTTCCTTTTCTCCTTTTTATCACAAGATTTTGAAGCATGGTCTTCAGTCTATGGCTGGCACCAGGCAGGGGCGAGAGAGGACATGGGGCCATCATCAGGGTAATGTCACATCTGGGAAAAACCCAGACATGATGTCATGGTGCTCTAGTTATTTCTGGAAACGCAAGAGTTTCTGGTGATAACTAGAGCAGCATAGCACACCATGGAGTTTTGGAGATTCCTAGAATGATATCACTTTACTTGCAAGTTTTTGATGGAATGGACATCACACCATCATACTGAGGAAGGTATTAAAATACTGTGTCCCCCTGCTGGCTGAGTGACAGAGCGGTGGCAGAAATGTCCTTCCATAGCAGGATACCTTGCAATCCTGTCTTGAACTCTGAATCCTGTTTCTCCTGATAAAAAAGAAGAATTAACCTACTTTTGGCTATATTTCCAACACTGGACAGAACGTAAAATTATTTTAAATTTCATGGAATAATTGTGGAAATAAGCAGCCTGCAATGCACGTAGTAGATTTTTTTGTAGAAAGATAAAGGGTTTAGCATAAGAAAGGATGTCTAAAATATTCCAGTACCCAATACATTCTACCAAAAAAAGGTAAGCTATTTTAGGCTTTCCTGTTTAATGTTTCAATCTTATTAACACCAGGTTAACTAGCAGGACTGGCTCTAATAATTTTTTGCAAGCACATCATCCAAAGTGTGAAATTATGAATTGTCTATCATGGTTTCAAGTCAGGCCTTGAATAAAAGAGATAAGTTCAGAGCTAATTTCCATGCAGAATATGTGCTTTCCCTATTAATCCACTGTCAGTATTAATAATCCGACATCAACTTGATAAATATTATACCTTACGGAGTACCTAGTAAATTCCTGTATGGGGTGTTTGTTAGGGAGACTGTGACATATATTTGATATAACTGGTGGATTACATTTTTTATAGTTATTATTTTGCATTATCTGGTTAATCAACAATCAAAACCAATATATCAAACAATGAAAATTGAACTCAAACCAGTGCCGACAGCCTGAGATTCCCAATTCAGTTGCCTAAAGGCAGGGCCAACCTTGGCCTAGAACAGGAATTCAATCGTTATTAGTATACTATTAATGTATTACAGTTTTGCAGTGAGATTGTTATATGTTAGTAATGAAATATGATTTTTTTGCACAGTCAAGCCAATCAAGCAGTATAATATGACCACGTGACTAGGTGTGCTTGCCATGTAGTTAAATTTGCTAGCTTAGCTTCAGGATGAGGAAACATGATATATCCAGATCAAACCTGCATGATTAATGTAACATCAAAATGGATGGAAAGTCACAGCAAGACTTTCAGCTGCTAAATAAATAAATCATTAAAGAAGGCAAGGTTGTACTGCGTGGGTAGTCAAAATCACAGTATTGCATTGCCTTCTATTTTTTGATAATGAGTTATTAATCCTTAGTTTAGCAATACAATTGTATCCTGCATGGCCCTTTTCATAAAAGAGCACATAAGATATTTTGTATTCCATCAGAGAAGAAAGAACATCAGTAAACAGTCCATGATCAAAGAAATCCTAATTCAAAGATGGTAACTCTCTTTGTGACTTTCTCTTCCGTATTATCATGAATGAACTCGATCTCACATGATACAACATTATCAGCAGGAAGAATAATAGAGTAAATCTGGAGAAGTAACTGACTCAGCTTTCCAATGGAAATCTGTCAGAGGATTGATATTATTTGTTTCCTTGAAAAATTGAAACTGTGCAGTGATTTAAAATATATAGCTGAAATATTGTCACTGTGCACAAAAAGCTGAGTGGATGGCACAGTCCCATGGAAATAGATCATTTCAGGAATTTGAAAAGTGCTTTCATTCCCATATTCCATGGCTGAGAAACCGGGGGAGGGGGGCAGTTCACTCTGTGTTCGAAGACAGTTAACTTGCTGGATGTGTTGCCTGAACAAACATAAGGAAGCAATTTACAGTGACAAAGCACTACATATACATTTGTACTTGCAAAATGTAGGAAAGGGAAATGAAAAGAGGCTTCTCCATGAGTCTGAACACAGCAGATGCTTCTATTTGCATTGCTTTCTGCTCTGAAAGTGGCTAAATTGATTCTTTTTGAATGCCTGGACCCACCAGAGCAGTCTTCCATGTTCAAAATTATAATTAAATACCAATTATATCAAGTGACGACTGGTGGCATGAAACAGGTTACACAACTGAAGATCACTTTGTGTCTCACAAACATTTTCACTGTCAAGTACCAATGGTTTACATCATCCTTGTCCCTTCCATTTTATCCTCATATCAGTCCTGTGAAGTAGGTTAGGCTGAGAGTGTGTGATTGGCCTAACATTACCCAGCAAATTCTCATGGCAGACTTCGGGTCTGAACCTATAATCCTTATGTTGTTACACTGTTATTGGATATCTCATGCTATCTAAATGAATTGTTTTCTATTTCTTTTACTGCTTCATCTTCTTCCTTTATAACCCACTTTCTAGGATTATTATATGTCATTTCTTGGGCAGGTTTGGTTTGTTTATATCCTTTCAAGTTTTTGATATTTTTGTGTTATGCCACTGTTTATGAGATATCTTAGGTTAAATGAATGAATGGTTTTAATTTGCTTTTAGCCTCAGTGAGAAAAGTAGTCTATAAATTATATGCAATAAAGATCCTGGAGTGGGGAGGGGGTGGGACTGGCTGCCTGCCTGCCTGCCTGACCTGGCCGGGACTTTACCAGGGGCGGCAAGCCCTCTGCGCTCTGGCAGGGGTGGGGAGGGGGAGGGGACTGCCTGCCTGCACCCAGCCTACTCTAGAGGAGCCCACATACACTCCTCGCTTGCTGCCCGGGCACAGGCTTCCCTCAGTGCTGGGGGGGGGGCTGCCGGCCTCCCTCCCTTCCTTTTTTCTTCCCTTTCTTAATCACCTCCTTCCTTCCATCCATCCCTTCTTTTCTCCCCTCCTTCCTTCTTCCCTTCCTCCCCTCATCCTTCCTTCCTTCCCTCTCTCTCTCTCTCTCTCTCTCTCTCCCCTCCATCCTCCCTCCATCCCTCCCTTCCTTCCTACAAACCCACCACTTTAAGGCATTATCCTCCACACCAAAGCAGCATACATCTCCATTTTTCTTAACAACACCCCTGTGAGGTAGGTTAGACTGAGAGAGTGTGACTGGCCCAAGGTCACCCAATGAGAATCCATGTCACAAGTGGGGACTTGAATCTGGGTCCAGCACACTTAGCCACTACACCACACTGTACAGGCCAATATGAAAAACCTCTGCCTGAGACTCTGGAGATTTGCTGCCTATCAGGGTAGACAGTATTGGCTCTGATGGACCGGTGGTCTGATTCATTATAAGTCAGCTCTATGTATTCATGTACAATTGGCTCATGATGTTTAGATTGTTTTTGTTGCTCCATATAGACCAAATTTTTAATCAAGACCCCCCCACCCCCACGACCCCATCAATGCTGTCCCCAATGTTAAAATCTGGTCACCTTACACTAAATGGCACTGGCTCGCTATAGTTATTTTCAGTACAAAACTGAACTGTTTTTCACTATTTCAATGAAAATAATTTCAAGGTAAAGACCAAGAGACGTTCTGCATTCATCGAGAATTACAGCCAATAACAGTTTTCATGAGTATTGAAGTTGTGAGTAATGCTGAGTCTTTCTGTAAGCAGCTCTGCAAAAATTTCCCAAGACCCTTCAGACCCCAGTCTATCTGGCTCTATCCAGAAGTTCTTAACCAACAAGGACATTTCTTGCTACTGGCTATTATTTATGAAGTGGAGAGAGTTGGCTAAGAGAAAAAATTTCCACTCCATTCCAAGCGCATCCAATGAAACTGATAGGAAGTAGTTTCGGGGCAGACAAAAGAAAGATCTTACAGAGACCGATTATGCAGGGGCATAATAAAACTCTGAATCCTAGAACCAGAGGCAACATCACTGGAAGGCCTCAGCCTCTATGCCCTTTGTTTTGGCCCTCCAGAGGAACTAGATAGCGACTGTGTGAGACAGGATGCTAGACTTGATGGATCATTAGTCCATTGCTCTAATAAATCAGGAATCTTTTACGTTCTTCTCAAAGAACTTGATTTGTTACCTATAGAATAAACTGGTTACATTCAGACCATTAAGAACAATTTTCTTAAGCTTGTTTTTAAAAATGTAGCTGCTTTGGGTCTCACTGCATAGTTTAGAGCAGGGGTAGTCAACCTGTGGTCCTCCAGATGTTCATGGACTACAATTCCCATGAGCCCCTGCCAGCATTTGGCAGGGGATCATGGGAATTGTAGTCCATGAACTTCTGGAGGACCACAGGTTGATTACCCCTAGTTAAGAGGATACAAAAGGACAGCAGTCTCCACAGGACAAAAATATCATGTGCACACATCATGCTGGCAGGGGCAGAACAGAGGACTTGACAGTTTGTGATTTTAAAAGTTTGAGAAATCAGAGTTCTACATAAACGTGTTGAGAGAAGATTCCTGGAAATACATTTCTGCTGCCTTTCTACCCAATTTCAAAGTCCACTCAGTATAGTATCATCAATATCTGAAGAGATCCAACTCTATTTCTCCTTTGCAGAGTTGGATGAATGTTAATAGAAGTTCTGGGTAAGTGCTTGGAATGATATGGATATCAGATTTATTTAATTTTTTGCCATTTTAATCTTTCAATAAAATTGTGACCTATCTTGAGCATTCTATGGGTAGAGGCATTTAAAAAAAACATAAGTGAACAATTTGCTATTTCACTTGACTAGGAGAAGCGCAACAGTTAATATACCTGCTTCAGGAGAGGAGAGCCAGAGAAGTGACAGGGAAGCTACAGGTTACCAGTTGTGAACTCAGCCAAACACAGTTGTGGCAGGGTAGAGCTGCCTCATGAAGACATGTGTTGACAAACATCAGGACTGTATTTGTGACTAACTGAATAACAGGATATTTTAGCTTTTTTGTGTTCTGTGGAAAGTGCGAAGCATTCCAACGAGGGCTTTTATGTAGACGAATTTTTTCCACACCCATGCTGTTCGATTGCTAACTGTACTAGACTGATCATGGTGCTGAATAAATGTGTCTCTTTAAAAAAAAAACAGTTTATCTACCTGCTTCATTTATATGAGGGACGGATTCAGTTATTTTGACATAGACTTGTAATTATTTCCGTTTTCAAAGAAGTACGGGTACAAATCTACCTATGGACTTTTGCGGGAAGGAAAGCATCACAGTACAGTTTGATCTCATCAGATCTCGGCAGTTAAGCAGGGTCAGTACTTGGAAGGGAGATGACCAAGGAAGACTCTGCAGAGGGGAAGGCCATGGCAAACTACCTCTGCTTCTCACTCTCCTGGGAAGCCCCTTGCTGAGATCTCCGTAAGTTGTTGCAACTTGAAGGCACAAACATGTATAAGTATGGGATTCTGAAAATGCATAACAGCCAAGAAGCTGGCGCAAACTTGTTCATATTTAGTAGTGAAAATTATTGATATTGTTCATGCTTCTCCTGCTAGCCGGGCCTAAGGCTGCACTTTAGCTGGAGCAGAGTAATTCTCTATTTACATTATTTCAGCTAAAGAGAATCTGCAGGAGCAGGCTGTTAGTTACAGTGCAGGAACAGGCAAGCATTCTTTTGTTCTGGTTGAACAAGCGCAAGATTAAAACATTTTCTCAAACTGCTTGAAGCTTTTTTGTCTAAGAGCTGCTTTCCACAGAGGCAGGTCACCTTATAAATTATACTGGCAGCTTTAGAGCACTCCTGAAACCTGGTGTTAAATTGGCACACAGTGATGGAGCTCCTAAAACATTTTTCTGTTAAAGTGACAAAAACAGAACTCACATTATATATCATGGCATCGATCAAACAAACTGCCAGTATTAGGAACAGTCTTCCTGACTTTAAGACATTAAAAGTTCAACAGAACAACATTATCACTTGACAAGGTGAACCTGTATTATAAAACACTGAGTAGATCCTTGAGCTGAGGGGTGGGGGACTTTGAATTATTAGGTAGGTGGCAATGATGATGATTACTCTGTTCAGGTGTTTCCGAAATACCATCTTGGAGGTTTGTTCTTTGGGACGTATTGCTTCAGTAACAGCATGTATAAATGTGTTAAGAATTCCCTTAATACACAACCAAAGGGGGCTCTCACAAACATAGCAACAGCAATAAAATCAATAGGATATGTTATAATAACAGAAAGAAGTTGGGTTTTTTTTGGGTTTTTTTGTTCTTGTTTTTGATAAATCTATTTATGCTGGACTACACGGACCACTGGTCTGATCCAGTAGGGCAGGGGTAGTCAACCTGTGGTCCTCCAGATGTTCATGGACTGCAATTCCCATGAGCCCCTGCTAGAGGGGCTCATGGGAATTGTAGTCCATGAACATCTGGAGGACCACAGGTTGACTACCCCTGCAGTAGGGCTCTTCTTATGTATGTTACCATATCTTCCTAGCATTTTTAGAGATCTGAATATGTAAGGCACAGCACTGACTACTGGCTTATATGAATGGTCCTAAAAGCAACAAGTAGAAATATGTGTTGCTGCCCTGGAGACTCAGGGGTTTTCCCTCCTTTTATACTCTGCTTTTCACTGCCCGAAGGAGTCTCAAAACGGCCTTTCATTCCTCTCCCCACAACACATTGTGAGGTAGGTGAGGCTGAGAAAGCCCTGAGGGAAACTGCTCTTTGTGAAAAGTATGGCTCCCTTTCCCCCTAGAAGGGGGGAACTCTTCCCTCTGTGTGTGCATATGTGGCTGTAAGCAGCAAAGTCGTCCTTCCCTCATAGGCATGATTTTCACTTTTTCTTGTCCTGGCTGAGACCCTAGCTATTTGTTTTTGCCACCTTCAGAGTTCACTTTCAGTGACCCCAGTGTTCCTTGGTGCTAAATATACAACAGATAATGATACCCTGAGATGGTCACTCCTTTGATTGATTCAAAAGAGGTTGACATATTTATTATTTTTTTGAGAATACACGAATAAAAATATTCCCATACATCATGAATACAATAGCATAAAGTGTATGCTACCTTCCCAGGGCCAGGAAACAAACGGGACCTGGATACTGGAATTCCCAGAATTTCAAATGCTGCAACGGATGGCCAAATATGAATTGAAATTACAATGTTATATTGGGGTGTGAATATGTATATGTATATGTATATGTATATCTATATGTATATCTATATGTATATCTATATGTATATCTATATCTATATATTCAGATCAGATATATCCAAATGCACATCCCTAGCACTGATCTGCACATTAAAACATTCAAGCTAGTGAGAGTCAATATCATTGGTGTTAACACACAATATTCTCCATCAAGGGAAAAGTTTAGCAGATGTAGATAACTTAAAATAGTTTTAATTTCTGTAGAAAGTTTAAATCATCTTCAATAAATTTTATACCAATACATCAGTTCCGACTAAATGTCCTAGAAATAGCTTTATATCATTTTGTTGTTGTTGTTAGGTGCGAAGTCGTGTCCGACCCATCGCGACCCCATGGACAATGATCCTCCAGGCCTTCCTGTCCTCTACCATTCCCCGGAGTCCATTTAAGTTTGCACCTACTGCTTCAGTGACTCTATCCAGCGCTTTCTATCATAAGCATGACAATAACTGATATTAGTTCTGTACTGTATAGACTACTCTATTTAGCTTTACTTTGGCATCCTTTTTGTGGATTTTACATTGATCCCTCAAAGCAAAAAGCAAATTGGTGATATAGCTGTTGTTGACATATTGAGGTGTTTCAGCCAATACAGTGGTTGGTTGGTCCCCAATGAACTGTTTCATACTGGAGTTCATTAATCTTGCTCCATGAAAACACAGTGAAACACAGAAAATAAAACCACCAAGTTTGAATATATTCTTCACACTAGAATGTGAAAGAATACTGAGAAAATGCTAAGGAAAATGCTCTTTTTAATATAATGTGGCTTAGTTCTCACAGATTAGCTCTGTTGTATGGAACTTTTTTTTTTACTGATAGTTGACTATCATTAGAAGAAAGATTATCCTTTGATAGCCACCACCTCATTCTTCAATGTGAACTAGAAGTACACAGGAATGACAAAAAGTAGTTTATGATCAAGACCATCTGCCAACCAACAAAAAGAAGCCCTCAAGTGTGTGATAAATATTAGGAGGATACTACCAATAAGCATCCAGGTGGACAAGATATAGTAAATTGCCCTTTAAAGTACAATTTGAGCATATGATAGGAGTTCATGTTAGAATTCCCATGTCAGTAACTGAGCACATGTTTGCTGAAAATAGAAAGGGGAAATTTTCAAGTGTGTCCTTAGCATTACCGCGTTGCCCTTCAGCACCACTTTTAGAAATAAGAAAAAGATATAAACTATGGCTAAAAAAGTGATAATCTTTTATCCTTGCTTTCCAGTCTTCTAGCTCAAGAATCCTTTCTCCATGTTCACAAATCCCATCAAATGGAAGGAGAGGAGCATGTTTCCTAGTTCAGTGACATGGATGCCCTCCAAAGCCATTACACATATCATTCCCTTTTTGAAAAAGCCCCATATGTTCTTCCATCTTGACACCACTTTTAACGTCCAAAGAAGCCCCCAAGTGCAGTTAACAGCAGGCATACAGCCACTCTGGTTGCATGGATTTGCACTCCTTCCCCATATGCTTACATTCATAATTTGGAAATATTTAGGTTTATTTGCATGTAAGCTACTTACCCAGATGATCAGTCAATTACATTTATAATTGAGTAGTGGCATAAATCAAAACTAGATTTCATGTAGCCAGTTACTTTGTTTTCCCCGCAAAAAAATAATTGCAAAAGCTAAAAGTGAAGAATACATACTTACAGAAATAGGGGGATTAGCTTTTTAAATGTACTGTGCAACAATATTCTGCCTTCAGTCTTGCACATAACACAATACATGGTTTTACCAAACACAGATGACAAATTTTGGAAGTATTTTCTCACCAGAAATCTGGAGACATGATGCTGGGCGGTGATTCAATATACGAGGGCATCTTTTTAGCTTATCTTCCATTGTCACAAGTTCCAGATAAAATCCTGAAATTAAGAGAGCACATTTTAGCATAGCAATAAAAGTATTCCTATATTTTAATGCATTGATAATGTTCAAACAAGGGGAACTGGAGACCAAGTCATATTTTAAGAATTATGCTACATCAGATCTAAATAGTCATAAGGAAATTTGCATCTGAAATTTTAGAATTTTTATATTAACAGTGAAGGGGGAATAGGTTGACATGACCATATACGGTCACTTCACCCAATATGCTTAACAAATTTAAACAATATATACAAGATTAAAGTCTACCCATTCAAGAAACCCTCCCAGGACTGTTGAAAATCTCCATAATTTCAAGAAACCTTGAGAAAGGCTGAACTAGGGAAACAAATGAATAAAATCATTTGACTGCAATATGGAAACTGAATCTTTGGAAATTATTTTTCAGTTAATTGGTCATTGCCCTTGTTGTGTATGTGGATCTGCTACAAACCGAGCTTGAGGTTCGAAGCAGGATCCAAGTGGATGCACAACTGACCAGAGTGTAGTGAGGATCCTGTCTACTGGATCCATTTGGTTTAAACCGATCTAATCAAATCTAACCAATCACACGTACTGGTGGGAAGATCTATTTCCTGCTATGTGTGTACATGTTGGGGTTTTCCTGGAGGGTTTCTCAGTCTTGTTGTCACCTTCTACAACTTGCACTCATGCTGAGATCACAACAAAGAGCTGTTCGTATGCCCAGTAGTCCTGGCATTTTTCCCATGAACCCACGGACTTAACAGCCCTACAGATTTTTTGCCCACTGTCAGTGACTTTGGCAGAAGCTGGAAAAAAGTTTCAACAAGTAAACATTCATCAAAGCCTGCAGGCATTCTACGAGATGAACACTGAAGGCATCTAGCCATTAAGTCTACTGAGTTTGGACTTGCAAGACTTTGGGGGATAATTCATAATTTTTCATTGAAAAAGGACAGAAAAATAAAGCTTCAAAGTTAATGGGCCTAATGTTTGCAGCCAAAGACTATTGGAATAAAGAAAATCAAGACACTGACAGGATAATCCCTTTTTAATGACCAAAATATTTAAAAAATAGTTGGAAAACTTGAAGGACTCTCAGGATGGGTGTTATTATTAAAAGAAACAAAGCAGTCATTTCCCCTCCCCTCTTAGAAATGTAGAATATATAACTGTAATTTCAGCATTATAACAAACTTTTTTCACAGTGCATGAAATGGTGTGTATGGGATTAAGAACTCTATGTTATGAGTTTATGGTGGTGGTAGAAAATGTCATCAAATTGCAGCCAATTTCCAGCAACCCATAGGCTGTCAAGGCAAGAGACATTCAAAGTTAGCTTGCTATTGCCTGCCTCAATGTAGCAACCTTAGCCTTTGGCAGGCTCTCATTCAAATCTTGACCAGCACGCTCACTGGTTAGCTTCCATGATCTGATGAGATTGGGATAGCCTGGGTCACCCAAGGCAGGGCAGATTTCATACCTAGTTTGTACCAGGTTAGAAAAAAAATAATGTTTAGGCCCTAGATGGAGATAAACCAGAGATCTCCAATTTAAAAAAAAATTCTATTTGTTATTTGGGGAAAGCAGTTCTAAAATGTCATGAAGCCAAAGTATAGATCATGACATTGTGATCCTGTCGATATTTAATGGCATGGATCCTAGGAAGTGCAATCAGAATCATGCTAGAAGAGTCCTGTCTCACTGTATACTTCTGAAATTTTCCTTCTTTGGTTCACCAGCTGCAGTGGAGAGCCTACAAGAGGAAGGAGGTATCAGCAAATATATGCTTACTCTCCTATGCAGAGGGAAAAACTGTTGTATCAGCACAGCTGCTCTTGAGTCAATGGAAGGACACCTTAGGATCCAAGCTAGCATTGACAGGCCCCCACCAGTGGCAGGGGATCCCTCAGTTCAGAGCCCCTTCTTCCAGTACTGATCAGTTGGCTGGGGATGATGTACTGGCAGCAAAACAATGCCTAGGCTTGACTCAGTTGTAATGCAGCAATATCAGTTTCACTGAACGCTGGAAGTAATGTCATCACATAGCTAGTGACACAGGAACCAGGGTGTCCCCATGTTGATGATAAGGTCATTTCTGGACTGGGCCTCTCTTTCCTCCCAATAAGTCCCCCTTACCCTCCATCGATTACATTCTTAACCCAAGCCATTATGGCATAGTGAGGAATGCAGAAATATTGTTTTTTTTAATTCTTATTGACTTTTTAAAATAAGTATTTTGAATAGAGCAAATAGCAAAACAGGAAATGGAAAAGAGGGTCTTGGAGCGGGAAAACAGATATATAAGGCACTCAAGATAGCATAGGTAAAGGTAAAGGTATCCCCTGTGCAAGCACCGGGTCATGTCTGACCCTTGGGGTGACGCCCTCTAGTGTTTTCATGGCAGACTCAATACGGGGTGGTTTGCCAGTGCCTTCCCCAGTCATTACCGTTTACCTCCCAGCAAGCTGGGTACTCATTTTACCAACCTCGGAAGGATGGAAGACTGAGTCAACCTTGAGCCGGCTGCTGGGATTGAACTCCCAGCCTCATGGGCAGACAGCTTCAGACAGTATTTCTGCTGCCTTACCACCCTGCGCCACAAGAGGCTCTAAGATAGCATGCACACACACAAAAAGAAATGTAAAAGACACACAGTACTGAGGTTGTAAGTATAGAAAGTGCACAAAGATTCATTCTTTACCTTATTATATTTGTGAGCTTTGAAGCTTGAAATATGAATTGGAAATTGACTTTAAGATTTCTGGGCTAAGTCATCATAGAATGCAAGTGGTCTCTGCCCCCTTGATCTTTAAGATCATAGTATCATCTTCTTCACTAGCAGTGTCCCTCCCACACCTTCAGGTTTTTTGGGATATGGTTGTGCTCGGACATTATAAAATTACTGGAATTAATATCTTGAACCAGCCAGTTCAAAAGTTGCCGACATTAGCACTAATGCATTTTGCATGAGTCTGTAGCTATTCCACCAAGTATCAAAAGGTTAAAGAAATGCCTGACTAGATAAAATGCAAACCATGCTGGACCTGTTAAGGAATATCACAAAGATGAAAATAGTGTCCAGGTAACTGCAGCTACAAGAAATGTATGGTGGGACAGGGACAGATAGTAAATAAAATATTTTGTATCGGTGCACCCAGAGACTTTCTCCAGAGCCAGACTCAATCAATGGCACTGTAGTTGAATGTTTCACTGTCCAAGCATACCACTTTTGTGCAGCTCCAGTTTCTGCTCAACAAGGCTAGCACCAGCCTCAGACAGCTACTCCTAGTTGAGGCCAAAGCAGTTTCTCCAAAAACAGCAAGGGCAGCACAGTACAGTGATTTTCCTCTGAATCTGCTTAACTTACATTCAGACTTGAAGGAGCAATCAGTTCAAACACACACACACACACACACACACACACAATACGAAAACATATTACAACCTGGTAACTAAAAAAAACAACAACCTAATATGCCAAGTCACTTTACTCTGTGGTATATATTCTATTAAACAGTTAGACTAGCCTTTAGGGCTATGGAAACTTCTCTCTGACTGATTATGCACTGACCAGAATACCCGAGATTAGGGCGACAGGGCTTTGGGGAAAATCCACGATTATGCTTGACATCGCTGCCATCCCAAGTGCCACCAAGCCCAGGCCCTCAGAAGACCCGCGTTAAGGAAATGCAGATTCTTCCATGTTTCTGGGTCTGCTGAGAGCGCAGGTGAGGGCTAGGTTGGGCTAGCCCTGTACATAATCAGAAGGCCTGGCTCCTCCCCCAACCTACAGCAACCCTATAGGGGTGCCTCTTGTCCCTGACAGCTCTGCAGCTCCACGGAGCTGACAGTGGTGTCTCCCCGCTCCCACCATAGTGGGGGAGCAGCATGCTGCTCCCCACCACCGTGCAGTGGGGACCCTGTGCCCCCACTCGCCCCCACCGCTGCCGCTTCGGAGTGCTCCTGGCCATGTGTTGCATGTGTGGGGCCGTTGTGCCAGGGCAGCCAGCATGTGCCAGGGGAGCACCTCCCCCCATGCATACATGAGGAACAGCAGGGCTTTTTGCTCCACCACAATGGAATGGCGGCAACCCAGCGTGGTTGTTGCCATGCATAAGAAGTCTCAGAAGGCCAATGGTCTCCCCCCCACTAAGGTGGACCAGCCCCATGGTGAGAACAGCTTTCTGAGAGGTGATGCCTAGGCTACCGGAGACCTATGTGTCCTGGGGAGGTGAAGCCCAATTCCCACAAAACCCAGAGAAAGTGGCATCCAAAGCCCACATAGGGCTTGAAAAGGCAGTTTGCTGCAGAGGCAGGCTAAGTTCCCTCGCTCTTCTTGGGGGATGCAGGGCCATGGCAAAATGGGGAATGTGGTCCTATCTCAGGGCCATTTCCCCATCTCAGTCTGCTTCTCCTACCAAAACACCTTGGGTCTTGCTTTCACGGGAGAAAGATGTGCTAGAAATACATGGAACTTTCTCAGACACTTGGAATGAGAGAAAAACAGTCCTAATCCATTGGTACATCTTATATTGATAAATGCCCACCCTTATTTATTTCCTTTCATTTGTGCTCCATCTTTCTACTAACTGGGGGCTAAAAGAAGTTTACATTGTTCTCCTGTCTTTCATTTTACACTCACTGCAACACATGATCAAACCAGTGCTGCCCTTGGTGATAGATTATTTTCCAAGTGAGGGATGACATAAAACAAGAGGAGGTGTATGATTTGGAAGTAGGTGAACATGCATTTAAGCCTTGGGTCCTCCTTATTCTGTGACTGACTTCTTTTTCTCCATTGGTCACTTCTCAATACATAAAGGTTCAAGGACTTTTCTTGCATGTTGACTAACTACAGATTGCAGATAATATATGTTACGGTGCTGTGATCCATATTCCTTTGATACAGTCAGTTCTACAAGATTAAATATGTAAACCAAGCTTATGCAAGCATTTTCAATTCAAAGGTAAATATTTTGAAAGGCAGTCAAGGGCCAGCAGGAAAACAAAAACAAAAAGCAGTAGCAAACACCTGGATTAGTGGACTTTTCAACCATCAATATTGAAATCGCCAATTGAAGCATATTTTAGTAAAGCTCAACAGAAAAGGCTGACTTGTCTCCAGTACAAAGACTTAATATTAAAAAACGGCAAGTTTAAGGATGTACAAACAATAAAGAAAGAAGGAGTAGAAATTCAATGGTTAGAGTATAACCAATTACTATCTAGATTCAAAGCAGAGTTTCAGCAACCATTAAATCTAGAGGCTCCAATACCAGAATTTGAAAACTTGGTAATCCAAGACGAGCCTCACTTGCAGGGCCAAATATATAAACTGCTATTAAGGTATGAGACGGAAACGGAACGGGTTAAGCCATGTATGATTAAATGGATGCAAAATATTGAGACAAATGTGACAATGGAACAATGGGAACCAGTATGGTCTAGAATACCTAAGTATACTAACAGTCAAATACTTAAAGAAAATTGGTATAAAATGTTTTACAGGTGGTATGTGACACCAAAAGTGATTGCCAAAATAGCTTAAAACTGTGATAACAAATGCTGGAAATGTAATGATAAACTAGGTTCTTTCATTCATATGTGGTGGAGATGTGAAAAAGTTTACAAGTTCTGGGCAAAAATACACACCATTATGCAGAAAATATGGGGTCTTAGATTTCCTATGAAAGCTGAATCTATGTTACTAAGTATACCTCCACAGTGCCTCCCAACTCACACACAAAGTTTATTCTTCTATGCGACGACGGCAGCAAGACTAGAATTGGCCAAGGAATGGAAAGCGCAAGAACTACCTTTGATAGAAGACTGGTTGAACAAACTAGCTGACTTTGCCAAGATGGCCAAACTGACACTGATAGTCAATGGAAGAACAGAAGAGGCCTTTCAAGAACAATGGGGCCCTTATCTGAATTACTTAAGAAAATAATCTAACAGGAGACAGAAACAGGGAATTAAGTGTATCAAATGAAGAGCATGGCCTATTTTTTTATGTATTAATAATGTAGATTATTCGTACTGTATCATCTTTAATTTTGGAAAATAAAATAAAAATTCTGCTATAAAAAAAAAGGTAAGTATTTTCTATTTTAACCACACCATTTATCTACAAAAGAACCCTGGATATTGGAGTGTAACAATTATGGCTAGCCCAGGCTAGTATGACCTCATCAGATCTCGGGAACTAACTAAGGTCATCTCTTGCTAGTCTTTTTATTATTGTTATTATTCTTATTATTATTATCATCACTAATAATAATGATAAAAATAATATAATATTTATTCTTATTTCCCACCTTTCCTGGTAGCTCAGGGCAGGCTACAATATATTAAAATAATCTGTTTTAAAGAAACAGTATAAATATTAAATATGAAAACATTCTATAGTTATATGCAGCCCCAGCTCAATAAAACTTGGGGATTCCTGCTCTTTCTCAGGGGGTTCAGTCTTCCTTGTATTTTTTGTTTTAATAGCAGAGCCCCAAGCAATGCCAAGGTCATGATGCAAAGGCAGGCAATGGCAAACCTCCTCTCAATGCCTCTTGCTATGAAAAACTTATTGGGTTGCCACAAGTCAGATGTGATTTGATGGTGATTAAAAAATCAGAGAGAGAGAGAGAGAGAGAGAGAGAGAGAGAGAGAGAGAGAGAGAGAGAGAATGAAAAAATGCGATTTTTTTTAAAATGAGAAATACCAAAGCACATTTTGAAATGCCACATTTGGCAAGCTGTGAACAGAAGTAAAGCAGGTTATCAGGCTACCATCAGCAAAAGAGTCATAACTCACTAACAATAAACTGCCATTTCCTTCCTGAAATCTTATTTATCCTATGAGGCTTCCTCATATTCCACTTGAGCAGAGGATGGCTTTCGGGTACCTGGGGGGCACATAATATAGAATGAAAGGGCAGTAGTTGATTAAACTTTCTTTTTCATTTCAGTTTCAGAATAAAATGGGTTAACATCCCTCCATACTTTCCAGAAAGTAGAGATTGAGGACACCAAGAAAAATGTGACCCAGAATTGCCACGGCGAAAGTATGTTACTAAAGAAATTTCCTTCACACCCCTCTTCAGCTCATATATGTTCTTTGGTACACTGCTCACCAGAATTCTCAGTACAGTTACCAACTCCAGGTTAGGAAATTTCTGAAAATTTGGGGTTAGAGCCTGATAAGAGTGAGCTTTCAGTAAGAAAGGGACACTGGCCACTGGGGCAGGGCTATAATGCCATAGAGCGCAATCCAAAATTACCCAGTTTTATCCTGGGTAACTAATCTCTTTAGCTCGAAGTGATCTAGGCCCCATCTGGAGGCTGGCAACTCTCATTCTCAGTCTTTTGTTTTAATTTTGTTTTTAAAAATGAAATGGTATTTTAAAATGTACTGTGCTCTGATGTTTGGTATAATGGTTAGGAGTGTGGACTTCTAATCTGGTGAGCTGGGTTAGATTCTGCCCTCCCCCACATGCAGCCAGCGGGGTGACCTTGGGCTCAACACAACACTGATAAAGCTGTTCTGACCGAGCAGTGATATCAGGGCTCTCTCAGCCTCATCCTCCACACAGGGTGTCTGTTGTGGGGAGAGGAAAGGGAAGGGGACTGTAAGCCACTTTGAGACGCCTTCGAGTAGAGAAAAACAGCATATAAGAACCAACTCTTCTTCTCCTTCTTCTTCTCCTTCTTCTTCTTCTATTGCCTGCTCTCTACTGTGCTAATTTTCGGTTTGTAAGACTTTTTATGTGTAAGCTGTATGGCCTGGTATAATGTCTGTGTCACCAAGTGTACACATGCAGACCTGACCCAATATTGTTAGGAAATTAAACAGAGCCACTGCTAACAAACTACATTTCATTTTACAAACAGTTCCTGATCAAGTTTTGGAGTTTTTTGAAGAAACATAATGCCCCGGAGAACCCATCTGACTAGGGGCTCTAGCAGAAGAACATAATGCCTTTGCAACAAGCAATGGCGACTGTCACATTGTCTACCAGCTTTAGAAAAGTCATTGTCTAGACATAACCCAACAATGCAATGAGAGATATATGGATTTGTTGATGAAATATCATGATCAAAATTACTTTATGTACTATTTCCCAACATCATCTCCTGTTCTTTAAGCTCTTTCAATTAAAACTCAAGAGAAATGTCAAATCAAGGAAGGCTTCAAATACCCTTGACTGCCTTTCAAAATATAATTCAGCTGGTAGGTTACAAGATCAACATATTGGGCTACATTCATGAGTGCTTGCCTCCACAAACATCAACCGTCTGTAATTTTTCTCTGATCTCCTCATTTAACTAAATTGTGTTCATCTCTTCAAATTAAAGGTGTTTGCTTGACAAATAACAAAGGACTTCGCAACCATCTGTAGGACTCTTCTGTTATGCTTTTTCATTATATCAGTTACTTTTCCTTTGTTTATGTAATGTTTATTCTGTAGAATCCACCTTGATCTCTTTGGATTGCCGTAGATGATGGTGCTGGAGCTCAGCCCTTAATTAGAAGATTGTCTTCTATGCTTCAGTTTTAGCATTTGTCTTGCCAGCAGCTGCAGCTGTTTGAAGAATGTTGTTACTTTTGAAACTTCAATAAAGATGTCATTTTTATCTCCTTGGTGGCCTCCTTTCAGATAGCCTGAGGCACACAGGAAGTCTTTTTCTTCTTGTTGTGGACTAAAGAAAGTACAGTGTTGCACTGTAGACTGTGTCAAAATTACTTTCAGAATCCTGTCAGGTCAGGTGTCAACACTGGGGGCAAGGCAACCCAGGGACATATGCAAGAATTCAATCCTGCATGGCTCAGCAAATAGGAAAATTATGCAGCTAGACTGGAGTTTTATTTAGCAGTTAACAGCATCAAAGAGCCAAACAGAGCCAAAAAAGAAATGTGCTGAGTCACTCAGTGTCTACGGAGGACATACCGACAATTTAGCCCTAACTCTTCTAGCACCAGCTAAGCCTGCTGATAGGTCTTATGGGGACATTTTGCCTGCTTGGGGAGAACATTTCTCACCTTCTGAGTGCCTTCTGAGATAGCATGACACAATACTTTTTATAAGTGCAACTAGAGTACAACAGAAAGCAGAATGGCGACAGCGAGCACAGCATGGCCATTTTCCAAATCTAGAGGAGAAGTCGTGAGATTGTTTGGTCTGTGATCTGCATGATGAAGCCTTCCAGATGTGTTTGTTTGCAAAGAAACAGCTTACATTTCAAAATGCACAAGAGGAAGCATTGGCCTCTGAAGCAGCAGCAGTAAATACAAGGGACGTGTGGCTGGCGAAGAATCCGCTCCGTTTGACCAAAAATTCTGATTTGCAGGTGGTGAATATTCATAGGGTGCAGCACAACAGCCCCTAGATCGAAAGGGATGTCATGGGGAGTTAGAGGTCCATTCCAGTACCATCTCTGGGGTGCAGCAGTTGTAGAGGGCAACATGAAAGGCAGTTTGGCCAATTTAGAGACACGCAATATCATTTCTGGAAGAGTTTGGAATGTATTGAGCGTGTACGGCTAAAGAAAAACAAGACATTTTCAGGAAAGCAGCAGATATGAAGCCTCTGAGTTATCCTACTGCGCACTCTGTACAAGACTCTTGTGGTGAAGCAGATAATATTGTTAATATTCCACCAAATAAATTTCTGAGAATCAAATTGTCGCAAATGATGTGGAACACATCATCTGTGAGAACACGGCCTTTGCTGGTAGCTGTGGCGCCAGGAGCAGGCAAGGGACAGGCGGTGGGTGGAGGGAAGGAACAGGCGGCTCACAATCGCTGCCCCCCCCCCAGGGATGCTTAGGACATTCAGTCACTTACCTGGCTAGGGAGCCTTGCAGCCACCCACTACTGTGTGTACCCTGTGCAGGGCAGCCCGCCTCTGTCACCTGAATGAACTCCTCCATCGCCAGCACAGCCTCCTCCATCATCCAAGCTGGCTACCCCACAGCTGCCATCTTCGGGACTCTGCTGCTGCCTCCACTGCTGTGGCCATACCCACACCACCAGATGATTGTGGTGCTACGAGCCCTGTGATTCATTAAACCATTCCTGGCATTACCGCTTAAAGTTTTATTATTTATTCTGCAGAAAGCATAGAAAAGTGCTTTTGAGACTGAGATTTTTTCTAACTATCATTTCATTGTGTCTCGCCTGGGCTTTTCTAAAAATATTTTTCAAAAGTTTATTTGTTTGCTTTTCTAATGGACAAATGTGTAATTAGATAATGAAGATACAATGAGTTACTGAAAAATACTCTGTTTACATTCCTGAAGTTCCAAACTAAGACAATAATTACAGAAGCTTTGTTACCTTGGAAACTGTTTAGCAACAGTATTGGAAATTGGACTGTGCTTTCTTCTTTTTTTCTCCTTTCTATCCCTACTTTTGTAGACTTTATGTTGTTGTTGTTAGGTGTGAAGTCGTGTCCGACCCATTGCGACCCCATGGACAATGATCCTCCTTCCTGTCCTTTACCATTCCCCGGAGATCATTTAAATTTGCACTGACTGCATCAGTAACTCCATCCAGCCACCTCATCCTCTGTCATCCCCTTCTTCTTATGCACTCAATCACTCCCAGCATTAGGCTCTTCTCCAGGGAGTCCTTCCTTCTCATGAGGTGGCCAAAGTATTTGAGTTTCATCTTCAGGATCTGGCCTTCTAAGGAGCAGGCAGGACTGATCTCCTCTAGGACTGACTGGATTGTTCGCTTGCAGTTCAACGGACTCGCAAGAGTCTTCTCCAGCACCAGAGTTCAAAAGCCTCAATTCTTTGACGCTTGGCCTTCCTTACGGGCCAACTTTCACAGCCATACATTGCAACTGGGAAGACCATAGCCTTGACTAGACACACTCTTGTTGGCAGGGTGATTGATGTCTCTGCTATTTAGGATGCTGTCTAGATTTGCCATAGCTTTCCTCCCTAGGAGCAAGCGTCTTTTAATTTCTTTGCTGCAGTCCCCATCTGCAGTGATCTTGGAGCCCAGGAAAATAAAATCTGTCACTACCTCCATTTCTTCCCCATCTATTTGCCAGGAATTGAGAGGGCCGGATGCCATGATCTTCGTTTTCTTGATGTTGAGTTTCAAGCCAACTTTTGCACTCTCCTCCTCCACCCACATTAACAGGCTCTTTAGTTCCTCTTCAGTTTCTGCCATTAGAGTGGTATCATCTGCATATCTGAGGTTGTTGATATTTCTCCCTGCAATCTTAATCTCGATTTGTGACTCATCTAATCCCGCCTTTCTCATGATGTGCTCTGCATACAAGTTAAATAGGCAAGGCGACAGTATACAGCCTTGCCGAACTCCTTTCTCAATTTTGAACCAATCAGTGATTCCATGCCCAGTTCTCACTGTTGCTTCTTGACCTGCATATAGGTTTCTCAAGAGACAGATAAGATGCTCTGGTATTCCCATCTCTTTAAGAACTTGCTACAATTTGTTGTGTTCCACACAATCAAAGGCTTTAGCATAGTCAATGAAGCAGAAGTAGATGTTTTTCTGGAACTCCCTAGCTTCCTCCATGATTCAGCGTATGTTGGCAATTTGATCTCTAGTTCCTCTGCCTCTTCGAAATCCTGCCTGTACATCTGGAAGTCCTCGGTCCACATACTGCTGGAGCCTAGCTTGTAGGATTTTGAGCATAACTTTGCTAGCATGTGAAATGAGTGCAACGGTGCGGTAGTCTGAACATTATTTGGCATTGCCCTTCTTTGGGATTGGAATGTAAACTGACCTTTTCCAATCCTGTGGCCACTGTTGAGTTTCCCAAATTTGCTGGCATATTGAGTGTAGCACCTTTACTGCATAGTATTTTAAGATTTTGAATTGTTCAACTGGAATGTTGTCACCTCCACTATCTCAAACCTCTTAAGACCCATTTAACTTCACATTCCAGGATGTCTGGCTCCAGATCAGTGACTACCCCATTTATACAACACCACAAATTAAAAAGCCCGATGCCCTATCGGCCCCCCAAAAAGAAAAGAAAGTGAATGCTAAAAAGAATTCAGTGGATCAGCCAAAATTGATTATACTAGATCTGCCTCAATAAATGTTTGATGGATTCAAATGGAATATAGAAGATGGATTTTTAGGAATGAAAAGTGAAAGGAATGATCTAAAACAAGGGATTTTAAAGGTATTTATGTATTTATTTAATTTAATTTATTTTAAATTTATATACTTTCACTCTCAATTTGTCTCATAGTGGTTTACAATAAAACGATAAAATATGATACCTCTTAACACACTGAAAGATGGTGATACAATAGAGTTCTAAACACCCATCCCCTGTCCAACTTGCAATCAAAGAGCTCTCTCATTAGGATCGAGGGTCCTGATCTAACCAACAGTAAGGGATCCCGGTTAGGGTTGAGCACTTCAGTGTCCAAAGCAGCTGTTCATGCCTGAAGCAGCCAGTGCCGTGGTACGGGGGGAGGGGAGGCGCTGGCACTGGCACTGGGACACCAGCTGGTGCACACATGCAGGCACAGAGCTCTGCACCTGCGCGTGTGCACCAGTCAGTGCGCTGGCAACCACTCCTCCCCCCAGCACCGTAGAGTGGGCTGCTTTAGGCATGAATGGCCACTTCAGACACTGAAGCACCCAACCCTAATCCCAATAGTAACTCCAGGACCTCACCTTGGGCTCAACCATAAGCCTGGCGGAAAAACTCAGGTCTTCCGGGAGCTCATTCCATCAGGTTGGGGCCAGGGCCAAAAATGCCCTGGCCTTGGTCGAGGCCAGGAGAATGTCCTGGGGGCCCGAGACAGCCAGCAAATTCATACCAACACAGCGGAGTAACCTGCAGGGGGGGCATAAGCAGATAAGCGGTCCCACAGATAAGTAGGGCCCAAGCCAAACATAGCCTTAAAAGTTACAATCAATACCTTAACTTAACCCAAAAGCAGACCGGTAGACAATGGAGATAATACAACACCAGCTGAATGCGGGCCCACAAAGGTGTCCTAGTTAGGACCCTCACAGCCACATTTTGTACCAGCTGTAATTTCTGGGTCAAAGCCAAGAATAGGCCCGCATAGAGCAAGTTACACAAGTGTAACCAAGAAGTAATTGTTGCATGGATCACTGTGGCCAGGTGTTCAGAAGACAGGTTGGGCGCTAGTAGCCGTGTTTGTCACAGATGAAAAAAATGCCATCTGAACTTTGTGACTTGAGCCTCCATAGAAAGGGAGACTTCAAAGATCTCTTGTGGTTTCTGTGCCTGGGAGGGGGCAGAGCTTCCTGGCTTAAGCCACATCCCCTATCTCTTCTTCCCTCAGTCTTCTTATGTGGTAATGTCACTTCTGGTGACATGACACTTCTGAGGGCCGGGAGGCATGCCTGGGAGGCATGGTTAGCTGACATCACTTCTGGGGCTCCTCTATGGTCAAAAGGTTGAAAAAGTCTGTTCTGATGGATGGTCAGTCCACTGTTGTTGGCAAGAAGCTACTTTAGTTTAAAGGCCTGCCTGTAAGCAAGAAAAAGCCAGCCACCCAAACCCCATGAGCAAGAAGTATTGTTATACTTCTGTTTAAATACAAAGAGCTTCACAAACACAGATTAACTTCCCTTTGAACTCAGTGTTAAAACGTCTTACAGAACTCGGCACAGTGGAAGGAGAAATAAGCAACAATATATGTGGATGTTGACTTCTTCATGCAGTCACAGTGGATGTTATTTACAACCGTGGGTCACATTTTCTATTATAAAAGGGTGAATGTTCTTGGAAAGCTGATTGCTAGATAAACAACGTTTGCAGAAAAGGCTGAAATGTCTTTTATTATGTAGAAAACTCTGCAGCTAGCAGAGCTTGTTACTAATTTTAAATGACTGTCATTGGGAAAGAATGAAGAAGCAGCTAAAGAAATATAGAGCTATTTCACAAGCAGTAATCACAAAGGGAAGGAAAAAAATAAACAGCTGTCTTAGTTTCTAGAGAGACAGACAGAGAAAACAGATTAAATTGGCTAAAACAAAGCACTAGTTTGTCCACTATTTAATGGCCACCTTTTAGACCAAATTTACACACGTACTTGGAAGTAAACCTCAGACTACGCAATAGGGATTACTCCTCAGAATCACAGCCTTATTCAGATAGAAATCATGGTCATACTCTTCAGGAGACCTATACAAAGCAGAAAACTTGACCAAACTTAATGAACAAAAATAATACTGGAAGAACACTCCTAGTTATGCTGTCCTCCACTAACCCCAAACAACTGTCCAAAGGTGAAGTGTGGCTATTGTCCTCCATGAATTCTTCACCTTCCATAGAATCCCAGTGTAAACAATCACTAACATTGACTCTATGCTCCTTACATTTAGGAATAAGGACACATTAGGTATTCTTCTTGTCCACCTGCCACTTAGCTCCTCAGCAGGTACCCTTTATGAGTTGGCAGAGGTAGTGTTGGATGTAGTATCATCTCCTAGACTGATCATTCTGGGTGACTTCAATGTCAATGCCAGAGATAACTTGCCAGGACCGGTCCAAGATTGTATAGCTGTTTTGACTGCCTTGGCCAATAGTAAATTGGAATGAGCCCAAAGCTTGAAAGAGGTCACATGCTGGATTAAATTTTTTGCACTGAGCAACTGAAGGAAGCATTAATTTCGGGATTAGAGATCTGACCTAAAGGATGGTCTGACCACATCTACTCCAGACAAATGTGAAAATGGCCACTGGAAAAGACCTGATTTAAATGATTCAGCCATAGAGGCTCATGGATCCTACTGGATTCCAGAAGGCACTAGAGGAGGATCTAAAACACATGGTCAGCTGGGAGTGTGGAATTTAAACCTCACTGAAGATATTATTAAGATTGTCCTTAATGACCATTCATGTCCTGAGGCAAAAAAACCACCCCCAGCTTTATCACAGAGCTGGATCACCTGAAGAGGGCTGTGAAATATCTTGAATAACCATCAGAGCAACTGTCCTGAATCTGATGGATTATGCTATAATTCGAAAAACTATGAAACAGCAGTGATACTGGAAAAGAAAAGTTACTATCATCAGCTAGTTCACACCCATCCCAATTGTTAAAGGTAGTTCAACACCCACTGACTCCAAAATCTGAGCCTTTATTGCCTCAGGAAGGGGGGAAAATAGCTCTGATACTTCTGCCAAGATTTTTTGCTGATAAAACATCACGAATATGCTACTTTAATAAATTCCTACAGAAATTGCAATCTTAATCAGTCCTTTCTGAATAAGTGATTGAGAGAGCAGTAGCAGACTAATTCCAGGTCTTCCTGGGTAACTCATCCACTTTAAATCCTTTTCAGAACATTTCTGCATTTGAGACATACCTTGTTTTAACCTCATTTTGCATTTCCATTTGATGCTCTGAGTCAATGGTCGCTGTCCCACCAGCGGTGCCAATCTGGGGAGCTGCCGGTGCATTCCTATAGAGCGGCATGCTCTGCAGCATACTGTGTCCCCCTGGGAAACAGGTTCTGCATGGCGGGACAGTGGGGGGGGGTATTTAATTTTGCTGGAAAGTGGAATTGCCTTCCACACAATCCCACCTTCCTGCACAATAAACAAAAAATGCCGTGGTCTACCCTGCAGTGCCATGAAGCACCACAAAGCTGTCCAGGACATTTTGTATTTCCTGCAGGCTTCCGTAGGCTCTTCCTGCCCAGTTGGGCCTGCCGTGGGATAAGCCCTGTTGCTGCAGAATGCTCCTTACACTGGGAAAACATATATTACTCTCATTCTGCAGTCACTCCACTGACTGCCCCTTACCATCTGTTACCAGGCTCCATTTAAGATACTGCCGATCTCACACAAAGCCCTTCATGGCCTTGGATCTATGAGTCTGATGCTCCACCACAACACCACTCAACCAACTGTTTGCAGGTGTTCTTCACTGTGGCCCTCCATTTATGGAATAGCCTGCCTGAGGAGGTCAGCACTCTTCCAACTTTCTGCGAACTATGAAAAACTGAATTATTCTGAAGGGCTTTCCTATGAAGATAAAAGTGTTGATTCACAAAGTTACCTGGATAAATTATTAAGGAACACGGGCTATATTACTATGGGTAGCAAGTTATCAGTAGTATATCCTGCTATTTAATTTTGCATCATTTAATGTGTTAGGTTTCGCTTCAGTTCTGTTTCTATATTTCTGGTTGGTTCCACAACCCTACTCCTATGGTATTAACTATTGAACATCCTGTCTTGCTGATTGTATTGACTCACTCTGTGTTATCTGCCTTGAGTCCAAGTGAGCAAATTCAACCACAAATAACATGAATAAATAATTATAACGATGTAATACATATCAATATAACCATGAAATGCCTATCAATCACCTTATCTGTAAATGGAATATAGGAATATCTCTGCAGTAGTAAACATACATCCCTATACATTTTACTCCCTGGAAAAATATTGTACATTGTAGCTTGCATTCTCCTCTGCCAGTTAGCACTGATCCATTCAGGGTTCTGTCTCCACTGCAACACATTTCCAAGAACAGAACTACTTTGTCACATCAATGAATATGTGGTTGAATGTGGGAGGTTATAAAAGGGTGCAGTTGGTGACAACATTGTATCAAGAAAATCAGTTCCCTCTTCCGGATACCCCCCCCCCACTCCCAAGGAAGCAACATGCAAATGTGTTTCTGCATTTGATCTGCCAGACTATAATTTTATACAGGAAGCATAGATGATTCTGGATTTTTATTATTTTTAATTGAAATTGATTGTTTCTAATTGTTCTAATTTTTCCTATCCCTTAATAGAAAGATCTTTTCTTTCAAATAGAACATTTCTCATTTAGCAGATGAGGAAAAGTCATGAACACAACCTAGTCTTAATAACGTTTTAAACAGATACCAAAGCAAGCCCATTCTGCCTTTCAATAGTTTACTCTGCCTATTTCTGCCCCCAAAGGGCACAAGATGAAAAAGTCTGTTCTGGATCTGCCCCCTCTCCCCAAAGCATCCCAAGATTAACAGCAGAAAGCTAATGCTGGGTCTAGGGTCCTGGGAGGTTTGGGGGGCAGGGCCTGGGGAATGGAGCATAATCACACACCCCACAACACTCCCAACCCACTTCTATGGTAAAGAACACAGAGACTGGGGGAATTCCTCAAGCATTGTGGACACGGCAACTATATCACTGTCCCCACTTTTCTTTCTACTGCTTCGGAGTTCCTCTGCAGATGGGAGGGCAGGGGAAGAAGCTTGCTGCCTGCCGATGGGAAATGGTAAGCCTAGCTGGGTCAGTAATTTAACCATTAATTATTTATTGAAAATGTATTTATATATTACATGTATAGGCCATCCCTCTCTATGAACCTGCTTTTACAGCTTGTTGTTCAACAGAGTGCTGCATGACAAAAGAACTTCTGGCAGAAGGCAGTTCCGCCCCAAGGTTCATGGCAACAGTGATAATCCAGAGCACAGTCATTGGCATAAAACCTCAAGTTAATGTTTTCATCTATTTACTAAAGAACACAGTGAGACACATTTCTCCACCACTGCTCCGATTCCTACATTGGGATACAATTATATCACACTTAAGTTACAACCTGTTTATTCCCCCGAATAGGTTGTCTCCTAAAGTACATATGAATACAGCCTTCAACTGGCTTTGCAATTAATTATTCACCTTGAGGCAAGCAAGCTGGCAAAGGTCAGTTGATTTGGCCATGCTATCAAGAAGAGCATTAATCTGGCTTTACTGAAGCATACGGGCATGAAGCTGATTTGGTCAGTTCTTCCACTGAGAGTGGCTGGGAGGGAAGCCAAAGCACTGAAAATTCCAAGCGCAAATGCTCCCCATTTCCCTGAGAGACCTTGAAAGGTTCTGGGCTTAAAACATGACCTGACAACATTTCAACAACCCAGATTCTGTCAGGCACTGAAGTCTGATTGTTTTAATACATACATATGGCACGAAGAGCCCTTGAGGCATGCCTGAAGGTGAATAAAAGCAGCAGATCAAATCAATGAGCAGAAGGGTCATTGTGCAGCATCTTCTGAATGCATAAAATATGTTTAACGCATTGTTAAAAGTAAAAAGCGATGGCTAACAGCTGATGACAGCAAAGAAAATGGCTATTTGCAAATATGCATTGGCTGCTTCTACCACTTCAATTTGTTCCCCAGTATGGTTGCTGCTGTGAAGACCCAGGAGCACTGCCAGATGCCTAAGGGACAATCTATACTTCTTTCCTTTTCTATTACTTACTCCTTTTGGTCACTATTGGATTGCTCAGAATGCAAACATCATTTCTCGCATTTCAGCATTTCCCCTCAGTATTTTCCTTTTGGTTCTCTCCATTCTTTCAAAGGATTCCCTACGACAATCCATGCAGATCCTAGTATGATCGAAGAGTTATTCTTCCTGGTGTGAACTGGAACAATGCTGAAGAAGGGGCAAGCGTCCCAAGCCAACATCACTGATTTTGGAAGGAGGATTTTGGTATTGTGCCGGCCAGCCAACGTTTCATAATTAGCTCCCTTCTCTCCCTGGGCTTTGCTTCCCATCCCTGGCAGCTAACCCAGCAGGCTTGACTTCTTTTCCAGTGTTGTCTTTGGATTGTTCTCTTCCATCCTACCATCTGCTCCCTCAGGACATCCAGGTTTATAACTGAATCACGGCCTTTGATCATTGTTGCTACTGAGAACGCCATAGATAAAGCACTACTGACATAGAACAGAGTTCCTATAATATACTATATTACTAAATAGGATAGCATGCACTACACATTCTACAGATCCATATAGGGTCTGTTCCCAAACTGGACTCAAAGAACAGGAAATTAGCTTTAAAAGGATTCTAGACAGAAATAATGCAAGATCTTGTAAATCTGTGTATACCAGGGTGGATCTCAGTGGGAATACTACAGCATAAAGTTATCAAGAGGGTGATTATAAACACAAACAAATAGCTTTATTTCAGACAAAATAAAAAGTAAAAATGCAAAGAATCTATAAGGACCCATGACAATTTATTCCCTAAGCACATGCGTACATACACACCAACAAGAGGGCAAATGTATACAAGGAAAAAGGGAGGAAGCTGGGAAGTTTTACAGAAGAGATGCACAACCTTAAATCTGGGACTTGAGGTCTGAAGAGGTCCAGGGGCAGTTGAGGCCCAAGAAGCAGTGCATCAAGAAGGAAATGGGGAGGACAAGCCTGCAGAGTTCTGACTACCAGAAATCAGGGAGCCAGGTATCTGAGGAACAATTTGCTAGCACTTGGAATCTTTCTTTTATGGACAGAAGATCCCCACAATATGTGTGGTTTGGTTGGTTTAAGATCACTGCTGCCAAATTTTGGTGGGGAAATGGGGAAAATGGAGGAGGGAAGGTGCTTAAGGGGACAGTGATCCCTTTAAATGCATTCTCCAAGCCAAAAGTTAACTCTGAAGGCATTTAAAATTCCCTGTAATCCATTTAAACAACTTTTTAATTTTGACTACCTCATGGGTTTCACCATTTCAGATAGCTGAAAAAATGCTACAATCTATTCTGAAAGAATAGCTGGAAAATACTGATAAGGTATCTTTTGGATATTTTTTTGGCTTAGATGTAGTCAAATGCACACTCTTATAGTCAAGGTTTTATGAGTTGTGGAAGCAATGGTGGTGTATTCTACCTCTCTACCCAGAGTTCAGAAGAACCCTCCTCTGGTGGAAAAAGTTCTTCCAGCCAAATTAATCTTGTTTCTGCTGGAAAAAGGCCCTATAGTCTTTGAGAGAGTAGTAGATACAACCCAATGTGATACTCTTTTAACTTCTGAGGACAAAGCCCTGATGTAGCTTCAATGCAGCATAAATTAGAAGAACAGGCTATACATAAGCTTAGAATGGGATACAGAAGATTACTTTGAAAAGATAACAGGTCTGGGTGAGTTGTCTTCAGAACCACATTGTGAATGGACCACTTGTATAAAACGTGAATTTTAAGTTCATTACAAGCATTTTTTAAACGAAAAGTGTACCATCGAAGGAAGAAATTAGAAGTCTAAAGGCCAGCTTCTCTTCCTGCAAGGTCATAGACTTATGCATAGAGAGACCAGCATTGGTCTCAAAGGAATTTAAAATCTGCACCCAGGTTAGGGGGAAGGCTAAATAAGAAAGGCAAACATGTGTATGCTGTAAACACATGAAGCTTACTTACACTAAGACAAGGTTAATCTTGCCTATTCTGACTGGCAATGATTCTCCAGGATCTCATGTACAGGTATTTCCCATCACCTGCTACATGATCCTTTTAACAGAAAATGCTGGAGATTGGATCTGGGATATTCTAAATGCAAAACAGATATTCTTCCATTTAAAACACTGCATGTAAATTCCAGAGAAGGGGGAAACAGGGTTTAGTCACATATATAAATGAGACATTAAAAAAAAAAAAACCTTACTTTATCCTACTTTTCTACCCAATGTGGATTCCAAATGGCTTACAACATTGTTCTTTCGTCCTATTTTATACTCACAACAATCCTACGAGGTATGAATGGCCCAAGAGAGTATTTGGCCTGAAGTCACCCAGCAAGGTTCCATATCAGAATAGAGATTAAAAACAAAGTCTTATAGAGCCTAGTCTCACACACTAACCATCACACCATTTTGGCTGTCATAACAGAAGGAACAGAAAACTTTTTTAGGCAAGGATTCATGTGAAAGCAATTAAGTTAGATTAAAAAAAAATCAATATCCATCAAAGTTAATTTGGGGGCTAAATCAACAAGGTGGATTTTTGAAATGTCTGATTTTTTTTTCTTCAGTTTAGAGCCTGTAATTCTGCTTTGCATCACTGCTTACTAATACACATGGAACATTTAAAAAATACGGAGAAAATATGACACTAAGACACATTCACCTGATTAGTGCTGATGTCAGGACTTTTGTAAAAGCCCTTTACAATTTTGCGCTGCTATCAATATTCCCTTTTTTACATTTCTCCACAGTTATCCTTGACATATTGGATAGCATCTCCTAGGTGGTTCGGATATGAGGTCAAGATGTTCTGGCTTACATTTTGAGCATTTATTTACTCACCATTTAATATCTTGCCCTTCTCAGCCATGTAGGAAGTATCATCAATGATACTAACAGAATGCAGTAAAACCAACAAACAATATCAACAAACAATAAACCCTAAGAATTAAAGTTGTCAGTAACATATATGGTGCTCTTCATGTGAGTGGGCATATGGAGAGAGGGAGAAGGAGGGAGAGAGAGAGAGAGAGAGAGAGAGAGAGAGAGAGAGAGAGAGAACCACCACAATTTAGATTAGCTTGTTGGTTTGTTTACTGAATATTAGCCAATAACTGCACTTGCTGTCAAGGTTAGGCTGAGATCCTGGGAAACCACCTAAATATAATCCACATCCCTGAAACCAGATCCTGCATCCTCAAACAGATGATCAAACATGGACCAGCCAGCCAGTAACGTGTCCTATCTCGAGCAAAGTTCAAAGCCTTCCTTCAGCCTAAAAAGTCTTCCTCTGATTTAAGTGGCTCTTCAGAAGCGTTGATTGTTTGGCGTAGGGGTACAGTGGCCAGAAAGAACGGCAAGTGGCATCTGTGTTTAAACATTCTTACCATTTTCACCATATGCCTGCCCCCAAATGAATCCTTTTAACCCTGTGAAGCAGGCTAGGTTGAAAGCTCAGAACTGAAAGTCAGCCAATCAGTTTCATGCCAGGATGAGGACATAATTCCAGCCTCCCATTCCCAGTTTGACAATTTAAGTAGTATAGCATATTGATCCTCTATAGAGATACAACTATTTTGTATTTTTCTAAATCTATAATTGAGTAAACTCACAATGCTGACTCATGTATTTGAGTTTTAATTGGGGATAATAGTGATGCACCCATAGTGAATGGTTTTATAAAACAAAACTAATGGAAGACATAATTCTATAGGACCTCTTACCTCTGATTAAAAGACAACTTTCCAGAAATAAATACGAAAAAAAATTAATTATGTATGCATGTTGAGCTTGTCTAGATAAAAAGCATGAAAAATAGGTACCTAAGATTTATCTTATATTGGAATTAGAATTAACTTTAACTAATTTACAATCCACCAAAATCTTTTTAAAATATTCTCACCATAATTTATTTTAGAGGCCTAGAAATTAACTATCCCTCTTGAGTGATGATTAGAAAGGATTATACTACTCAACAGCACACTTAATTCACATTCTATGTGATCTATTGAGAATATTGTTAAACTAAGGTCACATCTAATGCTACCCACCTTTAGTGTTTTCACCTGAACCATTTCCTCACCAGCAATACTATTTGGATTTGCATTTTTAAAGGGCTGACTTTTTTGTCTGTTTCTTCATTAAAACCCACCTTTACGGGTGCAATCCCAAATTGCCTTCTGATTGACCACATGTTTTGGAAATTCCTGGTTACAACAAGTAATGAATTTTGCACCATCTGGAGTTTATGGACTGACTTTAAGGTTAGACCTATATAGACTGCATTACAGTAGTCTAACCTTCAGGTGATCCATGTGGCCAGTCTGGCCATGGGAAAGTAGGAAAGTTCATCTCCACAGTTAAATAAAAGCAGAAGAAAGCAGCTTGGGCTTCTACATGATGTTTCTTCTCCAACAATGATTTTGGGTCCAGTAAAACAACCTAGGCTCTTAATCGTCAATGTGGGTCAAAAGTGGGGAGTCCAACATCCTTCAAGACCTCAGACTTCCCAGCCAACATTACCTCCATTTTGTCAGGATTCAGATTCAACTTGTGCACCTTTAGTCATTTAACTACAGTAGTAGGCATTGGTTTGAACCTCCCTCTTCTGTGGCCTTAGCACCACTGCGGCCACAATTTGGCAGCCTACGGTGATGGTGTGGCTGCATTTGTCAGCAGATTGACGACAGCCTCCTCCAAAACTATGAATGATTTAAGAATTCTACATAAACAGCATGGGGAATAAGACTAAGCCTAGTAGAACACCCCAGGACAAATCTTATATAGATGACAACTGGTCTCCAAGAGCCAGTTCATAAATGACAATTTTAACCAATCTATTGACAGTACACTGAAACTGAAAAATTGCACAGATTTTTTGCTTATAAATCAATTATCTTTTCTACTCATAGGCCTATCTTGAAACCTCCATGTGCATTTTCTTTTTGGCCATAACATTTTTTCATATGCATTCTTTCCATTTATTCAGCAAGCATCTCCATGGATAAAAACATTTGCACTGGATTAGGCTTTCAATTCAAGAAGAAAGGCACAAGATAAAATAATTCAGAGCAATGGTTTGTGGCTTTTGTTCACTACAGAATCTAATCATAAAATCTGGCATTTCTGCTTCTCCTTCATGGTTCAACTTCACGGACTTTAAAGGATTACATAAAATGCATTGTTAAATTAGAAACCTCGTTTTAAAAAGAAAAGTAAATATTAGATTTTTAAAATGGTTTCTGTACATAAATTGCTTGGATTAAATAAAATGTAATGACAGAATGTATTTATTTCACACACACACATATATATGCTTAATTACAGAACAAATTTATTTGAAATCTGCCTCATTTATCTATTGAGAGGTAGATGGGTAGCAAATCTTGCAACCAAACAGTCACATGACAAGTAGCATCTGACCACTAGGGGACGCTATCTTTTCATAGCGACATCTATACTAATAAGTAAAATTAAGTCTAAATAAATCCAATTATTTTCTATTTGTTTTTAAAGTTTGCTGCGCTGCACCTTTAATACATACCTGTAATACGCACAGGTATTTTGTGTTAAAAGTATACATCAACAAATATACATATCATTTATTTGCATTAACAGCATTCCTAAATAGGAGTATTATCACTGCACAGTGGTTCCTTAAAACTGCTCAAATTTGGTCAATTTGAACATTTTTACTCATCACAAAGATTTACCTCCTACTGTATGTAATTATGTCCAGAAGGCTGCCAAACCATAGACATCAAAATTTCACCCTGCCCTAAATCAAATAGGGTAGTCACAGTATACAGGTTTATGTCCTGCACCTTCTGTCTACAATTTTAAAATTTTGGTAAAATGTTATATGCCCACATGCTTCTTTCACTGTTGCCCCATAGAAGAAAAAGATCTGGATTTTTGTACCCTGCTTTTTACTACCCAAAGAAGTCTCCAAGTGGTTTATAAACACCTTTTCCCTTTCTCTCCGCACAACAGACACCTTGTGAGGGATGTGAGGCTGAGAGAGTTCTGAGAGAACTCGGAATGGCCCATTGTCACCCAGCAGACCTCAGGTGTGGCAAAGCTATGTACAATCGCATTCCCTTCCTCTCCTCATAAGAGGGAGGTGGGGCTGAGGGAGGTGGGGAGGTGGGGCTGAGGGAGGTGGGGCTGAGAGCTCTGAGAGAACTGGGAATGGCCTACAGTCACCCAGCAGGCCGCAGGTGTCTCTAAGCAGTTTAAAATCGCCTTCCATTCCTCTCCCATTAATAGGCACCCTGTGAGGGAGGTGGGGCTGAGATAGCTCTAACAGAACTGGGAATGACCCACAGTGACACATCAGGTGTCTCAAAGCAGTTTACAATCACCTTCCCTTCCTCTCCCCATTACAGATTCCCCATGAGGGAGGTGGGGTAGAGAGAGTGTCAGCTCATGGTTTGGTGTAAGTTCAGTGCCTAACTTGGAAGCTGGCAACCCTAAGAGGAGGTCTCTCTGTGCACAGCAGTCTTGACCCTGGTCAGGTTCATGCACACCTAGGCAGTATGGAATTCCAGAACATGAACCTACACCAATCTGGCAACTTTAACTCCTCTCTGCCATGTTTTCTTGACCTGAAATAAGTCAGCGGGTGATAGATGGCTGGGGGGCATTACATACTTTAGAGGCCCCACTTCAAGGAATATGTTCAGACCAGAGACAGCCAACCTCCAGTTGGGGCCTGGAGATCTTCTGGAATCGCTGCTGATCTCCAGACTATCTCCAGATCATCTCCCCAGGCAAAAATGGCTGCTTTGGAGAGGTGGCTGTATAGCATTGATGACAGCCTCAAGGTGGGGTCTGAGAATCCCCTTGGAGTATAGCTCATGTCCAGGCAGTTAGGCTGAAGGGAAAGCTCTCTCCCCTCATATGCTTTCCTTCAAAAGGGATGCACATGGCCCCAGACACCCCTCGGCTAGCATAGTCTGTTGCTTGGCTGGTGATGTCTGCCCTTCTGAAGCCTGAGGCCTACTGCTGGCAACTGCAGTCTCTGCTGTTGTCCGCAGGGCCAAGTCATTGCCTAAGACAAGTGGATCACCTAGTTCCCCCCAAAGTCTCACTCTCTACTTTCCTGTAAAGCTAACTCCACTTGAAATTCTGGGCCACTTATGCCTTTGAGTTCATAGGATCTTCCTGGCAAATACTGTTTTTTTTTATTTACCAGGCCAAGCTTGAAAAAAGTCACTTCTGTTTCAATGTCTCTCCAGCCATTTAATTGTTCACTATTTACAGATTCAGGCTGTAAATATTCTTTATTTAGATCTTCCTGCACTTTCCAGTCTCGCAGGACCAATGCTGGTCTGTCTGTCTTTGGCCCAAAATACAAACAGTTGCTGGTAAGGGCTGGCCAAAGCCCATAGCCCAGGAGGGGCACACCCAAACCACTCTACCCCAACCTTAGTCTGTAAGCCTCTGCCATCGTCTCTGGTATCACTGTTCATCTCTAGATTATAATGATCAGCTCTCTAGGAGAAAATGGCCTCTTTGGAGGGTGGACTCTGAGGCATTGTAGCATTTTGAATTCCCACCTCCAAACCTCCAGGAATATTTCTAACCCAGGAGTAGCCAACCTCCAGGTGGGGCCTGGAGAGCTGCTGGAATTGCAGCTCATCTGCAGAGTATAAAGATCAGCTCCACAGCCCAAAAAGGCTGCTTTGGAGTTTGGACGGGGCTGCTGTGGAGAAGAAACATTTAAGGCCTCCCACACAGGTTGTTGTAGAGATGAAACACTTTAGGCCTACTGCATGGGGTTGCTGTGCAGATGAAACAGGAGGCAAAAGAAACTGCACAACAGCATCCAGTTTAATCTGTACAACAACCCTGTGCAGTAGGCCTCAAATGTACAGAGTGTCACGAAGAAGAAATATACATGACTTGGCTGCATCTTCCTTCCAGCAGTATTGTAAGTATTTCTGTAGCCTCCCTGTCAGCCAACCATTAGGCAGAAGGGGAAAGCATACCCACAGACTTCTCTGCATTGCTCTCAGAAACACCTCCCTTGCCTCAGTAAGGTTCCAGCAGGCCAGAAGGGAGGGGGGACCTTTTTATCACTGGGGACCACTCAATTCCAGGGACCACTCTCCGGGGATCACTCAACGCCTTTTACTGAGGCCCGGTGGGGGGGTAGTTTACTCCTCTCCTCTCAACCATTGCCCTAACACTCTCTGATCGCTATGGTAATGTTTAAACATCCCTTCAAAATAAGATACAGACACGCCACAACAATGAACATAAGGAACATTTTATTTTCATGGAAATTTTAACTCATGACAATGACAAATCAATGGGAACCCTGAGCTTGTTTCTCTGCAATGAGAGAGTCCCATTTAGGAGTGATGGGAGACAATGACACACAAAGTGTGTTGTAAAGGGCCAGGGGGGGATGAAGTAAAGGGCCGGGGGGGGAGAAGGGGTCCTTCGGGGCCCACCTCCAATTAGTCAAAGGACCACATGTGGTCCGCAGCCCACAGGTTGGGGATCACTAATTTATACAACAAAGCTGTATAAAGATATACTGGATATCAATGCTTAAATCTGAATCATAACAAAAAACAGCTCTAGAACATGTCAGCAAGAATGATACAATACCCTAGTTCACCATTAATTTGTATGGACCTATTTGCAAGTGAATGGTTGTGTCCCTGCACCATGCTTAAGGGTCCTTTTTAAATGCTTCATCATTTTAGTCCTCCAGATCAACTATCTTGTCTTTCTCCCTTATGTAGCTGTTTTTCACTGTTCTATAAATTTACCTTTGTCGCTTCAATTGGTGCTTCTGTCATTTTGATTTATTTTGTTACTTACTTAGTTTATTTGTTTGTTGCTTTTCTCTCCCAAAGGAACTTACGAACATATAATAGGGAAAAAAACATGCAGTCTAAATACACAGAAAGGAACCAACTGCAATATGGAACAGCCCATCTGAGGCCATCAGGCTGAGAATACCTTATTGTTGGACATACTTTTTATTTTATTCTTATGAAAATTTCAGTAAAATCATTTTTTAAAAATTGGAAACTGTTCCCTTCCAAGGCAGAAAAGATGAGGATCACAAATAGCTCATTGCTCATGAACCTTACGTAAAAGGGGTGTCCTCATCTTCTAAACTAGTGCTGTTTTGCTGATTCTATATGCTATAAAAACAAGTGTGAAACTTCAACATCACCATGCTATTCTGCAAGCTCGATGCTAGCCCTTTGTTAAGTGCAGGAACTGACAATATTAACATCTATACTCATTTGTGAGAAGAAACCCTCTCAGCATGGATAGATACACAAACACACACCAACACCCCACAAAGGATATGACTTGTATCTAGTTACTTCATCCTCCTGACGGTGTAATTTCAATGTTGTTGTGCATAAGAAAGCCAACATATTGATATTCAATAATGTTATTGTAATTCACAGCAGTTGCTACTGAATATTGTTTCTAAGCAAGCCCAGACCATCAGAAGCATATAGTATGTGAAGCTACTTGGAGAAGAGCCAGAATTAAGTGAAGGCTTTAAGCCACAGGATTTGCATCCCCTTGGGTGTCCAAGTGTAACGGATTCAGGATGCTAAGTAGGTAAGCTTTAAATATGCATCTTTTATAACTTCAGCAAATGAAACAGAAGCCAGCAACCAGCAGTCAAAGATTGGCACTTCACTGAAATATAGGAAATTTAGCTCCAGCCTCCCCCATCCCCCACCCCCACCCCAGGTGCTTATTGGCTCTTACTGCTACTTTAGGGTTGAGAGATCTCAGTTCTGGCACCAGACACAGTTTAACTCTCTATTAAACTCTTAAAGCTAAAGGAGCCCTCTTGGGGTGTGAATTTGGCAAAGGACTGCTTCCTTAGCTATGCGGTCCAAAGAAATCCTGCTTCAAAAGCTTCTGTGCCAGTCAAATCACCCTCTGCCAGCAGACCACATAAGCATTATTCAGTTTCAATCCACTTTTGTGCTGGTCAATTCCTTGCCTGAATCACCCTTAATTTCTTCAAGTCACTACTTCTCTACGCTCTACCTATTTTATTAAAAAGAAGATGAAAAGAGCCCTGCTGGATGAGGCTAATGGTCCCTCTACTCCTGCATTCTCTTTCCACAGTGGCCATCCAGGTGCCCTGGAAAGCATATAGCACTGACAAAAAACTCATCTTGCTGTTGCTGCATTGTACCTACCTGACTGTTGGCCATGGTCCCAATCCATATAGTACCCTTTTTCAGCAAACGGCATACAGGCTCTCCTGTCTTTAGTTTTTGTTTGGAGGGCAGTATGTCTTTCTTGCCAAGAACCACCTCCAATAATCCCTGCTTATCAGCTCCAAGGCTCCTGCACACTTCTTTCAGGCCCTACTTAGGTGATACACACCCAGGATGAATGAATGTGTGTGTTTAATACTGAAAAGCAGTAAAGGAAGCTGCAATTGTGGGAAGCAGGGTGGAGAGAGAGTTGGACACCTTTTGCTTCATGGTATTTCTGCCCCCCACCCACGCACTCTAGCCTTCTTTCTTACTGGAGAGAGAAGTAATATGCAATCCCCATATACTTTGCACTGCAGGAAGATAAAAGAGTTTGGGAAAGGGTTATTTTGTCAAACAGCTCAAAAAAGAAAAGGTTAAGCAGACCTCCTTCCAATTTCTCCACTGAAACTCAATTGCCTATATCTGCTTTTCAGTAGGGGGAAAAATAAGCAGACTGCTCTCATATCACATTTAGTCCTTCATGGGTAGAGTTATTAATATGGTGCATTAAACATGCATGTATTCAAATTGGTGCCTATATACAATCTTAGCCTTTCAAAGAATAATCTAAATTATCACTAGGGGAGCTCTCTACACATTTCACCCAAACTTGAACAAAATGCAGTCAAACTCATAGAATAAACCAACCTCTATTTTAATGACAAACCAGTAAAACCCAGAGTACCAATCCATGGTAAAAGAGTGGCTTAGTTTGTGGGGATTGAACGTTGCACCTTTCAAACAAACGTATACAATTAGGGATGCACTGAAAGAGAAGCCCAATCCATGACATTCTTGGCTCTGGTATGACCGTGAATTCCCCACCTGGAATAAAAATGCAGAGGAGGAGGGAGGAAGAGAAAGCAAGGACCCCTATGTAAATTTACATTTTAAAGGACTATTATTTTCTATAGGAAATATCCCCATAGAAAATAGTGATTGTTTAAAATTTGAAGGGAGTCATGTGCTGACAAAGAGCTGACGGCCAATCTACTTGGCCTCTGGATTCCGGAGACCAGATCTACCAGCAATTGTGTCCTCTACAGTCTACACAGAAGACCGACCTTCATGAGAGATGACAGGAACATACCTAGTGGCCCACCCACCATTCTCCCAATGTCATGGGTCTAGGCTAATGTTGCCATTTTCCCACAAGGGATAAAGGATTTTCTGCCTCCAGCTAGCTCTTCTTTTTATATATAAAACTTTTACTCCAAATTTTTAAAAAGAACATAGATAAGAACAAAGAGAAATACAGAAAAAAAGAAAAAAATAGAAGTAAAGAGGCTTACAATAATATATATGGAAATTTAAAATCCCTCTTTTCCCTGTATTTCCCCCCTTAGACCTCAAAGACATAAACCATCCTTTTATTTTTGTTTTACACAGGAAGTCCATCAAAAGTCTCCAAACAGCTAATATACTGCAGTTGTCTTTTCTCTATCAAAAGCAGTAAGCCTGGACATTTCCATTCCTCAACCAGCTGAATGAACTCGAGCTAGTCACAGTCCTAATAGTGCTGTCAGAGCTCTCCCAGACTCACCTAACTCACTGGGTGTCTATGGTGGGGAGAGGAAGGGAAAATGATTGTAAGCTGCTTTGAGACTCCTTCAGGGAGTGATAAGCGGAGTATAAAAAACAACTCTTCTACTACTTGTCCAATGTTAAAGCACTGTGACCAATACACAGATGCCACTTTAAATTGCACTAGAAGGGACATCAGTGCATAGTCAATAACATAATAGTGTTGCTGCCAAGGGCCCCCACCCTGCCTGATACTGGGAATTGTGGCTGGAGTTAATATTCCTATTTCATACGTACATTTTCCCACTGTTTGTTTAACATATAGGAAGAGTTCCTTTCCTGAAGAGCATTCTTCTGAAAAATTGAAGAGCCCCATTTTTTCTGTGGCCATGCTATGTGAAACAGGAAGTTTACTCACCACCCCCAAAAGTATGTTTGAAACGTAGCCCGAAAAATTAATGAAGAGGATAAAATTAAACTTATGGAACAGATTGTTTCCACTAACGTCAAAAATTAATTTTGTCCAAGACAAAACAGCACACAGAAAAGTGCCAGAAAAGTCATCACGGACACCATCTTCACAGGGATGCCTGGCATGATTCCCTAATAGGATTCAGTAGTCTGTGGTTTTCATTTGCCTCACTGGGTCCAAAAACTGACAGCATGAAATACCAATGCCAGTAAACAATGCTGTGATCCTCAGCAATTTAAAAGATTGCCAGTATGCAATCCTATGGAGACAGAGAAACAACTTGTCAGGCATTTGTATAAACTTTGCCAAGTTTTGTGTACAAAGCTTTTGCCCAGTTTGCTGAGGAGTTCAATAAACAGTTTGCTGAGGAGTCTAATGAACGGAATAGGCTGCAACCTACTGTACTATGTGGTGTAAAAAAGCAAATCTTTGTGTCATCCATATGCTCGTCTCTTTCAAATTCAGTGACACGGGACAAAATTGAGATGCACAGGAGTCTGGGGGTATCTTAAAGACTAATGAAATTTTATTCCAGCATGAGCTCTTAATTAGTAAAGCCTGTTTCTTCAAATGCAATGAAGTAGTTCATCCCCAGAAAGGCCCTTCTATATAGGACAGCATCCCTCTTTTTTATCTTTTTCTCATCTCTTGCTCCAAGCCCTCTTCTCCTTTCCTGCTGACACTCACCATATGCTAGAAAGCCACTTTTCAAGTCATGCATGCCCTATGAAAGCCACACATCCTCAAAACAAAAGAGAGGGTAAACTGTATCAGCTACACTTCAAAAGCAGCTTTAAGGAACGTATTTATGTTGTCTGTACCTGGCCTACAATGTCATAGGAACAACCCTTCTGTATCAGATCAGTGGTCCATCTAGACCAGGATTTTGCTTAACATATCAGCCAATTAGAGGATCAACAGACAGGGCATAGAGGCCAAGCCCTCCTACTGAGTTCCCTTACTGACTCTGAACATGGCGGTTCCTTTTAATCACAATGGCCAGTAACCCTTAATGCAGTGGTCCCCAACCTTCCGGTTGCTGCGGACTGCTGCTCCGGAGTGGCGGGAGAGGGCGGCCCAGGCCCCCGCGCATGTGCGGCAGCTCTAGTGCAAACGTGCATGCGCAGACTGCCGCGCAAACGCACATGCGCGGCATTCCGCGCATGCACGTTTGCGCCACTGCCATGCCGTTGGCCGCGGCTCCCTCTCCCGGCCCCTCCGGGCCGCCAGCAAAGCGGATTAGCAAAGCGGATTAGCTTGCGGCTCTGCAAGCTTCTCTTCCCCCCCTCCTGAAACAAGAAGCTTGCCGGGCCACGAGCTAATCAGTCGCTTCGGCGGCAGATTTGCTCCCGGCCTGGCGAGCTTCTCGCTTCGGGGGTGGGTGGGAAGAGTGAGCTGCAGCCCGGCGCCAAGGCCTTCGCGGCCTGGCAGCGGGCTGCGGCCCGCGGGTTGGGGACCACTGCCTTAATGGATCTAGACTCCATGAATCTGCCTAATCAACTTGTAAAACCATCTATGTTTGCAGTCATTGAAACATCCTCTTGCAGTGATTTCCACAATGTCTGTTTTAACGCTTTGTTTGCATGATTGTTACGGCTTCGGCTTCAACAATAAATTCAATTCATTCACTTCCACAATGTAATCACTTGTTGAATAAAGTAGTTATTCCTTTTGTTTGAACCTGAATCTACTTCCCATCAACTTCACTTCCACACTGGAGGCTCCATGTCAGGCTACAGGTGGGAGTTTGAGCTAGGACAAGTTGCCCTGCCTCTTCCTTCATTTGGCACCTTATCCACCTGGATTTCTGTTCCTTCATGGGAGCCAGGACAGCAAAGTTCTCAGTGCAGAAACAGTCTGAGTCAGAGATCAGAAGGTAGCTAGTTCTCAACAGGCCCTATCCCATATTCTAAAGAGTTACACCCCTTGATTGATGGGACTTTATGGTGGAACAGCAAAAACCTGCAAAACACTTGGTTTCATTGGTTGATCCAGCAGGATTGCCAGTTGAACAGGCATGGGAAATGTTTCAGAATTGTGCATTGAAATAAGACAGCATCCCAGAAAACTTTATATATTTACTTATGGTACAAATAGAGGTTCAAACTTGGGTCTCCCAGATATTAGTCCAACACTCTTAATCACTACTCTACACTACTGAAAAGCTAAACTATTATTAATTTGAAAAATAGATTTATTTGGAAATTATAACTCTCCATCTTCTATGGATACATTGTAATGTATCTGTAAGAAATGAAATACTTTATAATAGTAAACAGAGTGAAAAGCCAGTCCAGGATGGGGTCCTCCAGAGTCATTGTGCCCCAACTCTTCCCTCCCAGGGGACAGAAGCAAGCCCAAGATAGCATGGGCAGAGACAGCACAAGTCCAAACAGGCTGGTTGTAAATGGCATCAGCAGGTACTTGTTCACTTTCTTATTATTGTGGAATCAGAGCCAAAAGCAGCCCCCCACCCTATCATGGCTACTCCTGTTACCCATTGACTAAGATCACCCCAGGTTCCCATGACTCAGTGCTCTAAGGAGACTGGAAAGCTAGGTGACTCTGAGCCACAAAACTTTATGAATGCCTGTCTTCTGAAAGAGAAGAAAGCTGATTCTGACTACTTTCCGTGAAGTAGAAGGACATTGCACCACCTCCACCCCACATTTCTAGGTAATTGAGAAAGCTCCGTTTGCTCATTAGCCAGATGGGTACAAGAAGGGCTTTCCCTCAGTCTTTGCAAACGGCTCACAGACTACCTGGAGCACCTTAACAATCCCCCCCCCCCGTGTTCCCAGATCTCAGGATAAGAAAGTCTGGCATAAGGGGCATTAAAAAAAAGGTTCAAAGGCACAAAACGCAGTAAGTATACAATGGGATGTAATTACATAAAATTCAGATCTAAACAATAATATTATTTAGTTTTATTATTTATTTTATTTTTAGCTCACCCTTCCCCAAGAACTCAGGATGGGTTACCACAAGGAAAAAACATACAGTTCTATTTAAAAAAACATATAAAATATTGCATAAATTCTTTATAAATATAAAACACAAAATATAAACTTTGTGACAGTATAAAATATAGCATTGCTGCATCTTGCCCAGTTCTGCATTTTGTTGGGAGGGGATATATAGGGGTCAGAATCATGCATGGGAGGTCAGCTGAAATCAGATGTACCCTAAGGTCTCAACCATAGGCCTGGTGGAACAACTCCTTCTTACAGGCCCTGCAGAACAGCTTAATACAGAGCTCATTAACTAGTTTTGTTAACAAGTAACTATGCTATTTCGGTGAAACCTGGGATCCCTTATCCATTACATCTGTAACCCAGAACATAATTCCATTTCACCCTGTCCTGACATTTCATGGCCCCTGACCATCCTGTTTATTTCTTCCCTAACTTCTCCATCAAAGGACTGCCAAGTAAGGAGCTATTGTACAGCCTCTGAAGAAGTCCATTAAAATTAGGCAAAAATCAAATTCTGTTAAGTCTTACAGTTCCATTAGAACCTTGCTAATTTTTGTTGCAACAGACTAACATGGCTATGCTTTTGTAATTGGAAATGCATGTATATTATTGGGTTACTCATCATTACCATTGGAGCTGAAAGTAATTTTCCATTATATATGGAGATCATTGTGGCCTGCAAAAATAGAGCATAATGATGACGCAAATCTTTCACATTTGTGCATAATTAAACTTCTGCAGTTCAAAAGGCAAATGAGTAATTTGGCTTTTGCCTTGTCTTACGTGTACATAAATCACTTTTGCTCAGTAGTTTGTATGTGGCTATGGGACTTTAAAAAGAAAAACTCAGAAAGTGTTGTCTTACTTATTTAGCTCTGATATCAAGTGACATTTTCCTTTTTTACACTTTTGATAGAACAGCATTACAGATATCAGCTGAACTCCTCTTAGATATTAATAGCCAAATGGCTCCCATTTGGCTAATGCGAGCCAAAACAAAATCCTGAAAAATACCTTATCAGTACTTTGGGAGTATAAATTCAGGTGGATATTTGGAATATTTTTCTGACTACCAAATAGCCAAACCAGAAAAATCTTCAGAATTTGGGGACTCTGGAATACCTGGGATTGACATTTAAAGGGACCAAATCCCCTTTAAATACTTATGAATCAGAGTTCATTCCAACCTGTGACTTTGTGGCTTGGAGTGAAGTCTGAGTCTCTGAGTCTGAGGCATTTGAGGGGACTGAGTTTTCATTTTAATGACTCAGTTTCAGAGATATTGGTCCCTTTAAATGCCTCAGACTCAGATTTCATTCCAAGCGACATCCCAGGCCAGAACCTTTTTGGTCGTCATCTCTACCTGGTGGGATGAGAGCTCCTGGAAGAGCTGAGGGCCCTGTCAGAGCTTTCACAGTTTCGCAGGGCCTGTAAACTCAAGCTCTCCTGCCAGATCTTTGGATGAGGCCAGGGCTAAGATCAATTGGGCCCCTCCGTGGGATCAGGTCCCCACATTAATGCCTGCAAGTCCAGTCTTGGGTGGCTGTCTGGGACGGGGAGGGTCAGGGAGTTTCACCATCTGGTCCCATTGTTGTGGGACTGTCAAATGGGTCTGATGGTTTTATTTATACACCATCATGAGTTTTTTGATATAAATCTCTCTCTTTTTTAAGTCACAGCTCAAAGTGAACACTTATTCTGAAGCTTTTAAAAGGATCTCGGTCCTTTTAAATACCTCAGACTCATGGAACCAAGAAATTTAGGAATTTAGGGGTTCAGGAATATCGGGAAATGTTGATATTGGGGGGGTTTCAATATAACCAAACCCCTACTGGAGGTGGGGGTTACATACCCTGAGTAACCTGTTAAAAATACTACATTACAAGTGGGGACCCATGAGGTCCTGTGGTGGGGCATTTCATTTACTCTTTTCCCACTCTTTTATTTTTCCCTTCCCTGAAGCCTCCTATAGCTGTTCTTGTTTTCTTTCACACTCACCATCTAACTATTACCTGCTCCCTAGTCTTCAGCTTTCCCTCCCTTGCTCACCCAGCAGTCTCAAGCTGGAAAAATAAATGTCCCAGCTGGGTAATTCTGGCTGCCAATCTGAATCTAATTGGGTTGTAAGGGACACCATTTTTTAGCTTGTATCCCCTTCCACACACAGTTTCTTCTTTCCCTCCTACCAACCAATCTACTTTTTAGATACCCCTCACCTTCAACTAAAATATGATTTTTTTCCCACACACTGGGGACCCAAATCAACTTACATCATTCTTCTCTCTTCCATTTTATCCTCAGGTTAGACTGAATGTATGCAACTGGCCCAAAATCTCTAAGCGAGCTTCCACAGAAGAGATTCAAACCTGCATCTCACAGATGCTTACAGCTGAATCCCTGGTAGCTGCATGCCTAGAATGGGCATACACATGTTCTCATCATAATTAAAACACACACACTCTTATTGTAAAGTATCTCTAAGTAGCCCTTTAGTCAAATTAGGCAGGAGGGAATGCCAGATATTCTGTTCAAGTATTTCCATATTCCAAATAGCTCTCCAATATATCTCAATTTAAGACTGGGTTTTATTATTTTTTTAAACCCATATTTTGTTCCATACTTAAACACACTTGGTTCTAAAGCAACCAATTGCAAGCCCTGACCTAGCAACTGTCATTCATATTATTTTAATTGCACAGCAAGGTAGCTGTAATAAGTTATCGCTGGGCCTACCCTTGAAGACTGCAGACTGCCTGATTCATGCCAGTAAGTAGTACCAGAGGTACACTGCACTTTAGCAGCATCACCCAACTCACAGGATGTCTGTTATAGAGAAAGGAAGGGGAAGGTGATTCTTTGGGCTGTGAAAAGCAGGGTATAATAATCAACTCTTTTAATTCAGTGTGGTGCTAAAGACCGGCAGTTCTACACTAAAATAAAATTTCTCTCACTCAAATGTAAAAATCTCTTTGACATATATCGTAGTCTCCATTGTTCATATAATGGTAAAACTTTCATTGTCAAGAATAGCAGAATTTTGTATTTCTAGATGTTTTACAAGTATCTAGTTTATAGCAATATATTCATGATTTTTTTAAATGATGTGTTTAAATCACATTGACTGATTATGCACAGGGCAGAAAGGGCAGCTGGCAGCGGCAGGGCAGCTGGGCTAATCCCCGCATATGCTTCACATCACCGCCATCCCACCCACCCACCCATCCACCCCGGCCCTGGCCTGAATCATGGCATCAGATGGTCTACAGCAAAGGAACTTGGATTCTTCTGTTGCCACAGCTGCCATCAGAGGCTAGGCTGTGGCAAGCCCATGTACTCAGGGCTGCTGTGTATAATCAGTCATTGTCTACCTGAGTCTGTACAAGCAGGCTCATTTCTTGGACTGAATTGATCTGGCAACTAAGTTACCTGCCCTTGAAAAGTGTTTGGAAACTTCAACTGGTACAGAATGCTGCATCCAGGATGTACTATGGAGTGGGTTTTAGAGGCCATATCTGTCCAGTCTGCACATTTACACAGGTTCCCATTTGTTTCTGGGCTCAATTCAAGGTGCTGCTGTTTACCCTTTAAAGCCCTGTACATTTGGAACCAGCATAATTCATCTGCTCCCACATAAGCATACCCAACCACTGGCATCTTTTGAGATTAAACAGAGCAGCAACTAATGGGAGGTCCATCTTGGCCTGGCACCAAAGTTATATAATTCCTTCCCCAAGGTTATTTGTCTGTCCTCTTCACCAAGAGGATAAAGAATTTTTTGGCAGGCTTTTTCTAAATTATGCTAGTGATCATTTTTAGTTTCTGTTTGTATGTATTTACATAGATGTGATAGTTTTGATTTATTTGGTTTTATTATGTATTTGTTCTTGTTAATTGAAAAGCCGTGTCTGACCCATTGTGACCCCATGGACAACAATCCTCCAGGCCTTCCTGTCTTCTACCATTCCCTGGAGTCCATTTAAGTTTGCACTTACTGCTTCAGTGACTCCATCCAGACACCTCATTCTCTGTCGTCCCCTTCTTCTTTTGCCCTCGATCACTCCCAGCATTAGGCGCCTCTCCAGGGAGTCCTTTCTTCTCATGAGGTGGCCAAAGTATTTGAGCTTCATCTTCAGAATCTGGCCTTCTAAGGAGCAGTCACGGCTGATCTCCTCTAGGACTGACCGGTTTGTTTGCCTTGCAGTCCAAGGGACTCGCAAGAGTCTTCTCCAGCACCGGAGTTCAAAAGCCTCAGTTCTTTGACGCTTGGCCTTCCTTATGGTCCCACTTTCACACCCGTATATTGCAACTGGGAATACCATTTTTTCTTACCAAAGCGATGAGTTTAGCAGCTGCATTGATCGTCAAAATAATAAGAAAGAGCTGATGAGACATAGACACACAAAATAAAAGTATCACATTAAGATGAAGTCAACGAACAAAAATGGGAACTGAGATAACCTGACATTCCACAGATATTGTTACTAGTATTGGCCATTAGCTGGGCTTCATGTAATTATGTGAGATGCTTCTATCATCAGGGGGGAGCATGTTATCACTGCCCTGCCCTTGTGCTTTCTTCCATCCCTATGTCCAAGGGCAAGCAGCAAATGGCAGGAACTATTAGCTGAAAAGTAACAAGCACAGCTTGTTTACTAGCACCTTTTAAAGCAGTCCAAAAGAAAGGAATGTCCAGTGACTTTTGTTCCTGAATATTCTGACAGATCTGTGCCTGGAATTCAGTCATTCATTCAGCCATTTGAATTCAAGGATTCTAATGGGACTTTGTCCTTGGTCCCTTTTGCAAACAATGGATTAAGGCAGCTCTAATAATCTTTATAGAACAAATGTTCAATAGTCAAAAGTAAAATAAGTTTCCTTTCCAGTACCCTGTTTTCTGTATGACTAATAAGCCATTAAACAATCCAATATCTCTTTAAGTTACTTTGTGAACCATAAGGAAACAGAAATACAATTGCCTTCTTCCCTTGTGTAACCTAATTACAAATAATTTGACTATATCCAGTGTGCTTATTGTGTGGGTCTCTTAGGAAATGCATTAAAAACTGCTATTCATTCTGATATTGTCTCTTTCCTCTCACTGTGTTGAAAGTACTCGATAGGACTGATAAAGAAAAACCACAGAAAGACTAAAAGAACCATCAGAGGGATTTTTATTTTTTTATTTTTAAAAGGCTGCATTTTTAAACACAAAAGTGTAGTGACAGGGCTGCACACATCACAGTTGAGATGTCTGGTGGCTTTGATTTTTGCATAGGGACAATATCCCATTAATGCCCCAACAATTTGGCCGGGGCAAGTATCTTTGGTACTGTGGAGAGCTAGAAGAAGAAGCAGCAAGGAGGTCCTGCCTATTACTAAAGAATGTGCATGTAAACCATGAAAACCACCCTGTGAGCCAAACTATATATTTTTGGATGTGAAGAATGTCATTTTGAAAACTGGCAAGACCCTGATTTGGTCTGGAAATGAGACATGGAGGAGAAGAGAAAGGAGACCTCATGCTTTTTTGCCCTGAGATGTAATGGGCCCTGCACAAATAATTTCCTGCTCTTTCAGCTCAGGAAAACTGCATATTAAGGTAAGGCAGGAACTCCTTCTCCCCCACTGCCATAGTTCTGAGCTGAATCAGGCTCCTGATGATTTTTTTTTTTTGAATGACATTCCTCACAGCTGCTGTGTGGGCTTAGAAAAAGGTCTGGTGAACCCAGAAGTGAATAGCCTCAAAACATTTCACCTTGGGTTCTTTGAAGTTAGGGCGGGGATGCAACAAATCCATAGTAAGGGTTTTCTCTTCCCTCTTTCTACTTTCCAAGTTTGTTTTTCTACATTCCTACTTTTAAAGTGAAATTTGCCTTTTCAATGTGAGGAAGAATAGCACAGCTGGATCTTCATCTTTCGCTCTCCATTCACTTGTTGAAAATAACTTCTGAATCTAGTTTTCTTGCACTGCTATGACTCTCCCACCTTTTTCATCCGAATGGGTCCTATTTTCTCCTAGCTTTTGTTCGCCTTTATGAGGAGGGTGAAAAGATCTCACTACAATTGAACTTTGGATCTATTCTGCCCTTTCTTCAAGGTATTCTAATTTTCTTCCTTGCACTTTGAAGAATTACTCTCCCTTACTAAGTTCTTTCTCAGAAGCCTTTTGACATCAGTTCAAAATATATTTTTTAAAAAATTCTGGAAGACCTTTTTCGAGTTCAATCTGTCCCTGGTGCTTGCAAAATTTTAACTATTCCTATCTTCCACTGTTATGCAGGATTTCATGGAGTTTTTAATATGCCTCCATGCTACAGTAAAACACCCTTAGTATAAGTACATTTAGTCTTAGAATTGTGTTCTAATATAGATATAGATAGACAATATCTGTAATTAGCTGGACCTTGCAGTTGACTAGACAAAATAATTATTGATCGCCTAGTCCAGTCAAGTCCTGTGGATCTCAGTATATGAGGAAATGAATAACAAGGGAAGATTTTAGAATTTGTCAGAACTGATTCAAGGATCTCCTAACCACAAATTCATCTGTGCTCAACAGACCCTATGATATATTGTTTATCTGAATGGTCTGCATATTGTTTTAAAAAATCTAACTGCATATACAAAACTATCATATCAGAGTTAGACTGCACTAGAACCTTGTTACTTATATTACATTATTTTCACTCGCCTGGAGTGAGTGGAGGCATGACCTAACCATTCTTGGAGGACTTCCCACACTGAAGGAGAAGAAACATTCTTGCTTATGATCCTAGAAAGTCAGTTTGGCATAGTTGTTAGGAGTGCTGACTTCTAATCTGGCGAGCCGGGTTTGATTCCGCGCTCCCCCATATGCAGCCAACTGGGTGACCTTGGGCTTGCCACAATATTGATAAAGCTGTTCTGACCGAGCAGTGATATCAGGGCTCTCTCAGCCTCACCTCCCTCACAAGGTGTCGTGAGAAGAAGAAAGGGAAGGAGATTGTAAGCCATTTTGAGACTCTTTTGGGTAGAGGAACACAGTATATAAGAACCAACTCTTCTTCTTCTTCTAGTAAATACAGTGGAATTATTTGAGAGTACAAAAGCCATTCCAGATCCCTATTCTGTAGCAAAAGACACATAAGGCGTATGACTAAAGTGTTTAGCTTATGCTATCAATCTAACGCAAAAGTCTCATTACCTGCAATTGAATATAGTAATAATAGTAAAATTAATAATAATAATGATAATGATGATGTATTTTCTTTTTATCCCACCCTTCCATAACACTAACAGCATTAAAACCATATATCTTGATAGTTTTATTCATCAACTTACATACATACCTGTTCAGAAAATACGTGAATTACATGATAGAAATTTATTTAAATCTGTTTTTTCCCTCAATCATTTCAATTGCCTTGATTTCAAAATCAATCCACCCTTCTAAGAGGTGTGATTACTTTTTCGGATAATATGGTCTTACCGTCATTTTGAAAGAGAAGAACATACTGTTCTCCATAGTCAACTTTTTTCTACTTATGATCTTACCTACAAAATTACAGTTTGGCTATTTGAAAGTATGGAACAGTTAAGATCAAAGATTTTATTGCAAGAATATCTTGAGCAGAAAGGGACTAAAACAAACCTGAGCAGAAGATACAATACATCGTTATGGGCGTTTCCATTTCTTCTTTCCTATAATCTTCCTATCTGACCTTCATATTTCTACCAAATCCTCCAATGTAAGGAATTCAGAACACCCCATTCACCCATGCTATCCTCAAACTGTTCGGATGTAATTTTGAAAAGGTTCTGAGAACAAGCATACCAAAGCCATTATAACTAATATGTTGCATAACTATATTATCACATTTGGATCACATAGACCAATTAGTCTATGAGATCAAGAAAACATCAAGAAAACTCAACATCAAGAAAACTAAGATCATGGCAGCTGGCCCTCTCAATTCCTGGCAAATAAATGCAGAAGAAATTGAGGTAGTGACAGATTTTATTTGCCTGGGCTCCAAGATCACTGCAGATGGGGACTGCAGCAAAGAAATTAAAAGACACTTGCTCTTGGGGAGGAAAGCTATGGCAAATCTAGACAGCATCCTAAAAAGCAGAGACATCACCCTGCCAATGAAAGTGTGTCTAAAGGCTATGGTCATCCCAGTTGTAATGAATGGCTGTGAAAGTTGGACCATAAGGAAGGCCGAGCATCAAAGAATTTAGGCTTTTGAACTCTGGTGCTGGAGAAGACTCTTGTGAGTCCCTTGTTATCTGTACCTGTTTCTTGTTCCCTGTAAACTGCCCTGAGCCTTTGGGGGAGGGCGGTATATAAATATAAATTAATTAATTAATTAATTAATTAATTAATTAATTAATAAAAGGTGAACAAACCAGTCAGTCCTAGAGGAGATCAGCCCTGACTGCTCCTTAGAAGGCCAGATCCTGAAGACAAAACTCAAATACTATGGCCACCTCATGAGAAGGAAGGACACCGTAGAGAAGAGCCTAATGGTGGGAGAGATTGAGGGCAAAAGAAGAAGGGGCCAACAGAGAATGAGGTGGCTGGATGGAGCCATTGAAGCAGTTGGTGCAAACTTAAATGGACTCCGGGGAATGGCAGAGGACAGGAAGGCCTGGAGAATCATTGTCCATGGGGTCGCGATGGGTCGGACATGACTTTGCACCTAACAACAATAACAAGACCAGTTAGGCATAACAGTGGCCATGTCAGGCCACTGCCAATTCCTAGTGGTGGGGCACCATAGCCTGCCGCATCCTGTGTATGCATTGAGGAGGACATCCCGCAGCACACACAGTCTGCCCCATGTATGCACAGGACACCATAGGCAGGGGGAGGAGCCAGGCCATCTAGACCCATCTCTTCCCCGTACAGAGAGGCCTGGCTCAGCAAGGCCGCCAATGGCGCCCATGGTAAGTAAGAGAATTCTGAAAAATCAGCATTCCCTTCCTGTGGGACATCGAAGGCCCTAACATGGCCCAGGACTGGGAAGGGGCCAGGCTGCTGGAACCATCATGTGTTTGCAGGGATTTGCCTCACTGATATGCAAGTGCTGCTCTGGCACACCCATCCCATGCATAATACTTCATACTTTTTCTAAACAGCTCACAATGAATAAAGGCAGGTTATACCACTGATTTGTTCTAAATGGTATGTATATGGTTTACAGCTGGTAGAAATTATTTTATAAGAAAGAATTCCACCTGCATTTCACAGAATTCCAACAAACTGGGGATGGGGGAAGCTTAACAGTTGTTTTGAACTGAAGGAACCAGTAAAAGAACAAAGGTGAATTTTCCCTTTGTACTTTTTAGACAGAAAACAAACAGGAAGCCATTAACACTAATAAGAACTTTTACCAGTCTGGCTGTAAGCCCAGTTTTTGCTATCACAGTCCATAATCACTTCCAGAAACTATAGAAAATTGAAATTTCAGTAACAAAGAGCAGAGTTGAGAAATTGACCAATTATGGCCCTGAATAAAGAAAGAAACTTAGAATATTGATTTCATTATATTATGTTCATAATTTTAAGGCACGGGTGGGAAAAAATGAAGAGCATTAACAAGGAAATGGTGCTGTATAGTTCATAGGAGAGACCAGAGATCTGTGACTTCCAAATACTTTTCCAGTAGCAGTGTGAAATATAGGCATTTAGATGATTATGTTGTTTATATAAGTTGGCATGAGTTGGAAGAGTGAATACAGCAGTGAAAAACAGTAGTTCCTGGCAAGCTGGTTTTGCCAGAAAGATTCCAAGTGGTGCTGTGTTTGGTGTATATCTAATTGGTGGCAGTCAGACCTGGTTCCAGATTTTGCGGAACCCCAGGGCCTGAGGCCCCCTTCCATTCCTTAGCCTACCGCAAGGGCTCCTCTCATGTCTCTGTTGCCATGCCAGGCCTCTGTGGATTGGCCTATGGCATCCCAACAAGGACACAAAATGCCCTATTCAGATCTGTGGCGCTTTGTAATGGTGCAAGTCTGAATAGGGCATTTTTTAAATTTGCATTGTCATGCAATCCCACATTTGTGCAATATATTTTTAAAAGAAAACTATGTAGCCCACTCGTTCAGTGGAACCTTTGTCCCCTGGCTGTATTGTGGAGGTGCAAAAATTTGGGGTGGACAGGGTCCTCCACTGTAAACGATCCCCCATCAGAACAGAGGAAACAGTGGAACATGCTGCCCAATAACAACACACCGCTTGCAGCCCAGAGTGAGGCAGGTGTTGTGGAATCCGTCAAGGCAGAGAAAAAACTAGGCTACAAAAAAGTTTGGATCCCTGTGATTTGCTAGCCACAGCTGGGTAGGAGTTATTATACTGGCTGTGGCCTGGATGGAATTTTAGTTCAACCTGAGACTGTTCAGATTAAGATGTGGTTCAAAACCTTAGCTGAAAAACTCATCTGAGGAGAAACTCCACTAAGAGTATTGGGTTTTCAGTTGACACAGCTTATCCACACAGTTTCCAGTCAACTATGGCAGAGAGAATTTGGATAGATAGGTGTTTGTCCCAAATTAAGCCAATGTGTGAGGTGAAACCTTTTTGAAAGAGAAGGTGTAGCTCTGCCTAGTGTTAAAGGGAATAAGGGGAGTATTTCCTATGATACTGATGGATGAGGTAGACTTCAGTCACCTAAGAAAGGAATGTTGTGGTATATGCTCAGATGCCCACTTTCTAAGAATCAGAATAAGAGTTCAGGGAACAAAGTACAAAGTAAAACTAGTGTGCTTTAAGATAAACACAGTGAGAGAAACATGACCTGTATCAAAAAAGAAACAAACATCTGAAAGAAATGTCCAAGAACTAAGAACAGACGGTAAGTTAAGAACTTCTAACTGAACAAGAAATGATTTGTATAAAGAAAAAGCATAACTCCAACCTTCCTTCCCTCTTTGTTAGTTCGAAAGTATCAGTGCCATTCTGGCTGAAGGGTTGTGATAAAAGGTGTCTATACCCCTTTCCTGAAGTTCCCAACGCAGAATAAAGTCAGATAAAATCAAACAGTCACAGGGTGGGACAGGGAGCTTCCTTTTGGAGGGAAAATTCACCTCACAGTGGGGAAGGAAGTAGAGAGGTATCTGTCATAGGTCCCACCAGAAGCCCTGGTCGCTAGAGAAGCCCTGGTTACTTTGAATATGCTCATGCTGGCCTGGCAGCAGTGACACAAAACAGGAAAAGCTCTTTCTTAAAGCACAGTGCAGTTTGCAGTAGAGAGGCTTAAGCTGTACATAAAGCCAATGGTGACAATTAATTATTGTCCTATTATGGCTCCTCCTGCCCACCAGCCCTTGCACTATACATAGTTTAAGTATTGTATAAGTCAAACAGAGAAAGTATACATTTAAGAATGAATTTTTTTTGTACCACAATGTAATCAAGTCTTGTGCTTCAGCACTGGTTTAAAATAAAAATTGTAAAGCTATATTCCAGTAATGCTATAACGCATATGTCATTCTATTATGCCCATATGCTGCATTTTTTCCAGCAATCCATTTCAGAATGTTTTATAAAAACTTTTAATGTTTAGCCATTAAAAACCTTTGGGATAAAGCTAACAGCTCCATTCCAGTGATCACTGATTTCACTTTCAACATTCTGTGAAGCTTTTAAGAATAGGATTTTGTGATTTTTTTAAATAGTAGATTAATTATGCTATAACTAGATTATTTACCAAAACAATGTTTTAAAAAAAATATGAACAAAACCCTTCAAGATGAGAAAAGACAAAAAAGTAAAGAAAAAGGAAATTCAGAGAAACAAAAGGATAAGTAACAAAAATTACTGCCTGTTGAACTTGTCAAGCATTATACACTAAGTTCCTAAACCAGCCTTCCTTAACTTTTTTGCCATTGAGAAATCCCAGAAACATTCTTCAGGCTTCAAGAAACCCAAGGTGGCATGATCTTGAAGAATATTGTTAGGAAGCATAGCTGTGTACATGCCCAGCAGCCCCCCCCCCCTTCCCACCCTCTTCAGGCCTATCATTGGCCATTAGTAGGGCAGGTCAACGACCATATATGGTCATATCACCCAATGCTAAAGTAAGAAGCCAAAAGATAACCAGGATAACAGGCAAGTTTGGCCTTGGAGTACAAAATGAATCAGGGCACAGGCTGGTAGAATTTTGTTGAGAGAATACAATGGTCATAGCAAACACTCTTTTCCAACAACTCAAAAGATGACTCTACACATGGACAACACCAGACGGTCAACACAGAAATCAGATTGACTATATATGGAGCAAGGTGGAGTCTTCTTAGGTCTGAATTGTCTGAACTGTATTAGAAACAGGATTTATAGAAACTCCACCCCTACTGGGTTCCACTCCTAGCTGAACTTTAAGCATACTATTGCCCAGGACTCTATTCATCTACCCACCCATCCATGGACTACAGTATTCAGATTTAATTCACTGTGAAGTGATCTGATGTTGAATTATTCCAACACTCTTTGTGTGCACCTCTTATTCAACTTTAGATACTAATTTCCTTGTTGCCAGAATCTCTCTTATCATAAATTTATAAAAGACCGTACACAGTGATGCTATTGTAATGTTAATAAGCTTTCATCTTGCCAGCAGTACTGACAGTGCAATATTTTATGACCAAAACATATATATATGAACTGCATCACACCACACTCACTTGCTCTTTGGAAAAATCAACTTAATCTCAAATTTTAATGAAAAGAAGACACAGCAGCTATGTATCTGAAATAAAACCAACACTACTGCCTAATAGGAACACTAGAAATAGAGTTTAATCAAAATTACTCCTACATTTTGTGAAGATTCTTAGCAATGCTGAAGTTTCTCCACTGGTCTTCACTTTTTCATCATTCTTATGTAAAATTATTTATCTTTCGACAGTGTCCTCAGTCAGCCTTAGTGACATTATCCCACAGAAAAATTCAACTGGCTACGCAATATTGTGATGTTACCCTGTTCACATCTGATTTTACCAGTGCGATTAATCCAAAGAAAGGTGAGAACAAAATGTAGCTAAAGAGAAAGAAAGAAAGTGAATATTTATAAAATCCTAGTGTTTTCCCCCAATTACATTTTTGTCCCCCAAACTGCTATATTGTACCCAAAAATCAAAACTCGAAACATATTTAGCATGGCTCAAGACTTCATTCTGTACAATTATTTTTAAGGTTACCACTCACTAGGATATCTGCTGTAAAATCTGAAATACTGTCACCCCAGAGGACTTGCCTACATCCACACAGGAAAAGCACAATTTCAATTGTAGTATATTAACTCGTTTTTTCTTTAAACTAGTATCATATAACCTATATAGATGCATACAAAGGGACCATCTTATCACAGCAAGTCACCAACGTGCTACACTTCCAAAATAACCTCTTTTATATAACAGTATCTTTATCTGAGCCATCACAATGTGTCATAATCAAGAGAGCCATAATTAAAGATGAAGGCAACTTTTTCAGATTAAGTCATAGGGATTCTTCTAACACTACTGTATCTTACAAAAAGTGTTGGCAATTTCTGAAACATTACTATCTAATGTTTGTATATTCTGCAACAATTGATTCAAAATTACCCTTGTGTCAAACTGTGCTGCTTCAAACATTTTTTCATATTGTCTGACATAAAGCAAAGGTGAAAAGTTATATTGTACAAATAATGTTTCAAAATTCCATCTGAATCAACAAAAGAACAAGTGTTCAGTCTCTGATTTCACTCACCAGGCACTAGGGAGAGAATATCTATTAAATTAAGATTTAAATAACTCTGTTGAATGCTCAACTAAACTCATAATTGACAACATACTTTACACCAATCAGAGATCTCAAAACATTGCTATGGAAATCTTATTTATATAGCCTACTGTAATGATGTATAAAATACATTCAGGGCTTTTTTTCCTTTTCTTCTAAGAAAATATGGGCATAGTTCAGGACAAACTAGCAGACAAGTAGCTGAAGTTCTTATAAATAAAATTGCCTTTGACAGCACATAACCTGTTGTTTCATTTCTCCAGTGATTAAGGCATGGACCATGTGCTATTTCTTCACTCAAATGCCATCACTACCAGTCATGAGAGTATATAGCACAAATGTATAAGGATTACCCTCAGGGGAGGGCAGTATACAAATGTAATAAAATAAATACATAAATAAATAAAATGTTGATCTCGAGAAAAATTACTGTCTTTTAATTTCACTGGAATAGTCCTCCCAGAGGCACTGTGCTTCGGAAATTCAATAAATGCAACACTATACTTTTATACAATACAAGGAGAAACTTTCAACATCTGCATTATTTTGCTCAAAGCCTTTGAGTCTATTGTTACATTATGTATTTTACAGCTGGAAGTCTCAGCAAGTTTGTTGAGGTTTGCAGGAAAAAAAGGTGTGTCTAGGAAATGAGATTAGCCTACACTCAGATCCAGATAGCCCAGGCTAGTCTGATCTTGTTAGATCTCAGAAGCTAAACACGGTTGACTCTGGCCGGTATTTGGTTAGAAAAGCTACCAGAGTCATAATGTCGAGGCAGGCAATGGCAAACCATCCCTGAGTGCCTCTTATCTTGAAAACCCTACAGGGCCACCAACTTTCCACCACCACCGGGAAATCATATTGGAAGAGCTTCCACAGTTTGCTGCATGGTGGTCACCAATGGTGGTGCCCCAATAATTTAATGAGCCATGCTTTGCTAAGTAGCAGCACTGGATTACAAGATCCAGTAATTGTATAAAGGAAGAAATTATTTTGAGCCTGCACATAACATATCCCATATCACTATCAATGCTCAAGCACCCACCAGTTCATCTTACATCCTGCTCACTACTAGGAATGTTTTTGCAGCAGACGTTGTCAACAAATCAAATAAAACTCTATCCTACAGTTATGATCATACCATCAACCAATCAAGGATATGTCTGACTTGCACTGAGCAACTTGAACAGGTGTTGATTAATATTGTAGCTGCCATGAAACCGAGGTCAACTCACAGCTGACAGTTGCATCCTGCATAGTGAAGTTCAAGATCAGAAGTGATACGCTTCTGATAACCCCACTGCAAAAGAAAGAGGAACTGTTTTTCCTCCTTGCCCTTTAAGACCATTTTCACACTGAGAACATCACTGCCCCGGCTCCTTTGTGGGAGCACTAGGGATAGCCCTTCAATGTCTGTTCTTTTTTTTTCGGTGTCGCAATTTGCTGATGGTACCATTTTTGTTTTCTGAAATTTAAAGTAGCAATATAATACTAACAACATATGCTAGTACTACCTCAAAGCAAGTAAACAGAGGAATAACACAATTAGGTCACCATTACAGTGCTCTGCTCTGTACAGTAGTTGCCCCTACATATCTGCAAACTACACAACTTTACAAAAAAATCAATTTGAATTGAGACTTACTATTTAGGTATCTCTGTGTACCAATACAGTCACTTCTTATGATCATTAATCTGATCCCTTTTTGTTTCTCATATCAATGACAGTTTTTTGGCAGATTACCACTATGGAAACATACCAGCAACAATATGACCTAAGAGTAGACAGATGTATGTTGTAATAGCATTTTTTTAAAGATCGCGTTCATTGACAAGTAGTTCAGAGGTTAATAACTTAAACTGCAAGAATCAAAGGCTCAGTGATGTGGCCCTGTAGAATTAAGTAGCTGCTGAATGTCCAACATCAACTTCAACCACCATCATCAGCCTCATACCTGATTGCAGAAGGCGAGGAAGTTCGCCTGGCAATCACGGTCTCATTAAAGTTAACACCATGCTTAACCACAAGTAGCCTGTTCTATAAGATATTTCAGCAGAATGACTTTATGTTTTCCATACATTTATTTAAAGCATAGCTATGCAAAAATGGGCATGATAGGAAGGGAAAGAAAGAGCATTCCTACTCCTATTGCACCTTATTTAATTCAAAAAGCATTGCCAAAAGTGAAAACAATGGAATTAGTTCTTAGACTTTCACTTCCAAAGCTTTGTTGAAATGTCACGACCTTTAAATTGAATGACTTACAAGCCTAGTAATAGGAGTTCACTAGAAGTCTAAGGTATACTGATTGAATGATCCTCTCATCTCTCTCCAACATACTTGGAATACTTGAGAAAAATCACCCTACTGAATTAAAGTTGATAAAAAGTGAGTACTGGGAATTAACCTGTCAAGTCTTAATATACTTTGAATTATCAAATCTGCTTCATCTCTCTTTCTAAGCAGCCTACAAAGATGTTGGAAAGGTCTCCTTCTCTTTCCTTAATGCAGTGGAGATAAAATTACACCTGGCTTGCATTGATCTGCAAATATTATATTATATCCATCTTTATAAGCATTTTGGATAAAGTCTTGGATTGCAATCTACAGAGCAACACTCTCTAAAAAAAACAAAAACAAAAACAAATATCACCCTGCATATGTTTCCATTTTTTCCAAGAAGTGAGTACATTGAACAAATAATCCTTTTCCCTCAGACCAGAAATAAAAATTGAGAATGCAGGGATTTAATTATTCATATTGATCATGTATTTGCACGTTTGAATGTATGGAAAAAAGCCCTAATACTTTTCAAGTATTGTTGTTGTTGTTAGTTGTGAAGTCGTGTCTGACACATCGTGACCCCATGGACAATGATCCTCCAGGCCTTCCTGTCCTCTTCCATTCCCCCAAGTCTTACTGATTAATGAACTTGAATGAGAAAAAATCATAATTTGAAAATCAAACTTAATTTTGCAAGAAAGACTCTCACAAAATGACTGCTATTTCAAAGACTGGCCATTTCTCAAGGAAGTCTTCTCCTACAGTGAAGAAATTGTCCATTTTCATTATAGCTATGACTGATTCCAGCATGTGACAAGAATCATGCAGCTCCACAGCAACATACCACCAGCAACCCAATGTGGCTGCCGCCATTGTAACACATTCTCATAAAACTGATATTTTCTAGCCTTAAAGATTAGAGAGAAATAAAGTTTAACAGACAGCAGAGAAGAACAAATAAATATACACTCATTGTACTTGACAGCTTTCCATCCAACTGTACCAGTGAAAATTGGCAGGATGGTGTACAAGAACTAAGTGACAGTTGCACCAGAACACGCAGGGCATTGCATCAGTGCAGTAATAAAAGCAGATGCAACTTCTCAATTGCACATGGAATAGTAAACCAACAAATTACCCTCAGATAATCATTGTAGCTCCAAAACATCTAAATGAGCATGAGATGGATCAGATGCTTTCCCAAACAACTTGACAAGGCAGCACATTGAGAAAGGCAGCACCATAGACTCCATTTCACCAGTGCCAATACATGCTTAGAACATATAGAGATGGAGGGATGTTGGAAGTCAGACACTCCTTAACAGAGAGAATACACAACACCACCTTACTATTTGTAGAACAGATAAACAGTAGTCCAGTAGCAACCCAGAGATCAAGAAGAATTTGTAACAGGGGGCAAGACTATGAAGCGTTTTATATGTGACAGCCAATACTTTAAACTGAGCTTGGTAACAAATGGAGGGTCTGCAGAATGGGAGTAATATACATGCTCCATCTAGCTCCCACTAATAGCCAAGCCATGGCATTCTAGACCAGTTGAAGTCTCCAAATTGATTTTAAGGGGAGTCTAGCACAGAGTGTGTTCCAGTAATCTAGTCTTGATATTACTGCGGCATGGATCCAGGGAACCAAATCAGGCATCAACATATGGAACTATTTTATAGGGTAGGATGAGTTAAAAGAAAACCCTTTTTCCTTTTTTTGCAGCTAAGATTAACTTGCTTTTTCAGTAATAAAGCTGGAATCAATATGTCTACAAGGCTTCTAACTGAGCCAGCAATGATCAACTGAACTTCATTGAAAGCGAGAAGAAAACGGTCTTTCAAGGCTTCAGCTTTGCCTAAGACAACCTAGTAAATTTAAGACAGAGGTAACATTTGAATTGAAAGCTTCCTTGTTTAGTGTATCACTCCGTGAATCATACCATAGTTTTCAAACATGTATTTGCAAAACTGAAATATTTGCAAATAATTACCTAATTACATAGTAGGAATTATTTTCCTACTAGTCTGACTACTCATATCCCCCACCATCTTCTAATTCATATTTTTAAAAGCTTCCTGATTGATCACTTGAAGCCTAGACACTTGAAGCCCAGAAACCAAATAGACAAAAGGGCAATTACACCTAGTCTACTGCCACTAGGAGTCGACAGCCAGATCCATTGTAATGGCTTTCCCGTTTCTCAGCAGCACTGCCACCCCCACCGCTTGCTTCTATTTGGTTTTAGTTCTGGTTCCCAACTATCGGCTGGGAAATGCCTGGAAAAGCTGGAAGTTTGGGGGGAGGGGGGGAAGGGATCTGATGACATAGAGTGCTGCTCAGTAAGTGATACATTTTTACGCTGATGTTGATGGAAATTGCTGCCAAATCGCAATTAATTTTCAAGACAGGAAACAAGTGGAGGTGGATTCCCATAACAACCCTGGATTTCTTTAGGGGTCTCCAATTCAAGTACTAATCAGGGTCAGCCTGGGGGAGAAATACAACAACAACAACAACAACAACAACAACAACAACAACAACAACAACATTGCTTAGCTTCTGCCCAAAGACCTAACGAAACTGGGAGGACCTGGACCACCCAGATAAGGGTCATGCTGATATAATATAGCTGAAAAGCAACATCACTAATCTGATTCATAAGATGCTGGCTCATTTTATCACCGATTATTTATATATCACTCCCCACCCACCAACAGATCCGAACACAGCCAACAAGAACCAAAAATGTGATATAACAAACAAAAGAACAATCTCTTGAGCAAATGAACCAATGATAGTCACACCCAAGCAGTAACATAAAGACAAACTCGGGCTAGGATTCAGCTGTTTCTAGCCTACTGTCAGCAAGCTCTCCCTTATCCCTTCCAGCCAGATACATTTAGCTTAAAATTTTACTTTTTTTAAATTGAGGGGAATCCTAGTAATTTGGGCTTTGTCCAATGCCTATCAAGGGTCCAGTGCATTTCTGCCTGTGAACCACAAATGCCCATCACCCAGGTGGCTTTTTACAATCCTGTTTGCAAATCATGTTCTAGAAAGACATTTGTGCTAAAAGCCCACTTCCTAGGTTGTGTTAGCACCCTTTATCTTCATTTTTTACAGAAACCAGTAAGCTTGCTCCAGGTTTTTGCCTTTAAAACTGTTCCTGCTGATCTGTAAAAAATGCCCCAGTATTCTTTTATAGTGTTGGAACTATTGCCAAACTGACCCCTGTTGATAAATGTCTAAAATGAACATGTCCATAAAATTCTGCCCAAAGATTTTAACCCTGTGGCAGAAAATTATCTGTTTATAGTCTATTAAAATAAACAATGCTGTAAAAATGCAACAAATTGAAGTGTTGTAAGAATGTGGATTATACGATTTCTATACCATATTTTTATTGCAAAATGAAGCAGCAGCCAGGGGACATTTCTATAACACAACTGTTTCATTATAATCCAATAACTTCCAAAAGGTCACATTACTTTTATGACTTCGTTTATGTTACCAAAAGGTCATTCGATGTGGGGACATTAGAATAAGTTTATTTTGGAAGGTAAAATGTGCTGACATGATGTATATTTGGTTATATTCTATACTGTGGTACAATCAACTGAAACCTGCTTGCAGGTTTCTACGATACGATCAAATATCCAAGGAACCAAGATTTTCATATTATATTAAAAAATACAACAGAGGGGAGAAAGACACAACTTTGTTTGAACAAGTGGTTTTGAAAAGACCACCAAGAGAAGCAGCACAGATTAGAAAAGTCCCTCCAGCCACACAGGTATGGGTTCTAACATAAAACCAAGTCATGATTTGAATCTATATATCCTCCATCACATAATATAATTGTCTTATTTCCTCCTGCTTGGCAAACCTTCGTTGGCTGGTTAAAAAAAAATTTTTTTTGGATCCAAATGTGTAGAACTTGGATTTTCAATGGATTTTTCTGATGTTTAATGAGTCTGAAATCTTTAATATTCTGAAACAAAGATTAGTGGCTGCTGAACAGTGCAAAATGTTTCCAGCACAACCCTGTGTATGCTCTCCCACTGCCCTGGGTATCCGATTAAATTACAGGAAAATAGTGAATTATTTTTATAATCTTATTAATCCATTCCTGCATAGAGTTTTCATGCTGGCAAGAATGAGTTCTTTTCCCTCAAACGTCCCACTAGGAAGATACCAGCATGTCCCAAGGAGGGAAAGATTGTGTCCATGTTCTGCAAACTGCCCTGACTCAACTACAGATATTATTTTAGATTGTGAACTTCATGAGAATCTTCGCAGAGAACTTCTTGATCCTCTACTTTGTTCCAGAGGCTTAGTTAATGATGAAGCTACACTCCAGTTCCTGCTCAATGATCTCTCTCCAGAGACCACATTGTGTGTAGCTGAATTTTAAATGGTTGTTTATCAAGCTAGAATTAAGATGTCCTAAATCAATCTACTTTACCTTGTTTTAGTTTATAATATTAGCCTATTTTACCCTATTAGATTTTACCCTGCTTGGCTGCATTTGCCTCTTGTTGTTTTAGACCAATAAAGATTAGTTGTTGTTGGCTGGTAAAGCTGAACCAGAAAGCTGTGGTTTGTACCTAACCCTGCAAATCTAGGATTAATCTTTGTTTGAAGGCTGTTTGTTCCCAGTAAGATGTTATAACCAAAGTAACTAACTAGGGTTGAATCTGCACTGGGCTTTTTATCCCTGGTAACACCGAATTAAAAAAAAAAATCTACATGTTATTCGATTTCCATTTTGATATTTAGTGCTTTAAATTTTCCCTCTACAATGTATCTGATTGATCCGCGGTGATACTACCTTTCCCTCATGAAATCCAGGAGCGGATAAACTCACTACTTTTGAGAAAACTTCTCCAAAAACACAAGTATTAAGTATAGATCTCTGTGTTTTGCCTGATTAACCTCCTACCCCACACCTCTAATGCTGCAATAGTAAAGCAGTCTGCCGCTGATTGGTCAGGGTGTCCATTCAAAGATTACCTGTTTCCGAGTTGCCATTCCCTCTCAAGACTTATGTTTGCACTCATTTCTAAAGTGACTGTGCTCCAAGCCCACACTTCTATGTGCTAAGATTTGCTTTTGGGATTGTCTCCTCCCCCTTGTCCTCCCCCCCCTTGCTTGCTCAGGAAAATAAAACTTTTCCTCAGGCTCCATTCCCCCCCCCCACTACCCCACCACCCTGTGCTTGCTATGGCTGTAGAGTCAGGAGACAAACAGCAGGAAATAGACCCCTCTCCAACCATGTGCTCCTTCAATGCCAGCTGGAGCTTTGTGACCACCGTTCCCCCTCTTAGCTTCCCCAATCAAACAAGAAGGAGAGAGCAGCCAGACAATTAAGTGTAGAATGCAGTCTGTTTCAATTTAGGAAAAAGGAAGGCAGAAGACCCAGATTCAGATTGGTCTGAATTCAGCAGGATCGACAATAGGGGGGGAAAGTTGTGTAGAACCCACCTACGAAATGGTGCAAAAGTGAGATGCTGATGAACATTAGAATCTCCCAAGCCCATTCACATAACACCAAACTATGACCAAGTATTAAGTCTGAACAACATTTAAAGCAGGCTTTAGCTCTGCATCCTTTGGCAAGTGTCACCCTTGGCCATAACTTCATTCTGCCACAATTTCCCATGATTTTAATACAACAGAAATTGCATCCTGTATCACAATTATGCAACAGTTCTCCTTGTTATGCTCTCTTGCTTCCTATACATTGTTCATGTTACAGAGGAAATGGCACCATTCTCAACCAATAATCATCTGGAAAAGAAATTATGCTTGTCTGGTGTGAAGGTTTACTTTGGGGTAAGATGACTCCAGTACAGTCTGTTGTACTCTACATATCTCCACTGTCCTGGCTCTCTTCTCTATATCCAGGAAGAACAATGAACCCCATCTGCCAGTGAGGAAATCCACATCCCTTTTACACTCCACTCCTTCACATGGGTTCTTATTTTGTCCAAGCTGGAAGTGTCCAAATGACAAACATCTTGCTAACTTCTAGAAAACATTTTGGATTCTGAGGCTGCTAATTTCAACTAAACCTTTGCCAGGATAAATCTTGCATTTTATATTCTAAACATTGCTTATGTTCCCCGAAGAGCATTGTGATCTGCAAATTCCAACCAGTTGGCAGTCCCTAGTCCCAAGGAAGTGGGACCAGAGCCAGGATGTTCTCAGTCCTGGCCCCCACTTGGTAGAATAAGCTTCTGGAGGAGATCACGGCCCTGTCAGAGCTGATTAAGTTCCACAGGGCCTGCAAGACAGAGTTATTCTGCCAAGTTTTTGGTTGGGGCCAGTGATCCTGTAGCATCAATTGGCGCCTCCCCTGGATAACCCCCTGTGGAGAATTACTACTGGCAGTTTACATCTGAAAGAAATTGCATGGTTGCACTGATTTTTTGATAATGAGCAGGAGGTGGTCAGTTTACTATTGCTAACACAAAAAAGCGTAATGTCTGAACTGCTAGCTTATCCAGACTTACTAGAAGATAGAAGCTGACAATAACACTATTTGAGGAGATCAATTCAATATCACTATGTGGCCATCTTTACACTTCCAATAATAGGAACACTGCTGCCCCTGTGGATAGTGGGCTGCTGTGATATTTTTAATGTACAGTGACTACTACTTTGTTCTTGTTACTCGGAACTGTGCAACGAACTTTTCTGTAAGCCACCCTGAGCCTCTAGAAAAGTGTGGGCAAAACAATCAATCAGTCAATAAAGGTGTTTTTTAAACATATGACAATACAGTAAATGCTCAGGAGACAATCAAGTCCTGGCAAGATATTAGAGATAAAGGAATCAACATTCAATGGTAGCTTTATTATCAATCAGTTTCAAAATTGAAGAAGATTATCAACAAGGAAAGAGAGTTTGAACAGCTGATTATAAAACAAAAAGACCATTTATTATAATGCATATTTAAGATTACTTCAGTTAGAATCAGAAAAAAAGAACTAGTGAAAAAAGTGAATGATTAAATGGATGCAGAATTTTAGAGAGCAGGTATCTATGCATCAGTAGGGGTAGTTATGGGGGAAAGAAATTATGTTTGTAGTCAGCCAGGCATTAAGAGAAAACTAGTTCAAAATGTTTTCAAATGGTATATAACCCAAAAGGATACTCAGAAAGTAGACAAAAACTGCAATGGAAAATTATGGAAATGTCAATCCATAGATGGAGCCTTTTACCTGATGTGGTAGACTTATTAGAAAAGCAACAAGATATTGGAAGGAAATACATAGAAAAATGCAGAACACATTTAATTTCCCTATGGAAGCTAAGAATATGCTATTAGGTATACTGCCTAATAAATTACCCAATTTTTTTGGAAAGATATTCAAATACAAGATGACAGTGGCAACAATTATCTATGCATCAAAATGGAAATTAGATGTCTGTCCAAGCTTAGAGAATGGGAAAATAAACTTGCCAACTATGCAGAAATGGTGAAATTAACGTATTGAGAAACAGATCCATTACAAACTTTGAGGAGAGATGGAGTGTGTATTATGCAAGCAGGACACAAATTTAAAATGAGATATAGCTTACAATGGTATATAAATATATTGCAATACAGAAGTGGAATGAGAACAAGTTTTTAATATAAATGTATACGAAGTTTATTTTGAGCAAAAAAATCTTTTATTTTCTTTTTATGAAATATATAATAGGCTTTGATTTTTGATATATTAAAAGTTATAGCATGTATGTAGAAATGGCAAAATATGTAACATGGAATATGTAGCAATGATGAAACTAATAATCTAGTAAAAATAGATTAGTTATGAAACTTGAATTTAAAAAAAAAGATAGGTTGGTGTTGTGATTCCCCATTCCTCCTCCACATGCACCAACTGGGTAACCTTGGGCTAGTCACAGTCCTGATAGAATTGTTCTCACAGAGCAGTCCTGCCAGAGCTCTCTCATCCACCACCTACTTCACAGATTATCATGGGGAGAGGAAGGGAATGTGATTATAATCTGCTTTGAGACTCCTTTAGGTAATGAAAAGCAGGGTATAAAAACAAATTCTTCTTCTGTAAAAGTATTCCAATGGAAATAAGGACCATTGTATTTTATATGATAATGTTTTAAACATTATAATGTTTAAGGGGATGTTGGGAAGAAATATTTTCTGTTTTATACACTGTGTAAAATATAATTACCCTTTATATATACAGTTATGTTATATTTAAAAAATGCAAATCTATAGTTGGCATGAAGAATTCAGCTGTCATATAATCACTACCACATTTAGCAATAACATTTAATCTCTCGTGTCCACAGAAAGACAAAATTAATTTGTAAATAAAATAACCTGGCGGATCAATAACTATAACAAATAAAGATTGAGTGAAATATGAGAACCTATTTCACATTGCAATACCAAACATTCCCTATTGCATATAATTTCCCACACTTTTATAGCTTTTGGGAGTCAATTTTGAGCGTATTATTCTAACAGATCGTAGCTTGAGTGCCAGGAAAAACCATGCACACTAATGTTGCTACAATTACCTTCAACGTAACTCCTGGTCTCTGATAGAAGTGAAGGTTATTTCCCCCCTAGCTGCCGAGAATGGTACTGTTCGCTATGATTCCCTGCCTGAACATCTGAAGTACATAAATAGGAGGTGCAGGAGACAACTGTTGGTCTAAGATTGCTGAACAAGCCCTTAAAGAAGAGCTATTTCTCTTTCACACTTCCTCTATAAAGCCCAAGGGTAAAATCAATGAAGCTTGCAATTTGTAAAATGATGAATCAATAAGTCACACAAATGCAAATAGTGTTGCGAAATTTGAATAGCACTGGGTATTTCTTATTTATTTATTTGAAGGCAAAGTACATTTTAATCAATTAAAGGCCATGGAATCTGGCCTAAAGAAAGAGTATGAATAATTTACAAGTTTATCCACACACTGAAATGCTATTTTGAGGATGCTGATCTAGATTTCCATAATGGAGTAACAGCATTTTCAATCAATTCTGTGTTGGGAAAGGGGAGGGAACGCCCAAGATTAAATTGGCTACTCATTTTATTTCATTATAAATATTATAAACACTATCGGTTTCAGCACTACATAAGGAAACAGATTTTTGCATTTCATAACAAGTGTCAGAGAAGCAACGACCTGTAAAAAGTTTTTCTTTAACCTTAGAATATTACAAAATTAGAACGATAACCTTCATCAGATGCCTGAAAAAATGTTAGGCAGCAACTTCTTCCTTTAAAGAGATTTCATTGGAGTAATTCAGGTGATTTTCCCATTGTGAATTAATGAAATTTACATACAGTGAATTGGTAACAGATTTTAAAATGGAAGTCTGATTATGTTTTCTTTTAAAAGGAATACATTTATATAAGTGACATCTTCCCCCAAAGACCTTCTGTTTCAGACCTACTGTTTCCTTTTAATGTTCATGACGATGATTGAAGTAATGGAATTAATCATGGAACTAATCAAAATTCATTTTGCAAGATGCACATATGTATAAAGATAGCAGACTGCTTAGCTGACAGTGTTCAAGCTTTCCAAATTTCACATATAAATTGTTCTTAAATGAGCAGCTGATTAAAAGTAGGGCTTCAACACTATGAATTACAAGTGAAAAATTCAGCGACTGTAAAACAGTCATTACTTTTAATCTTGGCCGAATCAAAAGGAACTAGTGAGAGCCACGCTAACATCTGATTTATGAACCCAAAGTACCATGAAGTGCTGCTAGTGATATGATGCTTAAAATGGTTGCAGAAATAGTTTTTTTTCTGGGCTGTAAGTCAGCTTCTCAAAAAGCAAATACAGCCCTGGACTTCTGAGCACATAGTTTTGTGCTCTATCTAGCTATGGAAACAGAAATGAAAATAGGCCAGCGCTAAAGTTCTCAGTTCTTATTCTGACATATTCTTTTGTGTTTGTTACTTATATTAAATATAACCTAAAAGCTTACAATAGGCTGAAATACTGCTAGCTATAGAAGTGATGCTTAGATGTACAGCTAACCCAGTGGACAACCAGTCACCCTTTTAATTTTATTTGCAGAAAGGCTTGTTGTAACTGAGCAGACTTGGAATTTGCACTCCTCTAACACCTCCAGTAAGGCTCCTTCTGTAGCCCACAAAGGTTCAGCGGCTGAAAACAACGCAGAAGAGCAGAAAGATACACAACCATATGTTTTGGACCTGATCTGAATTAGGCCCCTGCTGTGCTTTTATACAGGAGTTGCTACTGGAGCTACGCAGCTGCAAGCTCTGGTTTGGCCTCACTTAGAGTACTGTGTTCAGTTTGAGCATCACAGTTGAACATGGATGTAGACAAACTGGAGCGTGTCAGACGAGGGCAACAAAGACGGTGAGGTGTTTGGAGACCAAGATGTATGAAGAAATGTTGGGGGAGCTTGGTCTCTTTAGCCTGGAGATGATCTGATAACCATCTTCAAGTATTTAAAAGGCTGCCACATAGAGCAGGGGTAGTCAACCTGTGGTCCTCCAGGTGTCCATGGACTAAAATTTCCATGAGCCCCTGCCAGAATTTGCTTGCAGGGGCTCATGGGAATTGTAGTCCACAAACATCTGGAGGACCACAGGTTGACTAGCCCTGACATAGAGGATGGAGCAGAGTTGTTCTCTCTTGCCCAGGAGGGATGGACTAGAACCAATGGGATGAAATTAATTCAAAAGAAATTCCGTCTAAACTTCTGAAATAAGTTCCTGACAATGAGAGCTGTTTCTCAGTGGAACAGGCTTCCACAGGAGGTGGTGGGTTCTCCATCTTTGGAAATTTTTAAACAGAGGCTAGATAGCCATCTGACGGAGATGATTCTGTGAAGGTTCAAGGGAGTGGCAAGTTCCAGTGGATGAGCAATAGAGTTGTGAGTGTCCTGCATTGTGCGGGGAGTGGACCAGATGACCCAGGAGGTCCCTTTCAATTCTATTATTCTATAATTCTATGCCCTCATAGCAAACTTGTGTAAATCATAATATACAGTTTGCCCCTGACAAAAAGGGACAAAACCTCACTTGGTTATTACTGGGAACCAGGCAGAGCATAAATATTATATCCGTTCTACAGAGCCTATGGTCTGTTCTCAACACAAGAAGTAATGGAGCTTGGATGGGGGCACCCTCTTTGGATGCCCCTAGAACTTGCAACTTGGGGGTTATTTTGAGGAGAGGCTCTTCCTCCTCAGGTGATGGGAGAAGGTAGGGGTGTGACTAGCCTTTCCTTGATTACAAGATGACAGATGGGACTTCCCCTGTTGAAACAGTGCCCAGTACCACACCAGTCAGACTGTTCCCTGTTTTCCAGCTTTCTTGTACAGTCTTTTTAAACTTTAAAGAGAATGCAAAAGAAAGCCCCTAATAGTAGAGCAACAGGGACCGCTCCCATCTACTTTCATTTTCATTCCCACTGAGAACAATGTGGTCTCTACCTTTTCCCATCTGCCATCTCCCTCTTCTCTCATTTAACTTTTTTATAGCAGATCGGGATGATGATAAGGAATGTGTGGAGCCAAAGAAGCGCTATCTCCTCCTCCAATTATCACACCTGCCTCCCTCTCTCTTCTTCCGAGGATGTTTTTTTTTAAGCAAACTGCCTGAAGCAATGAATAGGTGTTAAATCATGCAGACAAAGCAAAACAATTCCCCCCCAGTTAAAACACAAAACATGCCTCTCTAAAGTGTCCCCATCAAAAAATTGGAATGAGATTAATTTTTAAAAGATTCAAGGCTTCTGATTCCATAAGGGGTGGCATTATAAAAAGCACTATGAATCTATAATCAGATGCATAGACATTTCAATGGAGAATTTTTACTTTTTAAAAAATTAGCTGTCACTGTGGGCCTTTAAAACATGAAGAAAGGTGATTGGCTGCCTGGCTTGATTGACAGGTGGAGGAGAGTCATGTGTAAAATGTGTTGCTCTCTTCCACCATTTCAAGCAGGCATGCGGAGTGCTAAGAAGCACAAGAAGGCATCAGGAGAAAGCCAGAAGGTGAGGAATGGCCAGAGGTGCATCATTTTTTAGCATTATGCCATTTTGCTGGCGTAACACTATTTTTTTCAAAATGCAGAAGTCCCCCTAGGAAAGCTGCTAACACAGTCTGTATCCACAATCCTGAACTACATGGACCAACTACATGTCTCAATAAAAGGCTATTTCATGAGATCGTATGTATATTTTGTCTACTGCCAGTTCTATTGAACATATTGTCTACAGTACCAATCCCATATAGGAACAGAAAGTACTGTTGTTGTGTTGTTTATATATGGATCGATGATGATGGGATAAAATTATTTACTAAAACTTCAGTTCAACTCAATGGCATCATCATGATCAAAACTGCAGCAAGGATATAAAAATGTTATTGTCCTTGATAAATTATTCAAACTGGGACTTCCCAGGTCTGCTTTTACACTCTAAATGCTACACAATATGGGCTTTAGATACATTTTACAATAGTGGTGTGACCCTGATTAAAATTACCTTGAAAAGCTAACCTAAACATTATGAAAGAACTCAAAAAACACCATCCTGATGGATATTTGCTTTAAACCGGTGGTCCCTAACCACCGGGCTGCAGCACCCTCTCCCCGCCCCCCCCCCCAGTAAGAAACTTCCCAGGCTGCAAACAAATCAGCTGCAAAAGCAGCCGATTACCTTGCAGCCCGGCAAGCTTCTTTTTGTGTGTGTGTGTGGGGGGGGGAAGCAGGGCCACGCATGCACATTTGCGCCATGTGCGGCTGTGTTTGCAGAGGGACAGCTTTTCAGAAGTTAGTCTGAGTTGCACTTAGTATGTAAGGCTTGGACAACAAAAACCCCAAAGAAACATTTTTATGGTCGTGTTGCCATTTGCTCCAGGGACAACTAGAGAAAGACACTGGGAAGTCTTCTAGGATATGATTTTGAAACATTAATAGGCAGATGCCTGAGGTCATTTGGATAAGGTGAGGGTTTAAACATTCCTGTGGCCATTTGCCCAATAAAAAATCTCTCTTCCTTAGTGTTGCTATATAAACTCATGGGAGACATACATGCAACATAAATGTGCATGCATGCCCCCTCCTCTCCAATAGGCAAACAGCAGCTCAGGGTCAAACTAACATGGAGGAAAGGGTTCCACAGGGTTTCAAAGGGTTCAACATCACCATAGCATCAATTTGAGCTGCCGCTGCACTAATAACTGCAATTAGAATTTTAAAGTAAACGCATGAGATCTGATTGTGCACCTGCCACGATCTCACTTTGTCTAATCTTTGGCTATTTAAATATGCCAAACTGAAACAAAAATTCACCTCAGCTCTAATAAAAAAAACATGGAATGGGGAATTCCAGTAGATGCAAATATCATGATATTCTGAATGCTGTCTATCCCCACCCTCACCCCAACTGTGTATGATATCTGGGGAACTGTAAACTTCAAAGAAAGCTAATAATTTGACAACACAAATGGAAGGAATGAGTCAATATGCAAATGAAATCCTTTCCTAGCATCCAATGCAGTTAGGCATTTATAAATGAAAAGGAAGGCATAATAATATAGAATTTATGCATTAATGCCACTGTGGAAGTAAACATGTTTTCCTTTTCAATAGGAACATCTCAATGAAGTTACTAATTATAGCACAAGCTATTTGAGTAGTGATTTTTATGATGAATGCAGAGGATATTTCATGCTTTTATTTCTCCAGAAAGTCAATAACTACACAAAGCTAAAGCAAGACAGAAATGAAAGAGGCCAAAAGTCATGTACATTTAACTCCCTGCTACAAAGCAAGATGATCCCCATCATTATCCATAACCCCCTCCAAATAGATCTACCTAAGTGAACCAAGGTGTACTAGAGATGCAAAAACCTTGCATTATCTGGAGCCTGTGTGAAGGGACAGAGTCCCAAATAAAGAAGAAAACAAGCTAACCTACATAGTAGGAGATGTTGGCCAAGTTGCAATATGCAAAGAAGAAGGTTAGCAGCAAGTTGCTTAAAATAATAGAATCATAGAATTATAGAGTTGGAAGGGGCCATACAGGCCATTAGTCCAACCCCCTGCTCAACACAGGATCAGCCCTAAGCATCCTAAAGCATCCAAGAAAAGTATGTATCCAACCTTTTCTTGAAGACTGCCAGTAAGGGCGAGTTCACCACCTCCTTAAGCAGCCTATTCCACTGCTGAACTACTCTGACTGTGAAATTTTTTCCCCTGATATCTAGCCTATATCGTTATACTTGTAGTTTAAAACCCATTACTGCGTGTCCTCTCCTCTGCAGCCAACAGAAACAGAATATAATAGTTTTCTTACGAAGAAAAACAACTTCGCATATTAAAAGGAGAAAGAGAATAAGTTCTAACAACTGAACAGTCTTTTCTGTTTGTTTAGTTGGTTCTAGAGGCAAGCAAGGAAGAAGTGTGCCTAACGGAGCATGAAGTCCAAATGAGCCCATCAGGACACCGGAGGAGACTATTGAAAAATATCTGGAAATTCTCATTCTAACTCTGCTAAATATACACCTCCTCCAATGCCCCCAAGTAGGAGATTCTTCAGTTATTTTTTATTCATGCACACTATATATCTTGTATATCTCAACACCAGAGAAACCAAAACATCCACTTCAGACATTAGTGTTCTTAGCAGATGTCCAATTTCCATACAACCACAAATATTTGGTTTCATCAGAATTTAAGTGTGAGGCAAGTCCACCTCCCGTTTTTCTCAGTAAAGGCATACTAAGTTGTAACTCTCTGTCACAGAAAGGTCTATTTCTAGTTGTGGCACACTTACTTCTGAAGTACAAATAACTGGGAAGGGGTACAGTTGTGTTTTGCAAACAGCTGTGTTTCGCAAAAAAAAAAAAGAAATACTCACACTCCAATGTACAATCAGCTTGAATACATTAGCAAGGCCATAGAAGACTGGCATTAGTTTCTGATGCCCCAGACTGAGCTCAGCAGGTAGCCAATTGTCAATGTCTATCCCAACTTTTCTCAACTTTTTTACCATCTAGAAACCCCTGAAACAATATTCAGGCTTTGAGAAACCCCAGAAGTGGCATGATTGTTCAGATTATTGTTGGGAAGCATAGCTGTGTACATGCACACCCGGAGCCCCTCCCCTTCCCACCCCATCCAGGCTCATCATAGGCCACTAGGGAGTGTATGTGTGACATGAACATATATAGTCATATAACCCAGTAAATGTTTAACAAACTTTAAAAATACATTAAAAACTAATTAGCTCTGACTCACCCACTTTGGAAACCCTTTCAGGACCACCAGGAAACCCTGGGGTTTCATGCATCCCTGGCTGAGATCTAGCCATTGCAAACCAAAGCTGTAGTGCAAAGCGCTACAAGTGATGAGTTTACCATATGTCTGCTGCAGTTTTGAAAAGGAGAAAGGATGAATATAGCTGCTTGCCAAGTATCATATGGGGGGGATGCACCCAAAATTGTTTGGCCATAAAGATATAATATGAATTAAAAAAAACAGTCCTTCTGTCCTTTTAGCTAAGAAACTAAATTCATCCTTTCCACTGGACTGATGCCTTCCATTGCTAAAGTTAAATAATGTTGCAAAAATACACCCGACCACTTTCCCTGCTCAAGACACCTCGATCAAGAAACTCATTCCAAGGTACTCCCCATTAACACAAATTATGTTCAGCCCATTAAGCACCACCACAGAGACATTTCAAAAACAAATGTTTGTTTTTAAGAGCTCTGCTTGAAAACTCGAACAGAATCATAACATCACTTCTGTTTGAAAACTATATTTCTGAGACCAAGGATTTTGTTTGTCCTGTCATGCAGAAAGCACTGTTCTTTAAGTGGAAGTGTTCCCCCTTAGACCTTTGTTCTTGCTGACTTTAGATGGCCTCTTTGGGCCGCTGTCATTAGTAATAGCACAGCATGCTGAGAAAAGTGCAAACTAGAAATGTGCAAATAGCTTTCTCTGAAATGCTATTTTTCCCTGTCTGCATTCAAGTTATCTCAATATGAATAATAAGAGAAAGAAATCTATTCCAGGAGTGTTTTTTTTAAGACAGAAAACATTTTCAAATAAATGGCTTGAATAAACTATATTGTAACCTACTCTTTCTTCTGGAAATTATCACAGATAACTAAGAAACTTTATTAGTAATTAGTAAGGGGAAGGAGTAATTGTAAGAGGGAGGAGTAATTATTCAACTTTGGAATTCTAGTAATTTCTTACTCCAGGGCTACTTTTCACAGAAAAGTTCGAAAGCCATTCCATTGACTTGATTCATGTGGGCAGGACATTTGCCAGGTGCTCCATCATTTATTTAAGAGAGAATATTTTTCACCACTATAATAACAAAAAAGTCAAAATAATTTCGTAGTGGAATACATGTTGATATTATGACAACTGCATAATCTTTTTTGGGGGAGGGGGGATCTTAAATTAAAAAGACAGTGAGGCCAGAAGTCATACATTATACTATATTTGTATTTTCTGATTTGTGTCATTTTCACCTTTGAGTTTAACAGATTTCTAGCTCTTACACTATTATTCATTAACTATTGGGTCACAAAACATGTGTTTCCTGTTTTAGTCCTGCTAGTAGAACAGAAGAGAACAAAACTTAAAAATACAAGAATATTAATGAAATAATAGGATAGTTTGATCCGGAAAACAAGGGTGGGGTTTTTTGTTTTTTTTTTGGCATGGAACCCACTGTATTCCTTGAAAGGGTTCTGCCCAGACTAACATTATTTTCCTGCTATCAGTCCCTGAAGGTGCCACTTTTTCCTGCTGTCCCACCGGAGACTTTTTAAAATCAAACTGTAAAATTGTAGTAGCTCTGTATCAACCTACTGCCACTTACTGATTTTGTGTTTTAATAGAGTGATTATAGCACTACAGCATATACATGAAGAACAAAAAAGTGCAACAAGTTATCACAGCAGCTATGCTCACGTCTTCAAAAGCCAACATGAAGGGGCTTTACGCACCGGGATCTTTGTAGCAAATTGGTCACTGAATGAAAAATCGCCATTTAAAATAGTGGAATTCATCGTTATGCATACCTGCCTTTGTAGTGGAATCCAGTTGCGTTTTGTAGCGTTTCCCACAGGCTTCCCGTCTCGGCAGAAATCGCTAGAAAGGAAGCGCTATTGCCGAGCTCGTCCCGCCCCTGGCCGTCAAGCAGCCAATGGGCAGCCATTAGCATGCTCCCAAACAGCCCCTTTCCCTTTAAGAAAGGTTTAAAAAAAAAAACAGACCCATTGTAACGAATCTGTGTTAATTCGTTGCAACGGAGAGACCCATCCAGCTGCCTGGTGTGTTTGAGCTGTCGTTGGATCGTTGCCACGCTCCCTCCGAGTGAAAAAAAAAAATCCCCCCCCCCTCTCACGGGCCCGATTTTCGGCTGAATGAATGTGTAAAAAATAAAGTGACTGCTTAGTAGTGTGCTTAGTGTCTGAAGTGTGCTTAGTGACTGAAGGGGAGGGACTGAAGCCGGGGAAGCCTCTAAACTGAAAGAGGCTCGCTGGTGCGTTTATCCCCGCTCGCTCGGAGAAAAAAAAATGGCGATCGCTTCGCCGGAAGATCAGAGAAGAGAGCCAGGGGGAGGGACTTTGTAGAAACCGCAACAATGTTAACGCACAGGTCTTTTTCGCTAGTGTTGCAGATTGGTTGCAGGAATGTATCGCTTTCCGGAGGGTGAATCCACTTTTGGGGATTTCCCTGAAAGCGCTACAAGGAAGCGCTTTTTGCAGATTGGTTTCAGGTGTGTGGCAGATTGTCGACGACGTTGTGCAAAACAGCAAATCAGTAGCGTTTTCAATTGGCAACCATTGTGCTATTTTGAAGGCGTGCAAAAAGCCCCGAGGTCTGAAACATATGTAGAAGGGAATTGTTTCGAGAAAAGCCAGAGAAAAGTGCACTGAAACTGCCCATGTGCAGATCAGTTGGAGGAGGAGGAGGTGGAGGAGGAGGAATTGGTTCTTATATGCCACTTTTCTCTACTCAAAGGAGTCTCCAAGTGGCTTACAATCACCTTCCTTTTCCTCTCCCCACAACAGACACCCTGTGCGGTGGAGCCCTGATATTACAGCTCAGTCAGAACAGCTTTATCAGTATTGTGGCAAGCCCAAGGTCACCCAGCTGGTTGCATGTGGGCAAGCGCGGAATCAAAACAGGCTCGCCAGATAATAAGTCCACATTCCTAACTACTACACCAAGTTGGGTCTCCACATGCCTATGGATTCACAATGGAAGCAGCCTCAGTCATATCCCACTGATTTCAACTGGGATTTACTCACAAGTAACATGCTAAAGGCATCCCATGCTTACAATTCAAATGCATAGGTGTGTATAGGATCACAGCCTGAAAAAATGCATGTTTATCCAGGCCATTGTATTCCATGGAGTTCACTCCCAAATATGTAAGATTGATATCAAAAGTATATAAGGCTATTTGCACTGATGGCAATAATAATGACTATGTGGAAAAACTGAAGAGAGTCAGTAGGAGAAAAGGAAATCAAGATTCAGAAGATTTGATCAGTGAGCCTTTTCTGGTCAGGCCAGTTACTTATCCAAAAGCACACAAGCAAGGACAATATATTTTCCCTCTTGACTTCCAAAGGGTCCAGATCAAGCACTAACTTCAATTACTTTTATTCACAATGATGAATATCTATCGTTAGCTTTTTTTATCTACATGTCACACTTATTGTCTCCTTCCAACTAGTTTTAAATGCTGAAGGGAGTTCTCTGGTTTACTAACTTCAAAGGCCAATAAATAAATAATTCTAAAATTCCTTTCTATCACAAATATTTCACCATGCATGATTAGCCATGATTAGCACACAATCTTAATTGTTTTAAGACTGTCAGAAAAAGTTTAAAAATACATATGTCTTAAGTATGTAAAAGCAGATTACCACATTATTGGCCTATTTTGTGTTCATTCCTTCTACACTTCTGGGAATTTGTTCCAAGTTAGTGGAGCAAAAAGTCTGACAAATAGAGAATCCCCAGTCTTCCCCTCAGTCAACAATCATTTTTAATTCTCTGACTTGAGTATCAGAACCCAGAAGTGCAAGTCAGGTGCTCAGAAATAGATTACTTGGCACAGTTCAGAAAGTCTCAGATTTGATCCAGGCACTTACAAAACCAGCTGAGTGCCAAAAGAGTGTTCCCAAGGTCCCTTGTAATTGAATTTGAGCTTATAAGTAGTCTATGGACACAGTTTTGACTTTAAAATCTGATTAAAATGGATTGTAGAATCTCTAACACTCAAAACAGTTTAGGGTTATCATATATGGCTCAGAAAATCACAGTTGGGCTACTTCTATGTTAGGAAAATTGCTACCCAGGTCTTCTGCTCGTAGTGGACAGAAAGGAGTTCTTCATTAATACCTTATTTACTCCCCAGTTCTCAAAAGATAAGTGAACATTGACCCAACATTGACCCAACAAGTTCAACATTGAACTTGACCCATACCAACCAAGAGCATTTATACAACTGGATACATTGTATTCTCTCTTAGTAACTTGTTTGAAATTCAGAGCTGGGTGTATCTGCTGTACCAAAATCGGGGAGCTGCCTCTGAAAACTCAGCATTTGCTATCAACAATGCCAGGCACAAGCTGGGAAAAGTACCAGAGGGGATGAGGGAGGAAGGCAACTGTAACATTCTGGAGACTCTAAAACTATAAATATACACTAGTTCTCAGAATACATGGAGATAAACAGCATTTGTGGCAACAGCAGCAGTAAACCTTAAGTCTCCAGTCTCAAAACTTGAGAAGATAGTTAAAGAGTTTTCATTTCACATCCCTTCCCAAGCCTCTCTATGTGTGTTTTTGCAATCACTGCAAAAGCCTGGGTTCTAAAACACCATGTTGTAAAGATTGATTTTCATCTTGAAAATGTCAGACTTCTGGTTTTAATGGTCAGAAAGGTTTTCTGAAACAGCAGCATTCAAAAAGTCGTCAATCTGACAGCTCTTTGACACATCACAATAGGTGCAAGGGATCTACTACTTTATTGCCAGCAATGTCCTTCAACAGAATGAGACAATCAATGAGGAATAATAAATCCCACTCAGAAAGGAAGAACCACAGCATGCTGTAAATGGAAGAGGAAGAACACTATTGGCATTCTTTCATTTCCAAGAAATATTGATGTTTACTTTAAAAACTCAACACTTTTTCACTCCTTTGATTTTTATTCTATCATGCATTCTGCAAATTAAGTCTCCATGTTTGACATATAACATGTGTGATAAGTTACACTGACCTGGGTAGCCCAGGCTAACCCAATCTTGTCAGATCTCAGGAGCTAAAAAGGGTCAATCCTGGCTAGCATTTGGGTGGGGGACCTCAAAGGAACACCAGGGTTGTGATGCAGAGGGAGGCCAACCACCTCTGAATGTCTCTTGCCTTGAGAAGCTTATGGGGACACTGTAAATCAGCTGTCACTTGATGGCACTGTCCACCATTACCACTGCCACCATGTGGTAAGTGGAGGGCCTAGATTTGTCCCTCAATATACTTTTCATTCTAAGGGTCCCTACGTACACATCTCAACAACTTTCTCCCAAACTAAAATATAAGGAACTCTAAAATACCCACAAACCCAGGCCCTAGCATATTTTACCCTCTTTATAAAAAGCTATTTACTCCTATGCACAAGCCAAGTAACAGGGGAATAATTGCGAACAGCTGAATTACTTACAGAAAAGCCTCTATTGTGATACATACTGGGAGACAATGAAATAAAGAGGTGGAGACAATAACAGACATTATGCTGGTTGGGAAGGTTGATAATTTAGGTGGAATTGACATATTCAGAGCAGCTTAAGAGCCTGGGCGTGCATAGACTCTGCCTTGTTTGAAAAGCAAGTTGGTACAGTGACCAAGAGTACCTTCCATCAGCTGCAACTGGATCAACATCTTTTTTCCTTTCTTAGACTCAGCTAAGCTGGCCATGCTAAGGAATGCTTTTGTAACATCATAGCTGAATTACCATGATGTGCTCTAAATAGGGCTGTTCTTGAAGAGAACCTAGAACTATTGCTGGTTTATAATGTAGCAGTCTGATTATTGTCAGGGACTAGCTAATGGGATCATACAGTACCCATCAAACACCAGCTACACTGGCTGCCAGTGTGTTTCCAAATTCAATTCAAGGTGCTGGTGGTGACCAATTCAGCCCTTCACAAGCTAAGTCCAGAGCTTTTGTTGGAATAATACTCAATGGTACCAGCACCTTTATCCAGGGCCCTCCCAAGTCTTGATTCTTATGTGCTGGTCTGCCTCGCTAAGCCAGATATATAGCTTCTCAGGAATACCAAAGTGGATTCTTGCAGAAGGAAAGAAGAACTAGTGAAAAATCAGCACAACTGCACAATATGAGTACTGGCACTGAAAGTACTATATTGTTCCTTTGCTTAGGGTAGTGGCAGGGTATTGATTAGAGCCATTTCCCCATTACATCTCCCACACTATGGAATAGGCTCCCTAAGGAGAACAGGTGGGCTCAATTCTTAGAGGTATTCAGAAGGTGCTGTAAGGCTTTTTTATTTGATAGGGTTTTAATGGGATGTAGGCTGAGGATATTCTTAGGGAGAGGGTATTATGGTAGATTCTAAATTTAATCTTGTAAATCACTCTGGCCCAGAGGAAAAGGCATGATATGTTGCTACTTCAATTACTTTGACTATGTCACGGCTCCTGTTGACAGATTCTTTCAATTCTCATTGAAGCTAAAATATGGTCCTTTTCAAAATCAGTTGTCAATGATAGACGCCAACATAAGGCTGAAGATAACAAAGGATCTCAGAACTATTATTTGCATCATTTAAAGGGACACAAGCAGCTGATGTGTCAAACATACTATTTTTCCAAGCAGCCATATTCAACTTATCCGTTTTGTCCAGTTTTCTCCGTCTGTCAGCAAAATGACAGCTACTTCAACTGTATCTGGTAAATTATGTCCTCATCTTCCCAGAAGACATTGTTATTGATTAACGCTACATCAAGGCCTTTACCTCAAGAGTAGTGTGGATGCATTTAATTTTCTTTCAGAACAAACCCATATTTGAGATTAATTATAGTAAGTCTGGAAGAGTAAATCTTATATTCGTTCACTGGAGCATTTCAGAAGGAGCACTGCTGTGATTTATAACTAATGCCTCAGAATATATCCCATCATTTATACTTCATGTAACAACCTCCATTTTGGCAACAGACGGGGGAGGAATCTTGTGTATATACTGCCCTGTGTCACTTGGCCCCAGCAATAACAAAGCTGCAAATTTCATATAAGTGTGACACTTAATTATATAAAGCACAGTTAACATTTACCAAAATGCAATGGAAGTATGGATCTTTTACTCATTATATGGATGGCTACTTGCAAACATATGCTATTTTAAAGATACTAAGTAAACTTAAACAGAATATCTAATATACTTCAACTTACAGAGTGGTTTGTATTTAGGATTTTTGTAAAACCTCTACATTAAACAAAAGTCTAATATACATACATGCATAATACATGCACAGAGAGATTTCACCAAATGTCTGTTGACTGCATTCCAAATCGCAAGCTGAAGTGCAAGATTTTTCTTCATTCTGCTGACTTTTCATGTATATATTAATTTGGGGGAGTTTCTTTTCCAGCCGTTTTGACACTTGCCATGATCCAAGCAATTATTGGATAGGAAAGTATATGCATTCACAGAAACATTTTTTTCTTTCATCACTACAGTTTCTACAAAAGAAAAGGAAGCTATTCCTCAGCTTTTGAAGTCTATCCGATCTATTCATAAGTTTTCATATCAGGTAATTTAAAAAGCCCTCTGAATTGAGTTTAATAAACAAAAATTCTCAAACACAAAGATGTTTGTATGTGCATAGTGAGTTCAGTTCCCTTATTCCCCTTTCCTCACAACATCCGTTCAAACTTCTTTTGTGTAAAGAGTACTCATATGGAAAAAAATCAAAAGTAAAATATAAAACTTCTGGACTGTGCACTATATTTGTCACAGGGATTGGTATCCCTATAAATTGGGTTATCTACTAGCTTATAAAATCAGCAACATTCAGCATGTCACTTAGTGCCATCACTGTCATCGTGCTAATTGTCAATGGCCTCGAAAAAAATCATTACATAGCAAGCCTTCAATCATCATTTATTGTGAGGGTGGAAAATTTGTAATAGCAACTAAAGTTAGTCATGTCAGACCCTGGCTTGATCTAGAATGGATTCAGGATTAAGAATGATTTTCAAAATATTATAAAACTGTGTAATCTTTAGAATAGTAGAAGTATACCCTTTTAATTCTGCTTAGAATTGCACTTTATGATCCCACTCTGAAATTTGAACCTGGGCTCTTTCTGCACAAGTTGGATAATACACTTTCAATGTGCTTTAGCAGCTGGATTTTTCTGTGTGAAAAGCTACTTCAAAAATGCTTTGGAAGTATATTATCCAATGTGTGTGTAACGGGTACAGGCCATGTTCCTGATGACCTCACTATAACAGAACTAAGACAGACCCCAAATGTCTCTGCCCCAGAAAGATGCCTGGTTGTCATAGCTCTGGCAACAAATACAGCTTGTAACACTTCCTAAAGATCTGCAGTGAGGGGTCAAACCTCTTCAGGGAACCTATTCTACAAAGTAGGAGCCACAAGGAAAAGGACTGGATATATGTTCATGTGTGGTATATGGGCAATTCCAGACTCAACACTCTAAGTGTGGGAACTGCAGTTAGAACCCAACAATATATAGGCTGCCTCAGGCCTCAGCAGAGACAAAATGAAGCCCGGGGGTGCATAGGCAAAATATGGATTCTGATAATGTGAAGCAGTGATAATATAGCACTAGTTAGAATGGGTGGAAGCCTACTGAGCCAGATGACCAGAGAAACCACCCCTATCCAACTTTCTGCTATACGACTTCCAAAATCTGGTATTGTCTATCTGGGCAACTGCCAAGGGAAGCCACAGCCAGCTCTTTTGCATCTGCTGGACTACCCCCTTTGGCCTACTTACCTTGTCTGTTCTGCTTCACCGTCTATTTTTAACCTAGTTATTTTGGCCCAAAGGCTTCATAATAGCTTCACCCAAGTCTTACCTCAAGACATACAACATGATCATGCCTTGTGAAGAAAAAATGCTATTGAAAACTAAGGAGCTGGACCACAACATAAACAGTTTTTATTTGTCATTCATAAATTCAAAATGTGATACATACCAGCCCAGTTAAAAAAAAAAAATACACGAGGTGTCTCATTCACACAATCAGCTGTAATTGTTGGTATGCCATAAAAAGCCAAACAAAAATAATTACAGTAATTGCATCACATCTATTTATGCCCAGAATTTTTCCTTTATGAAAATCTAGAGCCTTTCAGCAGAGTACCTTTAAAAACTTCAGATATAAGAAAATAATATCTTATGTCAGATGCAAGAAAAGAATATTTCAAATTACAACTGAAAAATGCATCACTACTTGCAACATTTAATCCCATTAAGGCTCTAATCAACAGTAGCCAGAGGCAAAATGATAAAGAAGTATTATCTTCTATTCAGAGGATTATATATTCACTGCCCTATTTTTATTTAGCCTTTATTAGTGAAAATTTTACCATGCCTGTCATGTTTTACTTTATGTTTATCAGCAGAGCCAGAGGGCCAGGATCTGATTACAACCAATACTGATAATCCTCAACCTGGAGGAAGGAGAATGAATCCCTTCAAACAACCATTTCCTGTATGAGTTTCCAAGTTTTGCTTGACATTTTACCTTACAGGTGCTTGTCCTAACTTAGGCCAGGCTAAATAAAATCAGAGTCCAGTAGCACCTTTAAGACCAACAAAGATTTATTCAAGGCATGAGCTTTTGAGTGCAAAAGGCTACTCATTTGAATTTAGCCCAGACTAGTCTGATCACAGCAGATCTCAGAAGCTAAACAGGGTTAAGCCTGGCTAGTATTTGGATGGGAGGCCCTCCAAGGTATATCAAGGTCATGAAATGGAGGCAGGCAATAGGAAATAACCTCTGAGCATCCCTTGCCCTGAAAACCCTATGCGGTACTCAGAAATCAGCTGTGACTTGACTGCAAAAAGGGAGAGAGGTATCAGCGCAATATAACCCAGACAGCCAACCTTTGGTGGGGCTGGTGAGCCACCTGGTGACTGTGAGAAGGGCTGATTCATGGACAAGCATTTCTTTGTGAGGCCCCACTTCCAGCCCCCTCATCACCTAGCCCCACCCACAGTTCCTGGGTGCAAAATAAGGTAGGTACACCACTGCATAACTGACCAAAACCCCCCTACTGCAGCTGCAGTTTCTCTGGGCTGCTCATAAAAAGTTAACCTTGACTACAAAATAAATGAACACCAATACAGAAAAGGAGTTAAGACCCTTTATAGCAAGCAAAACTTGGAGGTTTCTCTTCTTTTACACAGGAACAGCATACAGGAAACAGCTGTTTAAATATAAAGTTCAACAATTCAGTCTTGAGACCTGGATCATGCATATGAACTCATGAGCTGCAAAGAAATGGGTGGTATAGAAATCTAAATAAAAAATAAATGATTCTGTCTTAGGCTGAGTCAGATTATGGTCAATATATTTTATGCTGTCTCGCAGTGGCTGAAGTACTTCTTATTACCTACTACCCAATCCTTTTAACTACAGATGTACGGGATTGAAATTGAGATATTTAACATCCAAAGCAGATGTTCTACCAGTGAGATATGTTACCGCTAAAGGTAATATAAAGGATGGGACACAGAGAAAGGGTACTGAATAATGCGTTAATGCATCTTTAGAGTCCCCCCAAAGGATCCTGTGGTTATAGCATCATTGTGATGGGCAGCACTTTAAAAGCCAGGCCCCAAGTCCTGAAGTAACATGGAGTGAAGGGTTAATTCTTCACTGAGGCAGAGTGCTTGAGTGACATGCTTCTCCAAGCATTCTGATTAGCCAGCAACATCTGTGAGATAATTGATATTAGAGCTGTGTGCTAAGAGAGAGTTATTCTGACAGAACCTGCATCTAGAGAGGACTTTTCTGTGCCTTAGCTATATATCTAACCAGAGGAGAATTTTAATCAGATAAAATGTTCCTGACTAATAGAGGAAGTCCTGGGGTTTTTGTACTCTGCTTTTTACTACCTGTAGGAGTCTCAAAGAGGACTAATATTGCCTACCTCCTCTTCCCACAATAGAAACCCTGTGAGGTAGATGAGACTGAGAGAACTCTGATAAAACTGTGGCTGGCCCAAGAAAAAGTTGAGTTGGTTTTTATACCTGCTTTTCATTACCAGAGTTTCAAAGTGGCTTACAATTACCTTCCCTTCCTCTCCCCACAACAGACACCCTATGAGGCAGGTAAGCCTGAGAGAGCTCTGATGTGAGAAAATCTCTGACAAGACTGTGACTAGCCCAAGGCCATACAGCTGTCTGCATGTAGAGAAGTGGAAAATAAAATCTGGCTCTTCTGATTACAGACCACTGCTCTTAACCACTACACCAAGCTGACTCTCCAGCCAGTATGAAATTCTTCACAGTGGGACTGATATTTGACAGAGGGATTTGGAAAGTGTCATGAGACTCCTAATTTGACCAAAAGAAAGGGGAAGAAATCTTCTGGGGAGAGAAGAAAGAACTTTGCTCAATTTAAAAGGGAAAATTGGTGGAGAATTTCCTTGGACTGGTGAGGAAAGAAACTTGATTCAGACACCACAGAAATCAGAGAGAAGCTGGTGATTCTAGGAAGGGAAAGCAGGGTACTTGCAGAGGGTTCTTGCATTGTAGAAAACAGGGGAGCTCAGAGAAACTCACATAAAAAGACAGAATTATATTTGGGTAAACACGAAAACAAAAGACTTCCAGCAGGAAAATGCAGAAATGAAGAAAGACACCTAAACCTCTTTAAAGCTTGTAATTCAGATTCTACAAGCTTAACAACAGTTTCAAAACTTTATCTCCTGATTCCAAATATCTCTTTCCTGTATGTTAAATAAAATCTTTTCTTTTGGTTGGACTTTCATTGTCTCAGAGCCATTGTAAAATGTTTCTAGAAAAGAGAGCTTTTACACCTTCCCAAATGGTTCCAGGGATGTCAAATCTATTGTCAGTGACAGGGTGGGACAGTCAGTTTTATCTTTTACAATAAAAAAAAAACACTCTTCAAGGGCAGCTCAGTCAGTGAGGGAACAATAATTTATTTTTGGAGGGGGGAAATTTACCTCAAGTGTGGGAAAGTATGAAGGGGGCTCATCATAATGGTATTAGATAAAATACTTACTATGAGGGGAAGTCTCAAAGAGATGAAGTCTAAAATGAGTTCAAGAAGAACAAGAAATTTATGAGATGGCTTCTTCACAATAGAACAAAGAAGCTGGAGGATAAGAAGGGAGAAGAAAGCAGAAAAGAATACTTGGTTTCTGTGAAAGGTGATATTTCCTTTAAAGTATAAACTGCTGACTGACACTTGAAATTTAACACTAGACTTACTTTAAGCACAAAGGTCTGCTCATGTCCTGTAAGGGCTGTGTTTGCTGCTTATTAAAAGAACCAAAGACAGAAAGAAATTCCAGCTCACTAGAATTTAGGGCAGCCTTTATTGACTTTTTTTACAGTTGAGAAACCCCTGACACATTCTTCAGGCTTTGAGAAACCCCAGAAGTTGTGTAATTGTGCAGAATATGGCTGTGAAGCACACTCCAGGCCCATCATTGGCCATAAGGACATAGTACCTGATAAATGTTTAACGTCTGTTCCACTATATATTTCTAGTAAGGCTTTGGAGGAGGAGTGTGTCTCGTGGCTTAAGTGCCACTCAGCATTTAACACCCATTCAGGGTGGCTGTCCCACCCCTGAGTGCCTCCTCTTCTAACCATCTGCCTGTCTAGCAGCCAGCCTTTCATCCCCCACCCCTAACCACCCCCTCCTCCTTCCACTTCCCTCCAATGCTTGGAGGCTACAAATCCTTGCTGCTTGAGAGCTACCCCTGCCAATGAGTTCCCTGCAGCCTGCAGACTTTCCAGGTCCTGGGGGGGGGGGGGCGGAATGGAGAGGCCATTTGCAGAGTTCTTCTACCACCACCCGATCTAGTGCCCACTGTATTCCTGAACGCAACAGGCTTTGCCCCTAGTTTATATATATTCAGGAAACACTTCCAGGGCCATAAAGAAACCCCAGGGTTTCATGAAACCCTGGTTGAGAAAGCCTGATCTATTTATAGTATATAAATTGTATAATATTTGTTGATTATATTATACTATATTACAGTTGGCATTTATGCAATTATATATTGCTGCATGACAATCAAGCATTTAAAGAATTTATGGCGCAGAATAACTGAAAAGAATTGTGCTAATTACAGATTGTTTCCTCAAAGACTTCAGAGCCTAGTCCTTCTCAGAAAATATTTAAAGCACCATAACAAATTACACAGAGTCTTCCCAGATAGACCAAATGCTACAAATATAGTGGGAATTCTGGCCTTATAAACAATTTTTTCTGCCACCCAGAACCAAATACTTCTGAATAGGTGCAGAATTCTTTACCAAAAGTAAAAGTACAGTACCTCAGACATGTATGATATGGCTCATAACCTACCACTCTAGTAATCAAAGTCTGACACCATTCTCTAGCTGAAGAATCCACGAAAAGAAAAGCTGCTGTGATTACTCCCACAAGCAAATAAGAAACTGAAGCACCTAAGCACATTGTCAAAAACAGAGCGTGGTCATTTCTCACAACTAATATTTAAAAGGTAACTTATGGCTGCCAACAATTTGGGTAGCTAGGAAGTTGGACTTCTTCTAGAAGGTTCCTATAGGAAGCAGATTTCTATATAATTAAAAAAGAATGGCACAGTTAAACAATTTTCCAGCTAAACAGATAAGTTCAGTTATTACCCTACACTTTCTTGTAGCAAAACTAAGGGTTTATACAACTCCACTGGTAAAAGCACTGGTAACTGTAGTCCCCAACCCCCGGTCCGCCAGTTGGTACCGGGCCGTGGCTCCTCCTTGTCCTCCTCCCCGGCTGCTGCCTTGGGGGCTGCCCTGCCACTCTGCCGCCAGCTCACCTTTGGTGCTCCAGCGGCCACCATGGCTGGGGCTCCCCCTCAGCATGGCACTGAGCAGAAGCTGCTGACAACGCCCCCCAGCAGGCTGCGGGCAGTCAGGGCGCCGGCAGCAAAGCAAGTGGAGCAGGGGCTCAGGCAGTGGCATTCCCCCCCTCCCGGGCCTCAGTAAAATTGTCAGGCATTGACCGGTCCCCAGTGATAAAAAGGTTGGGGACCACTGCTCTAAATCACCAGAGTACCGTCCCCACGCACACACACACACACCATACACACACACAAAAGCATCAAAATGCACTGAGTTTAAAATTAAGGCAGAATGTAATTAATATCTCTGGACCAAAATTGCTTTTCAGACACATCTTCCTCACATGCAAGTCTCTTATTGTTTAGACTGTTAGAAAAGGAACCTGTAGTAAGCCTTCTCCCCTGGGCACAATGTGTGACTGTGTCTAGTATATAAGCTACTTAAGTTGTTAGTACAATGCTTTACTAGAGATCTCTAAAGTCACATTAAATTCAAGTGACAGATTTACTGAGGTGAAAACATCCTCTGTGTAATCCATAGTTATAGGGAAAGGACATTAGCTCTTTATGTTTTTTATATGATTGGTGAATCATAAATATGACCTCTAAATAGATGCAAGGTATGGGATACATGCAGAGGCAGACCCCAAAACAATGAATTAACATGAAAGAGACACGCATACTGGCAATGTGAGGGGAAGTGACAAAGACAGAAAGCAAGATATCCAAGGCTGCTGAGACAAGGCTGTGTCATCCTACAGGGACACAGAAAGCTGCAGCGCATAAAGCTCTGCCACATAAAGTTCTACAGCACCGCACAGGCGGCGGCCTGGAGCAGATACTGCCATGTGCAATGGACCTTAGAGAAATAATGCCGTATCGGGAAGAAAGTGGCAAAAAAACCCTAACTTCACCCTCCAGATGGTGGGGTCTGCCTTGGATAAAGCTGATGATCTGGCTCAACCTGGGGGGGGGGCAAAGATCTTCCTTCCCCTGGCCTCAACCAAATTAAAATCAGAGCAGAAATACACAGATCAAAACATTAAAACATCAACAATTAAAACACTGGGTAGAAGCGAATCACTGAAGAATGTCAAATGAGACGGTACCCAATGGTAGAATATAGCAACAAAAAGGAACATATAATTTTAGTCTGCTTACTGAGAAAGAGTTGGAAAGGAGTTCTCACCCAGCTAATCTCAGAAGACAAGGAACACTTGAAGTAGGGCCTCAGAAGATAACAGCAGTGGTCAGGTAGGTTCATAAAACAGTAGGCAATTGTGCAAGCATATTGGTCCCAAACCTTATAGGATTTTCAAAGTCAACTCCAACATCTTGAATTATGCCCAGAGAACCAGTGTAAGTGAGCCAAGACTGGACTGGTATGGTCCCTTCAATCCTATCAATATCCTGGCTGCATTATTCTGTACCAATTCATGTTTCCGTTTATTTTTCAACTCCAGTCCCACATATATTGTATAGCATTTTAACTGAGATGTTATGAAGGCATGAACCACAGCAGTTCTTTTCTGTTTAGTCCAGAGAAGGCTGACTAGTAAGTTGAATCTGGTAAAAGGCACTCCTGGCCACACCCTCCAGCTGAATATCCAGCAGAATTTTTGTGTCCCAGAGGACACACACAACCCCAGACAACAGACCTATGGTATAGTGGTTAAGAGTGGTGGACGGTAATCTGGAGAACCAGGCTAGATTCCCCACTCCTTCACATGAATCCTGCTGGGTGGCCTTGGACCAGTCACAGTCACAGTTACATCACCTTTATTGGCTTTCAAAAAAGTAGAAGCCATACCAGTCAGTTTTCTTGGAACTCTCTCAGCCCCTTCTACCTCACAGAGTATCTGTTGCTGGGAGAGGAAGGGAAAGCAATTATGAACTGCTTTGGCTTAAAGGTATTATTTGCCAATAAAGGTATTCTGATTCATTCATGAAGTGCTTTGAGACTCCTTAGAGAAAAAAGGAGTACAAAAACAAACTCTTCTGTTTTCTTCTTCTTCCTTTCAGGCGAGTACCCCTCAACCAGAATGGGCAACATCTTAAGTCCTGGGTCAGGTACAGTAGTTACTTTCCATTGTCACAACTCTGTACAGCTCTGAAAAATATCTGGTTGTCCTTTTCTTTCAAGCTACCTAGAATAATGCCACAGTGAAGTGAAGACTGCTATACTTGAAGGAACACAAGAACAGCTTTTAGCTCTTCTCATTCTTTAAGAAGTGCTTGGAGATTTGATCCTTTAAAGCACTTCTCATGGGAAAATGTATCTGATGTAAACAAGATCCATGATCTCCAGTGAAACCATAACTTATCATACCTTGATAGCAAAAACTATTTTAATCTTATGTAACATTTTAATGCAAGAGGAAAACAAAAGATTTTAAGTAGGTACTAACTATGTAAACTTATTTCTTCAGTACAGTTCTCAGTATTTAAGGTACCACAAGATGCTTGGTGGCATTAGGCTAATAATCTACTCATCCTTATCCATTGTTCTTCTTAATATTTGTGAAACAGCCTGGTGGGTGGAACGTGTCCGGGGTGTCCAAGTTGGAATAGGGCAAATCAGGGTGTGGCCTGCCCCTACAGCTCCTGCCTTCCGTTCCTGAATGCTAGCCACTTTGCTCTCAAATGCACCTCACTGCTGGAGCCAGCAGCAGGTCAGGGGAGAGGGCCCTGGGCGAAGGGTGGTGGTGAAGGGGGTGAGCCCTCCAGGTTCCTAATGAGCTCCATCCCACCCTGTGCTAACGACCTCCATCCCACCCTGGGCCTGTTGATGAACTGGCCAGCCCCCACCTGCACTACCTGATCCGGCTGCAAGCTGCTCCAGAGTCCAAGCGGCCCAAAGCCACCTTAAGAGGCATGGGCAGGTGGCACGGGGGTGGGGCTTTCAAAGCCAGTTCAAAGAAGACACCATGTTTAGAGGCCTAAGCAGTCATTTTTAAATAAGTCCATCATCCAAACATGGCAAACCATGCTCACAGATCTATGAAGGTTTGCAGAACAAAGTATTCTTTACTAGAGAATACTTTACTAGATTGGGAAAGACTGGGGAAAGCACTGGCAAACCACCCCGTATTAAGTCTGCCATGAAAACGCGAGAGGGCGTCACTCCAAGGGTCAAACATGACTTGTTGCTTGCACAGGGAATACCTTTACCTTTTACCTTTACTTTACTAGAAAACTTTCACTAGAGAATTCAGATAATTTTGATGTTATCAAAAGGAGCCTTTAAAAAAAAACATTATCATTATAAACACTTGGTACAAATGATTGGTGTTCTTTATCAAGGTAAGATGTGGTAGCTTTATATTATTCTCAGTTTAGTCAAGATCATGTATATCATTATCACTTTTAGTCATGCTATGATCGTTTTCGCAGAAGTAATTCTTTAACCTTAACAATTGAGGGTTGGCACAGCATGAGGAAAGGGAGCCTAACCTAACAGTCTGCCGACTGTCAATAAGCTCCGGGGGTGTCCTGAGAGTCCGCCGTGGTTCCCCGCTGGGGACGCAGACCACTTGCCTACAGGAGTCGTGCTACTTTAGAAAGACACCTGTGGAGGAGCCAAAAGGCACAAACCTCTTTGGCTGATGCCCCAGGTTGCTTGGCTAAATGAGCCCTTTGCTCATTATTTGCCACCTCTTAGGGTGGCCGAGTGCCACCAGGAGTCCGGTCACACACTGAACTCCTCTTCATTCGGCTCCTTCTCATGCAATAAGCTGCACCTGAGATGAATTTCAACACATAGTATAACTCAGCATTTAACACTAAAAAATATAACCAACTTCAATAACGGGTTAGTGGGAAGGAGTTGGTTCATGCAGCATGCCAGGCGGAGAGGCTGGGTCCATCGCATGTGGTTCCTTATATAGGCACCACAGGACCTGCCCCCTCCCTGGCCAATGTGCACACTGTAGGCACTCAGCACACTCCACCCAAAGGGGCTGCAGTGACAGTCACATCCCATTCCCAGCTGGCCCTCCGTATCTCCGCGCATTATTGAAAAACTAGTAATCAAGCCCGCTGCAGAGGAATGCAGCGGGCGCTAGGGCCTTACCGCAGTGGTGTGCGCGCTGGTCGGCGGCGGGCTGGTCGGCGGCGGCGGTGGGCTGGTCGCGGGCGGCGGCGGGCTGGTCGGGGGCGGCAAGCTTCTTCTGTTGGTGGCGGGGAACCCCCGGCAGCCGCGCTCCCTGGGTCGGCGGCCTATTGGCGACTCCCTGGGTCGGCGGCCTGTTGTTCTTCTGTTGGCGGCGAGAGGCGCTTCGCGCCTCTCACCGCATCAGCCCCCAAGGCAGGGAACCCCCGGCAGTCGCGGCGGCCTGACGCGGCGAGAGGCGCTTTGCGCCTCTCGCCGCGTCAGGCCGGGAGGAACGCCTGCCGATTGGTCCCTCCGATTGTCTGTTGTGAGGAAGGGTCCAATCCGGACCCTTCCTCATTACGGACTAATCCCACCTCTACACCCCTTAGCCATTTATATAGTCCGTGGCGCCCGTGGCGCCCATGGCGCCACGGGCGGTTTAAAGATGATCCTATGCACTGTACAATCTTGGGCTTTAGACCTGACATGTTTCACCCCTCACTGGTCTTCCTCAGAGGACTAATTTTGACACACATACATTGATAAAATACAAAATACACAAGGCAGACAGTAAATATATATATATTATAAAAACTGATTTTTTAAAGGTGACCAAATCAACCAAAATGGATATCATAGAAAATGTCCATTAATTATTTAATAGTCCCCCCGTCTTTCAGGCTGCCAAGAAATGTAAATGTGTGCCCATGAAATTAGTGCACATAGAAAGGCAATTAAATTGGACCACAAGGTCCAACAGTACAGAAGGAGAATGGCAGCTTGTCTCCAAATGTGGTTAGCTGGGAGTGTTTTGTGCTCTTTCCTTGCAAGAATCCAACTGGAAGGGAGAAATGCCCAGAAATATAGCAGAATTAAAGAAAGCTTCATTGATGGTAATACATTGGGGGGGCTGTTTGGGGATGAGGGTCATAATTCCGAAGAATCCGAGATTCATAATCCTGTTCCAGAAAATAACTCAAACCATCGATTTCCATACACACACACACACATACACACACACACACACACTAGTGGCAAAGCCCATTCATAAGAACGGGCTTTGAAAGGGTCACAACTGGGGCAGCAGCGAGGCCTTTGCAGACCTTTGGGAGGCACTCCCTCTCCACCCCCACCTCCCTCGGCCAGATGGCTTCCCAAAGGCCTTACAAGCACACCCGGGCCCTCCACAAGGCCTTTGCAGGCCTTTGGGAAGCACTCCCTCTCCCCCCAACCCCACCTCGGCTGGATGGCTTCCCAAAGGGCTTGCAAGCACACCCAGGCCTTCTGCGAGGCCTTTACAGGCCTTTGGGAAGCATTCCCAATGGATACACACACACACACACACACACACATTATTTTCACTCTGCTCCAGTTGCACAATGTTGCACTAGTTCTTTATTTATTTATTATATTTATATATCGCCCTCCCCAGGGGCTCAGGCTGTAAAGGGCTGTTACTTTTATTGGGCAGAGGACCTTGCTTTGCCTTTTAAACTTTAAGTAGCCAATGTACCACAGACCTGCTAGGAGCCAGGGTCATGCTTCTTTTCTCTCCCTCCCTCTCTACTTCTGCTTTCTCTGGAGGGGAAATGCATTTTGAAAATTATTGTTTTAATTTCCTTTTCTATGCTGAGAAGGGGCATAATTATCATTTTCACTAAACTGGGAGCATTGTTCCAATATTTATTAAAACAGTTTTTTCTCTCACTCTCTGGAATGATAACAACACTCCCGATATTTAATGAGGATGATAATCTTGTTCATCCTGACTTTCCAACATGGAATTAAAATGATATTTTTTAAAGTATAGACCCCAGAGTATGAACTGAAATTACAGGTAACTGAGGAATCTTATGTTCAGCTTGGTAAGTCAATGTGCATTCAAGTGGATCTCAGAAAATGATGTTCTTTGAAACATCTATTCGTTCTTTGATTTAGTCCAAATCAGATATGCAGCAATTCACAATGACCATTCATAACAAACATCATACCCACATTGCTACTACCATGTAAGTGCCAATAAACCTTATGTAGATAAAGGCTTGAGAACTGCACAATTGCAACCAATCATAACTGAACTCCCTAAATGGACCAATGAACTGCCTTTGCTTAGGACCAATCAGGTCCTTTGGCAGCCAATCTAAAGTGTATATAAGGTCATTTTGTGCCTGTGTTTCTTGTTTGATGTTTGGAGTTGGTGTTGGATTGAATAAACAAGCTGTTGTTGTAGAAGAACTTCATGGTCTGCGTTTACCGAACCCACAGGCACTTTAGTTACATTATGTGTGCCATCTATGTGAGTCACTACAGGGTCTTAGGGCAAAAAAAAAAAAAAAGTGCTGTTTGTACAATAATGGTAACCTAGATTTTCCCCCACTGGGTAAAACAGCAGCCTCCGGAAATATAATTCAGATCATGAAACTATTTTATGCATTTCAACTCTGCCCCATATCACAGTCACTGGGGTGGTGGTGGTGGTGGTAGTGGAAGAAGAAGAAGAAGAAGAAGAAGAGTTGGTTCTTATATGCCACTTTTCTCTACCAGAAGGAATCTCAGTGGCTAACAATCACGTTGCCTTTCCTCTCCCAACAAGACACCCTGTGAGGTAGGTGAGGCTGAGAGAGCCCTGATATTACTACCCAGTCAGAACAACTTTATCAATGCTGTGGCCAGCCCAAGGTCACCCAGCTGGTTGCATGTGAGGGAGCATGGAATCAAACTCGGCTCGCCAGATTAGAAGTCCACACTCCTAACCACTACACCAAGTTGGCTGGGCTGTGCACTGTTTGTCCCAGCCAAGAGACTGTAATATTCTGCATCAGTTTGGGGTCTTCCCAATCCTAACCCCCCAATGGCCCAATCCCTGAAATGAACTGGTCCACTTTGTGTCAGTCCAGAGAGAGAGAGGGAGCGCAGCAATTCATGGAGATCAATGGACTGCACTGGGAGAGACAGTAACAGGAAAGATCCATTCTGATGATGAAAACATTTACCTATAAACCCCTCCCTTAGGATCTGACTGCATTCGGCATCCCAAAATATGTGGTTTGTTATGTGTACAATGTACAGAACCAAGTCATGCTGGAATATATAGATCAAGAATGTATACATCTCCCATGCATATAATGTGTACGGGACCAAGTGATATTGGAATATATACATCTAGGCCTCCAAGCATCTAAGATCTTGGGTGCACAGTGAAGCCAGGGCCAGTAATCATGATTCTGTTTTTAATTTTCATGTGTTAAATAAACAATTTGCATATTAGTAAAAAATTATAGAGAGGTAAAGTTGAATCAATTTGTAAATTCTGTAAACGGTGAGCTCAAAGAACATCTAACTCGGTTTCAGTTAACAGCAACTTCTGGTATGTGATCTTAGATGGATCAAGTTTTCCAGAATGATGCCCCCAATGGAAGTGCTGCCTGTATATGAGGAAATCCCTAGACTACTCATTTATTCAGAGTTATTTGTTTTTTTTTTGTTTTTTTTTAAAGTTTTTATTTTTATTTTCCAAAATTAAAGACAGTAAGATATATGCAATCTATGTTGTCAATACAGAAAAAAAAGGACTATGCTCTTCATTTAATACATTTGGTTCCCTGTTTCAATTCCCTTTGTGTTATTTTTTTAGATAGTTCAGGTAAGGGCCCCATTGTTCTTGAAAGGCCTCTTCTGTTTTTCCATTAATTATCAGTGTCAGTTTAGCCATCTTGGCAAAGTCAGCTAGTTTGTTCAGCCAGTCTTCTGTCGAGGGTAGTTCTTGCGTTTTCCATTTCTTGGCCAATTCTAGTCTTGCTGCCGTCGTCGCGTAGAAGAAGAAGCTCTGTGTGTGGGTTGGGAGGCACTGAGGAGGAACACTTAATAACATAGCTTCAGCTTTCATAGGGAATCTAAGACCCCACATTTTCTGCATAATAGTATGTATTTTTGCCCAAAACTTATAAACTTTTTCACATCTCCACCACATATGAAAAAAAGAACCTACTTTATCATCACATTTCCAACATTTGTTGTTACAATTTTTGGCAATTTTAGCGATCACTTTTGGAGTTACATACCACCTATAAAACATTTTGTACCAATTTTCTTTAAGTATTTGACTGTTGGTATACTTTGGTATTCTAGACCATACTAACTCCCATTGTTCCATTGTCACATTAGTCTCAATATTTTGCATCCATTTGATCATACATGGCTTTACCCGTTCCATTTCTGTCTCGTACCTTAATAACAGTTTATATATTTGGCCCTGTAAATGTGGTTTATCTTGGATTACTAAGTTTTCAAACTCTGGTATTGGGGCCTCTAGATTTAACGGTTGCTGGAACTCTGCTTTAAATCTGGATACTAGTTGGTTGTACTCTAACCATTGAATTTCTACTCCTTCATCCTTTATTGTTTGTATATCCTTAAGCTTACCAGTCTTTGATATTAAGTCTTTGTACTGAATACAGGTCAACCTTTTTTGTTGAGCTTTACCAAAATGTGCCTCAATTGGCGATTTCAATATTGATGGTGTGGGGGAAAGTCTCTTATTATATCTTGACCATACATTCATAAGCCCACTAGTCCAGGTATTTGCTACTACTTTTTGTTTTTGTTTCCCTGCTGGCCAGAGTTATTTGTTGATAACTTTTGAGTGAAAGCAAAATTATACCTGCAATATTATGGTCCTAGAATCATCACCTCTCAAGCAGATTCAAACATTTGCATATACAACTTGATTATAGATTTTAAACATTTCACAGTGCTACTGTCATTATCCAAATTATGAAAGTAATTAGTTACATATAAAATGCATCCTGTACTCCAAGTAATGGGAGCACATAGTTGCTAAAAATAAATATATATAGCATGATATAACAGAGCAAGCAGAAAGTATGAATATGTTAATGTCACAAAATCTTTCCTTTTTCAAACATTCTATCTATAATGCTGCCACAACACTGTGGTTTTGACTGTCAGAGACGATATACATCTGCTCCTCAAGACATTGTTTTCTTTGATAACTTTCATCAACTTTCATCATAATGTGAACTTTGTTCACATTAAACAATTCCTCCAGCCAAAGCTAGTAATATACTGAAGTCAAACAGGTAGCTGGTCTCTATAATCAGTGCTAAAGATACTTGGCAATTAGCTTTTATTGAGCTCCACTGTTCTGAAGAGTTTCAAATATTCCTTCTTAAGTTTGACAACAGGAATAATTACATGGAGGACAGTGTCCTAGTGCCACCCACAAATAAGTTTCTTGGAGCCATTTCTTCTTAGCATTTCTTTCTCAAAACAAACAAAAACCCAATCCTGGCTTTCCTGCACCCTAATCAGAGCAGTAGGCGCTCTAGAGCAGTGGTCCCCAACCTTTTTTATCACTGGGGACCTGTCAACGCTTGACAATTTTACTGAGGCCTGGGGGGGGGGGAGGTAATCTTTTGCCGAGGGATGTCGCCACCACCGCCTGAGCCCCTGCTCCACTTGCTTTCCCACTAGCGCCCCTGACTTCCTGCCGCCCACTGGGGGGCGCTGCCAGCAGCAGCTGTGCAGTGCCACGCCGAGGGGGAGCCCCAGCCATGGCAGCTGCAGGAGAGCACCCAAGGTGAGCTGGCGGCAGAGTGGCAGGGCAGCCCCTGAGGCAGCAGCCGGGGAGAAGGACAAGGAGGAGCCACGGCCCGGTACTGACTGATCCGTGGAACAGGATCGGTCCCCGGACTGGGGGTTGGGGACCACTGCTCTAGAAGGAGCGGCCGGGCCCGGCAGAAGCTGGGAGAGCGGCGGGGCTGGGCAGGAGCGGCTTCTGGCTTCTGCTGGGCCCGGCCGCTCCTTCGCTGCTGCGAAGGAGCGGCCGGGCCCAGCAGAAGCCAGGAGAGAACGGCGGTTCGCAATTACCTGAGGTGCGTGCTGCCAGTGGCGTGTGTGAGGAGTCCGGGGTGGGCCAAATGTGGCACTCAGTTTTTATCCCAGACGGGTCCCGCCCTAACTCCTCCCACAGAGCCCTTACTCTTTTATTTATTCTGTGGCGCGCCACGGGGCGGGGCTTAAAGATAGGGATCTATTGATGGAACCAAATGCTCCCCGTAAATCAATGAAAGCTGCATATAATTTGCCTTTTAGATGTAAGGAGTACTTTTCTGCTAGAAAGGATAATACAAGAGAATGGTCGAGGTACATCCAGAGCGGAATCCTGCTTGTTCTTTGCCTGGTAGATTATTAATAGTCATCCAGTCTAATAAACGTCCCAATACTGTGATCCATGGCAAAGCAATCCATGGCAGACATTTTGTGACTGCCTCCTTTCTGAAGAAGAGTTGGTTTTGATACTCCACTTTTCACTACCCAAAGGAGTCTCAAAGTGGCTTACAACTGCCTTCCTTTCCTCTCCCCACAACAGAGACCATGTGAGGTAGATGGGGCTGAGAGAGCTCTGAGAAAACTGCTGTGTGAGAATTCTAACAGAACTGTGGCCGGCCCAAGGTCACCCAGTTGGCTACAAGTGGGGGAGTGGAGAATCAAACCCAGCTCTCCAGATTGGAGGCCACTACACCAAGTTGGTACAACAATTTTGTGATGGTGCCTTTTCCCTCTTCTCAAAATTCCAAAAGTGCCAACAAGCTCAAAAAGATTTGGGACCAGTTATGCTGTTGCAGTATATCATGTTGTCATGCCCTAGCTTTCTTCATGTCCTCTGTTGCCATTCTTTAATGCAAACTCAGAGATGCAACTGCCATCTTCAAGTTGTTGACAAATTTGTTTTTGTTATTGTTTTCTTATGTTTCTTACAAAATCTCAACATTTTTTGTTGAAATAAAATGTATGGTTATCAATTGTGAAAGTTGCAGAACAACAAAATGTATTATAAGCTCTAACGGAACACCGAATCCTTATTCACTAACCCCCATTTTTATTAGAAAAAAATCTATACACAAAGGAGAGAAAAACCAAGATGATGTCTAATCTGCTGAGGTGCTGCATTGTGTGCCACACGCCATTTACAAAAACACACATATATCTGAGCAAAACCCTGCAGTCCAGAGATTCAGTCAACATAACAGGTCAACATCATGAAGAAATAATTTAGATTTTATTATTCAGAATGGACTTTAAACAGAGAAACATAATAGGAACAAAATTACTGCCAGCCACAGGCTTTTATTCAATCACAAATTGGTTATATAAATAGCTATGGCTGAGATAAGATTTCATATTGGGATTTTCCCCCACTATGTATATCAGTTTTCTCTTCATCAGGAATGGGACAAGGGAAAGGGGATGTGAAATCTTTACAAAGGATCTTTTAATTTCCTGCTTATAATTCAACAGTCTCAGTTAATTTGCTTCCTTTTTTCCATACTGAATAATGTTCTACAGTATATTTATTGCTGAAATTAATGATAAACACATACTTTGCTGGTTTCAAAATTATCTGAACATTCTGTAATTTTACAGATATTTGACTTTACAGTAAATTAACTTTAAAAAATGTCATACTTATACTGATGCCAGGAAAAAAAAGTAGAAATGAGAAGCTGTTTTGGTTTCTCTTGATGAATAACCTGAGGATTCCCCCACCCCACCCCAAGGTTCCACCAGATATGGCACCTCACTCCCAGTAGAAGACTTGGCCTCCAGCTGGACGAGGACGGATGGGATCGCGAGTTATTAAGGTGTTTTATTTGACCACTTGCCGCCTTTGTTGTTGTAAGGGAGGATTTTATCGGGTTGTATTGCATTTTAATGTTTTATTCCTGTGAACCGCCATAAGACCATTGGAGGAGTGTCGGTATATAAATTGAAAAAATAAATGAATAATATTTTAAAAATAATAACCACATGTATATTATAACAGTTCAATTTAAGAGACATACTGAAAGGTTTACCAAATTGCATTCTGAAGGTTTGTTCTTCTAAACCAGGGCAAAGCGATCTAGCCAAAAACACCAGTTTAGGATCCGATATAAGCTTGTTCCAGCCCCATATCTGTCAGACCTAGAACTTAACACCCATAGAAGGGCCTTTGCCCAAGCGAGATGCTCAGCTCTACCTACAGCTGTGCTGGAGGGGTGTTACAAAACCCTTGCTCAGCGACTCTGTCCTTGTGCCAACGGATGGATAGAGTCAGATGAACATGCACTTCTGTTCTGCCCCATTTATGATGCCATCAGATGTAACTTCATCCAGCCAATTTTGAACACCCACCCAAGATCCTCCCCAAATGAGAAAGTCATGGTGCTGCTTCAAGACGAAGATAGGCAAACAACTCTCTCCACAGCTAAATTTTGCACTGCCGCCACGAAATTGCATACTATGTGTGTGGATTAGAAAATTTCTCTCTGATCCAAATTCAAAACTGCAAAGAGCCAATTGTCACTGGCAACTTACACTATGTTTTAAATATTGAATCTAACATCTTAAAGTGTTTATGTTGTCAGATCTTTTAAAATTTTTATACTATTATATTACTGTTTTTTTTCTCTTTTTAATTGTCTTAGTTTTTAATTGCATGTATTAGAATTTTGGTCTGAAGGACTGTAAATAAATATTGATTGATAAATATTGATTGATAAACCAGGGTATTAAAGAAGTGCCTATCCTGCTGGTGCTGCTTACAGGGAAGAGAATATTTCCAGATCGTCATTTCAATGCTCAGGGAATGGATTCAAATGTGTTCTCTCTCAGACTTAACTGAAGATCCTTTTAAATCATATTGTGTCTGATGATCAGCAATAACTTAGCAGAAGTTACTTTGGGTCCACTTTGCAGGAGAAAAGCAAGGTAGAAACAAAAATTAGGGTATAAAACTAAAGGTAACAACAAACAGAAGAGCCTCTTGTGGCGCAGAGTGGTAAGGCAGCCGTCTGAAAGCTTTGCCCATGAGGCTGGGAGTTCAATCCCTGCAGCTGGCTCAAGGTTGACTCAGCCTTCCATCCTTTTGAGGTCGGTAAAATGAGCACCCAGCTTGCTTGTTGGGGGGTAAATGGTAATGACTGGGGAAGGCACTGGCAAACCACCCCGTACTGAGTCTGCCATGAAAATGCTGGAGGCCATCACCCCAAGGGTCAGACATGACCCAGTGCTTGCACAGGGGATACCTTTACCTTTACCTTTAACAACAAACACCTCCATTCACAAAGATGCATTCTACAATTTCTGTGGATGCCATGATCAAACTATGCTACATGCCATTCCTAAGGATCCCCTGCTTTTTTTGGAGGGAAGGAAGACAAAGGTAGTGAGCTTCAAGTGGAGACAGAAAGCAGGAAACCTCTGTTGCATGAGAAGAATTCTGCTAACCATTATCTATTTCCTTGAAATACTTCAAGTACTGTATTATCTTCATGACTCTGGCAAAAGCAACAATGCAGTCTATCTAACCATGCTATCTTGAACCATGCTATCTTAAAGTCAGTGGGCTTCAAAGGGTACAACTCTGCTTAGGATTGCCTCACGAGAATAAAAAAAAATGCATAGAACAAAATAATATTGGAGGGGGGGTGGTAATTTTTAAAAAAACTTTCCTCCAAACCAAAAAATTCTCATGCTACAACATCAAACTTCAAATAAGTTACTGTCTACAGGTATATATGGATCTGTGTAGAACAGGTAGTTGACAACTGTTTCCTGAAGACTTTCTTGCCAGAAAAGGACCCCCCCCCCAAGTGACTCAGTGCTGTTGCTACCTAATTTCTGTCATGCGCCATTCATGCTCAATATGATTATATGGCTATTGTCATCTGTACAGCATTACAAAACATACATTGACCTAACTCCACCTCAAGAATCCACCATTTATTTTACTATACCAAGCAAAACATGTCACCAAATTAATCTGCTATATCCATTCCATCTATACCATTTTCTTTTCCTTTATGCTTCAAGAAAAGTCCTGGAGATGGAAAACAGAAAATTTTAACAATAAAGGATCAAGTAAGAAAGACACAAGTGACTTTTCCCTGGCCCTGTTTGAATGGAAAGTTTAAATGCATGACTGTTTCAGAGAAATACCTCACACATTACAAAAATGTATCAAATTTCATTAAATCTCTCAGTGGCGGTAAACATTATAGCCTTGCATGGTAGGAGGTTGCAACAAATTACAGTTTTAACATGCAGTTAAAAAATCCTTGTGTAGAAAAAACATCATCAAGGTTTTAAATGCCTCTCCTTAACAGAAATGTCTTTACTGCAGGAAGTTTGTATCTTATAAATACAGTCTTAATTCCCCGCATATCCACAGGTACATGCTTCCTTTATCTGGCCAAAGTGAGTAATAGATATGCTTTCATCATAGAAATTACCTTTTAAGACAAAGGGATTTTTTTCCACTGAACTATTAATATCTTCACAGTATGAGATTTTGAGACAGTTTGTAAATATATATTTTAGCTGAGACTTCTCTGTGTCTCAAAGGCAGCTTTTCTCTATGTTGCAGTCGTGGTTGTATTTGCTGCCTTCCTTTCTCATCTAATACCTTCTGTAAGAGAGAAGGCTTTCCATTCTTTACCTATTTTACCTATTTTTGTTCTGTCTGGAAGATAAGAGTAGAAAGGTGTTATTTTCCAAATCAGATCTACTACTGATTTATATAGAAAACTACTTCCAAAATGTCTGGGAATAATATTCAGTGTGATCATATGCAAATTCACTGAGAAATGAGTCCTATTTGGTTTAACAGGTTCACTTCTCGGTAACTGAACTTTCAACTGTAGCCCTGTATATGTAAATCTGTAGCCCTGAATATGTAAATAACATACTGAGTCAGTCCATTGGTCCATCTAGTACAGCATTTTCAATGTTGACTGGTGTGATGAACATATAATCAATATAACCTATAATTAAACTTTTAAAGCATTTTAACCGTGAGTCTGAGCAAGTAGATGAATGACAGGGTGACTGATGACAAAAGAATAAAAAGAACCCAGAAAAGCTGGGGTGGAGGTAGCAGAGAAATCTGAGGGAACAATGGCAAGATGTAGAACAACGGCCTAACTGTATAAGTAGAAGGCTCAAGCTGGCCCAAGTTGGAGAAGGAGAACACCCTGCAACTTGCCATCTGCCTGACACAGATAAAGTGATTGCCTCTTTGTCACAACCTGGAAAAGAAATAAGAGAATTACCCAGCTAATTTTAATTAGCCCTGAGTCAGATACTTTTTATACTTGATGCTCACTTTGAGAATACTTGGGTTTGCACTATATTGACCATGTACAGGAGAGTTTTCCACAAGAAATTACACAGGGATCCAGGACCTTTTCTTAGAGGTAAGTACTATGAATTTTAGTGATCCAAGGAAGCAGTATACAAACTCATGGCTATTTGCCTGTATTACAGATGTTCTGACCCGCCTCAACCATGTAGAATGACATCACTGTATCATTAAAGTATGGGGTGTGCCATCCCTGGGTGTATGTCACAAATAGAGAGAAATCTGCCATAGAGTGCTAATCAGTTGAAATTGGACTCTGCCAATGAGGGGCAATCAGCTCAACTTGCACTCTGCCAATGAGTGGGAATCAGTTCAAATTGCATGCAAACAACTCACTGTCCACCTCATTGGCATTCCCTGGGGTTGTACCACCAATAGAGTGCCAATCAGTTTAAACTGTACTCTGCAAATGATGGTCAATAAGTTCAAATTGGACTCTGCCAATGAGGGCCAATCAGCTCAACTGGCACTGGTCAATGAGGGCCAATCAACTTAAATATCACGATGGCAATAAGGCCAATAAGCTCAAATTGCATGTAGATAACCCACTTCCTACCTGACTGGCCCTCCCTGGGGGTAGACACCAATAGGGAAAGAACACTCTTCCAATGAGGGCCAATTGTAGGGCTTATCTGTCCCTGTTGTTTCCTGGATGGAAGAGATGCTGGCCTCTCTGAAAGGCCCTGCTGATGGTAAGTTATTCCATCCTCAGCCTCTTCCTTCCCGTCATCTCTCCAAGGCAAGAGAGGGAAGCCAGTTGCTTCCTTTGCCTCCTGTGCTGGTCTTAGGTTTAAGCTCTCTGCTAGAAGAAAGCACAGATGAGCTGCCAGGGAGGCAGAGAGAATCAGTATTTCGAAACCAAATTCAAAGGGACAAACAGAATGCAATGAATGCCTTAACTCAGTCCAGTGAGTCAAGGGTTCTTTCAGGCAGTCCAAGGGCATCAGCAAAAGGTGCAGGTCACAGGTTTGTGTCCACAACCCAAGCCTTAAATTAATATAAGCTGTTAGCTGCCTCTCTGTCCTCACTCTATGATGACTCACAATCTTCTGTAGTCAGCAACTGTCTTGCTAACATGGTGTTTTAGACTGGAGCTCTCTTCCAGCCCATAGCTGGCATTGCTTAATTGGATCAGGTAAGCCAGGTGGGCTGAAATGGAAGGGAGCTGCAGCTGGAGGCTAAGCAGAGGAATGAGGACTCTTGCAACAACTTTGGAATCTAAGCCTTGGTCTGTCTACAGCTCCATTCCCTCCTGCTGCTCAGAGCTCTCTGCCTGTTGAACATCTGGCTGGACTAAGCTTTCATCCAGCTGAGGCTCAGTTGAAGCCGGGAGCTCCTAGCAAGTCTTTTCCTCTGAGGAGCCCTCCATAACAGGATCTAGGCTCACAACACCTCCCTGTGGCCCTGCATCTGGCCATTGGAGCAGTCCTTGTTTTCCCGCACCCTTTCTTCAGAGGGCCTGGGGAGATCCAGGAGCCTTCCCCACCCAGCCTGTCCCTTGGGATATGTGGGACAATGGGAAGGGGGCAGCCCCCCATACACTTACCTGTCCAGCCTGTCCTTTGGATGATGTAAGGGGTGGAAAGGAGGCAGTCCCCCCCCCCAACTTTTTTTGCCTGGACTCCCCTTTATGAGAGCTGGGGGTGGGTGGGAAAGAGTCAGCCTCCCCCTCCCTGTGGTGTTCACCACCCAGCCTGGCCTTTGGGAGATGTGTAGGAAGGGACAGGAAGCCCATCCCCCATCCCCACAGCCTTCCTGACCTGGCCTTTGGAAAGTGTGGAGAGCAGGAAGGTGGCAGCCTACCACTCTATTACCTTCCTAGCCTGGTCTGGCCTTTGGAAGATGTGGGGTTTGATAGGATGGTGAGGACAGCGGGGACAGATAGACACAGAAGAGCTTTAATGGCATAAAATAGTGGTGACCTATGTGGACACTGTCGTATGGAGCTGGTAGTAGGAGGGCCAGTGTCAGGATCAGCCCCTCTGATCTCTGCCATGATTTGTGGTTGACCAGAGAAACTCCATGTTTGTTTGATGTGTGTTGTTTGAAGAACCTTTTGTAACCCTTTTTACAACCCTGAACTATTTCACACTGCTTTGTGTATCCTTTCATGCTGTGACACTTTCTTGCAAATGTTGTGCTGTACTTTGTTATCTGAAAGAGAGGGCATCGGTCCCCCAAGGCCAACCAGGCCAGAGACGGTCTGGCAGGAAGCCCAGGATGGCACCTGTGAGAGGGGGGTAAGTCTACCCTGGAAATGAGGGGGCATTTGGGCGGGAAGGATGCATTGATAATTGCTTGCTTGCCATATATCGATTAGATTAGACTACAGACGTTGGAGTGTTCAGATCTACTTCCAATAAAGCTTTCTATTAATCCAGAAGCCTAATTGTGAGTCTGTCTGCCTTTGACACCCAGTACCCCTCCAAAGCAGCTATTTTCTTCAGGAAAACTGATACCTTCTTTCCCTCCTCCTTTTTTCTCTTTCTTTCTGTCTCTTTCGTTCATCCTGCCTTTCTCTCATCTTCTTGAAGATTTCCAGGCCCCCACCTGGAGGATGGCAACCCAGCTGGCTGCATATGGAGGAGGAGTCAGGACTCAAACCCAGCTCTTAAGATTAAGGTCTGCTACTCTTTAACCATTTCACCACACTGGATCTCAAGATCAAATGAGGAGAGGGGTGGGGTGGGGGGGAGAGCCAGAACCCAGGAAGGTCACAGTGCAGATGTATGTGATAGTGCCTTACCAAAGAGCAGGTTAAACTATTTGCTTAGTGTTAATGAATGCAAACTACAATCTTGCATGAACTTTGAAATATAAATATTAAATATTTTGGAAAGATGATTTAAATATGCATGTTTATTTTGATTTATTTGAAATGTTTATATCTCAACCTTTGTGTTCAAAACAAAATTTGTTTTTCAGATTATTTGCTCCAGTTTTCACCTTTCTTTTGATAGACGAGGAGAAGAAATTTGCACATTTTAATCTAAATACAGACTAATATGTCAATAAATTGAACTTTCGGATGCTAAGTAATGCACTTCACCCATGAAGGATGATTATAGTTCTTTCAGTCACGCATACACAAAAAAGATTCTTCACAGCTTATTCATGCATTTACTACCTATGGCTTATAAGAGTTACAGACATAAATGACACACTGAATCACTTCTTCAAAGGCATCTGTTGAATAAATAAGCAAACATTGATCTGAATATCAACTTTAGTTTTTGATGAGGAAAGTACCCTTAGCTATCTGTTTCTAAGACACACTAGTCACTGGAAAATTGCAAAGGTTAAGCTTCCCAACCTGAATGAGGGGGTTGAATATTGAAAAAGTTCTGAACCTTGTCTGAAGTAAAGATACATTCTGTGTGAGAGGTGAAAATAAACATCCTAAAGGTCTAAACTAGCAAACCAGGAGTTGGGAGTAAGAGGCTCAATTTCTCATAAAAGAGAAAGAAGCAATTTCAGGGACTTTTTTATTTTTCTCAAATCAAGGAATGGCATACAGCCTCCATCTTTCTAACAATAAGGAAGAACATGGAATGTAAAAAACCTTGACTGCGGGTTCATGGGATCCATTTTACATGTGCCTTTCTGTAGGAGCTCATTCAGTTGAAATCAGAGCTCAGAAAATGGGTTATCCACAGCTGCTGAAGTGAGAAGACACAGTGGAAGAAAGTGAACTCAAGAAGATAGCCATTATGATAGCCACAGATATCACCATAAAAACTGGCTAATCCAGTGGTTCTCAACCTGCCTAAGCCAGTTTGGTGTAGTGGTTAAGAGTACAGACTTCTAATCGGGCATGCCGGGTTCGATTCTGCATTCCCCCACATGCAACCAGCTGGGTGACCTTGGGCTCGCCACAGCACTGATAAAACTGTTCTGACCGAGCAGTGATACCAGGGCTCTCTCAGCCTCACCCACTTCATAGGATGACTGTTGTGGGGAGAGGAAAGGGAAGGGAAATGTAAGCCACTTTGACCCATTATGCACGGGGGGAATAGCGCGCATTTGGGGTGGAATGGCGGCGACTAAAATCACCGATAATGCACGGTGCCGGCGGCAACTGGCTGCAGATTCGATGCATGCCACCGAAAAAGCCGCGCTAGCGAAACGCGGAAGAAACCGCAGCTTCCCTGGCAACCAGGGCCCAATCAGAAGTGGCGCCGAAGGCGCAGCGTGCATAACCGGGGAGTTCCGGGTTGAGAGCTAGAGCCACAATCGAAGCAGCTGCTGGAACGCCGCAGCAGGCAGGAGGGCACCAAATGGAACAGGGACAGAAAGGCGGCGGGGAGCCCAAAGGGGAAGGGGATCAGGGGAGCACCGCAGTCAGCGGGCCGGGGCACAGAGCACCGGCGGGGAACAGAGGGCAGCATGTCCCTATATAGGGATGGCACAGAGGCCACCGCACCGATCACCCACCAATCCCCGAATCCTCCCCCAACCACAAACGACAGCACAGGCAAGGGGGTGTATGCAAACAGACAAACTTTATAAAACAGTAAAACAGTATAAAACAGTGCAAAACAATAATACAAACAAGTGTGAACAGCAAGACAAACTCAAAACGCGAGGGGTAAACAGTATTAAAGGGGATGAACTAGGGGGCAGAGGAACTGGGGCAACAAACAAGGGGAGGGGCGAACTGGGAGCAAACTAAGGGGACAGGAACGCGCAGATACCAGAACCCCCCCCCCCCCCCAAAGTCCAGCTTCAGGACGGCGGCATCCATGGCGGCAGCTCACTTTGGGGCTGAGGAGGGTCCGGCAGCAGTGGAGTCGCTTGCTCCCTCCCCCTCTGCTTGTTCAGCGCTTGCTCCCTCCCCCTCCATGCCCGTCAGACCCGGCAGGGTTGTGCCTACGCAGGCTGCAGCCGCCCTTCCTGGTGTCCGCCTCCAACGCGGTGCTCGCTTGCCGACAGTTTCGCGCTTGCCTCGCTTCCTCTTGGCTTTGCCTCGACGCCCACCGCTTCAGATTTTGCCGCCGTTATACCCCGTCCCATGCATAACCGGTTTGCTTCACATATTCCCCCTCCACGTTTTCCATGTGACATGAAATTGCCATTTGAAATTGCCATTTCGGCGGCCGTGCACACAAGGCTGGTGTGTGGATGAAATGGAAGAGGAGCAATGTCCGTCACTTTGGGATCCCCTTGGAGAGAAGGGCTGCTCCTTCTCAGAACAGCTTTATCAGCGCTGCAAATGTTAATGTTTCTTAACAACCTCTTGATTGTTGGACAGGAACCTGTCTAGGTGGAGAAACTGTTAGGAACTGCTAATTCAGTTCTGTGGGTTTGAGTGGTAGAAAGTAGTTGGGAAATTGATGAAATTAGTACCAGTTCCTGTAAAGCCTATTATCCCAAAGGCATGCATCTCTTTTGCATGTGGAAAGAAAGCCATTAGCGAAACAGCCCCTAATATCTCACAGAATCTAATCTAAATGTGCAGGTATAGCTTGGAGAAGGATAATTGGCTGGAGTCCACGTTTTCTGTATCTGCATCTGCTTGGGAGTAGACAATGCATTTTCAGATGCAACTATCATTTATTCCACTGCCCATTTAGCCAGGTAGTGTGCTGCAAATTAATATCTGATGGAGGCGCTTTTGTGTATGTACCTATAACTAGCCAATAATGTGAGGAAGGGTCTGGCTACTAACACCCATACATGTAGGGAATACCTCTTACAGATGAACAGAAACAAGTTACAGAGCTAATTTGCCCCCCCCCCCCCCAACGTTTAGGAGAAGAAGGAGTTGGTTCTTACATGCTGCTTTCTCTACCTGAAGGAGTCTCAAAGCGACTTACAATCGCTATGCCTTTCCTCTCCCCACAACAGACACCCTGTGATATGGGTGAGGCTGAGAGAGCCCTGATAATCCTGCTTGGTCAGAGCAGTTTTCTCAGTGCTGTGGTGAGCCCAAGGTCACCCAGCTGGTTGCATGTGGGGAAGCACAGATTCAAACCTGGCTCGCACTCCTAACCACTACACCATGCTGAAAGACAATATTGCCCCTAAGAAATTTTATTACAGCCCCTGATGCGGTCCTTTTTACCTATTTTAGTTTAATTACTTCCCACAGTATCATTTTGTTTCACGCTGAAACATTAGAAAATGAGTACTGCTCAGTAACTATTCACATAGCACAAAGCTGCTCTTGGCTGATAAATATGGAGAATCTGCCTAGAATAATTTTGCCTCCTTTTTCTGGCCCAGGGCCAATTAGTTTACTGAGGGAAATACTAACTTGAACAGTCTGTCATATTCAAAAGTCACATTTATGTCCCTTTTTCAATTAAAAAAAATATAACATTGAGATCTGCAATTTCTTTCCCAGCATTTGTCTGACCACCTGCTGCTTAGAATCTATTTAGCAAGGATAAACAAGTCATGAATAACCAAAACATGCTCTATATTTTTGATAAATTTTCTGTCCTTTTCTACTGTCTTACCATTTTTCCTTCTTTATTGTTCACTTAACATATAGGTCCTGAAGTAAACAGAGAAACATAACCATGGAAGGCAAACAGCGCAAAATTTAGAGGTGTCTAAGGAAGCAATCTGGAAGTGAATAAAAGAAATGTGTGAGAATCAGATTGTCACAGATTATGTGGAAACCCATAAAATGCCACAACCTGATTACTGAGCCACCACCAGTGCACACGAGAGGGGCATCCTGCTCCCCGATCCAGGTCTCCTGCTCAGTAGCGGCCCAAGGGGTTGCTCCTGCCTGGCTGCTGGCCTGGCATTTGTGACCAGGATGGGTCCGCAACTCTACCAAGTCTGCAGGCTGCTTTAGACTTCCCTCCCTCCACCCGAGAAGGTCTGGTGGGCAGTGGGGGAGCTGCTGGCTCACTGCTGGCCAAGCCAGGCTGGGCTGACATGGGAGTCAAGGTCCAGTGGATGGCAGACACAGAGTGGATTGCAGCTGCCCTTACTTCTCCTCACCTCACCTGTACTAGGCTGGGCTCCCCATTTCCTGGTGCTACACACTATGCCCACTGCAGCTTCTCTCACACAGGCCACCTCCTCTGCCAGCAATTTAGTGTAGTCGGGCACACCCAATCCCTGCTCCTGCACTACAGCCATTGCTGCCGCCATTGCTATTCCTGCTGCCACCACCACCACCATCATTCCTGTTGCTGTTGCCGCCACCACGGCCATTGACCCTGCTGACGCGGCCGTTCCCACTACAACTCATAGTGGCACACTCCCTGGGGCAGGACCACAGATGTCACAGCCATGGCCATTTCTATGGATGTCGTCACATCAACCACCTAAATTATAACACAGCTTTATTTGAAGCCCAAAGGAGCAGTATCACATGATTGAATGAAGGTGCCCTATAATGAATCAGACCATTGGTCTGTCATTCAGTAAGGCCTACTCAAGACTTGTAACAGCTATTCAGGGTCTCAAGCTGAGATCTTTCACATTACCTACAACCTGATCCTCCCTGGAGATACCAAGGATTAATCTTAGGATCATATGCATGCCAAGAAGACACTCTACACCACTGAGCCATTGCCCCTGCCCCTGCCCTCCAATATAGTATTAAAGCAATACACATAAGTTGACAACACAGTCTAATTTTACAATCTGCACAATACTTGATATTTTATTTATTTATTATTAATTAATTTATTAATTAATTTATTAATTATTAGATTTCTATATCGCCGCTCGCCGTAGCCTTGCAGCGGTTTACACATACAATTCTAAAACAATAAAACCCCAATAAAATCCCCATTGAAATAACAATCACATACTAACCAACTATGCAATGGTGACCATAATCTTTAATAATTCCTCCTTGTTCAGGGTGGGGCACTGATCTCAATCCAATATTAGTCTGATGTTAACCTAATCTAATGTAATGAGGGATGAGACAGAGATGAATTTGGGAACCAGTTGGAAAGCCCCTCCCCTGGGACTCTGCCCGGGCCTCAACCGTATGCCTGGTGGAAGAGCTCCATCTTACAGGCCCTGCGGAAAGCTGGTAACTCAGGCAGGGTCCTTAGCTCTTACAGTATATTAGCTCTTACAGTATATCTTACAGTATATTCATACCCACAGAGTGAAGGGTCCTGCAGGGGGCATAAGCAAGCAAGTAGGCAGGACCCAGACCACATATGGCCTTAAAGGTTAATACCAATACCTTGAACCTGACCTGGAAACAGACATGTAACCAGTGCAGTTGACAAAGCACCGCTGAATATGGTCCCTCCAAGATGTGCTAGTAACAGCTGCATTTTGTAGCAGCTGACAGGGAGGTCGCTAGTAGCTGAGCTTGGTGAAGATGGAAAAAAGTTGTCCTGGCTACTTTCATGACCTGAGCCTCCATTGAAAGGGAGGCATCAACTCCAAATTCCTGGCAACCAGTGCAGGTGTTAATTGCACCCCATCCAGGCATGGGAGGCGCATTTCCTGGTCCTGCCGTCTTCTCCCTAGCCACAGGGAGGGGTTGAGTTTCGGATGACTCTGGCTGAGCCATCCAGCCACAGCTTCCAAACAACTGACAAATGTATCCGGGGGGAGTCTGGCCGGCCGTTCATTATGAGGTAGAGCTGGGTGTCATCCGCATATTGGTGACATCCCAGCCCGTAGCCCCAGACCAGCTGGCTAGAGAGTGCATATAGATGTTGAAAAGCATGGGGGAGAGTATTGCCTCCTGCGGAACCCCGCAAGGGAGCCCACAGGGGTCGGACAACTCATCCTCCACTGCAACCCTCTGCTATCAGTTCTGGTGGAAGGAGACCAGCCATTGCAGCGCAGTCCCTCTTACTCCAGTTCTGGCTAGGCGGTGAGCCAATATCTCATGGTCGACTACATCAAATGCATCCGACAGATCTAACAACACATGACGGAGCCATCCCAGTCCAGCTGGCATATCGTCCATCAGGATGACCAGCACGGTCTCCACCCCATGACCAAGACGGAAGTCAGACTGGTATTGATCTAGAGCCAAAGTTTCCTCCAGAAATGCTAGTAGTTGGTCCACCGCTGCCCGCTCTATAACCTTACCCAGAAATGCAAGGTGCAAGACTGGGCAGTAACTGGCAGGGTCTTGTGGATCTAGCGATGGTTTGTTCAGTAAAGGGTGGACCACTGCCTCCTTAAGTTCTTCGGGGAACTCTCCTGATGCTAAGGAGAGGTTGATAATCTCCCTATTAGGACCCATGCATACGTTTTGGTGAGTTGCAGCCATGAGAGAAGTTTATGCTTTATGGTTCTCAGCCGTGTGCCACTGGCACCTATGATTCAGGGCCCAGCACATATGGCTTGAACTTTCCAAAATATGAGAGCTATTTCATGTGGTAGTAGCTCTGTGCCTAGGGCTACCATACATAAACTTTGAAGGGATTTTCTGCTGCTAGTCATGTTTTCTTTCCAGTGTGGAAATGTTCTCACTCAGTGATTTCCTGTTCTTTTCAGAGATTATAGGACATTCAGTGCTGCCTAAGGAACTACCTCCTGGAATCAGAAGGAAGAATGAAAACTGTTTCCCAGGAGATTTAACTAGAGCTGATTAAAGATATGTTGTCGATTCCAAGCAAGATAAAAACGTTGCTGCCTCCCTTTTAATTCCTCAGAAGCACAATGTGACCTCCAAGTCCCAGTGTAAAAGTGTTATGGTTAGACTAAGATCTAGAAAACTTGAGTTTGAATTCCCAGTGGGCACTGCAATGATGGATGACCTTGTGCTTCACACTAAGGTACCTGTACGATTCTTGAGCAGAGAAAATGGAAGAGGGAGAGAAATATCATAAGCTGCTTTGATTCCCTTTGGGCAGAGAAGTGAGGTATGAGAATCTGAGTAAATAAATTCCTGGGATATAAAACCAAGTTAGTAATATCATGATAGTGAGAGATGACAAGTACCATTTTTTGAGCTCACTATAGTAGGGTTGCCAGGACTGTTAATTGTCAGGGCAGGAGAAAGTGCAGAAGGCACTGCATTCAGCTCTGGAAATAACATTACTTCCAGGCAACATTCTGTATGAATCCCAGTTCCCCTAAAGATTCCTAGACCATTACCCATCATTTCTGGGGTTGATAACAATTCCCCAACACTACTTTCTCCCACCATATTAATCAGCACTGTCAGGCAAGTCAGTGGATTAGCAGGCAATTGCCCGCCGGAAGTAGGATGACAAACTTACACTTGGGAAGGGGATCAAGGTCTTACCAAACAACAGCCAATAGGGAAGACAAGCAATCTAGATTACTAGGGCCCAAAAGCCTAGGCCTAAAAGCATACACTTGATTCAAATTGAATCAAATTGAATCAAATTGAATCAAGGCCAGCTAGCAATCTAAGAAGCATTAGGAGCTGTACAAGATCATTTATCTAAAATTGATTTGCTTCCATAATAATTTGCTCTGTATCACACATGCAAGAAATATATCCATAAGAATTTTAAAGTCAGCAACTTTGACACTCTCTCCTTTTCATCCCTTAATGAATGATCACATAAATGACCACATAAAATAATCATAGAATTGACACTAAAAGATTTTATAGTTCCATATAGAAACACAATAGATAACACAACAAATATGATCGTAGTGAATGACTAAAATGTTGTAGAACACTCTTATGAACAGGGGCTGTCCCTGGCTTCAGGCATGTCAACATTCTGTCTTGGACAGACATTGTATGATGTAGTAATATTTGATGGCCACAACCAACCACAGAGATTGGTTGACGAGGCGGAGGGCAGGCTGGAGTAGGACACAACTTCCTGGTGTGCAGCGTGGCAGCAGTCCGTGCTGTGCTGGGCAGGGGGCAGGTCCCCAGGAGCTTATATAACGCACCACATGTGAGGGACCTGGCATCTTCTCTGGACACCACTGGAGCAGCCCAACTCCCACCCACTCTGTAAACTGGCATACCATTAAGTTAATAAACATACTTTTGGGTTACTGTTATTAAAATGGTTTGTGTGGGAACATCTGTCATGGCTACAGGTTTGTTGCTTGAGAAGGAGCCTGTTGGCAGGGAGTCCAGTGTGTGATTGGATTCCCTGGGGCATGGGCCTCCGTAAGAGAGGGTACCAAACAAGCGGGGGCCTACTCAGCTGGGTAGGCATGCGGGGCTCATTTAGCCACTCAGCCTGGGGTCAGTCAAGGAGGTTTTTGCCCTTTGGCCCCTCATTCAGGCCACATCCCATGGTAGTGCGATCCAAGGGCAAGGGGATCCGTGTTCCCCAACAGGAATCATGCTGGGCCTCCAGGCACCTCTGAATCAGGTGGGACAGTCAGTCAACACACTGATAGGTCGGGCTATCCTTCTCAAGCTGTGCCAACACTCAAAGTGTGGAGGTAGGATTGTGCTATTCAGCTACCGAAGCAACCATTCCCGCCCATCGCAGTCAACGCCGCGCCTTGGGGGGGAGGCGTGGGTGCTGGTCGACGCACACATGCAGGTGAAGAGCCTGTGCCTCCCACCCTCCTGTGGTGAAGCACTGGCTGTGATGGGCGGGAACGGCTGCTTCAGCAGCTGCATCAAACAACCCTAGTCAGAATAAACCTGTGGCCATTTTGAAGCTATCTATTGAGTTGTATCTTCTTCCAGCCATCACTGCCCTCCTTCCTGTCAATGGCCTACTAACATGGCTGTTGTCAGGATTACTGAATTGATGTATATCAACTGTATGGAGAACTTTAGACCACAGACAGATACTAAACCACATATGTGTTCCAGACAAAGGATTGAATGAGAAATCACGAAGCTTCCAATTTAGAAGAGTTGGTTTTTATACCACACTTCTCACTTTCCAAAGGAATTTCAATGCGACTTACAATTGCCTTCCCTACCTCTCGCCATAACAGACACCCTGTGAGTTATGTGAGACTAAGAGAGCTCTGACAGGAATGGTCAGTCAGAACAGCACTATTAGAGCAGTGACTTGTGTGCCTAATATTTAAAGAATGGTGCTCCAATTTACAACTGCTGATGAACACTGAAGCAGAATGATAAAGAAATAACACAGAACAATTTATCTGTTTAAAGGAATTATATATTTTTCTATCACACAATTAAAGCAATCTCTAGATATACAGATAATACTAGTTAAAACCAGTAGATTAAAACTATCATCAACAAAAGGACCTTTAAAATAAGTCAACCTTACATCTTTCCAAAAGATCACCAGAGAAGACAACTCTCATCAATGCCATTAAAAGACAAAATCATGGGGGGGGGGGATTTCTTGAAAACTGACTCAAATTGTGTGTGTTACAATGCATACAACCCCCCCCCCCCCATCAAGTACCCCTTTCTCTAGGCATTTTCTGGTGCCAAGTTGTAGAAAAACAAAGCAAATGCAAAAATATCTGTACCATTATGGGAACCCAAAATAATCTAATAGAAGGCACTGCATGCCAAAAACAATTTGCTGTATTAAAACTAAAGCCATGCTGCAATTTTGTCAATTTTTTTTTGCCAGTCCATTCATACATCTTCTATAGGGGGAAAAAATCCATCCTAGTCACTCTGATTATCCAAAATTTTAATACACCCACATAAATACATCACTTCAGTACTTTCAATGGAGTACAGTTGGGAGTACCTCTGTAACCAGGCTCCCCCTTACAGTCATTTCTTAAAAGAAAACAGAAAAACTGTTGCTTTATAATCATCAATACAATACATTTTGACATGTTAATTTCTATCTGAATTCCATTAACAAAGAAGATTTTGTGGTACCATTAAAAACATACACACACACACACACACACACACACACAGGATATATATATATATATATAAGTCTAATCATCCTGCATGTGGGCCCTGTGGTTCCTCCAAAGTTAACTGATATTAAGACCACAGAGATATACAAAGGAAATGACAGCTGCAAAGGAGAGGACATATATCACAAAGTTTAGGGGGAAAGGCTAGAAGAGTTACAGAGTGGACAGCATGTTTGGTTGCTAGACAAGATATGGCACATGTACACAACAAGGGGAGGAGGATTATTACTGGGGGACACTGATTGTTGCCATGACCCCAAAGCACCAGCATTGCATTGGGTTGATGTTTTAGCAGTTACCCAAAGCATCTATGGAAATCACAGAGTTTGGGGACGAGTGCAAAAATTTTACCTTGGTGTGATGCCGGTGCTTCTGTGTTTGGTGTAGTGATTAGAAGTGCGGACTTCTAATCTGGCATGCCGGGTTCGATTCTGCACTCCCCCACATGCAGCCAGCTGGGTGACTTTGGGCTCACCACAGCACTGATAAAATTGTTTTGACCGAGCAGTGATATCAGGGCTCTCAGCCTCACCTACCTCACAGGGTGTTTGTTGTGGGGAGAGGAAAGGTAAGCCACTTTGAGCCTCCTTTGGGTAGAGAAAAGTGGCATATAAGAACCAACTCTTCTTCTTTGTTGTGCTGGAAGTGATGTCCTTAAATGCTGATGACAATGGCTGCCCCTAATTGGCCAGCCTGTTTTTGTCTACTGACCAGCTAAGTATTGGTGGGCAGTGGCCAAACTTGCCCAGAGTTTGTCCATCATATACCTATGAGCTTTCCCTAGGCAATGCCCCCAAGTCTTCAGAAATTTCTCAAGCTGCTTTTGGTAACTCTAGTACCATGGTGTGACATGGTCTGCAGTAGGTAAAATACTGTGCCTGTTCTGGGAGACAACATAATTATGTTCAAAGCTTTCTAGGTGATTCAGCTAATTCTGAAGCACTTCATCATCGAAATATACAATCCACATCAAACTTTTAAAACAAATCACATCCACTGGACAATGACATTGTTCCACCAAAGAGAACAACTGCTTTCCTTTACAATCAGCCACACACAGAAGTATTCTTTGCAAAACCCCAGTTTAGTCATTCGAGCCATTAATTTAAAAGCAGATTATAAACAAACAGAACTTTATTTTAGGGTTTTTAAAAATCTGTTTGCTTGTCTTTTCCTTCTTCCTGGTTATAGTTTAATTCTGAATCTATTGTCTACAGCACCACAATTAAAAATAGACTGGCTCATTCATGTGATTTCAGCAGCAAACTTGGCAAATTTAAACTCCATGGCCAAACCAAGTGAATTACTTTTGCTAATTTTCTCATAGATGTTAACATTCAGGGACACTTTCCACATCCATTTTCAATGTGATTGGCAGCAATAATGGCCAGATGTTAAGATTCAAAATGCAGTTTTCCACCAGATGCATTTGTTTGGGTTATGGGGGAGGGGTTCTCTCACTGGATGACCTCTTGGGAGTCTTTGCTAACAAATAGTTTGACATCTGGCAGTCAACTAGAGAATGGTGGTGAATCATTTCACCTATTGGTTATATGAACTGCTAGCTGAAGAATATTCTAATGCAAATGCTCATTCACATAAAACTACAATTGTGTTTCAGGAGAAAAATAATTAGATGGAACCGAAGGGCTCCTTAGGTCATTAGATGGCACAGACAAATCTGATTTTAATGTAGTTATTTTTTATTAATAGACTAATTTTACTGATAAAAAGATGATGTAACTCTTTCTTGGAAAATACAATGGATATTCTGTACTGAAAAGTGGAGTGCATTTTTCTTATTTAAATCAAGAGTGAAACAGCAAAGAGTTATTCCTCATCTAAAAGTGGGTCTTTCAAAGCTTTGCTTCTTCTGTCTTCATAATAAGAATTCAGGTTCTGGCTTAACATATGCACCTTTACTGCTCTGGATACCACTGTACTTTACAAGTATTAAAATTCTGTTCCTATTATGTTGCTCACAAAAGGCTTCAGATAGACAAACCTTGAATACTATTAAAAATAACTTAGTTGATTCCCCATTCTAATCTTTACTATTTATCGTGCTAAGCTGATGAATAACAAAAATTCATTCTCTGTTGTAGCAATGCCCCAACAAAATTTCTAATCAAAGTACAAAGAATCCAGATGAAAATGTTTTATGCATGTTTTTAAAAAAATGTGTGCCCCCATGAGTGAATTCAAGCCACCCTTGTTTTAAAGAGTTTCTTCCATAAAGTTCTATGACCGTAATGTGGGCATGAATAAGGTATGTTTTTACATGCAGACATACCTTATTCATGCCCAATGCAGAAAACAGTAACTATGTTTATACACCCACATGTAGAAATTGGGAATCATTATATTACTGCTACAACTTACTTACTAGTAAAGACTGTATGCATGTAAAGGCACCCTTGTGCAAAATTGATTTTGGGGTTTTCTTTATGGCTTCTGCATTTTATGTTGTATTTTTGCTTCTCCAAAGTAGTGTGGCTTCCCGCTCCCACATTTTATTCTCACACCAATCCTATAAGGTAGGTCAGATTGAAACAAAGTGGCAGCCCAAGGATGTGATTCAAAGATGTGTGAGAATTTGAACCCGCGTTTCTCTCTCACTCGCACCATAACCATCCTGGCTCTCAGTTCTGACTTCTGCAAAGCTGGTAGGATAAAAGCTAAGGAAACTGGGTAGTTGTAATAGGATTTATCAAAAGGATGTTTGCTCTTTTCTATATTTCAAACTTTCTCTTTGTAATGTACCTTACTATTACCTTTCAATTGTGAGCTATCAAACCACATTTCTTTGTGGTTTTTTTACTAGTTCATTGGTCTTGCCCTCTTGATCTGAGAAGACAGTGGACCACAGACTAAATCAGAAATTCAGTATTTATGACATTAATGCACTACTGTTTATTCTGATTCCAGAAAGGTAGGCACTGTTTATTTTTTTTTTAATGTTTCCAGCCTCCCTGGTAACTGGGTTCAAAATTCCATTCAGCCCTTGAGCTCATAGGGAAACTGGGTCTGCCCAAATCTGCTTTAAAATACAAAATAATAGTCACACATTCACAGTCTCCTTTAGAAAGAAAATGGAACACAAATGTTATGAACAAACCTCAATGTGTATACATTTATATACCTTTAACCGCAAAATATTTAAATACTAGTTTCAAAGCCCCTTTATAAAAAGGGGTTTTGAAAGGGGGGTTGCCTCGTGCGGCGGTCTGACGCTGCGCGAGGCGCTTCGCGCCTCCCGCAGCGTCAGACCGGCAAGGAGGGAATCCCCAGCAGCCGCGGTCCCTCGGGCGGCGGTCTGACGCTGCGCGAGGCGCTTCGCGCCTCCCGCAGCGTCAGACCGGGAGCAACTGCGAGCCGCGCGCAGTTGCTCAGCCTGGGAATCGGAGGGACCAATCGGCAGGCGCTTCGCGCCTGCCGATTGGTCCCTCCGATTGTCTGTCGTGAGGAAGGGTCCAACCCGGACCCTTCCTCATCACGGACAAAGCCCACCTCTAGGGGGCTTAACGAATTATATAGTCCGTGGCGCCCGTGGCGCCACGGGCTGTTTAAAGATGCTTATGAACTGGGATTTTTTTAATGTTGGTTTTGGTGAGTGTTTTTAGCCTCAGCTACTCTGATACAAAGTGCCAGCTAGTCAACACTATTGTCTTCCCCATAACAATCTATGGATGCGAAACCTGGACCCTGAAGAAGGAAGACAGGAGGAAAATAGATACTTTCAAATTATAGTGTTGGTGACGAATGCTGCGAATACCATGGACAGCCAAAGTTACCAACAAGATAGTTTTAGAGAGGAGCAAACCAACTATGTCATTAGAAGGGAAGATATTACGGCTAAAGTTCACTTACTTTGGACACATCATGCGATCAAATTCACTAGAAAAATCATTAATGCTCGGCATGGTCAGCGGCAAAAGGAGACGTGGTCGCCAAAGGATCTGCTGGCTCGACATGATCAAAACCAATACAGGGATGACTGTGAACCAACTGAAAGAAGTGACAATTGACAGAGACGAATGGAAAAAAACTTTCCTATAGAATCGCCAAAGGTTGGACACAACTGAACGGATGACATCATCATCATCATGATTCTGATTCAGTATACAAATAATTTGAGGATGACACATCACCATGAAAATGTCATGCCGGATAAAGTGACTGCAGCACAATGTACCCAAAGTAGTTGGGTACCCCTTCTTGAGGCACCCGTTTAATATTTAGTCTAGCACTGAATTGACCATGAGAGGAGCTGCCATCTGGAAGCACGCTTAGAATAGCATAATTGTCTCTGCATAAGTACACAGTGTATGCTGTTTGCTGTCTGATGTTCACTACATAACCGTAAAGGATATTTTGCAGAATTAATGCGAGCATGTTAGCAATCTGTTCTCCTACTCATAGAATCTTCCCAGACAGCATGGAAATATCCAAACTCCCTGCCAAAACTGCTGTATGCATGCCTCAAACTATAGCTCAAGTGACTGGTAAATACAATCTACTTTTCCATTACAGAAAACACACCTTTTGTTTCTTGCAAAGCACACCTTTAAAATAATTATCCCTATTCATGAGGCAAATTTCTCTATGCTGTTCAAGCCTGACACAGATTTATGCAAAGAATCAGTAAAAAGAGCCTCCTGAAAATTCTGAGCCTTTGGGACTTCGTATATGAGATAACTGAAAACTATTGAAATTAATCTTGGTTTGAAAATTTTGCTAGTGGTGAAGAAATGATTGAAAATGGGATAGTGAATTATTGAACATATCCGGAACCAGTTTTAGTTGATCACTGTTGAGTTTTCTAGCACAAAAGATATAATGCAAACAAGTATGGAAATATGATGAATAATTTATTTCAACTATAATTGAACAATACAAGGATATTGTTTGAATAAAAGAGAAATTAGGACAGCCAATAAGTCAAAGTTTTCTTTGCTTTGGATTAGTGATTCGAATTGCCTTCCTTTGCCACAGAGTTTGGGCGAACGCTAATGCCACAGACACAGTTTAATTACTATATAACTTTCTGCTTGCACCATAAGTGATACCTTCATGCTGGGGACACTGACTGCACAAACAATCTAAGCAAGCACCTTCATATTATTTATTTACTAGTAGCGAAGCCCATTTTGAAAACTGGCCACAGATCAGAGTGGGCCAGCTCACCAGCTCTGCAGGAGCCCTTCCACCCACTGCACCCCAACCTTGACATGGGTGGTGCAGAGGTCTGGCTGGGCTGCTTGGCTGTGGAGGAGGGTGCTAACTGCTCACCCCATGGCCTCCCGTGGTTGCTTGCATGGAGCAGGGTGGGGTAGCCAGTGAGCCACGGGTGGCCACATGAAGACACAGGCAGGGGTGCAGAGGGCGAGGGGAGGGAGGGCTCTTGCAGAGCAGGGTAGCATGGTCACCAGCTGGACTGTTTCACTCTGCAGGAGCCCTCCCACTGCCTGCTCCACCACCTGTGCCTTGATACAGGCGACCCAGCTCACCGGTAGAGCCACCCAGTCTCCAAACCACTATCCTCCCAGGCTTCACTACACTGTCAGTTGTAGAGGGCAGGAGTGTGTGCAAATGTATACACATGTGCAAGAAACCCATCCCATCTGTACATTTAAGACTGAAAACAAAAGGCAAAGAAACAGAACTAGCTGAATACAGCCAAGGTGAAAGGTGGGATCTAAATACTGAAATAACTATACATAAAACAATAAACCATTATGTTTCAAATGCTTTCATCCGAAGGACAAAGTAGGCAAAAGGCCAATGGCACAATAAACAAGAGCAGATGTTTAACTAATAATCTCAAAATAATTGCACCACTGGCTTTTTGCCTATTTTTTTTCTGCATGACCAGTGCAGGCCTTTTGTTTTCTTTTGTTTCTCCATCCATGGCACTGCCATGGGTACTTCTAATAGTTTGGAGAAGCAATGATTTACAGAGAAACATGTACTACAATAACATGAGGATTTTCCCTAGTATCAGATAAATGTTCTGTATGTGCTTGGCAGTTATCTGTGAGTATATAGTTGGAATAAATTAACCGTATATATATATTATATAAAACTACCCATTGCAATCATCTGCATTCTTATATTCTCAGTTTCATCTAAAAACCAAGTTACTAAAAAGTTTGCTGCAATCCCACGTTCAGATTTCTGCACTTGAATTTACTGGCTCAGACATAATGGCGTATGTGTACCAAGAAGCTTGATTACACTTTATGCTTTTACTCTATCAATTAAGAAGGAAACCTACACATCTGATTCTGCAGAGAAAGTTCTGGTTCTGGTTAAGGCCAGCTTTACCATATTGGGGCTGTGCAATTTTAGCAGATTCTTTGTGCTGGAGCATAGGCTCCTTTGAGGGCCATAGGGGAGAAGGTGGCCCTGCAAATACAAAGGTCTCAAACCATTTAGGGCTTTAAAGGTAAGTATCAGAACCTTGGACCAGATTAGGTCCTCAACCTGGAGCCAATGCAGCTGGGAGAGCACTGGTTGAATGTGCTCTCTCCACCTGGTTCCAGTGAGGAGTTGGGCTGCTGCAGTTTGGTACGTGGTGAAAGGGATTCTAGCCCTCATCATTCCTGTTGAAGAGATTTCAAAATACCAGTCTCCATTCATTCCTTGACCAACACACACCCTTCAATTTTCTAGCTCCTTCAGGTTAGTAGTCAGTTCTTTTCAGATACATTTTCTGGGAGGGGGGGCTAGTTTCCCTCCATCTGTCATTTGTGTGTATTTGCATGAGGGGGAGGGGCTGTGAGGCTCCTTCTGGTGACTGAGCAGTGCCCGCCTTGGGCTCTCTGAGAATCTCCAATACCTCTTTTCACCCTCCCTCCTTGCTTCTTATTCCATCATCTATCCTCCCTTCTCTAAGGTGACCAGATTTCCCACTTTTGGCGGAACAGTCCCGCATTTGGGGGCATCTGCGCTCTGTCAAGTGGCATTTTCCAAGTGTCCCACAACGTTCTACAATTAAAAAAAAAAAGTAAAAATGTTTTACAATTTTTTTAGTTTTTTTTTTTGGCAGGCAGTGCAGCGGACAGCCCGGGCTCAGGAGGCCCCCACGCAGGCCCCCCAGCTCCGGGGTGGTGCTTGCGTGGCGCCGCCATTCCCACCGGCTGTGGAAACGGGCTGGCAATGGCAGCGGCTGTGGGGCCCTGGAAGCGTGAGGTGAAGCTGAGCGTGGCAGCAGTGGCGGCGGCAGCCATGGGCTGTGGCGGGGCGCTTCCTGCCTTCCGCCTGCTGCTGCCTTCCTCCCTCTGCCACCCCACCAGTCTCGGCCTCTTCAGCTCAGGGCAGGCCCTCGGCAGCTGAAGGCAGGGGCAATTTTATGCCCCGAATCCGCCTAGGCCCATGCGTCCTCCCCGGCGTTCCAGCCGTGCTGCAACTCATAGGCGGCTCCTCGCTCACGCGCCTGGAGCCTGAGGGGAGCAATCGGCAAGATCCACCCCACCCCATGAGAGTGAGCCCGGCCAGGCGAGGAGGGGACTGCAGAGCCGGCTGGAAGGTAAGGGAAGGGACAGGGTGGAGGACCCACTCAGAGCAACCTCTCCCTTCCGATTTTTGGCATTTAGACAGGAGGCTGTAACATCTAAGGGTTGGGGGAGGGGGGAGGAGGAGGGGGCATGGGGCCCGCTTGCCTGCCGCCACCCCCCCCATGTCCTGCCTTAGGTCCCCTCAGAATCTGGTCATCTTACCCTTCTCTCCTTTCACATTCTCCACTCCTGCCTAGCTCTCTCCTCTGCTACCTCCTCAAGTTTTCCACATTCATTGTCTTCCCTGCATCTGAACCTGACTGACTCCATTGCCATACAACACAAAAAAATTAGAATCTGCCTCATTTGCACTAAACTAATTCACTTCAACACAAGAAACAAGGCCAAATAGAAGTAGAAAAGAGCAAAATCCACAAAACATCTGAATCTAAAGATGTGCATTAGTTCAAATCACAATCAATATAAACCCATAATCTTTTAACTCCTAATTCAACAATTTCAAACAAACTCACCTACTAAGGCTTGCAGATTTGGGGGGAAGTAGGCATCTCAGAGTGCCCACACTTTTAAAGTTTCATCTCAGGGCCTCATACCCTAAAACATATGCAGGACCTGCTGTCTCCTTTCAAGTTTCTGAAGAGAAAAACAACTTTAGAAAGTACAAGAAAGGGATTACTGACAGTGCATGTCACAGGAAAGAAATGGGGGGGGGGAGCAGATATGATGGATTGCAAAGTTCAAAATTGATTTAAAGAACAAGCCTAAGTAATTTTGGCCTTGAGGGGTCAGCAAAGATGAAAGGGGCAACTCAGCAAAAGAAGGAGGCACAGAAAGAAAATAAAGGAATGGATGGAAACTTTATAGCCTGATCTTCAATTATAGAAGGAAAGGCAAACAAAAAGCATGAACAGATAAGAAAGGGCTATGGGAAACAGTCCCTGAAAGCCAACATTTGAACAGGTATCATAAGAAACCCAGAGCAAGACCTGTGGGTGGGGTAATGAAGGGATAGGAAATTTAGTGATAGGCTTTAAGGGGCATAAAACATGGGAAGTGCTGGGGGGCAATGCTGTAAAATAATGTGAACATTCTAAAAAAAAAGCATAGATGTCTCTCACAGGTAGAAGGAAGGCAGAAAACAGGGAAATAAAAAGATACCAACTAGTGATGGAAGACAAAGTTGCATGCAGCTAAGAAAACATGTGAAATTCAAGATACTTTAAATTAAAAAACAATAAAAAGCTTTTCATTTCAGTCATAAAAAGAAAGGGTGAGTTTTCAAGAAAGAGATATCCAGCAATTGCACATTACAGATCTCTTAAATTCTGTGTATACAATGTTCTCTCCTAATGAATTCCATAGATGTGCAACACTGACCACTCAACTAAGAGAGCAATTGTGGGAACAGAATGTGTCACCCGGATGAATACATAAATTGCTATCCTTTGGTTCCATCATCACATTAGGGCAGATCTAAGATAAATGAAATTATTATGGACCTCTGGCTATCGCACCTTCTCCTCCATTAACTCATCAATCTTCTCTGAAAGTGTGTTCATCATAATGCATTATACATTCCAAAAGCAAGCAGAACAACAAAAGAATATTAACAATGTTTTTGTTATAAAGTCATTTAACAAACACATGGGGAAAGGAAATATATAATGAACATAATCATAAATACTGTAATGCCCACAAAACAAATGTAAATATACTCAAGTAAAAAGAAAATGCATATTTCATCCTGCACTGTTCATTAACCCCCATTCGAAATGAATACTTTTGTTTCCCTTGGTGATCACAACAGATAAAAAAACAAATAAAAAAGAAGAAGAAGCTCTTGTAGAAAAATGACACAGTATATAACATTTAATGTATATAAAATAGGAAGACTACATTAGACTATGTCCCCTTCTAGGCTTCCCATTTACTCACCAAGGGAGGGCAATTACTAGCCCCAATTTCTCACAGCCAAGTGACTGAGAAGAGAGAAAAAATGGCCTACGCTTGAGAAATATTGCCTACTGGCTACATAAACTAGGGGAGGCTGTCTAGAACATTATTTAGAAGTAACATCACATCATTCTCAAACTCTGCCCTTCCCCCAATATCCTACAAGTGGATTCATGCGAGTGGGTTCCTGCTTGCAAACATGGCATGTGTTTGTAGCATTCCTCATGGTGGGAGACCCCTCCTGTGTTTTCCCTCTGCCCTATAACAGCTTTTTGCCTCCAGAACAGGCTGCAAGGGAAAACAAAACAAACTTCTCCCTTTACTCCTTGGCTTGTCAATAACCCCCCCCCCCCCCGAGCCCTGAACATTTTAAAAGGCACTTCTGCATTGCTATGCGGTAATGCCACAACCTCATTGCAAGTTAAAAAATGCCCCAAAATTGACCCAGCTCCTTGACAGCCTCGTGATGCAAACGACGTCATGTGGAGAAAGCCCTAAAAGTCACCAACTTTTGAATCTGTCCAGGGGCAGATTCCTTGTGCGGAAATGGTCTATGTCCTCCAGCATTTCATAGATAAAAGCAGATACTAGCCTACAAGGATGCAACTACCTACCTTCTACTCCCTTTCACAATAACTCATTCTAGGGTTGCCAACTCTGTATTGGGAATTACCTAGATACTTGGGGAGAGGGTGGAGCTTGGGATAGTTAGACAAATGACTTCATTGGTATATAATTACATATAGTACACCCTCCAAAACAGTCCGTTTCTCCTTGGGGGCTGTTTTCTGTCACCTAGAGATCAATTGCAATACCAGAAGATCTTGAGGGCCCACAAGGAGGTTGGCAAGCCTATATGGAATGCCCTTTCAGTATGCTGAAGGAATCATCGCACATACAGCCCCCATGCATAAATCCTGAGTGACTTTTCAGGAACACAAGCAATAAGGCTGTAGATGACAGGTGAGCTTGAAAAGCTCCAGTGCATGAGCATTATTCCGTGTAGCCACTTGGATCCTAACCCATTTCTCTTAAAGCAAAAGGAGTATGAAAACTAAACAATGCAATATTAAAATTACAATCTAAATACCTGCAATTAAAAACAATGAAACTTTAAAAAAGGAAACATTACAACTTATATGCCTTAGAAATTACCCCTCCATGAATCTATCCCAAAAAAGTCATCATTTTATTCAGATGGAAAGATCACACCAGACTAATATGCACCAGCTGGGCAGCAGAATGATAAAATCAAGTCCTCGGAGACAATGAAAAAGAGGCTATGATTACAACAATACAAAAGAATTGTAGGAGTAAATTTCCATTTGAATAGAACATTTAGATGCAGGAATCCTCAGTTTCCTAACTATGCAGGTTTAGTCTGGGAGCATTCTAGAAACAGTAGAAACAGGAGACTTCTGTATTCAGAGTCTTTTGATTAGGTACTTCCTAGGTGAAGTAGTAATTTTCTTAAGAGGTCTGGGGCAAAACATACACAGTTGTAGTTAGATTGTTGGCATTAACACAATTCCTTAATTCACTCTTTCAATTGTTAAATATGCTTGGCTACTGGCAGTGTTCTTGGCAAAATTTCATATACAAAAGTGATATAGCAGGATGACTAATTCCTCCCCCTCCTGCCCTCAGTTCTGTTCCCACAGCAGTGCAGTGTCTAGTTTTTCCTCTAATGCTTTTAACAAAATCACAGAAAGCCAAAGTGTGTGTTTATACGGTGAATATATGTATTTAAATTCAGTTATAGGCATTAAAATTGTTTGCTGATGTACTATTCAACAACATTGAAAATCGTACAACAGAATTCTTGGTGATTAAGTAGATTTTCAAAATATAGTTTTTTAACGGGGGGGGGGGGGGAAGGTGCCAATTGACCTTTTATCACAAGCTGAGGAAACCAACAACTGCTTTCTGAAGAAGGACATCCTCTTACAAATGTTTTAAGAGTCTTGCACAGCTTCAGAAAGTCTAGTTTGTTTACATATTGAACAGTAAGAGTTCAGCTCCTGGTTGTCACACCACAGCAAGCTAAACTCTAACCCTTTCTTTAAAGAGAGCTACTTCTGAATGATAAAAAAAACCCAAACCCAAGCTACTCTCACCTTCCCAGCATGTTACCAAGCTTCTCTGTGTCTTAGAATTGAATCATGGACTAGCCAGAGAGCCAAAAATGAAATTATTAGCTGATCAGAACAGAGAAAAATCCTGAGTCTAATGACATGCATGAGCTACTCATGAGCAACTGGAAAGCCATCAGAAGCTCTGGGTCGGAAGCCCTTGTTCTAATGTTACCTAATTTGTCCCCAACTTTTCATAATTTTATTACTGCTTTTAAAAGCTCCATTTAATTGAATATTTGAGCCAATATAGAAAGCAATTGTTTTTTTGTACCCTGATTTTCTGTACCTTAAGGAGTCTTTGAAACAGACTACAATCACTTTCGCTTCCTTGCACCATAACAAGCACCTTGTGAGGCAGGTGAGGCTGAGAGAATTGTGACTTGTCCAAGGTCACCCAGTAGGTTTCAGAGAAGTGGGGAATCAAATCTGGTTCTCCAGATTAGAGTTTGCTACTCTTAAGTACTATGCTCCACTAGCCCTACATCTACCAACACTGAATTGAGTGAAGTTAAACTACAACCAGAGCTTCATACGCATGCATTTTTACGTCTCACAGCATGCTATATCAGCGGTCCCCAACCCCCGGTCCGGGGACCGGTCCCGCTCCGTATATCAGTCAGTACCGGGCCACGGTTCCTCCTCATCCTCCTCCCCAGCTGCTGCTTCAGGGGCTGCCCTGCCACTCTGCTGCCAGCTCACCTTTGGTGCTCTCCAGCGGCTGCCATGGCAGGGGCTCCCCCTCAGCATGGCACTGCGCAGATGCTGCTGGCAGCGCTCCCCAGTGGGCGGTGGGAAGTCAGGGACACCGGCGGGAAAGCAAGCAGAGCAGGGGCTCAGGCAGTGGCGACGTCTCTCAGCAAAAGACTACCCCCCCCCCAGGGCCTCAGTAAAATTATCAAGCATTGATCAGTCCCCGGTGGTAAAAAGATTGGGAACCACTGTGCTATATAACAAAATATTTTCCGATGTGAAATGATAAACTTTGTTGTTCTGAGGGACACCAACAGATACTCTAATAAATTATGGCTGAAAATGCTTGGCACCAAGGTGTAAGTTCCAGGTGTCATAGTGACCGGGGAGCTGGGGCTGTTGTGCCCCGCACTAAGACTTCAAGAAAGTTTCTAGCAGCTTGGTATAAAGAATGAACTTCCTGTGCAGGAAAGGGGACAACAAGGACTCTAGCCTAACCTAGCTATTCAGAATCAAACATCATTTAAAGGATTATTAAACAAGTAGCTGTGCTGGCAGATGTCCCATTCCAGCTTGGCATACCCATTGCATACAACCACTTGGCCTGAGTTGCAATGTGCTCTCCCCAGACAAATCCATGAAGTGCAATGAGACCCAGATGTCCCCTCATAATGTGGATGCACATCTGCTTCAACTGTGTGCAGATGTTACTCATACTGGATTAGGGCAACTGGGTCCTGGAGACAGCTGTGTATATATTTTAAATTATATTTGAATTTTCTATTTTATATAAATAGTGATTAAATATTGCTTACAAGAAACATATTTACAAAATACCCACAGATGGGTGACTTGAGCCACATGCACAAGAGGATGAGACAAAACGTTTTTAACATGGCTTAGATTTCCAGTGCACAAAACAATTACAGCAAACGGTGAAATAAAGCACAGTGCATGATTGCTACCATTAATTTTAATCTTTACCCTTATAGAAACCCATTCAAATAATACCTGATACTCATGCTGGATGTACCACTCATATGCAATTACTGAAAATGAAAAACGCATTAGAATTTTATCTATCTGCTTTACTGCACAGTGTGCACATGTGAAGAATGAAAGGCGGATATGACAAAATAGTGTAATCTCCAAAGAAGTTTAAAACATAAATTTGATGGCAAGAGTATATATAAAAAATTCTGAGCTGCATTCTTTATGGTTGTTCAATTAATAGCCACGGTTTAAGAATTGTAATTATTTCCCACTATCTTTGCCTTTACTTAAAAAGTTCGTATCCATTAAGTTGCAGCATTAAAAGTATAATTGGATAATGCCATAGGGGTCATGACAGTCTCCAGGTCTAGTTTACTGATGAGTTCCCACTTCATAAGATGTTCATTAGAGTACATTTTACTGTATTTTAAGCACCACCAACATTGTCGTCATGCATTTTCACTGATCCTTTTGGCCAACATATCATGACTATGGAAAATTGGTTGTTCATCATTAAGGCCATTAAAGCTAGTTAAGTCTTGAGAGTTATTGTGTGCCGCATACAATTTCCTTAATGGTAACTCCCAACTTTAGCAAAGAACGTCTATGGTTCATTATTATAATTCCAAGTCCTGAGATAGATCATGCCTATACTGAACAAAAAAAGGGTGAATTAAGTACTATGCTTCATGGAAGCCAATTAAAATATCAGATAAAAAACTAGGGTTAATTCAGTACTTCTTTCACTGAGGCAGTGGGCCCCAAGATACAGATGTGATGTGCACATGATGCCCATATTCAAGTTATGTAATGTTCTGCATTCTACAGGCAAAGGAAACAACAACTAAGCAATAACTAACTGCACTGCAATTTGCTAATTTTAGAGTTAGGGACCCCCTCCCCCTTTCATTCTCAATGTTAAATATTTTTGTAACTACAGATGGCAGAATACACTGAAGGAAAAAAAAACATGGAACAAAATGGAGATGAACTGATGAGAACTTGCCCATTTCTAATGACAACTTGCATTTCACCACCTTTCATTGAGCCAAGCTGAATCTCAAAACACTGTCCCAAGCTCCAGCCTTTATGGCAGCTTGGTGTAGAGGTTAAGAGCAACAGTCTCTAATCTGGAGAATTGGGTTTGATTCCTCACTCCTCCACCTGCAGCCAGCTGGGTGACCTTGGTGAGCATTACGGATCTTTTATCTGAGGACACTAAAGAACTCATGAGGAACCTCAAATTTCTCCATAATTTTGACTGGAAAACTGTTAAAACTCAATGGATGAACAGTTAAACACTGAGCATAATGAAACATTAGTTATCCACTCATCACAAAAACATTTCCTCTTATTAAACAGTTGTGCTGTAACTATCAGTAGAATTATTTTTGTCAATTGAAACAGGTAGTGGGGGAGAGGGGGGAGTATGGTTATTTCAGTCTATTGACACAACTATCTTACTGCCTTCTGTTTCTTTCTGTGTTGGCAAAAAGTTCAGTGTTAAATTCTCTGGAGGCCACAGTTATTATACAAACCTAAGTGCAAACTCTCCCAGAGTTTACAACAAAACATGTTTGAAATACTCACTGTGGTAAGTAGACACAATGGTAATAAACTGTAGCTTTCCCTGCTGTGGCATTCATTTATTCCTCTTTTCTCCTCACTTGTACATAATACAAGAATCTGCTCCAACAATCATACCCAGTACTTCCATGACATGAGACTTCACCTTTCACTTATCCACATTCCCAGAGCACTTCTCAGGAATTAGCAGCAGATCAAAGGTAACCAAAAGTAGTGTACTTATCCACCTGTGTATAGAAACATCAATGCCGAGAGAAAATACAAGGATACTCTAGAATGAATCATAGAAATTTAGCACTTCCAAATTCCATCGCATTACCTGAGATGTGAGTTATGTAGCTGACCGAAAAGCTGGCATACAACCCTTTCTTCTTTTCTTATATTCACCCTTGATTTGCCACACATGCATAATGCCTTTAAATCTTCAAGCTTAAGCCTTTTTTAATATTGATGAAGGATGGTGGCTTAGCATTAGGGGCACCTTGCACCATTGCTACAGACAGGGTTGAGAGCCCTCTCTTTGTCTCAGCAAGTCATGCTCAAAACCAGCAATCAATTCAATCTGAATAACATACCCTGCATTATTTGCTTTACAGAGTAAATAGAGTAACACCACTGAATGATACAACCCACAATAAAAGTTTCATCATTGTTTAAATAGTCATCAGCCGTACTTATGAAGGATCTGATAATTCTCCTACACTTCTGTCACACCTGGAGCAAAAAAATGGATTCCAAAGGAATAAGAGAAGATGCCCACAGCAGACGGGCAGGCCTTAAATATACAACCTGCTTACTATTTCCTGCTCATCTCTATGCAACTACATGGAAGCCATAAAAGTATCTAACTTCAGAGTGGAATAAATATTTACGGTTTATGTCTCACTTGCAACTTTTCACAATCAAAAGTGTCAATAACAAAATTGTGAAGACACAAAAAGGAACAGAATGTACCAATAGTTTATTTTCAGGCTGTTTCTGATTATTTTTCGTTATTGTTCAAGACTATTAGGATCTGTCAGAGGGAAGGTCTCAGCCTAAAATCTAGTGGAGGGGGATAGTGCCTGAGCAGATAAAAGAAACACATTCTATTCCCATTCAAGGTAATATAATTAATTACCTTGATGCTTTTATATATATATATATATATATATATATATATATATATATATATATATATATATATATATATATATATATATATATATATATTAAAACTGTATGGATGGGAGACAAAAACTGTTAGAGGTATGCCACAAATCGGTTCAGACAGAGAGATGGAAAATTTCTTCCTGGAATACAGACTTCACCAAAAGCCAAAATGACTGAACATTGTACCATTCAGAAAAAAAATTATCTCCATACAAAACACTAGATATCTAGGCTAGGATATTTCTCTCTGATATCACCCTTGCATGCTATTTTTCCTGTTTTTATGGGAAGGCATGTGATTCCCTCCCCACCCATGATGTGAAAAATCATATCAGCAAAAATCTATATCGAGAGACAGTAAATCATTCACATTCCTTTTCTTGCTACAATCCCTTTATTCGAGCATCAATCCACTTTTAGAAATGATTTTTTTCCACAGAAAAATCTAGCACTGAACAATAATTCACAGGAAATTCCTGATCCTATATAATCCTTCTGGGTGCCAAGTACATCAAAAGTATTTATGATATGTGGCCAAAGACCATCACAACTGAGCAGATAAAACAAGAAGAAACAACAAAGTCAAAAACATGTAAAAGTTCATTGCTTTTCAGGAGTGCAGATGTGTAGCTTGCATAAAAAGACACCTTCCAAGGTATCTTTGGAATAATAAGGCCACAGCTTTTATTACCCTCCTAGCAAAGGAGAGTTGGCATGGCATGAGGAAGAATCCAGCGATGATGTGGTCAGCAGACCGTGAATACCACAAGGTCTCAGATGGCGCCCTGGAGAACCATCCTAGGCAACAGCCTAAAGGTGGTGCTCCTTGCCATCTGAAGACCCACCCCAGGAAGGTGGCTTAACGAGAATCCAATGGGCGTAAGCCTCTGTCTGTCTCCCCAAACCACCTGGCAATGCGAGCCTGCCTACCCAGCTGGGTTGGCATTCTGCTCACATAAGCGCCAATCTTTTAATGAGACCCCCAAAGATGGACAGAAACTGATGTGCAGACCAGTTCCCCCCAAAGGATTCTCCCCATGCCAACCTGCCACTGTGACAATAAACATCAGAAAAAACCTAACAATAAAGTCTAATGCTGAATGCAACACATAGGAACAGAATAAAAGAAAGGGAGGGAGGGTGGGAAGCTTCCCACTGCTGCTCCAGGGAGGAAAGAGGCTGAGCACACAGACTCAGCCCCTTTTAAGGGTGTCAGACATGCCCACTCAGAGACGCAGCGTTTCTTAGAGAGCCACAGAGCAATGGCTCTTCAGGGCAGCGCATTAAAAAGACACTTTTTTGTTTTTTAAGCTGCTGGGATCGCTTCTCTGCAGCAGCAGTTGAAGCCTCTGGTAAGTCACAGCTTCTTATTAGAACAAATTAGCATCTCCTTTGGGTACTAGTGAGGAGTCTCACCTATTAAGAATAACTTGAACCCAAATTTTCTTATTTCTCAAGGCAAAGAGTACTACTGTATAAGAGACATACAAACGTTCATTGAAAAGAAGGATAGTTTCCCAGCTTTTAAAATTACTCCAGTGAATTTGTTTTTGGGCTCTGTATGCAAAGACTACAACAGAATGTCATGTGGAAGGTCTTCAGAGACTTCAGCTTGGTGTGAGAGCCAACTTGGTTTAGTGGTTATGATTGTGGACTTCTAATCTGGCAAGCCAGGTTAGATTCTGCACTCCCCCATATGCAGCTAGCTGGGTGACCTTGGGCTCTCTCAGCCTTACCCACCTCACAGGGTATCTGTTGTGGGGAGAGGAAAGAGAAGGAGATTGTATGGTTCTTTGAGACTTCTTTGGGTAGAGAAAAGTGGCATATAAGAACTAAATCCTTCTTCTTCTAAGTTTCCACAAATACAAAAATGGACACTAATTTGTGTGCAGCAGTCCTCTAGAATGCCTGAAGGCATAGATTGAAACCTAAAAGACATTAAAGCCATTCTAACATTAGGAATGGACTCCAGGGAATGGTAGAGGACAGGAAGGCCTGGAGGATCATTGTCCATGGGGTCGCGATGGGTCGGACACGACTTCGCACATAACAACAACAACATTAGGAAAAGTGATTTTGGTCAAATAAGATAATCTGCTGTAGTCCCTCTTGAACCAAGAAGAAAATAATGATGATGATGACAGCGGTGGTGCTGGTGAGTAATAATATTAAAATTAAAACATTTACAATCTAGACTTCCTATAACCTTATGCCCGCATAGGGCCTTGAGCTCTGCAGATGTTAATCTGTTGGTGATCCCCAGCCCACAAGAGGTATGCCTGGCCTCAATTAGGGCCAGGGTTATTTTGATCCTGGCCCTGACATGGTGGAACGAGCTCCTGGAAGAGGTGAGGGCCCTAACAGAGCTTTCACAGTTCTGCAGGGTCTGCAAGATAGAGCTCTTCTACCAGATATTTGGTTGAAGCCAGGGCAGTTGAGATCATCAGAGACCCCTCCTTGGCATAGCCATGACAGCAGGCTCCCCCATAAAGATCTCCTCGGAGGCACTAGTGGGAGGCTGTTGAGCAGGGTGTATGAGCTTTGTTTTTTGTTGCCTTGGGAGTAAAGAGTTTACTGTTTCACTTTTCATTGTGAGGTTTTATTACTGACTAGTAAATAAGCCCTCTGCAGGCTTAATGCAGCGGGCGCTAGCGGGGCTGGTGAGGCACGCAGGGGCGGCTCGGGCTGTGCGGCGTGGTCTGGCGGCGTGGCCTACCTTGCGGGCCACGGAGCTGCTCTGAGTGCGGGTGGGCCAGTGGGTGCCCCCGGTGTTGTGGCTCCGTTTCCCTCGCTGTCCTGGCGACCCCTGGCGACCCCTGGGAAGAGGCTGCCGGCCACGACAGCACAGTGGGCCATCTGGAAAGCGGAGCCAGCTGATCTCATGTCTGAAGGCGAGTAACCCAATGCCCATGGAATGAGCAGCAGATGGCGAGGCCCCTAACCTGGTGGCACTGGAGGGTGGGAGGCCGTGCGGGGCGCAGGGCCGCGGAGCAGCAGGTGGAGCCGCAGGCGTGGCAGCGGGCGGTGCGGTGGGTGGTGTCGTGGGGCACTGTCGGCGGTGTCTGGGAGGGCGAGGCGTGCCAGAGGGAGCGTCCAGCGGGGCCGTTTGGCAGCGCAGGAATGGCGGCAGCCAGCGGCAGGTAGGCAAGGAGGAAGGGGGGCGGGTCTGGCTTTGCACCTCTGGATTAGTGAGTCCAGCATCAAGGGACCAATTGTGAGCCGCGCTCTGCGGCCGATTGGGCCCTCCGAGTGTCAGTCCAGGGGAAGGGGCCTATGGGCACCCTTCCTCATCACGGACAGGGCCCACCCTCGGGGCCCTTAACCGATTATTTAATCCACTCTGCTAGGAGCGGGTTAAAGATGTGGGACACATCTTCTGGAGCACTTTATCAAAGGGAAATGTAGACAGATGTGACGTTAGTTGTCCCACCCACAAAACGCACCAGAAGATGAAGAGGGCCCAGCCACCAGCCATGCTGGCCCCTGGGTCTGGGCAGCTGCTGCATGACCCTCAGGGGCCCTAGTGGTTGCCCCACCCCCAAGGCATTCACAGCAGCCACATTGGCCCCAGGGGACTAGGCAGTGGAGGAACAGGTAAGCAGAAGGAGAGAGGGGAGAAAGGGAGTGTGTGTAGGGGTGCCTGTGCACGTGTTTGCTTGCTTGCTTGGAGGGAGGGAGTTTGGGAAACCAATAGGTAAAGGGGGAAATAGGGGGAAGGGAAGGGAGTCTTTGTCTGTGTGTTTGCGAGTGATGGAATGGCCACTGTAGCTGCTGAAGTGCCAAACCCTAGCTTATATCCACTCCTGGAGACAGTGGGGCAAAGGTCACCACAAATCAATCATGCATGTTGCAGAAAGAAAATTTAAAGCACCCAAAATCAAAGTGGAAATCGAATTCAGTGTAGACTGCAGGGATTCATTTGAACTGGGAGTGGTTAAGAAGCCCCATGCAGAGTACAGCCAGAAGAAGCAGCCCAACAAAGAAAGAAGGAGGGGGGGGGTCCACAAACCCATGTCTTGGCTCCACACCTTGGAGAACAAATTTTTCAGTGCACATCTGGGACAGGAAAATATATTTTCCCATTTATATGGTGAAAGTGCTTCTGTATGTTTCATTTGTCCTCACCCTAATAGTTCCATGAATAAGGGCTCTGAAAGCTATAAATTTTCCTTTCTTCCAGTAATTCTTTTTATTAAACCTGAGTGCTTTAAGACTTGCTTTCTGCTTTTTCATACATCTTTGGAGAGATTCTGTGCCAAATCCATCACTAGGAAGCTAAAATTTCAAGTTCCTTTTTGAAATGTTGCTGCAGGTGGAGCTTTGAAACAGGAGATTAAAAGGCACAGTACTTAAAATGTTGATTTCCATACATTGTAAAATTAGTTATTAAGCAGGGATCTTCAAAGAGATTTCCTTTCAAAAACTGGCATGAATTTCCTTGCATTCAATGGGGCCACATGCAAATATGGGTACAGGAGGAAAAACAATTCAACATTATGATTAACTTATCTATTACAAAACCTTGCAATATTCTCTCTGTAGACTGCGTCTGGGCTAGAAAAGAAGTTCCTGGTAATTGCAGCACTGGCTGCAGCATTCACAATAAGGGTTGCTTTGATGAATTCCCTCTGAAGAAGTTTTTCATGGTATGCAAGTGGGTCTAAGTTTACTTTCTGATCACCTCTTTTCACAACTAATTATCCCAAAATTACAAACCTACAATTTGTTTCTGTTTATTTATTTACAATTCTAAATAAAGCCACACTGAAATCATAAAATCATAGAACTGGAAGAGGCCATACTGAGCATCCAGTCCAACCCCCTGTTCAATGCCCTATCAGCCTAAAGCATCCGGAATGAGTATCTGTCCAGCTCCTGCCTAAAGACCATCAGTGAGGGGGAGGTCACCACCTCCTTAACCAGCTTATTTCACAATGATTGACCTGATGTTACCATGGAACATAGAATAAGGTATACATAACTGTTGCAATTTATATCTGATCCATGTCTGAGCCTATTTCTAAACCATTGACATGTGTTTTTATAGTTTTATGTTTAAACCCCTTCAAGGATTGCTGCCTTGTCATGGCGAAGGGGCTTGCATAGCTCAGTGAAGCTATGAGCTATGCCGTGCAGGGCCACCCAAGATGGACAGGTCACAGATGAGAGCTCTGACACCTCATGAGAAGGAAGGAGTCCCTGGAGAAGAGCCTAATGCTGGGAGTGATCGAGGGCAAAAGAAGAAGGGGATGACAGAGAATGAGGTGGCTGGATGGAGTCACTGAAGCAGCTGGTGCGAGCTTAAATGGACTCTCGGGAATGGTAGGAGACAGGAAGGCCTGGAGGATCATTGTCCATGGGGTTGCGATGGGTCGGACATGACTTCGCACCTAACAACAACAATGTTTAAAATGTCTGATTGATAAGTGTATTTATTGTTGGACATTTGCTCACTGCCATGATTTGTTGGATTATGGTTTTGTAAATTGTGTGGGTTTTGTTGCTGGCTTGGAGCAGTATTTTAATAAATCTTATCTATTCCTAAACCAATGCACTAGAATGTCATATCTTGGAGGGAGAAGAGGGTAAAATATGGAGAAGAATTTTAGAGAAGGGGAATACGTTGCTTAATCTGCTCAAAAAGTACTTTTGACACAGGTCCAGAAGCATAATGTTGCAGAAAGTGTTTTGGGATAGGATTACCTGATCTGAGGGATTTAACATTTTTATAGACAAAAAGCAGACAGTAGCAATAAATGGACTGATCTCGCAATGGAAGGGAGACAGCACAAGGATAAGCATTGGCAGTGGTGCTGTTTAATTTGTTCATAATTTATTTGGAACTGGAGACAGCAGTGTAGCAGCCAAGTTCACAGATGAATCATATTATTCTGGATGGTAAAACTAGGAAAGATCATCAAGAACTACAGGGGCATTTCTAAAATCCGATGAGTGGGCAACAATGTCGCATATGAAGTTCTATGTTGCTAAATGTAACACAATGCACAATTTTTAAAAAATCTTAACTTTAAAAAATATATGCTAATGAAGTCTTAACCAAGACTGAATGAGATCTCAGGAATGCAGTGAAAAGTTCAATGAAAATATCGATCCAGTGTGCGACGGCTTTGAATAGTACAAACTCTGTGCTGGAAATTAAGGACAGAACTGCCAATATTGTGATACCCCTTTTTAAGAGCCATAATGCACCCGCTTTTGGAATACTGTATGCAGTTCTGATCACTGTATCTCAAAAAGAACATTATAGAGCTGGAAAAATAAAAGTAATGGCTAGAGAATCTGGGACTTCGCAGTCTTAAAAAAGACAGCTAACAGAGAATATGGCAAGAGGTTTACAAAATGATGCACGTGGTGGAGAAAATTGATAGAGCCCTCCTGTAACACTAGAACTTGTGTGTTCCCAATAAATTTGACAGGCAACATGTTAAAGTACAGAAACGGTGGGAATTACTGCCAGAGAATGCAGTGATGACCATGAATGTGCATTGTTTTCGGATAGATAGGCAGATTCCTGGAAAATATGTTCAAGAGCGGCTACTCGCCATATTGAGTATAGGAAACCACAAAATACAGCACCAGCAAAATTATGAATACATATAAGGCTGCATCAGGGGGAAGGCCTTGGCCTCTATGCCCTGCTTGTGCTGGACTAGCTTGACCACTGGTCCAATCCAACCAGCTTTACCTATATTCTTATGGCTTTTGATCACGTGGTTCTGAGCAGAGGGATTGGTCAGTAACCTTGGGTCACTCTGAAATTGGTGAGAATCTCCTAAAGGAGATGGCCTTTTTTGTTAACTTAGGAATGAGAGTCTGATCGGGCTAGCTAGTAGGAACAGCTTTTTCTTGAATATCTGGTAATAGTTTCACAAGTCAAACATGTAACAAGGGTTTCAAAACTCTTGTATAGATGTAATGCAGTTTTTGTCTGCTCCTGTTTCAGTTGTACCAATGGATGAAGTAATCTTAATTAGATCAAGTCTGTTCTGTAACCACACTTGTGTCTACTCTGACATCAAGGTGCAGCTTTTGTTAACACTGAAAGGTATCTAGATTTCAAATGCTGTTCTTTTTCTTAGCAAAAATCAAAGGTATGCGTTAAAAACTGGAAATAAAAACATACCAGATGTGCAAAACTGAGTTTGTCACTCCAGATGAAAAGATTCCTTGAACAGCAATATTGATTTGTTTTTGGAAAAAATAATTCATAGAAAATGTGTTAAGAGACCTTCACACAATAAAACAATGATTTTCTAAACACTGTGATTGAAAGGCATCTTCCAAGGTAGTACTTTTCTAAAAAGTGACAAAATATTTCTTTAGAGATATGGAACATCAAATGAAATATATCCATTCCTCTGATTTAGAAGCATATATTAAATATACACAGACAAGTCACCATTGAAAATAGAAACTGACTTTTGATTATTGTTGAACTTTTCAGCTTGAGGGCAAAAAAGAAAATGATTGAAGCTGGGATGGCAAAGAAGGTTGAAGACTAACCTTGTCTGTCTCAATAAAAATTACAGTTGACAATAAGGTGGAATGATTCTCATGACTGGAATGTAATAGTGGATGGATATGAACTGTTCAGAAAAAACAGAATAGATCGAAGAGGTGGAGGAGTGGCACTGTATGTGAGGAAAGGGCTTAAAGGTAAAGGTATCCCCTGTGCAACATCTGTTTTTCCCCACAGGTCAAAGGGTTTAGGCACATCTGGAGATAGCAGTAGCCAAAGGATAGTGTCTGGGTGGCAGGTTGTCGAGAGGCATTTAGCTGTACTGGATGAGTTCAAATCCCCTGGGCCGGATGAAATGCACCTGAGAGTGCTCAAAGAACTTTCCAGAGAACTTGCAGAACCCTTGTCCATCATCTTCGGAACCTCTTTAAGGACTGGAGATGTCCCGGAGGACTGGAAGAGAGCAAACGTTATTCCGATCTTCAAAAAAGGGAGGAAGGAAGACCCGGGAAACTACAGACCAGTGAGTCTGACCTCTGTTGTGGGGAAGATAATGGAGCAGATATTAAAGGGAAAAATCTGCAAACATCTGGAGGACAATTTGGTGATCCAAGGAAGTCAGCATGAATTTGTCTCCAACAAGTCCTGTCAGACCAACCTGGTTCCCTTTTTTGATCAAGTAACAGGTTTGCTGGATCGTGGAAATTCGGTTGATGTTGTTTACTTGGATTTTAGTAACGTTTTTGATAAGGTTCCCCATGAAGTTAGGTGGATAGGGAATTGGTTAGAGAACCGCACTCAAAGAGTTGTTGTCAATGGTGTTTCATCAGACTGGAGGGAGGTGAGTAGCGGGGTACCTCAGGGCTCGGTGCTTGGCCCTGTACTTTTTAACATATTTATTCATGATCTAGATGAGGGGGTGGAGGGACTACTCATCAAGCTTGCATATGACACCAAATTGGGAGGACTGGCAAATACTCCGGAAGATACAGAGTTCAACGAGATCTGAACACAATGGAAAAATGGGTAAATGAGAACAAGATGCAATTTAATAAAGATAAATGTAAAGTTCTGCATCTGGGTCAGAAAAATGAAAAGCATGCCTACTGGATGGGGGATACGCTTCTAGGTAACACTGTGTGTGAACAAGACTTTGGGGTAGTTGTGGATTGTAAACTAAACATGAGCAGGTAGTGTGATGCAGCGGTAAAAAAGGCAAATGCCATTTTGGGCTTTATCAACAGGGGCATCACATCAAAATCACAAGATGTCATAGTCCCACTGTATACGGCACTGGTCAGACCACACCTGGAGTGCAGTTCTGGAGGCCTCACTTCAAGAAGGACGTAGATAAAATTGAAAGGGTACAGAGGAGAGCAACGAAGATCATCTGGGGCCAAGGGACCAAGCCCTATGAAGAAAGGTTGAGGAACTTGGGAATGTTCAGACTGGAGAAAAGGAAGATGAGAGGGGACATGATAGCCCTCTTTAAGTATTTGAAAGGTTGTCACTTGGAGGAGGGCAGGATGCTGTTTCGGTTGGCTGCAGAGGAGAGGATACGCAGTAATGGGTTTAAACTACAAGTACAACGATATAGGCTAGATATCAGGAAAATAATTCACAGTCAGAGTAGTTCAGCAGTGGAATAGGGTGCCTAAGGAGGTGGTGAGCTCCCCCTCAGTGGCAGTCGTCAAGCAAAGGTTGAATACACACTTTTCTTGGATGTTTTAGGATGCTTAGGGCTGATCCTGCGTTGAGCAGGGGGTTGGACTAGATGGCCTGTATGGCCCCTTTCAACTCTATGATTCTATTATTCTATGATTCTAAGGTCTTATGGTATGGACACACAGAAGAAAAAAAACTGTTCAGCTGGATTTTTAGTCTTCCAATACACACGCAGCATATGTTTTGAAACTGTAGTGAGCAGAGGAAGTCTATTGGTTGGTTTTGCCTGGCCAAAATTCCTTTAGAAATGGCACTGTTTGGAAATATTGTGACAGTATGAATGTCAAGTGTGTGTGTCTGAGAGAGATGGAGGGGGGGGGAGAGAGATTTATCTACATTTTTCTTTATTTCTGAAATTCACAAATCCTTTATTTTTTCAGATTTCCAAAGTATCATACTGCATAGGCTGAAAATTTTTCTGACAAACCAAAGTAACTTTCTTTGATATAGTTTTGACCATCAACAGTTTTAAATAGCTTATTCAGAAATATGGATGTTGGAAAAATCACAGAAACAGTAATGTAACGGGAAATAACACAATGCATTTGGGGGAAATGTACATGGGTAAAGTACATGATGCATTGTGGGGTATAAATCTATTGGGTTAAAATCTACAGATCCATTCCATTAATGGCAATGTTTTTCTCTGATTAAAGAACACTATCTAAGGAGGGCCTTTTGTACTAGAAAAAAGTTGAGCAGATATATGATACAAGGGACCTATTTATTGATTTATTAAAAATTAGTCAAAATTGTAAACTATGACTGACAGCAGCTCTCCAGTAGAGTCTTTGACACAACCTGCCAACTAATGCTTCTAACTGGAGATGCTGAGGATTTAACATAGAATCTTCTGCATCAAAATCACAAGATGTCATAGTCCCACTGTATACGGCACTGGTCAGACCACACCTGGAGTGCAGTTCTGGAGGCCTCACTTCAAGAAGGACGTAGATAAAATTGAAAGGGTACAGAGGAGAGCAACGAAGATCATCTGGGGCCAAGGGACCAAGCCCTATGAAGAAAGGTTGAGGAACTTGGGAATGTTCAGACTGGAGAAAAGGAAGTTGAGAGGGGACATGATAGCCCTCTTTAAGTATTTGAAAGGTTGTCACTTGGAGGAGGGCAGGATGCTGTTTCGGTTGGCTGCAGAGGAGAGGATACGCAGTAATGGGTTTAAACTACAAGTACAACGATATAGGCTAGATATCAGGAAAAAAATTCACAGTCAGAGTAGTTCAGCAGTGGAATAGGGTGCCTAAGGAGGTGGTGAGCTCCCCCTCAGTGGCAGTCGTCAAGCAAAGGTTGAATACACACTTTTCTTGGATGTTTTAGGATGCTTAGGGCTGATCCTGCGTTGAGCAGGGGGTTGGACTAGATGGCCTGTATGGCCCCTTTCAACTCTATGATTCTATTATTCTATGATTCTAAGGTCTTATGGTATGGACACACAGAAGAAAAAAAACTGTTCAGCTGGATTTTTAGTCCTCCAATACACACACAGCATATGTTTTGAAACTGTAGTGAGCAGAGGAAGTCTATTGGTTGGTTTTGCCTGGCCAAAATTCCTTTAGAAATGGCACTGTTTGGAAATATTGTGACAGTATGAATGTCAAGTGTGTGTGTCTGAGAGAGATGGAGGGGGGGGGCAGAGAGATTTATCTACATTTTTCTTTATTTCTGAAATTCACAAATCCTTTATTTTTTCAGATTTCCAAAGTATCATACTGCATAGGCTGAAAATTTTTCTGACAAACCAAAGTAACTTTCTTTGATATAGTTTTGACCATCAACAGTTTTAAATAGCTTATTCAGAAATATGGATGTTGGAAAAATCACAGAAACAGTAATGTAACGGGAAATAACACAATGCATTTGGGGGAAATGTACATGGGTAAAGTACATGATGCATTGTGGGGTATAAATCTATTGGGTTAAAATCTACAGATCCATTCCATTAATGGCAATGTTTTTCTCTGATTAAAGAACACTATCTAAGGAGGGCCTTTTGTACTAGAAAAAAGTTGAGCAGATATATGATACAAGGGACCTATTTATTGATTTATTAAAAATTAGTCAAAATTGTAAACTATGACTGACAGCAGCTCTCCAGTAGAGTCTTTGACACAACCTGCCAACTAATGCTTCTAACTGGAGATGCTGAGGATTTAACATAGAATCTTCTGCATCAAAATCACAAGATGTCATAGTCCCACTGTATACGGCACTGGTCAGACCACACCTGGAGTGCAGTTCTGGAGGCCTCACTTCAAGAAGGACGTAGATAAAATTGAAAGGGTACAGAGGAGAGCAACGAAGATCATCTGGGGCCAAGGGACCAAGCCCTATGAAGAAAGGTTGAGGAACTTGGGAATGTTCAGACTGGAGAAAAGGAAGTTGAGAGGGGACATGATAGCCCTCTTTAAGTATTTGAAAGGTTGTCACTTGGAGGAGGGCAGGATGCTGTTTCGGTTGGCTGCAGAGGAGAGGATACGCAGTAATGGGTTTAAACTACAAGTACAACCATATAGGCTAGATATCAGGAAAATAATTCACAGTCAGAGTAGTTCAGCAGTGGAATAGGGTGCCTAAGGAGGTGGTGAGCTCCCCCTCAGTGGCAGTCGTCAAGCAAAGGTTGAATACACACTTTTCTTGGATGTTTTAGGATGCTTAGGGCTGATCCTGCGTTGAGCGGGGGGTTGGACTAGATGGCCTGTATGGCCCCTTTCAACTCTATGATTCTATTATTCTATGATTCTAAGGTCTTATGGTATGGACACACAGAAGAAAAAAAACTGTTCAGCTGGATTTTTAGTCTTCCAATACACACGCAGCATATGTTTTGAAACTGTAGTGAGCAGAGGAAGTCTATTGGTTGGTTTTGCCTGGCCAAAATTCCTTTAGAAATGGCACTGTTTGGAAATATTGTGACAGTATGAATGTCAAGTGTGTGTGTCTGAGAGAGATGGAGGGGGGGGGAGAGAGATTTATCTACATTTTTCTTTATTTCTGAAATTCACAAATCCTTTATTTTTTCAGATTTCCAAAGTATCATACTGCATAGGCTGAAAATTTTTCTGACAAACCAAAGTAACTTTCTTTGATATAGTTTTGACCATCAACAGTTTTAAATAGCTTATTCAGAAATATGGATGTTGGAAAAATCACAGAAACAGTAATGTAACGGGAAATAACACAATGCATTTGGGGGAAATGTACATGGGTAAAGTACATGATGCATTGTGGGGTATAAATCTATTGGGTTAAAATCTACAGATCCATTCCATTAATGGCAATGTTTTTCTCTGATTAAAGAACACTATCTAAGGAGGGCCTTTTGTACTAGAAAAAAGTTGAGCAGATATATGATACAAGGGACCTATTTATTGATTTATTAAAAATTAGTCAAAATTGTAAACTATGACTGACAGCAGCTCTCCAGTAGAGTCTTTGACACAACCTGCCAACTAATGCTTCTAACTGGAGATGCTGAGGATTTAACATAGAATCTTCTGCATCAAAATCACAAGATGTCATAGTCCCACTGTATACGGCACTGGTCAGACCACACCTGGAGTGCAGTTCTGTAGGCCTCACTTCAAGAAGGACGTAGATAAAATTGAAAGGGTACAGAGGAGAGCAACGAAGATCATCTGGGGCCAAGGGACCAAGCCCTATGAAGAAAGGTTGAGGAACTTGGGAATGTTCAGACTGGAGAAAAGGAAGTTGAGAGGGGACATGATAGCCCTCTTTAAGTATTTGAAAGGTTGTCACTTGGAGGAGGGCAGGATGCTGTTTCGGTTGGCTGCAGAGGAGAGGATACGCAGTAATGGGTTTAAACTACAAGTACAACCATATAGGCTAGATATCAGGAAAATAATTCACAGTCAGAGTAGTTCAGCAGTGGAATAGGGTGCCTAAGGAGGTGGTGAGCTCCCCCTCAGTGGCAGTCGTCAAGCAAAGGTTGAATACACACTTTTCTTGGATGTTTTAGGATGCTTAGGGCTGATCCTGCGTTGAGCGGGGGGTTGGACTAGATGGCCTGTATGGCCCCTTTCAACTCTATGATTCTATTATTCTATGATTCTAAGGTCTTATGGTATGGACACACAGAAGAAAAAAAACTGTTCAGCTGGATTTTTAGTCTTCCAATACACACGCAGCATATGTTTTGAAACTGTAGTGAGCAGAGGAAGTCTATTGGTTGGTTTTGCCTGGCCAAAATTCCTTTAGAAATGGCACTGTTTGGAAATATTGTGACAGTATGAATGTCAAGTGTGTGTGTCTGAGAGAGATGGAGGGGGGGGGGAGAGAGATTTATCTACATTTTTCTTTATTTCTGAAATTCACAAATCCTTTATTTTTTCAGATTTCCAAAGTATCATACTGCATAGGCTGAAAATTTTTCTGACAAACCAAAGTAACTTTCTTTGATATAGTTTTGACCATCAACAGTTTTAAATAGCTTATTCAGAAATATGGATGTTGGAAAAATCACAGAAACAGTAATGTAACGGGAAATAACACAATGCATTTGGGGGAAATGTACATGGGTAAAGTACATGATGCATTGTGGGGTATAAATCTATTGGGTTAAAATCTACAGATCCATTCCATTAATGGCAATGTTTTTCTCTGATTAAAGAACACTATCTAAGGAGGGCCTTTTGTACTAGAAAAAAGTTGAGCAGATATATGATACAAGGGACCTATTTATTGATTTATTAAAAATTAGTCAAAATTGTAAACTATGACTGACAGCAGCTCTCCAGTAGAGTCTTTGACACAACCTGCCAACTAATGCTTCTAACTGGAGATGCTGAGGATTTAACATAGAATCTTCTGCATCAAAATCACAAGATGTCATAGTCCCACTGTATACGGCACTGGTCAGACCACACCTGGAGTGCAGTTCTGGAGGCCTCACTTCAAGAAGGACGTAGATAAAATTGAAAGGGTACAGAGGAGAGCAACGAAGATCATCTGGGGCCAAGGGACCAAGCCCTATGAAGAAAGGTTGAGGAACTTGGGAATGTTCAGACTGGAGAAAAGGAAGTTGAGAGGGGACATGATAGCCCTCTTTAAGTATTTGAAAGGTTGTCACTTGGAGGAGGGCAGGATGCTGTTTCGGTTGGCTGCAGAGGAGAGGATACGCAGTAATGGGTTTAAACTACAAGTACAACCATATAGGCTAGATATCAGGAAAATAATTCACAGTCAGAGTAGTTCAGCAGTGGAATAGGGTGCCTAAGGAGGTGGTGAGCTCCCCCTCAGTGGCAGTCGTCAAGCAAAGGTTGAATACACACTTTTCTTGGATGTTTTAGGATGCTTAGGGCTGATCCTGCGTTGAGCAGGGGGTTGGACTAGATGGCCTGTATGGCCCCTTTCAACTCTATGATTCTATTATTCTATGATTCTAAGGTCTTATGGTATGGACACACAGAAGAAAAAAAACTGTTCAGCTGGATTTTTAGTCTTCCAATACACACGCAGCATATGTTTTGAAACTGTAGTGAGCAGAGGAAGTCTATTGGTTGGTTTTGCCTGGCCAAAATTCCTTTAGAAATGGCACTGTTTGGAAATATTGTGACAGTATGAATGTCAAGTGTGTGTGTCTGAGAGAGATGGAGGGGGGGGGGAGAGAGATTTATCTACATTTTTCTTTATTTCTGAAATTCACAAATCCTTTATTTTTTCAGATTTCCAAAGTATCATACTGCATAGGCTGAAAATTTTTCTGACAAACCAAAGTAACTTTCTTTGATATAGTTTTGACCATCAACAGTTTTAAATAGCTTATTCAGAAATATGGATGTTGGAAAAATCACAGAAACAGTAATGTAACGGGAAATAACACAATGCATTTGGGGGAAATGTACATGGGTAAAGTACATGATGCATTGTGGGGTATAAATCTATTGGGTTAAAATCTACAGATCCATTCCATTAATGGCAATGTTTTTCTCTGATTAAAGAACACTATCTAAGGAGGGCCTTTTGTACTAGAAAAAAGTTGAGCAGATATATGATACAAGGGACCTATTTATTGATTTATTAAAAATTAGTCAAAATTGTAAACTATGACTGACAGCAGCTCTCCAGTAGAGTCTTTGACACAACCTGCCAAATAATGCTTCTAACTGGAGATGCTGAGGATTTAACATAGAATCTTCTGCATCAAAATCACAAGATGTCATAGTCCCACTGTATACGGCACTGGTCAGACCACACCTGGAGTGCAGTTCTGGAGGCCTCACTTCAAGAAGGACGTAGATAAAATTGAAAGGGTACAGAGGAGAGCAACGAAGATCATCTGGGGCCAAGGGACCAAGCCCTATGAAGAAAGGTTGAGGAACTTGGGAATGTTCAGACTGGAGAAAAGGAAGTTGAGAGGGGACATGATAGCCCTCTTTAAGTATTTGAAAGGTTGTCACTTGGAGGAGGGCAGGATGCTGTTTCGGTTGGCTGCAGAGGAGAGGATACGCAGTAATGGGTTTAAACTACAAGTACAACCATATAGGCTAGATATCAGGAAAATAATTCACAGTCAGAGTAGTTCAGCAGTGGAATAGGGTGCCTAAGGAGGTGGTGAGCTCCCCCTCAGTGGCAGTCGTCAAGCAAAGGTTGAATACACACTTTTCTTGGATGTTTTAGGATGCTTAGGGCTGATCCTGCGTTGAGCAGGGGGTTGGACTAGATGGCCTGTATGGCCCCTTTCAACTCTATGATTCTATTATTCTATGATTCTAAGGTCTTATGGTATGGACACACAGAAGAAAAAAAACTGTTCAGCTGGATTTTTAGTCTTCCAATACACACGCAGCATATGTTTTGAAACTGTAGTGAGCAGAGGAAACCTATTGGTTGGTTTTGCCTGGCCAAAATTCCTTTAGAAATGGCACTGTTTGGAAATATTGTGACAGTATGAATGTACATGGGTAAAGTACATGATGCATTGTGGGGTATAAATCTATTGGGTTAAAATCTACAGATCCATTCCATTAATGACAATGTTTTTCTCTGATTAAAGGACACTATCTAAGGAGGGCCTTTTGTACTAAAAAAAAGTTGAGCAGATATATGATACAAGGGACCTATTTATTGATTTATTAAAAATGAGTCAAAATTGTAAACTATGACTGACAGCAGCTCTCCAGTAGAGTCTTTGACACAACCTGCCAACTAATGCTTCTAACTGGAGATGCTGAGGATTTAACATAGAATGTTCTACCTCTAAGCCACGGTTTTACCCCGTTTAGCAACAAATTCACTGATAGGTAATTCTGGACTTATTAAATTGTTTTGCATCACTGAAGACGTCTGTAGTGAATCCCTTCTGAACTAGTTCCACCTCAAATGGTAACATGTTGGAAATCAGAAGGAATAGCTGATTTTTAAACCGTAATTTTGAAAGTTCACATTCACGTCCTGTTGTTTCATGTGTTGCCCTTACTTTATTTTTAAAATACAGTTTCAACAACCAATAGGTTTTGTGTCTCCAGAAGCTCGCAAAGTAAATAACAATGCTGTCAACTCCATTTCTAGGTGTAAATCCAGCATACTGGAGAAAGCAGTACTACTGAGATGAGCTGAATGAGCACATGCACATTCAGCACAATAAAAGACATTGACTGTAATTTTGTACACTGTTAGGCTACTTCATTTCTTCTTAAACATGGATCACAGTCAAGATGTATATGGGATCAAATCATGTTGTCTGTCAAACACCCGCATCCCCCCCCCCTCCATCTTTGATGAAAATTGTATTTGTCAATTCATAATTTTTTGAAAAGAAAATAATCTGATGCAATAGCCATGGGAGTATCCTGACCTGGGTTATCCCCCCAAAATCCCCCCTTCCAATGAAAGCTAAGTATCTCTATGGCCCATTATGCACGGCCGCCGAAACGGCGATTTCGGGTCACATGGAAAACGCGGAGGGGGAAGACGCGACGCATACCGGTTATACACGGGGCGGGGCGCGACGGCGGCAAAACCCAGAGTAACCGATTATGCACGCGCCGATCCGGGCGCCGCTTCTGGTTGCGCCCCGCTCACCCGGAAGCTGCGCTTTCTTCCGCGTTTCACTGACGCGGCTTTTTCGGCGGCATGCACCGAAGCTGCAGCCGGTTGCAGCCGGCTCCGTGCGTTATCCGTGATTTTAGTCGCCGCCATTCCACCCCGAATGTGCGCTAAAACCCCCGTGCATAATGGGTCTATGTGTGGCATGCATAACTTACCAGAAAGTAATGCTACATGTTGGAAAACAAGATTCCAAGCACAGAATGCAGTGCCAAAAAATGAAGGGAACTGGAAAACCCTGATTCACAATTGGTGACATATAATAAGGGAGCTTTTAAGCACCCTGTCATGCATCTCTAATATTCATATCCCCATCCAGCATACAAGGTTGCGGGTGACATGCTCTCAGATAGACTCGCTTCGCAAGGTTGTTGTGAGGATAAAGTGGAGGACAATGCAGAACAATGCAGCTTTGGGTCCTCACTGAGAAAGATAAACTGGATATGGCATTTGTTAGAAATCAGATTTTTAATGACATTAAAAAGACAACATTATTTGTCATATAGTAAATTAGCCTTTATAAAGGACTATTTATAAAGGACTATATAAAGAGCCTCTTGTGGTGCAGAGTGGTAAGGCAGCGACATGCTATCTGAAGCTCTGCCCATGAGGCTGGGAGTTCGATCCCAGCAGCCGGCTCAAGGTTGACTCAGCCTTCCATCCTTCCGAGGTCGGTAAAATGAGTACCCAGCTTGCTGGGGGGTAAACGGTAATGACTGGGGAAGGCACTGGCAAACCACCCCGTATTGAGTCTGCCATGAAAACGCTAGAGGGCGTCACCCCAAGGGTCAGACATGACCCGGTGCTTGCACAGGGGATACCTTTACCTTTACCTAAAGGACTATTAAATCTTCCAACACAATATGTGAGATGTGAGATCACATATCATAATTCCCAGCTCAGACACTGGGTTGTAACCATTATTATTGTGTTATTATCCTGACTCAGAGGTGAGAAGGGGGAGGGCTGGGGGTTGGGAAGCCCCCTCCCTCATCATTACCACCTTCTATGCATTTCCAGCTAATGTTCTTTTTCCCTTCCTTTCATCTGCCTCTCTTTTTCTTCCTTCACTCCTTTTCCTCTCCCCTTTCTCCTCCCTTGTTTCCTCCCCTCCTTTTCCCACTTTAAAATTTGTCTGGTAGTGGTACTGATGCACAAAAATGCATGACAAGAATACTAATTGGAAATAATGGGAGCTGCCAAAAAGCAGGAAGAGCTGAAACGGCATCCTGAGTACATACACCAGTTCAATGCTCCCGCCTACATTGTGGTTTTAAGAGGTTTATTTACTCTAAGCACCAAATTTTGATAAAGTATAGCTAGTCTGAAGTTTGAAGCCTTCAAGGAAAGAATTACAGTATTTCCTAATTCATAAACACCCAGAGGTTTCCTGACTTGGAGGCTTCCTAACTCAGCCTGCCACTCTTCCCTGGCTACTTATCTTCATGGAGCAGAATTTGCAGAAAGCTTACTGAATATAATGGGAGCCACAAGCACCAACTGATTTGAATGGGCTCCACTGAAATACACTGAAGTCCTTCAAAGGTACAAAAATAAAATGAGGAGCAGGTCAGGAAACACAAAGAAATTAATCAAACAGGGTCCATGAAAGTGAAATGAGCTGCATTACTCTTCCCTGGGAGTAAGTAACATTCAATAAAGGGAACTTACTTCTGAGTAAACCTGCTTAGGATTCCTCTCTGTGCTCTATAAGTCTGAAATGATAGTCCATGGGGATACAATTTATTCTTTAGGATTGGAATGACAGATTCTCCCCACCCCACCGATGGGATGATGGTCCCTAGTAACAGAATGTGTCCACTGAGACTAGAATGACTTCCAGTGACTATCATCCCACTTTGGGGGCTGTCATTCCAGTCTTAAACACTCATGCTATTCCCTGGGGCTCTCTTGGAGTTGTCAGACCTAGAGGGATTTAAAAAAACCCTTTTGTTTTTGCTGTTTTTAAAGAAAATTTTTGAATCCTTAAGATGCATGAATGGAAATATGTGGATAAATATCTACTGAAATCTCTACAATCTGATAGATGGACAGACAACACTTGCCAGATATTGGGAAAATGTTTTCATTGTCCTGTATAGTTCCTTGTTCTTTCCCATAATCAACAAACCTAGCATGTTATGCAAAAAAAAAAAAAACAGACATATGATTGGCACAATGTGTATGTCATAGACTCTACTTGTTTATTTTATATATTTATATTCACATTTCTATACTGCCCCTCACAAAAGATCATTTTGGGGGAAGTTTACAACATAAAACCAATAAAATGCAACATAAAACCCAGAAAAAAACCCTTAAAACAAACAATGGCTAAAAATAGAAGCCAAAAGACAACTGGTAGCATACTTTCTCCAGCCCACTAACTGTTCCAGCCAGGTCAGCATCAATGATCCAATAATCGTGTTCGTCTGGGGGCGTATCATACACATGGGAAGTGATCCACAGATGCCACCTCCGGTCACCACTCTAGCCTTACCAATGCCTGGCAGAAGAGCTCCATCTTGCAGACCCTGCGGAACCTAGCAAGCTCTGTCAGGGCCCTTAGCTCTTTTGGGAACTCATTTCACCAGGTTGGGGCCAGGGCTGATGAGGCCCTGGCCCTGGTCAAGGCAAGGCAGATGTCTCAGGGGCAGAACCTTGAACTTGATCCAGAAGTAGAACGGTTACAAATGCAGCTGCCGCAAGCCGGATGTGGGCCCTCCAAGATGTTCTAGTGAGGACCCTCACAGCTGCATTTTGCACCAGCTGCAATTTCCAGGTCAAAGACAAGGGTAGGCCTGCGTACAGCAAGTTACAGAAGTCTAAAATGGAAAGATTCAAATGGGTAGCCCTGTTGGTCTGAAGTGGCACAACAAAATCAGAGTCCAGTAGCACCTTTAAGCCCAACAAAGATTTATTCAGGGTGTGAGCTTTCAAGTGCAAGCACCCTTCGTCAGACTAAGAACTGACCATCATAACAGTAGGAATATATAAGCAAAAGTTATTGTTAAAAAAGAAGAAGAAGAAGAAGAAGAAGAAGAAGAAGAGTTGGTTCTTATATGCCGCTTTTCCCTACCCGAAGGAGGCTCAAAGCGGCTTACAGTCGCCTTCCCATTCCTCTCCCCACAACAGACACCCTGTGGGGTGGGTGAGGCTGAGAGAGCCCTGACATCACTGCTCGGTCAGAACAGTTTTATCAGCGCCATGGCGAGCCCAAGGTCATCCAGCTGGCTGCATGTGGGGGAGCGCAGAATCGAACCTGGCATGCCAGATTAGAAGTCTGCACTCCTAACCACTACACCAAACTGGCTCTCATTAGTAAACTGTGTCATAGCATCCAAACACAGCCATATGATAACTCTCTGCCAAACCAGCCAATCAAACCCCTCGAACCCATTTGTAGTTCACAAAGACATATTAGAAATAAAACTGTCAAAGCCAGAGATCCACAGCTCACACCCTACAATTTACTGCCAGGCCCCATCTGTCTCCATACCAGTGTGAAACTTTCTTACAAGTAGAAGCTAAGCTGGCAGCTATCTTGTCCTGGGACCAGAAAGTAGAATTCAAAATTACATTACATATTACTAACAGTCACATAATCCCAATTAAAATAAATTGTGAGGAATGTGGGTACACAAGTTTCATAAGGTTAGCATGCATAGTGAGAAGAAAAAAAAACCTTTGTCCTTGTTGAGTCCAGGGTATGTCAAAGTATTGAGTGTTATAATAATTTGCATTTCTGCAATCTCCCTTTCTGTTCTTTAACTTTCTTTGTAATAAAACAGCTACTTCAGGTCCCTTATAGAATGTCCTGGAAGGTTATAGTGTCCCCCTACAGGTTTTTCAATCCTGTGGCTTTTGATGTCAGACTTGTGTTCATTAATTCTTTGGCGGAGGGTTTGACCTGTTTGCCCTATGTAGAGAACAGAGGGACCAGAGTCTGGTTCTGGAAGAAGGAGACCAGCCATTTCAGTGCAGTCCCCCTAATTCTGGGCCCGGCGAGGCGATGGGCCAACAACTCATGAGTGTCCAAATAGGCCCTCACAGTAAATGGGCCCTCTACCTTCTGTTACTTGGGTCAATCAGCACTTAAGAGGCTTCCCCTACCTCAGATCTTCCCATCATTTCCTGGCCAATCACCTATCTGGGCTGGGTCTCTACTCCTTAGGCCTCACTGAACATTCATGCTGGTGCAAGAGAATGATTGACCCAACCGCTCCTTCCAGCCAATCCTTCACAGGCCTACTGAGTCATGGGAAAGTTGCTAGCCTCTGGCTGCTGCTGGGCTGAGTCTCTGCTCTGGGATACCCCACTGCACTTCCAGGGGCAGCCCATAGTAGGGGTCTCACCATGGTAAAGTGGAGACATTGACAGGGTAGGACACCCTGCCCAATCCTAGACTAGCAGAAACATGTTTTGTTGTCTATAACAAAGTACCATGTCACCACACAAAGAAAAAAATTACTAGAATCCAGTGAGACAGCAAAGATTGAACAGGTTTTTAATTCTCTGACACCATTCTGAGGTCTGAATAGTAGTCTGTTTCCCAAGTGTTTAGAAGTAAAGTAACATAAGAAAAGAAGGAAGACATTAATATAAAATGGGGAATTTAAATCTGAATGCTATAAAGAGGAAGTGGCATCACAAGAAGAACCATGTTTTGGGGAGTGACCCAGAAGTGACATAACAGGAAGAGGGTTATCCTGAAAGTAAGGGGTATCCCTTAAAAGTGAGAGGTCTGAGGGTTATCCTGAAAGTGCTATCACAATGTGTGGATTTTTGGTCTGGAAGTAACATTTTCAGACATGCCACCACAAAGTGACTACATCTCACTAAATCTCCAGGTATTTCCTCTGTTGCATCTGGCAGCCCTACCCTCAGGTGAGGCTAAAGGAGGTCTTTAGATTCTGACAGCCAGATCTACAATTGGGCTGCAAAAACTAAGACATGGTAAGAATTACCATATCAAACAATGCAAAGGAACATCAAGCTGAAAACTTTTAACCATCACTGTAGCTCTGCATATTTAGAAAAGTATTCAAAATTGCATAAAGCTTCCTGTGTCACAAACACTTAATCTTTCTAGATTAAGATTTAGAGTGGATTTAATTAAACTACTTTGCTGTGATAGGATGAGAAATACATAACAATCAAGGCTAATAAAAAGGCTTGCATTTAAAGGGTGTAGTTATATGAGGGTGTCAAAAAGTATTGCTACAAAATCATAGAAACTATTAAACAAAAATATCAAAAAGTGAAGCTATCACTTCTTAACAGTTCCTCCATCTAGGTCTATACACTTTTCAAGGTGATGTTTCCAATCCTTCCCTGAATAATTCCACACTTTTTTATTTATATCACAACACAATAGAAGTTTTTGCATCCTCAAGGGTCTCAAATCGTGTTCCTTTAAAAAGTTCTTTTTTATTGTGGGGAACAAAAAGAAGTCTGAAGGAAGAAGATCAGGGCTGTAGGATGGATGGCGTAAGGTTTCCCAGTGAAATTCTCTTGTAGTACAGCCCTTGCTACCCTCAAGGAATGCTTGAAGAGAGTCCCATGAGAGTCTCTCAAAGAATGAGCAGGTGCATTTTCATGATGGGGAAAAAAAAATCTTCGGTGGAACATTCTTGGCCTTTTTCTCACTAATGCAGTATTCAAAAAAAAATTTATGAGGCACTCAAAAGACTAAGACAAGTATAACACTGAGGGAACTTGTCTGCACCCATCCAATGATTTCAGAGTCAAGTTTAAACCTATTCTGTTTGGAATAAACCCAAGCATATATGAACTGGAACCCTATTAGCAATACTTTTTGACTTACCCTCATATTTCCTTCTACCTCCTCAAGTTTTCCACTGAGAAGCCAGAATACCTTCTGGCACTCATGGCGACCAGTGACAGGTTTCACTTGGAATAAAGCAGGAAGAAGCAATGCTTTATCCTGAGGATAGAAGTTAGGGCAATCATTTGGAAAATAAAGTAATCTGAGCTGAGGTTTAATTTTGATTTCATAATGATACAGTTATAAAATTATCCATTAATGGGAACATAAAAAGGACCTGCTCGACAAAAGCTACAACACAGGGTAATGGATACTGGGAAACTGCCTGCCACATTACATTACAATAAATTTATAAAATATGACAGACTGAATACCTAGAGCCTAGTTAAAGTTATGTTTTAATCCTTTCAACTAAAGGCTGCATGAAAATGTTTAATGGCATCCAAATATACTGTCAGATAATATGTTAGGATATAAGGCATTTTTCATCCTTGCAGAATAAAAAAGAAAGAGGGAGATAAACAAGAAAGGAGAAGTAAAAGAGATGTGATGGCATATGTCACGCGCAGGGGGACTCCTCAGAGGGTGAACTGAGTTGTGGGGATGAGATAGCAGAGCCCCAAGAGGAGGAGTTAGAAAAGCAGGCAGTTCAGGACTCTCAAGCAGAGGTACCCCAACCTAAAGACCTGCCAAGTCTGCCCAGCTGAAGAGCAGGCTGCTCAGGACCCCAAGCCAAGAGTGCCCAGTTCAAGACCAGCTGTAATTCAGCAGGCTGACAGCTCCCGCAAGACAGCTGCAAGTCATTGTGGGGAGTATCAGAGGGAAATGACAACTAAAAGACACAGTGCACAGCTTTTAACCCATCATCAATTGCTTCAAGGAGAAACATCTTCTCAGGATGAGGACTGAACCAGATGAAGATGCCTATTTAAGCACAGCTGGGAGTCCAAGCTGGCATGGGAGCAACTGTGCATCCAACCATGATTCTGACACCCACTGTATCTTATTCCTGTCTGCCTCCTGTGTTGCTAGTCTTCCTGGAACTCTTGACCTTCGCCTGGGCTTTCAAAGTACAGTTTTGGATTTGCCCTACCTGCTTGCCTGGGACTTTTCAGCTGTGACTGAGCTCCTGTGACCATGCTCTTGGTTTGCCCAGCTCAGCTCAGCTCTCCAGCCAGCTACTGTTACTGGACATCATCCTGACAGAGGCTGCAGACTAGCACAGAATAGTTATCTGTGTCTTAAATTCTACATCAATTTTTATCTATATTGATTATTGGTCTAGGAAAGTTGCTGTGCTTGTCTGACGCAGCAGAACATAGCTTGAGTCCAGTGGAAGCATTCAACTATATCATCTCAGATTTATCCATATGCTCATCTTCTTTCACTGTATATACCATTAAATCCCAACAATGCCTTTCAGCTCTCTTCATGAGGCAAACAGGGCCTCTTTTGCATGATGGATAAGCTGATGAAAACTCACTAAATACATTGTTGTTTTTCTGATCTCTGCACAGAAGCGTTATTTACTCCGCAAAACTGATTTTGCTCTGCATGGTGAACTGCCACTTCAGTGCTTTTGAGTCTTTTAAGCATTGTTTCTGAAAGATGCTTTTCACTGATTTATTTCTCTCCTTCCTGCCTGAGACAACAATGAGCCATGCAGAGAAGCTCTTTAGTTATGCAGATTAGTGACTTCATTAGACAACAAAGCGGAGTTGGCAAAACTACAGGGGGCAGGGCTATGAATTGTTTCATGCAGGGAGCATTGCAACGTAGTTTTTCAACAGACATTGCAACAGAGCATTGCAACGTAGTTTTTCAATGCAGAACAACGATTGTAATATAATAAAGCGGTCTAAACTGGTTGTTTTTTAGACTGTTTTATTTGGCCCCATGCAGAATACCTCCAGGTCAAATCCTATGCTAAAGGATGAACGGACACAAATTTGACACCAAGAATCACAAGACTGAGAAACCAGTTAAGAGAATATTTCAGCTATCCAGGACAGTCAATGGGTGATCTCAACACAGCTGTTTTATTGCAAAGGAATTTCAGAAATAGTGTCCTATCCACGCAGCCAGAGACCACGGCTGTGCTTGCGCTTGGAGCTCTGCTGCCACTGCTCTCAGAACACAAGGATGACAAAGAGGCGGGGAAGAGTGGCAAGGTGCTACAGGACGATCGGAACAATCAAAGCCCTGATAAGGACACACAGCCAGGGAGACACAATGAATGCCCTTTGTGCCAGCAATGCCCCGCTCGGAGGCAGCACCCTTCCCAGCCCAGACAGCTTTCCAAAGCGCCGGACACAATGCAGGTGGGGTGACTTGACAGTTCACCACTGGAGCTCCCGGCTCATAATGTGCTGTCAAGCTAGATGGGGCCTAACTGAGGCCGCTTCAACAGAAGGAGATTGAGTCCCCAGGTGCAGCTCCAAAGATACAATGTGCATGAGGTACAGATGTGGCACTTTTGCCAAGTTTTACTGGGATCTGATGCCTATGGATCTGCTTCCATGCAAAATGATGGGTTTAAGCTGCAAACGTTTAAAAGACAATAAAACAGATGGTTTCTCAGTCACTAACAATATTACTGTAAGGTACAGAACCATCAAGGGCTACAAGAGAAAGAAAAATCAGGCACCATAAGGATTAAGACTCAAATAAAAATGATTAACTATGTTTTTTTGTGGGATGATTTATGACCTACTGCTGTGCATGTTTGATTTGAAGGTCAGTGGGATTTATTCTCAAATACGTGCCTTGGATGGCAACTTTAAAGCATGCAAAACTACAGTCGTGCCCATTTAGAGGTTCACAAGCATTACCCTAGTCACAATCCCTTGACTGAAAAAAATTGAAGCTTCAACAGGTTTACACATAAATTTTAGAAAAACCAGCTGTCAACACTCACTCTCATCCCATACTTGAAGATGAAAAGACTGAAAAGGAAACCAAAGAAGCCCCACATGGCTCCATTAAGACAAAAAACGATAAAAAAGAGGCAATATGCAACTATTTCCCAATTATTTTAACAAATGCTTCTGACTTAAAGGGCTTGAGACATTTTATTTTATTTTTCTTTAAAATAAACATGCAAGTTTGATGTAGATAAGATTATCTGATTAAACATTATCTCTGGAGAAATCAACAGGTCTTTCAGGAGTGGTCATATGCATTTTCTAAATGAATACATGCATAGCTATTTTTAATCTTAACTGATGTAATCTGGCCAGATGGCTATTTTACAAAGATAGCAGCTGACCAGTTTGATATTTAGCAATCATCTATTCTTTCCGATTCTGTATCATCGTGTGTTGTGGCATATCTTGTGCAAATCACTGCTTTTAAAATACTTTTTAGGAAATCTGCAATAACTCTCCTTAACCACAGCCTCCTTCATGCATCCGTGGAGCTAGAAGGGGAATAAATCCATTTGGCCACACGAGGACCCAGCAAGGTTGGCCAGGGACCATATGTCCAGTCTGGCAGCCCCGTGACATGCTGGGATGGGCAAGGAGGACTGAGCCAGGCCCTACCTGTGCCCTCGTGGCTGGCCCTTCCCTCAGCAGTCCAGCTCTACCCCTTCCCTGAAGCTCCCAAGGTTGAATAAAATCAGCCAGTGACAGGGTAGGATAGGGAGCTTAATTTTTTTGGGGGGGGGATTGCCTCTCAGTGGGGAAGGGTGCAGAGAGAGATCTATCATAGGGATGTAAATAAGCCTTATTTGTGAGGCTTTGTAAATAAGCCAGTTTGGTGTAGTGGTTAGGAGTGCAGACTTCTAATCTGGCATGCCGGGTTCGATTCTACACTCCCCCACATTCAGCCAGCTGGGTGACCTTGGGCTCACCACGGCACTGATAAAACTATTTTGACCAGGCAGTGATATCAGGACTCTCACAGCCTCACCCACCTCACAGGTTGTCTGTTGTGGGGAGAGGAAAGGGAAGGCGACTGTAAGCGGCTTTGAGACTCCTTCGGGTAGAGAAAAATGGCATATGAGAACCAACTTTTCTTCTTCTTATCTGCAGACTGTTTAGGCCATAGCTAGCTCATATGTAGGGATAGGCAGGGATGATCGACAAGTACACTGAGGTATCAGCAATAATGGAGGCTGGGTCTAACATACATTATTGTCTGTGGGTGGGTATGGCTTTGAAGGTGTGTCTTTGGTGCTGAGCACCTTCTTTCTGAGCCTGGTAGTGGTTGTGTAACACAACATGGGAAAGGGATGGTACTAAACATCAGGAAGGAGGGGGTCTGCCAACTAAGGCCATCATTGCTGGGCTGCCCAGCACAGCCCACCTATTTAAATATATTAACATATTTAATGACACAGTACCGACCTGCATAAATAATTAATTAATTGACTAAGCTAGTTAAACCCAAGAATGTTGTCATTGGTAGGTACTGAGACAAACAGTATAGAATGGCAGTGCAACCAAGCACTGATGAGTCAATTCCAACTACGTGACCATCCCAAATTCCTGCCATGTGCATCAACTGTGCTTCATTAATCCACCTTTGACAGGCCAGAGTTCTATTCCATTTAAAAAAAACACTCTACAGTGTAGGTTGAAATATGTAAAGACTGCAGAGGAAGTAGTGAAGTCTAAGAGCCTGGCAAAGACCTCACATTGATTTTTTATAGCGATCCCCCAAACAGCAACCAAAAAGAAAAGCTGAGTGAGAACTAGCCTTGAGGGGTTTAACACATAATATAACAATTTAGATTTACTAAATATATGATTTTGTTCCAGAACTCTGATGATTTGTAGGAAACACAACTGGTGTGGTGGCTAGACGCCATTTCATTTCTTGCCAGGCTACCCAAGTTTATAGATCAAAGCACAACTCATTTGTCTTTACACTATCCGTTTTCTACTCTTTATTTTCTCTTCTTGTAAATAAGGAAGGTTTTCTATCTAGTTTCTCCCCAGAGTGGAATATAGAAAGATGAGCAACACTGGTCTTCATTACAATCAGACTCTTTTCAGTGCTTTACAAAACAAAGTTCTTTTTTTCCCCTTGATATGTCTAGCGAGTAGGGAAATCAAAGACTCAAATGGAAAGTAACTAAAGGGTCTTCTTTTAAGTATGAGAAACATATAGAGAACACTGAATAGATTTCAGCCATTTCTAGTTCTGTCTTTTCCATTCGAGCTAACAGTTATACGTGGCCTTCAGAGAATAACATAACATCAACCGTAAACTGAAAAGGTTCCATGACAATGTAAAAAACTTGTACATTAATTCTCACAATGGATCTATGTGCACTAAACTGAGATTTTTAAACACTTTGGTTATGGCTTATGAATTTATCTTGTAACCCTCCTGATGAACTATAATAGAAATGAGTTCTATATTTCATTCCCTGACATTGCTACATTCTACGTTCCTTGGTAACAGCCTTGATAGAATGATACATGCAACAGACTAATGCAGCCTTTTTCAACTTTTTTACCATTGAAAAACACCTGAAATATTTTTCAGGTTTCAAGAACACTCTTGGGGAGCTGATGTGGTGTGATTATGCAGAATATGGTTGAGGAGCATATGTGCCTGCCTGTGGCCTCTCCCCTTCCTATTCCCTCCAGGCCCATCATTGGCCATTTTGAGAGGAAAGATGGGTCAACATGACCATATGTGGTCATATCACTTAATATATTTAAAAGTAATTAACTCATTTGGGAAACCCTTCCAGGGCTTTCACAAGACCCTGGTTGAAAAAGCCTGGACTAATGGAATCACCTCATGCAACTGATATAAGAAGGAAAAGACATGATACATAACAAGGGTGTTGGGCAACAAAGTAAAGAATACATTTTAAGTCTGGTTTAGTGGTCTGAACTATTTGAATATCTTGGTAATGAACCTGTGCCATTAGGAAACAGGTAAAAGCCTTCTCAGGATGAATCATATGATAGTACTAACAGCGCTTTTCAAAGACAGACACATAGTCAACAAAAGGGATAAAAATGCAACCTGACAATAATCAATATGTGTATATTAATAGCTCCAAAACAGCTTCAGAATTACTAGCCTCTGTATGAGACACACCATACCAACTGAACCCTTCACCATTAATGGGCTCTTTTCTCTAGACAAAAAACTCACTGTAGAAGACAACATCATAAGTCACAACATGTCACATGTCATCATATTTGTATGACTATGACCTAGATTCAGATAAATGCAACCTACAGATCTATGTGTGTCTTTAGAAACCGGTTCCCAAATTTCAGCATCAGTTTGTCTCAGTACCTACCACCGACTACGGAACTCAGCTCACACATCTGCTACAGCATATTGTGCACGATTAGATTTATGTTCGCTACTTCAAACAAGTCTGATTGATGCAAACCAGAATCCATTGTCACCAGAGTTTTCAAATATAATCCCAACCCTGGTTTTATTTTGTAATTAATTCCTAGTAGTTAAGGCTTGGAAAAAATGAAACTCATTCTTAAAAGAAGGAGCAAGAAGCTCATATTAGCATCCAATTTATAAACCATGGCTTGCAGGGAGGCTATATTCAGGGTGCACTCCTCTCATAATTGATCATTTTACTTATGACAGATGTTTTTATTTTGTCTTCAGGACATTCCTCTCTAAATATGATAGGGGGTGTGTACAGAACACCTGCTTACATTGCACATAAAAGTGGTTGCAACAGGAAAGGAAATTCCCAGCAGTTCCCCTACCAAACTCCACTTCTATTTATCACTGCCATATATATAAAATATTTCCTTAAAAAAACAACATCAATCTATTGAACTTTCTTGTTGCAAGAACATTTATGGAACAATTCAAAAATTGCATTTGATTAGAAGAAGAAGAAGAAGAAGAGTTGGTTCTTATATGCCGCTTTTCCCTACCCAAAGGAGGCTCAAAGCGGCTTACAGTCGCCTTCCCATTCCTCTCCCCACAACAGACACCCTGTGAGGTGGGTGAGGCTGAGAGAGCCCTGATATCACTGCTCGGTCAGAACAATTTTATCAGTGCCGTGGCGAGCCCAAGGTCACCCAGCTGGATGCATGTGGGGGAGCGCAGAATCGAACCCGGCTCGCCAGATTAGAAGTCCGCACTCCTAACCACTACACCAAACTGGCTCTATGTCATATATCTATATCTATGTCATAGCTAGTCAGTCATCTATAGTGTGTTGAATTCTTAAAACCTATGTGCAGTAGAGTATTCTTAGCTCAGTTTAAAAATAAACGTATATTTAAAATATTTTTTCTTAGACAAAAACAGCTTGCTATCAAACTGAGTCATCCATATGTTAATGATGCAAATATTTAGTAAAACAATAAGCACAGATGCCAAACTGACGTCTCTCATGTGATGTAAAATTCTAGTCCCTATTGTACAAAGACAGTCAGCTCAATGAGGGCTCAACTATCAGTGATATGAGCATAGTCTGCCAGCTATGGTCCAGAGAACAAGTGATAACATTGAGCTGTCTAAAAGAAAATGCCGGATTGCGAAGTTACTGAAAGATGAATATTCTCTGTTGGGCTTTACAATGTCATTTTGTCTAATTATGCTTGACATTTGTCCCTCATGCAGTAAAAACATAACACCCTATTTCCCAATAGAGAGAGAGGAAATGACTGGGGAAAAACAAACTGTTACATTCCCAAATCAATAAAGGCTCATAAGAAATTATCTAAAATTGTCAGTGTCAAATAACAAAGCTGTACTCTTTTAAGAAAGAAAATAAGACATTCTTTACAAAAGCCTTAACATTTACTTTGTTTTGTGGTTTACCTAGATGATTTCTAATTTTTTTAAAATGTCATGCACACAGAAGTGTTTTTATGCAAACTGACAACAGACTCGATTCATCTGGCATGAAAGACTGGGTAAAGAAGATGGCAGCAAATTCCTTCAGCCTTGCCCTATTGATTGTCCTCGCAAGCACAAGCTAATTTTCTGTAGACTTCTGAGCACCAGTGGTCAGAACATCAGAGGAGGAACTGGAAGACCCAGGTTTTAATTTCCAGTCTGCCATGGGAACCTGCTGGATAACCTTCAACTAGCCACACACACACTCTCAGTCTAACAATCCTTTAGAATTGGTAGCAATCACAGCAATATTTCTGTACCAAATTTGCATTGGATAGTTATCAAGTTCCAACATCATATAATGAGGGTTAAGTATATGGCTTGAAGCTTGCCTTCTATTTGTATGCCTTCATTGAATTAGAAAACCTGCTCTATGAAATATGCCAACTGATAAAACCAGAATCCCAATGTTTTCAAATATATATATATATATATAGCAATCCCTCCACAGCACCTAAATATATACATAACACCAATATATACTGAATGCTAATTGGCATCTCCAATTATATGACAACTAGTTTCAAAGCCCCTTTATAAAAAGGGAGGGACCAATCGGCAGGCGCTTCGCGCCTGCCGATTGATCCCTCCGATTGTCTGTCGTGAGGAAGGGTCCAACCCGGACCCTTCCTCATCACGGACAAAGCCCACCTCTAGGGGGCTTAACGAATTATTTAGTCCGTGGCGCCCGTGGCGCCACGGGCTGTTTAAAGATGTGTTCCAGGAAGGCATATGAGTTGTATCAAAGTTCTAGAATCTAGACATGTCAATAATTACTATTCAAAGCCACAGATGCCAGCTCATCTACAATACTATACCAGCTTGTGTCTAGAGAATGTAAGCCATATGGGAAATAATTTCACAGCTTTGGCAGAGCTCTTCATCTCTGCTGTATCATTTGCACTTACTGAGCAAAGATAAATAACTGCAACAGTAACAATAATTCTACCCCAAAGAGACTGGCAGTAGGTATGTCATGCATCTTGGAAACTTTTATGAATGCCTCTAAAAAGTAATGATTATTTTAAAAAACATTTTTTAATGAAATTTTTACCACTTGGCCCACACAGGAGGCAAAAGAAAGTAGATGTTTGATACCCATTTGCCAGTAACTATCTGCAATCATGATTACCCTGTTTCCAAAGGAGAATGCTTTTCTGAAAATTTATCCAAAATGGAGCACAGAGTAATAAATGAATAAAATGGAGAACATTTGTGTCTGATTAATGTGACTGACAGTGATGGGTAAGTAATTATTTATTCATAGATAAAAGCAGCTTTTGTGCTGGATGCTTTCATTATCAAGCTTGTTATTTTATTTGAGGTAAAATGACACTTTATGCCAAGTATCTGTTCAAAGGTTTACCATTTTTCACTCTGTGACCCCCTCAGATTCTAAAACTTCTTTCACAGGTAGACAGAAGATTGAAGAAGAAGGTTTCCACTCCCTCCCCTTTTGCTGCAAGACTGCAAAGGAAGCAGGATATCAGTTCTGATGCCGGTGGAGTTAGCCAAATGAACACCTTACCTGTTCCTGGTATTTGGAAAAACAGGCCTTCTGGAGTGTAGCTGATAATTTTCCACTAGGTTGCAGGACCCCTATAGTTATCTTAAGTGCCTTATGACACCACAGGACACAGTGAAAGGGCCACAAAAAGACACCCTCCACTTCAGACACAGAGTACAGATGCTGAAAAGCCAGGGAGGAAAGGAGCCTCAATCAGAACCAGAGTCTGACAAGGAAATAAAAGTGCCAGCTGAAATTTGTTAAAATGCAAAGTGAAGTTTTCAGGTGTATATACTTGACAAGAAGGTTCACACTAAAGACAGATATCCTGATTGAAAGGTCAGTGTTTATTGTAACTACCAAAAAAACCCCAAAATTACAGAAGGCTTAAAGAGATTTAGTTTGAAGTATCCTTCCTGAATTAATCATCTTCCCCCCCCCCTTTGTTACTTGGCTCTTGTGTGGGGAAGAGGTGGCCATTACAGGGACCTGGCACAAAATTCCATTTGCTGGTTTGATCCCCCAAAAGAAAATCAGAATTGGGTAGAATACTACTGTAATATACATAAATAATCACATTTTGAAAGAGAGGTCATTACTGCATTTATGAAAAGCCACTGATTATCTTTGTTTATGCAGGGGAATATTGTACACATCGGAAGTAAGGATTCTGACACCTACATTTGGCAGAATTTGGCCACAGCTTTATTTAAAAAATGAGTGTGGTGCAACATGGGGAAGAAATCTGGCCTCTTGTGGATGGCCAAATGCGAGGGCAGAATCCCATAGCAGGCCAGGCCCACCAAGCATCTTAGGTTTCCCTTTTCTTACCTGTTGCACCTGACCCACCTCCTCTTTTGAAGGAAAGCCCGCCCCCCCGTGAGGAAACTTGGATTCTAGCTGGCTTCTCAAATTCCCTTTTGGAGTGAGGGCCACCACATTCCTCACAGCTCTGATCGAGGCAGCATCTGACTCGCTGGCAGGTATCCCTATTAAATTCCCAACATACTCCTCAGCCCTGTCTCTTACTGACTTGATGTCGCCTGTCTGGATCTCCCCTTCTCACATATAGCCCCACCTTAACGATCCAGGCATCATTTTTTAAATACCAACAAGGCTGAATGTTGCCATAGTCCTGTTCTCTCACAACCCTGTCAAACACTATAGCCCCGGTATCTCCTGCCATCACCTTCACTTTAAAACATTGGCCATGTGCCTCCCGAGGTGCCATGACCTCTCTGGATATGCAGCAACTACCAGCTGAAGTATTCCACATGCCCCTTCATCCAGTTTAGAAATGAGTGACAACTCCTTGTCTTTCCTCCCTTTCTTAGACCCTGTCCTTCGTGCATCCCCACTGGGGGGGGGGACCATCTGAAAAACATCTATGTAACAGCCATCTAGGGTCCATTCCTGCAATTGTCCAGCTAGGTGTGTGCCTGGGGGGTTATCCTAGGCAGGATATCCTGAAGGGAGCAATCTAGGAGCCTCTGCCCTATCACCCTCTTCATAATATGCTCTGGCAGCCTCCCTTCAGGCTATCATCCAAGAGGGAAGCCCTGCCACAAATGCACCCTGAAGCCAGTATGTCCCATCCCTTTGGGCCTCGGTTGTCTCATTGTCTGATGAATACTCACCAGACGTTCTCAATCCCAGTTGTGCACATGTCTTTCTAGATCTTCCTCTCTTCCACTTCATCAACTCTCTTGAGGTGGTCTGCTACTAAACTCCCAATCCCTAAGCAGTAACTCCACATCCTGGCTGTGCCTGCTGGGTCCGAGGCTCCTGCCTGCAAAAAAATTGCTACTGCTTCTGTACAGCAGCAGGACCGTGCTCCCTGAATTCTCCCGTTTCTCTTTCTTCCAACGACGGCACACCTTGTTGTTGCCAACCATTTCCAACCTGAGAATACTGAAACACTATGGGCACTAGGGGCTGACTTAGCCAGCTGCTAGGTCCTCCCCACAGACCATGAGTTTGGGCTATATATTGCTGCCCTTGCTGCCACCCACGGTACTCAGGAGGCATTTGTGTCCCATAACTCCCCATGGTCTGTGTTGCAACTTGATGTATTGCTCCAGCAACCTGGCCCCCTGCCCAATTGTATGTCGGTGTACAACAAAATGAGGTTGTTACAGAGTGGCACCATTGTGCTGGCGCTTGCCAACCCATTTTTTGTGATCCTACCCAATTGGCACTACCCTGGTACTGCTGCCTTTGACATGCCGCACCAGACATCACAGGGTTCCAGGACTGATTGGCCACATGACATTCATTTGTGGTGGATGGTATTGCCTCAGGCACTCTCCATGACCCAGCTATTTTGCCAGATAAAGGGAGGGTTCCTGGAGCTCTGGCATCAAACGGTTACCTCTTCCCTGCAAGCCGTGATTCACAATGGCTGTCCAGCATGGGGAAGAGGCAGAGCTCTACCAGGTACTCACTTTTATGAGCATCTGGCCATGCCCCCTCCATCGCATGCTGATATACACCTGGCAGCTGCATCCAGAGGATGCTGGCACATGGCTTACACACCTGGACAATGTATCCTCCTCCCAACTCTCATCACCATGGCAACTAAAGCGAAGTCATTTTCCTTCTTTTATCTATCCACTCACTTGTCAACAAAGTTCACTGTTGCTTACTAGAAGTGTCTCTTTCCATGTCCTTTGGGAAACGGACAAACTATAGCAAGCTAGTGTATGGTGTATATATTCTGAAGTAGCAGCACAAATTTTGAGTCCAGTGCCATCTTTAAGACCAACAACATTTTATTCAAGATATATAAAGCTCATACATTGAATAAGACTTTGTTGGCCTTAAAGATACCACTGGGCTCAAAATTTGTTCTGCTCACTTATGCTGCAACTCTGTGTGACAATGTGCATGTTTAGGAGATTACTACAACTAAAAATTAACTGGAAACATGTTAGATAAAAAGTGACTGTTTGTGTGAGGGCAGAAAAAATTCACAACTTTCTGTAACACCAATAAACACAAAACCCAAGACATCTCTCCTACTTGTAAAGCTGCAACAAACTGATGATTTAAAAGGATTTTGAGGATGGGGAGAGATCATAAGACTAAAAGTTCATTTTTTATTGTAACATAGAGCCAGATGCTCTTCCTTCTTTGTACAAGAATTTTCTATAGAGGAAATATTTGGTATCCTGGGTTTGCTGGCTGTTTGCATATGTGCACCAAAAGACATCTGCTCAGTTCTTAGACACTGTTCATGACAGTATCTCTCATATCTCTTGGCATCAGCAATCTCATTTAGAGCGAGCCAACAAAAGATGATGCCTGTGAAAAGAAGAATCAGTCTGAGCCATGGCATGTGGAAGCAACAGGGGAAAGAAAAGTCAGCACATGGGCTGAATCACACGATTGTACTACCAGTGCCAATTTCTTTTTAAAATGTATAAAAATAGCAAGAAGTTCTCTGCTTCAAGATAAAAAGATGCATGATTGGTGCCATTAAGTTTAATAATGTTTCAAGGGAGAAGAGAAAGCTATTAACTCTGAAATAATGCAACGCTAACCAGACAAGAAGCTAAACCAAAAATTAATAGACTAAGTACTAGACAGCATATTCATGTCAAAGAACAAATGCCCTTTTCATTTCTAAAATTTTAAAAGCACTGTTTTCCATTTTAAATGCAACATTCCTTTGAATTATGTTACAGTTATGGCACATTAACGAAAAGGTACATTCTTTTCAATTACAACTATTTGGCAACACTCTCCCCAATAGACTTACAAGTTGGATCACGTTTCCGAAGAGGAAATTATAAATTTGTATTTTATCACCTTTGGAGGGAACTGCAGCACAGAACTGAAACTGGAAAAATGATTCAAAACTCCATTAAGCTAGAAAGGATAGATATTCAACATTCACCGGGAATTCCACAGAAATCTACAGCCCATCTGGGATAACTGACTGTTCTGTATATTTTTCCAGTATCTGCTACCCTTCTGTTCATATACAGTCTGTCATTCATCAAAATGGCATTCATGATACACAATAACCAGGTTCTCTGTTAACCAAGGAGACAAGATGAAAAATATGAGAGAGAAATTATATGGACGTAACAGGAGTGTAGAGTTTAAAATATGCCAACTAGTCTCTTGATACTAGGACTGAAGAAAAAAGCTGTATTGTAAATATGATAAATGAAGCCAAAATAGACTGCTTATATGTCTAGATCTCCAACATTCTTAACAAATATTCAAGAATTTAGACTGGAGAAATGCATTCTACTTCGGGGGGTTGGACTAGACAAAACCTTCATCTTCAGTTTAAAAGGGTTTTTTTCTGTCTCTTAGTAAAGAATAGTTAGGAGGGGGAGATGCAAGCTGCACCTAGCCAGGTTTTAGAAACCCTAATGTACTCCTAAGGAGAAGACAACGAGATGGTCAGCTCGCACCTCTGGCTAGAGGCGAAGACACCTAGCAGGGAAGAGATGTTTGGAAGTCTTAAATGCTAGAAAGTCTTTTCACGGGCAGTTGAGCATTTTGTGATCTAATTTTATTTGCTTCTTTACACTTGCCTTTTCCCCCAATTGGTACCCAAAACAGCTAACATGGTTCACTTTCCACTATCATCCCAACAAACATGTGAGGTAGGTTAAACTATTGAGTGGGCCCAACATTACCTAGAACCCTTCTATGGCAGAGTGAGGTTAGAACCTGGTCTCCCGTATCCTAGTCTGATGCTCTAAACACAGATTCTCAGTAATGCTCAGGTACATTGAACTCATACCAATCCTTCAAGGATAATTAAAATTCATGTTTACCTGATAGGTTCATTATGATGAAGAAAACTGTCTAGAAGAGAGACTGAGCACCAGACACTATTAGTGGTATAAGAAGGTGTACCTCATAGTCACAAGAATATGTAGGCTCATTACACTCAAACATCTTATTGCAGATTTTCAGAGCAGTAAGCCTTTATTTTCAACGTTGGATAAGGTTCCTATTTTACAGATTTTTTTTTCATTCAGTGTATTTATTCTGCAGTTGTAATTTTAAAAATCCACACTTTCTAAATTGGGATGGAACATCACTTCTGGCATATAGGGAGGATTTCTTTAAAATATTATACAATTTCTCTATCTCAGCTGTTCAGTAGTGTCCAGCAAATGCCTTCCATTTAAATTCTCATGGTTCAGGGTTTGTGCATGCATTTTTGCATTAGTTTGTTGAGTGAAAGGGGACAGAAAGGAATGCATATAGAGGGAGAAAGCCCAGTGTTGAAACTGATCAGATATTTTTGGTACCAACAAGCAGCTGCAAAGCCCCATTTTACATATTGCCAATCACTAGGGGATTCTCTGCCATGTTATCAGCCATGATTTAAAAAAAATGGGGAAAAGTCATACGATCTCATAATAGGGGGAAACATGCTGAGCATACAGAATGCATAGTAGAACCCAATGATGCTGGCATTCTAACCTGTGATTGTTGGCAACACGTGTGTGCATGTGCGCGCCTGTGCAAAGCCAGAGGTGCAAAGCCAGTTTGCATAAGACTCCAATTTGTATAAGAGAGAGGTCATCTGGCAGAAGTTCTAGGGTGTTTTTTTTTAAGTCTTGTGCCCCTAAATTTAAAAAAGAGAGTATTTTTGCCTATACAGTTGCAATGTAACCCTCATTTCCTTTCTTTGCTTTCATATTTGCATGGTTTTCTCTTTGTGATTTTCTAATTTGATCCTACACACTGGTTATAATCTTGGCAGTTTTTTTAAAGGCTGTCCTGTGCAAAGTGCACTATCTTCCAAATAGACCAATCCTAAGCAATTCTTAAGTCTGGTGGTTTTCAGAAAATCCAAGTGAATCAATTGCCATTTTAATTTTAGGTTTCCAAAGACTGCCAAAATGGTTCCCCCAATAACCTTTGTTGACTAAAGCATTAAAGAGAAAACTGTTTTCAAAGTTTTAGTCTTCCCATCTCAGTATTTCTCTTTTTACATTTCATGTTATTTCCTTTCCATGCTGACAATTCCCCCTTAATATTGTTTATATGCAGCACTGAAATCCTCTTTTGTTTTGAACTGGGGATGCTGCCATTTGCTTCTTGTCCAATTCCCCTTTAGAGTTAATATCACCAGATCCTTTTAAACACCCCCATCATTTTAAATTTTCAGTTTAATAATCCAAGACTAGAGATAGTCTCATATCACTAGACTCATGCTGCTTGTAAAAAAAAGAGATAACGTGAGGAACCTTATACACTAATGAGGGAGAAAGAATTGTGAAAGCTACAGAATGGAAGAAGAATCTTGATGTGGGCAGGCCTTGAAGAGGCAGAAAAAGGGCAAAGAGAAATCTGAGGGGACTGTATGCTTTTGGATTACCTTCAGCTTGGAAGCAAAACGAGGGGAAAATGGACACAAACGCACTCTCAGAAAAATTAGGGAAACAAGAGACCAGAACAGGAACTGAGCACTGAAAGGAGGAAAATCAATGCAGAATAGCACAGAACACCTAACAGGCATGCACAATGAAAGGAAGAGAAAATACCAATATATAATAAACTGTAGACAGAGCGCCAAAGGTCATCAAAGAGAATTCAGTTATTTGAGACAGTGACAGGTTCCTAAAAAGAATGGGTATCGAGCCATTTCCACTCAAAGAATAGACTACAGGCAGCAGTCTTCTCCTAGAAAAGCAGACAAGATGGGAAACCTTTCAATAAAAACACTGTTGTTAGAACAAATAAAGAAGAAATCCTGACAGTTGTTTTATAAATTGCAACTGCTTTATTGCATTCACCTATATTGGAAAAAGATGAAGTAATATTAAACTTCATACATGGTTGTTTTTACCAAGCAAGACAGATTTCTAATATTACTGCCACTTAGAACAAGTTGTGCAGAATAAGTAGTTTAATGATGGCATGAGTACAGTGCTTTCTTTGAATCAAATGTAAACGCTGAAATGAGCATTTTGAAGCTGATTTTACTTTATATTACCATTAAACTCATTTTCATCCCCCCAAAATACAGTTCTGTGAAGGATGATACAAAACTGAACCAATACAAAGGAACAGTGATGCAGTTGTTAAGTCTGGAATCCCTAATTCATCACTTTACAGGTTTTGTTCAGATTCATATGAACAGGTACCTATGAAGAGTATATTGTATTAACATTTACTACAATTTCTCAAAAGTTCATCTTCTTTTGAGATATCATCAGTTCTATGGGACCTCACCAGCTATCACCCCATTATGCGTTTCTGGGTAAGGTAGTTGAGTGGGCAACTACAAACCATCTTCTAGCACACCTAGATGAAGATTCAGTAGACCCATTCCAAGTGGGCTTCTGCCCTGGCCAGGGGGTGGATACAGCTCTGGTCACTTTAACAAATTATCTCCAAAGGCACCTGGACCAAGGTGGGTCAGCTGTGCTAGTGTTGTTTGACCTCACAGCAGCATTTGGTGTGGTAGATCACTAGCTTCTTGCTCACCACTTCATTGATGTGGGGATACAAAGGATTGCTCTTCAGTGGCCAGATAGAGCACTAGAAGCCTTGCCTAGTGAATGCCAGCTGTGCTACCCTTATGATTTGCACCTCCATGGAAAAGGAGGCAAGAAACATCTCTGTCCAGCCTGGAAAGGAGTGCTTCGTGGTCTGTCCTTCCCTCTCCACCCATAAGACCTCTGTCTTTGAGGGGTTAAGTTTCATGTGGCTCATCTTGAGCCACTCCACCATGGCTTCCAGAGTGGAGAAGGTAGAGCTTGGTGTCATCTGCATATTGATGATATCCAAGCTCAAAGCTCCGGATCAGCCTGGCAAGAGGGCACATAAAGATGCTGAATAATGTCAGTGCGAGGATTGCGCTCTGATGGACCCTGCCACAGGCTGTTCAGGCCCGGGACCACCTATCTGAGTATGTTCCCCAGAGAGCACTTTGGTCAGCAAATGCCAACAAGCTGAGATCCTCAGCCCTAAAGAGGTGCATATCCTTTTCAGCCCTGGCTTCAGCTTGGTGGAATGAACTCCTGGAAGATGTCAGGACACTTTAAGAAATCACAGGGTCCCACAGGGTCTGTAAGATGGAGCACTTCCGCCAAGCCAATTTTAGAGGCCAGTGTGAGTAATAAATATATCGAGATTTATTTATCCAGCATAGGCCTCCTCTATTCTTTGCCCTTGTTCCCTCCCCCATTCGTGGGCTGATTTAATCTGAACTTGGAAGACAACAATGTTTTTATTTTTGAAGTTTAATGCTACTGCAGAATGTTTTTTTAAAAAAAATGATTTTATAATTTATTACTAACTTATAAACCAAGCTGTAAATTGATAATTGTCATTGTACACTGCCCCAAGACGACCTGGCCAAAGGTGGGCTATATAAAAATTGAAATATACATAATTAAAATGTTGCATTTAATAAAGCTCAGATATATTTCCCCCTTTAAATTTCCAGGTCTGAGTCAGACAATCATGATGATATACAAGGAAAAATGTCTTCTTACAATGTTGTATGCCCATGCATAAGCAGACACATGAATCAACAGCACGATACTCAGGTTGCACAGCTACAAAACAGCATTTATGTTCCCCTGTACATAACTATAGCCATAACAGCTACAGAGTAGTAATTCAGAACATTAAGCAAGCCATGTCAGAATCTTGGCTCTCATTGAAGCACAAGCTGAAAACCTTTTTAAATTAACAGTTGAACTTCATGCAGTGAACCTGAAGTCTGTTCTGCAATCCACTGGAATAAAAATATGACTTTACAGAAGCCAACAGCAAGATCCTATTGTTTGCAGTACAATTGTATTAGCGACAGGCAGAAATTGCAATTTAGATTAATTTTCTTAAGGTATGGTCCTTGCATTTCATAAAATAAAGCAATAGTGGAATTCAAACAAGTACATTTGAAGGTTAGTCAAATTCAGTTTTCATCAGTGAAAAAGCATAGTTCTCTAAAGAAGTGAGCTTTACAATATTTACCCTATGTAACAAGTCTCCAATGCAAATCACAGTTATTTTACAAATAGGACACCAACAGAATATGACTGGTTCCACATGATATAACTGTTGACAAGTTTTTAAAATACGGTATGGATACTATTACCGTTAGGTGGATAAAGAACTGATTGACAGATTGCAATCAAAGGGTTCTTGTAAATGGGTCATCATCTTCTTGGAAAGAAGTGATGAGTGGAGTGCCTCAGGAATCTGTCCTGGGCCCTGTGTTGTTTATCATATTTATAAATGATTCGGATGAAGGAATAGAGGGGGTATTTATTAAATTTGCAGATGACACTAAACTGGGAGGGGTAGCAAACAAAGCAAAAGTCAGAAAGAAGACAGAATGATCTTGACAAGCTAGTAAACTGGGCTAAATTTAATTTCAATAATGATAAATGCAAAGTTCTTCATTTAGGTAGAACAAATCAAATGCATCACTATAGGATAGGTGGGACTTGGTGGTGATACATATCAAAAGGATCTGGGGGTCTTACTAGACCATACACTTACTAGACCAACATCAGTCAGCAGTATGACTTAGTGGCCAAAAAGGCAAATGAGATTTTGGGCTGTATTAAAAGAAGTACAGTGTCCAGATCACACAAGGTGATATTACCATTTTACTCTGGTCTGGTAAGACCTCACTTGGAGTAGTATGTTCAGTTTTGGGCACCACAACTGAAGAAAGAGGTAGAGAAACTAAAGTGTGTCCAGAGGAGGGCTACGAAGGTGAAGGAGTTTGGAGACCAAGTCATATGAGGAACGATTGAGGGAGCTTGGTCTGTTTAGTCTGGAGAGAAGGCTACTAAAAGGTGATATGATAACCTCCTCATATACTTGAAGGGTTGTCATATAGATTATAGAAGATGGAGCAGAGTTGTTTCCTGTTGCCCCAGATGGGGAGACCAGAACCCAAATTAAATTAAATTAATTCAAAAGATTTTTCAGCTAACATCTGGAAGAAGTTTCTGACAGAGCAATTCCTCAGTGGAACAGGCTTCCTTGGGGAGGTGGTGAGTTCTCCTTCTTTGGAAGTTTTTAAGCAGAGGCTAAATAGTCATCTGACAGAAATGCTGATTTTATGAAATTAGGCAGATTGTGAGTGAGTAGGCAGGAAGGGATGTGCCAGTGTTTCTCTCATGTGGCCCATCCTCTCATAGCCAGGGAATTGCCAATCACCACTGTGAGATGATAGGTGAATTTCTTCCAGGCCAGATGGGATTCTGGAGATTTTTGGTGAAGGGATCACTTGGGCGTGAAACTGGGGTCACTGTGGGTGGGCAGGTAGTTATGAGTTCCTGCATTGTGTAGGGCAGGGGTAGTCAAACTACGGCCCTCCAGATCTCCATGGACTACAATTCCCAGGAGCCCTTGCCAGCGAACGCTGGCAGGGGCTCCTGGGAATTGTAGTCCATGGACATCTGGAGGGCCGCAGTTTGACTGCCCCTGGTGTAGGGGGTTGGACTAGATGACACTGGAGGACCTTCCAACTCTATGATTCTATAATGCTGTCACTGATAAACAGTGAACAGCTTTTGTAAGAGATCATCAGCCATCATTGCTTTCCTCCTTGGTACAGCATGAGGCACTCTGCAATTTTCTTCTGTGACCAGTGTACTGAAACAGCAAACACACAGGCAAGCTTCTAAAAAGGCAAAACTTGCCCCTATAAATAGATCATTCATTCCATATGCTACAAACAATTCAAACTACTTAAAATAGTTTGCTTGACTCTGCTCCAAACCCTATATTCATATTACCTTGTGATAATATGAGCTTTAGTAAAACAGAGTTAAGCATTAGTAAAACAGAGTATTAACAATTTGAATTATGCAGACACCACATTACTGGCAGAAAATAGTGAAGACATGAAATGACTACTAATGAAGATTAACACAGAAAGCTCCAAAGCCAAATTACAGGTGAATATGAAGAAAAAGAAATGACTACGGAGGAATGACAACAAAATTTGAGGCCAATGGCATTCCAGAAGTCATTAGTTAATAGGGTCACCATTAATCACCAGAAGTGACTTGACAGCACTTAATACATAACACACAGTAGGATTTTCAAAAACAGGAGAGGAAAAAGATCTTGACATGATTGCTATACCCAAGTTAGATGACCCTTGCAAAATCAGGCCATTTGACCATTAATCTATCGTCCATGATATTCTCACTTATGAAAAGTATTCTCTGCTCTATCATATATGTTTCTTCACAGCAATACACAAGGATCTGATTTAATAATAAAAATTTCCTTTAACATGTTATCTCGAGGCATTTAATAAGTCACAATGTCCATATATTTTAATGTGTCATTTTTTAAATATTCAGGATCTTTGTATTAAGCTTTTGTTTTTGTCCATTCATTACATAATGGAAGAATGTGGAAACAGAATTAGGCATACATATAAAATATACTTTTAGTCACCAATAGGTCTTTGCTGCAGTCATTAGTTTGTTTAAGCTTCAAGTGAAATTCTTGTAAAATAATGGTTAATAGATTGGGGGTGTTTGGGATGCTTTTAAAATTTCCTGATCCATTTATTGTGCATTATTATTTCAAGTGGGGCATGTGAGGAATCATGAGAGGGAGGGGAGGGATAAACAACTGGGAACTGACCTCTCTACTCTGCAATACTGGAAGACTGCTGGCAACCCTGAACCTCAACAGTCTTACATAAAAAAACAACAACAATTGCCCTATAGTGCTGCTAGGCTCCTGGGCAAGCAGTGCATCTGTCTCTGAACTGTAGTACAATGAGAGGAGGAGGAGGTTTTATTCTGCATTCCTGGTGCTGCATAGGAGAGTTAGAAAGAGGGAGGATGCATACCTTATACCCGCCAAGACACTGTAAGTCGTTAGGGGCTTAAGTAAGCCAGTTTCCCATCTCCTTTCCATTTTATACCTTATTAAAACTGACAACTGCCCAGAACCTTCTTTGTCTCCTGGAGTTCAACAAACATGTTTAGTCCTCATTAGGCACCTGGGTAGGTTTTTTATTACAAAACATTTTTTTACTGTGTATCAGGGGAGTCTGTGCAGAAATGAGTACCTTCTCTGTGGGTTTTCACGTTTCACTTCCCTACTGACAGGGCACTCACATCTACAATTTGAATGTATTGCCTCATTCTTTCATGTATGTCATTGGCTAAGGAGCTTACAATTTTACATTTTCCCTAAGAGAGGAAACAGAGGAATCAGGTTGGATGCATGGATGAAGCCAGGGAAGAATATATTCCAGTTACACACACTTAGGTTTATTTTTAGGAGGAAAGGAAGTAAGAGATTGTGTCAAGGCCTTTACAGAAATGATGGGTTTTGAGAAGTGAGAAAGGTGGACTCATGCAGGTTTTCTGATAGTCAGTTCTAGGAATAAGAGACAGCAAGAGAGAAAAAACATAATCGTTTGATGGAGCAGGAGAACTTCAGTCTGCAGTTTACTATGAGAGGCAGAGCTACAGAGGCAAAGGTAAGAGACAGGGATGCATGAGAATAGAGCCAAGGCCATGGACTTTGAAGGCAAGGACAAGGAGGCTGAGCTGTATCTAGGAGCAGAGACTCCCACTGCAGTGATATAATAAGGGCTGCCACACAGTTTGAAAGCCAAGAGGGGTGAGACTTTAGGGCAGCAATGTGCTGAGCAGATGTAAGGGTACAGAGCGGCAACAAAAGACCAGAGAGAAGGCAGTTGGGGGTGGCTAACGCAGAAAATGACCACAGTATAAACTTCAATTTTTGATGGTGAAAAAAACCATTTTTTGCAGTACTATAAAGACAGACACAGTATAACTTACTAATAGCAACCAGAAAGAAAGAATGAGAGAGAAGACTCAGTGATAAAATAAAATCAGAATCTAGTAGCACCTTTAAGACCAACAAAGATTTATTGTTGGTCTTAAAGGTGCTACTGGACTCTAACTTTAATGTGCAACTTCAGACCAGCACAGCTACCCATTTGAATCTATCACTGACAAAATGAAGGCTTCATTCTGGTTCTACAGGGTGGATGGCGATATGGAGATCATAGGTAAGATGTTCCCACTGGCACACTGGGTTTTTAGATGACAGCCAGCCATTGAAGCAGAAACACCAAACATGCAGTCAGAGATGTGGGTTTGAATGAAGGAAGTCCAGAAACAGACAAGTAAAACTCAGCATGATCTTCATACAGATAGTACTGAAAAGCTATGGGATTTGAGCAATCCCAGAAGAGAATCAGGTGAGTCATACAAACTTTGGCTAAGAAAGAAATGAAAGAGGAGAAAAATCTGAGTGATCAAAGACTGACTGGTCAAGGAGGATGAGGATGAATAGAAACTGCTGGAGTTGGCAGAGAGGAAGTAGCCTGTCATGGACCAGCCAGATACGGCAGAGTCAAGTGATAAAGAGGAAAGCCCACAGACCTGATCCAAACCCACAGCCAGAAACAGAGACACTGAAGGGGCAGCAGTCTCTGAGAAGCCAGAAATGGATCCACAACCAGGTCCCAAAACAATGGCCTTGCAGCCCCTCAGCCCTGAGTTGGCAACAGAGAGTCATTTGTCAGCCAGTTCACTTTCCCTAACATCAGAGTCTCAGGAACAACATAAGAAGAAGAAGAAAAAGATCAGCGCTGCAGGAAAGAAGGCAGCATGCCAGATTGGCTGTGCAATGCTGGCTTGCTATCAGCAAGGAGGCTAAGTGGTTGCAGGAGCAGAGTTGATGGCTGGCAGGTGCTGAGCAGCTTGTTAAAAGCAGCCAGCAGGGGAGTGGCAGCATGGAAGCAATGTGTCCTTTAGTTGCTGACCTTGCAGCCTGTGCTGTATTCTCCCGGTCTTGGTCTTTGGCCTGTGTTTTAGAACTCGTTATTTTTGGATCTCCCCTCAGATTTGATGCCGTGAGTTTGGACTAGTATTTGGACTTTGTATCAGCATTCTGACAAACTTGGATGGCTAGTTTGTCTATACGCTTTGTCTATATGCTTTGTCTGTAGGAGGACATAGCAAATGATTTTGGTGAGTACATTTTTACAATGTGTGGTCAAAACACAGTTACACACTAGCCACAACAATGTGAACATGGCTCATTTTCCAATACCAGCAAAAATTCACACTAAGTAGAATGAGTGTACAGCAGCAGCAGCAGCATACTGTTCTTCTACTAACTCTCATTCCTATGCTAAGATTGCTGAGCGGGAAAGGGACATTTTTCTCAAGTCCAGAATGGGTAAAGGTGCATCAGATTTCACAAGGAACACAGCTAGCCATTGATCATACCATTTCTGACAGTCATAATAACTTGAGCTGAGCTTCAGGTATGTTCACCTTGCCACTAGCAACCACTCAAGCATTTTGCATACAGTAGTGATCTGTCTCCTTTTGCTTATATTTCTACACAGCAGAAGGGATAGATTGTCTCTTGGTGTGACAAGATAATGGAGAGTGACACTACAGCTCCCACAAGGCTGTCTTTATTTCTTTTTCACACACATTTGTAATCATTGTCTGACTTGGCTGCTTTGCTAACTTGTCATTTAAATCAGGGGTAGTCAACTTGTGGTCCTCCAGATGTTCATGGACTACAATTCCTATGAGCCCCTGCCAGCATTTGCTGGCAGGGGCTCATGGGAATTGTAGTCCATGAACATCTGGGGAACCACAAGTTGACTACCCCTGATTTAAAAGACTGGCTGCCAAGCAGTGCCCAGTGACAACAGGTCTGAAAGGGAGGGGAACTGGGACTCCAAGTGGGTTGTATGCAAATACATGATCATTAAATGTTCCTGACTGCATTGTACTATATGTTGTATTAGTATTTCAACTAATACTAATTCAAATAATTAGTATTTCAACTAAATGTTGAAATACATAGAAACTAGCTGGCTGAACATGTTCAAGCTACTCCTGAACAAATAAACCACTCAATGAAGAACTGCTTCCTGTTCAACAGTGGGGACCTGAATGTGTTCAAGCATCCCTAAGAACAGGTGCTCCACAACTGGGAAGAGGACAATCCTGAGTAGGAAAAGGCTTATTAAAGGCAGAGTTATTTTAAAGCATGTGTCCCTTCAGCTAACAGGAGAAGCAGAACAAATGTTGGGAGGCAGATTCTGTCCAGTTAGAGAGTGAGCAGTCAAGGTTCTTAAAACAGACTATTTGCCATTCAGGACTGGAAAGAGGTGAGGAGGTAAAGTGGCAGTGAGTTATGCCATTTGATTGGTTATATTTTTTGGGATACTCAGAATTTCTCCAAATAAGAAAAAACAGTGGAGGGTGTCCAGATAGAAAGAGTATGTGTTTGGGAGCATTCTTGGTTTAATCTATCACATTTGGCTTCTGAAGGCAAATCCAAATAGTCCTCATGGTATTATAGATCAGATCATTGGCAGAAAAAGCAAAGATGCACAGTTCCTAACAGAGAAGTTTATATTTCCATAGGTGCAGAAAACATCACTGGACTTCAAATGGGATTCCAAACACTGTCATAAGAAATTCATCATGAGGCCTAATGTCAATTCAGGTTTCTAAAATGGAAATTACTGATAGTATTGATCGTCAAAATTATAGACCTAGAGAAGAGTTGGCTGATTAAAGATGCAACAAAATAAAATTTTAGCTAAGGAGGTCATATGTTCTATATGACAAAAAAGTCCATTCAAAATTATATATAGTACCTGTAACATCTACTATGTAAATATTATGCATAGTAAAAGTTTCTCTAACCAGAGATCTGAGGGTGAAGGAAGGATCGCACACAGGTTCTAACAATGCTGTTCTTCCATATGCCGTCACACTTCAGAATCTATCATAACTTTCAAGTATACTTCTAATATGCAACCACTTTAGATGTTTACCTGGTGGATTTCTCAGAAAACCAAATCTTATTTAGCTGTGAAGTGAATATTTCCAATTTCTCATCAAGAACGTCATGGTAAATAACTGGAAAGGATAAAAGATAGTTGAGTTTTAAATCAGGCATACCTATTTTTGATGCAAACCTGTGTGCCAATACTTCACATAAGACTAGTTTAATTTTTTTTTAAATAGTGATGACTGCACAAAGATTCAGTAGTATGAAGTCAGGCAGCAAGGGGGGAGGGGGAAACCATTGCAGGGAGTACAATTGTGAATTTGAAAGATCTGGATGTTTGACAGTGTTGTCTGTCTCTCCTGCATGTCTAGACCTCTGGTTGCTTTTTCATGTACAAAGGACTTTGTGTAAATATAAACAGAATCCCAGTGACACTTTAAATACTAACAGAATTAATTGCAACACATGCTTGTCAAGAGTCATAGTTCACTTCCTCAGATGCATGGGTAGCTGTGTTAATCTGTCTGCAGTGGTAGAAAAGAACAGAAGTCCAGTAGCATCTTAAAAAACTAAGAAAATTTGTGACACCATATGAGCTTTCATATGTCACTTCACACTTCTTGTTGTTGTTGTTATGTGCGAAGTCGTGTCCGACCCATCGCGACCCCATGGACAATGATCCTCCAGGCCTTCCTGTCCTCTACCATTCCCCGGAGTCCATTTAAGTTTGCACCTACTGCTTCAGTGACTCCATCCAGCCACCTCATTCTCTGTCGTCCCCTTCTTCTTTTGCCCTCAATCGCTCCCAGCATTAGGCTCTTCTCCAGGGAGTCCTTCCTTCTCATGAGGTGGCCAAAGTATTTGAGTTTCATCTTCAGGATCTGGCCTTCTAAAGAGCAGTCAGGGTTGATCTCCTCTAGGACTGACCGGTTTGTTCGCCTTGCAGTCCAAGGGACTCGCAAGAGTCTTCTCCAGCACCAGAGTTCAAAAGCCTCAATTCTTTGACGCTCGGCCTTCCTTATGGTACAACTCTCACAGCCATACATTGCAACTGGGAAGACCATAGCCTTGACTAAACGCACTTTTGTTGGCAGGGTGATGTCTCTGCTTTTTAGGATGCTGTCTAGATTTGCCATAGCTTTCCTCCCCAGGAGCAAGCGTCTTTTAATTTCTTTGCTGCAGTCCCCATCTGCAGTGATCTTGGAGCCCAGGAAAATAAAATCTGTCACTATCTCCATTTCTTCCCCTTCTATTTGCCAGGAATTGAGAGGGCCGGATGCCATGATCTTTGTTTTCTTGATGTTGAGTTTCAAGCCAACTTTTGCACTTTCCTCCTTCACCCGCATCAACAGGCTCTTTAGTTCCTCTTCACTTTCTGCCATTAGAGTGGTATCATCTGCATATCTGAGGTTGTTGATATTTCTCCCTGCAATCTTGATCCCAATTTGTGATTCCTCTAATCCCGCATTTCTCATGATGTGCTCTGCATACAAGTTAAATAGGCAAGGCGACAGTATACAGCCTTGCCGAACTCCTTTCTCAATTTTGAACCAGTCAGTGATTCCATGTTCAGTTCTCACTGTTGCTTCTTGACCTACATATAAATTTCTCAAGAGACAAATAAGATGCTCTGGTATTCCCATCTCTTTAAGAACTTGCCACAATTTGTTGTGCTCCACACAATCAAAGGCTTTAGCATAGTCAATGAAACAGAAGTAGACGTTCTTCTGGTACTCCCTAGCTTTCTCCATGATCCAGCGTATGTTGGCAATTTGATCTATAGTTCCTCTGCCTCTTCGAAATCCTGCCTGTACTTCTGGAAGTTCTCGGTCCACATATTGCTGGAGCCTAGCTTGTAGGATTTTGAGCATAACTTTGCTAGCATGAGAAATTAGTGCAATGGTGCGGTAGTTTGAACATTCTTTGGCATTGCCCTTCTTTGGGATTGGAATGTAAATTGACCTTTTCCAATCCTGTGGCCATTGTTGAGTTTTCCAAATTTGCTGGCATATTGAGTGTAGCACTTTTACTGCATCGTCCTTTAAGATTTTGAATAGTTCAACTGGAATGCTGTCACCACCACTAGCTTTATTGTTGCTCAGACTTCCTAAGGCCCATTTGACTTTACATTCCAGGATGTCTGGCTCCAGGTCAGTAACTACCCCACTGTGGTCATCAGGGATGTTAAGCTCACTCTTGTATAGTTGTTCTGTATAATTTTGCCACCTTTGTTTAATCTCTTCTGCTTCTGTGAGGTCCCTACCATTTTGGTCCCTTATCATACCCAACTTTGCATGAAACGTTCTCTTCATATCTCCAATTTTCTTGAAAAGATCTCTGGTCCTCCCCATTCTATTGTTTTCTTCTATTTGTTTGCACTGTTCATTTAAGAAGGCATTCTTATCTCTTCTAACTTTTCTCTGGAATTCTGCATTCAGTTGGGTGTATCTTTCTCTTTCTCCCTTGCCTTTCACTTCCCTTCTTTCTTTAGCTATTTGTAAAGCTTCCTCAGACAGCCATTTTGATTTCTTGCATTTCTTTTTCTTTGGGATGGTTTTAGTTGCTACCTCTTGTACAATGTTGCGAACCTCCGTCCATAGTTCTTCAGGCACTCTGTCTATCAGATCTAATTCCTTAAATCTATTTGTCACCTCTACTGTGTATTCGTCGGGGATATGATTTAGTTCATACCTGAGTGGCCTAGTGCTTTTCCCTACTTTCTTCAATTTAAGCCTAAATTTTGCAACAAGAAACTCATGATCTGAACCACAATCAGCTCCTGGTCTTGTTTTTATTGACTGGATAGAACTTTTCCATCTTTGGCTGCAGAGCACATAGTCAATCTGATTTCTGTGTTGACCGTCTGGTGATGTCCATGTGTAGAGTCGTCTCTTGGGTTGTTGGAAAAGAGTGTTTGCTATGACCATTGTATTCTCTTGACAAAATTCTACCAGCCTGTGCCCTGCTTCATTTTGTACTCCAAGGCCAAACCTGCCTGTTATCCCAGTTATCTTTTGGCTTCCTACTTTAGCATTCCAATCCCCCATGATGATAAGCACATCATTTTTTGGCGTTGCTTCTAGAAGGTGTTGTAGGGCTTCATAGAACTGATCAACTTCATCCTCTTCAGCAGCAGTGGTTGGGGCATAGACCTGGATCACTGTGATGTTGAATGGTTTGCCTTGGATTCGAACTGAGATCATTCTGTCATTTTGGGGATTGTATCCCAAGACTGCTTTTCCTACTCTCTTATTGATTATGAAGGCTACTCCATTTCTTCTGCGAGATTCTTGTCCACAGTAGTATACCTGATGGTCATCTGAATTAAATTCACCCATTCCTGTCCATTTTAGTTCACTGATTCCTAAAATGTCGATGTTCAGTCTTGTCATTTCTTGTTTGACGACGTCCAGCTTACTTTGATTCATGGATCTGACGTTCCAGGTTCCTATGGAATAAAAATCTTTACAGCATCGGACTGTCTTTTCGCCACCAGTTACTTCCACAACTGAGCGTCCTTTCGGCTTTGGCCCAGTCGCTTCATTCATTCTGGCGCTACTTGTACTAGCCGTCTGCTCATCCCCAGTAGCACATTGGACACCTTCCGACCTGAGGGGCTCATCTTCCGGCGTCATATCGTTATGCCTATTGGAACTGTCCATAGAGTTTTCATGGCAAAGATACTGGAGTGGTTTGCCATTTCCTTCTCCAGTGGATCACCTTTTGTCAGAGCTCTCAGCTATGACCTGTCCGTCTTGGGTGGCCCTGCAAGGTATAGCTCATAGCTTCACTGAACTACGCAAGCCCCCTTGCCACAACAAGGCAGCGATCCTTGAAGGGGGTCACACTTCTTAGTGACACACAAAAGCCACATTTTTGTTAGTTTTTAATGTGCTACTGTGTTCTTGAACTTTTCTACATTTTCTTCTTAACATTTTCACCTGCCCAGCAGCAAACAATGCCTCCAAAGTACAGCCAATTGCCCCACAGTTTGCTGTTCATAAAACAAAACAAAAAAAAGCACATTTTTTTGGGGGGGAAGGGGGAGCCAAAGTCAAAGCCACAGAAATCTAGGCATTTTCCCACCAGCATAAGGTTATGTTGTTGTTTCTTCAATCCCAGTGCTTGTAATGTACTGAGGCAAAAAACAGAACAAAACAAAAAACAAAAAAAACTTCTAACACCTCTTGGCACCTCTAGGTTGGGAAATACTTGGAGATTTTGGGGGCAGAGGATGGGGTCTGAGGCAGGTAGGGACCTCAGTAGGGAACATAAGAGTCGTCCCTCCAAAGCAGCAGTTATCTCTACAGCAACTGATCTCTTTAGTCTGTAGAAGAATTGTAATACCAGAAGACCTCTTTGCCCCACCTGGGTTTGGTAACCCTATCAACAGGCAAATATCACTCCATGAGTTATGCAAAATGGCATTAATCACCAGGAATGATGCTGAACAGAAGAATCAACATGTGTTGTTTAAGTAGAACTTCAGAATATCAATTTCAACTGAATTTTAAAAAGGTTGGGCTGGATTGCAGAATAATATGTGTTCCCAGACTCTGCCAACATCCTTATCAGTATGTATAAATTCAGTGAATCTAATTGTATTAAACTATCATATCTATTTATGAGTAGCAGTATATAGAGGAATGAGCTGACAACATATCATGAAATAAAGTTATCAAGCATTTTTCCAAAGACTCTACAGACTTTCAAGATATTATCAAGATACTATCATTTTGGCTCAACATCCAATGTCCTTTAGTGAAAACATGAGACAACCTCAGACTAATAATTACACATTCATTAAACAACTGTTTGTAGTCTGAAAGGTATATCCATACTTAGCATATAAGTATGAATAGAAATAAGTTATTTACAGCTTATAAGTTAGTAAGCAGGAAAAAAATCCATTATTTTGCATTTTTCCTAACACAGCGGTCTTCTCAAGGGATACACTAGCAGTTTCATTCCTTAATCCTTTAAAGCTACTATGAGCATCTACTGAACACCTGAATAGTCTGATAACCAAAAAACCCTACATTACTGTATCATTTGGTGAGAAAGATGCAGAAGTTTATTGAACACTGTGAATAGCAGCAATTCAGATTCTAAAATATGATTTGCAAATATAATTCTGAAACAATTGTTCCAGTTACAGCTGTAAATGGAAAATTTATATTTGGTATTCCCCCTACTTTATTTAAGCCTTAATATCTATTCATATATCTATTCATATATACATACACATAAAAACATAGATTCTAATATTTTAGTAAACCAGGACCACCATTCTCAAACTTTAATCTGTGCATTTTATCTATGAACATAGTTGCAGACGAAACCGAGGCATTCACGTAATAACTAATTGACAAAGAACAGATGTGAATCATTAATAGGAAATCAGCCGAAAAGGAAAAAAACACTATTAAACTGCACGTCAGTGACAGGCAGATTGGTTTTTAAATTAGTCATACTTGTTTGCTTAGTAAAAAGAAGGCACCACGAAAAAAAAGGGACGGTTCAAAATTCTTGTAACAGAAAACAGAACCTATCCCGGGCTATACTAAACAATTTCACAATAAATACAAATAAACGTTTCTTATCTCTTCTTTTATATGTATATGTATCTAAGAACAACCAAGAACGGCCTCTAGATTGAACCGTTTTCAATTGGGTTTTCCTCAGTGGTTGTTTTTCAACTTATTGTATTGTTAATGAAGTCCTTCAAAAGGATCAAGTTTTCCTCTCAGAATTTAAATTATATATATGTGGCCTTTGGCTCCCAAGTTCGGGGAGGTCTAGTCAAAAGACTCTTCATTAACAATACAATAAGTTGAAAAACAACCACTGAGGAAAACCCAATTGAAAACGGTTCAATCTAGAGGCCGTTCTTGGTTGTTCTTAGATACATATACATATAAAAGAAGAGATAAGAAACGTTTATTTGTATTTATTGTGAAATTGTTTAGTATAGCCCGGGATAGGTTCTGTTTTCTGTTATAGTGAAAAGAAGGAACAAAAATAAAATACTAATCGGACTGGGCACAATAGAAATGTTAGCAGCCACTCTACACCCAACTTTTTTTTACAAAAAAAACACACCACTAACAACATAAGCAGCTATTACGGAAGACTCAGATGCCACCAAAAATGGAACCCACTTCTAGCTCTTTCCTCTCCATAATCTCTTTAAAAATGTGCTGTGACTCAATGTCACAATGCTGCAATTGTGTTGTTTCCACCACTGACTACAACTGGCAGGAAATTTAACATGATAGCAACATGTCCCATAGTGAGTTTCATAAGAAATGAAAAAGGGAAATGGGAAAGATGCATTTTTATGGCTCTCTCTATTTTCTATTTCTGCCGTCATGTGGCTTATATGCATAGTTAAAGATTTAAGTGTGTTGAGTACGAAAAGCCCATTTGCAAACACATACGGGTTATGAAGACTCACAAAAGGGCCATGATTATCAGTGTCGCGGTACTCTTAGTAGTAGCTGGGATATTTTACTATTTAGTATGCCAGCAAGCCAAATAAGGAAAAGAGCTGCCACTGTGGAAGCTTCAGAACTCTCCGATTCCCCCTGACAAAGCATTTTCAGTGAAATATGTAAGGACTTTGTATAATAATAAAGCTGTCACCTGGCAATTCTTTCCTGGCACACTGCTTTAAAAATAAAGGAAAAGAAGGCACACATATGGCTTGGCTGCAAGCGTCAAGAACTGCTGGTGTTAGGCTCCATCCCGATAATTGGGAAAGATTCAGGCTTATGCTGCTGTCTTATTGGAAACTCACATTTGCTTTGGCAGGGGAACATTGTTCATGTCATAATAAGAATTCTGACACCTTATATTTGGCAAAACTTGGCCATAGCTTTTAGTTATAACTTGAGCATTGCATGAGGAGGACATCTGACATCTTGCGGCCAGAAGACCGCAAAGGCAGCATAAGATAGCAGGCCACTACCCCAGTTCTCCTGGCGAGCCCGCCAGGTACTCAGGGCCCATCATTAGATTATATTATTTTATTTACGGTCATTGGGCAGCATAAGGGCCCATCATAGACCTACTATTCCACGGGAGGTGACTACTGGTGGAGCCTGCTGGGTGTCAGCCTCTGTCAGGTTCCTCAGCCATCCAGAAATGTAAGCCTCACCCTTTTTGAGGGTGCCTCCTGGCTCTACATCTACATGGCCATTTACAGGAGCCCCCACGCCTTGGGGAGGCCAGCATGCAAGCTTGGCCATCCCCCAAACAATCCTCCTATGCTTAATCCCACAAACATGAATCAACCTTCCACTACAATAATAAATAAAACACGTAACCCAACTAAAGGGATGGGAGGGTGGGTTGCCTCAGTGACTGAGCTGAGAAAGGGGAAAGGCAGATCACTACTGGGTGTTCTCTTATAAAGGGAAGCGTCCAATTCATCCCTCCCCAAGCACATGCCTGACCACCTGCTTCAAAGTTGCCAGGCTCTCCCAGCCCTTGTGCCAGAGTTCACCTCTCGATGTGCATCCCCCGCCGCAGTAAAGGCCACCCAGATGTCTCAGCTGCTCTTACTAATAAATCTCTCTTAACTTTTTTATTTTACAAAACTAACACATTTAGTGAAGTCTTATAGGTCTCAACTTTATTTTCAAATTGGCCTTCAAATAGTTATGGTTTTGCACCTGACATCGTTATTAAATGCCCCACTATGATGCACAGTTAAAGTTCTGTTTTCCAAATGTCAGCTAAGATGGCGGCACATGATTTCCAAGTGGTACCTGGAATAAACAAAACAAATCTTGTATAATAAACAGCAAAATATCATGGAGTAAAAAAGGGATAGACTGTAAGGATTCCAAGAATCAAAGTGCACTGGGGATCATGTATATGCATAATACAGAATCAGCCAAGAACAAGTAGAAGAATTAAAGAAATGCCAGGTTTAGTGCTATGCAGCAAGTCTGCATATATAGGAAGATCATGGGTCAAGAAAAACAATTTTCCTTATGAAGTATTTTTTCTACCCATGGCACCATTTTAATAACTTTTTGATTTTAATAACATTTTAATTTTAATAACATTGCCATGTTCAAGGGTCAATGTTGCTATCACTCAATTTAACAGAACAAATGTCCTCTAGGGATGGAAATCTTATAAAGCAAGCTAACTTATCACTGTAAAAATTACTTCAAGAAATGGTAGAATAATATCAATTCAAAAGACTTAAAAATACAATGACATGATCTGATTGCTATTAGAAGAAGTTTCCCCAGATTTGGGCTCTAACACACGGAGAACCAAATAATACTACTTGCTGTACTCTCTCAGGTAGACAAGATAGTATAGTACCAGCAGCTCAGATCATCAATGCAATTTACAACTAGAGTGTATACAGTAAGCTTTAAACAATAAATAACATGATAAGTCATTGTTTCCAATCTAAATGGGGGGGGGGGTGTCACAGCACGTTATGTGTCCCAAATAGTTGATGTTACTTGTAAGGACAGTCTTACTAAATGGAGCCACAGGTGGTAATTTCTGTGGGCCAAAAGGCAAAAAAAAATTATATTCTATATATGTTTGATTTATTTTTACTGAAGGTGGGGGGGTGGAATCTATTACAGGCACAAAAGTAATTTAGTTCCAATTACTGATTCTGAACACAATTAATACCACATTCAAAACACTCTATTTACAGCATGTGTACTACAAGAGCACAGCTCATAGTTTCCTTGATCCAGAAACTACAACAGGTGCAGAACGCTGCATCCAGGATTCTCACTAATATACCATGGAGATCTCACGTCCTGACCGCACTCCAACAACTCAGCTGGCTCCCAATTGAATTCCAGATCAGACTTAAGGTTTTGGTTCTTACCTTTAAAGCCATATGCAGTCTGGGCCCAATGTACCTGAGAGACCTTCTCTCTGCCTACACCCCCAAAAGAGCACTACACTCTACCACCACCAACTGGCTGGTGATCCCTGGCACCAAAGAAGCATGTCGGACCTCAACAAGGGCCAGAGCTTTTTCTGTTCTGGCCCCCATCTGGTGGAGAGCTCCCTGAAAAGATCAGGGACCTGCCTGAACTCCCATAATTCCGCAGGGCCTGCAAAAGGGAGCTCCTCCACCAGACATTTGCTTGAGTCCAACTGACCCAACAACATCTGTGCGTCCCCCACTCAGACACCCCCTCCATGACCTGAAGCAGCCTGACCTCCCTTGGGGCTTGTCTAAGTTATCATTCTACCTGAAGCCACTGTTGGATTGTTGATATGTTATTTATGACTGTGTTATTTGTTTAGACTGTATATCTAGCCTATGTACTTGTAGTTTAAACCCATTACTGCGTGTCCTTTCCTCTGCAGCCAATGGGAACAGCATCCTGCCCTCCACCCAAATGACAACCTTTCAAATACTTGAATCTAGATTCTAGGGATCTCATGGTTCTTCAGGTGAGAAAAATCAGTTCTGCTCTGTGCATAATGGTTGCTTAGGAGGGTCGCCTTCATAGCATTATACTCCACTGAGCTTCCTCCCTGCCCCAAATCCTGCCGACACCTAGCTTCATCCCCAAAGTCTCCAGGTATTTCCCAAACTAGAGCTGGCAACTCCACTGCACATCCAGGAATCCCATATTGCTTCCACTATTTGTAGGCACTGGCAAGGCCACCCCGTATTGAGTCTGCCATGAAAATGCTGGAGGGCGTCACCCCAAGGGTCAGACATGACCCGGTGCTTGCACAGGGGATACCTTTACCTTTACTTTTATTTATAGTCATATCATCATTTATATACCTAATATAAATGTCCTTTTTGCCTGAAGAAATGTAAACACTGAAAGAAGCAAAAATTAATTGTCTGAAGTTGTTGGTATAAAAGACCTATCCCACACAGTGATTCTGGTACATTATTAAAAGAAATCAATTTGGTATTCAGTTGTTAGACACTCAGGGGAGGATTGTCTAGAGCAAGAACTGCAGACATTGTTTTAAAGAAATACACATGGCAAGAAAAAATATTGAACTACGCATAACTACCCCAAAGAGATTGAATAGAAACATTGTGGGTTCTATTCACAAGAAACAACAGGTTGTCATAATAAAACCATGGGGGCATTGGGCAACAAGAAAAGAAGGAAAATCATTTCACTGTATGTTTTCAGTAGTTGAAGTCTAGGAAAGCCACCACAGAGACACATGGTTATAGAATTCTATTGCTAGGGTTACTCACAATGGGGAATTTTATTAACACAAATAAGAACCATGGATTTTCAGAGAAAACAAAGACGGCAAAAGAGTCATCATGCTATAGTTCACAAGCTAAAATAACAACACTGCAAGGGACAGTTTTCATATTATCCTGCTTATATTATTATAGTGGCACCAAATCAAAACTGTAAGAAAAAAACACTCTTGAAACTGAGTACTCTGGAGTGAAAAGGTGCCCAACTGTACATTGCTATAGGTGGTAAGTGTCAAACATATCTTTTGGAATAGGACTAGTATAGTCTGACAATGAACATCTGGTTGCTGAAGCAAGAATGCCAATCAATCCAAGTTTGATGTCAAAGCCCAAAGTGACAGATACAGAAATTGCCAACCTGGAGGCAATTTTTTAAGATAAAAAGAAATCTTGCCAGCAGCCCATTCCGAGTTTATTTATATAAAGATACTTTATCCTGCATAGCCTGAACATATGCAATATGGCTTAAAGCATAAACAATGCACTATATAGCAAACATAATAGAAAACAAATCTAAGGAATGCATTAAAATATATGAAAGGTTTTCATAGAATCATAGAGTTGGAAGGGATCTACAGGGACATCTAGTCCACCCCCTGCAGAATGCTGGAAACTCACAATACCTGCCCACTCACTGTGACCCAAATTCCATGTCCTGGTGATGCCGAACCTCAAAAGAAAAAAAAAATGAATTCCTAGCCAGTCTGGTCTATTTGCCTCCCAATTCCAAAGTGGTAATCGCCATTTCTGTGGGCATGCAAGAAAGGGCCACAAGAGTCAAGCACTGACAGTATCAGTGCTCTCATAGAAGGAAACTTGAATAAATGGACCAATTTTAAAAACCTTAGCCCAGTGCAAGAGCGCCAGAGTCCACAGAACCTCTGCCAACACTCACAGATCACAGAGTGATATGACTCTGATGCCCCTTATCAGCCACATGTTGAAGCAGACAACCCATGGATACCAGCACACCTCCCTGACATTACCGTCCCCTACCAAAATGCAGAACACGGCAATGAAAAAACACACAAAACCCAGGAACATCTGCTAGAGAGTCAAGACTGTGTGCATCCAATAGAGAACCTGCCTGAGGCAACTTACAAAATAAAACATAATAATGTAAAACAAAAAGAGATGTTAATTAAAACCCAGCACTGAAATCCAAACAGGAGCCTTGATAGTACTGCACTTCTACAAGCCTGCAGATGAAAACTGGAATCCCTTGTTACAGATACAGACATTTTAACAAGCCAATATATAGGCAAGGAAGAATGGCAACTCCAGTCAAGTCATTCTGAAACCACCACAGCTTGCTCAGCAGAGGAACAATACACAGAAAAAAAAAACCAAACAAAAATGGGGGTTCAGGCCTCAGAGGATATACATCAGATCAGAGGCGGTGAAGGCATGGTGACTCGGCATATTTTTTTTATCCCCTCCTAGAAGAGATCAAGTGTATACTGCTGTCCCTTCTTATTTGATGGAGGGTTTAGCTACCAGAGGAGTAAGAAGTGAAGTACCAGAGGAGTAAGAAGTCCAAATAGCCTTTGCTTTCATAAAAACTGCCCTGGTGCCAGAAATAATACTCTCAGATCTTTATTTGCATAGGGCTGCTATTCTTGGAATGCAAAACAATATTTTTTTAAAAAATCCCCAATGGGAGCATTGTAGATGACTCTGATGTAACAGAGCCACCAATATAAAAGTTGTCAGGGCCTGGCTTTTGCCAACTTATTTTGGAGCAGCAGCCAGGGTGAAACTGACCTATAATCAGCTGCAGCAGTAAGCAGCATAAGCGAAGCAGAAGCAGGAAGAATAGTTGGTTCTTATAGGCCCATTATGCACTGCTGCCGAAACGGCAATTTCAGGTCACAAGGAAAACGCAGAGGGGGAAGAAGCGAAGCAAACCGCTTACGCACAGGACGGGACGCAATGGCGGCAAAACCCAGAGTAACCGATTATGCACGCAGTGACCCCAGCGCTGCTTCTGGTTGCGCCCTGGTCGCCTGGAAGCTCCGCTTTCTTCCGCGTTTCGCTAACACGGCTTTTTCGGCGGCATGCACTGAATCTGCGGCCAGTTGCAGCCGGCGCCGTGCATTATCGGTGATTTTATGCGACGCCATTCCACTCCGAATGCGGACCTTCCTCTCCGTGCATAATGGGCCATATGCTGCTTTTCTTTACCAGAAGGAGTCTCAATTGCCTTCCCTTTTCTCTTCCCACAGCAGACACCCTGTGAGGTGAGTAAGAGAGCCCTGTGAGGTGCGTAAGAGAGCCCTGTTATTGTCCTGTCGGTCAGAGCAGTTTTCTCAGTGCTGTGTTGAGCCCAAGGTCTCCCAACTGGCTGCATGTGGGGGAGTGGGGAATCAAACCTATCTTGCCAGATTACAAGCTGGCACTCCTAACCACTATACCAAGCTGGCTCTCTTATTATATCCAGGAGAGGAGAAAACTTAGTGAAAGGGGACAAAATAAAGCTGGTTGACCCAGTTTCCTTGACAACTGCACAACAAGCAATAATTTAGCAGTTAAATGTACTCTTGTTATGAAGCTCTTAAACTGTCAGACCATATGTCTTAGTTTGTTTTAATTGCCCTTGGGGGGTGCAGTAAATTGTTTTGATTGCTCCCAAGGTGCTTTAATCTGTGATGACCTGTGTATGGAAGGACTGCTTTTTTCAATCAATCAATCAATATTTATTCACGGTCATTCAGACCAAAACCCAAATACATGCAGTTAAAACCAAGACAATCCAAAAAGCAGGAAAACTGCCAAAACTATAAAAATGTTAAAAGTCTGTACTTTGTACTATAGTCTGTACTTTGTACTATAAAAATGTTAAAAGTCTGGCTTTGTACTTATAAGGTTGGATCATAAATAATTTTTTGATCCATATACCGAGTACGCAATTTCATGGCGGCGGTGCAAAATTTAGCTGTGCAGAGAGTTGTTTGCTTATCTGCGTCCTTAAGCAGTACCTTGATTTTCTCCTTTGTGGAAGATCTCAGGTAAGTGTTCAGAATTGGCTGGATAAAGGTGCGTCTGATAGTGTCATAAATGGGGCAGAACAGAAACACATGTTCATCTGACTCTATCCATCCGCTGGCACAAGGACAGAGTCTCTGAGCAAGGGGTTTCTTTTGGTAGCGCCTCTCCAGCACGGCAGTGGGTAGAGTTGAGTTTTTTTCTGCTTTTTTCTTTGGAGCTCTTGCTGAACGTATGAGTGCAAGAATATAATAAAATAGTATAAAAGGAATATAATAAAATAGCATAATCTTTATCTTAGACTGAAGTAACTCTGCATAGAACTGCATGGCAACGTTGCAGGTAGTAATGTTTTAGTGAATTTCATAAACTTGTATCTTGCCTTTCTATACCTCAACATTTGCAAAAAGGCTTAAAAGCAGAACGAAAATAATGAACAGAAAGAAATCCAGCTGAAAAATTAAAAAAGACGTGTAACAGTAGTAGAACAAGTCATATTTTTACTTTTAAAAAAGCTTGGGATTGGATACCAAGCAAGTAGTTCTGGAAAGAGTGTTCCACAATGGACTACCATGACTTATGTAACTTCAAAAAGTTATTAACTCAGTATAGGTCCATAAGCCAGAATTAATGTAGAACAACAAAAATAAAACAAATATGTTCTAGTCCAGTGGTCCCCAACCTTTTTATCACCGGGGACCAGTCAACGCTTGACAATTTTACTGAGGCCCGGGGGGAGGGATAGTCTTTTGCCGAGGGACGTCGCCTGAGCCTGAGCCCCTGCTCCACTTGCTTTTCCCCCGGCGCCCCTGACTTCCCACCGCCCTCTGGGGGGCGCTGCCAGCAGCAGCTGCGCGGTGCCACACCGAGGGGGAGCCCCAGCCATGGTGGCCGCTGGAAAGTACCAAAGGTGAGCCGGCAGCAGAGTGGCAGGGCAGACCCTGAGGCAGCAGCCGGGGAGGAGTACGAGGAGGAGCCACGGCCCGGTACCGACTGATCCACGAACCGGTACCGGTCTCCGAACCGGGGGTTGCAGACCACTGTTCTAGTCTACATACACCATTACTCCATAGTGTAGTCCAGGGTTCTGAAATACAGATACCATGGCATTTGCCAGTAGTTCCCCTGGCATCCAATGAACTTTTCATATAGTGGGCAGAGCTCCTGTAATTATGCACGGGGGTTTTAGCGCACATTCGGGGTGGAATGGCGGCGACTAAAATCACCGATAATGCACGGTGCCGGCTGCAACCGGCCGCAGCTTCGGTGCATGCCGCCGAAAAAGCCGTGTTCGCGAAACGCGGAAGAAAGCGCAGCTTCCGGGTGACCGGGGTGCAACCAGAAGCAGCGCCCGGAAAGCCGCGTGCATAATCGGTTACTCTGGGTTTTGCCACTGCCGCGCCCCGCCCCGTGCATAACCGGTGTGCGTCGCATCTTCCCCCTCCGCGTTTTCCATGTGACCCGAAATCGCTGTTTCGGCGGCCGTGCATAATGGGCCTAAGAAAGGACCTGTTATTGGCTGAATGAAAGAATTTTGCACCACTGCTATAACAGCTACAGATACTAGTAACCATCTGGGCTTGTGGCTCCGTTCCCTCATCAAACTTTCCTTCTTTCTTCTTCCATCAGACCTTCTTTTGTTTCTTTCTATTCCCATAGCTCTTATTACCTCCCTTTTTCTCTTGAACGTTCCTTCATTTATTTAGATTCCCTTTCTGTAAATCTTTTGCAAAACAAAGAAGGATATATTGTGTTTATCTCTACGTCTTGTGGTAGCCATTTTGGGGTGGCGCTCACCACCCTGTCTCAAAATTACAAAGATGCCTGCAGGCTCAGAAAGGCTAGTGACCTCTGGTTGTAGGTAAAAGGTAATGGTATCCCCTGTGCAAGCACCAAGTCATGCCTGACCCAGGTGACGCCCTCCAGCATTTTCATGGCAGATTCAATACGGGGTGGTTTGCCAGTGCCTTCCCCAGTCATTACTGTTTTACCCCCCAGCAAGCTGGGTACTCATTTTACCACCCTCGAGAGGATGGAAGGCTGAGTCAACCTTGAGCCAGCTACTGGGATCGAACTCCCAACATCATGGACAGACAGCTTCATACAGCACAAGAGGCTCTCTGGTTGTAGGTATTTACCCACAATTGTATATCTCTGTAGTGTTTCACATAATAATCAGTCCTTAGATTATTCCTGCAAATTAAACAGATGATTAAGCAGACTATAGCACGGTTGAAATGACAGCAAACTACAGCTAAACTCAGCAAAACAGTATCTCTTTCACAGAAGGCAGGCTCATTCTCTGTATAATTTAAAATGGATTGGGTGAGCCTTGCATGCCTCTCTCTAGTTGTCCAGTAATTATTTTACAAAGGCAGTCAAATCATTTATTGAACTACTCCCTTAATGCTTCATAGCCTTAATTAAGTACAAATCAAAAAGATATAGCTTTGCAATATAAATTGACAAATAAATAACATGCATTACTTATTTAATTAGAAATACTACTAGTACTTTTTATCATTTGTTAGTTGCATTAATTTGACATTGCACATGTAATCTTCCTTTTATAATATAAGAGCACTAGATTGTGTGATGCTGTTTTGATATTTCCTGGATACATGTCTGGCCTTATACTATATCAGTATTTTTAATGGAAAAATGACATTAACAAAAGTATTTGTTTCCAATTGACTCCTATTTCCTTGGGAGTATTTCTTTGACATTTTAACACCTCCATCCATGGAGAGCAGATGAAAACGTTCACTAGGAATTTTGCAACTTCCACCTCACCATCAGTCTTGGCCTGATCCATCCCTTCCTTGCAGCATCCATTTTCCATGTACAACTCTACAACTACATGATGAGACAAAATTATAACAATGGTGGCAAATCTAAACATAATTTTCTGTACTCAGTTTCCAAATATCTAAAAATAAGTCAATACACAATTGCCATCTATATGCCATGTGGTCAAAACTTGACAGAGATCTAACATCCTTGATCCATTGATTTACTGGAGGTGGATTTTCATCTTTCTAGTACTGTACTAGGAGTCTTTTAGCTGTAGTAAGGGCACAGAGGGCCCATTTCTGGTGACCATCTGTTAGCCTCGAAGAGATAGGCAGATAGTTTAACAGGACATAAACATCCGCACAATCAACATTCTAATATAGAACTGTTATGACTAATAAAGCTTATATTCTAATAGAAAAGCCAGGATTTCAGTGCATACTTAAACCCAATGACTGGGATGGTGAATGGAGAAGACTGATTTTTCGACTACCTGAAAGGTTTATAGGTTACAGAAAAAATATGAAATCACAAAAATTAACTAGGCAGTTCTAAAAATCAAAAAATGATAAAAGAAGCATCTAGCTTTATATCCTCAGTAGAGCTGCTAGTCAAAACACTGCCTTCCAAGGCTTCATTCTGTTAATAAAAGGCAAGGGGAGGGGCAGGCCCTTTCCAGGCCTATTTTGGCCTTTGAGGGAAAGCACCTGGAGGCCAGGCCTGGATAGGATTGCCACAACCAGGGTGGGAAGTCCATACACAATTGCCTTCTACATGCCATGTGGTCAAAACCTGAACCATCAATCCCAGGAATAGAATGTATCGGTCTACAGTGCGAGTCGGTCGAGAACATGGTTATCTGGCTGGTGTACCGATCACCCACTGCACCTGCGGATTCCCTGCCAGGCCCACTGGAGGCGGCAGCCGCCAGGACGTTGCAGTATCCAAAACTTTTGATTTTGGGTGACTTCAACGTCCATGCAGATGTGCCGACTTCAGGACTTGGCCTGGACGTGGTGTCAGCCATGGAGACACTAGGGTTCTCACAATTTATTGCTGGTCCCACTCATCAGGCCGGTCACACCCTCAACTTGATCTTTGGTGCAGGTGTAGCGGTAGATCTGGAAGTGAATAACATTGTTCCATGGTCAGACCACCATGCCCTGAAGGCTTGACTGAGGATACCACCCACTCCCCATTTGGGTGATGGACAGATTTAAGTCCGCCCGCAGAGACTTATGGATTCCAAGAGATTCCTGAATGCTCTGTGGGACCCGATGCCCTCCGGCGTCTCGTTAGCAGCTTTGGGGGAGGACTGGCAGTCCTGACTTACAGCTGTCATAGATGAGATTGCTCCTAGGCCTCCTCTCCGCATTCATCTCAAACAGGATCCATGGTATACCCAGGAGCTCCAGGAGAGGAAGAAGGAAGAGATACGACTTGAGCGAGTGTGGAGGAAAACTCATGACGAGGTCACACGAACCTCTCATTGCACACTTATGAAGGTGTATGAGAATGTGGTGAAAGCGGCGAAACAAGACTTCTGCACCACAGAAATTGCATCCGCGAGCTCTCGCCCAGCTCAATTATTTAGAGTAATTAGATCTCTTACCGCCCTTGAAAACAGATGGCAAACAATCGCAGAGGGTTGTAGTGGGGGATGAGTTGTCGTACCCGTGGGCTCCCTTACAGGGTTCCGCTGGGGGCGATACTCCCCCCCATGCTTTTCAACATCTATATGTGCCCTCTAGCCCAGCTGGTCCAGAGCTACGGGCTGGGATGTCACCAACATGTGGATGACATCCAGTTCTACCTCCTAATGGATGGCCGATTGGACTCCCCCTGGATACATTTGCCAATTGTTTGGAAGCAGTGGCTGGATGGCTCAGGCAGAGTCATCTGAAACTCAACCCCTCCAAGACGGAGGTCCTGTGGTTAGGGAAAAGCGGGCAGGACCAGGAAGCGCACCTCCCATGCCTGGATGGGGTGAAATCAACACATGCACCAGTTGCCATAAATTTGGGGGTGACTTTTGATGCCTCCCTTTCGATCGAGGCTCAGGTCACAAAAGTAGCCAGGACGGCTTTTTTCCATCTTTGCCAAGCCCAGGTACTAGCGCCCTACCTGTCCTCAGAACACCTGGCCACTGTGATCCATGCAATGGTCTAGACTACTAGCTCTAAGCCAGCCTACCCTTGTCCTTGATCCGGAAATTACAGCTGGTACAAAATGCGGCTGCGAGGGTCCTCACTGGGACATCTTGGAGGGCCCATATTCAGCCAGTGCTTCATCAACTGCACTGGTTACCTATCTATTTCTGGGTCAGGTTCAAGGTATTGGTTTTAACCTTTATGGCCAATGCGGTCCAGGTCCTGCCTACCTGCAGGACCACTTCCTTGCTTATGCCCCCCTTCGCTCTGTGGGTATGAATTTACTGGTTGTCCCGGGCCCCCGAGACGTACACCTGGCCTTGACCAGGTTTAGGGCCTTTTCGATCCTGGCCCCAAGCTGGTGGAATGAGCTCCCGGAAAATCTAAGGGCCCTGCCAGAGTTACCAGCTTTCCGCAGGGCTTGTAAGACTGAGCTCTTCTGCCAGGTGTATGGTTGAGGCCGGGGCAAAGTCTCAGGGAGGGGTTTTCCAACTGGTTCCAAAATTCAGTTCAGTCCCAGCTCTTATTACATTAGATTAGGTTAACATCAGACTAATATTAGATTGAGATCAGTGCCCCACCCTGAACAAGGAGAAATTATTACAGATTATGGCTGCCGTTGCATAGTTGGTTAGTATGTGATTGTTATTTTAATGGGGATTTTATTGGGGGTGGCGGGAAATCAGGGGCACCAACGGGAAAGCAGGCAGAGCAGGAGCTCAGGTGGCAGCAATGTCCCTTGGCAAAAGACTACCCTCCTCAGGCCTCAGTAAAATTGTCAAGCGTTGACCAGTCCCTGGTGATAAAAAGGTTGGGAACCACTGCAGAAAAAGTTATAGTATAAATAAGGTAAATAATACATATATTTGAAATGTTTGCGCCCCCTGCTGGCGAAAACGCGCACATGCAGGAGCTCTGTGCGTGCGCGTTAGCGCCACCTAGTCGCGAAAACTCGCATGTGCGACAACTGCACGTGCGCGTTTGCGAGTGGCGGCCGGGCCGCCGGCTCTCTCCAACCCTCGGAGGCGGTCCCCGACTACTAGAAGGTTGTGGACCGCTGCTCTACACAACAGAATAAACAGACACAGATAAGACAAAACTAAGCCCACATAAATCAGTGGGGAAGTATTTCATCTCACCCAACCCAAAAGCATTTAATGAAAGACTTAAGGGTTGCAGTACTTTATTTTTAAAAAGGAGGCTTCAAAGGAAATTCCAATAAATGCTGCTTGTATCCTGTTACTCCAAGGAGCCACTGTCAGGAGTCCTTACCTCCAGGCAAGGCCTGAAGTCCTTCTAGAATTATAACTGATCTCTAATTTATGGAGATCAGTTCCCTTGGAAAAAACACTACTTTGGAGGATGATCTCTATGGCATTATACTCCCTGGAGGTTTCCATGCTCCCCAATCCTGTGTTCCAGAGTCCACACCAAAATCTCTAGGAATTTCACGACCTGAAGTTGAAAATCTAGTGCCAGTTCTAGGACCAGAGGACCAGAGAGTAACAAATGTTATGATAGTTTTTAAAAAAGAGTTCAGAGAAGAACTGACACATTATAGACCAGGCTGCCAAACATCTGTCCAAAGAAAATGAGTAGAAACCTGGCTACAGGTGAGGGATAGGATGTAGGGTTGCCAGATATAGGTTGGGGAATTTCTGGATTTGGAAATGGAGCCTGGGGAGGCCAGGAATCTCAGTGGGGTACAATGCCATAAAGTCTACCTTCCAAAGCATCAACTATTTTAACGGACTCTGTGGTCTGGAGATGAAGCTGTACCTCCAGGAGATCCCCAGGTCCTACCTGGAGGCTAGCATCCCTGAACACAGAGGGGGGAAAAAAACCTGCCAATCAAACATATTTCTGCAAAAGAAATGTCCTGTAATACAAACCATTTGAAATTATTTGAGAAAATGAATGAATGGATAGGTAACACTGACCTGGTAGACATTATATGACTTTCACAAGGCTTTTGATGAGGTACCTCACCAAAGATTAAGAAGCTTAGCAGACACAAGATAAGAGGATTTGAGACTAGCTAATGGATTAAAAAATGGTTAAATAACAGGAAGCAAAGAGTAGGAATAAAAGGGCAGTTCTCTTGAAAAGCAAGCAGTGAATTCCCACAAAGACTGGTATTTGGGCAGGTGCCATTTAATTTGTTCATAATTGATCTGGTACTGGAAGTGAGCAATGATACACATGATACCAATTTATTCAGAATCTGAAACCAAGACTCCAGGAGGATCTCCACAAATTGGGTGAGTAGGCAACAATGTGACAAATGGTTAAATACAGGTAAGTGTAAGGTGATGCACACTGGAACTTTAAAAAGCCCAATTTTAACTGTATGCCAATGGGGTTTCAACTTGTTGAACTGGGGTTATAGTGGATAGCTCAGTGAAATTGCTGTCCCAGTGTGCTGCAGCAGGAAAAAAAAGGTAATTTCTATGTTGTGGAAAGGACTGGAAATAAAACAACCAATAGAACTATGGCATAGTCTCATTTCAAATACACAATTTGGTCACTCTATCTCAAAGCGAACATTGCTGAGCTGGAAAAAAACATAGTGGCGGGCAACCAAGATGATTAATGAATTAGAGGTCCTTTCCTTTGAGGCACCTGAAGAATCTGGGACTTTTCAATTTAGAAGAGAGAACTAAAATGGGACAAGTTAAAGTTTTATGAAGTTAAATTGACAGAACATTTTCTATCTCTCCCGCATTAATAGAATTTGGGTGTATTCAATGAGTTTGATGCACCACAGATTCAGGACAGACAAAAGAAAATATGTATTTACCAATGAGTGACTAAAATATGGAATTCATATTCACTTTTCATCAAATAGTGATGAACACAGGCATAGGTGGCTTTAAAACTGGATACTTCCATGGTCATGAAAGAGAACCTTCATATTCACAGTTGTAAAAGTATGAACACCAGGAAGGGCCATGGTTCAGTGAATAAGGTCCCAAATTCAATCTCTAGCATCTCCAGTGAAAATGACCAGGCAGTAGGTCAAGTTGCTACTAGGCCTTGGCTTCTATGTCCTGTTGGCCCTCAAGAGTAACTCTCAGCCAGTCGCTGGGTGGATGAGAAAACCCACTGATGTGATCCAGCAGGGCTTTTATCTCCTTAACTAGTATTATATGCTGATCTGCTAATATGTGGCTTAGTACAGACTTGCACTATTTTGCTCACTATCCTATTCAGATTCACCTGTTTGCCAATTCACCTGTAGTCCACACACACCAAATGAATTGCTTTCCTTTTTGACAGGAGCTTATTCTCATGTCTGCTTTTCAGGGTGATGTTGCATACCTTAAAATAAGTTATAAATTGGGTCTTCTGATTTAGCAGTTAAGAGTTGTGAACATTATTATGGAGAACTTGTTCTGATTTCCTGCTCCTCCACATGAAGCCTTTCTCTCAGAAGTCTCTCCACTTCACAAGATATCTGCTGTGGGAAGGGTAAAGGAAGGAGATGGTAAGCTGCTTTGAGAATCCTTAGGTCAGAGAAACTTGGGAGTATAAAACCCTACTTTTCTTTGTAGTAGGACTGCTAAATGAACTGCAGTACTTAGTAAAGTGAGCTCTGGATCATGCAATCTTATGTCATAACTGAAGTGCTGCTGCATGTAGAGCAACTTATGGCCCCTACATTATTGTTCTGCTTCCCTAACTTGGAATCAGATCAGTATTTCTGAGTCCTGGTTTTCTAAGACCTATTATGCACAGAGGGGAAGGTCTGCCTCAGAGCTGGAATGACACCGGCGGAAATCCCCGATAATGCACGCCACTGGCAGCGGTCAAGCGCAGGTTCGATGCAGGCCACCGAAAAAGCTGTGCTAGGGAAATGCTGAATAAAGCGAAGCCTGATGCCCGGCCAGGGCGCAACCAGACGCAGTGCCAGAGAGAGAGCATGCATATTCGGGGAGGGCCACGGGCGCCCAGGCAGCGCTACCCTGGAGGCGGGTGCTGGAACGCCACGTTCGGCTGGCACTGCCAGCAGAATGGCAGCCGTGGAGTCCACACGCAGAGGCAGGAGCCTCGGACCGGGCATACTCACTACTAGGCCACACATTAAGGTTACTACTTGGAGACAGAGAAAGAGGAGAACCAATGGAGTAGATCAATGGCAATATCAAAAAGGAAACATATTCATTAACAAACTTTCAAACAACATCAAGAATCCCAACATTGGGGCATAGCTTTCAAGAAGCTGTCTTTAACTCAAAACAGAGGGTATAGAAGCAGTCACCAGAAAAAAAAATTGGTCAGAAAAACTTTCCAATAAAAAGGCTTAAGGGGAGGATAAGTCTAGTCTGCAACAGGTGAGGTAAAAGGTGGACAGCAAGGAACAAAAGGGCAGGTGCTGTCATGGCTGACCTATTTCACCGCATGAAGAGGCTTGACAATTCCTGTCCATGTTAAGCATTAGCAAGCTTTTATGGAAGATAGATCCATTCACTGGAAGTTTCTTCTGACCTATAGGAACCACCTTGAGATGAGTGGATACCACCTAATTGAGGTTCAAAAGTAACTTCGTCAAATAAATTTTGTAGATTTATAATTCCAAAGAGGGAGAAAAGCATCTCCTAACCAAGAAAAATCCAGAAATACATTTCTGTCTTCCATCAGACTATTCACCAACGTCTATAGAAAATGACTCAAAAGTTCACAATTGTATTTCTCTGTTGTTGCTAAAATTACTAGTACATTTACCATCTATACCAAACCAGTTTCATCACACACAAAGCCCCATCTTATTTTATTGCTATATAGTCTCTAGCTACACTTGTAATCCTCCTTCAGTGTTCATTTTTGCCATTTAGAAAGTCTTTTTTTTAATCGACTCACCAGCCTTTTGAACATCTCTTCCCTCTATTTTCGAATAAAGAAAGACCTCTCAGGTACTTCACCTATTTAACTAGATGACCTACTGACAGTCTAGAGGCTCATAAACCAGAACAGCAACTCAGAGCAGAAATGCAGAGCTCTCAAAAAGTAAAATGCAGTGCTTCGGTCCCCTAAACATTAGCAGTATACTTGCTAACTATACCAAGTACAGGTGGGTGGACCAGAATCAATTGTTTAGAAGACTCTCAAGTGTACTTTCCCAACATTCCCTTGTAGCTTGATTTGCCTTTGAGGAGGCAGCCAGGTATCACATTTCAGTATTTTTGACCCTCTTTAAACATTATTTAAAGACAACAAATGGACATTACAGGTATATCAGGCATTACAGGGAAAATACAGTTGAATCGCTAGTTCCCATTTAAGGGGAAAATAGCTTTTTTACTATCAGATTAAAAAGCAAGCAGTTGTACTCAGCAGGTGGAAAGAAATGTCACATAAATCTTTCTCTATAGTTTGAAAAGGCTCAGGGGCTGACACATCAGAACTCCAGATCCAATATAAGTACAATAACTGAAGAATAAAAAAGCAGGATGTGTCTATTTTTATCCAACTGGTGTGAACAACAGCATAATTCTAATCTGATCAGAAAGTTTCAGAAGCTTCTGGATTTCTCTCTTGCTCTGAAGTAAACAAGATTTGTGCAACAGACTTTTCAAGCTTGTCAATTCCAGCCTCTGTTCTTCAACTGCAAGTTTCTCAGTTAAAAATAAAGAACTAGCAGTAGAAAATTCAACTGATCGTATGATCATCAGAATTTTTTCACTAGCTGCTCTCTCTACTTATGCTTAATGGAAGCTGTGCAGATGAACAATGAACTCAGATCCTCTATAAGTTCTGAAAAGTTAAAGAACAATTTTACTGATCCAAAGCCATGGGTTATCAGGATCACAGTCTGTTTCCAAAGCTGGTTATATGACCATCAGAACTTTATCACGAGTTGTTCTCCCCTACTCAGCTCTCCTTTATCTTTATTCTTAATGCAAATTGTGCAGGCAATCAATGAACTCTAATACTCTATGATTACAAGGAAAAACAATCTTACTGATCCAAAGCCATGGGTTTCCAAAACAGGCCAATACTGAAGGTAACTCAACCTCATTGAAATCAAGCTTGTGCATCTCTGCAACCAGTCCCATTGATTATGCAATTCATACTACAAAAGCAAAGCAGCTCATAGGTGTAATGTCTAGAGACAATTCTCACCAAGAAGACAAACTCTGAGTCTTAGAAAGAACTTGAACAACATTTGACCATCAAATTTACCGCAAGAACAGATGCGAAACATATACCATTCTTGGCCACCATGGTAATTATCACTGAGGAAGGCTCTTTAAATGTAGCATCATATTAAAAACCCATAAATAGATACACTCATTTGAACTTTAAGTCATACCACCCTCTACATTTGAGGAGTAACCTAACTTTTCGCCAGTTTCTTCATCATAAGAGAATTAACACTTCTTATATTCTTGAAGGTATGTAGGGCATGAAAAAGGCACCAGAAGAAAAAGGGCCAGAAAAAGAAGGTGCAAGTGTCTGAGAAAAGGCATGGACAGAAATTTGGGGGAAGAGATGAACATTACAAAGAGGACTTTTGTAGGGAGTGGAACTCTAGAATTCTCTGTCCAATGCATGCAGAAATTCCCAGGTTCAATCACTGGGATTTCCAGTTAACAGGATCAGGTAAGATGTGATGTGAAAATATCTGCCTAAGAGCCCAGATATCTACTACAAATCAGACCAGCCAGTACTGACCTTGACAGACCAATGGTCTGACCCAGTTTAAGGTAATTTCAGGTGGAAGAAAATATGGAAAGATAACAGAATTCCAAATGGAACTACAGATGTATGAGAGGCTGAATGCAAGCCTCTAATAACTACAGTCTACATTCAATAATTAGAGTTTACTGGAATGGATAATGGTCTCCTCTAGCCCTCATGAAATGAGTAAACAACTTCATTTTATCACTTATTCTATATTTTCTTTTAGCCTCTTCTAAGTTTCCAAGTAGATTTCCCTCTTTTCTTGCTTCCTCTGCTGCAAATATTTCACTTCTGTTCACAAGTGTCATCTTAGTAATGGCTGACTTCCTTTCCAACTTTTCAGATTTAAGGATTACTATCAAAAGCTGGCAGATGGGTTTTTTCAGTTATGATGAACTAAAAATGGCAATTATAAGTTAGGAAAGTGTTTAAAAAATAATAATATTTTGGAAACAAAGGAGTCCCGTGGACATAGCTGTCAACAGGTTCAACTACAATCAATAACAACAAGATGATGCTACTGTTATGTAGATGGCATAACCCCTTTCTACAAAGATTTAGATTTTTAATCCCAGGGTTAAATTCTGTCAAACAGCAGATAAGCCCACTAAGTAAGATAAATAAGCTATTGACAAATTGGTCTGTAGACTATTTTTTCTAATTTTGTTTTTTGAACTCATATCCAGGAATTTATATAACCTCAAACAATGATCACTTGGAATCTACACTCTTGAGCTGAATATTCTACTATGTTCACGTACATATTTAGTCAACAATATCCACTCAAGATGGGGGAAAACAGAGCTTAAAAATAGGAATTTTCCATTTTCTTAAGGAAAGTGGACAGGATTCTTGTCTTTGTCTGGCTTAGCTTTTGACAGTTAATGGCAGTTTGAAACACTAGAGAAATATAAAAGCTCCAACTCTGCTCTCTACTTGTCTTGCCTCTATGCCAATATATATGAAATATCTATGTTGTACAATCAATTAAAACTGGCCTGCTTTGAATATATCTCTGTTCAGTTGCAAAATAAAACACACAACATACCCTTGAGGCTGTTGTAAATGGACTCAAGAAAAATGAGACAACTACAATAACTTCAACTTTAAAAGTACCAAGCTATGGTTGATGCAAATGACAGAAGCTTTAAAATGAAGGACTGCATGAAAACTAGTCTCTAGATTACTTTGACAGCTGCTTACATTTATAACTAATAGTGTTTACGTCATATATCATAATATTTTCCAAATATCTGCAGAACCGCAGGAAATTATGCAAAATGAGCAACAGGATACTTGTAATATTTTGCTCTAGGAATTTTAATAAAGAATGCCAAAATCTGTGCCACCTACATGTACGCACACACAAAGATACTGGTGCAAACAATTACTCTTTAATCGCTCATACCTGAACCAGTGAGGTCCAGCAGTTAAGAGCAACAGACTCTAATCTGGTGAACAAGGTTTGATACCTCACTCCTCCATATGAAACACTTGGGCCTCTCACAGTTCTCTTTGAACTCTCTCAGCCCCACCTACCTCACAAGATGCCTGTTGTGGGAAGAAGAAGGGAAGGCAATGGTAAACTGCTTTGAGATCCTTAGGGTGAAGAAAAGAAGGCAATAAAAAACAATTCTTCTTTAATGCCATAACTGTTCCCGCTGTGAACAAAAGCAGAATTTGAGTTTTCATAGATGCCCATATACAAAGATGGATCTGAACAGGGTACTACACAAATTATGAACAAGAATTATACCTATTTGCAGTAATTTAACCGCATGGGTTATATTCATCTTATATTTTATTCTGAAACTTAAAGTATAAAGCTCATTAATCTGCCAACATGTTCTCAATTTGTCTCCATTTACATACAAAGTTATTACCACTTCAATCATAAAGCAATAATCTGGACACACACACAAAAAAGTCCATGCACAAAGAAAAATCAGTGGTATCATGCACTAACCATTCCTGAAGGTATGACATTATATACATATACCAATAACCCAAGCAACTAGCCCTTTATAGATGGCAGAACAGTTATCCCACACTTTAAGAAACTGAGAAATTAGGAACTATCACTAGATCAAACTCCCATCCTTTTACATATCCCAACAGAACAGGAAGCAGTTCCTTCTTGATCAAAATAAGTAACTAAGTTGTTGTTTTTTTAATGATTAACTTCTCTCATGTATGTTACATGGTCAAAACCTCCAGTGCATATCAAGTAACTAAGAATTACATTACCTTCATTTACACTTAAATTATTTTGCAATCAACTCTAACAACAACTCCATAATAGTTCAGAATGTTTTTTTTAAAAAAAACAAAACAGAACCCTGAGTATAAAATATCCCATCCATTGTTCCTACTCCCTTCCCAAAATTGATGGTAGGTCAGGGCCACATTAGTTCATTGCCCCCATTGACCCTTCCTCACTTGTCACGTGATAGAGTAGAACCAGGAGAATGCATACTCCAAAATCTTCCAGCTCAGGTTTTGCCCCTTCAATAATGTGATGAGTACCTGACAAAGTTGCCAACAGAATATATTTTTCATAATTCAAACCTGATTTGACAAAGAATGATGGAAATGTTGACCATCTTATTACTTCTTCCCAAATATTAGTCATTACCTTCCAGAAACAAAGTTATTCAAGGGTGCAAGGTGCAAATTAAAAGGATTTTTTTAAAAATCAATTTAATGAACATCTGGTTCTGATTCTTTATTTATTTTACCTGGCACTGACTAGAGCTGCTATCATTAGCCAGTAGAGGGAGATAAAAGCTCAAACTAATGAAAATCTAAATTCATCATTTCTATTTTAAATTACCCAAGAATACAAAAAAAAAATTACAGAACAGAAGAAACTTCTAATTTTTACTAGAAATTATTCTTGTTCAGAATTATTACTAGACAGATGATTTTTTAACAGTTGATGACTACAACAGGTAGTGAATTTGCAAGTAACGAAGTTACAGCTCTGAATATGTGCAAAGAGAAGCTGTAAGAAGTGAGGCTTCCTCACACAGAATAAAAACTTCTGGTTCAGTATTGTACTGTTATGACAGCCATATACTTTCCTTGTTCTTAGATCTTTCTCTATCCAGCTAGCCAAGATACTTTTACTTGAAGATAACAAGAATTTCAAGTGCTATTTTACTACTGCAAAGCAAGGTTTTATAACGCTTGCAAAACTAAAAAAAGATATAAAATCACAATAAATCAGCACAGAGAACCTCTGCTATTACATACATAACTTCTGGTACTGTATCTGAAATCAGGAAACTTCTACTGCTCATAAAAGGTCAAAATGCTTCTACAAAATTTGGTCTAACACATAACTTAGAAACACTGAGCTGGAAGAAATCTAGTACATTCATTTACATTTACACCTGACCAATATAGGAAATTCACTGCTACTGCTACCATCACACCCCCAATGACTCCTACCCAAACCAAAGTTTTTGAAGGATAGATTCCTGCAAGATTACTTGTAACTGGACAAGGCAGCATTCCCAAGCACAATCCAAGGACAGAGCAACCATTTCCCCCTCAGGATTTCTGTTGCTTTTAAAATGTAATGGGCCCCAACCCTACTCACAAATGTGGTGTCAGGTATATGAGAGACTCCTCCCCCCCTTTTCAAGAGCCCAAATGCATCAAAGGTTTGAGCTCTAGAAAAATGCTGTTATGGGAAACAGTAGCCCTTCTCCCCCTACATATCACGGCCCTAAGCACGACTGGGCCCCCATAGTAATTTTAAAGAAACAGAAATCAAAGGAGAAATATCTGTGACATCCCAGGGGTGCAATATAATCTAGTTGTGCCCTCAGACACACAGCATGAGATTGCAACTCCTCCTTGAATTCTAACAGTGAGGGACCAAGAGGTATTCTACACAAAACCAAATAAAACAGTTTTAAAAACAACCAGTTTAGACCATTTTATTATATTACAATCGGTGTTTTGCATTGAATATAGTATGTTGAAAACTACTTCGCAATGCTCTCTGCATGAAACAATTCATAGCCCTGCCACCTGTAGTTTTGCCAACTCCACTTTGTTCTCAATCGCAGTCACTATGCATAACTAAGGAGCTTCTCTGCATGACTAATAGAATATCTCAGGCAAGCAGGAGAGAAATGAATTGGTGAAAAGCCTCTTTCAGAAACAACGCTTAAAAGACGCTTAAAGCACCGAAGAGGCAGTTCACCATGCAGAGCAAAATCATTTTTGCAGAGTAAATTCACTCTTCTGTGCAGGGATCAGAAAACAACGATGTATTTAGTGAGTTTTCATCAGCTTATCCATCATGCAGAAGAGGCCCTGGACCAAGAAGATGAAAAAAATCAACCTTTGATGGAATGTTCTCCCTTGACAAGCAGCACTAATAAAATCAGCAAAGCATTTTCAAGAAAGTTTTATGCATCTCTTTAAAAGACAAGCTGCCTGAAGATATTTAGACTTATCAAGAGATACACAACCCCTTTAAATGTTTTGAAACACTGGGACTGGATGAAAGCAAAATTAGAAGTATTGTTCCTTTCAAAAGAACTTTGTAAATGGTAACTACATCAGGAAGCTATACCAGTTAAGGTAATAGTAATTCACTACTGAGTAAAGTATGAAACCCTATGACTTCAGAATTATAGATGCCAAGAGAAGGGGGCTGGGAAGAAATTTCAGGTACCTTATTATTTTTTCCTGGATGCTCATGGAGCTCAACGAGTCATGTGATTCGCTTCAGTAATGATTTCTAGTTTAGGTCTAGGTAAAATAGGAGAGCAGAGAAAATCTTTGTCCAGAGGAACATTCAGAATGTTCCTTTTCTGTATTTCTCTAGGGAACTAAAAATAGGGCACATAATCAATCTTTCCCTCATATCTCTCTGAATAAGCACACACACGAAAAAGTGTTAATGACACTCCACTGTGAAAAATTTATTCAATAGTTCATTTTCACATTTTTGTTCTTCTTTCCTACGGAGAACTGTTTACTAAAAACACATACAGTGAAAATAACCCTGATGAATTTGAGCAGTGAAAGCAGAAGATGTCAAGTGTTAATAGTTACATGATCATGGCAGTGGCCCCAGCAGAAGAATTATTATCATCTTCAGTTGTGCACCTGTTATTATTCCATCATGACCTTTGCAAATTTTGGGGAAAAACTGAAAAATCAAAATGTTCAATATTGGGAGTATATCTTGCCATTCTATTATAATTAATACATTAAGAGTGTATATCATTACTCCATCACCTCATTAGCTAAGACATAACCATACTGTCACGACCCGTGGGCTGGTACAGCTGACCAGAAGAGACCCCCTCAAAATGAATTGCCTCATACACATGTGGTGCCAAAGAAGTCAGCCTTTATTGAAGGGTTTCATAAGGCTTAAGCAAGACAGAGCATGGTAAGATCAGAAATTTTGAGAGAGACAAGCACAGACGGACCTCTCAGGTCTATATATAGGGGGTTAGTTTAAGCACGAAAAGTAGTTCTCATAGGGGAGACCTTTGAGCTAAAAGGCACAAATTTAGGAGACTTCCAGTCTGCCCTTTCCGCCATCCCTGGCAGTAAATTTCCACCCCACTATGTGAACCAAGGACAAAGGGAGATAAGGAAGAACTCTGTGCAGCAAGGAGGAGATAGTTTCTACCAGTCATTAACCATGGATGGAGGAAAAGAGGGAAGATGCAGAAGAAATGCAAGGAATGTTGGGGTTAGGGAAGGGTGAAGGGCCCAAGGACCAGTTGAACCTCTAAGTTAACACTCCCGAGGAGAGCAGGAGGGTGATCATGACACATACAAACATCATAACCTTCTACACTTGTTTCCAAGTTATATAATATACATGGTAGAAATTATAGATTAACTTTGATGTGAGTGAAGCCTGCATGAAAGGGACTCTCTTCATTGCACAGAGGTTCCCACTGGTAGGGCCAAAATTAGACCATCCCACATCACCTGAGCTACAAATCCTTTAAGCATAATTTTGCGTTGATATCCTGATTGAAGATTATTGAATCTATAGTCCTGGATTTAGATGTCAAACAGGGTTCACAGAAGGAAGCAAACTGTGATGCTAATAGCATGACCTATCTATGGCCCTTACACATTCATTGTAAGACCAAGAACACAGAGACTCTGTACATGTGATCAGAGTCTCCATCATCTTCTCAACTCTCACTCACATAGGAGTCACTTACATTCATAGGAACAATTTTGCTCAGATCTTAGGCTGATTAAAGCATTACAGTGCACCAGCATCTGTCAGTTACTATGCAGCGCAAGATCTTGGAAGCCAAATGAGTTCTCTAGCAAAGAAAACAAATACTATTCATAACAATTGTATAATGAGAAAGCCAGGGGAGTTTCAAAGTATACTATATTTTCAGCAAGCAAAGCAAGTGACTGGTATGCATGTGTGTGGGAAGGAGGTCACTATGTGCCCAAATAAGTTTACAATTAGGAGCAATACTTTTGAGGGGCTCCTAGACTTTCGAATTCCAAAACAAGGCTTGAGAGAATATATGTGGCAATTAAAAGAAACAGTAGAGAAGCAGCTGGAAGGTGGCTGAAAGGAAGATCTTCAGGAAGGAGAAATTAATATAACTTACTTGCTGAGGCATTCCAGGAAGGGGATAAATGAGAGGTTGAAGGCAAGGAGTATTTGCCATTAAAGAGGAGACAGGAGAAAGAGTAAATAACTTAGGAAGAAGCTAAAAGCTCTGTGGCTGCCTAAAGAAATGGGAAGAACATCTCATTAGAACCAAAGGGAAGACTACAAAACAATCTGAGACAATCCTCCAAAATCATCAATAGGAAGATGCCAGGATAAACAGGATACAATCCATTAGTAAGCTATTGAACTACTGGCTAGTGTGAAGGAGTAGGGAAATCTAGCCTTTTATTGTGTTAGGAAGAGAGAAAACAGAGATGCTTACCTGTAACTGTTGTTCATTGATATCTTATGTGCAGACACACATTGGGACTGGACAAGAAGAAGAAAGAAGAAAGAAGAAGAGTTGGTTCTTATATGCCGCATTTCCCTACCCGAAGGAGGCTCAAAGCGGCTTACAGTCGCCTTCCCATTTCTCCAATAACCCAGGCTGATACAGCTGGCACTGGGAGCAACATGAATAGTTGAAGGCCGGAAGCAGGGAAGGAGGGAGGCAATGTGTGTCTGCAAAGAAGACATTGATGAACAATAGAGTTATGGGTAAGGAACTCTGTTTTCACCTTCCATCTTGTAGTGAAGCCCCACATTGGAACCTTAGCAAGCTACCATTAGCTTAGAAGGAGGGTCAGTCCTCAACCAAACAAAGACTGCAGCACTGCCTTCATGAATTGAACATCTGCCTGAGCCCGAAGGTCTAATGCATAAGGTTTAATGAATGTGTCTTTACTCACCCAGGTTACTGCTCTACAGATATCTTCCAGTGGAATCCTTCTTTAAAAGCCACTGATGTTGCCTGCACCCTGAACGACTGGGCCTGGACATCCAAGTGGCATAGCAAAGAGAACTCACTATATGAAGTCTAGATTGCTGACACCATCCACCTGTGAAGAGGCTGCTGGGCCCTTACAGGGTCCCCAATAGAACAAAAAGAATGAATTCCATTATCTAAAGGATTTGGTTCTATTCAAATAATAAAGGACAGCTCTCCCACCATCCAGAGAGCATAGTGCCTTTTCTGCTTTTAAAATTGCATTAAGGAAAAACACTGGTAGGTTAAATTCCTGAGCCAGGTGAAATTTGGAGGCCAATCAGCATGGTCTAAAAGGGAAAAAAGTACAGGAAGGAAGGATCAATCCTGAGAGTCACTAGAATGTCCATTACACATTCTCATATGAGATTGACCCATAGATCAAAAGCCTCAGTAAACCTCCTGGGCTGTGGGTCCCAGAGGGAGGCCACAGTCAAGTCATGAGCTGAGTGAAATTTATCCTTGTACTTGGTCTTATGGACATTTTTTCAGTGGTGGGGGTTCTGATGTTGACCTTTGCTCAACCTGAGTTGTTGCAGGCATTCTAATAGGCCAAGTAATCTCAGATACCATTGATGCAGGTTTCTTAGGAGGCTTTGGCACCATGCCCAGAGTGGCCAAGGTAGAATGGACTGAATGAAGACCGGAATGCAGAGCCTTAGCAGATGTAGTGGTCTTCTCTATATTTATAAGTGAAAAAGGTTATAACATAAAGTTTAAATGGTCAAACATAAAGAGTCAACCAAAAAAGGGATCCTAGGTTAAGTAACCCGCTTTCTGTTACTTAACCTAGGATCCCGTTTTAGTTGACTCTTTATGTTTGACCATTTGGACTTTATGTTATAACCTTTTTCACTTATAAATATAGAGAAGACCATTACATCATTGTGCCTCGTGATTTCCTTTTTTCTTCTGAGTCCACATTGAGGAATCCACGGTTCTATACTTGATTGGAACCTTAGCAGATGCCATAACCGAGATCGAAGGAGTCGGTTTCAAGGGGGCTTTAGGAGATACCATGACAGACAGTAGGATTGCCTTTAGGAGGAATGCTATGTCTGATATCACATTCAGAGTGCATTTTTTTGCAAACAGGGCAGGTTGTGTCCTGACAGGCAAGCAATGGTCATGTTTGCTGGAATGCAGCATTTTCACTCTATACCACCTGCACTTCTTGAATATTGCCTTGGAGACCATGGTAAGGACAGAAAAAATAGCAGGAGCTGGTAGGCCAAACGACACAATTTTAACAAGACAGAGCTACTAGGAAACACATCTCCAGATCACAGCAGTGAAAGGGGAACTGGAGTTTGGGGTTGCTCTGCCCTGTAGGCATGTGACCCAACTGGCAGGAAAGCCTGTACATGCATGGCCAGGAGAGTGAGTACTCCCTTTTTGAGCTTTAGCTAGTAAAAAATTCTCCATAGCAGGCCTGTGCAGGTGCAGTCCCAACGTGGGGCTGCACAGAAGATGGAAGATGAACCTCATTTTGTTAATTGTTCTTTGCTGCAGGACATAGTGGTATATACAGCTGATTTTGAGATGTTTGGGAAAAAACTCTACTGAAGGTCGAAACAAATTATTGTTTACATTGACATAACTGGCAATCTAATGAAACTTCAAAACCTTTGAGGGTGTTATCAGGTTTTCATACATACCTTGAAGAGAAATGGCATATGCACTCACTGCCCAAAACTTAACAAATACAAAGTTTGAAACATGATAGAGAACATTTGTTTCTGGTTTCATGCATCTAAAAACCAAAACAAAAGATGCTGACAGCTCATAAAGACCAATTATTTTTATGTGTGATGTGATTCATGGTATTTGATTAGATGGAATTTGATTCCAGAACTGAAAGCGGGTGTCCACTCCTTCTGATTATTTGTCAGACGCAACCCCATTCAAAGAGACTTCTGATCACCACTCAAACTAAGATCAAGACTGACAATCTTGGCACTTTGAGATGGCAATCTCTGTAGTTCTGAGAATGATGTGACACTTCTCTTCTAAAAAGATGGTGTGGCACAATCTCATAAGGTCTAAGCTAGAAATGTGCCCCCTTCCCCAGTCTGAAGTCTCCATAGGTAATACAGGAAAACTTTAAAAAGGAGGGAGGGGAAGCAAGAGATGGGCTGCTTCATCTAACATTGTTTTTACACAACGGGAGAATTGAAACATGGGAACACTAGGGAGTTACCGAAATGATCTCAAATATTTTTCATCCAAATGAGAGCACTGGTTGACTGTTTAAAGGTAGAGGGGCAGTGTCCTAAAAAAACAGCTTGGCTGAAACAAGGTCTAAAAAGCACTCGAAATTAAAGCAGAGAGATGTGCCTGGTTACTTCATCATTTTGGTCTATAGTTAGACAATGTACCTGTCCTACTCAGGCAGCTCCACTGTGCAGGAAATAAATTATTTTCTGTCAGCCCAGAGGGGAGGAAAGGGGAAGAATGTCTCTGAAATGAGACATGAGGCAGTTGCCTCGAGTAGCAGATTTCGGGAGACAACGACCACAAGTCTCCCATCAGTTGACTGGAAACAGAAAAATATAATTCTCCTTACTCCCACATTCCCAAAGGTAACTTTAAAAATAATGTAGTAAAGACACACGTTACAGGCAGCTCCTCAACTCTCACAAGATTACTTCTTCTCCTAAGAATTTAGCCATGATTTCTGGTTCATGTTGCCAAGGCAACCAAACTGGTGGACGAACTCTTACAAGAGGAAGAGATTGAAAGTATATGTACTTCATTACACTATTTCCAGAGAGGTGGTGGAAAAGTATGAAAGCATGACCACCTTCCAGGGGCATCAGTGAAGAGATACAAGCAGCTACTAAGGACAGCAGTAGCAGCAATAGTTTTCTAATTGTTTTCAGTTGTTCCTGATTATGCTGTCTGCCTTTTAAGAAATATTTTGTAATCTACCTGGAGTTTCATTGAAAAATATGGCCTGCAAAGTAAGAAATTACACAAGATGTTTGGTGTGGTCGGTGGTGGCAGTGGTGAGGTGGAGGAATGAGAAGTTATGGGTGCCACTGCCTCAGGAAGCAAAAGGTCATGAGCTCAAACCAAGAAGAGCTGAAACAGACTGTGAAGCCTAACAGTGAAGCTAGCTGCATGGGAGAGACTGCTTTGGCTCCACTCCAAAAGAGAAGAAGCTGATGTCAATTTGTGATGCCTGAGTGGTCTAGTGGTTAAGACCAGTAGCCATTAACCTGGAGCACTGGGTTTGATTCCACACCCCTCCTCATGCGTGTGGTGGGGAGAGGATGAGGAAGACAATCTGAGACTCCTAAAGATCAAGAAAAATGAGGTATAAAAACCAACTCTCATTCTTTATCCTGCTGGCTCCCGCTTCTCCTCTGCCAGTTTGAGTTGAACATTAGCTTGAAATCATAACCCTTCTTCCACCTATTCTGAAAATGTCATGTTCAGAAAAACAAGCATACTGCTCACACCAGATCACTGCTTACCTTGTATGCTACACTTATTGTTCCTTTCATTCCTTAGATACACAGCATGTGTTCACCTCTGGCTATATAGCTTTGGACTGCAGGACTGTTTGAGCAGACAGGGAATGGTGAATGCATAATCCTATATAGCATCAGAAAGCCCTGGACTATATGAAAGTTGAGTTTCTTTTGACTCTATGGCTCTGCATTTTTTGAGTGAATGCTACAGAAAAGATAAATGCTTTAAAACTGTGTAAATAAGACAACATTCACAGTATACATATGTAGTCCCAGAAGATAACTGAAAATTGAAAAAGTAATTTTCTAGGGAAAAAGTGATCCTTAGAAGAAGTGGAATAATAACACTGATTTTTAGATTTATATACACAGTATTAGGGAATATTCCAGCGACAAATAATAGATTTCAGAAGACAACAGTAATGTGAAACACCTCATAACTTTTTCTCCAGAAAGATTTTGTAAATACAACCTTGATAAAGTCATGGCCTCATTTAAAGTTCTTGCACCTAAATTTCTTTTCTCATTTCTGCATTGTACATGTTATGCTATTAATTCAAGGGCTGCCTTTTTCATCTCATTTTTAACAGGCCAATGCTAGCGTCAGTGGGAAAGCAGGTTGTTGCGAGCACACCTTTCATGGTGGAGCTATCTGCTTCTGTGTCACTTGATAAATGTATGTTGCTATGAATATGCATAGTGTCATGCAGTTCTGCTGCCAAAGAACCCAGCAGAGCTAAAGGAACAACATAAATCAATGACTGCAAAAGAACAAAAAGTGGAATTAACATCAATGTCTGTAAACCAACTAGGCATAACAGAAGCAAGACAGAGTACTAGGAAAATATAGCACCTTGATTTCATGCCCTACTGGTATCATCTGGGTGCGCTCCATCAAAGCAAACTACATGGCATTTTATGCCTGAAGGTAGAGGAAGAAAGTAATGGGAAAACATGAGATCACATGCAAATTAATTCTTGTGAACCCCAAATACAAATGAATATGAACATATACCCTGATCCAGATTGAAGGCGGGGTTTTGATTATGAGCAATGTGTCTACTGATGTGATCTGCCCTAAGCCTGACATGGAAAGGCGGAATACAGTTATAAGATGATGATGACAATGATGACGACGACAAAGAAAACACCACCACCAACATGATGCATCTTCTCTCACTGCTGAGGAACAAAGTCCACAATTCATGCTTTTCCTGGATCTCCATATTCCCTTCCTGCCTTACATACTTTAGACCAAGGGTAGTCACAAACTGTGGCCCGCCAAATGTTCATGGACTACAATTGTATTCCATGGACATCTGGAGGGCCGCAGTTTGACTACCCCTGCTTTAGACACAAAACCTTGTTTAGATAACCTTATATTTTATATTTATACTGCAAAATGAATGACCCTCCCTAAGCCAACTAGGAAGGGTGGGCTATAAAAATAAAGTTTATTATTATTGTTATTATATGAAATTGTATGTCCTCACTACTGCCCTTGGTTAGTGTAAAAGCTGCATTTTCCCTGTCCATTTTTCTCCCCAGAGGCAGTCTGATAGTGTACACATATTTCCCATCTGCCACTGCCAACTCCACACTGTGAAGGCAAACAGGATTTTGAGTGTTTATGCTGGAAGTAAAGTTGCTTGCGTACAGCCAGTAGCAGCCATCGTATCATGTACAAGCCGAATGCTTCTTTCTTTTGGCTCAAAATTCACCCATATGGATTGATAGGAGTGATGAAATCATTATTGAAGCCTGAAAATACCTTCCTCCTGGAGGAAGATAGGTGACTTTGGAAACCTACCTGAGAAGCATGTGCATAGACACAAAATTCCAAGCTATTATAATATTATGCAGAAATATTATTTAATTCTTAATCTTCTTATTTAATACCATTTTAAATTTACTGTACAAGCATTCATATATGGACAAATAGGTTTATGAATTTAAAGCATGGTATGCCCTTGCAGTTGTTACATTAAAACAACCATATGTAATATATTAGAAATTAAGCCCGCTGTAAAAAAATACAGCGGACGCTAGTAGGCAGTGGGTGGGTGCGGGAGGACCCACCCAGGGAGGGAGGGAGGGAAGGAAGGAGGGAAGGTAGGCAGGCAGGCAGGCATAGAGAAAGGGAGGGGAAGAGAGAGGGGGAGAGGGAGAGAAAGTGGAAGTGAAAGAAAGAGAGAAGGGGAGAAAGGAGAGTAAGCAATGTCCCCTCTCAACCTCCTTTTCTCCAGGTTGAACATTCCCAAGTTCCTCATCTACATAGGGCTTGGTCCCTTGGCCCCAGATCATCCTCGTCACTCTCCTCTGTACCCTTTCAATTTTATCTATGTCCTTCTTGAAGTGAGGCCTCCAGAACTGCACACAATACTCCAGGTGTGGTCTGACCAGTGCCGTATACAATGGGACTATGACCTATTGTGATTTTGATGTGATGCCCCTGTTGATACAGCCCAAAATGGCATTCGCCTTTTTCACCACTGCATCACACTGCCTGCTCATGTTTAGTTTACAATCCACAAGTACCTCAAGGTCTCGTTCACACACAGTGTTACCTAGAAGCGTATCCCCCATCCAGTAGGTATACTTTTCATTTTTCTGACCCAGATGTAGAACTTTACACTTATCTTTATTAAATTGCATCTTGCCCATCTTGCATTTGCCCATTTTTCCATTGTGTTCAGATCTCGTTGAACTCTCTATCTTCTGGATTATTTGCCAGTCCTCCCAATTTGGTGTCATCTGCAAACTTGATGAGTAGTCCCTCCACCCCCTCATCTAGATCATTAATAAATATGTTAAAAAGTACCGGGCCGAGCACCGAGCCCTGAGGCACCCCGCTACTTACCTCTCTCCTGTCTAATGAAACACCATTGACAACAACTCTTTGAGTGCGGTTCTCTAACCAATTCCCTATCCACCTAACTATCTGAAAATCCAGATTGCAGTCCTTCAATTTATCCATCAGAACATCATGGGGAACCTTATCAAAAGCTTTACTAAAATCCAAGTAAACGAAATCAACCGAATTTCCACGATCCAGCAAACCTGTTACTTGATCAAAAAAGGAAACCAGGTTAGTCTGACAGGACCTGTTAGAGACAAATCCATGCTGACTTCCTTGGATCACCAAATTGTCCTCCAGATGTTTGCAGATCGCTCCCTTTATTATCTGCTCCATTATCTTCCCCACAACAGAGGTCAGACGCACTGGTCTGTAGTTTCCCGGGTCATCCTTCCTCCCTTTCTTGAAGATTGGAATAACGTTTGCTCTCTTCCAGTCCTCCGGGACATCTCCAATCCTTAAAGAGGTCCCAAAGATGATGGACAAGGGTTCTGCAAGTTCTCCGGAAAGTTCTTTGAGCACTCCGGGTGCATTTCATCCGGCCCAGGGGATTTGAACTCATCCAATGCAGCTAAATGCCTCTCGACAACCTCTCTGTCCATGTCAACCTGCCACCCAGACACTATCCCTTGGCTACTGACATCTCTAGATGTGCCTAAACCCTTTGACCTGTGGGGAAAAACAGTTGTAAAATAGGTGCTAAGCCTTTCTGCTTTCTCTGCATCCTCCATTATAGTTTGTCCATCTGACCCAACAGTGGGTTGATTGCCTCCTTTACTTTATGTTTGCTCCTCACATAACTGAAAAAAATAGTCTTGTTACAATGGGCTTCCCCGGCCAAACTTAGCTCACTCTCAGCTTTGGCCTTTCTGATGATTGATCTACAGTGCCTAGTAACCTGTAGGTACTCTTCTTTAGAGCTGTGTCCTTCCCTCCATTTCCTGAACATTTTCCTTTTCTTTCTTAGTTCCTCTTGAAGTTCTCTGTTCATCCAAATAGGCTTCTTAGAACTCCTGCAGTGTTTTCGTCTTTCTGGGATAGTCATGGATGTTTTCAACCTGCCACCCAGACACTAAATAGTCATATTTCTGTTTATTATCCTAGATTATAACTGGAATATTAACAAAATGATAAATGTTGGCTGATTTAGATATTTTCATTGTATTTATAGGCCAAGAAATGAGATCTTAAACCACATAATTAATTGACCTTTAATATTGTAGATCAAAGGATTAAAATTTAATTGATTAATTGATTTTGTTTGTCTACCAAACAGACACCTAAAGCACAAAAACACAAATGGGGAGTGGGCATGAAAAGTTATCTATTGCCTTTGGATATTTAAATTTATTATTGCTCTTAAATCTGTTCACTGTGTTTTTGACTGTTTATAATTTTAATAGTTTCTTATGTTTGTTCCCTTATGGATCTCCAATCATTTAGAAAGGCAGCATAAAATGTTTAGTCATCCTCTTTTCCCCCTTTAGTCCTCTAACTTTTATTCTGTAGCTCCAATTCTTGTCTAGGTCTTCCAAATTGTTCTTTAGAAGGTCACATTTTTCTTCATTTATTTTAGTTTTCAGATTAATTGATTTTATATTTTAACATCTTATAAAGCTCATAGTGCTTCTTCCAACTTTACTGTCAGTGTTTTCTGACTTTTGATCCAAGGCATCTACATTATTTTCAGTTCTTACAATGTATGATAGTTCCTTTTCAAGTCATCTTAATTCATAGACAAGTATTAATGCTATCTAAGAAGTCCAAGGGTTAAGATCCATTCCTTTATACTCCAAGGAGTGAGGATTTTTGGTTTTTGCTTTTTGGCATATTATTTATAATTTTAATTTACATCTTGCAGTGTTCACAAATCCAACACTAAATCAATTATACACAGAGAGAGACACACACACCTCTCTAAATTATTATTCTAGATAAACTTTAGAAAATTAATGATGCACACACAGCATCATATCAATCATAACTAAAGAGGAAGAAAAAATCCCCCAGAAAACATTTTCACATTAACAACCCTACCAAATCAAAGGACACTACAATAATGGCATTCATAAATACCAGTACATAAGATTATAAAAATAGCCCCGCTGGATCAGACCAGTGATCCATCTAGTACAGTATCTTTTCTCACACAATTACCTAGAGTAGGTGGGGGACCCACAAGTGGGGACCGGAGTTCCCCAGTTTCAGGCACTCCTCTCCACTGCAGGCCACCTTGCTGGTAGAAGGGGATTACTCCACACATACCAAAAAAATAAGCAAAAAAAATGGAAATAAATGTGGCATGCCTATATCACCTGACAATGGTGTAGGTACCTTGGGTATGTTCAAGCAGGCATCACTCTGGGTTTGGGGCAAAACTCTATGAAAGAAGCTAAGGAGAGGAATGGGAAGGCGACTGTAAGCCGCTTTGAGCCTCCTTCGGGTAGGGAAAAGCGGCATCTAAGAACCAACTCTTCTTCTTCTAATTTTAACATAGGGTGTTTCCCACAAACCAGAGCATTGCTCCTGATGTGCCTGCATCACTTCCAGGAGACGAAGGCACAACACGCATTTCTGGCTTCTTCCTGGCTTCTTCTCTTCCCACACACCCCCATCCTTGGTAAGTTCACTCGTATTTCCCACTGGCTGGTCCAAAAGACCTGGCGACTGTGCCCTAGAGCAGGGGTAGTCAACCTGTGGTCCTCCAGATGTCTATGGACTACAATTCCCATGAGCCCCTGCCAGAATTGGAGTCCATGAACTTCTGGAGGACCACAGGTTGACTACCCCTGCCCCAGAAGGCCAACAATAGGCCATGGAGCCTGAGGCCTTCCCCTGAAGTTGCCTCCTGGCACAGGTATTCAGAACTTTACTGCCTCTTAATGTGGAGGTCCCATTTAGTCACCACAGCTAGTAGACACTGATAGGCTTTTGTTCCATGGACCTGTTTAATATCCTTTTGAAACCCCCCATGCCATGGCCATGACCTGGGTAGCCTGGATAGCCCATGATATTCCAATCGTCAGATCTCGGAATCTAAACTGGGATGGCCCTTGTTAGTATTTGGATGGGAGATCACCAAGGAATATCTGGGTTCTTATGCAGAGACAGACAATTGTAAACCAGCTCTGAATGTCTTTTGCCTTGAAAATCCTACAGGGTTGCACCAAGTTGACTGCAACTTAATGACAAAAAAGAATATGTATTACATCCTCTGACAGCAAATTTCACATTTTAATCACTTGTTGAGTAAATATGTATTTTCTTTTTTCTGTCTTGAATCTACAAACCCATCTACAGCCCATCAATTTTATACTAAAACCAAGAGCATCAACTTGCTAGAACATATATTTATCAAAAATACAAAAGTATGGACTCAGAATTTTAAAATCAACAGCAATGCACCAAGAGGACAAACAGCAAAAATGATAAAGTACAAGTGTACAAAATTATTCATAGGGCTTAAAGCTTTAGTACTGCTCCATAGCACTCCTCTGCTTTTTCCTCATACAAAGTCTTTTGATCACATATTCAAGAGTATAATTTCTTTAAGACATGTTCAAAGTAAATCCACATTAACCATTTGAAGGTGATTCATTCATAGATACTGAATTTACATTGTACATTTATCAGTGGGAGTACATAAGAATTTTTACAATTTGTCCAGTTCATCATCAGTCTCTTTTAGAGAGCCCCGCCAGAGGAGTGCAGGCTGCTTTTCAATTTATGAGCTGATCCAAATGAGTTTTACCTGCCAAAAGGGACAGTGTAACAACTGGGACATGTCTTCACCCCTCCAGGGATATTGAGATTCCTCCATATGATGAAAGAGAGATGGGTGCCAACTGGTAAGTCTCCTTCTTCATGACATGCACCTCTGCCTCCATGTCTGCTGCCCTGTAAGCATACTGATTTGAACAACTGCAGTCACTCATAGCCAAACCCTGGATCTCCGCATTTTGTCACCATCTTAGTGTGCTTAACAGAATGCATTTCCGCACCCTTTAAATATAGTGTAATGCTTACTTGAAGCAGTCATTATATTTCGGCCCCTCGATATGACGTCGCCAACATCCAGAGTCTGGGCAGTGTCTGGCTGCCTACTTCCTCCATTTTAAACTGCTAGTTGGTGAATCCCAAAAAGTGGATTCACCAACATATGTTGTGCAACCTAATGGAGAGCAGCCAGCAGACCACCAGCCAAAAGAAAGGTATGGAGGTTCAAATGTGCAAGGTGCCTGCCTCATCCCGCTTTGCTCCCACCCCCCTCTACCGGTAGACAAGCGTGCAGGCGATGGCAGGAAGAATTTTTTCCAAACATTTCTCATTTGAAGAAGCCTCCCCGAGTGCTCTCTCCTCCCTCCCTCCCTCCCTCCCTCCCTCCCTCCCTCCCTCCCTCCCTCCCTCCCTCCCTCCCTCGAGAAGCAGGGTGAAAAGCCACAAGCCCTTGGCAAGATGTAGCATTACACCACTCAGCTGGTGTGACACTATTTTTACCCATTGTCCGGGCGAGGATGGAGAGTTAGGGACCAACGGATACGAACGCGGGGAGGGAGGCTGTAGAGAGGCGCCCGGACTTCAAACCTGGAATGAGGATGCTAAGCGCAAGGGACTTATAGCAGCCAAACCGGTCCTCGCGTTGAGTGCCCGGCCAGCCTGGGAAGGGGGCGGGGAAAAAGGGAGTTGTGATCAGTGGCACCTCCCTACTCACTCACCCCGAGGAAGGGCCCGCCCGAGAAGTCGCCGGCGCTGGAACCTAGAAAGAAACGCTTACCTGAAAGTCGAAAGTAACTTCCGGACGCTGACGAGCGACTAGGACGGAAGGGCGGCGGCGGCAAGACGGGTTATGTAGGGGGGCGGGGTCCAAGGCGGGAAATATAAGGTGGGGAATACACCGGGGTGGGGGTTGGTGTGGATGAGAGAAAAGGACGTTGCGAGTGTACGGGGAGGAGAGAATAAAAGACAGTGTTTGGAAAATCCAGCAGACTTTGTGATTCTTGGGGCGGAAGAAGAGGGGACGCCACGGCTGAGAAGGGTGAACCTCGCGGAGGGGCCAGGAAAAGCCCCACACCCATGTGCAGAAATGCCCAAACTTATGGCTGTGTACTTGCTGTAATAGGACTTTTATGCACAGCAGCAGCTACTGCGTGCTGCTGCCATGCCGTTGTGGCGGGACAGGATACCCCGCCATTCCCCGTGTATGCACAGAGGTAAGCCGGAGCAGCAGGGGAGAGATTTGGATGGCACGGGAGGGAGTGGGGGGTCCCAAGCCCACTCCAGCATGCCCAGGTGGGGGCAGGGGGTCACCCCTGACAGCTCCGGGGCTCCTACAGGGACACCGTAGGGTTGGGGCTGGGTGGGCCGATAGGCCTGGCGCTGGCGGTTGTGTGCAGCTCCGGCCTGCCGCAGCCCCAGCTTACCCAGGAAGCTATGGTGATTTTCCCCAAAGCACTGCTGCCACCAACGCGGGCATTGTGGCCCATGCATAACAGACAACAGTTAGGTATTTCATCTGATTTAGAGATACTTTTATACCTACACAATAGATGACATATATACTTCCCTCAAGAACGGGGATGACTGGGTAAGTACTTAAATGACACCCAGGATGAGAGACCATGAAGTCCCATAAGACGGTGTGAAAATGAGCAACTGTGAAAGACAGCTGGTAACATGGACTTCAATGAAAATCCAACAATAAGACTTCTTTTTAAAAGCACAGGATTTATCTAAGTAGTTTGTTCACTATATAAACAATGGGCTGTGAAACAACAAACGAACAATAACAGACGGGGGGGGGCTAGGACTCCCCTCAGGCTGTATCAGAATGTGAATGAACAAAATGCTGCTGATTGCCCTCCATGGTTCTGACTGAATACATGGAAAGTAACCCACTGTTCAAAAACAGCTAGACTGTCCAACCAAAGAAATCTGCTCCCTGCTCATGATCAGCAAGCAGAATGTGAGCTGAACCTTCAGGTGTACAAACATCCCTATTCAAAACAAAACATGTATGGATAGTTTCAGACAGTAGCAATGTGGGTCTACAGTAGAACAGCTAGATATGATTCCAGTAACACTTTGGAGACCAACACGTTTTTCCGAATATGAGCTCTTGAGATTCCAAGCTCCTTTTGTCAGATATTATTATGGATAATAATTTCATGTGAAATTATTAAGAGCAAAAACTGAACAACATGTGTGGGAAATAGATGTACAGACTCGTAGAGATGCTAGCAGGAATTTCCATTTATATTTTCAAATTACCTGAATCATTTATAGTATCCTGCTAGATTCTAACCACAACCATTTGAGTTACAAGACTGGCCATTGGGTTGACCCAGAATGATGGGGAGATACTCTTGTAAATCACATTTTGGTCCTAATATACGAGAGATTGGCAAAAAAAGAAAACAGCTGCCAATACTTTTCAAAGAACTATAAACCTATTTTATTCTATCTTCTTTTATTTTCTGAACTGCATGCCTCTGCATACAGTTTAGGGTCCCCCCCCTTGTCCCCTCTTTTTTTGGACTGGTTTTCATCAGTTAAGTATTTGCCAACCCCGAGTTCAAACAAAAATCCATCTTATCATTCATCATGCGCATCAAAGCATCATTCACACTGTCTCAGTCACAGGCATCTGGCAGAAAAATATCAAGTTCCATGAGCATTGGCAGCCAAAATGCTTTGCTGTTGTTTGTGCTGGCAACAGTTTCTGCAGGGGAAAGGAGATGCTTTGAGCATAACCATGGGTTATCAAGAAGTCATCCTTTCTCATCTTGTTATTCCTAGCCACATGGCTCACACTTGACAGAGCTGAAGTGAACAGAGAGAGTGGGTAGCATTGTTTCATCAGGGTCAGAAAGAGTTACCAGAAGCAACAAGGACAAATTTTAGGGAAAATATGTTGGAGGGAGTTGAAATGGGGTGCAAAACGTAATGTTTCCCCTCTTGTGTTGTTCACACTTCTACATCAAATGTCTATATTTATAAACCTGTATTTTCAAACTACATAGATTTTTATGCCTTTCACTAAACATGGTCATGATGAAATGTATGGTTTACACTGAATAAGACTTGTATGTTGCAATGACCACAGGCTGACCAGTACAGAGCTTTCTGTTTTCATGCCAAATGCATCAAAATAGTAAGTTCAGGCCCAGGGCAATTCACATAATGTATTAAAGGTAAAGGTAAAGGTATCTCCTGTGCAAGCACTGGGTCATGTCTGACCATTGGGGTCATGCCCTCTAGCCTTTTCATGGCAGACTCAATACGGGGTGGTTTGCCAGTGCCTTCCCCAGTCATTACCGTTTACCACCCAGCAAGCTGGATACTCATTTTACTGACCTGATGGAAGGCTGAGTCAACCTTGACCCAGCTGCTGGGATTGAACTCCCAGCCTTATGGGCAGAGCTTTTAGACTGCATGTCTGCTGCCTTACAACTCTGCGCCACAAGAGGCTCTCATAATGTGTTAAAACAAGCCTTTTTAGTAGCTGATGCCAGAAAAATAGATGATGCCATATTTACAACAATATCTTCATAACCAATAAAATATGCAGTGCCAATTAAAACAGAAACAAAACATTCAGCTATAAATTCAAAGAGTATTTAAAAGAGTATTTAAAATGACATGTCAAATATTAATATACCATGGCAACATGTTACAATGCGTTACAATCTGTATGAAAACCAGTCAAAGAAGTTGCATTTACTACACTCTACAAGGAGGCACAGCTATTATTTGGTAGACATAACCATTGAAAATGTTCTGTATTTCACCATCACAGATTTAATTCAACATTGAGATAAAAAGGTCAGAGATGCCTTTTTTGTGGAATCTGAATAGGCAGGTGGACTCTTATGGAGAGAAACAGTCTTTCGGGAAGTGGGTCCCAAGTTATCAAAAAACTTTAAAGGATTTAGCACCAGCATTTTGAATTGAACCCTAGAAGCAAATTGGTACCCTGTGCAATTGTTAAAATACTGCCTGAACATGATACATTTTCTGTTTTATTAATATGAATCTGTGCTAGAGTGATTCAGTTCTAGTATTTAGTATATTTTGGCATTTCCCAGAATCCAAAAAGAAACACAGAAAATGTATAAATATCTAAAGAGTATGACCCATTACTTGGAGGGAGGGGGGGTTCCCAAGGCAGTAATATATCCATCTAGAAGCACATTACTGGCTACCATCCAGTTCTAAATTATAAGAAATAGGGAGGGAAAGTACAGTATTATTGGGTAACATGTTGCCATGGTCCATTAATATTTAAAACTAGAATGTGAGCTCTGTTACTCAGAAATAACTATTCTTATCCCAGTACAGCAATACCAATACCACTAGTAACACTTCTGGGAGTTATTTATTGACTTCTTAACACTATACACACATTGCCTTCCAACAAACACTCTGAAATGAAATGTTCCCCCATGGCTTGTTAACACAGTATGACTGCCATTCCAGAATAGGGCAGACAAAGCAAACCATACTGCCATTCCCATAACTTGGGAATTTCAAGATCTGATGACATAATAACAATGCTACACAATAATTTGAAGGGGGAGAGAAAAAAGGGGAACTGCAATTATGTAGGCAGGCAAAATAGCGGAGGTTATTTTAGATGACAAGCTTGAGTTTTAGTTATTATGTATCAGCTAAATTCTTGAAATATCAAAAGAATAGGTATTGCATGACGATGGTTTATAAACAGGGCTGTAAGTGGTTTCATTTCCTTACAAATATGTTCCTGGCTTGTCCCCACCCACCCCTATCCTCTAGCTCCCTGTTCTCTACTACTAGACACACTGTTTTTGTCAACTCCTGGAGAAAAAATAAGTAATTTAGATGATCAGTTTACCACAGTGGTCTTCAATCCTTCATCAACACCTTGTATGGGCAATGGAGCTTTTCCTAATGGATTGTGAGCCCCTGAAAAGCTGTCTTTTAAAATTTTGGAAGCACCTGCTGCACAGAAACAGTTTTATGCATTCTGCCAATTTTTTCTATATATTCTGAGAAGAGGAACAAGACAGAAGGTTAGGTCATACAATGATGGAAATGATTCTTCATGCTTTGACTTTGGTTTGTTTCTCAGTGCGCCACAGCTTCTAGTGCTTGGCTTCTGCATCCTTTCTACAAATAACTTGATACGCTGTTTCTGGTTCTGGCCTGTAAGATCATAGCTCTGGCTCCTGCTTTTCCCATCACACAACTTCTTCTCAACTACTCGGCCACAAGAAAGTTCAAGAACAGTGGCAATACAAAAGGTAGCTATCGGGCAACAAGGTTGAAATTAACTTTCAATAGTTTTTTTCCCCTTTCTCCTTTAACTTGAATGAGCAATAAGGGGGGGAACCAATATGCAGCTTAATTTTACAATGGGGACTAATATGTTTATACTCTCAACATTTCCAGATTTAATACCTGAGCTCAGCAGTTCTCAGACTTTAGCTTCCAGAAGATCTAAAGTCTTCTCCATGCTTTGACTAAGATCCACATGGAAAATGTGTCTTTTTCAAAAAAGTGGCAAGGTGTCCTATGGAGACCTTTATCCTCGTCCTGTAAACAATACAGTGAGGTACACGTCATCAACTAAACTATAAAAGCAAGCTTAAGTCTGTGTACTGCCTATACATGGCCTACAATATCAATTCCCAGAGGGCAGCCAACTCTACAGGACCACAACTCAAAACACATTCTAAATTGTTACCTATTGACGGGAAAGGACTTTCACTACAGACAAAAAGACTTACTTGTTAAGAATTTCAAACCAGAGGCCAGCTGAATAAAAGTGAAAAAGAACCAGGAAAATTTTTCAAAGCTGCTCTCAGAAACACACAAAGATCAACATTTCCCATTATTGTCTAATTTCCTATTACCTGATATGGATGCAGAATGCCACCTCTTTGTCTCTGAAGTAAAAACTAGGCATGTGCACTTTCGACCGCTCTGCCCAAAAAATGTCTTAAGCAGAGCTGCTACAAATCCATAGATTTGTTTGGTCAAATCAAAGCAATCTGAATCATCCGAATCATGATTTAGACCAGGGGTAGTCAAACTGCAGCCCTCCAGATGTCCATGGACTACAATTCCCAGAAGCCCCTGCCAGCAAATGCTGGCAGGGGCTTCTGGGAATTGTAGTCCATGGACATCTGGAGGGCCGCAGTTTGACTACCCCTGATTTAGACATCTCCTAAGCAATTAGGCCATTAAAGTCAATGGCACCATTAAAGTAAATGGGAATTCCCCATTTCTGCCTTCTCCAAAGTTGGAGAGGGGGGGTTAAGTTAGAGATTCCAAACATTCAGTATAGCTTGAAGATCATCTTCTCTAAACACCCCCCAAGTTTCAAGAAGATTGCACCAGGGGGTCCAATTCTAGGGAAACCCAAAGTACAGACCCTTATCAGGCTCAATTGTATCCTATGGTAGAAATTTAGACTCTCTAGTCTAGTCTTGCTCCACTGGATACAATGAAGGCTGGATGGGGCAATCACTTTGGGTGCCCCTAAAATTGGACCACCTAGTCCAATCTTCTTGCAACTTGGGGAGTCTTTAGACAAGAGGGTCTTCAAGCTGCACTGAAAGTTTGGAGCCTCTAACAAACCTCCGCCTAGGCCACTGAGAAGACAGAAATGGGAACTTTAATAAAGCAGGGAGGGGAGGGGTAATCTCTAGCATGTAGATGCAACCCTCCAAGTTAGTTTCAGTCGCTCTTACCCTCAATACCATGCTGACTCTCAATAAGACTATTTAGATAATTTCCATGCCACCTCTCCATACAGCTTGCTCAAGGCAGTTTACCTAGGAAAACCATTAATAAACAGTTAAAAACCTAACATTAAAACAAGTTCAAAACACTTCTCAGGCAAGAAGCAGACTGTTTTAAAGAATTTAAAAGATCAGTCCATAATTAAATGCCTGGGTAAACATAACTGTTTTAGCTGGGATCACAATAGTAGAGCAGGCACCAGGAGAGACTCAAAAAAGGGGGCATTCAAAAAGCTCACATCTCTGATCACTGCCCACGTCTGCTCTGAAGGTAGGGGCACAGAAAGCAGCACTTGTGAGAAAGGTCTTAATTGACAGGCTGAACAAGCCCCAACCCACTTATAGCAATAAAATCAAGAACCAGCAATTTGAATTGTGTGTGGAAATTATATATCTAACCCTTCGGTTCTGTTTCTCAAGCTTCTATGAAATTCAACAGAATACAATCATAACAAAACCTTTGGATTAAATATGGAATGAATTATAATATCTGGGTAAGAAAGAGTGCACTCAAGAACAATTGGGAAGTATTCTTTGAATGTTTAAGTAGACAAAATTCCAGTAATTTGCTATTATGTTTTCTTTGCTCCCCTGAAAATCCTTGTTTTCACTCAAAAATTATCATGGTTGCATTTATCTTGTGTGTCTGGTGCTTCAAATGTTCCAATGAGCACTGAAATAGGAAGCAAAAGTAATCCATTTTCAAACTTCTTTATCAATCAAAATGGAAACAAAAATGACAACACTGTGCACATCATCCCATGGCCAACTGTGTCTATTGTTCCTGTAAAAGACACACATAGGGAAAACAAAAAGCTCCAAAACCCTACAAAAGCTTGAAAAGTAATTCATGAGTGCTTTGTATCAGAGTTTATCAAAATGTCTAGGTACATTGTGATAGCTTTCCTGGAGAGTTGACAGGATTTCTCCCTCCCACCTCGCTGATCCTGAGTTACCAAAGGGAAATTTAAAAGAATAAAAAATATTCAGGGGAATCAGATCTAGGCCTGATTGTAAATCACTCAAACATGGATTGGTAACCGAGGCACATTATTTAAGTGAACACGAACAAAATTTATTCAGAAATCATTAAGTAAATATGAACCAGGAGCTTAGAGTGTTAGGCCTCAGAAATTCACTTTCTCAGGCATGTTTAGAAAATACAACTAATTTACACCAGATCCAACAAAACTGTGCTGGCCAACTGTAAAACTTTCATACAATCAGTTCTTCAAACAAGGAACCTGAACTAATAGGATTGCTTGATGATTTCTACGAAAATAATGGACATACCTTGTAAAAATGTATTGATTCCCCCAATATATGGAAAGTTTACTGATGACATTCCACATTGTATCTTAATTTTTCCCTTTATTAATCAATTACAAATCACAACCAACCATTTCAACAGAGATATATACAACATTTACAAAATAAACTGTTACAAATAAAAAAATGCAGTCTTTAAAGTATGGCAGTTTTGAAAGTTTGGCAGCCTACTTATGGGAGTATTTTGGGCTGGTGCAGATAAATAATCTTCTGAACGTTAGAAGGCGACCTCAAGTCTAGAAATGATGAAGATGAGAATGAGCAGACTCTGCAAAGCAGAGTGTACAAGGAGATGCTCATGGTGGCTATAACTATAATTGAGACTGGATTACGACTACCAGAGAGTGTGTACAATCATCTTTGTTTAGCACAGCTGTCTTGCTTCATTCACCAAGAAATATGCAATAAAGGCATCTGCCCCTGACTGGGGGAAAAAAGCAAATATATATTTTTACAATATCAGGACTTCTTACTAGAGCAGAACATGATAAATTAATTGAGAGTGATAAGCTGACTAAAAGTAAGCAAGTATATCACCCAGGATTCAGCCAGACAAGCAGACTATAAATATACTTAGCATTGATCCAGATTTTCAACAACGTGCCAGATCTTTAATCCAGAGATTGCATAGGCTAGAACATAATAAATTAGTTTAGCTTAGTTTTATATAACATTACATTCTGCAATTTTTATTTTTAATATTTTATATTACTTTTTCTAAATTAAATTGCATAAAGCTTCTGTTGTCTCTTGTCTAAACACAGACGAGCCCTAGACTCAAGACCGATCTCACAGGAAAAGTCCTCCAATTCTTTAATCATCTTGGCTGCTCTCTGTATTTTTTCCAGCTCTGCAGGGTCATTTTAAGATACAACGACCAAGCAAGACTATGCCACAGATATATACAGGGGTATTACAATATTAGTAGTTCTAAATACCTTCCCTGATGATCCCTAACATGGAATTCCCTATCACTACCCACAGAGTGATGTTCCTCTTTAGTCATCCGTTTCTCTCAGACACATCTTTTCTCTCAGCAGTCTTCTAAGTATCCCTGGAGTCTTGTGTTGTTTTTCTCATGCCCCCCCCCCTGTTTCTTTTCTATGGTGGGTCAAACTGCTATCAAGTAATAGAACAAGGGCATAATAGAAGAGGGGGAGGAACCTGGAAATCCTGCACCCTTTACTAGGAGCCACCTACATGCCCTACACTCAGATCGTAAGGATTTTCAACAATTCATTTTGGTCCTATTCCCTTGGTGACTCAACCTCCATGGCAAGATCAGCCCATCAGCAACAGCTGCAATTCAAGGAATTATTTCCCTTTTGGCCAATGCCACCACCGCATCTACCTCCGGACTCATTCTAAAGGTCCACTCCTCCTCCATCCCCAGCCATCAGGCTTCTCAAGCTCCAAAGCCCAGCTGCTCTGCCGAGGGCCTGCTCCACTAAGTTTTCCCAAGGGGAGTAGGGCAGGCTGAAGTGACCCCCATACAGCTCCCCATCTTGGGTGGTGGAGGGGTTCTGTGGGGAAATGGAGGGGTTCCCCCAAAGGGTGGGGGAAATCTGCTGCTTTTTGGGGAAATGGCTAAAGTTCATCAGACCAAAAATGAAAATACAATATCTAGCCTTTTTCATACTCTTCAGATTTGCAGAATAATTAAATGCCAAGTAATTCATTGCTGTAGTGCAGTCCAACCAAGTATGCTCAACACAGCATTTGGTCAACGAGATCTGGGCGACACCCCCACATGTTTATACCTGGCTGTGATCAGCTTGCTTTGCTAAGCATACTTTCTCCCCGAGTAAGAAAGGGAAGATGCACTAAGTGCTGGGTTTTCTTTGGCTAAGTTCCTCGCTTGTTTCTGCAGCAGCAAGCCGATTGACAGGGAACTACAAGGACAACAATGGTTTCTGCTAAGCAGGCTGGGTGAGAAAAAATGTATGTCATATGGCATACATGCTGCTGCTTTCCCATGAAACTGAAACCTGGTGATATATGTGGGAGGATTTCCAGGTTGTTTTGAACTGGGAAAGCAGACATGGAGGCTGACAGCCAAGGCAAGGAAGAACTCTAAAGCAGCTGAAATCCAGCCAATGCCCAGCCTTTGCAGTAACCTCTAGAGCAGGGGTAGTCAACCTGTGGTCCTCCAGATGTTCATGGACTACAATTTCCATGAGAATTGTAGCCCATGAACATCTGGAGGACCACAGGTTGACAACCCCTGCTCTAGAGGGCACTAGGAGCTTCAGGAGCACTTCACCTCTCCCAGTTCATTTTCCAGACATCCAGCAGTTGCTGCTGTCAGCCAGGGTAATCATAGCAGAATGCATGCTGCCTGCAAAATGGCAACCCTAAAAATACCACACAAACACGTAGAGATTTTTCCCAAAAAACACTCTGCGGAAAAACTGGACTGTATGGCACAAAACCAGGAGCTTGGCAACTTGATCTTTTATTCATGGACTACCCGTTCTCTCAAAATTTAACTAACTCTTAACTTCATATCCCTGATCCCTAACCTCTGACCTTCAAAACCTAAACTGTCATTACCAACATCCCCGTAATATGTTTGTTCTGTCAGGCCTACAGTTGAGATCCTGAAATAATTCTCCCCCTTTTCTCCCCCTCCCACATTAATGGATGCAGCTTTTGGAGAATTATTTTTTGATATTTTAACATGTTAAAATTTAAGATGTTTTTAAATTTGATTCTGTAAATTCAATGCTTTTAATAATGTGATCTGCCCTGAGTCTTCACGGAAAGATGAACTATAAATATAATAATAAATCAATTGATAGACCTTAGCTCGGTGGTCCCCAACCACTGGGCTACGGCCCGGTACCGGGCCAAGAAGGCCCTGGCACTGGGCCACAGCTCCCTGCCTCCACAGGGCCTCCACAGTGCCGCGCATGCGTATCATGCATGGCCGGGCGATCGCCCTCCCCGCCACCGCTGGTCTGCAGCCTAGAAAAGGTTGCGGACCACTGCCTTAGCTTATCTAGAATACTAACCCTATTGGCCAGCTCATAGCACTACTATACATCTCTGTCACAATCACATTTCATAAAGTTGTACCAGCATAATGTGACTGTACTAAAAGGCAAGACTCTTGGCTTATCACCATTTAAAGTTATATACAGTAATTGTATAAAAAGAACACACATTCAACGAAGCATTATGATACAATAAAATACATTCAATGAAGCAGCATATTACATTTGATCTTATGGGTCTAAGTTGTGTGTTTCCCTCACTAATGCAGCTTATACTACCGAGGCCATCATCTTATACAAGGAATTAATTAATACATTCTTGGGTCAACTTACTCTCCAATCTGATACTCAGTCTCATCCTCAATTTAAAACAGTGCCTAGATGGATCAATAAAGAATGTCAGAGTACAAAATCTCATCTCTATGCAATCTACCGACAGTATCGCAGTTTGAAGGCATCTTCCCTCCCAGATGAATACTTTCAATTAAAGAAACAACTAAAGACCTTAATTCGAACCAAGAGGAGTGAGTTTATTTAAAAAAAAAAAAAAGGGATAATCTAATCCAGGCTATTCGTGCAACTAATTCGCAGAAATTCTGGGCTCTAATTTCCGATGCTTTTAAAAACAAAAGCAGTTTAAATGGAGTAATCCCTTCCCTTACATGGCATGATTATTTTTTGATTCTTTTTTACCAAGATTGGGTAATTGATAGTGATTCTTTAAATTACAATCTGGTAGAGATGCCCCAATGGCCCCCAGTACCACCTGATGAAATAAAGACTCTGATTAGCCAGTTAAATCAGGCAAAGCTTCTGGCCCAGATCTAATTCCACCTGAATTACTTAAATTCAACCCTGAGTGGCGGGCCAAGACTTTGGCCACCCTCTTTACTTGGGTGGATTCTACAGGCCAAATGCCACCCTCCTGGCTAAATGCAACTATTGTCCCAATCTACAAGAAAGGAGGTCCTAAATCACCAGCAAACTATAGACCAATAAGTTTACTGTCTGTAGTGGGTAAACTGTACACCAGACATCTTTTGAACCAACTTACAGCATGGATGACAGAGTGTGCAATTCTAGGTCCCGAACAGGTAGGGTTTTGTGAAGGGAAATCTACTTTGGACCATTGTGCTGTCCTTACCCATTTAGTTACCAAATATAGAGGAAGATATGGTAAAAAATTGTATGCAGCTTTTCTGGATTTGAAGGGAGCATTCGACTCTATCCCTAGAGATTTACTATGGGGTAAACTGGCTCTGAAGAAGATTGATGATAGACTCCTATACTTATTAAGGAAGTTACATTCCCAAACCAGTTATCGGGTGAGATATACCCGGTTTGGAAATCTGACACCTAAAATTACAACTAATAAAGGTGTAAAGCAGGGCTGTGTTTTGGCTCCTATTCTCTTCAACCTTTTTCTGAATGATCTTTTTCCTACTTTATCCGGCATTGATGGGCATTGCCCAAAGCTTGGGCAATTACATCTCCCGGCTCTTTTATATGCAGATGATGCTGTGTTACTTTCTTGCTCATGCACTGGTTTGAAACGTTTGCTCTATGGATGCTTAGAGTATTGTAAAGTAAACAAGCTGGTATTAAATTATGAAAAATCTAAGACATTAGTTTTTTCCAAGGCTTGGAAACCCCAAACTTGGAATATAGCGGGTAACGTGCTGGAGCAAGTTAAACATTTTAAGTACCTTGGACTTCATTTCCAATATAACTTATCCTGGGCTACACATAGGAGATATTAAATACTGCAAAAAATAGTGCTCAGTTCTATTCTTCTACACCAGGGGTCATCAAACTGTGGCCCTCCAGATGTCCATGGACTACAGTTCCCATGAGCCCCTGCCAGCGTTCTACACAAAAGGAGATCAATATGTGCCTGCAGCACTAAGGGTTTTTAATGCTAAATCTTGCCCCCAGCTGCTATATGGAATTCCAATATGGATCAATACACTCAATCATGATCTTGAAGTTGTATAATCTAATTTTCTACGAAAGATTAGGTGTTCCAAACTGTGTATCATATGCAGCGTTATGCCTGGAACTTAATCAAATACGCTTGGCTACTAAAGCCTGGTTGATAACTATTAAATTTTGGCTTCGCTTGCTTTTTAGCTTGGAAACAAGAGCCTTACATATTTAATGCTCACAGAAAATCGATCCAATTGGATAGAAATGGTTGAACATAAAATCAGAACGATCGAAATACCTTTGGACACCTTATTTTTAGATTCATTCAGATCTGCCTATAGGAAAATTAAGTGTAGAATTCTGGATATTGAACTACAAGAAATAACTAGTGTAGCTGATAAAACATGCTCCCCACTTAGCATAGGAATTCAACCTAGACTGGAGTCTACAGCTCTGTATTTTTATCAATTAGTTAATTCACAATGGAGAAGGGTTTTTATGTTAGTGAGGTTAAATGTTTTACCCTCTGCCTTGCTAACTGGGAGATTTAATAACATTCCCTATGAAAATAGAATTTGTCCATGTGAATGGAATTGTATCGAGTCTGTCTTGCATGTTCTATTGTACTGTCCATTTCATGAAGGGATTTGAGTTAAATTTTTATCCTCTTTTTTAACTAGGTGTGCCAGGTCTTCTGACCAGGTTAAAGTACTGTTTTTATTGGACAGTCAGAACTCTGTGCTGATTGAGGGGGTGGCAAAGTTTTTGTCAGCTGCTATTAGGACACGTCTAGCTAAACTTGAAAGCTGATAACTGTTTACTCCCATAAATTATATGTTATTATAATGAATCTATTAATTTTATTATCGTTCTCTGACTTTTACATGTCTGTTATGGTATTATTAATTCTCTTATCCCTTTTATCACGCTAATAAAGAAAGACTGTTTGTTTGTATGATCTTATGCTTTTATTATTCCAGTTTCATCTTGGATATTTGTTTTTAACTATGCTAACTGCTTTGAGTGTTTTGACAATGAAAAACCAAAACTAGAAATCACTTTAAAAGTGAAAAATAGTGATATCAGCAAGACGAAATAAGGCAGTAGAATGCCTACACGTTGTTCCCAAGGCCACCATCAATACTGTAGTCTGCCAAATTCTTTACAACTCCTCTCATCCCCCCCTTTTTTTGCAGTCACACATATGCAACACAAACAGAATGACCACTGACCCCATGGCCTACTGGATAATTTGTCCAATATAATCTTCACCTAAGCGGATGGAGATATGAGCAGCCTTGAACAGACCTGAGTATAAAAACATTGCAGTTGTCTATTTGAACAAATTACAGTCTCCAGATTTTCTTTCTGTATCACCAAATATTAGTATTTTCAAACTAACGTTCACAGCAAAATCAGTGTGGATTAGATCGATATTAAATTGCTGTAGAAAACATGTTTAATGTATCACTTTAATGTTCTGTGAAGATATTGCATGTCAAAAATGTTGACCTTCCAAACTATATTTCACTATGTTTTAATGATTCAGCAAGTATACTAAAAAGATTTATTTTCTTTCCTGTTCCATAGATTTTCAAATAAGCATTGCAATATATCACCTGAATATACTTCGAAGCTTTAAATGTGCATAGGGAAAGAAAGAAAAACAGGGACCAAACTATTCTTTTACAAAGGAGAGGAAAGCTTTGAAAAATATTTATTGTCAACTCTTCCACAAGGACATAGCCAGAGATGGTAACATGCACCCATTTAACACTTATTATACAGAAAGCAGATTTTCAGTGTGATGAGCTTTCAGAGAGAAAGCTACAGAAAAGATTATGCAAACAAGTGTTCAAACAGGTAGTCCAGTTTGTTATGAATTGACTCAGGCTAAATTTGCAGCAAATGTATCTCATTTCTAGGAAGCCAAAGGGATTAATTTGAAAGGTGATCAGGCTCAAGGAGTTTATGCCACTAATACAGAACATAGCTGGATCAACTTTGCTTAGACAACCTTCATCAGTTGTAATAATGGCACAGACTATTTTTCACACTAATTTGCAGAAGGATATATTTAAAGTAGAAATAAAAAACAGAACAAAGTCAAGGAATAAAAAATAATTCGAGGACATAAATCAAATCCCATATAAACTCAGTCTTCATCTCACAATGTCCTCGAACCAGTCTTTCCAATCTTTTATAAAAACTAGGATAGACTATAATTTCTAAGTGTATTCTGAAAAAGAGAATAGGAACAATTCCACCAATACTTTTCCAGTGTACTATAAATATAAATAAGAATTAATGAGTAATCAGTACACACTCAGAATTATACATTTAAATTTATTACAATTATGTTTTAACACTTGACATTATTTTAACATTATTTTGTGTTTACTTTATGTTCAGGGACCAATTTCTGCTACGTTACTAGATAATTACAGTGCCAATTTGCTTTTGTAGACTGAATTATAATGTTGCCCAGTGGTTTAAGTGACTAATGTAAATTACCTATGATGTCTACACAAAGGAAAGGAAACTATAAGCTGCCATCTCTTGCCATTATAGCCAATTAGCAAAAAGGCCATACAATAAAGATGTAGGAAGAAAATGAATGGTCATTATGTAGTGTGAGTTATTAGGAACTATTAAGATGACAAATACTATCTTAGCTCTAATCAGCACTGCTAAAATTCATTTATAGTCTTAACATGATCGTTGATTTGTTGCCCTCAATGAAATAAGTTTCATTATTATTTAAATCGTAATGTATTGCCACCTCAATCAACTTCTTAAAGATAAGATTGGACCTATCATGGAAAATGCATAACATTTGGAACATAAATTTGCATAGTTTCCTTGGTTTTGCTAGATGACAAGTTCTAAACTATTAATCTATATTAGAGTTATTTGGGACTTACCTGAGTACCTTGGATTTCCCCCCTCTTTGTTAGGAGGCAGCAGTTATCGACCTTGCATGAAGACTTGAAATGTTTTTTCCATATTTACAAAATTATAAACAAACCAGAAATGTCCACTGGAGACATATTTCTATGATTTCTCACAGCTATGGCAGAATAAACCAGTTACAAGACCACTAAGACTTACACGTATGAACTTGCTGTGTTCTTTAATGCAACTATTTCCTACAATCTTAAAAATGTGGGGTTTGAGAAGCATTGAGGTTCCCATGGGGTAGTTTACAAGAAAATGGATTTATATGGAGAAACTGTTTGCTGCAAAGGAATCACATTATTTATCAGTACATATAAGTATCAGGTGGCTAATATGCAAAAAGATTATATGCAGATATACCAACAATTATTTTATTTATTTAGATTTCTATACCGCCCATTTCTTTGCAGCTCTGGGCGGTTTACACTGAACATTATATAACTTACATGGAACATGCAACATGAAAATACATGATTTCACAGAGTTCTACCTTTACAAGGATTCTGGTGTTTGTTTGAAATGGCAAATGCTCCATTAATTTGACCAAAAAGAAAAAAAAATCATTGAATAAACTGTGGATATAATGATGTAACTGAGATCCAAGAACAGCATAAGTGTGATGAATTCTTGCATGTTCATTACATATCGTATTGGAGCCAACACAGTGTTTCAGTAACTGCAGAGACTTCTGCCTGCAGGTACAATTTCTGTGGGTCCCCAATTTCACAGCAGCTTAAAATGCCCCTAAAATCCTGTGACTTTGGAGAGGATACCTTCATGGGTGGGACTAGGTGGCATTTCGAGTTGCTGCATGAACAGTGACCTGCCAAAATGACACTACTCAGATGAAAAGTCATTGCATCCAAGAAATGTTGCACCAGTTCAAACCCAATCTGTACAAATATACTTCCCATTCGGAAGTCAATGGAAGTTAAAATCAGAAATTATTCCATGAAGGCTTCATTTATAATCTGCCTTTCTCACGAGGCAGATTACAAAATGTAAATTAATACAATAGGGACAGTGCAAAAACACAATAAACAGTATGATACAATGCAATAAACTCTCCCAAGGCACTAAAAGAGTTATAAAATCCTTGGCCTGTCGTGTAAAGGTATCCTCAGTATGAAAGCTCAAGGCCCTTAAAATTATCATTCTAGCTCCTTCACAGCACCATGCTCAAGAACGCGTTTGCCAACTCAGACAGGATAACCACGAAAAAATTAGGTGGCCAGGAAACAAGCAATATGCCTAATTTTAATCAAATATCCTGATCAGCACCAATAATAATTCCCACACATCCCACATACAACATGCTAGTATCTACATATATGACATACAACAGGCCAGGGCTACATTAGAGAAGTGCTGATGTTAGCATTGTCCAACTGGGTAGCACTGATGTTAGCATTGTCTTCTATATCAGTACTACCCCTGATTTCCAGGTAAGTAACTGGTGTCACTCTCACTCCCTAGCAGAGGTAGACCTTCTTCAACTCATTCTATGTACAGGCTGGGCCCTAGCTGTATGCCCCAGGCATACAGCTTGATTTGCCTCAAGAGACTCAAGTCTCTGATGCTGGATTACAGTTAAAAACACGGAGAGACACCAAGTAGGAGTGACTTGCACCTCAGCATCATACAACACAGCATACCAGCAGAAGGAATCTTTTAGCTATCTGAATCGTGCAGGACTTTGTAGGTTATAGTCTATAACTTGAATTGAAATTGGAAAGTAATTTATTACCAATGGAATGACTGATGAACTGGTGTCATGCTCATCCTCCACCTAGCTCCAAATAGTAATCAAACTACAACATTTTGTACCACCTAGAGTTTCCAGCTTGTATCCAAGGGCAGACACCAGCTGCATCTTAGTCCCACAGCCCAGTTTGAAACCAAATTTACTCATCTACTCTATAATGCCTTCAGTTACGAAGGCCTGGAGCTGTTCTGCAACCAGTCTTTCAATCACACTGCCAAAAAAGGGGCAAATAAGAAATTGGATAGCAACTGATCAGAACATTCTCCTCTAATGATGATTTTTTAAATAGTAGATAGATAACTACCTCTTTTAATAACTGGGAAGTGTTGCCCTGAGTCAGTTGATCTGGGATGAACATCAGAGGCTCAAAACTGACAAAGATCATGAGTGTAAGCATGGCCTTCATGAATCTCCATATCTGATAAACATCCATCCTGTTAACTGAGTTGACATGATCCTTAAATGGACCAGAAAGTGCACAGTACTTCTACAGTAGCCATAGTATAACTGGCATTCAAGTTGTAATGTATTCGAGAGATTTTATAACCAAAAAACTTAGCTAAGGTCAAACAGCTCAGAAAAGTCTGTTTCATCTGTCTTTAATGGACAGAAACTTAGCAAAGTTTTTTAGGTCCTAAAAACGTTAAAGTTCAGACCAAAGAATTATCTTACTGTAAACCAGTGGTCCCCAAACTTTTTATCACCAGGGACCACTCAACGCCCTTTACTGAGGCCCAGTGGGGGGGGTAGTTTGCTCCTCTACTCTCAACCACTGCCCTAATGCTCTCTGATCGCTATGGTAATGTTTAAACATCCCTTCAAAAAAAGATACAGACACACCACAACAATGAACATAAGGAACATTTTATTTTCATGGAAATTTTAACTCATGACAATGACAAATCAATGGGAACCCTGAGCTTGTTTCTCTGCAACGAGATAGTCCCATCTGGGAGTGATGGGAGACAATGACACCCGAAGTGTGTTGTAAAGGGCCGGGGGGGGGAGAGAAAGCATCCTTCCGGGCCCACCTCCAATTAGTCGAAGGACCACATATGGTCCGTGGCCCACAGGTTGGGGATCGCTACTGTAAACAACTAAGCCCAGCCATTAACTAAGTGATGCAATGGTAACAGAAAAATAAGATTTATTTTAATGTTGTCACCCCAGACTCAAAGAACTTTCAAAGAGCTCTACAGCATGCCCAATCATATTCCAAGTTTTAGGTTAAATGGACTAAGATGAGTATTTATTTGTTTATTTAGATTTTTATACCACTCTTCCCTACGGCTCTGTATCTAGCAATATCCAAAAAACTTTCTACCTTTGCCCCACACACCAAAAAGCAAGTGCTTATTAGAGATACAGCCAAAGATGGAAAACCAACAAGGTCCTTTTCTTTTCTACTAGATGCATACTGGAGTACTCATTACAGGAAACAGTCTTCAATTAAAGTGTCCTCTGGATATATTTGAAGCTTAGTCCATACAAGCTGCCTAATTGAACCAAGATTGTTTAATTCAGGTTTAGAAAGGCATCATAGCTTTAGAAAAGCATTATTCTTGTCAGTAATCATTTAGTTTAGATTATCTTCAGGGCAAACATCAGTCATGGATGATTCTGTATAATGTATTTATTTGATGGTCCTGACAAAGACTATTCTCAAAATGCTGATAGAGGAATGCCACAAGCTTAATTCAAATACTTCTGTTCATTTGAAACAGATGCAATGCTGCTAAAATGTTATGCTGCTGTATCTTGATCATCAACAGGATAATAATGTCTAGTGATCTTTCCCTGGGCTATTTAGAACATTTATCAACCTTTGTCATCCATGCCACAAAGGTTTTCCATTGAACTCTATAGCACACTCAGTCATAAGATTCAGAACCACAATCACACAACTGTATTCACCAGAGATAATAAGGGATTTACGCCTCACTCCTATGCAACACTTTGAGTAACCGTCCTGCCATCTTACATCTCAGACCTGCTAAAGTCCCAAGTTGGAGACCAGTTTCCCCAACAGAGACTGGATCACTCACAGATTAAGCAAAAAGAGGCAAGGCGATCTGGGACCCATATATCTGAGGGACCGCCTATTGCTCCATGTCCCCCCACAAGGCCATGTACTCTGTGGGCAGTAACTTTATGGTGATTCTGGGCCCCAGGGAAGTTTGGTTGGCCTCAACCAGGGCCTGGGCTTTTTCGGTCCTAGCCCCAACCCGGTGGAACAAGCTCCCGGAGGAGCTGAGGGCCCTGCAGCAGCTTTCAGCATTTTGCAGGACCTGTCCGCCAGGTCTATGGTTGAGGCCTGCTCAAGAATATGTGATACCTCCCCATGGACAAAAGAATGAAGTGCGAGACTGGATGCCCACACTAGCCAGACATCACTGGAGTCAGCGGTCAGGGCACCCCCTGTTTTTTTAAGTTAGCACAATGAGATTGATTTTTTGCCACCATATGCATTTTAATGGGTGTTTTAATGGGTTAATACTGTATTTTATTGAGGTTTTTAGTGTGACCCGCCAGTTTACTGAGAGTGGCAGGATATAAATTGCAGCATAAATTGCAACAACATATAAATAAGATACGAGGAATAGATGAACTTCCCCCAGAACTCATAAAGGAGAACAAGAATTAGTGAGTCCCATTTCTGGCCACCGTCTTCACACTCCTGGATAAGACTGGTCCCTTTCCAAAAGAATGGGGAACAGAGATTGTGTTCCCTTTCTTAAAAAAAAAAAGGTAAAAGAGATGATCTGGCTTGCTACCATCAGTTTATTAAGTACTGTCAGCAAGTACTGTCAGTAAATTCAGGTCATGGATTGACCAGAACATTAATAATAGTAATAATAGTAATTGTAACAACAACAACAACCTTTATTGGCATAAAGAAGAACATTATTATGGAGGAAGAGGCTAGATTTACGGAAGGCAAATCTTCATTTGACCACTATTTAACCTCATAATATATTATTGAGAAATACAGTTCTAACAGTAGTCTATTGCTGTATGCCACATTTGTTGACCTCAGGGCAGCTTTTGATTCCATCTCTCACTTGCTTCTTTCTGCAAAGCTTGAAGTATCCACAGTAGACAGAAGGTTTTATTTACTCATCAGAGCCGTGCATGACATTATCCTTAGAGTTAGATGTAGTCGAAAAGGACATTGAACAAAACATATATACTCCACTAGGAGAGTGAGACAAGGATGCATACTAGCCCCATTGTTATTTATGTTCTATATAAATAGTATTATTAACTTTTGAGAGGGTCAGACCTCCATCTGCCTAAACCAGCTCAATGGTACATACTGCAGATGATGCAGTATTACTTTTCAGAACTCCTCTTGGGATACGGAGAGCTCTAGGCAATTTAGCTGTATTTTATGAATAAGAGGAACTGACTATTAACTACCACAAGACGTAAGTCTTCTTTGGCACTTTCAAAAAATCTACAAAGTGTTACATTAAAAAATCGCAGCATAGAGCAGGTTAAAAACTTTAAATATTTAGGGATGATTTTGCAGACCAATGGCTCAAAAATAAGCATATAGTAACTACCATGCAGATCTTGGAACCAGACCTGCTTATAATATTCTTAAGTTCCTTCAGAATAGAGGTAGTCATTGTGTTCCAGCAACACTTAACATTTTTCCAGCCAAGATTCTAGCCCAACAACTTTATGGTGTGTTCCTCAGTTCTTCTGTCACTTATTTTCCCCCACTTGAATGGGTACACCCACATTTTCTTAGAGTGGTTTAGTAAACTCCCAAATTTATGACAAATTCTTTGGTCTGGTTTGAGATAGGAATGATGAAAGTTGAGGCGAAGGTCACACTTTCCTCCCTGTATCTCTGTAATGAGTTGATCTTTAACCTTAACTTTAGAGCAGTGGTCTCCAACCTTTTTATCACCGGGGACCGGTCAACACTTGACAATTTTACTGAGGCCCGGGGGAGGGGTAGTCTTTTGCTGAGGGATTTCGCCGCTGCTGCCTGAGCCCCTGCTCTGCTTGCTTTCCCGCCAGCACCCATGGCTTCCCGCCGCCCACTGGGGGCACCGCCAGCAGCAGCTGTGCAGTGCCATGCCACGGGGGAGCCCGAGAAATGGCGTCCGCCGGAGAGCGCCAAAGGTGGGCTGGCGGCATAGTGGCAGGGCAGCAGCCAGGGAGGAGGACAAGGAGGAGCCACGGCCTGGTACTGACTGATTTGCAGACCAGTACCGGTCCCCGGACCAGGGGTTGGGGACCACTGCTTTAGAGCAGGGGTCCCCAACCCCCGGTCAGCTGCCTGGTACCAGGCCGCAAAGGCCATCATACCGGGCCGCCAACGACCGTGCCTGCCTCCTCCCCTGCAGCAAGAAGCTACGCAAACGTGCACACGCGGAACTGCCGCACATGCGTGTTTGCGCCCCCTGCTGGCCAAAACGAGTATGTGCGGCAACTCTGCGCATGCGTGTTAGCACCACCTGGTGGTCAAAACGTGCATGAGCAGCAATTGGGCATGCACGTTTATGAGCAACTGCGGCAGCCGGGCCACTGGCTCTCCCCCACCCCCGGAGGCGGTCCCCGACCAGAAGAAGGTTGGGGACCGCTACTTTAGAGGACAGCTTTCAATCTCATTGGTTGCTCACTGTAAAATGTAAGATCAAACATCTTGGTTTCTCTCCACATGCTTTGCTTTCTTTAGGCATGGATTCTTCCAAAAATGATCAAACAAATTATTTATTTATTTGTGATTATTGAACACCACTCCCAGACCCTGCCAGCTTATGGCAGTTTACAATAGAATTTAAAATGCATATAAAATACATACAAAACCATAAACCCATACTGGTGGGCAAAAACTACTGTACGAACCTCCGCATCCCCACTCGTCCACACCCTATAATAGCAGCCATCGCCATGCTCACACCTAGGGGGGAGGATCTCCTGGTGATGTCCGGCCAATGGGGGCCTATACTGGGAGGGACCCGCTCTTCCTAGCCTGGCCTCAACCAAATCCCTGGCAGAAGAGTTCCATCCTGCAGGCTCTGCGGAACTGTGATAACTCCATCAGGGCCCTTAGCACTTTCCAGAAGCTCATTCCACCAGGTCAGGGCCAGGACCGAAAAGGCCCTATCCCCAGTGAAGGTCAGGCATGCCTCCCAGGGGCCAGGGACAACCAACCGATTCAAACCCACAGAGTGAAAAGCCCTGCGAGTGGCATAAGGAGACAAGCAGGGCCCAGACTGTGGATGGCCTTAAAGGTAATATCCAAAACCTAAAACCTGATCCGGAAGCTAACCAGCAACCTGTGCAGCTGCTTCATCACAGGCTGTTTGTGGGTCCTCCAAGATGACCTCATAAGGACCCTGGCAGATGCATTTTGAACCAATTGCAATTTCTAGGTCAGATATAAGGGTAAGCCCATGTAGAGCAAGTTACAGAAGTCTAATCTGGAAGTTACCGCTGCATGAATCACTGTGGCCAAATATTCTGCAGATAGTAGGGTGCTAGTAGCTTCAACTGGTTCCTTAAGGTAGTGATCCCCAACCTGTGGGCCCCAGACCACATGTGGAGGTAGGCCAGGAAGGACGCCTTCTCCCCCCCCCCAGCCCTTTATTTCATCCCCCCGGCCCTTTACAACACACTTCGGGTGTCATTGTCTCCCATCACTCCCAGATGGGACTATCTCGTTGCAGAGAAACAAGCTCAGGGTTCCCATTGATTTGTCATTGTCATGAGTTAAAATTTCCATGAAAATAAAATGTTCCTTATGTTCATTGTTGTGGTGTGTCTGTATATTATTTTGAAGTAATGTTTAAACATTACCATAGAAATGAGAGAGCGTTAGGGCAGTGGTTGAGAGTAGAGGAGTAAACTACCCCCCCCACTGGGCCTCAGTAAAACTGTCAAGCGTTGAGTGGTCCCCGGTGATAAAAAGGTTGGGGACCATTGCCTCAAGGGGCAGACCACAAGCAGAGAGGGAAGTAAATTTTCTTCTTTTGGTTGATGGTAAATATGAATATAGCCATCAACAAACCACAGCCTACTACAGTCACAATATTGCATTTCCATAACAGACAGGCAAAATCTAGAGAACACAACTATGAACAAGGCAATTGTAGCACCACCAACTTATCACTTGTACAAATTAAGTAATGTCTCTAACTAATGGATGGCAATTACTAAAAATTTAATGAAGGGATTTATTTTTCAACTGATTAATTTCCCGTCAAAGTCTAAGACTAGCAGTTTCCTTTAAAAAGCTTATCATATAATTTCATTCAAAGTTAATTATTAAAATATGAAAACTGCTTAGCTCTTCATTATCAACAACTGATTATTGCAGAATAAAAATAGCTCTGCTATTAAAGTCATGTCCATATGCATACTTATTGAAAAGCAATTCCATCAACTCACAAAACATACTTTCACATAATGACTTGAGGATCAGAAATGTGTTTTCACATAAGCCATAATAATACTGCATAGTACATAAGAAACATGGCTTCTTACTTGGTTGAACACACAAAAGCAAACATTAAGTAACTACGCTGAATATTTAAAATAATCTGCTTAATATATTCCAACAGTTAACTTATTATACCACCACAAGATATATAGATATCTGAGAACACTTTTGTTGGATTTGCATTAGGTATGCACTATCGCAGCCTCTCTCAACTTTTTTACCATTGAAAACCCCCTGAAACATTCATTAGACTTCAAGAAATCCAAGTAGTGGCACGATCATGTGGAATATGGTTGGGAAGCATAGCTGTGAACATGCCCACTAGGGGCCCCTCTCCTTTTCACCCCCTCCATGCCCATCATTGGCTGTTTGGGGAGAGGAGGGGCAGGTCACATATGGTCATACCACCCGATAATTGTTTAACGAATTCTAAAAATATATTAAATATTAACTCCCACTCATTTGGGAAAACCTTCCAGGGCCACCAAGAAACACCAGGGCTTCATGAAACCCTGCCCTCTTCCTGAATGCACAATTATTTCATTTACAACACTTCACACAATAGTAATTTATTTGTTCTTACATTCCTTGATTGTGTTGTCTCATCAATAACACTCATTAATTTACAGAGAAAATTTTCAAAGCAGTTAACTTACTGTAAAAACATATATAAATATATAAACCAATTAAACAGTCAATTATTTAAAATTTCAACAGTCAAAGTCATTCAACTAAAGTAAACACTGAAAGGGGCAGAAAAGTGCAAAACAACTAGTTAGCCCACCCATGAAGGATTCATAATGCCTCTATGGCCTTCTTAAGCACCCTTCTCCTTACTTCCAGAACACAAACAATGGTAAGTAGATTTCCTCATATAATTCACTCAATATGCATAGCACTACCACAGAATAAACCATATTATCTGTCCCAAATTGCTACCCCTTGGATTCTGACCCCAGATGTTGACCTGAAAGAGTGTTCTAATGATCAAAATGTCCAGCACCTGCTAACTTTGAACTGAGCATAGAAACAAATAGATAAATAATGCAGATCAAACAACATCGTTGTAAGATTTTATGTACAATGTTCTATATATATGCTATAAACCGCCGCAAGCCAGTTCACTGGGAGCGGCGGTCTAGAAATCAAATTATAAATAAAATAAATATAAATAAATGTTAAACAGTCACACTGTGAATAGTTGCAATTTACAAACATTAATGATATCAGTGTATCAAGTTACAATACTCACTTTTAAAGACTGGTTCACAGCTTCTGTACCCTCCCTAGAATGTGGTGAGAACAAAATGAAGAGCTAAGGACAATCTGATCAGGACAGCCCAGGTTAGCCCAACCTAATAAGATCTCAGAAACTAAATTGGGACAGCCATGGTTATTATTTGGATGACCACCAAAGGAGTCTGGGGTCACTCCTCAGAAGCAAGCAATGAGAAACCACCCCTGAACCTCTGTTGCCTTGAAAACTCTTTGAGGTTGCCATAAATCAATGGCAACTTGACAACACTTTCACGTGGACCAAGGGCTACTGACATGCTAGTGGCAACCCAGCCCTAATTTTTGAATCATTTATCCAAAGACTTATTAAAAAGCATATAAAACATTATTGTTGTTCCACAAACTAAATGGAACAACCCAGCTGACCAGATTAAAATCCACACACCTAACCACTACACCAAGCTGAATGTGACAGCACAAAGAGAAAAGAAGCAGGATAGGACTCATTTGCCCCATTCCTTCAGCTCACGGTCAGCAGCAGGAAAGCACTGAGATCTGGAATTCTTGCACATGCTCTCTCCATCATTTATGTCACAGAGAGTTATCATTGTACTCACCTGCAGTGGTCAGTGTGGCCCTATGTTTATTCACTGCATCAAATGAATCAGTATATGATAAAATGGTCACAAAGCTACAAATTCCTTCTTGCCCTTTCATTGAATTGATAGATTTCTATGAAGGCTGTTTAGAATACAGAAATCACAGTTGGAGAAGGCAGACTATTTATGAGACCTCCAAAAGTACGTTCTGATATTGTTAGTCTGCTTATCGGCAGTATGCTTTAGCAAAGCACTGACAAAACAAAGCACACAAAACCACTGTATTCCCTGCCAAACTATACACAAACTAGATTACATCACAAAGGAAAGTTATGATGAAGCAACAGCTTTAAAATGTCTCTCTTTACATGAATTCACACTGAAAGGTGATATGCAAGCCAGCCTGTATGAATTCAATTCACAGCTGCTGGCTGACAACATGCTGACATCCACAAACTATGGAGCTCATTTCTCTTGAATTCACTGAGTTTAACAAGCTGACAGTAACATTGTTTCTTACACCAAAACAAGAATTCATAGCTAGGCAAAATGGCAATTCCTTTAGCTTCTAAAAGGACTCTCCAGAATGCTTTAGAATACACTCAGCAGCATAAGTAGATGAGAACCTGTCATTTAGCTTGTCAGATGCAATTTCTTTCTAGGCATAAAGCAAAACATCTGCTTTTATCCTTGCCTTGCTTTTTGTTTATAAAGCTATTCCTATTTCAGATTTCTTAACAATGCAAACAACAATTTTCAAGTGAAGGCCAAACCTGTTGGCTTCCTTCACAGGTTGTGTCCTCAACACCAGTGAAATTCCACAGAAGATAATAGAAACTGGCTACATGGAACCAAGTGTCAAATTGGAGCCACAAGTCTGAGGCGGGTGAAGTGAGAACCACAGTGATTTTTGATAAAGCTGAAATGTTTCACTAAAGTTCAAGACTGAACATTTGCGCTTATTAAAACAAACAAAGCAAATGAAACCCATAGAGCAGAACACCTTCAAGATTATTGTAATGTCTTTTTCCCCAAAAAAGGAGATCTGTGCTTCCCGCAGAACTATGTTAATCAATCATTCTGAGAAAGTTTCATTACTCGAGGAAAGCATGCAGACTAACAACCTCTTACCAACTGAGTTGACATAGTAAAGTTCTGGATGACAGAACTCCAAGATCTTTTTTTTAAAAGCTGCATCAATATAATGACCCTACTTGAAGCAAGGATTTATTTTTAGCCTACAGTGTTGTTGTTGAGAGCCAGTTTGGTGTAGTAGTTAGGAGTGCGGATTTCTAATCTGGCATGCCGGGTTCTGCACTCCCCCACATGCTGCCAGCTGGGTGACCTTGGCCTCACCACAGTGCTTATAAAGCTGTTCTGACCGAGCAGTGATATCAGGGCTCTCTCAGCCTCACCCACCTCACAGGGTGTCTGTTGTGGGGAGAGGAAAGGGACTTCCTTCTACTGAAGTCGTGTCCGACCCATCGCAACCCCATGGACAATGATCCTCCAGGCCTTCCTGACACTCGGCCTTCCTTATGGTCCAACTTTCACAGCCATACATTGCAACTGGGAAGACCATAGCCTTGACTAGACACACTTTCGTTGGCAGCGTGATGTCTCTGCTTTTTAGGACGCTATCTAGATTTGCCATAGCTTTCCTCCCCAGGAGCAAGCATCTTTTAATTTCTTTGCTCCAGTCCCCATCTGCAGTGATCTTGGAGCTCAGGAAAACAAAATCTGTCACTACCTCCATTTCTTCCCCATCTATTTGCCAGGAATTGAGAGGGCCGGATGCCATGATCTTAGTTTTAGCCTACTACAAGCAGTATAAACTAACAGTGTCTATACTATACACACACACATATATTTGTATGCATATATACACTATACAAATAAATACGTACTGAGTGAGTGAATTGGATGAAATTAATTCAAAAGAAAAGGGTAATCTAATGGCATGTGGGTCACGAGTCAACCCTTTTCAAATTACACTGGCAAAGCCTATCAGAATAAAGTCAATTACAATATCTCCCATATAGGACTGCTGAAGGGTCAGTGTTTGAACATGCAGGTATTAATTCTTTACAGCAATGAGGAACAGTTAAGTAATTGGTATAGACTGATATGGTTGCAGATGAAAAAATGCAAAAAGTCAAGATGCCAGGAAATGAATGGGCCACATGGTATAAGTGAAAAATATTTTAAAAATGAAAGAGGCAAAATAGAATATTTAATGCTCTACTTTCCAGAAAAATAAACAGCAGAGTCAAAGATAAGGATGACCTGGACTCAAGGTTGGCCATTGCAGATGTGGCAGGCAGCAGGCAGGAAGATGAGCATGCACCCTGGTGACTGGAAGCCTGACCAGGAGGCTCAGGAGGTGGATAGGGTGTCAGGTATGACTGGCTAGCCCCCCCCTTCACACCGATGAGCGGTGTGTGGAGGAGGGGGCTGGGCAGCCACCTGGTACTTAAGGAGCTGCACATGCGTCAGACCCCCCTCTCCCAGTTGGCCAGCAGCAATGCTTTCCACCCCCCCTCCCTGTGTTTGGGTTTCTTCATGTTATGGGTATACTTGTCTTTGTCACAGCTGGAGGTCTGGGCTGTGGGCAGTCTGAGTCTGTCCAGAATGGGGGTTTTATGAAGACGCTGGCACATGCCGAACAAGGCCAACTCCAGCAGGGGCCACCTGGCGGCACATGATGCCAAGTAGCAGTGGGTTATTATCACCTAGAGGCTTGTGCCCGATGGCAACCAACAACTGCTGACTCCCAGATGGCCAAAGCACTGGGCACTACCAACTGTCCAATGGTCAGCCTCGACAGCCAGGAAGACCTCTGGGAACAGAGGGCCAGGCAGTCCATTGACCACCCAGAATGGTGTATGTCCAAACTTTAAAGAGTTTGGACATACACTGTGCAAGTCCTGCCGCAGCAGGGCTGGCCTGATAGAGCTCAGTGCCAGATGGCAGAGGGTCACCATTTAGAAGTTCATGCCCACTGGCACCCAACAACTGCTGTTGCCCACACAGGGTGGTTCGTAGAAGGTGCTGCTTGCTGATCAAGACATGCCAAGACCGCAAGTAGGCCTCAGGGGACCCAATGGCCCTACCAGTCCTCTGACTGCAAGAGGACAGCTCCCCCATGCTGCACCCCGCTCTTGTAAATAAATACTTGTAAATAAATAAATAAAGCTTGTTTACACCACTGCCTGCGTTTGAGTGTTCCTTCGGCCAAAGAATCTGCGCACCTGCTATGCAATGATCAAACATAGAACTAGCACAGTCTCAATAAGATTATCATTCATATTCTAGAATATAAATTGGATAACTAAAGAATTCATTATCAAAAGTACATTTTCACAATTGAACAACATTCAATATAAACTGTTTTCAAAATAATTCTTCATTGGAATCTATTACAATATAAGCATCCAAGAGTTTATTGAGAAACATCCCTCTTCCAAATAGTTCAGCTGATTCTGATGAAAAATCATTTTGAAAATAGTTTATACCAGATGCTGGTACATTGTGAAAATTTACTTTTGAGAATAAATGCTTCAATTTACATTATGGAACAGTTATGATACTCTTATTGACTCTGTGCTAGTTCTATATTTGATCATTGACTCTGCTGTTTATTTTGATTCTGCTGTTGTTTTTTCTGGAAAGTAAAGCATTAAATATTCTATACTAAACACCAGGGTGGAGCATAGTGTCCAAGCTCATAACAGAGCTGAATAATCTAGAGCTCATAATCTAGTCCTTTATGCAACTCTTGATAATTAGTAAGGATGCACTTTTTCCTATTCTCAATAAACGATCCATTTTTAAGCCAAGTCATATTATTATTAACATAATTCATAACCATAACAACAATAAGCAGCACAGTTAAAACCGTTTAAAATTACTATTACCCACTATAGCAGCCAACCACCATTGATCTTGTCTTCTGCAGCTCATTCCATTTGAGGGAGGGGAATTATTTGGAGGCGGGCCCATTCCAATGATGTTGTTATTGTTCATGGGAACAAGTCCCCAAGTTCTCATATCTGGGGATATTTTGATCCTCATTTTAACTGGCAATCCCATTCTAAATTTATAATACCGTGTTTCCCGGCGTATAAGACGACTGGGCGTATAAGACGACCCCCCAACATTTCCACTCAAAAGTTTTGTTACATTACATTACACTACTATGGGCAGCTATGTCTATCCCAACTGAAGTGCACCCGGCGTATAAGACTACCCCCCCACTTCGAGGCATATTTTTCAGGGGGGGAAAGTAGTCTTATACGCCAGCAAATACTGTAAATAAGATTAAGCCATCTGTGACAGTGCTCAAACGCCTTTACTTATCCAAGGGAGGAAAATACATCCCAAAGGGGGGGGGGTGTATGTGTTTAATATGAAGATCATTCTGCAACTCCTTTATGGAGCCTCAATATGGATTCTTTGAGTAAATGAGAACTCAGATCACCTTCTTTGACACTTTTTATGGCATTCTGCAGCAACCCCAAGATGTGTATCTGGGATAGCTTCAAGACTAGAACTGGGGCAGGGGTCTTCTAAAGCACAACATAATTGCTGGCATTTAAACATAAGCTAAAATGTATTTTTTTCTCACAAAGCAATCTATGAGCTTAATCAAGATCAATTCTATTCCCACTGGATGCAAGAAATAAACAAAAAACTATTATGTTGTAATTTCCCCCAAGCCAGCAATCTTTCTTTCTTTCTTTCTTTATTTACGGTCATTTAGACCAAAATTCTATATATAGACCAAATTTTATATTTAGACCAAAATTTTATATAAATAAATAAAATAATTGAACATAATCAATTCTCCAAACTGTAGAGGTGGTTTTGTTGGCTTTAGAGAAGACTAATCTTTAACTTTGAATAGCTAATCTTAAATTCTTTAGATTTACAATATTTAGAAAAATGGCTTATGGTAGGTGTCTTTTCAATCCCATTTCATCAACATGAGACATAAGGCTAGCATGATCTGCATAAACCAGTAGAGTTAGAGCCTTTGAGAACAGATATGGAGGACAGAATTCTGCTGAAGATAGAGCGGGTGCAAGGTCATTCAATAACAAATTGAAAAGTAAAGGTGCTAAGAGAAACCTTGTGTCAGTCCTCTATCAAGACAAAAATTCTCTTTTTTCCCCACAGTGAGCTTGAGTCACATAAGAAGTAGAGATTGTTTTAATTAGCCAGGGTAATCTTTTGTTAATTGAGGTATGTTTCATTCCCCCACACCCCCCACCCCGTCTGCTCCTAGGTATGGTATCAAAAACTCTCAAAAATACTTTTGAGTATTTGACACTTTGTTTTACAGTTGCTTACACCAAAATATCAGATATACTTATAAACGACGGCTGTTAATGAAAAGGGAAGGTAATACAAAAAAAGGCGGTTAGAAATCCACCATCAGTAAAACATTAAAAGTCAATATTTAAAATGAGGATTAAATACCATTGAGTAAATTACGATATTCAAATTGAATTATACAGGTGCCTTCTGGTGTACAAAGTACTATGCAATTTCATAGTAGTGGCACAGACTTTTGTTTGCTTATTTTCATGTTGGAACAGAATCTTGATCGTTTCTTTGGGGGAGAATCCTGGGTAGTTGTCCTATACTGGTTTTCTCATACAGTTTTCATCTATATGGGGAAGTATATTTTTCATCTAAGTGGACTAAAATCAAGCAATGATCTTGAGGTGCAAAGCTCTTCTTGAAGCCAATTTGTTCACACCTCAAAATGCATTCAGCTAATCATCACTTTGCTGGCAGTAATATATTGCAAGTTTGGGGCAAACAGTTATACTTGACACTAGATATTAGTACAGGAGCACAAATAATTACCCCATGAAGCTTTGCACAGGATAGTAATGCAGCAAAACAGTAACACCACCACAAATCTGTCCCAGGGTCAGGGATTTCACAGGAAACCTCCATACTGGAGAATGGAAAAGAGGTATTAAAAAAATAAGAACCATCTCCAAGGAACAGTTTTACACAGGAAGCTCCAAAGATGGACAGAATGTTACAGGACCAGACACATCTTCAATACACAGTCTACTAGTAAAACATGGAACACACAACACCCTGCAGATGGCTTGGTAGAATTTCCCAAGGGTATCTTACCTGGATAAACCACATGCACACAATTCTCTTTTCTGACTTCCTTTGTCTCTAACCAAGAAAGGCACAAGTTAGAGCTCTTGAAATCATGCATTGTGGTTGTACCTGCATGGCAACCTAAAAGTCTGCTTTTGGGTTAATTGGTAACATGTTAGCTTCTTTCAAGCACTATAATGACACAGAGCCACATTGGCTATAAAGCACTGGGGACAGGAAATGTAAGAAATTACACCATTTCACAATTTGTTATATCTTGTCGTGGGGACAGCACAGAACAAAAGCTGAGCAGTGAAAGCTTAGCTCATGCAGAATTCCAACAGGGTGGGATGGGAGAGCAAGTTTCTCAAAACTCCCAACTGGAAGGGGCTGCAGAAACACCTCAGACTCACAGCCCACTCCAGCCTTCCAGCTTGAGGCCAGCTGAAGATTCTCAGGTTGTCAACGCACCAGAGACACCTGCAGAATACAGGCAGCATCTCAGAAGTGAGCTGCAAACTAAAAAAGTGCAGCAAACAGTTTCTGGCCAATTGCCACCTGCTTGAGATGGATGAGTTTTCTCAGGCTGAGAGCTAACTTCAAAGATATGACAAGACTGGCCAAATTTGATCAAAGCAAGGAATAACTATTTTATTTTCATAAAGTATACATTAAAAACAACTATCCACCAATGTTGCCCCATGCTCAGAGTTTACTGGTTCATACTACACTTTTCAAGAAAACAGTGGAATGTGTGTGAAAACAACTATAAAATTCAAAATACTAGCATCACACCAACACACTTTTCAGGAGACAGGCAAGTTAAATGGACAAAGTTATACTATTAAGTAGGCAATCCATGTAACTTTTTCTTCCTTCCAACCTAAACACAGCCATGACAATAGATTACCGTATATACTTAAGTATAAACTGAGTTTTTTAGCACATTTTTTTCTACACTGAAAAAGCCCCCCTCAGCTTACACTCGAGTCAGTGTCCCACTAGGGATGTGTGGCTCAGCTGGGACAAAAAAAACCCAAGGCATGGCTGCCACTTACATTGGCTGGCCTGACTCCTTTCACGCTTCAACTTTCCCCCTCTTTGTTAGGACTTCCCAGGCCCTGGAACAAAGAGAGGGGTGAGTGAGGGATAGACCAATGGCTGGCTGGGATCTCTGTGGGAGGCTCTCTCAGACAGGTAAAAGTCTCACTGTTGCTTCATAGGAACCATTAATTAAGCACATATCCATTATTTAATCTGAAATCCTCAATACAGCACCTGCTGTCTTATCAACTTGAGTTTACCCACAGAAAATAATAAAAACTTCTTTAAACTTTGCAACTGTGAATTGATCCCTGTTGTTACTGAACATCCAGTTAGCTCATGAGATGAATTCAATTTAGAGATTTTGTAAAGGTTGATAAATGAGTTTTCTGGAAATTTTTCAAAGCACCTACTCTTTCTTTTCTATCAAGTCAGAAGTCCCTTCCAGTTTGAAGTGAAAGTGAAACCGCTGGTGTCTTATCCTATTATCTTAAGTAATATTACTATTGAATTGAAGATGAATGTTATATATTTTCTCAGCCTTAAATTATCTTTGTAGTTCATCTATTTACAAATTCCCCGGGACTGCTTTCCATTCATTGAATAATTATTGTTTTTATTGAGTGTGAAGGGAAAGAGAGGGAACGCAGCATGGGGCGTCATTGTGGGGGTCTCCCTACACTCTCAGCTCATGTGCTCATGCCCTGCCTCCCGTCAGTTTGGCAGTTGGGGACAGAATGTTCCATCTGCCGCTCACGCCGGCCTTCCTCCTCCCCTCTCCCGGAAACTTTATTCACAAATTCATATCCTTCTCATGTAAGAGCAACTTTGTACTATTTGATAAATCAAAGGTAACCAACAAGAATAAGTTCTTCACTCTTACAATATCCCACTATAGTAGCAGACAGAATTAATCTTCTCCATATAAACCATAAATGCTGAGTACCAAGAAATAAAGCAAATATAGTAGACATAAAAAATTATGTAAGCTACCGAATTCACAGATATCCAAGTCTTAAATTCAGATATTATATTAGTTGTGCAACTCATATAAGAAGATATAAACACTTCTACATTAAAAGATGTAAATAATTTTACATTATCATTACTGTAGTGAATGATGTGCATGCAAGGCTAACAGGGAAGCAAAGCATCCACAGCAGTGGTTGCTCCTAGCCTTGCAATACCACTACTTTGTTTGGAAATATTAGTGTAAGTGGGGTACAACAATTCACTCTTAAGCCCTGCAATTTAAAATGCAAGTTGCCACCACTGGACAATACAATAGATCTGTCCCACTTAATATTTCTGGTAAGGGCTAGGAGGAAGAGCTGGTCTCATGGCTTACATGCTACCCAGCACTTAACACCCACTCAGGGCAGTTGTCCTGCCCCTGAGTGCCTCCTCCTTCAAGCAGATTGCCTGTCTGTCCAACAGCCAGACAATCATCTTCCATCCCACACACCTGATCACCCCTCCTCCTTCCACTTCCCTTCAAGGCTCAGAGGGTACAGATCCCTGCTGCGTGAGAGCTGGCTGTGCCAGTGAATTCCCTTCCTGGGGGCCTCTAGCCTGCTTGGGGGGAGGAAGAGGGCATCCACAGAGTTCTTCCATCCCTCCCCCCCAACCTAGTGCCTGTTGTGTTCCTGAATGTAACCAGCTTTGCCCCTACTTGAATAAGGAATGACTATCTTGAAAGGGTACAGAGGAGAGCGACGAGGATGATCTGGGGCCAAGGGCCCAAGCCCTATGAAGATAGGTTGAGGGACTTGGGAATGTTCAGCCTGGAGAAAAGGAGGTTGAGAGGGGACATGATAGCCCTCTTTAAGTATTTGAAAGGTTGACACTTGGAGGAGGGCAGGATGCTGTTTCTGTTGGCTGCAGAGGAGAGGACACGCAGTAATGGGTTTAAACTTCAAGTACAACGATATAGGCTAGATATCAGGAAAAAAAATTTCACAGTCAGAGTAGTTCAGCAGTGGAATAGGCTGCCTAAGGAGGTGGTGAGCTCCCCCTCACTGGTAGTCTTCAAGCAAAGGTTGGATACACACTTTTCTTGGATGCTTTAGGATGCTTAGGGCTAATCCTGCATTGAGCAGGGGGTTGGACTAGATGGCCTGTATGGCCCCTTCCAAGTCTATGATTCTATGATTCTATGATTCTATGATTCTATGATATTCATGCATACAGTTGAAGGACAACACCAAGGGCCAAGAACTCTTTAACACTGGTGTTCTGTAAGCTTAGAATTTGGCCTATTCTGAATACTTTTAAGGTACATAGCTATGAACATGTGAAATGGGATAAGTGGATCTGCTCCCATACTGGACACAGAGTGAGTTTACCTTCTGGGTAGCATGGTCTTATGATAATGATAACTTGAGGCTCTCTATGGGTAGCAAGTTTCAGAATAGGATGCTCACAATCTCTTCCCTGTCACCAAATTTCATTTCTATGTGCTTCTTTAAAGAGTCACATCCTGTCCAGATCACATTTTGACTTTTCATTTCCAAGGCTATACCAGAATGGATGATGATAGAAACACCTAAGAGGGTAGGGTCGATGGCTGTTCATTCTGTTTGATTATAATTGGGGTTTCATGTTGAGCCCTGCCTTCTTCAGCAGAGCCTCAATAAAGTTATAGTTCAAGTTCATCTGGCTTTCAAGTCCCAGTCTCTCTCAATGGCTGATAATTGCTCTATTGCTATATTTATGCAGGATTACAAAAGCAAGGTATGGATCAAAGCAACTCAAGAGACCAAACAGAAATAAATGTGACAAGCTATCACATTAAGACACGAGGTAAAAGAGTAGTTTGCAACATGAATTACAATATTTAAAAGACAGATAAGAGCATCCTGAATGACTGTTGACACTTGAAATAGGAAGCAGCAGGAGACAGATCCTTGACTAGCTCTGTTAAAATTTCCATTCATGATATTATGCAGCAGAATTTCTTTGGGGGAGAATAAAAGTAGTGACTGCTTTGACATTTATTTATCATCTTTTCCTTTGCCATTTTCCTGGCTAAACAAAATTGCTACATGACATGAATTTTAATAATTGTCAGTACCTGTTTTCTCATAATGGCCTGCCATGCTGCCTTCACTCAAGACTATGCCTCCTCCTTCAATTAGAAAATTGACACTTAAAATCCTGGTGTCCCCACTTGCTTCCATCTGTCCAGTTTAAAAGGTGAAAAGATTTATACAGTCTCAAGAGAAAAAGAAATATGCACTGCCCTTGTCACTCTTCCCTCGTTTTCTACTTCCTTCCTATATATCCTCCAACAATTTCCTCCTCTGTTTCTTACAAAGAGTTGACTACCGTTATCACCTAATACCTGCATATTTTTCTTGATGGAACAATTGCTTCCAGGATACTGGTTTCTGTTTCACTGTTTTTTGAGAAGCTCTGATTTAACTCCTTGGTCCTCATGCCTTACAAAAGTTAACTTAGCAAAGGTTAAGTTTATGCAACTGACTGAAGGCTTGTTCTCCCCTTGTAACTTGTTCTACTGTCTGTGGAAGTGTGCATCCACATGAGAGCTCACGCCTTGAATAAATCTTTGATGGTCTTAAAGGTGCCATTAGACACAAATTTTGTTGTACTACTTCAGACCAATACGGCTATCCACTTGAATCTATCCTCGTAATTCTTGTTACCCTTAACTCACTTTCCCGGTTGGTTTCAAAACAGCTTTGCTGCAGTTAATCCAGGGGAAAACGACTGGGATTACAGAACCTAATTTACATTCAGTTTAGTTGTTCGTACTATTAAAACATTTCACAGGCACTCTGAAGGAAGTCGAGCTCATTTGACTCTCTCATTGTGACAAACAGCCAAGATACTTTGGACTAGTATAATGTAGCACCAATAAAAATAGCTTTAAACCCAATCAAACACTAGTATACAATCACATGGCATAAAATGTATCAAAATAAGTCATTCATTTAAAAGTATCTTGAAGGTTCTACTATAAGAGGGAAAGTAAAAACCCTCTTGCCTTTTGTAATTTAAAAAAAGAAGGGGCAGAGGGACACCAAGCCTACAAAAAAACTAGCCAACACATTTTTTCTTCACTATTCAAAATACTGCAAAATATTGACAATACTTCTTTACAAGACAGTGGAGTAACCTAAACAAAACAGAGATCAATAAGTGTATTTAGAATTCATAGCATGTACCATGGTTAGACAAAATGAAGTAATTCAGTCATAGTGGAGTTTTATATGCCCACTTCCTTTAATCTATCAGTTGATTAAATAGAAACCTACTGTATGATGTTACCATGAACGCCTACATTTAGCTGAGTTTACGTATGAACACTGGCAATCCCAGACAAATACTGTGAACATACAAAACTCAGAAATACACTAATTTATGCCAGAGGCCCAGCTTTGACTACAGAAATGTTTTAAATAAATAAAAATCATTTACACAGAATTGTCATTCTGTGATATCCAAGAAGTGTAATGCATGGCTCCTTTCCAGATACTCACAAGCTTCATCCAGGAACAATGTGAACAGAGCAAATTTAGGACATTTTGACCGATTATGCCACACTGAGCTGCCACCAGTTGCTTGTGATCCAGCAGCATACTCCACCACTTGCCATGTCCCCACACGGGACCTTTTACTGCAGTGGACCCTTTCTATCCCAGATAATTGCATTCCCAAGGACACAGCTGGGGCCAAAAAATCAGTATTCCCTTGCCGCAGGGGATCAGAGGCCCTAAAGTAGGCCAGGGCTGGCATCATATGTAAGCAGGGACTAGCCCTGCTGCCAAGCGAGTACTGTGGCCTGATCTTTTCCCACCATGCATAATCAGTCTTTATGTAACAGATACAAGAAAATAACTTTACATTCTTCTCTGATGCAAAAATAAGGCATACCAAAGTATATGAGGCCAGCAAGGTAATAACTTTCAAGTGTTCCTGCCAACAATACACAATGCCAACCACGGCATTCCTTATCAGCTCTGACAAAATTCCTCTGTCATAATAAAAAGAAAAAGGAGAAGAAAAGTCATAAATAGGGGCAAAAGAAGAAAAGGTCAAGATGCCTTCCATTTCAGAGCAAAAAGTTACCCTAAATGTAAAGTAAGTTTTGCTGTTAAACAGAAAGTTTCAAATTCCTAAAATGCAGGCTCTGAAACACCTCAGCCTGCTAAAATTCAATTTTTCTAACAATCGAAACAAAGGTAATCAATGTGTACCCTAATTCACTGTCCTTACAATTTTTTCAGTGGTCAAGGAGGAGTACCATATAGCACGGCCAAATCTAGACTGGGAAATTCCTAGAGATCTAGGGATGAAGTCCGGGGACAGCAGGGTTAGGCAAGGGAAGGACTTCAGCCAGGTCATAATGACATAATGTTCACCCGCCAAATCTTACATTTTATCTGAGCAAATTGATGTCTGTAGTATGGAAATCAGCTCCACTTATGGGAGATCTCCTGGCACCACTGGGAGCTGACAACCTTAGATCTAGGCCTTTTGTTTTCAGAACTTCAATAATGGGCAGATATGTTACCTATGGCAGTGGTTCCCAACCTTTTTATCACTGGGGACTGGTCAATGCTTGACAATTTTAATGAGGCCAGGGGGGGGTAGTCTTTTGTCGCGGGACGCCACTGCTGCCTGAGCCCCTGCTCCACTTGCTTTCCTGCTGGCGCCCCTGACTTCCCGCCACCCACTGGGGGGCGCTGCCAGCAGCAACTGTGCAGTGCCATGCCAAGGGGGAGCCCCAGCCATGGCAGCTGCTGGAGAGCACCAAAGGTGAGCTGGTGGCAGAGCAGCCCTCGAGGCAGGAGCCGGGGAGGACGATGAGGAGGAGCCGCGGCCTAGTACCGACTGATCCAGGGGTTGGGGACTACTGATCTATGTTACAAGCTTAATTAATTCTCAATGGTTTCTGTCACTGTACACAGCCAGGTTGTAGATTTGTAGGCAGCAGAGTTTAGAGTTCCATCTGAAAAGCAGCACAAATAATAAAATAAATAAATAAGGCTCTGCTTGGTGACCCATTCTCAGACTATCTTTACAAAACTTCTAAATAATTCTTAAGACAAAAATGTGATATGGTTATATGTATAATTGAAAAACAGGAATATAGATTTTTCATTTAAAGTGCTCTGTCTTCTGTCTTATTCAGGGGACAAGTTCTAGTAAATGTGCTATGGTTCACTTTCATTTTATCAAAGTTTTGCCAAAGGACTCAGATTCATTTAACTGATCAGTTTGTTTTAGAATCTTTATAACAAATAATGTTGTCCAGGAAACTTCCATGAACCATTGGACACTTTGTGATATCTAAGATTAAAACAGCAATACAAAAGCTAAACATAATGAGGTCCAACACACTCAGGGATATAGATCAACCCATTCATGAGTAGGACAACCAGCCAACATAATTGGCAGGATTTTTACAAAGGTTGCCTTGAAAACAATTAGTCAGTGATAAACAAGAACGATAAACACTATGCAGCATTTCATTTGACTTATACTAAATGTGCTGGGTGATTCTTACCATATAAACATCAAAACATTATTTTGAAATCCCAGTTGCCCTAATTAAACATTATGAACTATCAAAAGAGTTCTGTCTCTAACAGAGCTAGCTCAAATTTCCAAAAAAAATTATCATTACATTTCAAGTCTAATCAGGCAAACTGGTACACTGAGTTTCTTTAGTAAAAAAGAAATAAATTTAAGGATTTGGACCCTATTCTCCTTCTACCACCACAATAATTTCTTTTCAACACAAAAATACAAAAAAGTGATAAAAATGACAATAGGTATGTTAACACACCAAAATATTTCTACAAAAGGGTACCTTTCAATTAATATATTGTTGCTAATTGGAATGCTTCCTGGTCAAATTTACTTCTTAACATGTCATCCTCAGGAAAAGAACTGATTTTCACATGAGATTATGGTTTCTTGCATGACATAAAACTACATATGCGTGAGATTCTTGTAATAGTTTGTTTATATAATAATCTTACACCATTCAGTGGTGATAGATTAATTCATTTCATAATAGAATGTTTACAATTAAATACAGCTTTTTAAAGAAATAGTGGAATTATGAGAAATGATGATAATAATGAGAGTGAATAGAGAATAGTGGCCCAGAGTGGTAAGCAGCAGAAATGCTGTCTGAAGCGATGTTCATGAGGTTGGGAGTTCAATCCCAGCAGCAGCCTCAAGGTTGACTCAGCCTTCCATCCTCCCAAGGTCGGTAAAATGAGTACCCAGCTTGCTGGGGGGTAAAACGGTAATGACTGGGGAAGCCACTGGCAAACCACCCTGTATTGAGTCTGCCATGAAAACTCTGGAGGGCGTCACCCCAAAGGTCAGACATGACTTGGTACTTGCACAGGGGATACCTTTACCTTTAGGGGAAATTAGGTTAGGTAGCTTTTTGTCATGGTAATTACAGTAACTATGTATTTATTTATCACAACACTTCTGTCATAGTAATTTTAATAAAACAGTGAAACAGTGAACATCTGAAATTAGGATTAGGTTTTGTGACTCTAGTAATTAGAAAACATGGTCATCAAAATACAAAACCCTGCAGGATGGGAAAGGAGACTAGGTCCTAATTTTGGGAGATGGATCCTAGAGCCAAAGAAAGTTTGTCACGGCCTTCTATAAATCCTAAAATTGATTTAAAAATGTTTAATGGAACATATTTTTTCTGTCTTAACAGGTGCTGTATAGAGCCATATTATTCTTCCTATGTCATAAGGAGATTCTAGTCCAGTAATCTTAGACTTACAACTACAAGTGTGAACAAATACCCTCTCCATCATTAACTTCTGTTTGTCATACTTGATGAAAAACACATTTCATAGTTTCTGCCTCATTTATCCTACATGATCACTTTTTTGTTCCAAGAAATAATGGCACAGAATGCCCTCATCTACTGTTGTCCCAATCAAAAATCAGATTGTGTGTATGGGTATAGTGTCATAAAGTAATTTCCAATTTCCAAAGGTTTTATAAATGTATGTCTTCCAAAATCTCCTATTATTAACAGATTTGCTTATATCCTGTAATTTGGGGGCTGTGGCTTCCTTGATTGAGTCAATCCATTTCATTTGGGGACTTCCTCATTTCCTGCTGCCTTCAACTTTTCCTGGCATTATTGCCGTTTCCAGTGCCTCCTGTCTTATGTGACCAAAGAATGATATGCTCAGATAGTTATTTTAGCTTCTAGGGACTTGGTTTGATTCAGACTTGATTTGATCTAGAACTCACTGATCTGTCTGTGTTTTTTTCCCATGCTACAAAAAATTCTCTTCCAATACCACATTTCACATGAAATCATTTTTACACCCGTGCATAGTAAAAACTGTGGTATTAATTATTTTGATCTTGGTTCCCAAGCGAGACATCCTCCTTTGCTAGCTTCATGGATGTCCTTCCCAGTCTAAATCCCCTTCCAATTTCTTCGTTGTAGGCTCTCGTTTGGTTGATGATGGAGCCAAAAAATGGAAAGACTTCGGCAATTCCAATTCATTCATCATTAGCCTTAAAATTGTGTAAATCCCCAGTAGTCATTACTTTTGTCTTCTTGATGTTCAACTGTAATCTTGCCTTGGCACTTCCTGTTTTAACTTTCATCATTCATTTATTTCAAGACTTCACTATTTTGGGGCAGGAATGTGGGGGTCAAAAAAATAAATCATACTACCGCTCCTATGTTAGATCAAGTGCTCTTGGATCCAGTGTTACTATTTGAAAAGCAAGTTTGTGTGGGAGCTCAGACTGCCTTCTATGACCTGCATTTGGGTTTATCAACTCTTGACTCAGCTAACAGAGCCATGCTAATCCATGCTTTCAAAATCTTATAGCTAGACAACTAGAACATACTCTTGTGTTGGGATGCCCCCAAACCCAACTGCATCTAGTTCAGACCTATCATTGTAATTGCTAGCTGACTAGACCACATCTTGCATATTTTAAAAGTTACATTGGTTCTGAGTTCAACTCAAGGTATTGATTATCACTTTTAAAGCCTAGGACAGCATTTCTAAAGGACTGTTTTTCTACATACAGTATTTGCTGGCGTATAAGACTATTTTTCCCCCCTGAAAAACATGCCTCCAAGTGGGGGGTCATCTTATATGCCGGGTGCACTTCAGTAGGGATAGACATAGCTGCCCATAGTGGCCCATAGTACTGTATTTTGAGTGGAAATGTTGGGGGGTCGTCTTATACACCCAGTCGTCTTATATGCCGGCAAATACGGCATATCCTCAGAAAGAACCCAGGAGAGGGTCATGGGACACCTTTCATAATACTGCCTTTGATCCACCAGCTATGGATGATGCCCTTCTCACATCACTTGGGAACCTGGCACACCTGACTAGAAGTTTTATAAACTATTACAAATGGGTTCTGAGAACAATGAGGAATTCATATCCATGCTTAGCAACTAACTTCTCTGTTACTACCTGGACTAATAGGGACCATGCATGTGTGCAAATGGCATTTGTATATACACAGCTTATTATAACTTCCTTCTATTTGAAGTATTTTGAATAAAAAGCCTTCCATCTTAACCAACTGCATAGTGCTAGAACAGCAACACAAATACAAGCTCTCTGTGGGACTCTACATGTGAGGTGATGGTGGCTAGATACTCACTCTCCTATAGCTACCATCTGTCCACAAGTCTGGAGAAAAAAGATCAGCCATTTGAGGGCTGTCTCCCATATCCCAGCTAAGAGCTCATGGTCGACTGTGTCAAACGCTGCTGAAAGATCTAATAGTACAAGCAGCGCTAACTCTCCAGTGTATTTCTAAAAACATAGCATTATCATTGAGGTATACTTGCCAGTCAGTTAAAATTGTCTGCTGGCTCTCAAAAGCATGTGGCAAAACCAGGTCTGTTGCTCACTAATAGATGGCAAGGAAAGACCATTGCTATAAATTATTGTTGACTCAAGGGCACAGGCCTTCTTTACTCCTCCTTAGTTGGTTCCTCACATCTAAACCTGCCACATTAACCAGTCTGCAAGATAAGGCAAGTTTCTTTAGGGAATAATAATTCTACAATCTAGTCCAAGACAGCCAGCAAGACTACGTACAGCAGAAAACCCATTAATATATCCTAGGGTGAGAATGTTAATGCTGCCAGAATTAAACATAATTCATCACAGGAACAGCAGGTTGGGAAAAATTAGTTAGCACTATTTGCTGACAACCTTGTAGTAAAAGGTTTTTTTTTTAACCACACCAGAAAGTCTCTAGTTTCCTGATTTAGCACTTCAGAAGCAAGCACTTATCAAAGTGTAACCTGAGAATGGATCAATTACAGTGGCAGCTGCTATAATCTATGGTCAGCCGTGGATGTTCTCTAAAGGCCATTCCCCCAAACAAGACCACCACAATTAATGAGAAAGTGAAAAAAGGCAAATTTGACTTCTACTTTGTGTACCTTGAACAGTCAGTGTAAAATTAATTTCCACTCTGAGAGAGTAATTTATTTTTAAGACAGAGAATTTTCTTGAAGGAGTACAGCCTATAGTACCATTTATGAGAGTGCTTATTGATTAGCAGCCAGACCTAACAAGATATTTGACTTCTTGAAACTGTGCTTAATTTCTTTGTCACTATACTTCATTTTCCCAATGTGGATACGTTTCTGACATTTCTACTTACAGAATGTTGCTCTCCTTGTCTTAATCTCTCACAAAGTTGTCTTTTTTGGTTAAAAAAATGAAGAAATGGAAGAAGTATGTACCACAAATCATATATTAAGACAGTGATACTTATTCAGCGCTGTGATCTGGATTACCCAGGCTTGCCCAATCATTTCAGATCATGGAAGCTAAGCAGAATCGACTTGGGTCAGGATTTGAATGGGAGACCACTCAGGAAGTCCAAGGTTCCTACACTGAGGCAGGCAATGGCAAACCACCTCTGAATGTCTCTTGCCTTGAAATCCCCATGGGTTTGGCACAAGCCAAAAAAATCCAACCCTTACTTAGTGACTTGGAAGTCACCTGCAGTTCACTGACACAGTACATGTGGCTCTTCCATTTCCCAATATGACACCCACCCCACATTCCAGGGAAGTGGACAAGTGGCTTGAAGAGGTTCCCACCCAGAAGGAGCTGTTGACAGAGGGAATGGAAGATGGGTAAGTTGCAAACCTCCCCAAACTGTGGGCCTCATGCCAGGAACGAAGGTAACTCTGCAACTCAATCTCCTGGGGGAAAAATCCAAACCCACACATTTTCACACTGAACAGCCCCAAATTAGACCCCGTTAGACCCTGCTTGACAAGATGAAATCAGGCTTCCTGGGGATTCCTTTGCTGTGGGGCAAGTGAGGGAGAAATTCAGGTCTGCGCCTGAAAAAGTGGATTTCAATGCAGAAATGGATGAAAAAATCAACCCTTTAAAAATGCAAATTCAAATGATATCACCTGTGCAGAAACAATCTCTATGTTGTTGTAGGTGCTCTGATAATTTCAGAGTTCACAGTTGCATATTAAATAATAATTTTAACATATCATTATGTGTGTGTCTGGTGGGATGGAATAGAGCAGTGGTCCCCAACCTGCAGGCTGCGGCCTGGTGCCGGGCCGCGGCTCCCTCTCCCCCCCCCCGCAGTAAAAAACTTCCCAGGCCGCAAGCTTGCGGCCCGGGAAGCTTCTTACTGCGGGAGGGCGGGGAGAGGAAATCAGGGCCCGGCCGCGCATAGCGCATGCGCGGCCTGTGCAGGCGCGGCCCGATGCGCGGGCGCGGCCCGATGCCTTGCTGGTCCCCAGCCTCAGAAAGGTTGGGGACCACTGGAATAGAGGACACACAGCAATCATGTGACTCTTTCAGTTGATAGCGAATGGCTTTTTGAATAAGACGGAGACCCACTGTATTAACAGGCAAAGGAAAAACAGGCAACGAGGCTACATTGAACTGTACTGATAAGTAGCTATGGCAGTACAGCTGGAGTATCTGTATGGATTAGCCAGGAATTAAACAGCAACTTTAAACATGCATTGCCCAATCACTTGACGGACACTCTTGATCTATCAGACTTTTAGGTTACCACTAAAAGAGGTTTTACAGAAGGTGTTCTGCCTCTGAGGTACAACGGAATAGTGCTGTTCAAGCACAAACCTACAGCACCTTTGGGCCGGTAGAACTATTTATGAAGTAAGAATAGCATGCTAATTAAGAGCATAACTCATGGTGCTGGGAATCCCACTTTAAATCTCACCAGAGCGGTGAATTCATTGACCTTAAACAATCCACCACCTCTCATATTCCACACATGCACCCACCACTCCACTGGTTCTTATAAAAGCAATTGAATTGCAAAGATTTCACATGAAAATTGGCTGGACCAAAACATCTTTATGCATACACATAGGAGTAAACAGTGTGAGATCATAGTTAAAATCTCCACACACTCAAGGTGGGCAGGTTTTCCTAATCTCACTCCCCAAACAACTTCTGTAAGACCTGGGAGAAGCCTTTGAGGGGGCATTTGGGGCTGTAATAGGACAGGTAGCCACAGTCCTACTTCAGTAGGCAGAAAACCTCCCACTTGCAGGAATGTTAGGCGCAGCTTTGAAAATTGCATGATTCTGCACTTACATATTTGACAGACAAAGGAGGTATAATTAAATACCAGATACTGATTAGATAGGTATCTTTTACACATTAGCCTGCACACATCAACACATGTGCACTTGGACTCTTATCCCAATATCAGACCAACCTACCACTTTCTCAATAGTATGCAAAAGTAACAATGGAATTTGCTCTCAGTAGCTGTATTATTTCTCACACATAACTTACTATGGGGACAATGAATCCTATCATTTATACTGCTGTAATATACAAACTATCCCTGCTGCTAACATTGTCTTGGATTCCTTTCTCTTTTAGTGACTTGGAAAGTCACACTAGGGCTGGATGCACAATAGAAAGGATTGTGTTTAGAGACTGGGTTGTACTGCAGCCTTGGATGTTAAGTCCTTCATGATCAACCTCCTAGATTTATCTTTTATTCCATTTTGACATATAATCAACAAAGAACCATTGGAACCTGGGGCAAGGAGTAGTACATTGAATGTAATGCAAGGGAGCCAGACAATCATACTCTAGCACAGGGATTAGATTTTATACTGATTTAGTCCACAGCTATAGGGTGAATTGCACTTTGGTTATATCTTTTAGGGAGCTAAAATAGAACTATAAAATGAAACTACAGAGCATCTAGCCCTTAAAAGCAATCAGGGAGGATGAACCGGAGGAAATGTTAAGACAACCAAGCTGACAGCAAACTTCTCAGGCAGAAAACCGTTCCTTGAGTAAAGAAATTAAACATGCTCAGACTCTAACATTGCCACTAAGTCACTGGAAGCTGCCAAATAGGAAAGTACTTGAAGAATGAAATGAAGGCTTTGCTAACTGTGTAAAAAGGTAAAGGTAAAGGTATCCCCTGTGCAAGCACCGAGTCATGTCTGACCCTTGGGGTGACGCCCTCTAGCGTTTTCATGGCAGACTCAATACGGGGTGGTTTGCCAGTGCCTTCCCCAGTCATGACCGTTTACCCCCCCAGCAAGCTGGGTACTCATTTTACCGACCTCGGAAGGATGGAAGGCTGAGTCAACCTTGAGCCGGCTGCTGGGATTGAACTCCCAGCCTTATGGGCAAAGCTTTCAGACGGCTGCCTTACCACTCTGCGCCACAAGAGGCTCTTTTGCTAACTGTGTAGAATACTTAAAATGCCAATTAGAATACTTAAAATGCCAATTATCTCTTTTGCAACACTCTTACTTAAATAATTAACTTGGGCTGAAACATATATATTACAGGGAGCCATAGCAGACTGGATTTTGAAGTTGTTAACTGCAGCCTTTAAAAGAGCTGAACCCATGTGTCTTGATCCTGTGATCCATCAGCAGAAGGCAAGGATTGTGGTGGATCTTTCTCACTCAGCACTCTGAGACTGGTAAATTTTATTACCTGTCCTGACCTGTGATTCTGGGAATAAACTTTCCCAGGCTCAGAAAGACCTACTAGAAGGAAGGAGACAAGCATCTAGGACAGTTGTGCTGATGGGATCCAACCCATGTTTCCAGCTCTAAATGCAAAACTGTTAGAGTTTGTGAACAGAGCAAAGTTCCTGGAAAAAGGCATTCTGTTGGTGTGTATAAAACAAATTAAAACTTAAACAAGGAAGCCAAATGTTTTGGGTTTGTTTTAATGGTTGCCTTCAAATATACCTCCCAGCTGTTGTTAAAGCAATGCTATGAAAAGCTGGCTCCCAACCCCCATTTACAACGAACAATGAAATGTCCTAACATTTAAGACAATATTATGACTGCATTAAAATAATTCTAGCTTAAGATATATGCCATACATAGGCTTCAATATTCTAGTCAAAATTCAGAATGTATTAATTTTGGCTATTTACCATGTGATGTGTCCGTGCATTGGGATAGTTTGCACACGTCTCACAGTAAGATGCTCAGATATATAAGTTTTTGCAATTTGCTGGTGTGAATGCATCTGTAGTAAAGCAAAAACCTCCAAAAATGAAAGTGAAATTGAATGCTCATGCTTACTCTGAACCTTGCCCCACAAAGAGCTAGACTTAAAAATTACTCCCAAATTTTCCACTGAATGTAATGGTAACAGGCTTACTCCATTCAAGGGTTGTCAACACAATCTCTCCCAAGGCCCACAACCTTGCTACCTAAGCTCAAGAACACACACTCTCAAGCACAGAACAACCAAGTACTTCCTTACAAAGCCAGATGAACCACAGAAGTATACTTGTCACAAAGCCACTATTGGCTGCAACTCCCTGTCGAGTACTTTGTATGGCATACTAAGTTCTGCTTATTCACAACAGGAAAAATGATATTAAAGTTGGCAAGCACTGGATGCCTCATTTATGCTTCCCCCTCCACACAAACACATCTGATTGGTTTAGACAGAACATTGCTAAGTTATGATGCTTTGGACTCTCCAAATGAAACTTTTGATGTAAAATGGATACCAATGCAGTGTGTCCTGTAGTCACAAATGAAACGCTTTTCATGCAGACAAAAAAAATGAAACTTACAAGATACTTTCAGTGTCTTTACTACAGAAGACAACAAAATCAATTTAAACTGAAAGGGAGATTGAAACATCCATTAAATTACTTGAAACCTGAAGTGGAGGCAAAGGGAGGACAGAGAAGAATGTAAATGACCAGTGTTTTCCTATCACTACCATTAATTTCATTTCCATTTTGCAGTGCCACACATATGCTGGGCCTGGGCTACCCCCTACATCAAATGTTCGCTATGAATGCTGGACTGATTTGATACTGCATAGAGAAATGTGTGCATTTCGACAAATACCTTTTACAAGCAGCCTTCATCATCCCATTTTCAAAGGGCAACTTCACCATCCCATTTTCAAAGGGCAAAGCTTTCACATTTTATGCAAACATGCCACAGTTATATACACAAAAGGCCTAAAATTGTGACTACACATGATTTTACTTTTGAAAATATTTGATTACTATACACAATCTCTTCTAGGAAAAAATATTATATTTGATTTTTAAAATAACAAGGCTCTGTCCTGCTAGTACCAGAGACTTCCTCCTATGCAAGGAACTTCTATTAATGGCATAAGAAGCCCTTAATGGCATAAGAAGAATACCAGGTAGAGAGGTGTCTTTTACCAATGGAAGACCACACTGTTAGTAGGAAAGAATATGTGGATTCACCCCAAAATACTTTTGTGCACAGACAGTAAACAATATAAAATTTCTCTTTTTGCAATTCCTCCATAGGTATGATCAGTGTTTAAGATAGCAGGTTCATGCACATTTTTAGAGGTACAGATAATATGAATCAGACCCAAGAATCCTAGAGTTGGAGGGGGCCGTATAGGCCATCTAGTCCAACCCCCTGCTCAATGTAAGATCAGGACACATTCAACTACATTTACTTTTTAAACTTATCGATGCCCCCCCTCCCATGAATGCTTCATTTGGCTGCAAATGCTTTCCAACAATAGACAAACACAGGGCATTTCCGCATCCATTAAATGTAGCATCATGCCAGTTAAATGTAGGTGCTATTTTCTGGTTCCTTCACGTGATGTCACCCATATCCATTGTCTGGCCAGCTGACGGCTTGCTACATGCTCCATTTTAAAATGCTTATTTGGGAATCACATAAAAATTGCTAGCTAATGGAGAGCAACCAGCAGGCAACCAGCAGAAGAAAGGTATGAAGGCTCAAACATGCTGGAGTCATCTGCATCATCCCACCCTCACACCAGCCTCCCTCTCCCGGTGACAGGAATTTCTTTTTTAAAATGACAACATGCCTGGAGCAATAAATAAGTGGACATACATGTAGGCAATGCCAGAAATAAAAAATCTTGAATGGAGACAGACGCAGCAGGGCCCCGAGCAGTGAATAAAGACAAATAAAGATTTGTTTGTGGCACAAAGCGTGGCTCTCAAAAGTGGTGTTCAAAAACACTAAGCATCTATGATTCCATACATAAGCACTGCAATGGATACGTTTGAATTAAAAAAAATAATGGGTATCGTGGGACCTTGAAACTGCTTCAAAATATGGAGGAAGATGATTGGTAGCTTTGATTGATTGACAGGCAGAAGCACAATGCGTATAAGGTGCATTGCTCTCTTACGCCTTTTCCAGTAACAGATGAGGAGGGTAAGACGTGTAAAAAGAAGGCAGACAAAGGCGAGATAATAAAAAGGTGAGGAGAGCCTAGGAGGCATGATATGATTTTTTACTTTGCCATTCCGCAGGCGGGGCGCTATTTTAGCTAATGTGCAGAAATGCCCACAGAGTCAAAATACACATAAATCTAAGCGTCATCTAGCAGCAGAATGCAAAATAGAACATTATTTAAATGCTGGTACATCTGAATCTCATTTCAAAATCCAGAGTATAATTTTTTTTTACACATTATATAAAGGATTATTAAATAAATATTCAGAGCTGAATCATTAACTAGCGTAGCAGCTCCCAGGCGTCTTATACAGAAGCAGATGGAGAACATTCATTGAGTGCACTTATCTGTCCAAAGGGGACTAATGCAGGGTAGCCAACATCCTTTAAAAAATCCTTCAGCGTATTTCCCACTCATACTATTGGGCATTGTACTTCTGCAGCTTGCCAGCATCTGGATAGCAAGTGGAATTTCAGCTATTGCAGTAGAATAGATTTTCCATCATAAAGGGGAAAAAATGTTAATCTGAAAGCAAGAGATACTGAGCTGTTATCTACATCAACAGGCAGAACAAAACAGCAGCATATAACTCAATTTGTCACCTGCTGCACGTGAAAGTTGTTAGAGTAAAACAGAAAAATCAAGGCAGCCAGTTTCATACCAATAGTACACCGTAGACAACTGCACTCTGAATTACAGGTGGAGAAATACAAAATTTGTGATAATGGCATTATTACATTGGACTCTGGTTACACTACAATAAAAGTGACTGATTCAAGTAATGGAAAGGCAAAGCAAGCCAATCTTTGCTTTCCAGTTTTTACCAGTTTGCAAAAATGAAATCACAAAAGTATCACATGAAAACAACATAATAAATGAAAAAGACACAATTTCTGTATAATGATTTGACTGAAAACAACAGTTACATTAATACCCAAAGTATCCTAGACTAGTACAACTGCCAATGAACATGTCATTATTTATTCCAATTACCATCCAAGACAAAAAATGCTTTATTGTCATCACCTAAATGTTCTTTGAGTCTCCACCCTCATACACACTGTTCAGAGATTCTTACTTGTGCATAGAAATAATTATGCCTAGCAGTAGAAAGTAAGAGATGCAATATCCTATGCAGTGTAGGACAAAACTGAGATGGCACCCAGCAGAGCTAGTCATGGGTGCTGGAATAGGGACACTTACATCCCTGTCCTTTGCCACCAACACCATCCTGAAGCCAGAAGGGCTGCTGAATTGACAAGACCTTGACCGGTGTCCCCAAGGTGGGGTAAAAGGAACCCTCACTTCAGAAATACTGCTACAGTTTACAACTTCATCTGACATCTTGGAGAATCACCTTCCTGTCTTTGAAACAGCAGTAGTGATGAAAGCATATGGAGAAATTTTCCCTTTCCCAAGTTTTCTTCCTGATGCCATTATCATGATCATCATTCGTCCACATAAGAGAAGGGGTTTTTAGTTTTGGCTTTAATTCACAAGGACATCTATGCCTATCTACTCTTGTGTGTCCAACTTCAAACTTACCTTTTCTAACCCACTTGACAGCCAGGAGGCTGACAAGAGTTTCCCTTCACCATCACATTTTCACTGAGCAGAAGGCAGGAAAGGATTGTTTCAATCACCACATTTTTTACATTTTTTAGTGTTTTCTAAATAAATCAGAAAGGGTTGCTTGCACATAGCCCTTTTCTCCAATATTGATACTTACAGTTCTTTCATCACTTTTAAGGAATCTGAATGACATTTCTCCAGAATGCTGTATTTTCCTGTATTCCCCAACCACACAGTGTTGTCCTTTCTTTCTTGAGTGTTGACTCATTGTGATTTATTTAGATTCCAGCTGAGCTGCAACATAACAAGTTCATTGTGAACTTGCTTAGCACTGCTGCCATACCTGTTGCAGAGGAGTAGTCATCGATGTGGTTAATGACCCTGCTTTTCAATCCCAGCATTATTATCCATGCCATTGTCATATTCGCAAGCCTATACGTATTACTAGCACAACTGTAATGGTACTTGATGGAGACATTCGATAGCAGAAACTATTCAAGACAGTCATGTACACGTTGGACAAAGCACTTTCAGTGCACTTTAGAAGTAGGTTTTCCTGTTCTGCACTGGAAAATCCAGCTGCAAAAGCAAACTGAAACTGTATTATCCAGTGTGTGCATAATGGGCCCTGATTGTTAGCCAACCCACATAAAGTCTTCTACTGAACAAACAGACTAGATGGCATTTTAGGAAGAAGCAAGAGTGAATACTTGAGCTGTATACCTGTATGGAAATGAAGACAAACTAACCACCAGTTTCTAAAGAGCCCAACAAAACTTTTAAGGAATTTACTTGCACACTTTGACAGAACAGGTTGGAGAGCATCAGGTTGGCGAGAATCACAACCCCATGCAAAAAGGAGCCATTAGTTGTTTTCTACAGCTATTGATGTCTACTTCTGTCTCACCTTCACAACCAATTTTCCCTAGCAATTGGGGGTGGGAGAATCCAATTCTGCTTTCTCTGCTTCCTGGGAATGGAGCAGCAGGAACTCCCTTAAAAAGAAAAAAACACCCTGATTCTGAAGAAGGGAACTAGTGCTCAGGTGACTCCTTGCACCACACATTAAAAGTTCCAGATATTGCATGCTGGTGGTGAAATAAAGTCATATTGCCCAATACTCAAAAGCATTTTTGTTATTTAGCATATGCAGGTTCAAGTTTCATCTTCCTTCACCAAGAAACAAGCAACCCTATGTTTCTTTAGTCCTCCCCAATTCTAGTATTCCCCACTCCACTGTTGTGGGGAAAGGGGAGGTGAACCAACTCTTCTTCAAGTATACAGACTTTTTTTCAAGTGATTGAAAAAATTTCTACAAGCAGAAGAAGAGGTGATTTTACACCCTGTTTTTATTTACCTTAAGATATCTCAAAGTGCCTTAAAATCACATTCCCTTCCCTTTCTCAAAACTGGCACCTTGTGAGGAAGGTTTGGTTAGAGCAGGGGTAGTCAAACTGCGGCCCTCCAGATGTCCATGGACTACAATTCCCAGAATCCCCTGCCAGCATTCGCTGGCAGGGGCTTCTGGGAATTGTAGTCCATGGACATCTGGAGGGCCGCAGTTTGACTACCCCTGGGTTAGAGAACCATGAGTGGTTCTCACAAATCACCCAGCAGGCTTCATGTGGAGGAGAGGGGAATCAAACTTATTTCTCAGAGTCTATTGCTCCTAAACACTATACTGGTAAAGAGTCAGATTTATCTTCTCACAAATGAAGAACTATTAAGTTGCGTAATTTTATGGTAGGACATTCAGCAAACTCAATTTATAATGCACCCAAACTAGCCATTTGTACATGTTTCTCTAGCCTGTAAGCCCCACATTACTCAGGACCTAGCCATTTTCTCTTACAAATTCCCAAGACTAGCAATTTTGCAATATTCCGTGTAAATCAATTCTTTCTCAAAGAGCTCTGTCATAAACTCACAAAACCTTAATGACAGGTTACAGAACATTAAGAACAAGTTACAACACCTATTCATAGTAGTATGGTACTATTGCTTAGTATCTCCAGTTTACCCCACAACAAAGCTTACACTTTTATCACAAACTGATTACATTTGTAGCAGGGAGTTCTTGATGACATATTGCCCAATGCAGGTTATTCAGGAATTATGATTGGAGGATTTTAGCCTTTCATCCAATTTTAAGAGCTGCTGTGATAACAAGCATGTAATTTCAGATGGCATGTTCCAGCCACTAAACCAATGCAGCAGCACAGAAGACAGCATAATAAAGAAGCCTGTACCAATATTTAGAATCAAAGTGTTCCTCACCTAACACATCTGAAAGTTCTTTTTCTAAAAGCTCAATTATTTTGTCCTAGCTTTCAAAACAAGCATTCAGGGCATGGTAATAAGCATACCATATATGAAACTAAAATGCCCACGTTATGTTCAGCTTTGATTTTTAATTGTATTTCAGCCAGCTGATTCAAGAAGCCACGACTGCTTTCAAGAAGCTACGACTGAACTTCAAAAACAAACAAGCTTACCAAAACATCTAGATATATATATTTAATGGAGGGACCCATGGACTGGTATCCCTCACTATCCGTGGTCATTACAGCTCCCTCATACAAGTCCCCTGATATGTTCCCTGGCTTAGGAATGAAATTTTGTTTTTTATTTGTGCTGGGAAATATGAGAAGAAACAAGCAGGAGAAACTCTACAAGTCCTTATCTTCCCCCAAACCAAACTACAAAAGATATAAGACCTTGCTTCCCCACAGCTGTCTCTGGTACATACACATATACAGCTTAGAAGGAAGGCAGGGAATTATCCTCCCCCCCCCCCCAATCCCTGCATAAATGAGAGCTCTAGGCAAGGAGATATATGCTGTACTCTGAAATATCTGGGGACACTAATTTATTTAAAACATGAATATGCTACTTTTCCACCAAGCTCGAGGTCCCCCAGGTAACAAATATTTAGAACACTTAAACAGCATATACAAGATTTTAAAATTTAAATAAAACATATAACCACAAATATACAGATACTCAAATTGGGGGGGGGGGTATAGTGCTTACTGAAAAAATGTCAAACAAAACCAAAGAGGAGTTCAGCCACTGGTGGAAGTCAACAACACAGGGAACAAGCAAACTTCTCTGGTGAGGAAGTTCTAAAGTTTTGTCACCAAAACAAAGTACACTTACTTTGTTTATTCCATTGTCAATCCTGTTGAATTCAGATTGATTTGAACTCTTCCCCTCCCTCCCCATTGAAACAGGAGAGTGTTCTGCACGTGGTTAGGGTAGTTCAGAAGGGGGGAAGAGCCAAGTCTCTTTCTTTCTTTTCTTGAAGGGAGGGGGAGAGGAGTCAAGCAGGGAGCCTCTTTCTTTTCTTGGGGTGGGGGGGGGGGAGAGAGGATCAAAGAAGGTAGAAAAAATCCAAGACCAACAGAAGTTGAGAGAAATTAGGGACTTCTCCTTTAAGGCAAGCTTGTCACATGGCCACCTTTGGCCAATCAGGGCATCTCTACGGCGGATGTTCAAAACAGCCCGCTTTCTCTAATCCGAATCTTGAACTATTTAGCATTAAAAGCACTCTAAGTTATCACACAATAAAGGTAGGGTCACTCCAGAACAATCCTTCTTGCTGCAGAAGGAAAATTTAAATCGCCCAAAATCAAAACGGAAATAGCATTCTGTGTAGACGGCAGGGACTGAATCGAACAGGGATTGAAATAAAAGCTCCGTGCAGCTTACACCCTAGAAGGCTCTTTCTCAGGCTGCCTTCTATCTAGCCTGAGACGGTGGACAAAGGAGCTATAAAACGGCAAAGGTCATATACCAACAAGTCAAATGCCCATAAGCCACTACATAAGGCCAGAACAGCAAATGAAGGTGTTCATTTTTACAGTATGGTAGAAGAGAAAACACAGACAACCTCACTCAAACACGCACCTCATCAACAACCATCACTCCTTCCATTGATTACTACTCTACTGTCCCCCTCCAGACTGGAATATTAAACAGCCGCCACAAAGATAAAAAGCAACCAAGAACCGGTAATTAACAGGCAGCCAGTTTGGTGTAGTGGTTAGGAGTGCGGATTTCTAATCTGGCATGCCGGGTTAGATTCTGCGCTCCCCCACATGCAACCAGCTGGGTGACCTTGGGCTCGCCACGGTGCTGATAAAACTGTTCTGACCTGGCAGTGATATCAGGGCTCTCTCAGCCTCACCCACCTCACAGGGTGTCTGTTGTGGGGAGAGCAAAGGGAAGGTGACTGTAAGCCACTTTTAGCCTCCTTCGGGTAGGGAGAAGCGGCATATAATAACCAACTCTTCTTCTTCTATCAATCTCACTCTCTTTTGGGAGCAACTGCAACTACTTCTTCACAGCCTACTCATGCCAAGTACTGAGCACAACCGGGTACCGTATCTACCAGGATTTATAAATGGGTATCTGTATCTGTTCAGCCAGAAGACAAACAGATCAGTGATCAAAACCAGAATCAAAGTTAACATATTGCCTTGAAGATGGTACTTTTTTGTTTGTTTTCCCATTCAAGGAACTCTTTAAACAAACTGCTCAAAACCACCAACAAACCAAGCAAATAGTCAGTAGAGGGGATGCGAGCGGCTTTGAGGAAAAGACCAGAAAGCACAAGACACACACCCATACCAAATGAGTACCTCATAATGTGAGCAACCCTACTGCTTTGGGGAATCATTCCCCTCCACTGGAAAGCATTTACCCAAATCTATCCTAGACTCTCAGAAATGAGTAAGACACACAGGAGCCAACCAGTATAGCAGCGCTGCCTACTGACAAGCAGACCACTAGATCTACAACAGCAGTAAACCTGCTGTTTACTGTTGTGGATAAAAGTTTCCAATGATGCAAATCAGTTTCTTGTCTTGTAATATCATTCAGCATGAAAAACCAGAAAAGTAAAGCCATGACCAGATGTGTAATTGCCTTTCTTTACAATAAACGATGTGTGTTGCAGGTGTATTCTCTGATGCTACGAACAGCAACAAGCACACTCCTGGATCCAATTGTACTCTCCACTTTCAACAATGCCAGTGCAGGAGAAAGCTTCTCTTCTCCCTTGAAAACGGTTGCTATGAAAGTTATACCACTTGAAAACAGATTAAAATTGATAGGAAGAGTTGTACTTGAGAAGGCACAACCTCTTCAGCAGTACAGGGAATAATTTATGCTGTGCAAAAATTCACACTTACAAGAACAACTACAGACATCATGCAATTTCACTATTTTAAGTACTTGGCAGGCTACGTACTTTATTCAAATAAACTATGAGCTAGTCACCATGCCTTCCAGAGGGTGGCATAAGCGGGGCTTCCAACACAAATGCAGTAGGAATATTACATCTTCTCAGAAAAGTATATTTCTGTATTGATATCACAGATACACATACAGTCAAGTCTCCTAATCCATACTCATCTGCTCTTTTATGCTACTGTTCTAGTCTAGACATTGCATATTGTAAATAATGGTTCTAATTCCAGGTTTCAGTAGATGATATATAAAATTCAAGTTAATTCAGCACACTGAATGCTGCTTATGATCACATTGCATAGTCTCTGTGGGTCAGGCACTGTAAACACCAACATGCTCTTGAGTTAACACTTAAGGAGATAGGATAGTCCTTCATATTTTATGCCTACCAATCGCAACTTCTCTCCAAGTTGCAGCTATTAGAGCAGCTTTATGCTTCATCCTTCTAAGTTTTATACGTTAGCTTTACAAAGGATCTGTATCCTTCATTTATTCTGACAGATTTATATTCAGGCTTAAAAGTCACATCACTAACTCATCACAAGAGGCTTACCATGTTTTCACTGACATATCCAACCTACCATGTGGCTTCCAAGGAAATGTTAAAAAAATAAAACACAGAGATCAGATTACAGGGGGTTCATGACTGCATGAGAACCTCATAAGAATAAGAATAAAAATATTTTGCCATGTATCACCTAATAGAAAAGAGCATTTTTCAAAAACCTTGGAATGAGATCCTAGATTGAATTTTCTTTTTTAAAAAGTACCTTATGCTCGTTGACTGACAACATCCAATAGACACTTTCATGCATAGGAGTGAGACACAAAGCAGTAGAACAAACAATTTATATCATGAAAACACTACTAATAAAACTTATCCTGACTTTGGCATAAGGAATGGGTGGGACTTGCCCTTGCACAAGACTGATTGGCTTTATGTATTGAACTTTTTGTACTGGCTAATTTGACATCTTCCATTGCAACCCTCCATTTTGAGGGTACATCTCAGATGTATAGATCCCTGATTTCAAAACATAACTGCTTACTGATTTCTATGTGATGATTAAGCCGCCATGTACCAATATTGTAGCTTTACTCTTTCCACCCACTTTATTTTTTAACCATAGGCAACAAAAAAGCTTTGCTGCCCATGAGAAGAACCTTAATGCGAAACTTTCACCCAGTTAAACTTAACCCAGAGTGACCAAAAACTCACAAGTCAGGTAGAAAAAAAGCAAAGAGCAGATGCCATGCAAATATTCCAGTGACTGTCAAATCACCTAGTAAGAGTTCTGGAGAAAGCATGAACAGGCTGCTTTGAATACTGCTCCCATTCTGGAAGAGTACATGTTGCCTCCCAACCCCAGAAGGGAAGCATCATTCAATGCTTACTGTTCCACAGGCAAACAGGGAGAGAGTCAACCCAAGAGCTTCTTCCCTGTCTGCTTGCCTTTACAGGATGCCCCAAGATTCACCAGGCAGTGGCAAGATAATACAGCCAGAGTTATACCTTTCCTTCAAACGAGACTAGAAATGAAATGGAATAGCAGACTCTGTACAACTCGATAAGTTGCACATCAGTTGGTTTCCCGAGAGCGCTCTCCCCCAATTTGATAGGAACTTGTCCCTGCCCTGCCGAAGTACCACTTTCCAAGGAAGTATATTTTAAGTAGCTTGAAAGGAAACGAAACAGTTAACATCTCCCGAGCAACCTGAGAAAGTGGGAACACGTTCCGCTTGTGTCTCCTAGCTTCAGCTGCCCGGGCTAGCGGTTGGAGGTGGCCTCTTCCAAGAGGAATCGCTTGGGTTAATAAATCTGAGAACCGTCCAGGCTTGCCTGGAGGAAAGATGCTCACTGGGGTTCTCGGCTTGAGAAGAAGGGGAGAAACTTTTGCAAGCACAGGTCAGGCCCCACTAGACCAAAGGCAAGCTGGGTTCCTCTACCACGGGGATCGAGGGCGCCTTCCTAGGATGGAGGTGGGCGAGCCGGGGCTGGATTAGATGACCTTTAGGTCCCTCGCCGAGGCAGCTGCCATTGCACGGCTGGCCTCAATGGCGAGAGGCGGGGAGCGCGCGCCAGCCCCACAGCAGCCCCACCTGGACCCCGCCGCCTGCAACTTTCCGAGCCACCGCGCCCGCGGGAAGGCGAAGCCCGGCGCACTCCGGAGGCATCCCAAGCCCGCGCCGACGCCGCCACTGTGCATTCCCCCGGAAAGAAAGGGTGCCGGTGCCTTACCTCCCTCGGCCGAGGACGCGAAGCCGCACGCCGCCGCGCCGCTAATCCTCTTCCCAGCTGCTGGCCCCGCTCCACAGGCACGCCGCCGCCGCTTCTCTCCCCCAGGAGAAAGTCCACGCCGGCCGCCCTCCGCCCCTCACTCTGGCGCCCCCTGGGCTGAGGGGAGCTCCTCCGCGGTCTCTCTTTTCCTCCTCCCCAGAAGACGGGCGAGCAAGCCGGCAGGTTGGGAGGCGAAGACGCTCGTCCGCCTGCGCCGCCAGCCCTGAAGTGCCGGCACGGCAAGCAGGCTCGAGGAAGGCAGCGACGATGGCAAGGCGCAGAAGCAGCACGCGCGGGAGGGGGCACGGAGGGAAGGAAGGAAGGAGGGAAGGGGGGGGGGAAACTTTGACGGTCAACGGGGAGAGGGACGCTGAGGCAGCGAGTCCGAAGGAGGAGGCAGCGGCGAGGAGGGGAGCGCGCGACCCAGAGCCGGGAGACTCCCTCAGCGCGCCTTTGGACGCGTCTGCTTAGAAGAGGCGCTGCAGCTTCGTGCGGAAGGTGGGGGGGGGGGGGGAACAGGCGCTGCCTCCCGCCAGGAAAGGGAGCTTCCGCGGGGGTCTGAACGGCTCCCCCTCCACACCAGCCTCTGAGAGTCGCGCGGGAGCCGGGGGCTCGGGCGCTTCCCGCGGGGGTTCCCTTCCCGTGCCGCAGCGGCGAAAGGCCGGCGTCGAGCGCGCGAGGCAGCAGGTTGCAGCACTCCGGCCGGGGAAGGCGCTTTCTCGCCTCGGCGCTCTGGCGCAGTCGGGGGAGAAGCGAGGGGGATGGCAGGGCGGCTTCAGATCAGGTGGCCTGGGCAGCTCAGCGAGGGAGAGCGAGAGAGCATCAAGGCGGCTCGCTTGGGAAGAGGATTTCGGACGCGGCCAGAGCCGACTCGCCTGCTGCTTCAGGCTCTTTAAAGTGCAAGGGGCGGCGCTGGCGGGTTCATGGGAGCCTTTGGGCAAAGTGCTACACACTCGTGGCCAGGCTCTTCTGCTACTTCTCACGTTCTCCCTCGTCCACAGGAGCGCGCAGTGCCCGCAGCCCTCCGCGGCGAATTCCGCCGAAGAATAGATGTTTCACCGGGAGGAAGGGAAGGAGGGGGGTGGTTTCGTCTCCAAACGCAAGCCTGGCTTTTTGAAGTTCTCTCTGACGTCATTCCAGGAGCAACGTTATGGCTGGCTCGTTGGCTCGCTTCCCTCCACTCCCCCCTCCCTGCCTTGAGCACACGCTGCACCTTGAGCGTAGGTAATGGGCAGGGGAAGCGGCCACGGAGCAGCACTTAGGGGGAAAGGGGAAGAGGCGATCGCAAGGATGCCTGCGCAGCCAAGGTGCTGGCAGAACTGCAACGCCAAGATTGCCCAGTAGGGGGACGGCAGCCTCTTTGTAACTTTTGGTAGGCTGGTCGGAAACCAGAACGCTCGGGCGGGATGCAACAACCTTCAGACTGGGTTCAGTGTTGGTGTATGGTCCCATACATCGGCCAATAGAGGCAACTCTGTGTGTGTGTGTGAGAGAGAGATAGAAGTGTCTCCATTAAGTCGCTTATGGCAACCCTACACTTTCTCTGAAAACACCTGTCCTTAGCAGCCATTCTCAGGTCTTGCAAATTGAGGGTCCTGACTTCTTGGGGTTTTGTTTTTAAATATATTGGGTTAATCCTTCTCATGTTGCGTCTTCCTCTTTTCCTGCTGCCTTCAACTTTGCCGAACATTATAGTCTCTTCCAAAGTTTTGAGTCAGGTGGCATCTTGAAGACCAACAAAGTTTAATTCTGGGTACAAGCTTTGTGCATGTACTATTCGTCAGGTACAATGAAACGGGTTTCTTCAAGCCTTACATAGTGTAGTGTCCCATACCACCCCTGAGGGTACAGGGATTACCTAGGGGTAGCGCTAAATGACAAGGGGCAGCTTAGAGGTGGGAGCCTTCAACTGTGTTCACTTATTTACAATTGATTGATGATCAGGGTATGGTATTATGATGGCAAATGGCAATTCCAAGTTTCTTCATCTGCACAGTGTTAACACCCAGTGAAAACTAGTGGATTTTTTTCAAACTTTGAAAAACTGGTATCATTGGATTGAGTTCATCCATTTTGTTGAATAAATTAAACTAAAAATATTTTATTGGGTTTTGAATAATGTTCAATTAATTCAAATGAGTAGCCATGTTGGTCTGAAGTAGCACAATAAAATCAGAGTCTAGTAGCACCTTTAAGACCAACAAAGATTTATTCAAGGAGTGAACTTTCAAGTGCAAGCACTCTTCATCTGAAGAAGAGTGCTTCCACTCGAAAGTTCACTCCTTGAATAAATCTTTGTTGGGCTTAAAGGTGCTACTAGACTCTGATTTTATTGTTCAATTGTTACTGCTTTGAATTTTGCTGTTGTTTTCTGTAGTGGATCATTCTAACCCCTATTCTGAATAATACTTTTATGGGGGGGCACTGGGTATGAATTTATGGAACCAGAGGGGTGGTGGGCTAAAAGAAAAATTGCAAACCGCTGCTCCAAACCTTCCCACCAGCTTTTTCACACAACCAAAATGACTTAATAGGCTGCCTACTTGGTGTAGTGGTTAGGAGTGTGGGCTTCTAATCTGGCAAGCCGGGTTTGATTACCCACTCCCCTATCTGGATGACCTTGGGCTTGCCATGGCACTGATAAAGCTGTTCTGACCAAGCAGTAATATCAGGGCTCTCTCAGCCTCAGCTACCTCACATGGTGTCTGTTGTGGGGAGAGGAAAGGGAAGGAGATTGTAAACTGCTTTGAGACTCCTTTGCGTAGAGAAAAGCGGCATATAAGAACCAACTCTTCTCCTTCCCTTTTATCTAACAGGAACAACCTCTTTTTGATTTCACTCCAATACGACAGTAAAATCACACTAGACTCTAATTGGATTGTGATGTTTGTTAGGCGAGGCTTGGGCGGGAAGGTTTTCAAAAAGTGCTGCAGCATTACAGATATGCTGTCACTTTTCAGTTTTCCCATGGTGGAAAGTGAACCTGAAAGAATCACTGCTATTGTGGTCAGTAGCAAATGTGGAAAAAAAAATTGAAGGATGAAATTAACGTTTGTAGCCTCCCTGCGTGAAGCAGATGACAGCTGGATTTCTCTTCACAAAACTGACAAAGAACATTCAATCTTACATGTATCCTGCTTGTGCTACTTTGGAAATACAACATAGCATAATCCTGTTCTCATATAAATACAGTGGAGGAGGGCAGGCAGAGATACAGCATTGGTCGGATCTCAAACGTCATCATTTTGAGTTGGGAAACAGTCAAGGAAGCCAATGTGACTTTTGATTTCCACTTTAGGTTACTGCAAATCCCCTCCCAGAGGAGGGAGGAAACTCCAGTTTTCTCAGGATTCACAAAACGCGTGGTAAACAGGAAGTGCAGTCGGGGCTGCGCCTGAATCAGGAGATTTTAGGGTGAAAGTAAGGAAAATCCACAGAGCTTTATGGATGTTGCTGCAACGTTTTTAATCATTGCAGGGTGACTAAAGAGTGGAGGAGACTGGCTGAGGGTCACCAATAAGATACAGGAAATACTAGGACAGCTTTTCCCAACCATGATACTGAGGTACCATATGGTGCCACAAAGCCCCCTCAGTGCTACCACAGCTTGGGGAGGGGGGTTCAGAATAATGGTTGGGGTCCTACCCTGTGAAAAAAAAGTATTTAATTTTTAAAAAATCTACCCTTATTTGACCATGTTGCCCCCCCCCCAAAAGTAGCCAATGATGTGTCTGGAGGGGGTAGTGTGGGGAGGGACCCCAGCAATTCCACCCAAGCCTCCTCTCACTTCCAGTGGGCGTGACAGGTTGGTTTGGCTAGTTGACATGGCTTTCGGGTAAATCTAAGCTTGAACCAGAGTCAGGCAACACTGAGAGTGGGGGTCTTTTGAATAATATTTCAGAGTATGGGCCCCATATGAGGCAACTTTATAATTAACACATAAGGGTAGGGTTATTACCCAGAAAGCCCTAATATTATGTTTGAGCCATTTCAGCTCTAGTTCTGTTTGTAAGGGATAGGGGTGTCAGTCCCCAGGTGGGACCTGCAGATCCCTGAAATTACAGCCAGTCCGCAGGCCAGACAAGATGGTTGGCTTGGCTTGGGGTAGGACTTTTAGTTTTAGAATGTTTTAAAATCTGATTATGAGTGTTTCATTTAAGTTGTAAACCACCCTGAGCCCACTTCTGGAGAAGAGCAGTCTATAAATCTAATAATAATAATAAAATATTCCAGCGGTACCTAGATATTTGAATTCTGTTCTCCACTATTCTGGTCCAACCCCCAGCCAGTTTAATTAATAGGCATCAGTCTTTCTCCACTCACAAACCACCAGGGAGCATGTCCATGTGCTGATTCATGTCCATACATATGGAACAGTCTTGTATGACTCCTTGTTTCACATTTAACAACCATGAGGTATGGTATTCCTCGGGTTAGTGATTCCAGTCCTGGGAACTGTTGTTCCAGTAAAAGATGGGCTGTAATTCAAGTTTGGGCACTGTCATTTCAGGCTCAGAACAGTGTATCTGATGCCATGGACTGTCATTCCACTATGAGTGCTGTCATTCCAGTCTCAGAACATTTACAATCCCAGGGTTCTTCATTCCAGTCTAGGGAATGTCTTCCTTTTGAATATATCCTTTTAAGGATTGTTTTTATTTTGTCTATAATGCTTCTAGTCTACCTTTCTATAATACTATCTAATTTGGCCTTACAACATCTTGCCTTTCTACTTCAGATATTTTCAGAGCAGGGAAGGAGAAATAGGAACAGTTCCAAGTACTTTGCTGCCACAAGTGGTGTCCTTACTTCTCTGCTGCCCACAACTGGAAGCAAATGAATTGTGCTGCTCCTGTTTGCTGCGTAAGTAATACAGGAAAATCAGAGTCTTTGAGGAAGAGTACTTGCACTCGAAAGCTCACACCCTGAATAAATCTTTGTTGGTCTTAAAGGTGCTACTGGATTCTGATTTTATTGTGCCACTTCAGACCAACATGGCTACCCATTTGAATCTAAAGTGATACAGGAGCCTAATCCAAACAACCATCAGCAATAAAAATGAGGAGAACCAAAAGGAAACTCAGCTTATCTCCATGTTGATGACTAGTACTCTTAACTGCAGATCTGCTGTACTTTTTATAGAATGGTAGAAAGGGAATGTTAACATGTGCACCTTTAGTTACCCCTGCATGATGAATTCTCATTGCCAGCATTCCCTCTTGAGACAAGCAGGAATGTTCACGGAATTCTCTCTGTCTTGTCTCTTGAACTATGCTTTGGAATTCAAGCCAGACTTCTAGGATTGGTGACACTTGGCAACCATGCAGTCCCATCAAGAACTTCTATTGTGCAAACATTTGGTTGGGTTTGCAAAGTACAGGTAAATTATTCTCATAGATCATTGAATCATAGAATAATAGAGTTGGAAGGGACCTCATGGGTCATCCAGTCCAACCCAATGCGCTATGCAGGACACTCACGCCCCTATCCACTGCAACCTGCCCCTCCTTGAACCTTCACAGAATCAGCCTCTCCGTCAGATGGCTATGCAGCCTCTGTTTAAAAATTTCCAAAGATGGAGAACCCACCACCTCCCGAGGAAACCTGTTCCACTGAAAAAAACATTGCTAGACCCGCGGGACCCAGCCAATTACCGCCCGGTTGCATATTTAGCATTCCTCGGAAAGGTAGTTGAAAGGGCTGCAATGGACCAGCTCCTGATGTTCCTGGAAGAAACTTCGGTGCTCGATCCATACCAGTCTGGCTTCCATCCTGGCCACAGGGTAGAGACGGTGCTGGTCGCCCTGACAGATGATCTCCGTCGCCAGCTGGATCAAGGCGGCTCTGCTGTGTTAGTTCTTTTAGATCTGTCGGCCACATTTGATGTGGTCGATCACGAACTACTAGCATGCCACCTCACCGGGATGGGGATAAGTGGCACAGCATTATGCTGGATACTCTCCTTCCTCCTAAACCGGACCCAGAGGGTAGCATTGGGGGATGAGCTATCAAGCTCATTTGGGCTCCCCTAGCGAGTACCACAGGGGTCGGTGCTTTCCCCCATGCTTTTCAACTCATTTATGCGCCCTCTGGCCCAGCTGGTCAGGTGTTATGGCTTGAGTTGCCATCAGTATGCTGATGACAACCAGCTTTATCTCTTGATGGACGGCCGCCCTGATTCCCCCCAGATCCATTTGCCAGATGTTCGGAAGCCATAGCTGGATGGCTCGAGGAGAGTTGTCTGAAACTCAACCCTGCCAAGATGGAGGTCCTGTGGTTTGGGGGGAAGGGAGCAGATCAGGAAGAGCGATTACCCAACTTGGCCAGGTGCAACTGACCATTGCGCCCCAGGCAAGGAATTTGGGGGTGACCTTGGATGCCTCAACACTGGAGGCCCAGGTCAAAAAGGTAGCAGGCCAGGCTTTTCTCCATCTTTGTCAGGCCTGGCTACTAGCGCTCTACCTGTCTCCTGACCACCTAGCCACTGTGATCCACACGACGGTCACCTCGAGGATAGATTTTTGTAACTCGCTCTATGCGGGCCTACCCCTGCGCCTGATCTGGAAATTACAGCTAGTACAAAATGCATCTTCTAGGGTCCTCACAGGAACAGCTTGGAGGGCCCATGTCCAGCCTGTGTTGAGGCAGCTGCATTGGCTACCGATTGCTAACTGGATGAGGTTCAAGGTTTTGGTTTTAACCTTTAAGGCCCTCCACGGTCTGGGACCCACATACTTGAGGGTCCGCCTTATGCCCTCCACAGGGCGCAACTCTCGGTGGGGACTAATTTATTGGTGGCTCCTGGCCCCTGGGAGGTGCGTCTGGCCTTGACCAGGGCCAAGGCTTTTTCAGTCCTGGCCCCCGCCTGGTGGAATGAGCTCCTAGAAGAGCTGCGAGCCCTGCGGGATTTGCCATCCTTCCGCAGGGCCTGCAAAACAGAGCTCTTCCACCAGGCTTATGAGGCTGCCCCCCCCTTTTTAGATCGGGACCCCCCCCCTCTACATCTACATCAGCAGTGACCCCTGGTTTCCTGGATAGTTCCACCGCAATCAGGTTGGGTGGGCTGGGGATTGTTTTTAGGTGTTTTATGTATTAGGGGCTTTATGGGGGTTTTACATGTTGTTACCCACAGTGAGCCTCAGGGGAGTGGCAGGCTAGATATAATAATAATAATAATAATAATAATAATAATAATAACAACAACAACAACCGCTCTAACAGTCAGGAACTTCTTCCGGATGTTGAGATGGAATTTCTTTGGAATTAATTTCACCCCATTGTTTTCTGCAACATATACATTGAAACACAGACTTGAACTTGGTTGGGATTCAGTTTGTTAGGCACATGCCAAGCTAAATGCATGCCCACTGCAATTACATACAAACATGAGTTTTATTTCTTAAATAAATTTCAGAGTCACTTCAAGTCAGGTTCCTTGAATGTCAGTATGATGGATCACTTTGTTCCCCTTTTTGAATCCTTTCAGCATCTACCTTGATTAGATTTGCTGTCTCCCAAGGACACTTCAGTCTCTCCTGCTTGCCTGTTGCTGTTTTCACTTCCTAGTTCCAGCACTGCCACCCTTGATTACTCCTTTTTTTACACTGCAGCCTGCCTTCCTCTGAATGCACTGGCAACAGTCCAATCATTGTGTGTCTTATCTTTCAGGCTGTGAGCCTAAAAGAAGGGCCTGCATGTTGTTATAATTTATGTTCAGTGCCCACCAGTCGCAATGTGTTGTGAATTTTAATGGTAGTTTGGTGATTTAAGTTTGCATGAAAAGCAGAATTATTAATAGTAACAATAATAACTATCTGCATCACTGGGGACTTGCATAGGGAAGATCTCATTACGAATCTCCCAGCATCTGCAAACATTAATAGGTAGTAAGAGATACCTCCATCCCATGAAAAATGTCACTTGCTGATGTCCAAAAATCAAGCTCCTTTTAAAGGCACAGAAGCTGCCTACATTTTGCTTTGACTTTTCTTGCTTAGCAATCCTGCCCTTTTGCCCCAGGCCTAAGCATGACAATTTAGAAGCAAGTCCAACTCAAGTCAATTGGGCTTGCTCCAAAGTAAATGTGGGTAGAATTTCAACAACTATGCTTCATTAATAGTGAATTTGTATCAGTAGACTCCTTTGATGATCAGCAGGATGGCTTTAAAAGGGGCTTAGGCAGATTCATGGAGGAGAGGCAGCAGAGCACAAACAGTGTTAGGAGGCAATGCCCAAAAGAGGGTCTTTGCTTCTCTGTCCCGTTCATTGGGAACTGATAGGCTATACTGGAAAGGGTTGTGCACGGCAGCATCCGAATTGTCCATTCCTGGCTGGCGCAGGGAGGGGGAGGTGCGGGTGCCAGTGCACAACTCGGCACACCGGCACCCGCACCCCCCCCCATGGCACAGCGCTGGCTGCATCAGCCTGGAATGGCTGATTCGAAAGCCACCGTGCACAACCCTAATACTGGACTAGATGGGTTAGTGGTCTGATCCAGTAGGGGGGTCTTCATTTTAAGGTAGTTATATCCTTTGCTCCTAAATATATTCTTGTTGATCCTGTTCATATGGCCTTTCACAGCTGTCATAAATTTTACTGGTGGAGTTGTTCGTTGCATAGTGATAAAAGATAGGAAAGTCATCACCGGCAGTTATCAAAGGCACAAGCAAGCAACAAACTGTTTTTTCACATCATATTATTCATCATTCATCATATTGGCCATGAAATACCTAGACAGTAATTGGTCTGGATAGAGAGTTTCAGGTCTCCTATAATAGCTCCTTTTAGTAGAATTTTGGAAGGAAACGTGGAAAAATGCAGATTTTTATAAAATTTAAATTTCCTGTGGAAACTTAGAATATATTATTAAGTATACCATTACCAAAACTTCTGGGAGAAATATTCAAATACATGGTAACAGTGGCTAGAATTCTCTTTGGAGCTAACAGAAACTAGATGCCTAGAAGAATGGGAAAATAAACTAACCAAATATGCAGAAATGGCAGAATTAACTTATGTGAGAAATTTGAGGAGAAATGGAGTGTGTATTATGCAAGCAGGAGATGAATGAGAAATAGTTCAAAACATTTGTACACAAATGCATTGAAATGTAGAAGCAGAATGAGAATAAGCTTAAATGTCACATTGTGAATATAAATGTACAAAGAAGTGGCTCATCAGCAGAAATATCTCTACCTTCTGATTGTGAGATATAGAACAGATTTTCTTTCTGTACTCTGATATATTATTTATTGTTAAAAGTTACACTGAGAAGATAGAGGTGGAAAAAATGCATAATCCCAAATATAAAGATAAGATGAAATCAATAATGAAGATGTAAAACATATTAGTTATGGAACCTGAACTGTAAAATGTTGAATATAAATGTACCCCAGAGGAAATATTGTTGTATTTTATAGTGTTTTAAAAATTATAATGCAGGAGTATTGGGGATAAATGCTTTTTGTATCATACAGCCCATGTTACATAATTTATATATACACTAGCTTCAAAGCCCATTTCTAAGAATGGGCCTTGAAAGGGTTCCCTTCCCTGGCCCTTGGCCAGGAAGCTGAGGGTGTATTTTGGGCCACAGCTCGAAGATGGATCAAGTTGGGTGGGCAGGGGCTGGCCAGCTCATTAACAGGCCCGGGACAGAGTTCCTTAGCAGGCCCAACCTAGCAGGCCAGGACCTTGTTAGCAGGCCCTCCACCATGACCTCTTGCCCAGGGCCCTCTGCCCTTATCTGCTGCTGGCTTCAGGCACTGAGGCGCGTCTGAGAGCAAAGAGGCTAGAGTCCAGGAACGGAGGGCGGGAGCTGCTTTGCTGGCTGCACCCTGACTGGCCCTATTCCAACTTGGACAGCTGGACATGTTCCATCCCCTAGGCTGTTTCACAAATATATAGAGGAACCAGGGGTAAGGATATACATAATTGTAATATGCAAGCCTTTTTCATTTCTGTATCCTCTTCACACCTTTACTTTGTTTTCTAAAAAATAAAAATAGATTTTAAAAATCGCTCTTTTTTGGTTCACAACTGTCAGGCCTCCTTTATGGCTGAGGGAACTGCACCTTGTCAAATGCAGGGAGATTGTGCCGTCTTCTCTGCTAGGAGCTCCTCTGTATTGCAACTAAACCAGGACAGATGGTTTTCCACTCTTACTCCCATTTTCAAAAGCCATTAACAGAACTGTGCCTTTTAAAAGACCATACTGAGGTACTGACACCTTTATGTTTTATGTAGTAGTCTTCATCTTCTCCCAAAAGGAATATCTTCCGCTTGCACCTTTAACTGTATTTCTGGCTGGTTGCTTTCATTAATACTGCTGCCTTAGGTGGTTTCTGCAGTTCACATCATTTCAGATACATGCTTGAATATGGAAGCATACATCTCATATGTCTCATACTTTCCTTCAATAACAGGTATGAAGTACTGCAGCAGTTTTATCATCCCAGGACAGAGTTATCATATTTTTAGCTGGCAGGCCTCTCATGCCTTTAATAGCACTAAAAGCTGAAATTCAATAGGTAACTACAACTACAGTTTTATAGGAAAGTGGCTTCCATTGCATTTTTGCCTATTGTGCCTCTGTTTTAGTCTTAGCAATTCACCTCAGTGGTATATCACATGTTTTTGCATGCAAAAAGGTTCAGTTCTTGACAGCTAGATGGAGAGTTGGAAAATACTTTTTTCTCTGATGGTAGCTCTGGAGAGCTACTGACATTCACAGTGAACAAATCTGTCTTGTCCAGTAGCTTCACAGCTACCCCTTTTCTAAGGATTTCAGAACAGCTTGTATTTCTCCCTCCCCCTTCCCATTTCACTTGCTGAAGCAGATGGCATAGTGGTCTAGTGGGCTGGCTTATGCTAAAGCATCTTCACAGGTAAATGTATGTATTAAAATGCTTAAGTATCAAACGGAAATCAATCAAAAAGGACTCTTCCTGCACCTTAGACCAATAAATATATTTAGCTTTTATGTGCAAGATGCATAAAATAGATTCTTAGTCAGCAGAATATACATAAGCAGGAGACAAAAAAAAACCCTTGTGAAATGCAGATTGTGACATTTCTTTGCAAAACTTAAAAGTACACAAGATAAGAGCAAAAAGAAAGTGTAATACCTTTTATTAAGACCAACAAAAAATAGTGTGAACACTTTTGAATTGTTTAGAATTCTTCAGGCTGGAAGTAAGAAACAGGGAGGGGTAGATGAAGCTTCTCGAAAAAGAGTTCTAGAAAATCAGGCAGAATGAAAACCTTGTAGTACTTCTTTGACTGATCTTTATTGAAAGCAACACATAGGATTTTTCAATTCTTTTGCCTGCAATAGCTAAAGCATCTAGAACACTGATGGTAGCCCGTGGTAAGACGTTAACCTAACTATAGGACCAGATCATCCGTAAAGAGGTAGGACAGCCATAAAAGCTATCAGAAAAGGCTACAAGTAGGCTGGTGGCCTAATTTGCTTCCCCCTCTGCAGGGCACCATGAGACAGCCATGTAATGCAAAGTGGTATGGAGTTTCCTTTCCCTGCACATCCTTAATTCCAAGGCTGTCCAGTAGCTGGGTCAAGATTTGGCCATTTTTAAATCGTGATGCGATAAATCCAGAAAAGTGAATTTATCAAACTCCATCGCATGTCCCATCCACGAGCAACCAGTGAGCAACCTGGGATAACACCATATGAAGGGGGAAATGCACAACAGTCTCTAGCATTGTCCCACCTTCACACCTCCCCTCCCCTCTCCATTTCCTGCTCTGATAATGTTTTTTTTAAAAATGGTGTCATAAGCAGATCAACATGTACGTGCCTCCGCGTTTATGTGAAACGGCAGGGCACAGGCTCATATTGGGAGCAGATTGCAGCAATCTGAGTCATGCTGGGGGTGAAGGGGGTGAGAGAGAAAATGGCCTGCTCAGTTTGTACGGAGAGAAGACAGTCTTCTGAATGAAATGGCAGCATTTTCCTTCCTTCCTTCCCCTTCTTCATCTCCTTTCTTTTTGTCCAAGCAGTTTCTCCCCCCCCCCTCCCAATGCAGGGAGATGGCCCTGCATACAGGCATTCATGCTGATTTGAATGTAATGTTGAACCTTCTCAGTGGTGGAGCCGTCCAAGGGGCTGAATGGAGCTCTCTGGTGGGACATTGCTCGTCTCAGCTGTGGCTCTGCAGACACATGTTGTTCCTTAAAATTCATGCCTCATTATGGGCCAACCTGTTCAAGCCAGAAGAGAGCCAGCCTGTAGCCAAAGCCTTCTGTCAGGGATGCTGGCAGTTCAATGCTGGCCAGGGAGAGGGAGAGGGAGAGGGGCTAGCTAGTAAAACATACACAAGAAAGCTCTTTTGCTCGCTGGGCTCCTTCCTACTTTGCAGATGGTTTCTTCCAAGCGAGACCAGGTCTTGGGGAGAGGCTCCAGCCCATGAGGAGTGGTATGTAGGACAGCATCTCCTGGGGCACCAGCCTCTCCACTGTACTTAGGAGTGGACAAGAAGGACATCAGTGTTGCGCCACCATCCATGCCCTGGCCACTGGCTCACGTACCCGCAGGCTGGGAGGAGATCTTATGTGGGAGACCTCTCACCCCTTGCCTGGCATTTTTCTTCTGTGTTAGGATTTTTAAATTGTATTTTTGTATTGTTCTTTCCGTGGCAAGGCGTATGCATTTCGACACGTACGTTTCAATTTTTTTTTAATTAATTTTCTCGCTTGGGGGAACTTTGGAGACCCACAAACCTCCTCTGAGAGGAGATTGGTTGCCTCCAATGAATGACAGGCTGAGGAGCGGTGAGGAAACAGCACATTGTTCTCTCTTATGCCACTAGTGATCAGGGGAAAAGGCATGACACGGTGGCAGAAAAAAGGGGGAAGGCTTTACAGTATGGAGGGGCAAAAAAGCACAATTTAGTATCCCACAATTGTGGGCAGGAAACATTGTGCAATTTTGCCCTCTGTTCAGAAATGGTCTGTGTCAGCAGTTTCTCTGGGAAATTGATTTGTTGAAGAATGGTGACTTTCAGGTTAGCAGAAAAATACATTGATAGACCAAAACATTTACTCAAAAGGAGTTATTTCTTTCTCAAATTTGGGTCCATTTATTTTTTGTGAGTACACTGATCACCCCAGTCCTGTGATAAGATGTAGTTTTGGAGTTCATGGTTGTAACAATTCCCAGATGTTCAGGTTCAATTGGTTGTGCTGGGAGAGAAGGCATAAGCTTTTCCCCATGTGCCATCTTCCTTACCTGAAATGGCACCTGAGAGCCACTATTTGGCACACTAGAGAAACTTACATGTAGCCAATGAGTTGAGTCAAAGTAAGTTTTCTCAATTGGCCAGTAGGTGGTTCCAGGGGATATCTGAGGTCAGAAGAATGGTGTGAAGGTGTGGAGGGAAGGCTTAAGGCCCCTTTTTCCACACCTCACGGTCTCAGTCTGAATTGGAGCAATTTGTCAGCTGATGTCTTGGTCAGGAAGTCCATTTTTGTTGAAGAGTAACTGTTTTAGCTAGGGGAGGTTTCCCACACAAAGCCTGTGAGAGAGAAGTATGTGTCCATAACAGTCTGTACATCATTGACAATAAGCAGAAGTGGCTTCATCTAGAAACTATATGTGACAGTGGTTTGTCACTTTCTTCTTTGGGCCTTGCCAATGGTGGCCTCTCCTAATTATCAGTCTGGCCTTGTCAATCTTGGTTTCCTTAGAGTTGGATCCAGGCTATATTTTCTACTAACAGAAGGGGTAATTTCCACTAGTTCCTCCTTCATATGTCATACCCTGTCACCCAGGAGCAGCATTTCAGGGAGATCAGTGGGAGTGGGAACAGAAGCATCCAACCCTCATTTGTGTGGGTGCTGCAATTTAAAGAATGCCTGGTAGAAACCTTTCACGGGTCTCTGAGGGTACAGATGGCCTGTGCCTAACTTGACAGGGCATCCAGAGTTTCTCAATATGTGAATTTTGGGAAGTAGACAAAAGTTCCTGGTTGAGTTTTCCTGGCTGTCCCAATGCAGATTTCCCCACCTGAAAAATCATATATTTATTTAATAATTTCTGGAATTCCTAGTTGGGTCTGAGAACACTGAACTCTAGAATGTGGTACTGGAAAACTGTCTGTCAGCCTGCTATACCTTGTTTACAATGAGAGCAGTCTTTCCTTTGTCACCCATGGCAACCGGTATGAATGGTCACTGTACTGATGGCATATGTTTTAAGTTTTGCATAGAAATGTCACAATCTATAATTCACATTTTCCTCCTCTCTTTGCATGAATTATGCTGACTGCGAATCCATTTCATGCATTTCACAGAGAGGGCTCCAGCTCATGGAAGCATATGCTTCAATACATTTATTAGGTCTTAAAATGTGACAATTGTTGACTTAGGTTGGAAGTGACTTGATGGCACCTAACACACACACAATAGTCCCGGTGTGTGTGTGTGTTTCCTTGCAATACCCTAAACCAGTTATTGCAATAGAAACAAATTAAAGGTATCACACAACAAGCATTGGATACTTATTGTGGGCAAAGTTGTGAAGGTCTCATTGCACAAAGTAGGGCTCAGTTTTTTCCAGGTAAATGCACATAGATTAGACTCTGCATGACATTTTGTCAGGTTCATGTTTTAAATCTTTTCAAGAGGTGCCTTCCATTTTTCTGTTTTGTGGTTTGCAATGTGAAGTTTGAGATGTATGCACTTTATCCCAGTGTGTGTCGTTTGACTGATCCCATGCCAGATATATGGATATAATGTGTGAAAAATATAATTACGGAACAGTCTGTGATTCAGGCAGAAATTTTCTACTCCTCTTGATAGTATCTTTATTTGCATGACTGAACTCTCCTCTCCCAATTGTTGCACGCACCAATTGAATTAAACAGATATTCCTTGAGGGGGTGAGTTCCAGAAGAAAGGATGTATAAAAAGTTTTCCTAGCAAATAAATTACCTGTTCCCTCTTTGTTGAATTATTCACAATTTTCTCTGTAATGCAGTAATTATATCATAAGACTCTGTCAAGCTAATGAACATATTATTTAATTTCTATCAGATACAGTGCAGTAATGATAATTCGACACAATCCATACTGTAATAGATTTAAGCATTAAATTTAAAGGATAGAAACCGATAAGCTGAAATGACTTTGTGCATGCTCGGTGATTTATTTTAAATAAATTGGTTTTGGTTGGGGACTTTAAAAAGAAACATAAACATAAAACCCTGTGCAAAGGAATGAATTCACTAGTAGAGGAAAACACACAATAAGTTCCTCTTAGTAACTATTATTGTATACATTACATTGCAATTATTTTCTGCACTTGCATTTAGGGTATCTGAGTAAAGTTTAGGTTTACCCACAGACAAAACAACCTGACCTGCTCCCATGCATTTAATGGTGGTTTGACTAAAAACAAATCAGTAGATGTAGTTATCTATGATACCATTATCTCCTGATATTTGCAGATCACATTGCTGGCTAAAAAGTTGGCAACCCTATTTACAACCAAAAGTGCAATACTGTAATGCTGAACAAAACAGAAAACAGTCACTGTAGGCAGAATTCCAAAAAGTATAATTATTCAAGGGGGCTTTGGGCTTCTGTTTCTTTGAACAGCAGTCTTAATTCCATGTGACAGCTTGCTTTTTAAACGGAGTCAGTTTTTAAACCAAGTCAGTTAAGAAGGCTTTGGGCTACTGTTTCAACAGTAATCCTTTGCAGCAGTTTCCCTTAATTATTTGGGTGAGACTGTGATCCAGCGGCAGAGTGTCTGCATGCAGAAGGTCCCAAGTTCAACACCCACCCCCAGTTTAAAGGATCAAATAGAAGTTGATGTGAAAGGCCTGTATCTGAGAAATCAGAGAGCCTGGAGAGGCACTGTCAGAGATAAGACAATTCTGGTTTTGATAAACCAATGGAGGCATGTAAGTTTGGGTCCCTGCATTTGGTCTAGCACTATGAAGTATTCATGTGGGTTTGGGTTCCTGCCTTTAAAAGAGAAGGATCATCTGTAACTGGTAGCTTTTTAATATATTTAAGTAATAAAATCTATAGGGTTGAATCCAACTGGATATTTCACTGGTGAAAATGGGGAAAGGATTGGGATTTAACCACAAAAAATGCTATCTAGGTAATCATGTGCCCTCCTGTTTGGACAAAAAAACAGGCGGGGGGGCAGTAATACGGAAGAAGTGTAGTAAGGAAGGTTTTTATACCCTGCTTTTTTCTACCCTATGGAGTCCCAAAGTGGCTTACAATCACCTTCCCTTTCTCTTCCCCATCAGGCACCTTGTAAAGTAAATGGGACAGAGAGTGTTCTGGGAGAACTGTGACTTGCCCAAAGTCACCCAAGAGATTTCATGTGGATTAGTGGGAATCACACCCAGTTCTTCATATTATAATCTGCTGCTTTTAACCACTGCACTATGCTGGCTTCTGTAACTTGTTGAACTTCTGTCTGATCTACAGTGGTTAGTGACGTAAGAGTTATGTCAGGATGCTGAGGTTGAGTCAAAAAGCTGGCTAGATCCTTCCACAGCAATGATTCAATATGACTGTTTGTGCGTCAAGAACCCAGAAGACCTTATTACTAAAGTATAATTTAGTCTCAGTACACATCACTATTGGAAAAGTGATGGTTTAATTTCTAGAATATTAATTTCCCTCTTCAAAAGCTAGTTCAGTGATATTAAATCAGCTCAGCAAGTATAAACTGTAAGATAAAGCTTATGAGCATTATTAATTAAACATTTGGAAGCACTGAAATATCATTTAAACTGCAATCTTAGGTCATAAAATTCAGGGTGAAAAAAATCACATTTGGCATTTTGATTCTTTGAAAATAGCTATAGTAATGTTTCTTAGTTGTTGCGGCACACGTTACAAGCACTTCATGATATGTTTCAAAATAATTTGTGTTTTTACATTTACACACAGAAAGTGTGATAAAATCACGTGTTGAATTTCTTTTTGGTCTACAGTGGTTAGAGGCATAAGAGTTCTACCAGGAAAAAGAAACAATGGTAACCCGGGTACATATTTATAAAAGAGCAATAATGCTATTTATGGAAAATTTCAGCAGCAAAATATTATTGCAAGAGGGCATTATGTTGGCTGTTGCACAGTATACATTTACTCTACTATCACTGATATCCATGGTAAGACCGTAACATTTGGCATGACTCTCTATATAGATTTCACTTAATTAATGCCTACAGTCTGTTTTCAGCATCAGAGATCATGTGTAACAGATTACCACACTGCATAGCAAAGAAATAGCCTTCTTTTTGTTCAAATCTCTTGCTGCATAAAACGTCACCAAACCCCCCCCCCCTCACCCTCAAACCTTTTCTTTGAATTTTAATAAACACGCTTGATGAGAACAATGACCTATATTTTTAACACATGATTTATTATGCACAGTTCCAAAAAAACCCCACTCTGGATGATGAACCAGGAGATATGAACCAGTGTTGGCCTGAATTTAAGGAGAAGGTATTTAAAATGCACTGAAATTTCAAAAGTATTAAAAGCCATCCTGAAAATATTAAAATTCATAAATGACTTCAAATCAGCTCTTCTTAACAACATGATGTGTCCACAACTGTGTTCTGCTGATATGGTGGTATAGCCCCCCCCCCCCATAGGAGAGGCTCTTTATACGGAAAAAAAAATCTTTCTGTTGGAGGGAATATCCACCTTCAGAAGAAATATCTAGTGTGCAAGCACTTTTCAGATGGTTTTTAAAGGGAATGGTGCCAGGGGATCTGTTATAAGAGATTCAACATCTTTAGTAAAGAATTACATAAGCTGGAAAACAGTATCTGATGTCTGGTATTTGTAGACCTGGACTCTACAGGGATTTAAAATGTGAGCTATATAGCATAGTCTGAACTGGACACTGGCTACATCTGGCTACATCTTTACAGCCTGTCATGATTCTGAACGATAAAGCTTCCCCCTACAAACCACCAGCTTATAACTGCAGGCATCTCTAAAGCAGGGGTAGTCAACCTGTGGTCCTCCAAATGTCCATGGACTACAATTCCCATAAGCCTGTGCCAGCATTTTCTGGCAGGAACTCTTGGAAATTGTAGTCCATGAAGATCTGGAGGACCACAGGTTGACTACCCCTGCTCTAAAGAGCAAGCATGGACCAGTTGCCTGTTTAGAACAAGGACCTTTAAAAACCTGATTTTTTTTTTTACGTTGCTTTTACATTTGCTTTCTTTCTGGCTTTTAATTTTTTTTCGTAACTGTTTGTTGAGCCAGATGTTCTACAATTATACAATAAAAACAGAATATAAGAACTTTTAGATCAGGGTTCTTCAATGAATTGTTCACATGTAATATTGCCAAAAGTTAGAAGAATTCACTACAATTCACTCCTTCAATGTCTAAAATGTTAATGATGTTGTTTCACAATCAAATTTAACTAGCTAGTTTTGGGAACTGTGTAAGCATCATATCCACTTATGATTAAAGTATGAGTTAGTTGGCATCTCCAAACATTTTGAGCCTGGTTCTAAGTTTTTAATGCAGTGTGGTTGGTGTAGACACAAAATGGATGCCACGGGAGGCGGAACCAACTGCAAAATGGCTGCCCCCACTCACCTTCACTCTTACAATAAGGATCCTTTTGTTATGGGTGCAACTGCTTCCAAAGAACTTTAAAAAAATCTGCACAGCCAATCAAGTTTCTAATGGCTAATAGTGCCACCTCTCCACACCCCCTTATGAAAAACATTTGGCAGGCATAAGAAAAGGTGATATCAGGCACCATAGTGTCCATGGGCACCACATCTGAGTTAATGCTTCCAAAATACCTGATCAATACTGCTCAGCTGATCAAATTTTGTTTGACTGGTCAAGCAGCCAACCCTACTCCACAGCTATTCTATAATTAACCCCTTTCCTTATTTCCTTGTCTCTTTCTTTAAAACTCATTCCCCGGTGACCCTTCCCTTTGGTCCTTTTTTTCTCTGACACTTTCCTTGTCTGTTGTTTACATTTTCTTCCAGTTCCAAGATGCCCTTCGTGAGATAGTTTAATCCCAGTCAAACTGACATTTTTATCTTCCCTCCCAGAAGCTGGAGTGAAAATGGCTTTGTTGTCTGAATAATCAAATAATCTGAGAAAGGATGGAGATGAGCTGAATTTTTGCAGTTTAGTTCATGGAACATGGCTGAACCACAAACTGAACCATGAGCCAACATGAACCAGGAAGTTGGGTCACAAACTGAATCAGTTAGTATCAGCTCATGAACCATTTAAAATTTAACCCCCCACTTTCTACGCTTTGTGAACCACCACGAACTGCATCAAACTTTGTGAAAGGTTGTGGCCATTCTTCAGTTTGCAAACATTGCTTTGTGACTGTGAACCACAAACCAGGCAAAAAATAATGACTAACTTTACTTCATGAGTCAGTTTGTGCCCATCCGTCATTATGAGCCATCACACCTATCCGGTACCAGAGATTTCATTTCTATATATTATGACATAGTTCAACATAATGATACAAGCATACAAGCAGCACATTGATACAAGCATACACATACACTTGTGGAAGCATGCCCTTATTCAAAGCATGAAAAAAGAAACTGTTTACACAGTATTTGGCGATTAGTTGATGAGAGAACTAGTTGTAAATCCAATCACATGCCATCACGCTCCTTACTCGCTCTCTTCCACTCAAGGAAAAGCTGTTAATGTTTGGATTTTTTCTCCTATCCCTAAATTATCTGAAGGCTAGCCCAGATCTCCTCAGGTTTAACTTTGTGTAAATTAACCATGCCAAGTGATTAGTTCAAGTTGCCAGGAAATTAATTAAATATTTTAAAGTTATATGTGTCACCTGGCCCCAGGATTATCCTAGGTATCCTTTGAAATTCTTTGATGTCTGTTTGAACATGCATGTGTGTGCCTCCATCTCTGCAAGGATACTCTTCATGCATATGCTAAATATTTGATCACTGTGGCTTCCTTTGCCTTCTAGTGTATTAGGTATTATAGAAATTTAATGTGAGCAAAAAAGAAGGTGAGCTCTGTGGATGGATGAGTTGGTACAACTGCCTTCTGTTCAACTGGAATCCATCTGAATAAACTGCTTTGAGGATTGGCCTTTAGGATAAACAGGTCTTTGCATATTGCATAAGACATATTATTTTTAACAAATGTATTATATATATTTTATCAATATATATAGAAAATACATTAATCATCTGCTTACTCTACAGTTAATAAACCCATAACTCTAAACAGCCCATCTGAAATATGGTTTCTCCCTGCTCCCTCCAGAGCAAATTCTTCAAAATAGTGGAGTCTTACAGCCCAGTGCTCTATACCACTGCATCCCTTTATGGGGAAATTTCAAGATGTACAGGGGAAAAGAGAACATTTGCCGTGCAGGGGAATACTTTTCGCCAAATGAACCAACAGACACTTAATGGCAGTAAATAGGCCACAACTTTTATTAACGATAGAGCGTTGACCAGCATGGGGGAGAATCGAACCAGCCCTCTTGTGGTCCCCTGACCACAAGGCAGCCACACGCAACATCATCAGGTATGCACGAGGCCCTCCAACACCCCATCGGGCTCCCCGTGCCCCCAATGCCCTGATGGATGAAAAGGGGAGGTGACCACCTCTTGGGAACCCGTTGAGGCATGAACCCCTGCCGGGTTCCGGGCCACCCGGAAATGCGGATCTGCCGCCCCAGCTCATCCTCCATGAGTGATGGCCTCTCGGCACCGCTTACCCATAACCTCTTACGGAGGTCCCCCACAAAAGCATGCCAGCACGCAGGCTGGGCTTGCTTGCCAATAGTTCCTCCCCCATGCCCAAAACCCGCCAGTTGTGACAAAAAAGATGTTAGCAATATAACAAACATAACATTAGCATATAGTAACATATACATTCTTAACATTTTCTATTCATCTTAAATTCCACAAAGCTGGAACATGGAATTAGTATAATCCACTGTAAATAGGGAGGGAGGGTGGGCAACCTCGTCGGCAGAGAAGCGGGAAAGAGGCAGAAGCCTCTCCGACGCTTCCCTATATGGCGCGGGCAAAGGAGGCTGGGAAGAGCCGACCTGGCCCCCTCCTTCCCCAGCCGTCCTTTTGCCGCGCTCCTGATCGCCGCCCCAAGGATCGCTGGGACTTGTAGTCCCCTTCCCTGCATTCCTTCGGTGAGGGCTTCCCCGCAGCGGCAAACGCGCCCGGGGTAAGTCCCATTCGCCCTTATTTTGCACTTGATAGATAAGGGGTGTCATTTTAACTGCTACATACCAATTATCATATATAGGCAACAACATCTATGAGACCAACCTGTTAAAAATTGCTATACTTACATTATACGACAGACGTACATTGCCTAGACATGTTTAATATCAAATTGCATAACAACATCACACCATTCAGTTGTTAATTTATCATCATAATCGGGGCACAGGTTTGGAAGAGAAATTTACAGTGCAGTCCTAAATTCTTTAAATTTAAAACTCTTTAAAATGGCATTAGCAGTTAATTGAATTAAACCCCTTACTTCCTTTACAGGACCCATCTATACTGGATTTTATAAAATGCAAAAATTTCATTTTTTGTTATTCTGAAAATAACTGAGCTCTTGCATGCTCTTTATTTCAGGTGAAAGTTTATGAAAAAAAATCAATCACCAACATAATATACCAATATATTGTTAATGTACTTTGAGAAACAAAGTGGGGTTTCAAATTTTCTTCACTCTTTATTAAGCTTAACAGAAATTAACATTTTTATGACTTTTGGCATAGGTGATATTAAATGTTTAATGGCTTAATCTGATATAAGTTTTAATGTACTCCCCAACGTCTGCCATGACTTTCCCAACCATTGTTAAATTAGAGGGCATGGCAGCAACTTATGTACTTTTTCATTTCTGAAAGGTCACACCACCTCAGTCAGGAATGTTGTTATCTTTCAATAGGAAGCACCATCTGAATTGGTTGCTTCTATATTTTATTAAAAGTGATATAGAATTCAGATCCATGGAATATTGAGCCAGTTTCTATTGTAGCTGCTTTCATTTGTATAAGCTTAATTAGAAGAAATGAAGAGGAACGTTGCTGGAGGAGTGGAAGTTTAAAATTAATCCAAACATTCATGCCGTGAACCCTAATGCCATTTGCCCTGGGTTCCCGTAATACAGGGGTAGTCAACCTGCAGTCCTCCAGAGCTTGCTGACAGGGGCTCATGGGAATTGTAGTCCATGACCATCTGGAGGACCACAGGTTGACTACCCCTGCCGTAATAGACTGCCATATCCTCATGTGTTGAGTTTTAGCATTCAGCACTTCAGCACCAAGGACAGTTCACTATAGTAAAAACCACATCTGGATTTTACCACACTCATTTATTCTGTATTCGGATTTTAAGCACAGTATTTCATCTCTGTGTGGATACTATTTAGGGTAGTTACTGTAATTGGAAAGAGATCAATGTACTGTAATTGGAGAAATATTAATGCAGTATCTCAGTAAAACAGAAGATTTGCATTTGCCAATTAAAAAAAAAAAACGTCTAATTTACCAAGTAATCTATCAGCATTTTTTAAAAATGGGACAAAGAATCAATCAATTCACCTGACCCCTTTTAAGCCTCCTCACACTGAGAATCACAGAAGATTTTATATTCCAAATTACTGATGTGACCTTGTGGTACCTGAACTGTGGTGAAGTCATGACATCTTCATGGGCTGTCTACCTGCTTTGAAACAAACTCTCAGAACATGGATTTAGAGTCAAAAGAAGTTATTTGCTATTGGTCGGAAGGCAATATCATTCTACGCCTTTCTGAATTTTCAGTTGTATTTTTAAAAAGGGACACCCAAAGCTAAAAATAACACATGAAGACCCAAAACAAGCCAAAAAAGAAAAGAATGCAGTCTTATTTTGAATGGCATACTATCATTAAAATGGTGATTCCTTCCAAGCCTAATGAATAAATGCAATAGAGTTCTCCAATGAAACACAGGAAAATGATATGCATTCAAACAATTATTAGTAAGCGTAGCTTGTAATGTTCTGAGATTGTTTTGGCATGGTCTGTGATGACTCCTGAATTCCAACTCTGTTAGCACATTCGTCTTTATGAAATTTTCTCACAACCAAAACGAAAAGCCTCACCATTATCCCATGGCTTCAGGCATAAAAATATAGATTGACATAAAAGCAGTACCACGAAGGCTGACTCCCTAATGAGCCTGTAAAGTCCAGCTTACATTTATTGGTGACGGATTCTATAAGACGGTCAAGAAAAATGTGCAGGACCAGCAGCTTTCACACAATATTGTTTCTCATACTTGCAGTCACAGCTCAATCGTGGTTGCAAGGAAATTTTTTTATGAGAACACAACTGGATGGTCAGAGTTCAGAAGGCTGCAGCAAAGTAGCAGAAAAGCAGTATATTCCAAAAGCATTGAAATAAATGTCTCAAAAAAATTATACCTCAGGTATCAAAAATTCCCATTCTGAAAGCTGATGGCAAATACACGAACCAGGTACAATTTAAAAATATATAGATTGTAAGTAGCAATGTTGGTCCACTCATAGACCATAAGAATGGTAGCTTAAAAGATTTTTATAAGTAAATATAGAATCATAGAATCATAGAATCACAGAATCATAGAGTTGGAAGGGGCCATACAGGCCATCTAGTCCAACCCTTGCTCAACGCAGGATCAGCCCTAAGCATCCTAAAGCATCCAAGAAAAGTGTGTATCCAACCTTTGCTTGAAGACTGCCAGTGAGGGGGAGCTCACCACCTCCTTAGGCAGCCTATTCCACTGCTGAACTACTCTGACTGTGAATTTTTTTTCCTGATATCTAGCCTATATCGTTGTACTTGTAGTTTAAACCCATTACTGTGTGTCCTTTCCTCTGCAGCCAACAGAAACAGCATCCTGCCCTCCTCCAAGTGACAACCTTTCAAATACGTAAAGAGGGCTATCATGTCCCCTCTCAGCCTCCTTTTCTCCAGGCTGAACATTCCCAAGTCCCTCAACTTATCTTCATAGGGCTTGGTCCCTTGGCCCCAGATGATCTTCGTTGCTCTCCTCTGCACCCTTTCAATTTTATCTACGTCCTTCTTGAAGTGAGGCCTCCAGAACTGCACACAGTACTCCAGGTGTGGTCTGACCAGTACCGTATACAATGGGACTATGACATCTTGTGATTTTGATGTGATGCCCCTGTTGATGCAGCCCAAAATGGCATTTGCCTTTTTTACCGCTGCATCACACTGCCTGCTCGTGTTTAGTTTACAATCCACAAGTACCCCAAGGTCTCGTTCACACACAGTGTTACCTAGAAGCATATCCCCCATCCAGTAGGCATGCTTTTCATTTTTCTGACCCAATTGCAGAACTTTACACTTATCTTTATTAAATTGCATCTTGTTCTCATTTGCCCATTTTTCCATTGTGTTCAGATCTCATTGAACTCTGTCTCTGTCTTCCAGAGTATTTGCCAGTCCTCCCAATTTGGTGTCATCTGCAAACTTGATGAGTAGTCCCTCCACCCCCTCATCTAGATCATTAATAAATATGTTAAAAAGTACCGGGCCGAGCACTGAGTCCTGAGGTACCCTGCTAGTCACCTCCCTCCAGTCTGATGAAACACCATTGACAACAACTCTTTGAGTGCGGTTCTCTAACCAATTCCCTATCCACGTAACTATCTGAAAATCCAGATTGCAGTCCTTCAATTTATCCATCAGAACATCATATAGGCCTGTCTCCATCTTTCCTTTTGTCTGGATGACAAGGAACTCTTCTATGAAAACACAGATAAATCAAAACCAGTACGGCTATTCATGAAATATATGGGAGAGTGTTTTTTTTTCAAAATACATAAAGGTGATGATGTGTAAAAGATCCTAGCAACTGTTACTATATATTTTACAAGTTTATTATACATTTTAACATTATTTTGTACCATATTTAATAACATACATTTTGAATCCAACACAAATCTAACTTTTATATCTTTTGCATCTCATTGGCCCATTATGCACTGGGGGATAGCGCACATTCGGGGTGGAATGGCAGCGACTAAAATCACCGATAATGCACGGAGCCAGCTGCAACCAGCCGCAGATTCGGTGCATGCTGCTGAAAAAGCGTTAGCGAAACGCGGAAGAAAGCGCAGCTTCCGGGTGACCGGGGCGCAACCAGAAGCAGCGCCAGGGTCGCCGCGTGCATAATCGGTTACTCTGGGTTTGCTGCCATTGCGTCCCATCCCGTGCATAAGTGGTTTGCTTCACTTCTTCCCCCTCCACGTTTTCCATGTGGCCTGAAATCACCGTTTCGGCAGCCGTGCATAATGGGCCATTATGAATCATAGAACCATAGAGTTGGAAGGGGCCATGCAGGCCATCTAGTCCAAGAAAGAATTGTTATTTGTAAATGTCTGATGAATACCTCCTACCTTCAGTCTTGGCATGTATCCTACTACTGGGCTCAGCTATGTGTGAAGCCTTTATAGAATCATAGAATCACCGAGCTAGAAGACACCTAACAGCTATCTAGGCCAACCCCCTACTTAATGCAGCCTAAAGCATCCATGATAAGTATCTGTCCATGATAAGTATCTGTCTTAAAGAGAGCTCACCAACTCCTTAGGCAGCCAATTTCACTACCGGACTACTCTGTGATTCCCCCCCCCCCAATATCTAGCCAATACCATTCTGCACATTGTTTAAATCCATTACTATGAGTCCTATTCTCTGCTGCCAACAGGAAACACAACCCTGCACTAAATGACAACCTTTCAAATACTTCAACAGAGCAATCATGTTCCCCCTCAACCTCCTCTTCTCCATATCTAGCCAATACGATTCTGCACATTCTTTAAATCCATTACTATGAGTCCTATTCTCTGCTGCCAACAGGAAACACAACCCTCCACTAAATGACAACCTTTCAAATACTTCAACAGAGCAATCATGTTCCCCCTCAACCTCCTCTTCTCCAGGCTGAACATCCCCAAGTCCTTTAGCCTTTCCTCATAGGGGTGGGTCCCCAGGCTTCATATCATCATTGTCATTCTCCTTTGTCATTCTCCTTTGTACCCTTTCAATTTTGCCCAATTTTGGAAGTGAGGCTTCCAGAACTGCATTCAGTTCCCCAGGTACAGTCTGACCAATACAGTGGAACTACGACATTTTTCAATTTTGATGTGATGCTTCTGCTGATCCCAAGACTGCATTCACCTTTTTTTATTGTTGCATGACACTGTCTGCTCATATTTAGCTTACAATCTACAAGTACAAGATCTCCCATCCAGTATGCATGCTGTTTATTTTTGTGACCCAGATGCAGAACTCTGCATTTATCATTGATTTGCATCTTGTTCTCATTTTCCCATTTTCCCAGTATGTTCAGATCTTGTTGAACTCTGTTTGTTTGTTTCTTTATTTGATTTTTATCCCACTGCTCTCAGCAATGACACATGGTGGGTTACAACAGCATGTATAAAACCACAATTAAAGTCCCCATTAAAACTACACAACTCAGTAAGAGACATGTGGCAAATTCCTGCCCTTCCCCAACAACCTGCCCAGGTAACTGTCCACTTTGGGGTATAGGGTTTGCTGGTGTTCTGTCACTGCCTGAGGAGTGGCCCTTGATCTTCCCAGACCTGGCCGAAGAGCTCCATTTTACAAGCCATGTGGAACTTTGGCAGCTCAAACAGGGCCCTTAGCTCTCCCAGGAGCTCATCCCACCAGGTCAGGGCCAAGACCAAAAAGGCCCTGGTCAAGGCCAGGCCTACTTCCCTGGGGCCAGGGATCTTCAACAGATTAGTACCCACAGAACAAAGAGCCTTCTTCTTCTTCTGGGATGTTCCCTACTCCTGCCAACTACCAAAACGGGTAGTCTGTCCATCCCCAGTTGGGTGTAGTGGTTAGGAGTGTGGACTTCTAATCTGGCATGCTGGGTTTGATTATGCATTCCCCCACATGCAGCCAGCTGGGTGACCTTGGGCTCACCATGGCACTGATAAAACTGTTCTGACTGAGCAGTGATATCAGGGCTCCCTTAGTCTCACCTACCTCTCAGGATGTCTGTTGTGGGGAGAGGAAGGGAAGGCAACTGCAAGCCACTTTGAGCCTCCTACGGGTAGAGAAAAGCGGCATGTAAGAACCAACTCCTTCTCCTCCTTCCTTCCCTCACCCAGATCACTGATAAAAATATTGAAAAATACTGAACCTAGTACCAAGCACTGTGGCACACTGCTTCTCACTTCCCTCCAATCTAATGAGACACCATTCACAACTACTCTTTGGGTGCGGTTTTCTAACCAGTTACCTATCCACCAAACTATCTGAAAATCCAGTCTGCAGTCCTCTAGTTTACCTATCAAAACATCATAGGGAACCTTGCCAAAAGCCTTACTGAAATCCGGGTAAACAACGTCCACTGAGTTTTCACAATCTAGTAAGCCCGTTACTCGGTCAAAGAAGGAAACCCGATTGGTCTGGCAGGACCTGTTGAAGACAAATCAATGCTTCTTCTAACTGGAGCAGCTCATTCTTTCATAGAGGAATACTCGCTAAGATAGAAGAATGCTTCAGACTTTAGTGCAGGAGTAGTCAAACTGCGGCCCTCCAGATATCCATGGACTACAATTCCCAGAAGCCCCTGCCAGTGAATGCTGGCAGGGGCTTCTGGGAATTGTAGTCCATGGACATCTGGAGGGCCGCAGTTTGACTACCCCTGCTTTAGTGAGTTGCAAAATACGTTCCACCAGTAGCAGTCCATTTGACTGGGTTGTTGTGAGGCTTAAAACGGAAAGAAATAAACAGGCCCCCAGAACTGTGATTTTTTTTCATTTGAAGCCTGAACTGATCTTTCACCTGAAGTTTCACACTTCATTTAGCTATGTGTATATATTCATCCTGTGGCCATGGTTTCGTTCAAATCACCTTGAATGCTGTGGAGCCTGCAGAAGTGCCTCCCTCCACTCTATTGATTCCAAGCCTCTAAAATGTCACCACCAAGGATCAGCTCCATTGAGGTGAGTGATTTTTAAAAACAAAAGTGTATAGATTTCAGGAGCCATAGAAGGGTATAGGCTTCAAGGTAGAGGGGTGTGGGTATAATTTGTACTTTTGGTCTATGTATTGATGTTGTTAAATATCATAGTAATATGTGAAGAGAGTAAAATGTAAACACAGTATTTCTCTGGGACTGAAACAGTTGCAAGCACCACAAATTTCCAAATTGTTTAGTCAATACTTTGAGCTCAGAGACTTTCTTCAAAAGCATTTAGAAAAAAAAAAAGAATATCCAAAAGATCTATGTAAGTGAACAGAGAAGAATGAATTTTCATAAAGTAACACTTTGCTTAAAATCTGACCATGATTGTTTTAAAGACCTCAGCCTTTTCCAATAAATCAGACTAGACAGAACTATGGATTTAGACTTCCTTTGTGAGGGGTTTATGCTTCATCCCTACAACTGATATTTATTGTCTGTAGCCATATTTTATGTTTGACCTTAGAGAAACAAGACATTAATCATTAGCTGCTATCATCTTAGATGGCATTTAGATGACTATATTATAGCTCCTGTTATCTCTAGCACTTACTAATTACATATCAAGCTACATTTTATCTCTCCTAGCTGCACCATTTATCTAAGTATCAAACAGAGGTGTTTTTCCCACCTATAATACAATTTAAATTGTCATGGGTTCCCCCCAGACACACATTCCTCAGATGTTTATAAATCTATCTAGATTTGACAAAATGAATCCAGTTTTGTTTTCTTAATAGTTGCAGAAATATTCCTGGCAAATATAATTGGCAGATGAACATACCATTCTGTCCTTCTCCAATGAACCTTGGATTGCAAAATGTCCTCCCTTCAGGTTTTGGTGTTCCTTGCCAAGTTGTTATTGATAATTTAAACATATGAAGCCAGTAGAAAAATAAGAAAATATATGTAGGGTCATAAACTACACTTCGCATGAGGCTTTTTGTGAAATCATGCATGTCAAACCAGATCAGAAGCCATTAAACTGACTATTCCAAGAGACTTGGATGAACAACAAACTATAGAATTTTTAAACAGCTAGTTCACAAATGATTTATATGGATGGGTGCGATATTCACCACTTATTTTAATTATGTGCTGCAGAGGAATAGCATGCAGTGATGGCAAGGGGGGGCACAGGATACCTACACTGCTCTGTGTGTCTAAGAAAACACATGAATACTCTCAATTGTAGAGTTAGGGATGTGCTGAAACCATACCAGATTGCAAGGGGTGCTTCTCAGGCACCTCCCCATACCATTGGTTGTAGATGTCTGTTTGGGTCTGGTAATTACTTCATGAGCTGAACCAGCAGCTACTTGAGCATCCCTAGTTGGGTTACTAATCATCATAAAGTGGCTTGTGGTCTACAGGTTTATCTTCTTCATTTGTTACACGGGTGGAAATTCTTCAGTTTAGCCCAGGGAGTGTTCCTATTTTTATCTGTAATAAAACATTTTATAACAGTTTTAGAACTACTTAACTTCCTTTCCCTCATGCATTGGCTTCAAGCATAGGTTCAAGATGGTCTTCCCCACAAGAACAGCTATAACATCTTCCCTGCCTTTCTCTTCTTTGTTTATTACAGAATATCCAATTTTATAAAACCAGCTATTTAATAGGCCCTGAGAAGTTTTAGGCAAGGAAACTCTGACCTGGATGGCTCAAGGAAACCTAACCATGTCAGATCTCAGAAGCTAAGCAGGGGCGGTCCAAGTTAGTACTTAGATGGGAGACCACCAAGGAAGTCTCGGGTTACTTCACGGGGTCAGGTAATGGCAAATCACCTGTGTTTGTCTCTTGTCTTGAAAGCTCTACTGAGTCATCTTAAGTCAATTCATCACTTTCCTCCACCCATGATAAACATAAAGAACAGAAATCAGGTAAATGATTGGAGATTATATGGGAAATTGGACTAACAAAAATACACAGATTATATACTCCATAGCACCAGATCCAGTTGAAGGATTTGGGGGCATTCACAGAGCACAACTAGGTTTGTTACTTATACTGTTACTTATACTGTAACAGTGGGGCACCCTCCCCGGGGATAGTTGGAACTTTGGAAGCAACCGAAACCTTCTTTTTTTCATTCTTGCAGTCCACAAACTGAATAAGTATGAATGCCCCCTCACAATCCCAGTGTGGAAGCCCCCTAACTGTACAGCACTGCGGATCCCCTACATATGCTACTAGGATAAATTGCCTCTGATTATCTAACACATACATTAGCTCTCCAACTGTACATTTGATCTATAAACTTTTCCACTAATGCCAGAAGGGGGCAGACAGTTGTACAGCCCAATCACACATACATTTTTGTTCATGGGGTTCCCATGATCACTGAAATTGCTGGGGGGAGGCTACATTAAAAATGGCCTCTTCTTGTTTTTCTAGAGGAAAACAGCTACTGTGAAACAATCTAATATTTAAAAAACAATTAAAAGCAAGAATTCTAACTTTTCCCACCAAGTAGCATTCTTTTTTTTAACTCTTAGCCTTTCAAAGTAATTTTTTTTTCTTTTAAAAAAGTTTTCACTGCATTTCCAACCAAGGAGAAAAAAATGTCTATAAAACGTCTTTAAAAGACAGGGTGTACAATACCGAAACAAGCAGTGGTTTCTTTCAAAACTTTTATAGTGATATAGAAAAAAACATTGGCACTACTTAGAAGTCCTTTTGTATGTCTTTTATCTCAAATATGGGGAGCTGGGAAAGAACCCATTTTTAACATCCAGGTATAAAGTTATCCACTGCATCCTGCTAAATATAAAAACTAAATATAAAAAATACCTTTGATTAAAAAAAAACACACAACCCAAACACTGTCCATCCATACTGTATGTGACACAATTCCATATATACTGTCCTGACTTACCTGGAAGAAGTATACATTGCATATATGAAGTTTAAATCCATGCCATTTGTGCTATAATCCTATGCACTGTCAATCTACCATAGTTTGGGAGAGAAAAGATAACCTATATGGCAAACCTGCATAGATGTGCAGGTCTCTTCTTGCAGCCCACTCCACCTGTTCAAACAGAAAGCTATACAGACACCTAAATGGTGAACTTGACACCCTTATTGAATCAGATGGTCACATAGTAACACTAATGTGTACAGAACAGTAGAAAAGAATACGAGTCCAAGGAGCACCTTAAAGACTAACAAAATTTGTGGCAGGGGATGTGCTTTCATGAGTCACTGCTCAGCCTTTGGGAGTGAGTACTGCTACAGGCAGAATAACACAACTCCCCAGCTAGTGTGTACAGACTGGCTACACTATAGGTCCAAGAAAATAAAGTAGAACAATGCCTTTCGAACCAGGCATGCTTGCAGCTTCATGGCCTCGATCACCCTGTGTCAAGGAGCAGCGTATTGAGCAGCCTGCAAAATAACTGCTTGGCTGTTGCAGGCTATGATCACTTTGGCCCATTCCAAATAATCTCATTTACCAGAGAAGAAGAAGAAGAAGCAGTAGCCCCAGGGTCAGAGTTATTTAGGTCTAAATTGACTGATTTGTATAAAGCAGAACATGGCTTGCTGTTTGCCACTAGTTTGTACCTTGGCAGTCAAAGGCATCCTCCAAATGGCATCTCCTGCACAGTAAGTAGCATCGATTAATGAACTGACCAGAAGAGCATATGTACATATAAAAGTTGTTCATTAAGTCTGTTCAGATGTTTAATTTTTTAAAAAAGGGAGAGGCCTAATGGGGGCTGTACTACTTCAGAGTGTGCACAGGAGATCCTATGCTTGAATTAATTTATGTATTAAAAATAGGCAAACCAGGTAGGAGTCTTACACAGTTAATGCCCTTCCAAGAACAGTGACTTCAATGGACTTACAAGGGTGTAAATCTGTTCATGATCACGGTGTCAGTCTTCTCACAAAATTAATATTCTATTAAGCATAGTATTCTCCCCATACTTATTCTGAAGTCATGCAGTCCTGTGAGAGTCACAAAGTTTTTATTCAAGGTGTAAGCTTTTGTGTGCATGCATACTTCTTCAGGTACAAGCAAATGAAGAAGTGTGCATGCACAGGAAAGCTTATACCTTGAATAAAACTTGGTTGGTCTTAAAGGTGCCCCTGGACTCAAACTTTGTTCTGCTGCTTCAGGCCAACATGGCTACCCACCTGAATCTATAAGAGCTGTTTGATATACCTTTTAAAAATGTTTGCGCTATCTCTAAAATGGTTCTTATGAGATACCTTGTTGAAAGTCAAGGTTCTGCATCCACTGAATTTACAAACTGAGAACATGCTGAACAGTTTAATCATCCCCTCAAAGATGGTTTTCCCCCCTAGCTTAATCTTATTTGGCACCAATAATAGTGCTTCTCTTTTTTCTAAGCTAAAATGATAGATGTATCTCCTAAATGGATGTCAAGCAAATAGTTTCCGTAGCAACAGTAATCATGCAAATTCTCCTTTTCTTGTGACTCTCCTCTTCCCCCCCTCCAATTTGGATACGCAGGTAGTCAAACTGGAGACCTAAGAACCCAAAATAAATCAGTTTGTTAAGCAAGAGCCTTACTGAACTTAAATATAAATAGGAACCCTGGAAATAAGTTACTGTCATGGCACTAATCTGAATGCTTATCAGTGATTTTTCAACAGCCCAGCTGTTTTAATCCATCTCTTTTTCCTCGTTAGAAGTTAGTCTACATAGTATGCTTTTGAAATACACTTTGTCAGAATTCCTACAATGAATTTGAAACACTGGACTGTTTGCAAGGGGAACAATAGCTGTTCTTTTCTCTAACACTCAATAGAAGCAAAGAACAAGAAGAGTCTGGGATCACTAGGAATGGAAAGAAAGAATCTATGTGGAATATTATGCTACCATCTCTTGATGTTATTCTAGACCTTAACCTAGACTCTAGACTCTTGATGTTATTCTAGACCCTGGGTTCCTGGGCTAGGTGTTAGATACTGTCCAGAAACGCAGGGCGATTTACCTCCCTTGGGTTATATTATCATGAATACTGATTGTGTCCTATACTGATGCCAGGACAATTGAAACATTGGGAGAAAGCTATATGTTTTAACCACCGCTGCTCTTTGCTTTGTATGTTTGAGATGTTATGGTGTTTCTATGGTGGTTTATGAATGTATTTTATCATGTTTTATTGAATGTAAACTGCCATGAGCCAGCTATGGAGGGAATGGTGGTACAAAAATGGAACAAACAAACAAAGAAATAATCTAGGATGGGGTTTAGGATGGGGTTCCTGTCACTGCCATGCTGCTAATTATTATTACTGTATTTTAATTTGGTTTTTAATGGGGTTTTATTGGGGGTTTTGTATTGGAACCTATTTGTAACCCACTACAATCTGGCCCGGAGTGGTGGGCAATAAGTCCAACTAATAAATAAAAATAATAAACATATAATAATTGCATAATGATTTTCCTCTAATATTTTCTTGGTGCTGAACTAAAGGCAAATTGGACAGTGTTTTTCAGGTTAGGCTCAATTGCCCACAGAAAGGACCTGTTGTTGATCAAGTTTAATCTCAAGCAATTCCCTTTCATTTCAGTGGGACTTTTGCAGGAAAATTTCCCTATGGAAGGAGAACAAGTCAAAGCAGAATCTCCGTTGTTTGCTCACTTAGCCCTTGATGACACATTCCGATTGCTCCAAAGTTGTTTTTTCTTAGCCTCGCACTTGCACCTTGTTCTCCACTTCATATTGCAGCATATCTACATGTAGAGAAACAGCAAAGAAACCAATCTGTTTCTATATGGGTCTTCTCCATTTTTACAGCTGAGTGGACAATTCATGCTACTTTGGAGATGAAGTGGCATGATGAATACAAAAAGGGTGCCATTTCACATTTCACTGGGAAAATAAGATTATTTCAGTTGAAGGCATGTTGGTGGGCAAAACTGAAAAGGCTACTTTTGCATTCCCTTAAATCTTTTAAATGGAAAAAGATTTTGTTTAAGGAAAGGAAGGTAACAGGGTGTATTCAGGCCATGTGTTCATATTGTCTGTCTTTTATAGCTGATGATAACTATCACACATTTATTGTGCAACTCATATTGTTGTGGCTTCAGGCTAATAATTCTTTATAGATAAACTACACAGAATGGTTAACTTATGTTTTCTCAATGAATGCTGGTTATTAGGCTATTGTATCCTGATAGATCGAGAATCTATTTGTTTGAAATATATATCTGGATACAGGAGAAGGTACTTGCTCAGCTGTAGGAAAGGAGAGATCTATCTGGATATATAAAGGAACTGTAGTTTGGGCAGAAAGAGAGGGAAACATTGGTTGAAGACGAACCCCATAAGACTAGAGTTTTCTTATCCAAAGGAATCCTATTCAGAAGCAGTGGTTCCCTTAGAACAGGGGTAGTCAAACTGCGGCCCTCCAGATGTCCATGGACTACAATTCCCATGAGGCTCATGTGAATTGTAGTCCATGGACATCTGGAGGGCCACAGTTTGACTACACCTGCCTTAGAATTTCTAACTGCTCAGAACACCATGCACTGTTGTTTATACAGTTTTCTTCTGGAGGAGTTAAGATTTGATTTATGATTAGATTGTGAGATACCTTGGGCACTTTCTTTTAAAGGTGGAAGGCAAATAAATAAATTGGAACAGATCAAACAGCCACTCTCCTTTGAAGAAACTGGATTTGTGCCTTTGGCATGTAGATCTAGGGCACAGACCCTATTAATTATTTATAACCACTAACATTTAGAGCCAAGAGAGTAGTGCATGGAATATGCATTCCTGGGCGTAAAGGTTAATCACATACAGTCTGAGACCTAAAAAACAATGGACTTGCCTGTAATGTTCTGTAATGCCATCTCTGGAACGCCCCATTTTTAGGACAACGTATGTAATCACCTGAACATAAAAATGTAAGAAGAACCATGCTGGATCAGAACAATGTTCCATCTAGTACAGATTCCTGTCTCACTCATTGGCCAGCTATTTTCACTAGAGAGTCAACAACAGGCGGTAGAGGCCAAGGCCGTTTCCTGATGTTGCCTCCTGGATCTGGGATTCAAAACCTCTGAATGTGGATGATTCCCCCAGCCACTATGGCTAGTAGCCATTGATAAGACTTATTCTCCATAACTCTTTTAAGATGTTTATTGCTGTTGCCATTACTATATCTTCTAGCAGCAAAGTATTTCCTTCTGTCTGTTCTGAATCTACTGTCCATCAGCATCATTGGGGAGAGGGAGAAAAATGTCACTTTGTCAAACCTTTACACCCTAGGCATAATTTTATAAATCTCTATCATGCTCTTCATAATTTCTTTTCTGAACTGCAAAGTCCCAAACATTTCAGCCTTTCCTCATTTATTTTCTAAAATGCATCATTCCAGATGTTTCAACCCCCTAATCATCTTAGATGCTCTCTTTGGGATTCTTTCCAGCTCCACAACATCCTTTTTGTGATATGGTGACTAGGACTGTATGCAGTATCCCAACAAGATCTGTATAGGGACACTACAATATCAGCCATTTAATTTTCAATCCCTTTCCTAATAATCCCTAACACAGAGTTTGACTTTTCCACCCCGCTGAGTTGACATTTTCATTGAGCTATCCTCTACAACAGGGGTAATCAATCTGTGGTCTTCCAGATGATTCATGGACTACAATTCTCATGAGCCCCTGCCAGCATTTGCCACATTCCTTTGCCACATTGCTGCTCACTTACCCAGTTTATAGAGCTCTTCATAGTCAGTCTTGGTTTTCATCATGCTGAATAATTTTGTGTTATTTGCAAACTTGGCCCCTACATTACTCACTCCTAGTTCCGGATCATTTATGAATAAATTAAATAGTACTGGCCCCAATACTGACCCTTGTAGGACTCCTTCTTTCCTTGCCTCCATTGTGAGAACTGTCCATTTATTCCTGTTCTTTAACCAGTTTTTAACCAGTTTTTAACCCACATACCTAGGAGTAAACCCTGATTACAGTGTAAAAAGAAATCCAGGTCAGTTGGGATTAGCCATGGAAGGTGTGCAGTCAATACATTGAACAACACCGTAATACCTGGGGGCAACTTCCCCACATTTCACTCTCTGTCTTGATAAGTAGAAACTTGTCTACGCAGATCCATCTCAGCCATAAACTGAAATGCAGGTGCTTCATACAGAAGCTGACAATAGTTTAAAATTAATAATAGTAAGGTTATAGTAATATTAAAGTTCAGAATATAGTCCTCAATATTTAAAAAACTTCTTTAAATTATTAAAATTGTGATCAAAACTTTTTATCACATCTCTATTGAAATTTGAATGAGCAACTCAGGGGCTGGATAAATTTAATCTACCAATGATCAATTTAATCAAAAGGATCCAGACCCTTTTACCTATTCTCCTAACCGAGGAATGTTTGAATACAGGATAAGTTTTAAAAACTGGATTGTGCAGCACCTATTTGCCTATGGAGTTCTTCATCCCAATACGGAAATACATGGAGACCTAATACTGAGAAATATTATTTCCTTAAAGAATGTTTGAGAAGACAATCTGTATTTTAATCAATCAATATCCGAAACATAGAACATTAGTAATTTGTCCCATCAAGTCACAGCTGACTTATGGACACTTGGTAAGGTTTTCAAGGCAAGAGGTGTTCAGAAGTGGGTTGCCGTTGACTGCCTCTGCATCACAACTCCGGCTTTTCCTGGTGATCCAACACAGCTTAGCCTGAGATCTAACTATCCAGGTCAGGACCATAACTGGTACCATATTTTAAATAAAGAAGAGGCCTAAGATATTTGATAACTATGCCTTCATAGTAGAGTGTGTTATTTTTATTTATTTTTAAACAAGGAAACACATGGTATCCTTGGTAGTATTCCTATCCTTATCTATTGTTGTTCCTCTATATATTTATGAAACAACCTAGAGAGTGGGACATGTCCGGCTGTCCAAGTTGGAATAGGGCCAATCAGGGTGCAGCCAGCTTTGCCCTGATTGGCCCTGCCCCTGCAGCTCTGGCCCTGGACTCTAGCCTCTTTGTTCTCAGACGTCTCAGTGCCTGGAGCCAGCGGCAAGTAAGGGGAGAGGCCCTGGCCAAAGGATTGTGATAGAGGACCTCCTAATGAGGGCCTCTTGGCCTGCTAGGCTGGGCCTTCTGACGAAAGCCTCCCGGTCTGCTGACTGCTCGTTAAGGACTGCTAAGGAGCTGACTAGCTGAATGCTAAGGAGGTCTGCCCTGCTAATGAGCTGCCCAGCCCCTGCCCGCCCCACTTGACCTGGCTGTGAGCTGCCACCCAAGGCCACCTTAAGCTGCCTGGCCAGGGGCCAGGGGCCAGGGGCCAGGGGCCAGGGGCCAGGGGCCAGGGGCCAGGGGCCAGGGGCCAGGGGCCAGGGGCGGGGACCCTTTCAAGGCCTGTTCTTACAAACAGGCTTTGAAACTAGTAATTCTTATAAAATTGGAATTGTCATAAAGTTACCTTTTTAAGGAGTTCAGCAAATGCAGTCAAAGTTAAGGCTAGTCTAATAGAGGAAACACAAATGGCAGGCATGCAAGAAGCTGTATAATTAGCTTCATATACCCAGAGGGGCTTCAGGATTCTGTTTCTCAAAAAAGTAATTTCATTAAATGAAAAGGCCGATTGTTAGTAGCTGGTGGGGTGGCACAGGGTATCTGTGTCTCCCATTTAAGGAAAAGTCAAACATGCAACAGGGCATGTCAAAGCTCTTGAACATACCTGGAATTGTCCTTTAGCTCCCATCAGTGTTTCTCAATCTCTTGAGGCATAAGTATCACTAATGTGCAAGGTCTTTTATCTTAACAGTCTAATTTTCCTCTGAAACATTTAAATCGCTTCTTTCAATGTCAGACAGAATCAACAGATTGCCATGCTATAATGTGTTACAGCTAGCAATAACCAAGAACCTCATGGCACTTTAAAGATGGTTAATTTATTGAGGCATAAACATTCATGAGCCAGAATCTGCTGCATCAGATGCATGAAGTGTTACATTCATTTGGCACACACACACACACAAACTTGGACTACCAATAGCAGAGGGGTGGAGGGGAGGGGTATTACAAAGAATGGGGAAAGGCCCAATTTCCCACGTTGAATTAAGACCTGATCCTATGCATGGCTTAGGGTTGCTGTCTCCCTCTTTGGCAGATGACACCCTGCCAATTTTGTTGCTGTTGACTGCCTGAAGATCAACAGGGGGGGGGGGGGAAACCCACCCACATATTATGTCCCAGTACATCACATCAACATATAATCTGGAAGTAGCCCTGGGTAGCCTTAGGGATCACTGGAAACTCTATGGCTTTATCTGGAAACAATGTAGAGATGTCACTGATGTCACACACACCTCCATGTCCCTGGTCCCAATCTCCCTAGAAGAAGAAAAAGAGTTGGTTCTTATATGCTGCTTTTCTCAACCCGAAGGAGTCTCAAAGTGGCTCACATTTGCCTTCCATTTCCTCTCCTCACAACAGACACCCTGTGAACTAGGTGAAGCTGAGAGAGCATGGAATCAAACCTGGCTCGCCAGATTAGAAGTTCGCACTCCTAACCACTACATCAAGCTGGCTTTTCTACTGTTCAAGCCCTACTGGCTGCTTGCCACTCTTGGTGTGACCTTATCACTATGCACGACTATATATTTTATTCATATGTTTTATGTGCTCATGTGCAGTGGAATATGAGTCCAGTGAGTCTTACTCCCAAGGAAACCCGCAGAAAATTGCAGCCTTTATTTTGCAGTACAATCTCTTCTTCCAAAGACACAGTTTTGAGGAAGGATGCTAGGCTAACCATACTCATATGATTAGAATATTAAATACAAGGTCATGAGAGACAACCAGTCTTTTCTACTGCAGTTGTCATTTAACAGCACACATTGTCTAAGTTAAAGAACCACACTATTGTCTCTGCAGACCTCCCACATGCAAAACTGTGTCATCTTTTGTTGACAAACCCAGTATTCCCCTTCTGCTACTTTTCTGAACACTTTCGCAAAGATTTTTATTGACAAGCTATCATAATGGTATCAAAAAGGTGGCTTTTAAAATATTCCCCTAACAATAGGATGATGTAGTATAAAGGTAACTTGTTTCTGAGTCGCCTACAAAAGCAAACACCAGCAATAAACATGGAACTTTAAAGATAACTCTTGCAGGGTGAAAGAAGTAAAGAAGCAGACAACAAGAGGGGAGATCAGAGAGACTACAAGTTTTCCTAAAGAGACATAGCTCAACATTCAGACCAATGTGAAGGGGTTGCTTGTAATCTCACCCCAAAATAGCACCCAATGAATCAGTCTGTCCCTGCAGGGAGAAGTGAGTGTGAGGGCTCTCTGCTGGAGCTGTCTCTCATAGGGCCTGGAGATCTTCTGGATTTACAGCTGACCTCCAGACTACAGTGATCAGTTTCCCTGGAGAAAATGGTTCATTTGATGAGTGAACTCAGTGGTATTGCACCCTGCTGATGGCCCTTCCCTTGCAAACCTTGCCCTCCCTGGCTGAACTTCCCCATATCTCCAGGAATTTCAGATTCAGAGATAACAATCCTTCCCATATGGGAAGTAGCAAACCTATAGCATCATAGGCTGATTCTTCCAAGAGCTTTCCAATGACTTCCATCACTAGTATTGTTCATGCACTATTCACTGAAATGTCTGCAAGATGTAGGGATCAGCCTAACTTGGCTCTCTACTTTCTCCACTATTGATTCTACGCACTCTCCATTCCCAGCTGCCATTTTCCTTTAATGAATATCCCACTTCCATGAGTCTAGTAGGCAGGGTGGAGTCTAGCCAGCCAAACAGCTTCCTTTCTGTCCCCAAATTTAACCGCTTATTATTTTAGGATTTTTAAATAACAATATGACAAAAATGACAGCAAATGGGAATGGGAACAGCTTTATGAGAACACTCATGCACAAAATAGTTACCATTATTACCAGTTTCAAATGTTGGAAGGAATGTCTGAACTTTTCTTTAAATATTCTAGGGCAGTGGTCCTCAACCTTTTTATCACCGGGGACCACTCAACGCCTTTTACTGAGGCCCAGTGGGGGAAGGTAGTTTACTCCTCTACTCTCAACCACTTCCCTAACGCTCTCTGATCGCTATGGTAATGTTTAAACATCCCTTCAAAATAAGATACAGACACGCCACAGCAATGAACATAAGGAACATTTTATTTTCATGGAAATTTTAATGACAAATCAATGGGAACCCTAAGGTTGTTTCTCTGTAACGAGATAGACCCATATGGGAGTGATGGGAGACAATGACACCCAAAGTGTGTTGTAAAGGGCCGGGGGGGATGAAGTAAAGGGCCGGGGGGGGGAGAAGGCGTCCTTCGGGGCCCACCTCCAATTAGTCGAAGGACCACATGTGGTCCACGGCCCACAGGTTGGGGATCGCTATTCTAGGGTACTGATAGCAGTTTGCAATCAATTTGGGATTGGGAGGTATGTTTGGGAGAGGGGTTCCTTTTCATGGTTTTATAACGCATGTATTATGTTTGTTTTAACTTGTAAACTGCCTTAGTGGTCTTTGTAAGGGCAGAAAGGTGGGATATAAATTTTGTAAACAACTAAAATAATCAATGACTAAGCATCCTAATTAAAAGTGGTACGTCACAACTTGAAGGATCTTTGTAAAAATAAAGATTTTATTCATAAATATTGCATTTCTGGTGGAGATATAAATTAAGATGATTTTAAAAGTTGTTCTGGAAAGAATGTTTGTTATTAAACTGATAATACTTTGGAAATGGTACTGAAACCTAAGATTTGTTTGCTAATTTTTATAGGATTATATTTGGAGAAAATACATATTTTGTGGTTAACGGCATCAGGAATGACTAAAGCATAAAATTGGAAACACAAAGAGAAGCATTCAAATGTACACTGAAGCATTTTGGTCTGTATTACTAATGAATAAAATCACAGAGTTTGAATGCATATTGGAAGGAAAGCTTATAGCGGCTCAACAATTAAGGTAGCAACCTTTTATACTTTGTTGTAGTAAAGTATAATTTGTTATTTTCAGCAGAATCCTAAAAAGAGCTATGCCATTCTAAGCCTATTAATTTCAATGGACTGAAAAGGTTGTCCCTCTGTTTAGGACTCCAGTGTTAAAACTTTAGAGGAATGTAGCAGTATTTGGAAAATGCTTTTAAAATAGCTTTTATTCCATTTTTACTATTAGTTCTACAGTTCTATGGTTTTGCCATCAATTCACAAGCAACTTACAATGACCCTATAGGTTTTTCAAGGGGAGAGATGTTCAGAAGTGTTTTGTTATTGCCTTGCCTCCACTCTCTGTCTTGGACTTCCTTGGTGATCTTCAATTCAAATAATGACGATAGCTCATCCTTCTTAGCTTCTGAAACCTGATGAGATCAGGCTAGCCTGGGCAGTCCAGTCAGATCTGAATTTGGTATATTTCATTTTTAAAAATCTGTCCAAATATAGAAGTGAAATGTAATCAAGAGCAAAAGTTGGATCAAGCAGTTCAAAGCTCTGTTAATGAGAATAATTTTGGGAAAATATGCATACCTTCGTATATTATATTTGATGATTAAAATACTGCCTTTTTCAGAGATTCAAGAGCATCTCTTTTTCTGTCTCCCTACAGAATCCAAGCAGGAAAAATATGGAGCAGCTATCCTGCTGAATATGTATCCCCTGGCAGGTACAAATCAGGCTAGCCAAACCTCTGACGGTTTGGATTTTGTCTTAAAGGCAGATGAAGTCTGAAATTCCCTTGAGGCTGAGATGAGCTGTAGGTCATAATGGAAATCAAGCCTTTGATCAGCTAGTAAAAGCTGTGTGAACACCAATTTTGTAGGGTAGGTGACTTTTCCAAGATACTCTGTCCACCTGCTGTCTTTCATCTATTTCAAAGGAATTTGCTTCTACGACTAATCTTGTAAAAATGCATAAGAATGGAGAAGGAAAGTCTAACCACTGCAGGTACTTGGATAATCGGGTTGGGAAGTTTATTGAGCCTAAAAATTATCTAACTTGAGAAGGAAGACTGGCAAAAACCCAAGCTTGGGTGCCCCTGGGTTATCACTCGTCATTTAAGTCAATATCCATCCCCATGGGTTCTTGAGGTTAAATGCACAGAAATAAAGCAGATCTTATGCGGTCCAATCTCTATTGCTTAACAACAGAGAAAATAAAGAAACTAACAGTTCTAACACATTGAATACCTGATATTAGATATCAAATCTTCTTGCAGCATAAAATCCAAGCAGTAGCATCAAAACATTATTGGTCCAATTATAGTCCATCATGATTGAGCATATCAAAGCACACTAGCATGGTATAAGCATAAAGTTAGCATGGATTCCTCTAATCAGTTAGTAAAAGCTGTGTGAACACCAATCTTGCAAAGATACTTCAGCAATTCCCAAGAACTTGCCTAGATCTCAAACTCCTTTAGCATCAGGTGGTCTCTTAGATCCACTCAGGAATCACTCTTGATGACACTTTTCAGAAGATGTTAAAGTTAGGGGTGTGCGATTCAGGTTGGATAAGCCTGAAAAAAAGTCAAATCAATGATGATTCCAGGAGTTTCTTTAGCTTCTCCGAATCAAATTGTTCTCCACAGCCTCAGATGGGGTCTGGTGGAGAGAAAGACCATGTCAAACAGCTGATACTCAGAACTGGCTGTTTGACATGGTCTTTAGATGATCTCCCCAGCAGATCTTGTCTGAAGCTGTGGAGCGTTGGCTCTTCGCAGCCTCAGATGGAATCTGCTGGGGGGATGTTTAAAGACCCTGCCTGATCCTGAGGCAGCCTCAGTTGGGATCCACAGCCTCAGATGGGGTCTGCTGGGGAGATGGTTTAAAGACCCCACAAAATATCTGATCTCAAGGCTTAGGATCAGTTGCTTGGTGAGATCTTTAAATGTCTCACAAGAAGATCCCATCCAGCACTACAAAGAGCCAGATCTCCTCAGCATCAGCTGCTTGACAGGCTCCAATAGAGATCAATTTGATCAGGAAAAACCCAAATCACAGGAACCAATTCACTGTGCTGAGCCAAGGATAAATCTGATTATTTTACTGTGCATATTCCTAGTTAACATCTGATTCTAATCCCCCCTTCCATCTTGTTGAACAACTGAGCAGAGGTTCTCGTTATTAACCAATTACCACATTCTTGAATCTAGCCTTGAAAGAGATAAAGGCCCAAATCATGAACATTTGCAAGCTAGACTAGACCCTCTAATAACTATATTAACCCTTGAAGGAAATCATGGTTCTTTGCTTCACAAGGGCTCTGAAGATTTGCATGTCACAGTTTCTTTTTCAAGAAACTTGTATTCTGGAATGTGTTTATGTGATTCCATAATTAATATGTTTGACCATAATATGTTTGAGTGCTTGAAAACTCAACTTGTAATTTCTTTGGGGAGGAAATAAACTTTCAAATCCCAATGCATATTTGGAATTGGCTCTGGATTCCAGTCCCATTGTTCATTTCATGAGATACCAGTCTGAGTTCCAACTTTGACTATATTCTAATAGAAAAGCACTTTAGAAAGTGTATAGACAAATAAGTAGAACTGGCATTTACTATTATTGATTCTCAAAAAAACTGAATATCATCTAGAGACCGGAGCACTTAAGACACATATCTTTTGCTGGGAATGAGGCATCTGACACTACTGTTGAATAACAGCATAGAGTGCACAAATAATGGTTTAATAATCACTTTACAGCTATGCCCCAACAGAGCAGAGCTTTTTCTTCTATAGTACCAATACTGTAAAGGTAAAAAGAGCCTCTTGTGGCACAGAGTGGTAAGGCAGCAGACATGCAGTCTGAAAGCTCTGCCCATGAGGCTGGGAATTTGATCCCAGCAGCCGGCTCAAGATTGACTCAGCCTTCCATCCTTCCGAGGTCGGTAAAATGAGTACCCAGCTTGCTGGGGGGTAAACGGTAATGACTGGGGAAGGCACTGGCAAACCACCCCGTATTGAGTCTGCCATGAAAACGCTGGAGGGCATCACCCCAAGGGTCAGACATGACCCGGTGCTTGCACAAGGTATACCTTTACCTTTACCTTACCAATACTGTGAAATGTTTTATGGAGTTATGCCTATCACTCAATCTCAGGCTTTCTCAACCAGAGTTTCATGAAACCTGGGTTTTCTTGATAGCCCTCGGTTTTCTGAATTGATGGAAGTTGATTAATTTTTAATATATTTTTAAACATTTTAAAACATTTATCGGTTGATATGACCATATATGTGTTCAGTCAATGCAAATGGCCATTTTAGCTGATTGTTATCAAAAACCAAAGGAACAATGTCATTGTATTTGTGGAACTCGGTTCTTGAGGACTTACACCATTATATCCGGGATTGCCCACTTTATGAAGAACCCAGGACCAATTTTTTTGTTCCACTTCTCTCTGGTTCTATCTGTCACTCAGTTGAAGAGAAGTTACTATTTCTGTTATCAGACTCTGGGGCTTATATTTCCTATTAAACTTCTTTGTTTGTTCAGGCTGCCAAGAAGCTGAGGTCCAGCGTGGTCTCTCTGGGAGGTGTTAACTCAAGGCTACTCTTAATCCTTGTATTGTTGTCTTATAAATGATGTAGTGTTTTATATTGGTATTCAGTATTGTTTTGCAATGGCCTATGGCTTTATGCAAATAAAATGTATTCATTCATTCAACTGATGAGATCCATTGTTTAAAATTCTTTGTATTGTTTTCTCTCAAGGCCTTTCTCATGGATATTTGAGGCTGCTGATTGTTATTTTGTGCTGTTTTTATGTCCCTGGCTTGTTTTAATATTGATTATTCTTACATTGTTGGATTTAAGATATTGTTGTATCATAGGGTTTTGCGGGGTTAACTTTTGTGAGCAGAACTCAGGAGAGGTGATATGAAAATTATCTTTAAAACTACAGGTGGCAAATTGCATAGCTGAATTGAACACACGGAAACCTTCTAATCTCTGAGGAAAGACTATGCTACCACCTCCCTTTAAGATGTGGCATTCATATGTGGAATCCCCTAGTAACAATTTGAAATTTTAGTCTGATAAAAGCTGCTACTGGCTATATGCTGTTGATTGTCCACCTTTGCTGGCTTGCTCTTCAGAAAGCAAATCTCAGAGGGGCAGTATTTTCCCATCCCATCTCCAAAACAGCAGTCCACCTCCAATGTCTATCATTAACATAGATCCCTGCACAAATTCCCCCTTCAGTGCTAACTACAGGTTAGAAAATACAGTGTGTGTGTGTGTGTGTGGGGGGGGGGGGTGCCCCAGAAGACAGAGGCTTTTATATATTTGATGGTGAGATTGTAACAAAGAGTTACTGTGGAAACATTTTTGTCCACACAAACATTTGGAACAATGTAGAAAGCAAGTACAAAGGCTGTACCCCCTGGACATTTTATTAGAGTTAGGAGACTTGTTATTCAGTAATTCTACGTTTTGGCATATATGAAGCTATAGGTAAAGGTACAGAAACCCAGCTAGGAAAAGGTTGACTCCTTGGTTCCTACTCATGTATTTGACCTCAGCCTTCACATGCAGTTTAATCTCTTCCCTGAGGCATAACTCTCTGGGTTGTTTTCTTATCATTTCCTCCCATTTGCATTTGAAAAGCTCATAATCCTTGTTCTGTTCCCAGAGACATTCACTCTTGACACTTCCCTGGTTGCTAGGCTGCCACCCAGTGGTTTCCCCCTTGACCTTGAAGAGCCCTATTTATCTCAAAAGAGAGGGAGGATGGCAGCCAGGAGGGCGGATGGCTGGCGGGGCCAGCAGAGAGGGAGAAATGGACAGAAGAACTTATGGGCTGCCTCGTTGCCCAATTCAGAACTAGATTTAAAGGTTAAGAGACACTTTCCAATGTAGCAAAAATCTAGGTTCTTGTGCTTTTAAAAGATCTTCCTTTCCGTTAGGTCTTGCTTCCCCCTTATTTGGCAAAGGCGATGTACCTTTAAGGAGTGCATGACAACCAACAAAACTGCCAAGCATAACACTTCCCTGTGTTCCAGTTCTGTTCCAAAAAAGGTGCACATTTCTATGAGCAATGTAGCTGATAGAGAAAAAAAAGTTAGGGAATTGTACTATGAAAAAAACTACACAAAAAATGGGAGATCTGGGACTTGATCCTTCTAGATCTACAGTTTTGTCAAAAGACACCACCAACTGCTAGGGACACCTTAGTAGATTCTGCACACAATAGATAATGCACTTTCATTGCACTTTAGAAGTAGATTTTACTGTTCTGCACAGGGAAATCCAGCTGCCAAAGCACAATGAAAGTGCATTATCCTATGTGTGCAGACTCTGCCCTGATATGAACAGGGTCCTAGCACTCAGTGGAGAAAAGTTTAACCTTTTACACCTGAATTGTTTTCATTAGAGAAAGCTATCTGCAATTCTAGCAGGGGGGAATTTATAGTTTCACTCTAGTGGTTTAAAGCAGTTGAACACATAAAGCTCCCTTACCCTTCTTCAGATCATTGCTCTATCAAGTTCAGGATTATCTACTCTTACTGGCAGTGACTGCCCAGGGTTTCAAGCAAAAGTCCTTGGCATCACTTATTCCTGATCTTTTAAACCAGAGATTACAGGGATTGACCCCGAGACCTACAGCTTACAAAGTAGATGCTGTATCACTGAAACATGGCACCTCCCCTGGTCACAGATGCCAATTTTCTGTGGGAAAATGATATGTATGGTGGAGAAAATGTAAAACCAGTGACATGGTCCTAGTCCAGATTAGGATCCTGGTGACAACCCTTCAGCATGCCTGCTGTCTGAGAAATATGTAGATGATGAGAGAACCAACCATGGATCTCTTGTGTCATGTTTAGTTGAGCCCTCTTTTTTGGGTTGTGCTAAGAAAACAAAACCATGAAAGTACAAGTTCCAAGTTGGCAGAATGTTAATATAGAAAGGATGTTTTTAATGATTTCCACTAAGCTCGCTTGCTGAAGGGGTTAAGAGTGGCAACTAGGGTTGGGCGCCTCATCACCTGAAGCAGCTGGTCTCTCCCAGTGCAGCCATGTGTGCGCCCGCCAGCACACTGACGCCCGCGCCAACTCCCCCCCCCCCATGCAGCATGGGACTGGCTGTGCCAGTAGAGACCGGCTGCTTCAGGCACCGAAGTGCTCAACCCTAGTGGCAACTTCTAATCAGGCAAGCTGGGTGACTTTGAGCTTGTCACAGCTCTGATAGTTCCTTTCTCACAGAGCTGTCCTGTCAGCTCTCAGCCCCACCTGCCTCACAGGGTGTCAGTTGCGGGGATAGGAAGCGAAGGCGATTGTAAACTGCTTTCGGACTCCTTCGGTAGTGAGCAGTGGGGTATAAAATCAACTCTTCTGCTGCTGCTGCTTCGGTGTTTTGTATAATATAGAGAAAGCAGTTTCAACTGCTGCTAGATCCTCAAGATAACAAACATAAACTTTATAATATAATCTCTTTTGTTTTGTACTAAACCACTGTGACAATTGTGTCTGCATAAGAATGGAGAGACAGCCTACCTGCAGTTGTTTTGCATAACAAATGAAAAGCTACAAAATTATGAAAGAAAAGTGAATTGCTTTTGTAGGAAAGCTGCAATGGGGTACAGATTTCTGAGATTCTGGATAGCAACATGGCTAGAGATGGAATGATGAGACAATGATGAGCATTCTGAGACAATCTCATTTGAGGAAATGAACTTTGCATCTCTGTGCAGGCTGATGCATAGTCAAAATGTACCAGTTGTCAAAAAAAAAAAAGCAAACAAAATGGTTCTCAATCACCATTTGCTGCTGCACTTTTTCATATCCAGCCAGTGCTGAGGCAGCTGCATTGGCTACCATTTGCAGCCCGCATCAATTTCGAGGTTTTAGTTTTAACTTTCAAGGTCATTCATAGTCAGGGCCCCACATTCCTGTGGGACCACCTACCTCCTTATGCCCCCCACAGGGCTCTTCATTCTGAGAGAGCAAATCTGTTGGCGATCCCCGGCCCAAAGAAGGTTTGCCTGGCCTCAACCAGAGCCAGGGCCTTTTTGGTCCTGGCCCCAACATGGCAGAACAAGTTCCTGGGATAGTGGAGAGCCTTATGGAACTCTAGATTCCACAGGGCCTACAAGATGGAGCTCTTCCACCAAGTCTTTGGGTGAGGCCAGAACTATTAAGATCAACATGTCTCTCCCTGAGTTAGCTGGCACATGGGGCTAACTTCTATCTGACCCCCTGAGACACAATGGGGGCAGTCTGTTGAGTGGGTTGCGGGGGGCAAGTTATATTTATATTTCACCACTAGGAATGCATTTTTTTACACTGTGATGTTTTTAGGGGATTTTATTGTAGATCTTTTATGGTGTCACCTGCCACAAGCCATTCTATCAGGGTGGTGGGCTACAAATCAAACAAACAAACCAAATAAATATACTTCACCAAAATCAAAGACAATATCAAAATGATATTGTCTTTGATATTCAGAACCTCACACATGATACTCAGAACCTCACACATGATTTGCAATAGCTGAAGTCAGAATACTGACTTCAATACCTGACTGCAATACCTGGTTGAACGTGTTAGAAGAAAGATAAAAAATGGTGATATAAAATCTTGTTAAGCATGTTGAATCAGAGGGTAGAATTTACACGTTCTGATAACTGCATTTATCATATCCATACTGGTAGCCTAAAGTCAACACTACTATTCACAGATAATATTGTACATAAAATGTAACAAGCTAATCCCCACTCCTGCCTTGCCCTGTATTCTGTCATAGTTTTGTGTAATGTTCCAGGATGAGTCTTAAATGGCTAGAAGCAGGCTCTCCAGGGATAAGGAGATTTCTTTAAACTAAATTTGTGTTTCTGTACTTTCTTCTCACTTTCTTTGATATACATTTCTGACAATACCTTGAACATGTCAGTAGAAGTTGCAGCACTGAAGACATAGCTAGCATTTTCCTGGAATTTTGTGATCTCTACTAATATGTGCACTCTTCAAGCTACCCCCATGGACCTGTATTAAAGAAAACAAGGAGCAATTACAGAAATATATATTTAATACTAGTAATCAAGCCCTCTGTAATTAAAATACAGCGGGCACTAGGCAAGGGAGCCCCCAGCAGTCGCGCGGAGCACGGCTGCCGGGGCTCCCTTGGCCGGCGGCCTGACGCGGCGGGAGGCGCTTCGCAGGGCGGGAATCGGCCGGGCCAATCGGCAGGCGCTTCGCGTCTACCGATTGGCCCAGCCGATGGTCTGTCCAGATGAAGGGACCAATCGGCACCCTTCCTCATCCCGGACAGAGCCCGCCTTAACTCCTCCCACTAAGCCCTTACGGCTTTATTTAGTCCGCGGCGCCCGCGGGCTGTGTTAAGATATGTGAATCTCCACTCCTATTTCCCTCTGATCCTGTGGAATCCATCACGATTGAGAAGAACATCTGAACAATGGGGGTTGTGGAAAAGACAGAACTGCAACATTTTTGAACTGTTATGTTTTAAATGTGGTTTTATGTGTTGTGAGTCACACCGAGTCCACTAGCAGGGAGCGGCAGCCTAGTAATCGAAATATGAATAAATAAACAGAAATATATTTTGTGTGTTTGTATTAATTTGGGTAGAGTATCATACAATACTCTTTGCTGATTGTGGGTTTTATGCCATTTTCATTTCACCCAAGTAAGATAATGACTGTCTTTCCGGAAAGTGAATAACTTAATGGTTGGTCCTTAAAGCTATAGCATTACAAAGGGAGATGGGGGAATTGTCCTCTTTCCAAAGCACTGTAATAAAAGGGGCCATATTTTTATGAAATATTCACTCACTCCTTATCAACCCTTCACTCACCCCTTCAAAAATTAAGGAAGAAAGACACAGTTCCTTCATTCTCCAAACCCCATATTATGGAGAAAACTATTTCAAGGCCCTGAAGCCTTTTCTCCTCTAAGTTAAATAAAACCTTTTGTTTATTTTGAACTTTCAAATTCTTCTCAACTGCCATTGAGAAATAAAAATGTTGAAGAAGTTCTGGAAGAAGATGGCCCTCAATTTCGCCTGATGCCTGAAGGAACAACTCCCTAGTTACTCCTGCCAAATAAAAAAGACTTAATTTTTTTTAAGTGTAACATTTCCACTGGAAATTGATACTTGTGTCTGGCTGGGAAACAACAGTCACTCTTAGTTCCTTTGTCCTCTTGATAAATGTTATAGTGACAAATTTAGCAAAAGCTTGTTGTGGGAGACAACTTTCAAACAGATGTATTTCCAAGGTCTTTTCTGTGCAGAGTTTTTGCTCAGCATAGCTTCTTAACTGCATCACCCATCTTACACACAGTATCGTTTGCTAGTTGTTGTTTGCCTAGTTTTGCCCTATATTTTAAGATCACTTTTGTGGTGGTCTAATAAACAACAGAGAAAACTTGAAGAAAAAAATGGGAAAGCAATGACTAGCAAATCATACTGTATGTAAGGAAAGAGAATGATGCAGTTAATAAGCCAAGCTGGAGTAAAAACCCTTTGTGGAAAAGCCCCAAGTGCACTGCAGTATCTCCAATTTAAAACCAGCAAAGGAAAAGGTTGTGATCTCTGTCTGCTCTCTTTTTTATTTATGAGGTTGGCTTTCCTCCCCCTTGCTTTCATCCCAACTCCTACAGCTGTTTTAGCAAGAAGAGGCACAAATGAGAGACAAGTGACTCTCCCTCCCTGAGCAATTTTTCACTAAATTGTTTCACCTCCCTTGAAACGCCTGTAGATGTCGTCTGAGCAGGAGTCTCAAAGTTGGTCACAAGTTTCAGCTTCTGCTAAGGATGTTATCCAACTTCTCGTCCCTGTGGGTTCAATTTGAGAATCCTCCTTTCAATTCTGCTTCTTCCTTGCACTTGTCAAAACTATGATTCTTTATTCTCGCCACATTTTATGTTTCTTCGCATAAAGTTTTTTTTTTCCTTTTGAAATGTATAGATTTTCAATATGGGTACCATAAAATACACAAAAAAACTATCAGCACAAGCTAGGAGAACTACTGGACCTGAGATGTCCATACTGACAAAAGGAAGGAAAGAAGGGAGGGAGGAAAAGCACAGCATGTTTGTCCTGGTTTATACACTAGCTTCTTACATGTTTGAGCAGTGGTCTTCAGCTAATCAGGAGCAGCAGCATGTGGGTGATGGGAGGTCTTCCTGCTGGATCACAGGCCTTTATCAAACTGCCATTTTTGCTGCCTTCTGGGAAACCCTGCTATGTGGACAGCAAGGATGCTGTGCTTCCCCCCTCCTTATACTCTGAGAGGAGCAGCAGGATAAAAATATGAGGTAAATCAGTGGTGCAGAGGATTCCTCTGTGGCAACTATCATGGGTTCCTTGTTATATATCACTTCCTGTTTTAGTCTCCCACACTTTTGGTCTTCTGAGCTCCAGCTCTTTTGGTCTGGTTCCAAACACTGCTGAAGTAATAATGCTGCCTTGATTTCTTCCTAAGCATGACCATGAAGTCACATGACTTCCTATCACAGGTTGAAGATCACTGGGTTAGAAGAAACAATCAATAGCCCAAAGCTATGCAATTTCTGCAAGCCACGTTTACTAACCACCTGACTCCCAGGTTAGTAGCATAGGTCAACCAACTAGTTCCCCTCAGTGCCACAGTCCATAGCAACATTCTTTAGCAAACCGAGAGCCAGTTTGGTGTAATGGTTAGGAGTGCGGACTTCTAATCTGGGATGCCAGGTTCGATTCTGCGCTCCCCCACATACAACCAGCTGGGTGACCTTGGGCTCGCCATGGCACTGATAAAACTGTTCTGACTGAGCAGTGATATCAGGGCTCTCTCAGCCTGTTGTGGGGAGAGGAATGGTGTCTGTTGTGGGGAGAGGAATGGGAAGGCGACTGTAAGCCGCTTTGAGCCTCCTTCGGGTAGGGAAAAGTGGCATATAAGAACCAACTCTTCTTCTTCTTCAACCCTTTAATGTCTCAGTTGCACTCTGATATTTTGCTGGCATGTGAGCATCAGACCTTGAGATGCAACTTTAGGTTTCTTTAGACTAGATCCCAGGGTCCTCAGTGTGCATCCTGCCACTCCACTCAACATAGCTTCAAGCTTTCATCAGGCTAAAAACCTTTTTGGCAGAAGAGAGACTTCTGTGGGAGAAAGGAGAGTATTAAGGTGAGAGGAAGGGCTTCCAACTGTGCTGAACAGAATGGAAGGAGGAAAACACAGTCTTTGCTCTCGTGAATGCAGGAATGCAGGGTGAGTGTTTTCAGATTTCCAGTTTTAAACAGATGTGATGAGTTGCTAAATTAATTATAATTACCATTTTGGGGGGGAAATGGTGAGACCAATTTGTGTTACAAAATTTGCATGACCATCTGCCTTTCACCTACAACTTCCAGGGCCGTATTTATAGGCTGATAACAAGTATATTGTTCAAAGCTTTATTTTAAAAGCTGGTATAACCAGCTGATCAGTGACAAAGTTACTTAAGGACTGAGGAGTTGACTTGTCCTAGAGGGGATTGCTCTCCTCTTGAAGGAGCAGGGTTGTAGTTTGGGGTTGCTACTAGAACCGAGCCTATATTCAGAGGCTCAGGCGCCCTATGGAATGTGCACAGGAAAAAAATGGCACTTTTTGTATTTGCCCCAGATTGATGTGCCTACATCTGAATCACCTGAATCAATGGAGGCCAGATGGGGCATTTTCTTGAGTGACACAGTAGAATTGGATCCCCTGATCCAATCATTTCAAAATTGGGCATTCCTTTGAGGAATTCCTCAAGCACCTACACTGTAAATTTGGTGCTTCTACATCAAACCCCCACTCCCAAGACCACAGAATAGAGGCAAAATAAAGGCAAAAATTCCCATTGACTTTAATGGTGCCATAGGCTATAGTGGAGTGTCCAAATTGCTGAATCGTATCCAAATTGGTAAATCACAATTTGGCCACTTTATAGATTGCACATATCACCTCCCATATGGCCATCTAACAGTTAAGATGTGCCTCAACAGTCCAGCTTTCTGTGAATATTTCCTTCAGAGGTGAGGTAGGTGACAACCAGGGACTGATATTTTTCAGTAGTGGGACATCTCTTGTGATATTCCCTTTCCCCTTGAGGCTTGCCTGATGGCTATGTTGCTTTCTTTTAGGTGCCAAGCCAAAATGTTTCTCCTCACCTACACATGTCTTTTCTGTGGTGGCCCCCATCTAATAAATTGGTCTGGACGTTTTCCAGTCTCAAGGCTTCTCATGAACTATCCAACACTAAATTATTCATGAGAGTTTTTCTACACAGGCAATAGAATTGCACTTTGCTAAATTATTCACAAAGTTACTTGGTAAAATATTAGATACTGTGGTCTATCTGCTGTGTACAATTTGCTGAAACTAGGTCCCTACTATGAAATGTTGCATCATTTAAAGTGTAATGTTAATACTTATACTTTGCTTCAGTTCTGGTTTTAAACTTCTGGTTGGTTCTGTTGGAACATGCAAGATCTCTAATGTACATGATTCAAAAACATATGAAGGGGGCATTGGAGGAGATGTGTATTTAGCACAGTAAGAATAGGAACTTCTGTATGTTTTTGAAATCATCTCCTCCAGTGTCCTGATTAGCTCAGTAGGAGAATTCCTGCCCCTTTGAGCATACTTCCTGCTTGCCAACAGATGGAATGAATATAGAACTGAATAGTTAGACAGGTCTCTCTTGCCTCTTTCCATACAAAGTTTGTTTCTCTTCTTAATAATACTGTTTTATTCTTTTAAGTAGCTTGGTTCTTCCCACCTCATAGCATATTTAAACTTTGCCAACAGGTTTTCTAACCCTAATTCTACTGCATGGTTTACTGGATGGCCCATCCATCAATTTACATTGACTCACAGTCCAAGTAGTAAAGATAGATTATAAATAACATAAATAAATAAATTTAAGGGGTTGATTTTCCAACACTATTTTAGTTTGGAAACAGTTATTTTAAGCTGTCTTGTCATCTGATTTTACATTGGGACTTTTTAAATGCTGCATTTAATACCTTTTAAGGTTTTGTATTTATTATTTTTATTTTGTATGCCACTTGAGGAAGATTCCTGGAGAGGCAGGATGAAAATGTTCTAAATAAACAGAATAAATGACCTTGTCCATGTATGTTTGTAATTAGGCATACATATGTATGTATGCACTGCATACTTGCCACCCATCCACATGTACCCATTGTACATATAAGGGGTATGATTACTTGAGATTACAGTAGATACTCCTGAATTTAACTTCATCATCTTCAGAACTCTATTCTGCTACTTGAATTAATTTATGCTTGATTCACTATATACTTCATCAAAATGGCATTCTACAAATAGAGAACAAGAGCTGGGGGACATAAAGTCATTTTTAAGAAAGCTGTTCTCTCAATTATATATTTAATCTTCCAAGAAAAGGAAACTGTTGAATCAGAGCAGTAGGAGAGCTGCTTATGTAGAATACATGCAAAGTTTGCTATCCAAACAGCAGCATGTGGGAAGCACATGAGCAATCAAAAGGATGCCATGATAATGCAGAATCAAAAATCTAGCTTGGATCCCACAGTCTTTTACTTCGGGGAAGTTTTACTTCTCACGATCTCATATAGACAGTACAAGTTACAGGCTACATGTAAACATTGATGTCTTTTGACTAGCTTTGTTATAGGGAAGGGAATTTCTTTTTTTTATTCACTTTTTAGACAAATAAATTGATTCCTGTTATTCTGTTTTTTCTCTCTTGAAAATATTTCTCTTTCATTTCTTTTTGATTTCTTTGTAGAGAAATCAATGCATCCTTTCGTAAATTCAGCCTTTGCTACTGTTTTATGTTAAACACCACAGAGCAGTAACCTAACAGGAAATTAGAATTTGGGAGATCATGGTTGCCCCTGAACACCTAGAGCGACATCCTGAAATTTTGTAGAACCTCCCTTCCTGTCCCGCTCTCTTCCAATTGATTGGGAACCATAAATTCCAAAGAAGAGGAAAATAAATGGATTTCAGAGGGAAATTGGGGTAGATTTCAGGGAGAAAGAGGGATTTGGAGTTTTCTCTTATCAACACTACTTTTGACATGGAAATCAAGGCAATTTCTGCTACCTCACACCAGGGAGGGCTCTCGAAAGTAATTACATGTGGGAATCCATCTTTTTGCTCTCCCAGTTCAGCCCTGAAGACTTATTGTATGAGGGCTGCAGCAAAATTATTAAACTACCTTCTCATCTCATAAAAGTAATTGAAGGCTTTGATACTTGGAGCTAACTACTAGGGGGAGGTGATATCAAGACAGCAGTTGCTTTTGTTGCTGTTATATTGCTAACAGTTTTCAGTTGGAAAATTTCTTTTGTGCAGTGTTGCTGCTGAATTCTACCAAAAGCAGAATTCAGCCTTGAAATTTATAGTAGTTACAGATAGACTTTGAAAACAGATGGCAGACTTACCAACATTTTTTGATCCAAGTACTGCATGCTCATTAATTTAGGAAATGTGCTATAGTGGTTTTTTTTAACACCATGCCTAAAATATTTTGGATTGCATCCAAACTTCCGCAAATGGCATGGTGCTCACAAGAGGAATATTAACTGCCTCTTTTTTTTTCTCCATCACCCTACACCCACCACCGAAGTTGGATGAAGGGGGATGGAGGACATTGTGGGCCTCACCTTCTTCCCACGCACCTTCTTTCATCAACTTGTAGCACCTCAGAAATAATTCCTATTTCATCCAGTGGTATTTACTCTCTCCAAAAGTATTATTAGGACTGCAGCCAGTGTCTAGCTTTTTATGCGCCTAATGACTACATAAAGCAACCATGTAGCACAGCTGAATTTTCCCTCATGAGAGAAAACTTCTAGAGCCTTAGTTTGAAGCCAGTAATTTATAACAGTGAAGCAAGGGCACTACCATACAACAGGCCGGAATTTTGCTGGACAGACAGATTTTTCATCTAAAATTACTGCCCAAGGCTGGAAAGATGGATTTCAAAATGAAATTCCTCCTGTGGTTTTCACATAAGCTTAGTGTGGTGTTTTGTTTTTCATTTAATTTCTGACCCACTCTTTAGAAAGAGCTTTTTTGAAAGGCCTATTTGTGCAAAACACAGCCCAGCCTACTCTCACTGTCCATTAGCAGGTGTCATTTGACAACACTCTGACATAAAAAATGAATTGGTGTTCTCAAAAGCTGGAGCAAATTGCAATCTTTGCCCTGGCTGCTGTTAAGATCAAATTTAAAGAGGTAATTGGTAAGTGTTTCATTTTTAACTTAACAAATTGCTATTTTTTTTTGTTTTTAGTTATCAGTACATCTGATTCTCAACATGACTGCATCTGTAAATTAAGCTATCTTAACAGGGGTTTCATGAAACCCTGGAATTACTTGGCAGCACCAGAAGGGATTCACTGTTATAGTAGGAGTTAATTAATATTAATATATTTTATTGGCTGATATGTGGTCATATCACCGTGCCCCTCCCAAAAGAGCCAATGATGGGCTTCAAGGGGGTGGATTGGGGAGGGGACCCAGTCATAAAAAATGTTGCTAGCCAAGGCTTGTCATGGTAGCAATTGGAGTCCAGAGAGGTAAGTACTCCCATTTTAACTGAACTATGTTGGGGGAGGGTGGCAGAGGGTGATGGTGCAGTGGATTCCTACCCCAGCCCTGTTCCCAGCCCACTGGAGTAGGCTGCTGGGCTATTTCTGGCATTGGGGAGGCAATAAAGTATGATGTCACTTTGATCCAGTGGGAATGTCTGGGTGATGTCACTTCTGGTGACATGTGACTTCTGGGGGCATGGTAGGGAGGAGTGGCCTGCTGACATCATTCCAGGGGTTCCTCAGTTGGAAGAATGTTTCAGGATTATCTCAAAAGTAAAAAGACTGAGAAAGGCTATCCTAGGGAGAATTTTGGACTTTTTGAATGTTAAGCAGATGCTGTATCACTGAGCTGCAGCTTCTTTCCCTAAAGTACACAGTGTACAAATGGAGGGATCATCTTTTTTCTTCTGTTCTCTACATTATGATGGATGTGATATCTGATAATATTAATATCTTAGCTATTCATAGCTCACAGAAGGGGGCCTGGGTAGGAATAAGGGAAGTACACAGATTTCTCATCCCACTGGATGTCTTGACATCCTGCTTTCATGGTGCCTTCTGTTGAGAACAAGAGGGCAAGGTTTTAGATCTGTCAAGGCCTATGACTATGCATGTCATAGAAATTCTGCCTTTCTTGTGGGGAAGAAATGGGTGTCTTAAATATGGAATTTTAAAAAGATATTTATGCCGCCCTTTTTCTCCCAAATGAGGACCAAAGATTTTTATGTTGTTCTTCCCTGCTCTATTTTATCTTCACAATGATAGCCTTGTGAGATGGGCTTGGTTAAGAGACAGTGACTGGCCACCCAAGTTTAACCCAGGATCTTGAGTTGCAGTTAACTATAGGTGGACTGGAATGGTTAATGCCTGGTTTGGAAAGCCCTACATACTCTGCCATGATCACCAGGGTGGATGAATGGTATGCACATTTAATAAACAAAGTAACTTTTGTGTGTCTTTCCATTCAATGTGAATTATGTTATGACTGTGATCTTCACTTTTCTTAATGGTTGTCACTAAATACAAAAACATTGACCCTTAACTGTACAGCAGACCCCAGAGAACAGTTCTTATACTGGCAAAAAAAAAATGATAAGAAAGGTTCTCTTTCCTCCTAGCTTCCTTATCATATTTTAGGTTTCTCTCACAAGATATTATGGTTTTACAACACTATTTGAATTTTACCTTGGTGTAAAGAAGTAGAATATTAATGTCCCTGGTGCTCACTGAATTACAGCGAAGCATACAATAATGCCGATCTTTTCATACTTTTTACATTCTGAATGGCTCACCTCTCTTCCATTCTGATTTTCAACCTCACCGAGGGTGAACATCCACTGCAACAGATAATACAACTGGAAACAGTAAATTTCAGGAGGACAAAATATACTAAGAGATATTTTAATAATCCCACGCTGTGACAAATGCTGGGGAGTAAAAAGTAAAGAAAATTGAATATGGCTGAAGAATTAATTCACTGAGGCAAAGTCAATGAATTAAAAACAAGAACTTTCCAATTGTCATCTAATGGTTCTGCTTGAATGCTATAAAAAATGCCATTTACAGTTATCATTTGAAATCTTAGTTCTAAGACAGATAAAGGAAATAGTAAAGAGAGCCAGTTTGGTGTAGTGGTTAGGAGTGCGGACTTCTAATCTGGCATGCCAGGTTCGATTCTGCGCTCCCCCACATGCAACCAGCTGGGTGACCTTGGGCTCGCCACAGCACTGATAAAATTGCTCTGACCGGGCAGTGATATCAGGGCGTTCTCAGCCTCACCCACCCCACAGGGTGTCTGTTGTGGGGAGAGGAATGGGAAGGCGACTGTAAGCCGCTTTGAGCCTCCTTCGGGTAGGGAAAAGCGGCATATAAGAACCAACTCTTCTTCTTCTTCTAAATTTGAGAAAGCATTGATTCACTCTTTATTTTTTAAATGAGCATGATGAAAAGTTATTTTTTCCATCTTTGTATTACAGGAAAAGTACAGTGCTGGTTACTCAGTGGACCAAGATTGGAGTAACTCTTTATAGCTTTGTCCTCTTAAAAATCTGTCTGAAGACCTTATTGCATACAAGGTTAGCATTTTAAAATATTTAAAATTTATAAATGGCTTCACCATGATCAAAGCAGTTTTAATATTTTTTTAAAGCACTGCAATAATCCTAATAAAATAACAGGACATTTCCACACATTGTTAAAAATAATGTTACTGAGTGGTGTAACACAACATATGATTGCTCCTCCCAGCCCTCCTCACTTTTTGCTGTCTCGCTCTTCTCTGCCGCCATTTCACGCTTCTCCCTCTCCACAAGTGCTGCTGGAAATGGTGGAAGAGAGCAATACATTTCATATGTTACTCTCTTCCACTTGTCAATCTAGCAAGGCAGCCAATCCCCTTTCTCCATGCTTTAAAGGGCCCGTGATGCCCACTAATTTTTAAAAATAAATCAATAGTTCTCAGCTGAAACGCCTATGCATAGATGCATAGTGCTTCTTTATTGCCACCGCTTATGGAATCACGAGTCTTGCTTCTTTTAAAAATAAATCTTGTTCATGATTGGGGGGGAGAGCTTAGAGAGGCATGCTTTGTGCTACAACTTTGGGGACATTTCTTTTTGCCTTTGCCTGCATGATTGAATGCCTATTTGTTGTTCCAGGCAGTTCACTTTAAAAAAAAACAAAAACCTCCTATTCTCAGGAGAAGGGAAAGGGAGGCAGTTGTAAGGGTGGGACATTGGAAGTGGAGATAGCATTTCTTTTCCTCCATACATTTTTTTTTAATGGAGAATGTAGCCGGGTGTTTACTGTTCAGATGCTGCATGTTGGCGACATCATGTGGAAGGGCCAGAATATAACAACAATGAAAGGTAAGTATCTCACTATTTTTGAATCTATTTTTAAAGGGTGCATAAATTCCCACAGTATTAATTTAAAAATAACAAAAAAAACCCAGACAAAAGCCCATCAGGCTAAAAAACATTGTGTTACAAAGTTGATTTGTCTAATAGCAGGGAAACTGGAATGACCTACAAGACTTACAAATTCTCAAGAGGAACATGAAATTCAGCCCCTCTTTAAGGTCAGGACATCACTCAGAGAAGGCCACTACCAATAAACCATTGTTGTTGTCACCTGGCAGGTGCATAGAACCTCTGCCAAGGTCTCCTGTTCTCATTTCACTCGGTATGCAGCACCAATAATAACATGTCATATTTGACTAGATAGCCCCAAGTGGTATGAGCCAAGGCATTCCTTGCAGGAATGCACAGCATAGCAGGAGATAGTATAAAAGAAATTTATACTTCTCTAATATCATCCCCTCATGTTTGGAGGCCTATGAAACTCAGCAAGAGTACTCATTATTAAAAATGAATAGGGTTCCATCATGCATAGAAGAAAGAAATTTATGTATGAATGTTAACCCAATTGCTACATGCTAAATTACGAGACAGAATTCAATACAGTTAGGAATCCAACTTTCCTATTATAATAATAGGTGGCTGATACCAGAAACCCATGTCTTCCAAACCTTGCAGCTGGTAGCAACCCCTGAAAGTGTCCTTTCCCATGTTTAAGAAAGAATCAAAATGACTGATATGCTATCAGTGAAGATCTAGCAATTAGATATGGCTGTTTTCCAATGTATGTGAATACATGTATATTCCCATTCCAATACCTTTGTAAGCATGTATCAAAAGCGTAGACTGCAGATGCAACAGATGGTTAGTTCTGAGGAAGGTAGAGTGAACTTCAACCATTTCAGAGTGCAGATGGATGAACCAACCATTTGAATGTAAAGATAAACAAGATCTACTAATAATGCAAAAAGCTAGCAAGAAGAAAACAAGCCCAAAAATGGGTCATTCAAAAATGCAGCTCAAATTTTCATCCACCCCAGAACTTTCCCGCCTCCCTCCATTGCATGAATAGACCAAGGCTTAGTATTGTTTGAGGAAAGTCGTGTATCAATCTGGTCCATGCTTTTACACAGGATAATGGCAACAGTGAGTCAGTATGAAGGTCTCATTTAGAAAGCTGCATTAACAACACAAATATCCTGCATATAATAAAACAACCATCTTTTATTATAAACGGATCATGTGAACTACTTATTACATTAAAAAAGGAGCCATCATGATGGCAGCAACAGATCTGCTACATGTTTCTTCTAAAGTGAAAGCACTATTTTTGGTCAAGTATAAAAGAAGCACGTGATAGAATATTTTGGCTACGCTTATACTTTCACTATCTGGATCTTACAATGCAGTAAACGGAATCTTATTGACTCTCAATAAGAAAAATCATAATCTCTGAGACCTTTTGAAGCATTTATTGCTGAGAATAATTTTAAAAGTATGTATTATAATTTTAATGCAAAGGTTGACTAAGATTATCTCCTGCTTTAAAAAAAACCCTAATGTCCTTTACCTATACAAATGAAATACTCATAAATCTTATGACAGAAGTCAAGTAAAGTTGGGCATATAAATGATGTTTTGCAATGAATGGGGCTTACAATACAATCCTAAATAGAGACACAGCCTTCTCAGCCCACTGACTTCAGCCCATAGAAAGATTTAACTTTGCTTTGGATTGCCTTGTTAAGTTTGAAGCCATGTGCTGGGTCTAGTCATGCCTAAATGTATCTGGATTATGTTTATAAGATTGGCCATACATGAGTGATATGGAACAGCAACATCTTATTCTCAAATTAAGTAATATTACACTGCAGTCTGTAAAAGATCTACTCAGAATCTTGCTCAGGTCTCCTCAATGGGTTAGGGTTAGTTTTTACAGTTTAACATTTTAGCTGAAGCCACAGCAAAGTGCTGTGAGCATCAAAGGATTTTGGCCTTATTGTACCTTTTCTAAGGGTACCATAACCATCTTTGGATTCCCAAGAAAGAGATCCCTAAGCAATTGCACAGGTCTTTACAAACATCAGCACAATGATTTTTTTTTTCTTGAGAGAGTTTTATGGGTTCAAGGAGGGGTAGAAGGTGAGGCATTGGAAGGAATAAAGCCACACACTCCCATTTTTGCTAAAAACAAAAACCCCAGAACATGACCACAGCTTATTTATTGAATGCAGCTTAGGGATGGATCCAAACAGCAGGCAATCTACCTGTTGCCTCAGGAACCGGCTCCCAGCCTACCTGCTGGGGGATAAACTGTGGAATTACAAGATACTGGGACATATACGAGTGCTGAACTTTACACAATCCCCTTGCTACCCAGTGGTATAAATCAGCCAGCAGTCCTTGACTAAGCATGCCTCTAAGTAGCTTCACACCCCATTGTTACTTATGGGAGCTTTCAAAATGGGGAATGCAGGGATGCAGGTACAGCCTTCTTCCCAAAGGATCTGTTCCAATGTCCAAATTGTCAAAAAGTGGGGGATCTACCATGCTCTGCTCTTGCCAAAGTTATTATACCTGCCACTAACCCAATGCAGTGTGCTGGATCTCCCTTCCTTCCTCCCTTCCTCCCTCCCTCCCTCCCTCCCACCTTAGCTTTTCTTAACCACCACTCCTGGACCCTGCTGGCTCATGATGGTTTACAGTAAAATCCATAAAACAATAAAATTACAACAGTGATGATGACATAATCCAATTCTATAACCTCCACCCACTCCTTCCATACCTGGTAACAGCTACACACCACAGCCTTTATAACCAAATGTCCATTTCCCGCTATTCTCCAAAAATAAAGCAGGCTACTTAAATGAAATATCTGTGTGCATAATAATGTCCCTTCCAAAAGTCTTCACAATTTATGAGGCAGCCTTGCAGAACCTTCTTTCTGTCCAATTCCCCTTTTCTGATACTACCATGGCGTGCCAACAAACAAGCCCAAAGTAATGTAGCTCCACATGCACAGTCTGGAGGTTGGCAATGATGGAACATCTTTTTGAAATAGAAGACCATTCTCTCCCAACTGAATGATAATGACCTAAGGTGGGCCATGATGCTATGATATTTACAGCAAAAAATATATTGTATAAGTATTGTATAAAGCATGACATTAAGATATAGAAGCTTTTCATGTAGAAATCCCTGGAACTGATAGAGAGCAGAATTTTTTAGGGACAATGGATAAATATGTTACCCCATTTTTAAAATCTCTACCTCCATGATCTTCCAGATTTTATCTTGAAAATCAAATTATTGGTAATTAGACCAACTCCAGTGTTATTGTAGACAGACAACATTGTACCAATTTCCAAGTCCTGTGTTTGTCTGCTACATTATTTATGGGGTTTTCTTGATTATTATAGTCATAATCTGTTGTTTGTTTGTTTGTTTATTTATTTACACTCATGGCAAACTGTCTTGCAGTGCGTTACACAATTAAAAAAAACATTAAAAATGTACCCCAGCAGCAAACTATCTCCAATCCCCCACAGCCACTGAGGCTATGAATGCCAGCAATCCACCAGTGGTGATGGTCAGGCCAATGCAGCTTCCTCAAAACTGGCTGGATATGGGTCCTCCAAGGTGTTTCAGTGAGGACCTCAGCAGCCACATTTTGAACCAGTTGCAACTTCTGGGCCAGGGACAAGGGCAGGCCCACGGAGTGTTACAGAAGTGAATTCTGAAGGTGACCATTGATGGATCACCAAGGTGAGATGCTCAGATGACAGGTAGGGAGCTAGTAGTATCATCTGATGAAGTTGATCAAATGTCTCGCCGGCTACTTTCATGACCTGTACCTTTGTGGACAGTGAGGCATCCAGTGTCACCCCCAAATGTCTGGCCAGAGGCACGGTGTTCAGATGCATTCCGGCCACAGTGGGTAAAGATGCTTCCTGTCCCACCTTCTTTCTTCTCAGCCATAGGACCTCCATCTTTGAGGGGTTGAGTTTCAGGCAGCTATGCTTGGGCTATCCAGCTGTGGCTTCCAAACATCTGGCAAATGGTTCCAGGGGGGAGTCCATCCGTGAGGAGATAGAGCTGGGTGTCATCTGCTCAAAGCTCTGCACCAGCTGAGCCAGAGGGCACATAAAGATGTAAAAAAGAATGGAGGGAAAGCACTGTCCCCTGGGAGACCCCACAAGGGAGTTGACAGAGGCGCAACAGCTCACCCCCCCTGCCACCCTCTGTGTCCGGTTCTGAAGGAAGGAGCACAGCCATTAAAGGGCTGTCTCCCATGTCCCCACCCTGGCATGGTTGACTACATAAAATGCGGCTGACAGACCTAACATCACAAGGATGGTTGAATCACCCAGATCCAGCTGGTGATGGAGATAATTTGTCAGGGTGACCAACACCATCTCTACTCCATTGGCAGAAGCCCAACTGGTATGGGTTGAGAGCCAAAGTTTTTTCCAAGAATGCCAGGAGCTGCTCTGCGGTGGCCATCTTGCCCAGAAATGCAAGATGCGAGACTGGGCGGTAGCTGGCTGGGTCCCACAGATCCAGCCATGGTTTCTTAATGAGATGATGAATATTTCATCACAAATATATAATTTAGACAGGTAACATTGGATTAATGACAGAGCTTGGTATTGGCTCTTTTTAAATGGGAAAAGTATATTTAATTTCTTCCCCTTTTTATATAGAAGTTGAACATGAAAAAGCCAGAATATACCAATTTTAGGTTGACTTGCCCAGAAGAAGCCTCCTCTCAGCCTCCCCTAATTTCTGAACCACAAATGATGTTGGAGGCAAGTCTTGGCCATTCTTGCTGGTTCTTCTTCCTGGTTCTCTTGCTATTTTTCTTTGTTTCTTTATTTGTATTTCAATTTGTATTTGTATTTCAACAAGTACCCCAAGGTCTCGTTCACACACAGTGTTACCTAGAAGCATATCCCCCATCCAGTAGGCATGCTTTTCATTTTTCTGACGCAATTGCAGAACTTTACACTTATCTTAAGAGCCTCTTGTGGCGCAGAGTGGTAAGGCAGCCGTCTGACAGCTTTGCCCATAAGGCTGGGAGTTCAATCCCAGCAGCCGGCTCAAGGTTGACTCAGCCTTCCATCCTTCCGAGGTCGGTAAAATGAGTACCCAGCTTGCTGGGGGGTAAACGGTAATGACTGGGGAAGGCACTGGCAAACCACCCCGTATTGAGTCTGCCAAGAAAACGCTAGAGGGCGTCACCCCAAAGTGACATGACTCGGTGCTTGCACAGGGGATACCTTTACCTTTACCTTTACAATAATTAAAACTCCAGTTCAAACTACCCCAAGATGGCAACATACTCCCTCCTACCTTCCTGGTTCACAAACCTTCAAAAAACCAGTGTCTCAGAGGGAGCCTGAGAGGGGCCATATTTTCCATGCCTTGGGCTCAACCAAAAACCTGGTGGAAGATCTCTGTTTTGAACGCCCTGTGAAAATTTTTATGACCAAAAAGAAAAAAAAGAAAATCTGTCAAGTAATCCTCACAGCCCAAATGGTCCCTGAGCAACAGACTTAACAAACCAATAGGACACCCTGAACCCAAAGCTATTAAAAATGGACAAGTGGATCATTATCTATGAGCTTTTTGGTGTGTAACAACAGTAAGAAGCAAGCAAGCAAACAAAACATGGTCCACAGTCTCCTGCCTTCCCCTTTATGCCTGCCCAACTACCTGTTTTTGTGAGGCATTGATTTTCCTTTAAATGTGTCACTGGAAATGGTTGTCCTGAGCATCTAAATGCACCCTGTTATTTTCAGTAATGATTTTAAAGAATATAGAGCAAGCACATCACACAGTTTTTCTCACTATATACTAAAATGTAAATGGCTTTAAAAAGCATTTGTGTAACTTTGCTCTATTAGCTTAAATAAACAAAAACAAAAATGAAGACTAAATTTTAAGCCTGTATGTATTACATTTTTGATAGTGCATATGGTTGAGGCCAGGGCAGCTCTCCCACTAATCCATCAGAGGATCCCCTCCAATATTGAGATCTCTAACACCGAGATCATGGTTAGATGTATTGTATTGGTGCCACCGTCTTCTGAACATTATTCTCTCCACCAGGCTGAACTAAGATCAGAATTGTGACCACCGCCGCTATATGTTATGTGATATGTTATATGTAACTTTTAATTGGGGTTTTTATGGGGATTTTATTGTGTTTTAACTATTTATGTTGTAAACCGCCCTGAGACCTATTGGGAGAAGGGCGGTCTAAAAATTAAATAATAATAATAATAATAATAATAATAATAATAATAATAATAATAATAATAATAATAATAATAATAATGATAGAGAAATTACCTCTATGCTGGTAAATCTTTCATATACGTCAGCCACATTTCATGTCTTGTATATTCCAAGACTAGTACTACATTGTCTAGAACATTGGGCACAAAAAAGCCTTTATTCAAACAATTTTCATCACGAGCCCCAAATGGAACAACAATTTCACAAGAACAAGGGTCAAATATTTCAATTTGGAGATCTGTACAGCTTACCAAACCCAGCAACAAAAGCGACTGTTTCATTACCTTTATGTATAGTAAGTGGGGAATGCAGTGGAGCGCTGGGCAAAATCAACAACATCCCATACACACACTTTCTCTGTTTGGCTCCCATCTTATGCCTGCCCGAGGAGGCCCATTCTCCCGGCATTCTACAAACCATGTAGAACTGAATAATTCAGGTAGGCTTTTCTTCACAGGCAATAGGGCAGGGGTAGCTAAACTATGGCTCTCCAGATGTCTACGGGCTACGATTCCCATGAGCTCTTGCCATGCTGGAATTGTAGTCCATGGACATCTGGAGAGCCACAGTCTGGCCACCCCTGCAATAGGGTGACACCATATAAAATGATTCACAAACTCACCTGACTATCTAGGCACACGTATTTGAAGTAGGTTCCTATTATATAATTTCTCTATCACTTAATTTGTTATGTTAATATTTATGCTGTGCTTTTTTTTCTGGTTGTTCTAGGCCTGTAAAATATGAATACATTGTTTACTGAAAGTCCCATTCTGTTGACTGCACTGATTCATTATGTTCAATCTGTCTTTGAGTCCCTAAAAAAGGTGGACTCTAAATAACACACATAAATAACTAAATATCCCCTTGCCATGTAGTTGTGCTGGGTGAATGGCTATGCAGCTAGACTATTCTAGCAGAGGCCATCCTACAGCCATCTTCTCACCTTGGAGTGCTGATCTCACAGCTCTTTCCCATGATGTCTTAGATGCAGAATCACTCTTGGCAGAAGCAGGAATATCACTGGACCTGGGAATCAAAAGGGCAATAGATGCTTCTGGGTAATGTGCTGGAGAGCCTTGGCTTGAAGTGACTTGCCAGTCCCTGTTGCAATGAACATGCTTTGATTATTATGTGGTGAACATATGATTACTGTTAGCAGGAGAGGGGAGGCCTATGCTGAATTGCAATGGAATTTCTCTTCACCTGATCTCCTAGCATCAGCTAGATGTACATACACAGTGACTCTTTGGATTCTATTACTGTGCCCAATGATTTAGAAAATATGGTGCCTTAAAGCTCAATTGTCCACATTTTTGGGATGCCCATTTTGTTCCAAAACCAATAGATGTGTGACAAATGACAGAACTAATAACCACTTTGTACATTAGAGCAGCAGTCTGCAACCTTCCTTTCTACCCGAAGGAGTCTCAAAGTGGCTTACAAATAGCGGCCGCGGTTTGCCGCGGCCGCCGTTGACGCTGCGGGGGCGCCCGGCAGTGGCGCGGCTCCTCCGGCGTCATCAGGCTGCGCGGCCGCGCGGCCTGAGAAGGGCGGGGCGCTCGGCTTTATAAGGCCGAGCGCGCAGGCGCAAGCCCTCTTTCGCGCCAGCCGCCGCCGGGGACAGACCTGTCCCGGCCGCGGCAGAAGAGTAGGCCGGAGGGGAAAAGGGCTGCTTGCGGCGCTTCGGGCGCTGGCCCCCCCCCGGCAGCGGGAACTAGGTGTGGGTGGAGCGGCGCGACGATGCCTCGCCGGCAACGGCCGGCGGCCACGAGGCCGACAGGGGACGGGGCCGCCGGCTCGCACGGCGGGGGAGGTGAGGTTGGGAGCCCGGTTGAGGCGCAGCCTCCCATTCCGACGGGGGGCCGGGGCGGGCGCAGGTCCGGGCGGAGCGCGGCCCACCCGGGAGCCGGACGCAGCCCGCGGGGCTCCAAGTCCCCGGAGAAGAGGGAGGCCGCGGCTACGGGCCCTGCTTCTGGCAAGGCCAAGACGGGGGGCGGCGGCCGCTCTCGGGCCAGTAGGCACCACTCCCCTCGGGTCACGAGGTCGGGGCGGCAGGCTGCAAGCCCGGCCAGGCCCCGGTCGTCTGCTGAGGGGGAGGGCAGGGATGATCGGGAAGGGGACCCGGGCGGGGCTTCCCCTCCACGTGGCGGCACACAGGCCCAGGGGGCCAGGGGCACCAAGCGGGCCTGCGCCCTGCAGGCTAGCAGGGCGTGGGCATCCGAGATACCGGGGTCCCGGCAGCGGGAATCTCGGGGCAGGCCGGGCACCTCGGGGCGGGGGCCCCTCAGGGGGGAGAGGGAGTCGCCTCCCAGGGAGGACGCCCGGCCCAGCAGAGGCGGGCCTAGGGTCTCCTCGTCCTTGTCAAGGGGGGGCCGGTCTGGGTCACCCCCACGAGGTGGGGGCATCTCCGGGTCCAGCAGGTCCTCCAGGTCTCGTGGAGGTCGGTGGCGGGACCGGGGGGACCGGACGTTGCGGGGGAGGCCTAGGCCTCGCACCCCCTCGCCGCTGCGGAGGCCGGAGCGGCTCCGTAGGCGGCACTCGTCTCGCTCGAGCAGGTCTCGTTCGGGGGGAGAGGGGAGGAGAATTTCTCGGGGGCGCCGGCGGACGCCCCCGTCCTCCGCGGGCCGAGCCCCTTCCCCGTGGCGCTCTCGGTCGACTTCTTTGGCCCGGGGCGCCTCTGGTAAGTCGGCTGACTATTGGGCCGGATACGCAGAGGCGTTGGCCTCTGTTGCGGACCGGCGTCCCGGCCGCAGGACCCCCCCGCGTTCTCGCAGTATTTCTAGGAGTCCTGACCGGAGCTCTGACGGCGCCAGGCGGGACGGCCAGGCTGGGCGTAGCGGCAAGCGGCGCCGGAAGACACAGCGGGCAGCGCACAAACGGCGGCGGTCATCGCGGCACAGTCCGTCCACCGGTGAGTCGTCTTCCAGGGAGGGCGGGGACAGTGCCACCCATGATGGGTGGTTTTGTATTGAATCCGCCTTTGTTCCCGGAATCCCCTCGTGGATGAAAAGCCGGAGGCGGACCACAAAGCGCCTGTTGGATGAGGCTGGCGTTAGCGAGAGCCGGCGGGAGCCCCCGGGCTGGTTTAAGGACGGGGAAGCTCCGCCGGGGGTCCACCTCCCCGCAAAGTTGCGGGAGAAGGCCCTCGACGGATACTTCGTGGACATGTTTGAGTTGGACAGGGGCAGGAACAAGGGGGCGGACACTGGCAGTCGCAAGGACAAGGATAAAGCCGAGTCCCAGCCCTGCGAGAGGTCCATGTTGAATTGGTTAAAAGGTTTCACCGAATACCACGGCCTCATTTGCGGGGCTTATCCCGAGAGGGGCTGGCACCTTTGCCGCTACCTCTACACGGTGCTGCAGGCATGGGAGAGGGGGGGCGAAGAAGCGGCTTTCGCCTATGATAGGGAGTTTCGTGAGCTCGCTTCACATAACGCGTCCACCCGGTGGGATTTGAAACTTCATGATGCGTGGATCGTGCAAGTTGGTTCCCCCATGCGGCAGCGGAAGGAGAGGCCGAGGTCGAGTGCCGCGCCCCCTCCCAAGAAAATCAGTGGCTTGGTGTGTTGGGACTACAACAGAGGGGGCTGCAAGCGGCGGCGGTGCAGGTTCGAGCATCGCTGTGAGTCATGCGGTGGGAGCCATTCGATGGCTTCCTGTAGTCAGCCCCAGACCTCGGGTCAGCCCTTTCGCGGCACCCGATCCTCCGGGAAGAAGGACGGGGGATCGGGAACCGGCGCGCCTTCCACGGCTCAGAAGCCCGCCTGACCCGGTGGCCCAACTCGGGAAGCTAGCCCCCACGCCTGTCAAATTGGCCACGTTGGTGGAATGGCTCCGGGACTACCCCGACAAGGCGTCTGCCGTCTACCTGGCGAAGGGGTTCACCGAAGGTTTCCGGATCCCTTACGAGGGTCGGCGGGAGCCGTCTGTGAGCAGCAACCTGCGGTCCGCTCATGAGCTTCCGGAGGTTGTGGCAGCTAAGCTCGCTAAAGAGCGGGAGGCTGGGCGAATAGCGGGCCCCTTTGACGCACCGCCCCTGCCGAATTTGAGGATTTCTCCCCTCGGCGTGGTGCCAAAGAAAACGCCGGGGGAGTATCGAATCATCCAACACTTATCCTACCCGCATGGCGGGTCCGTAAACGACCAAATCCCCCCGGAGCTTTGTGCCGTTCGGTACACTTCGTTTGACTCGGCGGTGGCTATGGTTCGCAGCTGCGGCCGAGGGGCGTTACTCGCCAAATGTGACATCCAGTCAGCGTTCCGGCTCCTTCCCATCCACCCAGATGACTACTGCCTGCTGGGGTTCCGTTTCCGGGACCAATGGTATGTGGACAAGGCCATGCCGATGGGTTGTTCCATCGCCTGCGCCGCGTTTGAGTCCTTCAGTTCCTTCTTGGAGTGGGTGGTGAGGGTCAGGGGCCGTTTCAACGCGATATCTCACTATTTGGACGATTTTTTGATGGCCGGGGCGGGGGGCACGTCGGAGTGCGAGTCCCGGTTGCGCCGGTTCCAGTCCCTGATGGGGGAACTCGGTGTCCCTTTGGCTCGGGAGAAGACCGAAGGCCCGGCTACACGGATCACATTCCTAGGTATCGAATTGGACACCGTGGCGGGCACCTCCAGGCTTCCGGAGGACAAAATTGCCTCCCTTAAGGGGTTGCTCGAAAAAATGTTGGGGCAGCGGAAAGCTACGTTGAGGGAGGTGCAGGTCCTGCTTGGGCATCTCAATTTTGCCTGCAGGGTGGTGACCCCTGGCAGGGCGTTCTGTTTTCGACTGGCTTTCGCCACGAGAGGTTTGTCCCGCCCTTTCCATCGCGTCCGGGTAACCAAATCTATCAAGGAGGACCTCAGGGTGTGGACACGGTTCCTGGAGCGTTTCAATGGGGTGGTGATTTGGCAAACGCCGTTCGCCCCCAAGGACTTGCTACAGGTACAATCCGATGCCGCCGGGGCCAGCGGTCTCGGTGTGTACTTTAACGGCCGCTGGTGCGCGGAACGCTGGCCTGCATGGTGGCCTCCGGAGGTTTTGCGCGACATGACCTTCCTGGAGTTCTTCCCCATACTGGTAGCGGTGCTGTTATGGGGCGAGGACTTCGCTGATAAGCGGGTCGAGTTTTTGTGCGACAATCTGGCAGTCGTGTACGTCATCAACAGGCAGTCTTCCGGCTCACCTAGGGTGATGCGGCTGGTCCGGCGCTTCGTTTTGGCTTGCTTGGTGCGCAACTGCACCTTCAGAGCCCGCCACGTCCCGGGGGTCACTAACGAGCTTGCCGACGCTCTCTCCCGGTTTCAGGTCGAGAGGTTTCGTCGGCTGGCGCCGGGGGCGGCCAGGGTTCCAGAGAGTTGCCCGCCCGAGGTTTGGAGTCTTGGAGTCGGCTGATCCTTGACGGCATGCTGGCATCCGTGGCACCTTCCACGCGTCGGGCATATCGTCAAGCGGCGATTGGTTTCTTGGACTTCGCAGGGCGTGCGGGACGTGCCTCCGCGTGGCCGATGGACGAGGAGTCGGCCCTGCGTTACCTCGCTCACTTGAAGGAGCGGGGCTTGTCTCATCGCACCCTGCGTGTGACTCTGTCCGCACTTTCGTTTTGTAGCAAGGCGGCCGGCACCTGGGATCCCGGCAAGTCGTTCCTGGCACGGCAGGCCGTGAAGGGTTGGGGGAGACAGGCCCCGCCCAAGACGGATGGTCGCCGCCCCATTACGCAGCGGGTCTTGGTCCGCATTCTGGACTGTCTCTCGGGGGCGTGCAGTTCCAGTTATGAGGTGCGCCTGTTCAACGCGGCATTCTGCACGGCCTTCCATGGGGCGTTCAGGGTGGGTGAGTTGGCGGCCGATTCCCGGACACCCGCCTCCTTCGTGGGTCTGCGAGCCGTTGGCGTGTGCATACGAGAGGATGGCGTACAGTGTTTCCTGCGTCAGTCCAAGGCCGATCAAAGGGGCACTGGCCGACACGTTTTCCTACCGTCGGTGCCGGGGTCTTTGGATTGTCCGCTGAGGGCGTTGGACGGGTACCTCGAAGCTCGTCCGCATCTCCCTGGCCCCCTTTTTCTTCACCAGAACGGGACTTGCCTCTCGCGGTACCAGTTTGTCGCCGTCCTCCGTAGGTGCCTCGCGGCCGGAGGATACCGGGCGTCCATGTATGGATCCCATTCGTTTCGGATAGGCGCCGCCACGCAAGCATACCTGGCGGGCAAGAGCAGCCGGGATATACAGCGGTTGGGGAGGTGGCGCTCGCGGGCGTATGAGGGATACATCCGCCCGGGGCAGATTGACTAACATCTGGCTCTTTCAGGTGTTTCATCGGCAGCATCCGTCGCCATTGTCGGGCACAGTATACCATTCTGGGCAGGCCGCTATGCTGAGTCGACCGGCTGGGGACGGGACCTCGGTTTGGAGGACACCTGCCGTATCGCCTGGTGGACGAGGCGGGGGCTCAAGTGGAACTCCTTGCTGCCGCTCGTAGCAGAGGAGGTTCACCGGACAGGACCCCCGGATGTCTTAGTCATACATCTCGGAGAGAATGACTTACCTGCGATGACGGGCCGGCGGCTCATTGCGTGCATTGCCGAGGATCTGACAGTCCTGCGACAGCGCCTCCCAAAGTCCCTGCTGCTGTGGTCCGAGTTGCTGGACAGACTGGCTTGGAGGGCGGCAGTTCGTCATGATCGAGTGAACTGGGCCAAGCAGAAGGTCAACAAAGCAGCTAAGAAGACGGTGCTTGCTTTGGGGGGAGGCATCGTTCCTCACCCGGACATTTCTTATCGTGCCCCGTCCCTGTATCGGCCTGATGGGGTTCACCTGTCCGAAAAGGGATGTGAGCTGTGGTTGACCGCAGTGCGGGAGGGGTTGCGCAGCAGTTTAGTTCAGGGTTGGCGGAAACAGGCATAGTTCGCCTGTTTTTTGGCGGTTATGCATGGTAGGGAGCCTGTTGGCAGGGAGGTCCACCTGCGTGTGGAACTCCCTGAGGTGGGGTCTCATTAAGGAGACCGGCTAGGACCCGGGCACGGCCTACCCGGCTGGGAGGCCAGGGGCCCGGGGAGCCAAGCGGCGAGCGGACACCAATGGAGGCGGACGCCCTTTGGGTCCCGTGTTGCCGCTTCCCGGAGTTCCGCGGCGGAAGGCGTCCCATCCTCCCGGCTGGGAGCGAGGAGTGGAGCCTGAGCGCCGCGGTCTGAGGTTACAGCCGGACGGCTGTAGGGGTCAGGCTCCCTTGCCAGCATAAGGCCAACCCTACGTTGAGGGTTGTTTGTTCAATAAACGGCTGCGGCCATTTACTTGCCAAACAAGGAGTCGTGTCATTGCTGGAACAGTCGCCACCTGCTAGTCAAATAGTGGCCGCGGTTTGCCGCGGCCGCCGTTGACGCTGCGGGGGCGCCCGGCAGTGGCGCGGCTCCTCCGGCGTCATCAGGCTGCGCGGCCGCGCGGCCTGAGAAGGGCGGGGCGCTCGGCTTTATAAGGCCGAGCGCGCAGGCGCAAGCCCTCTTTCGCGCCAGCCGCCGCCGGGGACAGACACCCTCCCACCCTCCCAGTTTGTTTCGCTGTTTTCTTCGTCGCAGCCGCGGTTATGCATGGTAGGGAGCCTGTTGGCAGGGAGGTCCACCTGCGTGTGGAACTCCCTGAGGTGGGGTCTCATTAAGGAGACCGGCTAGGACCCGGGCGCGGCCTACCCGGCTGGGAGGCCAGGGGCCCGGGGAGCCAAGCGGCGAGCGGACACCAATGGAGGCGGACGCCCTTTGGGTCCCGTGTTGCCGCTTCCCGGAGTTCCGCGGCGGAAGGCGTCCCATCCTCCCGGCTGGGAGCGAGGAGTGGAGCCTGAGCGCCGCGGTCCGAGGTTACAGCCGGACGGCTGTAGGGGTCAGGCTCCCTTGCCAGCATAAGGCCAACCCTACGTTGAGGGTTGTTTGTTCAATAAACGGCTGCGGCCATTTACTTGCCAAACAAGGAGTCGTGTCATTGCTGGAACAGTCGCCACCTGCTAGTCAACTGCCTTCCCTTTCCTGCCCCCACAACAGACACCCTGTGAGGTAGGTGAGGCTGGGAGAGCCCTGATATTACTGCTTGGTCAGAACAGCTTTATCAGTGCTGTGGTGAGCCCAAGGTCACCCAGCTGGCTACATGTGGAGGAGGAGTGGGGAATCAAACCTAGGTTGCCAGATTAGAAGTCTGCACTCCTAACCATTACACCAAGCTGGGGGAAATGAAGCTTACTGCAAGTTCCTTACTTATAGATACAAAAAGAGAGAGAGAGATACACAAACACGAAGTCCCTCCCCTTTTTAGAGGCACACACATATACAACAGCAAGTTTATTTAAGGAAGAAAACTACAATTTCCATATGTTCCCAGCAACATTTGTCCGGTTTACTTACTTTGTCCCTATCAATTGTCACCCAGTGCCAAATGTAGGACCTACAGAGTACAAAGGAAGTTATAGGTCTGAATAAGGGACTACCAGGAATTCAAACACAGGAGTCAATAATAATATTGTTACACTCATGATGAACTATGCTTCTCATTTAATTTTAAAGGAATTTGCCTCAGTACAAAACCTGAGCACCCATATATTTTCATTATATTTTATAGCATTATATTTTATAGCATTATGCCTGGTGCTATCCATGTGCATGGAAGAATAATAAATGTACAACAAAACTGGACATAAATCCACTAGGAAAATAAAGCCCTTTTCCTGATTAACATGCATAGAAACTTGTTTTTGATGTGTGTTTTTTAAAGCTTGCTAGCCAGGTAAATAAATGTGCGATTGTAAAACACTTCAGGGCTGTTTTGCTTTCATGAACATAAACGTGGCCTTTAACAAAAATCTTGTTCTAGGGAAACTCTTTAATGTTTTAAAGTGAACTGGGATAGTTCCATAATGGCTTGTTGCTGGGTGTTTTTTTTAAATACAAGATCATGTTATTACTATATCCCCTCCTGGACTACAAGATTTTCAATACTTAATGCAAGGTAGGCAAAAGAAAAATGGTTCAGGTTTCTCAGCTATCCACAGTACATTTCCCAGATGCTGTAAATACTCTTACTCCATTTGAAAGTTTTGCTTACTTCCTTTTCTCTTATGGAACACAGCTGCCTTCAGAGTACTAGATATGAGAAATGCCTCCAATTTATTAGCAAGGTCGAACTGAGTTGGAAAGCAACAAAAGGATTTAAAAAAGGAAAAGAAATCTCCCCATTGGTCTTCTCAGTATTCATTTTTAGAAGTATATTAGAGAAGAGGTCCATAACTTTTTTGTTTCTGTGGTCACCTTTGAAATTCTGACCATGGGCAATGGGCACAATCACAAAATGGAGGTGAAGCTAGCCACAAAATGTCAGGAATTGTGTCTATATGCAACTCTGATTTTACTCTTCAGGAAATCTTTTAATCTACATAGCCAATCAAAAGCCCTGCTGGGAAAAAAGCCCCACTTAGCCTCACCCACTTTTTAATAGCATTTGGCAGGCTCTAAAAGTGTTGGCAGACTTCACGGCCGCCATGATGGGGACATCGGTATTAAAGGACCTTGCAGACAAAAGCAGAAGTTTAAGCCTTGATTCAAGCCCAGTGTGGCTGGGTTTTCCTGTCAACCACTAGGAATCGCCAGATGTGAATCAAAACACTCAACAAAAAGAAGAAATGTAATCCTGCTAATCAAATTTAAATTATCGGTATACTGCTCCCCCCCCAACTTTTAAAAATACCATACAAATGATAATTTAATCATAAATGAAACTCTTCTATCTATCCTCAGAGCATTTCTAATTTTCTCCGCTGGAATCTTTGTGCAGAAATCCAGATCATTTTGCTGCTTCCAGCTTGACAACAAAGCCATCCAAGAGCAGCAGCCTACATTTTGTGATAAGTATACAATCAAATAACCTGGAGCTATACTGGAGCATGAAGTGCTTCAGGGGAAACCAGGAGGAATCGCCTTTGAGAGGATCCATTTGTCACTACCACAGGAGGATGGTGTGTGGTGTTGCACAGTACTCTTCCTCAAAATTCTCTAACACCTACAAGTTAAATCAGTTTGAGGACTCCTTTCTTATCTCAAATATTAACATCTTCCTCCTGGAGATGTGTGGTGATTTTCTTCTTTGTCCAACCTAGAAATTCCCTAGAGAGGGATTATATGAGAGCTCCCCAGGGGTTACTTGGCTTTCCCTGAAGTTTGGATGGCCGCTGACATCACTAGGCATCACTGGATTCCACTTACCCTCTTGCTCTACAGACCTAGTCTTTCTCCACAATAGCAATGGTAAATGATCAGTTGATTGATTGGTTGGGCTCCCGCTTCTCTGAAGGGGCATGTCTAGGGCTCCTCAATGCCTGAAAAATATATCAGGGGTTTCTCCATAGTTGAAAGGTTGAAAAAGGCTGGTCTAACTTGCTGTATGCCCAGAAATATTATTTCTGCCATGCAAATTGACCGATTCTGCATGGAGGTGCAAAACTTGCACTGCCTCCTGCTTACAAACGTGAGGTTGTAAGCCGCGCATTTGCAAGCCTCCTCAAGAGAGACCCTTCCGTGGTTGTGTCATCTCAGGGACTCAAGATTCCATCCCCCTTGAGCCCAAAAATTATTTTAAGTGCATTTCCATGTTGCTATGCAGTAACACCACAATGTAAAAGCAATTTTAATTAAAAAAAATAACACTTTTGCATTGCTATGGTGAAATGCCACAATGATAAAGCATCACCCCCCTTGTTTTTGTGGGGATTCATGGTGTTTCAAACTCTATGTTTAAGTACAGTTGTGAGAGGTTGAACATGGTAACTGGACCCCGAAGAGTGTGTGTACAATAGCATAGTTGCCTAGCTGATCGAGAGAGGGCTGCTTCATTATGCGTGATCCCCCCTTTACCTGTTCATTCACCTCCACCAGAAAACACAAACAGGACTGTGTTTTGCCTGCCCAATCCCAAAAGACCGTGTACACTTTATGGAAAAATTTATTTTAACTTATGCAGACTGTGCCATTTAAAAAAAATCACTGGAGCAGGAAATTGAGAGGGGACGGGGGAGGGGGGACAAAACAATGCAGGGACTGTTGCGTGTTTCTTCCTCCATACAGGCTTGCCCCTGGCTGCTCCCTGATGTGAAGTGAGATAACAAGTGGCAAATCCAGTTTTTGTGATTTTGCTCATCTTGAGACAAATCTGGTCAAAATTCAAGCCAGCCCCTGGACAGTCTTGGGATGCAGACCCAACAGCAACCAGAGGCTCTCTAGGGGCAGATTCCTTGTGTGGAATCAGTCTAATATTTTCCTCCACATATTCCATTGCACTTTCTCTTTGTAGAATTCAACACAGCTCAATTTACAAGTCCTTTTGGTACTTTTTTGCATGATTTTTATGTCCGAGACTGGCACCACTGATCAGTTACATGACCTGAATACATTTTTGGTTCAGTATGCAGTTACAGTTGTTTTGAAATGCCTTTGACTTGCAAAAATTTTGCTTTGTGAGATTGTTGTCAAGGTTATGAAGTGATCTAGATTTCATAGTATAGAAGAATTTAAAATAAATTCAAAATGGCTTTTTTGTCAGAAGTACACATTTCCGCTTCTTTAAGTTGGGAAGGGTAACCTCCTACATGTGCCCAGTACTTCTTTAGCTTTAAAAAGTACCACAATTTAATATTTCATTGTGTGTACATTCAAAGTCTGCAACTATTAGAGAACGTTTGTTATCAGTAGGTGCCAAAGGAGCTACTTGACTCAAACAGCTACCTTGCTAATAGCATTCTGGTTCAGCTCTCCTCTGTGATGATGATGCAGTGATCGGGATTTTGTTAGTTCTATTTTTCATACTGTCAATACAGAAAAAGTCAATACAAATTTGACACAAGGGGCACAAGTCAAATGGAATAGGAAAACAGACTAAATACCGGCTTTCTCAATCACAAGCATGGAGAGATTAATGGGACTTGCAGAATGCATGGCTTGAAAGATCCATTCCTCAAGGCAAGAGACTATTTACCCCCTCCGATACAGTCTGATATTGTAATTCCCTCTCTAGAACTGCAAGGAAATGTTCCCAAGTCCATTTAGCACCTAATATAAAACTAAAACTTACTACAAATTACCTATTGGGCTATGAAAATGAAAACCATGGATCAAAATGTGAGGGGCATTCTCAATAACCATATTGTGTTGCAACACATCTCATTCCTAGTTAACTATACACACACACACACATAAAAGCTTTAACAGTTGCTTCATGCTGCAACTGAAACCAGTACTGTGTGTACGTATGCCAGGCATAGATTGCATCACAGAATAAAAACCTTGCTTGATAATGTCCATAACATTCTATTATTATCATTTATATCTTGCCCTGGAATGGCTTCTATGAACTCCAATAGCCTCCCAGTCAATCAAGCCCACATTCAATTTAAAACTGTTCTATATTTTTGTATTGTTTTTCTGCTCTGGCTAGGTTTTAAATTGGGGGGGGGGGTTGATTACAACGATTTTTATGTTTTTATCTGTGATATCTCTGTTTATCTGTGATCAGCTACCTTGAGCAGGTTCTCTAGAGCGTTGGGATAGAAATCATCCACATGAACACAGTATTTTCTATTTTCTAGTGTTACTATCTTTCTCATACTACATTTTTCATGCTTATGTAAACCATACATAGCAGGTGTCTGAGATTTATAAATATTACAATAAACCAACCCGAGGAGCACTTATATTGCTTCTTCCCATGATATATGTACATATCTTTCCGATGGCTTAAAAAAGAGAGCACTGTATTCTTTGCAATCAAGTACAGAGGTCACACAGCTTATCCATGTATATTGAGCACATTCTCTGCTTTGTTGAAATCGAAAGAACAGTGTATGAGCACAATGCGTTGAATCTTTGCTAGGAATTAATGGGGGAAGGGTTTTTAGGTTTATTTCTCACTGCCATAATGAGCATTTGTCATGGAGCTCCCTTAAAAAAAGGATAACAGCAACAGTCCCTAAACAGGGACTCCCTAAATTGAAAGAGTGCACACTCCACGGATATATGCAATTCTGCTTATTCGATAAGTGTAATTGGCTTTTCCAGATCAATATCTCCATTGCTATAAAATGTAAACATTTCAAGAAGGGTAAGGTGCTCTAGCAAGAGAATGGGATTATTAGTGTATTTTTCATGCTAAACAGGCTGTAAATATTTAAAATGCAATACTCACAGGCAAATATTTTCCACTGGGAGAGTCATAGAGCATGAGCCAAGGTGAGCATTATTATCAGTTGTTTAATCTGCAAAGAAATCCAAGATAATAAGATCTTGGAGATTAAATGACAGAGGATAGCTTAGACACACAGTAGCCCTAGACTATCGATTTTTAAAAACTTTTTTCCTCCTTTCAATGGTTAACCATCACGATGTATTAAAAATGTTTTCAAAATGCCACTCAATTTCCAAAGCGATTTGCCATGTGGAATAGGAGATTGTCACTCAGGAAAAACAGGTCATGGGTTTGTTTGGATCCTGAACATATTCTTTCCTAGCCTCTGTTATCATCCTGGACCTTTGTGACTCAAACCTTCCCAGTCACCCATGCCATAGAACAGGCTTTCTCAAACCAGGGTTTAGTGAAACCCTGAGGTTTCTTAAAGATAGATTCAAGTGGGTAGCCATGTTGGTTTCTTGACAGCTCTGGAAGGGTTTCTTGAATGAGTGGGAGTTAACAAACGTTTATATATGTTCTATGTTCCTTAAACATTTATCACATGACCATATATGGCCATGTCGACCTGCCCCCCCCCCCCATCCCACAATGACCAAAGAGAACTGGTAGGGGTGAGAAGGGGTGGGGACCCAGGTGGGCTTGTACACAGCTATGCTTTCTCAACCATCTTCTGCATGATCACCACTTTGGGGGTTTCTCAAAACCTGAAGAATGTTTCAGGGGTTTCTCAATGGTAAAAGTTGAGAAAGGCTGCCATAGAAGCAACACCTCTTTGTTTAGTCCCTGGGGGATGTTACTTTGCTGCCTAAGCAACTTTGGAGAGAAGACAAGAAGTAGGAGGAAAGGAGAGGTTGTCAGTCTCCCATCCCATCATGCTTTTAAGTGCTGCTTGAGTGGTTTCAAATGTTGGCAAAACACAACAACAAGTTAAGAATTATTAAAGAGAGCGGGTCAGGGCTTGCGGGGGTGGTCTGGCATTAAAGAACTGGGTGATCTCTATAAGGCACTTCCCATTTGCTTTATTTAGGAACATATTGTTAGCACATATTTTCAAAGAGTGCAAACTTTCAGGCACTGATTCAGTTTCCATCATGCACAACAACTACAGTCATGCCCATATACTCTTTTTTTACAAAAGGATACAGCCAATTCATTCAGGCCTGGACAAACATTGCCATGTGGATGTAGATCTGAGGTGAGCACTTGCACCTGCTTCAACTGCACAGGTGAAAGTCTGCTTCCGAGCACAGAGCTCTCTTGCTAGATAAGCTTGAAAATGTACATTTCCATCGAATAACATATGTTCTCTCATTCTGCTAATATGATAACATTTGCGTCATGCCAGTTTCCACCTGCCCATGAAGCAATCCAAACTTGTGTTTCCTTTGCTTAAGAAACAATTTGCACAAATTAAAAGAAAGCAAAGGTGTAACTAATGAGTTGTTTGGTGTCGACTTGTTTGCCACAAATTCCAGAAGTGTGCATATTTGATATGCTAATCAGTTTGTTAATGGAAGATTGCAATACAAAAGTTATTTGCTTAACGACAACAGATATTTAAGCAACCTATTGTGATACTCAGAACATCTGTTACTCACAGCATTTATTAAAGATCTGCTCTGCTTTTGTACTTCGAAATACAAAAAGGAAAAACTACCAGAGGGTTTCCCATTAATTATCAGCCACAAAATGAATTCTCTTTAATCTCCCACATCATTTTGATAAACCAGTCTTGAAAAGTGTCAAAATACATCTCTAGAAACAACACAGTACCTGTGATCACACTAAGAATTTGAGCAAAGTTCAATTTCTCCATTGCCACAGGCAAATTTGCTGAGAGAAGTGTCAAAACATCTCACAAAATATGTGGCCTGGTCCAGATGTTTGTATCTTTGGCCTTCATTAGTATTCACACACACAACACAACAACCTTTATTGGCATGGAAATAATTACAAAATGTAAAATAAGACAGATCACAATACAATCAGTTAGTTTTTAAGTTCCTGCAGCTTAATCGTTATTTGCAAAAATTTAGCCACTATATCAATTAAATCTGGGTCCTAATTGGAAAGAAGGAACCGTCCCTTGCAAATATCAGAATAACCACTACATTTAGTTAGCAGTATATTAAAAACTTAGCCTTTGCCTGTGGGCAGGGGATGGACCTGCAGGTACACTTCAACTCTTGGCAATCACTTGGGGCTTCCCTTCTCCTGGCCGCCAGCAGGGATGGGATGGGAGAAAAATGGGACCATGGATGACCTGATGAACCCTTCTACTACAGGATTTACTACTGGGTCCTCTCCATTATTGAGGTTCCAGGGTATCTTGCCTCATCCGTCTGGCTTCTGACATGGGCAATTGTTCATTCTAGCGCTATTCTGTCTTGTGCTTTACATGGCAGTAGAATGTTTCTGGACATGGAATGGCACCATCGCATATATGCAAGGCCACCGGGGATGTCTACTTGGACATTTCAGGCACTGACAGGCCTTGGCTGGGAAAGCCCACACTGCAAACCCTCAATTTTTGTTCAACCGGTCGCTTCTGTTGCCAATGTATACTGCAACCAAGATGCTGTGCAGTTAGCACATGGCATGCTGCCCTGCAAGCTGCACCATCGCAACCATCCAGCACCAACATGTTGGAGCCACTGTTATGCATAAATGGTCTTTATCAGGTAATGGAGAAATACCTTTAAAATGTTCTATATGAAACACGAATAGGCTAGATGAACAATAACCATTATGTTCCTCAAAGTACTGCTGCAACCCAGTATCTTGATGGAAAAAGCAAAATCCAAAAGATATGAGGCCACAAATGTTCACAACAGGAACAATATATTAATCATTACTAATGGAAGGAATTTCTGTCAGCTGAATGATATTTCCTTGTCTTCCCACTCCTGCTGCAGCCCCAAATAACTCCTTAAATGCTGCTCCTGTGATGCTGGGGGAGGTATAATTTTTATGTATTTATTTATGTATTTATTTATAGATTTATATACCACCGCTTTCCAGCAGGTCTCACGGCGGTTTACATAATAAAATATTAAAAATACAATAAACCCCCATAATGTACCCAATTAACAGTAAAAAACAATATTACAGGCAGCAGTGGACATCCTCTATAATCTGTTCTAATCCCATCCTGTTCAGCCTGAGGCCCTACCATCCTTCCAGTGAGAGAGGGAGCTGGTTCAATGGACCCTGGGATCCAAGTTGGAAAACCGGGACTCTGCCCTGGCCTCAACCATATGCCTGGTGGAAGAGCTCCATCTTGCAGGCCCTGCAGAAAGCTGGTAACTCCAGCAGGGCCCTCAGCTCTTCTGGGAGCTGATTCCACCAGGTGGGGGCCAGGACCGAAAAGGTCCTGGCCCTGTTCGAGACCAGGCGAATGTCCCGGGGGCCCAGGACAACCAGTAAATTCCTACCCACAGAACGAAGGTTTCTGCGGGGGGCATAAGCAACCAAGCAGTCCTGCAGGTAGGCAGGACCCAGGCCGCATATGGCCTTAACAAGAAAGGGGAGTTTGAAGTCTGCAGATAGTTTGTGGGAAAGCAGTAAAAAAACAAAAACCCCCCCTACTTGCTCATATTAGCAAAAACTGATGATAGGATCAAAGCCCCCAAAATTGTAGGCAATAAACACCAAACGCTAAAAATAAATTAGTTATTCAGAAATGATTAAATAAACTTAATTTAGGAAAAAGGTATATGCTACATCTTCAGAGACATTTTCAGGCTATAAGCTTTCAAGAGTCAAAGCTCCCTTCATCAGATTTCTTCATTAGCAAATCTTGTTGATCTCTGACATACTACTGGGCTCAAATCTAATTCTACCTCAGACCAAAATGGCTACCTTCTGAAACAATGCTCAAATGAAAACAAGATAAAATAGTAAAAATAGCAAAAATTAACAACCATTAAAAGTACTGCCAATAAAAACTGAGAACATATAGGAGTATGGACACACAGACCATAAAAACCCAGAGCATAAATCAGCCTAAAACATTTAGGAGTCTAAAATATTCTCTTCATGGTTCTCAGGCTTAGAAACAGATTCTAAAAACCCTGAAGATGAAACACCTTATTTACAGAAGGTCATTATTTCCAAAGGCATCTGGCAAACTTCCAAAGGCATCCGTCACTGTTTAAAACAGAGTTGCAGACCATGTGAACTTTGCGGTCTTAGGCATTTGAAGTCAAACTACGTTTGGCAACCCAGTCTTGCAAGGCTCTTGATGAGATGAAGGGTCTTGTTCTTCTCAACAAGAAGTCTATTAAGCCAGTTTCAAATTTAAGAAAAGTCACTCACTTGACAGATCATCCAGCGTGATGTAATTTAATTAAGTATATATAAGTGGGATTAATAAAGAATAGCATTTTGTGACATGGGCAGTAATATTTTGGAAGGAAGAAGTTGGTGGGAACTGTCTTCCCCCCACCCTCTGAGACCACTAATCGTAAAGGTGTTTCTGACATTAAAACTTGCACAGATGTCAATCTCGCCAATGTCTGTAATCATTGAATCACTCAGAAGAGCAGTTTTGACAATGGTTCACAAGCATCTACACTCTCCTCCGAAAGACAACAAATCTTCCATTGGTTAAAAGGCGGTGGAAACGAAGTCTAGTCTTGGATCAAAGCCCTAAGCCAATGTAGCACCTATGAAATGATCAGTTTCAATATGCAACTAAGTATACCTAAATAATTTATTCACCAGAAATACTTTCAGTCTTATGCCTTCATACTCAAAAATTCAATTCAACAAGATGAAGTTAAAAGGCTTGCGTGAACAGATGTAAACCACAGTACTAACATAAATGCTGCAATGGAGGAAATACACAGCACAATCCTAAACAGAGAAGTACTTTCCTAAGACCACTGATTTAGAAAGACAAGAACAACAATTAAAGTGAAAAGGGTGCTTTCAAAACCCAAAGAAACCAGAATAAGTCAGTTTCTCACTTCACTCCTCTACTCCCTTGTGTTTTGCCTTTTAAGATTATAAATCTGAGACCTACCTCTCATTATTGATGCTGTTTAATTGTCAGCAAAGCAGAATGTAAATGTAACAAATAACAAGGAGAATGGCTCCTCCGCCCAAGAACTGTCCAAACAAACCATGGCCTATTTGAATAATAATAGCACCTATTAAGCCATTTTTGTGTCCAGTGGAGCCCAAGAGAAGTCAAACAACATCTCACAAACAGCTAACATCATCATCATCATCATCATGGGCTACATATTTCATTTGCATACTGTCATTTTAAAAAATGTTTCAAAGTTATGTGAGGCAGCTGCCGCTGCACTACTGCTTGCGCGCGTACGACAGCCCTAAATACATTTCTGTTTCCACTCACACATTGTAGATCCAAGCTGACCTGCTCCCAGTGAGTCTAGATGGAAAAGGGAACAAACGATGCTTATAGGGTTAAATGGCACTCTTTGTGAACTCTGCTAAAAAAGGCATCCTTGTCCGGAAGAAATGTGCTAGTTTTATATCTTCAGGGTTTAGAGTCAGCGGATTTTACACCTGTTCATTCTGCATGTCACTCACATCACCTCTGGCTTCCTTCCACCTTATTCCCTTCTGTATTGCATCAGAGAGATGTCTTGCTGAAGCAAACAGGAAAGCTTGGAAAACGTTCTGTATGTCACAAAACAAATAGTTGGTGGGTCTAATTTTGGGTAAGCACCCAAGGTAGTGCCAGTGGACTTCCTAAGTTTGTATATTTTGGCTGTAAATAATGCAGCTGTTGGAACTGTACAACAGCAAAAACAGCTGTCAAGCAGCAAAATCCTTATTTTCGTTCACACCAGGTGCTTCTGTGTTTTGCCAAAAAATATGTACATTCACTGCTTGAACTACTTTTTCCCCCCATAGCAACAAACATGATCTGCTTTTAAGCATGCTTAGTTAGACCACACGCTCTTTTGAAATCAGTGGAAGTCACTTTCAAATCCATTTTCTAATGACCACATCCTTGGATTTAATATCTAACGTTGATTCAGTTGAGAATCAGAGTGAGAAATTTTATTTATTTATTGCTTATTTATTTTTTGGATGTTTAGCTCACCACTCTCTGGAAACTTGTGGTGGGGTACAATATAACTCCCCTCCATAAAAACATGATAAACCCCATCCCATAATGGAACAACAAAACATAGTTAAAAAGTGGATAAAACATAATTGGTGGTATAATCCCTTCCCCCCCATCCCTACATCCACCCACCCCCCAGGGTGGAGTATGCTGGATGTTACTGAGGAGCCTGAGGAGCCCTGAGGAGCCTGAGGAGCCCTGTTGTTCCTGGCTCTGACCTCAACCAAAGACCTGATGAAAGAGCTCAGTTTTATAGACCCTGCAGAACTCTGATAGCCCCATTAGGGTTCCTAGCTCTCCTGGGAGCTCATTCCACCAGGTCAGGACCAGGACCAAAAAGGCCCTGGCCCAGGTTGAGGCCAGATAATCTTTCCTAGAGGGCCTCCTATCTGCTGGTCCCTTGTCTTGAACAACCAAGATGGACAGGCATCAAGGGGGTAGGTGATCGCCCTCACTGACCTCAGCAACTCGTCCACTTCATTTCCTGAGAGCCACCTGAAGCCATCAAATGTATCCCCCCAAGATGGCCTCTAGTTACCTCTCTGTATTAAAGGTGGCAGGAAGGTTCCAGTGGTGTAACAAGACCTTGTCTGTGAAAAGGCTTGCTAAAGCCCCACAGCTAAGAGCCAGTTTACTACTATTTTGGTGCCCTTTCTCAAGGGCAGTCAAAGATTGAACTACCCTAAATACTTGGTCCAGATGAGAGCTCTCAGATGCAATAGAAGTGGCATAGAACTCAAGTTTAGCCACCATTACCACTCTCTTATATGACTTCATAAGCATGCGGTAAGATATTCTTGCCATTTCGTCGCGAGATTCTTCGTCCATACTTGCTCTAGTCATCTCACTTCCCTCTTCCTCTCCCTTATCTCCTGAGTATGCCAAGGGGCCAGTCTGAGGCAAGGGTGGAGAGGGCACCTGGGAACAATCTTGTCAATGGTGGCGGTTAAACAGGACTGTCAATCCTCCACTGGCACAATCAGCGAGTCACCAGGAAGCACCGGGTCCCGCAGAGCATTCAAGAATCCAGTCAGCATCATGATTCTCTGTGGGTGGGCAAAAATACACCTGCCATCCACACAGAGTGGGTATCCTGAGCTAGGCCTTCAGGGCATAGTGGTCTGACCATGGGATGGGATCTACCGCCATCAGATCCACATCTATCCCAGCACTGAAGAGAGTCAAATATAAATCACGTTGTTCTCTTCCACCATTTCCAGCAGCACTTGTGGAGGGGAAGAAGTGCAAAATGGTGGCAAAGAAGGTGTGGGGGGCCTGGGAAGCATGATTATATGTAGCATTACGCCACTCAGCTGGTGTAATGCTATTTTTAACCATGTGCGGAAATGCCCTTTGTTTTAATGACAGATTGTGGTTGTGAGATGCTTTGGGAGCCTACAGGATGAGGAATGGTATTCCAAGTGATAGTTTATAGCTATTAGCATTAATGAGCTTTAATAATGAATATTTTATAAATCAGTGTGAATGTATAACATAGGTAGTAGGGCAAAACAGAGGAAGACGGCTGCAGTCCTAAAGACACTTTCCTGGCAATAAGCCCATTGAATAACATGGGATTTACTTTCAGGTAGACATACTCAAGATTGCTCCTAAAATATTCTTTCTCCTCTTTTCTTTTTATTTATATGCTTGTGTTATTTTTGCAGTTAACATAAATTAATTTGGGTTAAGGTTTTGAATACAATGTTGGATATTTGTGTTAGGTAATTATTAAAATTAGGTAATTATTAAAATATCAATAAATAAATATGTGCTGTCATGTATTACCATCATCATTTTGAAATCATTCAGCCACAAATATTACTGGCTCAACCTTTATTTCGTGGAGGAGGGGGTAAGAGCAACATACTTAACACGGTTGATGATCATATCCAAACGACTGGTTTAACCTGTGGGAGGCTGAAGTTATTACAAGGTTTATAGAAACATTTCCCAAATATGGTATCATGGGAAACTGTTACAATGGGGACAAAAATGTGATGAATGGGCTTAGAGACTTGTCATCTGCTACACACTGAAACAGTTTTTAAATCAACATGCAGCTTGCTGCCACATTAAATTTGTGCAATTTACCTTGTCAGAATAATATATATGTATATTAAAAGCATGCACGTACATTTTAGTAAATAATGCATGTGCACTTTTCTTCTTGCATTCCAATGACCTGTACAGAAATCCAATCATCCAGCATTAACAGGAGTCAGGAAGGTTTAATTTTTTTTTGAAAAAAATCACCGCTGCCACAGGTAGCAATTCCAAGTTCAGCAGTATCGGTAATATATGAAAATAAATTATGAGTAGAGGCAATTGTGAACATTAATCATTATTTACATCAAACAAATATATGGGTTTCTACCATAGAGTAATTCAAGGGCTGACCATGTGTGGTGCTCTGCATAGAGAACAAAATGCTTGTTTTCCTTGAGAGAGGCGTTCTTGAAGATTTAACTATGGAAGAATTATGACGCACCAAAAAATTCTGTTTAAAAAGCCACTGCTCAAATATATTGTACAGCTCTCTTTTTTTGTGAGGAATCCACATCCAGGTTTTTCAACGTAATTATGCCCAATGACAGCTGGATAATAATATCAACAACAGTTAAAAACAAAGACGAAACCGGATTCTTCTGACAGGGCTCACCAATGGTTTATGTCTTGGCAGCTGATAGAAATAGTACCTTTGCTTTCCTTGGGGGGGGGGGGGGTTCTCCCACTGTAGTTGCTTATGATGTATATGGAAACAATAAGGAGATAGCCATTTGTTTCCATAATTAAATGGAACAATTACTGAGTCATAAAACCATTGTTAAAATATACTTTTCTTGTATCAATCAGTTTTTAAATTGTACAGTGGGAAGTGGCCAAGACTGTCACACTCTATTGCAACTATGTCCAGTGATCCCATGGGGTTATGAGAAGTTTCTAGGGCTGTTTCACATTTTAGGAAGCCCACAGGTCCCATACGCAGACTCTTTTGATAGAAGCTCCCTAAACAATATTCCCACATGATGATGATGAAGAAGAAGAAGAAGAAGAAGAAGAAGAAGAAGAAGAAGAAGAAGAAGATGAAGATGAAGATGAAGATGAAGATGAAGATGAAGAAGATGAAGAAGATGAAGAAGATGAAGAAGATGAAGAAGATGAAGAGTTGGTTCTTATATGCCGCTTTTCCCTACCCGAAGGAGGCTCAAACCGGCTTACAGTCGCCTTCCCATTCCTCTCCCCACAACAGACACCCTGTGGGATGGGTGAGGCTGAGAGAGCCCTGATATCACTGCCCAGTCAGAACAGTTTTATCAGTGCCGTGGCGAGCCCAAGGTTGCCCAGCTGGCTGCATGTGGGGGAGTGCAGATTCGAACCTGGCATGCCAGATTACAAGTCCGCACTCCTAGCCACTACACCAAACTGGCTCTCAGTGAGTCCATGGCCCATGGGGAATAAGCTCTCTTGTGCTGTTTTCCCAAACTGAAATAGCTACAGGGAATCACTCTTGGCAGTTTGGGGAAACTTACACATACTATACATGGGATCATTTCGAGCAGGAAAAATGGAACATTCTGAGAAAAAGTTTAAGTTTCTTTTTCCTAAATACTGAGTCCTGATCCACAAATTAAGTTCCCACTGGGGAATTCCCAGGTATGTTTCATCAAAATATTGCAAGGTAACCACAAACAAGGACTCTGCAATGTGTGAATAGCTGTCTAGCCAATCCATCTCAGAAGAGTCTGAAATTCACTCTCAAAACAGGGCCCTTTGTGATTGCATGCATTGGAACTGATTTCCACATGGCTGCAGGAGTGGATAAAATATTGAAGTTCTGTATGACATCCTGAACTCTATAATGACTCTTCCTTTTCCTTCTCATCTTCACTACACTGACTTAGACAAAGTTAATGTGGTAAGCTCTAGTTTCACAGGAATCTTCTACGTGATACATGATTTCAGAGAGTAGCTTTATTGGTCTGTAATTGAACAATCAGATTCCAGACCAGTAGCACCTGAGACACCAACAATAATTTCAGTATATAAGCTATTGGGAACCAAAGCTTTCTTCATATCTGACTTGGTACATGTTCTCTGTTTTACATATGTTTGATAAATGTTGTAGATAAAATGCTTTAAATTAAAATTAGGGATGGGCATGAACTAACTAAAGTTCATGATGAATTTGTGGTTCATGGCAGGTCAACCAGCACAAACTTCCTGTGAAATTTCAAGCAGTTTGTGAAGGTTCATGCCAGTTTGTGAATGGATACATTTCCAAACAGACTGTCTCCGCTCAAACAAACTTCAAAAAAATGTTTACCAAACTTCAAAAAAAATGGCAGGGTGGGGGATGGGAGGTCCAGTCAACCACATCTCAATCTTCACAAATTTAATAGCTCTTAAAAGTTTGTGATTGGTCATGGGCATGTTATGGAGCACAAACCAAAATAAGCCACATTTTCCTCCACTCATGCAGATCCCTAATTAAAATCTATGAAACTTCTAGCTCAGTAGATAATGATAGAGATGCACAGTTGGCAATTTAATAATGAAAATCTGGCCTGAACCCACACTTCATTTGGAATTACTGAAAAGATCAAAATTAGTTCCTGCCTTTAAGAACTGTTGGAAGTGTTGCAGCTTAGTATCCTCCTCAGGTGTTCTTAACATTGCCGTGTATTAATTAGGACCTGACAATCTTTCATCTAGACAATGGAAAATATCAATGAAGGACAGAGTCACTGAGAAAAGATTGGCCAGTCATTAAAATCAAACACTAGTGGGACCGGAACAAGTGGGGCCAATTTATCAAGGTCAACAGTCACATTAAAAAACAATTTTTTAAAGAGATGTTTAAAAAATGTTGAACTCCAAAAGGCAGAATAAAGTACACATAATTTTGTTCCAAGTAGTAAGAATTCTCAGTAATTCTCTGGCTGGTATTTTTAAATTATAAATATTGGTGATACTGCCTCATTTTTGCTGATACAAAGAACACTTTTCAGGCTCCAGAGTATCATTACCATTAAACCAATATATGGCATAGCTTCAACTCATTGAGACTGGAAGAGGCTTGATGATGGCTTTGATGCCTTTGGAGGGAGCAAGGAGGGTGAGGAGCAGAGAGGACAGTCCATCTTGGAAGTCAACACACAGCTCCTGGGAAGGCAGTTGGGTGTCATCCTGCAATCAGGATGCTGGGGAGCAGGATGGGGCTATTGGAGCCTTGGGTAATCAGAGAGTGGAAGGGGAACAAGAGGGAAGGAGGATAAAATGGAGGCTGGATGTGGAACACGGGATGGGTGGAAAGAGCAAGGAAGAGGAAGAGGCATATGGAGGGAGAGAAAACAGAGAGAGAGAAAGAGAGAGAGAGCTTAGAGAGAAGGAGGTGAAAGGAGAGTGGGCAGCCGAACATGAACACTGAGCAGAGGGGATAGAGGGCCAAAGGCTAGAGAGAAGGCCAGATGAAGGAGGACATGAGAGAGGGGGTTGAGAGAAACTTCTCTGAGGACTCTGACAGTTCAGGGGACAGCATTAAGGTGCAGCCCATAGCAGCCTCATCAGGGCCAATTGTATCTGCAAAAGAGCTCAAATGACCCACAGGGGTCATCAGTGCACCTTTCGCCTCCCACCTCTTCTGTCACTGAAGAAACTGCTGTCCCTCAGCAACAGGGAGTGCAGAAAACTGGCACCCTTTTTTAAATTCTGATTTTTTTTAGGGATGGGAGCAAGGTTTTATCAATTTTTAGACTCTCCTCTTTTTTGCCGGTATAGTGGTTAAGAGCCAGCTTGGTGTAGTGGTTAAGAGTGGCAGCTTCTAATCTGGCAAGCAAGATTTGATTCCCTGCTCCCCCACATGCAGCCAACTGGATGACCTCAGGCTCATCACAGCACTGATAAAGCTATTCTGACCAAGCAGTAATATCAGGAGTCTCTCAGCCTCGCCAACCTGACAGGCTGTCTGTTGTGGGGAGAGGAAAAGGAAGGTGTTGTAAGCTACTTTGAGAATCCTGGTAGAGAAAAGCAGCATATAAAAAACAACTGCAGAAGGGCAAAGTCAGCAGCCAGTAACTATCTATTTGCCCATTATTCTCTTAATGTGGCATATTTATTATATGCCAAATGTTACCCATGCAATTCAATCTCAAGTGAACACAAACTTTCTTCTTCTTTTCTCTTCTTCTCTTCTCCTTTTTAATTTGCCTTCTTTGTCTCCTCTTCTCTTCCCCTTCTACTTCTCTTTCTTCAGAACTGCATCAGTGTTTGTGAATTTTGGTACAAAATACCAGGGGCTAAAACTACCAGAACATGGCCACATAGCCCAGAAAACCCCAAACAACCATGGCCATGAAAGCCTTCAACATTTTCCATTTCTGGTTTGTCATTTTTAACCTGCAGTTTGATTCTTCATAGCTTCTCTCCATCAAAAAAGTAGTTTACCTTGTAAATGACCTTTAAAATTTACAACAGCACTTATCAGAATTGTTTTCAAGAGTTTGAAAACCGTACAGAAATTGCCAGCATTGGAACACAGCAAAAGTTTAAGGGGACACTGAAAAAAAAATGCTATTCTGACAATGATTATTTCAATAAGATACCAAAATGAATAATTTGAAAGTTTGATGGAGCATGATATATGTTCATTTTCTGTTTTCAGAGCTATGATTGTTGAGATGTGAAGATGTACATATCCATGTCTATACAACGAGAGTGAAAATAAGGAATTTATATTTAAATGAGGGCCTCACTTGACTTTTAATCTAATTTATTTTTTGATTTGATTTTTAGTCAAAAGGTTTGAGGTGGCCTCTCAGGGCATGATAACAAAAAATATACTATTCCTATAAAAAAATATAATGAAATTGTTTTGAGATACAAGTTTCTAGCATATAGTTAACTGTGGCCATTAAAAAGTAAACCCAAAGAAGCTGCCTTTAGCCTTGCTTGGGTGAAGTTTCAGTGAACTGTATCTCCTAGCAATCTGTTGTGATATTCAAAGGCAGAATCCTGTATAGGATTCTCTTCATATCCTGCTGAATCATGCACACTACAGATCTTGTCTATTCCAGCATCTTTGAGGGATCACAAAGTGTCGCCGGGGGTGATAGAATGCAGGAAAGATCAGCATTTATTATTGCCTTCCTTCTCTAGTTTATAGATGCCAACCTGTAGACCATTCTGCATGGAGGGGTAAAACGTGTGTGTCCTCCTGCTTGCAAACATGGGATGTTAAACCTTGCATTTGCAGCCCTCCTCAAGGGAGACCCCCCCACACACACATTTTTCCTCTGCCCCATCACGGCTGCAAGGGAAAACATGCCAAACTTCTCCTCCCACTCCTTGGCTTGCCAATCACACCAACCCACCAATCATAGCAAGCAGTTCACTCCTGAACTGAAACTCCCCCCCCCCCCAGCCCTGAAATTATTATTATCTTTTAAAGGCACTTCTGCGTTGCTATGAGATAATGCCAAAACACAGATGCATTTAAAATTAAAATCAATGCTTCCACGTTGCTATGGAGAAACACCAGAATGATACAGCATTCCTCCTCCCTTTTTGGGATTCATGTTCTTTTGGACTTTATATATTTCTGGGTGGGTTTCTGAGATGCTGAATATGGTAAAAAACACGGCTTAAAAAAAAAGCGCTCAGATGCCTGTATGATCAGGAGAAGGCTGTTCGATCATTCCCCCCCCCCTTTTCCCAGCTCATTTCCCACCTCCAGAAAACAGAACGGGGACTGCTTTTGCCCACCTGAGTTGTGAGAAGGCTGGACATATTTATTTATTATATTTATATACTGCCCTCCCTGAAGACTCAGGGTGGTTTACATCAAACAGGAACAATACAAACCACTGAAGCCCAAAAATTCATTTTGTGTAAACGGTTGGCTTAAAAACAAAGCACCCAGATTCCTATTTGATTGGGACAAGCCCCCCCCCCTTTCCCAGCTCATTTCCCACCACTAGAAAATACAAATGGGGCTGTGTTTTCCCTGCTTGAGTTGTGAGAAGGCTGCACATGGTCCCTGGAGCCCCAAAAGTCTGCAGATCTTGCCTATTCCAATATTTAAAATGCTACAAATTGATCTCATTGTGCTCATAAGAACCTGGAATCTACTCTGATAGATTATTTCTAGTTTTTGGAAAGTCCCAAGTAGGACTGTACTGAGGTTTACTGAATGTTCTCAGAACTCACTACACGCTTTCTGCACTGAGTCTATGAATGCAGCCTCTCATAATGCTATACTCCTTCCCCCTTTTCCAATTTTCCCCCCTGCAAAATGGTGCCTGCTTGCACCTTTGTTTTGCTGCACCCACCATTCTGCAACATTGATCACATCCCCCCTCCCCCAAAGTGTCCTGAATATATATATTTTTCAAAAATCCTGATTTATAACATTATAACACATCGGTGTAAGACTGCTTTTTTAAAACTTAGAAAACTTGGGAAACTTGTAATGCAATCAGGGCTACAGTTTCTCTCCTCCCCTTTCCATCTTTGACGATACTCTGACTCCCCTAGTCATTGTAAGGGGCCAGTCCAGCCCCATTCTGGCTGCTACTGCCACAATTGTACCCTCCTACAGCCCCACAAATCCTTAAATTGACTCTGGTGCTAGAGGTCCTGCAAATCCTTAAACCATTCCTCATGGTAATATATTATGCAAGGAAAGAATGTCATTATGTGCTTTGCAGTATACCTCAACCCTTATTAAATGTATTTGTACCCCACCTCTATCTGCAATGAATACCCAAAATAGTTTATTTCATGGGTCCCCAACCTGAGGCCCATAGGCCAAATGCAGCCCCTGACCTCTTTCTATGTGGCCCTCCAACCTGCTTGTTCACTGCTATCCCCCTCAGGGACTTTTCCCTCAGACTCATACTGTTCTCCCTGCCTCAAGAGGTACCATCTACTACTGTTCATCCTGTCCCTTTGTTGCAAAAAAGACAGTAGTAACATTGTTTGTTTTGGTCTCCATGGTTCCTTCTATTAGCACCCTCTTGTTCTTATCCTCTATAATAGCATTTTGGCCATTCAAGGTACTTTGCTAGTCAGCAAAGCTCAGGCACCCATACCACTCAGCTTTTTAACTCCCCTTCTCCATGAAGTACCATCTTGAAGCTATATATGTATATGTATATGTATATGTATATGTATATGTATATGTATATGTATATGTATATGTATATGTATATGTATATGTATATGTATATGTATATGTATATGTATATGTATATGTATATGTATATGTATATGTATATGTATATGTAGCTTGAACCTATATATATATAAGGAAGGTAAAGTCGCTGTGTGAATGGGTTCAGGAGATGTCAGGTCTGCTTTTGCAAAAAAGGTGGGTAAAGGACAGTAAAAGGGCTAGTATTTTGCAAAAAAAAAAAAAGATACAAAGTAGCATACTGAACATTTCTAGAGGCGCCACCCATCAAAGCAAGTGGCTTTTAAAGTTACTGGTGAGGTTCTTGCTGGAAGCAAAAGCATTTTTCCTTCCACAACAAAATCTGGTTGCTCTGGCTTTGGCCTTGTTTGCTTATGCCTCTCCTCCCCTCCTCACTCCAGTTAGGAATCTTCTTGTATATCTGTGACTGCAGAAGCCAGTGAGTGGCCCCTTGAGTACTCCCTTAGCAGGGAAATTTATGGCATTCCCCTTTTTACATCTTCCTCAACCAAGTTCCCCTCCCTCTGGCTGCCATCTTACTTCTCATGATTGAGGGTTGGCTGGCAAGCAGTGATGTGTATGTGTATGTGTATGTGTATGTGTATGTGTATGTGTATGTGTATGTGTATGTGTATGTGTATGTGTATGTGTATGTGTATGTGTATGTGTATGTGTATGTGTATGTGTATGTGTATGTGTATGTGTATGTGTATGTGTATGTGTATGTGGAGGAGGAGGAGGAGGAGGAGGAGGAGGAGGAGGAGGAGGAGGAGGAGGAGGAGAGTTGGTTCTTATATGCCGCTTTTCCCTACCTGAAGGAGGCTCAAAGTGGCTTACAGTCGCCTTCCCATTCCTCTCCCCACAATAGACACCCTGTGAGGTGGGTGAGGCTGAGAGAGCCCAGATATCACTGCTCGGTCAGAACAGTTTTTATCAGTGCCATGGCGAGCCCAAGGTCACCCAGCTGGATGCATGTGGGGGAGAGCGGAATCAAACCTGGCTTGACGGATTAGAACTCCGCACTCCTAACCACTACACCAAACTTAATTGCATATCCTCTGTTACAGGTAGAAGGCTGCCCTTATTCACTCTTTCTGTCTACTTGCCCTTTTTTGGGGGGGCAAATTTTAATATATTAAAATTAAAACATATTAGCACGTGTATATTTAAACTTCAAGGGACTGTGTTTATTAAGAAATAAATCTCAGTGTTCAATGTATTTAGGATTGCAACTCTGCCATCTGGGAGGCCAGATTTACAATCCATTAAAAAAAATTGTTCCTAGCCTGTGTATATAGCTCAGTGCTTCTGAGAACTGTAGTGGATGTGTGTGTGTGTGCGGGGGGGGGGGGGGGAGGGGACATGAGTCTCTTCTCTTCTTTGCCATGGTCAAATTGAAAATCCCCAGTTAATAGCAGCTATAGTGGGCTCCAAGATCACTGCAGATGGGGACTGCAGCAAAGAAATTAAAAGACGCTTGCTCCTGGGGAGGAAAGCTATGGCAAATCTAGACAGCATCCTAAAAAGCAGAGACATCACCCTGCCAACAAAAGTGCGTTTAGTCAAGGCTATGGTATTCCCAGTTGCAATGTATGGCTGCGAGAGTTGGACCATAAGGAAGGCCGAGCGTCAAAGAATTGAGGCTTTTGAACTCTGGTGCTGGAGAAGACTCTTGCGAGTCCCTTGGACTGCAAGGCGAACAAACCAGTCAGTCCTAGAGGAGATCAGGCCTGACTGCTCTATAGAAGGCCAGATCCTGAAGATGAAACTCAAATACTTTGGCCACCTCATGAGAAGGAAGGACTCCCTGGAGAAGAGCCTAATGCTGGGAGCGATCGAGGGCAAAAGAAGAAGGGGACGACAGAGAATGAGGTGGCTGGATGGAGTCACTGAAGCAGTAGGTGCAAACTTAAAAGGACTCCGGGGAATGGTAGAGGACAGGAAGGCCTGGAGGATCATTGTCCATGGGGTCGCGATGGGTCGGACACGACTTCGCACATAACAACAACAACAACAACAAATAGTGGGTTTAATGGAAAAGGGAGGAATTAGGCCCCTATAATTATAAAACTCGTATTTTTATTTATTCAAGGATAACATTTAAACTCTGCAACTGCTGCTCTGCTAAAAAAACCCATAAGATGTCTGCAAAAGGAAGTTCTGTTTCAAAGAAATGAAAAATTGCAGACGAGCACCATGTCTTTAATGACAAATGTACTACTGAGTACTTCTTTGTTTTAAACATGGATAAAGCAGTTTGTCTGATTTGTCTTGACATTTTCTCAGTATTAAAGGAGTACAATATTAAAAGGCACTTTGAATCTTGTCACAATAGCTACTCAATATATCAAGGAGAGGTACGAGTGAACAAGATAAACTCTCTTAAAAAATCAATGTTTTTGCAGCAAAATAGTTTTAGAAAGCATGTTGAAGAGAGCTTGAGAGCCAGCTATCATGTTGCTAAATGTACTGCTGAGAGCAGTAGACCATTCTCTGATGGTGAATTTGTTAAAAAGTACATGGTTAAAGTAATGGATGAAATGTGCCCTGAGAAGGTATCTTGTGTTAGTTGTGTCAGTTTATCTGCATCTACAATCACCAGGTGTGTTGAAGAATTAGGAGAAAAGCGGCATATGTCACTGGTTGTCAAGTCAAAAAGTTTTTATTTTTTCCTTTGGTATTAGACAAGAACAATGATATTATAGACACTGCCCCCTAATTTTTATCAGTGGGATAGATTCCAACTTCAGAATTACAGAAGAGTTGTGTGCACTGCAGAGTTTGAAAGGCACCACAACTGCAGGAGACATATTCTTGAAGGTGTGTACATCAGTAGAAAATCTTGGTCTGAGTTGGGATAAATTGAAAAGTATCACAACTGACAGTGCAAGAAATATGGTGGGAAGTAAAACTGATATAGTTGCAAAAATCAATGAAGAGATTAAGCAGCACTGTTCCCATGCAATTTCACTGTCTCATCCATCAGCAAGTCTTGTGTAGTAAGATTCTTCAGTGGGAAAGCATGATGCATATTGTTGTATCCAGCATTAATTACAGCAGGCAACATGGCATCGCTCATCATCAGTTTCAAAATGTTTTCTCAGGGATAGATGCAGAATATGGGGATGTATTGTACCATGCAGAAGTCAGGTGGCTTAGCAGAGGCCAAGTCCTCATATGTTTTTCCAGTCTTCATCATGAAATTGATGTCTTTCTTAAGAAGAAAGGCAAAGGTCAAGAAGCACCTTCTGACCCTGAATAGATTTTTGATTTGGTTTTTTAAACATATATCACAGAGCATCTGAACACATTGAATCTAAGATTGCAGGGGAAGGAAAGCTTGTGTGTGACATTTATACTGAATTGAAAGCTTTTGAAGCAAAACTATACATTTTTGTGAAGTGAATTAGTGAAGGTAACTTTTCAAACTTCTCATGCTGCAATGGACTAAAATTTGAGAAAGATGGGAATTTACAATTCAGTTTACACAGCAAAGCACTGAATCTTTTGCAGGTGTAATTTCAGAACAGATTCACTGATTGCCATAAGCTTGGAAAGGAAATAAGAATGTTTCAGAATCCATTGGAAGTAGCATCAGAAGATGCAAGTAACTTTTTTTCAGATCTAACTATTTGATTTGCAAGCCAGTGATCATCTCAGAGACATTTACAAAGAAAATAGTCTGTTAGATTTCTATTCTGGTCTACCTGATATATTTATCAACCTAAAGAAATTTGCTGCAGGCATGTCACAGTCTTTGGCACCACATATATCTGTGAACAAACCTTTTCCAAGATGAAAATTGTGAAATCGAAGTGTAGATTAAGGCTTACAGATGAACATTTACATGACATTTTAAGAGTGTCTGTCCCAAACCTTGACTTGGGCATCAATACCTTGGCTCAGGGGTAGTCAACCTGTGGTCCTCCAGATGTTCATGGACTACAAATCCCATGAGCCCCTGCCAGCATTTCCAACAAGTTGACTACCCCTGCCTTGGCTAACAGAAAACAGCCACAAAAATCACACTGACTAGGTAAGCATGTTTAGCTAGAGAAAAGGATTCCACAGTAAAACATTGTTCCAAAATGGATTGCATTAAAGTTAACATTTCTTCATTTACCTTTGAATGTTTACTTTTTATCTAAATAAGTAGCTTAATAATTTTGTTACATTTTGGTTTAAAATGTGGCCCTCTTTAAGCACTGGGTATGCTAATGTGGCCCCCATGTGCCAAAATGTTGGGGACCCCTGGCTTATCTCAGTCTCTTCTTCTCCACTTAATCCCCACAACAACCCCATGAGACAGCTTAGGTCAATGGAATGTGACTGGGCCAAGGTCACCTAGCAAGTTTCCATGTCACAATATGACTCTCATTTGCTGTTAGTTCGGTATGGTTTTTAAGAAGTTTTTATTCTGTTTTTAATTGTGCACCATAATAAACAACCAACAAGTTTTACATTATTTTTAGTGTTCAGCTCAACTTTTGAGTTCCTACCTGTTAAGGTTGGGTTTTGTTCCTTTTTTGGTTTAGCATCTCTTATCCACAACAACACACTGGCTGCATTTAGTTCTTTTTTCCCCTTACGTTTTGTAGAGTAATACATACTGCTGTACAGCCAACCAATGTATCCTATAATAGAAGGCAGTACTTTCAACAAGTCTGTAGGTGGTATTATAGACTTACATTATCTTTCCAGCCTGAGGGATGTAACAGCTTCAGGGTGGCCTATAATATCATGTTGCGTGTAAACTGCCCTGAGCCACAGGGAAGGTTGGTATATAAATATAAGAAATATATGAAATCAATCAATCAGTACAAAGGGCTTCAGAAAATAAAATCCTAACTGGCAGTGGTAGGGGGAACAGGGGCAAAAAGATGCTTCAATGGCTCACAGCCATTTAAACCTAATAGTTTACGGGTGGAATTGCCTACTGTTAGGTTTAAATGATCTGAACAGCCAAACCAGACAAAAGTCCAGTAAATGTTCAGGGTAGGCATTTTCACTGAACTTGGGATCTGAATTAGATTGTGCTGAATTTTGGCTTCTGAACTAGTTTGTTCCCATCCCTAATAACTAGTCACTATATTGAAATCTGAAACTCAAATACTTTGGTCACCTCATGAGAAGGAAGGACTCCCTGGAGAAGACCCTAATGCTGGGAGCGATTGAAGGCAAAAGAAGAAGGGGACGACAGAGAATGAGGTGGCTGGATGGAATCACTGCAGCAGTCGGTGTGAACTTAAATGGACTCCGGGGAATGGTAGAGGACAAGAAGGCCTGGAGGATCATTGTCCATGGGGTCATGATGGGTCAGACATGACTTCACACCTAACAATAACAACATATTGAAATCATATTATTGACATTGGACCTACTCTTGAGCTTAAAATCCAAAATCCAAACATCTATTATTTATTTTAAAATTGTGTCTGCTGATAATGCTCCACAACTGTCTGGGAATGTTACAGCCACACAGATTTATGTGGGGGAAATGATCTCCAATATCTTGAAGTGTTTCATAACCTGCCTTTTCAAGAAGTCATGAATGTTTGCAATATTGCACTGAATATTCTTGAGCATATTCAAAGATATCTATTGCACACAGGGTTCTTGGCCCTTCTTCTTCTTGCTTATGAGCCAGAAACAAAAAAACACTGGAACTTGATCTCTGCTAAGCATCCTGGAGAGAGAGGAAGCCACACGACACTTGTCCAGAATCTCCTGAGACATCTTGGTAGGCTTCTAAGGAATCTGATATTTTTCTTAGAAGCGTGATCATTTGTCACTTTAAAAAAATTCAAGTATTTACAGAAATGATAAATTCTACCCAGGAAAGCATGAACTCATCTATACAGGGCTCTTGTACCATATAAGGGCACCCGGATTTCTTGAACAGCGGGGCTCCTTGGCTGGGGGGTAAAAAAAGAAAGCTTCCTCTTAAAAATGTATATGCCTGTGAACTTCCTAGAGAGTTTAATTCTTTTTAAAGTACATCCTTCCAGGACCTCTCAGAAGTCTGAAGAGCTCTTATTGCTATCAATCCGCCAGTTCCTAGCCTGCTGCTTTGATTTCTGCATCTGCTTCACAATTATGAGAAAGCACCACAACATTAAGAACACAGAAGCCAGTCCAATTTCTCGACTGATTCCCGCTCCCCACAGACATTGTTGATAATGGAAATATAGAACAGTCTCAGTTCAAAGAGTTGCTTTTATTTTAAAATTATTCTCCTTAAACCCCTTTTACCATCTGAATTAACAGCAGGACACACTGTAGGAGAGACAGTTGACTGTGAAGCAATGGACCCTTAAATTAATTTGTGGAGGTCATTCTGGGCTCAATGCAGCCACCACACTCCCCACAAGAACAATCTGTTCTCCGCAAACTCACATGCATCTACATTACTGACAACTGAACAGTGTTGAAGCCAATTGGATTTAAAGCATACTCTCTGGAAGGTGGGTTAAGAGATGCCTATCAGTTGCAGAAAACATTTGTTGGCCTACCTCCACCATATTGCTAACCCAGGAGTATACTGTATTAGATACCCATGAGAAAGAGGCAGTTAAGACACTAATATGACAAAAACTGAGGATGATAGGCTTTGTTTGTTACAGGTCAAACTGGCAGCAGAAATTACATACACGTGGATAAGGGTGCATGTTGCTGACAGAGATTTGGCATTCTATGGAATCTATGTGAAGCGAATCAACCTTCTGCACAGCTTCTAGACCCATTAATATTATGTCCCATTTCCCTGACAGCACAGTTGAACTTCTTTTGGAGTAACTGCCATGAAAACCCACTGTATTTCCACATGTAGAAATTCTGCATGGCTTCTGCTCACACAATAAAGCCTCCATGTAATCAGCAATAGCCATCAACATGATACTTGCTCTCCTGCTTGAAAAAAAATCATGTTCACTGTTGCAGTTTGTATCTAGGCTTATGGACCAGCAGTTATGCATAGGCAGGACTAGTGCAAACAAGCTCCTTTCTGTCCCTCCTGTTAACAGGGCTACTGTGAACCAGCAAGATCTGCCAGGTCCTCTGAGGCCTGGGCGCTAGGATAGTGGAAGATTTGGATATCTGTGTCTGCACTCTGCTTCAGGGCAGCATCTGATGGAAATGGGAAATAAGCACGTGACCAAAGGTACGAAGCTAAACAGAAAACAGCCCATCTAAACACCAAAACTCTGAAATTAAATGCACCCATAGAACCAACCCTAGGGAGAAGGAATCACATGACCACATTTTTGATCAAGATAGAATTTATTATAGCAAATATCTGCACATGGGAACAGCTGTGTAATAATTCTGACAGATGCTTGAACACATGAATACAGGAAGCTGCTTGACATTGGATCAGACACTTGGTCTGTCAAAGTCATTGCAGTCTACTCAGACTGCCAGTGGGTCTCTAGGGTTTTCCGGCAGAGGTCTTCCACATCACCTACTGCTGGTTCCTAAGTGGAGATGCTAGAGATTGAACTTGGGACCTTTTGGATGTCAAGCAGGTGCTCTACCACTGAGCCACAGGTGCTCCCTTGGCTTAAGACTTAACCACCAGTCACCATTCTTGGAACCTTCATGAGATTGTGCTATATTACAGGATAGGTTTCAAAGAAGGTATATGTTGTACTTGTAGCATCAAGCAGCAATTTGGTTTGGTCATTGATACAATACACACTATAGAATAGTGTACACTGATAGAATTCAGTAGAATATAGACATAACCATTGGTTTGGAAATTTCCTTCTTGCTTTTCTTGCAGCTGGCGGTATTATTCAGCAGGACATTCCCCACCCCCAATAGTGAGACGTTTGATAGCTGTAGACAGCCCCGGGAGTCCCCTGCTGCAAGACAGGCTGAAGCCGCTGCCGTTCTGAAGCCTAGGGCAAACTGTGATTGTGTTTGAGGAGGCTGGGAGTTGCTGTCACCACTCAGAAAAAATGTGTTAACAGGCCTGTAGGCTTGTCATCCTTTGTGGAAATTAAAAGTCTACAAAGCATATCACAGTCATCAGTTTGAAATGGAAGCAGAGGTCAGTGTTCCCTTTAACTTTATTTTCTGCATCTGTGGGATTAATTTCTGGACTCCTGTTTGGAGAGAGCATTATTAAGGCCTGCTTAGTGCTTTAGACTTGCTCAAGAAACATGTCATACCTTTCACAGCAGAAACAGTCCCTTTTGTCAAGCCACCACAGCACTACGCAAGTTAATAACACAACAGTAGTGCCCCCGCAGCTGAGCAGCTAAGGGTGTGAGCGCTGAAAGCTCTGCCAGCTAATGGCATGCAAATTCCCCTCTGCTCAAATTGTAATTGGGTCACCAATTATGGACAGCACCTGAGAAAAATCGCAAAATAAAATTGCTGTTTATCAAGAATTTGTCTTGAGATTGCGAGCCTTTTTGCACAAGGGCATTCTTACACTGGTACCTGGGAAGTGGCGTTGCAGGTGTGGGAGATGTCCATTTCCTTGGCAACTGAACAATGTTCTTTTTTCTTTTGATGTTGACACTTTGATAGCGGGTCTCTGGCCAGAGTCAGAGTTGCTGGTTGTTCGGTAAATTATAACCCCATTTAGAAGCTTATGGCAATTTCAGCACTCAGCTTCGGGACAGGAGGTCAGTTTCAGGTCAGCAAGAAGAAGACAGAAGGGGCCAAAATACAGTACAAAGTCATCAGTGCCTAGATGTCTTGGTGCATATTAGGGGGATGCAAGGGGGAATTTCTTTTTTTGATAGGGTACATTGGATTTGAAAAATAATGAGCCCTCTCCTCGTGACGTTATGATTTCGGGAATGCAGAAAACTGGATTTACCACCCTAAATCACATGAACCACCGGTGAGCCACCAGTGAGCAACCAGGGAAAAGCTTGTAAGGATGGGAAAGGTGCAATAGTCTCGGCAGCTTTGTCCCACCCTCGCTCCCACGCTTCCCTTCCATTTCCTGCTTTGAGTAATTCTTTTTAAAAATGGCACGGTCTGTGTTGCAGCGGCACTGCAAACCTACAATATCCAAGGTGAAATAAAATCTTCTTTAAAGTATCCATCGTCTTCTTGGGACCAGGCAGGCAAAACACAGCCCTTTTTTTGTTTGCTGGAAATGGAAAATGAGCTGGCAAAAGGGGGGCAGCGGGTGATGGAGCAGCTTTGTCCTGATCATTCAGCCATTTGTCCGCTTTGTTTTTAAGCCTGCCATTAGCACAAAATGTATTTTGGGACTTCAGTTACCTGTCCATCCACCTCACAACTCGGGCAGGCAAAAACAGTCCCTCTTCTGGAGGTGGGAAATGAGCTGGGAAAGGGTGTGTGTGTGATCTGGCTGCCTTCTACCAATCATACAGGGCTCTGAGCAGCTTGTTTTAAAACCAACCATCAGCACAAAATGACTTCTTGAGCTCCAGGGACAATGTGCAGTGTCTCAGAAATCCACCCAGACAGAAATTAAGTGCAAAAAAAAAAAATCCCAATACACAGAAAACCAGTATGTTTTGTTTTCTTCCAAGCTAAGGGTAAACCTAGAGAAACCTTATACCCCATTTCCCCAGGGAAGTCCTCAGAAAGTGAGAGGGAGGCAAATTCCTGGCAGGATGGGGAGGCAGGGGAAAGGACTAAAGATAAAAAGCAAGAAGAACCTAAACAAAAAACCTCTCTACCCCAAAAAAGAGTTGAGTTTTAAGCCAAAGAACCAAAGGAGGAGGAAGGTTTAGGACGCCTTAGCCTCCCCAAAATGAAGCACTGCAAAAAATAACTGCAGCCAAAAGCCACAAAACCAGGAGGAACTAAAACCTAAGAATAAAACCAATGGGAATGCCAACAACAACAACAATAACAACAACAAAGGCCGTAGGTCCTTTGGCCTCATATCCCCTCCCACAGCCACCAGGTCCAAACAACAACAAAACTCCATAACAATTCAGAAGCCAAAAAAACAGAAAGACACGCAAAATAAATTGAAAGAATAAAACCAAATTGAACAACAACCACCAAAGGCTTGCGGCCCTTGCCCCCCCCCCCCACTACCTATCCCTCACCAAGCCAAAGAACATCTAACAGTAAAATAAGAAAACTTTAAACACATGTTCAGTCAAACCATTTGCTGTCTTCACTCTTCTCCACGAAGGCAGACGGGCTCTGATGTGAAGTGCACAGCAGTCTCTCAGACTCAAAGCAGCAGCTGAAGACAAAGCCAAGTCACACTCCCAAACTTCTCTCAGCAACGGAGTCTATCTCAGCCAGAGGCTTGCTTTTATCCTCTTTGGCCATGCACAGAAGAAGTAGAAAAGAAAAGAAAAGAAGAAGAACAAACTGGAATAGTGAACAGAACCTGGATTTGTTACTTGTCCATTCTGTATATCTGCAGAAGCTCATTTGACATTATAAGATAAGGCAGAACTCTGGAGAAAGGATGCTGGATTTATTCCCCCAGTCTTCTCTGTTGTAACTGCAGCTCTGGTTCTGAATCCACTGGAAAGAGGTTCCCTTTTGAGTACTGATGGAAAGTATTGCCACCATAGTCCTACAGATTTCCACAGCTGCAATGAATGCTTTCCATCTGAGTCCTCGTAAATGTTCTTTTCTTTTAGAAGGGCTTCATGTTTTGTATCAGTGTATTCCTCATCAATACAGAGCCACCATTTCCCCCAGTGCTAATTGATACCAAGTTTAAAAAAAATAGACCTAGCTTGAATGGCCTAGGCTAGCCTGATCTCATCAGATCACAGAAGCGAAGCAGGGTCACCCCTGGCTAGAATTTGGATGGGAGACCACCAAGGAATATCAGGGTGGTGATGTGGAAGCAGGCAATAGCAAACTACTTCTGAATGCCTCTTGCCTTGGAAACTCAAGTCAGCTGTGTCCAGTATAAACCTTGATGGTGGTAAGGGCCAATTTCTGATTCATTATCCTACTGTCTGTTTTACTTTTCAGGGCCCAGCGCGGCTGGTGTAGAGTACCACATGAGCTTCCATCATCATATGAAATTGGTCAGTGCAAGAATGGTTTCAATACTGAGTCCTAGTTGTCACAAACAGGGTATATTGCTTGGGGCTCCTTGTTCATCCATTTTAGTGATAACTATGTAACAAATGTAAGAGTTTTATCTGGGAGAGTCATCATGGTGTAGTGGTGGACTCTAATCTGGAGAACTGGGTTTGATTCCCTCCCCCACTCCTCCACGTGCAGCCAGCTGGGTGAACTTGGGCTTGTCACAGTTCTCTTGGGGCTGTTTTCACAGAGCAGTTCTCTTAGAGCGCTTTCAGCCCCACTTACTTCATAGCGTGTCTGTTGTGGGGAGAAGAAGGGAAAGGTGTTTGTAGGCTGCTTTATGAGTCTCACAGGTAGTGAAACGCAGAATATAAAAAGCAGCTCTTCTAAGTTTTACCTTAGACAATTGCCCCCCCCCCCAAAAAAAAAAGTGCAGTTCTTCAGAAGAGCTCTTCAATAACGTAACTACAACTAGGAAATCTACCTTGAAGCAAAATTACTTTTGAATATTACTTGCTGCAACATTATCCTTTCTGGACCCAAGTATGATGGAAGAGGGCAGGGCACTAAGACACACAACTTTGTCATTTTTTCAACAATATGAAAGTTCCCTAATCTTCTTTCTCTTATTTGTGTTGGTCAGCCTGGCAGTGTGCTATATTTTAACTGGTTCTCAAATTGTCCCACTCTAGTCTCTTACAATAGAAAAGGATTTCTGATCTAGCTGACAGAAATAAAGTGCACCCTTTCCTCCTTAGGAGTACAGTTTTACTTGGATTGCTGACTCTTTAGTGAATAATACTAAAGAGTGTTTATTAGATAGATGGATGTTCTTAAATAAATAAAGTTTCAGTAAATTATTAACTGTGAAGCAGACCTTGTTACAGAGAGAATTGTACTTTTTTTCCTGTGGGAAAGCTTCACAGCCTTGAAGCAATCCCCTCAGGTGAAAACAGTTTCCCTCAGAGAGAATGATCCTCTCACTGATACCCCTCTCTTTCTTAGCCTTCCTCAATTCAGCTGCTTAGCTCTCTTAGGACCTGGGGTAGGAAGGCTTCTTTCCCCCAAAGACTCTTCTCCCACTAGGCACCAGAGTTTGGATTTCTTCCCTCAGAACTCCTTTTCAGTCTGCCTCTTATTGGTTCTTCAGAACTGTTCTTAGAACAGGATTGTTCTCCACTGAATTCAGATTTTCCCCTCAAGCTCTCCTGTTTGAGTGTCGCTCACTTGACTGACTCCCCTGAGTCTCCTTTCAGACCCATCTGACTAACCTTTCCCTCTCTTCTCCCTCCCCACTCTTGCCCCACCTCCTCTTAGCCTGTCAGTTCAGTACACTACAAAATTTGAGTCCAAAAACACATTTAAGACCAACAAGGATTTATTCAAGGCGTGAGCTTTTGAGTGCACACAATCGTCCTCAGACAATGGAACAAGAGTCATAAGAGTACAGATATAAGGCAAAAGTAGTAAACTGTGACATCCAAATTATGCAGTATGACAATACTTTGCTTTAAAAGGTAATCAGTCTTTTGATTCAGTTGTAGTTCACAAAAACATTGGATTAAAAGATAGTTCAGTACACCGACTCTGCCTGGTGTTAACTGTTTATGTGTTGGGAAACAAATACATCTTACATTTATTATTTTCTCTCCCTTTTTCTGGGTTTCCTTTTACCCTTTCTTCTGGGTTCCATCACGCTGATAGGAATTCAAGGTAATTAGAAAATCTATACATACACACACACACACACACACACACACACACACACACACACACACACACACACATATATATATATATATATATATATATATATATATATATATATATATATATATATATATATATATATATATATATATATATATTGTCAGGGTTTGCCATGCAGAATGATAAGTAATCTTAAATTGTATCTATGCCTTAAGTAAAAGAGCCTCTTGTGGCGCAGTGTGGTAAGGCAGCCGACATACTGTCTGAAGCTCTGACCAGACCATGAGGCTGGGAGTTCGATCCCAGCAACCGGCTCAAGGTTGACTCAGCCTTCCATCCTTCTGAGGTCGGTAAAATTACCCATCTTGCTGGGGAGTAAAACAGTAATGACTGGGGAAGGGAATGGCAAACCACCCTGTATTGAGTCTGCCAAGAAAATGCTAGAGGGCGTCACCCCAAGGGTCAGACATGACTTGGTGCTTGCACAGGGGATACCTTTACCTTTACCTTTATGCCTTAAGTAGCTTGCAAGTTTTGGGGTGTTGCACAAAACTTATGTTGAAGCCAAAGGTCATTTCTGACTGCAGGAAATGATGATCTTTGCTTATTTCCCTACCAATTATAGACCCCTAATCACCTTCTATGTTGTTTCCAAGAAACACCATTTTGACCAACAAACAAAACAGGCAGATGTGACTGGGTGGTGGCAGAAAGGGACATCATGTCTCTGCCAACTTATGATGACCCTGTAGGGTTTACCAGGCATGAGACATTCAGAGTTGGTTTACCACTGCCTACCTCTGTCCAGCTATTCCTTAGTGGTCTCCTATCAAAATACTAAACAGGGCCAATCTTGCTTGCCTCCAAGGTCTGGTGAGATCAGCCCATCCAGAGCTATCTAAGTCAGGGCTAGAAGTGACTTACATCAGTGATAAACAACCTGCAGATCCAAAGCCTTCTGAACAAAACTAGAATCACACATACTTAACAATGAATTATTTCATGTCAGTTAAGTACAGTGTAATCCCAAGCATTCTTTCATATGACAAATAAACCTGCTATCTTTTTTCCTCTGCAATGATAGAGCCTACGTCCTTAATAGAAATTAGATTTTAGAACAAAGATAGAACACGATTATAGACACATATCACCTTTTAAAAAAAAGACATCTCCTCAAGAAATCAACACTATATTTATCAACTTTACCATTCATCACTGATCAAAGAAAAGGATGTACAAACAAGTGCTTACATTATGTCTTCAGAACATGAGCAAGCTCTCAAAAAACAGACCCTATATCTAGACATCCTTTAAGAATAGAGTACATATCATGTGGTGATCGGAGAGGTATTGAGCTGTGCTGTCATCTTATCACACTATACAACAAGGACTGATGAGGAAACAATGAGTGGATCGTGAAGAGGCACAATCCTGAGAAGAATGTATCTTTTGTTAAAAGTGCTCATATCCACCTTCCTACATTGCAGTGTAGAATCTGTTGAAGGAATGCTATGGAACCAGCAAACAACACGAGGACATTGCTGACGCAAAAACCCCCAGCACGACTTCAAGGACAAAATCTACTGTTGAATTGCTATATAATGGATCTTCTGTGGAAGGCAATTCTCAATTAAGGAACATTGTCATTGGTACAGTGGCTTCTCCAGCAGTAAATACTGAAGCAACCGAAGAAACTAGAAACAAAGCACTAAGAAGCAGGAGGGGGAAATTTATATGTATGCTCATTTAAGAGAAAATATTAAGCTCTTTACCAGGTGGCAAATACTCACAGCTGGATTCATGATGCTTATTCCAAAGATTTATAACTGTTGCTGGAAGAGCAAGAATTCTGAATGTTTATGTGATGAGCTTTTTACCTATCCAGACATATTGTTTAATGAGTCTGTGACAAGCACCAAATCAGAGCTTTTAAAATCTGTGGCTTTGATGTGTGACATGGACAAATGACAATGCATTAACATTGAGGGGACGTCAATATGTTTTAGCAAGAGATATTATTCCACAAGGAGTTCTACGCAGAATTAGAAGTACTGGAACATTAATGATCATGATGTTATTTAGGTAAGAATAACAACAATCAACTAGTTACTCCCATTGTCTTTGGATGGCTATGAAAGTGATCCTCTGGTCAAAGGCATTAGACATCCTTATCCATTGTTCTGGGGGGTGGAACGAGTGGAAATAGGGCCAATCAAGCTGAACCCTGATTGCCCCTGCCCCTACAGCTCCCACCCTCCTTCCCTGGACGCCAGCCACGTTGCTCTCAGATGCCTGAGAGAGAGACACAGAGACACAGAGAGCCCTGCCAAACTGCAAACGACCCCTGATTACCTGCTATGGCTCCTGCAGCGAGGAACAGAAAGACACAGAGACAGCCGCCCCAAACTGCAAACGACCCCTGATTACCTCCTATGATGAGAGAGAGAGAGAGAGAGAGAGAGAGAGAGAGAGAGAGAGAGATCTGTGTCTGCCGGTGTCCCCTGGGTCCTAGCACCCCTTGTATTCCTAGTTGCAGTGGGCTTTCTTACTAGTATGAAATAAAATGAAATGATGGGACATGATTTTAGTTTCACATGGGATCCCACTGAGACTCAAGCAAGAAGAATTTTTGGCTTGTAAGCATAACACAAGATTTCTGTCTAGACTGGCTGTGTATCTTTGGACCCAGGTGACTATAGACACCCATCAGTAGTGAATATTTACTTTCCCAGTAAGGTGCTTTAAACATGGTGGCAATGCAATACCAAACAGCCCTGGGTGAGGTGGGTTATCTGGATCCAAAGCTGTCTGGCTTCTGGCCTAATTCGGGACTGAAGCTATCTTGGTCATTGGAAGCAAGAAAAGAGAACTGTGATGCCATATACCTGTGTTGTTTTATCAACTATATACACTGCTTGGAGAGTTCACCCAGAGATGGGTGAAATGACCCAAAGCCTGCTAGTGATACCCAACTCTTCTCTCCATGAAGGAGGTCAATGGATTTTTGAACAAAAAATAGTACCAGGGGAGGAAAAAACAGCAATAGTAATAGATTGGATGAAGGCCTATAAACTGAAGCTCAGTCCAGATAAGACTGTGCTGCTGTTGGGCATGACTTAAACATTGTCAGAATGAGTGGTGCCAATACGAAGGGCAGTCAGACTTTTCTGTTAGTATAAATGCTCTAAATGTGTGTGCAGTGAAGAAAATGTTAAGAGCATTTTGTCAGACTTCTTATCAAGTCTAGTGCTTAAAAATGGCCTTTGAACTAAGACACTCATTTTTACAATTGGTTTTTTAAAAGGCTTATTTTCGGACATAAGATTAACATCTGAATTATTTTCAGAGGAAAAAATCTGTCTTGAGCATGAATGCTTCCAGAAAGTCTGTTTCACTTTGAGTTACATTCTTCAACTTTCAATATAAATGGAGGAACAGGAATAACTGCACCTTTTCTGGCTGACCCTAAAGAACTGGGACGAGGGGGTATACTTGTTCAATGGCCCATGAAGATCTCCAGGCATAAGCAGTGGCTGGTACTGGTTAGCCATCAGGCATCAACCATTCACTTGTGATCATTCCAGCTGGACAAGAAGGCTGCTACTGTAGTCTCCAGATATGGGGCATGTAGCCTCAGACAAGGCAGAACAACGATATGGAAGTGAAATTAGATGGACAGATTGAGAAGGAAGCAAATGGCAAAGATGTGGACAGCAATTGCAAAAGGGGAAGCATATTAGGGAGAGGAGGCAATTGAGAGGGGTGGGAAGAACAGGTGTAGAAGAGAGATAAATGGAAGAAGATCAGGAGAACAACAACAAAAAAGGCTGGCCAGTGAGGATGAGAGGAGGGAGAAAGAAAGCTAGTCAGAAAATCCTTACGGGGAAGCGACTAAAGGCATAGAGTAACAATGAAACAATAACAACAATAACACCAGAATGAGATTGGTGACCATGATATCAGAGAAATAATAGAACCAGAATGAAATCTGGTGAAAAGAATCATGAGTTCTTATACTTTCAAACTCACAATAAATTGCTTCGTACTCTAACAATCACCTGTCATTCTTCTTTTAATGAGCATGAAAATCTGAACATGGTGGTAAACAAGAATGTATGTTTTAGAGTTTGCCTCTCAAATTTTTGATACTGTGAGTAAGAAGTGGTTGTCTGATCCTTGAATACAGAACATGCCATTTAGGCTGTATAGTCTGAGAATGTATATAGCTCTAATCTTACTCATAGGGAGCATCTGATAGAAAATGAGACGTAATCTCCTCTCCTAAGAAGTTCCTAAGAACACTGTTTTAAGATTTCCCCTTCCAAGGGATAGGAAAGTTCCAGATAGTTTCTACCCTTTTACGGCTTTAGTTACCTTGTGAAGAGGGACTGAAGCAAACACAGGTGTTTCAATAACATTTATTTCTATATGTTGATCGGGAAGTAACAAACAAGCACCTGGAATGATTTTCCTATCTCTAGAGCAGTAACAGACTTCACACACTCCTCTGGCCAGACTCCTTCCTGATAGTCCAATGAAATACCAGATTTCATTTTAGGGTGCTGGCCTGGCTACACTCTGAACTAGCAGACTTCCATTCTCCCCACATCCAGGCAGGCATTGAGCATCCAGTTCTTAGTATCCACCAGATCTACCAATGAACTACACAAAAGCCTTCAGCAACAATATCTGTTATATCTCAGAGGATGCTTGAAGGAGCCAGCTTGGTGTAGTGGTTAGGAGTGCGGAGTTCTAATCCGTCAAGCCAGGTTTGATTCCGCTCTCCCCCACATGCAGCCAGCTGGGTGACCCTGGGTTCACCACAGCACTGATAAAGCTGTTCTGAGTAGTAATATCAGGGCTCTCTCAGCCTCATCCACCTCTCAGGGTGTGGGGAGCGGAAAGGGGATTGTAAGCCGCTTTGAGACTCCTTTGGGTAGAGAAAAGCCGCATATAAAAACCAGCTCTTCTTCTTCTTCTTCTTCTTCTTCTTCTTCTTCTTCTTCTTCTTCTTCTTCTTCTTCTTCTTCTTCTTCTTCTTCTTCTTCTCTGCTGTGATACTCAAGGGAATGACTGTGCAGCACTAAATCAAGAGAAAGTGGCAGATTTAACTTGTGAGTTCCTCAGAATGGAGGCTGAACTTTTCTCCTCCTCCTTTTTACAAAATCAAATGCGCTGTCTGTGTCTAATGGATTAATAATAATCTGACAGCTAGCAGCCTGATCTTACCACTACATCTTGTTATGCATGCAAGCTGTCTAAAGTATATTGCGGTTCTTAAGTTATGCTTCCTGCAGTATGCATCACTTTCCCTAGTTTGCCATTCGCATTCTGGATTTATTTTTACTATATATGGTAGGGAATAGGATTACTGGATGAATGCTATTTTGAAAATACAAGTCCTGAATTCAAGGTCAAACATCAGGGAGAAATCCCATTTAGTAAAATAAACTCCAGGGACCAGCACAGAAAAACATTAGAGACCTGCAGAGCTGACCCAGACAAGGAGGAAAGAGAATTTATTTCACTTTCAGACCCCTGAATATTGAGATGAGAACTCTTTTTCTTATTTTATGTCCAACAAATAGCAAAACACTTTTTAGAAATGTCTTCCCCCTCCATATAGCTACTGAATTTCCAATTTCTTGATGTTTCCTGTCCAGATCTCATCCTGGTTTGCTTCTCCAACTGCTTCACAAGGGAAGTACCTTGCATTTTTGTGTAAGGATTAAAAATAAACACTCAGTATTATCAGTAAATGATAACGGAACACTGGTCTCTTTTTCTCCTAAAGGATACAAATTACAAATAAATTTGTAATCCGGTGACATCGTCTTGGAGTTATTTTAACCAGTTAAAGGGATTTACTCATCTCTCCCCACTGCTGTGTTCCAAAATGTCCCTTTAAAAACTGGTTCTGACCAACAGGGGAACCCCTAGAAAAGCACTAAGGACAGCTGGATGTCTGCAGCAGTGGGGAGGGATGGATGACTCCTCTTCCACTTACTGAAATTCTTTGCTGGGTCTGAGCCATACAGAGATTTCCAGATGATCTGATGGGAGTTTTGCAATTTGTCTTGTTCAGCCAACATGCACTGACTGCCCAACATGGTATTTTATACTCATTTGTTTTCTGGTCACTGTTAGAAAACCATGCATAAATGACAGTGATGTTCTCCACGTCCTTGAGAATGTCAGACCCAGGGTCTTAGCTATCCCTGAGTGCGCTGACAAAATATCAGATTAGGCTTTATGAAATGAATAAATGGCTGATTTCCTTATAATCTACCCATGGCAACTAGTACTTAGTGGAACTGGTAGGCAGCAAAGGGTAGGCAGAGCCAGATCAAACAGTGGACAGAGGATCTAGTTAAGGACGAGCTGAAGTCCAACTTTTCTTTTCCATCGAGTAGGGGAGCCTTCCTTCAAAGGAATGGCTGTTATTATGAGGCTATAAATGCACATCTTGCTTTGCAATGCAAAAGTCATCAGAAAAACTTAAAGTCAGACTCTGCCCCAAGAAGCTTGCAATCTAAATTTAGAATAGGGGAGAGAGGCTGTAAAAAGGGACAGAAAGAAATGTGGAATGAAACGAAATTCATGCCTCTTAAAACAGCTGTTAAAATCTGAGCAATAAAATGAGCCTATGAATATTTAGTTTAGGCTAGGTCTGGCTTTTCTTGGAACTGGGGCTTGCTTTGGTGGGCTTTCTGCAACAGGTGGAGACCTGTCAGCCATAATTAAACAACAAAAAAGTCTCACGCTGGCAATGGCAAATGATTTATTCCAATATTCAAAACAATTTCAAAGCGGGTTCCCAGGCATAGTCTGTTTCATCAGTGGTATTCTCAATATTGTTAATAACTCAATCTTCTCTAATTATATTCTGATGGGTGATGAAATTATAGTAAATAACTTAGTCTCTGATAATGTCTTGGTTTCTGTAGTTGAATCCCAAAATGGTCACATAATATCCAAATTTGTAGGGGTCTACTAATATTAGAATCATAGAGTTGGAAGGGGCCATACAGGCCATCTAGTCCAACCCTCTGCTCAACGCAGGATCAGCCCTAAGCATCCTAAAGCATCCAAGAAAAGTGTGTATCCATCCTTTGCTTGAAGATTGCCAGTGAGGGGGAGCTCACCACCTCCTTAGGCAGCCTATTCCACTGCTGAACTACTCTGACTGTGAATTTTTTTTTCCTGATATCTAGCCTATATCGTTGTACTTGTAGTTTAAACCCATTACTGTGTGTCCTTTCCTCTGCAGTCAATGGGAACAGCATCCTGCCCTCCTCCAAATGACAACCTTTCAAATACTTAAAGAGGGCTATCATGTCCCCTCTCAACCTCCTTTTCTCCAGGCTGAACATTCCCAAGTCCCTCAACCTATCTTCATAGGGCTTGGTCCCTTGGCCCCAGATCATCCTTGTCACTGTCCTCTATACCCTTTCAATTTTATCTACGTCCTTCTTGAAGTGAGGCCTCCAGAACTGCACACAGTACTCCAGGTGTGGTCTGACCAGTGCCGTATACAATGGGACTATGATATATTGTGATTTTGATGTGATGCCCCTATTGATACAGCCCAAAATGGCATTCACCTTTTTTACCGCTGCATCACACTGCCTGCTCATGTTTAGTTTACAATGCAGTGTTTAGTTTATTAATATCACAATGTATAATTACTCTACAGCAGTGACCATTTTGGTCTTCCTGGGCTTTTTGGACAGCATTTTAACAGTTGCCAGATAGTTCATTACAATAAAGGCACATGATCAGTAATGTGGTGTCTTCAATAGAAATAAATGGAGTACCTGAAAAAGAGATCATATGAGACAAATTTAAAGTATTACATCAAAATATGCACAAATAAAAGCCCATGGTATGCAATACCTTTAAATAATATTGTCACTATCAAGCAAAGTAACCCAGCACAGTATGCAAGCTGTCAAGCTCTTCAGAAGGCTTCAACAGGTTGTATGTTGTGCCAGGGGTGGAGGGGGGTGTTGCTAACTCAGAAGCAACTGAACTCAGTGGGGTTGACTTGCTAGTAAATGTGCTTAGGTTTGATGCCTTTGTGTATGACATCTGATGGGAAAATAACATTTCAAGGTTACGGGTAGGTTAGGCAGTCCCACATCTTGTCTTCTTTTGAATATAGAGAGAACCATGACCCATTCAGATCCATGGTCCTCTCTTTGACATACCTTACCAGGTAGGGCAGCTGAGCCCCCTTTAATAAAGGTCCCTTACTGATCTTACAGAATAGTCAAACAAAAGAATCAAATACTATTTGAATATATGACAGTGGCAAAACTTGCAAACTTGATGCACAATAGATCAATATTAGACTTCAGAAAAAAAATATTGATCAGTTAAAATGAAATGGATAGGAATAGCTGAATCATAAACTGTATATGTAATTTTTTTTGGGGGGGTGTATTATATGGTATGTTAAATGGCCTAAACTATAAAGTTGTCTCCTTCCCTTTCCCCTGGAAATTATCTGCTGGAATATATCTGGAATATGGCATCTGGAATATGGCATGCTTTCTTTCTTTTTCTGAATGTTTTACCAGCTCAGTGTTTTTGTTTTTGTTTTCAAATAGTAGTACTGTAATATCTGGTGTATTTAAAATATTTAAAAAAATAATTGTTACTTATTCAGGCACTGCACAGAACTATTGGGGCTGGGGATTCGAACACTTTCATTCATATGCTGTCAACATTTATTCATATCTTTAAATGGGTGATAGATAGGCAGACTTAGATTTTTGCTTGTGTATGTCCGTAGGGTTCAAAAAACGAGTTAACTTTTATTTATGGTTTGAACCATAACACTGAAGAACATCCGACACAGGGAACAAAGTTTCTTTTCAACTGAAATGTTGAATTGTCTCTGTAGGTGGCATTTGGGATCTTTCATTACAAATTGACATGTTTCATTCAGCTTTCAGCCACTCTCCACCTCTGCTTCACTCTCTCACCTCACTAATGGATGTCTGCAATTCTCTTGGCCTTCCAATTCACCAACATTCCATCAGCTCCCACTGGCTGTTCCGAGGGGGAGGTGGAACCTAACCTGCCTATCAAAGGGACACACACACACTTGATTAAAGGAGAACAACAAAGCAAAAGGCACCCCCCCTTATTTCTAGATATTCCTGATTTAAAAGGAAACAAGTAAAAGTTAGATCTAAATGGAAACAAGTAAAAGTCATATCTACACACACACACACACACACATACCCAGGAAGCCTGCATCAGGTCATATATCACGTCTGTCCTTATCTTCAGCTAAACCAGCACAGCAAAACCTTAGGCCTAGCCTGGCCCAGCCCTGCCTAAATAAAACTACATCCACTGATTCAATGGGATCCAATAGGAGAAAGGAGTGTACTGACAGATAAAGGAAATGGGAGAAAGGGGGTAGATTATCGGAGAAGGGATGGGGTAAAAGAGAGAGTGGTAAGTTGACAGACAAGGGAAGGGGAGAAAGTGAGAAGATAGTTAGAGGAGGAGGAAGAGGGAAGGGATGTACTGTTTCTACAGGTTCCTTGCAGGTCCCCACTTGTCAATTATATTTTCCACTTCTTTTGCCTCCAGAAAGCTCAGGATGGCAGCTCTTTCTCTGCAACCCTTGTGTGAAAGTGAATGGCTGGGTTCATGTAGTCTGGCTTTGTTTCTTGCTTTAAACCCTGACCCAGGACCCCATTTAAGGTGTGGGTGTTCCATTCATGCACCTTGGTTAACAAGAAACATATGTATGTTAAAACAATAAAAGAAACAACAGAATAGCTCTGGACACTATAGTCCTACAGGCGCTAAGATATTACCCTAGTTCAAGCTGTGAACTCCCAAACCTGAAGTCTACTGGTTCTCTATGACTCTGCAAATCTGGATCTGACATTTAGTTTGGCGATGTCCAAGGTGCTGTCTCTAGGAGCCTAGAGGTGTTACTCCTTAAAATCATAGCAGGTGAAATTAGTACAGCAGATTATAGCTCCTGCAGTCAGTCCTCTATAACGCTGTCATCCTTGTAATGATGCCCTCTGTGTGAAGTTCCTCTTCTCTAATGAGCAATTGCAGCAGAGGTACCAGGCTAGAGGGACCTGCAGTTCAGCAAGAATCTCAGCCAAGCAATTTGGGGAATAAAAACAGTGCCTTGAGTAAAGGAGATCAGACAACGTGGAAGGAAATTTCAGCTACAGAACTGCATCATTCCTCCCTACTTCTTCACAGATACTCATCCTCCCAGATCAAAATCTTACCCACAACTCATGTTCAATAGAACCAGACGTTTACTGAATCACCAGAATGTTGCAAAGAATAATACAACCCTTTCCATCTTGAGTTGTTCCTACTAGGGATGGACATCCCTTTACTCTCCCTGTCACCTAAGGTCAGAGTGAAAAGCATAACATATTTACCCCAGCTCATCAATCTTATTTCTTTCTCAGCCCAGGTCTAAGGAGGTATACAAAAAAATAAACATCATCAGCAATCCGTATTAAGGCAACTTCAAATCTGAGACCCAGAATACTGTCAGATAAGGAACTGGGGGTCTGGTTTTGAATCTCCAACTCTGCCATAGCAGCCTGATGGGTGACCTTGGATCAGCCACACATTTTCAACATAACCTATGTTACAGGCTTGTTGTGAGGAAAAGAGGGTGAGATGGGAACTGGGGTTCAGGGTAGGCTCAATGCTCAGGTTGCTCCCATAAACAACCACAGTCCCTGCCTTGCTTAAGTGCAACTTCCCTGAGCCAGCTGAATGGCCACAGCTGTGGCCTCAGGCCTCATCTGCTGAATTGCCCTCACCAGGCCTCCATCTGCTCTGACAGCGGGCCATGAGCCAGGCATTTCGAGAAGTCAACCTACCAGTGCCTTCTGTGTTCCGGTGTGCTCTTGGGGCTGGAAGGAGGTGCAGATGATGTCGAACATCCAGCCAGTGGAAAGGGCAGCATGTCTGCTCAACTAGTTTTTGGCTGTGCTGCCCGATCAGGTCTCAGGTCTCGCTGATCGTGCTCTGGCTCCTTGCTGCCCAGCCCCTCCTCTTCTACCACATGTTCTGACAGCAGTGGTGGGGCTGATGGTGCAGGTGCTGAGTCTTCTGACAGTGGAGCTGGCTGCACAGTGTCAATGCCTTGGGGGCAGCTTCTTCCAGGGGCAGCAGTGGCTGGCATGCAGGTTCCTCCAGCAGTGGTGGCTGGGGCTGGGGCGCCTGGGGCACTGGCATGAAAGACAGTATGACAGGCTGAAAAATTCTTGAGTATCCTGTGTCTATTACAATACTGTCAGAGAGAGAAAGCTGGTCTCTACGTAGAGTCTATAAAATGCTATATGACATTATTTCAGTATGCTATCACATTTGGGAAGCAGCGGTTGCCAGTTTAGGACTGCAATTCTGGATGGGATGGCAGACTCACGGGCTGCAACTTAGATGTAGTTTTAGTTAGAACAGAATTAAAGGAGCCCCCCAAAAATAATCAACAAAAATAACAACATAAAACAAACAAACTAAGAAATAAATTTCCTAAAATCTCAGGAAAATTGATCACCATGATGGCACTAATTAACCAACAAAATCTTTAGTTGATTAACTTAGCAAGTCAAGCATTTTCCAGTTTTGGGATTTGAAGTATATCTCTGTGCTGCAGCTAGAGATTGAACAGAGAGTTAATTAATGTGCAAGAGATTAAAGATGAAATTGCATTAACCTTTCAAAGCTGAAAGAACGGGACAGTGCTATACACAACCGACAATTTATCTTATAACATGTTCTTGACATTAGAGTGACCCAGTGGGGGAGGGGGAACCTAATTAAATAATGTTAGACATTTGAGAGGAAACATGAGAAAAATGACAGAGGATGACAAAGCTTCTGTTTGGAGTAGATTAGCATGCAGCTGCAGATCCTGCTCTTTTCATCCTCTGTGCACATTGCTTATGATATTACTTTGCATTCCCTCCTTTGCCTTTAATCATATAGGTTAAAGGTACTTTTACAATATTCATAAAGTTTCTAGAATGCCCTGGCAGACACCCTTAGATACATATAGCATTACTTAGCCAGTATTAATCCTTCAGAGAAAGGTTTAAGTTCAGTTCACTAACCCAATGAGCTAAGTAACTCCTTAGCCCTGGTTCACATACGCAGGTGAACCAGGTGCTAATGAGGTGCTTGAATATACTACACCTACTCAGACAGCAGGTACAGGAGCCCAGATTCCTTTGCATAATATCAATCCAAAGCAAAAAAGAAGCACTGCAGCAACCAAGCTTCTACCACCTTGCTTAGCTAGATGTGCTATTGTGCATTTGTACGGGGTTGATAACACAAGGTGGCATTCCCAAAATGTCATACTTCATGACCTGCCACCTGCAGTCTGAAGTGTCACTGTCCAATAACTGAAAGGTACTTTTAGTTATGTCGGCTGGATTTCACACAGTTGAGATCCTCTTGCAAATAAGTCTATGATAAAATTAACAGCCAACAGTAACTTTTGATAGTCTACAGGCCTGCTGATGCCAGTTTTAGTGATTTCTGACACATCTAACAAGAAGCAACATTTATTTGGAAAAGCTTCCTTGATGGGATGCATGGGAATAGGTCTCGCTCACCAAGTATTAGTAAGCAAATGGTAATTTTCAGTGTCTGGGGGCCAGTGTAATGTAATGGGTAGAATGCTGGACTACATGGTCCATGGTCTACATGATATATTGGCCATATTCCTAACAGGAATAGGATGTGTGGACTGATTACTTCCCATGTGTATATGATTAAGAAAACCTACAAACTGTCCCAACTACTGTGTATTTCTCCTGCTCAGATTTCCAGGTTTCATATCAATTAATCCTTACTAATTTTCAAAAAGACGTAGAAACCAGTACAGTTGGTTTAGAATCAAAACATAAGTTCTTGAAAAATCTTATCCTCTCTCAGCATGCTAATTTCAAAGCACCATGGGCCAGAAAGATCATCAATTATTAAGGCAAATTTCTGTGATTGCCAGTTTATTTAATAAGCCAAACGGATATAGTGATCTTTACAACTAAAGAAATGTGTCAAATGAAAATAGAATGCTCCATATTGGCTATGTGTTATGTGCTGGTAAGTCACTTCAAAGTTATGCTGTCCCTATACATTAATGACCTCTAAAATGCCCTATGTAAGAATATATATGATCTTGGATGGAACAGAACCAGGTTCAAATTGAATCCAGCCACAAAGTTCCCTGGATGACTTTTTTCCAGCCCATTGTAACTCACAGTTGGTTGTGAGGATTAAAAAAAAGAGGAGACCATGTATGCAAAATTAAGTTTTGTGGAAGAACATTTGTATAAAAGAGAAAGCTGGAATGAATAAAATACAATGCAGGTATCTAATATAACACAAGCCTCTAAAGTGGTTGCATTTGCCCAGGTAACTCCAGAAGAATCTCAGAAGCTCACTTTAATTGTTAAAAAAAAAACATACAGGTAGTTATGTTCCCACAACTGGTGCAATTCAACAATATATTCCAAGCAATTCCCTATTTTGTTAGTGTTCCAATTAACATATGCAAAGCCATTTCCCTAATAGTAGAGATAAATCCCCAAAATATGGCAGCAATGATAACCCATCCTTGAATAATTGCAAACTTTTTACAAAATCATGTTCCTCTTCTTAAGACTAATTGGCAGAAGAAATATCATAAAAATGACAATTCACTCCAAATTAACACATTTATGTACAAACACAAGCAGACTTCCAAATACTAATTATTTACAAAAGAAGAAGAGTGAATGTATTAGCATCTTCCCCTGGGCTGATATAATCCTTAGGGATGATTATCTGACACTGTCATAATATCCATAATGAAGAGAGAAGTAAGGGAAACACTTCCTAATTGAATCCACACTTTGCTTGGAGATCTCCTGACTTGGCTTGGCCATGTGTTGACAATTTGTTCACAATGGCAGCAAGCTCCTTGAGCAAGCCCATGAACAAGATGCCTCCTCAGTTTGACGTTTATTGAAAAGATTGCAAATGGCTTATGACAAACCATGCTGCTAATGTTTGGATGAAATGCACATTGACTCATCTGTGCAGTGGTATGTCATCCTCAATGGCAAATTAGCAGCAAACCAGCATTTCAAAAGAGATACACTGTCAAGGGGATCAGTACCGGAAGCCAAGGGGAAAATTGTATGCTGTGTTAGTTTCCCCCTCACTGCAAATGGATGGGTGGTGCTGTCGAGTCACAGATGACTTATGGTTTTCAAGACAAGAGACAAACAGAGATAGTTTGTCATCGCCTGACTTTGCATTGCAACCCTGGACTTTCCTGGACAGCTCCCATCTGAGTACTAACCACAAATGACCCTGCTTAGCTTTCAAGATCTGACAAGATCAGGCTAGCTTGGGCCACCCAGGTCAGGCTGCAAATTGACTACATAACTAAAAACAAGAATCTGTAATTCAGTTTTCCAAATTAATAGTCTAATAGATAGGCTTACACAAAAGACTTTGAGAAATTGTTGGGGCAAGTAGGAAGAGTCCCCCCCACACACACACACACCCTACACATGGTGGTAGTTCTTTTTGATAGTCACCAACTGAGGGAGGCAGCAAAAGCAAGGGGAAAAAACATTGATTTGTGTCTGATCTTGCCTCCCTCAGGACCATTGGTTAAAAGTGAGCAGAAGTAGCAGATCTGATGGATTGCACCGTGTGGAGGCATTTAAGGTGCTGGCAATGAAACCTCCCCAGGCTCTTGTCTGAGCTAAAGTGGTGACATGGGATATTTAGGGACATTTGAAGTGGCCAGAGTAAATGTGTCAACAGAATACTAAAGTGCACACCCTCATTATTCTGTATTACACCCCCCCCCCTGAAGTGCAGACTGTGTACATATACTACATTTATTCCATCCAGGCATACTATTTAAAAGATACACCTGTATGATCATAAATTCTGCCCCATTGTTTCCTGTAGATTTAGAACACTGTTTTCACATTTGATGATAATAAAAATTAAACCCCAATAATCAACATGGCTTGGAAAGTAAGAAGCAAGCTTGAATAGATTTAAGTAGAAATATGCATGGTCCAATTTCCAGGAGATGGAAATCTCTGTTTTCTTAGAATAATAAAGTGGGTGCTTGCGGTAGAGACAGTGGGAGCTTTGGGCAATACATTAGGTATTCTTAATTGATGAAAAAAGGCAGCATGTGCCCAGAGGTAACTTACTTTATGCATTAGACATTGAAATCAATAAATAAAATGCCAGGAAAGCAGAGATCACAGTGTGAGTTCTTTAATAAAAACTCTTGAAGTAAGGGAACTGTAAAATTCCATTGAAAGACAAACCATGAACTTCCTTCACTTAAAAGGGTCTTCTGGGTTAATTTTACTATTGCCATTTCTACTCTTCGACTCTGTTACTGATATTTTTTCTGTGACTCTGAGGTTTCTACCAATATGCACTCAAGGCCAGACTAACTGGATCTCACAAACGCCTGTAAGGATTTTGCTATGTGACTGAATATCAATTCCAGCAATTAAGTTCATCCACCTAAAGTCCTCTAGGAATCAGTGCACCTACTTCCCAAGGCATGCTGCTTCTAAAGTGAGATACCAGAAAGCAGGCCAATAGGCTGTGGCTCAGTGAGAGAGCATCTGATTGGCATGGGGACAACCCAGGGTCTGACCGCCTGACATCTCCAGATGCAAATGCCAGGTAGGAGGTGATGTGAAAGACCTCTGCTTGAAGCCCCAGAGAACTAGTCTACATAGGCAATACTATGATAGACCAATGGTCTGATTCAGTATAAGGCAATTTCATGTATTTGTGTCAAAGAGCCGTAGTGCTAGTTCTTAATGTTATTTGCCATGCTTCATTGAAAACTGGGTTAAAGGAGACTTCAGGCTTCTATTAGGTCTTCTGGGCATTTCATTTTTGCAGCCTGCCCCCAGCACTCTCCCTATGAAGACCTGAGACATGAAAACCTGAGACAACAATACTTGGGTTTAATCAGTTTATTTAAACAGCTGGTCAACATCATGATATATTAGCATATTAAAAGACAATCCACAGCAACCATCATGTGGGCAACTCCATCCTGGTTTCAAATTTGGCCAGCAATTCTTGAAGGGTACCCTTGCCTGCCCATGAAGTTGCCAAGACATGCCAAGACTCATTTGCCTCCTTCAAGAACCCACATGGACTACTCAGGATCTGGTTGATGCTGCTCAGGGCAAAAAAAAATATTTCCCCCCCAACACACAATGAATGGTGAGCTGTCCCTTCATCATAGAATTCTCTAACAGGAGGGCAATTATGGGCCGACAAGGAAGACATGCACATACAGCATCTTGTTTGGTGTTGAATTGGCCACATCTTTATTTTATCAGCGGGAGCATTGGCACAGCCCAGGGAGACCCTGAGCCACCTCATGATCAGTCGACCAAAAGGAAACCGTACCCCAGAGACAAGACTGTGGTTGACGAGCACTAGGATCAGAATGGGAGAAGGCAACCAATGTATTGGGGGAGCCAATGGGTGTGAGCCTCTGTTTGGTTCCCCTAGCTGCCCAGTGAGCTTGACCCCCCTCCCAGCCGGAGAGGCACCATGTCTCAGCATCAACTCTGCCTCTTACGGAGGTTCCCCCCAGTTGTTAAGTCCAGTCCACCGATATGGACTGCTCAAAAAGAATCTCCCCGGGCCTAAAACACCACAGACTGAGGCCAAACTAGGCCCCATTCCAGCCAACGTTCCTGGGCAGAAAGCCAATTCACAAGTCCAGCTTGCAGTGCATGCAACCACAAATCAGTGCCCCAATCCGAGAGGTGGATGCCATCATTGCAATAGAGTGGGGGAAGCCTATGTGATATGTCTGAGAGTCTGATAACCATCCTGCCCCCAGTTAGCACCCACCTACCAACTGCCTTGTTAATTTTGTGTCTTCCAAGGTCCACCTTGCTATGTGTCACTGGCCTCTCCAGCTGCAGTGCTGGAGCAGATCTGACCACATAACTGTTACCCCTACTAATCATTGACACAATATCTCTAGGTCAGACTGGATGGTGAGCTGCAGCCAAAGGCTCTTCATTGCAGGCAGGTCATTTTTGTCCAACTATAGCACGATCACTGATGGTGTCCCTGAGCAAAAGATCTCAGCAGTCATGTTGTCCACCATAGCTTCCCACTTCATGCCTCAATGTTCCAACCATCTGATGTAAAGGTGGTTCTCCAGACCAAGGTGAGTTTCTCATCCGGAAATTAAAGCAAAATGACCTGCCCAAAACACAATACTGTGTCCACAACTAGGACTGATGGAAATGAGTCAACCTGACCTGAGGAAAAGTGAATATTAGCATAGTAAATCATGTCTCGTGTAGCCCTTATAAGCCATTGAGCGCCAATAACCTAGGGCCATTATCTGCTGCTGGGTTGAGCCAATCTACAATGCATAAATGGCTGCTCCAATCCTGAATGAATACATTCCAAAATGTCCTGCATCTAAACCAAGGTGGCCGAGGCAAGTAGCACACATGACAGGCCCTGCACCTCCAGGAGCCCTGCACAATGCCTTCCCCCCATGGATCAGGGCCTTAGCCTCTTTCCTCCCCCTCTTCCCTCTTTAAGGACACTCTGAGTGATAACCCTTTCCACTGTAGTTGGCCCCTAAGCCCCCAGTCTGGCTACTCCCATCACAATTGTACTCTGCTAGGGCCTTGTGAATCCTTGTGAAACATTTTTTTTTAATCTGAGTCAGACAGTCAATATTGTCTGCTTGATTGGAAGCAGCTCTTCAAAGTAGCAAGCAAAATATTTCCCCATCTTTGTAACTTGAAACCCTTTTTACTGGAGATGTCCTGGGACTGCACCCAATCTGCATGTGTGCAATAACTGGAGGACATCCTATATACCAGGCCATTCCTAATCATTTTATCAAATACAGAGGGATCTAATACTGATTAGCAGTTTGGGCCTCTTGTTGATTTCAGGTGCTCATTAGGGAGGCATTTGACTAGATAATGTTTAACATTATTTAAATGTTTTATGATGATTGACTATAATGAATGTTATATCCATGCACTTATTGAATTAATTTATCTTAATAATCTGTGAATACATGATTAACCAAGTTTTGCATAGTTAATTTTTAAAATCTCACAACGAATTTCTTTCTGTGTCATTTGCTATAACTGAATAATTCAATTAATTGGTCGTTTTATAAAAACTGTAGTAGAAATACATAATTTCCCCTTTTAAAGGTTACTATGTTTTTATTTGTTTTATTTAATTCATTTTTTAAAAAAGGAAGCAATAAAAAACACATTTAGGCTTAGAGATCATGTATGTGGTGATATCTCAAGTGGGAGCCAGCAGGGACAAGGAAGTGCAGCAAAAGAGACCTATGTGGAGAGAGCAGATTGAGAGGAGAAAAGCAACAGGATGTGAAGGGCCATATCTATCTGAAAATATACACCACAATAAATAGACAGCAGATCTCCCCCAAATAGCTTGTCTGACCCCATAAGAAAGGCTCATCATCACTCAGGCCAGGTAGAATATTTCAACTCTCTCGCTGTATTCAACTTCAAAATCAAATTTATTTCGAATGGCTCCACTTGCTAAAAAAATCTTGAATGTAAAAAACCAATATTGTTTGGGAGGAGGATTCAGCCTGGCTTTTTCCAAAGCATGCAATTCATCTACATGCATGCAGATTTCTTCTGGAACAATTCTGAAACAGTCAAAATTCAACTGTAGCCTGAGATGCTGCAGCCACTTTGTCTTGCAGGAACGCATTATGCGCTGGAATAAGATGTGACACACCAATGTTGGGTATAAACAAGGCCACAGCTTTATTACCTCCTCACGGGAAGGTTGGCACAGCATGGGAAAGGGAGCCTGACCTAGCAGTCAGCAGAATGTACCAACAACTCATGGAGTCCAGAGGCACCATGGGGACTGTACCATTCCCAGCCGAGAGAGCAGATCCCCTTGTCTACTGAAGTCCGTCACTAACTAAAGCAACCTATGTGGGGGAGCCAAAGGGCACCAACCTCATTTGACTGCCCCAGGTCACCTGGCAAATGAGCCCCTGCCCCCCTGCTGGGTAAGCCACATTTATATACATGCTGCATCATAGGGAGGCCCTGAACCCCAGGGAGTCCGATAACCCACCGGACTCCCTGCCAACTGGCTCCATCCCATGCAAACCTGCCCTAGAACAAGGCGAAGCAGGCCCTGTTCCTGCCAATCCTCCTAGAACCTCTGCCATTCCAGCAGGGCAGCCAAAATTCCTGTGCATCACAGATCATGGACCACATTGCCCTGGGAGAACAAACCCATACACAGGGCTGTCCAGTGATACCATACCCTCCAGTTGCCACCCAATTATGTTGTTTCAGGAAGACTTTTGCCACCAAACCACCTGATACTACATATTAGCTTAATCAGCTGCAAGCCAGGTGTCACTGGTAAATCATTCTCAACCAGCTACTGATGATAACCGCAAAACACCTGCCCAGAGAACATCCTGCACAACAGTGCCAAGGGGCCACCTCTTGCCACAATGTCCAGGCCTAGTAATGTGGATGCAGAACCAAAGATCCAGGTGAATGCCCCATTTCCATTTTGTGTTATGACCAGTACTGGCAGAGTGAAGAAGATTCATCCCAGTGGCCCAGTGATTTTTGTATGCAGCATTCAGTCTCTTAGGCCAATGATCTGTGTCCCAGGAGGTGTTACCTCAGAGCAAGCGGTCTGCCACAAGAGCACCTCAGCCAAGTTCTTTAGATGGGGCACCTTCATGGGAAACCTCCCTCATAGTGGTGTCCTGGAATGCGAGCCATTTCATGCCATGTTCCACCAGGCAATGCAAATGTGATCTCTGAGATCCCAATGGGTATCATTGTCTGAGCTTGCAGCAAATCTCGCTCCTCCAGTACACAACATCCTGCCCACGCAACCAGCACTGACAACACTGTCAGTGGTGGCAGGGGCTCATGGGAATTGTAGTCCATGAACATCTGGAGGACCACAGGTTGACTACCCCTGCCTTAGATCACTTTGGTTTCACTGGTCAGTAACTTTCAGTACGTTAAAGTTACAGCGATCTTCTCCTTCAGCCTTAGAAATAAAAGTAATTAACCTAGGAAGCGTGTAATCAGTAAAGCTTTCAAAATGCATTTTAAGGAAGCTAAAGCACTTGTCACTTTTTCAATCAATAAAATTCTTTAGTTGGTTATATGCCTCCCACAGAGCTGAATATGCAAAAGTGGTAAATAATATCACTGGTCTCATTTTCTGAGGTGCTCAGCATCTCGGTCTTCATCTGAAATCAAATTAAATTGCACATGGATAGCTCCTCTAGCAATCAAATCCCCGTTGTTTAGGAGGCTTTCAAAAAGGGGAGGAATCTGAACAGCATCTTTACCATTTAATCCATATAATAAGGAAATGTTAGTAGTGTAAGAAGTGAAATCAGTACTTCCCTTTGAAAGAAAGTCATGCAAGTTGACTCTGGGGACTGGGACTGTTTAGGTATCTGGAACTGGGAAGATTACATGGATAAAAGCACTACCACCTCACACACCGGAATATAAAGATGGGTTTTCCTTCCTTAATGCATTATGGCTGATTTGTAGTTTGTTAAAGTGGTGGTTGGTCCAAGTGGATCTTACCCAGCTAGCAATGCCTGCTTTCTCTAAATTCAACCAACCCATGGGACTGTATAGCTGTTTTGTTTGCAATTTTAAGCCAAAAGTTATTTTGAGTGGGGATGGGCATGAAACATGAAAAGTCTTCCGCAGGGCCTGCAAAACAGAGCTCTTCCGCCAGGTCTATGGTTGAGGCCGGGTTAGTACAGGAAGAGCAATTGGGGCCCCCCTGATGTCAACAACGAATGCCATTCTGACTTGTCTCTCCTTTCTCCTCCCTCTTGTAGAAGGGAGGGGGGGGGTTGAGGGTTCTGCCATGTTTGCTGTTGTTGATTGTTGTTGTGGATATTGTGACAGTCCATTTGAATGGGGGTTTTAATGGGTTTTTAGCTGGACTTTTTGTAAACTGCCACGAGCCACGGGAGTGGCGGTTAATAATAATAATAATAATAATAATATTCATCACAAATTTTGGAAGGCTTCCATTTTACAACGTTATGTTCAAGGGCACCGGGCACGAACATCTCACAAATTTTGGTGCTCTTTGTGGTGGTCTATCGTGGTTCGTGAATGATTCCATTTTCAGACTGTCTCTGTTCAATTAAATTGTTTAGAAAGCTTCAAGGCAACGAGGTGGAGGAGGCAGAATTCCCCAACCTTGTAAACACCAGTAGGATCCCTCCAAAGTTTAATAGGCACTGCTGGCTGTTAATAACAGTTCCATTTTTTTCCTATGTGATCAAAAAGCTATATTAGCCTTTTTCAGGTTTTGAGAAACTCCAAAAGTAATGCCAGCAGGCCACACCTCCCTGCTCAGAAGTCACACGTCACCAGAAGTGACATTGCCCAGACCAGTGGTCCCCAACCCCCGGTCCGGAGACCGGTGCCGGTCCGAGGATCAGTTGGTACCGGTCCGCAATTCCTCCTTGTCCTCCTTCCTGGCTGCTGCCTGGGGGCCTGCCCTGCCACTCTGCCGCCAGCTCACCTTTGGGGCTCTCTGGCGGCCACCATGGCTGGGGCTCCCCCTTGGCGTGGCACTGCGCAGCTGCTGCAGGCACCGCCCCCCAGCAGATGGCGGGAAAGCAAGTGGAGCAGGGACTCAAGCGGCAGCGACATCCCTCGGCAAAAGACTACCCCCCATCCGGGCCTCAGTAAAATTGTGAAATGTTGACCGGTCCCCGGTGATAAAAAGGTTGGGGGCCACTGGCCCAGACCCTCCCACTGGATGTAACTCACCAAGCCACTCCCACAGCACAGGAAGAGAAACCACAAACATATTTCCAGATGATTTGTGAAATGAACTGTACTTGTTTTCTGGAGGGGTACCAGTTGGCTCTTCTTCACTGCAGGGAGTATGGCTTAGATTATTTATTTCAGGCACAATTCAAATCAATTACAGGTGAGGGTGTGCACTGCATTTGTGGTTGTACAGTTGGGGCAAATTCATCTGTCTCTGTGTTGACGCATGTGCAGGCTTTACTGAAGTGAATGACATCTCAATGCTGGTGGTCAAAGAATCTAAAGCATTCACAATCCAATTTAGAATATTCAATTAATATGAGTGAGAACTGCTGACAATAGTAGTCAGGCAGGCAAAAGAAGAAAGAGTGGACTATTAGAGAGACCAACCAAGAAATCTGCCTTTAATCCAGCAGGACTGAGACAACTAAGGAAAATGTTCTTTTTGTAAATTAGGGATTTCCTCCCCAGTTGAGTGGACTGATGAAGGAAGGGGACAACAGTGCAAGACTGAACATGTACAAAGCAGCTGCAATTCATATTTGAGTGCTCCCTTCGACAAATACTTGGTCAGCCAGGAGAAATGGTCAAAGCTAGGACAGATAATTTACTGGATTTTTCAAGTTGATTTTTAGGGGGGACTTATGCAGAGGGCATTACAGTCATCTAGTTTTGATGTTACCATGGTGTGGATCCAGATGCCAAGAATGGGTGAATCAAGGCAGCCATCTTCCGGGGTAGACCAAGATAGAAGAAAGCTTTTTTTTTTTTTTGCAGCTGTATTAACTTGCTTCTCATGAATGGCTTCATGTGGTTGTTATGGAACCTGATAGGAGAAAATGCAAAATTATGAGCTATGCTTGTTGATTAGGGTGGGTGGTTAAGGTTAAATCTAGGTTTCCATGGTGGAGAACCATGAGAAGCAGAACCTGATCTTGCATACAACCTCTGGAACAAACATATAGTTAACAATAGCAAAAAAGCCCATTGTATTTCAAAATATAACAGGCACTAGAGGCCGCCCCTGCCCTGGGGAGGCCAACCAAAGCCTGGAGAGGCTTGGATGGACATTTTTGGGGTGGGAGGAGGAAGTGCTGGTAAGAACTACGCGTCTCCCCCTGCTGCCCCAAAAAGGCTTGCCAAGGCTATGGTAGGTGTTTTTTAGGTGGCAGTGGGAAGTGCTCAGCGAGCATTTTTGGGTGGTGGCAAGAAGCACTGGCAGGGTTGCCGCTTCTCTTCCCAGGCAGCCCCACTGCAGCCTTGCAAGGTCACAGCTGGAGCTGTGTGGGACAGCAGGAATGCTGGTGGGGACTGGCTCACCCTTTCCCCCCCGCCCCCACTGAATCATGGCAAGGCAGCAGCTGGGACTGCTCGGAGTAGGGGTAAGCACTGGAGGGGGTTTCCTCCCTCCTCTCCCACCCCACCCCCACAGGGCTCACAGTCCCAGGCCCTGCACCCCATTCCAGCTCCCACTTACCAGCTGGTACTTCTTTCATATGGGAGAAGCTAGAGGGGGATGCAGCAGGTATGGGACACCCTTCCTGATTGGCTGTTCATTGGATGGCCAGCCAATCAGGGATGGGACAGCTGGAACAGCATACTTGACTGTGGCTATGAGTTCCAACTCCTCCCAACAAGCTCTTACTGTTTTATTTATATGTACAGAGTACATATAAAGATGAGCAATATCAGAAGGAGGCATTTGACTTTTACCTGATCTTATGACTTCTACTTGATACTAAGAAAGCCATGCTCATTTAAATGCCTTCTGTTCTTAGAATGCAGTGCTGAGGACTGTAGCATCTGGCTGTGTTTGGTTTAAGAAATGAAGCTAGTTTAAAAGTGTCAAATAATTGCATGATTGGGGGGGGGGGATGCCATTTCTTACAGAAGCAGTGAGAAAACTACCTAGTCCAGCCCTTCTTCAGCATCTCCTCCAAAGTACTTGACAACACTCTCCACCTGCCCTTCTAAGATTTCAGTCACAGATTTCTTCTTCTAGAGGGCACTGGAACAATTTATATACTAGAAGGTGCTTGGGAGGTATTATGTAATTGGGGGAGGGAAGGCTGCAAATTACTATGAAAGAGCAAAATAAATGGCATTCAGATTTCAATGACTGAAATCACAACAGTGTTTGGAATGCTTATGGGCACTTTCCTGTTCTTTTTTTAATGCATACCGCTAAGGAACTTGTAAGACTTGCTGAGTCATTTAATGACATGGCATCAGCTTCCATCACCCTCAATTGCCTCAATCTGCATTGAGAGCTCACCCCTGCCCTTCATCCTGCTTTCAGCAGCTGCACCCCACTGCACATGTCAGCTTACCAAAACATGCTAACATAACATAGAACTCTCACGTCCTCCATGCCCTCGTTTGCTTGTGCAAAATCATGAATGAGGCACAAACATTTTGTCACACAGGTACACACTGAATCTGTCATTCTCTGTCTTCCTAGTCGTTTTCTCCTTTGCCCAATAAAGTCTCTTCTTTTAGACATATCATTTTTAATGATAAATTTGCACTGTTGCTGTCATACATCCTGTGGCAGACTTTACTTTTCAAAAGCTTAGAAGTGCTGTACAAATATGAATGGTTAATTCCTCACAAAGCCACAGAGCCTTAAGGGAGAGGTTGCTTCAAGGAATTGGATTGGTTAACACGAGCTGAGCAGAGATAGACTTGAGAGTTGAACGCTGAGGATAGAGTCAGTCTGATTTCAGTCCTAGCTGGGAAGAATTGGGCATTGACAGTTTGGGAATTCAGCCCTGACTGAGAGCAGTTTAACAGAGAGGAAATCTTGAGAAAGTTGGCAGGGACGAGTAGGTAGTTCAATAGAGGCTCCTATTTTGTCCAACGAAAGGGGATAGATCTTCCGGTCAGAGGAGCATTTCAGTACTAAGCAAAATGGGAGCTAGTTCTGAAGAATGCAGGTATCCCTGGGCCTAGTCTGCACAGAATAGATAATGCGCTTTCAATACACATTAGAAGTAGATTATCCTGTTCTGCACAAGATAATCCAGCTGCCAAAGCACATTGAAAGTGCATTATCCTATGTGTGCAGACCATGCCCTGGTCTGGCTTGGTTAGAAACTGCCTTTAATGACCTTAAGAGTCAGTTAAAAACTTGAGAAGTACTGACATTTCAAGAGAAGGTGTTTGGAAAGAGTGTATTAGCCTTCTGGAAACCAAGTGTCACAGAATACTTATGTGGGTTGGGGGGGGGGGCATGGCTCAGTGGAAGAGTCCCCGCTTGTTATGGGCTGTCATGGGTTCAATTCTTGGCATCTCCAGTGAGAAAGGACCAGGCAGTTGGAGATATGATATGATGTGATATCATGTGCCTGCAAAGCTGGAGAGCTGCTGACAATCTGATTTAGAGAATGCTGACTGATGGAGCAAAGTTCCAGTTCAGTATAAGGCAGCTTCATGTGTTCAAGTCCTGAGCATCGTCAGGCAAGGTTGCCTCCCTTTCCTGAGAAGGATAAATGTCAGGATGTTCAATATCAGGCCAGAGAACTGTGTCAAGTCAATGAGCGCAGCAGAAAATTAAGTGTTTGATACATCAATATTTATGATTTATTTAGAATATATTTATATGCCAGCTCTTCAGAGCCTCATTTGAGGCAGATTACAGTTAAAAAACACAGCATATATAACACAAGACATTTAAAAAACAAGCCACTAAACATAAGCAGCATAAAACTAACTTCAGCTAGAGGGTTTGGAAAACTCTGGAATAGAAGTCTCTTAACATAAAGATTTTAAGTAACTCTGAATACATTAAGAAACTCTTATTAGTCTGAAACATAAGAACTGAAATCTGTGCATGTGCTGATTTTACCTCAGAGTTATTAAGATTGAGTTACCTCAGAAATATTACCCCTCATTTCACCGGAAATGAATAAAATATTTTGTTAATTTGGAATATAAAAATTGTGTAAGTTAAATGGCATTCTCATTTCTTCCCACAAGTTCCCAGGCTGAGGAAATAACCACAATATATTGTGACAGGGTGGGACAGCCAGAATTCTTCAGGAAAGAAGAAAACAGACAAAGAAGTGGCTCAGACACAAAAAAGAAAGAAAGACATAAGAAAAAAACCTTCCTTTGAGGAAGGGAAGTGCAAAGGGGTGTCATGCCGTGATTTTAGTAATGAAGAGGCAAACCCAAGTTAAACAGTGATTCAGCTCTCTAGAGGGAGTTGCAGTTAATAAAAGCTTATTGATGATCTGTATAGTGTAAATATTTCCAAATGCATTTTTGATCCCATTTTGGACATACATCTTTCTCCTTTACATGGTCATGCTACTGGGATACTTTAAGATTACGGATATTTTCTATTGTGTCATGATCTACCATATTAATTTTGTCTTTTTAAATACTTCCATGTCTGGTTTGGTATTTAACAAAATTGTTCTTGGCGTTCAAAGTGCTTTAGAATTTGGGATGTTCTAATATACATTGGCCTGCACAATTCTTCTCTATACAATCTTAGTAATTTATTAAACATTTCAAACAAAGAAAGTCATTTTTCAAAAATGCCCAGAACACGTTTCACCTAGATCTCCAAGGTTTTCCAAACATCTGTCTTTCTATCTCAGGTAATCCACTGCCACCATATGACCTGTGCAAGGAATTTCCCACTGGGGAAGTCAGGACCCCCAGCTTCCCATCCCAGGCCATGACTCTGTGTCTCCTATTGTCCATCACCTGGACACCATGGGGACAGTTTACTACTTTGTTGCTCCACTTGCCAACTGCTGGCCTTCCCCCAGTGCTCCTTTGACAGTAGCATGTTCAAGATAGTAGAGGTCTGTAGTACAGAGAACCCCTACCAGCATATAAAGTTATAAAGTATTTATTAAAAAGATAATGTTCAGAAACATACTTTTAGCACAGCATTTGATTAAGGAATTCAAAAGAATGGGGTAAAACATAATTTCCCTATCCCTCTCTCTATATGTGTCCTATCAGATGAAGCTTCCTTCAGCTGTCCACGCCAACACAGAGCTAATGGCTGCCTCCTCTAGACCTGACTTAAGAGTTATATCTGCTCTTCTCACAACAGACACCCTGTTAGGTAGGTGGGCCTGAGAGAGCAGAGGACAGAAAATGGAGAAAGCATTTTGACAGCCTGGAAGAGTCAAAGAAATGCCATTTAATTCCATAACAAAGACCAACATTAACTCCTAAAGCAGAGACATTGCAGGAACAGGAATGACAAGTGGAGAAGTGCTTTGGGGATGAGTTAACTAATTGGTCTAATAAAATGGAAATTTTAAAATAGAGTTTTATTTCATTTTCTAATTAATTACATAATAGAAAAGGCAAGATATAAGGTTAGCGTTTACAGACATGTTAAGAATTCACCCCATTGTCTTTGAAATTCCTCAGCTGGTCTGTGGTTTACAATAGCTGTTACTTCAGAAATAACCACCAGTTCCCTGATCTTTTTACACCAGGAATCCATCTGCGGCACCTGTTGTTGCTTGCATCTGGCAGCCATGATGCATGAAAAAAGAATTCTGCCCTATCCTTAGATACACCTGTTGGCAAAATACTCAATGACATATATTTTGATTCAAATGCAAATTTACATTTCAACATAATTTGTAACTTAGTATGTACTATTATCCAATTTTTTAAATCAATTTACAATTCCACCACATATGAAAAAGGATCCCATTGTTTTGTTACACTTCCAGCATAGTGGAGAAAGTTCTCAATAAACATTATCAAAAGCTTTTTTGGCATCTAAAAAACAAAAAGACACCTCTTTTCCTGAATTTTTTACAAAGTCCATCGCACTCAGGACCATTCTTATATTCCCTTCATATATATTCTTGGATCCAGTTTGATCCTCATGTATAACATTTGGTATATACCTTTTTAATTTTCTTGCTAATATTGTTGCAAAATTTTTTATGATCCACATTTAAAAGAGAGGTGGGCCTATACAACTGTGGAAGAGATGGATCTGATTCCTCCTTGTGTATTAGCTATATACATGCTGGGCTCCAAGAATTTGGATAGCTTGCTGTTGTCTGATCCCAATAAGTCATTTATAATCTGTTGTAGAGGAATTGTAAGTATATTAATTAATTTTTATAATATTCATAGGTAAATCCATTTGGACCAGGTGCTTTGTTCCTTTTCAATGAGTTGACTGCATCATTAACCTCTTGGATCTTAATCCTTTGGTTCAAGATGTCTTTGTGTGCTTCCATGAATTTTGGGAGCATGATCTTTGCCGTAAATTCATGTACTATTTGTTTTTTTGATATGAGGGTTCTTATATAAGTCTTTATAATAATCCATAAAACATTGCTGAATCCATAAAACATTCAACATGTCTTCTTTTTTCATCATTGTTATAGTCTTTCTTGCTGAAAGAATGTCAAGAGGATCTCAAAGATTTTTTTTCTGATTAAACATACCTCTGAAGTTACAAAGACCACCATTTGGGAAACAAGTAAAGCATATATGAGAGGCAAATTAATGAGTTACAGTGCTATTTTGAAGAGAAGGGCAAAATAAAAAATGGCTAATACTGTTGAACATTTACAAAAGCTGGAAACTTGACATCAACAATCACCTTCAAAGGCACTACTAAAGAAGATAAAAGAAGCCCGCTTGGAAAGGGATCTTTTACAAACTGAAAAAATGAAGAAAAAGCTGAATTTCCTAAAACAAAAGAACTTTGAGTTTGCGGACAAACCAAGGAGATGGCTAATATACAGGCTACGAAAAAAATAAAAGGGAAATGTTGAAAGGAGCTACCTTGCTACCATTGTTCTGTAACCTGGCTCAGTAAACTGAGTTTTGCCCTTAATTCTGTCCTGCTAACATGTGCTTGCTTTTTCAGGAGAAATCTGGGCCATGTCTCCTGCTTTGGCTTCCAAGCTTTGGATTTTGGATCCCAGATCTTCCTGCTTTCCTGGTCTTGAATGGAATTTTGGGTTCTCTGACTTTGCTCTGTCTTTTGCCTTGGTTAATTGAGTCAACTGTTGTATATCCTGGAACACCTGGTTATGTAAAAGCGCTAGACTCTGCCGTGATTTCTACAGTTGCAATTGCCTGTGTGTTTTCGGGACACTGTTGGTAAACACCCGGCTTAATTTTAGACAAAACAGGCAAATGTTCCTGTCTACTGTTAGGCTGAAATGGCTGTGAGCAGTTTCACCAGTCTGTTTTGCTTCCCCCTACTTGAAGATTTGAGGGAGCAAAACCAATAGGTTAAATGGCTCACAGCCATTTAAACCTGACAGGCAGACATGCTGGCTGTTAGGTTTAAATGGCTGGCAGCTATTTTATCAGTTGGTTTTGCTTCCCCCCCACTTGGGGGCAGCCGAAACTGAAGTAATGGCCTGGACTGCTTATTTTGGGGAGTAAGTTTTTTTTTCTGTTCAGTGGACAAATGCAAAATGGGTTCAGCACTGTTGAAGCAGTGTGCAACTGTACATGCACAAAGCAGTTGCAATCTGGATTCAAATGCTCTCTTGGAAAAAGACTGAGTCATCAGTCAGGGAAAGCAGGCAGGGCAAGAATAGGGACAAGACTTTCTAAAAAAATACACTGAGACAGATAAGAGTGGCTGCATATGTAGAATTATCATCTTTCACTTGCATTTCTGTTGCCATGATTTTAAAGAGAAGAACAGAAATCACATTCAAGCTAGAGCTCTTTTTCTTTTAACATCTGAGTAGAACTTTAAGCTGGTATGGCTTTTATCATCACAGCATGACAAGCTGTACCTCCCCCAAAACCAAAGTCTTCCATATAACTATTAAATGCACAGGCGCTATCTCTTCCAGTTTATCTAGTCACTCTAAATAGAGAAAAGCAAGACATTTGTAGTAAACAAGATTAAAGCATATCTGGGGTTGTCAACTGAACCAAAATGGCCTGCGCTGCTCTTACACTTTTAAGAATAGGTTGATTTGTATGAATCAGAAGGTAAACCTCATAGTGCAGAGCCAAAGGATATCACCTACTAATGTCTGCACATCAACAGGGGTTGGTTAAAAAGTTGGAAATCCTAAATCTGCAGGTTGAAGTTAGAAGCATGTCCTAGCTTGAATATAACATAAGTACATAAGAAGAGCCCTACTGGATCAAACCATTCGTCTTTCTAGTCTTGTATCCTATTTCACATAGTAGACAGCTAACTCCTCTGGATGTCCAACAGTAGGGCATATAGGCTGAGGCCTTCCCCTGATGTTGCCTCCTGTCTTTGTGATTCTGAGGTTTACTGCCTCTGAAAATGAAGGTTCCCTTCAGTCACCATTAATGAATTTATCCTCTATGGATATATATAATTCCCCTTTAAAGCTGTTTAATCATTTTGCTGTTGCTACATCCTCTGGCAGGGAGTTCTACATTATAATCACTCTCTATGTAATGAAGTATTTCATTGGATGCCCTTGAATTCTAGTATTTGGACAGAGGGAGATAAACTCTTTTTACACCATGCATCATTTTATGAATCTCTATTATGTTTCCCTTTAGCCATCATCTATTCTAAACTGAAAAGTCCCAGATGACCCCAAGATCTTTTTCCTTCTCAGTTTCAGCCTCTACTTGAATTTGGGATTTTTTTGACCAATGAACCAATGTACATTAAACTTCATTTGCCACATTGTTACTCACTCTGTCTATCACATATCATCCCACTGTATTTTAGATACACTGAGGATACTATAAAAGACAATAGAAAGAATGAAACCAAAATCAATCACCTTGAAGTCCCAAACATTGGCTTTGATGGTATCATTAAGTGCATAGTTGTCCCCCATTGACTTATAAGTTCTTAGTGTTGGTTGCATTGTGCCTGTTCCTTGTTCCTAATTATGTCATTTACTTCTCTGGTATCATATATGACCTAATGGTTTCCATAAATAACGATGAAAAGCACAGGCAACCTGCTGAGTTTTTAATAAACATCCTTTACCCCAATCACTTTAATGTTCTTGGGAAAGAAACTTAAGCAACACGAAGTTTGCATAACAGAATACTTGACATTTATGATTTATGATTTTAGCTATAAATACTTCCTTTTTTTACAATATGTACTTTTGATTATTTATAATTCTTGGAATAAATACTTTGAGGGAAATGGACGCATAAATTTTTGTATGAATGGAAGAAAAGGTTGTGCTCAAAGGGGCATTATGTTTTAGGCAAATAAAAAGATTTATTTTTAGAAAAATTACTATTGTCACTGGGGAGCTTTTGAGAATCACCTTGGATTTCATTTGCTTTTGGCTCATATTATTTACACTGCTTAAATCTGGGTAGGTTTCCAATTAAAAGCTGTACTTGTTGGAAGTACATAACACAACCAGTGCCATGCTATTAATTAAGATTAAGTGGAAGCTAGAATTAGGGTTGGGAAGCCTAAGAAGAAACAATTATTATTTTGAACCTGACACAGGGAATAGCCAAGAAATATAATTATACCAGGGCTCTATTCTTGAAAAGAGCTGGCACTGCACTGTACAAAAGTGCATATTTATCACACCAGGAAATTCTAACTAGCCACTCCTGGGATACCCTCTGGAAGAGGTCCAATGCTGAAAGGTAACAGAAGTATAATGAACATTTCCAAATGAAATTATGCCACAGTGATGACATTACTTGATAGAAATGATTTCTGTGTAATTAAAAAACCCCAAAACCAGACACATGGCCCATATTAAGTGGTTAGTGACATTGGCCAGTGTACATAGAACATAGTGGGATAATATGTGATAGACAGATATCTCCTACAATAGAATTTTGTCCAAGGGTGCAGACCTAAAAATCTACATCATGGTAGAGAAATCGTCTCTCCCCCCACAATCAATCCAGAAGTTTAAGGTTCTCAGAAAAAATCAAAAACACAATGAAATATTCAAAACTAAAAATATGGGGGTTAGGTTTTAAAATTTTAGCTAGGGAGGCAATGTGTGGAACTGTAAGAATAGAACATTGTCTATTATCTTGTATTATCTATGGGATAAAATGCTTGGGTGTTGCTAGACATTGTCAAGTCTTCTGTGCCTTGATTTCTGCAATTCATTGAGTGATGAGAGGTAATGGAAAAAGTTAAAGGCAGCAGGGAGGAAAGTGAGGAAGAAAGGCAGGAGAAGAGAAGGAGGAGTAAGGAAATGAATCTGGATGGAAGGAGGAGCAGAAAATGTTAGGTGAGTGGGTGGAGGGAAGAGAAGTAAAGTGGAAAGGCATCAAGGCCTACCAAGAAAGGCAAGAGGCTATTAAGAGAGGCATAGGAGTAAAGTGGAGAGTGTGTGGCAGCAAAGATGGGGAATAAAACAGGAGTCCCATTGCAAGTCCTTTTCCACACTAGTGCATATCCTGGCCCTTTCCACAATTCATTACTGAATTCCATGGAGTAAAATGTGTGTTGCAGCTCAGTGGTGGCAGGATAGCATTTCAACTATGTACTGGTAGTCTCCTCAGAGGGAAGGCTGTACTTGATGATGAAGAAGATTTCTGCAGGCAGACGTTTGAAGTACAATGCGTGCCTTAATACCTGTCACGAACAGCTTGGCTACTTATGGGCTATAGCGAACTGGAAACAAGAGAATGGGAAATCATTTAAGGAAGACGAAAGAAAAGGCTTTTCAAGCTAGAAATCAAAGTGAACCACATAATATGAGAGGAGGTTTCATTTCAAAGAGTTGTTTCCAGGGTGAAAAACAGATATTTGGATTATGAAAATGTTCCTGAATACTCAGATCCTTCATAATTTCATAATAAAATTAAATACATTTGTGACTATGCAGTTCAAAACTAGTATGGTAGCAAGGAAACCCTTTAAGATAGCTGCTTCAGTGGAATTTACATTTTTACATTTAGATGTTATACATTTGCATATTTCCACCATTTTTCATGGGAATGTAAGAAGACCTCTGCTGCATCAGACCAGTGATCCAGCATAAACTTTAATTTATCCAGCATAAACTTCGTATGCATCTGTCGAATCCCTCTTTAAAGCCTGTAGCAATGCCTGTAGCCATTGTTACATTTTCTGGAAGTTAATTACACATTTTAATTATGATTATGTTTATTGAACTTATGACCGGTCACTCCTGGCCAGTCGGCTGGAGGTTCTTTTGGATTAAGGAAAACTCCAAGACTTTTGTTTCACTGAATGTTAATGACGGTCTTAAGTGATATATGCAACTTTCTGGGACTGTAACTTTGGGGACTGTAACTTTGCCCTCTGAGGATTTAGAGTTTTGTTGGAAGCTTCAGCACTTGATCTGACTCTGGTAATAAAGAAAGGTATGGATGGATTATACACAAGAGGTCTGAGGAATGCTCATTTCTATCTGGTTTCAGTCAGTTTGATATGGATTTTGCCAGACATAGCACCTGACAAATTACCCATGTCTTTCAATATTTCTGGTCCAAGTCGGCCAACCAAATCAGATCGAGTCACTCAGTCTGAAATAAAGAATCATCCAGTTTCCGCTATGCAGGGCCATATTCAATCACAAGGAGACAATAGCATCGATGGCAAAAAAAGAGACAGAAGTCTGAAAACTCAATCCTTTTTGAGGAAGCTACATTCATATCATAATGAAAGTGCTCAAGAAGATGCCTAAAAGCCAGTCAGCTCAACTGCTCATACAAATATCTGTTTTCAAAATGCCCTGAAATATGTGTGTGTGTTGGGGGGGATGGGGGAAGAGAATGGCATGTGGTGTAAAGTGGTTTAGGTAGATTCTCTGAAGGTTTACAACAATATAGGCCCCAGAGCTGGAGAGTATGTAATATCTCATGGAACAGGTCTTCAGTCTTCAACATGTTGCCTATGGGCACCATGCTTCCCACAGATATCTATGGTGTTGGCCCAGTGTTTTTAGAAAGTGAAGTTTGGTGGAGCTCCTGCGCTGTAGGGCTTCTGATTGGCCACTGGATATCTGATTAATAGAACTTTGTTTTGGTGGTAGCTCTCACAACACTGTTGGTTTTCATTGTTGGGCCCTGCCTCTATTGGTAGCAATATTTTTTAAATTGTGCCCACCACCCAAGGTCAGAATTCCAAAGGTGTTCACAGACTCAAGAGAACTGGGCCGTTATTTGGTGACACATCTTGTGAACTTACTTTAAAATAAAAAGAAAAAAGAAAATCCCACTCACAATCAACAGAGCGTGCCGTACTTCAAAAGAATTCAGTGGATAGGTTTCTGTACTTTCCCCCCAATCGCTACACTGTTAAGAGTGTGATTTTGTAGTCCCATATGCACAAAGGAAAACTGCAAGTGCTCTGCCTGCGTCAAGTGCCTTCAATGAGGAGCTACACATTTATGGATTCTCTGTCACTAACTTTCCATTAATATTGATTAGGAACTGCTATGTGATTTAGTGCCTGTCTTACTGGGGTGCCAAATGCAACCCTCTGTTTCTGTAGTATGCCTGCCATTCTGGAGTGTCAAAGAATGCCTGCCTGTGTCCATTCTGCAAGACTGTAATTATCTGCATGGGCCAGCATGGTGCTGTGGTTAAGAGCAACCAGGTTTGATTCCCCACTCCTTCACATGCAGCCAACTGGGTGATCTTGGGCTAGTCACAGTTCTCACAGAGCTTTGCTCACAGAACATTTCTGTTCAAGCTCTCTCAGCTACACCTACCTCACAGAATGTTTATTGTGAGAAGAGGAAGGCAAAGGTGTTTGCAAGCTGCTTTGGGACTCCCTCAGGTAGTGAAAAGAGGGGTATAAAAAAAACAGTTCTTCTCCATCAGCTATAAAATGGGTATCACCTATACACTGGAAAATTTAACTGCCTTTAAACTAGAGGTATATTCTTCTACCCATGTGAATGTTGCAGGAAGGATTCCATGGGTGAGGGATACTATTCCTGAATATTCTATTTCAACTTGGGTGCAAAACGAAACAAACAAAAATCATCCAGAAATGTGTTTCCATTTGAAAGAGGTGGAAGTGAAAAAAATGAACATGAGCAAACTCAAATGCATATGAAATAATGAGGAATCCAACAAAACCCAGATCAATACAAGTTTAGTGCAGACCTCTTGGCTCCTAGTGCAGCAGGAGCCTCGAAATTTTGGTTCTCAGCCAGAAAGAAGTACCACCCCAGGGATTTTAGTCTTCTGAAGAGGGACATTTTTGTCAGTGAGCTTGAGGTATTAGTTATCTTAAAAAAACAAAAAAAGGGCTGTGCAATGTCGACTGGCTCTAGTTGTGGTGAATAACTGTCGTTTTAGGGCAGTGTTTCTATGCCAGATTTTAAATGCATTTTACTCTTTTAAAAATATATATATTTTATTAACCAGAATCAATTCACCAGCTTGCTTCTTTCTCTTTGTGAAACTGGAATAGTTTCCAATTCATGCAGTGGCACAACGGCACACCCTCTTGTTACTCTACGCAGATGATGCCGTACTACTATCCAGAACCCCACTGGGGTAAGGAGAGCCTTAGTTAAGCTTGCTGTATACTGTGAAGAAGAGAAACTGATAATCAATTATCAGAAAACCAAAATAATGGCTTTCGGCACTTTCCAAAAAACTAGAAAGTGGCATATAAACAACCACAGTATAGAAGGTAAAACGTTTTAAATACCTAGGAATGGTTCTGCAGGCAAACGGCTCAAAAATTGCCCATAGTAACCATCTTGCTGACATAAGAACCAGATCTGCACAAAACATCCTTAAGTTCCTACGGAATAAGGGTGGTCACTGTGTCCCAGATGCCCTTAAAGTCTATCAGGTACATTCCTAGGCCCTCCATCCACCTGCTTTACCCCACTCGAACGGGTACAAACCAAATTCCTGAGAGCAGTTTTACAAGTTTCCAGGTGTGTGTCAAACTCCCTGGTCCGGTTAGAGACTGGAAGAATTCAAGATACTGAGCGGCAAGCGGACCTTTCTAGTTCCCCCATCTTTAGGTCACCGCTCAGTAACAGATATATTCTTTTTTCCGCCTCATATCTTTTTACTCTGGAAAGTAACACTCACAGAAGAGCCTTTACCCTGGCTAGGTGCATGGCACTACCCTCAGCAATATTGGAAGGGAGGTATAAAAGGATCCCCTTCTCTGAGAGAACATGCCCCTGTAATTCTGGCCAGGTAGAAGATCTTGAACACGTTTTTCTGTACTGTCCTTTCTATGCCGAGGCCCGAGCTGAGTTCATCCATCCCTTTGTAAAGCAAAAGTTAGGACGAACTGTAACACATAACACAGACATTATCAATAAATTACTGTCTGATGAATCCCCCCAAATCACTAAACCTGTTGCTAAATTTTGTTCAATAGTATGTAGAGTTCATGAAGTTGGTAGGGTCCGCCATGAAAAATGAAATATGAGGATTTTGTTTCAGGCTCAAAGCTATTTCTGCTCTAGTTTTAAAAATCCACTATACATTTTACCACCAAGTTTTAAAGTTACTTCTAATAATATACACATATATTTTTGTATTTTAACATCATGTTTTATCTGGGATGCATTGTATAATTTCCTCTGTTGTATGTCTGGTGCAATAACATTTCTATAAATTTCTACTTCTACAATTCATGCAGTGTATTCTTTTTCTGATATTTTGCCTAGCATTAAATTATTTGCCCCCACCATCACTTCCCTGGAGACTATTTTCTCATTCATATAAATATCGCTTCTGCTGTACATTTCCACTTCTAATCTCTGTTAAGGACTACAAAACAAAAATCCTTTCTCTTTAGGAAACGTTGGCTGGAATATTTGTGTATGTCTCTCACTAGAGGGCTGGTAATAGTGTGTTTGGCACGATGCCCATTTGATAGTAAACATGATAAATGGGAAGGAAAAACGTTGTAAGAATAAAAAGAGGACAGTCATAGAAACATTCAATTCCATATGGCAAGCAATAACTGGGAAGGTCTGTAGATAACATTAAGTGGGCAGCACTAAAGCAGAGAGTAGTTCTTGGTCAGAGCTAAGAGATGCTTGTGCCTGAACCTTTCAATAATGGCTTTGTTTTCGATATCATTTAGAGGACCATGGAACTTTGACAGCTATTTCTATGGCCCTCTTGAAAACTGACCTTATTTTTTAACAGAGTGCTGCTTTATCAAGGGCTGATTTTAGGGAGAGGGCAATGAATCATCTGATTTACACTCTTTTCTACTCTGCCAGCCACCAATAAAGACATGCTGTTTTTAAAAGGGATGTTGGTCTTTAAAACACACTGGTCGCATCATTTTCTAGAAGGCCAAAAGTTATCTTGAATGGGAGATTTCTGAATATCAACGAAGGGGTGTGAGAGGGAGGACTCATATCTATTGCACTCAACGTGATCAAGCTGCCAACAAATCAAAGCAAGTGGTCAAGAAATGAAAGACAAATTGCCAAGGTGTTTTAAGGTAGAGAATTCTGCGCTAACAATATTTGTCTGCCATTTGTACCTATTATAAGCACCCATTTCTATGTCAGAATTGGAAGAAGAAAAAGGGTTGGTTCTTATACGCCACTTTTCTCTACCCAAAGGAGTCTCAAAGCAGCTTACATATGCCTGCCCTTTCCTCTCCCCACAACAGACACCCTGTGAGGGAGGTGAGGCTGAGAGAGCCCTGATATTACTGCTTGGTCAGAACAGCTTGATCAGTGCTGTGGTGAGCCCAAGGTCACCTGCCAAGGTCACCTGCCTGGCTGCAGGTGGGAGAGCATGGAATCAAACCTGGCTCACCAGATTAGAAGTCCGCACTCCTAACCTAACCAAGCTGGCCAAGAGACACCCTATTGGTTGCAGGTCTTTTAGCCTGGTGGCCAAGCCAATAACATGTACAATTTGTAAAGAATATACATGCCACACTTTTTCTGGTACCTTTATATACCACCTTTCTTCCATTGTCTTCAATGTGGCTTATAATTCCAAATAACTGCCTTTTGGAGTATGCAAAATCTACAGTGTGCATAATTCAGCCATATGAAAACAATATCCTGGAAGGGACATCAGAGGACATGCCTATTTAGCATCCTGGTTTGTTCCCCCCCCCCCCAAAAAAAACTCTCCTCCTGTATCCTGATTGGTGCTTTTGAGGACAAAGCACAAAAGGAACTGGGTAGGGAAGAGGGAAAATGCAAACTTAGCCACAAGCTCTTATTTACAACTCTTTTTCACATTCACCCATTGGACTCGCAGCTGATGGAGACCTGAATGTGACCTCTCTCTTTTGGATTTTTATGTAATATGTCATTATCTATACTTGTATGCCATGCCTGCTTTGTAAACGCCAAGCTCTGACTGCTGATGATTGTATCAAGTCCTGGCCCCTGAGACATTGCCAGTTAGGCCTGAATAATAGCTGACATCTATGCCTTTAAAGATACAGGCCAGAGTCACTAATAGTACTATGCCAAGTAGTTACACCTTCTAAAACTATCATCTTTGAAACCTGTAACTCTGCTTAGGATGGTGCCATTAATGCACTTTTCAACCCCTTTGGCTGGAATTGGCATGGATGCAGGAAACAAACAAAGAGGCAGTTTTAAATGTACAGGGGTCCAGCTTCTAAACTGATTAGCAGCCATGCAGGAAGCTTGGCTAACAGTTGCTATTCAGCCTTTACAGCACACTGGTGATGCTGAACTCAGATTAGCAACCCAGTAAGAGAGAGTCATTTGAGGGAGTGGGGTAGCAGCACATTTGGGCTTTCTTTTGCTAATCTTGAAATGTCTCTAGTACTACTGAGCAGTCTTGTCCTTCAGGAAGAAAACAGATTGGTAGTAGGCAGCTGGCTTGACACCAAAAGTCTCATTCTACCAGAGTCTTTTCTCTCAAAACATATAATTGAAGAGGAAAAAAATCAATGCCAGTGTTAAGAAAGATTTTAAACTGCTGTTTTCCCAAGCTTAGAAAAATCAATTTATCTTGTGTTTCTCATGGATTTCACAAGTATGTATCCCACCGCATTGATAAGTGAGGGCTGCCATTTCATACTATATAGCAATCTCTACTTACTAGGGTCCAGTCTGCACGGGGCTTTTTATCCTCTTCCAGATTGAATAAATTGCTTCCATCTGCACTGTATTCGATTTCCATTTTGATTTTGGGCGCTTTACATTTTTCCTCTGCAGCGTGCTTGATTGATTCTCAGTGACCCTACCTTTCCCCTGAGATATCCAGGACCGGATATAACTTGCTATAATTGATCAAGCCACTTTGAGGGCTCCGAGTATTAAAGTGTAGATCTGCCAGATTAACATCCTCCCTGCTGAGGTAGCGAAGCAGTCTGTCCCTGATTGGTTGGGCATTAGTTCAAAGGCTTCCTGGTTCCTGGTTGCAAGACTTTCCTCCCAAGATTTATTTTTTGTCCTCCTTTTGGAATCTGTTTTAAAGTGACTGTGCTCCAGAATCCCACTCTTCTCTCAGCAGAGATTTGCCTCTGTGAGGCTGCTGCTGGCTCAGCTGGCTCAGCTAGGCTCCTCTCCTGCTCATTCAGGAAAGGAAAGAAAGAGACGAGCAGCCTAGTGCTGCACTTGGCTTCTCCACTGGCAGTCAAAAGAGAAGAAATAAAGCACACTCCTTTAATGCTGGCTGGACTTCACATGCCCCCCTTCCTCTCCCCCCCCCCCACCTGAGCTTTCCCAATCAAGTACAGAACACTTTCAATTTGGGGGAAAGCAAAGAGGAAGACCCGGGTTCAAATCAATCTGAATTCATCAGGATCGACAATGAAAAAAAACAGAGTAAGTCTCCAAGTAGCCAGCACACAGATCCTGTCTGTTGCTCAACTGTAAATAATTGTTTTCATTTTCCATCCCTCCAACTACCCAGAGACAAAATGAAGGCTGAAGGTTGCATGGAATAAATGGTTCCTTGAATTTGTAGCTATAAGAATGAAGGCTCATGGGGGGGGGGGGAGAATTAAGTAGAAAATTTGTGTTTATAATTGCCAACCACAGTTACCATTTCCACTAAATGAAAAACCTATCCCATGGCTTGTGACAACTGAAATATTTTAAACAATAAAAGTTTTCCAAAAATACAAATATTGTTCTTCTCTTTATTTGTAAGGACCAAAACAAAATGGTGTCTAGATGTGTCCCATTTTCAATGATTACCTTTCATCACTGGTTATGTCCTCTCAAGATAATTCTATGCTCTTTCTCTCTAGTGACCAATAACCCCATACCTGTGAGAGCCGATGGCCGGAGTATACTATTACTTGTATTTTGAACTATTAAATAATAAGGAATTACTCACTGAATGAAAATCCTTAGAGATCATACAATTATCATACAATTATCTTGGGCTAGGTGACCTTGGGCTAGTCACAGTCCTGTTAGAGCTATTCTCAAAGAGCAGTTCTGTCAGAGCTCTCTCAGACTCACCTACCACAGAGGTGTCTGGGGAGTGGAAGAGAAGGCAATTGTGAATAGGAGAATTGCTTCTTCTCCTATTCTGGATATATAAATAAAAGGGCACAGCTCCACAAGGGAAGTGGAACAGACTAGCTTTTTTTAATTATTTATTTATTTATTTATTTTTCAATTTATATACAGCCACTCTCCCAAAGGGCTCACAGTGGTTTACAACAATAAAACATTAAAATACAGTAAAACTCCATAAAATCCTCCCTTATGATAACAAGGCTGCAGGTGATCACAATAACCTTCTAATTACTCCCATCCCTATCCCTTCTCCTCCAGCCAGAATAAAGAAAGCACCCTCCCTCAAAAATCCTTAAAGAAGATGATGAAGAAAATTAACTGACTGAAAATGCAGAGGGAGAGCAGACATTCAGAAGAACTGGACCTAAACCAATTCCAGTGCTTGTGAATCAACTGCCAAGGAAATTAGGAGTAAATTGAATGTTACAAAAAAAAGCCCAACCATTGGTCTGGTCACATCAAGACCACTTGTCTATTGTGTTTCATTCTAGAAGGGGTCATATCCATCAGTAACAAATGAATAATTAAGACACATTGTATTTTGAACACATTCTGTCACTTCACACAATTCGCACTAGCACTGATGGTTAGATGCTCTTTAGATCAGAAGGAGGGAGGCGTTTTGTCAAGATTTTTTCTCGTTCATTTTCTAAGGTAAAAAAAGTTTTTCTTCTGAGGTATAAATCAAAGTGATGTTCCTTTGAGAATGATTAAGCATTGAACAGCTTGGGCAAAGTCAATAAATAAAGAAAAAGCTCAGATAAACCTGTTTTCTACCTGCTTTGGGTATGTTTTGTTGTAGATTGCTTTGGTTCACAGGGTTCAATGAGATGTCTGGAAAGTGAGAAGAGAATGAGCGGCACGGACTCACCCGTGCGGCTCTTTGGCGCGGGAGAGGGCCGGGGAGAAGAGCGACGGCTCCGGCAGCTGCGGCGCGAGCCTGGAGGGGCGTGCTGCGTCGGCGGCGCGAACGGCAGGAGGCGGGGCTGGAGAGGCCGTTTGGGACGTTGCCGGTCTCCTTCCCGCCTCTTTGCCAGCAGCCCGGGCAAGCGAACGGTTGCCTGATCGGCTCTGTGAGCGGCAAGAGCGCGGGCCTGCTCGGACCTCGGGACAATCGACCACAGCCTGTCAGATTGTTTCCCGAGTAGGCTTGTGGGCGGAGGAGAAGTTTTTTCCTCACAGAAAAAAAAAAAATAAAATAACGCTTGGTGTCCTCAGGAGTGGGAGTTTTTAAAAAATAATAATAATAAATAAATAAGGAGGACAACTAGCGAACAGAACGGGTGGAATGGCTAAAGGGAAGCGATCCCAAGGGAGCAAGTCTGGCGGGGGGGCGAGTCCTCGGACTCGCAGCGCAGCACGGGGGCAGGAGTCTGCAGAGGCAGCACAGGGCCAGAGGCAGAAGCGCAGTAGCGCTTCCAAGGCCCGTGCGGCCTGGGCGGCTGCCTTGCCGTCTAAGAAGGCAGGGAAAAGCGGGGCAAGCCGCGGTGGAACGGAAAGGGCTGCCTCAGTTCCCAGGGCAGCCAGGACAGCCAAGTCCCGGTCAACTAGCAGGGGACACGGGGCTAGGAGCCAGGAGGGTGTGGCTCGCGGGCCCGTACCCCGGGGGCAGCGAAAAGCGAGAGGCTCAAAGGCTTCTGCGGCCTCAAAAGCTGGGAAACAGTCTGGTTTGCAGCAGGCTGTTCGAGCTGCGCAGCCCAAGCGGGGCAAGGTGGCACTTAGGCAGCCATCCTCTTCTGACAGTTCCCCTTTGGATTTGAGTAGGGGCAGGACACGACACAGGAGAAGCAGAGAGGCTAAGGCTTCTCTTCGTATTAGGAGATCTGCTTCTTCGGGTCGTCGGGGCAGAGCAGAGGGGCCGACATCTGAGTCCAGTATTGTGACAACCTCTGGGTCAGGGGAAGATGAGGATTCTAGCTCAGTCAATTCAGATTCCTCTGCGGCTCGTGGCCACATACCTGAGCGAAAAGGTTCAGTTAACAAGCCAGATGGCAAGTTTTGGCTGGGTTATGCACGAGCGGTGGAGCACATGACTGCTACACACATGTCTGGGGAGGCTCAAGTTAGGAGCAACCCTGTAAGAAACTTGAGTGATGCCAAGAGTGTCACGTCAGAAGAGTCAGTTCGGGGGGCGTCGAGTCATTCTCCTCGGCGCAAGAGGCATTCTAAGTCCAGTGTGCAAAAACGCAGAAGGTCTGCTAGGAGCAGTCTGTCGTCGGGTGAGTCCACCTCTTGGGATGAGGGGATGGACGTCCGGCAGGCGGGCTGGCATTGGGTAGAGGCCTCCTTTGTCCCTGGGATCCCCAAGTGGATGGATTTCAGGCGGTCCAATACTGTACGGCTGTTGGATGAGGCTGGTGTCCCAGAAAAAGACAGAGCACCCCCTGTAAAATGTAAGGTATCTGATGCCCCCCCGGGGGTCCATCTGGGGACAAAAATCCGAGAACGGGCCCTGGAGGGCTATTTTGTTGATTTTTTCTCCTTAATTCCAGGACAGGAGGGAGGAGGAGACACTGGTAGCAAGAGAGACAAAAAGAAAAAGAAGGGTGTCCAGTGGGAGAGATCCTTTGACAATTGGCTCAAAGGGTTTGCGGTTTATATAACCATTATTGCTGGATCCTATCCTGAAAGGGGCTGGCACTTGGGTAGATATTTTTCCCATATTTTGGAAGCCAGGGACATCGCGGGGGACGAGGCCGCGTTAGAATATGACCGGTTATTTAGAGAAATGGCTTCAAAGAATGCAGATGCCCGATGGGATTTGAAGCACCCAGATACATGGTTCGTACATGTGGGTTCCAGCGCCAGGCGTCCCAAGGAACGGAGCCAGCAATGGGGAACTGGGAGGCGTTCTTCTGGTCTTCCCTGCTGGGATTTTAATAATAAGGGGTGTAGGCGACGGCGCTGTCGCTTTGATCACAAATGCGAGAGCTGTGGGGGAGGTCATCCCCTCCCATCTTGTACTAAGGGTGGGGCACAGACGCCCTTTCGAGGGGCCCGACCCTCCGGGAAAAAGGAAGGGGGGTCGGGGAACACCGGACCGTCAAGTGCAACAAAATCAGCGTAAGGGTGTTCCATCTTCACTCCGCTGCAAAGCTCCCTCCCCGGTAAGTTTGCCTAATCTAATGGATTGGCTAAAAAGGTACCCTAACAGGGTGGCTGCAGAGTATATCGCTTTGGGCTTCTCAGAAGGATTTAGGATTCCATACACAGGGTCTCGGGAGGCTTCCATGTGTGATAATTTGAAATCGGCCAGGTCAATGCCAGATGTGGTCAAGAAAAAACTGGAAAAGGAGTGCAATGAAGGACGTATAGCAGGTCCTTTCGATATCCCACCTATACCTAATTTACGGGTGTCACCATTAGGGGTTGTCCCGAAGAAAGCTCCGGGGGAATTTAGATTAATCCATCACCTGTCATATCCGGAGGGATCTTCAGTGAATGATGGGATAGCTCCGGAAGTATGTTCAGTGAAGTATGCGTCATTTGATCGAGCGGTAGATTTAGTCCGAGCCAATGGTAGGGGTGCTTTAATGGCCAAATGCGATATCCAATCAGCATTTAGGTTACTTCCAGTACACCCAGAGGATTTTAACTTGTTAGGAATGCACTTTCAAGGCCATTGGTACGTTGACAAGGCAATGCCGATGGGCTGTGCAGTGGCCTGTGCGGCATTCGAAACGTTTAGTTCATTCTTAGAATGGGCAGTAAAGGAGAAGGGGCACTTTACGGAGACTACCCATTATTTGGACGATTTTCTTTTTGTGGGTCCCAGGGATTCCATGGTATGTGCACAACGCCTTTCCATTTTTCAAGATCTGGCTCGAGAATTAGGGGTCCCTTTAGCTGAAGGGAAGACTGAGGGTCCAGCGGCCGTTTTGACCTATCTGGGGATAGAACTGGACTCGTTGGGGGGGACCTCCAGATTGCCAGAGTCTAAATTAGCAAATCTGTTGGGTTTGTTAAATGAAATGTCCAAAAAAGCAAAATGCACTCTGAAAGAGATGCAAAGCCTTATCGGCCATCTCAATTTCGCGTGCAAGGTGGTCACACCTGGAAGGGCCTTTTGTGCTCGTTTTGCGCATGCTACGGTGGGTGTTAGGAAATCACATCACCATATCCGTTTAACCAAAAATTTAAAAGAGGACTTAGCAGTATGGAAAACCTTTTTGCAGTCATTTAATGGCGTGGCGATTTGGCAGAAGCCACTATCTTTGGGGAACTGTTTGCAAGTGCATTCAGATGCAGCAGGCAGCCTGGGATTTGGTGTTTTTTACGGCAATCAGTGGTGTGCAAGGCGCTGGCCGGATTCTTGGAATGAAACGGTTCGGCGAGACCTGACTTTTTTGGAGACTTTTCCAATTTTAGTGGCCGTGGTCATTTGGGGACACAGATTTGCCAACAAACGTGTCACATTTTGGTGCGATAACCAAGCTGTGGTACGCATAGTGAATAGGCAATCCTCAAAGTCAGCAAGGGTCATGCGGCTGATCCGTAAATTTGTCCTGATTTGCTTAACGCTTAACATTTCTTTTAAAGCCACACACGTGGCGGGAGTGGACAATGAGGTAGCCGACGCCCTCTCTCGTTTCCAGGACGAGAGATTTCGGCGGTTGGCACCGGACGCGAGTGCGAGTCCAGAAGTCTTCCCGGAAGAACTTTGGTCCCTTGGCATCGAATGATTCTGCAAGGGATTATGGGGTCATTAGCACCCTCGACGCGTCGGGCGTACGAGGGAGCGGCAAGAAACTTCTTGTCCTTCGCGGCCTCAAGGGGCTTCGGAGGGAAGTGGCCTATGACTGAAAATTTATTATTGCACCATCTGGCTCATTTAAGAAGGAAGGGTTTATCCCCAAAAACAATCAGGGTCCAATTGGCAGGACTGTCTTTTATGAGCAAGCTTTTTGGGAGCTGGGACCCCGGGTCTTCTTTCATGGCACAAAAAGTTATTGTAGGCTGGAAGCGTGAATCCCCAGTTGTTAGGGATTCAAGGCGCCCCATTACGAGACATTTACTAAAAAAGATTATGCACACGTTGGGCAGGGTTTGCTTTGATCATTATGAAGTTTGCCTGGCTGGGACTGCATTTACCCTGGCCTTTTTGGGGGCATTTCGGGGAGGAGAACTAATTTCTCCTTCTAAGGCGGTCCCTGGGTCAGGGGCCCTGACAATTGAGGCTCTAGTGGTGCACAAGCGAGGCTTGTTAGTCCACCTAAAAAGATCAAAGACAGATCAGTTTGGAAAAGGTACATCAATCTTTATTCCAAAGAGGTCAAGTTCGAGCATCTGTCCAGTGAGATGGCTGAACAGATTTTTGGAAGTCCGTCCGCGCAAGGCGGGTCTTCTATTGATTCATGAAGACGGTTCATGTTTCTCACGATTTCAATTTTCATACATTTTAAAGGGCTGTTTAAGAAATCTGGGGATGCCACCTGAGTTTTATGGCACACATTCATTTAGAATCGGGGCTGCTACTCAAGCTTTTCAGGATGGAGCTTCTGTTCGAAGGATAATGCGCTTAGGTCGCTGGAAGTCTGCAGCCTACAAGTCGTACATTCGTCCAGATATTGTTGATTAATTTTTACCTTTTCCAGGACTATGCCCTCCTGTGTGGACAGTATTCATCTTTGGCCACAGTATCGTGCACTGGGCGAGCCGGTATGTCAGCATTTCTGGTTGGGACCGTCATCTTGGTCTGGAGAATCATCTTCGAATCACCTGGATCGGGTGTCGGGGCCTTAGATGGAGAGCGTTGTTGGAGATCGCAGCTCGTTCTGTACACTTCTGGGGGAGGCCGGATGTTGCCATCATACAATTGGGGGAGAATGACATCCCAAGCATTCCTGGCCGGCAGCTGATTAATGACATCACAGATGACTTGACGGTCCTGCATCAGAGGATGCCCGGGACTCTCCTTATGTGGTCAGAAATGTTAAGTCGCACATCTTGGAGAAGTGTTAAGGGCCCGGCGGTTATTAATCGGGTTAAGGCAAAAGTTAACCGTTCAATTTCACGTTTTACTGTTCAGTTGGGGGGTAGAGTGATTTGGCACCCCGATTTAGACTGTCAGATCAGTGCCCTTTATCGCCCAGATGGAGTACATCTGTCAGACTGGGGACAGGATATTTGGCTTGTTGACATTAGGTGGGCACTGTTAGAGTGGTTGCGGGAGGTCGAGGGTTGGCGGGAACGAGGAGTCCCTCGTTCTGTGGCATAGGTTGGCACAAGAGAGTGAAGCTGTTGGAGGGGAGCCGGTGTGCGATCGGCCTCCCCGCGGGGAATGGGGCCTCATTAATGAGGTGGTGGTAACGAGCCGCAAGCAGACCCTGCAGGGTAGGCTTGGGTAGCTCGTTCATGACCAGATGATCTGGGAGGTAACCAAAGAGGTTTGCGCCCTTTGGCCCTCCACCCCAGATCATCTCCCTGGAATAGGCCAATGCACATGGGGAGACCCGTATTCTCAGCGGGGAAATGTGATGGGCTCCTTGTGGTTTGGCATTGGGGACCGCAGTCAGCGGACTGCGTAGGTCAGCTTCATTCCCTTGTTGCCTCCAACCCTCTGTTTTGGGTTTTGAATAAAGCTGTGGCCATTTTAAATGCCAATGAAAAGTGGAGTCTCGTCTTCTTTACCAAAGGTGCCCTCTTACCTGCCAATGAGCGGCACGGACTCACCCGTGCGGCTCTTTGGCGCGGGAGAGGGCCGGGGAGAAGAGCGACGGCTCCGGCAGCTGCGGCGCGAGCCTGGAGGGGCGTGCTGCGTCGGCGGCGCGAACGGCAGGAGGCGGGGCTGGAGAGGCCGTTTGGGACGTTGCCGGTCTCCTTCCCGCCTCTTTGCCAGCAGCCCGGGCAAGCGACCCACCCACCCTCCCTGTTATTATATGTTTTGTTGTAAGCGTTTGATTATGTTTTGTCACAGCATAGGTTGGCACAAGAGAGTGAAGCTGTTGGAGGGGAGCCGGTGTGCGATCGGCCTCCCCGCGGGGAATGGGGCCTCATTAATGAGGTGGTGGTAACGAGCCGCAAGCAGACCCTGCAGGGTAGGCTTGGGTAGCTCGTTCATGACCAGATGATCTGGGAGGTAACCAAAGAGGTTTGCGCCCTTTGGCCCTCCACCCCAGATCATCTCCCTGGAATAGGCCAATGCACATGGGGAGACCCGTATTCTCAGCGGGGAAATGTGATGGGCTCCTTGTGGTTTGGCATTGGGGACCGCAGTCAGCGGACTGCGTAGGTCAGCTTCATTCCCTTGTTGCCTCCAACCCTCTGTTTTGGGTTTTGAATAAAGCTGTGGCCATTTTAAATGCCAATGAAAAGTGGAGTCTCGTCTTCTTTACCAAAGGTGCCCTCTTACCTGCCAATACTTCTTACGCTGTAAATGAGACAAGAGTTTGGATCTATTACAGAGGGGTTATTGGAAGATAGCAGCTGGGGGAAATCTCTTACCATTGACATTGCATAGAGTGGTAGGAGGGAGCTGAGAGATACAGAAAGAAGGGAAGTTAAAAAATCAGCAGATGTGATGCCCAAGTATTATTAAAAGAAAAAGGAGGTCAAATATACATGTACTGTCATTTGCGATGACCTGAGAATTTGCCTGCTCAAGAGTTTCTGCATTATCCAGGAAGGGGAAAGTGTCAGGCAGTGAGGGAAGGATGCTGCAGAAATTTATAAGTTTCATTTTTAAACGCAAAAGATCAATGACAACAAAGCAAGATTCAGATGAAACAAGGGATACTGAAGTCAGCCATTAAGAAACAGCAAGCATGAACAACTTTGGGTGCACAGATACCTCAGCATTAAAAGACTGACCAAGTACCTTATCAATTTTTCTCAAACTGTGTTTTACTTCCATGCAAATGAAAGCACAGAATGACTGAACATACTGTCTATCTAGAGCACTAAAAATGAACACCAAAACTAAGAGTTTGTGGCAGTAGTCATAACTTGTTAATAAAACATTTCTGCATGGGAGAAAAAGGGTTTGGATCTGGAATTTAGACCCAGTTTCAACAAAAATGCCTTTTACTGCAAGAATTTTTAAAAATAAAATAGTTAAATTATCTTTTCAAAAGCATCTTGAAAGTCTACATACATCATGTCTTTTGAATCATTTTCTTGTCTCTATGCTTGTACACTTTCTTGAAGAACTCCAAAAGTTTAGAAAGAAAGGACATCCCTTTGCAAAAGCCATACTGATTCTGCACCAACAGGTCTTGTTTCTGTATGATCAATTATGCACAGTGGCAGCTGCACAATGCTGCTGCCGGTTTCTTGCAGGGGGGCAGCAGGCCCCGCTGCTTCCAGTGTACTAATGGGAAGAAATCCCCCAGTGCACATGGTCAGATGGGGAGTTGTGTGTGCACATGCACAACTCCAGGGGCAGAAAGGATTTGCCATGCCTCGCTGCGGCGGCAGCAAGGGGACAGGGGGCAGCGGTTCACAGCACAAAGAATGCTATCACAACGGTATTTCACCATCGCGGGGGTGAAAAAATGCTCCATTTGGCTCCAAGGTGTCACAAAGTACAATGGAGATGAATGGGGTATTTGCGTTCCTGCTGGGACACTGTAGGATGGGGAAGAAGCTGTTCCTGTAAGACCCAGCTCTTCCCTGTATGAACGGGCCTGCCCTGGCATAGCCACCAATGCTGCCCACGTTAAAAAAGGGAATGCTGAAAAATAAGTGTTCCCTTAACGCAGGGCATCAGAATCCTTAAAGTGGGCAAGGGCCGGGAGGGGGCCGGGCCAGCAGCAATGTCATGCATAAGTGGGGATTTGCTTTGCTGTCATGCTGGAGCTGGCCCAGCCTTTCCCCCCTGTGCATTATTGGTGTATGTGCCTAATAATTCTATCTTTGATTACAATGTCTATTAATTTGCCTGGGACAGATTATAGGCTGAATTTCCTGTAATTTCCTGGTTCCCCATTGGATCTCTTTTAAAAAAAAAAACTGGTGTCATATTTGCTCCTCATTCTACAGTCTTCTGGTACACTGGTCGAATTTGGTGAAAGGTTACATACATGAGTTAGTAGATCATTTCCCACGAGTTCCGTAAGAACTCTCAGGTGTATGCCCTCATGACTTGGAGATTTATCAGTTTTTAATTTCCCTAATAAATCTAGAACTTCATCTCTGGTAATCTCAGTTTGGCTCAGTTTTTCAGACTCCCTTCTGGAAAAGGGAACACTAAAGAAAAAAAAAGTCATTTACCTTATCTGCCATCTCTCCATATTCCTTTAGCAATCCCTTTATTCCTTTGTGATCCAAAAGCCCTATTGCTTCTCTGAATGATTTTCTGCTCCAAATATTTTCAAATTTATTGTTTTCTTGATGTTTTAGTATGGGTCCTCCTCACCATAGGTGCAACATTAAGCTATCTCCCCACTTATCCCTCCCCCAAGGCATAGGACCTGGTGGAGGCCTGCTGAATTTAGGTAATGGGGAGAGACTGGGGGTTTGTTTTTTTCATGTTTTATTGTGGGGATTTTTATTGCAACCCACCACGAGTTGGCTAGTCCGAGAGTGGCAGGAAATAAATCAAATAATAAACAAACAAAGAAAATAGCAACCTGCTCCTCAAAATCTCTTTTTGCATGCTGAATTTTTGACTTGCATTTCTTTTGCCAAAGCCTGTGATCCCTCCTGCTCAATTCATTGTAGCAGATCTTCCATTTTTTAAAAAGAAGCCTCTTTATTTTTTATAGCTTCTTTGATAACTTGTCAACACACAGGTCTTTCCTAACCTGTCGAATGCATTCTATTTGGGCTTTTATTAGTGTGGTTTTAAATTGCTCCCAAGAATCCTCTGGGGATTTGACTCTCTTGGGCTTCCCCTTCAGTTTTCTTTTAAATATCCCAGTCATTTTTGTAAAGTTCCCTCTTTTGAAATCAAATGTTATAGTTTTGGATGTTAGAGGTAATATTCTATTGACTAAAATGCTGAAGGTAATAGCATTGTGGTCACTGCTCCCAAACGGTGCAGCAACCTCTACATCTCTTACCGGGTTTTGAAACCTGCTCCAAACCAAGTCCAAGATCACTGCTCTTCTGGTTGACTCTATGACCAGCTTTCCCATTGAATTTTAATACCTCTGAAAACAGAGACACTTACATAGACTTGCAATTTACATGTATTCTCCGTTTTAGGATCATTGCCTGGCTTGCCCTTGAATGCTGACACCGTTGACGGCTTTCCTCTCACTGACTGTGGTACGCTGAATTGATCTTCAGTCTTTTCATTTATAATGTCCTGGGCTGATTTCTGAAGTAGAGAAGAGTAGTCAATTGGCTGTAACAAGCTTAAACAATTTTGGAATATTTAACAGAACAGTCTAATTATCCTGCGGGAATAGCTACAATGCATTTATTTAATCTTAGATGCAGAGCATGTTGCAGAGGGACAGGGGGGTCCTAAGTTCAATGTTCTGCTCAGGTCAGTCACTCTGTTTCATCCTAACCTACGCCCAAGATTTTCGTGAAGATAAACTAGGCGGAAGGATAATACTTTACCAGTCAGGGACCAGAGAATAGGAGACAATGCCTATTAAACAGTGATGGTTGAAGTCTATGACAGATATAAATTGGTGTGGTAAAATGGTTTGAAAACATGTTTGTTGCATTCTTGGATTTTCAGGGCAGCAGACGTCTGTTCAAAGCCCTTTGTTCACACAAAAATCTTCCTTTACTCGGTTCCCCCCCCCCCCCGCCGCCCGTTTGCTTCTTCTGGCTGCAGTGCTCTTCCTAAAACTTGTGGAAAAGCTGTTTTTAAACACGAGGAAGCAGAGCTTGTATAATATGGCCGTACAAGCCTAAATAGAGATTTCTTTTGCTTTTCAAATTAATCGGAACATAATTTGGACTGTAGAAGCCTGATTGATTTTAAACCACCCTCTTATGTAAACAGACTGGCTTGATTGCAATTGAGAAACAAATAAAATGTCTAATACTTCTTATGCATCGCACAGAAGATCGATAAACACAAAGTCAATTATACCTTATTTTCCTGAAGTGGTATTATAAAATTATTTTAGTCTTTTAAAATACTGATATTTTCTGACGGTACAGGAAACGTGAGCTTGTGAAATATAAAATGCATGACTGCCTTGCAATGCTATGCTTTGCCAGCACACTGGTATGCACACACACACACACACACACACACACACACACACACACACCATCCTCAATGCTTATGTGTTTGCTGTTAAATTGTGTTTCTGCTCCCTTTCCTCACTCAGGAACAGTGCACCTATCCAATTTACAAGGCAAAGGGAGGGGGGAACCTACCCTTTGGACTGCTGATACCTAAGTATGTTATGGTATGCTAGAATTACAGAATTATACAAGTGTGAATTCCACAAGGACTTGCAAGGGTCACTTCGTTTTCTCCTGCACCCCTTTTGCCATGCAGTTTCTTATTTCTCTCCCCATGACAGCTCCCATATCCTTTCCCTGCTTCTTTCTCTCCTTCTCACTTATCAACCAGCCTTTCTTTTACCTGTCTCTCCAGTCTTGAGCTCTGTTTGTTTCATTTATTCCCTGCATTTCTCCCCAATAGGGATTCAAACCAGCTTATGTCATTCTCCTCTCCATTTTATCTTTACAACAACCATGTGAGGTAGATTAGGCTGAGTGAGAGTGACTGGCCCAAAATCACCCAGCATGCTTCCATGGCAGAGTGGGGAGTTGAACTTGATTCTCCCAGATTCTAGTCATACTGTAATCATTATACCACACTAACTCTCAATTTTCCTCCTTCTTCTCCCTATGAAAGCCCCTTCATGGGAAAAGTCTGTCCAAACTGCAAACATGTGATGGCAAGTTGCTGAGGTGAGTTGTGTGTTGACCAGTGCTGGGCCTGGCCAGTCATACAAGTTGTGTAGAGGCTTCTGCTGGGCCCCAATGGCAATATGTTTTCTGGTAGCCACTGCCAAAAAGTTGGCTTGAAACTCAACATCAAGAAAACAAAGATCATGGCATCCGGCCCTCTCAATTCCTGGCAAATAGATGGGGAAGAAATGGAGATAGTGACAGATTTTATTTTCCTGTGCTCCAAGATCACTGCAGATGGGGACTGCAGCAAAGAAATTAAAAGACGCTTGCTCCTGGGGAGGAAAGCTATGGCAAATCTAGACAGCATCCTAAAAAGGAGAGACATCACCCTGCCAACAAAAGTGCGTTTAGTCAAGGCTATGGTCTTCCCAGTTGCAATGTATGGCTGCGAAAGTTGGACCATAAGGAAGGCTGAGCGTCAAAGAATTGAGGCTTTTGAACTCTGGTGCTGGAGAAGACTCTTGCGAGTCCCTTGGACTGCAAGGCAAACAAACCGGTCAGTCCTAGAGGAGATCAACCCTGACTGCTCTTTAGAAGGCCAGATCCTGAAGATGAAACTCAAATACTTTGGCCACCTCATGAGAAGGAAGGACTCCCTGGAGAAGAGCCTAATGCTGGGAGCGATCGAGGGCAAAAGAAGAAGGGGACGACAGAGAATGAGGTGGCTGGATGGAGTCACTGAAGCAGTAGGTGCAAACTTAAATGGACTCCGGGGAATGGTAGAGGACAGGAAGGCCTGGAGGATCATTGTCCATGGGGTCGCGATGGGTCGGACACGACTTCGCACATAACAACAATAATAAGCCACTGCCACAGATGGGACTAATTCCGCATGGAGGTATAAAACTAGCATCGCCTCCTGCTTGCAAACACGTGGTTGGAAGCTGAATTTTTGCAAGCTTCCTGACAGGAGAGCCCACCTTTGTTTTCCTGCCACCTCATTGCGGATTTTTATCTCCCAACAAGGCAACAAGGGAGAACAACCTGAATGTCTCCCCCCACTTATCGGCTTGTCAATCACTGCAAGCCACCAATCACAACAGTTGTTTTGGGGACTCAAACTTCCCCCCCCCAAGCCTTGCTATGGGGAAACAGCACAACATCCAAACATTTTTTAAAAATAAAACTTACACTTCCATGTTGCCGCAGGATCACACCACAACAATGAAACATTGCCCCTTAGATCTATTTTTGGGATTCTTATAATGGTCTCTCTTTAATTTTGGGTACATTTTTGATAGGTTGGCTATAGTAACTGGACCCCAATTGTGTGTTCGCAGTAATAATTTAAAACACAGATGCCAAGCTAATAGGGAGAGAGCAGCTTCATCACCCCCCCCCCTTTCCCTGTTTATACCTCACCACCAGAAAACACACTCAGGAATGTGTTCTGGCTGCCTGATCACAAAATTACCAAGTATAATGAGGATAACATATTTTTACAGAGGACATGCAGTCCCGCAGCAACGTGTACCGTGCCATTTTTTTAAAAAAAATTCTTGATCTGGAAATGGAGAGGGGAAGGTGGGTGTGAAGGCAGGTAAAATTCTACAGAGACTGTTACATGTTTCTCCCTCCACACAGGTTTGCCCCTGTTTGCACCCTGGATTGCAGTGCGGCAAGAAGTGGCAAATTGGTTTTGGGCGATTTCCCTCATTGTGAGACAAATCTTGGGACAACTCACATCAGTCACTTGAGAACTTCAAGGTGTAAACTGCACGGAGCTTTTAGTCCAATTCCAGGTCGATTCAGTCCCTGCCCTCTATATAGGATGCGATTTTCGTTTTGATTTGGGGCGATTTAAATTTTCCTTCTGCAGCAAGAAGGATTGATGCGGAGTGACGCTACCTTTATTGTACAATATCTTAGAGTGCTTTAAACCCTCAATATTTTTCAAATCTGGATTGGGAAAGCAAGCTCCATGGTAGAGAACCTCTGATCGGCCACACCTGGTCATGTGACAAGCTTGCCTTAAATGAGAAGCCCCTAATTTCTCTCAACTTCTGTTGGTCCTGGATTTTTTCTCCCTTCTCTGCCTTTTTTGATCCTCTCTCCCCCCCCTCCAAGAAAAGAAAGAGGCTCCCTGCTTGGCTCCTCTCCCCCCCCCTTCAAGAAAAGAAAGAAAGAGGCTTGGCTCCCCCTCCCTTCTGAACTACCCTAACCACGTGCAGAACACTTTCCTGTTTCAATAGGGAGTGGGGGGGGGGAAGTGGAAGACCCGAGTTCAAAGCGATCTTGATTCAACAGGATTGACAATGGAATAAACAAAGTAAGTGCAGACTCTGCCCAGGTTGCTGCTGAATCATTTGGAGGCAGCATTAAAACCCATAAGCCAAAGAAGCTGTCCCGAGGCAAATTCCTCATGCGGAATCAGTCCAGGTGAATTCCACAAATCTGATGGTAGCAATTTGTCTGGTGATTGCTGCTAGGTCTGGTCCCTATGATTCCTCATTCCAAGACAGGAGGAAGGGGAGCAGGGGTGAACCGGGAGGTCAAAATATTCCTGGGAATAAACCTCCCCTGATTTTAGATTTATCTGCAAACCCTAGGCTTTTCTTCTTAGGCAGTCACAGCTTCAGTATCTTGGTTTAAGTATCTACAGATGGATTTGCATGTTGAGAATTAAGTATATTGATACTGTATTGATACTGTATTAGACTTCAAAAGGGTTATGTGTACTGGAACTTTAATTCATTAAGGGCTGGCATTCTTTCTAGTAACTCCCAAAATCTAATATTTAAAGAAAAAGTTTTTGGAACTCAGTAGTCCTGCACCGTAGGAAGTCCATGGGTTTATTTAATCGAGAAGAAAATCATTCTACAACAAAATTAGGTGAATGTGAGCACAAAAAGCAGATCCAATACCACCATATAGGGAGCACACAACACAGTGTGACCATTGACCCCAAGAATTAGTATGGGGAAACAGCCCTGTGGGAACTGGCATGGCCAGTAGTGAACATTCCCTCAATATAAGGCAGGTCAATGAGACTGGAAGAGGGGAGAGGAGTTGGCACATTGAATGACAGGAACCTAAAGCCTGTACCCAAGTTGGAGGCAAGCCTGCTGAGGCAAGATCAGTGATAGAACGGTCTTCATAGCCATGGCTATTCTAAGAGTTGATAGCCCTTTCCAGAGAATATTTTCTGTAGAAACACTACTCATTGGACAAAAAACCCACAACACCTCCACAAATTTATTTGGCTTTGGAATAAACAAATAGCAATTTATCTCCAGGAAGGACCTTCCCTTCTTCCTGTTCATCTCCCAAGTCACAGAGCCTCGCCAGTAATGTGAAAGGTCTGGACAGGCTTACCAGCAGTTTCTGGGACCATTTCTTAAACTGTGTGGCTACTGGAGAGTGTCACAAAAAGGTAATAAATAGTTTCAAATTGTGATATATTGCTGTGAATGGGAACATGTTTTGGAGGCCATATGGTGTGTATTGGAACAAAGCCCATAATGCATATATCTTGGAGAATATTAAGCACAACATGCCATGGTTAGTACGCTACAACTGTGATTCGAGACCTGAGGGTTCTTTGAGGAGGATTATTCAGGTCTTGCTCAAAAACATTAAGCCCTAATGCACACTGCCATAATACCAGACAAAATATATTGGACAGGTTTTCAAAATATTATTCCGGTGACTTGAAGATAAATGAGATACACTCACCAGCTTGCCAATACAAAGGCTTGATTTCTCAAATGAGGCCTAGTTTGTAGACATCTATTCCCTCTTGGCAATATGGTTGCGGATACTCTGGATACTTCAGGAGGCTGGTAAGAGCCAGTCAATTTGCTGGAAAGTTGTGTTGAGAGAAGCTGTTTCACCAATAAGTAAAACACAAGAATACTTTTAAATAGTCCAGTGGGTTATTTCTCAGCTTTGCTTTTCAAAGAAATTGACAGCGGGATGGGAGGAAGGGGGATAGGGGACTTCCCCTTTAAATAAAACCTTCTCCAGCCAAACACCAGTGGTGTTTGCACATGTTCCAGTGGTTGCCCCTGTTCTTTCTATCATGCAGCAGATCCACCATTCTGACTTCCGTGCATGGCAGCTCATAAGCAGTTCGGGGAGACAGGCACATGTATGTTCTCCTCGTGTCTATTATTCATTGATTTTGAAAGTTTCTACGCTACCTCTACAGAGGATTTGTTCAAGGTGGCTTGCGGAGTAAAACATAAGAAAAATCTAAATAATAAATGTTATTAACAATTAAAACCCCCAGCAAGAAAAGTCCAGCCAGGAGCATGAAAGAACTTTTTAAAAGTCTTATACAATAGTTCTCAGGCTTGAGGCAGACTATAAAAATAATTTTAAAAGGCTCCCTTGAGAAGTGTGGCCTTTGTTTTCATTTATCTTGACATTTCTGGTTGTTTGTGAATTGATTGCTCCCTTTAGCATTAAGAAAAACCCATCAAACTTGGGATGTATATTGAGGAAGAATTCTATATTTGAACTTCCAAAGCTCTCATGATCCACTCATCCATTTTGAGACAGAACAGGGAACATTTAATAGAGAGTTACTTGCAACCAAAACTGAGTTTAAGCACATAAGGTTGTGAGAAATAAGTCATAAAGTTGCCAGTTGGGATTACAGATTGAAAGGAACCCAATCAAACAGGATTCTACAATATAATTCTATGCAATTTAGGGTGGTGGTTGCAGATAGCAACAGAAGGAAGCAGTAAACTAAAGGAAAAAAATATTCGATGGTATTCTATTGCAGCATGCCTCTGTGAGCAGTTCTTGAACATGGTTATTCTCAAGCAAGGCTTCTAGAGCCATGCAATTTACTCACTGGTTTATGGAGATTAGAATTTCACAGCAGTCACAGCCTACACTGGTGTGTTTCTCTCTGTAGTGTTGCCGAACCAGCTGTACTTGATGGTGATCATTGCGACAGGACTGTGCTGAACAAAGTCATTTTTAATAGCAGCAACAACTACATTATATGGTTGTTCTAATATGCACAGTAGTAATTCCTGCTGTCAGCCAAGTACAAAAATTTGGCACCATTTAAAAATTAATATCTATGAAACAGTAGCAGATGAGAATGGGGTGATTGGTTTTCTTCAAGCATTTTGTTGGTGTTATGCATATTCTTTTCAAATGATGCTCTAACGTCTTATTTAAGGGATGTTGCTTGTATTGTAGATGTGTGATGAATTTTAAAGGTTCTGTTAGTAATTCTATATCCTGATTGTATGGTTGGAAAATTAGTTGTAGAGAAATGCATTCTTCTTTGGAACTTTGAACGAAGCAAAACTTTAACTTTTAAAAGCTCTTTGCTGTCTTGTCAGAGAACAGGCAGGAGAGGCAGGTGGTTTCAATTGCTTACCAGCCTCACCTCAGACACTCTTTAGAAACCCTTTAGATATGCTAATAGATCTAGTGGGAGACAATGGGATGGTTAAGGCCTTCCTCTCTCAAGCTAGAAAGGTAACACCTAGCAGGGAATGGAATTTTGGAAGGTGCTAGAAAAGAGCCTCTTGTGGCGCAGAGTGGTAAGGCAGCCGTCTGAAAGCTTTGCCCATGAGGCTGGGAGTTCAATCCCAGCAGCCGGCTCAAGGTTGACTCGGCCTTCCATCCTTCCGAGGTCGGTAAAATGAGTACCCAGCTTGCTGGGGGGTAAACGGTCATGACTGGGGAAGGCACTGGCAAACCACCCCGTATTGAGTCTGCCATGAAAACGCTGGAGGGCGTCACCCCAAGGGTCAGACATGACTTGGTGCTTGCACAGGGGATACCTTTACCTTTACCTTTAAGGTGCTAGAAAAACTTCAGGAGACTTCAGGAGAAGCTTCTTGGACCTGTCCTGACTTGGTCAATGTTTGGAGAAAAAGAGATGATGAAATTACTGGAGGTATGGAGGAAACTGACTTTTTAAAGACAGAACTTTTACCTAAGGCCTGTATGAAGCGATTATTACCATGTGCTGGTCTGCACATCTGTGCAAAATTGTCAAGATAATAGGAACCCTTCAGAACAAATGTAACCTCTTAGGCTAAGGAGGTTATAGTAAGGCCCACTAGGGCATGGACATTTTCATTTGGATCCCTTGGTTCTGGGTGTTGTGTTGAGGGTATGCATGTGGATATTTTCTTTTAATGAGCCTCTTGTGGTGCAGAGTGGTAAGGCAGCAGACATGCAATCTGAAAGCTTTGCCCATGAGGCTGGGAGTTCAATCCCAGCAAGGCTCAAGGTTGACTCTGCCTTCCATCCTTCCGAGGTCAGTAAAATAGGTACCCAGCTTACTGGGGGGTAAACGGTAATGACTGGGGAAGGCATTGGTAAACCACCCCATATTGAGTCTGCCATGAAAACACTGGAGGGCGTCACCCCAAAGGTCAGACATGACCCTGTGCTTGCACAGGGGATACCTTTACCTTTATCTTTTTATTTTCTTTTAAATATTTATAAACTAGCCTGAAAGCCCATTGCATCCAGGAATGCAATGGGTGCTAGTGGAGGGCCCCCATGGAGGGGAGCACCAGGAAAACTGTCCCACTGCTGAGTGCCTCCTCCTCCAACTGGCTAGCCTGTCTGTCCAGCAGCCAGTCAATCGCCTTCCATCCCCCACTCCTGACCACCCCATCCTCCTCCCACTTCCCTCTGAGGCTAGGGGGCTGCAGATCCTTGCCGCGTGAGAGCTGCCCCTGCCGGTGAGTTCCATAACAGCTGCCTGCAGCCTTTCCAGATCCTGCAGGGTGGGGGGAATCCATCTGCAGAGTTCTTCCACTCTATCCCTCTAATCTAGCACCCATTGTATTGCTGAATGCAAAGGTCTTGGGCCCTAGTGTTTTTAATGAAATGTGATAAATGAAAGAGTTTCCTTTGCAATTGTTTTTGTGCAGCTTTTAGTGGTCAGAATGATAGAGTGGGGCTGTTCTGAAAGTTGATTTGGATGTTATCTTTAACAGTAAACAAGGTGAAATGCATTAAACAAATGAATGAAAACAGCATTGCCGCCCATTGTGTGATGCAGTCAGAGTTCAAGCACTCAGCATTCCCTGTGACCTCTTTCCACTCGAATGAGTAATCACCCATTAAGTCAGTGGTTCCATTAAGTCAGTGGTTCGCAAAGAGGGTCATGACTCTGGAGGTAGGTAGCTAGGCCAGTAACAGGGAGAAGAGACTCTGGAAGGTTGGATGGTAACTTTGAAATTCCTTGGCAAAATATGCAAAATAGCAATGATAGAACAACTGATTGCTCAGTATTTTTATTTACTTGTTTGTGGGATGCAACCAAAGTGGCTTACAATACCAAAAAAAAGGGAGGGAATAAGCAAGTTATGGGAAGGAAGGATGTTGAATGCACAGCAGATCTTCTGTCTCCTAGCAGCTCTTCTACAAACCAGAGAACAAAAGACCTTTGGCTCATGCCTCTGAGCATGCTGAGGCCTTAAGTATTTGTGGGTGCAGGGAGAGATGTTCCACAACTGCTGTTAGAAGTATCAGGCTGTCTCCAGCCTTTGTTGCCTAAAGATACATACTTTTAAATCCTGAACATGAACAGTGAAACTTGTTCAGTGTTAACTGAAGTGAGATTTTGGGGGGGTGTAGAGGGAGATGGTTCCAACAGTTGTGCCAAGTTGAGGGAGACTCCCTACTAGTTCTCTTGATTAGTTCCAGCAGAGAACATCCTCAATGGTGTGATGGGTTGATAGCACTATGCACCTGTGCAGCTCTAGAAATGGCTGAGGCACATTTTTTTGTGACGATCTCCATTGGGGCTTCTTTGAATCATACTCAATGGGGAGTCTCATTTAGTGCGAGAAGATGACAGCTAGCAACAGTTGTGCAAAGGCTTCAAGGCCTATTTGCTATTGCTGAACTGCCCACAGAAAGCTTTAGATGCTACTAAAATTGGATGCTTTGTCTAGTTTACTGCAGAAAAGGAACTGATGAAGAACATAATTTTGGCTGGTATTTTTACTTCACTACCCAAATGTGTTTTGGCTTTGCTTTTAAAAGACTCCTTGAATGTCAGATATTCTAAAATGTACATAGCTCTCCTTTCTCCCCTTACTTCAAGTGGCACTCTCCTTATCAGGGAACCTAGAAATAGTCTTTAAACTGGAAATAAACTAACCTCTCAAATCCTGCATTTCACCTCCTTATTTGCTATGGTTACAATCAAGCAGATCACTGTAGACATTTTGTTGGGGTTGGTTCAAATATTACCATTTCCATATTTCCCCATAACCTACTGAACGATGGTGGCTTATTTGTATATTTTACTTATGTTACTTACAGTCGATCTTTCTCACAAAGACTCAGTGTAAGTCAATACAATCAGCAGGATAGGAAGATTGCAGAAATCTGAAACAAAGTTAACATGACATGTTGAATGATATAGAAATTACATAGGAGGTTGTAAGAAAGGTAGGCAGTAAAACATAAATATCTAAAAAGTACATACTATACACAGCCCCGTTCCATTATTTAAATCATCTCTCTGAGCCATTTAATTGTAAGATTCCCTTCCTCGATAATAGCTGTGTTGAAGCATTCTGCAGCAGCTGGAATCTCTGAATAGACTGCAAGGGGAGATCTATGTAGATTACATTACAGTAGTCTAATTTAGTTACCAGGAAGAAAGCATGTTTGGCAGCTGTAATTGCTTGATTCTTCAATAGTAATGTTGGATCAAGTACGATCTCCGAGGTTCTTGACTGTAATCAAAAATTGACTGAAGCCCCTCAAAGGTGGGAAACACAATATCATTCAAGAGTGCCTCCTTCCCAACCAGCATTACTTCTGTTTTGTCAGGATTTGTTCACTCTTGGTCAGACCAAGAGGTAATAAATCAGTTTATGGTCTGCATTCTTCTCAGAATTTTGAATTACCAGATCTTCTTTCTGAAGTGGAATTGATCCATTAAAAATCTTTAATAGTTCCACTGGTTTTATTTCTGAATTTTGTTCAAAGCATGGACAATATCCTGCAACTTTTGTTCCATGGGGTCGCGATGTGTTGGGCATGACTTTGCAACTAACAACAACAACCAGTAATACTTCCTATGCACACCGAGAAAACTAAACTTGTTAATATGATTTTTACAGTAGCATCCAGATTATTTCAATGTGGTGTTTTTCCCATGCACAAAAATACTAATGCACATGTATATATCACAGCACAGAAAAATGAAAGCAGTTATATAGGTGCAGGTGTGGTAACATGGATCCCTTCAGCATCTTTTATCAGTATGCACTGAGAACTTGCAGAAAGTGCCAAGGAACTAAAAGCCACAAAAATTGCAGACAATTGCACAGAACTGAATACTGCATAGATGGGGAAGAAATGGAGGTAGTGACAGATTTTATTTTCTTGGGCTCCAAGATCACTGCAGATGCAGCAAAGAAATTAAAAGACACTTGCTACTAGGGAGGAAAGCTATGGCAAACCTAGACAGCATCCTAAAAGGCAGAGACATCACCCTGCCAACAAAAGTGTGTCTAGTCAAGGCTATGGTCTTCCCAGTTGCAATGTATGGCTGTGAAAGTTGGACTATAAGGAAGGCCAAGTGTCAAAAAATTGAGGCTTTTGAACTCTGGTGCTGGAGAAGACTCTTGCAAGTCCATTAGACTGCAAGGTGAACAAACCGGTCAGTTCTAGAGAAGATTAGCCCAGACTGCTCCTTAGAAGGCCAGATCCTCAAACTGAAATACTTTGGCCACCTCATGAGAAGGAAGTACTCCCTGGAGAAGAGCCTAATGCTAAGAGCGATTGAGGCCAAAAGAAGAAGGGGATGACAGAGAATGAGGTGGATGGATGGAGTCACTGAAGCAGTTGGTGCAAACTTAAATGGACTTCGAGGAATGGTAGAGGACAGGAAAGCCTGTAGGATCATTGTCCATTGGGTCACGATGGGTCGGACACAACTTTGTATCTAACAACAACAACGAATTCTGCATATTATCCCAGCATTCCTCCTAAATGAAGCAGAATTAAAGAAGAATAGGACACAGCACAAACAGTAATTCTGGATAAAGAAATGGAATCATGGAAACTCATTCTTCCTGACAATTTTTGGATGTGGTCTTTTTGCTTCTATGTGTGTTCCTTCAAAAAGTAATTCTCATGTGAACAAGGTAAGAATAGACTTTGGGCAGTACATCTATCAGTCCTATGAAATCTGTAATAATGGTCTGAGAATTAGACTTATCCTTAAGTTAAGCAATCACACTCCTAAGAACAGTTTAGCCACAGAGATGATGTCCCAAGTTTGCTTCTTTGCCTGTTTGATATCAGACGCACTGAACTTCTTTGTACTGTTCAGAAAAAGAGATCCACTTTTCATTTGCATCATTGGCTGTACTACGTCTTTCCGTATTTGGATTTCCCATATCATATGAACCTGCTGGGAGCACAGTAGTCCACTCCATCACTTGGCTGACCTCTAAACAAGATTTCCTAAATTTGTAATTTTGCCTTTTCTAACCATAATTCAGTTTTGAACTATTCACCTTTTAAAAAGCACTGTGTATAAGATCCTCATGCGAGGGGAATAAGAAATGCTTCTTGGCTGCTCCAAACACTAAAATAAAGTTAATTTGACCTTTTAAAAATAGCACTCTCAATTTTAACCAGCAAAATTGCTTTACATTTTGTCTTTACTGAAAACAATCAGTGAAGCAATCTAATTTGAGTTTGAATAGATGAGCTGTCACACTCTAAATGTGCATACACAGTACCTTCCCTGACATTATGTCAATTGTATTTTTCTTCTTTTGAATACAGAAAGAAGATAGCCGTGGTGCTAAAAGAACAAAGTGAGAAACAAAGACACTTTTTTGTTAAGCAATAATAAGGACCTTAAAGTACCTTGTTGGGAAGAACAAAGGCAATGTTGCTCCTGTGTTGCAGCAAAACCTCCAGCCATGCAGCCTGGCCAGGGCCTCTTCTGCATGATGGAAAAGCGGATGAAAACTCACTAAATACATTGTTGTTTTTCTGATCTCTGCACAGAAGAGTGAATTTACTCCGCGAAACTGATTTTGCTCTGCATGGTGAACTGTCTGTTCGGTGCTTTAAGTGTCTTTTAAGGATTGTTTCTGAAAGATGCTTTTCACTGGTTCATTTCTCTCCTGCCTGAGACGCTGTATTAGTCATGCTGAGAAGCTCCTTAGTTATGAAGATTAGTGATTGCATTAGAGAACAATGCGGAGTTGGCAAAACTACAAGGGGCAAGGCTATGAATTGTTTCATGCAGAGAGCATTGCGATGTAGTTTTTCAACATTTTTTCAATGCAGAACAACGATTGTAATATAATGAAGCGGTCTAAACAGGTTGTTTTCTAAACTGTTTTATTTGGCTCCATGCAGAATATCTCCAGGAATCAGACATGATCAGTTAAAAAAGCAGCAGGAAGGGAATGATGGAGCAAAGCATGTCATTCGAAAGCACAAGAATTTCAGCAGGACAGCGTTACCCACACACGTATATTGCTGGTAAATAATATATCTGGGCCTATTCTGCACACAATAGATAATGAACTTTCAATGCACTTTAGAAGTAGATTTTCCTGTTCTGCACAGGAAAATCCAGCTGGCAAAGCACAAAGTGCATTATCCTGTGTGTGCGGAATGGGCCCTGGAGAGTATAGGGGAAAATAATATAAATAAAAAATAGATCTGGGAAAAATGGGGGGGGGGAGCAGAAACTGATATTGCTCCACAAATCCCATTGACATATCTGAATTACTGCCTGAAATGATTTCAAACAATCTATTTGCTGCAAATCAGGCATTTAAGATGCATTGGTGCATCCTGTTGTCATATAGGATTTGGGGCTTGAAATTTAGGAAGCAGCTCCAGGTCCATGCTAGAGCACTTGGATAGTATGAAGTAAGTCCCAGGTCCAATTCCTGTTTCATGAGTTGAACTGTTGCAGAGATGAGGTGCTAGGAAAGGCCTTTCTATTCCTGAGCCCCTAGAGAGCTGATGCCAGTGTCAGTAGACAATGTTGAACTAAATCAGTGTTCTCCAGTTTGGTACGCAGGTGCACCACTGTGCCCACCACTGCTTCTCTGGGAGCCTACCGAGCTTTTAAGAAAGTTGACAGAGCCATGGAAAGCAGGGCTTTCCTCATTCAAAATAAAAGCATTTTCCACAGAATTATCAGGGTGTTCCAGTCCCCCTTCAAACTTTCTTCCCCCCCCCCCGGAGCCATGAGGAGGGAGGTATTCAGTTTGGCCCAACTTCCTGTGGCAGCCATTTAGGGTCTGGCTCTTCCTTCCATGGTAGCCATTTGGCGTCATGCTGTCCACTTCTTCTTGACATTCCAAAGTGGCCCATAGGCTTTAAAATGTTGGTAAACTCTGAACTAGAGGGAACTAGTGAGACCGCCTGTCACCCTATACCTTGTGCTCTGCGGGTGTCAACTTACTGGTCATCCCCAGCCCCAGGGAGGCTCCCTTGGCCTTGACCAGGGCCAGGATCTTTTCAGTACTGGCCCCTCCCTGGTGGAATGAGCTCCCGGAATTGCTGTGGGCCCTGCAGGAGCTTTCAGCTTTCCACAGGGCCTGCAAAATGGAGCTCTTCCACCAGATTTATGGTTGAGGCCAGGGCAAAGAGAAGATATATTGCCCAACTCCCAAAGAAAAGTATTCCACCATGTTCCATCTGTGGTGGTTAGTCATTCCCCAGGGATAGATGGGGGGTTGGTTGCCGCCATGCTTGGTAGATGGGACTTTTATTATCAGTTTTAAGGGTTTCTAGGGGATTGTATATGTTATTTTATCTTGTAATGTGCCACGAGCTGGCTTTTCCAAGAGTGGCGGGCAATAAATCTATCATCATCATCACATCTTTAAACTGCTCTGTGGGAGCGGTATAAATAAAAGAGTAAGGGCCCTTAGGGTGGGGATGAGGAAGGGTGCCCATTGGCCCCTTCCCCTGGACTGACAGGTGGAGGGCCCAATTGGGAGGTGCGAAGCACCTTAGTCCGGGGCCAAGGCGCCAATCAGCTGCTGATTGGCTCCTTGCCCCAGGATGGACCAGTTGGGAGGTGCTTAGCACCACCCAACCTGCCCAACCCCCCACGTGGCCAAACCTCCACCCCATGGCTGTCCCTTTGTGCCTGTTTTTCCTTCCTTCCTTCCTTCCTTCCTTCCTTCCTTCCTTCCTTCCTTCCTTCCTTCCTTCCTTCTTAGCGCCCGCTGTATTGTTTCTACAGCAGGCTTACTTTCTAGTGACTATATAAAGCTGCTTTATGTGTTCTACTGTAGACTTGGACAGAGGCATTACAATACTGGTCACCCTGCAAGGGTACTATTTAATATTTCCTTAATTGGGAGGCAGGATTCATGCAAATTCCTACTCTTGGAGACAGTGCCATGCTAAGCAGAGGTACGCACTTCCAGGTTCAGTGAAATCACTGAGTTTAGATGGATGTAACTACTCTTACGATTGCAAGGCCATTTCTTATTTTTAAGCTTAATAACAACCCAAACTGCCTTCACTAAATGGAGGCCCTGTTTTCTGCTCTGCTGTAACAATCCCTGAAGGAATTTCACCTCTTATATATTATACTGAATACTTCAGTTAAAGTATTTAGGAGAGGGAAAGAATGCCTTTTTGTTCACAGGATGATATTCAGACTGTAGAGTCAAGTGTTCTTAATTTTAAAAGGATGCAGGAGTCATAATAATGAGATTTCAAGTTCTGGCCTTGATGGAGGTGTGAACACCCCATAGAAAGAAGGCGAAGAAGAATTTCAGAGCTAAAAAAGAAGCCAGCACGTTCACAAAGAGACATGAAGATGTTAGTCTGAATCATTTCATCAACCTGCATGCCATTAAAATTGTGCAAGGTGTGTATCTTGTGAAAAGCATTTCACATAGATATCAATGACAGCTACTCTTCACCTCATGGAAAAGATATTGTGTTAATCCTCTGACCCACACTGCATTATTGGAAAGCCCGTATTTTGCAGATTTGCAGAAAGGGTGCAGCAGGTTCAATCTTCAAACTAATATTCACCTGCATCAGTAACCTCCTCTAAGTATCCTCTGAACATTCCCCAATCCAGCCTTTAGAACTCCAGTGTTCTGCTGTAATGGATAATACTTTAGATGTTCCTACTGGAAGATAAAGAGGCTGTCTTATCAAATGCTGTTGCAAAAGTTTGTTATCTTGCTTGTAGGAAATGGAGCATCTTGAGTAAGGAATTAGGCTGATGATATAAATTTAAATTATTTATTTTTTTACACAAAATTATGTAAATAGCTGCTGTTTGTTTATATTGTTATTTTAACTGTTTTATGACCTGCACTTAATTGACAGCTGTTGTTTCTTAGAATTGATTGTAGTGGGAATTTCTTTTATTGCTAAGTTATTTTGTAAATGTCTACAGTTTAAGACTGTAACAATAAAATTGTTGTTGTCAATGATGCTCTGAGGATGTCTGGGGTTATAATAATTTTGTGCATTCATAAAGCTCACAGGGTGGTTTCCTGGCTTTGGTGTTTTTCAGAGAGGTGTAGTTATGCGATGAGAAAAAAGATAGAACTAAAGGACATCCCTGATCTTGGAAGATGGGGTATAGATATTGAGGTGGATCCCACAATTTTTGTCATTTTTCTCAGGAACAAGGAACCTTTACATGATTAGGGGATAGTTCCCTGAACTGGAAGAAAGCACCACAACTAATGAAAAAGATCCAATGTGAGCCAGATGATTAAACTAGATTACACTAGAGCAATTGGGTTCAAACCAATTTTGAACCTATGGAAATTCACCAAATAGCTTTGGGCCTCTCTCAGCCTCACTTACCTTACAGGGTTGTCATTGTGAGGATAAATGGCAGATGGGAGAATGATGTTGTAAACTGCTTTGGGACCCAGTTGGGGGTATAAAAAATAAGTAACTCAATCTGTAGGATCCAATCCTTAAACGGAGGCAACCACACGTAGAATGAATATGCTTGGGCATATGGTGGGGCTTAATGGAGGTCCTTCAGTACTGAAAGATGATAGCCTCCAGCTTCTCTTCCAAGGAAACTTCCAATCTGAAGGACTTCTCCAGTATATGTTCTTCATAATTTTTTTGATAAAAGGCTTTTGTCATCATTTCTCTTCAAGTTGCCTGCTTTTGCTTTGGGCTGTAAGGTCCCTAACCAATCATCCCGTAGCCTCAAGCCTTAGACTGACAAACGGTACCTTCCATGTTCACTTTCTCACATGACTTAGTCAATTTAGGCCCTATCAGTGAGAACAGGGGTTTTTTTTATTATTTCAGTTAGGAGAACTTCTCACGTACCTATGTCAAATGTCTTCCTGACAGTCCATTGTCCAATTTGGAGAGATCCTTCATCATCCATTTGGGATTATACCATCTCAGCCAATTCCCTTTCCTCTCTTCAATTAGTGATTTTTTTTTTTGCCTTGCTGCTGAGTTGCTCAGTGTATTGCTTTATACTGTTGCGAGTTTAGCTTGCCTGAGCTGCCTGGGGATTGACAAAGAAATGTCCATGTTCCTGATATGATTCCTTGAACAGGTGATTCACCAGCAGGGGCAGCATCTGAGGCCAGTTCTTTGCAAATGTTTTTCTGAAAGTTTGAACAAACAGAAGGTGAAACTACCCCAAATGCTGGAAGATCTTCCCAGCACATTTTAAAGTTAAAACATGGCCACACAAACTTGATTCAGTTTGGGAATACATTTACCATGCAAACCTCAACACGCTCACACCGTTCTAAGTCCATCAGTGGACTTAGAAGGGTCTCTCTCTGTATAGGTTTACATTGTTAGCTTTTTAATCCCCATACAGTTTTGATTATTGGCAGTACAACCCTAAGCAGCGTTACAACCTTCCATGTCCATTAATTTAAAAGGACTCTGTTGGCTGTCCTTCCCATGCTGCTGTAGGAGAAAATTTGTTACATTTCAGCATTCCAAGGGACCTATGCAACAGAAATCCAGATCACAAGATGAAAGGTCGCAACCCAGTGTTATTTAATGATATGAAGCAATGGCCACAAGCCCAGAACAGAACAAGGTAATTCCCAGTATTGGAATATCCCAGTCTGAGGGCCTGCTGCCTAGGCAAGTTCTTATTTTCTTATCTGAAACATTAATTCCCACCTTTTGACAGAACCGTTAAAACAACAGATATAAAAACATTAAGAGCCAGCCTATGAACACTTTAGGTCCTCACCTGCACCCGTTTTCCTAGGCTGGCCCACAGGCAACCCTAGGTCTTGACTCATAAAGCAGCTTCATGCAAATCACACCCTCTCCAAAAGTCTGTCAATAATATTTGTAAATGAAGCACATTTACAAGAGCTTCATAAGATCCTAGCACTCTTTGACCCGCAGAAAACCAAACCTTGAAAAAATGTTCCTAGAGATCCTCAATGCTCAGGGAAGCTAGGAACAGGTCATAATATATACTGTGCCACATCCCCGTCTCCGCATTTCACTTGTAATTATTTTTTTCCTGATGAAGACCACTTGGTTTCTTGTGAGACCTTTTTTGAGCTCACTGTTTTTAACTCTGATCAGCAGTGAGTGGCTCTCCAGCCAGGGAGAGGTCTTGGGATGTGCACAATAAAAAACATTCAGTACGATTTTAATTCATACCAAATTGATTTGGGTATACTCAAATCAATGGAATCACTGGCTCGGCACTCTGATTCAGTTCCCATGATTACCAAATCAATTTGGCTCCATTGTAGCCCAACAAGCAACTGATGCTGCATAGAGCTAGTTTAACAGCCTTTGGGCACTTACATTTTGTGGGCCCAGGTGTGGATGCTCTTAGGATCTTTTTCATTACTGCTTCCACATAGTATTGGGGTGTTTCCATGAACCTTCAAGGGTTTTCCTGTCTTTCCCATGATCTTTCCTAAACCTGCTTTGTCATAATTGTCTATCAGGTTTTCTAAAATTCTCTTTCATTGCAGGGATTCCTGCTGGAGACTTTTTTTGAAAAAAAGCTGGGAATTCAAAGAGGATGGGAAATGGGGACTTGGAAGGGGAAAACACACCACAGAGCTCTTCCACCAGGCATTTATTTGAACCCAGGATATGGAAGATTGCCTTTCGGCACTTTGGTGCCCTTGAAGTCCATCTTGTTTTACATCTTCGTGGGTACTTATGGCAGGAATTCCTGAATTGGTAAGGGTGGTTTTTTGGGGAAGGGGGGCTTGGGGGGGAGGTTTAGGGGAGCTAGGGAGGGTGGGAGGGGGATTTTAAAGTTATGGTCTGTTGTTTTTATTGTGTCTATATTTGTTGTAAGTTGCTGCAGGATAACTTATCTAGGAGCAATGACACAAAATAAAAAAATAAAATAAAATACTGAGAAACCTATCATGAAAAGCCCCCAGCATGATGTAGTGATTAAGAGTGTCTGTTTCCTATCAAGAAAAGTGGGTTTGATTCCCCACTCCTCTTCCACATGAAGCCTGCTGGGTGACCTTGAGCGAGTCACAATTCTCTCTCTCAGAAATCTCTCATCCTCACTTACCTAACAAGATGCCTGTTGTGGGGAGAGGAAGGAAAGGTGATTGTAAGTTACTTAAGGTAGAGAAAAGTGGGGTATAAAAATCAAACCTTTATCTTCTTCTCATTGCTGCTGTACTGCATTGGTAACCTCAGCAGCAGTGGGGAAACTATACAAGCTCATCCGTGTGTGGAAACAGCTTCAACTAGAAGTGCCAAGAATTGAACTTGAGCTACCTTATCCAAATATTCCCCACTGAGACACAGTTTTTGGAGGGTAAAATACTTAATAACCATATCTCATTCACAAAAGATCTATAATAACCATATCTCATTCACAAAAGATCTATAATAACCATATCTCATTCACAAAAGATCAGGGCCTTTTCCCCTTCCATTTTATAGCCAGAAGGACTATGAATTGTCCAAAACCCCAGTACCAAGTTTATAGCAGATCTGCATTTGAATCAATGCCAGTGCAGAACAAAAATCAGCATTCAGTACATTGGACTGCTTAACCAGTAGTATGTTGATGGTCCATTAATCTTATACCTCTATTTATTTCCAATCACAGTTTCTGTGAGCATGGACTTATTCCAGCTAGATCAAAATAGGTAGCTATGTTAGACCATTTGTAGCAATAGAAAAAAGCAACAGTCCGGTAGCACCTTAGACTAACAAAAATTGTGGCAGGCTATGACTTTTCATGAATCACTCCTCACTTATTCCAGTTAGTTATAACTTCTGCTAGTCACAATAGATGAAATAGTCTTGCTACTGCTTAACATGTAGAAAAACTAGACAGAACCACTTAGGGGCAGTTCCCGCAGAATCAAGCGTGACAGCTCTTTCTGGACTTCATTTTAGCCACTGTGCTGTGTCTTGAATGCTTCTACAAGAAAAAAAATAGTTTGCCTGGAGATGTCAAGGAGAAAGCTACCTCAGTCCTTTTGCTTTCAGCATATATGGTGTTTCTACATTCCACCAGGTTCCCTGAAATAATTCAACCTGGGGGGAAGTGAACATTATATTCTACTGATTGTATGATCAGACTATGAGAGTGATTGTGTATGGAGGGTAGAAAGTCAAGAGAAAATCAGAACAGTTTGATATACATTTAGTCCCTGCTAATGAATTGTTCTTGCCAAATTTTAATAAGGAATTGGGTCACTGTGTATCTTTTTGACTTTGCTAGTTTGCCATATTTTTTTCAGTAATAGAAGAACAAGAAAAGTTGGTTCTCATATGCCGCTTTTTTCTAACAGGAGTCTCAAATTGGCTTGCATTCACCTTCCCTTTCCTCTCCCCACAACAGACACTCTGTGAGGTGGGTGAGGATGAGAGAGCCCTGATATCACTGCTCATCCAGAACACCTTTATCAGTGCTGTGGTGAGCCCAAAGTCACCCAGCTGGCTGAATGTGGAGGAGAGGGGAATCAAAACCAGCTTCTCAAATTGGAAGTCAGCACTCTAACTACTACACCAAGCAGAAGCAATAAAAGGTGGTCTTATTAGTGGCCAAACCTCTCCTCACTTTGTGGGGAGATTTGCCCACAAACACCCTTCTCTAAGATCGCCTACACATTACCTTCACATTGCTCTGCATTCACTGTGCTTGACTGAAATGTACAAATGGATGTCCATTTGACACAGAATGATGTGCCTTTTACAAATGCCAGGCAGAAATGGAAAACAGACATTTCAGTCAGATGTCATATTTCCAGATGCTGCCTGGACTCTTTAGGTGAAGTTACTGTGAGCTAGCAGGGAGCTGTTCAATGCTATTTCTCCCCATTCAAGATAGCAAGAGTTCCTAATGGTGTTACTAATATTATTAATGTTAAAATGTTTTCCTTCCTTTCACCTGGCAGATTTCAATTAGCAAAATCACTAACAGCTGGCCACACCTAGTCTCACAATCTAGGAGTCATTGAGTAACCACTTACACTATTAGTCTCACTTAGGTAATGCCACCATGACATTGTCTCCTTTCCTGGGAAATTCATTAAGGATCCAAACAGGGCAATCACAGGTATTGTTCCCAATCTGGGAAACCTGTAGTGTTCCACCCAAGTGTTTGTCTCAAATCAGAAAAGACCATCACCTGCTGTCCAGTGTCTTTAATATACACACATAATCACATCAAGTGCATTGTTTCAGGGACTACAGTGCCCAACATTAGCTACTAAATAGACATCTTGCTATTTAAGAGTTTGATTCCCTTGTATATTTCTTTGGATTTTTTTGGATAGCCTGCTTGCATGTAGGTTACTTCACTTTCTTGCAAAGACACTGATCATTTCTCCTTCTGGCTTCTCCACATTGTGATAGTAGCTGTACTTTGCATTTGCTCACTTATATTCCCTTATCACACTCTCTCAACCCTGCTTTTACATGTGTGATATTTTGATTCTGAGTGCAACTTTGTTAGTTGCTTTAAATTTTTCTCAATAAAAAAATTCAAAAGTTTGGTTCATTGAGAGTTTCTAAGGGAATAACCTTGGCGTACACTGGTGGAGATCCTGTTGTTGCCCCTCTTGCTAGCTAAATTCCCCAATTTAATCTAATTGGCATAACAATCCTATTTCACATTATAAATGTACTAACAATGAAGCCCATTGCACGTACACACACAAAAACTACAATGGGATCTGGAAAACTGTTGCTGGTAAGGGCTGCCCATACCACTCCACTCCCATCTCAGCCTGCAGGGCGGGGCGTCCTTTGTCTCCACCATTGCTGCTCATCTCCAGACTATAATGTTTGTCAAATGCATCTTCCCTCCAGCAGCAAGGCTGGCCACAGCAGTATTTAAAAGGAATGCATGTGCATGCCCACAGACACCCCTGCATTACTCTTGGAAGAGCAGCAGTGATGGCAAAGAAATGCATTCCTCACCTCAGTCAGTTGCTGTTAGAGACTTCCTTTACAGCAGGCCTGAAGGGAAGGGGGTGTAGAATCCTGAGCAAAAGCCACAATTGGCCTTGAATGGGTGATATTCCACCAATATGAAAAAGGCAGTCTGGTTTCATCAGCGGTTGCTGGGCAGATCCCTTGGATCGCAGGGCATGTTGGTTAACTGATGAGCTGTCCTTGATCACAAGTTCCCTTTTATGTGGTATGATGATGCTGAAAAGGCATTAGTGATGGCTCGGGGGCTAAGATCGGGCCCCTCTCCCCGGGTATTAGATTGGCATGGTTCCCCAGATTGTTCCAGCCTATGCCCAATTATCCATCTGCTCCCTGCTGCCCATCCAGTGGGCCTGTGTGGGAATAGTTTTATTAAATCGCCATCATTGTGAGTGAGTCATTGTTTATGGGGTTTTTATTGGGGAATTTTAATGGTTTTTAATGTATTGATTTGTATTGAAATATTGTGAACCACCATGAACCAGTTTCCGAGAGCAGCGGTCATACAAATCGAATAAATAATAATAACTAATAATAATAATAAAGCAGGTTAATTTTCACATCACCTTTTCTACGCGAAATTAGATAATTTTGCACAACTGGATTTTATGCTTCAGAGCAAAGAGCAAAGTTTAGTGGCATCTTATGCTAGTTTAGCATTGAGTCCATTGATTAACCCAGCCTCTTGTCTCAATGATTGAATTCCCAACACACTGAAAAATTCTTAAAATAACAAGTTTCCTAGGGCTGGTGCCAAAAATCGGTGTGATAGCACACATTATGGACTAAGGGGAAAGCAAATGTTGACAGTTCAAAGAGTGTCAACTTCTATACTATTAAAATTGTGTTAAGGGGCTAAAAGGGAGTCTTGGGTAAAGATTCTCAATCCTGCCTGTCTCAACACTGAAAATAGACTCCCCTCACTCGCAAATTAAGCATTGAACAAGGAATGCTGGGGGAAAAATAGTTAAGGCTAAATCTGAAATAATTTCAATTAAGTACTCAAAAGTGATAAAAAATGAACAGGAAAGGAGGAAAACTGGAAAATCATGCTTTATAAATTATGGGGAGGAAAAGCACTCAGAAGGAATGCACAAGAACATAAAAATGATTATCTCTTTTCCTAACTCTCTGTGAAATAAATGACTCCGCAGCTGTTTGCCATAACATTTAATGAGCTTTGGTTATCTCAGGATGGAGTCTTGTTCTCCCATCAAACACTTAATCTTGCTGTAATTCTTGACTCTGATGGATCAGCCGTGAAATTCAGGAATCCGGAGAATCAATTACAGCCCAGTTGCAGCAGCTTCAAGTCACATGAGACTAGCTGCAGGTGCATTGAACTCACTGCTGCAAAAAAGAATCACTTTGGCGTTTTGTATGAAGGCTCCCTACCTTTATATGGTTGCTGTATACGGCATGGTCCACACAGGTGCTTCCTGCAGTAAAAATGATCTTATACAATACAGTAAAAATGGTACAGTAAAAATGATCTTCATGAATGGTACACATATACCCATTGGAGCCCTGGTTGGACTTGGGTGCTGATATTGTTTGAACTGTATGTAGTTATTGTTGGAAATGCCTAAGTAACAAATACACCCATGTCAAACAATTTCTGTGTGATGTCTGGATCTGCCCTTGAAATAGGACAGAGTAGCAGCAGAAATAATAAATGTGGGATGTGGTTGTATGTAAGGCAATTATCAGTTAAGGAATGCTGTTAGACATGGGTCTCCTGTTGGAGAAACTAGTAGCAATGCTGATCAGGGGCACCTTTCATCCATTTCAGCTGGTGAGACAGCTGTAGCCATTCCTGGGCAGGAAACATCTTGCTCTCTTTCCTTTAGGGAGGGGCTGTAACTCAGTGGTGGAGCATCTGCTTGAAGGGTCTCTGGTTCAACCCCTGAAAGATTTTTGCCTGAGACTGTGGACAGCTGCTGCCAGTCTGACTAGGTAGTACTGACCTTGATGGACCAAGGTCTAATTCTGTATATGGCACCTTCATCGGTTGCCACTGTGGTGCATGCCTTGGTTAGATTACTGCAAGACGGTCTACATCAGGCTGACCTTGAAGACTGTCCAGAATCTACAGTTCGTACATAATGTGGTGGCCAGAATGTTGATCAAAGTGGGTCATAGGGACAATACTGCTTCAGACGTGTTCTATCTATATTCTTCCTGGTCCAGTTCAAGGTGCTTTTTAAAGCATATACAGCTCATGGCCAGTGAACATGAAAAACCATCTACACTCATACCTGCCCAATCCGGTCATCTTTAGGGGTCTTGCTTTGGGTGTCCCTGCCATTTGAGACTAGATGGATAGAAAGCTCAGAAAAGACCTTCTGGAGCTGAAACTGCTGGAACTCCCTCTCCTTTCTCCCTCTGTCTTTGTCTTCTAGCGGTAGATGAAGACTTTTGTTTTGTTGTTCTTTCACCAACTCCTATTAGTTCTCTTCCCTGTGTGTTTTTGTTTAAATATTTATATGTTTTATTTAATCATTTTTAAAATATTTGTATTGTAAATACATATATTTTTTAATATTTGAGATGTTTTGACGTTTGCTAGAGACCCTGAATTGGATGGAATGGCAGCATAGAAGACATTAAAAAAATGACTTGGGGTCTGTTTGCACAATTAGCTAAATTGTGTCCCAGCTTCTTTTTCATCTTCCATATGGGATAGTCCGTATGTTATTGAAGCCACTGAAACACATGCCTGATCATGGGATCTTTGTGGTTCTGGGAATGATTCATTTGCTGTTGCTGGAAAATAGTCCTTGTCTGGGGATATTTAACCACTGAAGCCCTCAGAGCAAAAGCCTGCACAAACTGTCCTCTTTGGGTCAATACCAATAACACCCAAATGACAACTTTTCCCAAACCGAGTGGGAGAGTAGGAAATGAAGGTCCACACTTTTGCAAAATGAATAGTTGTTCATCTAATTTTCTAGGGCAGTTGTTATGGGTCATAAAATGCCAAATCCATGATTACCATTAGCGCAACAAGTCCTACCTCCAACTCCACCAAGTATACATACAATAATATACAATAGAACCATGGATACTAAATATATGACAATAACCCAGGGATTATTGTCCATTCCTTCCCCTCCTGAGTGTGAATTATCTCGTGGTTTCTGCACCTGGGAGGAAGCAGAGCCTGCATGCATACTCCTGGCTTAAACTTCCTCCTGTCTGTCCCCCCCCCCCAGTCCTCCTTGAGCCTGCCTGTTAACACTTCCAGGGGTGTGGCAGGCAGGCGTGGCCAGCTGACATCACATCCAGAGCTCTTTGAAGCCTGAAAAATTATTTCAGGGGCTCCTCCATGGTCAAAAGGTTGCAAATGGCCGAAATAACTTCTTTAGTTGCCAATACCTAAAGGAGTCCAAGCTGGCTATGGGGAAAGTGAGAGTAAACCCAGCACATTCCAGCATGGCCAGTGTATAGTTTTCATAGGGGGCTGCAATAGTCCACTTATAGAAAATAGAAGTAGTTCTATTGAATGATAACATTGCTCTTTCTTCCCTCCCATTGTTTTTGAAATCCTCCAGAAAATCAAGTGCATGACTCTGACATTATTACAATTAAAAAACTAAGAAAAAGAGCATTCATTAATGAAACGTAAGCACTTAGGTTAGGGGGATGTGTGTGTGTGTGTGTGTGTACTCAATTTTATACCTATGAAATCAACAGGGCCTAAAACTACTTGGACTGTTTCCAGAGGAACCCAACTAATGAGAAAGAATTTGAATAGTTTGCTGAGGCAAGGAAGAGTTTAATATATAGCAAGTACACATGAACCATTACAATCACAATAATTTTGAATATATTATCAGGACAATTGTCTGAAACAAAATATGAATAGGAATCTAAAAATATTTTGGTCTTATTGATTATGTGAGAAGCACTTAAACATGGGTTTAAATTCTCTCAATTAAAGTCAGTGGGATTTAAACACACTTGACTTTCGCTGGATCATGGCTTATATTTTTACTGCTTAGGAAATGCAAGATTTCCGCCATAATAGTGAAATGTTGGAGCAACACATAAGAAGAGTTTGTAATGAACAAGAAACAAATGTGCTGATTGTGCCAAAATCACTTTGTGTAATATAGTGAAAGAATAAGAATTCCACTATGTTAAAACAGAAATACAGCCAATTATATGGCTATTTTATATTGCTGGATTAAGTTTAAAAAAAAATCTGTGAATGAGACATCTGTTTCAACCACAGAGAAGAGTCAGCAAAAACATGACCTGTTCAAACTGCTGTACCAGGATAATTTTATGTCCAGAATATGGGTCTAATAACAGGAGACAAATGTTCTTACCTACTCATCTTTTTTTCTGGCATTTTTTTCAAGGAATTCCCAGTCGACATTCAGAGTGTAAAATCTTTGAACTTGTACAGTTGTGGCAAAATACACAGCAACAACTCCCCCAGTGACTTCCCTTTCTGCTTGTGCTTTAACATTTGAAATGAGACGTGTACATTTTGAGACCAAGGCATGACATTTGCAGGCTCCAGATAACTTCCCGGGATGGTGAGATCTGAAAATCACATTTTGAACACACACAAAGCTCACAAATCAGTTTGGTGTAGTGGTTAGGAGTGCGGACTTCTAATCTGGCGAGCCAGTTTGATTCTGCACTCCCTCACATGCAGCCAGCTGGGTGACCTTGGGCTCATTACAGCACTGATAAAGCTGTTCTGACCGAGCAGGAATATCAGGGTTCTCTCAGCCTCATTCACCTCACAGGTTGTCTGTTGTGGGGCAAGAAAGGGAAGGTGACTGTAAGCCGCTCTGAGACTCCTTCAGGTAGAGAAAAACAGCATGTAAGAACCAACACTTCTTCTCCAAGTCACACCAATGGACTGTCAGTGTCAGCACCATCAGCTGGGACTGGCAGCACCTCTCTCTAGGATCCCACAGGAGCTCTTACATTGTTTACTGCTAGTGAACCCAGGGCCTTTTGCATGCAAAGCAGACCCTCTACCACTGAGCCACTTCTCATAACAATAGCAGGAAAAGCCAAAGTGCAACTCAACGCTAAAGCACAAGAGGATGATTTTAGGGTTGGGCTCCCTCCATACCCAATCAAGTAATCTGTGACTATGCATTCATATTGGACATGACCTTAGATATTAATGTGACAAGGAGTGGAGTATTCCTTGGGGTGGAAACCTTCTTTTCCTCAGCTTCCTTTCACACCACATATGCAATAACATCCTGATATTGGCCTGGACCTGGTGTCGGCCATGGCGACACTGGGGTTCTCGCAGTTTGTTGCTGGTCCCACTCATCAGGCTGGCCACACCCTGGATTTGATCTTTGGTGCTGGTGTTGAGATCGATCTGGTGGCTAACAACATCGTTCCGTGGTCTGACCACCATACCCTGAAGGCTCGCCTACGGATGCCACCCCTCCCCTGTTTGGGTGACGGACGCATTTTAGTCCGCCCACGGAGACTTATGGAATCCGAAGGATTCCTGAATGCTCTGCGGGACCCGATGCCCTCCGGTGTCTCGTTGGAGGCCTTGGTAGAGGACTGGCAGTCCCGCCTGTTGGCCGCCATTGACGAGATAGCCCCTGAGCGCCCTCTCCGCCCTCGCCTCAAGCAGGCTCCGTGGTTTACCGCGGAGCTTCGGGAGAGGAAGAGGGAGGTGAGACGGCTAGAGCGAGTGTGGCGGAAGACCCGCGACGAAGCTACAAGAACATCTCATCGCACGCTTATGAGGGCGTATGAGATGGCGGTGAAAGCGGCAAAGTGTGACTACTTTGCTGCGGAAATCGCGTCCGCTAGCTCTCGCCCAGCTCAATTATTTAGGGTAGTTCGGACCCTTACTGCCCTCGAAGGAGGGCACCAAAATAGTAGACAATTGGAACTTGGCTGCGAGGCTTTTGCGAGTAAGGTCCGTCGTGACCTTACTGCCACAGTTGATACAGTTTGTGAACTAGAAGCTCCGTGGCCGTTACGGGGGATCAGGTTTGATGGCTTCAGGCGGCTCTCTTTATCTGAAGTGGACAAATTGCTAGGGTCAGTGAGGGCGACCACTTGCCCCCTTGATCCCTGTCCGTCGTGGTTGCTTAAGACCAGCGACCCACGGATAGGTGTTCCCCTGAGGGATATTATAAACCTCTCCCTTACATCGGGAGAATTCCCTCAGCGGCTCAAGGAGGCAGTGGTTCGCCCTCTTCTGAAAAAACCATCGCTGAATCCGCGGGACCCCGCCAGCTACCGCCCGGTATCGCATCTTGCATTCCTGGGCAAGGTGGTTGAGAGGGCCGCCGCGGACCAGCTCCTAGCATTTTTGGAGGAAACTTCAGCCCTTGATCCATACCAGTCTGGCTTCCATCCTGGCCATGGGGTGGAGACCGTGCTGGTCGCCCTGACAGATGATCTCCGGCGCCAGCTAGACCGGGGCGGGTCGGCCATTCTCGTGCTATTAGACCTGTCAGCCGCATTTGATGTGGTTGACCACGAGCTCTTGGTTCACCGCCTCGCTGATACTGGGATTGGAAGGGTGGCTCTTAAATGGCTATCCTCCTTTCTAGAGAACAGGTCACAGAGGGTCGCTGTGGGGGAGGAGTTATCTGACTCCTTTGCACTCCCATGTGGGGTGCCACAGGGAGCGGTGCTCTCCCCCACGTTATTTAACATCTATATGCGTCCCCTGGCTCAGCTGGTACGGAGTTATGGGCTTGGGTGTCATCAGTACGCTGATGATACCCAGCTCTATCTCTTGATGGATGGCCGGCCAGATCTCCCCCCAGAAAAATTCGCCAGTTGTTTGGAAGCAGTGGCTGGATGGATCAGGAGGAGCTGCCTGAGACTCAACCCCTCCAAGACGGAGGTCCTTTGGCTAGGCCGAAGGGAGCAGGAACAGGAAGCGCGTCTTCCCTGCCTGGACGGGGTACAATTGTCATCTGTGCCCCAAGCCAGGAATTTGGGAGTGATTCTGGATACCTCACTTTCCATGGAGGCCCAGGTCACTAAGGTAGCTCGGACGGCGTTTCTCCATCTACGCCAAGCTCGGCTACTAGTGCCCTACCTGCCCCCGGAACACCTGGCCACTGTGATCCATGCAACGGTTACTTCTAGATTAGACTTCTGTAACTCGCTCTACGCGGGCCTACCCTTGTCTCTAACCCGGAAGTTACAGCTGGTACAGAATGCAGCTGCACGGGTCCTCACTAAATCATCTTGGAGGTCCCATGTTCAGCCTCTGCTGAAGCAGCTGCACTGGTTGCCAGTTTGTTTCCGGATTAGGTTCAAGGTTTTGGTATTAACCTTTAAGACTATACGCGGCTTGGGTCCTGCATACTTGAGGGACCGCCTATCTCCTTATGCCCCCCGCAGGGTACTTCGCTCTGCGGGTAAGAATTTGCTGATGATCCCAGGACCCCGGGAGGCATGCCTGGCCTCGACAAGGGCCAGGGCCTTTTCGGTCCTGGTCCCTACCTGGTGGAACGAGCTCCCTGAAGAGCTGCGGGCCCTGTCGGAGCTCTCTGAGTTCCGCAGAGCCTACAAAACGGAGCTCTTCCGCCAGGCGTTTGTCTAAGGCCGGGTGATGGCCCGGGGCTAAGATCGGACCCCTCTCCCCGGAGGGGGGAGGCCAGTACTAGACTGACCTGGTTCCCCAGATTGTTCCACCCTATGCCCAATTATCCATCCGTTCCCTTCTGCTCATCCAGTGGGCCTGTACGGGAATAGTTTTTTTAATCGCCATCATTGTGACTCAGTCATTATTTTAATGGGGTTTTAATGGGGAATTTTAATGGTTAATATATTGTATTTGTATTAAAACATTGTGAACCGCCGCGAGCCGGTTTCCGAGAGCGGCGGTCATACAAATCAAATCAAATAAATAAATAAATAAATATATTTGGGCTGTAACTGTGACTCAGCCCCTGGAAAAAGCATGGACTATGGTCAAGGAAAGCAGAAGCTAGCAGAATAGAAATGGGCCTTTCTCTCCTCCCCCCTCCCCATGGCTTCTTATTTGTATTCTTTATATTTTTCCCACCTTCTTAGGTATTTTCTCAGAAATCAGGGTAGAAACTAAGACCCAAGACACAGGTTGCAACCCAGCAGTGTATTTCGTTCAACAGCCTTTGAAGGTGCATGGTGTGAGCTGGCTGTAGGAATATTATGGAGTCATGTTTTATATTAATACAGTTTTGGGTCATGTAATCCTTTGGAGAGCATCTTAGGTAATTCAGCCAATGCAAATTCAAATGGAAAACAAAACCTCATTTACAAATATACACATGTATATTTGCCATAAAGATTTAGAGTGAGATGTATGCAGTGCAGAGAGCTTCTTTGCAGGTCTTTGAAGAGGGGAAGAGACTGTGCCTTCTGACCACCCACCTAGTTGGTAGGTTAACTTCCAATTTGGAGTACCAAAGCATTATCTTGTATTCCTTATATGATGGGCAGGCTTAATCTAAGGAAAGGCAAGTCTCTGCTTGTGTACAGTAAGAAAAGGTAAGTCTCTAGAATCACTTTACAGTCCTGACACAACTACTCACATGTTGGATTATCCATCTACTCATCCCAGTTTCTCATCTAATCCACTAGGTCATTGGGAGAGGTTGCCTCTTAGTCACGCAGTTGGCCCGTTGAAGACTGTCAAGCATTCAGGTTGGTGGCATATAGTTCCCATCATGCCAACACTTGGCTAAGAGTGGCATCTTCCTTTAAAGTGAGCTTGTTGGTTACCTATTAGTCTGAGGGAAAAGCTTGCCTTGAGGTTCATCTCAGCCTCGTGACTTGTAGATTCTCATGCCTGCTTTCCAAAGACCTGCTGGAAGTGGCTCACCAATTCAATAACAACAACAACAATAAGCACTGAGAGTGAGAGTGTGAGAGAGCATTCAAGTTGCAGCTAAAAGAAAAAGTAAGACTTCACCTATTAAAGTTTGCAAACAGTTTTGAAATGCAGCCCTCAGTAAAGCACATGACAGTACTCTCTGTTGAGGTCAGAGCATGGGTCACGGTGGCTAGCTTGTGCTTTTTGAGGAGGAGCCATAGCTAGACATAGACTTACAGTAGCTGCTGAGAAGTGAAAGAGACCACATCGGACACAACACTCTGTGCTTTTCCCTCCTCCTCAAACATTGTTCCGTCATTACTTTAACTCACTTAAAAACCTATTGTTCACTTCTTCTCATTGATTTCAGTTTGAATAAATCTACACTTAATTTTAAAAGAGAAAAGCCCTTTTGGAAGAATAGTCTTGTTCCAGTAGTATCACAAACTGTGTTTCCATTCAAGATCTCACCATTTTATTCCAGGTCTTTAGAGCCTCACACTTCTTTCATGTACCAATGCACCTGTTGTACAGCAAAAAGAGGCAGGCACATCATGTTCAGTAAAGAGCAGTTTCTGGAGATGACTATCAGGGTTTATCACTGTTCAAGAATCACCTTGTAATCTCAGGTCATTCCCATTGTCCATTTGCTCAGAAGTACTTAAAATGATGTATGAGAATATTTGTAAAATTACTGCTTGCTTGTGTGCCTTGTGCATACATCCACATAAACTGAACTAAACAGTAAGTTGTGCTGATTGATCCACCAGCTCACACCATGCACAATCAGAAATAGCACAGCATAGAAATCAGCCCACCATGTCACAAGGAACTGAAATCCCCGAAGCCCAAAGCCCTCTCAATCTCTATAAGACTTGCATGGCTTTCTAAAGGTGGAGGGGGATGGGACTGATTCAGGAAGCCCCTTTGAAAAAAGTGGGATAGTAACAATGGAGAAAGCTCGCAAAGAAATGGCAAATGCAATGAGGGTACTGCCAAAAGAAGCCTTGGGTTCAATGGAGCAGGCTCAGCCTAAGCAGTGACTTGATGCCACCTGCCAGTCTAGAAATCCACGGGTGGTGGTGGTGGGTGGTGGGGGTGGTGGTGGTTGCTGCCCCACTCTGCTGGTGTAATATGGCATACAGGTTGGTCCCAGTTAGATGATTAAACACACTCTGAATCCACTGAAATATTGACTGTAGTCTTCCAGGGTAGTCCAACACCATCATCTTCACATAATATATTCTCAAGTCTCCTGATGCTAAAAACAAGTAGATGCTTCTCAGTTTAAATACACTAGACAGATTTGTGGTCAGCTTTTTCTTCCCTACATTCTTGATATGCTTCACAGTTCTTGTGCACTGCCTCCGGTCTGTCAATGTGGGGAAAGTGGTCCCTTCAGAGGGTGAGGCAGCCCCTGGTCCTGGGGACTTCACATACTCCTGCTTTTAAACATTTAGACTGAAAACAAATCACACGCTTTACAATTGTTATAAAGTTTTAGCGTAAATAAATTCTATTTGGCCACCTCATGAGATGGAAGGATCCCCTGGAGAAGAGCCTAATTCTGGGAGCAATTGAGGGCAAAAGAAGAAGGGGACGACAGAGAATGAGGTGGCTGGATGGAGTCACTGAAGCAGCCGGTGCAAGCTTAAATGGACTCTCGGGAATGGTAGAGGACAGGAAGGCTGGAGGATCATTGTCCATGGGGTCGTGATGGGTCGGACATGACTTTGCACCTAACAACAACACAACTTTATTTAGTGATCTTGAATATGTCCCTGGATACATCTGCCTCTCTATGAAAACTATCTCTTCTGCTATTCATGCATTTTAGACTCAAATCTGACCTCTTCAAAGTTGTGCATCTGTGGTGGTTTTCAGCCTACTCTACAAATGCTTTAATATTACAAGCAATATAAGACATGGTCCTCAGGGAGTCTAAGACAACAGCAATATATAGGATGCAGAGATTGCAAAATTAAATGTCGCTCTTCAATCCATTTCTTAGGAAAGTGATGGATCATGATCAGGCCATTTGTTAGAACATTCCAAGATTAGTTAGAGAGAAATCACTAGAATATTTTTGGCAAATTTAGCATACAACATTATTCATGTAGATCAAATTCAACTGTAAAGGAATTGTTAACTGCGGTAGTAAGAAATCAGCTTGGTACACTGGTATGGGTATTACATTTCCTGAAATGTGGGCCTGTGAGACTCATGGAGGGGGGTGAGATAATTCTGTCCCCCCCCCCCATTCTCATCAGGCCTAATGCAGATTTTTCTGCAGACTTGGGGGGAGTTAAACACTTTTACATTGCGGGGATTAAACACCTCTGTTTTTTGAGGGGTCACCTAACTTTGCTGGAAAATGTGCTTTAAGTAAGTATGGCCCTGAACAGTGGATTTAGGTATCCACAGATTGGGGCCAAAGTTGGGAAATAGATACATAGATAGTAGAATCCAGGATCAAACCTATATGGGATAGTTTTGGTAATGTGTCAGTAGGCCACAATTAATTACTCTTCTAAATGCCAAAATGTCATGTTATCAGTAGAATATGACAAAGAGTTAAATGTAAATAAATCTGAAAGTGATGCTAAGCCCCCTTTTCAAGACCATTTCAATGAACCAGATGTTCTCAGCCCTGGCTTTAGGCAGGGCTCAGGAAATGAGAGTCGGAAGCATGAGAAAGAAATTAACTTCTAATATAGGAAACATTTACTATTGGCAAACCTTGCCCTTCTCCTTAGGTCTATAAGACCCCATCAGTATGACAGAGAAATATGAAAGCCCATCACAGAAGATTTATGCTGCTAGGATTTTATGCCCCATGCAAATTAATTAATGGCTAAATGAAGAGAGACCAATTACTTATACATCATAGCCTAGCAAAGAGTGGAGGCAGTGCTTTAGAGTAATTCCTGATAGTTAAAGCACTGGGAACACCAAGTGGCTAGCAGAATGTAAACATTTGGTGCATGATGGTAGGGTGGGAGAGGAAGTGGCCAGTTCTCAAAAGAAACTGAAGATGCACACAAAGGCTAGCTTGAACTGTTTTGCCAGCGTGAATAGCTCCTAGACCAGAGCATGGGTGCTATTAGAAATGGAAGCTGCCCACACCTTTGCAAATACAGCCCAGGCAATATTGTATCAAGTCAGATATTTCTGTTTTAATTTTTCTCTGAAAACAGATCTGCATGAAAAATTTCCAATAGGGTTCCTAAGTTGCAAACTAGAGATCACTTTTTAAAATGCATATGCCGGGGGGGGGGGGTGCTGCTGCCATTATACTTGCTTTGTCATCCGTTGCCAAGATCTAGTCATTCTTCCAGGTCCTTAATTGCTTACTGTTAGGCAAAATTGAATCCCCATTTGTTTCAGCATTTGGAAGTGGCCGATGAATGATGGGACATAGGAAACCTGTGGTAGGAGGAACAGAATCTCTTCCTTAGCATATTCAGTGTCAAAAAGAAAAGGTGTACAACCTTTCATATGTTACAATCATGTGTCCTGGGGGCCAGTCACTATATATAATGAAAGCACCTACTACCAGGTGCTTTCATTATATATAGTGACTGGCCCCCAGGACACATGATTGTAACATATGAAAGGTTGTACACCTTTTCTTTTTGACACTGAATATGCTAGGGAAGAGATTTTCTTCTAGGGAAGAGAATCATAGAATCATAGAGTTGGAAGGGGCCATACAGGCCATCTAGTCCAACCCCCTGCTCAACGCAGGATCAGCCCAAAGCATCCTAAAAGCATGCCCATTATCTTCTTTATATGTATAGTTGTCACATCATTGGAAAGGATGGATTTTGGATGCTAATATAGATTTTCTATATGTTACATTTTTTTTCTCTCTTGCCAGGGCTGTTTGCATATACTAAAACTGAAAATTCATGTATTGTCTATGTTCTTGTATCTGGCAACCAGACAGATTGGAAGAATCTGCATGTGACAGGTCTCACACTACACATGGACCATAACTCCTTGAGTTACCTGTGATCTCCAGGTTACAAGCTGGCAATTTGACTTGTTCTGAGATGACTTGGCTATGGGGATGCTGTTTGAGAATAGGACTGGGCAGAGAAGGGAGCAGAAAACAGGGGTTCAAATGGCTTTGAGCCATTGAAGCCAAACAGCTGAGCAATGAGGAGCAGAAAGCAGGGGCCTCTCAGTTGTTTTTCATGAAGAATTCTTCATGAACTGTTATGAGCTGCCTTAAAATTCATGGAAGTTCTAGTGAACATTGCTTTGTAAATCATGAATCAGTCCAAATTCATGAGAAGCTTTAGTTCATGAGCCAGTTTGTGTCCATTCCTACCTGAGTCCAAAGGCTTGTGGGTAGCAGCTGCTCTGGTTCTTTGGAACTAAATATTTCTCTTTGAATAACAAAGTATTATTTTTCATGTCTGTATCACGCAAACTTTCTGTTTCCCAGGATATTAGTCCTTCTGTTTCCATGAAGAAAGGGCAATGATTCAGTCTGCTGTATGCACCCCATTGGAAGCATAATAAAATATTCAGCTCAAATCCTCACTTGAATTCTGGGAAACAGTTCCTAGTTATAAGGAAAGTATAATTAATTAGAGGGTCATGTACCACAGCCACTCAAGGTAGCTATATTCTTTTTTTTTCCTCCACTAAGAACAGCTCACTTCCACAAGTACTTAAATATTTGCTTTCAACATCCAGACTACTGTAATCTGAATTCATGGCAGTGCACACAAATGATATATCTGTTCCCCTTGACAGCAACTGGAGAAGGAGTGATAGGCATTAAGTGACAAAATTATTTTTACTTAGAAGTAATTTGTCAGTTTAGAATTTTCATTGGCTCAAAAAAGGAAGAAGTTGAATAGGAAGTTAAAGGGTCAAATACAGTCATCCACCATACTATTTGTTCCAGGGAAACTTAAACATTACCTTTTGGGTACGGTGAAATGTAATATTCTCTTTATACTGGTGACAAGGTGCTCTACATTAGGGATTATCATTCTGTTCCCATTAGGTTGATGACCTGTTAGGTAGTAGAAAGAATTGCATGTTGGCATATATATATAGACCATTACTCGATTTGTCCATATGGGCCAAAATTGCTTCTCTTGTGATCAGTACCAAGTTTTCCCTGGAATTTAAATTGCATGTGTACCAGGGAAAACTTGGTACTGATCACAAGAGAAGCAATTTTGGCCCATATGGACAAATCGAGTAATGGTCTATATACAGTGGTCCCAAACTTTTTTATCACAATGCTTGACAATTTTACTGAGGTCCGGGGGGGGGGTAGTCTTTTGCTGAGGTATGCAGCCGCCTGGCCCCCTTGCTCCACTTGCTTTCCCGCTGACATCCCTGACTTCCTGCCGCCCACTGGGGGGCGCTGCCAGCAACAACTGTGCAGTGCCATGCCGAGGGGGAGCCCCAGCCATGGCAGCCGCTGGAGAGCATAAATGGTGAGCCGGTGGCAGAGTGGCAGGGCAGCCCCCGAGGCAGCAGCCGGGGAGGAGGACGAGGAGGAGCTGCGGACCGGTACCGGTCTCCGGACTGGGGGTTGGGGACCACTGGTCTATAACACAGCAGACTCCAGGAGGAGGTTGGCTTGTTTGGTCCCCTGATAAATAAGCTGTATGCTTGTAGAAAAACAGCATGTCAAGATGAAGGGCTCAGCCTTCCTTGACATACTATGTTTCTATATGTATACAGCTTAATATTTTTATGCAATAGCACTGAAATATTTCAGGTGTCAGGACCATGGCCACATGGTTTATCCATCTAGCACATGAAGCACATGCTATGGACCCCACACTTACAGGGGCCCCGCACAGTCCCTTCCCCCCTCATGAATCAGGGATGTAGCCTGTCTCCTCCCCCCCCTTTCCTCTATTTGAATGATACATCTTTCCACTGTGGGGAGCCCCTCTGCCCCTAGTCTTCCTGCTCCTGCTGAAATTGTACTTTGCTGGGCCCTGTAAATCCTTAAACTGGCTCTGGTGTTACCTGTGAATCCTTAAACCAGTCCTGACCAAGGCTGATAATAGTATTGTTCCCAAAGGGCTCTTAGAAACCTCCTCCAAGACAGCATTTTGAACCAGGGATACTCTAGCTCACTGTTCAGCATCATGGCCACGATACTCATGAACTATCAGAATAGAGAACCGGTTACTTACAGATAACTCTCTACCTTGAGGTTAAATTGTTATAAAGAGCTCTGGAAAGTACTCTGCCCTCCATCTGTCTTTTACTAACATAAACCAAGTCTTGTCTAGCTATGGCTATTAAAGGCATCCATTTATTAAAGCTGCAGGCTCTCCTTTTATTATTCAGGGTATTACACCCCTTTTAAAGATTTTTCTGCAAACCCTGGATGTTTTCTAAGTTTTGTAGAAAGATCTCACTTGTCTGTTCGTAGCTCCTGTCTCTTGATTTTACTATCCATGAATCTGGCCACATTGAGAATTAGAAATATTGATAATTCTGATACAATAGGAGACAGGCACCTTGATTCATTGAAAAGTTCTAATGAATGGTTTGAAAGTGTTGTTGCCAGGTGAATCCAGGTGATGCTGAAGAAATCATTGTTTTCCAGTGAGCGGAGTTACCCACCAATTATACCCCCTTTTACTGCAGTTTTCAGCCTTTGTGGCAGAGATGGACTTGAATGTGTTTGACAAACAAGAGCTGATCTTGGTATCAAAATGAAGGGGAAAGCAAGAGTCCACGAAATATGGAGGACTGATGGATACAGAAGGAAAAAAAAGGAGTCATGTTTGGATACCTTCATGAATGAAAAAAATAGCTTTTACACAAGTGAAATATTGAAAATCATGTGCACAGCATGATCTTGGAATTATTTTTAACATTTTAAGAAAAAACATCAGGAGCAATTTATTGTCCTGATGAAAGTGTTTCTGTAACTCTGAATTTCCATGTCTACTGGCTTCTGTCCATTTCTTTTCTTTGTGAAGGTCATTACATGAAATCGTATTAAACTCCCTGCATACAAATTTCATCCGCCTTGCAGTTTTCTCAACGCATTTCCATTTCCATTCCTCATGTTGTAAATAAATATACCAAATGGGTGAATAGATAAATGGAACGGGTGAGAATCCAGTGACCTTACCTTTATAAAAATTATGCAATGCAAATTTTAGAAAGTCACTTATGCAATTTTGATATTTGGCACATGTCATTCTGAACAATGAGTTAAGATTCAGCTGAATGCTTTAGCTTTCTTGGTCCCAGAAAATGATAGAAATAAGTGCCCTTATTTCCTTAGGCACATATAACTTTCTTGATTTAGGGCCAACATTTATGTTACATGGGAGATGTGTTGAAAAACTCACAAATGGATTCAACCCCCGTCTCCTGTAATGAAAGTGGGCTGAAGAAACCAACAAACAGAATGCGGGAAATGTCTGAAAGTAAAAGGGTTAAGTAGCCTGGTTCATTTGCTGTTTCTCTGCTCAAATCTCTTGTAGCTTTTTTTTTCTTTTTAAAAAAGGGAGATTGCTACATGCACCTTTTGACCATTTGGATAGCTGCAACATGTGTATAATAATCACAGATTTTACTAGAGTATTGATCTTTCAAAGGGAGACATTTGTGAAATAAGTCTAAATATTAACGTTTGTTAAAAACAAACCACAGAAGCTGAATTTAAAGCAGGGACTTTCAATGTCACAGTTCTATTTTTTTTTTTTTTTGCCTGACTATACCTGAGCCATATTACGTTCTGCCACCACCAACTGGCTGTGGATCCCTGGTCCCAAAGAAGCACATTGGACCTCAACCAGGGCCGGAGCCTTCTCTATCCTGGCCCCCACCTGGTAGAATGAGCTCTCTGAAGAGATCAGGGCCCTTCCTGAACTCCTGCAATTCCGCAGGGCCTGTAAAAGCTCATTCAGCTGAGCCTGACAGACTTACCACCATTCAGCTGCCCCCCAGATATTGCAGACATCTTTCCACATCCCAAACCCAACTGACCCACTTATATAATTTTGCGGTTCAAGTATGTCTTCTGCGTTTTCAAATCTTTCTTCCCATAGTTCTGGGTTTTCAACAGATTTCACTTCAGGAAAACTAGAAAAAAACTGGAATTTCTTCCTCAGGTGAAATATCTAAAGAAATCTGTGTGTTTACATAAGAATAGTGGAAAGAGTTTCTCAGGTACATTTTTATGAGATGTTAGCTGGTAAGTACATGCCAGAATCCTTATATGGTAAGTTCTGAGGTAAGTTTTGTTTGACGTTTCATTGATGGTCACTATAATGAATACCTCTACCCACCTCAGAGTCCTGAGTTGGCCTTTGTAGTGTGGCTTTCTTTGTTAATAAATTAAGCCCACTGTCCCACCCCACCACAATTAGAGCTTGTTGGATTTATTCATCCCTGTGAAGGTGTAGAGCTGTTCTTTCTTTTAAAAATCCTTTATCAGAATGGCACTGAGGTATTTTCATCAAGCAACATTTTTTTATTTATAAAGAAGGGCTTGGTTGGAATGGAAGAATCAGTTTTCTTTATACACACAAGTTACACTGAGGGGTTTCTTTACTATGTTTATTCCCAAAACATGTTTGTTTTCTTTTGTTCTTGTAATCTATAGAGTTCCCCTGAACTCCTCTTGGCTCCTTGAAAGTGAGCATTCCTAACCTGTAGCACAATGTTCTCCCTTCCTGGATGAATGAATATCCCACTGCCTTCTGAAGTAAGTGATGCTCTTTTTCGCACACAATTTTCTTAGGAAATACATCCCTGATGTTCCCTTTTAACTAAGCAGTGTTCCTCATATTCCTTAGAAGGATTTATCTTACACTTTATTCTTATATTTCAATTTTTAGTTTGGCACTCTCTGCATACAGGCTTTGGCCTTATTTGGCAGTAAACACCTGACTACCAAAATAATTGTTTGAGTTGTCCAGGCACTCTGTGGATTACCCTCTAAATAGAAAACCCTGCTCTCTCACTAGAGTTTCTCCTCAGAGGAGATTTTCAGCTAAAGACCTCTCAGTTACGGACTCAAACTAAACTGAACTCCCTCTAGCCCACAGCCAGTATAATAATTCCCACTCCACTGCGGCTGTCCAGTCAAAGGGCTCAGAGCCTGTCCCTCTGTTTTTGTCTGCCTAGTGAGCATTTTTAACTCCTCCCTGACTTTATTGTTGTTTCAGCATTACAGCCTTAATTTCTAAATCCTGTCCAACATAGTCACACATGAGATGCTCTCTCCAATGGAATGCTTTTAGCAATGGTAGATTATATTTTGTACTTCCCATTTTGTTATTCTTTCTAGCCTTTTAGCAAGGCCATAAGAAATTTAAATGAAACATATTTAACATATGTAAATGAGCAATTGCACTGCATGTTTTTTTCAATATTCAAATCAAATCCATCTATTATCACGTACAAAAAAATAATGTCCACAAGGAGAAGAAAGCTTCACAACGCATTCTTCCTAGCAATAAGCCTCATCAGATCACTAATGTCTCAGTGTTGCTCCATCTGACATGTAGGATGCAAAAAAATCATATTGACAAAAACAATTTTTGTATAGTTTCTCCCTCCACTCTCTCCAGCTAGCTTTTCAATATGTATGAAGATTTTGTACACAGGCACATATTTGATCATACTCTATACTTTCTAAAGATGGTCAATGCTTCTAAGAGATGATATCTCTGCATGTGCAGATTGTTTTCAATGTATGCTGCCTCTGATGTCTGAACAAATGTCATCTCCTTCTATGGAAAACAACCCCTCAAGTACACATAAAAAAAGAGAAGAACCACCACAAAAGACTCTATTAAAACTGATACATGCACTCTAGATGGAATAGGTCTTTAAATGTGAGATATTTTTCTCTCCGTACTGGCACTATACTTGATGAAAGATGTGTTTGAAATTTTATATCCATATAAACAAAAACAATACCACCCATAAGCATGTTTTACACTCTGTGAGGAAGATAAAATGTATGATGAGGCTCATTTTTTTCCGAGGATGGGGAAATGTATACATCATTTTGGGGAAAGAAGACCTGCTTTTTATGAATGAAAAGGCATTCAGCTGTCAGCATTAAGTGTAGTTAAATATTGGTTTTAGTTCCACAGCTGTATGAATGTTTAGTGTCTATGGAACATGTTTGGGAAAAAAAGATTAACCTAGGCACTGAGGTTCTGAAGCATCTATATTCTGCTTCAAGAAGTCCAACACTTCCTTCTTTAATAAGATGACCAGATTGTCCCACTTTTGGAGGGACATCTGGGGGCACCTGGCAAATTGTACTTATGTTGAAATAAAAAAAGATATATTACAATACTATTTTTGCATTCTATGAAAATTTTTGTTGCTCCATATAGACCAAATTTTTAATCAAGAACCCCCCTGGTCAGGGGTGTTCCGCTTTACCTGCAGCTGGAGCTAACCCTTATCAGAGGAAGGAGCTGCAGCTGGATCCCATCTACTCTGACTGGGCGCTGCCAAGCATGCCAATGTTTTGAAAGCTGTCAGGGTATATCACCTCCTCCTCTGCTGCTGTTCATGTCTTGCAGAGGTCTTGGCCTGAGGACACTGGTGCTGCTCCTCTGGACCGGTGGCTGCTTTATCCAAGGGCTTGACATAGTAGCCCCAGGTATCTTCCTGTCTGGGTCCAGGCTGCTCTTCATTGAGCTGCTCCGAAACCACATCTCCCGGTGGCACCAGGAAACAGGTCACGTACCTCCTCTAGAACAGTGCCCTCTGGCGTCAACTCTGGAGGTGCAGTGGGAGCAGGCATAACACACTCAGGGATAATAATTATGAAAGTTTGCACTTGGAGTGAGTCAGTTATCAGCTTTACAAGTTGAATTGAAACCTCATTAGCTTCCTAGAGTCACGCGACTCCTGTGGAACTATAAGTTGCAATATTGCTTTCTGGTGGCTATAAGAAGCTCAACTGAAGTAAAGGATAGACCATATTAGCATAGATAACAAGGTGTCATTATAATCCTCTGCATGTTTTGTGTTGCCCCAGAGGCTCAGACCAGAACCAATGCGTTGAAATTAATTCAAAATAATTTTTGGCTAAACATCTGGAAGAAGTTCCTGACAGTTAGCGCAACTCTTCAGTGGAACAGGTTTGCTCGGGAGGCGGTGGGTTCTCCTTTGGAAGTTTTTAAGCAGAGGCTAGAAAGCCACTTATTGGGTGGGCAGAAGGGATTGTGTCAATGCTTGTCTCTTCTGACCCTTTCTTGCATGCCCAGGGAAATGCTGATTGCCACTTTGGGGTTGGGAGGCAAATTTCTACCAGGACAGACTGGCCAGGGATTCTGGTTTGGGGAGGCATCGTCTGGGCATGGAATTGGGGTCACTGTGGTGAGCAGGTAATTCTGAATTTCCTGCAGGGGGTTGGACAAGATGACCCTGGAGGTACCTTCCAGTTCTATGATTCTATGTTTAGTCATAAGTAAGCTCCACGTTGTTCTATAGGACTTAGTCACCGCAGATTGCTGCCACTTTACACACACCTGAATCCAACCAAAATGCAACATTATTCTTGTAAGACCTATTTTTATTCATTACATCAGCATGAAATATCTCAAGTTGTTCATAATGGCTATTTTATTAATTACTATGAATAGGGCTGATCAATTTCTTTTGGATTTTGCATTGTAAGTCCCCAAATCCAGGGTAATTGGTAATGTAGTATTATTTTTATTTGAGCATTTGACATAAATCATTGCCTTTTTTGTTCCCTCTCTAAATATACTAGTAAAAAGAAAATAAGAAGTGCATATTAGGCAACTTATTATGTTAAGTACCCACAAGAAAACAGCAAGGGAAATAAACCTAATTAGCTTGATGGCAGATTGTATTGAGCAATAAAATAATGCACACATTGCAGTACTGTGTCCATACGTTATAATAAGAATATTTGTTATGATGTCTGCCCTTTCAGGGTGCAAAAATGTAGGCTAATAGCTGGAAGAGTCAGTTTGGTGTAGTGGTTAGGAATGCGGACTTCTTATCTGGCATGCCGAGTTCAGTTCTGCATTCCCGCACATGCAGCCAGCTGGGTGACCTTGGGCTCACCACGGCACTGATAAAACTGTTCTGACCGAGCAGTGATATCAGGGCTCTGTCAGCCTCACCCACCTCACAGGGTGTCTGTTGTGGGGAGAGGAAAGGGAAGGCGACTGTAAGCCGCTTTGAGACTCCTTCAGGCTGAGAAAAGTAGCATAAAAGAACCAACTCTTCTTATTCCTGACCTGCCGCCTAAAATCTGTGGGCTGGAGGCAAAGAGCTATCTACTAAGCAGACATTTAAGCCACAAGAATGGTGAACAAACACATAAGTAGTGATAGGTAATCTGAGATCAGCTGAGGAACTAGAGCCAGAAGCCTGACTCATGGCCAGCAGAATCTTGCTGACCTCCTGAAGTACCTAAGCTGGCAGCTGCAGTTCATTTTCTAGCCTAGTGATGGTGTAGCAGAGCAAATACTTTTGTCTTATCTTAATGGTACAGAGAGAGCCTCTTGTGGCGCAGGGTGGTAAGGCAGTCAACATGCTGTCAAAAGCTCTGCTCATGAGGCTGGGAGTTTGATCCCAGCAGCCGGCTCAAGGTTGACTCAGCCTTTCATCCTTCCGAGGTCGGTAAAATGAGTACCCAGCTTGCTGGGGGGTAAAACGGTAATGACTGGGGAAGGGAATGGCAAACCACCCTGTATTGAGTCTGCCATGAAAACGCTAGAGAGCGTCACCCCAAGGGTCAGACATGACCTGGTGCTTGCACAGGGGATACCTTTACCTTTAATGGTACAGAGACAAATTGACTCCTGTACCTTACCGGTATTTTAGCTGGAACTGAATGTCAGTGGTATTTGTTGAGTTAGGTATGGTATAGTTTATATGTGTTGGCCAAGGCTGTTAGCTCCTGAGGTGAATATTTGTCAATTTTGATTTTCACTTCTATAATTACTTTTTCAACAATGTATACATTTCTGATGAAAAATAAATCAATCTATTTAAAAAGACTGTTTTCAACGGGAGCAGCTTTCCAGGCTTTACTGTGGGTGAATGTGAGTTTGTTAGAGGTAGGCTGAATCCCATCTAGGATTTCTGCTAATGGAAGAGGATGCTGTTTTTGCCATTTCCCTGGCTCCTGACCCTCATGTGCTTCCTGAGAGTGCTCTGGACCAGCATTTTGAGGATCATTTTAGACCGCAGTGGGAGGTAAGTTAGCCTACTGTATTAAAGAAGAATCCCTTCCTTCAGCATTAATTTAGAGTGAGACCCAAGCTGATAGAACACCATGGAAGCCTACCCCCTCCCCACCCTAATTTAGAAGAAGAAGAAGATTTGGTTCTTATATGCCGCTTTTCCCTACCTGAAGGAGGCTCAAAGCGGCTTACAGTCACCTTCCCTTTCCTCTCCCCACAACAGACACCCTGTGGGGTGGGTGAGGCTGAGAGAGCCCTGATATCACTGCTCGGTCAGAACAGTTTTATCAGTGCCGTGGCGAGCCCAAGGTCACCCAGCTGGCTGCATGTGGAGGAGTGCAGAATCGAACCCGGCATGCCGGATTAGAAGTCCGCACTCCTAACCACTACACCAAACTGGCTCTCTTTACTACTAGACATACTCAGTACCCTTTCTCCCACAGTCCACTTTTTCCCAAAGAAGGAAATTGTTCAATATGAATCAAGAGGGTGAGAATTGGGAAGTGTAAATTAAGCAAAAAATTGGGAAGTATTAATTAAACGCAAGATTTTAAAATATAAAAATGAGCATTAAAACAAACGCAGGGCAGTTTTATAACAATGAGAATCAGACCTGACAAATGGATAAAGGAAGAATCCATAGAGATAGAAGCTAAGATGACGAGATTAAAGATCATGCAGGGTCTTAAAACTGAACACGAAAACTAATACAATTAGCTTTCAAATAGAATGCGATGTGACCTGAACATTTAATCTGACACCGGTTTTAGACAGCAAGCAGTGGAACAACTTATACATAAGAGGACACAGATCAAAAAGGAACAACGATTTATGCACATCCTGAAGTAGAGAAAACGGAGCTACCAGCATCCTAGTAAGATGGAATGGATACTGACACTGCAGATTTTTCAAGATCAAAATTACGGTGACCTTGCTAGATGAGCAGCATTGCTACTCTTATCCAGAGTCTTGGAAATAACCAGCATCTCCTATTAATTGAGTAAATGATGTTAGAGACTGGAGAGATTTGCTTAGATCTTACAGTTGAGTGGTGTTCACAAGTTTACCCTTTCACTGGTCTGTGAGATGAAGCTATAGGCCTACAGAAGACCACTCTCTGTCTCATACAGACCTTTACCAAATTACATATAAGGAAAATATTCAGATGGCCTTCCCTACTGTGGAAGCTATTGCTTAGCTTAATGGCAGCTAACTGCTTAGGTCTTTTTCAGGGCTCAAAATAATTAAAATTGAATTACGGGCCGCAATGTCTCAGGAGAAGTTGTCCGTACTGAACACTCAGTGCATTGAAAGTGACAAACTTAGACAAAACCAATTTATAAACTTTTGAATAATTTTGCTATGAGGAAGGCTAGAAAAAAACATTTTAAGTCTTAGTATATTTGATTATTGCAGTTTCTTTATTTCTTAATGTGTGTTTTAAAACCGACTGTTTAATGACAACATAAAGTAGGTTCTATGTCACACTCACTATCAGGTACTCATGATCATCTTGTTGACACTTCCCAGGCTATAAAATTGGTCAGCTCAAGGATTTTTAAAAAAGAAACAGAAGTAAACTTACAATTTCATTTTCTTAAAAATTCCTGCTTATTCCACAAAATGTTCACAAGCTTCCATTATTGCAGAGGTTTTTCATAGTGTATATGTATATTGTATATCTTTCTTCTGTCTTATGCCATTTTATCATTTTATTGTAAATCACCACAAGACAGCATGACCCGGGAGTGGCAATCAACAAATATAATAATTAAGTAAATAAGTAAATAAATAATTTTTAAAACATTTATGCTGTTCGCCTCCAATCATCATGGTGTTTAACAGTAAAATCTTATGTAATTTAGAGGAGGAATTGTAGAATTTTACACACCAGTCATCATCCTTGGCTTTACTTAATTTCATTTAAAACACTGTTGACTCTTCCATCTTCCTTTAGTTATGAGGGTGGGTGGGGATTGGGGAGGGCTCACAAATGGAATAGGTAGGGCGTCTCTTCATCTAAATCTGGCAGTATTCAGCATTATGAATATATGATATATCCTGCAAATTCCATGCATAAAAGCTGATGTGACAATGGCCTGAACAAACTGATACATTTCTGAAGTAATGAAGCAATCATTATGCCTTGCTACATCGGGGAGTCCCCAATCTCATTGAACTTTTGGGTACTTTTGGAATTTTGAGAATGAGGAATGGGTACACTGCCATAAAATGGCTGCCATAAGGTGCTGAGGCCAATCACAAAATGCTGGGAGATTGCAAGCCAATCATCCCCTTATATTGGAGACAGTTGTTTCTAAATGGCTGTTCCTGTTGGAACTTTTGGGGTTCTTCTGAGTTAATTATTTCTCCAGTGAGGCAGAAGAAAACCAGGAATGCTATTGATTTCTGAAGTAGGATTCTTTGGGAAGAACCAATGGGTGCAAAGAAATGGGCCCCATTTTGCACACTGCTTGGCTCAGGGAAGGAAAAGAAAGCTAATTTGAGGCTAATTTGTTGCAAGAAAATATCCAAATTTCTCAAGGCATTTTAAACATAAATATTCTTCCCTTCGGAGAAACAAACCAATATATACATTTAATTTAATTGGATTATAGATTTTTGAAATTATAAAAAAGTCAATCTCCTTTCACAGTAAATGAGTTATTTTATTGCTTGTACAGTTGAAAATAGAATCTGGGTTTCTCAAATGCAAAGAAAGCTCTGACTTTCTAATGTGACCAGCATTGAGCTGCAGACCTGAAATCTGATCATACAAAAACTTTCTGATTTGGAATTTATCTACAGCAATTGAGGCCTTAAGCTCAGGTTGTCTTGATTTTGCTTGAAATAGCAGCATTGATCCAAAACGTAGCTGTGTCAATTTTCCCTTTAAAATTTCTGCACTTTTCAACAGACTATTCAACCTCAGGGTACAGGTATATTATAGCCATCAGATTGCTAAATGCTCTAAAGCTTAGTGGACTGAAACAGCACATCATCTATAACAGATGCCAAGTGATTTTTCCACATTCTGTGCTAGTGCAAAACACTGCTCATTGTTCATTTATACAAATCCATAAACAGAGCTTCTATAATTTTTTAAATGGAGATCTGTCACCTAGAGTGGGCCTCTAAGTATGGTGAAACATCTGCCCAAGGACACACTCTGGCCTGCTGTACAAGCACATCCAAGATCTTCAACACAATATTATCATGAAATAATGTTATGAAGGACATCTACATGGACTCATACCTCAATACTGGGGAAGTCATCCTTAAGCAATTTACATTTTGTATCCTCTCAGATTTTGTTGTAGTGGCTGAATCAAATCTGACCAATCTTGACCTAGATTTCAGCTAGATTTAGTAATATTAAAGGCTACAGCTTAGGCATAGCCAGTCCAGAAAATATTTAATTCAAAGGTTTCAGTGCTAAGGAGATCCCTGAAGGGTCCCAGAAGACATCCCCCCCCCGAACTCCCATTGTTCAATTGCCATAGTAGCTGGTGCAAACATTGTTTTATGTCTTTAAAATTTAGTTTTGTTTAATAAAAAAATTAAAAATAGAAATAAAACCAATACCCACAAAGCTCTAAAATACAAACCATAATGCTACTATAAAGCATCAGAAAACAAAGCTCAAAATGAATTTATCTCATTCTGATCAGGAAATAATTCTATTTTTTGAATTTATCAGACATCTAGTCATGAAGCAGACCAGTTAGATTAGACAGACAAAAGCATTCTACTAATTTCTCTAACCGATCCTCTTTTTTCAGAGTTATGTACTTCTTCCAATTCTGAGCAAAAATTAATCTGCAGATATTATGGCATTAAGGGAAAATTCATGAACATCTTTAGAAGGTAATTCTACATGATTTAACAATAATAAAAAAACACCTTAAGGGATAATGGTAGCTCTTTATACAATTAGAGAGAACTGTAGCATTCATATTCCAGAACTCTGCTGCTCTCCTATATTTCTACCAAAATTGTATAAACTTGGCATTAGTGGCCCCACAAACCCAAATGTAGCAGAAATGTTGGATTTATAATTGGACACCATCAGATCTTCCCAAATGTTAAAATTTCTTCATTTTACAGCTTGATTAAATTCTTTAGATTTCATGATAGAAACAAACAGTGATATTCCAGGAGCTAGTTTTGGTCTGACCTTAATTCAGGCATTTTCTAACACATTGATTAAAAAAAATATATCATTAGCATAACAGCAAGGTTTTTTCTCTTTTATTCAACCAAATCTAGACTCTCAAAGGTCTTTTATTCAACCAAATCCAGACAAAAAAGATTGCTCTACTAGAGTCAGTGATGTGTCTATATTTTCTTTTATCTATTTAGATATCCAGCCTATTCTTGCTGAATACTAATAATAATTCTGAACCTTGTTTTATTTGCTGGGCCTCAGTCACTGTCAGTAGCTGGAGCACTAGAGCCAAGTGTTTACCGATAGTTGGATTTTTAGAGCTGTGTCCTGTATGATTCTTGATCTTCATGAGTAAAAGAGCTGCAGTAACATAGCATCTGAAAAAAGGGAGGAAAAAAAAGCAGAAGGGGTAAGCAAATTAAACCACTGTGTTTGTACAGCAACAAGGAGAGGAAGTCAGAATGTTAAGCTGAGCTCCTCTTTGTATTAGATAGCAGCATAATTCCAGATAAATAACTCAGTATTAAAAGAAAAGATACCAAAAACAAAAGCAGTCATGGCTAGAGAGACAGTCTGACTCATGGTAGATGGCTAACTAGACCCAACAACAAAACAAAACCTCTGTGCTCACAGATAGCAAACATTCACATATTGGCGCTATGGGGCCACAAGAGGGAAAGTTTTGGCCTCTGTGCCCTCTTCATTAGCCATCTTCGTGGCGGCCATGTGAAAAAGGATGCTGTGCTAAATGAAGTATCGGTATATGATCCACACGAGTATTCTTCCATGCTGGAGGCCTGGACTGACTTACCTGGGGCCCCATTTGTGAGCCTGCAGGGCAAAGGGAGACATGACATGGCTTGCTGGGGCCATCTTGGGCACAGATGGCCAGCTGCTAGGCAGGTTGCTGCAGCTGCATGAGTAACCATGCCTTGGCCAGTTGGGCACAATCCTGTGCTGGTTCCTCTTTCAGCTCAGTTTAAACTGATCTGCCAGCCCCAACTGAGGCAGTGTGGAGCTCTCAGCCTCTGCTACCCCAGCTGATCTTCAATATAGCTGAATAGAACCAAATAAAATCCAGTATACCAGCTATACCTATAGCCAATGAGATTTTCTGTTCTGTATTCATCTTAAAATATACCATCCAAAAAGTTTTTTTGGGGGGGTGGCGGCTCATTTTATGCTGAATGCACATCCCTAGGTGTTATATATTCCTGAGGGAATTATATTGGGCCTCCTTGTAGTATCCCCCACCCTTTAGCACTGGACTGGCCATTTTATTTCTCATACTTTATCAACAACCTCTAAATCAATGAAGTGCTGAGTGAGTGAGAAGCAACCAAGCAATGAACCCATTTATATGGTTGTGGCATTCATACCCAGACTGCCAAATGTGTGGAATAACACTAAGGGGAACTCAGTGCTGAATTCTGATGAACAGGATCCTCTGATCATTGAGAACAACAATGTATTGATATCATTTCTTAACTTTATAATGCAAACGATGGTAGGATGATGGATTTGTTAGAGACTTTTTACTGTTTGCTCTCACTTGGCTGGTCTAAGTTAGCCTGATCTCATTAGAATTCAGAAGCTAAGAAACATTGGGCTGGGTTAGTACTTGGATGGATGACCACCAATGAGGTCCAGGGTTATGACACGGAAGAAAACAATGGCAAACCATCTCTTTTTGTATCTTTCCTCAAAACCTTAAGAGATTGCCTCACGTCGGCCACAACGTGGTGGCGCTTTCCACCACCATTCCCTCAGGTTAGCTTGATGGACAAATGTATAAGGAAATATGAAGAACATATCATTCTTGCAGAGTTGCATGAATTCTTTCACCTCTTATCCTCTATCAAATGTGCCACTTTGTACATGGGGACTGTCTTGTTTGCAGAGATCCATATGAGCAGGCCCAGCACGTGGTTGCATTAGGTGCATATACTTAGTACAGCGCACTAGTGAAGTGGTTTGTTCTGCATGGTGCAGGGGGTTGGACTAGATGACCCAAGAGGTCCCTTCCAACTCTATTATTCTATGATTCTGTGATTCTGGTTCCCCAATCTCCACAACATCACAACTTTGTATATACAGGGCCTGATAGAACAATAGCTTATGCTTTATGACTGATACGGAAAATAATTTTTGTGCTGGAAAAAAGTAATACATAATCCTGCCCACCGGGGGGGAAAGCAAATTCTGAATTAAAAATGCCAGCCAAAGACATGATAATGGTACAATATGCTCTCTCAGTAAAAGAGTTGATTGACTGTTTTTCATTATGTTAGGAAAAGTCAGTTTAATTAAAAAGATAGGTAATGCTGGGTTATATTCATGAGGACTGTAATATAATTGTATCAGATTTTGCCAGGTGAATGTGGTCCAGATGATTAAAGAGTCTAAAATGGTCAATACTTTTAAAAAGCATGAATTCCCGGAGTTGCTTAAAAGTGTTTCCAAAAACGGATAGTACATTGGGATTCAGATTTTTTATGCTAAATGCAGTTAGATGCATAAGTGCATAGATCTTGGAATTCTTTGGCGAGCTGAGAACATGAAGCTAAATTCCTTGGAATGGCATCATGAAAACGACAGCTATTCCTTTTCCACATTACATTTCTTTCTCGGTCTGCTGTTTAAAGAAATTTCAAGTTACTAGAAGGAAACTGACATTTAGTCAAACGAAAAGACATATTTCCTTGTAGTTCTGCACTGTGTAATGGTTTGTTGAATTTATTGGTGCCATAAAGATAATACATCTTTTGTTAGGGAAACTCGTCCAAAAGAGAACTAAGTTTTACAATGTGCATTTGCATAACAGTAATGGCTCAATACAATTTAGACCCTAATGAAACACAATGAAATATATTAATATATTGTATTATATTTTAGAATGTAGAAAATTTCATTTGGTTATGAGAAATATATTTCAGTAAGCAATCAAAGCAGCATTACTTAATTACATTTTACTCCTGCCTCTTTTTATATAAATATATTTTAAGTACATTTTGGAGTAATTGTGCTTGTCAGTTCCAATAGAAGTACAAAGTATAAAATCTATGGCTTTTCCTGATATTGGAATTCACAATATTTCATTAAAATTATATTATTTCATAGGTCTATCTTTTATTTATATTGCAAATCTATAATTGTCAGCATCAAATTCAAGTAGGCTAGAAAATGTCTCTTTTTAAAAAAAATCACATTTTGTCTAACCTGTTTCTATGCTTCTTTAAAATTCCATTAGAACTAATATCTCCTACAGCATGGTTAGGTAAAGTAACTGCTTAGGCGGGATATTTTAGGCTCATCCTGGATTAAGCAGGGGTCTGGACTAGATGCCCTGGACCTTCCAACTCTGTGATTCTATGCTTCTCTATATTTGGACAGCTGGCTGCAATATAGATACTAATCTGAATGCCAATCCATATTGTGATGCTCATTTGGATGTGAAGGGTCCGGTTCCAGTAATCACATGACATCTGTAAAATATAGAGTGCATATTGCTGTCATATAATTGAATGTACATTTTATTTGGTTTTGAGTGACACAGTGGCTGAGAGCAACTGGCTCTCTTTTACCATGATAAAGAGAGTACAATGCTGTTGCTGCCAGTGTATTATCTCTCTGTAACTTGAACCATTGAGTTGAAGACTGTGTGAGGCGCTCTTGAGACCCCCTCTCCTGGCTTCCTCTTTCTCTGCCGTGATGTGGGCCTTCCTTCGTCGCTTTTCGTAAAGACACGCAGCTCACACAGCTCTCCACAGCAATAGTTTATTCAGCATCAGTTCACACACCCAAACTGCACCAGCTACCACCCTTTCCCTTTCCCCTCCTTATATTCCCCTGTGCTGACTCCACCCCCTTATTTAGTTACACTCACTCCCTTCTGACCTCGCCCACCTGGCTCTAAGCCCCATTGTGTGTCTTTCCCTTAGCTATGTTCACCCTTTCTTTCCCCTCTAGCAGTCTTCTTTCTTCTGCTGGGCATTCAGGTAACTTAATTGTACTGTCTTCCAGGTTCCATTGCACTCAGGACCCCGGTCTGGCCCTTCGTGAGAGTGGCAGAGCTGGGGGGGGGGTCTGCGGTAGTTTTCTCCAGTTCTTCACCCTGCTTGTGGGCTGACGGAGAAACCTCTTCCCAAGCCTTCCTACAGCTCTCCAGAACAGCATGTTTCCCTTGGTAAGTATCCTTTGCTCTGTCTTTATCTCTCTTTCTCTCATTCTCCCTCTTAGCCTTCCCAACTTCCCCTCTATCGTCTCTTTGAGTCCAGGCGGGCTTTGGAGGTTTGGTTGCACAATGGGGTTTTTCTCTCTGGCTACAGCTGTCCTGCCCGGACAGACTGGTAGAACCTTCATGCTCCCCAGGCAACGTGTTATGATAATATAGAAAGACAGTATCCACAGGAAGGATCACACCTAAGCAGTTAACAAATCCAGAGTTGTTCTATGTGATTAAGGATGAACTGTTCAGTATAAATGCATGTTCCCAAAATTTCAATATAGGAGAGATTTTGTGAGATGAAGAGCTAGATTTGAGTCCTGTAGCCCCTTAGAGACCAGCCAGATTTTGACCCATTATGCACGGGTGAAATAACACACATTGGGGGTGGAATGGCAGCGACTAAAATCACGGATAACGCACGGTGCCAGCTGCAATTGGCTGCAGCTTCGGTGCATGCCGCCAAAAAAGCCGCGTTAGCGAAATGCGGAAGAAAGCGCAGCTTCTGGGTGACCAGGGCACAAGCAGAAGCGGCGCCGGGATCGGCATGTGCATAATCGGTTACTCTGGGTTTTGCCGCCGTTGTGCCCTGTCCCGTGCATAGCCGGTGTGTGTCGCGTCTTCCCCCTCCGCATTTTCCATGTGACCCGAAATCGCCGATTCGGCGGCCGTGCATAATGGGCCTTTGGGAGTTTATACTTCCAAGAGTCAAAGCTCCCTTCATAAGGAAATTGATGCAGGGAGCTTTGATTTTCCAAAACTTATCCTTCTTGGTCTTTTAATCGTTACTGAACTGGAATCTAGCTCTTCTATTGCAGACTAACATTGCTACCTTTGAAACTATCTTAATATGACATTGAAGGAATCATGAGCTCAGGGTTGTAGCCATAAATGGGCAGGAAGGGGCAGTGCCTGGGTCCATCCAGGATCAGCCCCCATTCTTTCGAACTCCCTAACTCCCCACACAACTCCACACAGCAGTGTTTGATGGCTTTTATTGGACTGAGAGGAAAAGTTGGTCTTCTCTTACTCTTTCCCCAGCCCAGGCAAATCTGGTTTAAGGATTCACAGAGCCTATAGCATTAGAGCACATCTGATTCTGTTACTCACGTTCTGGGAGTACTGGTTTTCCCACCACAGGCTTTTGAGTAGACCTGGCTTCCAGGAGAGCTGGTCTACACGCCATAGGCTTCTATTGATAAAAATGGCCTCCAGAAGAGCTGGTCTACCTGCCATAGGCTTCTATGGGTAGATCTGATCATAGAGTCATAGAATCATAGAGTTGGAAGGGGCCATACAGGCCATCTAGTCCAACCCCCTGCTCCATGCAGGATCAGCCTAAAGCATCAAGGATACCTGTCTAGCTCCTGCTTGAAGACCACCAGGAGAGGGGGGGGTCAACACCTCCTTAGGCAGCTGACTTCACTGCTGAACTACTCTTGTGAACTTTTTTCCTGTACACTTCCCTTGGAGCCAGAGGGCCCAAAGCATGTGCTACATGTGTGATTAAAATAAACATAAAGGGCTGCCCTCCACTGTGCTAAACTGCTCCCTTATCAAAAAAATTGTCCTAACAAAGAATTTCTACTACAGGCCTCCATGAGATAACCTGCAATTTAATCACTCCACCTGTTCATAGACAGAAAAACAACTGGATTATTACTTGACAATATTCTGTGTTTTAATTTTATCTTTTTACTAAACCAAAATGGAATTTTTTTTAGTTACTCCTATTTCCCTTGGATTCAAGTGTCATGCATGTTCACATTCCTGCAACACATGAGACATTTCAATTGTTCTTCCCTATCTACATGGCCATTAAATTGATGCCAGTTGAACTGCAGCTGCCAGAATGTTAAAATTCAATGAGTATATCCCACAGTCCTCCACGGATTTTGCTAACTGAAGAATTTAAAGGCTGAGCTATCCAGAACTCTGACTAAAAGTGTTGCTTTGCAAAATGTGTTGGTGTCCACAAATGAAGTAGTCAGAAGTCTTAAAATGCTCAGGGAGGTAATATCACAAGAGCCTGAGCTAGTATTTCCATTAGATTAAATTGCAAGTGTCTCAACGCTCAATATAAATATCACCACTTGAGATCAATGTATAAGGGCTGAGCCTCCATGTTTATCACAAGGATGTTTCCTTCTTAATCCACGTCATCACATCTAACAGCAATGATAAACCTGAGATAGTTGGGACTTCTGGGTCCATGATTGATTTATTCAGAATGTGCTTATCCTTTAGACTACATAGCTATTTCTTGCCTCTGCTCTCTTCCCATGCAATCCATTTGTCCAGTATACATATATCTGTTGCATTATCTTACACCTTAACTGCAAACTCTCTGTGGTACAAACAGTCTTTCTTGGGCATGATTTAGGGTGGAGCAAGGCATTGTGTAATCCATGTGATTTCTGATGACAAGAGGAGACCTTTCTCAGTTTGCTTCCTTTCCCACATCACATTGTGCTTTTCCTTGCCCACACCCTCAGCATTGGCTGGTAAAATGGAAGTGAGGAAATGCATGTGAAAAAGAATCAAAAAGTAGTCCCTTATGGTCCAAGACCAGTAATTGAAAAACCATTCAAAATATGAGAAAGTGCATTAAATGTATAATAAACCAGTGAATTCCCATTCCTTAAAATATATAAAATATGTTATTACCTAGGTATGGGCAGTATAGGCAGTATAACTGTGATTGAGCCATACTTTCCTAATCTTCATTGCCAGGCAGCCAAACTTTGCCACTTTAAACATGATTTCTGGATTCTTATCCTCTAGAATTCTAACTAGATAAAATGTTCTAGCTTCCCAGATATTATATATGTCAAAAATATAATACCACACCATACAATTTTATTATTCAGATGATTTTATTATTAAGAAGATGAGGGAATTAGATACAGGAACATTGTTCTATAGCACAATATTCAAGCTAGTAAAATAATAATCTTCTACTTAAAATCACCATGTTATGTTTGAACAGGGCCGTGGCATATATCGAGGGAAATCCTTTTTTTACCAAGCACTTCATACTGTTCTAAATTGCATCACATTGCCTACCCATGACTGTCCTTTTCCCCTCCCCTGTTCACCATAAGCCAAATCAAATTGATGGGGGTGGATGGGCTAAGCTTACAAAAACATGCTTTCCTTGGTTGTCTCAAACTTGCCATTGCCGACCTGATTTACAAAACCAAAAATGTCCACATTAACCGAGAGTTTCAAATTGGATCGCAGATAGCTTGCATGCTCTCACGTGGCTGCCTAGGAACAGCAGTTCAATTCAGTAAATTTAGAAGACAGGTCAAAATGATTAATGTGGTCAACAAATGAATGACACATTGTTCATGAGCAAAAGCTGTCAAAACATAGCTGACTCATCGGGTCCATGGGCCCAAAGAAGCTACCATGCTGAATGCTGCCAGCTGTGCTAGTGCAAAAACTGCTCATTTTACATTGTGAGCAGATCATCAATGAAATCGAGGTTCCCAAAAGGGAGAGAAAATAAATATTTCAAATAAGATATGTTCCAATTTTGAACATCTGATTTGTAAAAATCTAATCGTCACTAAGTTGAGTGCCAGCTAGTTCTATGGGACAGAATTTCAGTTCTATTTTATTTTAAAAGTGGGCGGGGCAGGATTCCCACCCTCTCTTCTGTTATTTGGACTTTTCTCATGCACTTGAGCTGGTATGTCATTTATATTCTCATTGCAGGGATTTGCAGAGATAATGCCTTTTGAGAGCCGATAATCTGAATAATGCAAGAGCTGCAGTCTCCACAGGGTTTTATTTGCATAACTATTTATGTAAATATTATCAGTTTTAAACCTTCAAAGAATTGCACATTTTAAATTGCCATTGTTTCGCTGAATGCTTCATTCCCCTTATTTGATGACGAAGAGATCAACTTCAATGGTTTCTATTTACAAAAAAGCGAGTGCATATTAAGTCTTTCACAGAGGGACTTTCATGGATCATATGTTTACTCTTCTGTCATTTTAAAATTTGACGATAAGCTTTCTGGGGGAATCTCAACAAGATGAACTTAAAGGGCACAGGGAAATCTAAACTGAGATGTTCCTTTAGATGCCAACCAGAATGCCCACCTGAAAAAGCTTGTCAGTTCTTTGCTAAAAAGCTGTCAACTTTTTCCTCGATGTTTATTTGTTTAGACCATTTCATACCCCACTTTTCTGCCTGATGGGACCCCAAGCAGTTCCCAAAAGCTCGCAGCTTAAATAAACACTCTAAACTAGCAGAATATAGTTAATAAGCAACTCTCCCCAACAAAACACAAAACATAACTTTGTATATGTTTTAATTCCATTGGCCAGCTCCATCACTGGTTATGCAGTCAGGAGCCCTGTGACCCTTGCCCAAAGGATCACATCTCTAGTTAGACTGAGATTTTATTTATTTACAGAATTTATACCCTGTTCTCCTCAGGACCATGAAGACAGTTTACAGATTCAAAACATAATGAGAAAAGTCTGCTATACCTCCACACTAGAAGGAGAAAGAAATAGAGAGAGGGTATTGTTATAGCCTCTGGCCATGTCTAGGATTTATATCCGTGAGAAGACAACAATGCTGGCAATTTTGTACAGCTGGCAACAGTCTCCCTCATTGCATTCTCCTGGGTTGTATATCTTTTATACGCGTGTGCACACGTGCACACACACACACACACACACACACACACACTTTTGAGTAGGACTCAGACACAGGGGATGTTTTGTTTGTTTGTTTGAAAATCTGCCAATGCAACATGAAGCACACGTGTGCAAACATAAGTCTGCAAGACTCAATCCAAATAGAATGCATTCCACAGGTTACACAAAGCACTGGGAAGCTGTTGCAAAGTCTGAAAGAAGCCCTGCATAGTTAAAAACACTAGTCAAGGAACCTACACAAAGTAAAGAGGCTTCTTTTAAAAACTGGAAGGTCTGCCCCAATGAATTAAACAGGAAGGGACCACAGGATCTGAAAAAAATGTAATAATTAGGCATGTAAAACGAGATTTTGAGAAGCAGATTGCTAAAAAACATCAAGGCAAATAATAGACATTTTAAAAACTATATCTATCTATCTATCTATCTATCTATCTATCTATCTATCTATCTATCTATCTATCTATCTATCTATCTATCTATCTATCTATCTATCTATCTATCTATCTATTTATTTATTTATCATACTTCTATACCGCCCTCCCCGGAGAACAGGAAAATCTAGAACATCTAGAACAGGAAGATCTAGAACAGGAAACCATTAGTAAGGTCTTTGGATGATAAAGAAATAAAAGAATTACTAAAGGAAGATTTAAAAAGGGGTTCCGAAGGTAACCAGGACATTACAGGCCAGTCAACCTAGCATCTGTCTTGGCAAATTAATAGAAACTGTAATCAAAGATAAAATGGTTAAGCACATTGAGGAACAGAGTTTGCCGACAGAAAATTACCATGGCTTCTGCAAAGGGAAGTCCTGCCTCATTAACATTTTGGAGTTCTTTGAGCAAATGAGCAAGAATGTAGACAAGGGTGACCACATAGAGATTATATGCCTGGATTCCCAAAAGGCTTTTGACAGGGTATCTCATCAAAGACTACTGAGTAAACATCAATCATGTTTTTGATGTGGGACACATCTTCTGGCGTAGCCCCTGGGATGAAAATGGGTACAGACATGACATCTGTAACTCCACACCACGGATTGCACCAGAAGAGGCTGGGGCAGCTGCAGGTTGCCATGGCAAGTGGCTGGCTGGGGCAGTGTAGGCCATTACAGGAGGAGGCCAGGCTACTGCCATGCTGTTCAGGGAAGCCTGGACAGTTGCGGGGCGGCGAGGTAACCAGTCAGGTCAGTATGGCAGCCAAGCGGGCTAGCGCTGCCATGAAGTTGGGGAAAGGAGGGGTGAGGGAGCATGGAGACAGTATCTCTAATCAATAATCTTGGCATGAGGTTCCCTATAAAAAGGGCATCTGAAAAAATCACGGTTAATGGTTTCTAATTCCTTAGTTTTAAATGGACAGATTCTCTTCTCCCTAGGGATCTTATTAAATTTTCCTTCTAGTATAGCAGCGAGCAGGGCTGAGCATCTGGCAAGTGTGTTTGCCTGCTTTAAAATTTAGTAGTCATGGATGGGTTCTGTTATGGATTAAAACTTGTTAAATGACATAAAGCAAAGAGTAGGAATAAATGGACAATTCTCACAACTGAGGGAAGAAGTATTTTAAGTATTTGAAAGGTTGTCACTTGGAGGAGGGCAGGATGCTGTTTCCGTTGGTTGCAGAGGAGAGGACACGCAGTAATGGGTTTAAACTACAAGTACAACAATATAGGCTAGATATCAGGGGGAAAAAATTCACAGTCAGAGTAGTTCAGCAGTGGAATAGGCTGCCTAGGGAGTGGTGAACTCCCCCTCACTGGCAGTCTTCAAGCAAAGGTTGGATACACACTTTTCTTGAATGCTTTAGGATGCTTAGGGCTGATCCTGTGTTGAGCAGGGGGTTGGACTAGATGGCCTGTATGGCCCCTTCCAAGTCTATGATTCTGATTCTATTATTCTAAGAAGATTTGTTTTTTAAACCCTGCTTTTCACTGCCCAAAGCAGTCTCAAAAGTGGTTTATAATCTCCTTCCCTTCCCCTCCCCACAACAGACACCCTGTAAGATAGGTGGGGCTGAGAGAGTGCTGACAGGATTGCTTTCTGAAAATGGCTCTAACATAACTGGAACTAGTCCAGGTTCACCCAGCTGGCTGCCTGTGGAAGAGCTGGGAATCAAACCTGGCTCTCTAGATTAAAAACTGTCACTCTTAACCACTACAACAAAGTGGAAGTAATCAGTGGGGTCCTACAAGAATTGGCATTGGAACAGGTATTATTAAATTTATTTATAAATGATATGGAATTATGAGAAAGTAGTGTAGCAGCCAAATTTGCAGATTATACAATATTATTCAAGATGGAGAAAGCCAAGGCTTTCTTTATGGAGAGCTCCCAGAGGACCTCCACAAACTGGGGGGGGGGGGGATTCCAGCTCCAAGAAATGGGTCCTAAACTGAGACTGAGAAAAAAAAATCTTAGGGTTATATTGGATAACTCAAAAAAAATTGTCTAGTCAGTGCTCTGCAGCAGCTCTCCAATCAATATTGGAGTTTATTTAGAAAAGGGACTGGAAATAAAATGGCAAATTTTGTAATGCCCCTTATATAAATTTATGGTGCAGCTTTATTCAGAATACTGTATACAGTTCTGGTCACTGAACTTGAAAAAGGATCTTGCAGAGCTGCAAAACATACAGAGAAGAGCAACCAAGATGATGAGGGGGTTCAGTATGAGAAAAGGCTGAAGAGTTTGTGTTACCACAAATGCTCTCAGTCTATGGAGGGGAAATTAGCTACGTGAGTGGGGGGTACTCTAGAAAATATTTTTTTGCCAATGTTTATGTGTTAATTGTTCCCTTTTAGAAAAAGCCCCCAAGACTTACCTAAGGGGGCCATTGGCACTGCAGGGGAGGAACGCCGACAGGGACCTGGCTGGTTGGAGAGATCTCCCAGCCCTGGCTTCCTCTGAGTAGTGTGTGTGTTGGCATGGCAACAGGGTGTGTGGCTGAACTGAGCATCTGTTAAACGGATGGCCTGACATTGCTTGGCCTCTTTCCCCCCCTTCTGGGTGCCTGAAACTGCAAAACCCACCCTCCCTCCCTGTTTATGAATTGTTGGACTTTTTGTTAGATGTTGGGTTATATTATTGATTAATTGTCACAGCCTGCAGAAGTGGAGCATGGGAAGGATCAATTTTGGGGAGGCCAAGCTTGCGCCCTGGCCTCCCCTAGATTTGGAGGCCCCCTTAAGGGGATGTGTGGATGCAGAGCCTGTTTGAAGGCTAGCATTTCCAGGGGGTAGGAGAACCCAACAGAGGCTGGCACCCAGAGGGGTCACTACAAGTTGCCTCCCCCCTGTTTCAGCCTGCCATTATGTCTGGGTTTTGGGGCTGGATAGCCAAGACAACCTCTTGAGGGGCAGGCTGTGGTGGGCTTCCTTGTAGTAGGGTAACCACAAGATGGCATGATTCTCTTCCCATGCTTGCCATGCTCAATGCTGAATAAAGGTTCTGGCCAAATATTTTATACCAAATTATGGTTGTCAGTGTCCTCATTAGGTGGTCAATATCCCCTTGCAAGGCAAATCCAAGGCAAATCCAAGGCCATTTGGGGAATGACACTAAGGGGCTTTTTGCACGGCTTCAAAATCGCACAATGGTTGCTAATTGGAAACGCTATTGATTTGCCTTAACGCACGACGTCGTAGACAATCTGCAACACTCCTGAAACCGATCAGCAAAAAGCGCTTCGTTGTAGCGCTTTCAGGGGAATCCCAAAAAGTGGATTCACCCTCCGGAAAGCGCTACACTCTTGCAAACAATCTGTAACACTAGCGATAAAGACCTGTGCGTTAACATTGTTGCAGTTTCTTCAAAGTCCCTCCTCCTGAGCCTGTCCTCCAAACTTCCGGTGAAGCGATCGCCATTTTTTTTTCTCCGAGCGAGCGGGGATAAATGCACCAGCAAGCCTCTTTCTGTTTAGAGGCATCCCCGGCTTCAGTCCCTCCCCTTCAGTCACTAAGCACACACATTTAACACAGTCATTCAGCCGAAAATCGGCCCGTGAGAGGGGGGGAGGGGGGGATTTTTTTCTTTTCACTCGAGGCAGCGTGGCCACGATCAAATGACAGCTCAAACAGAGGCTTCCCCGGCTTCAGTCCCTCCCCTTCAGTCACTAAGCACACACATTTAACACAGTCATTCAGCCGAAAATCGGCCCGTGAGAGGGGGGGGAGGGGGGATTTTTTTCTTTTCACTCGAGGCAGCGTGGCCACGATCATACGATCAAACGACAGCTCAAACACATTAGGCAGCTGGATGGGTCTCTCCGTTGCAACGAATCTACACAGATTCGTTACAATGGGTGTGTTTTTTTTTTTTTTTTAAACCTTTCTTAAAGGGAAAGGGGCTGTTTGGGAGCATGCTAACGGCTGCCCATTGGCTGCTTGATGGCCAGGGGCGGGACGAGCTCGGCAATAGCGCTTCCTTTCTAGCGATTTCTGCCGAGACCGGAAGCCTGTGGGAAACGCTACAAAACGCAACTGATTCCACTACAAAGGCAGGTATGCAAAACGACGAATTCCACTATTTTAAATGGCGATTTTTCATTCAGTGACCAATTTGCAACAAAGATCCCAGTGCGTAAAGCCCCTAATTATTTTGGTTATAAGAGCATTCCAGGATCAGATAGAATTTAACAAATTTAGACATATATTCATTTAAAATATTTATATCCCACCTTCCGACAATGCCCTAGGTTGCATATAAAATATAAATATACAGATGTAGAAACATTTCCTCCTAGTTATTATTTTAAAATGTTTATTCAACTCTTTCATCCTTGTATTGAATATTAAAGAAAACACTGTTAAACAAAACAAATCATTCACATGCACAGCTTGAAAACCAGAATCACAATGCTCGCTGGTAGCCTTGAGGAGATATTGTTCAAGGAGCACTACATTTATTTCTGTCTTGCAGAATTTTAGCAATGTTATCATTTTAATAATATCTGTTTGTATGAGAATCAGCTTGGTGTAGTGGTTAGGAGTACGGACTTATAATCTGGTGAGCTGGGTTTGATTCTGCGCTCCCCCAAATGCAACCAGCTGGGTGAACTTGGGCTCGCCATAGCATTGATAATGCTGTTCTGACTGAGCAGTAATATCAGGGCTCTCTCAGCCTCACCTACCTCATAGGGAGTCTGTTGTGGGGAGAGGAAAGGGTAGAGTGAATTGCTCCTTTGGGTAGAGAAAAGCGGCATATAAGAACCAACTCTTCTTCTTCTACAATGTGAATCCCCCCCCCCCCCAATATGCCAAGTCAATCTACAGGGAGAAGTCTCTCCCCAGATCAATGGCCAGGCTGTGCAGGGGGTGGGTGGTTTGAATAACCCCCTACCCACAGCCCAAACTGATCTAGGGCATAAAGCCCCTCCCTGGATGAGCTGGTTCTTGGGCAGTTTGAATAACCTCCCCCCCCACACACACACAGCCTGACAAACAGTGGATCCCTCTGAGAGACTTCTCTGAGTATGATCGACTGTTTGGTGGGCTCTGAGGTATTTGAAGGGACGTCTAGGTATGTTTAATTGCCTGAATTGATTTGGCTGTACTCAAATCACCCAAAAACAACGCCCTGTACTAATACTGGGGTTCAAGGGAACCAAGTATACCCAAATCATTTCCTGCTGAATCTAAACTACATTGAATTTTTCTTTGATGAGTGTCCTAACCTGGAACCTTCTGTCACTGATTAGGTCTATGCTTATGTTTTAATCTCTCCCATTGAATACAATGGCATTTTAATAGGACTTCAGTTTTGCTGGATCATGTTGACATTAAAGCCTTCTGTAATTTATAACAACTAGGGCTGTCATATCAGTGATTCCATTCATGTTGTTCCCATGAATTCGTTTTATACTATTCTACCATGTGATGTTTATAGTTATTTATGTCCAGAATTTGTTCTATTAATCCAAAATATTCGTATATCCATTTGGTTGGATAACAGTTTTTAAAATATATAAATTGCCAGAATGTGGCATAAGAGAGATTGATGGATGAACCAGAATTTGATTTGCTGGAATAGCTGTTTGTTATACAAATCGCAGAGCTAGGAGGAAACTAGGCTCCATCAGGGGCACTGCAGTTGAGAATGTGATTTCTGTGCTGTCGTTTACTTACTTACAAGCCCTCTGCTCTTTGGCACTGGTCCTTAGGAAGTCAGCAAACCCCATGGCAATGCTGATCCTTTCCCCTTGCTTTTGCTGGGGGTGGTACAGAAAGCTACTTACTCCTGCTGGGGGAGGTATACTATGTGTTAACAGTCACCATCAGCAAGTTAAACAGGATCACCTTCCTACTATGTCCCCCAGATCTGCTGAGTATCCTTAGCCCCAAAGAGATCCAGCTGGCCTCAATTAGTACCAGGACCTGTTCATCCCTGACCTCAGCCTGGTGGAATCTTAAACAATTTATATTTTATACTAATGCTATATGTTTTAATAGTATTGTAAACCTGGAAGAAATCACAATACAGTAGCGGGTTGACCAGAGAGCATAATAGGAGACATTATTGTTATGAATCAGAGTATAGTGACCTAAAGAAGTTTTAAAGGAAATATCATCAACATTTATTATGATCAAAACATTTATTAAGATCCACTGAAGATTTTAACAAAACAGTTTACATTAAAATGTAAAATCAACATTCAAAGATTAAAATTCAAAACCTTATTTGTGGTATAATTAATTATACATACAAGTTATTAAAAGATTTGCTTTATGATGGAAAAAGCCTCAATACAGAATATGTCCACTTTAGAGGTAGTTTCCTTGGAGAACTCTGTGAGGATCAGATATGTATACAATTTATCAGCTCTTCCTGGAAACTTAGATAGACTAGGGGTGAGATATGAGGCACAGATGTCCTTGTAAAATGGATAGAAAATGATATCATTTGAAAATGAGATCATTTTCTAGATATTTTTTGTGTGGCTGAATTTAGTCATAATGGACAAATTCTAACATTTGCTACCTAGGAAGAACAAAGATATGTTCTGCTGCAATTTATAGTACTTTTTAAACTATAAAGTTCAATTTAAGACCATCTGACTGAGAAGAAAGACAAGGAAGGGAAACAACGAAGCCCTCATAAACAACTGACAGCTTACAGTCAAAGAAGATGGCTGTCGGGTTTCTGCAGATTGTCTAATAAACAAATCCTTGACTTGGTGCAAAAGATCAAGTTTATTTAATACAAGCAAGTTAACCCAAACAATACATTGTCAGAACTGAGGAACAACAAAGCAGGATCAGTATTTAACCCCACGGTCAGCCCCCTTCTGGTGAGAACCTGAAATATGGGAAATATTCAAAGTCCAAACAAAGACCTGATAGCAATGCCCTCCAAGGCTGGGCTGCTGCATTCCCAGTGCCAGGCAGAGATGGATGGGGGAGAGATGTGAAAATGAAAGGAAACAGAGCAGGCCATAGAAGCAATTAAACTAGGCGTGCATTCCTAATATCTACACATCTAACAGTTGCTAAGACTTATGGCAGAAGCCTAGCACTTCTTACCTCAGCATTGTATGGCACACTTCCCCTTCCAGTGGTGCTCTACTGTAATATTTTCCTAAAATATAATAATATTACATATTTATGATGGAAAAAGCCTATTATATATTGACATAAGAAAAGCATCAAAGCAGAAAATGCAGTATAGTGAATAATACTTTTAAATAAGGCCTCCTCATAGTTTAAGGGAGGAAAATCACACCATATTTCCCTCATCAAGTGGTCCAACCATCATTGAGCAGTAACAGATCTAAAGAAATGCCACCTTTCCAGTGCACTGTGTTGCGTTGTGATATAAATAAAAGTTCCCTTCCAACAGGCAGCGGAAGTAAGACTGCTTAGGGCTGATCCTGCGTAGAGCAGGGGGTTGGACTAGATGGCCTGTATGGCCCCTTACAACTCTATGATTCTATGACTGGAAGCAAGCCGTGAGTTTCCTCTCTGAAACGAAACAAAATCTTCCATAACAAAACCCTAACACTCCTTCCTACTTTCTGTTTCTTATTTTTTTTTTAAATCAGTTTCTGCCCTCTGCTCCCATGACTGTTAAATTTACATCCAAGCCTTTGGGGAGAGACTTTTTGAAAAGCTTTTTAAAAGCATCATGCCTAATAGATCACCCCATTTGTGCGCTTCAGCCTCCCTCAGAGAATTCTAAAGGTTGACGACCAGGTAAAGCTTCCCTCCAGCGATGCCATGCTGATTCTTCCTCAGCAAGATCTGCTCTTCTTTATGCCTAATCATTTCAGCACAGAGCTGCTTTCCACCAAGTTATTCAAGGCAGAGATTCACTGACAGATCTGTGATGTCTAATATCACCCATAGCTTTTTTTAAAAAAAGGAAATTTGCTCCTTCCTGATCTCCCGTGGTGTGATTTCAATGGTGTGACATAGTTCAGTTTATAAAAGCCCCCACAATTTTAAATCTATTTATTCGAGCTCTTTAACATCTGTCAGGTGAAGGCCATCTGGTACCAACTATGTGTTACTATTTAAGTTGTCAGTTAATTCTAACATTTCATACTTTTTTTGCCCCTCTTTAGAAGGGTTCTCATAGATGTAACAACAAAAAAACTGTTTGACACATATAATGCCCTTTGCAGGAAAATATGATAGAAACCATTTAGCTTCTCTTTATAAATACTGTATGCAAAACTTTGTCTTCTATTGATCTTATATGTGGAAGTTTTCTTACAGTAAACCACCAGAAGACCCTCTAGGTGAAGTTGTGAGAAGTACAAGAATACATACTGCTGGCCCTGCCCATTCCACACATATTGAATAATGCACTTTCAATATGCTTTTGCAGCTGTGCAGAACTGGGAAATCTACTTCTAAAGTGCAATTTAAAGTGCATTATCTAACATGTGAGGAATGGTGTTTTAGGGAGCTCTAAAGAAGTGCATGGCCCTGCCCTGTGTAGCCAACCTTGTCAGCTCTCAGAAGCTAATCAAGGTTGACCCTGATTAGTACTTGGGTGGGAACCCAGGGTTGCTATGCAAATGCAGGCAATTGCAAACATCATCATCCCATCATCTCTTGCCTTGAAGGCACTTTCCACCCCTGAGTAACTATAAGACCCCTGCCCATGCTAGTTGCAGATAGTGGGCCTGAGAAAATTCCCTTCCTATTTAGATCTGAACTTACATGGGAAATTAAACCTGTCCGTGTGAATTAATCTTGTTCCCAAACACTTTGACTTAAATTGCTGCTGGAGAGAAAAAAAGAAGAGTTGGTTCTTATATGCTGCTTTTCACTACCAGAAGGAGTCTCAAAGCGACTTACAGTTGCCTTCTCTTTCCTCTCCCCATAACAGACACCCGGTGAGGGAGGTGAAGCTGAGGGAGCTTTGATATTACTGCTCGGTCAGAACAGCTTTATCAATGCCATGATGAGCCCAAGGTCACCCAGTTGGCTGCATGTGCAGAATCGAACCCTGCTCACCAGATTAGAAGTCCTCACTCCTAACCAGTACAGCAAGCTGGGGGGTAATGGGACTGGGGCTCAATGTCAAAACATCTCCTTCATATTTTGAAGGTCCTAGGTTCAATTTCCACCATCTCCAGCTAAAAGGATCAGGTAGCAGGTGATATGAAACTTCTCTGCCTGAGATCTTGGAGAGCTGCTTCCAGTCAGAGCAGACAACACCAACCTTAATAGGCCAAGGATCTGGACTCAGTACGAGACAGCTTTATATATTCATTCTGACCAGCGTTTATTTGTACTCTCCATTGAAATGAATGAATTGCTGCAGCCACTCAATTCGGTTATTGCATATGCAACATTATGGTCTGATATTCAGAGAGTTCATGTTTGAACGGGGGAACTGATGAGCAGCGTGGCTGCCTTCCCCACCACCCAGCAAGAAGCTATCTTGATCTCCTTCGGGGCTTTTGCCTATGGACCAGGCTATTCAAGGAAAGTGGAACTGCTGGAATGGCTTACCCTGTCCTGAGATTATCTGGATGGGTGTTTCTCAACTCAGCAGCAGTAAAATCAGCTTGAATCTCAGTCTTCTGGATTAACAGTTGTTCAGGAGTATTTGTCTCTGTCAAGCGCTGCAAATGGTTAGCCCTCTGGGGGAAATAATGAGTCTTGTTGCATTTAATATTTAAAATGTGATATAAGTGTAAATAATTTATATCGCAGCACATTTAATTTGCATCATTGAAAGCACACACTGTGGCCTCTATTAAATCCCCATGGGAAGAAGGCTACAGGCATGGCAGTGCATTGCTCCTAGTGCAATCCAAGGGTAGCATGTATTCCTTCTTTACAAACATTTATTTTTGATTGTTTCATTGTATGATTTTTGATCGTTTCAATATTTATGTTCTTTGAGGAGGCTTCTCAGGTTGCAGAAAGCTGGCAGCTTCCATGGTAACATCTGTTTTCAAGGTTTCTGATGACAAAATATCAGGCTGTTAATAAACACGAAAGACAGTACATAACCATGATGCTACTTTCCATTTGCAAGTAAGTGGACCTGTGACGTTCAGTTCATTGCAGCAGCATGGGATTCTGAGCTGTTAAATGCTTTGTTGAAATATATGCAACTGCATTTCCAAAACCCTTCCAGAGAAGTGATTAACAGGGGCATTTTCTAATAACCAGTTTACAAAGTTGTTGTTGCTTCTTTAATGGTATCGAATAGATCAGAATTTGTTTCTTTAGGTCAGGACATTATTCTGATGAGCCAATCATCCAATTCCCTTTAGCTTGAAATGCATTACAGCATTCTACAGTTTTAAATTTAGGGGCCAGTATGTCTGGAATTTACATCATCTGCCCAAAGTCTTTTAATAAAGTAGGGCCAGATAAAAGTTTTGACAGAACCAGGCCAAGATCCCAGGTTAAGTGGGATCCAGTCTAAGCCTTAGACTCTAAGGAGTCTAAGGAAAATAATTTATATTCCTTAGACTCTAAGGAAATGTGTGGATCACAAAACTATTAAAGGTAAGAACATGAATACATTCAGGACAATACACTGAGGTTGGGCATGGAACCTCACAAAATCTCTTCTTTTAAAATTACTACTGAGCACCAGGTAAACAAATGATCAAACTACATCATTCACTGGTTGTTTTCCCATTCTCCTTTCACACAAACTGATGGGACTTATTCAGTTTGTTCTTAAATCTGTCAGGAAACAATTGCACATCCACTCAAAACATACATGATGGGCAGGGACAAAGCTCTTCCTCAGAAAAGCATTCCACACACTCCATGTACAATCCACTTACCATGTGAGTTGGGCCATTTTCATATAGAGTTACAATTATCAGAAACCAAGCAGATACACTGCTAGCAAACTAAATGTACAGGTGAATTGGCTGCTTTATGTGGCATGTTTCATGTGATCAGGTTTTCATGAAACACTCACATAGGAAAGAGTTTTTTCCATGGTTGATCTCATGATTGCTTTTGTTTTGACATAGAACTAACCCCCCCCAAGCCAACTTTTTTACTCTAAAAAAGAAGAAGAAGAGGAGTTGGTTCTTATATGCCGCTTTTCTCTATCCAAAGGAGTCTCAAAGCGGCTTACAATTGCCTGCCCTTTCCTCTCCCCACAACAGAGACTCTTTGAGGTAGGTGAGGCTGAGAGAGCCCTGATATCACTGCTCATTCAGAACAGCTTTATCAGTGCCGTGGCGAGCCCAAGGTCACCCAGCTGGTTGCATGTGGGGGAGCACAGATTGAAATCCGGCTTGCCAGATTAGAAGTCTGCACACCTAACCACTACACCAAGATGGCTGTCCAGAATATCCACCAATCCATAGCAACTAAAGAAATAATCCCCAGAATGACAGCTGTGGTGAAGGAGTGAGATCCTAGCTCCCCAATACATCCTTGTTCCAGATATGTTTTCCTGTTGAACATTTTACAGGAAATGCTATGTTTAGTTATTAGAGTTAACGTCAGGTATCATTTATGTAATAAAAAGCCATTATAGACATGGATCTTTTGGTGTTGGAGTCAGTGTTGTATCTCTTAATGTAGCGGCAGAATAATGTGTGGACGTACATTTGTTTAAGGAGATTATTATCTAATCATGAAGTCTTCTGGAACTGTCTCCTTGTATATTAATAACCCCAAGGATGGTGATATCACAGGCCACAGTTCTTCTAAGTCATGTAGGTTAAATGAAGATATATTGCCTCATCTTAAAGAAAATTTCTCCTCACAAATAGCTAAGCATAAAGATTTATGACAGTGAGGCTCAATAAGCCAACATTTGTTTAACATCCATAGCAAAAAAAAAAAATAGAGACGCCTTATTGTACTTAGAGAGGGGAAGGACTCATATAAAGTATATCATTTAGTAGTTCAGTGGCCAGCAAAAGCACAGTCAACACCGGGGCCCCACAAAAGTGGTGTTTCCAGTAATATGCACAAGAACTGACTTCAGATGGTGAAAGTGGTAGAAAAGTCACTATCTATAAAACTTAAAACACTTATGTGTAAAAGAAATTAATAAATGTATACACAATTAAATAACCTTATGGATTGTGGCCAGAGTTCCTCACTGCCAGATGGAAAAGCCACTGCTCTAGGTGGGACAGTATACCCACTGGCATCAAGGTAGGTAAGGTCCCCCCCCCCCACTTACTTTGCTTGGGTTCCTTTTATATACTACTTCTTCCTCCAGCTGCTCTTTCCACTCCCCATACTGGGCCCATTCCACACACATTGGATAATGCACATTCAATGCACTTTCAAAGTAGATTATCCTGTTCTGCACAGGATAATCCAGCTGCCAAAGCACTTTGAAACTGCATTATCCAATGGGCGCAGAATGGGCCCTGGTCTACTTTCCTCCCAAATTCCTCTCCCACTATTATATCCTCTTGTTTGGAGGCAAGGCTTTCCATTTAGGAAGGTAGAAATTCGTGAGCCTTGGGTTTGTTTTCCCCCTTCAGTAGGGAAGCAGGGTAAACATGGAAAGAATGATGTCCCATGATTTTACTGCTGACTGTATAATCTGATGTAACCACATCTAGGATTTCCTTGAAATGTTCTTATTTTTATCATAGAACTTCAGGGAAATCCTAGAATCCTTTATTTAGGTTACTCAGTTGAAAATGATGTTGTGACAGTGTGGGATGCCATAAATTTAAGTCTCCATCCCCCAGTCAACTGACTGGGCAACCCTATAATCCCTTTCCCCATCCTTCTCCTCCCTCTCTGTTCAGTCATAGCCTCATCACTGCTTCTTTATCTTTTTCTTGTTTTCTTCTTCTTAGATTAGATGAGACACCTGAGAGTCTTGATCTTGAGTATGCCAATCCTTGATATCACATATGGAAGAGGTTAACTTCTTCTCCTCAGGAAATGCACTATCATATCTTGAGCATTGCCCCACCCTCGCACCCACCCTCCCCTATCCATTTCCACTGCTAATTGGCCCCCAGCTTGTCCTCCTTACCCCCCCTTGCCTGCCTGGGCATCTCACCACCCAAGCCACCACCACCACCACCACTGACCTTGCCTCTTGCCTAATGGCCCAGGCATCTGCTGCTGCTGCAAATTGGCTCCTGCCTCATTCTCCCCGCCCTCCTTCTTGCCCACCAGGGTGCCTCGCTGACCAAGCTGCTGCTGCCTCTGCATCCCTCGCTGTGTCCTCTGCTGGTCGGCCACATCGCTATCTTGGAGCCTGCTCTTTGTGTGGCAATTCATACACATTGCAACACATTAGTTTGATATTTTAAATTACTTTTTGCACTTGGGAGACCCACAAGCCTCCACTGAGAGGGGATTGGTTGCCTCCAGAGATTGACAGGCTGAGGAGTGGTGAGTAAAGAGCATGTTGCTCTCTCTTCTGCCTTTCCCCCTTTGAGGAGGGGGGAAAGCGCAACACAGCGGCAAAAAAAGGTAGAAGCCTTTATAGTGTGGAGGGGTGAAAAAGTGTGATTTACTATCCCCCAATTGCAGGCAGAAGACAACGCACGATTTGGCCCTCCATGTGGAAATGGTTTACTTATCAAATGTAAAACAGATCAGTTCATGCTAGACCATACATTATTTATTTGGACAACCAATATATCTCCAGTGGATTGCCTCATTCCCCGCTTTCTTTCTTGTTTTCCTCTGCCTGCCTTTTATTTCCTTCTTCCCTGATAGCTTGTCTTTCTCTTTCTCTGTTTTCCAACCTGGCCCTTCTTCCATTCCCATCCAGCTTTCTCCCTTCCTTCTGACATTCCTGTTTCCTTTCCAGCTACCTTTCATTCTGTCTCATTGGCCATTTCTATCCCTTTTCTCTCATAACCCTCATTTTCTTCCTTGTTCTTAGACAAAAACAAATCTATGGACTAATTGATTTTCAAACTGCTGCATCACTTCTGATGGGGGATAAACAAGTATGAGTTCTTCCACTGTTCACCTGAGTGCCCAGAAAACTTCATAGGCACCTTAAGGGTCACCCTTCTCTCATATCTGAACTTGTCCAAATATTAAGATCTGGATCTGAGGTTTTAATATATTCTTATTAACTAAACTGAATGCTTATGAGGGACACAATCTTTTTTGGTCACAGCAGTAACTAGAATCTCCTTCTCTACTTTTCTTCTCCTAGAACCTTTCTTATTAAGAGTAAGGCCTCATGGGAAGTACTTAAGAAAAAAAAAACAGAATTTGGTAATTATTAAGTTTTTTTTCTCCCTTCTTCCTGGTCTTTTGCATTTAAAAAAAAATTGCAGTACTAGTTTGTATTCTTATTCACTGCTATAAATTTTGAAATATATTTTAAATAATTTGGTATAGGTGTTTGCTGGAAAACAAAATATTATTTCTTGCCACTTTACTTTTGTAGGGTATTGTATTGGTTTGGCTTCATCCTTGCACCTCTTTCTAGTGAATGCCTACCATTGAGAAGCAGTGCAGAACTTATTTTAATAAAGGAAATAACTGAACAGCTGTGAATAGAAAAGCAGGATTCTTCACCTCCCCAAGAAAGGGCAGAGCTCTCTGACTTCACATTTGGTAGTTGGAAAGGGCACCCAGTTCTCCAATACAGAAGGGAAATTTTGGCCCCCAAATGACGCAAACTGGTGCTATATTTACAAACAAACACTCTGCTTATTACCTTGGCAAAATAAAGCAAAACTGTATCTGCAGCTAAGACAATTCTTCCAACAACAAGCTTTTGTTGTTCCCGTTGAACAGAACAAATGCTCTAAAGCAACCCTCCATCCATTTCTTTTTCAATCGAAATCCGCAAGGGAGCATGTTGGCCAAGTATCTCCCAGCTATAAAATGTCCAAACAAGTGGGAAATTCACTTTTTTTTGGCTGCCAGAAATTAAAGTAAAAGTGCTTAAAAAACAAACAGCAAGAGTAGCAAACCCATTCAGCATCACTGTACATCAAAAGCCATCAAGCGTCTCTGTATCTCTTGCAGATGAAAAGCAAAGAACTGTGCATAAAAGATGATAAAGTACCACCTGCTCTACGTCTGGCAAAAAAAATATCTGGATGAGTATTTTGGAAAGGAATATGCACTGGGATGATATCCTGCTCTCCATCAGCATTCAGACTGGAGCAAACCCAGGGTGGGAATGTGGTTGACTCATTTTAGCCCAGTGTATCACTTACATTGCCAGGAGTCCACATTATAGCATATGGGGAGAAATATCAATAGACAGATGCCTGTAATCTATGCATGGGACAAAAAAAATTGCTGGAAATGATATGCCAAAGACTCCACTGGTGCACATTTCATTTATTTCAGTTCGACTTGGATGGGCAGTGGAATTTCAGGTTGATCTGCCAACTGTAGGCTGTCCCACCAAGATAAAATTAATTGGCTTACTGATTGTCACTCAGGATTACTAAGAGGGACTGATCTATCCCCTGCCCTATTGTCCTATACCTGTAAATGTCTCTGACTCTTCCATCTATCACTGGAAAACATGGCCTCCATCAACATGCCTATTCTGCTTACCTTTGCTGAAGAATAGGTCTACATATCCAGAGTGAGAATCTGTTCAATTATCCGTGAAAATGGAAGAAGAAGAAGGAGGAGGAGGAGGAGGAGGAGGAGGAGGAGGAGGAGGCGGCTTACAGTCGCCTTCCCATTCCTTTCCCCACAACAGACACCCTGTGGGGTGGGTGAGGCTGAGAGAGCCCTGATATCACTGCCCGGTCAGAACAGTTTTATCAGTGCCGTGATGAGCCCAAGGTCACCCAGCTGGTTGCATGTGGGGGAGCGCAGTATCAAACCTGGCTTGCCAGATTAGACGTCCACACTCCTAACCACTACACCAAACTGGCTAAATATAACGTTATTAAATTTGGAATGCCTCTGCATACTTTCCAGGTAGTAATCATCTTTGAACTCAATGGCACTTAGTGTTAAGTGAACAGGATTAGGATCAAGATGCCTGCCTGTAATCCTATAGATGGGATTAAATCCCATTGAATGAAGTAGGATATGCTTCTGGGTACAAATGTGCAGTTATCCACTGTCAGACTCTTGGCATGACAAAGGAGTATTTGCAGGTAATTATTCCACATGTGCATTCTAGTGTTAGACTGACTCTGTGAAAGTCTATCTGAAGATAAGCATTCTTGGGCATCTCAGAAGAAAAAACAGGGAGAGAAGAATGAGACACATTGGAGAATCCAAGAAGTCTAGTGAAAGGATTCAGTAAACCTACCTGGATTGCACCACAAGCTTCATAAATACTGCTCAATTAAGCTACTAGTGTTTACCAGACAGGAATATCGGCCCACATCCTACCATTCAGTTGCATAATGTTTGAAGCCTTTCTCCAGCCTAGGGAAACATCCTTCATTTCAAGAGGTTCTTCTTCCAATGGAAGATCTCCTTACAGAGACTGTGTGTGTGTGTGTGGGGGGGGGGGAGGTCAGGGAGAGGGAAGTCAGCTGGAGGGCCCCTGAAGCCAGAGTTATGCCACATCCAACCAAAGTTTTCAAATTAGATCCCCTTTGATGCAGTTCTGGTTGCAGCCACTAGGGGGGCACATGGAAGCCAAGTACAGTAAAAGGCACTATGGTGATTGACTAGACTTCCTTTTCTTGAAGACAGAATCAAAGTGATAGGGTGTTGCCACAAGATAAAACAGCCATTCCCTCTCTTTTTCTTCATTTTCCTCCTTCTTTTCTACCCTAATGCATTTAATCTGGAGATGACCTGTTATTCTAGAGGATTTCAAGGTCCCACTTGGGGATTGGCATAGCTAGATATTTGGTTTGTATCAGGGGGGGACTAGTGGAATCTTTGCCCGAGGTACATGGTGGCTTTTGGTAAGCCTGATCCCTTATGATGCAGGAAAACTTCCAAGGTGTCATGAACACAATTCATGCCCCCTCAATTGCCTTGCATTCTGGCAATCCAGATGCCCTCTGAACCTGTCACCATAAAACCGTCATGTCTCTCCTGCTTTCTGATGCTCATCCTCCCTTCAGCATCCCCCTGATGTTCCCAGCAGGACGCCCTTAACTCTTCCACCCCAGCAGCTTTGCAGCCTGCGGGGACAAAACAGAGTTGTTACAAATTAGATCAAAGGTGGGACATCTGGCCCAGCCTGAGAAATGTAGCACCCTTTTGTGTTCTTTGCTCTCCCGCCATAATTCCAATGTCCCCCTCCTTTATAGCATGAATCCTATATATGTAACCAATATACCTATGCCCTTTGTCTCTGCCAAGAAGTTTGCTCAATGCTTCTTGGCTGCTTTCAGTCCTTTGTATTGCCTACTCAATAAAGCCTTTCTTTGGATTTCACCTGGAGATCTCGGATACTTGATTTGAGAGGACTGTACTAGCTGAACTATGCCCAAAGATTCTTAGGGTTAAAGGACCTTCATTCTGCATAAGGTAGGATATATGTCACTAGGGCCTTTTATGCATGGCACCAGCTTCCACGCGCTGCCGCTATGCCATTTTCCGTGAACACACGGGAGCGGGGCATGCTAGGTTGTCCCTGCGTAGTGGGGGCGCGCTTTTTATGCTGGGGCTAGGAGGCCCAGCTGAGGTAAGTGCAGCGGCGTGGCGGGGGGAGGTGGGGAGGGGCCAGGGGAGCGGGGGGGCAGGGGGTCGCCCCTGCCAGCTCCGTGCTGCCACAGAGCCCGCATAGGCATGCTGTATCCCTTAAGGGACAACGCAGGTCGAGGCTGGGCGGCCTGACAGGCCCGACGCTGCCGCTTATGCACAGCACTTACCCGGGAAGCTCCGGAAGATCCCGCGTTTGCTTCATTGGCCTCATTCAAATGCCTGGTGGAGGAGCTCCCTTTTGCAGGCCCTGTAGAATTGTGGAAGTTCAGGGAGGGCTCTGATCTCTTCAAGGAGCTCTTCAGTATTAGCCCCACTTCTATATGACTGCCTTCTCAGCCTTTTCTGCCTATGTGGAATCAGCCACTGTAGTACTAGGCAAGAAAGCAGACCATCTAGCTCTTCTGCCCCCCCCCTCCCAAAGCCAGCAGTTATTAGAATTAGGGACAAGATGTTACTTGCCATAGAATAATGAACATGCAATTTGAGGCCCTTTATTTCTTCTCTGGAAACATATTTTATCAAGATGACATGGTAACAAAAGGTGTTTCTTATACACCCATGTGTTCTCTTGAAATTAGAAAGTAGGCCATCTCTTAAAAGGCAGAAAATCTCAGGGCCGAACAGGCGAAATGCAACATTGAAAAAAACATACTTGTCCCCTTACGGACTCAGATAATTATGGAAGCTGTTAGCCAAAGTCCCCTTGGCCTGTCTGTATAAGAGGCTTCAATAATCTGCGATATGGAAGCCAAGATAGAACCTACAACTAGGAAAACATCTCTAATTATAGATCTACTTTCCTCATGAATATCAATGTATTTTTTTAAAGCAGGTTCTGGCACAGGGCCTGAAATAGCTACATACTTTTATGAGATAATTGATAGGCTTATTAGTAGCTATGGAAAATAACTCTGACCCAAGTGATTGAATGTATGTGGAACACACAAAGTATTCAGTGGGTAGTTTCTGACCCTTTCTTATCAGCAGTTCTTCTTACATGGTAGGCTAATGGTGATTGCTAGGGATTAGTAAATTCACCAGCTCTGTCCAGGATAGACATTATTCTCTTTTCACTCCTGGTTTTTGGTTCCAGCAATCTGGCATCACATTTCATGAACTTTGAGGAGTCAAAACAAAAGAGTAAAGGAAGGCTGTTCTGAGGGAGAACCACCATAGCCCCCCCCCCCAGATAAAGGTCCCATCCTTGTTTTCCTATGTGACCCTGATCCAATCCAAATATCTTCACAAATCAAGTCACTTGGCTTGCTGGTACTATATATCTTCTATCTGTAAGCTGCTTTGAGCCTCCTTTGGGTAGAGAAAAGCACCATATAAGAACCAATTCTTCTTCTCCTTCTCCTCCTCCTACTCCTCCTCTAATAATAACAGGATTGGTGTGCCTATCTCTCTATCCATTTGTGGCAAACATAACACACCAGAAAATAAAGTTAGGCGTCTCAAAACTGGCCGCCAGCTTCAAGATGATTGTGGGAATTTCAGTGCCAAACAATGAAAGGAGTTTGGATTATCCTAGACCAGGTTATCTCCAGGTTCTCACAGTGCTATTTGCAATGGACGCTAAGGATCTCTGCTTGTGGCAGAAAAGAAAGTTAGCTGCTTTAAAAATTGGCCACCAACCTCCGGATAAGGATGAAAGTTACAGTGCCAAAAATGAAGGGATTGGGACACCATGGATCAGGAGGTCTCAATGATGGGCAACATGTAATGAGAGAGATTTTAAAGCAGTCAGTCATAGGTCTCTAAATACTCTCCCACTTTGCCATTAAAGCTTGCCAGGTGAGCTCGGGTTCTCTACCTAACTTACTTTACAGGGTTGTTGTGAGAATAAAATGCAAGAGAGGAGAACAATGTGAGCTGCTTCGGGTCCCAATTGGGGAGAAAGGTGAGGTATAAACCAAGTCAATAACTAAGCACAATTAAAACATTTGGCAAAGGGGGCTCTAGTTCACACAAAACTGACTATTAAAATAAATCTTTAGATCAGTAAGAAATCTATTTCAATTTACTCCTGTACCTCTATCTTGAACAAGAGCAAGGGCAAAAGTTTTGTCATAGGTCACAGATTTTCTAAATCACGTAGGTTAAATGAAGGTATATTGTCTCAATTGCTTGGGGAGAAAGGTTTGGAAAAGTTTTTAATGATGTTTTCACCTGCTATATAAATGTACAAATTCCTGCTTAATCCTGCCTTCTCCGCTACAGAGAAAGGGATGGAACTGGCATCTGTTGTGGAAACTAGGACTGGGATCACCTGTAAACCTGGTCTCATAAAATAACCATAGTTCAGATAAACTATATGTTTTATATTGCAACTGTAATGTCACATATCTAGGTCTTTGTGGAGACGGCTTTCATTCATTACCCGCTCTCCTCTTTTTAATTTTGAAATTTTGTTTGTTTTCCTCTTAGTCCTGGCAGGTTTTTGTGTGTGGGGGGGCAGTGTTGAGGTGATTTTTTCTCCCCTTGCTATGGAAATTGTAAGAGAACCCCCCCCCCCTGCAAAAGTCTAGTTTACCAAATGTCCTGTGTAGAATGACAAAGCAACCTGCAGTCAGGCTTGTGCGGCAGCGTAAAGATGGGCTGCTTTTACCTCACGACAGAGAGCCACAGAACCCCTCTGCAAGCTGGGTAATTTTTGCTGGGATACCTAATGAGTGAACAAGCATACAGTGTGGCCACTGTCTGGAATTAACTGACCATGGGGGACCTCTGGCTAGTTCTATGCAAACCCAGCTAGAGTGGGGAAAGGCAAGGCAGGGGTTAAGAGAGCAAGAAGTCTCAAAGGGATGATGTTAAGATAGGGACAAGGGATAAAAGGGGAAATGTCAGAAGAGTCAGGGTCGCTGAGGAAGGCAGGGCGCAAAGAAGAGAGGAAGAAGAAGCTAAAAGAAGAGCTGGGGCTTGGGGCAAGGTTAGGCTACTAACACAGGCTGGGCCAGGTGAACACTGCCTGAAGAGAAGGGCACAGCTGAGTCCCCCTGAGGTCTTGAAGGGGCAGAGAAGGGCTGGTGAAGGAAACGGTGCTCTTGAGGAAGCCAGGGTAGACTTTGCTAATTTCATTACAGAGACAAATAAGGAACACCATTGAATCTAGTGAGTGACTGCTGTCCAAGGATGTCAGTTATGATGGCTTGCTATCCTGGGGGGTAGGGGAGGACAGACTCTACTAGCACAGAATCTAGCACAATAGTGCTAGATTAGGATCTGGGAGATCCGGGTTCAAGTTCCCATTCTGCAAGATCACTGAGGCCAATTCTGCATGGCAGCAGCTGCATTGGGTGTTGTTGTGGAGTGTTGTGCAGTGGTGTCTTGCCGTGGAACTGTGTGCTTTGCAGCAGTCCATGTCCACACAGGTGAAACATTTCAGCGGGACACCTGGTGTCCCCCAGGAAATAAAACAGCAGTGGCTTATTTCCATGACATGAGAGTGGGCAGTGGGGGGGGGGTCTTTATTTTGCAGGAGGGTGGGATTGCGTGGAAAATAGAAAATAAATGGCCCAGTCCTCCCGGCAATGCAACAAAGCACTGTGAAGCCTATCGGGGCATTCTTTGCTTCCTCTGGGCCATTGTAGGACAGGGAGGAGCCAGGCCCAGCACTTCCCTGTCCACATGGGCCAGCTGTGGGACACACCCTGTTGGCTCCTGCAGCAGCTAAGGGAATGCAAATTCTCCCACATTCCCTTAGCCCAAACCAACTGAGGGCCTGATCCATGGCAGGCTTGAGAGGGAGCTTGCCCAGTGGCCTTTTCTGTCCGTGTGGAACTGGCCTGAGTAAGCTTGGGTCCACTTGCACAATGTATTTGTTTCACAAAACTGTTATTGCAGGGATAAAATGCAGGAAGGGAGTCTGATATTCAAAACTGATGTGGGTCCTTGTTGGAAAGAAAAGCAGAGTATAAATAAACAACTAACTGACGAGGAAGTGATATTTCTAGTTTCATTACACAAAAAGCAACCCCCACCCCCCCTTCTGCAGATTCTGGCGAGCAATTAACAACCAACCATCTTTTGATGCTGGTTGTAAAGTAAGTGTACAGAATATATATGTACAGAATATATATTCCATGTAAAAAGAACCTCAGGTGTGCAGTTGTGAAACGGGATGGAAGCTATGATGCCAGCTTTTGAAAAGCTCCATTCCTTTTCCCTGGCTAAACAGAGAACCAGGCTACTTAGCAATCCTACAGATGCCATGATGACTGCTACCCCAATATGCTGAGATTTGTCAGCGGCAGTCGGCACTGTGCCAGCAAGCCTAATGTCGGCATTATCTTCACGTGACAGCTTCGCCAGTGCAATGTGAGCAGGGGAAAGAGACACTTGCATACATCTGTTCTTCATTCCGGTGGAACAACGGGAGGCCTCGGAGTTGGTGATGAGACTCATCAATAATACGAGAGCCTAAAGCAGGTGTAGCCCTGGTGCTGTCGGTGCCGAGCCACTGATCAGGACACCAGATGTGGCCTGAATTACCCACTGTCGGAAGAGGGAAGAGCTCCTCTTGCACTTTGCACCCAGGCGCCTCTTCTGCAGAGTGGTATCATTGCACGTTCTTTGGTCATGCACCTTGATTGTGAGTGGTTGCTTTTTCCGTTTGACTCACTGCAATTTCATGCTTCACAGACAAATAATATGCAGTGCTGTGCGTGTGCAATGACTGGGGGGGGGGGGAGAGTCATGTTGAATGTCTGCTTCCAGAGAAGCTTTGTCTTGATAAGCTTCTAGTCCTTATGCCTTGAAACTGTGTAGGCAATACCTGGTGATATTTCAGAAACGAGAGGGATTTGCTGATGGGTTTTGCTATGTCCTTTCTCCCTTCCCATGACTGGTAGAAACAACATACATTCTGTAAAACAGTAAGACCAAAAATGCATAAAACCTGTTACAAGAAATGAGAAGCTATGCAACTTTGGATGTACACTTTGTAAACTATGTGAAAAACTTAACATTAACATATTACAGAGGTTCCTCTCCCAGGTTCCTTTCTGTTTATGGGGAGACGGAAACCTGTTAAAGTGGTAACTTTAAGTGGTAACTGGTTTTGCATTCTGTTACACTATACCAAGAAAACTGCAATTGTCATGGAATTTTTCTCCAGTGGCAAAAATCAATAGAATTCTGGTGCTGATTTATGCCCTAGGTGCTTCTCTGGTTGTGGAAAGAAAATTGTAAGCAGCTGGGGATTCTTTACTAATGTGCAGGTGACAATGTCTTAAAAGGACAAAATTGTCCAGATACTTCTCTGTGCATTCTGCGTGAAAAATTAGTGACAGCCCAACTCTAACAAGGTATGTGAAACACATATCTTAGTCCCTTCAGTCCCCCCTCTCACTCACACATTCACACTCCTCCCCATTCTGCCCTGCCCTCGCACCCCTTACCGCTCACTTCCCTTACCTACTTCCTGGTACCTTCCCTTCCACCAGACTCCCTCCCCCCCCTACCTCTTGCAGTGGTGCTGGCTGGGACTGCTGCTGCACCTTCTCGCCCACAGAAGCTTCGCAGCAACCAACTTTTCCCACAGAGGCTGTGTGGTCGCTGCCTCCACCCAAAGAGGTTTTATGGTGGCTGCCTGGGTCCACAGAGGCTGTACAGCTGCTTCCTCCCCCACAGAGGCTTTGCAGCAGCCACCTGGGCCCACGGAGACTTTGTAGCTGCTACCCACAATGTCTTTTTGGCCACCGCCTCTGCCCATGGAGGCTCCACAGCAGCCGCCTCATTGTGGCCACCACCCCTGCCCATGGTGGCTTTGCAGCTGCCACTTCAGCTGCAGCTTTGGACTCCTCTTCCAGCCAGCCACCCCCCCCCCCCCCGCCTCTTCTATTGCCCTCCTTGGGGACTTCATGTCCGTAGTCACATCCGTTTCAGGGGGTGTGCTAGAAGATGTGTTCCACATCAAAAGAAAAAAAAACAAAACAGAATCTGGGGTAGACATTCTACCCCCAGTTATTTCAAAAAGGTTTTACGTTGCATACTTTCTGTATCCACTGTAGCATCTTGCTTTTCTCAGTAGAGACACTGTGAAATGAAAACCTGGAAGGTTTATGTAAGGACTGTTGTACATTTTCTTTCTTTTAAATATCTGGTGCAAACACTCCCACTTGGGTCAGAACCACAGCACCAGGAAGTGCGGTTTAATCTTTCCCCCAGGCCATTTTCCTGATCTGAAAAGAATCTGCAGAACTGCTATTTGATATATTAGGATCTATACATTTGTCCAAAGGAGCAAATTTCAGGGATGTTTCTGGTTAGATGAACAGTGGGGGTTGAACCTTGTTCCTTACTGAGAGCAATGCATACACTGAACTTCTCCTCTGGCTAGATTCTGACAGTGGAGTACTGTCTATTGTTTACTTTTCTATTTTAGTGTATATCAAAATTCTTTCTCTTTTTGTTCTAATAAATTGGCTGAAAAGCTTGGTTCCTGGCTTATGGCTCAGTTGCCCTCTCCCTCTTCCCTTTAGGCAGGTTCTTTCAGAAAGTGATCCAAGGGCTAGATGCCCAGTGACATTTCTGCTGCATTTCTCTCTTCTTCCAGGTGACTCTTTCCGCATGAACTTGCTGTTGTTTTATTCAACGTTACTCTATGAAAATACAGTAGGTCCTTCGCACCCCCCAAGATACTGATGGTTATTTCAAATCAATATGGAAACTCTAGCTCCTTGTTTCATCTTCTTCCTTCTCTGATATCAGAAAAGGCAAGCCATTGTTTCACTACCATAACACTGCCACAGGATCTCTTATGGCCTTAAAGCATAGATCCCTTTTTTATTAGAACAATGAAGAAGAAAAAGCTTCCCCACAACAAAACTTCATTCCACTGGATACAGTAATTTGTTCCCTCCAGATTTCCATATGTAGGCCCAGTTCATTTTTATAGGAGTGCTGTTAACCAAAGTGGTGTGGTACTGGCCTGTTGAATTTTTTATCGGTCACTTTACAATGATGCTTAGTCTGGTGCTTGTGAGGAAATTCTCCAGATGACTTAGAGGTCTGATATGTCAAGCTGTGTTTGGCATTATAGCGGGGCAAAGAGAGTCGCGAGGCACAAAAAGTCTGCCTTGGGAATAAGAAGAAACCTTGAAAAAGTCCATTCTATTATTAACTTGAAAGGAAAACAAAGTCAAGGGGATGCTTTTGTTGAAAACTGACAGGCCACTGCTCTAGTCTGTTGCCCAGGCTAGGTAAGAATGCCCTAATTCTACTATGTGTACCAAGCCAGGTCAATCAAGATACTCACTACCTGCCAGTGACAGAGTCTTTTATTACATACCATTTTGGGTCTGAAACGGGCTCTGAAATTTGAATTCACATAATCCTGTGTGGCTCACCAAGCTAGTTCTTATAGCATCTGATCAGGAAGTATCCAGTTTAAGTCCCAGAGAATGGATTACTGCAATTTAAGGTTAAAAATCACCATTTTAAAACAAATAAGATTATCATTTCTTGTTTACAGAAGATAAGATAGAAGAAGAAAAAGAGTTGGTTCTTATATGCTGCTTTTCTCTACCCGAAGGAGGCTCAAAGCGGCTTACAGTCACCTTCCCTTTCCTCTCCCCACAACAGACACCCTGTGAGGGAGGTGAGGCTGAGAGAGCCCTGATATCACTGCTCAGTCAGAACAGCTTTATAAGCGCTGTGTCGAGCCCACGGTCACCCAGCTGGTTGCATGTGGGGGAGTGCAGAATTGAACCCGGCTTGCCAGATTAGAAATCTGCACTCCTAACCACTACACCAAACAGGCTCTCTCTATCTCAAGAATTATTAAGAGTCCAAAGCAAGTTTATGTTTGAACAAACAGAACTCTTTTTCCCTTTTGTTTCATTTTTTTAAAGATTATGTTTAACAGCCAGTGGATTTTGATGTGTTAACATATGTAAATAACTGTGTTTATTTCATGCTAGGTCCAGAAACATGGAAGTCTATAGATGGCTTGTTGGTTTGTACACTGTAGCTCTACTCCTTACAAAAGTCCACAACTTTGCTCACCCTGTGGACACCTTCCACATTTTGTCAAAGGGAGATGGACACCATCTTAGAATGGCTAGTTATGGGAGGTAGATTCAAATTACAAAATATCTGCCATGAGGGTCATTTGAAAATGTTGGGAAGTTTCAAGCCACTCATCCCTTTATGCTGGAGATTACCATTTTTGAAGAGGCACTCTCTGCAGATTCATAAGTGATACCTTCTCAGGTATTCTGAATCAACCTCTGCTCCAATGAGGAATCTTGAGCTCTTTGCTTTGGTGAAGTAGACAGTCACCAGGAAGCAAATCAATGGACACCATGTACCACAGAAACCGTGCCAATGATCACTACTACACAGGATTTTTAGAGATTAAAGTTTACTTAACTTTTTTAGATGATCAGAGAATTGAATTTGGCTCTTATTCAGTGCAACTCTTGATTAGATTTAGAACCAGTCTACTTTATCTTATGATTGAGTCCACTTCAATGTGGTAACTGACTATGCCCAGCACTAGACATTTTTGATAGCATCAGTTATCAGTTATAGAAATGCCTTACTTTGTGGAGATGATCCAGATGCACGTCTACATTGGATGTCACTACTGGCATGGTGAGACACCACTGGGAAATCATGTTTCCATGGGGATATGGAAATGGACCAATCCTCAATGAGAATCCATTAAAGAAAAAAATCACTGAATAGGCCAATTCAACTAGCGCATAATGATGGCAAAAACTGAGAGCACTTAAGAGCACTCATTAATTAATTCTGCTCAGGTCTTTCAAAGGCTTTAATTAGTTTTGGCCTGTGGAGAGATTTCATGCAATAACACCTTAGATGAAGCTGTGGTCCCTGACCCCCACACATTGTGAACTTGCCCTACACTCTGGCTTATGGCAGAATCTATGAGTTTAGCAGTTTTGCACTGAATATCAAGTACAATTTATATGCATTGCTTTCCCACAGACTAGCTGTGGATCTTGAGCTCTGGACTTAAACAGTAAAGATAAACTGTGCCCTTTTAGCTGACGGCCAAGTCCCAACTGATCTCTATCTGCATGTTGTATAACTATTTTTAAGTGAACAATGAATCACTGGTGAGAGGACAGCGACAAAACGCTGAAGCAGCCGTTCTAAGTAGGTGAACTATAGAACAATCTCTATTCAGTAATTCAGTTATTTTGGGAAGAAATGAACCATATGAGCAGCAGGTGTGTATGCTAATAGAATTACTTTCTATTTTAATTAAGCAGTATTTCCCTACAGAGTAATTGCATATGTTGTTTACTCAACTTCTTTAAAGGCCATTAAAGTCTTTGTAATCTCTTCCCTTCTCTGTCTATAAGTCACAGATCTTGAAGCTCGAGAACATTTTCATCCTAAAAACTACTTTCTCAGCACATCTTGCCCCCCAAAGAATTCAGCCTATCTTGTCTTTGAGCAATCTGGCTATTCTTATATACAAGGTTGGTTTGTGTGGGAATGCTTATATATTGAATGAACACCTACACACAGGTCCCACCCCCAGTCCTGATTTAGCCTTGCACGTAGAGTGAGGCAGATGATAGAGAAGTCTATGTTAGATATTTTGGGTATTTTGTTATTTTTAGCATGGCCAGTGCTAGTGGCTAATCAGTGGAACAGTGGGATCAGTCAACATTCTATGGTTATAACACCAAGTTAGTTGTCGGTATGTTGGAATATTGGCCAGTCTGGCTCGCATTCTGTTTATCAGTGTAAACTGGGTGCTGTTTCCATCACTCCATTTGGCTGTTTGTGAACACAGTTCAAGCCTGTCTAGCTAATTACACTTTGTGTATTCAAACAGGACATTGGAAACCAAATGCAACCAGAAGTACTTAACTGTTCACATAGTTGTATGATGAGTTTCCCCCCTACCTCAGGCCTGTCATTTTGGCTGACTGCTCAGCAGTCAATCACATGATATAACAGTGCATAAATTCAACAGTCAACCAGTGATATCAAATCAAAACTGCAATTTTACCTGTTTAAGTTCATGTTAAGAACATAAGAGAAGCCATGCTGGATCAGGCCAATGGCCCACACATTCCAACACTCTGTATCACACAATGGCCAAAACCCAGATGCCATCAGAAGGTCCACCAACACAGCCATGTTATTGTTGAAGTTATTTCACACATGCTAATTTTTTACAAAAACTTATGGGAGTTGTACTATCTCTATGTTATTTAATTACCTGACCCAGTCATTCATGTTTCTCAGGGAGAAATGGAAACATCACTGCTACTGCACACCTGCTGAGGTGTTTGGCTGCTGTTCAAGGCTGATTCCAGCAAGCTGAACAGACTGGAGCACTAGTTCATGATTGACAGTACCCATCAAACACAGTTTGTCTGCTGAATGTGCATGAAATTTTTGGCATCCCTAGTCAATTGCACTCAAGTCCTGTTATTTTCATGGAATTTGTCTGTATAATTATATATTAGGCTATGGTGCATACTTTCCTGCCTTTCTTTAGGCTTCCCTTTGCAATGCTTGTTCCTTCTGTTCCTTTTGCTGTTAGGACATAATTGAAATTTTAAATACGTGTGGGGTATTTCTATGCGATCCATGCACAGCAGCTTGAAGGCTCAAGTGAATTATTGGGATATTTTTCAGGGGTGGGTGTTGAGACACGGACACAGAGCTGAACTTGCATAGTTTCCTTGTACATTGGAATAACAGATGTTAACATACAAAGGTGGGATACATTCTCTAGTCTCTACCAGACCAAGCCATAAGTCTTGGTGCTGTCACACTGTATCTTGTCTCCTGTTTTTTAAAATCAGAAATTTCAAGTAATTAGCCTCAACTTCCAGCTGTAGTTTCAAAAATAGCATTGTGTACAATTAATATTGTATCAATGACTTGGCTCATAGATTAGCAGGAAAACTCCCTCAGCTTCTTTCTGATGTAAGATCCACCTGTGAGCAATGAGTTATGAGTTAATGAATTAATGAATCTGGCATTGTTTTTCATCCTATCTTTCCTTAATTTTATTTGCATATCTTCAGAAGTGGAAACTTCTTTTGAAATCCACTGTACAAGCCTCAAAATTTTTGTTTCAAGTGTTAACAGCTAGTCTTGGAACCCATTTACATGGCCAACCTGGAGATAGGGTGTTTCCTGGCTTCTACCACCAAATGAGGTAGGAGGTTCCAAATTCCTATGATACAAAGTTTAATATTTGCATTTGTACTAAGAGATCTCTGAACTCATGACTGAGAAAACCCTTGTTTCTTGCCAGAATGTAATATCTCCCTCTTATTTAAGCGCAGTAATTTCATGCAGTGGAAAAACTATCAATGCTTGAGGTTGACTTTAGTGGGATTCATTCTGTATTGCTTAGCTAGATGGAGAAAAAAATGAAGCATTAAGTTACAATGGTGTTCAAGGAGCTATTTGCTGTGCTATTTTGATGACATACGACTGAAGGAATCCCATGTGCTGCCAGCCATTTTTTCTGAATGCATGACACTGCATGCTTACATGGCAAGGAGTATTTCTATGTATGTATGTATGTATGTATGTATGTATGTATGTATGTATGTATGTATCTATGTATCTATGTATGTATGTATGTATGTATGTATGTATGTATGTATGCATGCATGAAAGCATGCATGAAAGCATGAATGAATGAATGAATGAATGAATGAATGAATGTATACACACAACATTTATGTATATGTCTACTAGTTTATAATGCATATGGAAATGTTTTAGTTCCTTCCCACTAAAATGTCCCTATTTAGAAACAGCCACCTACATCATAAGACAGCACTTGGCCTGGAAACCCTTAGCGTATTCTGAGTATACTCAGCTCACATGGCAGCCAATTTATGGAAGCCATTTTGTGGTGGCATACACTATCTGTTCTCAAAATCCCAAAAGCACACACAACTAGCTTGTGGATTCCTACAGAAGGTGGATTTTTCACTGACTTATAATGATGGAACTTGGAATTTGTATTTTTGGACATTAATAAGCTGTAATTCCATGTAATGGATTGGATCCCCCTGAGAATAGCTACCAACTGAAGAATTTCTATCAACAAAGTGTGTATTCCCAACTTCTCCCCTCCTGCTACAGCTCAAAATTCTTGCTAAAATGCTGCTTTTGAAGGAGGGAGGTTGGACCCCCCCCCCCCGGAACATCAGGGGGCATGGAAAATTTGCAGCAGGATGAAATAATGGGTTAAAATTGTCACCCTCTGCTTGCAGAAATGTTAGGAGGGAACCAACCTGGAGATTTTCAGAGTTGCATTAGCATAGTCAAGTGCCCCAAATTACTGATATGTACCATTTGTTCATATTAAATATTAATATCTTGGTAACAACCTTTAGGATTTACCTAACAAATGATATTTTTGTATTAAACATCTTGTTGCATCATGATGTTCCAGAAATCTATCATATGTGCAATTTAAGGGTGTGTTTACAGCCTACTAGTATTAAGAATGCATTGTTTTGTATTCAGGATCTATAAACAACCAGTACAAGAGTGACTGTCCTGCCTCTTCATGCTTGCTTTGTGTCATACTTAAGTGTTATCACATTCTAGGAAAATGTGTGTTTTTTCCTCCAAAAGAAAAGCAAACCAGGTGTAATATGCCTTGATTCTTTTTGTTTACCTTTGTGATTAAAAAAACAAAGGTTGTTAAGGAAAAAGTGGAAGTGGTAAGAATCACCGCAGTATTATTTTGTTCCTACTATAGATATACATTTATTCAATGAGTTAAATCTTCTGGAATATGCTCTTGGGTAAACACAGCCTTGCTTCCCTGTAGGCAAAGCTTTTGCAGGTTTGCTACACTGATGTAAGGTCATTGGAGATTGCAATACTGACCTTCTGAACATGATTGCATCAATGATGCCCCTGATGAGTACATTAGGTGGGAGAACGTTAAGGCATAAAATTGGTGCTCCTTTTCTTACTTGTTTGTTATGCTGTATGTCGAGGATGTGTACTCAATGTTCAACAACCCTGTAATATGTTTTGTTATCACCCTTCAGCCTCAACAAATTTTCAGTCCTCATGAAAAAATATCAGTGATAACACACATTTTAGAGTGTAATGTTTCTTTATGCAAGAATTAATAATATCAAACTATTAAAACATGGTCTGCAAGTTTCCTGTTTGTAGAAGGGAAATACTGATCTTATTTGAACTTAGCTGTGGCTAACTATTCTCCAGAAGAAGAAGAAGAAGAATGCCGCTTTTCTCTACCCGAAGGAGGCTCAAAGTGGCTTACAGCCACCTTCCCTTTCCTTTCCCCGCAACAGACACCATGTGAGATGGGTGAGACTGAGAGAGCCCTGATATTACTGCTCAGTCAGAACAATTTTATCAGTGCCATGGCAAGCCCAAGGTCACCTAGCTGGCTGCATGTGGGGGAGTGCAGAATTGAGCCTGGCATGCCAGATTAGAAGTCCGCACTCCTACCCACTACACCAAACTGGCTCCACTCACATGAGCAGCAATGCATGATGATGAGCACGCTGTCCCAACTGCTGCTTCCCCTGAACACTGATAGCACTAACCAGGAAACACTTCACAAATGGATATGTAGGAGGCAGACTGGTGCTATTATTATCATTTTCATGTCATATCCATAATGCTTCTGTGATGACCCTGATAACCAAATGGCCAGGCAGTGCAACATTTCCCATGTGGCTTGTGGGCACTCAGCCTAAAAGGTTCTCCAAGATGTACCCTGTAAACTTATATTTCCTATTCTGTGCTTGATTGGAAATATATAAAACTTGTTTACCCCCCTCCCCAAAAAAGTGTAGAATATTACCCAAAATAAGTTCCAAGCGTATGTAGTTCATTGATCTAAAATTACAACCACATTTTAATATTTTGTGTAATTTGGTCCCCATATTGAATTTTCAGCTGCTTCTTTGGTGTCCCATAAAAAACTTATCTAAGTTTGATCATGCTCAACTCTACTGTCTAGACAAGTTGTCCAGCTGAGGAATCAATACACAAAGACATCTCTGATGTTAGCAGCCTGCAGATTGGTAAAGCCAGAGAGAAGTTGACAGTTTCTACTCAAAATCCTACAGACTCACCTTTCTGACATGCTCCACTACTCTGGAAAATACAAAACTTAGGACTGTTTGAAACCTGAATTTTTCAGACAATGTATGACTTGACTTGATTACTAACCCCCATCCCCACATTTGTGTATATTTCCAGTAGTGTTTAAAAAAGAAAAAGAAAAAAGAAATAGCATTTCTTCATTAGATTTACAGGTACTGAAAATATTGTACCAAACTACCTGTTGTTATCGAGTTATACAAAGTTACCTCATTCCTATTGCCTGTTAACTTGCCAAGTTCAGACCTACAAACCTTCATGACCATCTGACTTGCCCATTCCCCGTAATAATATATCAAATAAAAATAGTTTATTTTGAATTTATTACCAGTGTCTTTTGTGCCAATCTGACATACAAACAAAGGATTTCTTTCTTTCTTTTTTTTGTTTGTTTGTTCCTCAGTTCCCTGGGCTGGGTCAGCATATACCTAAATACATCTCATTCAGCAGGACAAACAGTGAAAGAAGAAAAGGGGCTAAGCCTAGAAAGAGAAAAAGGGAAGTGGGGAATTGTTATAGTAACACAATAGAAAACCATCAAGCACATATAAACACATTATCTTACCCACATATATCCATATTGCCAACAGAGAACTACCAGAGGGCTAACTGTCCATTTCAGTGCTAGAAAATACAAGTTGTGCCTAGATCCCACTCTGTAAGATAATATAGAAATAGTGGTCCATAGATGGCATCTGATTCTTTGGAATATCTTTTTGAGTTTTTCTGAATTCTAAAGACTCATTGCTCTAGATATGGATAATTATATTTCTATGGCTTTCATTGATGAGGTCAAAAGATCTGCTGTGCCACCTTCCTAAAACAGGCCTTCCCTGCACATGAATCAGCATCATCTCCATCTATCAGATAGATGATGAAGGCTTAAACTGAATTGATCAGCCCCTAATGCTTCCAGTTTCACTTTCCATCTAACTATCCTTGCATGATGCTTAGAGCCCCACTTCCACTTACAGCTTCCATCTTTACTTTGCATCGGTGATGCCTCATAGATATATTACTTAACTTGACCACACATTACTTATCTCCTGCTCCCAAGTAGTCCTCCAAATTTCCAGTGTTCATACAAAATGAAATCAAAGAACATTTGAACTCTGGTCAGTATAAACACAGAGAGCCTCTTGTGGTGCAGAGTGGTAAGGCAGCTGTCTGAAAGCTTTACCCATGAGGCTGGGAGTTCAATCCCAGCAGCCAGCTCAAGGTTGACTCAGCCTTCGATCCTTCCGAGGTCGGTAAAATGAGTACCCAGCTTGCTGGGGGGTAAACGGTAATGACTGGGGAAGGCACTGGCAAACCACCCCGTATTGAGTCTGCCATGAAAACGCTAGAGGGCGTCACCCCAAGGGTCAGACATGACTCGGTGCTTGCACAGGGGATACCTTTACCTTTACCTTTTTACCAATATAAAACAAGTTGGCAAGCCACTTCTCCTTAGCCTACAGGCTTCCTTTTACAGCAGAAATCTTTCTTCTCACATGTAGCCTCTGAGACTCCTTAGTCACAGTCTGAAAGTCTTGTTTCTGGGGAAGAAGTTATTTGACCCCTTGCATTTTGAAGCTCCTAAGGGCCCAACTAGATGTAGAAGAGGTGATTGCTTCAGCATGTGAAAAAGCTCTGGGGAAAACAGAACTGCCTCAAGCCACCACAGTGGGCCCAATAAGGATCGGGCCCTTGTAGCATTTGCGAATTTCACAGGTCATGTTTTAAAATGGTGGCAGCAGAGGTCCTGGATCAGCACCTGGGATGCTGTCATGTGTAATTTAGAGCTTAATAACACTGTGTTTTGGTGTTTTTCTATTTCCATTTCTAGGTGTTTGGATGATAATCTCACTGTTTGTATTCTTAATGCCAGTTTTGCTATTTTCTAAAACAACAACAGGTCATAAGTACTTTAAACAAACAAACTTTTCATAAAGGAAAGAGAAACATTTCCATAGCCAGTGTCCGAAGGAGTACCTGCCTGTCCAGTATCAGAAAGAACATTCACAAAAAATTAGGTCAGAGCTGTCTCCCAGAAAGAGAGCCTGACATCTCTCCCTTTCCAAGTGTGATGTTTTCCATGTCAGACCTTCTCCTGTCAAACTATACCACCACAGTCCAGTTAAAGCCAATGGGAATATGAAGAAGTATATTTAATCATATCCCAAGAGTTCTAATTAATTTTTCTGCAGTTTTAAATAAACTGCACACAGTTTCTTAAAGTCCAGAGTCATCTTAAATGTTTTCAAGTGATGACAGAGGACCAGAGTATAAAATTATCTAAAGAAGTCTACAAAGAAATTCTCCTACTGATTAGTTAGTAGGCATCATCTACTAACCAATGAAGGAATAGCCTAAGAAGGAATAGAATATAAACTTTGGAAGCAAAATCCCTTCTTATTGCCTTAATTGATGATAGACAAGCCAATTTCACATGGAGTCTTAAAACTCGTGCCGCCTCCTGCTTGTAAATGCATGGTTGGAAGCCATGTGTTTGCAAGCTGCCTGACAGGAGACCCCTCACCGTAGGTTTATGCCTCTCACCAAGATGGCAAAGGAAAACAGTGCGTGCTTCCCCCCCCCCCCATTCCTTGGCTTGTCAGTCACTGCATGCTACCAATCCCAGAATAGCAGTTGTTTTGGGGACTCAAACTTCCTTACCCCCTGAGCCCCCAAATTAATTTTTTTTAAGTGCACTTTCATGTTGTTATGGAGAAACAACACAACAATGAAACATCCCCTCCTCTTTTGGGGATTCTTCATGTAATGGTCTCTATGTTCTGGCAAATTTCTGATAGGCTGGTCATGTTAACTGGACCCTGATGCGTGATTGTGTGTTCACAGTAAAGTTAAAAAACAAGGAGCACAGACGCCTAGCTGATCAGGAGAAGACTGTTTCATCACACTGCCTTCCCCTCTTTCCCTGTTCTTACCTCACTGCCAGAAAATACAAATGGGAATGTATTTTGGCTGCCCAATGACCATGTACAGTTAGGGGAACGTAGCTTTGCAGTCCCACAGCAATGCAGATCATGCCATTTTTAAAAAAAAATCACGATCAGGATATGGAGAGGGCAGAGTGGGTGCAAGGGTGGGCAAAACACTGCCGAGACTGTCACACATTTCTCCTACTACACAGGCTTCCCCTTGTTAGCTCCCCGGATCACTGTGTGACAAGAAGTGGCAAATTGAGTTTTGGTGATTTTCCTCATTGCGGAATACATTTCACTAAAACTCCTACCAGCCACTTGTGAGCTTCAGATTGCTGCTCTAAAATATTGAAATATAACCACAGTAGTATAAAGCAACAGTGTGTGTTCAGTCTCTGCATCTTGTCTGAGAGGAGAGGAGGGAACAAAGTATAAAGATGTCAGCCAAAGATATGGTTTATGTGCTCCGTCTTAAGATGTAGCTTGTGTGCAGCCACAGCTAACACATTATCTGACAATGTGAAATATTAGGTAGCTACTTTCAGGGGGCGGGAAATTGTTTAAAAGAGCCTGTATGTTGTAGTGGTTAAAAGGGATGGTCTCTAATATGGAGAATTGGGTTTGTTTCCCCACTCCTCCTCCACATGCAGCCAGCTGGGTGACCTTGGGCCAGTCACAGTCCTCTCAGAACTCTCTCAGCCCCACCTACCTCACAGGGTGTCTGTTCTGCGGAGAGAAAGGGTAGGCAATTGTAAGCTGCTTTGGGACTCCTTCCGGTAGTGAACAGCAGGGTATAAAAACCAAACCACCTCCTTCTCCTCCTTCTTCTAATGATCAATTGTTTCAGAAAGAACTCTTTCCTAAAATGTGAGAATGTTTGTTCTTTATTTCCAAGAATGTGGTGCCTGGTAATCAGTACTGCCAGGGCAGGAGGGATACATGAGCAATTATGACATGGGGTGGCAAAATGTGAGGGCCAGAAGGATCAAGCAATCACTCAGGCAATCAGAAAGTGACCACTGGGAGGCTTGGAGGGAAACAGTTTGTTTGATTTTGATTGCAGAGCGGCACATTCACCCATCCTGACCTCAAGCTCCATTCCTTTTGGGCACAGACATTAAATATACAGCACATAAGAATCTGTGTTATTAAACACCATAGGTTATAGACAGAGACCATCAATTTGGCTTTTTAAAAAGCATATTATTTGGATGAACTTGAAGGATGCATGAAGCCTATGTGGAAATATTCTCAGTCTGGATTTGAATGAGAATTCAAGAATGTCTCAATTTCAGTTTTATCAGGAAAGCTCAAAAGGAAACCCTACAGCACTTAGAACCACTTACCCAACTGATATTACTAAATCTGTGGTTTTACAAACATAAGCCCTAGTTTTGTTACTAATAACCAAAACAGGCAAAACGTAGGAAAAACAAGCCCCTCTTTTCTCATTATGTGAGAGGTGGTCCAGAAATACCCCCCAATATAGTGAGTGGCTGATGGCTGAGACATACCCTTCCCATAGTCTCCCTGCAGCTGGCTCTAAAATCAGAAATAAGCCTAGACAGGAGGACAGCCAGGGCCCAAGGAAGGAGAAAAGTTACATGCAGGGATCGGAGGGACAAGCACTTTCCATTAAACTTTTGCAAGTTTTAAAAGTTTTCATTGACATTATAGGAGACACTTTTGTAGGCTGAAGAGTCTAGAGTGATCAGTCTACTTGACTGATAGTGCAGTCCTAAACAGATTACTCTCTTCTAAAGTTGTTGCATTTGGAAAGGTGTAAGTCTGCTTAGAATTGTACTATCAATTACACAAATCATTAAATCTACAGTTGATGCAGTGAACATGGCGAAAGGTCCATAACTTGCCATTATTTCTCACCATGATATAGGCTTGTCTCGACTGTGCTCATGGTACAATGGATGACGGTCCCTAAAGGCAATCTAGTGCCCTGAGCATGCAGGGGTTATCTTTCACATTCACATTTCTCATCAGTTGCAAGACACAGCCCTTTGATGCACAAGAATCTGATTATATACATCAATGACAAAGCATAATAGGCTACCATATTATTTTTGGCAGATATTTGACAGAAGGAAGTAAGTGTTTCATAAGAGTTCTGGCTCTGTGGATCATTTCAGGTCAAGATAGTTGCACAGGGGAATATATTGTTTTCCTAATTAGGATAGTAATAATTCGGACTGCGGGGGGGGGACCATGTATGCCGGAGTAAATAATTATATTCAAAACATTCCACATACACTGCATTGTTTCAGTCCATACAACAGCTCTGTAAGGTTGATCAATCTCCCCTTTTGAAGGGGAGGCTAAGGCTTCCGTAGGCCAATCTTTTGAATGTATAGCAGATGTGACAATCGAACTCAGGACCAGATACTTTATATTTTAGATCAAGCTAGACAGGATACTGGGCACTCTCCCTTTTAGGACACCACCTACAGCATTTTCCCCCTTTTGTGACTGGAAAGCCACCAGGTAGAGCAATTCAAACGGGAACCACAGAGGAGAAGTTAATCATTTCATCACTTACTCCAATCAATGCTCATGCATTTCTGCAATCTGATTGCCGCTTCATCTGGTTATTGGAATTAAAACGTATCAGTTTTGACTTCATATTGAGGAATCTGAATCTTTCAGAACACACGTGTGGCGGCCGCCATCTAGTTTCCTCTCTCAGAGGTAAGATTCTCCCTCCATTTTTCTTCCCCTTCTGTGACTGAGCCATCCTAGTTAACTATTTTCTCCTTTCCTGAAGAATTCTGGCTGTTAAATGCTGGTTGTTTTCTCAATCTAGGAATCTGAAGGAAGAATGGGAGCCCCCTTTAACATGTGACTTAAATAGAGCGCAAGAAGATTTTTTAAATTCCATATTAACAAAATATTTTATGCATCATACGGGGTAAGTTCAGCTGAAATGAGGAGTATTCTCTTAACTCTTTTGGTTTCCAGAAGGTTGGTACACTCTTTCTAGGACCCAACCCCTTCTCTTGAAATACCAATACTCAGCTTGAGTTTTTAAACTGGCACTCTACAGGCAGTTTCTAACAAATCAAACCAGGGGTCTCTGCATTCTTCACAAGAAGATCTAAACCCTTTATTGGGCCTGAATGGAGAGGGTGGCGGAGATCATCTAATTACCTACTCCTCCTTGATTGATTCTGAATCCTAATCTCTTTTGTTATTTATTATAAAATATTATATTACTTTAAAAGGGGAGGGGGGAGTTGAAATGGTTCAGCCAATGTCTGTTTTGTGGCTCAGCTTTTCAGTTCTTGACAGCAACATTTGTCACTTGAGATAATTCTCTGGAGCTTTTGCATATCTGCCGGGGCTCAATCAAAATGAGAAAATCAATACGGTGCAACATGAAGGAGGCTGTCTTACACATGCTTACAGTCTGATTTCTTAAGCAGTGGTAGTTTTTTGCAGCAGAGTTCAAAAGTGATTTTTGATACTCGCTGCGAAATGTCAACAGAAACTTTCTGCATAGGAAGCATAGTTTAGGCATTGTGTCAATTGTTAAAGTTGTATGTTGGCCTCTTGCTCCAGCCAATGCTTCCTGGTTAGAGCAGTGCTTGTTTTCTGCAGTCTCCACAATCCTTAGCTTCTGTAAAACAGGTCAAAACATAAATATCCTGTTTTAGAGGTACAAGTGTGTGGTAGTGTGCTATTCACGCACTGTGGAGTGCCTAGCTATTCAACAAGTTATTAATTAGGTATAGGGATATTGCTGAACAGCTCCTTGCCTGAATTTCCCTCACAGCTTTTGAAAATTTGAATTGCCGTCTATACTCACATATAAGCTTACTGGCATATAAACCGAGGCACCTTATTTTACCACAAAATCTGGGCAAACTTACTGACTCGCTTATAAGCTGAGGGTGGGAAATGCTCCGTCACAGGCTCTCCCATTCAACCTCCCCCTCAACAAATACATAAAAGTTAAGAGGATGAATAGCTGCTGGTTTTTGACTAATCAAAGGAGTCTCAAAGTGGCTTACAATTGCCTTCCCCACTCTCTTGATGCCAGACACCCTGAGAGAGCTCTGACAGAACTGATCTGTGAGAACAGCTCTGGCAGGAGAACCAAACAGTGCCTCCCAGGCCAGTAAACCAGAGCAGAACAACAGTACCTGAAATTGGCATCATACTAAAACAAGTACAACAGCTACCAAATTGGGAGAATCAACAACTCTAACTACAACTGCAGTGCCCTCCCAGTACAAAACACTGAAACAAAGAATTGTAAAACTGAACACTGAAAGAAAGAACTGTAAAAATCAACTTTTAAAAGAAACACAAACCCAAGAAGAAAAGGCAAACAGTGTTGTCCCTCAGATAAAAGAAGAAAGAAACACTAAGAAAAAGAAACAGTATATCCCAAAGTACCCCCAAAACCCAACCCACCCACAGAAACCAAAAGAATAGTTTGGAAGAAGAGATTAAGAAGAGGAAGAAGTGAAGGCAAAAGGAAAAAAAAGATCAGAGTCCCTCAGTCAAATCATTGATGTCCTACAAGCTGCCAGAGCAAGATCAGCTTACTGTACACATTTGCAAAAGACAATGCAACGATTGGCGGGCTGAAGCATGCTTTTATTTCAATTACCGCATATATCCACGTATAAGCTGAGGAGGGTTTTTTCAGTGTGAAAAAAGGTGCTGAAAAACTAGGCTTATATGCGAGTACATAGGGTGACTGTTATCAAATGGAATTGATGCATTAAAAATTCTAAATTATTTCATTTTTTCCACATTTTATACAGAATGGTGTGCATGTGTCACTTATTGCAGTTTTCAGTTTATTTGTACCCTTTTCTATTTGTCTACCCTGCCAAGACAATTTTGATATGATTGTATGTTGCAGTTTTTCTTTGTGGTGGTTTATCCCCAGTGTAAAAAGGAAAGCAACTATGCACCAATCAACACTATATGGAAATAATCTTCATGAAATCAGATACCTTGTTGTCAGCATTACTTTTACAAAATTATATTAATATTAATTATTAAAATATTAATTCTGAATTAGATTCACAGAATATGAATTATTAATCGACTGATTTATACTGTTTTATTAATATGTAATGAAATATCTGAATTTTGTGGAATATTGCACAAGCTGCAGTGCTAGAATTCATTTTTTAAAATATAAATTCTCCTAGTTACATTGAAACCAAGAACACATCACTGCAGAATAAGTTTTTAAAAAAAGCAATAAAGGAAGGAGAAAACAGAAATCTGTTCATCTTTAATCTGAGACAATCAGTCCTGAGAACATTAAGTGTGACTATGTTTTTTGAGACTGAAAGCCCAATTCTACATTTCTCCTTTAATCAGATAGAAACTAAGGGGAATTCCCTGTTAAGGTTTCTCTGGTGCCCACTGGAATGGGCCCAAAACATTTCTTTTTACACAGTCTTTTACCTAAGAGTTGGTTTTCAAGTCTGTTTTACTGACATTTTGTGTTGGAATAAGAGTTGTAGTGTGCATGATTCACAGGCATATGAGGAATGTCCTACAGGGGGGCATTGGAGGAGATGTGTATTTAGCATAGTTAAAATAGGAACTTTCAAATAATATCCTCCAGTGACTTGATTAGCTCATTTATAGACTTCCTGCTCCTTTGAGCACTCTTCCTCCCAGCGTCCCTCCTGAACATACTGAATGAACTGAACAGGGCATTTAGACTGAGAGAAAACTCTTCTGTCTTTCTACACAAACTTATTTCTCTTTGGAATAAAACTATTTTATTATTTTAAACAGCCAGGTGTTTCATAACCTCTTTGCAAACATAAACTCTGGCAACAAACTCTGGTTGATTTTATATCCTTAGCTCATTTTGAATGGCTTGCTTTTGATAGTTGATGAATTTTGATGTTTTTATGATACTACTCTTACCTGTAAGCTGCCTCTAGCATCAGAGGCAGCTGATACATTTCCTAAATAGGCATGTGCAGCTCTCACTGCACCATGTTTGGTTAAAGTGTGTATGTTCCTCAGTGCCTCAGGCCTAAACCAGATGAGTTGCCTTGCAGTTGTGAGGAAAGCTGGTTTAAAAATAAAGAGAGCCCGACTGGGCTCAGAATGCTGCCACGGGGTGAGGTGGGACTCTTTCCCCTGCCATTTTCCTGTGCCAGAACAGTCCTAGAGGGTTGAGTATTCTATTCAAATGCAGTAGCAAAAACAGGAAAATAATTGCCCCCCAGTGTGGGGAAGTAGGGGCCAATCAATCTCTCCTTTCAAAATGATGTCTGCTGTGGCTGTGCAGCTTTGGGGAGACATGTTTGGAGAATCCAGACCCAACTTATTATAAAAACAGCATGTCTGTCCTAGCCCATAGGCACAAGTTTTGTTCCTGACTGTAACAATCTCTCTTTTCTGGAACACTTTGGGACCTGAATTGCTTTAGCTAGGGATGTTCAGATTTGGATTGAGAGTTGATGAATTAAGTCAAGTTAATTTAACCGAGATTGAAATTTCAAAGTGAATTTAGGGGTCCTGATCAAAAAGAATTTTGCAGGAAGCATAAAGAGTTTTGACCAGCCATGTATCTTAACTGTCATCTGTATAATGCTATTTTAAACCCCCCACCAAAAATAAGCATTAAGAATGAAAGAGCCTTTGAGTTTGTTTATATCACCTTCACTTTGATGTGCCAAGTTGTTTGGCTGTCATGACACAAGTGATTATGTTCAAGACCCAGAAGTTACAGGGCTCAGGTTAATTTGCTAGTCAAGATGACTTTCCCACCTTAGACACGCATAGAACTTTGATTAACCGGGTTTAGTGTGGTACAGTGCTTGTCTTTTCAGTTTAGCTCGGAAATAATTGATCATTTTTGGAATTAGAGCATCCCGGAGCAAAACAGAAATGACTTAACACTGACAAGGTCAATTATCTCTTGATAAATCCAAGAACCACAACCAATAATAAGAAAGGGGATTACTCAGTGAATGTCACAGGATGTGATTTTTCTCTACCCCCCCCCCCCCATTTCCATTTTCAGGCACTGTGACAACACCGTTAGTTTATTCCAAATGATTGTGAAGAATCTAAACAACAATTAAAGTGTTCCATTTTATCTAGACTCAGGAGCCACTTAAATATAAAATAAAGTTTTGCTTGCAAAGAAAAAAAAACACTGATTCTGTTTGGGCATGTTGGTTTGAAAAGAAATATTAAAAACCTTTGTTAAAATTCACATCAGAAGGAAATCAGATATGCCACAGTGACAAGGTTGGTCTAGCTTGTCCTTTTTCTTTCTTTCTTTTTTGATAAGGCATGTCGATATCAACATTTCATCCTCAACCTAACAATCTGAAGCCTGGAATTGGAATCTGACAATACAATTCAAAATTTGCTACTTGACTGAATGATATACTTGCTCTAAGACTGACTAAATTCTATTGTTAACCAGTACTGTCCAATGTTGACTACTGCATGGATGATACTTACTACTCCTATATGTCCTCTAGTAAATCATGTCTAATATTCAGCGCTACACATGGATGCTGTCAAATGCTTAACAGTGACATGCCAGATACTGTCAAATGCTGAATGTCATTGCAGGCCTGCTGTCAGATACTGTCAAATGTTCAGTGTTACGCATCAGATTCTGTCAAATAATGATAGTTATGGCATGGCGGCTCTCAGACAGAAACAAATACTGACTGCTATTGATCAAGGATAAAACACATGCTTTGCCTGAGGAAGGTCCTAGGTTCCGTTCTTTAAAAACCATCAGAACCATCTTATGTGGCAAGGCTGATAAAACTTGACACCCTGAAGCAGGATTTAAATATATATTTAAAATTTGTTAAACATTTATCAAGTGATATGACCATATATGGCCATGTCAACCCATTCCCCACTCTCAAAATGGCCAATGATGCACCTGGAGGGGGTGGGGAGGGGAGGGGAGGGGCCCCGGGTGGGAATATCTACAGCTATGCCTCCCAACCATATTCTGCATGATCGTGCTACTTCTGGGGTTTCTTGAAGCCTGGAGATTGTTCCATGAGTTTTTCAATGGTAAAAAAGTTGAGAAAGGCTGTCCGGGAGAAGCAATTGCCACAGAACTGAGAGAGACAGATTAGTTATTGACATCAATTATTCTGTGCTTTTCTCCCCAGTGGGTAACCAAAGTGAATGAAGACATTCTCTACTCCTCCATTTTATTTGAACAACCACCCCCAGGTGAGACAGCTTAGACTGACTGCATGTTAGTATCACCAAATCATCTAGCAGTCTTCCATGACAGCGTGGGATCTGAACTTGTGTCTCACAGAAGCTAGTTTGAGAGTCTAATCCAGGGTTTCACAACCATGATACCATAATGGCTTCTCAATGGTACTGCAGTATGGAGGTTTTCAAAATGGCAATTGAGGAGAGCCCTCCCACCCTGTGAAAGAAAAAGTTGCTTTTATTTTTTTAAAAAATCTACCCTTATTTGGGTAATTGATGTTGTTGAGTCCTGTGACTGTGTTGTATGGATGCATGTGACAGCAAAGATGACACCTGGGTTTGTTCAATTATACCATTAAAGGCTTATTCACATGCTCATCTACTCACATGGTATATGCCATCAAATGCAAACAATGCCCTTTCATTCTCTACATAGGACAAACAGGACCAACTCTATGCCAAAGGATAAATGGACACAAATCTGACATCAGGAACCACAAGACTGATAAACTTGTGGGAGAACACTTCAACCCTCCAAGACATTCAATAGATGACCTCAAAGTAGCTCTTTTATTTGAAAAGAACTTCAAGAACAGAGTAGGAAGGGAAAGTGCTGGAATGCAAATTATTACAACACTCAGAACAATGGAATCCCCAGAACTCAACAGGGACATTGGTTTCTTAACTCACTATATATGCTAACCTGCATTCTTAACAAACCCTTAATCAAACGCTCAGGAAAGACAAATATCTGATGTACTTTAATTTATCTCTTATTTAGAATAATGGATTTGAACAAGTAGATTGTACTGTAACTTAAGAAAGGTATTGACTTCTTAACTTCAATACATATGGTAACCTACATTCTCAACAATCCCTCAAAAGGCCGAATGTCCTCTGCATTTTAATTTATCTCTTGATTGGAATAATAGATTTGAACAAGTAGATTGTAATGGAACTATGACTAGTAAATGCACTGTAGTTCAGAATACTGTGTGTATATATATACATATATACATATGCATATACATACATACATACATACATAAATGTATGTACGTGTGTGTGTGTGTATATATATATATATATATATATATATATATATATATATATATATATATATTTGGACAGAGACAGCCAAATGTTCTACATTAAAGTAGATGGTACCCCTGGATGCTTCCATGCTTGGGAGGGGGAAGCTGGGGGCAAAGGGGCAAGATCTCAGCTAACTACTGTCAGCAATTGACTATTTCCCCATTATTCCCATTCCAATGTTTCCCATGCAATCCAATCTCAAGTGATTACAAACAAATACAAATACAAATTGCTGGTTTCCCCCTATTTATCTCTGGAACCTGCTAACCATTTTCATTATGCTGTATGTGAATTTATTCTCGCACTCTGCCTATGAGTTTGAACTGGTTACTTTCATTCCATGACATTATCTCTGAAGAAGTGTGCATGCACATGAAAACTCAGACCTTGAACAAAACTTTGTTGGTCTTAAAGGAGACACTGGACTCCAGATTCGTTCTGCTGCTTCAAACCAACAAGGCTACCCACTGGAATCTACTGTATAGAACAATTCTGTTAGAGCTCCACCTTCAGCCCCACCTTCCTCACAGGGTATCTGGTGTGGAGAGAAGAAGAGAAAGGTGTTTGTCAGTCGCTTTAGGACCATTTGGGGTACTGAAAATGTGGTTAAAAAACCCAGCTCTTTTTCTAGGTAGCCAAAGTAAGCACCTTCTTTAACCCCATTTTTCAGTCACAAGTATAAAAATTGTTAGGACTAAATTATCATACAGGGCTGCTGGTCAGAGTACAGAGATAACAGACTATCATCTGCCCCTCTCCCAAAGACACCATCAGAAGCCAGCCCTTCTCCCCAATTTGGCCCTTCAGTTTAGCTGAGGAAAGGCAGAGAAAGCAAAGCCTTCTCCCCAATTTGGCCTGGCTGGCACCAAATCCTTCACTTGGTCCGCTTTCATCCCTTTATTATGTCACGCAGCTTTGTTAGCTGCCATAGGCTTATCTTTTGAAAAAGGAAGGTTAGGTATTAGCTAAAATGTGTCAGTGGGTGTGGAGTTCTTCGAAGACTCTCAAGCACTCGATAAACGCCCAAGTGTTTGCTGCAGTATTATCATGCATTTTTCTCTCAAAATACCATTTGTTAAAAAGTGCAAGGACTGCAAAGAAGGTGACACAGTTCCCAAAGGAGCTGGCAGAGAGTTAAGGAAAAAAAAATATTCAGCAGATAAATCAGAACGACTGACGAAGTTTACTGGAATATCAAGTTAGCTGACTGGCAAAAGGAAAGATCCATGACTTTCCTAGAAATAGATGCTGGGAAACGGATTTTGGCACTGAAGTAAGATAATCAATTGCTAAGCAGTTGATTTTTGCATTAGGGCCTCTTCATCACAAAATGCAGATTACGCTCCAGGATTATGCAAAGGGTTTAAAGGTTTACTGGAGGGTATTGTTAAAAACCAATAACAAAATTTAAATTTTTCAATGACTCAAAGTGCATTTTTAAAAAGCTTTTATCTAATTTGCACATTTATTTGAATGCATGCCTATTATTTTGACCTCACTGTTCTTTTTTTAAAAAATGCTGCCCTCATATTATTCCATGAAAGCAATTTGGCCTTGGCTAAAGAAAGAGCAAAGGGGAACAAATGAAAGGAAAATTAATAACCAGACCATAAAATGAATACTTCTAGCAGCACCAAAAAATAAATATTTAAAAAAAAAACATGTTTGGATTAAAGGGGTTCATGGTCTGTGTTCTTGCTCAATAAATAGAATTTAATCTGTGATCTGAACCTGGACTGTACAAATAAATTGGCTGTAGTTTGGATTTGGATTTATTTATTTATTTTAGAATTTATGTCCTCAATGAGAATTCCCCTTGCATATTCTGCCACTACAGAGTTTTGGATATTTGCCAAGTGGATCTGTCATGTGCAAGCAAAGCAACCTTAATAAGAGTTTCTGAGAAGATCCCAACAGGTAGAGGTGGTATGAGGATGCTTCACCCATTCATAGGGCCATTCCGCACTCGTTCTAAATTGCACAATGGTTGCAAATTGAAATCACTACTGATTTGCTGTTATGCACAATGTCGTTGACAATCTGCAACACTCCTGAAACCGATCTGCAAAAAGCGCTTTGGAAAATCCCAAAAAGTGGATTCACCCTCCGGAAAGCACTACACTCTTGCAACCAATCTGCAACACTAGCGGGCAAGTTCTGTGCGTTACCATTGTTGCGGTTTCTGCAAAGTCCCTCCCCCTGGCTCTCTCCTCTGATCTTCCGGCGAAGCGATCACCATTTTTTTTTCTCAGAGCGAGCGGAGATCAACCGGCGAGCCTTCGTTTACCCAGTGAGGCTTCCCCGGCTGTAGTCCCTCCCCAGAGCTGTTTAAAGTCACCAAGCACCAAACAACACACAGCCCTGTTTGCTGGTTTATTTTCCCTTTATTTTTCACTCTATTTCCGGCCGAAAATCGCGCCCGTGCGAGGGGGGGTATTTTTTTTTCACTCGGGGGGAGCATGGCAACGATGAAACGACAGCTCATACACCACCTTCTAGCTAGATGGGTCTCTCCGCTGCAACGAATCAACGCAGATTTGTTGCAACATGTTTTTTTTTTAATCTTCCTTAAAGGGAAAGGGGCTTTTTGGGAGCATGATAACGGCCGCCCATTGGCTGCTCGTTTGATTGACGGCCAGGAGCGGGACAAAGCTCGGCAATATCGCTTCCGGGCTAGCGATTTTGGGCCGAGACCGGAAACCTGTGGGAAACGATAGAAACACAACTGGATTCCACTACAAAGGCAGGTATGCATAACGACGAATTCCACTATTTAAAATGGCGTTTTTTCATTCCGCAACCAATTTGCTACATAGATCCTGGTGCGGAATGGCCCATAGTGTAGGACCATGCAGAGAATCAGAAAGGGACGGAACTGAAAACTGTAAGCTTTTGTAACAATGCAGTGGTAAGAATGTAAGCTGCTGATTCATGTCCAGCCATGAGGTCAATAAACGGCTTTTGGCTAGACACTGCCAGCTTCAGCTCCCTCCAGTGTCTCCATATGGATGGTTTGGAATGTCTTATCTCCAACCATTCCAACCTGGAAATCCCCATTTCAGTTTCATTTGCCCCTTGTTTGAATCAAACATATGTCTTCATTCACAAGGTATTTTATGATTCCACATACTGAATTGTTCTTGTAAAAGGTATTTGCATTTCTTAATTTTATTTGAGCATTAACAACTCAGCAATATACCGTATATTATATATAAAATAGCATATCAACATACAATTACATAGAACAGTCATATAAATTACACATACATATATGTGTGTATTTATTGACAAAACCAATCACAAAAACTTACCCACCCTTGAAAAGGTTGACACAGTATAAACAATGATTAAAAAATAGGAAATATTCATTAATCTTTAATCTGCCGAATGGGGATAATCACACCGACCTATTTCAAAGGGTGAAAGGATTACCCATACTTTGGATAATTGAAATTGGAATGTTTCTGCTACCTGATAATGTCAAAAGATGATTTAATGTCTCTAACAAAGAACCATTCAAGAACTAGGAAAAGAGCCTAGCTAGCTTCACATCATACAAACACGGCAAAGTTGATGGGACAGCTAGTGTGTACAGTGATTCAATGTGGTCCAGTACTTTGCCTGATCTGAAGTGAGTACGTACCAAGACTCATGGCTGCACTATAGCTCATAATAAGGCCTGTTGTTCACTCATGCGAAAGATACTGCAGAGACCATGGAGGTTTCAATGGCTCAGATCCAGGAATTTACCAACCCTTACCTCAATCATCCAAGGACTGGTTGAATGATTGATTGATTTGGTTTTATACCGCCCTCCTGGTGACCAGGCTCAGGGCAGTGTACAACAACACATGTAATATACAATGATACAATTAAAATTATCATTTTAAATTTAGGTTAACTTGCAAGTTGAAACAGTTAAAACAATTAAAAACTAATAATGGCATTCAAGTTTGCAATATCTGCCTCAGCAGCCCAATTTCCAGAACCTTTTGTGCTTTCACCCAAACCAGACTATGATCTGGGTGTCTTATAACAGCTAGTGGATGGTAAATTGATGGGAAGTATAGGTGGAGTCCACTAGATGCTTGGCTGTCTTTATATCACCTACTCATATACTATCCTAATTTATCTAGAGCAATACACAAATATGGAAGGGACAGGAAAAATGAGTCACATGATAGTCTAGCTTTAGGGATGCTGGAATTGAAGGACTGTGCTTTACATGTACTACTTCATTCTATACCATCAGCAGTCTTAACCATGCCAAAATAACCTGGAGTGGTAATTGCATTAACGCCCCCTTTGGAATGCCAATGTGGCAAAGGTTATAATACATTATTTTGTTACTCTGCAGTAATTTGGTGATCTATTGAGCCTAATTAGGAAGTACATTCCAAAAAGAATGTAGCATAATATAAAATGGCTGTTCTAATGCCGCACAGTGTCCAAATTAACACAAATTAATGTTGGGACATAATCCAGGAACTGCTGAATAAATAAAATGTTTTTATTGTTTTAAGAATTGCTTGATCATCACCTAATTATCAGAAAGCATTGCTTGTAAATATATTCAAAAATAAATGCATAAGAGTGGCCATACTGGATCAGAACAGTTCATGTAGTTCAGCATCTTGTTTCAGCCTGCGGTCAACTACTGAAGGCCTACAAGCAAAGCACTGAGGCTTAATCCTCCTCTTTTGTCTTCTTTCTCCTCCCAGCACTGATACTGAGTTACTGGCTTTGAATATGGAGAATTCGTTAGTCATCATATCTAACATCCTTGGATGGACATATCCATCACAAATTTAACTGTCCCTCTTTTAAAGACGACAAAATTACCAGCCATCTCAATAACTTGTGGGAGTGCTAGAGAATTCCATGTTATTTACTCTTGGAATGAAGAAGGATTTAGAATAATAGAATTCTAGAGCTGGAAGGGACCATCCAGGCTATCAAGTATAATCCTAAACCCATTTCAGAATCAGCCTAAAGCATCCCTAACAGCTGCTGCTTGAGGACTGTGTGTGAGTGGGAACTCACCACATCTCTAGACAGATGATTCCACTGCTGAACTACTCTTATGGTAAAAAAAAAATCCTAATATTCAATTGGTACCCATCTGCCTATAATTCAAACTCATTGCAGATGCTATCTTCTGCTGCCAAAAAAAAGTTGAGTTCCCTGTCCTCTGTGACAGCTTTTCAAATACTTTTGTATGTCCTGAATATACTGTTGATCAACTTCCTTGGCTATTTATGAATCAGAGTATTGTGGAATAGGATGCAAAAAAAAAAATCTTTATCCACAATCTCTATCATGTACACAATGGGAGTCACAGCTTGGCAGCCAATTGTATGAACAGAATGATAAATACAATGAGCAAAGCTGACAGCACGCCAGTGATTATTAATTTATTTAAACATTTGCATGCCCTATTAGGACCCTCAAGGCAGAAAGGTGTTTTTTGACATAAACATCTCCACTTCTTGGGGTTGACATTTTGTATCCCCATACTGTACACCTTGTCTGGATAGAGTAAAGATTCCAAGTGATTCTCAGAATACAGCACTGCTTATCTAGGACATAGTCTTTGGAGTCCTCTCCTTTATCCAAAGTCCTCTTCATGGGCTGCATGCAGCTCAGAGGCCATATGTTGTACAGCCCAGATCAACAGCATCATCCTGTTGTGGCTGTCAAATTTCTCAAAGTGCTTTATGGAGTTGGCGAAACAGTTTTCACATAAGCCATGCTGATTCTTCTTCAGTAGAGCTATTCCTCTATGTGCTGAGTAACTCTGTCTTTAATAACTATATACACCATGGAACACGACTTATGCTTGTAGTCTGTAATTTCCTGTACTTCCGTTTAAATATATATTACATTTGCTACTTTCCAGTTCTCTGAAAGGTATGCCAGTTTTAACAGCTGTCATATTTTTGTTTGGACCCCACTTATGCTTTTACATTTCTTCTGAAACACACTGACATTGTCCTAGTTTCAGTGGTCCCCAACCTAATCTCTGGTAAACATTCTTATAAATGTTTAACATCATAACACTGTGATCACGGCTTACACCTGGTGCAACAACTCTTATAATAAATCAGAACACTCCCTTCTAGGAGCAATGTTTCCCCCACACATTGAGACTTCCCAGTACTATTTCAAGCAGAATTACACCTTTTATTGAAGCCAGCTGAGCACTTCTGAGAATGCTACCTTAGGGGTCCTGAATTTTAATCAGCCTAGCAACCTAATTTCTTTTATCCTGGACCTATTCTGAACACAATAGATAATGCACTTTCAATGCACTTTAGAAGTAGATTTTCCTGTTCCGCACAGGAAAATCCAGCTGCCAAAGCACATTGAAAGTACATCATCCTGTGTATGCGGAATGGGCCCAGGACTGCATGACTACTAGGGGGGACCAGGTGTATGACCTCAGCTTGTTGCTTGGTGCAGCAGGGGGAGAAAATGTAGTCACACTGATACCGTGATGTCACTTCTGGTCACGTAATCAGAAGTGATGTCACTTGTTGCTCTGATGCTGTAATAATCACCCCAATTTACAGTAATACCATGGAGCTTTGGGGGGTTGCTTTAGCATCAGGGTGATGCTTGATGTCAACTGGAAATGACATTGTGGCATTGCATAATACCTAGCACACCACCATAGCACCCAGGGGTTGTCAGTCCTTATGACTGTACTTCCCAACCCCATGTTGTAGCACAACCACTCAATCTTCCCCCAACCTTGCTAACCAGCCAGCCAGTCAAGTCACTATACAGTCAAAAAATACGTCAGAGATCAATATCTCACCATGCCTAAGGATTAGCTCTCACAGCTAAGAGCCCCCTTCCCCCTGGTGCAAGAGGATTGTCAGTCCTTTTTGAGTATCTATTTCCCCTTTAACAAAACATGCAGATATATCATAATAAGTAATAAATCCCATTGTTCTGAGGTGTTGAAAACAAGAGTTTGTGCACCAGTGAATAAATTAAATAACACTGAGCATATTTGTGGGGAGTAGAACTATTAATTTTCATGAGCTTATTTCTGAAGAAACATCTTCCAGTGACTGGTTCTGATTTGACTCAGTGCAACGGGGAGGTCAAGGGGACAGAAGTCGCATGCAGAATGACACAGTCACCATCTAATGAAAAGATGGGGAACACAATAGCTTATTATGCCAGTTGCCTAGGTAAAGTTCATTAGAAGTGAGCAAACACTGCAACATGTTGTCGGCAAATATGCAATTGAAATTCCTTTCACTTTTACTCCTGGCCTTTGGTGTTCATTTGCTGTAATCACTCTTCAGTCTTCATTCCTCATAAGGCATTACAGGAAGGGCACAGCAATCTCATGTGCTTGAGAACAGAAAGCAAATAGAGAGTGCTTTACCTTTTTATGATTATTCACACGAGTTACATGAGTGCCCTCGGGAGTCAGGGGGAAGCATGCATGCCAAGTGCATATGATGTCAGAAAACAAGGTCTCCCTTGGTAACTGAAGTTCACCAAGTATCAGCTGTGCAGTCCCGCTTGGTTACTGCCTGTGCTTATGACTGCTGTGGAGACTGTGAAGGCAAACATATGTTGTGTATCCCCTCGCCAGCTTCCCTTCTGGCTTTTTTCAACATGGAAGGGAGGAAGGGGAACACCTCTTCCTCAGTGCCTGGAGCCTGCCATTAGAGACAGTACATCAGAGAATACGGGGGAGGAGGGACAGTAGAGCTCATGCTAGGAATGCAGGGAGGGATATGTGACTACAGGTGACCATTTGATGAATACCAATTACAGGTAAGTGAAATGTTCTCATCATTGTGGTCACTGTGCAGTCCCACACAGGAGAACAGAAAGCTGACTTACCTATGGTAAGAAGGGAGTGAGATGTAAGCTCAGTAAAGCCTCTACTGCTGTATTTCCAAGTTATGCTTCTTTTGCAGCTCATGGACTAGAATTTGGAAAAGGTAGAGGAAAGGAATGCCAGTCCCCAGTTGGGACCTGGGGATCCCATGGAATTACTGCTCATCTCCTGAATACAGAAATCAGTTTTCCTGGAGAAAACAGATGCTACAGAGGGTGGAATCTATGGCCCCACTGATGGTCCTGTCCTCCCCAGGCTCCATCCCCAAATCTCCATGAGCTTCCCAACCTGGATCTGGCAATCATACCCCTCCCCTGTCAGTTACCAGGGGGGACCTGGCAACCACAGTCAAGGAAGAAGACCAGGTAGCTGTTCTGCAAACTGCATTAATGACAAAAGGCTAAGAAGTCATTTGAGCTCTAATGGAGTGCACAGAAGTCAGTCAACATGGAGCCACTCACAGCAAAGGTGAATGGAAGGAACAATCCATTGAGCAATAAACTGTGCTAAAAACTTGCAACCTTTATTTGGGCAATTAAATGATGTGAACAAACCTGGGTCATTTCTAAATTATTTTATTCTGTTAAGAATTAAAAGCAATACGCTCTTCACAGCTAACCAACAGAGAAAGCATTAGTTGGCATCCTTAGATTGCAGGAAAGCAATCTTGTTTAACCTCAAAAGAAGAGCAGCCCTACAGTAGAAAATTGCCAGAATGGCAAAGGACCACTCTTGTGTCTTATATCTTGAGGAAGGACAGGTCATGCCTCAATGCCTGCAATTTGCTAGCTCGATGGGTGGATTTAATGTTCACCAGAGGAAAATATGGTTTTCATTGCGAGAATCCAGAGGAAGCACATAATGAGAGACTCAAATATTTTGGACAATCTTAGACTAATCAGGAATCTACTATACTGTGGAGTTGGGAGAGAAACAGGAGAAAATATATAAAGCAGGCATTTTAGGGAAAGTGTAGACTCTCTTTTCTTAAGCCACTAGGTCAGCGGTCCGCAAGCTTACGCGGCAGTCCGCGCAGGCGCGTTTGCGCCGCCGCCATGCCGGCGGCCGCGGCTCCCCCTCCCGGCCCCTCCGGGCTGCGAGCAAATTGGCCGCTAAAGCGGCCGATTAGCTTGTGGCTTGGCAAGCTTCTCTTCCCTCCCCTCCCGAAGCGAGAAGCTTGCCGGGCTGCGAGCTAATCGGCCGCTTTGGCAGCCGATTTGCTCGTGGCCTGGCGAGCTTCTCGCTTTGGGGGGGGGAGGGAAGAAGGAGCCACGGCCCGGCGCCAAGGCCTTCACGGCCTGGCACCGGGCCGCGGGCCGCGGGTTGGGGACCACTGCACTAGGTGATCTCAGAGGAGTCTGAAGGACCGTTTTTGGCCTAAGATAGAAGATAATCAAATATGTCACCCAACACAAAGGTTGTAGGATCTGATTGTTTCCTATTAGCCAGCTGACAGGGATTTTTAAAAAAATAATATGAGTGAGTACCCATGTTTTATTTATTTATTTATAATCCACCATTCTCACTGGTATTCAAGGCAAATTACATTGACTGTCAATATAATCAATGGATGGAACAGTCAGTAAACAATACAATAGGATTAAGATTGTAGAACCAAGCAAAGGACTAAATGCAGAACTGAAGCAAAGCACTGCTATGAGATGACAACAAATGATGCAAAATTCCATAAAAAGATTCTAGTTTCCACAAGCTATACACAACGGTATAGACCACAGTCCCTAATAATTTTTTCCAAATAACTTTCTGAATTGTTGAGTGCAGTGCAACTGAATCATTGAGTGCACTGCAGCTTGGGCAGAAAAGCCCTCTTGATTAATTTGGTTTTTGTACTTTGTGACAGCTTTCCTGACCTTTCACTAGATAGACACCACAACAGATGTACATTGTTGATTTGGCCCATCTGTAGATTGGTACTACAGAAGACCCTGCTGTAGTGAGTGAACTTGTTGTGGTGGAGCATAGGAGGAGAGGTTGTTCAACACTAAGCAACAGGGCTGCTTACTATGGGATTCCAGAGAAATTAATCCTAAGTGAGTGCAAACTGCACACAGATAACAGAGAAATAGAGACATATTTCTCTAAAGTATTTATATGGTTGTCTTTGACAATAATTAAAAATATTAAGACAGTACATAAAACATGTTAAAAGCAACAAACCTATCATTTTAAAATCACATGTACATGTATTTCCTTTGCCACAGACCAGACTGCCTCAAAAATTTGGTGGAAGAGTTATGTTTTATAGGTATACAGCACCGAAAAAGTTCACACCCATTGTTATTAATGAATGAGTCACAGAAGGAGCACAAACAATAGACTGCATTAGGAAATGCATAAACATGCAGGTATGTAGGCCTTGATCCATAAGGGCGATCGGGACTTACCTCAGGCGCATTTGCCGCCGCGGGGAAGCCCTCGCCAAGAAGATGCTGTTTGGGACTACATGTCCCATGGTCCTTTGGGGGGCCGGGTGGCTAGGGAAGGCCTGGGAGGGAGGGAGTTCAAGCCTCTCCTCCCAGGCTCCCCTTTGTTGCCCATTTAGGGAGAGGGAAAAGAGGCGCGAGTCTCTTTCCCTCTTCCCTGCCGCTGAAGTGCGGCGAACTGGTGTGCCGGATATTTTAGTCATTCAACTGGGAGAAAACGACATCACCAGCATAAAGGCACTCGGTTTGGCAGAGTCCATGAAATTGAGAAGATTATATCGGGATTTCCAGGCATTCGAATATGGTGGTCGGCACTTCTCGAGCGTCAAAATTCGAGAGGGGCAGTTTCCCCCAAGAAAGTTGACGTTTCACACAAGAAAATTATTAAAGCAATTGCAAAATGGTTGGCAAAGGCAGGCGGTCGTTATATTCCGCACCCTGATATCTGCCACAGTTTTTGGGCTCTATATAGAGCTGATGGTGTCCATCTTTCAGAATGGGGGATGGACTGCTGGTTACATGATTTGCGTTATGCATTGTTTGAGGCTGCCGTTGATGGAAGCGTTGGCGAGAGCTGGGGTATGGGGACTCCCATCCCGTGCTCTGTGGTGGGATTTGGGCATGGGGGAGGAACCATATGGGAGCAGACCCAGCCTGTGTGCGGACCTGCTATAGAAAGGGGGCCTCCATAAGAGGCTGTGTGTACGCGGTGCCGGGCGGCCATTCCTCATGGAGGAGGAGCCTTGCCGGCAAAACCCGCATTTCCGGGTGACTAGGGAACTCGGCAGAGGTTCACACCTCAACGAGTTCTCAAAATTGGGGTCACCTCCCTGGACACCCAACAGGCCATTGGGGGCTCAGGGAGCCCGGCAGGATGCCGGAGGGCCCCGGGCATGCCTGTTGGAGTAATGCTTGGCTACCTTGTGGCCGGTGGGCCACGAGACGGCTGGTTCCTTCACCCCCATGCTCTCCAACGCTTGGTTATGTGTTATAATAAAGTTGTGGCCTATTTAAACGCCAAGGAACAGTTGTCTGTGTCTCTTTGTGGCGACAGGTATTCACCTGCAAGGCAAATGGCTTTAAAGGTAAGTATCATTATCATGAATTGGACTCAGAAATGAATAGAATCAGTAATAATAGCCTATAATTTCTCACAGAAAAGTAGATTACAGTGCCATCCTAAGAAGAATTTCCCTCTTCTTCTCATACAGATTTAGGATATAGCTTTGCTTAGGATAGCACTATTGGAGGATATACAGACCCTAAGCAGGTGCCTGCTGAGAAAAGGGAAGAGATTGCACTTCACCCATGAGATGACACTTCTCCTTTTAGGGAGAGCTACTTGACAGTTAAAACCCCTGCTGATATTAGAGATGAGTAAACGATCCCTTCCCAAAACGATTTAGAATCAGCTTAGTACTCTTTAGCTTCCAGGTAAACATTCTGGAAATATATGTGTGTTTTTTAAAAAAATGGCACAAGTTTTCTTTGGATTCATAATCCCGACACCTGCATGCTATCAGATTGACCTCAGTAAATTGTTGCTTGCTTTCATTTGCCCTACATCGACTGCACAGTTCTAGCCAGGGCACAAAGCTACCTGGAAATTAAATGTAGCTTCCTTCGAGAAAAACATTCCTGGGTGGAGAAAAGGGAGGTTTAGATCTAGACTGAGGACAGCATCCATGTAAAACATAGTCAAGGAATAATCCAGATTCAAGTAAAGAAAATGCACAAAGAGTCAAAGTAGATATGATATATTTCCTCCCCTGAGATCTGGGTTCCCCCAACCCAACTCCTATTACCCAGCAGCAGCTGACAACCAATTCCTAAGTGCTATAGTCCTTCCCCCAGGATTTTCCTGACCTTAAATGGACTGGAGAGGGGCATTCTTTGCCCCGTTGGGGTCTGCATAGGCCCCTGCAGTGATAAGGAAATCAGGGGAAACCAGACTCAGCTTGGGCAAAAGGCACATCTGTTTTGGCCCTAACAGCTACTTGGCTGGTTGAGCTGTATAGTTTCCAGGAATCACAGACAGTTTGATTAACAGAATTAAACATTAAAGATCTTGCATGCATACTTACATAGATTCACAGCAATCCATGGGCATTTCTTTGAGCATAAGTGGTTAATGTTAAGGCCTTCTGCATGAAACCACCCACAAAGCAACTGATATTGGGTGTCTGGCCTACTGAATCCCAACGGCTTGGACTCTCATTTAACTTTCCAAGCTGAAGGGGGGGGGGGGAAACTCCTTAGGAGAAATGGCACTTAATTTATTAAGAAGCTGAGCAATACGAGGCGGTCTAGTTCCTATAATGAACTAGGCAATTACGAATTCCAGGAACACCCCTAAATGAAATAAATGAGACTTAGATTCAGGTAAATGCATTTTGAACAGGAATGTAAATGACAAATTCAGCTAAGCTGTCCCCTGGAAATGAACCTGTGGAGCCAACCAAGAAGAAGGGTATGCAGTATCATGGAAACCGTGAGCGGGAGTTATGCTATGAATGCACCTGTGTGCTTCATTATAAATAACACAAGATAAGCACGTAGCCCAAAAACATTCGGCACACCAGGATGGTGCACAGGCAAGGGTTTGCAGTGGGGTTCCAAAATTGCAATCATTTTCAATCAGGAGCTTAGCAGGATAGGAAGGATATCTGACAGGTAGGCAATTTTACAATAGCCATTTCCCACCTCCGCTTCTACAAATGACAGGTATTTGTATTCAGCCTTTACCATTTGGGTCACAGCCTGGGGGAGAAGACTTTGGCTTCTGTATGGATTCAAGAAAGATTCTCAATGAACATGTTCAGAAATTCAACCCAATTGCCAAGTAATAAGAAACTGGCACGTTCCACTTGCAATTCTAGAACACATTCTTTCCCCCAAGCCCCACATGCAGATATTGTCAAATAGAGAGAGTCTTAAATAGCCAAAGACATGCATAAAGGATGATGTTGCAAAGGGGGTAAGAAAAGGACTGTTCTAACAGCACATAACCAATGGTACAGGCAAACTACAGGCTTTTTTCATGCTTCCTGTCCAGAAAAGAAGTATCAGTTCTTGAGTGACTGTTGCCAGATCTCTTAAGATCCCTTAAGGTTTATCTAATCTCTACATTTTTTAATTTTTGGAAAGTACCGAGAAAAGTACAGGAACACTTAACAGTGAATCATACAATGTCAAGTCTGGCAGATGTGGAAGAGATTGGATCAGGCCAGTCACTGTGAATGCCATGTGTGCGCCTCTGAAATTCCAACAGAAGGTCAGGATTTGAATAGAGGGATGGGAACAACAGCAACCTTTATTTATTTGGACCATTTCTGTCCCACCATTGCAAAAAAGGGGGCTCTCAATAGTGCAAGTCCCATGCATGGCACTGAATATTAGCTTTAAAAACAGCTCTGTTAATCACCCTAGCATCATGTATGTTGTGGGCTGTAGCCTGAGAACAATCTCTAGTGTCAATTTTTTTTGTTCATGAACTAACCCCCCCTCCACTATCCTGTTAAGCAGTCTTGTGGCCCTAGCATATGTTGACATGTTTTATTTTTGTTATCAAAGCTTTACTAGCTTTTAAACCCTTTCAATCTTATCCTATTTACCCCTTTTCAAAAGGCCCTATGATTCAGCAACTGCAGGCTGTCAGTTTACTCGGAGTTGCTCTGCGGCAGTTCTTCACACACATTTCTAAGTAGCAGATGCTGCCAAAGAGCGGGGTGCCTGCAGCATAGCAATCATGTACCTCTCACCCCACATATTCGCAAGTTTAGGATGGCTAACATTGCTCTTCTTGCATTAGAGATTCCCCTGGCTTTCAAATGCCAAGTGTATTTGAAGATGAGCTTTGTTCCAGATTATTAGCTTCTAGCAGCAGGAAGGTTAGTTAAGATCTTAACCAAAATGTATGTCTCGCACATTCATGAGAAATTAAAATTATATGGTTGTATTGCTGCTTATTGAGATATCAACATTCATAATGCAAGCATTGTTCCAACCAAACGCACAGTGAATAGTGATTGAGATGCAGCCAGGTTTCTATAATCTAATAAAACATGTTTTAAATAGTAGTTTTAAGAGGCAATCTGTAACAACCAATAGATGACAAGGATGAATATATGTTAACGCTGAGCCAAAACTGCTTGCCTCATTTTGACCGATTACTTATGGGGAGGAAAGGCCAGGCTGGCAGCATCATGGCAGCGGGGCTAATTCCTGCTTATGCACGACGTCACTGCCAACCCAGCCACCTTCTGGTCCTGGCTCACTTTAGGGCCTCTGAAGACCCATGGCAAGGGAACACTGATTTTTCAGCATTCCCTTTTTTACTGTGGCTGCCACCAGTGGTGAGGCTGGGCCTGTGCTATGGTGGTGGTGTGGGACCAAAAATGCCCCATTCCGCTCCGCAGTGTTTCATGGAACCATGGGGTCTAATGCGGTTTTGTTTTGCTATTTTGCAGGAAGGTGGCTTTGCGTTCTCATGCAATCTTACCTTCCCATAAAATAATCCCTTCTCCACCAGCACCCTCCCCCGTGCAGCGGGACCTTTCTGCTGTGGCTGCATTCCCTGGGAGGAGGCATTTTGGCATGGAGCTGGTCCATCACCAAAATGTGCTCCTCACAGGGATGCAGAAAGCGGTGCAGTAGCTTGCACCGCTGAAATGCCTCCCCCATGGGCACACAATAAACAGGGGAGCATGCTACTCTACCACAACACTCCAGCAGCAGCTGAGCATGGCTGCTGCCATGCATAATAGGTCTTTGTGTTCATTTTTGTCAAAAATTGTCCATAGCATCAATCAATTTCAACATGTACTCTCTTTTTTTTAGTGCTGTTCTGTGTGGTACTGGCCTTTGCACTTACTGCCCTTGACCACATTTGCCATCACTGCCACACTGATGGGGTTTGATGATCCACACAGTATTGCTAATGAAATTATATCTAACACCATGACATGATCCTGTAGATTACTAGGTTGTTAAATGGTAACATGGGCAAATAAGGCCAAAGGTAGTGAAGGCCTAGAAGAACTAGCAGCTGGGGATGGGTGGGGCCAAATGCTTATTATTTAATCTCTTCATGAACTAATTTCATGATAATTAAATCAGAGTGTATTTTATACACCCTGGACATATATGCTTCTTTATCAGTAGCCACTGCACTAGCATTAATTGTGACATAAGGTTTTTAATGCATGCAAGCTTTTTATCCCTAGGTAAATGTCTTCTGCAAACTCTTTGTTACACTCATTAATCTCATTACCTATTAGCCAAATTAGTCGTGCCCTGTTTCTGGCCTCTGTAGACAAGGCAATGGATCCTTCTTTTAAAAAAAAATCAGAATGTGGATCCATTTGTCCTCCAGGCTTATCCAGTTGCTGAAAGCTGCTTGCTCTTTATCCAGGCATAAAACCCTGAAACCATGAAGAGAACATAAGAGACCAGAGTCTGAGTTTAGCCAGACAAAATTAATAAAATTGAACAAGAATACTGTTATGCACTTTACTCTTTACTCTTGAAACTTGATTCAGTATTTCATAGAAACATAGGATCATGCTTGTAATTCTTTGGGAGGCTGTACATTCCTGACCCTGTGCTTTGACATTGACAGATGGTCATTTTGCCAGGTAGAGGTTCAGGAGGTTCAGGAATGTATCGAATGAATCCTATGCAAGCTAGACACCAAAATATCAGAGATCCTCCCCTTGATTCCCCCTCTAAGTTCCACCTTCTGTTGCTTGGAAGTTTGGGCAACAGTTTGAATGAGTGGATTTTCAGGTGACTCTGCCTGAGCCATCCAGAGACTTCTTCCAACCATCTGGCAAATGTTTCTAGGGGGAGTCTGGTTGGCCATCCATCTGGAGACAGAGCAGGGGAGTCATCTGCATATTGGTGACAGCCCAGCTCAAAACTCTGGCCTGGCCATGTCAGAGGGCACATATATATGTTAAATAACATGGGGGAGAGTATTGTCTCCTGTGGTACTCCACAAGGGAGTACAAAGGGAAATGATAACACTTCCCCCACTGCCACCCTCTGTGTCTGGTTCTGAAGGAAGGAGACCAGCCACTTTCCCCTAATCCCTGTCCTGGGTGTAAACTGCACAGAGCTTTTATTCCAACCCCAGATCGATTCAGTCCCTGCCCTCTATACAGAATGCGATTTCCGTTTGGATTTGGGGCGATTTAAATTTTCCTTCTGCAGCAAGAAGGATTGATCTGGAGTGACCCTACCTTTATTGTGTGATATCTTTGAGTGCTTTTAAGCCTGAATATATTATAAAATCGCATTGTTTTGAATCTGGGCTCTCCTTCGTGGTAGAGGACCCGTGATTGGCTACAGGTGGTCATGTGACAAGCCTACCTCAAAGGAGAAGCCCCTAATTTCTCTCAACTTCTGTCGGCCTTGGATTTTTTTTTTGTGCCTTCTTCGTTCCCCCCCACCTTCAAGAAAAGAAAGGATTTTTTCCTCCCTCCTCTGACTTCTTTGATCCTCTCTCCCCTTCAAGAAAACAAACAAAGAGTCTCCATTTTCCTCCCCCCCTCTTCTGAGCCTCCTTAACCACGTGCAGAAGACTTTCTTGTTTCAATGGGGGGGAGGGAAGACTCGAGTTCAAAGCAATCTGAATTCAACAGATTGATAATGGAATAAACAAAGTAAGTGCAGACTCTGCCCTGGTGAGGTGGTATGCTAACAACTTGTGATCAACCACATCAAATGTGACTGATAAATCTAAGTGCAGAAGGATAGCCAAACCACCCCAATCCAGCTGGTGTCGAAGGTCACCCATCAAGATGACCAGCACAGTCTCCACCCCAAGGCCAGGATAGAAGGGCTGAAGCTTCCTCCAAGAAGGCCAGGAACTAGTCGGAGTGTGTTCTAATCTGGCGAGCCAGGTTTGATTCCACACTCCCCCACATGCAGGTGACCTTGGGTTCACCATAGCACTGATAAAGCTGTTCTGCCCAGTAATATCAGACTCACCTACCTCACATGGTGTCTGTGTTGGAGAGAGGAAAGAGAAGGAGATTTTAAGCCACTTTGAGACTCCTTCAGGTAGATAAAAGTGGCATATAAGAACCTCCTCCTCCTCTTCTTCTCCAAACATCACCCCCCATGATGGCCTCAGAACTTCCACTTCACAATCTATTATCAGTCATGGTAGAAAGATCATAGCAGAGCGACAAGCCTTTATCTGCAAAAAAGCTCGCTAATGCCTCACAGCCCAAGTCCAATTTACTACTAGTCTGGCTCCATTGCACGAGGGCGGTAAGAGTCCAAACTATCCTAAATAACTGTGCCAGGCAAGAGCTTGCGGATGAGATTTCAGTGGCATAAAACTCCCATTTCATCACCTCCACCACCATCTCATATGCTTTCATAAGTGTGTGGTAGGATGTTCTTGCTGCTTCATCATGAGTTTTCCACCATACTCGCTTTAGCCATCTCACCTCCCTCACAGAGCTCCTAGGTATACCATGGGGCCCGTTTGAGGCAAGGGCAGAGAGAGTGCCGAGGAGCAATCTCATCAATGGAAACCCTCAGACAGGACTGTCAGTCCTCCACCAAGGCTGCCAAAGATTCACCAGAGGGCATCAGATCCTGCAGAGCATTCAGGAATCCTTCAGGCTCCATTAGGCAGGCAAAAATATGCCCATCATTCAAATAGGGAATGTGTGGCACCCTCAGCCAAGCCTTCAGGGCATGGTGGTCCAAGCATGGGTTGATGTTACTCACCACCAGATCCAACTCTACCCCTGCGCCAAAGATCAAATCAAGGGTATGGCCATACTGATGAGTGAGACCAGCAACAAACTGCAAGAACCCCAGTGTCACCATGGCCAACACCAGGTCCAGGCCAAGTCCCAGAGATGGTGAGTCTGCATGAACACTGAAGGATTATAAGCCTGGGAAACTGCAACTCCCAGGCAGCCACCTCCAGCAGGCCCAACAGGGCATCTGGCAGTACAGTAGGCGAATGGTACACCAACCAGATGGCCAAGTTATTGACTGATTCCCACACTGGGCTGACACATTCCATCGCCGGGATCGATGGTGCTGGGAGAGCCCTGTAGGAGTTTGACCAGCTACAAATTTTACTTTGTGAACCACAAACTGGCCAAAATTCATTGCAAACTTGCCAGCCAGTTCATGCACATGCCTGGAAATTACCTTTTCATTTCTTTAATGGTAAATGGTTCCCAGATATTGATTTCCTCCAATTTGACAATTATCCCTTTATAGAAAAAGCAACTGATATTTCTTTAAAAAGATCAAAATATGTACCCATTTGTTTCAAAAACAAGGATTTTCAGAACACTGTCAACACTCCTGAAATTTTGGTGTAATTAAAGTTATGCCATTCCTGAAATCTTGCAACAAAATTAAAATGATTTTTTTGAATTGCACACCTCTAGTGCAAACTATTATGTCCCTGTACTCTTATAGGAAAGATAGCTCCCCCCCCCTCATTTGTGTAATACTTATCCCATAAGGGCTCAGAATCTCAATTCAAACCGTGACCCATTTTCATAACCCAAAAGGGGCGGCTGAAATAATGGCAGTATTTATTGTATATTTTTTTAAATCCTGCTTTTCATCTGAGGAGGCTCAAGGTATTGTGTACATGGCTGTCTCTGCTCTTATAGTTGCAACAACTCTGTGACATAGGTTTGTCTGAGAAAATGTGTCCTGTGAACATGGCAGCCGGCTAGAGTCTAACTCTGTGACCATAAAACCATTATACCTTATCAAGAGATATACTGATCTTTCTTCTAGTCAACCTGAATCTGATGCTGGCCTGTAAGTCCAAGGAATACTTTTATCTCCAAGGGAAGTTACTGAAGACAGCTGGACAAAGTTGAGGATACTTTACTTGTTTAGCCATTTGTGTGCAACTGCTATCCGCATAGATCTGGACATTTGCATGAAATCTTCTTTCTTGGAAAGGAACAGGCAAAGGTCTGCCTGATAATCAGTTGAATACAAACAACTTGCCATGTGACTCATGCTCCAAGCAACTGCATAGGCAATGTTTTCCGGTATGAATATTGTATATCCAAGGTTTCCGGTATGAATCAGCAAGAAGGAAGGACATTCTTTTCTGTAACAATGGTAATGAAAACTTTATTCAGGTCATATTGATCATGTGAGGAAAAAGATTTATATACCAGTGGAGCCTACTCCACTGTACTGTGTATTTCATTATATTGTTGCAGGCCAGATGCAATAACTAGCTCATTTCTATTGTTCCACATTTCTTCTTTTTTAAATATGATGATTGAACTTTCAAAAGAATGCTCTCTTTTTTTTTTTACTCTGCAATTTTGTGTCTTTTGTTCTTCACTTATCCTTTTGTCCTTCTCTTTATTCTGTTTTGTTTCTTTATAGATCCATTCTCCATGGATGTCTTGATCCCACTTTAGTGTCCCTTGATAAAAAGAAATTGTTTTATATGTAAAAGTAAGATCCCAGCTTTCCAGCACATTATACCATGAGAGCAGATAGGGTAGAGCATAAGTGAGATTAAATTGGCTTCAAGTTAATTAAGGAAACATGGCATAACATTGATCAGAGGAGGGTATAATTCTAGGCCTTCCTACTACGATGTGCAGGGCATGGATGGGACTCCTGTCTAAGGTGGTATCGCATGGTACAACCAACTGGGTTATGGTACAGCCAATAGGGATGCAGGAGGAATCTACCTCACCCTTGAAATTTCCATTACAGGATGTAATTCACCAAATGCAGTTCAAAGATCTAATGAGTTATGCCTTGGGTACATGCTTTCAGGCATGTTCCCATTCTCTCTCCAGAGATGAAATTTCCACCCTACATGTGCACTGAACCTTCTGCTGAACTTGTGAAGAAATAGTCAATAGAGAATTGAATCCACTAATATGAAAAAGGAACAACACAGGAAAAGCAAGGAAAAGAAATGCCAATGAGGAATATAATTTTTTCAAGCCCTGTGAAGTATGATCTCTCCCTCTGCCAATATGTAAGTCATGTTGCCTGCCTAACCCAAGCAACCATCTGGTTCAGCAAGAATAACAGTTAATCAGCGGTGCTTCTAGCCTGAACTCTCTCTGGGCCATACCACACATCTTGAGAGACTTCAGAAAGCGTATTATCAGAGTCTTTTTTTCCTCCTCCTCTAGCAATATCCCTCAGTTTAGCATATACAGGTAGCAAGGCAGCTTGTTCTGCCTTGTTCTTGCAATAGTATCTTCAAATGCCCCCATAGATTCCTCTAGGTAAAAATATGGGACTAGGCTAGAATTTGCAATGAAAGGCCGAACTTGCCTTTCTGTTTCAAATTCACACAGATAGTTGTTGATGAGGCTGGGCAGTTACCAGGGCAGGAGGATTGCCAGGGGGCTCACTGCTGCCACCAACACCACCAACACTGGGCAAGATGGAAGGAGAAAGCAGGCTACCTGCTCATCTTCCTTAGGTGCAAAGGGTGTGGTTAGAGCAGGATGAGTAGAGACAAAAGGAAAGGGGCAATGTGGGAAATAAGCATGGCTAAAGGAGGAAGGGGTGGTACCAAGGGGCAAGGGGGATTAGTTATATCCCATCACTTAGGGATCATAAAAACTTGGAGTTAGACTAGGTGATACTTGCAGAAAAGTGCAACGTATCGTAGCGTACAGAGTACATCTCAAGCGGGGGTCTTTGCACCATACAGATCTCTTGTCTACACATACATGGTAACACAAAAGAAGACATATGGCCACTAATGATGAAGATAGCATTTTCAGAACAATTTCAACACAAAGATAAAAAATGGAGGTCACATCAACTAAATATACTCTTGTAGTGGAAGAACCAAAAGGCTATAATCCTAATGACAAAAATTAAATAAGGCATATTTTAAACCCCACAAGGTATTATATCAGTGCCTGGGGTTATAACATTACAAGGGCACCTAAAGTTAATGAAAGGAAAATAAAAAAACATGGATTAAAAAAAGGTTCCTTGTTAAGTATAATTGATAGCACAAATCTAATCAGAAAGGTTAACAAGCTCTTGAAAACAGTGGAATCAAGCACAGAGCGAAGTTGTTAATATAATTATATACAGCTAAGCATATGGCAAAGTCCTTTGTATTATCTTCTAAAGCTAACCTATTACAGTTTCTTTTTTAAAAGAAATTCTAAATGAAATTAATGAACTGTCTCAGAAAATGTTTGTTCATTAATCAATACTCAGATGACCTATTGTCCATTCAGAAGATTCAATATGCTATTCCTTTGTATTTCAAAACTTTTCCATGCAGCCTTTCCACCAAAATAAGGCTCCCAAGTCAGCTAGGCTATCAACTCTCTTGAACCACCTTGGCTAGCTGGATTTTGTCAGATCTAGGAAGCTAAGTGGGGTCAGCTACTGGTTAGTATTCAGATGGGAGACCACCAAAGACGTCCAAGGGTTGCTGCAAAGGAAGGCAATGGCAAACTACCTGCGTTCATCCCTGGTCCTGAAAACCCTACAGGATCTCCATAAGTTGACTGCAACTAGACAGTTAAACAAAAACCAAGAAAGAAAAAGATAGCCAATGCCTTCAACCAAGTTCATTGTAAAAATCTCCCAGGAGCTGCTTAGCATATATGTGCTTCTTGTTCAATTTCAAAAGTGTTCAGACAGCAAAAACTCTTGGTGTATTGAGCCCAAATGGATGAATATTATGTTTAAACTCCGAGTCATTTTCATACATTTTGCTCTGGTACCCTTACCCTGAAAAAAAAGAAAGAAAACCTTCCATGAAGTTCATCTCAAAATCTCAATTTATGTTTCAATTTCTGGATTATGGACATTGGTCAAAATCATAATTAGAAGATCCATGCAACTTGATCCAGCTACAGTTCATATGCACTAGACGTGCTGAGAATTTTGCATAGACCATGTTCACCAGATGCTCATTTTTATTGTAGATGAGGTAAGCTCCTGATCCCCTTGATGGTCTCTGATGAAGCTTGTCATGAGAACAATACCAAGAAGATCAGCTTAGTGCCTGCACAGTTGCCATTTGATCATTGATAGATAGACAGAGACTGAAAATCTTCACCAGGTCACTGTGAAGGGGAGTGTGTCCCACTTGATTCTTCTGGACCTGTTGGTGAGTTTCAATTCAATCACTCATGGTATCCTTCTGGAAGCACTATGATTTGGTGGTTCTACTGTTACTTGGCTGGCCAGTTCCAAAAGCTGGTGTTGGGGGACTACTGTCTGGTTCCATGGTATTTACATAATGGAAACCTATAGGAGGAAGACAGGGAAGGACCAATAATAATCACAACACTTGGAACAATTCTGTGAACATATACTCTACCAAGGAGGTCAAAAGCCTGTATAATTGGGTTTGTGATGCACAGTTTTGTGATAGGTATTACATGACTTTTAGGTTTGGAATTGATCTACAGCCCACTATAACTACTTGCAGCCTCTGTCCATTAGATAAATAATTATAACTCATATGGCACATGGGAAATGGAAGACACTGAAGTCTAAAGCTAGGTAATGGAAGGGGAGGAACTAAGGGATCATTGGCAGAACATCTGCTTTTCCTTCAAGAGATCCTGGGTTCAATTTCCAACATCTCTTGCCGAAGGACCAAGTAGTAGATGATTTGAAATCCCCCTCCCTGAGACTCTGTAATCAGAATAGACAGTACTGATCTTGATGAGGCAATGGTCTGAATCTTTATCAGGAAGTTTCATGCCAGTACACTGTTGCTGTGAAATTAAAGCAAGTGACTTCCAGGATCACAAATTTCTCTCTCAGATGCAACTCGACAAAGACTATAGGGACAAGCATGTTCTCGTTGCTATGTCCTAGCTGTGAATAGGTTAGAAACAGATCCCACTTCAATTTTTTTTATAGCTGTTAACCAGCAGATTCCAGGCTCAAAAACTGCAAGACGACTGAATAACATTTGCACCATCTGTAGCCTACTCTTGTTACAATCATAGTTGCAAGATTGGATTTATGTTCTGCTATTTTTCTCTCCTTGTTACACTCTTTGTTGCTGGAATGAAGTATTGGAATTTCATAGCCTCCCATGTTCTCTTGAAAGATAACAGTAAACTGTGCAACTTTGATCTTTTCAACGTTCTATAATTTCACAGAATGGCCACTTTTATTCTTCCTTTTATCATCTCAGCAACCTATAGAAGAAAGATAGGGAATGGCCAGCAAAGAGGATATATAGGATGGTTACTGTTTTTTTTTTAAGCATGCTGACTATTGTGTCTCTCCCGATGTACAAGGTGCATGCACGTGTGCTTGTGTGTCTTATTCTTTTTCCATTGGTTTTTAACAAGAGCAGAAAATGGCACAGTTTGAATCAATCGGTTCTCAGCACAAAAACAGAGATGAAAATGGATGGCCCATGGATAGACAGGGAGTGAAATCTGAACACCTAATGATTCCATTTCCAGGGCAAACTCCCGTGATGTCATGTACCAGGAGCAGCTAGACGGAGAGGCGATCAGCATGAAATAACTACAGTAGTAGAGGTGCTGAGTATTTCAAAAAAACAGGAAGTATTGTACTTTCAAGACACTCGAGGCAATCATTTACATGTATTCGGTGCTCTTTGTGTGAAGCTTCTGCATTATTCAATACCAGAAATGGATAACAAAGAATACATTTGAGCCACAAGGCAAGCGCTGTATTGGGAGGGATACTGAGCTGTTTTCTTTGCACAACATTATCTCAGGGCACCTGATCTGAAGACTTGGGTTTCATAACACCCAGGCAAAGTATTCAAATTAGAAATATATGCCCCTCTTAAGAAATTACAGTAATTTTATTGACACCCTTTTGGCTTTTGCCAAGGTTTCTTCATGTGACAAGCCCCTACACTCACTTCAAATTTTTATGTTAGTGTTTTGATGACAAGTCTAAAATTGTAACTAAAATGACACTTCAGCCACTGGCCAAAGGAGTCATGACATTAGGGTAAAAAACTAGTAAACTGGAGATGTTGAAATACATCCTGAAGGGCCTTTACGACTTAAATAAGGAATAGCTAAAATGGCAGGTCAACCTGTGAAGCAGATTTATCTGGGCCTTAATAGGTCTGAGAGGAACTTTGTAAAGTTGTTTCACTTGCAAAGGGGGGGGGGAGCATTCTAAAAGATCCAACAGAGATCTTATACTTTCAGTCCCTTTTCTTGGAAGTCTTGAATGTAAATTCCTTGAGTCACTTGCGACAGGGTAGGATAGAAACCTAATAAATAAATAAATGTCTAGCCATGTATCTACTATCTACTCATTTGAAATCCTGTACTGTATGATGACATTTTCTCTTCTCTTTCTGTGCTCTGCATCCTGCCTTGAGTCTTAATGAGCAAGGAGGGTGATAATAAAGCTAAATAGATGCATAGGTAAATATATATCTTCATTCTTATGAGTCCTTTGGTGTCAGCAGACTGGGCTCAAATTTTGAAACAGTTTATTCAGGATCCAAAAACAGTTCTCCAAAACTGGAGAACACACAGTTAGCCCCAGGACAGATGTCTTAGGCCATCTCTGGTTTTGGTAAACACATCATTACATTTGCTTAAGAAATGTCAAACTCTGCTATGTTAATTGTGTTAAAACTGAACTAAACTCCATTTCCCCCTATTTTTTGTCAGCCTTTCTTAGTCAATAGCAGTCAGTGTTCTTGGACTGGCAATTAATAGCAGGGAGAAGTCAATTCAAACTCTCTGTTGTTGAAGTATTAGGGATGAGCATGAACTGCATTTTTGTGATTTTGTTTATGACTGACCCACAAACCCACACAAACTAGGAGATTGGTTTACAAACTTACCTGGTTTGTATCAGTTTCTGAGCCATTTAAATCCCCATCTTTATGTTTCCCATGGCTTTTCATGGGAAGCAGAAAGCAGACATGCCTCACAACCATTTAAACCCTACTTTCTGCTCCTCAAGGCATTTAAATCCCCAAAGCAGAGCTGTTTTTCATGAAGAGCAGAAAGGCACAAAAACCTACTTTCTGTTATTCACAAACCACCAGAAACTGCACCAAAGCTGTGGAAGTTTCTGGTGGTTGTTCAGTTCATGAATACTGCTTCACAAACCAGCCAAAATTCATGATGAGTTCATCATCTGGTTTGTACCCATCCCTAGTTATGATGAGGGCACAGATTCTATTTGGGACTGGCTTCTCCTCTTTATCCGGAAGGAAAATCCATGTCCTCAGCAGGATGAAAATCTCATATCACTTCCCCCCTTTAAATTTCTTATCTAGATGCCCTGTCTGAGCTTGGGAATACTCCAAAGCTGAAAATCAATGCTTCAGTGGGACTTTTAACATTAGTTACTTGCCTTGCAGGTGAATACCCATTGCCCCCAAGGAAACGAAGACAACTGCTCTTTGGCGTTTTAAAATGGCCACAACTTTATTGAGAATAACCAAGCGTTGGAGAGCATGGGGGGAAGGAACCAGCCTTCTTGTGGCCGTCCGGCCACAAGGTAGCCACGAATAACCATCAACAGGTATGCCCGGGGCCCTTCGGCATCCTGCCGGTATCCCCGAGCCCCCAATGACCTGTTGGATGCCAGGGAGGTGACCCCATCCTGAGAACTCGTTGAGGCGTGAACCTCTGCCAAGTTCCCGAGTCACCCGGAATGCGGGTTTCCGCCGGCCGGCTCCTCCTCCATGAGGGGTGGCCGCCCGGCCCCGCCTGCCCACAGCCTCTTATGGAGGCCCCCTTTCTAAAGCAGGCCCGCACGCAGGCTGGGTCTGCTCCCATATGGTTCCTCCCCCATGCCCAAATCCCGCAAGTTGTGACAAATAAATTCCACCAATAACGTCACAATAGACACTCATTTATGCATACTTATACTTGTTAATAAAGAACAATGTAATTTTAAAAACTTTTGTTTTGTTATGCGTCTATATTTTTAACAACATAACCAAAGGGAGGGAGGGTGGGCAACCTCGCCGGCAGGGAAGAGGGAAAGAGACTCGCGCCTCTTTTCCCTCTCCCTATATGGGCACTCCGGAGGAGCCTGGGAGGAGAGAGGCCACCTCCTCCCCTCCAATCTGCCCAGCAACCCGGCTCCCCAAAGAACCATGGGACTTGTAGTCCCCGAACGTTCCTTTTCGGGCGCAGGATTCCCCGCGGCGGCAAACACGCCCGGGTTAACTCCCGATCGCCCTTGCCTTGCAGGTGAATACCCATTGCCCCCAAGGAAACGAAGACAACTGCTCTTTGGCGTTTTAAAATGGCCACAACTTTATTGAGAATAACCAAGCGTTGGAGAGCATGGGGGGAAGGAACCAGCCTTCTTGTGGCCGTCCGGCCACAAGGTAGCCACGAATAACCATCAACAGGTATGCCCGGGGCCCTTCGGCATCCTGCCGGTATCCCCGAGCCCCCAATGACCTGTTGGATGCCAGGGAGGTGACCCCATCCTGAGAACTCGTTGAGGCGTGAACCTCTGCCAAGTTCCCGAGTCACCCGGAATGCGGGTTTCCGCCGGCCGGCTCCTCCTCCATGAGGGGTGGCCGCCCGGCCCCGCCTGCCCACAGCCTCTTATGGAGGCCCCCTTTCTAAAGCAGGCCCGCACGCAGGCTGGGTCTGCTCCCATATGGTTCCTCCCCCATGCCCAAATCCCGCCACAGAGCTGGGTGTGGGAACTCCCATACCCCTGCTCCCGCCAACGCTGCCTTCCGCTGCGGCCTCCAACAATGCGTGCCTCAGATCATCTAACCAACAGTCCATCCCCCACTCTGATAGATGGACTCCATCTGCTCTGTACAGAGCCCATAACCTGTGGCAAATGTTGGGGTGCAAAATATAACGGCCCCCCAATTTCAACACCCATCTCGCAACTGCTTTGTTAACTTTTTTACGGGAAATGTCAACTTTCTTCGGGGAAACAGCCCCTCTCCAAATTCTGCGCTCCAGAAGTGCCGACCACCACACTCGAATGCCTGGGAGTCCCGAAACGATCTTCCGAAGGTCTGACTTTATGGACTCCACTAGACCGACTGCCTTCATACTGGTGATGTCATTCTCACCCAGTTGAATAACTAAAATATCCGGCACACCGGTACGTCGCACGGCTGTGGTGAAGTCCTTCAGCAATGAAGCCCAACGCATGCCACGCCGACCTGCCCAGGCAATTCGATATCGCTCTCCCAAACCAAGGTTGCTGGTCCATCCCGACCGCAAAACATAGCGAGCCGCCCAGTGGACAATACTGTGCCCGATGACCAGCACTTTTGGCACTTCTGAGCACAGATCTGCAATTAAATAGCACATAACATGGTTAAAGCAACAAACTCGGGCGGACGTAGCGTTTGAACGCGGAGGAACGCCATCTCCCTACTGCCCTGACATCGTCTGATGATAGCCCAGAGGCAGCTGCTTCAGTAGCTGCACCTATCCGGAAGGAGTGAGTCCCAAATTGTTCAGCTGGTAAACCCAAGCCTCTTAATGTGCTCTTCAAAACTGAACCAAATTGGTAACGCGACAAACATGACCCATTCAAATGAATGAGTAGTGGACCTGATAAATTTGGCCTCACCTCCAATAAGGCTTTAGTGGCTCGAACCGGGCAGGGACCGCACCCCGGGACTGCATGGAGGATTACCAGGGCACCCCGCCCCAGCTGGTCAGTCTTTGATCGGCGAAGAAGGATGTGCAAATCCCCATCAGTGATCTGCACATCCTCCCTCGCTAGTGTTCCCACTCCCGGATTCGACCGAGTTTCTGCCAAGAATTCCCCGGATCGGAACGCCCCAAAAAAGGCCAACGAAAATGCGGCCTCGAACAAGACTGCTTCGTAAGCACTGGAGCACACCGTGGGAAGCTGTTGCAATAGGCCTCGCAGTATGTTCAAAGATATAGGCCGCCGGGCATCACCTACGGCCGGGCAAAGCCGTTTCCAACCTGCAATGGCCTTGCGGACTAGGAATGATGAAGTCGGGTCCGCATCCCCAACAGCCTTGCACAAGAAGGATAAACCCGCCATGTGGATCCCCATTGTCCTAGGCGACAACCCTTGGGCTCTAAGCTGAATAAGATATCTTAAAACCGATTCCTCAGTGGGGGGCCAAGCTCTCAAGCCTTGCACAGTTCCGATGAAGTCCGCATAACCCTGAATTGCGGATGAATATGACCGACGAGTTGCCGGAGCCAAGGAATTGTTCACGGCCTCTAGGATGGGTCCGAGCCAAGGGTCCACAATTCCTCCGGGAACCGGTCCGGAAACTGACACGCCGCTGGTGCCAACTGGCGAAATCTCTGCTCCTGAAAGCGAGACAGAGCGTCCGCGATATCATTAGAAGAGCCCGGGACATGTCTAGCCCAAAACGTGATGTTGCTCCCCAAGCAGGCTCTCACCAACCTGCGTACTAAACGCATTACCCGTAAAGATTTACTGGTCTGGCTGTTAATGATGCGTACTACGGCCTGATTGTCGCACCAAAACAGCACTCTACAGTTCCGGAATAATTTTTCCCATATAACTACGGCGACTACTACTGGAAACAATTCAAGGAAGGTAAGGTCACGAAGGATGCCGGATTCAGCCCAGGAACACGGCCATCTCTCAGCGCACCATCGGTTCTGATAAAAAACCCCAAAGCCTAGGCTGCCCGAAGCGTCCGACTGGACCTGTAGAGACGACTCTGGGGACAGTGGCGTCTGCCACATAGAAACCCCATTGAAACCGTCTATGAACTCCCTCCAAACCTGCATGTCTTCTTTCAAGTGCCGCGACAATCTAATATGATGATGAGGTGATAAGACCCCAGCCGTGGCCCTTGCCAACCTAGCACAGAATGCTCGCCCCGGAGAAATTGCCTTACAGGCAAAATTCAAATGACCAAGGAGACTCTGCATCTCCCTCAAAGTGCATTTCTTTCGTCCCATCATTCGACCTAGCAGGTCCCTCAAGGCCAAGACCTTGTCCTCCGGCAATTTTGATAAACCCGCTTCGGAATCTAACAAAATGCCCAAGTAACTCAAGTGGGTTGATGGCCCTTCGGTTTTTTCCGCGGCCAATGGAACTCCTAGCTCTATTGCTAAAGATTGAAAAACCGCTAATTTTTCTGCGCAAGCCGGCGAACCCGCTGGACCAACCAACAAAAAATCGTCCAAATAGTGTGTGATATGCGGGCTCCCTGTCCTGTTCTTGGCCTCCCACTCCAAAAAGGTGCTGAAAGATTCAAAGGCAAAACATGCAATGGAGCAACCCATTGGCATGGCCTTATCCACATACCATTGGCCCTGAAAATAACAGCCCAATAAACAGAAATCCCCTGGGTGGACTGGCAACAGCCGAAAAGCCGATTGCACGTCACACTTAGCCATCAATGCACCCGGGCCACAGTCCCTCACTAAAGAAATCGCATGATCTAAGGACGCATATTTAACCGAGCTAAGCTCTGGAGCAATCCCATCATTCACAGACGACCCCTTAGGGTAGGACAGATGATGAATGAGTCTATACTGCCCAGGCGCCTTTTTAGGAACTACTCCTAAAGGGGAAACTCTAAGATTTTGGAGCGGGGGACAGGAGTACGGGCCAGCCATGCGACCCGCTGCACATTCCTTTTTTATTTTTTCCGCCACCACCTCCGGCATTTGTATCGCAGATTTTAAGTTCGGGCTAGTTGTAGCCCGTCTATGCCCTTCATACGGTATACGGAAACCCACCAAAAATCCGGCAGCCAGGTAATCCGCAGCCTCCTTTTTTGGATAATTCCTCAATAACTTCAACAAGGAAGAAACTTTAACTGGGGTAAAAGCGAGCGTGGTAAGCTCTAGTGGGACTTCACTCGGCTTTTTGACCTCCTGATGTTCCAGAATTAGCCGACCCACTCCCCTTCTTTGAGGTGGGCCGGCTAGATCGAAAGGGCCGGCCCGAACCAGACCGATTACAATCTAACCTAGAGTGGCCACCCCCGCATGCTTCGCAATTGTGCTCGAAACGGCACCGGCGCCGTTGGCACAACCCCTTATTAAAATCCCAGCACAATCCCTTGCTCTCTCGCCTACTGCTGGTCCAACGCCTTTCAGGTTCATTCCTCTGTACAAAAGGCCCTACTTTGACCATCCAAGAATCTCGCTCTCTCAGATCCCATCTGGCCAAATCGTTATTTGACGCCTTCTCCCTGGCCTTGGTGTCGTAGGCTATAGCAGCTGTATCTCCAGACAACACCTTGGCCTCCATTACATTGTTAAAATGTCTGATCAGATGCCACCCCCTCTCCGGGAACGCACCTGCTACCAGGCACATAAATTCCCCATAACCCCTGATCCAGTTAGTGAAATTCCGCTCCACCGCATTGCGGTCCTTGCGGCCTCTTCTCCTCTTGGACCCCGTCCTAGGGGGCTCATCCTCAGGCCTGACAAAATCAAAGACGTCAACAAAGTAACCCGTCAAGGCCTTAGTTCGCAATCTGGTAGATAGATGTGTACCAGGCGGGTCATCCCCCGCTGGAAATCCCACTGGTGGTTGGGTAGGCTTTCCCACCCCCGCACCCTCACTATAATACCGTTTGGTTGCTTCTCTGAAGCAAGCCAACCAGGCCGGTAAGCCCGGAACCATAGCTCCCTTAAGCCAGTACGCAACATCTGACTGGCTCGCACACACAGTGTCCTCCTCCGACAAAGAGGACTCACTGGAGGAACTGTCCGAACGACGCCCCCGTGAGCGCCTGCTCCGGCCATCCTTTTTTCGCTTCTTGCCCCTATCTGCTGATATAGGCTGCTCTCCCGTAGTCAAAGGAGCTGAGCCGCTAGCCGCGGCTGTATCCGGTTGTGCTGCTGGAACCTGGTCCATCGAAGCAGCTGAACCAACAGAGTGCACCGGACCAGGCTGGGCTAAGGGACCCTGACCAGAATCGGGAGCTGACCCGAGTTGCCCAGACGAAAATTGACCCGTGGACAGGCCACTCCCTTCTGCCATCCCTGAAGTCCCTGGACTCAGGCCTGGGGGCATTATTTGCGAAATGCCCTGCCCTACACCTGAAGGTAAAAAAGGTATGCTTGGGCCCCAACCAACGGCCTGCCTAAAATCCTGTTGAGGAATAGCTGAATTCCCCCAAAAGGCCTGCGTCCCATAGCTGTTCACATGTCCAGTCTGGGGCCAAGGCACCTGTTGACCGAGGTGCTGGCCAGACCGAGGCCATGTCGTCTGCTGCCCCGGGAGCTGACCAATTTGCGGCCAAACCCCCTGCTGGCCAGCAAGCTGACCTGGGTGTAGCCAGCCCCCCCAACTGCCCCCATCCTGCCAATTTTGTAAATCGGCCCTGGGAGCCCCCCATCCTTGGCCCCAACCATCATCTAAGTTGCTTTGCAAATTGGCCCCTGGCCTCCCCTCTGGTGGCCCCACAATGCCTGTTTGTGCTGCGCCAGCCTGAGGTGCTCCTGCCAACTGACCTTGGCCCATATGAGCAGGCATGACCAATGGGAGTACACTCTGGGGTGCCAAGCCCCCACCCCATTGTCCAGCCTCCCCCCTATGCCAATTCCCAAGTGCTTGGCTCCTGCCCACAGCCTCCTGGCATCTCCCTCCAGCCTCAGCAAGCCCTGTAGGAGGTGGGGCTGGACAAGCTCCTCGCAGCTGCTCCCTTTCCCTTCTCCTAGCCCCCCTGGTGCCATATGGGGGTGTGGCCAACTGACCCCCCTGGCCAGCGACCACCCCACTGCCTGCCAGAACTGTCCCTGTTGCAGCCGCTCGTCCTCCCCTTCTGTCTGCCTCGGAGCTTTTCCGCCCTTCAGTTGGCCGAGAAGCAGGCCCTCCCCGCGCCTGACGACCGGCGCGATCTAATCCCCGCCCCCTGCGGCCATGTGCTGGCTGCGGCTCTGCTACCGCCGCACCGCCCGATCCCGACGAGCCAGCTGGCTCTCCAGGCCCCACCCGGGCCGCAGCGCGTCTCCGCGGGGCCATTCCCCTCCTGTCTTCCCTGCCCTCTGACAGGTAAAAACGGTCCTCTTTCTCTTTTTTTTTTTTTTTTTAAACCAAAACCGCCGATCGTGTAGGCTTCGCCTCCGCGATCGCGACCGCAAGCTCTTTTTTTTTTTTTTTTTTTTAAATCAAGCCGCTCTCAAGGCCGAAGCAGAGCTCCCTCACGGCAGCTCCAACCTCGCCGGCAGGGAAGAGGGAAAGAGACTCGCGCCTCTTTTCCCTCTCCCTATATGGGCACTCCGGAGGAGCCTGGGAGGAGAGAGGCCACCTCCTCCCCTCCAATCTGCCCAGCAACCCGGCTCCCCAAAGAACCATGGGACTTGTAGTCCCCGAACGTTCCTTTTCGGGCGCAGGATTCCCCGCGGCGGCAAACACGCCCGGGTTAACTCCCGATCGCCCTTATTTATGGTGCCATATATTGTGAGAGAAGAGTGAATGAACACCTTGTGCTTTGACACTAGGCTACAGACATGATGATGAACATCTCGTGCTTCATTAAATCACTGTTATAACACCTTCCCTGGAGGACTATTTAGTTTAATCTCAGTCCTTTGGTCTTGTGGCCTTCATGCTTATAGGAAGGACAGCAAGATAGGAACAGAACAAGGAAGTACTTCAGGCATAAGAAACTCAATGGGCAACTTAACAGAACAAGACAAGAGAAACTGTGGGCAAATTTAGAAGCTTTACAATGATTCACATGAAGTCCCAAGAAACCTGGGTGTAAACTGCACGGAGCTTTTATTCCAAACCCAGATCGATTCAGTCCCTGCCCTCTACACAGAATTCGATTTCAGTTTGGATTTGGGGCGATTTAAATTTTCCTTCTGCAGCAAGAAGGATTGATCCGGAGTGACCCTACCTTTATTGTGCCATATCTGAGACTGCTTTTAATCCTGAATATATTCAGAAAATTGCATTGTTTTGAATCTGGGCTCTTCTCCGTGGTAGAGGACCCGTGATTGGCTACAGGTGGTCATGTGACAAGCCTGCCTCAAAGGAGAAGCCCCTAATTTCTCTCAACTTCTGTCGGCCTTGGATTTTGTTTTGTGCCTTCTTCGTCCCCCCCCCCCTTCTAGAAAAGAAAGGATTTTTTCCTCCCTCCTCTGACTTCTTGGATCCTCTCCCCCCCTCCAAGAAAACAAAGAAAGAGTCTCCATTTGCCTCCCCCCCTCTTCTGAGCCTCCCTAACCACGTGCAGAAGACTTTCCTGTTTCAATGGGGAGGGGGGAAGAGGAAGACCCGAGTTCAAAGCAATCTGAATTCAACAGGATTGACAATGGAATAAACAAAGTAAGTGCAGACTCTGCCCTGGTCACTTCATGTGTGTCAACACACAAACAGTCTGAGCTTCCTAGTGGTGATTTGTGAATGTAGGATATCACACAGCCAGAAGTAAGCTTATTTAGATATTTGTGTTATAAATTGTTGGCTTTTCTCAATGGAATGCAAGGTGGATTACACAAAGTTTGTAAGTGCCAATTTGTATGCTGCTATCTCCCCATGACTTGTGTTCACCTGCAGGAATTTAGAGTATGATCCCATCAATGGAAAGGTCAGCCATCAAATTGTGTTGAGGAAACTCTGAAAGTGATTCTCAGATAGTAGGACAACAAACACTCCACAAATGATATTTTTGAGAAGCAGCCCTAAGTAGGTCCACTAAGAATCTGATATAAGTCTATTCAATGGTCCTTGCTCCCAAGTGGTCCCTTGGCTTCAGACTCGGTTGTGGTGCTTTTTATGATAAACTGTTACTGTTCTGTGGAAAAGGTTGATGCATCCATTGTAAGTTGTATTCACAAGTCAATTTAAAGAATCACCAGTGTGATTGCACCAGTCATGTCATTTATGGAGAGCCAGGTTTGATTCCCCACTCCTCCACATGCAGACAGCTGGGTGATCTTGGGCTAGTCCTGTTAGAGCTGTTCTCATAAAGCAGTTCCATCCCAGCTACCTCATGGGGTGTCTGTTGTAGGGAAAGGAAAGGAAGGCAATTGTAAGCTGCTTTGAGACTCCTTCGGGTAGTGAAACGCAAGGTATAAAACCCAACTCTTCTTCTTTTTTATGTAAACACCATGCAGTGGGAAAAGTACTTGCAAATGATACTTCTACATGTGTGTTGCTGGACCTCAAGTCTGCCTTCACATGGGGGCTATCTTTCTTTATAAGAGTGTAAAATGATCAATAACCTTTGAGGGTTTAAAAAAAACACATACCCACTAAAATAAATGGCAACCCACCCCTGGATTTGACAAAACACATCCTTAGTTTTTCAATTCAATAATCTTTAAACTGCCCGCGGTGCCACGGGCACCGCGGACTAAATAAAACAGTAAGGACAGGTGGGGAGGAGTTAGGGCGGGCTCTGTCCGGGATAAAAACTCGGAGGAGCGAATCAGGAGACGCAAAGCTCCAGGGCCAAGTGTCCATGGCCAAGTGTCCAATTGGGAGGCGTGCGAAGCGCGCCTCCCTATTGGACACTTGGCCCGTCCCCTGAACGCCGCGTCACTGACTCCAGTCCTCCCCAGTTGCCATCCTGCACAGATGGCTGCCAGGGAGGAGGCTCGCCCCACGCCGCTGGCCGCGGGGAGAATTCCTTCCCTGCAGACCAGCAACTGCCCTTCCCAAACAGCCAACTTCCCCCCTTCCCACCCTCTCACTAACCTTCGCTGCCACCACCACCCACCACCACGCTCCCCGCCGTCTCAGATACCTTTGCGCCAGCCGCCGCGCCCTGCCACTGCCATCCCCACTTCCAGCATTCCCGGACCTCGCCCCGACCTACCGCGCCACTGCCACGCCCACAGCACACCATCGACACACCGAGGCTGCCTCCGCGCTCCCCGCTCTTCGTTCCCGCCACCGTGACCAGCCACCAGCCGCCGAGCCACTATGCCCCAATCGCCACCTCCACACCTCGCCAGCCGGCCCTCGACATCTCGCCGCTCCCACTGAGTCCACTGCGCTGGCGCTGCGCCACCACCGCCGCTCACTGCCCTCGCTGGCTGCGTGGCACAACATGGCCACCCGATCTCCTCTTCGCTTCCTTCACGAGCCTCCTTCATGATCTCCTCTTCGCCTCCTTCAGCTCCCATAGCCGAGGTAAGTGCCACGCCGTTTGCCTGTGCGAACCCCACTGCGCCACAACTACAGCCCCTGCCGCTCTTCCCCGGCCCTTCCCGCCCACACACAACCCTTTGCCAGTCGGGGAGGGGAAGGAACAGAGCCTTTCTAGCGCCCATTTTATTGCAACATAAAATGGGCTTTGGTTCTAGTAGGGTTATAAAATCCAAAAACTCTGAATAAATGGATTGTGCTTCATTTTGAATGGAAATATGTTAATCCAGACAAACACACAATCTAATTGCAGAACATATCCTATGTTCATGAACACTCATTTTATATTTACATGGCATCTCCCTAGAACAATTCATGGACAACAGACAATCAGTATTCTATAAGGTACTAATGAAAGGAAGATGAGTGAAAATTGTGTACCTTTTCACGAGACATCAGTCATTTAAAACTGGGACAATATTTTCATTGTATTTTAATGAGGTGCTAAGATAAGCTTTGATCCTAAAGTGGATCAAACATTTATTTGATGAGTATTGTAGTTGGTACATGTATCCATTGTACTCCCTTAACTTATTTTACTGTTCTTCATATTGTAGTCCTAGAGGAACTATTGTTTTTGTCTATTCTTATTTAGAGTTGGCCAAAAAAATGGTTTAATTACTTCATCTGAAATTCTGTTTCATTAATCAACTTCTTCTTTCAAGTTTCAAGAAGAGAAATTCAAAGAAGAATAAACAACACCCCAGATGTTATCCATCCTGCTTCCCCCCGAAAGCAGTGCTCTTGGTTACGGATTCTGTCTCCCCTCCCTCCCCGCATTTTGATGCATTGTCGCACATAGCAAACTGGGTTCTAATGATATGAGGAAGAGTTGTCTCCTGAAGGCTTGCCCTTCAGGTCCCATACACAGTGAAGGACCCAGTACTTTCCAAGCTGATTCACTTGCTTGACACATTTTGATCTCAGCCAACTTGGAATGTGTGTTTGCATTTTTTAAATTTCATTCAAAGTTTGAAATATTTAAAGCCTTCAAGAAGTCATCAGAAATGTCAAATTGTTAACAACTCAGCAGCATGTCAATGGTCTCAATATTGGTTCTGACATATCTGATATTTTTAAAAATAGAACTAACGGGGAAAAAGGTACAGTTGCAAGACTAAGATTTTGATTCCCTCCTCCCTGGAAAGCTTCTTCTACTTCATGGATATTACATTTGAACTGATTCAGCATGGGACAAAAAGGCTGGTGCTTGCATGACAACGAGGCTAATTCCCACTTATGCATGACGTCGTGGTGGGCCCAGCCTGGCCCCTTCCTACCCCTGGCCTGATTTAGGGCCTCCAGTGCCACATGGCAAGCGAACATGGATGTTTCTGCCTTCTCTTTTTTGCTATAGGCGCCATCGGCAGGCATATTGGGTCAGGCCCATGCTCACAGGGAAGACCCGGCCTTCCAAACCTGGCTCCTCCCCTGTCTACAGTGTCCCAGCAGGGACAGGGAATATCCCGTTCTGCTCTGTGGTGGTGCAAAGTCAAATGGGGTTTCTTTCACTTCCACAAAAGTGGGATTTTGTTGTGATGTACTTCCACCTTCGTGAAAGTAACCCCCCTTTCCATGGTGAAGTTCAGCAGAACCTTTCTGCCCCGGCTATAAGTTTGCATGCACAAATCCAGGGCAGACTACATTCAGTGGGGGAATTCTTCTCCCATTCTTACATAAGAAGCAGTGGGGCATGCTGTTCCGCCACAAGAAACCAGCAGCAGCCCAGTGTATTTGCCGCCATGCATAATAGGTCTTGTTCTACATTGTGGCTTGCTATGGAGACTAGGCCTTGTTCACCTTGTAGTGAACTAGGCCTTGTAGTTAGTCTGTGGGTCATCCATACAAGAACTGTATTGCTGGCCCAGTTCTTTTTGCCATGACCAGTTTTATTCAATATATCAGTACCCCTTATGTGCTGCATTATCAGTTTGGTTGGTATCTGAGTTCATTAGGGATTAGAAGAGTTTCACAATGAACAAAAGTTCACCAACTGAATCTACAACATAAAAGGTGTCAGTCGGACACAAACCGATCACTCTGCTTGTTCAGTTCTTGTTAAACAGCCAAATGCCTGCCAGTCTGGTTTCATTAGGCTTTTGCAAAACTCAGCATGTGCAAAGATGCTGCCAGTTCATACCTATCAGCCACCATTAGCATTGTTAGGGACTACTCAGATGAACACCAAAGGGTAGGATTATATTAAAACACGGCTTTTATTTCTGGCTGGTTCATCTGTTTAAACAATTGCCTGCTGAGCAGAGAAGTCATGCAGTAAGGATGGAGGGGTGGTCAAACCTGTAGGCTCTTAAGACAGGGGCCAGCTGAATCTCACCCAATATGTGAAGCACAGTGTCCTTCAAGACTGCAGCTTGCTCAACTAGCATGACCTCAGCCTTGTCAGGGTTTTAACTTGTTCATTTTTGTCATTTAACCACAGTGGTCAGGCAGTGGGGCAAGACCCTTACCATGTCTTCAGGTGAAAGACTGCAGTAATGCACTCTACATGGATCTGCCATTGAAGTTAACTCAGAAGCTTCAATTAATTAGCAGCCTGGCATTTCCCAGGGCCGCCATTGACGCAGTGGGAGGAGCAGGCTAAAAAAGACTGTGGGTGGAGGGAGAGGCATCATGAGGCACATGGGGCTGTAGGCAGCATGCACCTTGTAATTGCCAATTAAGGAGGAGGTGGTACAGGTGCAGGAGAACACCTCGTGCTGAACCTCCTCTTGCGAGACAACGTTAATTTGATCCCACCCTCTTTCCCTAGTCTTTTGTTAGGTTTTGCCTGGGTTGGCTTTTGGCTGGGCCACAGCGTGGTGTGGGTTGTTGGAGTTTGGATGTTATAGTCACAGTTTGCGAATGGGCAAGGAGCAGAGCCCATTTTGTGAAGAAGATGCCTTGTATGGTGAACTTCCCAACAGGGGGCCTCTTTAAAGAGGTGGCAGGCCTCTGAGTGGGTGCCAAACCCAGTTGGGGGAGGCACAGGATTCACAGGGCTGGTCTGGGAGAGGTTTGCACCTCCTCCAGCATCCCAGGTGGACACTTCCATTAGTTAGGGATGACAGCAGCTTGCAGGGTTCCAAGCTGGGAATTTGAACCCTGATTCAAGCCGCTATCTAGGGGTTAGAGCAGTTGGCTGACTGCAGAATGGCTCCCAACTTCCTGCCATGCCAACACCCTAAAGGTGTTATGTTAATAATAAAGCTGTGGCCTTTTAATGCCAAAAACAAGTGAGAGTGCCTGTTTTTGGCCCTGCAAGTCAATGCAGAATGTCAGAGTTTGGTTATTACTGGGAGCTAGCAGAGTGCCATTCTGTAGTAACTCACTGACTACCTATCAATTACTAGGTTCAGTTCAAGGTACTAGATATGATATGGCCTTGACCCTTATCAATAGGATCACTTCTCTTGCTATGCTCTACTGCTTCATTCATATGAGCAATGCCTTCTGAAAGGACTACCATGCAAACGGATAATATCAGTAGCTACCTGTGCATTCTCAGGACTGGCCCCGCTATGTGGAATGCCATGCCTGAGGAGGTTAGGAAGGTTCCCTACACTTCCATCTTTCTCCAAACTACGTAAGAGGAATTGTTCAGGAGGACCCATCTATAAAGGTAAGAGGGGTGGCGGTATATTGTATGTATTATCCTGATCTACATGCCTTGTTTCTAATTTTTGGGATCCTAATCCTTTTTCATTGCTTATTAGACACCTTGTGTGATTTGATTGCAGCTGGATAAGTAACTCATGAAAGGTAAAGCAATGCTGTAGTAACAAGACATTCTTGCATCAATCCTAGGTATATTTTCGCAAGACCTGTGGCTTTCTGTAGAACATCCCACAGAGAGCACTTTCCCCATGATAAGGCTATTGTAGCTCAGAATTCTAGTCCAAAGAAGAAGAGTTGGTTTTCATTATCCTAAGGCAGCTCAAAGTGACTTACAATTGCCTTCCTTTCCTCTCCCTACAACAGACACCCTGTGAGGTAGGTGAGGCTGAGAGAGGTCTGACAGGGCTGCTCTGTGAGAATAGTTCTATCAGGAGCGTGACTAGCCCAAGGTCACCCAGCTGGCTGTTCTTGGGGGAGCAGGAAACCAAACTCGGTTGTCAGATTAGAAGCCGCTGTTCTTAACCACTATACCAAGCTGACTACTACGAAAGCATCTATATCATGTGAATAATTTTGGGGAAAAAAATGGCTCCAGTAGACAAAAGATGCAGGTGATTATAGCACAAGGCTACTAGACACGTTAACAAAAGAATTCATTTGCCGCAAGATAGTTTCCTGGAAAGTGACACTGCTGAGTATCATACCTCATGCATCATAGGAAACAAAGTCCTATTTTAAGGGGAGAGAGAACCCTCCAGGCAAAGCTGGATGCAACCACAGCATGATATAGTGGTATGGATGTTCTAACATTACTTTGCGTCAGTGTTAGAAGGAAATTTAACAAAGCTCTTTAGGACATTGAGCTCACAGTGTACCTTAAGTGTGTTGCCAATATCTGCTCAGAACATCACTCCCCTCTCCCCCTGGGATGCACATACTTTTTACTTCTAATAAAGCTCATTTGAAACCCCAGTACAGTACACTAAATAATATATTTTAGCAGCAAATGAAATATTGTAGGTTTCTACATGGCATCTGCAAGTAATGAAAGGGAAATTGCTTTGATGGTCATCTAAATAAGTAGACAGCGTACCGAAGTGACTGGCAGGTATTACGGGCAAGGGCCTTCTATTGTATCTGCAACATTTGTCTACGTATAAAAGCTTAGGAGGAGGTGCATAGTACTGAAATTGTTCTAGGGGAAAAAAGAGCCACTATTTTCTGTAATACTGGAGGTACATATATGTCTTTATGGGCAAACCGGGTTAGAATTTCCACTAAATATTATAAAGGGAAGAAGGTGATATATCTTTCTCTCATTTGTTCCAAGCGTTCAGCTGCATTTTCTTCCACGCTTTCCACCTTGCATTCTTCTTTAACAAGTGGAGCAATTAAAATCTGCATGTTTTTCAGATAAGTAAGTGCAAATAGTCACAGACACATTCTGTCTGGGAGAGATGCCAAGTGGCCTGACTTCTGTTCCTTTAAGAGAGAGGTGATCTGTAGAATGAACCAATGAGGCTTTTTGGGATGATCACATCATCACCTGCTAATGGCTGAATATCAAAGAGCTGGCAAAAGGTACAGATGCAGATGTGGAGGTGGCACTTTCTCCTCTTCATAACCGATGCTCTTTTCAAAACTTGCAAATTGATTGTTAGTTCACAGGGGACAGTTTATAAATCATTTGTATGTGGTTGGCTGTTTATGTTTTGTTGGGCAAATCATCTTTTTTTCTCATACTTTTTGTCATCCAACTCTTGGGTCCATTCCGTGCAACTTAAATATAGCCGAAGTGTTACCTTTTGTAAACGCTATTAATTTAATGTTCCGCATGACGTCGTAAAACTCCCGCCAAGCTCCAGCAACAATCGGAATTTTATAGTGCTTAGGGGGAAATCCAGAAAAGTGGATTCCCCCCGAAAAAAATGCCACACTTCTGAGCACAAGCCGCAACACATCAGCGAAAGACATGTGTGTTCTCAAAATAGCGGTAGAAAGAATGTCCCTACCTAGCTCTCGCCCCTGAGCTTCCGGAGATGTGATCGCCATTCCCCCCCCCCAAAACTGGCGAAAGCAATGAATAAGCGAGGCTTCTTCAGCTGAAGTCCCTCCACAGAAGTGCTTAACAGTAAAACAAAACTCCCTTCAGCAATTGTCTTTAAAGTTTCCTAGCACAATACAGCCCCCTGTTCGACACTGCTCGTAATTTCGGATAGAAATTTCACCCTTCGGGGGGGGGGATTTTTTTTTTTACTTGAAGAGCATGTAAACTATTAAACGCCAGCTCCGATGCCAGCAAAAAAGGTCTTTCTGAAACATTGAATGAACAAATATCCGTTGCTACTGGTGTTTTCAGGTTTAAAAAAAAAACAGTTTTTAAAGGGAAAGGGGCTTTTTGGGAGCACGGACACAACAGTTCGTTGGCTGTTTTGTTTGATTGACGGCCAGGGGTGGGAAGAAGCATGGGAAAATATTGCCTCCTTTGTTGCAATTCCGGCAAGACCGGAAACCTGTGGAGAATGAATAGACTGCTATTGGGACTTCAATATGCCGCTAGAATTGAGGGTGTGCGGAATGACGAAATTCCACTGTTAAATATAGCATTTCTGCACACTGCAAACATTTAGTAACATTGGTCATTGTGTGCAATGGCCCTTAGCATTTGCCATCACCAGCGCTTTCCCCCAGATCTGTTGCACAATTGATTGGTGCAATCAGGCCATTCTAGCTATGTGGCAGACTCACAGCTGACCCATTCACTTAATGCTGCAGATGAGTGCCATCTGCAGCCCTCTCAACATTAATTTGTACTACTTAACATCCCACCACTTTAAATAGGCATCCAGTGTTGCAATTATTTTCAGGCTCCCAGTTCTTTGCAGCTTTCTTAAGGTCAGGTGACACAAACATTCAAAAAAGACTTACCTACAGAGGCAGGTGGGTAGAAACCTATTCTACAACCATGTTCAGATGATATTTACGTCAAGTGTCCCTATCAAAACATTCACTTGTACAACTGAGAGGTACCATTCTGTTGGTGGAGCAATTTATCTTGCAAGAAACACCACTAAACTCCACCCAGATGGACGTAACCCACAGACATGTATGATAGCTTCATTCCATTCCCCATTTTGTTGTTTGATTGGGAGACTTGGAAAGGGGGGAGGAGATTTATGAGTATTCGGGAACTCACACTTCTGAATTCAACTTGGGGAGTCTGAAGTTATGCTGGTCTACCTTAGTTATAGAGCCTCTTGTGGCGCACAGTGGTAAGGCAGTGACATGCTATCTGAAGCTCTGACCATGAGGCTGGGAGTTTGATCCCAGCACCTGGCTGAAGGTTGACTCAGCCTTCCATCCTTCCAAGGTCGGTAAAATGAGTACCCAGCTTGCTGGGGGGTAAACGGTAATGACTGGGGAAGGCACTGGCAAACCACCCCGTATTGAGTCTGCCATGGTCTCAGGTTTCAGCTGTCTGCTGGAAAGAAGCATAGACAAGTTGCCAGGGAGGCAGAGAGAATCAGTATTTCAAAAACAGAATGCCAAGGGACAGACAAAATGCAATGAGTATCTTAACTCAGCCCAGTGATTCAAGAGTTCCTTCAGGCAGTACAAGGGAAACAGCAGAAGGATCAGGTCACAGGCTGTGTCCACAACCCAGGCCTCCCAACCTCAAATTAGTATAGACTGTCAGCAGTCTCTCACTCCTCACTCTGTGATGACTCACAGACATCTGTCATCAGCAACTGTCTCTAACATGGTGTGGTACCTTTTAGAATGGAGCTCTTTTCTAGCACATAGCTGGTATTGCTTAATTGGCTCAGGTGAGCCAGGTGGGTTGACAAGGCAAGGAGCTGCAGCTGGTGGCTGGGCAAAGGAATGAGGAGCTCCTGTAAAATCTTTGGAATCTAAAATCTTTGGTTTGTCTGCAGCTCCATTTCCTCCAGCTAGAAGCAGAGACCTCTGCCTATTGAATGTCTGGCTAGGCTAACCTCTCATCCAGCTGTGGCTTGGATGAAGCTGGGAGCTCCTGGAAAGCATTTTCCTCCAAGCAGTCCTCCCTAATAGGACCTGGGCTCACAACACCTCCCCATGGCCCTGCAGCTGGCCATCGGAGCATTCTTTGCTTTCCCGCACTCTCCCTCTCCTCAGAGAAGCTAGGGGCATTAGCCTTCTCCACCTAGCCTGGTCTTTACATCTGGAGGGTGGGAAGTCTCTGCTACCTGGCCTGGCCCAGTGTTTGGGAGATGCAGGGGTGGGTGGCAAGGAGGCAGCCCTCCTCCCATGGTCTTACCTGCCTGGCCTGGCCTATTCTTTGGGAAATGGGGATTGGTAGGAAGGAGGCAGCCTACCCCCTATGATCTTCCCTGAGCAGCCCGGCCTTTCCATTATGGATTCCATAACTGCAATTGTTAAGTTTTAGTTTTATGCTTTGCAACTTATTCCAAACTGCTTCACCACACCATGAACAGAACATCTTTCCTTTAAAACAACTCCCAAGTGTTAGTAATTCTGATTTTTTAAAATAAAACAATGGGGGGGGGGGTGATGCTCTGCTAGCACATAGAAAGAAGTGAACTTAGACACTTTAAGAACAATGTTTTTAAAAGGATTGATGTCTTAAGTCTGAATCTGGCAGATTTCCACCTCTATTTGTCCCCTGTCTTCTGCCTAGCTCCCCCTGAGACCAGCGAAATCCTGTCTTTATTAGCTTCGAGTAGAAATTGTTGTTTGCCTCCCAAACAATATTAGTCATAAAGCTATTTATCCTTTTGCTGTAGACTCTCACAAATCCTCCCATAGATGATCATAGGCTTGTGTACATCTGTGTACAGTATCTTAAATATGTTTATTATATTTTTAATTTTATGGTTTTACAGCTTTTTCTAATTGTTATTAGTTCAGATACTAACAAAGCCCTATGAAGATAGGTTGAGGGACTTGGGGATGTTCAGCCTGGAGAAAAGGAGGTTGAGAGGGGACATGATAGCCCTCTTTAAGTATTTGAAAGATTGTTACTTGGAGGAGGGCAGGATGCTGTTCCCATTGGCTGCAGAGGAAAGGACACGCAGTAATGGGTTTAAACTACAAGTACAACGATATAGGCTAGATATCAGGAAAAAAATTTTCACAGTCAGAGTAGTTCAGCAGTGGAACAGGCTGCCTAAGGAGGTGGTGAGCTCCCCCTCACTGGCAGTCTTCAAGCAAAGGTTGGATACACACTTTTCTTGGATGCTTTAGGATGCTTATGGTTGATCCAGCATTGAGCAGGGGGTTGGACTAGATGGCCTGTATGGCCCCTTCCAACTCTATGATTCTGTGATTCTAAAGCCTAATGCCCAACATTTGGGCAGGCCCCTTAATAATGTACTCATACATTTATCGTATTAACCTGATTCATAATTTCCATTATTCATGCAAGAAAATATTGGGTCATGCAGCCTCAGCCTCCATCCCTCTTCCTGTTGGTAGAGTCTAGATAGTCAAGAGGGCAAAAATAATTGAGAAGAGAAACAAACTTTGTGAATAAGAGAGGAGAGAGATAGTTCTGGCTAACATTCTGGAGGGAAAGCAGGCAGGAAGTTGTGCTCAAAGGGGTAGGAAGTCTCAAACTGGACCGATTCGGTTCAGAAGAATACTGGAAAATACCAGGAAGTTCCTACGGCAACTATGCTAACATATCTCCTCCAATGTCTCCTATAGGATATTCTTCTTGTGCTGCTAAATCACGCACACTGCAGATCTTGCATATTCTGTCACTTTCTAATTTTACTGTACGATGGGTGGGTTTTCCAATGCCCGTTGGTCACACCTTTACCCTCCATCTTTTCATTTGACCTTCTGAGCAGGAACACAAGCCCCAAACATTAATGTGTGGCTGCAATTGCAGGGTGGGGGAGGCAGGGCAGCAAGAGAGCCATTTTATTCCTGCCAATTGAGCCTTGTTCAGGTGGGAACGAGCAGCTGTGTTGCACAAACTCTCGTGCAAACAGTGGGTGCCACTGGGTTTGGCCTGCCTTTAAATGGTGGGCTGAGGCCACCAAGGGGACTCTTTGCCTCTTGCCTTGCCACAGTTGCTTCTCCCTTGGGACTACCACGTGGACCATCTACATTGTGGCTTGCCTTTGGGGATCTGATTCTCAGTCCGCTCACGGTCCACGGTAGGCGAGTCTGCCGGTGGGGCTTGTTTGGTTTTGGGTGGGCTATCCATTTACCAGTTTGTTGTTGCCTTTCTTTTTGTATTATTTCAAAAGCAAAAAAAAAAAGGGGGGGGTTCTGATGCCCTGCTCATGAAGCACATGTGGGTTCAGGGCAGCTGCCTTTTCTGGGCATCATCGGGCTGGTGAGGAGGTGATTCTGATTGCATTAATGGCTCCACCGGCATGAGACTCCAGGGGAAAGAGGAAGGTTGGTGGCCTGGCTGAAGTGTGGGTTAGTGGTGTGTCCCTGGCAGTACTCACTGCCTCAGCCTCGGACAGGGGTGAGAAGGGGGCCTTTGAGTGGGTGAAAAGAGTGTGTGGGGCCTGATCCAGTGGAGGTAGCTATGGCTTTGGTTGCTGCTGCTTGGTGTGTTAAGCAATGGCAGCAGCTGGCCCTCATGGCCTTTTCTGCTGGATAGGCACCCCCCTTGGAAGGTCTTCTGGTTGGCCATTTGAGGGATTGGTCTCCAAGACCAAGAAGGGCTGTTATATCCACATTACGCACTGACTCATTGGACTTAGATGAGTCGGTCCAGGGCCAGTATCAGGCCCAGGTGTGAAGTCTTTGCAGAGTCCATGTCAGCAGCACATCCCCCTGAGTCACCTAATGATGTGTTGCAGAGACAGTTCTGGCCATGTTCTCCGTCCACAATGAGGAAACCGTGATCATCCTGGACTGGAGCCCCAGTTTTTGGCCCCCTCCCCTGCCTCTATATTATTTTGGTAGTGGCCACCCATATGGATGGCCCATTTATGGGCTACCTACTGATCTCTCAGGGGGGGCAACTCCATCAGCCATCTGGGTCCCCCTCTGGTGAGGGGGGATTGTGGGGGAGCTGTGACCAGTCCTTCATGGACCTATTACCCCTATGGGGGCTGGGCCAGGGTGGTCCTTTCACTCCCCCTATTGGAGTTGGATGGGAGGACTGGTGGCTGGGAGTGGGATTTCAGCTTTGGGGGTGGCAAAGAGGATGAGAACCCCTTGCACAGGGAAGTTGAAGCATCAGTCCATTACAGAAGTGGGAGGGCCAATGGGAATATAGTGCAAGGGCACCACTCCTCCGAATGGATGTTGGTGGATTCCAGGCATGGCAATGAGGATGCTTCTGCACCATCATGATGGGGGCAATGCTGGGCATGTGGGTCCTATTGGGGGAGGCTTCCTATTCCATTACAGATTCATAGGTGCCATTGAATGGTTCAGTTGGGCCTTGTGGGGCAGCCTATGAACTTAGGCTCTATCTGCATGATCTTCAAAAAGAGAGGGTATTAAAACTATGACAGACCTAGATGCTTAATATTCAACCCAAAGTTCCGGAAATGGTAGTTTCAGTTGGCATACACAATAACACACAATTTGATATCTACTATTTGTTTCCAGTGGTTGTCAGGGTGATTACACAATGAGTTTGCACACACGGCCTCAAAGGACAGCCCTCTTCTGCCACTTGGTACTGCATCTGCTGTCCAGAAGTATACTCTCTCTGTACAGGGAGGTTCCATCTCACAATCGACAGACCATGATCATAGTTCATTGTTATAGACATTCCTGCTAAAGTCCCCATGAACGTGTGCACTCCTTTTCTAAATAAATGGGCACCACTGCATTGTGCATTCCATAAGTTAATTATGTCCCAGGCGAGGAAATTATTCATCTGGCCACCTCTGCACCTAATACAACTGGCCTTTTAGCCTTACTCCATATATTAGGGCTGCTTCAAACGCGCAAGCCATTCTTGTGCAGTAGTGGGGTGCAAGCGCATAAGTGCCATAAAATGACAGCACAATTGCATTGACTTTTCCATGGCTTATTCCCGAGGACTCTGACAAATGGCACATGTAGGAATAATCTGGGGAATGTTAGTGCTAGCACTATGTAAGCTGCAGTTTTGGGGTTTCTGAGAAGCTCTACATCTTCCGCTTGTGACAACGCTTCTTAATGTTAAAAGGCAACAGAGACTCCTTCACACAGCAGTGATAAAAAAAGCCAGTTGCTTCAATCACCGAGTTGTAAACGTGTTGATGAAAGAACATTGCAGGCTTGCAATAGTTTGTTGTTCTTAACTCATTTTTTCAGCCTTCCTTTTACTGGTTCAAAGAAATCTCCTGCTGAAGTCCCACTGAAATTAATGAGCCCTTGGTAAGACTCATTTATAATTGTCCCTTGATTTCAATAAGATTTAAACATGGCTAATTTTCTGTGTATGGGGCCAGTATCCCCTCTCCCCTGGTTTCCTCCTGATAATGGCAGACGCAGTGTGTGTCTTTTGGTGTGTGATGTACAAATACGATTCTCCTCTACTGATTACTGCTGCTTGTACTTCACACAAACCAACAAACTGTCCTCAAGAGACACTATATCAACTTGGGCCAACCTGAAATAGGGAGAATGTTTTGCAATTCCCCCAACACATAGTGTTTTGCCTGCCTCTCATCCCCAATTCATCCAACACCCCTCAAATATAAATGCAGATGGCCATAACCAAATTGTTATCCAGGGAACAGACCAATCTATATCTATATCTATATCTATATCTATATCTATATCTATATCTATATCTATATCTATATCTATATCTATATCTATATCTATATCTATATCTATAGATATTGTTGTTATTTACCCAACTTAGAAGAGTTGTTTTTGTACCCAGCTTTTCACTACCTGTAGGACTCCCAAAGTGACTTACAAATCCCTTTCCAGTCTTCTCCCTACAACATACAACCTGTGAGGTTGATGGGGCTGAGTGAGTTCTAAGAGAAATGCTCTATGAGAACAGTTCTAAGATTATTGTGACTAACCCAAAGTTACCCAGCTGCTTGCATGTGGAGGAGTGAGGAATTAAATCTTGGGCCCCCACAAATATGCCACCCAAATTGGAAAAGTCAAAGAAAGTGACTTGAGGATGTAAAATGACTGAACCTGCTCATCTTACAGCTGGTTCTAGAATCTGACAAACTAAACATTTACAAAGGCAGTAGCATTCTATGACATTTCAATACACCTACAAAAAACTTCCTCAGCTGTTTTTGTTTCATTTGTTTTTAATATGCAAAGTTCTAATGTAAACCAACTGAGGAATCTCTGGGGAGCGAGAATCAATGAAGAAAAAATATTTTCCCTCTCATGTGATAGGAAATCACCCCAAATTCCTTATGATTTTCTTCACTAAGTGTCTTTTCCCTTCTTCAAGTTCATAAGCCTTAGTTATGCAAACATCTGCATCATTTAAACAAGCTTTTCTTGAAAGTTGGGTGAAAACCATGAAATGATGTTGGCACTAGAAGCCATAGAATATAGCCCGTGTTGTCTTCCATCCATGTCTCTATTGCCCTGACCTGGATATCCCAGGCTCCTGCCACCCACATCAGCTCTCAGAAGCGAAACAGCATCAGCTCTGGACAGTATTTGGATGGGAGACTACCAGGGAATATCAGGATTATTATTATATTTCTTATTTGATGTATAGACCACCCCTCTCCGCAAGTGGGCTCAGAACAGTTTACATCAATAGCTAAAACACATTCATAAATAGACATCCTAAAAATTAACTTGGAAAAAAACAAAGTCAAACCCTGGCAGAATATCTAGAACCATTTCAGCCAAGGAAGGAACTGGGCAAAGACTGCCTAAGGATTTCCCAGGTGTTCTACTTTTCATAAGTAGGTAAAATTCATTTCTTGTGAATTTCATCAAAGGAGGTTGACACATATCCCTTAGGTTTGATGAATGTCATCATTTTGTCCTAAGGAGGAAAAAAATCCCTGACACACATAGTCGCATAGAATATAAACCATCAGTTTGACAGGTTCCAGTAGAAATGTTACCTTTATCAGCATCTTATTAGGGCTTAGAGACACAGCTGAGGGAAATGGCATATTATTATGCTGTCCGTATCTGTACATTAATAATGGGATATATATATGATTTGCCCAGTGTTTTAGTCAGGGTAAGACGGCACAAGTTAATGGCATGGCAAACAACGTGCTATCCAAAGCAGAGTTACACCTTTCTAAACCCATGGACTTCAACAGACTTAGAAGGGCATAACACTGCTTGGGATGTTCCTGTTTTGTCTCGGGGAAAGAAACTGGAAACATTATCCTCCACATCATTACTTCAATATAGTTTATCACACAAGACACATTAACTGCCAAATGCTTTAATGATGTATGAAGCTGAATGAAATATGGTCCCCCTCCTCCATTGTAGTCGTGATTCCTTCACTGTATTACTTCTTCCAAGAATTACAATTAAAGCCTGGCCACAATAGAAAAGTAAAGTTACAGCTTGCATTAGCAGTGACATGAACATCTATTCATAACATTTTTTTTGTCATTAGGCGCAAACGTTAAGAAAAAATAATCGTTCAGTTCACATTTGTGGCCATTAGTATACTGCAACAAAAGCAAAATCTATTAGAACTTTAGCAGCAAGTGTGGTTTGACCTTTCGTGACATTAAGAGGTAGCCTGTGACAATACTTGTTTATTTCTGAGGAAATAAAATGTATCTCTGCAGATAGTTGCCATGGGTAAGCAAGCATTGTTTTGGGTTCTTGGTGCTCACTGGCTCTTGATAACTGCTCTGAAGTAAATCTTTTTCAGTCACAGTCTAAGCTGGAAAGCCTTTGCTAGTGAATGTTTGATTTTTCAGATCACACAGTTGAACAAATCCAACTTGACTTCACTTTGTGATGTCCATTCTCTCTTAAATGCGACAGCTTTTATATTTTAATCATTGTGGTTTCAATCACAGTTGGTGTTCAGAAGTTTGTCTTCCCCCAAAACTTGGGGTGAATTATTGAGTTCATTGCATTTTACAAAAATAACAGAATGCAGAGAAAAATGGTTCTGGAACTTTTTCTTCTTAGGAAATCCTCTCAGGATTATTGTAATTTATCATGTCCCCAAAGTATAGATAGTTATCATTTAACAGTTTTCAGTCTATAAACCAAAGAGTATCCAAGGCAGAAAAAATAATCATAGAAATCCATACCTTTTGCCATTGGGGTAATCCCCCCCCCCATGCCAGCCCATATATGAGGGTAAAAAAAACAAAACCAAAAAATTACATTTCCTTTTCATAGAGTTGGAAAAGCCCTCCGGAGTCATCTAGTCCAACCCGCTGCACTATGCAGGACACTCACAACCATATCAGTCATCCACTGTAACCTGCCACCCCCCAGATTCTCACAGAATCATTGTGATTCACAGAATTGTGTCAAACATTGTGCCAGGAAAGCCTTCTAAGATACTTTTGAAATAGTACAGCCCTTTGTGATAAAGCATTGAGCATTACAGATAAATATTTACCTCACATTAGAGATAAATTCTTGGGGCAGAAAATACATCCCAAGGTTTTCAAAAAAGTCAATATTTTGTTTTCCACAATGAAGACCCAGTAGACATTACACACTTTGGATTTTCAAAAGATTTTTCGACAAAGTATTTCACCAAAGACTCCTGAGTAAATTTAGCAGTCATGGGATAAGAGGGACTATATCACTACCGTATTTTGCCATCCACACTTGCTCTCAATTTGCTTCTGAGCCCAATTCAAGGTGTTCAATTCAAGGTGGATTTTTATTCTTACATTTACCTAGAAAACTCAAAATGGATTGAGGACTGATTGGGGACTGCACATCATTCTTTCACTGTGTTTCACTAGGATGTATATACAGCCCAAACCAGTATCCTCAGACTAAAATGGAACCACACAGTTCTATCCTTTAACAAAAGGTAGGTGGATGGTAGATCTGGATTTGCAATTCTTTACTCCAATTTTGCAACATGTGGAAGTTCGCAAAGTATGGAGATTTAACAGAAATGAAAACCCCAGAAGACAAAACAGTAAACGTCTCTTCATATTTCTTATTCCATGAAATCAGCATCAGCAAAATGCTGTGTGCCAAGCGTGAAATTGGGTTGGACAACACAAGACCTTCCTTCCATTTGACATCCAGAAAGTGAGATACAAATCCATTTAACACATCTCGAGTATAATAACACTGGCACCCAGACTTAAATTTAGACTTAACTTTAGGTTAAGAAATTACTGAGTGCACAGTCAAATTTTATAGCTACCACACTACCACGGAGAGACATTAGCCAATAGTGGTCGATAACGTAAAATGAAACTGCAGGCTGTGAGCTCCCCCTACTGGTCCACTATAGCGACATTTTAGTATTAAATTCTATTGTGAGTATAGTCCCTTGACAGAGGACATGCTGATGGTTTAAAGAGTAAGATGGGCATGGGTAAATAGCTTGTCATACGTTAAGAGTGAACACAGAGACCCTCGGATGATAAAACACTGGTCAACAAGTGGGTCAACCGTCCTGGTAAAGAAATCTCACTCAGAAAAATATACCACTTAATTTACAGCTTATTTCCACTGTTCTTTATTGAATGTAGTAGTTCATTTGTTTATTTCATTTATACCTCACCTTTCCTCTAATTATATGTTTCGGACAGGGAACATAATATGGGTGCAAGATCTGTATTCTTTATTTACTTTCAAATTCTAGTTTCTGTGTTCTAATTAGGGGTGAGGATGGATCACCCCAAATGTAAAAGAGTTAGTTTTTGTGGACAAAACCAAAACAAACAAAAAACAACAACAATGAGTTATCTAAGGAAGAACAATGATCTGGCTTGAGATCAAGAAAACAAGGCATCAATGATTTTGTGTCTGATAGGACAGTTTTGATGCAAATTCTTAAATTACATGATAAGCTGTTACATAAGTGCCCAATGGCTTCAGTAGTGTTTTATAGTTTTGACAAATAATTGATGCATTGGCTTTTCCCTTTCGTGTTGTAGAAACATAATCTACCTCTATCTCTCTATCTATCTAAGGACTGTATAGATAAGTACCAGTTTTAAGTACAGTCTGGATCATTTAGGATCACTCTAAACTGATTTGAAAGAATACAGGCAGTAAGACCTAACTCTCCTAGCACTATCAAAGTTTCTTGTTAGAATTAGATCATCCTCTTAGCATTTAGAAATACGTCAGGATGGGTATGAACCAGAAAAATGCAGTTCGATATGTAGTATGCCACAAGCCACAAATCCTTGAAGGCTGTAGGCATTAGTGTTCTATTTGATACTTACTGCTAAAATGGTTTACACTGGAAATGCCCCTAAGATATGAAGATACTAAATAAAGACTTGAAATTTATCTCTGGTGAGTAAGATTACCTCCCATATGTATGTAAAATTCAGCTGCCAAAGGATTAATAGGTTTAGAGAAATGATAAACATGCAAATGTTGGGGGTAAGGACATGATGTTTTCCCAGCTCCACATTTCTCCTGATGTTCAGAGGGGTGGGGGGGATCATACATATGCAAAGAATTGTTGAACAAGAAAATCCTGGTTCCTTGTGTAAATCTCAGGACTATCTTGTTAACTGGCATAAGAGTTCACCTGAAGTGTCTATCTATAAACACAGTTAAGTCAGCAAGTCTATATGAGTATTTAAGAGCAGTTCTTTATAGAAGGTCAGTGGGAAATCTCACAAAATTCTGATAATTCATCTTGTCTACCAAGGATCTTTGTTGATAAACCAATTTCACCCTAGTTGCTTTAATTTAGAAGAAGAATTGTTTTATACCCCACTTTTTACCGATAGAATGAGTCTCAAAGCAGCTTACAATTGCCTCCCCCCCTTCCCCCGTGAGTTAAGTGAGATTGAAAGAGCTCTGATAAGATTGCTAGGTCAGAACAGCACTATCAGGACTGTAATGAGCCCAAGGTCACCCAACAGGCTGCATGTGGAGGGGTGGGGAATCAAACCCGGCTTGCCAGATTAGAAGCCACCACGCTTAACCACTACACCAAGTGGTTCTCCTTCCACTAATATGTAAAATCAAAGCAATCCTTAGAGTCTGAACATTTTCTGAAAGCACAACAATATATTTACACTTAGGCATATCAGCAGATGGGACGTAATTTAATCAATTGAAAAGTATTTCTTTATTGAGCATTTTTTGCAACTTGCTGACTTGGTCACTGCAGGCATCTGCCCCTAAGTGGTAGGTGACAGGTCACATAAGTAAAGTTTCAAAACAAATGGTTTGATTGTGTTCTCTTCACACACACAAAAAGATAATTCTTTAGAAAACCTTTCTTCTTATGTGACACAGATTTTATTTTGCTATTGCAGATGTAAATAGAAGTAATTCCATTCCTAATCTTTCTTCAATATAAAACAATTTAAGGGCACATTAAGGGTACATAAGTCTTCTTTGATGGCTTCCACATGGTGATAATTGTACACTTAGTTCACACTGCCATTTTCTTTGCAACAACAGGGGATCTGCATAGCAACCCCCTCCTTCCTTGGTGGGCTTTCCCTTTGGAAGGGCTCTTCTTGAGCCAATCAGAGTTTGGAGTTCAGCACTGAAAATCCGCTCTGAGATTACTTTTAACCAATCTCTTCAAAAGGTTAGATTAAAGGAGTTATTCACCTGGCACTAAAATAAGTCCCGTATGGAAAGTGAAAGGGAGGACAAAGGGTGCAGGTGGTGATTTCACTTTTTTGGGGGGTGGGTAGCTGATATCACTTCTGGGGGTCCTCAATGCCTGAACGTTTATTTCAGGGGCTCCTCCACAGTCAAAAGGTTGGAAAAAGTAGGTTAAGGAGATAGTAGCTCAGAGATTTGTGAGGGGGTTGAAGGAAATCTAACATGCTGAGATTATTGACTTATTCAATCAATCAATCTTTATTTTATGGTCACTCAGACCAAAATTCAAATACCCGTAATTAAAAACTGAAACAATTCAAAAAGAGAGAAAGCAATAATAATATTATAAAAGATTATAAAAGATTAAAAGGTCTGACATCACAGGAACTTTAAGGTGTTAAAATCAATATTTAAAACATACTTTAAAATACCAATGACTATTGGCTCTTTATACTTTTTGACTTTAGATCAAACAGAAACTTTCTTATCCATATACATGGTACACAATTTCATGGCGGCAGTGCAAAATTTAGCTGTGCAGAGAGTTATTTGCCTATTTTCATCTTGAAGCTGCAGCTTGATTTTCTCCTTAGGGGAAGTTCTTGGGTAGGTGTTCAACATTGGCTGGATAAAGTTGCATCTGATGGCACCATAAATGGAGCAGAACAAAAGCACATGTTCATCCATCCGCTGGGACAAGGCCAATATCTCTGAGCAAGGTTTTTTTTTTTACTTGTAATGCCCCTCCAACACAGCTGTGGGTAGAACTGAGCATCTTGCTTGGGCAAACGCCCTTTTATGGGTGTTAAATTCTAGGACTGATAGATAAGGGGCTGGAGCAAACTTGGACACAGAAACTCTGGTGTATTGGCTAGATCCCTTGCCAACTAATGTCCTTGGCCCTCTGTTTGATTATGGATTTAGCTTGATCTTGATGTAAGTTGGCTAACTGTTGTTCCCCAAAGCCAAGCTGTGATAGTTTATGCTTCATAGTTTTTAACCAAACTGACTGAGTGGCTTTACGCACCGGGATCTTTGTTGCAAATTGGTCACTGAATGAAAAATCGCCATTTAAAATAGTGGAATTCGTCGTTATGCATACCTGCCTTTGTAGTGGTATCCAGTTGCGTTTTGTAGCGTTTCCCACAGGCTTCCGGTCTCGGCAGAAATCGCTAGAAAGGAAGCGCTATTGCCGAGCTTGTCCCGCCCCTGGCCGTCAAGCAGCCAATGGGCAGCCGTTAGCATGCTCCCAAACAGCCCCTTTCCCTTTAAGAAAGGTTTTTTTAAAAAAAAAAACACACCCATTGTAACAAATCTGTGTAGATTCGTTGCAACGGAGAGACCCATCCAGCTGCCTAATGTGTTTGAGCTGTCGTTTGATCGTATGATCGTTGGCACGCTGCCTCGAGTGAAAAGAAAAAATCCCCCCTCCCCCCCCTCTCACGGGCCCGATTTTCGGCTGAATGACTGTGTTAAATGTGTGTGCTTAGTGACTGAAGGGGAGGGACTGAAGCCGGGGAAGCCTCTGTTTGAGCTGTCATTTGATCGTGGCCACGCTGCCTTGGAGTGGAAAAAAAAATCCCCCCCTCCCCCCTCTCACGGGCCGATTTTTGGCTGAATGACTGTGTTAAATGTGTGTGCTTAGTGACTGAAGGGGAGGGACTGAAGCCGGGGAAGCCTCTGTTTGAGCTGTCATTTGATCGTGGCCACGCTGCCTTGGAGTGGAAAAAAAAATCCCCCCCTCCCCCCCTCTCACGGGCCGATTTTTGGCTGAATGACTGTGTTAAATGTGTGTGCTTAGTGACTGAAGGGGAGGGACTGAAGCCGGGGAAGCCTCTGTTTGAGCTGTCATTTGATCGTGGCCACGCTGCCTCGGAGTGGGGAAAAAAAATCCCCCCTCCCCCCCCCTCTCACGGGCCGATTTTCGGCTGAATGACTGTGTTAAATGTGTGTGCTTAGTGACTGAAGGGGAGGGACTGAAGCCAGGGAAGCCTCTAAACTGAAAGAGGCTCGCTGGTGCGTTTATCCCCGCTCGCTCGGAGAAAAAAAAATGGCGATCGCTTCACCGGAAGTTTGGAGGACAGGCTCAGGAGGAGGGACTTTGAAGAAACCACAACAATGTTAACGCACAGGTCTTTATCGCTAGTGTTACAGATTGTTTGCAAGAGTGTAGAGCTTTCCGGAGGGTGAATCCACTTTTTGGGATTCCCCTGAAAGCGCTACAACGAAGCGCTTTTTGCTGATCGGTTTCATGAGTGTTGCAGATTAAGGCAAATCAATAGTGTTTCCAATTAGCAATCATTGTGCGATTTTGAAGCCGTGCAAAAAGCCCCTGAAAGTTGTCTCTTAAGATCAAAGCAGACAAGCACTTCCGGTCATAGGTTAGCTTCAGCCGATAGAGATCAATAACATGTAGATCTTATCCTCCATACTTTGCATGTCTGTTTCCAATCTCACTCTAGCATTTGAAACACACTTGGGGAGCTGGAGGATTGTCCTTAAAAATGTTGACTGCACCCTTTCCAGTAACATAATACTAGAGGTTGGGGCTCCTAAAAGGAGCCATATAACAACTGAGAAAGTGTCTTGGCTCTGTAAAGCTCTAGGGCAGCTGGCACAAAGTGTTTTCTCTTAATATGATAAAATTTCACAATGTTGTTAGCCGATCTTTGGACTTGCTCAGCAGCATATTGAAAGTGAGCATTCCTAGCACATGCAGTTTGTAATACTACTCCCAGGTACTTGAATCTACTAACTTCTTCTATTATATAGATGTCTAGTTTCTTTAGGGAATGGTAGAGGGCAGGAAGGCTTGGAGGATCATTGTCCATGGGGTTGCAGTGGGTCGGACAACTAACAACAATGATAACAACTAGTTTCCAAATTTTTGGTTTTGGCTGCTTACTGAAAACCATAGCCTTCGTCTTTTGTTCTTCTTTAAAGTAACTGCCAAGCCTCCTTAGCATTCTCTTGAGTTCTACTGCAGTTCCGGAGAGTAAATCTACATCATTGGCGTAAAGAAGAATAGGGAAAGGACGATGGGCTAAACTAGGAGGATGAAATTCCTTGTCCTGGAATGATTTAATTATACCTTTTATATAGATACTAGTAAAAAAGCCCATTGTATGAAGAATACAATGGGCGCTAGCAGGCGGGGGCCAGAGCGAGGGGCAGGCGAGGGACAGAGCGAGGGACAGAGCGAGGGACAGGCTACCTGAAAGAGGAGGCGGGCGGCGGCTCCTCAGCGTCTTGTGTTTTTCGGTGGCCATTAGGCAACGGAACACCCGGCAGCTGTGCTGCCAGATCCTCCCAGGCGTGGTGCGCTGGGCTGCGGCGGCTCCTCAGCGGCTTTTTTTTTCTCCTGCGGCTTTCCCGGTGGTCCCATGTTGTTTTGTGGCCATCAGGCTCCTGACGGCTGCTCCTTGGCGTTTTTTTTTCCTCCTGCGGCTTCTCGGCGGTTCCATGTAGTTTTGCGGCCATGAGGCTCCTGACGGCTGCTCCTCTGCATTTTTTTTTCTCCTGCAGCTTTTACTGGCAGTTCCATGTTGTTTTGCGGGCATTACTTGGTCTTTTGTCGTCATCGGCGTAACGCGGTGGGAGGCGTGAAGCACCTCTCGCCGCGTCAGGCCGCCGGGCAGGGAGACCCCGGCAGCCGCACTCCGCGCGACTGCCGGGGGCTCCCTCGGGTGGCTGCCTGACGCGGCAAGAGGCGTGAAGCGCCTCTCGCCGCATCAGGCCGGGAGCAACTGCGAGCGGCGCTGCGCGCGGCTCGCAGTTGCTGGGGCTGGGAATCAGAGGGACCAATCGGCAGGCACGAAGCGCCTGCCGATTGGTCCCTCCGATTGTCTGTCATGAGGAAGGGTCCAATCTGGACCCTTCCTCATCCCGGACACATCCCGCCCCAGAACCACTTACTGTTTTATTTAGTCCGTGGCGCCGCGGGCGGTTTACAGATTAAGCGGAGTAGGAGCTAAGATGCAGCCTTGTCTTAACCCCCTTAGTGGCATTAATGAGACTGGTAAGATATCCTTGGTTACTGCATCTGACCCTTATGGTTGTGCCCTGATATAATAATTTAACAAGGGCAAGAAGCCGTTGATGAATAGAAGAGTTCTCTAATTTCTTCCAGATGTGGGATATAGAAATAGAATCAAAGGCTGCTTTAAAGTAAAAAAAAATACAGCATAGGAAGTAGATGTTGCAGAGGTGTATTTTTCTGCTAGGTGTTGAATGGTCAAGCAATGGTCGATGGTGGAGGCATCGTCTCTGAAACCAGCTTGTTCGGTCCTTATTACCCCTTCCTGCTCCAGCCAACTCAAGAGCTTCTCTAGTAGGTGTTTAGCATATAATTTGCTGGGAATACTCAGTAGGCTGATAGGGCGAGAGTTTGCTGGGTCACTTTGTTTGCCAGACTTGTAAAAAGGTCACGGCTTGCTCAGCTTAATGCCTTTCCATTCAAAGTATTACAAGGGAGATTTGCCAAGATCCCCTTTGAAAACACACTATGCACCTGTGAATCAAGTTCTCCTGACACCATCCAACATATCATACTGGATTGTCCCTTGTTCACTCAACAGAGAAGGCATATAATACCTCTTATACCAAAATGGAGAAACCATTCAAGAGACTTGGTTTGCCAATTTTTACTGAGTGATAAGGATGCCGACGTCACTTTTATTATGGCTAAATTTCTGTCCTCAGTTTTTAAACTTAAACTGTCCGATGTATCTTGACTATCTTTGTATATCCTCCTAATCTGCTTTATGCCAATAAAGGTATTGTATTGTATTGTAAAAAGGTAAAACAACCACTGTCAGCCAACTGCTGGGAATATGACCTGAAGAGTTAATAATTGTAAAATCAGTTGCTAATACAGGGATTTATTGAGTTTAAGGAACAGTTCAAACAAAAGCTGTTCTTTCTCCCTCTCTGACAGAAACACCATGTTAGTCCAGTAAAGCTGTAGGTGTTAAGTTGTAACTATTTTAAAACACAGTTCTTCTGTGTCGTGCTCTAAAGAACCAAAAATTTGTTACATTCCTTGTCTTATTCAACAAACGGTTAAGCACTGAGCCCTTCTAAGGAAGAGGGGGAAATTATGAAAGGAAGGTGTTAGTGTGAATCATTCCAGCCAAAGGAGGGGTAATTACCTCAGTTCTACCTCCCCTGGTTTCCTCTATAATAACAGGACATAATGCAGCACAGTTCTTTGTTAATGTTCCCTTATTGACCACCCACAGCCCTTTTAATATTAAAAAAATCCACATATTTCCATTAACATTGTATATAGATGCATTTTGACTGTAACCTTTCAAAAAGTACGATTGTCAGTTTTGCTGCGTGGTAGCTTGGGAGTCTAATGGAACATGGAAACATGGCAGCAGGATAAAATGACAATAACATCCTCCAAAACAAAAACAAAACAACCAAAACGTCCTCTCTAGTTTGGACACACAATGGGAGTAAAATCTTCATGTGGAAAGTGATAAAAATATAAACCTACTGCCTAGCAGAAAATTTCATAGTTAAAATAGAATGGGGTAGAATCATAGAATCATAGATTTGGAAAGGACCTCCTGGGTCATCTAGTACAATCCCCTACACTATGCAGAACACTCACAACCCTATTGCTCATCCACTGTAACCTGCCACCCCCTTGAATCTTCACAGGTAGGTGGAAAGGTGAAAGAAACTGTATGTTTCTGGGGTAGGAGTGATCAAATGAAGCAGGATTTTTAAAATTGTTTTCCATGTTTGATTACTGGGAAGAAAGCAAGAGTGCTTTTTAAGAGTATTCTATATTTTCTACCAGAAAATAGTTCCGCTTAGTTTTCCCACATCCTTTAATTCATCCAGGTCTGAATGGAAGCCTGTTTGATGCATTCTTGCCCACTGTAAATTAAATTGTGTTCATATGCTGTTGACATTATTTACTGATCAGTAATGGTGGCTGTGGCTAAAGTACACTTCTGATCTCCCACTGACTTCATAGGTAGCATGTTCAGAACTAAAGTACATTGGAAAGTTAGTCTGACTTCAGCGTAACAAGAGCTTTCTGTAATTAAATGCAAAAACATGAGCAAAGACCAAGAGTATATCAGTAGATAAACCTCAACAGTTTGTTCCTTGATAAATTGAGTTGTTATGCATTCATTTAAAGAACAGAAAATGACCCCATAAAAAGCTTAAAAGGGAAAGCACTTTTCAAAGTAAGGAGAAATGCATTTTTTGTTGGCGGTTTGAACTGAGCAAAACGTTCACCTTGAGTTTTTTTTAAGGTTTTTTTTCTCTCTTGGTAGAGCACAAGTAGGCAGGAGGAGTCAACTGCTCACCTACATCACCCACCAAGCCTTCAGAAATGCAAATGGAAGGTCTGATAGGCACACTACACTACACACACACACTGATACACAGGTGATACATAGCAGGGAATAGAAATCTGGAGAACAAAGGGGACTAGAAAGACTTGAGAAACCATTCCTAGGTACTTCATGAAAAGTTATTTGATCTGGCTTGGCCTGGTTGGTAGGAAGAGAAAGAGAAATGATAAAACTCATGGGAATTAGGAGAAGTATCTTTTTATTTTATTTAATATTTGATTTATAGACTGCTCCTCTCCACAAGTGGGCTCAAGGCAGTTTACAACATAGATCAAAACATTCATAGACAAATTTAAAACATCTTAAAGATTAAACCTCACAACCTAAGCCTCAGTTTGGCCTGCAGGATTGGCTATAGGCCAGGAACATATGCCTAGCAAAAGAAAAAAATGGGGTGGAGAACATAAATGGAGAGGAGGGTGGCCCATACTGGTCTCAACCATTGACCTGGTGGATGAGTGCTGTCTTACAGACCCTGAGGAACTGTGATAGATCCATCGGATTCATGTGGCCATTGTTATGTGCTGGACCACAGAGCAGAGGCTTCAAGATAATGGGAACCCTTTAGAACAACTGCTACGGAGCTTGCTTCATACTAAGATCCACCAGGGCGCGCATGGAGTGAGGGACAAAAGTCTTGTATTTTACCCTTTTTGGTTTGTATTCCTTTCCCAGTTTGGTGTTGTGCTGAGAGAATAAGTGTGGATGTTTTCTTTTAAAGAAATGACTAAACCATATATTTTCAAAAACGACAGGTCACTCGCTACCAGATTGGCCCTCGGGTAGTAATAGGCCTCCCCTGAAGCTGAGTCCCTATTGGAAGGGAGCCCTCAGCCAGGAAGGGCTGATAAGAAGTCAGTTCTCCGCCCCCAATTTCTTGCTACCATCGGAAGGTGCTAGGTGGAAATGCAGCTGTCCCCAGTGAGTAGCTCTGGCATGGAGGGAAGGAGAGGAGAAGTAGCAGCAGAAGAGAAGCTCCACCCTGGGAGGGGGAAGGAGAAGCACAGCCTACCTCAATGAGTTGCTCTGGTGTGGAGGGGGGGGGAGTAGAGCTTAACTCTTTCTATTGAATCCCTATATTTTAGCCAGCATTTCTTGAATGACTGAACTTTTAATGGGAAAAAAGATGAAAATGTGCAACCGCATCCTCCCCCAGAGGCTCTCCATCTCCTTCTCTCTCCTTCCTTTGTTCCTTGTGTCCCCATCTGAACTTTGTCCTCGACGCTGCTCTTTCACTATCTTTCTTTCAGACCTTTGCATTCTAACCCTGATATTAAGCGGAAAATACTTTGACAGCAGCTACTATACCAATTCCTAGCCTTAATTCAGGGGACATATTAGGTGGAAGGCATGCAAAATGTGCCATAGCTTGAAAGGAGGGATTGATGCAATGGTTACTTATGTCATGAAGGCTCTACATTTCTTTATGAAGCAGAAGGAAGCAAATTTATTTGCTGCTAGCCTCTCTTGGAGAATGAGAGGTGTACAAGGCCTTACTCCCAGGTGAAGGGTTTTTGTTTTTCCCAACTGGGTCTGTTAGCTTCCTGCTTATCCCTAGATTTCAAATAATATCTCTTTTATCATGCTGGTTCTACTGGAAGAGGCAAACAGAAAAATCCAAAGCAGAGTAGGATAGTTTACAGAGGTTTATTTATATTATACGCTTTTTCAAACCAACAGTTACAAAAAGTTTTTAAATCTCTTGTGTGTCATAGTTTTCAACAGTCCTGGGAGCTAGAATGAGGAATTATTCCACATGCAGGGAAAAGCCAGTCTTCATTATTAATTAAGTTAGAAGTCATTTTTTCTCAAGACCTCCTGAATTCCTCACCAGCATAGAACAAGGAAGCAAACAATGTCGCTAATTTAACACATTCTGCATTCTCTTTCATCTACTTACGATGATGATCTCCCTTCCCTGCATGTACTTGCCAGCAGTCTGTCAGAACAATTTAAAATGATGATCGCATGCCAAGTATAGCTCGCAACTTGGAAACTGATGGGAAAATAATTAAGCATGAGCCAACCTTTTGCCCTTCTTAAGAACGTGGTCAGTTTTGGATGAAAATAGAGGTAGTCCTTCTGATTATGCATACCTATTGAAATTTTCAGCGTCACAACTGGATTCCAGGGTTCTAAATGTGATGATGGCCAAAATAAATTGGGATCCAACTAAATTTGATTTTTTATCACCTACTCAGCTATAGAAATGTCAATCATATAACAATGAAAATAGTGTTGAACTGAGTTTGCTCCCAACATTTATTTCAATATATCTCTGTGAATTAAAAAAGAGAATATTTACCCTCTTAGATTAATGGGAAATATCGGAATATTTGATACCGTCTTTGAAATTTGGTTTCAGGATCAGTCTTGGTCCTAATTTTGATTCCACTGTCAACTTGTTCATTATGCAAAACCCATTTTTATACATATGAGCAATCTTTCTTCTCTCTGAACAATCCATGAAAAGTTGACTCTAAAGATCAGCAGACCCTCAAGAGTGATATATAGTTCAGTTGGTTAGCTTAAGGAGGAGATCTTTAAAAAATCTATGGACATCAAGTGCCTTTTGTTTGGATTGCTTGTTCCCAATAAAAAACACGCACACAGTAATCATACATACACAGTGTACTGATATGGGTGGGTGTGGAGAGACATGCAGGCACATGTACGTAGACCAGCAAGGATCCTCTTCTGGATCCTACACAAGAACTCAAGGTAAATTCTGGGAACTGCACAAGAAATACACATTGTTTGACAAGAACTGTATGTTATTTGGCACTTTCTCCTCTGATATTGCGATTTTGTTAACACTGTGAACTGATTGTCTTGGGAAACCTGCTAAAAATCCAAAATAAGTTTATCATGTGAGTAATAAAAGTATCTGTTTGGTTCTGCCGAAGGCAAACATTGCTATAGCAAGTTACCATTAAATGACAAATAGTTCTATCCTGCCTTTCATCCAAGGAGATATACCCCATTTTAACCTCATGACAATCTAGTGACATAGGATAGACTGACAGACAGTGACTGATCCTAAGTTACCCAGTGGGCACAGTGATCATTTAAATTTAGGACCGTTTCTGCATTTCAGGCATACCTTGTTTTGGATTTCCATTGAATGCTGCAAGTTGACACTAGGCTTTCTGCATTAGGGCTTTCCTTTGATTGTTTCCCAGGCTGAAATTTGCCAAATGTTTTCCACATTTGATTCAAAAAGTAACAACCTCCCAACATGCTTTGCTTTCTTCCCCTTTTCCTAAAACTGCCCTGAGCCTTACGGGAGGGCAGTATAAAAATCTAATGAATGAATGAATGAAGGGATTTTTTTTGCAAAATAGTGCCTGTTGTAGCTTTTTTGTTGTTGTGCCCCTTAATTCCACCATTCTGTACCCTTTTCCAGACCTACTGATTGTTTCCCCCCTTCACCCCCAGGTATGCTTGATGTGATTTTTTTTTTTTTAAAGCTTAGCTTATTGTGTTACAATGCTGCTACCGTGCTTCAGGACAGAGGGTTGGGGGAAGGGAGGGGAAGGGAGCATGGTGACAAGGAAGGGGGCATGCACAAACAAATCAAAATGGCGGCTGGGAGGGTGAACCTGAATGCAAGGATTTCTCCATTGGGCAGGTCCAAATTAGAATCCATCTTAAAAATGAAATTGCTTTAACTGGGGAATCCTTAAATGTGGGGTAAATGAATGCACAATGTGGGTCTGCAGTTAGAAAGGCAAAATTAGGTGCAGAAATGAACACAACATTCAGAACTTTAAAAAGTCAAAATTGAAGGATATCATTAGGGTGGAAACAGTCTGGTTTCACACAGTAACTCAATGAGGTTATTATACTGAGAAATAGTCACAAATATCATGGACAGAGGGCAGCCTCTTGGCTCACTGGCAGTCACTACATTTGGTTTGTGGGGCTCCATATATAACTTCCTTATATCTTCACAAGACATGCAATCTTCCCAGTAAACCTGTTGCACTCTGCCTTTAATACATTTTTATGCAGAATCATGGGCTTTCATCACATAATTGCTACAGTGGGCTGTGAACAACAATATTAAGATGGTGTATATTTTAGCAGGCACAGAAAACAACCCTTTGGCAGCAAGAAGCAAAATATCAACACTGAAGGATTCACATCATCATATCACAAGTGCTGCATCAACATAAAATAGCTTTGATAGTGAAACATGCAGCTGTTATCTTGAAGTGTAAGCAATCTCCGGTGCATCAAAAATTACATTATCCTGTGACAAAAGTTCCCTCTTATTATCCAAGTTGTTACAAGTAGATTCAGTCATTTTTCTCTCATGTCACAATACAAAGGGCAGATCCATAAATAGTGATCTCCTTTATAGCAGTCGTGTCACATGGCTCTCTCTTATTAGGATATATTTTACTGGCCTCCCAACGGAGGCTGCTTGTGTCATACATGACATTCTTACAATAGGGTCTCCTATTTGATAAACCTAACTCCCTCCCAGCTGTGCTTTGATAACATCTGGAATGCGGAGGTAGGGAAAGTTCTATTCTTCATCATTTTAATTTGGGTAGCTATAACGTTTAACCTTCTGAGCAATGTCATTTGCTTAGAATTCACAAGCAAAAGGTCACCTTCCATTTGATTTTCTAGCCCATTTAGCTGGGAGCTAGTGGCACCTGAGCCTTCCTCAGGGCAAGGTCCCAAATGCGGTCATGGGTGCAAATAAGCACTTTGCAATATCTTTCTGTTTACTCAGATTTACTGGACGAACGTCAGTCTGAAAAACAGGCTCCTGAAATCATAAGGACATTCATCAATAGTGCATTGCTTCACATTGCCAGATTCACAACATGCTTCATTATCTTGTTGATGGGAGTAGGCCTGGTTCCACCCAATAGGCTGCTCAGGAAGAACCCAATGGCTTTCCAATGGATTTGAAAATAAAGGCTTTGTTTGTCTCAGGGAAAGAAATGCACACAGAGACAAACACACAAGCTAAGGTCTCAGTCTCTATATTTAGGATATGGATGAATGTTGGCAACATGTAAATGAAACAGTATTGGAGCCCACAACCCCAATAGCTCTGTGCAGTGTCCTAATGAGGGGCAATTATTTTTGGGGGGGGGAACTGGGCTACCCTGTTATTGGAAAGGCATACACATGTGTTCTGAAACATGTGTATATGTAACAACAGGGAATTGCTGAACAAGAGGTGGGTAACGTAGTGTTTAAGGATCGATTGCCAATGTTTCCGGATGTGATTATAACCCTAAGAACTCAAGGCAGACCACAGATAATTATGGTAAAATAATAACAATCTTTATTGGAAGGAAAATAATAAAAAGAACTATAGGAGATCAAGGGGGGGGGGAGAAAGTGTTGCAGTCAGTATATTTAGCAGTCCTGGAGAGTGTGGAGGCATAGATATGACACAGCCAGCCATTGGTGTGAAAGGTGATCCAAATCGGTCCTGATCAGATGCACACTTTGGGCTTGGCAAAGCCACTGTTTATATATGTTTTTGGGAAAGCGGGTAGGTGACTGAGACCAAGTGAACACAGGGTGGAATTTTCCATGGGGGCAGGATGTTAGAAAAATGCTCCATCTCAGTTAGGAGATAGGCTTTTAATGGGTAACCCATCTTGTCTAGCTGTGTCTAGATTTTTGGAAAGTCATCTCCCTTGGCAGATAGGCACAGAGTGGATTATAGGTGAAAGATTGAGAATCCTGCCCAGGAAGCTTTTAGGCAAGTAGGACTCTGCCAGACCTCTTGCTCAGCAAATACAATGGGTGGGGGGGGGGTCAGTGAGAGGTGAGCTGGATGTGTCTTGGATTGAAGCTGCTATGTGGAACCTGTGACAAGGAAGATGGAGTTTGGTTGTGGCAGACTTTAATAAGCTTAGACCATTGATGAGTGCTGCTGATTGTTCATAACAGCATGCCAACCCATAGGACAGGGTCCTGCCACCCTTAACAATCCTGTCTGGTGGTGTCTCTGTGAAAGAGTCATGGCTATTAGTTGAGCAGTGAGGCAGGGGAAGTAGCCCAAATGACTTCATCTTCTGTGTTTGGGAAATGTCTCTCCCTCTTCCATAGCTGAGTGCCAGGGCAGTGTCTGCAGCATGCTTTTCTCTTAATTTCTCTTTTCTGGCTTTATTTTAAATGGTGAGAGCTTGACAAAGGAGCCTTCCCACATCATAACAGGTTTGTTAGGAAGCAAATTCCATAGAACTCAATATGATTTACTTTTGAGTGTCCTGTTTAATTCAGAGAAACAGGCAAGTATTGTCTTAAAGTTCTCTTATGAGAGATTGTGTGAGAATGCTGGTTGGCCAAGAAGACCAAAAGAGAAACAGAATTGCTGCCATTTGTCCTTGCAAATTGTGTGCAAAAAAGGTCTGAATGAAGCCCAGAAGGAGAATTCAATGAAAGTTCTTTTCTGTCAAGGATATGATGTAATGCTTGATGCATGTGTGAAATCTGTAATGTATTGCTGGTACTTTTGGTTACATACATTTGTATGGGCATGCTTTTATCCAGGCATCTTGTATAACAACTGTTCATGGCAAAATAATAGGACAAGAACCCCAATAGGCCATCAGAATGAAATCTGATCTGGTTAAGGTAAAGGTATCCCCTGTGCAAGCACTGGATCATGTCACCCTTGGGGTGACACCCTCTAGCATTTTCATGGCAGACTCAAGAGGCTCTCTGATCTGGTTACACAATTCTTAACTACACTTCTGTTTTGAAAGTGTATCTTGGGTCCACTTTGATCCAGAGTCGCAGTTGTAGTCTCCTATGTGTTATGTATGGTGGTCACGCACTTGCAGTCATTTTCACTCATTTATACACAGGGGAAAATTTCTACACACAAAAAAATGGATTTGTAAGAGCTATATGCTAGTTTCTCACTTGTAAGAGCTACCAGTCCACATCACTGGACACATGCAAGAAGTGCAGCAGCTAGAATTTCCAAATGATGCATGGCATAATTTGGCTTCCACGCTCCTTATTTACCTCCATACCTTACATATGTTTGTCTCAAAAAAGTAAAATGTTCATGTTGGCTTGTGCCAGTTGCTTGTTATTTGAAAGTGGCTTTTTGTGCAATATCCTATTGCAATGGACACTGTGTAAATCGTAAATTGAGTATAATCTGATCTTCAGTAATCTTGTCCCCTTTTCCTTTACTGTTTGTGACAAATTATTTGTTGTATTGTTGTGATATTTGCTTCACATCAGGGTCACATGGGGGGAGGTCCAGATGGAATCTGTGTGCTTGTGTCTCTTGGCAGCCCTGCATTCTCACAGAGTTCTGTCTTCGGATGGAACCTGTGTCTCTTTTTCCAATGTCTGCAGCCTTTCTGGAGTGTGTTTTTGGAGACAACTAATCAGTTGAGATACAAGAAGAAATTAGTCCAGGCTCTGTGAAATATGATTAAAGTTTTGCAGAAGTTCATAGTGATATGATTGTATAGTTTTAGATACCAGCTCTGATCCGACAGAGAGTGCATAAGCAATGGGGGATAGTACACGTTTCCCTTGTTATAAAGCAGAAGCCTCTATCTGGCAGGGGATAGCAGTGGGAAGGGCAGATTGAAACGGTGATGGAAGTATTTCAGATGAACATCCAAACAGATCAAATATTAGGAAGATATGAAAGCCAGAGTATTAATTTCATGTAGTTGCAGAAATTTAATTAAACCTTTCCTGGCTGTCATTCCCTTTAATGTACAGGACCTGTTCAGGATTAGAATCTCCCCCCTCCCCAGGATTTTTTAAAAATATAATTTTTGTAAACAATAAAATCAGAAAGTGTTTCACTTTTACATCAATTTTATCTAATTAATCATCTTGTAAGCACATTTTCAACTAATCTGCCTATTAATTTTCTCTTTCTTCAAGAAAATGATATGAACTGTCTTGGGTCAAGAACTATCTAGTGCATTAATTTATAGTCAAATCAATAATTATGTGAAATAGAAAAGAGTGGGCGCTTAATAATGGTTCTCTAGCTTGCGTTTAAAGAAATGTTCTATGGGCTGATTTTCAGAATTACCTTTGAGTTAATATATTATATGCTGATAATGTTGCATTTATCCTGCGAAATTGGGGTGTTCTGTTATATTTTTATATGAACTGAGGCCATAAGGTAAATTTAAGCAGATCATTTCTTATGGAGCTTAATGTTAAGTAGAGTGAAGAGATAGAAACAGGCTAACTAGCAATTCTTGATAATAGAAGAATATTAAATAACTGGAACCTGTGTTTTCAGAGAATCTTGAACATCTGGGTTTGGATAATGTAACTCTGACCATAGGGAAGATAGAAAGGGACTTTAAAAAATGGACTAAATTTGGCCCGGTGTACCTTGTGCTCATGCACAGGAGCTGGGGCAGCAAAGTCCCCAGTGTGGAAATGGTCATAGTGGCTAACCAGTTATTATGGAGGACCAACCAATGGGCATAGGAGCCAAGGCATTCTCCTGATATTGCTCCTGTTTCATTTCTGTTCAGTCTCTTCCCATGTTATAATTGATTTTTTCCTTAAGAAATCCATGAGTCTAGCGAGCTTTGCTTTTAACTGCTCATCAATATTTCCCCAACATTTTGCCTTGATAAATTCTTTGTTTAAGATGAGAGGCATAAAGTGAATATTCCAGTCCTAAAATATCTTAGAATTCATCCCATGTATAAATTTAAGCAATTGCTAGGCAGTAGATTCAGGATGAACAAAAGGAAATACTTCACACAAAGAATGATTAAAATGTGGAATTCACTGCCATGGTGATGGCCACAGGCGCAGATGACTTTAAAAGAGGATTAGACAGATTCAGGGATTTATAGGTCTATCAGTGGCGACTAGCTATGGTGACTAATGGGCTTTATAGGTAATATCAGTGGTTATACTAGTCTTGGTGAATAAGGAAGACCATTTAGTGGCAGTAAAACTCTGAAGACCAATGCTTGGAGTCTCTCTGTCCTTGTTCCAGAATCTCCAGATTACAGATTAGGAGCATTATACAGGCAACAATAGATAAAGATGTCTTCCCAATTTTAAATGGGTTTTAGCATATGTTAGGTCAACCCATAGCCAAGAGGGTGATGACTAAATTTTACTTAATCCTGGCAGACCTACAGATTTAAGCAACATTGTATAGGATTAAATGGCAAAGAAATTTTTTACTGAATACTGAAAAACTGGTTTGGTTTACATTTCATAACAATATTTTTAATACTTCAGTTGATGTTGGAATTAGGTAAAATGGACTGAGACACCTGTAGCAATGATACTATAGTGGCAATATTTAGAAGAAGAGAAGAAGAAGAAGAGTTGGTTCTTATATGCCGCTTTTCCCTACCCGAAGGAGGCTCAAAGCGGCTTACAGTCGCCTTCACATTCCTCTCCCCACAACAGACACCCTGTGGGGTGGGTGAGGCTGAGAGAGCCCTGATATCACTGCTCGGTCAGAACAATTTTATCAGTGCCGTGGCGAGCCCAAGGTCACCCAGCTGGATGCATGTGGGGGAGCGCAGAATCGAACCCGGCTCGCCAGATTAGAAGTCCGCACTCCTAACCACTACACCAAACTGGCTCTCTATTTAAAATGATGAATGCCAGTTCTAACTTTTACTGTCTATATTCCAAAAATGCAGGCTCGCTCATTCGTGTGTGGTGGGAATACTGTTCTGGAATAACATTTGTAATACAATTATTGAGATCTGAAATATAAAGTGTCCTGAGATTCAACACTAATACTATTTAACCAGTAGTTTTTACTAAAGAACTGGTCTGATAGTAATAGACTAATAAACACTTCCCTCAGTTGAGTTTTGGCTCAAGAAATGCTTATCTAATATGCTCATGAACAAGATGAGAAAGGAGAAAATTTACACAAACCATATTTAATAAGAGATGAACACTATTTTGTACTGGAACAAAGGGAAACCTAAATAAAACATAAGATTAGAGATACTTGCATGTAAATAAGATGTTAACAATGAAGACATCTATTATATATTAATTTTCATGTGTATGATAAGTGTAGGACTTTCTCTTTTGGGCCAAGGATCCTGAGCAAGTGTTATTCATTTGATTTTAGTGCTCTTTGGGGGGGGGGGTATAGCATAAATACTGGGTTTTAAAGGTTAGTATTAAGACCTTGATCTGGCCTCCAATCTGGAGCCACTAAAGCTGGGAGAGTACTGCTATAATGTAGGCTCTCTATTGAGTCTTGGTAAGGACTTGTGCTGTTCTGGACAAGTTGGAATTTCCAGAGCAGCTTCAAGGACAGCCTTGCATAGTGTGAGTTACAGATGTCTAATCTGGAGGTGATCATCATGGATCATGATGGCCAGATCAGATACTGACAGGTAAGCCCAAGCTGTCATGCCTGGTGGAAATGAAGAAAGCCTGGTGAGTGACCTTCATGATCTGGGCCTCCATAGACATGGAGGTAGGCTACAACAAATGTCAAAGAGGCCAATCTGATTCCAATCAGCCCTCTTAAATAGTCCAAACTGGATCTGAAGGGAAGTGCCCTGTTCCCACCCAATGCTGTACAACCAGCAAAGGGTAGGAGACAGGGACATGGATGATTGTGCAGAGTATTTTGGTTAAAAGCCAACATGAGTGATGACCCATCCAAAATCCTTCTGTTCCAATAATCTACCTGGAAACAAACAAAACAAAAACGCTCCTGTATTAAGCAGGTTGCGGGATGTTCTGGAAGTTATAGTATGGTTTCCTCTTCCATGCATTTCCACACAAAAGCTCACACTAGCTGACCCACAGAATAAGGCAAAGCAAATGCTATATAAATATTATTCCATTTCTGTGATACCAGGAATATATTTCAGTCCTTTAATTGTCATTAATCAATGGAACAATATATGCACGAGATTTTGTAAGATAATAGGCCTTTCAAGTATTCAACAAACATTTTGAACTGGGACCCATTTTAATGCAATCTCTGTTTAGTACCTTCTTGTCAGACAGAATTGCTTTGAAGTTGCATTCAACAGCATCCTTATATCAAAGGGTTTCAAACTTCCCCTCATCTGTTTCACTAATCTGTGAGAAAAGAGGAATGTAGAGATCCATCCCAACACGTCACACTTGGTGAAGATGTTTTAATTATCCTTCTCTGTTTTAGTAAGGGTGCCAGATGGTAGAACTCTTCTTTCAAAGATACATTGTTCTAATCTAAATTCCTGCATTTGACAGCATAGCTTTTAATGGCTGGATTTTACCAAGATATTAGTGTATTTTTAAGCAGGTAAAATACATTAGATTATGTTTGACAGATGTTGAGTGAACAACTGCACAACTTGTTACAATTAAGAATTCCTTTCAGACCTGAACATGCATCTTCTAGGGCAGGGGTCCCCAACCCCTGGTCTGCGGCCCGGTACCGGGCCATCATACCGGGCCGCCAACAGCTGCGCCTGCCTCCCCCCCTGCAGCGAGAGGGGGGGAAAGAGGCCAGCATGGCAGCCGGCACGGCAGCTATGCAAACGCGCACACGTGGAACTGCCGCGCATGCGCGTTTGCGCCCCCTGGTGGCCAAAACGTGCATGCGTGGCAACTCTACGCATGCATGTTAGCGCCACCTGGTGGCCAAAACGCGCATGTGCAGCAATTGGGCATGAGCAACTGTGGCAGCCAGGCCGCTGTCTCTCCCCCACCACCGGAGGCGGTCCCCAACCAGAAGAAGGTTGGGGACCGCTATTCTAGGACACCTAGAGACACTGATCCCTCAGTCTCCTGGATCCTTACGCCAAAAGTTCAAGAGTTAAAAAATAGGGATCCAGGAAATTCCTAAACTCCCCCTGGCAGAATCTGTCCCAAGAACTAAGGGGTTGAGGAGCAACTCCCAAGTTTATCTGGGAACAAAGCAGGGTGTCTCAACTCAATCTAGGGAACAGAGATCCCAAAACCATAGCATGGGTATCTGTAACCAAGAAGGCACTGGGTTGGTATATTCCTGCAATATTTTCCAAGAATCAGATGAAATTTTATACAATAACTGTTATTTATTTAACACAACAAGCTATACTAGTCAGTGAGAAAATAATAAAAGTATTTAATATTACTATTTATAATACTGAATACTCACTAGCACAAGGTCAATAGCAAAGTCCAAAAGCACAAGATGGTCAAACCATGCAAGTAGGACAAAGGTAAAACAAAAAGGCCAGACTCTGTGGGAAGAACAACAAAAGGTAAGAACAAAAGGGAATCCCAGATGAGACAAGGGGGTCAGACCCAAAGGCAAAACAAAGAACCTAAGCAATACAGAACATTTTATGGATATTCTCCTACTAAGAATCAATCAAATATAATATTGTATTAATTTAGATTAAAGCTAATTAGAGCCTTAGTAACCAATCAGTAACCAAGGTTCAGGTGTTAGTAAACTGGCAAGATTTGACCAGCAGTAACAAGGCCATTGTTAATTGGCAAAAGCTGGAGAAAACTTATCTTCACATGTCCACTCCAGAGTCGGGCCAAAGTTGAGCTCATCTGAAGGTGTGGCCCAAGGACAAACCAATCCACCAGTAATTTTAAGGAATAGTTTTAAAAATCATCAGAACTAGGCCCGGTGAGCTGTGTGTGTGTGTGTATTGGGAGAGACCCGGAACCAAACTTTTTAGCAAAACACAAAAATGAACATGCTGGTTTTCAACTACACATCTACTTTGTGGTGCTGTTTAAGTTGTATAACCCTAATTGTACAAATGGATCAAAGCATGCATAGTTCACAGCTAAAGGTCAAACTATATGTTCATGCATAGGCTCTCAGTGGTGTTCCACATAATCAGAAGGTGTCATGTTCTGCCCCACTGAGCATAAAGAAGGTTCTCTGACATGCCAGATGTAGCTGTTTGACTTGGCATTTATTTAAAACAATAGTTGGGGCTATTTCATCATTGTGTCCTCTGGGAATCCAAAATAGAGGCTTGGTACTTTAGTCCAAAGTTGCTCCCACTGAGCTTCTTCAGTGATCAGGTACAGGGGCGCACTTCTATTTCCTAAAAACAACAGGAGATTGGAAGCTTTTTATCTATTGACCCTTTTTATCTATTGCCCATTGTCAAAGACTGTGATCAAAACAAAACAGGGAAGTTCATTGTTTTATACGAGGAAGATGAAGCTGTTACAGAATAAAGTCCCTGACAACCTGTCTCAAAAACAAAAAGGGAGGTTAACCTCCTCCAAATGAAATCCCATACCTGTTTTCATGAAGGGATTCTCTCACAATGGAGAACTTGAGATCTATATTCTTAAGCAGCAGGAAATTTCTAGATATTCTATTTGGAATCAAGAATATATTTAAGCACATCCAACGTAACTTTAAGTAAGAAGAGAACAGTTTCTGAAGAGTAAGGAGGAAAGTGGTTGCTTAACAAGGGCATAATATGGTGGTTCCTGAGAGTCACAATCGTAGGGCACTTCCGCAAAAATGTGGACAGGTGTAATAATCATTTGCAAGGCTGCAAGGGCAGATTTCAGAATAAACCTTGCCTGCAAACCTGCCTTGTAAAACCATGGAAGGAATGGTGTTCAGTCAAGCAATCAAGAATGCCCTACAAACCTGTGAAACTATGAAATAATAGAAATAAGAAGGCAGAACATTAAGGGGGGGAGATATAAAATGTAGAACAGACACTGTGGCTTCTCACTAAGTTTCCAAGGCATGTTTCATAGTCAAGATACAAGAATCATCCTTTCCTCAGGCCAATATATTTTATGTATTTATTTTAGGTTTTATCTTTATATCCCAGAGGCTCAGGGCAGCTTACAAAGAATTTAAGATACACAGAAAGTTTAAAATAAACATACCTAGAAATTTTAAATATTAAATATTAAGGGTTTATTGTCAGCTGGTAGTACCCAGTACAAACATACAGTTGTCCTCCAAAGCTGTCCTGTGCTGGGTCTGACCTGGTTGGTTAGCTTTTCTGCTTACTCTCATCTGATTCCACTTTACAGTGTAGAACTCATCCTATGGGGTTTTTGTTTCCTAGCTTAACCTTTTCAGAGGTCAAACAAGGTATCTCCCCACTCTTTCACCTGTAGAAAAGTGGGTAGGATGGAACTCTAAGAGAGCAGCCCAGAGTCCTTTGCTTCCAAATTTAGTAACCACAACAAGATGAGAAACATTGATATTTAATTATTTGTTGATTTTTTAGCCCACCACTCTCCTCAGCCTCAAGATGGTTTACAGTACATATAAAAATCCATTAAAACCAGGCTTCACTTCTAGTAACCCGATAAAACTGAACATAAAACATAAGATTGATGGCATAATCCTCCCCCACTTCAGCAGCCATCCACCTCAGGGTAGGGTTCGAAATATGTTGCCGTGTAGCCTGAGGAGGGCCCCTGTTGATCCTAGCCCTGGCCTCCCCCAAAGTCCTGGCAGAAAAGCTCCATTTTGCAAACCCCGTAGAACTTTGATAACTCCATTAGGTCCTCAGCATTCCTGGGAGCTGATTCTACCAGGCTGGAACCAGGATCAAAAAGGCCCTGGACTGCGTTGAGGCCAAGGAAGCTTCCTTAGGGCCAGGGATCCCCCAGCAGATTAATGCCTGCAGAGCACAATGCCCTGTGGAGGGCATAAGGAGGGCACACCCAAGCCATGGATGGGCTTAGAAGTTAATACCAAAACTGGTCCACAACTGGCAAACAATGCAGCTGCTTCAGCACAAGCTGGATATGGGTCTTCCAAGATATACCGGTGAGGATTCTGGCAGTTGCATTCTATACCAGCTGGAGTTTCTGGGACAAGGACAAGGATAGGTCTGCATTGAGTGAGTTATAGAAATCAAATCCAGAGGTCACTGCTGCATGGATGAATGTGGCTAGGAAGTTCAAGGGCAGGTAGGGCACTAATAGCCTTGCCTGGCAATGGACACATTCCTACTCCTTCACTCCCCTTCAGGGATCGCTGTCTTGTCGTTGCGAAGGCGCTTGTGTAGCTCAGTGAAGCTATGAGCTATGGTGTGCAGGGCCACCCAAGATGGACAGGTCACAGCTGAGAGCTCTGACAAAAGATGATCCACAGAAGAAGGAAATTGCAAACCACTCCAGTATCTTTGCTATGAAAACCCAATGGACAGTACCAAAAGGCAAAACGATACGACGCCGGAAGATGAGCCCCTCAGGTCGGAAGGTGTCCAATATGCTACTGGGGATGAGCAGATGGCTAGTACGAGTAGCACCAGAATGAATGAAGTGGCTGGGCCAAAGCCAAAAGGACGCTCAGTTTTGGAGGTAACTGGTGGCAAAAAGACTGTCCGATGCTGTAAATACTTTTATTCCATAGTAACCTGGAATGTCAGATCCATGAATCAAGGCAAGCTTGATGTGGTCAAACAACAGATGACAAGACTGAACATTGACATTTTAAGAATCAGTGAACTCAAATGGACAGGAATGGGTGAATTTAATTCAGATGACCATCAGGTATACTACTATGGGCAAGAATCTTGCAAAAGAAATGGAGTAGGCTTCATAATCAATAAAAGAGTAGGAAAAGCAGTATTGGGATATAATCCCCAAAATGACAGAATGATCTCAGTTTGAATCCAAGGCAAACCATTCAACATCACAGTAATACAGGTCTATGCCCCAACTACTGCTGCTGGAGAGGATTCTATGAAGCCCTACAACACCTTCTAGAAGCAACACCCAAAAATGATGTGCTTATCATCATGGGTGATTGGAATGCGAAAGTAGGAAGCCAAAAGATAACCAGGATAACAGGCAAGTTTGGCCTTGGAGTTCAAAATGAAGCAGGGCACAGGCTGGTAGAATTTTGTCAAGATAATACAATGGTCATAGCAAACACTCTTTTCCAACAACCCAAGAGACGATTCTACACATGGACATCACTGGACGGTCAACACAGAAATCAGATTGACTATGTGCTCTGCAGCCAAAGATGGATAAGTTCTATACAGTCAGTAAAAACAAGACCAGGAGCCGATTGTGGTTCCGACCATCAACTTCTTGTTGCAAAATTTAGGCTTAAATTGAAGAAAGTAGGGGAAAGCACTAGGCCACTCAGGTATGAACTACATCATATCCCTGACGAATATACAGTAGAGGTGACAAATAGATTTAAGGAATTAGATCTGATAGACAGAGTGCCTGAAGAACTATGGATGGAGATTCACAACATTGTACAAGAGGTAGCAACTAAAACCATCCCAAAGAAAAAGAAATGCAAGAAAGCAAAATGGCTATCTGAGGAAGCTTTACAAATAGCTGAGGAGAGAAGGGAAGTGAAAGGCAAAGGAGAAAGAGAAAGATACACCCAATTGAATGCAGAATTCCAGAAAATAGCTAGATGATAAGAATGCCTTCTTAAAGGAACAGTGCAAACAAATAGAAGAAAACAATAGAATAGGGAGGACCAGAGATCTCTTCAAGAAAACTGGAGATATGAAGAGAACGATTCATGCAAAGATGGGTATGATAAGGGACCAAAATGGTAGGGACCTCACAGAAGCAGAAGAGATTTTTAAAAGGTGTCAAAATTATACAGAAGAACGATACAAGAGCGAGCTTAACATCCCTGATAACCATGATGGGGTAGTCACTGACCTAGAGCCAGACATCATGGAATGTGAAGTCAAATGGGCCTTAAGAAGTCTGAGCAACCATAAAGCTAGTGGTGGTGACAACATTCCAGTTGAACTATTTAAAATCTTAAAAAACGATGCAGTAAAAGTGCTACACTCAATATGCCAGGAAATTTGGAAAACTCAACAGTGGCCACAGGATTGGAAAAAGTCAGTTTACATTCCAATCCCAAAGAAAGGCAATGCTAAAGAATGTTCAAACTACCGCACCATTGCACTAATTTCTCATGCTAGCAAAGTTATGCTCAAAATCCTACAAGCTAGGCTCCAGCAATGTGGACCGAGAACTTCCAGAAGTACAGGCAGGATTTCGAAGAGTCAGAGTAACTAAAGATCAAATTGCCAACATACGCTAAATCATGGAGAAAGCTAGGGAGTTCCAGAAAAACATCTACTTCTGCTTCATTGACTATGCTAAAGCCATTGATTGTGTGGAACACAACAAATTGTGGCAACTTCTTAAAGAGATGGGAATACCAGAGCATCTTATCTGTCTCTTGAGAAACCTATATGCAGGTCAAGAAACAACAGTGAGAACTGGGCATGGAATTACTGATTGGTTCAAAATTGAGAAAGGAGTTCGGCAAGGCTGTATACTGTCGCCTTGCCTATTTAACTTGTATGTGGAGCACATCATGAGAAAGACGGGGTTAGATGAGTCACAAATTGGGATCAAGTTTGCAGCGAGAAATATCAACAACCTCAGATATGCAGATGATACCACTCTAATGGCAGAAAGTGAAGAGGAACTAAAGAGCCTTTTGATGCGGGTGAAGGAGGAGAGTGCAAAGGTTGGCTTGAAACTCAACCTCAAGAAAAAAAAGATCATGGCATCCGGCCCACTCAATTCCTGGCAAATAGATGGGGAAGAAATGGAGGTAGTGACAGATTTTATTTTCCTGGGCTCCAAGATCACTGCAGATGGGGACTGCAGCAAAGAAATTAAAAGATGCTTGCTCCTAGGGAGGAAAGCTATGACAAATCTAGACAGCATCCTAAAAAGCAGAGACATCACCCTGCCAACAAAAGTGCGTCTAGTCAAGGCTATGGTCTTCCCAGTTGCAATGTATGGCTGTGAAAGTTGGACCATAAGGAAAGCCGAGCGTGAAGAGGCTTTTGAACTCTGGTGCTGGAGAAGACAAACCGGTCAGTCCTAGAGGAGATCAGCCCTGACTGTTCCTTAGAAGGCCAGATCCTGAAGATGAAACTCAAATACTTTGGCCACCTCATAAGAAGGAAGGACTCCCTGGAGAAAAGCCTAATGCTGGGAGCGATTGAGGGCAAAAGAAGAAGGGGACGACAGAGAATGAGGTGGCTGGATGGAGTCACTGAAGCAGTAGGTGCAAACTTAAATGGACTCTGGGGAATGGTAGAGGACAGGATGGCCTGGAGGATCATTGTCCATGGGGTCGCGGAGGGTCAGACACAACTTCGCACCTAACAACAACAACAACAACAACTCCTTTACTCCAAATCTTTTCAAATGAGCACTTTCAAGATGAAATAAATGGGGGGTGGGAATGGGTGGATTTTGCCATTGCCCATTTCTGGAATTAAGGATGGAGAAAGTCAGAGGTACTTTACCCTTTCTAACTTTCTATACAATCTTGTGTCAATCTGTTTGCTCTCCACAAACACATTTTGAGAGGTTGGGAAGTCCATTTCCTCCCTGAAAAAAGAGCATCTCCCTTTAATAATTTTGAACAAGCAAAGAATGTCCATATGATGTTAGAATTAGCGATGGTATCACCTTTTAAAATCAGGAGAAATTAAATGTATAAAAGCACCTCTGGAGCAGCAAGGCAGCTTTCCAATTACATCAGCTCCTAGTAATGATGGCATTACAGGTTCCATAAAATCCACAAAACATCTCAATTTACATTTGAATTGTAACGTTTAATTCCTGCCAAGCTTTGAGGCTTTGCGAAGGAGGATATAGTCCTCCCCCCCATTAACCTTGAAATGTCAAGATTTTTCAGAAACAAATCAATCATCTTCTTGTACTCCCCCCTCCCTCAAAAACAACCAAGAAGATCAGTACAACACATTCAAGCAGGAGGAACGTGAAATTGATTGCTCCAGCTTTGTTCAAAGTATAATCCAATTGCTTTTCAAGTCTTCTTGGAATTTCCACTGCAACATAAAAAGTCTTGTGTAAAATTATCATTTGGGTGGTTTAACACAGGTGATGCCTGAGTTTAGACAGGGTAATAAAAAATTCACAAGTTGGATATGACCATTATGACCAAATAATTAATCTTGGCCTAAAACATTTGAACTCCCTAGATGGGATGATAGGAAATGAACTGCCACCTTCCCTTAGCTCCCTATTCCTTCACTTGACTCAGATTTAGACTCAGTTCACTCCAGGGCTGAGTTCCTAGAGGACAATACCTTTTAATAGCACTTCAGCCCCCCTGATTCTGATCTGGATCACTGCAGAAGGTGGATGGGGTGTTTTTTTCCCCACCCTACTGTTTATCCAACCCAAAACAGCAATGCATGAGAATGTCAGCAAACAATGTCTTCCCAGGGTTTTTCAGGTTCGAAGAATGGTGTGGGTGGAGGCAGGGAACCCTCCCCCCGCACCATGGCAATCCTAATGCAAATTGGGACCCAATAGTGCTATTTTAAGGCATTCTCAAGGGGGAGTTCACTCATCAAATTAGAGACATTCTTAGGACAAAATCAGAGACACTACCATCTACTTTGGCCCTAAGATTCACATTTAGTTTCTTTAATGCTATCTCTTTTGGAAGACAACCACCACCAGAGGCTTGGGCAAAGTGTTCAGCCGACTGATTTTAATAAGTGTAAGGAATTTTTATTGGATTGTGACCGCTGTTTTCTGACCAAGAACCAAATTCTGGCTTCTCCCACCAGTCATGGGGGATAAAGATCAGGAATCAGGATATTGTATTACAGTTGATTTTGGGCAAACACAAACCTGAGCATATATAATCATACAGAAAGTAAAGTCATAACTGGGACAAGGTTTCCAAAGGAGATGATGACCTCCAGCCAGACTGATAAATCAAGTAATAATAAGCATTTTGGAAACTGACCACTATATGCTCAAAACTTTTGAGATGTTTAAAACTCATTTGAAATCACCATATAAGAACCCTTTGACATCTGAAACATTCATTGTTCATGGTGTAGCTCTGAAGAACTCAGTTACTCTGCTTCTGTCTTCTATGTATACAATGGGGATAAAATGATTTCAAGTTGATAGCCAGTATGATATTGTGGGATCCATGCAGATCTGCTTGCAGTATGATATTGTAGAGTCCTTGCAGATCTTCTAGGTTTCCCTGTAGCTCATTCTTTTGAAGAAGTGGTTCACACAGAGTCAACTTCTGCCCGACACTCCCCAGTTGTGCTGCAAGGCATCTCCACCGTCTCCTTCAGCTCCTTTAACAGTCATCCTTACCTCATTCCTCCTGTTCTCCTTTTCCACCACTCCATAGCATCAACCCTTGCACTCAATGCATGCATTGTGGAATAATGATACCACAGGAGGGCATTGGTTATTTAGCGCAACATGGGTACATGGTGGCAAGCTCTAGCTAAAGACTTGCCCACCATAGATAGTTTGCACTTACTGGCAGACATAGTGCTCTATCTTAGAGCCTCCACGGATGTGAGGATGTCCTGGGGTGGGCTTTCTTGGAGTTGTGCTTAAATAAAGGTAGAGAAAGGGGAAGGTAAGTCAAGGTTTTCCAGTTAGCTATCTTGTTGGATCATGCCACTAAGTTCCATGCATTTTTATTGTGCAGGAACATACTTTGTGCAGTGCTGGATGTTGTGGAGGCCTCCTCCTCCCCCTCCATCTATGGACCCTCGATGTCTTCCAGCTGTGGAGGGGAGGCCTGACTCTCCACCTGTGCTGCTTCCACAGGTCCTGATGTGGGGGAAAGCGGTTCTGCCACTCTCCTAGGTGCCAGTGTTGCTTAAATGTTTTATGGTCCACAAATGGAGATATTTGTTGAGCATCTCAGAGTTGCCAACTCCAGGTTGGAAAGTTTGTGGAGATTTGGAGGCTGGAGCCTGAGGAATGCAGCATTTTAGGGGAGGATCCTCAGTGAATTATAATGCCCTAGATTCCATCCTCCAAGGGAGCCGTTTTCTCCAGGGAGCTGGTATCTGCAACCTAGAAATCAGTTGTAATTCTGGGAGTTCCCTAAGCCCCACCTAAAGGCTGGCACACCTACTTCCCCTTTCCCATTGAATTCAAGATGAAACAGACTCCCAGCATTCATCCAGTGATTTGCTTTACTCTGTCCTGGCCAAGAAATGGAGAAGAGCAGACACTTCAGTTTGGCTGCTGAGCTATTCCAGCAGACCTTGCAATATTCGGCCTGATGCCCACAGCTGGAAAACTCCCAGAAATCAAGTCACCTTGGCCCCTAAATTGTTATGATGGCATTAAACATTTTCCCAGTTCTTTATAGAGCTTGCTGTCTGAAATGCCGATGCTCAGGAATAGGAGTTTACCCTTGGTTATTAAATCATAAAGAGCTAGATTGGAAACCATCTGAATCTGGGCCTAATTGCTTCTGATAGTCACAAAAGATCACATAAATCCAAATGAGGCTAAATGCTGACTCCAATAATGTATCCAAATCCTCAGTCCTCCCCATGCAAAGACAAACTTCCTCTGTTTAGAAGCCTGATAATGGGAGTTTTAACTCTTTTTATCAAAGGAGAAAGTAAAATGGATTTCTTGGGATGAGGAAAGCAAAAAAGAAATGTGAGGACAGATAGAAAGGGCAGTGAAATGCAAGAAGCATGTCAGAGGAGAGCTGAGTGACCTAATAAAAATTCCTAATAGCCAGATGAGGCTGCCTTCTGGACCTTTAAGTGCAATTGGTGAAGGCACCGACAAGCTGAAGGTTAAGGTCCTTCACTCCTGGCTGATATGTCCTGACTGTTTATTTGGCTCTGCTCTCTGTTATTGTTTCCATCACTCTGATGCTTTCCTTGTTTCAACTTAGGCTAGATACAATTCCATGCACTTATATGGCTTTCTAGTACGATAACCCCAAAACTGTAGTGAGGCAAATTAACACCCAAATCCCAAGTATTTAGGGATTAATGACTAAGTGACTGTCCCATTTCTGGATGTAAAAGTGTGGTTAAAAAAAAAATCAATAAATGTTTTTATCTGCTTGAGCTGTTTTGAGCCTGGAGAGAATAAGGCTTAGGGGAAACCCTTCTTACTAATTCTGGTTAGGATTTCTTGGTAATGTACACTGGCTGGGGGAGTGTACCCTGGGGTAATCTAGGAACACACACAGGAGTAATTTGGGAACACGCTGAAGCAAACTGAGCACTGGGCTCATTTTGATTCCATTCATTCATGCATCACAGTTCATTCTTAATGGTATTGTTCTTGAACATGAATAAAGCCTTTTGTCCTTGAAATTAGCGTAAACGCCAGTAAATGGGTTTAAGCCTATATTAACATTTCTGTAATTGGCCTTGGTTTAAATACCTATTTTCTCCCTGAAACATGATCATTGTTTTCATAATGTAGCTATCTCCATTTTATTAAACCTAAGCAGGTTATTTTCCTCCCTACTGATAGTAAATCCACTGGTAAAGGCGACTAATTCCCAGTAGAGGGGGAAATCCTTGTGGTAGCAGTGAAAATGCTTATCATATTCATTACTACCTGTGGTTTTAGTGTTCAGACATGAAAGTATATCTAATCCTATAGGGATCTGGTTAAATTGCTATTCAGCTGCCACAACTGAAAGCATGGGAATGCCTTTCCTCGCAGATATCACAGCAGTGGAAGCTCACATACAATTGCCACTTCTTAGAGCTACAAAATTATCACTGCCTATTTGACTGGGCAAATGGGATTTCTTGCAGGAGGAAACTTAACTCCATTGAGTTGTATTCCCCACCAGCTGTCAGCACCTCCTGTGTGGATTTTCCCTTTTCTCAGCATAGCTTCTCAACCCCTTGAAAAGTGATGTCTTGTTGCAGGACCAAACAGACAAAACATAATGTTTGTAGGGGAGGCACCGTGATGAAACCAAGTTAGGTGAAATGACTCTTCTCAATATTGTGAAGCTCTCCAGCAAAAGAAGGAAGAGTTGCAATTTCTTCTTGTCAAAAGGGAGGTCAAAGATGACTGCTGAGGAAGGGAATAATGGGAATGTCTGTGCATGTTGTACAGGCAATGGAGAGCATACAACCTACTGTTTCTATGTCTCTCTTGATTCAAAATGACATTTATTCCTTTTTTGCACATTTCACTGCATATTCTAGTCTCCTTTTTCTACCTATGTGGTTTACAAGTGCACTTTGTTTTGTTATTATAATGGTGCCTCCATTATAGAAGAAAAAATAAATTACATTGTAGCAATATGACCAACAAGTAAGAAAACTGCGCAAGTAAGACTACCTGCCCTCCTCTATGGAAGGCCCCACTGCCGAAAATATCCCAGAGACTGGCAAGGCTCTGTGTGTGGCACAGGAGATCTAGGAGGTGGACAAGATGCCACCATTGCAACAACAGCCAAAGACAAAATCATGGCCCATGCCACTAAACTGCAGCATCAAAAGCAAAGGGTTCTCCTGCTCAAAATTATTTAAAGTCACTTCAGGCAATATCCAAGGGGACCAGCATGGAGGACAAGAGCTTAGTTCTTTCTCTAGGAAACATGAGAAGGATGCTCTGAGTCTTGCAAAATCACACAATATCGTTAATCTGGAAATTGTCCCATGCTCAATAGCAGCAAAGACCACATGCTTCTATGGGATAAATTGGTAATCTGTACTGGCTAAAAGGCAGCATGAGCATGAGATTATACCAAGTGAACAGCAAACAAAAGGAAGGTTCCACTGACTTCTAATAACATCTGAGAAGCAAGAATGGAACAAATCAGAACACGAGGGAAGTGAGCAGTTTGCTCGAATGTGCCAAGTTAACTATAATCCATGTGCGTCATAAATTGCTTCCTGCTACATTGAGTTTGTAGACTTTTAAAAAAAATGTCAGTATGTGTAGGAGGGAAATAGTGTTTATATTCAAGGGACTGGGCATGTCCACATTTCTGAATGTGTACAAAGCGGTAAATTGACAGTCCTGGGAATGGGGGGGGGGGAGGATGACATGCATGGCAGGAACGATGATGGCAGATAAGATTGACAGATTTTAGGACAAAGATTAGAATAGTGATATAGTGACAGTTAGACAGGCATGCACATTTGAAAAATAGCAGCTCCCTATTTCCAACCAGGGAAGACTTAGTGAGAGGAAGGGTGAATTTCTAAGACTGGGGAATACACTGATATAGGGAAGAACGAAAAACCATACAGGAAGAAACTTAGCAGAAGCAAAATTACAAAATGGATAATGGTAGAAGTACTGAAAAGGAAATAAAGCACAGGAAGTTAGTGAACCATGGAAAATAAATACATGTTCAGAGGCTAACGATTTTTAACACAAAGGAGATAAACCTTACTATTACTATTACTATTACTATTACTATTACTATTACTATTACTATTACTATTACTATTACTATTACTATTACTATTACTATTATTATTATTTGGATTTATTGCCCACCACGCTTGGCAGAGCCGGCCTTGTGAAGGAAAGAGAAATGAAAGATATGAATGCTAAACTGGGAAACTTTATTTAATGTAGTTTTTTGCTCATTTGGTTCAGAGTATGAAGTTTTCTATTCTGGCTCAAGTGTTTCAGCACTGAAGACCCATCACACCTTAGCCTCCTGTTAAAGACAGTTCATATCTCCCTATTCTGACTGAAATGGATCCAAACAAACCAGCAGGCACCTTCATCACTGGAAAAAAATATTCAGCTAATACACAGTATGTGCATGCTGAGCTCTAGGTACAACTGAAAATATAAATAATCCTCATTTCTTCATGTTCCCCACACCTCTGAGTTTCAGAAATAGCTCCCATAAGCTGATATGTTCAGACTGAAGTTAGTTTCATGAAATAACACAATGCCAACATTTTTTCCCATTATTAATAAATCTTTCTCGTATCAATTCTTGCCTGAGGGAAAACACCAGGATATCCACAAGGTACCAGTCCAACACACAGGGAATTAAATTATAGCATCAAATCTTGGAGAAGTATCATGAGTTAATCTACTCCAGTTCAGTCATGAGTACACACTTCAGTGTTAGTCCTTCCTGGAGGAAGAGGCTGATGCAGATACTTTATGATAGGTGGCTTAGGCATGTAATGATAGGCTACGGGCTGTTCCTGTAGGATGCCTGTTAAGTCACGGGTCTCCTCCTGCATGCTCAAATTGGGCCAACCCTCTGTTATGGATTGGAGTGGAATAAAGCTGTGGCCATGTCAACGCCAGCACAGAGAGTCACGTCTTATTTGGTATAGTGCCACCCTGAAAATCAATAACCCCAAATAAAACTTATCAGTTTTTCAATATAACTTATGTGTCAGTAAACCAACATTGTACCCTCTATACACAGCATATACTGGATCTATAAATACTATATATACACTGTATGTAAGAAACTAGTGGAATTGTCAGTGCCAAGGATGAGAAGGAGCAGACTGAAATAGTCAACATTAACACCAGGAAACAAAAAGAACTGAAAATTATATATTTATCCATTTGTAGCATAAGAGCAGCTGCAGCTAGATTAGGCTAATGTTCTCCCTAGTCTTATTCACTCAGCACCCAAACAATTGTCCCAAATATGATGCAAAGACCTGTTTTCTAAAATCTCCGCTGTCTTCCTGCTTCATGACACTAGCAGAAATCACTTTGACTAAAAGTCTGATTTTTTTTTCCACAGAAGAAGTTAGGATCACAGGATGGTCACTAAAAATGAATAGTTGACATGAGGCTTGGAAAATTCTGACAGGGCAAATGGCCAGTACCGCTTATGACTTCTCCATAACTACTGCTCATTCTTTGAGGGGATTGCAGAAAACTTTCATGGAAATGACAAATAACAGACATGACATTTATAAGAAAAAATATGATAGGGCAACTGCTCTGAATCCTCTTTAAGTCTTGGTGATGTGAAGAAAGGACAGAGAGAAATGAAAGTACTTAGGTGTTTAGAAAAATATTTAGGAAAAAAAAAATCCCAATATCAGTTGTATCCTGACCATGTGATATGTCATTAATTTGAAACTAACAGCCAAGAAATGTTGAAATGGCTGAGTCCTGGAGATAAACAGACTATTGCCAAAACACAACATTATTACAGTCAAGGCCTTTCAATGCTTCTAAAATGTGAAAGCTGTTTACAAAGGATTAGGAAATAACAACAACATAAAGTGCAATTGCAAAAACAACCCAGCTCTTCATAGGTCAGTGTCACAACCTTTTGTATTCCTCAGCAATAGTAAATATATATTTTCTGTTGAGAATTTATTGCTGTGTTCATATAGAAATCCTCAAGAAGACAACCTTATTCAAATGGAGCAACAAATCTAGGCATTTGGGCTGCACTCTTAAACATACCTGCTTAGAAGCAGTTAGTGGAACTGACTTCCAAGTAAACTTGAACAGGATCCAGAGTGTTAGAGTTTTATGCGGGGAAAATACCGTCTGTGCTACACAGATTGATTAGGACTGGGATAAGACACATTTATAGCCATTGGAAGATAAAACTGACACACATTAAATGGTGATTGGTTTTGTTAAGCATCCTAGACAACTGGCATCTGATTTGGTCAGCTTGTGTCAGGACTGGGTGTCTCCTGAGTGTAGTACTGCAGCCCAAAGACAGCTGGGTAAGAGTCTAGAGTTCATTTATTCCATTCCGGCCAAGCACACACAGGACTCTCCAATCAGTTCAGCTAGTTGTTTTTTCAGTTCTTCTACAGTGCAATGAAATAATTGACTCACCACATCCCTTCACTACTCTACCAACCTTCTCTAAAGGGCCTCTGGGTGTTGCTTTTAAGCTCTGTCTTAATAGTTATCCTGGCCTGGCTAAATTGCTGCCTCACCTATTCCTAATGAGGGTTGTTAGCCCTTACTGGCTCCACCTGGGGCTTGCCTTTCCTTTCCTGATCAGGCTTCTCAGAGCTTCTTGTGAACTCTTTTGTTTCAACTGTGCCACAGGGCTTTCCTCACAAGATGCACCTTGTGGCCTCTGATAAGTGGTTTCCCTCTCTGGTCTGTCCCTGTCACACATATATATTGTTATTGTTGTTTAGATGCACACACAGGCCAAGATAATATAATTTATTATGTGTAAATTTATGTGCTGTTATCCCTTGACCCAAGTAAAAATAAAGCAGACACAGATTAGTTTCTCATACCTTCTTTTCCCCTCTGCTACCGTATTTCACTGTGGTACCTTTCTTCAGACATAATAAGAGCCCCAAAATATTAGTACAATATAAACACACAGTGAAGGAAAGTCAAGTAGAGTGAGTGGATCAAGGAGGATCCTTAAGTATGGAAGTAGAATAAACAACCCTTCCCTGAGGGAAATAGCTCCCCATAGAGGGGAGGTAATCCCTTATCAAGTAGTTAAGAAGGAAAAATGGAACTTGTGTGAATATTCTTGCCTTCACCAGCTTAAATATTTAATTTAAGCAGTGACTACCAAGCAATCGTTCTCCATGGCTTTAAAGATGTATCTATATCAGAAAATAGCTGCTTGATTGCGACAAGCTATTGTTTATATTTATACAAAGTTATCTTACTTCTGTTGCCTGTTCACCTTCTAAATCCTAAAACTGTGTCAAGGAGTGCAGGCAGGTCATGACAATCTGATACTGGTCTATTTCCCCTCAAAACTGAAGGAAAGATGTTTGCTTGGTTTTGAATTGTCATCAGTCCCTCATTTGCCATTATCAGAGAAAGAGAAACAAAGGATTTTAGTCCCTCAATTGTCTAGGCTAGGTCAGCATACATCTATGTATGTTTAAACAACTGGGTAGGACAGTCAACAAAACAAAGAATAAGAACAGGGGCTGCCTAGCCAAAGAAATAAAGAAAAGGAATTTGGGAAACGGGAACCATTTTCCATGTCAAGCCTGGGAGATGAAATATAACAAGACATACCAACAAGTCAGAGGTATGGAGGAAACATCTCCATCCCTGAGTGCTGTCTTGCAGTTCCTCTCAGTGTTCATATAAAAAGAGACTCGCTTATAATGTGACAGCAGGTTTTTCCCAAATGTAGCCAAAATGGCAGCTGTAAAGGGATTAAGAGACACAGGGAACACCTGAGGGACCTGATCTATTGGGTGGGGTCTGAAGTGTCAGAACAGAGAGTCTGGCCACAGCCATAGGCCATCAGCATTACATCCAGAAAATGCCAGTTGCAATCACCAGCATCTTTAGTTAAAAGGACCAGTCAATAGGTGATATGAGAGGCCTCTCTGTGAGACATGGAAGAGCTGCTGACACTCTGGGTAGTAACCGGCTCACTACATCCTCCATTTTAAAGAGCTAGTTGGGGAATCACATTAAGTGGATTCACCAACCTATTTAGCACTAACCACAGGAGAGCAACCAGCAGGCAACCAGCAGAGGGAAGGTATGGAGGCTAAAATGAGCTACAGGTGCCTGTCTCCTCCTGCCCTCACACCTGCCTCCCTCTCCCTTGTTCCTGGGGATGGGAATGTCTTTTTAAAAATGGCTAACTTTCTGGAGCAATGAATAGGCAGACAAGCATGCAGGCAATGCCAGAAATAAAAGATTTGTTTTCAGTGTTTTAAGTGTGCCTCTCTAAAGTTTCCTCCCCCCCACCAAAAATAAACAGGAACAAGATTAATTTTTAAAAGTACCAAAGGACTTGTGATCCCATAAGGGGTGGTGTTCAAAAAAGCAATATGCACCTATGATTCTATGCATAAGCATTTCAACCGAGAAGTACAATTTTTTTTTAATTAGCGGGCATTGTGGGACCATTAAAATATGGAGAAAGGGGATTGGTTGCCTGGATTGATTGACAGGTGGAAGCACGATTCATATAAGGCACATTGTTCTCTTCCACCATTCCAACAGCAGATGTGGAGGGTAAGACATGAGAAAAGGCGGCAGACAAAGGCGAGATAGCAGAAAAGGTGAGGAGGAGGAGGAGGAGGAGGGGGGGGCTGCGGTAATGATGGCGTAATGCTATTTTTTCTGATGTGTGGAAATTGTCTAAGTATAAGGAAGCTTCACATATTCAACCATATGATTTTAGATTTTGGTGGATACTTGTGCTGGGCTGAAGCAGCAGAACAAAGTTTGAGTCCAGGGGCACCTTTATGACCGAGAACGTTTCATTTGGTGTGTGAGCTTTCGTGTGCATGCACACTTCTTCAAATACAATTGTAAGCCGCTTTGATACTCCTTCGGGTAGAGAAAAGTGGCATATAAGAACCAACTCTTTTTCTTCTTCTTCTACATTGAAACAGAGGTCACCAACCATTGTATATAGATAGTGGGTGAGGAAGATGTTGCCAAGAAAAGCTAATTAGAGTCATGATGCACCAGAGCGGTTACATACTTCCAGCCTACTAACCTTGTAGGACTGGAGACTTTTTGGGGGTAGGGTGAAATGTGGAAAACAGACCTCAGATAAAAAACTGACATTTATGCAGATCTAGATTAAAACATACCATTTTGATGGTTGAGGCTACATGTGGCTTTCATCATTTGGGGAAAAAAACCCTACTGTTAGCTGGAGTACAGGAAACAGGCTATTAGAATCCTGATCTACAGCTTTTTGATTTGTCTTTTCTTCCTGTGTTTCCTCCCTTGTAGTTAAAAGAAGCAGTGCAACTTCAGTGCTTCTTAGAGGATCAGCAACTTTTTATTCCCAGAGGTTTAGACTGGTAAAACACAAAAAAGGTCATGATTATGCAAAAGAAAAAAAAATGAATTTTAAGCAAGCTTAGCTTGAATGAGGGCGCATGTTGGCTTTGAAGATCATAAAAGCAATCAAGTCAGTGACGCTCTCGCTACCACATGTTTATGCGGCAGGCAGAGACAATTGCAGTGTGCAAAGGGGAGAAACAGCAAAACAACCTGGGAGCCTGTCACAAACTATACTTCTGCAAATCATCACAGGTAACAATCTACATGTGGCAGGAATACGATTTCCTACACAGAAACGCATCCCATGAAAGAGGTAACCAGATTCGGAAGAGAAGTTTTGATGCGGTGTAAAGATGAAAACTTGACAGAGGCAGCTGTCAAAATACACCTGTCAAAACCCGGACTTCAACATAGATAAACCAAGAGACAGGTGTTCTCTCTAGTTCTGCATTTGGTCACTCCCAAGTAAGTATAACAGACCTTGTGTTTCCATACCCCTTTTAATCATGTCTAGTAAAATGTTAAGCTCTGAGAGGTATAAATTGAAGCAGTTGGAACTGTTTTCTCCAAGTGACAGAATCTTAAATGCCATTTATATATCACCTTGGAAGTAAAAGTACTGCATTTAGCGGAAACCCCTCATTTTAGAATCAGATGGGTTATGGTACCATGCTTCTCCAAGTAGCTTTGTTGAGGCTGCATCATTTTGCACCCAAAGTAGTCACTGACAGAGCACCTTTCCCCCGAAAAATCAACTGTGATACATATTTTCACACTGCTATTTCTTCAGCAGGATAGGTAGATCACGCATCAGTGTGATTTTCAAGACAGAAAGGAAATATGGAATTGAAAAGAACACTGCTTTGATTGTTCAGGCTTTCACAATATTCTGCCAAGGTTTCAGAAGATGGGAGGAAATAAAGCATATAGCGGGAACATATACCTCAATGGGACAGAATGGATGAATTCACCACTTGGTGAAATGTAACCTTGAAAACATATGTAACTCCCGCACCCCCCTTTGTGGAAATTGTCACGTTCCCACTCTTCAGCACAGCACACTCCCCACTTGGTGAAAAGCTTTCTCAGTTCATATAGCTCTAGCGATCACAGAAAGTTCTTCCTGGATGAACAGGCAAGTCAGCTAGGAAGAGAGAATTCTTGTCTCTATCAGCAAACAAACAACTCGAAGCATGAATGATTGAAATGCAAAAATGGCAATAAATAGAAGACACTTGTCAAGCCCCTGCCACATGAATTTCTCCCCGGTAAGCTTCTCCCTTGCGCTATCTCTTCTGCAAGTACCCTGCCACTTGCCACAGTGCCTGTTTTACATAGACCTGTCAATATATTTTCAAAGACCTCATTTTGTCACCCGTAAGCTTATAATAACTGTCTTGGGGGGGGGGGGGAACTAAACATGTCAACTGATGAAATAAAGAGCAAAGCTTTTGGTCTTTTCTTCAGGCAGGAGTGGGAGGAGGAAAGGGAAAGTTTGGGGATTTAAAGTAGCTTAACGCTGAGCTTACATGGCAGCCAGGTTCATTTACAAGGCAAATGTCTCAGCCACTCAAGGTAGACAAAAGTCTTCTGAACTCGCCTTTAGCACATCACAGAAGACTGGTTCAAAGTTTAAAAGACTCTTACATAAACTGAAAGTGACTGGAGAGGCTGTGTTCTTCCATCAAGTGTGGCTTCCCTCTTTGCATGTTCTAGCAATATGACAATACATCTCCAGGGTCACCACAAGTGAAGTACTAACTAGAGGGACAGAGTGACAGGGCCTCGGCCACTTCAGGAGCTGATAGAGCCATCCAAGCTAGGTGAATTGTATTTATATATAAATGTTCATTTACATCTGTCTAATGGGGAATTTTTGCATGGGGCCTGTGGGAGTTGTCAACATGACTGTATGTCTATGATAACTGATGTGGGTACAGCAAATACAACTGTTAATCTCTTACTTTATGTGACAGCTATGTTTGCAGAGCTACAACAGTATATTCCACAGTTAAACCCCATCTGTGTTGGAAAGTAATGTCAAGAGATGCAACCAACTTCTGGTTACTATACAGGGTTTTTAAAGTAAGAGATGAACAGAGGTGGTTTGCCAATTCCCACGACCCTAGATTTTCTTGGTGGTTCCCCATTCAAATACTAATCAAGTCTTCTGTGATCTGAACAGATTCAGCTAGCCTGAGTAATCTAGGTTAGGACAAGTCTCATATGGATGCCTGCAAAGAACCCCAAGCCAAATGGATCCGTTCCTTACCTTCTGCAGCCTTATGTTATTCCCCCCCCCCAAAAAAAAATGCTTTTGAGGGTGACCTTTAGGCAAAATATGAGATGCAGGTTAGGAAGTTGCATGCTGAAGAGTAAAGCCACATTGGTGTGGTTTGCAGAAAGATGTCTTCTCCAGCTGGTCAAAAATATTTTTAAATGTCTTTATTTTTTAAAAAAATCCAATGACCCAATGGTCTTAGACAACAGAAATCACACCTTATTGGGGACCAGATGTCTTATTATTTATTTATTTATATTTGCATTTATACCTCATCATTTTCCTGAGGCTTAGGGTGGCTGAGACCCCTTCCCCTCAGTCCTCTATTGCTGCTCGCTACAGCAGTGGGAGAAACTGGGCTGGTAATGATATTGTAACACCTCTGTGATGCTACTATGGATCACATACCCAGAAGTGGCACCCCCCCCCAACTCCATGGTAATTGAGGGATTGCTAGAATGTGATATCAAGATGTGATATCACTTCTGGCTACATGACTGGAAGTGACATCATACAGTGCTCAGTCATACTCCCAGAAGCTCATGGGAGTTGCTGACTATTGACTGGCAATCCTACTTTGCACAAAAATAACATGGAGTCTCAACTAACTTTATTTGAGACAGAATTGCTAGCCCACACTGGCCACAGATGGGAATCCAAGAGGAAAGAGGCATGTGGAAGTGCCATCATGCCTCTCTAGGAAACAGTGGAAACTCTATAGTAAAACCACAAAGATTCCAACAACTTCTAGACTGGATTGATGTCACTTCCTGGTTTTCACAGAACTGCTGTCATGCCAACTTCCAATTGCATTTTTTTAAATATTATGTTTTCCCCTTCTGACCACAACAGCAGGAAATTGGCATGCCTGGCTGGTGAACAAAAGACTATTTATAATTAGAAATAGAGAGCAATAACTACAAAGAACACACTACCGACTGCAGCCACCAAGCTAGAACTACTAGTCCACAGCAGAAAAACAAGAAGTATATTTTAAAGATTCAGTAGCACTATTTAGAGAATGTTTCCATACATCACCATGGATTTGAAAGGAAGGCTGTTTTCCTCCTAGAAAATGATGTGGATAGAAGAAATCTTAAAACTTGATCTTAGGATGTTTTCTTAGAAGTAAGGTTGCTTAAGCACCCACCAGGTCAACTCACAACTTGTTCACCAGTCTCAAGGAAGGGACCAATTATTTGGCTGGCTGTTTGTGTTGCCTGCTAGGAACTCACACGTACACTGAATCACTTCCCACATATGCACAGTGCACATTAACCATTCTCATCTGATGCCACTGCTTGGCTCCACCACCAAATTTTAGATGAACAAAGAAAAAACAGTTGTTTAACAACAAACTGCATTAAAAACAGGAAAAAGGAATCATGCCATCTGACAAAAGTCTTTGATCAGTGTTGTCTTATCTGACTAGATGTGCAATGGTTTGCACATGCGTATGTTTGCACAGCCCACTGGGAGTCCTAGTTCTTCATACACATCCCAGTGCCATTTAATTGTCCAACAAAACCATCCGTGATCCTGTGTGGGCTAGCAATTCTGTCTCCTGGGGAAAAGAATTTACTACACAAACACAGAAGTAGCTGCAAGGCAGAAGGAAATGAATATCCAGAACCACATCCACTACACAGCTACTACACATACAAACTGTTTCTAAAAATCAGTAATTCTCTTGTCAGATATATTTTTCTTTGAAATGTGTTTGCTCCTTGTAACCAGTAAAATGCGTCTCCATTTGTTTAGATATAAAAGTATCACAATGTAGTAAGCGGCCTTTCCAATTCCATTGAACTCTTTGCCATGCTGGATCTTCAACTTAAATGAGGGATGGAGAATAATTTTCCAGGCATGATCACAAATCCCCCCCCCCCAGCAATGTCATACAGAGTTCTAGGGAATCTATAAGCATGTTCACTACTTTGTGATACTCATTCATCACTACTTTGTGATACTCTATGACAGCGGTCTCCAACCCCTGGTCTGGGGACCGGTACCGGTCTGTGGATCGGTTGGTACAGGGCCACGGCTCCTCCTCGTCCTCCTCCCCAGCTGCTGCCTTGGGGGCTTCCCTGCCACTCTGCTGCTGGCTCATCTTTGGTGCTCTCCATGGCTGGGGCTCCCCCTTGGTGTGGCACTGTGCAGCTGCTGCTGGCAGCACCCCCCAGTGGGCAGTGGGACATCAGGGGCCCTGACAGGAAAGCAAGTGGAGCAGGGGCTGAGGCGACGGCGGCGACGTCCTTTGGCAAAAGACTACCCCCCTCCGAGCATCAGTAAAATTGTCAAGCGTTGACCAGTCCCCGATGCTCTAGGACAGTGGTTCTCAACCTTCCTAATGCTGCAACCCTTTAATACAGTTCCTCATGTTGTGGTGACCCACCCAACCATAATATTATGCAAGTGTTCTTTCACAGAAATTAATCCGAAACTGACCAATGGCGTGAAGATCCATTGTTCATGATTGTATATAAATTGGTTTTTTTCCGGGGTTTCTTAGTTCAGTTCTGCCTCTTGTCCTGCCAAGCTGCGCCGCCACCTGGAGTGCCTGGCAGGAGACTGCACTGCGCTGGAGGCACTGCTGGAGTGGCTGGTGGCCAAGCACGGGAACCTGCAGGAGGAGTGGCAACAGTGGCCGTTCCCCCTCCCAGCCAAGATGCTCACCCTGCTGCAACCCCTGTAAAAGGGTCGTTCAACCCCCAAAGAGGTCCTGACCCCCAGGTTGAGAACCACTGTTCTAGGAGCCATCTTGGTATAGTGATTAAGAGTGGCAGACTCTAATCTAGTGAGTAAGGTTTAATTCCCCACTCCTCCTCATGCAGCCAGTTGGGTGACCGTGGGCTAGTCACAATCCTGTTAGAGCTGTTTTCACAGACTAGTTCTGTCACAGAGTGTCTGTTGTGGGAAGAGGAAGGAAAGCAACTTCAGCTGCTTTGAAACTCCTTCGGGTAGTGAAAAGTGAGGTAGAAGAGCCAACTTTTCTTCATTTATTCACCTTTATTGGCATTCCAATATTGGCCTAATAAAAAGAGTTTATACTAAACCTGGATTTCTCCCCACCCCACCCCATCTAGTGCTACTACCCACAGTCTTTATTTTGAGAAATACTATATATATATCCACCAGAGGAAGAACATCTTCAAATGGGGCTTTGCTTCTGGGAGTTGCCTGTCTTCCAGTTTGGTGGACAGATATTGACACCAGCTAATCGGGTATCTTTCTGCCTAGTGCATCACCTCAAACATGTCTCCAGTTTGCCAGCACAAGGACTACCATGTTTCCCTTCTGTATTCTGCTGTACAAGGAACCCATGATGGTTGACCAATGGTAATAACTTCTGATCCATGTGTTTTCCAAGCAATAATGGTCCTTGCTTTGTTTGTTTGTTTGTTTGTTTGTTTCAGAGGAAACATGGCTTCTATCTCCCTATCATCTTGGGGGAGGGGGAGTCTGAGCAGAATGGAAAAGCCCGGTATCTGCAGTCTAAGTCCTAAAAATTTACCAACTTAATTACATCCATTTTAATACCCAGCAAACTTTGGGCTTTGCCATCATGCCCAGAAACATCTATTTCCTGCTCACCCCCCCCTCCAGTTATTTATATGTATCATTCAGCCTGGAGGGCACAGAAATCCTTGTTCTTTTCTTTATGATACTTAGGTTGGCACTTTTTATTCCTATGGACCCATACAATCTTAGGATATTTTAATGTTTCATTTAAGCTGTTCTGCATTTGGCCAAATATTTTCCAATTACAGTTTTGTTTGTGTAGAGAAAATAACTAATGACCTGCTACTACCCCTAAAATATACCACCATTTACATGGTTACATTTTAAGTAAAAGCAATAGCTAAGGCTTACAATCTATGCAAATCTTTATGAAGCTATTATGGGAGAATTTCATCACAGGACGTCAGCAGAATTGAAAGCACACAGTTTTAGAAATACAAACAATTCAAAATCATTTTCAAAATTACTTTGAAGTCTTAAAAAATTAAACTCCCATTAGTATGAAATATCTTGAAGAAGGAGACTGAAGCTTTTTTATGTGCATGTATTCATGCTTTTCCTCAGAAAGAGGGGCAATTGGCAAGGAGAATGCCTTGTTTATTCCACATTCTTCCAGCTACATCTTCATTTGCACAGAAATTAATAGGAGAGCCATTTCTTTTTTTAAATGCAAATGAATACATAGAGTTATTCTCTGCACTCTGAATAATAACAGAAACAATCCTCTGCAGAATTACACCCTTCTAACTCAATTGAAGCCAATGGGCTTAGAAAGGTTCACCTCTGCTTAGAATTATAAATTTGGAGAACATACCCTTTTTCAACCAAGGTCAGTTATATGGAATGACTGAACAAAAGTTGACCCAATATTTTCAAAGCCCTTAATGACCTGTGCATGATCTCTTCACCATCTATTACTAACTAGCCAATCTTTATTGTTTAATTTATTTTGTTATTCATCAAAACATTTCCCCCCCACTTTTCCTCATGGGTCAAGGCCTTTTTAGTTTGAAAGCAAAAGTAAAATAAGAAATCCTGTATGTCTTCCTCTCCCCCTTTAAAAGATACCTGCCAGTTCAGGTTCCCTCAAAAGCCCTGGTACATATGAAGGCCTTGCAGCTCTTCTTAAAGATCTCCCAGGATTGGCCTGCCTCACCTCTTCAGAGACCCCTTTCCACAGAGCTGAAGACATGATGGAAAGTCAATACCACATGGTATTGGTCACCATAAGTGGTGGATAGTCAACAGATAGCTGCTGATGACCCAAGTCAGTGCACAGGAATGTATGGAACAACAGGAAAGAGACTCAAAACAGATAAGTGTTATTCAAAAGGAAAGAGAAGAATTTGCATCTGTTTTGCACTGGATGTCTCATTTGTTTACAATGCCTGCAAAAACTGATGTTAGAAAATGAGCAGCGAGAAAGTGTGCCAAACAGCCTGTAAATAATTCAGGCAGCTGGCAGAGTGCAGTTACATGGGGACTATGAGCACTTAAAATTTTGTTCCATTTTGTGTCATGCGCAGTTGTAGAAACTCATGCCTTTTGAAATATGGATCTCTCAGGGTTGCCTCTTCCTTGATACTCAGCTTATTCCTCCTACAGTGAAGACAGAACTTGAGAAAAGTCTCAGGTTTCCTATTTAGGACAGGACATTGCGGGTATGCTGGCTTGGAGCTAGAGTTAGCAACACCAGCTTTGGAAATTTCTGGAAATTTGTAGAGTGGTTCCTGGGGAGGGCGCTCTTTGGGCACCCCAGTTGAAGAGGGATGTAGACAAACTGGAGTGTGTCCAGAGAAGGGCAACAAAGATGGTGAGTGGTTTGGAGACCAAGACGTATGCAGAAAGGTTGGGGGAGCTTGGTCTGTTTAGCCTGGAGAGGAGATGACTGAGAGGGGATTTGATAACCATCTTCAAGTATTTAAAAAGCTGCCATATCAAAGATGGAACAGAGTTGTTCTCTCTTGCCCCGGAGGGACAGACCAGAACCAATGGGATGAAATTAATTCAAAAGAAATTCCGTCTCAACATCCAGAAGAAGTTCCTGACAGTTAGAGCGGTTTCTCAGTGGAACAGGCTTCCTCGGGAGGTGGTGGTTTCTCCATCTTTGGACATTTTTAAACAGAGGTTGGATAACCATCTGACAGAGAGGATGATTCTGTGAAGGCTTAAGGGGGTGGCAGGTGACAGTGGATGTGTGATAGGGTTGTGAGTGTTCTGCATAATGCAGGGGGTTGAACTAGATGACCCATGAAATCCCTTCCAACATTATTCTATGTTTCTATGATTCTATGAGCTTTTAGCTCACCACCTTGCTGATGCCAGGATCAGAGGAACTGCCCTTCAGTGGCTGATCTCCTTCCTCCAGGATCACGAACAGAGGGTAACACTAGGAGAGAGCACATCAAGCCATCACCAACTGGCATGTTGAGTCCCTCAAGGGGCAGTTCTCTCTCCAATTCTATTCAATATCTTTATGCACCCTCTTGCTCAACTGGTGTGGAGGTTTGGACTGGGTTGCCACCAATATGCTGATGACACCCAGCTCTTCTTCCTAATGGATGGCTTCCCTGACTCTCCCCCAGAAACATTAGCCAGCTGCCTGGAAGCAGTGATGGGATGGCTCAAGCAGAGTTGTCTGAAGCTCAACCCTTCAATGATGGTGGTCCTGTGGCTGGGCAGGAACTGCCCAAGTGAGGAAGCGCACCTACCCACCCTGGATGGAGTGTAGCTATGTGGCCCACTCTGCCAGGAACCTGAGTGTGATTCTTGATGCCGCCCTCTCAATGGAAGCTCATATCACAATGGTAGCATGGCTGGGAATCTACTACCTTTTTGGTCCCAGAACATCTAGCCACAGTGATCCATGCAATGGACTTCTGAAACTCACTCTGTGCAGGCCTGCCCTTTACTTTGAGCTGGAAACTGCAGGCAGTCTTGAACGCAGCTGCTAGGGTTCTCACAGCATCAACTTAGAGGTCCCATATTCAGCCCATGCTCCAGCAGCTGCACTGGCTTCGGGTTGAATTCCGGATCAGACTTAGGTTTCTGGATATCACCCTTAAGGCCATATGTGGTCTGGGCCCAATGTACCTAAGGGATTGCCTCTCTGCTTACACTTTCCAAAGAGCCGTATGCTACAGCACTTCCAGCATCCTGGTGATCCCTGGCCCCAGATAATCTTGCTTGACCTCAGCCAGCTTTCTCTGTCCTGGCCCTTACCTGGGGGAATGAGCTCCCAGAGGATATCAGGGCCTTGACGGAACTAGAACAATTCTGCATGGCCTGCAAAAGGGAACTTCTCCACCAGGCATTTGTTGGAGTTCAACCTGAACCACTACTACCCATGGGCCCTCCCCCTGAGCCTCCCTCCTATGGCACCCACTACAATTCTGTCCAACCCACTGGGCTATCAGTATGAGTAATTTAATGTTTTCCATATTTTTCTACTGTTCTATGTTACTTGTTGTTATCATTTCATTATTGTTAATCTAAGTTATCTGTATTGTTTCTGTTATACGTGAATTGTCCTGAGCCTTCAGGGAAAGCGACAAATAAATAAATAAATAAATAAATAAATAAATAAATAAATGAATGAATGCAGAAGGAAGAACCCACTCATTGCAGTGGGACTCGCTCCCAAGTAAGTATGCGGATGGTTGTAGAGTTAGCAAAAAAAATGGACATCTCAGATTGATTTTCCAGACATACTCATGGGTGTGTACCACATCTAATTGTTCTTAGTTTTTTCAGCCATATGCATTTGGAAGGAAAATTTGGACTCACAGATACATTGTTTTAGCCAGCTTTTTTTTGGGGGCTTCTTCTCAGGTGGCTTCAGGATGCTGCTCAGATTGTTCATCCGGTTCCATTACTAGAGAAAGGGCATCTGATTCAAGCTATGCTCCAAGCTACATTTCCATTAATTAAAAGAAGTTAGAAGTCATGCTTATAAATCAGCAGCTGAGCCTGTTTTGTTTAGGATTGTTTACTGAATTGATAAATAAAATGATCAGGTGTTTTTTGTTAATCAGTTCAGCTCTCCACATGTTTAGAGTTTCTGCTCATGCTCTCCAAGACTAGATTCTGAGCTGAAAATTAACAGCTCCTAAACATGGAAAAGACAAAACTTGTTCATTATTCCAACAAAAATCAATTATTTTAATAGCTTATCAAATATAATTTGTGTATGTGTTAACTGCTGTCAAGTTGCCTATGATTTATGGCTATACTATGAATTAATGATTTCCAGAACATCCTGTCTAATAGTATAGCTCAGGTCCTGCAAACTGAGGGCCATGACTTTCTTGATGGAATCGATCCATCTCATGTTGCGTCTTTTTTCCCCCCATTCTAACTTCAACTTTTTCTGTGAGTCTTGCCTTCACATGATGTGACCAAAATACAATAGCCTCAGTTTAGTCATTTTCATTTTTAAGGAGAGTTCAGACTTGATTTGATCTAGAATCAACTTAATAAAACTCTCCTCCAACACTCACAAATTTAAATGAATTCATGTACTTCCCATTAGCTTTTAACATGTTCAGCAGACCTACTTTCCTTCTATGGCATGGACAGAACCATCAAGGGCATGGCACACTAAAGTATCTGCCTTCCAGGAGGGCTGAAGATAGGGCATTAAAGCATGCCAAATATCTCAGGGAATCTAAAGTCATCTGCTGATGGAAAGCATTTGATATTCTGTAGAGTAATTGATATTTCTGTAACTGTGCCATACCTGCCTTATCCCAGAACTTTTGTTTAAGTATTTATTTGTCTTTTTGATGCCCACAATGCATTAAGGCTTAAGCCTTGGAAAAAAATATGGTACTCCTGAAATTTCCCTTTAATTGTTCTTTGCCAGCTTGAACAATAGTTATCAGCAAGGATCAAAGGATCAGGGTCAGAATATCCCATGAGACTCTCAGGATTGTTTATAGGAATGTGGATTATATCGCTTCCAGTGGGTACCTTGCTTTGTAAATACAGAGCTGGGAATTGTATAAGAGCAGGATGATAACCTTTCCTTGGAAGACATTGATTGCTGCAAGGATAAAGGAGGCTCCTTTTGTGAAGCAGAACCTTAGAATGGCAGAGTTTGTGGGCAAACTCTGTGGCCTGCTTGGAACACTATACCAAGGTATTTAAAGATTTTTGTTGGTTCAGTATTGTGGCACTCTATTTGCCATCTATGGATTCAGTGCTTTTTGGTAAAAATGAGGGTTGGTAGTTTATTGCAAGCTGTTCCTCTTTGCGGTATGCGGTAAAATCACAGAGTGTTCTCCTGAGGCTCACTTGTGAATAAGATAGAATGACAATATTGTCTGCCTACAGTAAGGCATGAATTCTTTTATCAGCAAGCTTTGGAAAATAGAAGCTTGCATTTCTTGGGTGTTGTACCAAGGAGTGAATATAGTAGTTAAAAAGTAGAGGGGTTAGGATACAGCCTTGCTTAACCTTTTTTCAGAATTGGAATGTAGATCGAGTATTTCCAGCCTGTGTCCCATTGCCTTGTTTTCTATATTTACTGGCATAGTCTTGTTAAAATTTTAGACTCCATTCCTGTGGTTTGAAATAGCTCTATTGATATTCCATCTATAACTGATTTTCCTTCTTTCTCTCAATTGCTCTCAGTGCGGCTTTCACTTTCTAAAATTGCAGGCTCTTCTTCAAAGGATGATTCTTTGAAGGCGTCATCCTTTCAGTTCTTCTATATAGGTCTTCAGTGTGTTGTTCCAATCTTTTCTTTATTTTATCATGTACAGTTAATATATTTCCATGTTGATCTTTCACCATGACTAATCATGCCTGACATTTCTCTTTTATTTCTTGAATCTTGATTTCTTCAATCTTGTGAATTCTTGTGCTTTTTCTTTTTTGTTGTTCGCTTCTCATTCTTTCCACTAGTTATTACAATATTTCTCTATATTACCACATGTCAGTTGCTGGAAGGCTGCCTTTAGACTTCTGATCCTATTTTTGCCACCTTTTATTTTTACTTGTCTTTTGTGTTTAGCAGTTCTACAAGTTTCACCAATCATCTACCAAGGATTTTCATTTCCTTTAGTTACAAGAAATCTATGAACATTCTTCCTTGGCCATGTGTCTGATTTCATCCCACAGTTCTGGTTCCCTTTCAGTTGAACGTATTAATACATTTTTTTTCTTCACATGGTCTTTAAACAAAAAATAAAAATATATAAATAAATATATAAAAATAAGTATTATTAAAAATTAATAAATATTTATTTTTATATCCTGTCCTTCCTGAATGCTCTTCAGCAAAGTTGCATTTTGACATTATGAATGTTTTGGTGCTTTTCTTCAGCTTTATTTTCAACTTTGATATTAACACTCACAATCATCTCCTGGTCTTGTTTTAGCAGAGAGTAGAATTTTTCCATATTATGTAAGTTATTTGATTTCTGCATTGTTCATCTGGTGCTGTCCACATATACAATTACGTGCTTGGTTGCCTAAAATAATGTGTTTGCAATGAATGACTTGGTGTCTTTGCAGAATTGCTCTCCTGCTTCATTTCATGTTCCTAGGCCAAATTGTCCAACAATATTTGATTCTACTTTGTCTCTCACATCTGTATTCCATTCACCAGGATTATTACCAAATCTTGTTTAACTGTATGAACAATTTCTTCCTGGACACTTGTATCAAAGTTTTCAATTTCTTTTTCTTCAGCATTTGTAGTTGGGGCATGAACTGGAAGGATGATTATGTTGATAGGCTGATTTGTTTTGACTTTGCATTATAGCTCCCAATTGTTTTTGCTACACCTCACCTCCCTAATAGAGTAGCTCTGTTTCTTCTGTTTGTCATTTTCATAGTAAAACATCTTATAATTGTCTGACAGAAAGTGTCATCATTTAGTCCACTTTAGTAGTTCACTTGCCTCAGGAATTGCAATTTTTAAATACTCTATTTCTCATTTTACAATTTTGAGTTTATCGTGATTCTTACTTCTTACATTCCATGTTCCTATTATATGTGTCAAACAGCTTTGGACTCCCATAAATATAATTTACATCATGCTAATGGTGCTCATGACATGCTTCACAGCACCAAAGGAAGACTTAAGACAACAACACTTTTCTGAATGCCTCCTTAAGTGAAGAGTGACATATGCTTAATTTCACTTTGCTTCATTACATCTTTGAAGTTTAATTATATGTACTTCACACCAATATGTTAAGGTGTTTGTGCTTCCGTTAAGAGACTTTAACAGAAAGACCCCTGAAATGTTGGTTTTCTAACCAAGCTGGATTTGGTCAAAATGAGATTAGAGCTTCTTCATATTGTACCCAGCAATTGTGTCAGCTGAGACTATGGTTGGTCCATTTCCTGGTAAGACCTGGAGATTTCTCATTATTGCAATGGATGTCCAGACTACAGATATCATATATCCTAGAGAAAACAGCTACTTTGAAGGGTAGACTCTATAGCATTATTCCCTGCTGAGATCCCTCCCATTCCCATTCCCCAGATTCCACATCCAAGTCTCTGGGAATTTCCCCAGCCAGAGTTGGCAGCCCTAGCCCAGCTGTTTACTTTGAGAAATCCATCTAAGCATGTGAGAGCAGATGTGTGATCTTCACAATGCAGTGGAGACATGCTAAGATTTGCTAACCAGCAATCCCTTGCACAAATTCCCAAACATTAGGAACACGTGCTATCTCTTCACACTTTAGGAGGACACACTTGAGCAAGAGGAATTAAGACATTACAAGATGGGAGAAAGGGGTAATAAAATAATGGCTTGGTTATATGGATGGGCATAGAGCCTCAGAACCCCTCCCCATGAACTCTTAACTGACTAACCATGGGATAACAAAAATAGAGTCCAACAGCACCTTGAATAAATCTTTGTTGGTCTTAAAGGTGCTATTGGACTCTATTTTTGTTGTGCTACTTCAGACCAACACAGCTACCCACTTGAATCTAACCATGGGATAGTTAACAAGTTAATGTTGATCAACCAGTTACTGAACCTATCGGAATCACTGTTGTTACTGATATTACTGTTACCAGTTTTGTTTTTCAATGTCATTACTGTCTTATGGTATACTTGCTTCATGTTTTTTTTTCATGTTCTACGCAGACTGCCCTGAGCCACAGGGGATGTAAACAAACAAACAAACAAACAAAAACAAACAAACAAGCAGTTAACATGGAAATGGCTCTGAAATGTAAGTAACATATGCCAAAAAGAGAAAAAGTCTGAATGGGTATATGAGAGGTATGTATGGGACTCCTATTTACCCCAATCACCTGTTTGCTTACTTGTGTATATACCTAGGTACAGATGTTAAACAGGAAAGAGAGGAAAATAGGATTTCATTGGGCATGCCAAGTTGACGGGATAAAGGCAATCTCTTTTAAAACATTCTTCAGAAACCAAGTGCTTTCCTTCTAACTATTCTAGCTTTGCCACACCTATGTAGAGAATTCAAGTACATGATGTTCCCCAAATTTCTGTTTATAACCATCCTTTTTACGAGGTAGGTTATGTAATACGGAATGCCATACTACTATTCTCCTGGGAATATTGCCGGGGTGGGGTGGGGTTGGGAGGATGAGTAGGGGGTTGGTGTGGGGGGTAGGGGAAAGAAGGGGGTTAATTGTTTTATTGTTATTGTGTATGACTTGTAAATAAATAAATATTATAGCTGGCCTATGCTTATCCATGGTAGTGTTGGAATTTGAACCTCAGTCTTTCCAGTCCTGGTCTGAAATCCTGATGCAAACATCATAGTGGCCAGGATATAGTATTGTGTCATCAGGGCTAGTATGGATATAGTGTTAAGGAAAGAGCCAGGATGTGTAACACTGAAGTAACTTTTAAATAATCTAGATAAAGGCGTGGGCCTGATTTTGGATGAGGTTCACTGCCACGTTCGGGGTGGCACAATGAGAGCCGTAGGGCTGGATATGGGAATAGATCTGAGTCTTCATAATTACAACTAAAGCTTATTTAAGCCCTTGATACTAGATGAAGACAAAACCGATATCAGAAAGTTCATCCTCTCAGCTTCTGAAAAGATCATGGCAGATTTGAGAGAAACCAAGAGAAACCTCCCACACTTTTCTGAGGAGGAGACTGGTGCTCTGAATAGAAAGCAAGAGAGTGGAAGCTCAGGACAAGGAACTCAGCTTCTGAAGTAACTATGACATGAAGCAGCAGGGACAATACTTCCACTGCCTTCCCAAGACCTCATGAAAGAACTGCTGCCTTCAAAAGAACTCCAGGCCAGGAGTAGATGCCAGAGAAAGCCAAAAGAACTGAGGCTTGCCCCTTCACCCTAGAGGTAACTATTTGATTTTAGAAATATCTAGCTGTCAGAGCGTCTCAAGTGACAGCAGACATACAAGAAGTGTCCCGATAATTATATCTTCAGAAAATAAACCATAGCCCTTTGCACACAAAAGCTTGCTATCATTTATTATTGAATTAATCTTATTTTTCACAGTTGGTGGCTGGGGAAAAGAAAATTAAATTTGTGTAATAAACATATATTTGTGGAAATGCAAAAGAACCTATATAATTGGGCTGGGTTTTTTTCCCTTCCAAAATGGGTTCCATGAACATTGATCAGAATAATTTCAGCGACTCTCTTCTGGGGCCTTGAATATGAGTGCTGCAATCCATTATTTGTTTAGCAAACTGTGCCGACATGGGCTTTTAACCCGCGGCTCATATTTTTTCCCTTACTGTTCTACTGTGCATTTACCATAATTAATCAACAGGAAGTTCACCCTGAATCTAAGGATCCCCCCCAATGGTATGCACACAAACAATTAATAAGTGATATGAATATTACTTGTATACAAGTGTAAGGCAATCTCCTCTCTTTTCTGTTGGAGGAGAAAACCCCTAGTCTTGCATTTGATTAGATACTGTATCTCCACTGATGGAGAATCCATTTCACACATTTGAATGCCATAGGTATGAAGAGCAAACTGTTGTGCTTCAATAAATCTGGTATTTTTAATGTGCTGCAAGAACAGATTGTATGCAGACATCATTTGTAGCATGTGTCTTTTTAAAGCTCCTTCCTGTTATAAAGTGTTTTTAAACTATACAACTCAGAATAAACAACCCAATGGGCTAAAGAGGGACTGTGACTCAGTGGTAGAACATCTGTATTACATGCAGAAAGTTCCAGGTTCAATTCCTTGCATCTTCTATAGAACAAATCATATAAGATAATATTTGAAAAACCTCTGCCTATGATCTTGAAGAATCTCTGCCAGTCAGAGCAGACAAGGCTGACTTGGAGAGACCGATGGTCTGACCCTGTATAAGGCAGCTTCATGTATGACACAATTCGGACTTACTGATACGGCTTTGTGGACCCAAGGATTGGGAAAGAAGTGACAAGGCTGGCCTACCTAGAATCTGGCCAGCCACGTGACCAAATTATGGGTGGGTCTGGCAGTGGCAGTCTACCCAGTATGCAAGATGTACACCTGGGTCAGGGATGGCAGTGGGTTGGCAGGCTCTGCCTACCTGCCCACCCCCTATGTAAGTGCTGGCCACTCAAGCAACCTGTCCTGTATGGTCACTTTAGGAGCCTAGATGCTACAGAGCCTGGGGGACATGCCATGTGGCCCTAGATGACTTCAGCTCAGTTATACAAGCTCAGACAGTATGCTCGACCCTGTTTTTGGGCATCCTTCCATGTCAGTCTATACCAAATACCTAACAGTTCCTTGTTACTGTAGAGCATTCATGCTTGCACGTTTGAACACTGCTCCTTCAAAAGTCCTACTTAGGATCTATTGTAATTATTCTTATTTGGAAAGGCTTTGCCAGTGTGATTTGAAAAACTTCCTGATCTGTATGCTATTGGAATGCCCTTATTACAACTTTTATTGTGAATTATGGATTGTCCCTATTTTAACTAAATTGTCCCCTACTATATTAAAAGACGATAAAGCCCCCTGTCGGTGGCTAGAGATTCAAGGACTATGCTGGCAGTGGCCAAGTATCTCTCCACCCTATTTTCCTTTAAGTAATAAAAACTCCTTATCCTCTGCTTAAGATTATTGGATCAAAGGAGCTTAAAATGTAAAAGGAAAGGAAAAGTTACTGGATAGAGACAATCAATAGAAGATACTCAGTTTGTTGTGAGTTCAAACCAGCTTCAATTATTCTTTGAGATTTCTTTCATACCATTCATTATTGCTCTGTCTCTTTATACAGTTTATGCATTTGCATATTTCTGACATTAGAGTGTAACTTACTGATATATAAAACTTCAGGGCTACAAGGATCTGAAAAAGGTCATCTTTCCCAATCTGGTGACCTTGTTTCATGTGACTGGCAATGTACACAATAGTTTACTGACATTTGAAAATAAAAGCTATAACAACTCACAGAAAGACAGGAAAATAAAATAAAAAGAGAGCACAAACAATGGCAATTATTCAGTCCTCGAGTATCTAGAGAACTAGACATACAACAAAAAAGTAACATTTCATTTAGAAAAAAAGGAGACAGGAAGGAGACAATAAGAAGAGAGTTTCTGTAGATACATGGAGCTTTTGCAAGTTCAAAGCACACTGAATGGAGAGCAGTTCCATTGAGATTCCTCAGTACTTTCAGCCAATGTGTGTGTTGTGAAGCTGAACTAATCACTGGTTCATTATTGTTGTGATATTTGTTTTTTTCTGAAGGCCATGAATCATGACCCTTTTTCTTGAGTCAGTTACAGCCAAGTAGAATCTTAATGGCCATGGAACGTGGGAACTTGATGAATCATTCATTAAGGAAATCCTAATTTAATCAAATTAACAACAAAGTTAAGGTTGCTTACTTTTTTATTTCTAAAAGGAATGGATCCTTGTGAAGAAGATCCAGGCGGGAGACTGAAGATAGGCTGAGCCAAGTCAGAACCTGGTGATTGTGAGGTAGACAATCAATGGCAAAAGGGACATAGTATATACACCAAGTAAGACATGGTGAAAATTGTTTTTATAACACTCCTGTAATTTCAGTTTTTAGAAGTTGGTTTTACTTAGAAATGGTTTTACTATTATAGTTTATGATTTTATATTTTATTATGTTATCTTGTAACTGGGTTATTACCTGTCCAGAGCATCTATGGATGGCGGGTAATAAGAATAAAGATTTATTTATTAATTTATACAACAGAATTTTTATCTACCTTGGAAAAGAATATGGGCTCCAAATTTTTTAAAATTTATTTTTTGAGTTTCAAATTTTATTTATCAGCCATTTCATAAAAATACATTTAACCATCTTGAAAAGTAACATGTTAATAGATTATATTACATTTACCAATACTAACTTCCAACTGTATTTGTTGAAGAATATACAAAAAAATCATTGTCTCCTACTCAAAATTTCTATCCATTCTCATTTCCCCTTATAATGGATGGCGAGGACTCACCCGGGCCGCCATTTGGCGGAGTAGAGGGCAGGTAGGGGAAGGTGTGACACAGGCGTCCTTGTCTGGGATGCTTGTGTGTGCCTCGGGCAGCGGAGGAGGTGGGGCCAGGAGCATCTCTTTCAGACACTGCCTGGGGCTTTCCCGCCTCTTTACCAAGGCAGCTCAAATTGCCCACCCTCAAGTTGCCCACCCTCCCTCCCTTGGATCCTTGGGTAGCAGCCTGCTGACTGCTTAGGTTCGATTCATTGTCCTTCCTGCACCAACCCTCATCACAGATGTTTGTTAGTAAAGCTGTGGCCAATTTTTAAGCCAAGCAGAAGGTCTCATGTCTTCCTTCCGCCTATAATGTCCTCTTACATGTCAAATCACAAATCATAACCTATAGTCATAAATCCACAATTATACTTTTTTCTAATATATCTAATATATCTAATATATATCTAATATATCCATAAATTCCATTTTGTCTTAAAGTCCAGTATTTGTTTATCTTTGACATAATTTGTCAATTTCGCCATCTGAGCGATCTCTAACGTTTTCAACTGCCAATCAAATATAGTGGGTGTCTCCTTTAACTGCCAATTTTTTGCCCATATTATCCTTGCCGTCATCGTCAAATATCTAAATAATTCTCCATATTTTTTATCTTTTTCATTTACCAAAAAATCTAAAAGATTTTGAGCTCTGGAGTCCTTTAATATTTTTGAAATTTCTTTATGGATATCCTGCCAAAAGTGTCTTGCTCATTTGCAGGTCCACCACATATGAAACATTGTCCCATATGAATGGTATATCACTGAGGACATGTGTACCTGATGAATGATTGAAACAGAGGTGTCTAGAATTTCATGCACATTCACATGTATTTTTGCTCCCATGGCAAGAAGAGTTGGTTCTTATATGCTGCTTTTCTCTACAAGAAGGACTCTCAACATAGTTTACAATCATCTTCCCTTTCCTCTCCACACAACATATGCTCTGTGAGGTAGGTGAGGCTGAGAGAGCCCTGATATTACTGTTCAATCGGAACAGCTTTATCAGTGCTGTGGAAAGCCCAAGATCACCCAGCTGGTTGCATGTGGAAAAGGAGCGGGGGACTCAAACCAAGCTCAACAGATTAGAAGTTGGTGCTCCTAATCACTGCACCAAGCTGGCTCTCACTACATCAAGCAAAGCACTATAAAATTAATAGAAGAAACTGAGTTGGACCCCAAGGAAGAAAGAATAGTCACACATGAATTGCAGTTGATGAGTGGGTAGCAGCTTCTGGTTGATTACAAGAAAAATATTCTCATTGGGTAATAAATGTACAGACAGCCATGAGCCAATTTAGTATACAGAGAACAACTGATGACAACAAACTCTGTCTCCTGAACTATGTATTGTGAACTGTTCTGTACCTTTAAGGATGATAAAATCTCTGAAGTAATGTGTTGCTGTACATTTGTTGTTGTTTTTTAAAAAAAATTAAAGCAGTGTCTGTTATTGACCATCACAGAGAGTGATACTGTTAAGGTTAGACTATTGGTGTCTAATATACCAGGTTGGTTATAAATACTGTTTTTTTTATAACAGTCTGAAGTAAAGCCAAAATCAGCTGTGGAGCTGAGAAAGAATCCAGAAGTTCAAGGTAGGGCTATAGCAGGTCCATGGTTTATTGGCTTTTCAGATTCTAAGATGGCATACTAGAAAGAACAAAGTTTTGCTTAAGGATATCAACCTCAAGATGTGGCCTAAGATCTCCCAGTATTATACAAGATCTCCAGGCTCCAGAGATCAGTTCCTGTGGGGAATAGAGGAAGCATGGCATGGACGTGATATCAGAGAATCTGCCTCCCATTTCCTTCCCTTCAAAGTCCACCTTCCCTAGGCACCGTCCCCAAATTTTCAAAACTGGAATTGGTAATCCTAGTTTTATTAACTGGACCAATTTAACACTGGCTAAAGAACTACAAATCAGTTCACAGGCACTGGACCATGTACAGAGAACTCTGTATATAAATTAATGTTGTTGAAATAAATGATGCTGTCATTGTACGTTCTCTTGGCCATTGTATTTTGCACATGTTGCTGATGTACCCCTAAGTCAAGTGCATGACTGGACAATTCCGGATCACTTCTCAGTTCACTTTTTACTATTTCTACTTTTGATTCTCTTTTAAGAGTACTGTCAGATCAGCAAATGAACACAGCAAATCATTCCACAGTTCTGAGGAGTATAAATAAAAATGCTGCAGACAAACACAGCATCTTACTAAAGTAATCAAAAGTGTTTGTACATCTGCCTGCAAAACATGTTGTCAGGATAAAACCCCTGCTGAGACTTCAGCAGCTAGTCTTCTTATGCTTGTCAAACTCCTGGAAGAAACAGCTTGAGTTGGGCTTATTTCTTACTCTTCAGCAGAAGAACCTCTCTGGGCTTTCCTCCTCTTTTCTCTTAGCACACCATGTTTTTTCACTGGTGCATTCAGTCAGTGTTTGAAAAAAAAAGTTTTGTTTCTTGTTGCTTCCTTTCAGCCTGTCTCCTGGTGCTTCTCTGTTGCTCTTTGCACAGTTGCAATGACAGAAACAGAAATCAGCAAGGCAGCCAGAAAGGATAAATGTGCTGATTCAAGCAGCAATCTGGGGCAACTACTTACAAAATAAATGCTCCAACAGGAAGGTGTACCAATCCATAATGACTGTTTATGCACTGGGAACTTTGCTGCCCTAGCTGCCATGTGGGTGCCCAAATCCGGGATGGACGGGGTGCACCAGGCCAAATGTTCCCCCGTGTGGGAGCAGAAAGAAGCAGAGTAACCTGCTATGGCTCAAACTCCAGTATGAACCCCGGTGTGAAGCCTATGGTCAATGCCAATAAGAAACAGAGCACGTATGCACCAGTAACCCTGGCTGCAGTCCTGTACACGTGCACTTTTCTAAATTCAACTGAGAGCAGAATGACCAATGGATACCAGCACATTGATGGAGTGGTAACAACGAATTTCTGAAATGTTCTTTCAGTAATTAATTATTAGAAATTGGTTCTAGTTTCACTTTGATTGCATATTGGCTCAGGTTTATATCTCTTTTGTTTTCTATCTGGAGGAATGCTTCTGCCTGCTCCTAACTTTTCACCCACAGCAAAACAGAAAGAACAATCTGAGTAAGACTGTAACTAGTGCATGTTTGTCAGATAAACTAAAGGATTAGGTTGGAACCATCTTATAGTTTTAAATTTTTCAGAACAAAATTAAGGGTCATTGTAACTCAACCATCCAGATAGACCTGAGCCTGCTATGAGTTGACACCATAAGTTTGGGTATGCTTTGCCAAGTGTAAAGGGTGTGTGTGTGAGAGAGCTGACCCAGTGACCCTATGCCACATCAGGGACTTTAGGGGTGGCTTGGAGTCTTTGGGGGTTGTCCTAGAGATGGAATGAGGAGTGGGGAGTTGGTGCATTGGTCCAATTCATGCTGCCAGCCCCACTGAGATAAAGGTATATAAACCTCTTGTTTTTTGGTCTTACGGGTTTTGATGAACATGAGTCCCTGTGAATGTCTTATTTTGCCTACAGCTAAAATTTAAAAAAATTAAACGGTTTTCCAGTCAGGCATGTTTTGAGGTAACCAACACCAGGCAAAGGACCCTGCTTGGCCTGAGGGCCAACAACATGTAAAAGTGTGTTTTGACACTCCAGAGACTGTGTCTCACAGGATGTTTGTTCAGGAATCATGAGGTCAGTTGCAGGGAAGCTGGCACATCTTTAACAAGGCAAGACTTTTCTTGTGACGAACATCTAGAAATTGAATCTCAATCAAGAATGAAAGATACTGGAAAAAACAACTGAAGATAGCGCCGTGCTAGCCCGTTCTGTAACGAGCTCCCGAGCCAGCAGAAGCACCTGGCAGACCTGAGCGGGATGTGCAAATCTCGCTCGCTCGTTGCCCCAGGAACCGGGAACAGCATTCTGAGGGTCCTACAGATCCACGGAGACTAAGTTCTCTGGATCACCGCTGCCTGTGCTCGGGGTCATAATGGCATCCTTGCCGTAAACAATTTTCTAAGCTTGAAACGACCAGCCGCATAAAATCCTGCATTTCCCCCAGATTACAAGAGCCGAAGTCTGACGAATCAACAACGCAAAGACTGTGAGTTCTCTGTTTGCTTTCCTCTTCTTTAAAGCCAGGCACTAGCTCCCCTTCTTCCCCCCTAACCAATTTACAAGGGAATTCTTTCTTCGGGTGGGAGGCAAGCCAGCTAAATACACTCGTTAAAAAAAACAAAAGAAAGAGCTTAAGAATTTGTCAAGGAGAGTTCAGCGGGAGATGTTGACAGAATACAGAGATCGACTAACTGATCATTCCCGATCGCCCGAACTCTTGCAAGACGCCCTGTCTGTGATCTGTGACTGTTTACAGAAATGGAAAACCTAACTAACACAGAGATGTTTTGTTTGTTATGCAAAGGCAACTCAGGGATACTGAGAGTAGTCAAAAAGGTTGAAAAGGAAATTCAAGATACCAAGAAAGAGCTCTCAGACAGAATCGACGGTTTGAAAAAAATAGTGGATGAAAACACAACTCAGCTGGCAACACACCAAACGAGAATCCAATGTCTGGAAGTTAATCAACAGGAGCGGGAGAGAGTGGCAGAAGATAAACCCGAAGCCCTAGAAGTAGAATCTTAAGCTAGGAAAGTAAAAATCAAAGGCGTCTTGGAATAATTTGGGAAAACAGACCTAAGGAAGGAAACCACCGAAAGCCTGGAAGACTATTTAGAGGAGGAAGAGATTCGGATTGATAAAGTATACAGAATCTATTCAAAGGCGACGCAAGAAGCAACCAAGAGACATCTTTGTGGGCTCTGACACTCTATTCAAAAAGCACCAGGCGATGCCATTGAGTTTGGAGGATCAAGAAGAACAAATATTTCAAGACCTGACAGCAGATACATCATGGAAAAGAGCACAATTCCATCTTTTGCGACCACCTGAAGAATGTGACGAACAGTGGAGCAATTACCTGGTCTTTCTTAGGAAAGACAGCAGCAGCTTCTAGGTTAGGGCTAACATACAATGGGAAGTGATTATATATTACTTAAGATAATAACAGATTATATTCTCATATGTATCAACAATTACTTTGCTAAGAAAGACAGCAGTAACTTTTAGGTTAAGACTAATATGCGATGGGAACTGAATATGTACTTTTTAAGATAATAACAGACTATACTCTCAACAATTATTTTGCTCACTGGTTGTTTCTCTTTCTTTTCATCTTTCTGTAAGCGCTTCATATACAATAAAATAAATAAAATAAAGTAAAAAAAAGAATGAAAGATACTTCGTACTCACAATTCTTGGTGTGCTATGAGACCTGTTGTCAGAAACACAATCTTGCCAGAGCTTGGAACCTAGGCATGGTCAGCTATGGTTGGTACTTTGATAGGAGACTACCAAGGAAGACTGGGGTTCCTGTGCAGAGGAAGGCAGTTTTCAACTGCCAATCAAATATAGTGGCTGTCTCCTTTAACTTCCATTTTTTTGCCCATATTATCCTTGCCGTTGTCAAATATCTAAATACCTCTCCATATTTTTTAACCTTTTCATTTACCAAAAAATCTAAAAGATAAGATTCTGGATTTTGAGCTATGGAGGCCTTTAATACCTAACCAACTACCTACCTACCTATCTACCTAACCAACTGTCTACCTGCCCACCTAACCAGCTATCCATCTATCCACCTGTCTAGAACCTGCTGAGCACAACTACTTACAAGCACTGGATCCAAAGCCCAGGGACTATGGTGATAGTCACAGCACATTGTGGTGCCTCCACACTTGTGGACCCTCCTGGTCATATCCCGCTATACAGGCAGGCCCTCAGAATCCATTGTGCAGAGGACACAGCTGCCCCCCTCTCTCTCTGGGGCATGACTGGCAGCCAGGTAGCCAAGCAAAGGCAGGGATGCTTGTCTCTGGGTGCCAAGGCTTGGCTGTGTATGTTTTCGACCTCTCCTTCCTTTAGGAGGTGGCAGCCATGGCTCAATCCTAATACCGCACCACCATTTCCACTGTATCTCCATGCAGCATCTCCAGAAGTTTAATCCCTAATAACAGGGGTTGTAAACCATCATTCATGGCTCTTTGTGGCCAAACCTCCCACTGTGGCCTACAGTTCCACTCATCTCTCCCGACACTCTACCTTGAATGTGATCACTGTAGACATATTTCTCCATTGGGAGTGTTGGGAAGGGAAGGATGCTTTTCCCATCAAAAGCCTTCTGTGGGGCACCTTGGATTCAATGGGAGGGAGCACTGTCCCTTACCTTATATTAACTTATATTAAGCTACCTGAATAAATGTAAACATTACAGTACTTCTTACCATTCTCCCCCAAATTAGCTGTATAAGTAGAAAACAAAAAAGCTGCCAATTGTTAATCTCACAAAAAGAAAACCATAGCTTTACTCTTTTTTTCCTCCTGAAATCTGGCAACCCTGATGCTTTTGTTTTTAAAAACTGCATTAACATTGGCTTTGCATTTCAATTCATACCCTGTGATCCTGTAATAAACTGTAAACAGGCAACCCCCTGTGGCAACATAGAATTTCCTTTCAAGACTCAGGCTTCTATTTGTTAAAATCAAATGCCTGAGGGCAGCCTAAGCATTTTATCCATCTCAAATGCTGAAAAAGACATAAGCCCTTTAAACATTTGCAGCAGCAGCAGCAAACATTTTAACTGCCGGATATTCTCACACTTCCATAAGGTTAAAGGATGGTAAATCTTTAAAGGTCTTGAGAAAAGAAAAGGCCATGTAAAATGTTGTCATCTGTGCAGACCTTAACATGAGATGGGCAACAGGGGGCCATATTGCCAAGGTCAGAGAAAGGATTTGGGTGAAGTTTCAAGGAGAAAGGAATAGGAGGAAAGGTTATGGAGGAAGGTGCAGAAAAGACATTGTGGTTGGGAACAGAAATTACCCACTAGTCTCAGGCTCAGTTTAGACACACCCCACACCCCATGTTTAATTTCTCTACCATTAGCTAGTGGAAGTAACATTAATTAACTCATTTTAATTACAAGGCCAGATTAAGTCGTAGTCAGGCCCCAAACGATGCCAAATTGGAGAAAACCTATATCATTACCAAAAAATATTAATTGGTTTTGTGTTTAGGAGTGTCTCATAATTTGTTTCTACATGGGGAACTCTGTTGCCTTGCGTCTGTGCAGTAGCACAAATCCAGGGTGGACAAGGTGCACCACGCCAAATGCTCCCCCATGTGGGAGCTGGAAGAGGTGGGGCAACCTGCCCCAACTCAAACTCCAGCCTGCAGCCCAGTGCGGAAATGATCTAGTTCAGATGTCTCTAAGACCTGTCGCTACCAAGTAGGCTTTCCATACTTCCAGGGGCAGTGAACAAGCTCTTGCCCAAGGTTGCAGGAGTCACTGGGCCTCCTTCTCCAATGGAAGCAAGGGGTGGACAGTGGTGACACTTCTGATTTATACTGAAGGAATATCACAACACTCAAGGAATTGATTGCTAGATAATCAAGACATCACTGCAGGTGAAAAACCAAAACGTATTTCTCCACTCTGTTCTATGCTCCTACTGGTGGCCAGCACTCTGTTGGTAACACTGTTGCCAAGTCATTACACACTATTTGAAAAGGCAACAGTATTTAGGTTCTAAAAGCATTGTGGACTCATCTTGAGTGATTGTTATAGCCATCCATGTTGTTGGGAAGACCATCAATCAAAGTAAGCTCTGATAGAAAGCATGCCAAGCACAAGCAATGCTCCTTTATCCTCCGTTTTGAGAATCTACCAACACTGCCACTGAATCTACTAATTATGTCCTTCCTTAGCTCTAATGAATTTCTTTTTTAAAGTGCTGTCTGTTGTATCAATCAACAGCGTGCAGTTTAAATGACAAAGTAGGTGTAGCATAGACCCTAAACATAAGAACTGCTGTTTCATGTAGTATGTCAAAGTAGGTTCAGGTCAAAATCTCCTCTTTCTTAGTTCCTGTCCTACCATGCTACATATCCCAGCAGGCAGTGCTTCCAACTGTCTTGTTATGGTAGTGGAAAGTGTTGTGAAGTCACAGCCTATCAGTCAACCCTGCATGGTTTTCAAGACAAAAGACAAATAGATATTCTTTGCCATTCCCCACTCCTGCTTAGAATCCTGGGCCTTCCCCAGTATCCTTACTCAGTTTCTGAGATGTGATGATTGGGCTAGCCTGGTACATCCACATCAGGACTCCATTGTTATGGCCATTGCTATATCTAAAAACACCACAGTTTTATCTGGTTCACTTGGAAGCACTAACTCCTGATCCAAGATCCCTTTTGTTTATTGCCTGATGCATGGAGAAACTACAGTTAAAATCATAGAGTTGGAAGGGTCCTACAGGCTATCTAGTCTAATGCCCTGCTCAATACAGGATCAGCTTAAAGCATCCATGATAAGTATCTGTCTAGCTGCTGCTTGAAAGACCACCAGTGAAGGGGAGCTCCCTACCTTCTTAGACAGCTGATTCCACTGCTGAACTACTCTGAGACTGTTTCTGCATTATAAGATATACCTTGTTTTAGTCTTGCTTTGCATTTCCTTTGGATGCTGCAAGTCGGTTCTAAGATTTCCAGGTTTGTGCTTTCCCCCCTCATTTCCCAAACTGAAATTTGACATATGTTTTCCGCATCTGAGTTGGCGGCAGCCTCCCATTATGCCTTGCTTGCTTTCCCTTTTCCAAAAATCTTTGTTTCACCGAATGGTGCCTGCTTGCACCTAATTCTTACATTCTGTGCTCTCAGTCACTTCCCCCCTCCCGCTAAGTATATGAGTTTAAAAAATCATATATGTAACTGCTATTTTTTTTTTTTTTTGCATCTGGAAACAGTGCTGGAATGTGATCACACTTCTTTTTAAAGTCAGATTTTTCCAGATGGAGGGAGGAAGTGAGGAGGGAGGAAGGGAGGGTGGATGGCAATGAGGAAGGGTGTGTGCAAAACAACTCACAATGGTGGCTGCAGGGAAAAAACCCGAATGCAAGCATTTCCTTATTTGGCAGGCACAAGATGAACTCGCTGTAACCTGGAATTTCCTTGCTGTAGTGTAAGTGGGAGGGCAATTTGTGTCTGTGCCTGGAAAAAACCCGAATGCAAGCATTTCCTCATTTGGCAGTCGCCTTGAAAGATGAACTTGCTGTAACCAGGAATTTCCTTGCTGTAGTGTAAGTGGGAGGGCAATTCGAGTCTGTGCCTGGAAAGGCAAATTTTATTGTAGCAACAGATTTTAAAAGGCAGCACTTTAAAAAGGCAAATCACAATGAAATTGCTAGTATGGAAATGGTCTGGATGTGATTCATACCCCCTAATGTCTAGTTAAATTTAGTGAGGAGAGAAACACGCTTAGCATGTCCATGGGAATGATTTCATATACTCTAATGTTTCTGGTTGATCCCTGGAAGAATTTAAACTTCTGCTGGATATATTAACACAGCCATCAACTTCTGTACTTAGAATAAGACATCCTACAGAAGCAGCAGCTGTTTGATTAGCTTAGATCTATTCTGAACCATGAGCTTCTTGAAAACCACAGGATTCCATTTGTATGTTATCTAGAAAGATGTAAGTAGCAATCTCAAGACACCAAGGTCTACAGATTTACAACATGGTTTTTAATATTAAATGAACTTAACTGGAGACTCAAGTTTATTCATTGATATAACTATTGATTAGATCAATCTTTTTCATTCCAAAGAGCTCTGTTCTCAGAACTTTCTGTCAATAGATATTTCTTCTTGTTAGTTAATCATTGATGAGATGCCATATTTTGATTGACTTGCAGGCAGGCCGTTCAGGTCACAAGGAAGACACTAACATATGGTTGGCTTCAAAATGGCCACAGCTTTATTACAGTACAGGTGTTGGCCTGAACCAGGCATGGGATAGAGGAGCCTGAATAAGCAGTCATCCCACTGCAAAACTATACCCGCAGCAAGGTCAGAGCCATCCACTTCCACCCTTGGGAAGATGGGTCTTGCTGCTGGGCCATCCGAAGAAGTGTTCCAACCTGGCATGCTAGGGTGAGGCACAAACCACCTGGCCATGTGAGCTCCCAAGCTCCCCATCTGGGTTGGCCTTGCTCGTGCCCAGCCACCTCCTTAAGGAGGCCCTGCTGCTAGGGAGTTCAATACCCCCTGATCAAACTATCCCAACACAGGCTCCCTACCCGTGCTGAAGTCGCCGCCCTCCCCCCCCCCCAAAGTTGTGACATATAAAATAGCCTGTGTAGGAAACATTACAAACCCAATACATACATACAACATGACATAACCTTAAAAGCTTAACTATAATAGGGTGGGTGGGAACTGCTCATCTGCCAATGGCGGGGGAAGAGGCTGTGGTGATGCAGCACTGTGCCATAAATAGGCACTGCTGGTCATGTCACTTTACTCTCCCATGCAGGTGTGCCCAGCCTCTCCAGTCAGAGTGTGGATACCTCATGCCTTCTTTGCTGCCTGCCTGCCGCCTCATCAACGGCGGCATGGGCTAAGTCCCACCCGCATTTGTCGTATCAAAATATTTCCTGACCTTTATGCATTTTACAATTTGACAATGCCCCGTTATTAGAGTGTAATGATATTTTGCAGTTGATGTAATCAAAGGAAAAGGCTAATTTTGCAATCTGTTAGCTGCAACATGGCATGCTGCTGAGGAGCAGTGACTTCATTAAAATGGGATTATCACACTGAAACTGTACAAAAATTGGGAAATGAATATTAATACGTTTACAATATAAAATAATTGAAGTGACTTGGGTACCATGTTTTTCTATACAATTTAGCACATAGATTTTCCCTCTTACTTGATATTTGTAGAGTTAATTAGATACTCTTGGTAAATATTGAGAAACCTAGTAACAAATCTGCCCCTGTAAAATAATATTCAAAACAAATTCAGTTCTAGGCTGCATACTATGTATACAATGGAATCATCATTCCATAAAAATATAACAAGGAATATGAAACTTAGGTCTCCAGGCTTTTAGGTGAATAAATACCTTTTCTGCTGCCTGCTAAATGAGATCCTTTTAAGTGGAAATGGCAGATTCGTCCTGAGACCTTGGTATGCAAAGCATATACTCTGTCACTAAGCCACAGTCCCTTCTCAATCATCAATTGGGGGCAGCAGCATCCCACAGATTTTTCTTACTTGAGCCAGTGGCAAGAATTATTATGGAAGGAAAGCAAAGAAACTTGGGTGGTTTATTTTTTTTAGAAAAGAAATGGCCAATAACTTGCTTCAAAAGCATCACAATCACTTAAGCTCTAGTATGAATTAAGAACATAAATGGAAAAAAGATTATTTGTTCATTTGTTCGTTCGTTCGTTTGTTCATTTATTTATTTATTTATGTATTTATTTATTTATTTATTTATTTATTTATTCATTTATTTATTTATTTATTTCAGAGGTGCCAGTGTAGGAAGTAAAGACCTTTTTGAACAGGTGGAACATAGACATTGGATTTACTTATCTGCCTCAAGAGCTACCCTTGAAAGATGCCACTTCAGAAGATGACATGATTCCCATATACCTTCACATGGTGTTAATATTTGTACACATTACAGAGGAGTGTATAGTGTCATACACTATAACAATAACAACCTGACTTTGGATCCTTCCAAAATCCTCACCCGAATTTCCCACATGGAAATTCTTCTTCTTCTTCTTCTTCTTCTTCTTCTTCTTCTTCTTCTTCTTCTTCTTCTTCTTCTTCTTCTTCTTCTTCTTCTTCTCAGCCTAAGTTGAAGTTTGTTTTTTCAACTGAATAGAACTTGTATAATTAACGGGGGCCTGTGTAATTGATTGGACCTTGTTCATCTAAGTGGAATGAATGTTTTGAATGGATGCAGCTAGCAAAGATGTGTACAAGCAAAATAAATAAGCAGATTGTATCTGCAGTTAATTGGTGATATACTCAGATGGGTCCTATACAATTAACCCAGATATGTGCAAATGACTGGGATGCAATTTTCTTGAGGGTAAACCCTAAATCTGTGCAACTGTTAAAATAATTAAGAAAATGTTCATGTTCTTCATACGTGCAATCAAAGCAAAAGAAATATTAATAGAACGGTGTAAAAGTCTATTCATGCAGATGAATTTACATCAAACTAGAAATGAAAACAAATCTGTACTCCTTGAAATCCACTTTTGCGGGATTTTCATTATCTTTTGTGCTTGGGGGAGAAAAATTAAAAACTATAAAGTTTCTGTAATGTTAAGTTTCTCTCTAAGAAATAAATCAAAAATAATATACAAAAGAAAAGTAGAAGAGTAAACACTCATATAAATGATTATGACTGAAACAAGTATCCCCCAAAGAGTATTAAGATCTAGGAGCCAAAATTTATTCAGGGTTCCCAGCCCTTCTCTGCCTGGCACTGGCCTGGTGGAATGCTCTCCCGAGTGATATCAGGGCCCTGCAGAACTCAAACAGTTCCACAGGGCCTGTAAGCCAGAGGTGTTCTGCCAGGTCTATGCTCAAGACCCATAGATCACCAACAACAACTGGCCTCCCTACTCAGAAAACAGCATTCGTACACCACGTAGTTAACATGATTCCCCCTGATTCACTTGATTCCCCCTGCCTCCCACTGGAGACAAGGAGGAGAGCTCCTCGGTTTTTAATGTAAGCTAGTTTAAATAATGTAAGTATTTTAACTCTTTTATTGTAACAATATGTTGTGAGGGCATAGGGCAGCATAAAAATCTTAACATATATAAATAAGGAGTAAAATTGATCTAGGCTGATTTCGCATGGTGGCAGCTGCACTGGCCCACTGCCTGTGGATTGCTGTGGAGTGACATGCTCCACAGCAGTCTCTGCCCACATGGGGGAGACATTTCAGTGGGACAGCTGGTGTTCCACTGAAATGTGTCTCCCCAGGAACCAAAAGAGCAGTGGCTTTGTTCCACTGCATGGGGGGCCTGTGTGTGGGGGGGGGGCTTTATTTTGAAGAGAGAGAATAAATGCCCTGATCCACTCTGCAGCATGACACAGCACTGTGAAGCTGACTGAGGCATTGTTTATCCCTCTGGGCTACTGTGCGACAGGGAAGAGCTGGCCCCCACAGTGGGATGAGGGAACACAGAAACTTCTGCATTCCTTTAGCCCAGGGCTTCTGGGGCTTGTTCTATGCCAGGTGGCAACATCATATGAAAGCAGGGATGTGCCCCTCTTCCATATGGCTGCCCACTCAGCCGTTTCTGCCCATGCGGAATCAGCCCTAGGGATGTGCACCAAGAACAAATTCTGTATTGTTTCAATTCAGACCAAATCAATTTGTACATTACCATCCTCCCCTGAGGCTCAGTTGGGAATGACTGGCTTATATCCCCAAAAACCCAGTTGGTCTCTAATACACTTTTGTACTCAGATCACATACTAATTATGCCTAATAATTAGGAAATGTTAATTTATTTTTACCAGACAGATAAGGCCTTACTTATTAATGCTACATTCAGATTGTAATGATGAACTATACAGATAGTGCAATGGGATTGTATTCCTCTACTTCAGCCTTTCCAAATAATACATTTCCTGAACATTCAAAAGAGGCAGTGTAATAGATTAAGACAATTAATAGGATTTGAAGAAATCAATTAAACCCTTAGAGAAAATATTGTTTTCTGAATTAATCATCTCTCTTATAGAATGCTACAGCCCAAAATTGTATGATAAAATTGAGGAAATTTCTGCATTATGTATTGACTGATGCACTTTGGATACAAAAATCTCTTAATTTTTGTAACATTTAAATAAAGGAAAAGTTTTTTTTTTAATGGATACACAATCATAGAAAACTCACAAAGCATATAATGGAAAATGTAAGTTCTATTATGGTTTGGTACTCTGACCACTGGGAACTATTGATGATGGAAACAAACTCTGCAAAGCGTCCTCAGTCATGCAACTTTCTTACCAGCCTGGCTGACAATTTCCTTTATCAAATGGTAGATGAACCCACAAGAGGTTCAGCCATACTGGACTTAATACTGACCAACAGGCAAGAGTTGGTGGATGAGGTGAAGGAGGTGGGGACCCTAGGGGGAAGTGACCATGTCCTCATAGAATTCCTTTTAAGATGGGGAGCCAAGGAAGCTTGTAGCCAGACGTGGATGTTGGATTTTCGTAGGGCAAACTTTAATAAACTCAGAGACATGATGAGTGTCATACCATGGACGAGAATGCTGGAAGGGAAGGGAACATGTGAAGGGTGGGCGCTACTCAAACAAGAGCTATTGCATGCTCAATCAATGACTATCCTAGAAAGACGAAAACACTGCAGGAGCTCTAAGAAGCCTATTTAGATTAACAGAGAACTTCAAGGGGAACTAAGAAAGAAAAGGGAAATGTTCAGGAAATGGAGGGAAGGACAGAGCTCTAAAGAAGAGTACCTACAGGTTACTAGGTATTGTAGATCAATCAATGAGCAGGGGGTTGGACTAGATGGACTATGATTCTATGATTCTAAATTAGAATATAGCATTTGTATCAGTCAATGAAAATTTCAGTTGTGATTACCATTCAGTCCTGTAATTTAGCTACTGAAATGACTGAAAATACAAAATGCTAGATTATGAATTATTTGAATTATTGGTAGTAAAACATGAATATGAAAGAATGGGAAATTTGTTTGGGGGCACAATTCAAAATGCTTGTCTTGACCTGCAAAGCCTACCACAATTTGAGACTAACATATCTGAAGGACTCCTTTAGGAACCTGCCTGATCACTAGGATCATCTTCTGAGGTTCTAATGTGGATGCACCCACCTTCTGAGATTAGATAGGTGATAATTTAGGAGATGGCCTTCTCAGACATGGGACAAAAGCTCTGGAACTCTTTTCCCAAGGAGATTCATCTGTTCCCTTCTGTTGATGTCTTTTTTTTTGTTTCATTTCGCATTCCTTCAGTGATCCATTGTTCCTATTCAATGTTTTGCTATTTTATGTTTTATATGTATTAACTCTCTTTTAAATTGTTATGATTCTTATGATCATTTCTGGAAACCTCTCAATTCCCATACTGAAGCACTACTACCAAAGTCTGAACCTTGATATACACAGGCCTCGGTCCCTAATTTAATTTTACCTGGAGATGCTTTTAATGCACATAAGGAATGCTCCAAGAATTTGAGAGTCACCCACAGGTAGGCCATTTTGGTAACAGATAGTTGGATTTCTGCTGACTCACCATTTCCAGTTTAACACTCCAACACTGTACCAGAAGCCAGCTGTGCTCGAGAGAAAGGTGAAGCTGGCTTTAGAATAAAGTCTATGAATTTGTTGTATGCTGTGATAGGAAAAACATTATATGCATTATAGCTATCTAACCACCCAGAGCTGTAGGCCCATTAGGCATGGCCGCCGAAACGGCGATTTTGGGTCACATGGAAAACGCGGAAGCGGAAGAAGCAAAGCAAACCGCTTATGCACGGGACGGGATACAACAGCGGCAAAACCCTGAGTTGCGCCCCAGTATTACTTGCTAAATTTACTGTTGCTCTTTATGGATTGGTATGGTGGATAGTGTCCAAGTAATACCCAAATAGAGAGTGCAAAGACTACAAAGAACAGTGGTGAAACTTTAAGCTTTCCCATTGTAATTAGTCTGGAAAAAGTTCCTCCTTGTACCTACACAAAGGGCATTTTTACATGTATCCAGTCACCCTGGTTTCCACAAGCACCAGATTGGGTCATTAGCAGAAATGGGATCAGCAGTCACCTCTCTCCTTCCTAGAACTCTGAACTGTACGTTAGAAAATTACATGTGTCTAAATAAAATCCCCGTAAAACCCCCATTAAAACCTCAGACATATAACAACACCATCTCACTAATCAAGAAGAAGATATGGGGGAAAACTTACTCGACTACTTGAGTATGTTTGTGAGGTCAGCCGATGGAACCCACAAACCGCCACTCATACCACTCTAATCTGGGAGGGGGGGCATACAGATCTTCCTTGCTGCACCGGCCTGAACCATAAACTATATAGAGCCAACCTCCGTCCGCCCAATAAAAACCCAGCCATTCTATGCTTTCTGTTGTCTGGAGATCACTTGTAATTCCAGGGCTCTCCAGGCTTCCCCCCCCCCCACACACACACACATGGTGAATCTATCTTTGCCTGATGCCAGATACTCAGCATAGAAATTGTTTTCAGTTTTAAGACTATTACAAAATATTAGAGCTATTTCAGAAAAAGGTATGGAGCAAAGAGAGCAATAAAGTGCCAGTGGCATTTACCAAGCGGGATCCATTACAGTGGTCTTATCATTCTTTGTAGATAACTTTCTGTTTAGTGAACACTTTCCTGGTGCATTGAAAGGAAATAAACTGTTAACAGACAAAGAGAAAAATGGAAGGGGAGTAAGCAATGCAGCTTTTTGTTTGTAGTACAGTCTGCTGAATACCGGTTTTCAGGTATCTATAGTAGCAATAAAAGAATTATACCTACCGAATTACATCAACTTAACTGCAAGTTTGTTTTAGCTCGGGACAACCCATGTATGTCTTGCCAGCGTAGTCGCAAATCTCCACTTTTTCAAAAATGGAGGCTGCCTGAAAGGCTTAACTTGCTAAACAACAGCAAAAACGAATCTAGGCATTTCTAACAAATTTTAGAATTGAATTTGTTATGAGTTCATATAAACTGGACTGCAAAGTAGTCTGACTGTGCAATTTTAAAGAGAGTTACGTCCTTCTAAATCCAGTGGGATTAGAGGGGTGTAACTCTGCGTAGGATGGCACAGTAAGCATATTATTTATGGCCTCGGTATCCTGCTCTTTCTCCAAGGGATTTAAGAAAGAGTAAATTGTGTTAGGCATAAATTGTGTTAACTCATTTTATCCCTTAGCGACAGAGGAAATATGGAGTTAGTGAGACTACGAGGTAGGTAGGCTGGTCTGAGAGGAAATGTCTGGCTCAATGCCACCCAGGGCATTTCATGGCTAGCAGAGATTTGGACCTGCTTCTCCACAGGCCTAGCTTGATACCATAGCCTGCTATGCCACACTCACTGATAAAAATGCACCAGACAGCAATAAGCTGCTTTATGAGACAATTTGGAGTTTTTGCCTTAAACTCAAAATAGCTTGATCGGGCTACTTCAGACTTTTGCTATGGCACAATATACTGCTTAAAATCGGAAACCTATCCAAGAGGATATTCCATTAATTGTAGACACAAACAATTAATAGTTGGTCTCCAGTAGCAGCGGTCCCCAACCGTCTTGTAGTCGGGGACTGCCTCCGAGGGTGGGAGAGAGCCGGCGGCCCGGCCACAGCAGCTGCACGTAAACGTGCACGCGCAGTTGCTGCACACGTGCGTTTTTGCCACTAGGTGGCGCTAACGTGCATGCGCAGAACAGCCGCATGTGCGCGTTTTTGCCAGCAGGGGGCACAAACATGCATGTGCGGCGGCTCCGCGTGTGCACGTTTGCGTCGCTGGCGTGCCAGTGGCCGCGCCTGCCTCTTCCCCCCCTCGCTGCGGGGGGGGGAAGGCAGGCATGGCCGCTGGCGGCCCGGTACCATGGCCTTAATGGCCTGGTACCGGGCCGCGGACCGGGGGTTGAAGACCCCAGTGCAGTAGAATAGCAAGAGTCCAGAGAGTCAGCATGGTCAATAGTGGTTAAGAGTAGCACCTTCTAATCTGGTGAACCGGGTTGGATTCCCCGCTCCCCTGCATGCAGCCAGTTGGATGTTCTTGAAACAGTCACAGTTCTCAGAGCTCTTTCAGCCTCACCTACCTCACAGGCTGTCTGTTGTGGGGGGGGGGAAGCCATAGAGGAGGAGGAGGAAGAAGAAGAGTTGGTTCTTATATGCCACTTTTCTCTACCCGAAGGAGGCTCAAAGCAGCAGTCGCCTTCCCTTTCCTCTCCCCACAACAGACACCCGGTGAGGTGGGTGAAGCTGAGAGAGCCTTGATATCACTGCTCAGTCAGAACAGTTTTATCAGTGCTGTGGGGAGCCCAAGGTCACCCAGCTGGCTGCATGTGGGGGAGGGCAGAATCGAACACGGCATGCCAGATTAGAAGTCCGTACTCCTAACCACTACACCAAACTGGCTCGCAAACTGGCTAACTATCCCCAATCTCAAGAGGCAGGCCAACCACTGACTTACTGTTGTGCTTTTAATAGGAACTTCCCAGCAGCAGACCCTGATATGCGGAGTCCTGCAGGAAGCTATTCTCTCCCTGATATTATTTAACATGTGTCCCCTCACCCAGATAGTAACTTCCTGCATGACTCCGCATATCAGGGCCAGCCGCTGGGAAGTAAGCAAGACTCCTTTAGGTAGTAACAAATGGGATACAAACTGACAGCTCTTCTCTTCTGCAGTCTAGCAGAACTTTGGTGAGCAACAGGACATAGGGAGTATGAGCTTTTAAGAGTCAACATTCCCTTAGTCAGAGACAAATAGTGGACTGAAATGGAAAAGGGTTAAATTATACCACATGACTTTTCATCAAGAACTGTTAAAAAAAATAAAATGTAAACCATAAGCAATGGTGACCAGTGTAAGACCTGTGTGGACTGGAGTGTGTTATAGAGAATGTATCATTCCATTCTTGTTTCACCTACACTGTACCCCAGTTTACTTCTGGGCCCAATTCAAGGTACTGTTATTTACTTTTAAAGCTCTACAATGGCTTGAGGACAGCATACCTGAAAGACTATCTACTCCTGCCCATTCTGGTCATCATCAGAATCCCTGCTTCAGAGGCTAGATGGATGGGAACTCAAGAACACCAGTTCTTGGTCATGGCACCAAATCTTTGGAACTGCCTTGCCAGGGAGATGTATCTGTCTCCCTATGTTGTTGTTGTTGTTAGGTGCAAAGTCATGTCTGCCCCATCGCGACCCCATGGACAATGATCTTCCAGGCCTTCCTGTCCTCTACCATTCCCCGGAGTCCATTTAAGTTCGTACTGACTACTTCAGTTACTCCATCCAGCCACCTCATTCTCTGTTGTCCCTTTCTTCTTTTGCCCTCAATCGCTCCCAGCATTAGGCTCTTCTCCAGGGAGTCCTTCCCTCTCATGAGGTGGCCGAAGTGGTCTCCCTATATTGTCTCCCAATATAGTCTCCCTATATTGTTGTCTTGAAGAAGAAGAAGAAGCAGAAGAAGAAGAAGAAGAAGCAGAAGAAGAAGAAGAAGAAGAGTTGGTTCTTATATGCCGCTTTTCTCTACCCGAAGAAGCCTCAAAGCGGCTTACAGTTGCCTTCCCTTTCCTCTCCCCACAACAGACACCCTGTGAGGGAGGTGAGGCTAAGAGAGCCCTGATATTACTGCTCGGTTAGAACAGCTTTCACACCACCTTGCTGGACAAAGGAATAGCTGAACAGTGGACTTAACACAAGAGGTGAGTCAGGTGGCATTTCCTGTCACCTTGAAAACTTCCACACAGCAGCAGCCCACATTTTTTTGCTCAGGCAGTGTTTCTAATGCTTGGTTGGAAGCAGGATGCTGACACTTGACATCATGTGGCCTTCAGGCTAAAATAGATGTCTGCCACCACTCTAAGAAGCATAACCCCTGTAAATGAGAAAACCAGAAACTGGCAATTCTGCAATGATATTCAAATTAATTTGGGATGGCATAAGAGATGATCTTTTCCTTCAACTACACAGAAGGGAAAGTTAAGGAGGGAATGGGTAGCAAGGATCAGAAGGAAAGAGAGTGCCCTTTTCAGGGTAAAAGGAACACTGAAAAAAAGGAAATGTTGTCCTTAAATTTCAATGTCTCTTAAAATTTCATTACATCTTTCAGCCGTGTAATTACCAGTGATAAGGAAAAACCACTGTGGAAAATAAAGATGACCTCGGGGTAAATACACTAATGGTGTCATTTGAAATAGAGCTGTTTAGGGAAATGAAAGTTTCTCACCTAGAATGGATGGGAAGTGGTATGCAGACAATTACCAAAGCACAAGAAAAGCAGGAAGACCAATTCTCAAGTACCGCAAATTTTCTCCTGTAGCATTTTCTAGCATCAAAGCAAAATGTGCTGCAGCTTTTGATTATAGATATTTTCATGCATCCTCATATACAAACTTATTAGGACCTATATTTGATTCTCTCATCACTGAATGAGAAATCTAAGGCAAGATATTGTGGTGCTGCCACCGATTTTTGCCTGAAGTGAGAATTCATGGACAGTCTGACCTGTAAGAAAAAAATGTTAGGGAAGCAAAAACTATTTAACAAACTCTCAAAATTTCTCAGATGGTTTTCAATATGGAAGCAGCAAGAGTTACCAGATGTGGACTTGGGCTAGAGAAGTTAAGAGCATTTCTTTTGGCAACTTTAACTAAAAGAGGAAACAACTTATGAGCTACACAAAGTTTCAATATCATCTTTTAGCTATTCTGGTAACCCACTCCAGCTTTCTATGCAAGACACAATGAATGTAAGAGAAAGTTAAACATGAAGAGTTGCACTTTCTTATGATAACTTTAGCAGTCTCTTCAGCTTAAACTTAGGGGGAAGAGGAGGCAGGGTAATGAGCAGCACCCAAATCAATGTTGCTGCTATTGCCACATTCCCTTCTGAATGCTTTTTGCCAAACCTGTCACTTCTGTCTCCATTACCAAGACGAAGAAGGATGCAAGCAGCTGTCATTATTTCCAATATATTTTATTAACAAATGCAATAGAAAAATTGGAAAGCATGACAGTTTTACTGACTCTTTGTATAGCATAATGATGTCTCACAGCTGACAATTCCACAGATAAATTGCCATATAAATCCCTATTTTAAAATCTTGATGGCACAATTGTCTCAAAGGTATACTAGATGGATTTCCAGACATAGTTTTATATCCCCTGTAAATACATATCTGTGCTAACCAATAATATATTCTTGAGAAGATGGAACCTTCATGTGGGTGGCTCTTTGGTAAATCAAAAATCAAATCCCAGTCAAAGTTTTAAAACTACACATTTTAAATTTAATCCCTACTGAAACTGACTTAATATTCTAATAATGTAAACTTTTGACTAAGCTTCTTGTAGGAGATCAGTTACATTCTAATATAGAAGCCAGCCCCACACACACACACACACACACACACACACACACCAGTCAGTGCCATGAGACATGATGAGGGCCAGCCAGTAGTTTAGATGTATTTAAAAGGAGATTTGACAGTTTTATAGAGGATGGGTGTGTCTTCTTCTTGTCAAATATTGGGAAGAAGTCAGCAAGTGATGGTTTTTGGACTTCCCTGTGACATCTCAATAGCCACTACTAGAAATAGTGTCTTTGACAATTGTCTAGATTGCCTAGAGTCTAGTTTGACAATTATCTAAAGGTAAAAGTCTAAAGGTAAAGGTAATGGTAAAGGTATCTCCTGTGCAAGCACCGGGTCATGTCTGACCCTTGGGGTGACGCCCTCTAACGTTTTCATGGCAGACTCAATACGGGGTGGTTTGCCAATTCCTTCCCCAGTCATTACCGTTTACCCCCCAGCAAGTTGGGTACTCATTTTACCGACCTCGGAAGGATGGAAGGCTGAGTCAACCTTGAGCCGGCTGCTGGGATTGAACTCCCAGCCTCATGGGCAGAGCTTTCAGACAGCATGTCTCCTGCCTTACCACTCTGCACCACAAAAGACTCTTATCTAGAGTCTAGATTGGCAATTTATCCCATCCAATATGGTTGTTCTTATGTTCATCCAAAATAAACACACACATACATTAAGCGTATAATAGAGTTTTAACATAATCAATTGTTTCTCTGAAACTATGCAATAGACATATAAGCATAATGCACCATGATGAAAAATACAATCTCTCCCCTAACTAATTATACTTTGCAATCCTATTTAGAGTTACTCTGGCATAAGCCTATTGATTTGAATGGGCTTAGACTGAAGCACTCTACATACAATTTCTTTATCAATTCTTGACAAATGCAGTCTTGGGCTTTATTGACAGAAGCATCACAACAAGTTATATGACATCATAGTTCCACTGTATGCCACATTGGTCAAGCCACACCTGGAGTGTAGTTCTGGAGGCGTCACTTCAAAAAGAATGTGAACAAAATTAAGATTGAGCAGAGGAGAGCAATGAGGATGATCTGGGGCCCAGGAAACAAGCCCTAGGAAGAAAGGCTGAGGGACTTGGGAATGTTCAGCCTGGAGAAGAACAGGTTGAGAGGGAACATAAGTATTCGAAAGGTTGTCACTTGGAGGAAGGTAGGGATCAGTTCCTTTTGGTAGCAGAGGTTAGGACCCACAGTACCATTGTATGTATAGAATGGTCCTGACTAGATATCAGAAAAGAAAATTCAGAATAATTCAGCAGTGGAGTCAGCTGCCTAAGGAGGTGGTGAGCTCCCTTTCATTGACAGTTTTCAAGCAACAGCTAGACTGATAATTATCATGGATGCTTTAGTTGATCCTGCATTGAGCAGGGGCTTCTTCTGAACCTATGATTCTATGACGTATAATAAAACATTGGCTACAAACCCTAGCTTAAAGAAACAAGTTGAATCAACAATAGCCAACTGAAGATGCACCTTGCCTTTAATTAGCTGTGGAATGCCTCTCAAATAAATTGACACAATACTTCATGCTGTGAGCTAACTATTTAAATTAGTTCTTTGGGTAAATTTTCTTGCAGTCAATAATAATCTCTCCCAGTGCAACTCATCTGAAACCTTGTTGTTAGGCAAGACTGGCTCTACCAAGCTTGCCACTTACCATAAACTACTGTATATGTTTTAGGGTTCTTTTTTTTTTAAGATCTCAACTTTAAAGCAGCACTGCTGTTAATCCCTTTTTATCGAATTGCTGGAATCCCATCAGTTCTGTGATTGTTGATGTATATAAAATCCAGTTGTGCAATCTGGAACCATTCAAATCAATGAAGGCCTTGCTACTGAATTCAGTGAAGTGCGGAATACACACAAGATGTTCACTTTACTTTCTAAATTCAAATGGCTGGACAGAAAGCTATGTCTGCTCCTGTTCCAGAGTTCCCCAACAGGAAATAGGCTGGTTGCAAAATCTCTGGGCTATTTTATACCCTAGGAGATTAGAAGGGGAAATGACCACTGTTTAGCTTTAAGATGTTATTGCTTTCATATTAGGAGCAATTTTGGTTTCATAAACTTGTGGTAGGGAACTGGGATTAAGGGTGTCCGTTTCAACTCCACAGTCAGATAAAGCTAAAACTGAGCCAACTTCTCAAATGTAGATTATTATATGAGGGTGTTAGAAATTTATGAAACTATTTTGCAATGAATCAGAGTCCTGGCTCATGTAACCCAGTGCTGTCAACAGTGGCTAACAGTAGTTCTCCATGGTCTCAGAGAGAGAAGTTTATATGCCTTACTCTCTCCCACAACACTTTCTACCATGGAGAACCATGCTGGTGAGAATGCATGAAAACATCACACTCTTATAGCAGCGTCACAGTGGTGAAGCCTCCACCCATCTTTTTAGCATAAAACAAGAGAAATCCCATCAAAGAAAGCATTTTGGAGATCATGTTCTTAATTGGCTTTCTTTTTTTAAATAATTCAGAGCATGTGCTTGAAGCAAATGGGCCATGTTGGAGCAGAGGATCTGTGGCTTATAAGTACTTTGTGCCACTTTTACTATGAAGATTATGAGAAGAAATTTTGCTGAATTATTTTGTTCTTCAAAAGTCAATACATTTGAGGAATGCAAAGCAAAGCACAATGTTTTTTTTTAACATTGCTGAACCAGAGGAATGTTTTCACATCATATGTGCATCTGTCAAAAGTCCTTGATGCTGCCAATTGGAATGACAGCTATAGTCCAGGTATTTGCTGATCTACGTCTGACAGTGCTAGGAAGGCCAAAATACAGAACACTGGTCTACTGTCAGACTAGGCATCACACACAAAAAGCAGCACACAGAATTTCCCATACTGATCATGCTGCTACAGTGGCAGTCCCAGACTGGAGTTTGTATCATGTAGAATCCAAAGAACAGTTCCAAGTGGCCACACATCAAGAACCAATGCTGACTTTCAGGTCTTCAGCCAATTATGCCAAAATACCAATTGTTAAATTCAGAGATGGCACAAAAACTAATCTTGCTTCCATCTCCACAACTGTCAACATGTTTACTTGGAGATAAGCCCCATTGACTTCAATAACACCACTTCCAAGAAAATTCAGTTTATAGCCTATGTGAACAGTAGCAATGCAGGAGGATTTACTCTCATTCCAGCCTTTATAACTGTTGATATGTAACTATTCTGAAAGAGATGACTGGTTTCAGCTGGAATCTGCCACCTCCCATCTTGTAAAATATCTAATTAAATAACTGAGGAGATCAGCAAAGGAACAAGAATTCATTTTATGACTGCATGCACTCTGAATCTGAATTTTACTCCTCCCCCCCCCTCAAAATGAACATCCATGGTCACATGTGTGGCACCAGTACTACACATGACTCCTGAGCCTGATTTTACAATGTTCTGCATAATTTTCCAGCCTATGCCAATTAAACTGACTGTTGACATTTATAGAACTAAAGTTTCACTTTCTGAATGTTACAGTACTTGCCACCATAACCTCCTGTTCTTCAAGAATAACCCCCACCAATCCAGGAATCAATAGGAATTAGTTCTGGGGATTTCGTCCGTGACATTGCACACTGAATAGATTGTGAAGGGAAAGGCATGAACCATGTACTACAGTTTCCCAAATATTAGTTCTCATTATGATAGTCTTTCTTAGGCATGTAAACTTCATTCATTGAACGAATGGAACTAAAGAGAAACGGTAAAGTCTGGTGAACTTTTTAGACTTGTCACAAAAGGATGAAAAGAGAATCATTTTGTCAGAAAGGACTAAAATGTCATAAAAATTGCCAGTATCAGTATCTTTTAAAGATACTTTATGTTTCTACAGCAGGAACTCTCTCTGTGTGTGTGTATGTGTGTAACAGTATTTTCAAAATTGGTCTCAGAAATGTCCGTAGAAGCTGAGAGTCATTGGTATCTAGAACAAAAGGCTGCCAGTTTAATCATCACATCACACAGAATATGTGAGTCTATCAATTTTGATAATGCATATTTTGGCTGAGACAGGGATCTTTAAGAGATTTGGATGGTCATGAAAACTATAGAGGCAAGATATCTCTGTAACAGAGATAACTTTTTATCTATCAGGGATTAACTTTTTTTTTAAAGTTTACAACACAAAGACAGCAGTTTCTTAAATTTTCTTATTATTTTGGCCATGGCCCTGAGCCTGTTTCCTTAGTACCTCCTGTTCTATGGTGAAGCTACCTTGTTCATTCTTTCTCTTCCTTCTTTATACTCTCTTCTACCTGTTAGGTTCAGCCTTAATGCTGCCAGGAAATGGGAGGAGGTAGTGGAAACACCATCCCTGTATGATAATATAATGTTTCATGTTACCCAGAGGAAACAGCCCTGGGAGCAATGCTCTAGCATTCAATGAAAAACTCCAGCAACTTTTGGCCAAGTGCTAGAAACCTCTGCTTTCTGCTCTTCACTGCTCTTCACAAACTGCATCAAAGTCCATGGAAGTTCATGGTGGCTCTTCAGTTCATGAACATGGCTTTACGAACCATGAACTAGACAGGATTCCTGATGAACTTTAGTTTGTGGGACAGTTTTGCCCATCATACTCTGTGCACAACCAGTCCTCAGGGTTAAACCAACAAGGAGTCAACTTCTGTTTATAATTCAAACATAACAGTGGAGTGAATCTGGTGGGGCTTACAAAGTTTCTTTTCAGTTGAACTTTTGAACTATTTTTTTGTGTTCAGGCATTTTGTATTCTTGTGTTGCAAGTTGATGCTTTTCCAGTCAGAGTTAAGCTGCTCTTCTGCCACACGCTTCAATAAGCCAACCTCACTGTCTCACAATTGAACTGAACAACAGCTGTTTTCAAGTGTTACTCTCACCAGTATTCTGTCAACTCCCATTGATAACTCTTAGGGAAAAACAGAATCTAGTGTTTCCTTCACAACCACAAAATAATATTTCTATTACTCAGTTAAGTCATCTTTTCAGAATCCTCTACCAGTACAAGACTATACCTAGGCCCATTCCGCACAAGGACCAATGTTGCCAATTGTTTCCTGATAGCGGAAACGCTATTTTTAATAGTGCAATCGCTGAGTTACGCATACCTTCCTTTGTAGTGGAATCCAGTAGCGTGTCAATCGTTTCCCACGGGTTTCCGGTCTCACCAAAAATCGCTAGGAAGGAAGTGATTTTTTCTGTGCTTTGTCCCGCCCCTGGCTGTCAATCAAATGAACAGCCAATGGGCAGCCGTTATCATGCTCCCGAAATGCCCCTTTCCCTTTAAGAACAGGTTTTTTAAAAAAAAAAAAAAAAAAGAAAAACACGTTGCAACGAATATGCTTTGATTCCTTGATTCCTTGATTACTCCTAACGTAGAGACCCATCTAGCTGGCAGCTGGCGTGTGAGCTGGTGATTCATCGTTACCACGCTCCCCCGAGTGAAAAGAAAAATCCCCCTCCCATGCACGGGCCCGATTTTCGGCCAAAAATAAAGGGAACTTGCAAACGGGGCTGTGTTGTGCTTGGTGACTTAGGGGAGCTTTAAAGCAGTTCTGTGGAGAGACTGTAGCCGGAGAAGCCTCACTGGGTGAATGAAGGCTCGCCAGTTCATTGCCTTCTGCTCGCTCTGAGAAAAAAAATGGCGATTGCTTCGCCGGAAGTTCGGAGGAGAGAGCCAGGGGGAGGGACATGGCTGGAACTGCAACAATGGGAACACACAGGTCTTTTTCACTACTGTTGCAGATTGTTTGCAAGAGTGTAGCGCTTTTCGGAGGGTGAATCTACTTTTCTGGATTTTCCTTTAAGCACTACAACGAATCGCTTTTTGCGGGACTGTTTCAGGAGTGTGGCAGAGTGTGTGTGACATCATGCATAACTGCAAATTAGCAGCGTTTACAATTTGGAAGCTTTTTGCAACATTGAAGTTGTGCGGAATGGACCCTATAGTATACCTATATAATTTCCACTGGGTGTGGGGGCAGGCTTAACACACAGTCTGGCTGCTCTGCTAATCCTGATTCCTGAAACAGGCTCTGGTGCTACGGGTCCTGCGAATCCTTAAACCAGTCCAGAGTATATTGATGTGCAAAAAAGCCTAAATTATAAAGGCTAATCAATTTTGGTGTATTTGGGATACAGAGGATCCTGTCTCTATCTGTCATGGCTAATGATATAGCCCTTTTGGATTTAGAAGATGATGAAACAGTTGATAGGCTGCATGTTCCCTCAGCCAATAGCAAAGATGCTTTACAGGAACAGGAAAAATGGATGTGGAAAGAACCAGCTCTCTATGCGTAAATAAAAGGAGTCTAATTGGAGCCTAGATACAAAGTAGAGCAAGGCTTTCATCCCAAACAATGTGAGCAGAGTAATGCAAAAAGAAGGCAATTCCCCTGCCTCCCATCTTACTGCAGTTTTCTTAGTTGTCTCCCCTCCTCCTCCCCCTGCCACTGTGAAGCACCCTGGGAGTCTGCAGCAGAAGGGAGGAATCAGCAAAAATTGTTTTCCCATTCTCCACAATGAGTAAAGTTGTTCTGTGGGAGGAGCTGTTGTCATGCTAACAGAATGGCATGAGAGAATTTCAAGCCACAGAATCAGACCTCCTGAGGAATTCCAATTCAATTAAAACATTTGATGAAAACATGATGAATATGACTGAAAACTCAAGAGATAGCTGACACTTGTCTCACATATCTCCATAGTTTGCCAATATTGTTAAAATATTACCCACAGTTAAAATTCTGACTTCCTTGGGATTCATTTAATAGAATCATAGAACCGTAGAGCTGGAAGGGACCATACAGGCTATCTAGTCCAACCCCCTGCTCAATGCAGGATCAGCCTAAAGCATCAGGATAACGGATGGAGAAAGCAACATATGGAGAGGTGAGAACGTTTGATCACTAATAAAAGGCAGTTTGGTTCTCCCTGCGTAAAGTCCACTGAATTCTAGGGGATTGTTTGGCTGCTTGACAAAGGATTATCATTGGCTGTATTTGGCTGTGACACAGTCTACTGATGTAATAGAATTTATTTTTGCTATATATTCCCAGTCATGTAAGAAGATCATAGTCTGAGGAAGAGTGCTTGCACTGGAAAGCCCACGCCCTGAATAAATCTTTGCTGGTCTTAAAGGTGCTACTGGACTCTGATTTTATCATCCAGGATATTTGTCCAGCTGCTGCTTGAAAACTGTCAGGCAGCTTACCATCTCTTTAGGCAGTCGATTAATTCTTGGCATTAACTGGACAGGGATATAGCCTACATGTGCATAGCCAGCGTGATTAAAATCAGCACTCTAACCTTAAGGACATGGATTGATTCCTTGACTCCTCCACATGAAGGCTGTTGGGTGACCTAGGGCCAGTCACAGTTCTCTCAGAACTCTCTCAGACCCCACCTACCTCACAAGGTGACTGTTGTGAGGAGAGGATGGCAAGGCAGTTGTAAGCTATATTGCTCTGTATTATCCCCACGTTTTGTGTAAACTGTCCTGAGCCTTATAGGAGGGAGGTATAGAAACAAACAAACAAACAAACAAATCTGTTACACTGAATATTTCTGGTAAAGCCTTTGAAGAGGAGTGTGCCTTATGGCTTAAGTGCCACTCAGCTCTTAAACACCCACTCAGGCTGGCTGTTGTGCCCCTGAGTGCTTCCTCCTCCAACCTTCGGACCCCAACTCCTGACCACCCCCTCCTCCTCCCACTTCCCTCTGAGGCTTGGAGGCTGCAGATCCCTGCGGCATGAGACCTGCCCAAGCCGATGAGTTGCATAACAACTGCCTGTAGCCTTTCCAGGTCCTGGGGGGAGGGGGAGGCCATCTGCAAAGCTTTTCCACTCCACCCCCTAATCTAGCACCCATTATATTCCTGAATGCAACGGGCTTGGCCCCTAGGAAATAAAATAAGCTGTTTTGAGACTCCTTAGAGGAGAGAAAAATGAGGCATAAAACCCAACTATTTTCTTCTTTGTTTTTTTAATGACACAGGCTCTTTTCCTTCTTTACAAACCTGTTTTCTCACATCACCAATTGGTTCTTTACTTCCTTTAGGTTTGACTTATTGGGAAGGGGAACGAACAGCATTGCTTAATAGCAAAGGAAAGCAGCCCAAGCAGGCAAGAGAAAGCCTACAGTTCATTGTCAGCTGTGCAACAAGACAAACCTGTCTAGCTACAGAAGAATGTAGTCATGTTGTCTTCCTATACGAACCATACAAGCTTGGTTAACAATTAACAATGTTACTGGAATAATGATCCCATCTCAGAGTGAGATGTAATTAATAATTAAGATGATCCCTCCATGCAAAAAAAAAAAATCCTTAGTAAATATGCCAAAAGGTATTGTTTGTTTAATGGCTGGACATCTTAACAGGGCTGTTTATTGAATAATTAAAATTTATTACTCTCTTGCATTTGATGCAAAGGAAAAATACAAACATAAAATCGTTTATTTTTCACTTCACATAATTATCTGAAAATCGTTACTGTGAACTATGCATGCTTCAGCTATAGTGATTTTTTTTTTTGCAACTATAAGCGAAAGCGGTGATGATACCTCTAGGCAATGGTCACCTGAAGTGACAAAGTTAAAAATTAATGGATTACATGCAGAAGGAATTACAGCATATTGATTGTTGGCTAGACGCTAACAGCTGAGGGACTTTACATTTATGTAAATGCATCTTGGGAAGAAAATGACTTCTAGTTCACTGATCTGTGGCAATATAATGAGAGGAACGTTGTTGAGACAATTTACAGAAACCGGTTGTAGAAAAAACAAACTTACATTCCAAGTCATTAGCTGGACTCCCTGAGATTCAGTTATTGTAACCTGCCAGATTGTTAAAGGAAACTTGAAAACAATCATGTCACCTGCAGCACAGTAGAAGGGCAAGCAAACATTTAGAGATCATGTTCAAAAACACAAATGGGAGAAAGGGTCAGGAGCTATCAGGTTTCACCTGTGGAACTGCATTTCAATGCTAGGCTGCAGAAGTAGTTTATGAGGGCCATTTTGTCACAGAGTGTAAAATAACCAATCCTTGGACATCTGGATTTAGCCACATTTGGCAATTAATCTCCTCTCATGTTAAAGCTGCATTAATTTCCATGCACCAAATTTTTCCTGGCACACATTTTAGTTCATTTACATACTTTATCGAAAAGAAGATATCAAAGGAAGATATGAGGAAATAAATGTGCAGAGATTAGAATCATGTCATGTATGCCTAACTTCAGCAGCTAGGGTCCTCACCAGGTCATCTTGGAGGGTCCATGTCCAGCCAGTGCTGAGGCAGCTGCACTGGTTGCCAATTGTATACTGGATCAGGTTCAAGGAGCTGGTGCTTTAAGGCCATCCGCAGTCTGGGCCTTGCCTATCTAAGGGACTGTCTGTTTGTTTATCCCCTCACAGGGCCCTCTGCACTGTGGGATTGAATCTGTTGGTTGTTGGGGAGTGTATTTGGCCTCAACCAGGGCTTTTCTGGCCCTGGCCATGGCCTGATTTGAATGACCTCCTGGAAGAGTTGAGGGCCCTGATGGAGCTATCGCAGTTCTGTGGGGCATGCAAGATGGAGCTCTTCCATAGGCATTTGGTTAAGGCATGGAAGATAGGGGTCCCTTCCTCAGAAGTCCTTGGGATGCCCAACCATCTGTGCCAGGAGATGTCCTCTTTGAGGATGGCGAGCGTTCTGTAATGGGTGCAGGTGGGACTAGACTGCCAGGGACAGAATTTTATTGTTGTTTTATTTAATCTTGTTGTAAACTGCCATGAGCCAGTTGGAATCTGGGAGCGGTGGTCAATAAATTAAATAAATAACTAAACAAACAAATAAAAGGTTACTACATTTAAAATAGGTAATAGGAAAGCGGGGAGGAAAGCTAGGTGCCAGATGAAGACTTCAAAAGGAGGGGATATTTGGAGGTAGAAGACTTTTTCCTTCTCCTGTTGCTGAAGATATTTTCCAGTTTTTCCATTAACAAAACCTGAAATTTTGGCAAACATATCCTCTAAAATGATACCAGTATAGTAATTTTCTATAATATGCATGATGATAAAACATTAGTGAAGAGGTTAATGTTATAATAGGAAGAACATAATTCTACAAATTGCCATCTGTATATTCAGAAGTAGGGCAAGCAGGTTGGCTGTATGACTAAAGATATCCAACTATTTTGCAAGTCCTGTTATGACTGATACCGTTCTGTCCAAATAAGCCTAATTTGTTTAGTATCAAAAAAATCCTAATTCCCCCCTCCCCTTTCAAGTGGCATAGATTGCAGTACTTTGCATCTCTCTCTCTCTCTCTCTCTCTCTCTCTAATTTTGGGTGTACTTGGGTGTTGGAAGAAAAACAGCAAATACTGCAAGGCTATAAGCTGAGTTATAAAAAATTCATAGTTATCTTGTTAAAGCTGTAAAATAAGTTTAGGTTTAATAAGAAAACAAGTGTTGCATATTTTAAAAATGCTTCTCAAAGGGATGTGTATGTATTTTTCTCCATGGGGAAAAATAGGAAACATGGAGAAAGAAAAAACACACACCTTTGGGAAACATTTCCCCCCCATGAATTCAAAATTTTTACAAATTGTATGTCTCCATTGCTAGCTAACATATCTGTTACTACACAAAGATGAATACTATTTGTTAAAATCTGGTTATAGCCTAAGCTTAAAATGGCATATGCTTTATAGTAATTTTACCCAGTACTAAAGTCATAAATGTAGAGATCAGGTAAGAAATACATGAGAGGACCATATGATTTAAAGGTATTTTACCATGCATGTGTCTTTTTAGTGAATAGGAAAACATATATGGTAGTAACAGAAGGACTTACAAGCACTCACTAAACCATCATGCTGGGGTTGGCCAAGGCACTGCAAGAATTCTTTTAAAAGGGATAACCTGTCCATGATAGCCTGAAGAACGTCATTCTGAAGAACATCTTGCAATGTAAAAGAGAAGTACAAGTCCATATGGGACAGAAAGAAAATCCAGGAGGAGTACATGAGAGGCATCCACCTGGACCATGAGACACAGGGGGAACATTTGAGCCTGGTAGATCAGAAGTAATCCTCCAGTTTGCTTGATCTTCCATGAGCTTCCTATAGGGTTTTCAGGTCTTTGTCTACCTTGCGTACTTCCCCTTTTCAACTGGAATCAACCAGGTTGATTCGATTCACTATCTTTCATTGACCCCGTGACCTGTTTAGTTCCACTCTGGCTTTTTTACCTTCTGGTCTTCTTAGTCTTCCATTTCACCCTTGCAAAATTGTCTGGCTTTTAGTCTTATTAATTGTAGTCTTATTAAATGACACATTCTTCCAGTTATCTCTTCTTTGAACTTTATCTTTATTCTCACCCAACCTGTTACGTCTATTTCTTTTTGCATCATTTGCATTCTCCCAGGAATTTCATCCTTTTTTTGACTTTATCTTATTTTTATACTTCACATAATTCCTTTCTCTGTTCCACTATCTCCTTTAACAATGCTCCAATGAGCACCTTGGGTAGAATGATAAGACCATATATATATTGATATATTGATAAGACAATTGATCTATCTATCTATCTATCTATCTATCTATCTATCTATCTATCTATCTATCTATCTATCTATCTATCTATCTATCTATCCATCTATCTATCTATCATCAATGGTCTTATCAATTTACCCATATATATACTGATAAGACAATAACAAGTAGGGGACCCTCAAGGAGTTACAGGGGGCATCTATATAGGCCATTCATCCACTATTTCTTTCCCACTGTTTCTTCTTTCCCTTCTCCTGGCAGCCTCCATATCCTCTTCCCTTTTGCTTCTTCCTTCTCTCCTGTTCACCCACCAGCCACTTGTTCTTATCTGCCCACTGTCTTTAGCTATATTTATTTTCTTTTACCTGATTCATTCTCTTCTCATCAATAGGGACTCAAAGCTGCTTCTGTTGTTATCCACCCTACATTTTATCATCACAACAAGCCTGTAAAGTAGGTTAGTTTGTGACTAGCCCATGGCCACCCAGTGAGCTTCTATGGTAGAGTAGGGATTCAAACCTGGGTCTTCCAGAGCCTAGTTAGAAGCATGGCTTTCACTAACATGGCTTTCATGTGGTGGCTGCTGTTGAGCAGTTAGGCCTGCTAGTTCTTGCTTTTGCTTGGCCATGATGACTCCTCCTTCAAAGGCCTAGATGGGCCTGGAAAAGCCTTGACCCAGTCCCCCTCACCACTGTCTTTTACTGCAGAAACAAAGTCTTGAAGGCTCGCAATGTTTTGTGACTACCGACTAACTTCCGCAATGACCACTGCTGAGGGCATTATTTCTTAAACGTACAGGCCTATTATTAGGGGTGGGGCATTAAATGCTTGTTTTTTATTTCAATATTTTTCTGAAAACTTGGGGCTTTCCCCAAGTTTGTTGAAAGATCTCTCTGGATCATACATAGTCTCTAGATTTAAGTATCCACAGATGGGCCCAAACTGAGAACTAGACATACTGAGAAAAAGAACAATTGATACCAGTTGCAACTACATAGTCTGTTCTATCATCAACAAGTCAACAACATGTTATTTACAGGGGGGAAATTCTTGGAATGTTTATTGCAAAAAAGAGAAGTCTTATTTGACAGACTTGACTAGATAATGGATTGTAAGTGAATTCTGAATGATCATGTTGACACAATGAAGTATTCGTTGCAAAGTGAACAGCAGGGCAGATATGCTTGGTAAACACTCTACAATAATATAAAAAGATTATCCATTGTAGGATTTGTGTGTGAATTAAAGCAAAATATGGTTTGTTAGAGAGCAAGCAAGACTTTAGCAGAAATACTTCTATGGTTTAATACATCTGTGGGTTACAACACAGCATATTAAACCTCCTGGATAAGTGACTCCTTTTCTTCCAAATTAAAAAAAAAATGATTAAACAGGCTACAGTAGATTGAATTGTGCCTTTTGGCCAATGGCCTGCAGGTCATATTACACAACCATCCCAATACTTGAAACAAAACCACAAGATCAGTATTAAATCCATTTGAAAATCACAGCACTCAGAGCGGTAACAACATAAATTGCCACCCTGACAAACAGCAAAAACAAAACAATCTCCTCACCCTTAGAATGCTTTTTAAGTTGAAAATTGCTTCCATGTTTTTGAAAGATGAGGAAAGAGTAAGCCTGGCCATTGTTATTTATGAATGCACGAGAAAAATCCTGCAGCACAAAAGGAGCATACGTAATAACAACGTATGTGGATTCTTATTGCAAAGATAGATTGCCGCTTCACCAGAGCCATACATGGAGGGAGTTTATTAGGGGGTTAGTGAAATGGCAGTTGAGGAACCTGAGGTGTCACGTAAGTGACAACAGGAAGAGAGTCAGTCTACTGAAGTACGCCAGAGATTGAAGAAATGATGTGCGAGAGAATGAAGTGGTGATCATGAAATGACACAGTAATAGAATGCCAACTCATAGCTGCTGCAGAACAGTCTCTAAAATACAATTCTGAAACTCTGCAGGATAAGAAAAAGTATCATGGATTTTAGCATCAATAGGGGACGAGGACATTTATTAGATTTAATTGGCCTGTCAACTCTGATGTGTGAGTTCTTGCAAAGCAATGGATTTGAAGATAATACAGAATCCTTCTAGGAATGCTTACACCAAAAACCAAAAGGCCTTTAAAAGAAAATGAAAACAATTAAAAGAGAAAACTACTAATACAAAGATGCCATTTTCAGAATCAGATCCCCTCCAAAGGATACACTACAGATGAATGAATATGTGCCTTCACTGTAGACAAAAGAATGTATCAGTTTTTTTGAATAATTCATTCATCCATCTAACCACTAAAAAGAAGCTTCATCGGAGCCATTGTTTATATGAATGTGATACTAATAACTGTTAAAATTATATTTCAACCTTTAAGATTTATTGAAAATACTCTCTTAAATATGCTATGCACCAAAAATCAATCTTAATGGCTGCCTCTCAACTTTTGAATTCCTTTTCCCTGGGGGAAATAGTTGAACCTACACTTTTCCAAAATGCAAGGCATCTTGCTTTTGAATTGTTTGGGTTTGTAGCCAATGGTAAGGAGAAAAATGGGAACTGGTCTATTGTTACTCATTGTGAACCTTTGGGGTGGAGTAAGGTAAACATCAGATAACCCTTTTTTATTGAATAATTGCTGAAGAGCTAGGGACACATGGTTGTGCTGACCTGTAACTGATGTTCATTGAACATTCTTCTATGCAAGCACACAGTCTTAGCTGAGAGGTGACCAAAGGTTCAATGGGTTTGGCACTGTGGAGTGGAAGGAATGAGATGGGGTTGACACCAGCAACCCCTTAAGGGAATATTTCGTTTTGGTTCATTTGGTCCATTTCTCCTTGAATAGGAGCAGATAATGAGACAAATCTTAACTGAGGATAAGCGTAATCTCAGGTCAGGAGTTGGTTTTCTTTCTCCTTTCAAGTAACTAAATAATCCAAGCCGAAGAGAGGGAATGCATTAAAGAATCCATCCCTGCTCTTGCCACCCAAGTTCAGGAATCATTTTCATTGGAATTTATAAAACCTTCTGATGGGAGGCTTTTCTAGCTTCTGGGGGTGGGGATTATATTGGCTGAGAGAATGTTAAGATAGTGGCTGAACAAATCAGGCAGTGAGTTTCATAACACAGACATTGGGGTGCACAATCTCTCTGGTTTGGAAAAGATTTGGAGCAAGAGGGAATGAGTAAGTAGTATACTCAGTCATGCAGCTACACTAGCCACTAGCAGGATGGACAGCTTCTCTGAAAACCATGGAAAGAAGTAATAGTAATATAGGCATGGAGCCCAGTATTGCCAGTAATTCTCAGATACATTTGGGAAGCTGAAATATACTTGGAAAATACCAGTAAGGGTTTTTGGAGCATGTTTTTGGTTTGGGTACACCCAAATGCTTACCCCTAGTATATAAAAATGCAAGAGACTTTCTGGCATTAGCTGTATACTTTTTAATTCCAGAATTCCAGAAGTTAAGTCTTGTGCTTGCATGTTTTAACAGATGTTATCTGTTTTATACAGATTTGAAAATTATAAGCTGCCTTGAGTATTAATTTTTAAATAGAAAAGAAGGTTATACATGTTCTAATAAACAAAATAAATAAAATATACCCATCTACCATGAAGACCATAAACACTCTGTCCATGAAATTCAACCAAGAAAAATCTTTCCCTGTAGGTATTAATTAAGGTAGTATTCATTTATGCATAATAAAATCATACACATTGAGTTCTAGCATTTAGCCTCTGCATGCATACATCAGAATGTTTTGCATAGGCTTATGTGTTCAAGTATACCATGTCTACTCTCCACCATGGTAAGTGAATCACTTGGGTGGTCTGCCCTCATTTTCTACATATCACAAGTGAGAGGTGATGTTAGACTCTCAGGTGTGAACTCCCACTTTGCGATGGAAACTTGCTAGGTGATCCTATAAAGGTAAAACAGATAATAGAGTCCTCATTGAGTTAAAGGAAGGGGATAGGCGTCATAGATAAGTGAATTCAAGGCCCAGGTTCATATCCCTGTGCAGTACACAATCACTGTGAAATATATAAACTAGGGCCAAGCTGTTGTACAGTCCTAAGATTATTTACTCTGCCAGATTTTAAGGCTGAGAAGCTGAGTGTTGAGTGTTGATTCTTGTTCTCTTGTGTTGATATGACAACAACTAAGATCCTCCAAAATCTGCTTAGTAAAAGCTATTGCAGAAAAAATACATTGGGCTCTAGGCAGGGCAGGGGGAGGAGTGTTTCAGCACTGTGGTTCTGCATTAGCTGATGGTGACAGCCCAGGGGGCTTTCAGTGTCTCATGTAATTCAGGCAATCCCAGTCCATTTAAATGCTCTATCAGGCAGGGTGGAGGGGGGCATTTTAAGGCAGCAGGGTCTTCTTCCTTAAAGCTGATGGTGACAGCTAGGATGGGCTGTCAGCATCTGCTGTATGGTGGACAGATCTGGTCAATGGCCCCTTACCTACTCCCTCCCTCTTGCTTGGCATCTTGAACGTTCTAAAGCCACCTGGCAGTGGGGCTCACTCTGGAGGCTTTAGAATGTTCAGCACATTGCTGAAAGGACCCAATGCTTTTTATATAGTATGAGATTATATATATACTAGAGGCAAAGCCCGTTGTATCCAGGAATACAACGGGTGCTAGCGCTTGGCAGTGGGAAGAGGAAGGGGAGGAGTTGTCCAGTCTGTAAGGCCATGGGGTTGAATGTGTGTTGTGTGGGTGGTTGTGGTGGTATGGTGACAAATGAAGGTATGGGTGTGGAGATTATGGGTGTCAAGAACCTGTGGTGTGGAATGTTCATTGAGTATGGGAGAGGACTGGCCTTTGGGAATTGCAGCATAGTGGTTACAGCTGAGCTTTCCAGAGCCATGTCTTCAGATATGTGAAGGGGAAATCAGACTGGAGACTCTTCTTAGGGGAAAATTACATGGCAACCAATTCCCCCCAGTTCTGCGTCATTTCCCTTCTTGTGGGAATTAGGCCACAGACACCAAAATGCCCCTTTGCCCTAATACACATAGGGTAGTCACAGTACACAAGTGTCCACCCTGTTCCTCCTTCTCCATTTTCTTCACTGTTGATAAAATGTTATGTGCCCACATGCTTCTTTCATGGCTGCTCCTTAGAAGAAGAAGATTTTTGTACCTTGTACCCTGCTGTTTACTACCTAAAGGAGTCTCAAAGTGGTTTAAAAACACCTTCTCCCTTCGTCTCCCCACAATAGACAACTTGTGGGGGATGTGGGCCTGTGAGAGGTCTGAGAGAACTGCGAATGGGCCACAGTGACCCAGCAGGCTTCAGGTGTCTCAAAGCAGTTTCCAATCGCCTACCCTTCCTCTCCCCATAGCAGATTCTCCGTGAGGGTAGTGGGGTAGACAGCCTCACTTGGAAGATGGCAACCCTAAGAGGAGGTCCCTCTGTGCACAGCAGTCTTGCCCTTAGTCAGGTTTATGCACACCTAGGTAGTATGGAATTCCAGAAGATGAATCTACACCAATCTGGCAACCTTACCTCCTCTATGCAATGTTTTCTTGACCTAACATATGTCAGGGGGGTGCTAGGCAGCTATGGGGGCATTACACACTTTGAGGCCACACTTTCAGACTTCAAGGAATATGTTCAGACCAGGGACAGTCAACCTCCAGGTGGGGCCTGGAATTCCTGCTCATCTCCAGACTATACAGACCAGCTCTGCAGGCAAAAAATGGCTACTTTGGAGGGGGGACTGTATAGCATTATATCCCCCTGAGGTTTAGGGAAGCCAGCCTCCAGGTGGGGTCTGAGAATCCCCTGGAAGTACAGCTCATCTCTAGACAGTTAGGCTGAAGGGAAAGCTCTCCTCCCTCACATGCACCCCCTTCAAAAGGAATGCACATGGCCCCAGAATCCACTTGGTTGCTTGGCTTGTGATTTTGCCCTCCTGAAGCCTGAGACCTACTACTGGCAACTGCAGTCCCTGTTGTTTCTGCAAGGCCAAGTCGTTGCCTAATAAAGTTGGATCACCTAGTTTCCCCCAAAGTCTCACTGTCTACTTTCCTGTAAAGCTAAATACACTTGAAATTCTGGGCTACTTTTGTCTTTGAGTTCATAGGAGTTTTTATTTACCAGGCCAAGCTTGAAAACAGTCACTTTAGAGAAGGGGCTTTTCTGCAGCCTCCCTGTCAGCCAACTGTTTGGCAGAAGGGTAAAGTTCTCCCCCCCCAAAGGAATGTCCTCAGGCTCCCCTGCGTTGCTCTCTGAAGGAGAGAGGCTGTCAGAGGCTCCTTCACAGCAGGCCAGAAGGGGGGGGGAGCGCACTCTCCAACCTCCTGCCAGCTCTGTCAGGGTTCTGAGGCAAAGTAAAGGAAGTTACAGTTGAACATGACAGTTAGGACAGCCTTGGGGAGAAAAGAGCTGGCACAGCCTGTCCAAGCCTTTGTTCTCATCCCCCCTGGCAGCCCTACTGACCTCCTCTCCCTGCGGTGGTCAGGAGCAGACTGGCAGCCATGTCTCCAGATTGTCCCTGGCTGGGATGGGTGGGTGGGTCAGGAGGTGCTTTGCGCCTCCTGACAGGACAGAACTCTTGTCTGTCTTGGTGAGGGCCCAATCGGATTGGCCCCTTGGCCCCTGGTTGCGCACACCTCCAGATTGGCCCCTTAGCCCAATCGGATTGGCCCCTCCGCTTGTCAGTCCAGGGCCAAGGGGCCAATTGTTGCCCCCCCATCATGGACTGACCCCACCCCCACACTCCTTAGCCTTTTATTTATACTGCGGAACGGGGTTTACAAATATATGCACACACATATATTTATCACGGATGCTATTAAATCACCGCAACCGTCTCTTTCGCATCACAGATTTGCATGAAAAGGTTGCAAAAGGAGACATTAATTTCAATGAGAGATCAGGTGATGCATTTGTCTTTTAAAAGATGTGTAAAATGAGTTTCAGTGGCAAATGAAAATGATAATTACTCTTGATATGTTTTATCCTTGACATTCACACAAACATCCATTAATGCTTGTAGAGTCTTTGCATTTATGGAAGTTGCCACATAAAGAGGTATTGACTGTTGTGCTGGAAATTATTGTAAAAGCATATTTCCTGTACTTAAAAAGATGGCAATAATGACACATTGTAATTCTGAACAGAGGCAGGACTAATTTCCTAAATAAAAAGCCTGTTAATGACATGCAAATTAATAAATGCTTGAGACATTCCCCAAAGTGTATTTAAAATTGGCAAATGTTTACTTATAACAATGCCACAGTTCATTCTAGAGATTTTACACATTAAAAAAAGGATTTATTTTCATATTTCCACATAGAACAAACTTGAATCTGCATGAGATGCATAATCACATAATCACAGCAGCTGCATTGGCTCCCAGTCCAGTTCTGGATCTGGTTCAAAGTTTTGTTACTAATCTTTGAGGCCTTAACTGGTCTGGACCCTGCATATCTGAGGGATCACCTTTCTGAACATGTTCCCCAGTCAAGCAATAAGAATCATCTGAGGATCCCTGGCCCTAAAGAAATAAGCCTAGCCTCATCCAGAGCCAGAGCTTTCGTGGCCAATCACCACACTTTCCATGAAGAGAGGGGAATGTGGCTTCTCCTGCTCCAAACTGGCCCAAGTTTGTCCCATATTTTAGCTTGTGAGCCAATTTGTGCCCATCCCTAATAGGAACCACTATTATTCAATTGACATACATATTCACTGTGAAGATCAAAGATTTACAAAGAAATACGAAGGGCAAGGGGTGACTGCTTTCTTAAATTGGTAGTCAAATATTGACAGTTATATCTGATTTTTAAATGGCAGCAAGATCATTCCTGCATATTTTACAAATGCCTTTTGCCATTGTAATTAACCTACAAGTGGCTCCTTGTGCATGGTTACTTTAAATATCGTGTTGTATACAGAGTAGTAGCAAACCCAAAACCAGTGGCATGCAGTCACTCCCAGCAGTTCCTTCCTCTTGCTTCAAATCCTTCCATCTGCATGCAAAACAATGACAACCCACCTCATCATCAACGCACAAGGCTCCTTTACAACAGCCATTAACAACGCTCATGTCACCTGAGAGGTGTCTCAGGTGAATTACAGCCTGCTCAATCAGTCATAGGTTAATTAAAATCATTATCTTTAAATACAATCCTTGACACTTTATCATATTTTTTCAAAGAAATCTCCTTTTTTTTACCCACCTCCCCAAAAACTGTACTTGAAAGGACTATTTCTAGAAAGTCATTATAATAATAATTAGGAGCCCATTGTAGATTGAAATCTTTTGAAAATCTCTGTAATCCTTCCGAGAGCTGAGTGTGTTTTCATTGTGTTGCATTAGTATTCTGACTCTTAGACATGAAACAAACCTTTAATCTCCTCAAGCCCTGGGGATCCATCATTGTATACTAATATCTAGCATGGGCTTAACCTGTCTAAATATTTTAAACCACATTAGCAAAGTATTTTGCAGGCAGATTGACCATAGGGTTCGGTTTCCCTCTACAGGCAATAGTGATAACAACCATCCAAATGGAAATTCCCATGTAGAAAAGGAAAAGCCTTGTGTATATTATTCTATGACGTATTCGTTTCCAAGTCATTTGACTCCAATGACCTTGAATGCAACTGACATGAACAAAAGCTAGGGCAGATGGGAGCAATTTCATGCTCTCTTTAGAGATTTAAGTGTATGATTCTCTTACCTGAACCCAAAAGCCAATTCTAGCATTCTGCCATTTCATTAGAGTAAGAGGTAATCTAAAAGGAGCATAGGAGGCATTACCTTTGCATTTGTAGGCAGTATCTATTTTGAAACAGATGCTTCTAAAATAGGACAAAGTTTGGCTTGGAACCTCCCAGCATTCTATAGAAACTGCCAACATATGTGATTTGACCCAACCCTTGCAGCAGCAATGTTGTGCTTGTTTCTCACCATGGTAGCCATTTTGTTGTAGTGTCCACTATCTATTCTCAAAATACGAGATGTGCCCACAAGTTCAACAAGGCTGGGGATCCTTGTTCTAGGCAAAGCTGAAGGAGAAACAAAGGGAAGCTGTGTTCAACAAGAGTAGTATCTTCTAGCTGTTCAGACTAATGAACAAGACTACCTAGATGCTTTGATAAAGGTCAGAATTACTAATCTGGTCTATTGGTAGGTGTCTGTGTGTAACACATTACCACTTAGGAGAAGGAAAAGTGGTTCTTTCCTTGTCGACTCTTTCAATTATTTTTGGATCATCAGGAATCTACAGGTTTCTGTCCCCCAAGCCTGTCTCATTCACCAGAGAGTTCAGAATTGAATTAACATAAGATACAAGTTTAACATACCCGAAGATGGTAATTGTCTAAAAAAAAACATGCATTTGCAGTAGTTACAAGGCAAGTGCATTCTGTGCATTCTGAGTCAGATATGTAATTGGCTGTGGCACGTGTGTTCATTCTGTATAATACAACTCAACTTTAGATAACAGCAGCATTTGTTAAAATAGATCCCTATTTTGGAAGTATACCCTAGTTATAATATTGGGTATTGCACAGCACATTGAGTTCAGGAAACACCCCAACACACTTTGGCTAATCCGCTCCATGTCTCATGCAACTTCACTACCAGTTGATCTAGATAACACTCTCAAATACCTGGTTTCTGTATAGTCCCCAGCCACTTTTGAGAAACCAGGATTATTAGTCTATATGCAGACATAAGAGTCTTGAGTGATTAATTATTGCAGGATCCAGTGAGGAAGGTAAGGGAAAGTACAGAGTAAGAGAGTTAAACAGCAGAAGAATGACACCAAGTCACCAACCCAAATGGGAATAGATGGGCAATTTTTCCTGTGACATTCAAATAAGAATGAACGGTTGATGCAGCCTGTCAGCAATACATCCTTGCTTCTTTTCACAAGGTTATCCAGAGGCTGCAACCCCGCAGAAACATATAGCCAAAGTAGTAGTCATCCTGTGGACTTTGACATTAACATAATCATGAAGGCTGATTTCATACCTGCGGTGCTGCTCTGGGTGGAGCTGTATGTTCCGCTGCTTCTGTGTCTCCCGTAGGGACAAAGTTTGGTGGTGGAGCAGGTCTGCTGTTGAAATGCATCCCCATGGAGGGGGGGGGATGTGCAGCCATGGAGGAAATGTTTCGCCACATAGGGGGTGACGGTGGAGGGGTGTTTGTTTTGCAGGAAGGTGGGGTTACATGAGAACAAAATCCCAACTTCCTGCAAAACAAAAAACAAAAACAAATGCCACATTTGGCCCTGTAGCACAGTGAAGTGCTGTGAAGCCAAGCGGGGCCTTTTCAGTTCCCTCTGGGCCTCCGTAGGAAAGGGAGGAACCAGGCCTCAAAGGCTCGGATCTTCCCTGTCTACACAGGCCTGCCATGGACAAGCCCAATTGGCAAATGAGTCCCAATCTGTGACAGGCCCAGGAGGGGGCTGGCCCACTGTCAGCATCATGTGGAAGAGTAGATTAGCCTTGCTTCCCTGTAAGCTCCCTCACAGCATTTTCTGCCTGTGTGGAATTGGTCCCAGACATCTTATCTCGTTTGAAATCCCTCAATTCCTGATCAGATCACCAAAATGTTCCCTGGTTAAATTTGCCTGGAAAAGGGTTAAATGCCAAGCAGCTGAAAAACTGCAAAGTTGCCACTTGCACTACAGTGGCACTCCTCTTGAAGGATCAGGTCTGTAGTCTGGGAGTGTTTTTGGATCTAGGCCTTCTCCTGGAAAAGCAAGTGGCAGCTATAGTCAGGAGTGCCTTTTCCAGTTTTGACTGCAGCCTTTCCCAGGCAGAAAAAGATCTTGCTACTGTGGTGCATGACCTGATTATATTTAGACTAGAAATGAAGCCTGATGTAGCTGAAATACAGTGGGTGCTAGTGGGAAGTGGGTGAGTGCGGGAGGCCCCCCTCCCAGCAGCCCCCTCCCCCTCCTGGGCCCCCCAGTCACTCCCCCCTCCTGGCTTAAGTGCGGGGCTTGGAGCCCCACGGTGAAGAATGCTTCCCCACCGCCTCCCAGCTTCAGTGGGGTGCTTGGAGCCCTGCACTGAAGGCAGCGACACCCCTGACACCCACTCTTGGCTTCAGCGCAGGGGTTGGAGCCCGGCGCCAAAGGTGGTGGCGACCCCCCACCCCCTCCCAGCTTCAGCACGGGGCTTGGAGGCCTGTGCTGAAGGCAGCTCTGCCCCTCCCACCCCCTCCCGACTTCAGCATGGGGCTTGGAGTCCCACGCTGAAGGCTGCTCGGCCCCTCCAACCACAGGGGGAAAGGGGCGAAAGATACAGGGCACAGCGTGGCGGCAGTGCCCGGGTACAGAAGCGGGCCGTGGGTCAGGGCGAGGGGGTGGTGGATTTGAGGTGCCTTGGCAGCGGGTGGCACAGGCTTCCCGCTGGAGCTGGGCGGTGTTCTGCGGAGGTGCAGTGTGGAAGCATTCTCCACTTCGGCCCCCTGCAGTGTGCCTAGTAAGGGTGGCCCCGCTGGCTGCCTACCTGGCTTGTCAGTGGGTAGCCTTGTAATGGCAGGGGTGTGACGAAAGGGGGAAAGGTTGGGGGGTGGGCGGAGTGGGAGGTGCGACCACCTCCTGACTCATCAGCCTGGTGCCAAGGGGCCTATCTGCAGCCACGCTGCGCACAGCTGGTGATGGGCCCCTTGGCCCCAGACTGACAAGCAGAGGGCCTAATCGGCAGGTGCTTTTTGCCTGCCAATTGGGCCCTCCACTTGTCAGTCTTGGGGGAAGAGGTCAATGTTAGCCCTTCCCCATCATGGATAGGGCCCACTACAAGGGCCCTTAGTGTTTTATTTATACCGCTCCCACAGAGCGGTACACTGCAGGGACACCACACGCCCCTGCAGGCTCCATGAAGCTGCAGAGCTGGCAGGGGTGACCCCCTGCCCCCACCAGTGCATGTGGAGGAGGCCTGGCTCCCACTCCCCCGGCCCCTCCCCACCTCCCCCCGCCACTTCGTTTACCTCAGCCGGCAGCAATCCGACCCTCCTGGGTCCTCCAGCATGCCCCGCCCCATGCATAAACGGCCCTCCAGCATGCCTTGCCCCGTGCATAAACGAGGAACAGTGGGGCATCATGCCTTGCCACAATGGCATGGCGGCAGCGTGGGACAGCTGCCACCGTGCATAAAAGATCTTAGGGAGATTTCCTCACCCTTTAAATATGGCATCATGCCAGTCAAATGCAAGCTGAATATTTCAGCCCCTTCACATGACATCACCCATATCCAGCGTCTGGCCTGCTGACTGCTTGCTACATCCTCCATTTTAAAGCACTTCTCTGGGAATCCCAAAAAGTATATTCACCACTCTAAAAAGCACTAGCAACCAGAGAGCAACCAGCAGACAACCAGCAGAAGGAAGGCATGGAGGCTCAAACATGCCAATGTCATCTGCAGCATCCCACCCTTGCTCCTGCCTCCCACTCCCTTGTTCCTGGGGGTGAGAATTACTTTTTTAGAAATGGTGAACGTCCTGGAGCAATGAAAAGGCGGACATTCGTATAGGTGATGCTAGAAATAAGTTAATATTTTATTCAACAAAGCATGCCTCTCAAAAGATTCCCCCCCCCAAACAGGAACAATATTATTTTACTCATTTATCAAAGGACTTGGCCACTTTGGCTTTGGTGCCCATGGAAGTCAATGGTGCCGTAGACTATAATGAGAATGTTGGCATTCCTGCCTTTCCCGGGGCTTGGGGGGTGAGGGCTTGAGGTACAGCCTCCAAACTTTCAGGGTAACTCTAGGAGGCTCTTCCCTGACTCCCCTCCAAATTTCAGAATGATTGGTCCAAGGAGACCATGTATAGGAGCTCCCGAAGAGGGTGCCCCATCCATTATATTCAATGGAGAGTCATCTTCATGATTGAGGGAAAAAATGAAAGAGGAGCTTCTGCTTTAAATTTAGTCTCCCAGCCATCAGGATACACCAACTTCTGCAGACCTCTAATGCTTCAAAAATATTTTTCCCAGGTCTGTTAATTATGCCTCCAAGTGTTTATATTTATTAAAATATTTCTACATTTCATTTCCACCTGAATAAAATTCCCAGCATCAAAACATTTCAACAGTAAAAACCACACACACACACACACACACACACACACACATAATGATTCAATAAAACATATAAATATATATAACATTAAAACCACAGAAGAGGGCCAACAACAGTTATTGAGGATATGCCAAACGTACACGTATATTCCCTTAACTCATTTTACGTGAGATTGGAAAAAAATCAGATTTGAGACACCAGAATGAGTCTTAAATGGTAGGCACATGCATGACAACTACTGAAGAGGAAGAGACCTGATTTTCATAATCATCTCGCTGGCTTACCAAATAAGGAGTTTTGGCCCCAGACCTGCTCACTCAGTGGACCTTGACAGGAGAGATTAATCCAGCCATCACAAGCTGTTGTGCTCAAAAGAAAAATTACAGTGTTCTACTACTGAAAGGTTCTCATTGGAAATCCTGAACACCAAGTCACGTCTAATGTTCCTCTTGCATTATTGGAAAATTACCAAAATAATAAGCTCTCTCGTGATTTCTGGCTCAGGGTCAATTGACTGTCAGTGCTGATGCCATTATATGAAACCCAGCATTAGCAGCTTAAGTCAAATCCAATTCCACCTCCTCTTAAAGATCTGCAGTATTAGAGTGAGGGAGGTTTAACCGTATGCTGTGAATAAGAAACCCCCTCCCATAACATAAGATCTGTACCCTTCAGCAGTCAGAAACAGCTTTCTTTACAGCAGGAATAAATATGTAAAGACTCCCATTTTAAAAAGAGGTGCTGACATTGTGCTGACATAACAAGAAAGCCCCTCTACACACTGCAAAGCAAGGCAAAGTTTTGAAAATGAAAGATGCAGTTGGATCTAGTTCTCCCAATTCACACTTCCAGCAGCATCGGGTAGCAGAAAGAATTCATTATGCAAGAACGGCTTCTGCACTGTTTTTGTGTTGGATCCTCTTCCTGTGCCTTTGCCAAGAAGGTGAGTAAGTAGGAGAAGCTCATCCCCATCACTTTCTCCCCCAGAGCTTCAGCAACTTTTGTGTGGTTCAGTTCTGCTGAAGGCACAGGAGGAGAAAGGCCAGTCAAAAATGTGATAGCCCTGAGTCGACTGAAGATGGCGCCATAAAAAGCTGGACTTCTGTTCAGCTCTTAAGCCATGCCGAGGGTCAGGAGCTTCTGCACCTGGCTGACCTGAGCAGATACGCAGATCTGCTCGCCGGTCGCTCCAGGAACCAGGAACGGCATCCTGAGGGTCCTACAGATCCGTGGGAAGGTAGAGGACCGAACTCTCCGGATTAATAGCGGCGTGTGCTCAAGGTCACGATGGTGCCCTTGTCGCAAACAACTTTACAAGCTTGAAACGACCAGCTGACCTCACATTCCTCCCAGACCATCTTTTACCAGATTGACAGGAGCGTTGACAGAAGCTGAAGTTTACAACAGTAAGGATTGAAAGCTTTCTGGCTTTTCTCTTTCTTCTCCCACAAGCTCTTCCCTCCCCCCCCCTCAACCAATTCACAAGTGAATTCCCTCTTTCGTCGAGTGAGAGACTCCCAGCTAATTATACCCACTAACCAAACAAAGAGAGAGCTTTGAAGATTTGTTGGTGAAAGTTCAGTGGGGGAATTTGACTTGATACGGAGATCGACAAACTGATAATTTGGGATCGCTCGTGCTCCCGCGAGACCTCACGAGACTTTCTGTTTATAGTTTGTGACTGCCTAGAACTATGGAAGAATTAACTAAGGCACAGCTTTTCCATTTGTTATGCGAAGGAAACTCAAAGATACTGAAAGCAGTCAATAAGCTGGAAAAGGAAATCCGTGGGACTAAGGGGGAGCTTTTGGACGGAGCCCATGGTCCGGAGAGACCAGCTGATGACGTAGCTCAGCTAACAATAAATCAAACGAAACTTCAATGTCTGGAAGTTAATCAACTGGAGGGAGAGAGAGCCAGAGATGTAAAAACCCAAAGTACCTTTGAAGAACCTGGGAAAACAGATTCAAGGAAGGAAAGCACCGAAAACCTGGAAGTCTATTCAGAGCAGGAAATGATTTGGATCAGCAAAATAAAAAGAGTCTATTCAAAAGCGACAGCAACCAGGAAGCTATCAGGAGATATTCCTGTGCGACCAGAGGAAGAGATCCAGATTGATAAAGTATTCAGAGCCTACTCAAAGGTGACTGCAAGCAAGAATCAAGTAAGAGACTTCTTTGGCCCTGACAGAAGGACAATCAGAAACACTCTACTATGGAAAAAAACACAATTTCATTTTCTGCGACCACCTGAAGGATGGGTTGAACAATGGAGTATTCTCCTGGCTTCCTGTGGGAAAGACAGCAGCAGTAACTTTTAGGACAGGACCAATATATGAAGGGAACTGACTTTATATCATTTAAGACAATAATAGAATATATCCTTATAATAGATTATACTCTCATATGTATCAACAACTACTTTGCTAAGAAAGATGGTAATAACTCCTAGATCAGGATTAATATGCGATGGGAATTGAATATGTATGTCAATATGTATGCTAAAAGAGGATGACAAACCATACTTCATAGGCATTAACAAGACGGCAGTAGTAACTCTTGGGTCAGGGCCAATTTATGAAGGAGACTGACCTAATATCATTTAAGATAATAACAGAATGTATTCTTATAACAGATCATACTCTCATATGTATTAACAATCACTTGGCTAAGAAAAATGGTAAAAACTTCTAGATTAGGAATAATATGTGATGGGAACTGAATATGTATGTTAAAAGAGATGGCAAACCATATCAGCTGGTCGCTTTTTCTTCTCAATTTCTCTGTAAATGCTTTATATAATAATAAATAATAAAATTATATTTAAAAATGTGATAGCCCTGTCTTCAGCAGACAATAAGATAATGACTTCAGGAAAAAATGACAGACCAGTGGCAAATACTCCTGAGGATTTAATTATCGTGGCTGAAATGGAGGAACTTGCAAAGTGTGCACGTTGGAAATCACTTCCCTGAAATACAGATTTAGGCAGGTGGTCTTGAAACAAGTAATGAAGTCACTTATTCACAACTCAAATATGGGCCAATGGAGAAACTGTGTACATTCTTTAAAAAACAAAACATGACAACATTCTTTCACAGGATGGATTCATGATCATACCTGAAATACTGAGAAAGTAGCAGCTCTGCCTTAAAATGAGGATTTCAAAAAGAAACATAATTGAGCATGGGGAGACCCCAGGATTGGACCCCTGTGCTGCCACAGAGGCAGTCATTCTGTCATAGCCTAACCTGCCTTGCAGAGTTGTTGTGAGGCGAAAATGGAGAAGAGGAGAATGCTGCTGTAAGATGCATTGGGTCCCCATTGAGGAAACAGTGGTGTATGAATACCCAAATAAACAAGCAATTGTTGACCAATGCCTTTGGAATTAAGCATTGCTAATGTTATGCACAATGTTAGGCACAATGAATTTGCAAAAGGACCACCCCAACAGACAAGGGCAGTGTCACGTAAATTGGTTTTGAAAAATTGTTTTTGAAAACTGAAGGATTAATGTGCAAAGATGACTGGAAAATACCCACCATGAATAAAAGTTCATTTGTAATCTGAACTACTAAAAGAGAAAAATGAATTGTGAGAAGTTGCCTATTCCAAAGCATAAATGGCCCAACTGTTGTATATAACTTGGATTCAATGACTCAGTTCAGATGTCATAGGAAACTATGGTTTGTATGGCAGGAGGGAAGCCGATAAAGAGTACTCAAACATGTTCAATGGAATAAATAAGGCCACAGCTTTATTATAACCCCAAGCAGGAGCATGGCATAGCATGGCAGGAAGTGCCCTCCTGCAGTCAGCAGACTGCCCAGATGCACTGATCCCATTGGCCAAGCCTCCCATGGCCAGTCAACTCGCCTATCCTTTTCCAGCCTTTGTGGCTGCAATCTGGTAGCCAGTGGACATGATGTGCCTTCCCAGCCTGGACAGGGTGCAGCTTACAGTTGCACAGTCAGCCAGGAACCTAGGGGTGATGTTTGATGCCTCCTTAACCGTGGAGGCTCAAGTCACAAAGGTAGTGCAGCTGGCATTCTTCCACCTACAGCTGAGACCAGTTGAAGTACCATCCACAACAATAAACAGGGCCTCCTCCCATCCCTCTGACACTTACCTCCTAGCAACATCTGTGCTGATAAAATCACCATCTACGTAGATATGGAGTTTCTACTAATGCTGACATTCATTCATTCACTTTTTTAATGTTTGTGACTTTTGATTTATAGCTTTATTAATATTGTGAATTTTACTGTCTTTCAACTAATATATATTAAATGGTTGTTCACCGCCCCAAAACAGCAAGTCCGAGAGGGGTAGTATATAAATCGACATAATAAACAAATGATGAGGCCATTTTTAAGGAAACTCTTGGTTGGTGTGTTTGTCTGTATGAGGGTCACTCAAGTATTTAGAGGTATGGGTCAAAGCAGGGGCCAAAACCATGCTTTGAAGCTGGATTATAGCCACAATCAGTAAGAGTTTTGTGTGAGGTGCAAACAGAGGCATATTGGCTTGTTCTGGGATGCTACTCATCCAGCAATGCAGACTAGGATGACAGCCAAGTCTCTGCAAAAAGGTAGGAGAATGAATAAAGATGTTAAACCACCATTTGTCAAGAAAACTAGAAAAGTGGCTGCGAGTCAGTGAAGGCTGCAGTTGGCGCAGTGGGTGGGTGGGCCAAATGGGACATGGCTTTGTCAGGCCCAATGGGAGTGTGGGCACGCCTGGGAGGTGTACACAGGAAGTGATGCAAGGGGTGGGATCCAGGGTGCCTATTTAAGGTGCCATGTGCTGGAGATTGCCCTCTTCTGCCGCAGCAAGTTGCCAGGACAGCTTCCCACCAACCCACCCTTGGTTATGGTTATATAAATTATATTTGTCACAGCTGAGGAATAAAAAAGAACAAGGTGGAGTTTTTTTTGGTCAGGGTCCAGTTTGTGTACTGGGAACTTGGGATTGGAGGTCTCAGAAAGAGACCGGCTAACACCGAGCATGGCTTTACCTGGCTAGGAAGGTCAGGGGCTGGGAGCCAGGAGAAAGGGATGGTTGGATGAAGTGGACACCCAACAATCATTTAACTGGCTTCCTCCCAGAGGAGGATATCAAGGGGCAAGTGACCCATCCTCCCAGCTGGGACCCAGGGCGTCCCTTGAGCCCATGTCAGCAGCCAGATGGCTGTCGGGGGGGGGGGTTATTCCAACCTCATGCCAGGCCAACCCTCAGTTTATGTTGGTTAATATTGCCCTAGAAAATGACTCGCATCTTGATTGGCCCTATACCAACCCGCCAAACATGGCAAATGAGTATTGCATTAAGCCTGATCTGAGCCAGTAGTTTTCTGTCCCTGTCTGTTATAGATCTCAATCAAATAGGGCCCTGTAAGATACAATAGGGGGAAAACATCACCTGATGAATTTCTGCTGGATGCCGAACTACTAAAATACTGAAAGAAGAAGAGTTGGGTTTTATGCCCTGCTTTTCGCAACCCAAAAGAGTCTCAAAGTTGCTTAAACAAACACTTTTCTCTCCTACTCACCTCAACCTGTGAGATAGGTGGAGCTGAGAGAGTTGTGAGTGACTGGCCCAAAGTGACTAGGGTGGAGGAGGAGTGGGGAATCAAACCTGGTTCTCCAGATTAGAGGCCACCACTCTTAACCACTATACCACACTGGCTCTCAAAAGGAGGAAATGGAAGTGAATGAAAGCACAAGAACTCCAACAGGAAGGAAAAGCTGTCTATCTGCATTTGTCAAGTGATTACAAGATGGCCAGTGGTTTCCCAATTGAAGAAGAAATGCAAGTTCATAAAGTTAGCATTAGCCCTCTTCAGCACGGTCAGGTGCAGCACGACACATTTCAGAATGCCAAGAGCCATTTACATTTTGTCATGTCGGTAATCAATCCTATTTAGTCCCAGATCGGATTTTAGGAACATCATCATTTTACTGTGACGGAGCTGTTAACCATCTGAACAGAATCGATTAACAATGCAATGAAATATAAAGGACCGCAAACATTCCCCAATCATCACCATTAACCGAGCAGCTCGATGTAAAACAGAACCATCAACAGCAGTGGAGTGACAGTAATAGGTATTTAAGGAAAAAGCAAACCGAGTATTGCACAATAAAAATATAGTGAATGAATCGCGTCTACTAAGTGTGACGAATGCTGCCTTGCACTACAAGGAAGATCACATGGGAGACCATATTTAATATCGGCTTCAGCATCTTACCTGCAATGTAATTATACTTGGAGCCTTTGTTATTCTGAAAAGCTCATCATTTAGCTAAAGCTATCTAACTCTAGGGACAGGTGAAGTTCCCCTCAAATAGACTGGCAGCTGTTTGATGAGGGAAACACGACATGTGTTCTCTCTAATGCTATCTCCTTTGAAGAGCTGGAGATACAGAACATCAACCAAGAATGGGTACATGCGGTTTTTAAAAGCTAATGAACAAACAAAAGCTGCAGTGAACACCTTATACTGGCTTACTCCACCCATGTCAGTATTGTCTGTTCTGACAGAAGTCTTTCACATCACCTAAAGTCTATTTTTTTAAAAACTACATTGAACTTGGGACCTTCTTCATGCGAAGCAAAGACTCTTCCACTGAGCCACAGCCTCTTGCAACCTTTCTACTCTTAAATCATGTAGTCAACCATCTATATGAATACGTTATTAGAAACAGGATTGCAGTTGCAGAACTGGTTCACAAATGGTGAGGAATATACACCTGTGTAACATCACATGCAACCATCCATCCATTATGAAAAAAACACTTATTTCACATGATCCACCCTCACAGTCACTGAAGACCTGTACAATTGACTTTAGTGCAAGATGCATGTACAGTGCATTACAGTGGTCAATAAGCTTCATAAGGAAGAAAGGTGGCTGTGATGGACGGCACTTTGCAAATGATGCTCAGAGTGTTGTAACAATACCTATGGGTTGTGAGGGGTTAAAATCCTCTCTAGAGTATATGAGCTAGGGCAACAGACTCTGAGCCTTGTAACTGGCTAGCCACAGCTGAGGGGGAGTTGTTATACTGGTTGTGGGATGGAGGGAGGTTAGTTCACCAGAGTGAAGATTAGACTGGTCAGAGAGCCGTCTGACTCAGTCTTAGCAGAAACACTCCTTTGAGGAGAAACTTTAGTGAGAGTACTGGGTTTTTGATAGAGAGCTAGGTGAATACTCCTGAATTGGGCCAAAGTGTGATGTGAAACCTTCTAAGAAACAGAAGGTGGAACCACACTTAGTTGTGAGAAGAAAGTAGGTGTGTATTTCCCAAGGTATGTGTATGTGGGGTAGAGCTCTATTCACCTCAGAAAGGGAGAAAGTTGTGGTTCATCCAAGAAGGGAGAAAGTTGTGGCACAGGACGAGTGTGTCCACTTTCTAGGACCCAGAGGGGTTGAAGGGAATTCTGTAATAGCTAAAGATCTAAGAAAGAAAACAGTATTTTAAAGAAAACACAAATAAGAAACCTCTTTTAAAATAAGAAACTTAATATCTGAGTAATAACTGAATTGTATATAGGTTGTGGTGAGTATATAAAAGCTTGATTCCAACCACTGGTCCCATTTTATAAATAAAACATTTGTTGGCTTATAACAATGCCTCAGTGCCATTCTGACTAACGGGTTTCAGTGAAAAGATGACTATTCCTTTCCAGATGCTCCCAGTGTTCAACAAAGCCACAAAGACCAGACAGTGATTGGGTGGGTCAGTGAGATTTGTTTGGGAGGGAAAATTTAGTAGGGACAGGTTAATAGAGGTATCCATCATAGTAGCTAACCATTGTCTTAAGCAACCCAAACAACCCAATGAATTCAACAATGGTGCTTTCTGGGGAAATTGCAAGAAACCCGTTTCAGCATTGTATGCACACCAATTCACAATGGCAACCTCCTTCCCTTTTTTCATCTATTTAAACTGTTCTTTGCTTCCCAGAATGAATGCAGAAGAGACTGTTGAAGCAGAACTAGATCATTTCAGAACTTCATAAGAAAGACTAAATTAAAAAAAAAATCCTACAACAGCTTCAACAGAGCAAGCGGGGTAAGATTGTTTGCCTTGCACAACAACAAGGGCTTGAATCTACAATATGCAATTGCCCACCAGGTTGAATTAAGATGGGTGGCCTGTATGTAGAAGTAGAAAAGAGCAGGACTTCCATACCACCTTAAAGACTAACTATGTTTGTGGCAAGGGAGGAGCCTTTATGAGTAACTGCTCACCTCTTCAGATACCTGGGTATTTTGGAATCTACATTTTTATTCATCTTCAAGGTGTTACTGGATTCTTACTGTTTCTAACTGTTTTAGGTGAGTGCTATTATAAAATAAAACAAAACTATGGTTGCTAGGGATCTGCAAGGAGAAAAAAATCCAGACTGTTTCAGATTCAGTCTGAAGCAATTTGGACTGAATCTAATTATTCTGAATCATGCATAGTTTTCTTTTTTTATTCAGTCTAATAATCAATGAGCTTCTTCTGTTTCAACCCACCCCCACCCCCACCCTCACCCTCACCCTCATCCTCACCCTCATCCTAGAACCTGGAAAAGAAAAAGAGTTGGTTCTTATATACTACTTTTCTCTCCCAGAAGGAGTCTCTGACTGTTTATGCACTGGGAACTTTACTGCCCCAGCTCCCATGCAAGAGCACAAATCGGGGGTGGGTGAAGTGCACCAAGCCAAATGCTTCCCCTTGTGGGTGCGGGAAGAGGCGGGGTAACCTGCCACAACTAAAACTCCAGCCTGCAGCCCGGCATGAAACCTCCAGTGCGTAAATGGTCAAAGTGACTTACAGTCGCCTTCCCCTTCCTCTCCCCACATCAGACACCCTGCTCAGTCAGAACAGCTTCATCTGTGCTGTGGCGAGCCCAAGGTCACCCAGCTGGCTGCATGTGGGGGAGCAGGGTATCAAATCCGGCTTGCCAGATTATAAGTCTGTACTCCTAACCACTATACCTTTTCCACCCTTTATGTTTTCCTTTAATGTTTAAATGGTCACTTGTCTGAATTGGATTGCACTGAATTGGGGTTTGGCCATTCATACAAGTTTGATTTGATTTGATCTTTTAAACTTATCGGGAATGATTTGGACCTGAATTGGTTGATTCAGGCCTGAATCAAGGTTCATTCAAGTACTTTTCAGCTGATCCAAATCTTGACAAAGATTTCATTACAAATGCCTTACAATAGCAAATTATTGAAAGAAGAAGAAATGAATGAAAGAAAAGGACAGATGAAAAATCAATGGAAGGGTGAATCTGATGTGATCAAATAAAATTATGCATTAAAGTAAAACATAGGACAAATATTCAGACTACAGAAAGAAAGGTTTCTGTTAATAGATAGACTGAGAGGTCCTTCCTTCTGCAGACTGATTTTATATTGTTGTTGTTGTTAGGTGCGAAGTCGTGTCCGACCCATCGTGACCCCACGGACAATGATCCTCCAGGTCTTCCTGTTCTCTACCATTCCTCAAAGTCCATTTAAGTTTTTATATACCCACAAACAATTTGCTGGGTTTTCAAGGAAGAGTGCTAGAAAACTGTAGCTGGGCTTTAGCGTGATTGAGGAATCTCTGTAATCCAAACCTTATTCATAATGTTGGATGTTTTATATAATCTCTGTTATTCAAACGTTTTAGTAGCTTAATGAAACTCATTTGGTCTTAATCCTGTGTCACCTGACATTCAGAAATTAAACTGACAAGACATAAAGGCTAGGGGAAAAACTCCTGCTGCAATTTTGCAAAACAGTGTATTATAGAAGGGCAGCAACAGAGCAGCAGGGGCTCTGAGAAAACAGGTAGCAACCTGGTGAAATTTAGATCTACTAATAATAATCTTTCAATTTTAATTTCCATACACTTGAAGGATAATTAGTAATCTCTCTAATTACAATGAAAACTTCCATTTCAGCAAGCTTTCATAGTTATTCCTCGGTGAAAAGGCTGAACTCAAGGTTTATTTATCTGAGGCCTTTTATGCCCAGGTGTTTTCCTTCACTTTTACCATGCACTCCCATCAGGATTCCCCCCCCCCCATTGTGCTTTTTACCCCACTTTCACTGCGCACATGTGTAGGGATTTCTTTTTTCACTCTGCATGTATTCTTGTCCCTTCAGAGCTCACTTTGCTTTTCCTTTGATTTTTTTGCGGGATTTTAAAGAGTGCTTTTGTTTCAGTTTTTCCCTTTGCTATGCCTTGAAGTTAATTCAAAAGCATAATGATTACCTTGGATTTCCCTTTTTTCATTCCTCAGATACCACTCCACCATGCACATTGTGTGGTGTGCCTGATCTGTCCTCATTTGTTAGTTTTGTGCTGGGCACATTTTTTGATGTCATAAGTACGTTTCTTCAAGCAGGATGCATTATCTGTTAGCCATCTTAGTGGTTCTCCCATCCTTTGGCCTTTAATCAGTTGTGAAGGCTCAGAGAAAGCTTAGCATGTGTCCTAAGTTAATGTGTCTACTTGTGCCCCCAGTGGATATTAGTACTTATTGCAGATTTTCTGTTTAGCCTCTGAAAATAGCTCAGATTGTAGAACATTAAGCTGCATATGTAAAAGCTTGCTGATTCAGTTCTGGGTTTTGTGTTTTTCTCCCCTTTGGAACAATTTTTTCCCTTCCACCCTATTGAGTTATTTCCACACAGATGACTCAATCTAAGAGCGAGAACCAGGCAGCATTTTAAAATGCCCTTCCACAATGCTGCCAAGATGCTTGCTTGGGAAAGACCCCAACCTGGCTTCTTCCCATTTGCAATAAGACCCTCCTGCAATAAGCATTCTCAGTAGTGGGTCTGCACCTCTTTAAACAGAAGACATACATGTATCCTTCTTTAAAGCTTTCCCAGGCAATTTTTGTCTCTCTCCATTGAATCCACTTCATCAGGGGCCAGTCATTATTCACACCTGATAGGCAGTTCATGAACACTGAAAAGTCAGGCATATAAAATGTATGAAAAGATAATGCAAAGCAGAGCTGAAGTCACATCTTCACATTTTCCACAAGACAAATAAAATAAAAAAAATTGCTCTGTGTTCAGTTTGCTTCTGGGCTCAGTTCAAGGTGCTGGTATTGATATTTAAAGCACTGCATGGCTTCTGATCCCTTAAGGATTGCCATCTCTCATATGAACCTAACGATTTATTCAGCTCATCTTTGCAGACTCTGCTGCAGTTCCTGAGGCTTGATTGGTGGCGACCTGAGAAGAGGCGTTCTTGGTCTCTGGTCTCTTCCTCCAGTGGGTGATGACTTTGTTTCTTTTGGCATACTACCAATAACTGCTATCGGCCCTCCTCCCTGTGTCTGGTACTGTTTGTATATGTATTTTTATTGAGCCTTCGGGGAGGGCGGTATATAAATCTAAATAAATAAATAAATAATTTAAAATATTGTTTTTAAATCATTCAAATGTTTTAATGTGCACTGCCTTAGGGACACTGACCAGTTGGAAAGGCAGCATAAAAATCTTTTAAACAAATAAATATGTTTGTCACACATTCAAGTGCCCTTTAATATGGAAGCTGGGAGTTGCTTTAGAACAGTGGTCCGCAACCTTTTTTAGACTGCGACTGGTGGGGGGAGAGGGCAATCTGGCCGCCGCGCATGTGGGCCCATAGGCTGGAACAGTGGGGTTGGGTTTAGAAGGGCTATAGATCCTGAGTAGGCCACCATCTGTCATTTGCATATGTTGTTCATTTGTTTTTATGGGGGTTTTATATTGTACTTTTATTGTTTTATTCCAGGAACCACCATGAGATGGCTCTTGTTGAGAGTGGCAATATACACATTGAAAATTAAATAAATAAGATTTGTTTCTATTCTTCCTTGGTAATAAGGCCCTCCTAAAGGAGTCTCTTTTATTACTCTGATCTTTTGAAAGCTGTTTATGGAACCACCTTGGCTTCCTTAAACTCCTCCCGTTTTTCCTTCTGAAGGGAATTTTTTGTAATTGTGTTTTCAGTATTTCACAGTATGTCACAGATGGAAAGATTAAGCACCTTCTTCCTAACCCACCACTTTCAGAACTTGTGGAATTAGCTTTAGTCCACAAAAGTTTATGCTGGAGTAACATTTTGTTAGTCTTTAAGGTGCTAGGGACAGTTACTATATCTTAGCTTAACCAGTTGGCACAGGGTTGTTATGGGGTGGGGGAGAGAAATATATATACTTCCTAAAGCTCTTTGAAGAAAGGATCGTATAAAAGTACATTCAACACATTAAAAAAAACGAGAATCCTTTTTTAAATGGAATTTTGCAATGCCACATGTTGTGAGCTGTTCTGGAGACTAGTCAAAAAGGAGCATGGAGAAATCATCAAGTAAATATAAAGACATGAAGTTTGTGGCAGCTGCTTGGCTGTGTTATAAAGTAAGTGCCCCTTTTTTGAAATGTTCTTCTTAGACTCACAGAGGATGGATACAGTCAACCTGGTTGCCATGTGAGAAATATGAGGACGTTTGCTTTCTTCTTAAATGCACCCTAAAGGATTGCAACAAGTCAGTGATTTATTCTGTGGTGGGGAGAAAAATACGAGTTTCATCCATCCATCAATTCATTGTTGTATCCTTTTGTCAGACTTTCCTGCTTGTTTGTTTAGAGGAGACTAAAAAAATGAAAATATATCCTATACCTTTAATCTTAATGATACAAGTTTGTGCATTTGGAGATTTCTATTTTGAATATAGATATATTAAAATATACTTTAGCTGCCTACTGTCTACTGTCTACTCAGAAAAAATATTTTTTTCTGATATTTCTGAGTATCCAAAACAATATTCTGAATTCTTGGACTATTAGTAATCAGTCCATGGATATTTCCAAAAAATATTCAAGAATATTCAGAAATTTGAATGTTTCCAGGACTGTTTTTCTTCCATTTTACAGGCAACAGTAAGAAGAGGGAAGAGGCACCTCCCCAAGACCATGGAATCAGATGTAAGGAAGAGCACTAGATCTGGCTGCCAAGTCATGACAATTCTTTTACAGCCTTTCATGGCTCTCTGAGCATGGACAAACAGGATGAAAACAGGTCTGACAGCATCTTGACTCCATTTCAGGATGAGATTTTTGGGAGCATTGTTGTGGTCTTTCTGTGCTTGTAAGAATGGCATGGACTGGGAAAATGCAATTTGGTTTGTGGTTCATGATGTTCCCTGTTCATGGTCCATCATGAACTGCCACCTTATGAACTGATTAGGTTCGTAAGGTGGCGGAACACCTCTAGCATGCTGGAAACACCAGACTTGCAGGAGATCTTCTGGCTGACTTCTCTTGAGGTCTGGTGAGATTTGCATTTGCAGGGTCTGAGTTATGCTCCCCTCCCAAAGGTGGCAGTCAATTCAATCCTCACCAGTTCAATCCCCTGCAAGTTTGGTATCTCTAGATTCCATTCTATACACTCCTGAACTGGTTCCTGCCAAAGTTACAGCTGACAGGCAATCATTTTGACAGGTGCAGGTTGAGGATCTTCAGATCCTGTGCAAGCTAAAGGCACCAGACGTGTAGTGGATCCCCTCCTCAGATGCTGTTCTACTTGCCCTTCACGTTTAATGTCTCTTTTCATTCTGCTTAAATGTTAATTCTAAACCACTGTTGTTACTTAGGAGTGTCTTGCACCCATTCTGAATTAATAGATTAGTCTTCACTTGGATCTTGTTTTTACATTGGCCCCTCTTTCTATCGTCCCCCCATGTGATTCATACATCTGAAGATGTGACCTATATTCAAGAAAGTTTATGATGAAATGAATGTTGTTAGTCTCCAAGTTGCTACTTGACTCCTATGTTGTTTTGGGCAACAAATGTTTCGAAAGCCAAAACAGGTTCAATATAATGGCATAAGCAGACCTTAAATACCCATATCCAATGAACAAACCAATAGACAATGTATTTATTATTATGATTTTCTGTACAATAAAGTACAGGAAAGTTTAGAAATCCTCTCATCTCAACTAACTGTTATATTCCCATGTTGGAAGGGCCAAGAAGGGAAAAGGGGACATTGCTGCTTCCTATTGATTTCTCCTATTTCCTAATCTGCCTAGTAAGGAGAACCACACACAAGGGCCTAGTCTGAACACAATGGATAATGCACTTTCAATGCACTTTAGAAGTAGATTTTCCTGTTCTGCACAGGAAAATCCAGCTGCCAAAGCACATTGAAAATGCTTTATCCTATGTGTGCAGACTAGGCCAAGGAAAGGACAGGAATGTCATGATGTTCAATTGAAAATCCCAAAATGTGGAGAAGAGGCTCTGTTCCATTGCCCTACTTCCATCACATTTCTCTTAGAAGAACAGAGGACTCTGGTCATTTCCCCCATTACCAAATCTTACTTAAAGATAGCATTTCAAAAGGGGAAGGGCATTTCAGGCCTCCCAGCACTGCCCATTTCCTTGTCCTGGCATTTGTCTGCAACATATTGATCTTTAAATGACAGCTTCTTCAAAGACACCTCTTTTAAAAAGAAGCAGGAAAGATGTTTTCGTGTGGATTTCTGTTGTCATTTAGCGTGCTGGACTTTCTTACCGTTTCAACAACGATGTTATGAAAAAGAAAACACAGCGTGAACCAGTAATAGCGCTACTTCAAAGGAAGCTGAAACAGCTTCAGGGGTTCAAAGCGGTGTCTCTCTCCTTGTAAATGCAGTCATTAATCATAACTCACTTCTTCCATAATTATAACGATCAAAATCAATACAACTTCAGCATGGACCCAAACTGCAAAATTTGAGGTATGTGTGTTGTATGTAAGCAAACAGGCAGGAGATATTCTGCTGTTGGAAGGGAATGCTTATATCTATATATCTATATAATAGTGTTTTGTGCTATACATATTCTATGGTTCCAATCCTCAAGCTGGCATATTTGCTATAATCAAAGGGCAGCCGATTTTGCTATGGAAATTGAAATGAGCAAAGCTGATATGGACACTGAATGGGAAAAATAGGATGCAGAATAAAACTGGTGAGAAGTATTGGAATATGCAAGATCTGTAGTATGCATGACTCACAATTCCTACAGGGGGAAACAGGAGGTGTGTATTTAGCATAGAACAGGAACTTCCTGATGATATTCCGATGATCTCCTCCAGTGTCCTGCTTGGCTATTGGAACAAACTTCCACCCAACTTTCCTCTGGAACAAACAGAATGAACAGTTAGAACAGCTTTCTCAACCTGGTTTTGTAAAACCCTGGGGTTTCTTGAAGGCCCTGGAAGGGTTTCCTAAATGGGTGGAAGTTGATGAATTTTTAATATATGTGTGTGCATGTATACACACACACATACACACACAAGTAAATGTTAAACATTTATTGGGTGATTTGACCCTATCATATCATAATGAGAAATCATTAATGAAGAAGATGATGAAGAGTTGGTTCTTATATGCCACTTTTCTCTACCAGAAGGAGGCTCAAAGCGGCTTACCTTCCCTTTCCTCTCCCCACAACAGACACCCTGTGAGGTGGGTGAGGCTGAGAGAGCCCTGATATCTGACTGCTCAGTCAGAACAGTTTTATCAGTGCCGTGGCGAGCCCAAGGTCACCCAGCTGGCTGCATGTGGGGGAGTGCAGAATCAAACCTAGCATGCTAGATTAGAAGTCCACACTCCTAACCACTACATCAAACTGACGTGGTCAGCGGCAAAAGAAAACGTGGTCACCAAAAGATCCGCTGGCTCGACATGATCAACGCCAATACAGGGATGACCATGAACCAACTAAAAGAAGCGGTCATTGACAGAGATGTGTGGCGGAAACTTTTCTATGAAATAGCTGAGGGTCAGACATGACTGAACGGATGACATCGTCATCATCATGACCCTATATGGTCATGTCAATTCACCCACCCCCAAAATGGCCAATGATGGGCTTGGAGGGGCTGGGAAGGGGGCCCCAGGTGAGCATGTACACAGCTATGACTCCCAAGCATCTTCTGCATGATCGCACCACTTCTAGAGTTTCTCAAAGCCTGAAGAATGTTTCAGGGGTTTCTCAATGGTAAAAAATGCTGAGAAAGACTGAGTTAGCCAGTTAGGATTACTAAGATGCTCTCTCTCTTTCTCTCTCTCTCTCTCTCTCTTCCCTTTCTTTACAAAGTTGCTTCTCTTCTTGATAAAACTATTTTATGCTTTTCAGCAACCTAGTGTTTCACTCCCCTTTGCATATTTAAAATCTGCCAACCGGAATCAGATTTAGGCAAGATAATTTGGCACAGCAGATATAGTGGGATTTGGACTGTGACAGAACCAGCCCACTTTTGCCTTGCGGGCCCAATTCCATCTTTGCCCATCTCCTGTTCTGGCTGGGTGCCAACTCCAGGCGGGTGGTAAAACAAACTCTCTGGGTAACCACCACCACCACCACCTGGTTAAAATACAGGGTCAGAGTTGGGAGAGCCAAAACCCGTAGCTGCCCCTTCCATACCTGAGGCCTTGCCTCTGTGGTCTCCCACAGTCCCAGCTCCTGAGCACTGTGGGGGATGAGATACTGCAAGGGTTCATTCCCCTGGGCCTCCCCATTTCCGAGGCGGGGGAGCAGTACATGGATCAGAGAACCATGGCCCACTTCAATTTATAAAAGATTTATTAAAATATCCAAGTTTTAAAAGCAAATGTTTAGCACAGCACAAAGTCAAGCAAAAGAGACCAAAAGAAACTGAATGAAACATAGTCCTTCTGTCCCTCTGCTAAACATACCCTATCTGCTGTTAAATGCAGGGCAGGCACCTTTACTTAAAGAGGTTTCAAAGTCTCCTTGCATTGCTCACATGTCCAAGATGACTGCTCACCTCTTCTTCCAAGAACAGGCTCCTTCCCTGATGATCAACAGGTGAAGACCAGCTGCAAAAGCCCCCCAAGACTCTCTCTGGTCACAATCCTATATAGTTCTCCAGTCCCCTCCCACAGGAAGCCCCTAGCTTAGGAATCCTGGGGAGAATAAGATCTCCCTCCCCCCATTCCAGATACCAGCTTCCTGACCAGGTCAATTAACATGTGAAAGGGAAGGTGAACAGGGACTCTCTCCCCAGCTCAGAGGAAAAAAAACTGTCCTTTTGAAATAACAAGGGAGGCATTTTGTCACAGGACCAAGAAGAAATAGACAGCCCGGTTGAAATGTCTACTCAGCAATGAAATTCACTGAGCGTTTCTGGGTCAGTAACTTGCTTCTTATGAAGCTGATGAAGGCTGTATCAATAGAAAGGGGCCCAGTTCCACCGCCTTTCTATCCCACATCAGAAACCCTTATTCCATTATACAACACACAGGTTTTTTTCTGCCCCCTGAATTGAATTTGGAGACTCAGAAGGCTACAAATCCCATAATCTTCAACAGGAAATAAAAGCAACACATAGTCACATTGAGATCATGATAGCTGATTGGACTGTCATCCTGTCCACACAGACAACATTTTGTTCATCTGGTTTTTGTTCTCTTTTATTAATTTTCTAAAAAGCACATGAAGGCTGTGCGCTCTCTAGCTGCCCTATTATGTCAGGTTCACAAAGCTGAATTATCCAGACTACTTTTTAAAATAGTTGACAAACTGAAAGAAAGGAAGCCCTATGTGCCTTTGTGTTTTATTACCTTTTAAGAACTCTCTGTACTTGGCCACAGGCTATAATTGGAGGATGCGTGATACCACAGCCTTGCTGGAGATAAGTAAAGTTCTAGGCTGGTGCCTGGATAGGGGATCTTCTGGACATAAATGGAATAATTTAATAATACTTGCCTGCCGTATGAGCCCTGTATGGGACTCCATATCCTACGAGATTATTCTTAAAGGAAATAGCCAGCTGTTTAGCAATTTCTCCCTACCCCATCTTTTATGTGCACACAGTGGATATCAGGTTATTGGTACTGGGGGGGGGGAATCTTTTTTTTACTGTATCTCACGGTGGCAAAAAAGAAATCATAAAAAATCTTGCAATCCTTTTAAAACTGCTGGCTTCCTCTGTAAATCCTCAAGTATTTCCCCTGAGGGAAAAAAAAAGCAAAGTTGCAATTACCTGCAATTGCTATCCTTCAAGCCACTCTACTGCAGGGGTAGTCAACCTGTGGTCCTCCAGATGTCCATGGACTACAATTCCCAGCAAATGCTGGCAGGGGCTCCATGAACATCTGGAGCAGTGGTCCCCAACCTTTTTATCACTGGGGACCAGTCAACGCTTGACAATTTTACTGAGGCCCGGGGGGGGGGCGGTAGCCGAGGGATGTCGCCACCTGAGCCCCTGTTCCACTTACTTTCCCGCTGGCACCCCTGACTTCCTGCCACCTGCTGGGGGGCGCTGTCAGCAGCAGCTGTGCAGTGCCACGCCGAGAGGAAGCCCCAGCAATGGTGGCCACTGGAGAGCACCAAAGGTGAGCCCCCGAGGCAGCAGCCAGGGAGAAAGATGAGGAGGAGCTGCGGCCCGCTATTGACTGATCCACGGACCGGGACCGGTCCCCGGACCGGGGGTTGGGGACCACTGATCTGGAGGACCACTAAAAACATGTTAGCATTCATCCGCATTCCTTGAACACTTTTTCCTAAGGAAAAACACTCAAATTTATATCTGATTTTTGTGGCCACTCTAGCTAAAATGTGGCATGGAGCTCGCTTCTACCAATTGAGATAAGAAGCTCTAAGTAGCTTCTGAGAGGTTTTACTTTTATTTTGACAGTGCCTCACAGCTTTGTGTGCACTTTAACCAAGACATTAGGCTGAATCCAAACAAATTGAGAAATGGCTTTGTTTATTCTGGACCATCTTTCTTCTCCATTTCAGCTGTGCAAAGAACAATGCCTTCCTGTGCTATGTGCCTAGGGGCTATGAGTCATGCTTTTTAAAAAAGACTGCGCCAAATACCTGTCAATCACGCCTGTGGAGAGAGAAGACTTTCGAAGCCATTGTTCAAATGTATGAAGACTGCAACCAACATAAATTCCAAAAGAAATATAAATGCAAATAGATCACAATTTGTCACTTTAACTAAGTCACTAGGGTAGATCACTGTCAGAACATAGACCTCCATGCTGGTACTGTACATTTACATGGAACAGGGGAAATATTGAAATTGTGTATTAATTCTAATACCTAGGGTTGTACTCCAGTGAACCAGAAGCAGAAGGTGCTCATGAAAGCAGATCTTCTTCTCTTCCCCTTTCCTAAACTCCCAGAGATCTAGGGTGGGGCATGCTGAATCTGATGAGAGCATCATGTTTGTTTGTTTGCTACATTTGAATACCACCCTCCTGTAAGGCTCAGGGCAGTTCACATAGAACGTAAACAGGAGCAACACATCAAACTCAGTGATTATTAAGAATGAAAGGTAACAACAACAACAACAACAATAAACAGAGAAAATAACATTCTAACATAGTAACAATCTAACAGACCCATGGCTGGTCAGAACTGTTGTATGGGTTCAAGTGATGGCAAGTCGGGAGTCCAGTAGATATCGTTTAGTTATGATCAACCTAAACCAAATGCCTGGCGGAGGGGCTATGGCTTGTCCTATAAATAACCCACACAAACTGCCAGAGCAATAGTGATTATGCCATGAATCATCCCCGCCTGCCTCAGCAGTTCCCTGAGATTTTTGAAAGCTGATCCTGAGACCCACAGGATCCCCCTGGACAGAATTACACACTAGAGAGAGCAGCGAGTCAAGCAACTTCACTGGTGGAGCTGCAACCAACTGCAGGACGGGCTACAGTAGGAGAGAGAGATGGGGTCATTTTGCCTCATTCTTCTTCCTCACTGCTGCTTCCAGCTACAAGCAGGTAGCTTGACCTCAACCAGGGCCAGAGCCTTCTCTGTCCTGCCCCCCACCTGGTAGAACGAGCTCCCAGAGGAAGCTCATGGAAAATGTATTCTATTTTCCTAAGATAAAATCATTGTGATTAGTGATCCCCTGGAATTATAGCTCATCTCCAGATGGAATTGTTTGTGATTGAGTCGATATCTTGCTTTTAAGAAGCTCCCAACTCTTTTAGGAAGTGCACTTATCCTTAAGTATTTCTGACCATGCGAACCTAACCAGCATCTCTTCGTTAAAATTAGCTTTTCTAAAGTCCAGCCTATATGGTTGACTACATACAGCTTTTCCTTTCCCTTAAATTCCAAAATTACATGATCACTACTACCCAGGGTGCCTACTACTTTCATCTCATCAACTAGTTCTTATTTGTTGGCAATAATCAAGTCCAAGATAGCAGATCCCCTTGTTTCCTTCTCCATCATCTTGACAATGAATTTGTGAGTAAGGCAGAATTTATTAAACCTTTCATTTTTTAGCAGAGTTTGACCACTGAGTGTCTGTGAATAAACAAATATGCACACAGTCAAACATGGAACCAAAAGGCCATGATTTACTTGCATATTATGGCATTATATACTTTAATAACTCTATTTAGCATAACATTAATATCTGCCAATAAATCCCTACTAACAAATCCCTTTTTCATAAGAGTGGTTCAACCAGGGATCCATCATAAACTCTGCTTTTGAACTCTTCTGTTATTAGGTGTTTACTGAGCATTTCCAGTTATTTAGCTCTAGTTCACTGTTCCACTGAAAATAACCGGTATTGCCTTCATGATAGGAGGGGTGATAATTGTGAGCATAGCGTGACATCATCCAATGGGATGACAGATGGGGAGAATAATAATTAAAAGTGGCATCTCTTTAGCTCCACAGCGCACTGCTGATATGAGAGATCACATACTGCTACATTATCAACATGCCAGGGCATGGATGATGAATTGGTGCATGCCATCTTCCGACAGTTCCCCCTTCCCTGATGTATAGCCTGTGCCACCTCTGTAGCAGGAGAAACAAATGGGGGGAAAAGATTCACATGAAAGGTTGTTACAGAAAAAAAACCAGAACTCTACTATCTTAAAACCTAGCAAAGATCAAAAATTGTAGGTAGTAGTAGCTGTCTAGATAGCTCACAATGTGGTAAAGCTTCCCACACCTAATAAATATTTAAATCTTTACTGTTAAGAGAGTTCCTTTATACTGCTAAAGGCCTTTTCTGAAGAAGGTCCAAAGTTCAGATAGAAATATTTAGGAGATAAATTAACTGTATTATCGGCAGAAACATCATTTCCAGTATACAGGTAAGATGAGAACGGATCTAATGCCAGGAGTGGCCAAACTGTGGCTCTCCAGATGTCCGAGGACTACAATTACCATGAGCCCCAACATGGTGCTGGCAGGGACACTGGTAATCGCAGTCAATGGACATCTAAAAAGCCATAGTTTGACTACCCCTGATCTATGCTAACAAAAGAGGGAATTGGGTACAAAGGGTTCCCAGGGTTGCAGACTCTGTAGTTAAATCATAGGCTGAATGTTTTCTGTGGGATGCTGCATTCATTGTGAAACTTACCATATGAACTCACAGTGTTAGTTCATTGATCCTTCTTTATTTGTTTGTATTGATAAAGATTTTTTGTGGCCGCCAAGCGGGTGGGAGCTTCTAATCTGAGGAAAACAATGACTTTGCACCCATAAGAATACAGGAGTAATTTCAGGTAAGCAGCAGTCCCCAACGCGGTGAGGTTCAGGTAAGCACCAGTCCGTGAACTGTACTGGTCTGTGAATCAGTTGGTACTGGGCTGTGGCTCCTCTTCGTCCTCCTCCCCAGCTGCTGCCTTGGGGGCTGTCCTGCCACTCTGCCACTGGCTCTCCAGTGGCCACCATGGCTGGGGTTCCCCCTCGGCATGGCACTGCCAGCTGCTGCTGGCAGCGCCCCCCAGTGGGCGGAGGGAAGTCAGGGGTGCCAGCGGGAAAGCAAGCGGAGCAGGGGCTCAGGCAGCGGCGATGGCACTCAGCAAAAGACTTACCCCCCCCCCCCGGGCCTCAGTAAAATTGTCAAGCATTGACCGATAAAAAGGTTGGGGACCACTGAGGTAAAGGACATCACATCCACAGAATCTTCATCAGGTTCTGTTGCAAGGGTATTATTTTTGTCAGAACAGAGGACTTTCATATTGGTGTAATATGGCTGGTATTCAGAAGGCAGCTGTGTTAGTTTACAGTAGAAGAGCTAGATTTCAATCCAATAACACCTTAGAGACCCATAAGAATTTCAAGGTATAAGTTTTTGAGACTCGATGCTCCCTTTGTCCAACGGGAGCTCTGAGTCTCAAAAGCTTATCCCCCCCACACACCCCAAAGTAGAATGTGGGTTATTTGCTTTAATTCAGCATTTTGTAGCATTCACCTATCATCCCACTGGTGCCTTTGAAAATGTCAACGAAAGCAGATGAACTTTATTTACCCAGTAGAAACAAACCGTAGAAAATATTCTCCAAAATCTAGCACGTATTGTTTCAGCCTTAAAAAAAAAAAGAAAGCTGCTTTTCCATTCCAGCACCTAGAGGAATTATCTGACATGCAGTCCTCTAAACCTGAACTGGTACGGCTAAGAATGAAAGTAGAAATTTGACCATCAGCTTCTCTTGGGAAAATATTTCCTGGTATTATGACTGTTTAGTGAGTGATTTACTAAGGCCAATAAAATAGTAGAACATCATGCACTCAAGGGACATACATTTAATTAAAATGTGTGATTAAGAAATGATTTCCTACACAATGTCATGCATTTTATCTACAAAGCTATGTCAACTTTAACCCACAAGAGGATAATTTCATGAGTCTCCTAGACTCCCTAGAAAACCTGGGAATATTTGGATTGTTCAGTGGTGTATGTGTGTGGGGAGAGGAGGGCTTTTAGTTCTCTATTTATGTTGTGGTGTTGTTGTTTAAACTTTGCTTCCCTATGCCATCATATACACATAAAATGTCCATGGAGTATCTTGGATTGTGTAGCCTTTCAGCACTACTGTGAATACAGGATTATTTTTCTCCCCCCATTAAAAAATAGTTCCACAAACGTATGTATTTCACAGACACAGGTCATCCCTCTATTGGCTTTGATCGTGTCGAGCCACCAGATCCTTTGGCGACCACATTTCCTTTTGCTGCTGACCATGCCAAACATTAATGATTTTTCTAGCGAGTTTTATCACATGATATGTCCAAAGTAAGTGAGCTTTAGCCGTAATATCTTGTCTTCTAATGACATAGTTGGTTTGCTCCTCACTAAAACTATCTTGTTGGTAAGTGACTCGTAAATGTCCACAAATGAGAGAAAAGTCTTCACATAGTCTGAGCTAGGCATTTATAGGTGTTAATGAATATTGAGATCACAGAACATTTTTTTTCTTCAAGCAATTCTAGAGAGCACTGTAATTTATACCAATTCCATCAGTCACTCTAGATACACATTTGTGAATAAATGACTAACAAAAAGAAATTCCTAAACATTATTCATTTTCATGTTTTACATTCTGTATATAATGTTTAGAGTGTCATTTGAATTGATAGTTCAGACTGTGAGGAGGGATTATAAGAAAAATACAGGGTAAAAAAATGAGAGAGGGAAAATGTTACTTAGCATTCATCAGAAAGTAATTTTCTTATTTTAATCCTAATAAAGATAACTTCTCATAACAAATTGGAAATTGTGTAATTTTATACAATATGCCTATTTGGTTTCAACAGCCAAAAGTATAATAACTTTTGTTTTGTCTATTTTTTCAGACACCCTCTCATTTTACAAATGAGGACAAGAAGAAAACATTTCCCAACTGACAAGAGATTAGAGCTGACAGGATTTCCTCCAGTTGAGGTCTTTATTTTTTTCCAGAAGTTTACTTAGTGCTGAAAGTAAATATCAGGTAATTCAAAACTCAAAAAGATATTCAGATGAGATTACTGGAGACAGCCTTGTTGTTGTTGTTGTTATTATTATTATTAGTTGAATTTATTGCCCGCCACTCTCAGCAGAGCTGGCTCGTGGTGGGTTACAAGTTAAAATAAATAAATAAAATCCCCTAAAAATCCCCTTAAAACACAGTAGTTAATAAAATACAATCTGACAAGAACACAATGGCAAGCCAACCCTCCACCTACCTCCGCTGGGGACCAGGGGAAACAGCTGGCCGCCATAGAAAGAACATGGTGGAGTACCTCCCCCTTACTCCTCCTTACCTGGGATATCATCACTAATGTAGATAACCAATAACCGAATTCCGCAAACTCAAGAACTCCTGAAGTTTGCATTATATTTGATGCATTTTGTATACTATTGCTCCAAGTGCTGGTAGCACCAGGAGGAGGAGGAGGAGGAGGAGGAGGAGGAGGAGGAGGAGGAGGAGTTGGTTCTTATATGTCACATTTACTTTCCCTTCACTCTCCCCACAATAGACACCCTGTGAGGTGGGTGAGGCCAAGAGGGCCCTGATATTACTGCTCGGTTAGAACAGCTTTATCAGTGCTATAGCAAGCCCAAGGTCACCCAGCTGGTTGCATGTGGCAGAGCGCAGAATCAAACCCACCTCACCAGATTAGAAGTCTGCACTCCTAACCACTATACTAAGCTGGCTCTCACCTGGCACCGGCTAGCTTGTTCTTGTGCCTGTGAAGGCAGAGCTGGGTTTAGGGCCAATTCCTCTTAATATGTGAGCCTTCATCCTTCTTCCTGGGATGCTGGACTCAATAAGTTGGCTTGTCTTGGGCTCTTGGCCAGAGAGGTTGACATAGGTGTGAGCCTGGCCCCAGACAGTGTGACTTGAAACAGTGTTTGTGTTCAAACCCCAATAGTTTTGTGTAGGATTGTTAAAGAGAACTGGATTACCCTGTCTTATGTTGTCTCTGAGTTAAAGGGAGGATCTCATATATGAAAGGATCAGGGCTCTCTCTATATTTTAAAGAGGCAAGAGAGGTGGTGAACTGTGACTGCAGCCCCCCCCCTCCACGTCTGCTCAGAAGCTGCTGGGGGAGGCGGGATGCTGTGAGATCAAAAATTACATGTGATGCCATTTTAAGGTCAAACCTAGAAGTGACATGATGGTTCTATAAATGTCAGCGGAAGATAAGGCAAAGTGATCGAGATTCAGCTAAATCCTAGAGCAATATGGCATCACTTCTAGGTTCAACCCTGAAATTACATAATGCTGTTGACAAGAGAGTCGTACCACCCCTTCCCCCCCTTGTGTCCCTATCACCCTGAAAGGTGTCAGCCATTGAATGGCAGCCCTAACAAAAGATAATTTGAACTAAAGGTGATCAGTATGCTGTATCAGATAATAAGGAACATTGGGAAGGTGCATCTTCACTGGCTGATCTAATGCACTGTCCAAGGCAGATGCATGTTCAATTCCCACTGATAAGCACTTTTTACAAGTACTTTTAGTACCCACTTGCAGTGGCAATATATAAGCAGAAGACAGAGACTTTCATAAACATGTCAGCATTGTAAATATCAGGATCACAACACAGGATAAGAAACATCTGCAATAATATTGTTTACTGGCAATTTTTCCTGCATCATTCAGGACATAAAACGGTTGTAAAACGGGGGTGGGGGCGAGACTTAGATACTGCTTAAAAAAAAACACACAAGCAGCTTAGGATCTTAACGGATTGTAAAGCATCTCTGTGCAGAGTAAGAGCCACTGTCTTCTTCTAAATGTTTAGAAAGTGACAAACCTCAAAGGGAGAGCTCAACTTTTCCATCAGAACTGGGGACATTTTCATACACTTATCCTTAAAGCGAGTAGATTGAGAAGAGTGACAGATGGCCCATCCTTGCAAAACTACAATACGAGTGTGTGTGTGATGTGCCTTCTTGAGACATTTTCAGTTTTCAAACAAGTTTTTAAAATTGAGTTGTCATTTCTTCAAGGGGAAGAAGGTTGCTGGAGAAATAATATGAAGGAAGTACTCAAGAAATTATAAACAAATATACATCTGAAGCTCTGAAAATATGAACAGCACAAGGAGAATTTGTTTTACCTGAAAACAATACCAAGTAGAATAACATTTCCTATACTTTGCTTCAAAAACAGAAAAACTACACCAAGAAGAAAAATGTCCTTAGCAAGCTTATAAAATGCTACATATTGTAGAAGCCTATATGGGGGGTGGGGGGTGGGATATAACATCTTAACAAGAAAAGTTCAAGCACTAAAATTGGAAAAGTAGTCATTCCACATAATACCATCCTTTGGTGAGCTCTGGCCTGTGTGTATAATCATGCCCTGTGAGTTGCAGAATTGGTTGTTTTTAAAATCAAACACCTTTATTTTATTTAGAAACTGTCTATGTCTCCTCTCCATATAAGCTACTCAATCATACAAATCAGTAACTAAAAAAGCATTATAATCAAAATTAGCGTTAAAAACCAAATAACAGAATGAAACACAGCATAAAAGCTTTAAAAGGGATATAAGACAGCTTTAAAACAGTCTCATAAAACAGTTCTCAGACTTATAGCCACATATCAGGGTCATCCATAGGAGAAATGTGTGGCAAAAATTCTCTCTGGGATACATGGAAAAAAGTTTGTGCATTTTTTGCCACGTGAAGTATAGAAGAAGGAGAAGGAGGATTGTTTTATGCCCTGCTTTTCTCTACCAGAATGAGACTAAAAGTGGTTTACAATTTCTTTCCCTTTCCCTCTCCACAACAGACACCCTGACAGGACTGCTCAGTCACAACAGCACTATCAGGGCTGTGATGAGCCCAAGATCACCCAGCTGGCTGCATGTGGAGGGGTGGGGAATCAAACCTGGCTCATCAGATTAGAAGCCACTGCTCTTAACCAATACACCAAGCTGCAATTAGGGTTGCAAAGCTTCCCCCCCCCCCGCCGCTCCCGCCACCAGTGGGAGATGGGGGATATGGTTACCAGATTCAGGTTGGGAAACTCCTGGAGAGTTGGGGATTGAGCTGGGAAGGACAGGGCCCTCAGTAGGGCACAATGCCATAGAGTCCATGTGCCAAAACAGCCATTTTCTTCAGGGGAACTGATCTCTGTAGATGAGCTGTAATTCCCATGGATGCCTAGGTCCCATCTGGAGGTTCCCATTCTGAGCTACAGTACAGGTGACTGTAACTGTCTTCGCAGTATCATAATTACTTTGTCCCATCTCTAGTTGAAAATGACTTCACATACAATGAAATGACTGTATATTCACATATCCCACCTCCCATTGTACAGTACATGAGCAACCATAACTTCAGAGATGTCGAAATATGACTTCTGATGAAAGAAAATAACTCAAACATATCAACACAGAAATGATTTTTTAAAAACACACACCATAAAAACTGCACCATTTCGAATGTTTCAGTATATTTAAGCATTCCTTGAAAAATAAGAAAGCAGGGAAGAAAAAGTAGTCCTCAAAAGAAGATGTAAAACTCTACAGTTTGAGAAGGAACTCCTTCTTCACTCAGTCCTACCAACTTTGGATTGCTAATGAAGATAACAAAGTGAATAAATGTAGGGGAAAGCTACCATGTCATAATAGCCCAACCTTTATCATATGCAAAATTTTATTCCACTTTTGTATTACAGACAAGCAGACAAAAAAGACCCTACCACCTGAGAAGCAATCCATGGTAGATGGTACTCTGGGATCATAAAAAGGACGTTCTAAGAAGGAATATAACAACAACAACAAAGAGCATGGTGCAGTAATTCCTGCTGATCTTAGCATAATAAATTAGTGATGACATTTATGATAATTCTCCTCAAATGATTAAATCATGTAGTTGATGGATTGGCAGGGCGAGAGAAAATGATGGGGGGGGGAGTGCTTGATGGCATGGAGCGGCAGAATTAGAAAGCCTAGTTTATATGAAAAGGTTATCAGAGATAATTGAAATTATCAGACATAATTGTTTAAAAATCTTCTCTTTAATGGCCTTAAATAATCTTCCATGATTTAGTATTTAGGGAAAAAATTCTACAAGAAAACTTTTAGTAGGAATATAACACAGGTAAAGCAAATGTTGGGAAGAGCTGCTAAAACATTTTATTTCCATTCCCACCTAAATGGAGAGAACCCCCCCTCACAGTTTTGAGTAGTGGAATTTTGGCTCACTGAATCTGTTCATATATAATTTTCACATGAAAAGTAATGGATGAAATCCAACCTACATAATGCTGTGCTCATAATGTAGTACAGCATTTTTCAGACTGAGTCCAATCTAGTGGTACATTAGTGTCCCTAGTCTTTGGTAAGGACAAGGCATGTGCCTAGGGTCAGCCCTTGGCTAGTAACTCCCAGGAGAATTTGGAGGGCAGAAACTGTAGAAATCAGCATTGCACTGACCTCTCTTCTGGTTGTGTACCCTGCAGTGACATCACAGCATCCTTACAGCATTCTAGGAATTTTGCAAAATGCTATGATGGGGTGGGAGGCTGCCTGTTTTGTCAGTCAACCTTGCCAACCCTTTCATACCCCTCTGGCTAATGTGAAAACAAAAGTCTATGAGGAATAGGAAATATTACCCTCTGATTAGGCTTTATGACATAAATGCACAGACCAGGCTTTCTCAACCGAGGTTTCATGAAACCCTGAGCTTCAAGTCAAGTTTATTTATAAGGCCACAGACCAGAATTCAGATAAAAACTTTAACACTTTTAGCAAATCCTGGAGTTTCTTGACCACCCTGGAAAGTTGAGGAGGGCTGACATAGACAAATGTGGTTGGCAGTATGGTATCATCACAAAATCAATTCACATGAAGGACAGTGTTTCCAGCCTGAAATACAGTCTGATATACGGGATAAAGAACAAATGACACTAAAAATGGCAGAAAGATTGGTACCAACCCTAACATTTAACCCAATCTTTTTCTTAAAGATTTTATGTTTTTAGAATACTTCCATTTCACCTTTCTGAACATCTTACCTGAGGTTCATCTTTCCATTGCTTTTCAAATCTTCTGTATAGAGTTACTGAAAAAAATCTCATTCAAGCCTAAGGAAATTCAGTGTCCAGCTCTACACTTCATTCACGGTAAACCTAGTAAGTAATTAAGCACTTATTTCTGAATCAACTGCATGTATCCTCTTTCAAAAGCGGACATTATCTTTTGATGAGCTTGAAGCATCTTACATTTAGCAAAACTGAATAACGAAACAAAGAGCACTAGTTTTACCATAAGTCTTGACAAGGCTTTTATTACTGATTTAAAAACTGTAATCCTAAGCAACAGGGAAGACTATCTTTGGATGTAGGTAATTTGAATAATTTCTTCTTTTTTGTTTGCTATCAAGCTCTCTCTGGATTCTGCTCTTCGCATTTATACTTTGGATACTGTGGTGTATTATCAGAACAGTGTAAGTAAGATTTTATAAGTTGTCTCTCGGGATGCTGTGAATTTCTCAGCAGCCAAATTTCTCAAATTTCTCAGAATTTCTGTGTATTCAGCAGCCAAATAAGCCAGTGTGGACTTTCATGATTAGTTGGGAGCAGATTCTGAATATGTTCAACTCTATAGCCAAACAACTTGGCCATCTGCCAAACAGATTTGTGGCAAATGGCCATGATTCAGTGGTAGAGCATGTACTTGACATGCTGAGGTTTCAGGTTCAGTCCATGGCATCTCCAGGTGATGTGAGAGAACTCTACTTGCAACCATTGAGAGCTACTGCCAATATGAGTAAGGACAATGACCAATGGTTTATTCACTATAAAATGATACAACGACAATGGAGAAAAAACTGTGTCTGAAACAGGACAATTTCAGATGCAATAAACAAACTTGCTTGTTGTCATCTTAATTTTATTTTGCTTCTAGTGAGACACAAAACAATCATTTCTGCCAAATAGCTTTCATTGCTCAGTTGTGGTCTAAGCAAAAAATTTCTTTACAAAATTTTACTAGTAACAAAAGGCTTATAAGTAACGATTCTAGTTCAAAATGCATTCATAATATAATCTTACAGTATATAAAGCACTCATACCTTGTTCATACCCTGTTGTGTAACTGGGTGGAAAATCAGAAGTTAGCTCTTAACTACGGATGTGCATTCGGGCTGCCTCAGCCAAAAACCCTCCAAAACACAGCTGCTTTGGAGACAGATATCCCTGAGGTGGTCCAAAGCATCAAATCCCATTGCCAAACCGATCCGAAGTGGGCCGTTTCAAGTTGCTTCAGATATGGCCATTTACCTTTTAAAGGAAAGGTGGGGATGCCCCTCCCTCTCTCCCTCCTTCCCTCCTCTGAGAGGTGGACAACGACAATGTGCCTGCCTACCCCCTCTGCTCCCTCACCCCCCGCATGGCTCACCTGGTGGCCGGGCTCCACTCCAGCATGCGGTGCGCCTTGACGATACACCTGATGGAGGTCCTGGGCCTGGCAATACACCTGCAGAAGCATGCAAGCCCTTTCCATGCCCACCCTCAGCTGCCAGGCAAGAGCTGCTGCCTTTGCTGCTGCCACTCATGCTCTCCTTGTCTTGGCTCAATGGCCCTTTACTTTAATGAGCTCCAAAGAGCCGCCTCGCCAAGGCTTTGGAGATCTCCAAGGCAGCCGAGACGGCTTCCTCAGAAGCTGAGGCAGTCCAGATTTTTAGGTAAGTGTCAAACGTGAAGAGAACTCACAACAGGCTTCTTAATTAAAGAAAGCTTTATTGGAAAGTACTACACGCTAAGGACTGAGAAGTCAAATCTGACTAGAGTACAGATTTGCTTCAGCTTATCAATTCAATTCTCCCGCTCAAAACTTGACAGTTCCCAAGGGAGGGGAGCAAGAGAAAAGACACATGTGTAATTAAAACAGGAATACATTCTCATAGCCTTGACTAGGTGATAACAAACCCAGCTCAGCCGAGAGGCCACAACATGTGATAAGGTTACAAAAACAAATTATTCACTTTTATGGTTAGCAAGAATACAGGACCTGGGGCAACCAGGCGCCAAGCAATATAACTGACATGGAGGAACTCAGGCTAATTTATGGCAGAGATTCTACAATCCTGCATAACCCTACTCTCAACTGATTGCAAGGATCAGAGTCAACTTCCAGACTCCAGGAAACTTTCTAACATCCCAACAATGTTTTGGGTGGGAATCCAGAGGCCATTTCCTAGTTGAATTGGGGGGGGGGGGGCGGGATCCATTTATATATGGTCTCCAATCCTTTGATTGCAGGGATGATCTGGGAGTTGGCTTCTGACTTCTCATCCCCAATCTCTCTTGGTGGTATGATTGGCACGATTGAGTGAGGGACAGTCAAAAAGCCCATGAATAAATTGGTTACCTGGTGGTAAGAATGTGAGCCAAAGCAAGCATTTTAATCACAAGAAGTGTATTTCCAAAATGAGGCCTGAATTAAGAGTTTTAGCTTCCAGAATTCAGAACATTCTTCAGAGGTGGAGAGCCAGACTAAGAAAAGGCCCAGCAGGCAGCAGAAGAAGTCTGCTCATGAACACAGGTTCAGGGAGCACTGCACTTATTCCTCTGGTGAGTTATCATCAGGGGAGGACAAGTGAGGATGCTCAATTCTGCTGGGTGTCACAGGACAGCAGTATAAGCAGTGTGAATCTTATGACTAAGTCGCCGAAAAGTTACGAACTCGCTCATCTGTAGGCACGTCTGTCTTTGTGGAACGTAGACCTTTGTCCAACTTTCAAGATGCTTCCATGCTAGGCTCCAGTTCGTGTTTTACTGCAACAGACTTCTTATGACTCCCCCCTCCACTCCTTGACTGCCAAGTTTTGTGGAAACAGCATTTAGCTAAATGCAGCCTTTTGGACAAGTGACAATTTCATAGAATCATAGAATCATAGAGTTGGAAGGGGCCATACAGGCCATCTAGTCCAACCCCCTGCTCAACGCAGGATCAGCCCTAAGCATCCAAGAAAAGTGTGTATCCAACCTTTGCTTGAAGACTGCCAGTGAGGGGGAGCTCACCACCTCCTTAGGCAGCCTATTCCACTGCTGAACTACTCTGTGAAAATATTTTTTCCTGATATCTAGCCTATATCGTTGTACTTCTAGGGTTGTATTTCCTGTCAATATCGTTGACTGGAAATACAATATTGTTGTATTTCCAGGGTTCGATTTTAGTTGTTCTGGTTAAAAAGATGTTGTAGAATTGTGTCTGAATATTCTGTTGGTGTCTTAAAAGTTTTTAAACAATTGCTGTATATCTAGTGTGTTGGCAACGAAAAACTTCTTATATTAAACACCAATTTATTAAAAAAAAGGGGGGGGGTGGCTGCTATTGACTGGAAGAGGTGTCCACCCCAGGTTTGTCATCCTGGCTTCACAGCAGGAGGGCGGAGGCCAAGCGGCTAACAAAGGCAGGGGAGGTTGCTGGGGCTTTGAGGGAACCACCAGGCAAGTACAAGGACATGGATGATCCCCCGGGGATCCACCTTCCCAAAACGTTAAGGGACTGAGCCTTAGATGGCTATTATGTGGATCTGTTTGCTTTTATTAAGACAGGGAAGGGCAGGGACAACTGGAAGAAAAAAGATAAGACAAATGTGCAGGTCCACGTTGTGAGTATACCTTTTCAAACTGGCTGTGTGGATTTCAGGAACACCAGACGGTCAACACAGAAATCAGATTAACTATGTGCTCTGCAGCCAAAGATGGAGAAGTTCTATACAGTCAGTAAAAACAAGACCAGGAACTGATTGTGGTTCAGATCATCAGCTTCTTGTTGCAAAATGTAGGCTCAAATTGAAGAAAGTAGGGAAAAGCACTAGGCCACTCAGGTATGAACTAAATCATATTCCTAAAGAATATACAGTAGAGGTGACAAATAGATTTAAGGAATTAGTTCTGATAGACAGAGTGCCGGAAGAACTATGGACAGAGGTTCGCAACATTCTACAAGAGGTAGCAACTAAAACTATCCCCCAAAAAAAGAAATGCAAGAAAGCAAAATGGCTGTCTGAGGAAGCTTTACAAATAGCTGAGGAAAGAACGGAAGTGAAAGGCAAGGAGAAAGAGAAAGATACACCCAACTGAATGCTGAATTCCAGAGAATAGCTAGAAGAGATAAGAATGCCTTCTTAAATGAACAGTGCAAACAAATAGAAGAGAACAATAGAATAGGGAGGACCAGAGATCTGTTCAAAAAAATCGGAGATATGAAGAGAACATTTCATGCAAAGATGGGTATGATAAAGGACCAAAATGGTAGGGACCTAACAGAAGCAGAAGATATTTTTAAAAGGTGGCAAAATTATACAGAAGAACTATACAAGAGAGAGCTTAACATCCCTGATAACCACGAGGGGGTAGTCACTGACCTAGAGCCAGACATCCTGGAATGTGATGTCAAATGGGTGTTAGGAAATCTGAGCAACAATAAAGCTAGTGGAGGTGACAGCATTTCAGTTGAGCTATTCAAAATCTTTAAAAATGATGCAGTAAAAGTGCTACACTCAATATGCCAGCAAATTTGGAAAACTCAACAGTGGCCACAGGATTGGAAAAGGTCAGTTTATATTCCAATCCCAAAGAAAGGCAATGCCAAAGAATGTTCAAACTACCACACCATTGCACTCATTTCTCATGCTAGCAAAGTTATGCTCAAAATCCTACAAGCTAGGCTCCAGCAATATGTGGACCAAGAACTTCCAAAAGTACAGGTAGGATTTTGAAGAGGCAGAGGAACTAGAGATCAAATTGCCAACATATGCTGGATCATGGAGAAAGCGAGGGAGTTCCAGAAGAACATCTACTTCTGCTTCATTGACTATGCTAAAGCCTTTGATTGTGTGGAGCACAACAAATTGTGGTAAGTTCTTAAAGAGATGGGAATACCAGAGCATCTTATTTGTCTCTTGAGAAACTTGAGAAAGTGCATCTAGTCAAGGCAATGAATTATCCAGTTGCAATGTATGGCTGTGAAAGTTGGACCATAAGGAAGGCCAAGTATCAAAGAATTGAGGCTTTTGAACACTGGTGCTGGAGAAGACTCTTGCGAGTCCCTTGGACTGCAAGGTGAACAAACTGGTCAGTCCTAGAGGAGATCAGCCCTGAAGGCCAGATCCTGAAAATGAAACTCAAATACTTTGGCCACCTCATGAGAAGGAAGGACTCCCTGGAGAAGAGCCTAATGCTGGGAACGATTGAGGGCAAAACAAGAAGGGGACAACAGAGATTGAGGTGGTTGGATGGAGTCACTTGAAACAGTCAGTGCAAACTTAAATGGACTTCAAGGAATGGTGGAGGACAGGAAGGCCTGTAGGATCATTGTCCATGGGGTCACGATAGGTCGGACACGACTTCGCACCTAACAACAACAACAACAACAACAACAACAACAACAACAACAATGGCGCTTATTACCGCAGCCTATCTGGAGAGGGACTGACATCTTGCCCAATACTTTACATGCATCTTAGAGGCCAGAGAGTTTGGGGAAAGGAAACCACCCTGGACTATGACCGGGAGTTCAGGGAGATGGCCTCTTATAATGTGGATGCATGGTGGGACATTAAATATCATCACTCAAGTCAGTCAAGGATTATTCAGTTATGACATGAGAATCGACATCATCATGGGATCATTCATCAAACTTCTACCCCAAAACATTTCTTTGTGGTCCTATAGTAAGTCAGTCTTGTTTTATCTCTTACCTTCATATATCATAAGCCTTTTAAATCCCATGAAATAAACCTGGGCTTCAGGTTGACAAACTTATTTACTGAGAAATCTTACAGCATGTTTCTCATAGAGCTGTCTTTTAAAATATTATTTAAATAGTCTACCTCATCATTTGGTCTTGAAGTTACTTCTCACGTCTGAATTATGTGCTGTGGTAGCTGTGTTGCTTTCTTCTAATATTCGATTCCTTTGATAAAACACCCCAAAATGCCTCTTCTTTTCTCACTGCCGATAAACATTAGCCTGCAGGCAACTTTCAGATCTCATCGTTCGCAGCTGAAGGATCATCCCTGCTACATATACACGTGTTCAAATACATATCATTGCTCATCTGGTCCCTTGAGACTGATACATTATGCATGGTCTTTAGATTCACTACATTGCAGAGCATAGATGTGCAGCACATAATCTCAAAGTTTCAGAAGCTTTAAAAATAGATATTTGCCGTGACATAATTACATAATGTCAAGACTGACACAACACTTTAATACGTACATCACATGTTCCAACAATGTGCCATCTAATTCTTTAGACTGGACACTGGAAAAAAAAATTGTAGACCAAGGTGCAAGGGAGGGAACAAGGGAGAAGGGAAGAGTAACCACAGACCACTTTTAATGGCGCCAGACTTTGTTGAAAACAATAATAGGAGTAAAAGAAGAAGAAGTGTTGGTTCTTATATGCCACTTTTCTCTACCCTCAGGAGTCTCAAAGTGGCTTACAGTCACCTTCCCTTTACTCTCCCCACAACAGACACCCTGTGAGGTGAGTGAGGCTGAGAGAGCCCTGATATCACTGCTCGGTCAGAACAGCTTGATCAGTGCCGTGGCAAGCCCAAGGTCACCCAGCTGGCTGCATGTGGGGGAGCGCAGAATCAAACCTGGCAGTCCGCACTCCTAACCACTAAACCAAACTGGCTATGCACTCCTAACCACTACACCACACTGCCCTATGCAGTACCAGCACTGCATAGGGCACAGAACCAACTGTTGGCCTATGAAACAATCCCTTCATTCCTGTCTGCCTGCTAGGGGAGCACCATGGGTCAGCATGTAGTTGGAGACCACTGTGTGGTTCCCTTGTCATGTAAGAGTTGGAGCCAGATACCAGCTCCCAAGCTGAACATAATGCAGAACCTCTTCCTTCAACACAGTTTTGGAGGTCCCCAGTCCAAGGAAGGCAGGCATGCCAGATCAGCATCCCCCAAAATTGGATCTGGCCCAATGCCCAAAGTGCAAGCAAAGGATGTGACTTGACACACATGGTAAACCCAAACCTGACACACATACCAAATGTAAAACAAAAGGATGGTGGGTGGGGTGTGCCAGAAGCTGACTGACCTTGATGTCCCAGCAAAGGCTCCCTAAATAAAGGAGGGGTGGGCCTGAGTGTCTTCCAAATGCTCCTAGGAACTCTACCTCTCCCTTTCAAGCCTAGGCACCTAATTGAGCCAAGGATGGAGCCTCTAATTTCAATCTTCCTGGTCCCACTGAGAGGAAATCCCACCCTAGGCCATGTGACTGCAAAAGGCAGTCCCAGGTAAGTCTGGGACCATTGCTTATCCAGTCATTTTAGCATCAGAGGAATTTCACCAGAAGTGATAGAAAGGATTAGGTAGATTATTCTGTGAAAACACTCCTTCCAGGCAGATAACTTCTCATCTGGGAAACTTTGCTTTATTTAAATCATTTATTATACCCCAATAGGAACCCAAAATGGCTGATAATCTTAATTAAGCATTCCAATTGTTTAGCTTTTACTTTTGCCTGATCTGTTTTACTAATTCATTCATTTTTATTTTAAGCTTCTTGTTTTAAAGTTTTTGATAGGGGTGGCAAATGCTGTGATAAGATTTGATTCATACTTTTCTATATCCCACTTTTCTCTCCAACAGGAACCCAACATGGCTTATAACATTCTCCCCTTTTCCATTTTGTCCTCACAACTCTGTTAGGTAGATTAGGCTAAATCTGCGTGATTGGCCTGAGGTCATCCAGAAAGCAGAATGGGGATCTCATAGATCCCAGCCTTAACTCTAACCACTTCGCCACACTGGCCTTCTTGCCTCCACAGTTATAGGAAGCAGAGATGCCAGCACTGATGAGGTTTTTAAAGTTAGTTAATCATATAAATTTTAACAAACAAACAAACACATGTTTGTGTTATTAAAGCCTGCTTATTTATGGCATTAAAACTGAATGTACAATATTGGGCAACAGAAAAATATCTTCATATGTGTCTATCGCACCATGCCTTTCATCTCCTGATTGCTCTTATGGAAATCAAGATTAGTCTCTTATTCATATGTCTAATAGCTTCTCAAGGAGATGTTAGACCCAGATGTGTGTGAATCACTATGTGTTGCTTTTTTACAAGTGATTAACAGCCTGGATAGCCTAAGAATTTAATAGAAGCAGTGACTGGCAGATGGAATGTAACTTGTTCCTGGTAGGCCCTTTTGCATTCATAACTGCCCTCTCCAAACTGTTTGACTCTCTGTCGAGACAAAAGTAGCTTAAGGAGTGGTACTTCTGTGGAAAACTGCTCAACCAGGACCCATTCTGCATGTGTTGGATAATGTACTTTCTTGTGCAAAACAGGAAAATCTACGCATTGAAAACACATTATACAGCATGTGTAGAATGGGACAAGGAAAGAGCCCAGGCTTTTCTGCTAGCTATTCCTCTGCTTCAATAGCTGCTTCAAATTGGTGTTTTTGATTTAAAAGTGAAGAAAAAGTAACACAGAGAGTCCAGCCCACTTCATACTTGGTTACAGATTCCTAATTAAAAATAAAAATATATGAATTGTAAGAATAAAAATCATGAATTGTACAACACAAATACCAAGCACGTGTGGTTGACCCAGGAGGCATGGATTCAAATCCCTGTTCCATTCACAAACTGGCTGTCTTTCTTTATCCATGAGAGTTGCCAGCCCTCTTGGTGGAGGCAGGGTTCCCACATCACCGGTTTCCACCTCTCTGCTGCTGCTGAGGAGTCAGTAAGGGCCCCACTGCTGTGTTACAGAGGAAATTACATCATCACACCAGTCACACCCGGGTGACACTCTAGTATCTGCCTAAAATCTCTATGGTAGACACCATTTTTGCCATAGAGTTTTTGCCCAAATACCAGAGTGTTGCAGCAACACCACAGTGTGATGTGTCAAATTGTGTTGTATGTCACAGAATGAACATAAATGATTAACAATGCCTGAATTAGCACTGCTAGCTTAATCTCATGCGGGAGACTGCTCATATGACAAAGTTTTTAAAGGTTAGTATTAAAAACAAAGGGATTTTGAAAGAAAGAGTAGGATCAGAAGTGATTTTGAATAATATGATGCAAGTCTTTTACATAAAGGTATTCTTACGGCCAATCTTCCTTTGGATTTATCTCAAGATAATGCAAAGGTACCTTGTATAGTATTCCACACTGTTTTTTCTACCTTTTATTCTCATGGTTAACTTTAATTATGTTCTCGCTATGCTCATAAACTTAGAGAGGATTTTCACTAAGCTCTTTCTTCTGTAGTCTATATTAAGACCTTTAAGCTCTAAAAATCCAAGTAAGTACAATGGATTTCACCACTTTAACACGAGGAGGGGGTGAATCACCACTGTGCACCCAAGCTTACCCATTTTATATTGAATATGATTTTTTTTTCATTGTAATTCTAGAGTTTAAAAACTTATGATGGAATCAAAACTTTTAACAACCACACCATATCCTCAGACTTACTGTTTTGATACTTTTTAATTTGTTTCCAGCCAGCAGTGGTTGCAAACAGCAATTATTCATGGGGGGGGGGGGAGCTTTGTTTTAAGTGTTGATGTCTTGTATTCCAGAACAAGAAAGAAAGGAAAACTAGAGTACATACAACCATATATCATTTCAGGAGGATGCAGAAACCCATTCAGCAGAGTTTTTATGCATATATGCTACTTTCCCCTCACATACGGGTTAAAAGAAACAGTTTCTGATGGGAGCAAAAGCTGGATTTATTTGGCCTGTTTTGTCAGCCCATTCATGGATAAGGAGAATATGCAAATGTTTGGTTTCTTGTATAGCCAGTGAATCAATTTAACCCCACCTGATTTCTTTTATAAAGTTCCTGATTCTGTTGCAGGTTATTGCAGCAGTTATATTTAGCAGCCTGTGACTCCCCATGGCCACCATTGATGAAGCGGGAGGTGGCCAGAGATGACGGCGATGAGCGTGGGCTGCACAGAGGACGCTGCCACGCAGGGTGTAGAAGGCGGAGTAGGGGAGCCTTTATAGGCTCCACGCACTTCCGCCAAGTCCACCTTCTTCTCCAGCAGCCGGAACAGCTTCCCTCCCTCCCACCCGGTTGTTGTTCTGTGGTTCTGATTGTTTGTGTTGTTTTCTTTTGTCACAGCTGTGGTGTAAGCACGGTTGGAGCCTGTTGGCAGGGATTCCAGTTTGCGCACTGGGATCCCTGGGGATGGGGGGTCTCCTTAATGAGACCAGTAGTGACAGTGCGATCTACCCAGCGCAAGGCCAGAGGCTTGTAGGCAAGTGACCTAGGGGCACCAATATGAGGTGGATGCCTGGTGGGCCCTGAAAGGGTTGCTTTCCTGTGATGGAATCTGGAGGCATAGGGGACTGCTCTCCCGGCTGGGATAGGGTGGGCCCTAGGGCATCCATGGGCACTCAGATTAGCAGCCTGATGGCTGAGGGGTTCAGGCTCCTTCCTGTGCCAGGCCAACCCTTCCTTGGGGAGGCATTTAATAAACGGTTGTGGACATGTTTACGTCAAATACGAGTCACGTCTTCATTGGGAAACTGCCAATGGCAGCTTTTAGAATATTTTTAGAATATTTTAGAATATTTTTAGAATATTTAATATCTGGTTATACAACAGGTATTAGAGATCACCTGCTTTTCCATGTAAAGCATAGCAGTGCTATACTTATTTGTTTCTCGGTTCATTGATATAATTTACAGCTTTTAAATACTTCTAAGTGAAGTACACGTAACTCTGAGATCACTGGGAGCGGGGTGTGTGCAGAAAGTGTCAGGGCATTTTGTATAAGGGGGGAAGATGAAATTTTCCCAGTGTGTTTGAAGGGCCTGGAGCTGTAGACAGCTTATCTCAGAAGAACTCTTTTCTATAAAGCTACCTATTAATATTCTAGGTAAGAGAATTTCTTGTGCTCATTACTGGAAGGGGAGATTATGTTAATATTAATTGACTGTTACTCTGTCGTTTGATTGTTATAAATGTTTGCACGGGATTTTATATGTATCTTCGCTGAGTTATTGGAGGGCCTGAAACTGCAGGTAGCTTACTTCACAAGGGCTCTTTTCTATGAAACTATATCTTAATATTCTTGAGCTACCAGAAATTCCTGAAAAGAACAGATAATGTCCACAACAGAGCAGAGCTGCATGTCGATGCACCTTTAAGGGACTGGTTAGACAGAAATCAGAGAAGGCTGAGACCCTGGTCTCCTTGAATACAACAGACATGAATTGTTATATGTCATTATTGTTACATACTTCACATTCTTTGTGGGGGGGTTGGGGGGGGAGAAAGATATTTGAAGTCTGTTTATTATATGTCACAAGGTGGAATCACGCTGTTAAAAAAGCAAACTCCCTCAGTTCTTTAGTTGGAAAAAATATTGCTTTGATTTCCCTCCTTGAATGAAAGGCAAAGATACCCCTACAGGGGAACAGTTATGTCTTCCTCAACATAAGATGTCAAGGAAGGTTAAGAGAGAAATCCTTCATCGCGAGAAATTTCAGCAGTTTATGTTTGTTCTGCTCTTTCTCTCTCTTTCTGTTTCCCCTCACTCAAAACCATCTTTCTCTCTACACATGCATATATCCGTGGTCACTGGCTGTGGTGGCTCACCTTCTCCAACTATGCATGGATACTTGACAGAGCTCCTAAGCACTTGTAGATCAACCCTTCGCTAAACGTACTGGGAAGAGTTTATGGAAAGAATAGTCAGCTAGCATCCACAGCAGTATATAAAAACTAGTAAAGGGAATGTTAGAACTGAAACTAAAATTCAGGACATAGTTAATGTAACTTGTAACAACCAGACCCTGAATAATAACAGTCAATGCTGATGGCACTTTTTAGATCAAATTTTGATTTGGAAATTGATACCTGTTTTTCCATTTCATTTATAGAGAACCCCTTTGACCTGGATAATCCAGGGGAGCCCAATCTTATGAAATCTTGGAAATTAAGGAGGGTTGGTCCTGGCCAATATTTGGATGGGAGACCTTCAAGATAGTCCAGGGTTGCTATGCAGAGGAAAGCAATGGCAAAACAGCTCTGAACATCTCTTGCCTTGAAAACCCTACGCAGGGGTGGCCACACTGTGATGTCCATGGACTACAGTTCCCATAAGCCCCTGCCAATTGGCCATGTTAAAATGGACTCACGGGAACTGTAGTCCATGGACATCTGGGCAGCCACAGTTTGGCCACCTCTGCAGGCCTCCATAACTCAGCTGTGACTCCATGGCACTTTCTAGCACAATACAGAAACCCACTCAAGAAACATGACATTTCAAACCAAAGTAGTCATGAGCTTCAGGTGCATCATTATATTATTTATAGTATACCTTGCCTTAGGCAGTTACGGTTTGCCTTTTCTTATAATGCTTTGCTATTGCATTTGTTCACTGGATGTCTTATGCTGCAGGAATGCTCTGTGACCTGTCTTGACTCTCAGTCTAAAAGGTGGGCTATAAATAAAGTAGATAGATAAATAAAAATAAATCCCTGAAACATGAAGCTATGTCCCTGCTTTTCATAGCAAGGGTATCCACAAGACTGGCTCTTGTTCCTCCATCCTATCTCAAAGTATGGATGGATGGATGGATGTGCTATTAAGTTACAGCTGGCTCATGGCAACTCCAGCAAGGGGCTTCCAAGGCAAGTGAAAAGCAGAGATGGTTCGTCATTGCCTTTTTCTGCAGAGCCTTCCTTCGTGGTATTGACCCTACTAAGCTTCCAAGATCTGATAAGATTGGGCTGTACTGTGACATACTCCTTCCCGGATATTTAAAAAGGTAAAGGTAAAGGTATCCCCTGTGCAAGCACCGAGTCATGTCTGACCCTTGGGGTGACGCCCTCTAGCGTTTTCATGGCAGACTCAATACGGGGTGGTTTGCCAGTGCCTTCCCCAGTCATTACCGTTTACCCCCCAGCAAGCTGGGTACTCATTTTACCGACCTCGGAAGGATGGAAGGCTGAGTCAACCTTGAGCCGGCTGCTGGGACTGAACTCCCAGCCTTATGGGCAAAGCTTTCAGACGGCTGCCTTACCACTCTGCGCCACAAGAGGCTCTTTCCCAGATATTTATTACAGTGTAAATTAGAGGAGGAAACTGAACAGCCACCATAATCTTACCGAGTTTTTGGAGGGAGGCAAGTTCTATTATATAGACTACATCTATGTCTGTAGAGGAAAAGAAATAAGGGGAAGTAGATCTTGCCATGCAGAAGAAAGCTCTCACACCTGCTCCTGTTTGAAGGTTTCTCTTTAAGCAACTTTATTTTTCATCTCAGAAACTAGCCTTCAAGGGGAAAATGATGGATGGAGACACATAAACACAAGGAGTACAGAGACCTCTTGGAATGGTTCCCTGTGGCGTTCCTTGTACATGTGTTGAGCTTTCTGTATACAGTTCATTGCAGGGGGCAATTCACTACACAACTGAAAAGTCAAAGTTACAAGAACAGGCTTTGCTGACAGACGTTGTGTATTTAATAAACAGTTTTTTTTCAGATGTTTATGTCTCATGGCTTGTTTTTAGTGGCTTTTGGTTTTATATAAGTTTTGCAATCGGACTTTAACTGTTAGCCACCTTGAGCAGGACCTAGAAAAAATAGCATAAAAATATCTTAAAATTAATCAGTAATTTTGAAGCTGTAAGTCAGCCTTTCTCAACTTCTTCTCAGGACCATTGAGCTCAGGTTTGGCCACCCTTGAACTAAAGGAATGTTTGGCTACATTGTTAAAGCAATCTGCACCGATGGAGGCTTATTTATTCATTTACTTCAAATATTTTTGCCCTATCTCCTTGGACTCAAGGTAGCTGGCAAAGCAACAGGTTTTAAGCATATAGTGCACAATGAAACAATCCATCAGTTGGAGAAAAATGGCAGAGCCAGATCTGCATAACTGTTACCCTGCATCAACTCATCTTTAAATTAAAACAGCAATCCTACATTGTACTTTCTCCCACAGACTTATTGCTGCTGGACACAGCTTGGAAGCCCTTCATAAGGAACAAACAGTGAGTAAATCAGTCAGTCACCAGCAATTATAAGTGAACATTTGTCCTGAATGGTCAGGTAGACATAGCATCCATAAATCCAAGGCCAAAATCAGGAACACAAGCAAGGGTCAGCAGATGTCATGGTCAGAAAATAATCCAAGCTCAGGACAGGCAGAAGTCAGGAGCATCATCAAAATCCCACTCCAAAAGTCAGTTAAAGCACATTCACACAGTTTCAAATCCAAAGGGAGACCCAAAAACAGAGTTCCAGAGCACAAGCCAGGGTCAGAGACCCAGGGAGTCAATCAGCAATACCTACTGCAGAAATGGACCCATTGCTTCAATCAGCAGTACCTGATCAGGAATGGACCCATTGCTTCTGCACAACTACTGCCTTGTTTGCTGCTTTCTAACAGCAGGCTAAACACCGCTAGCCATTTCAGCCCTGCTCCTGCATCTACTCATTCTCATAGGTAATGTGGAATCTGTGCTGTGCTGCAAATGGGACACTGCACCTTCTGTCTTGCAGCTCCCTCCTGTTTTTCCTTCTATACTGTTCTCATAATTCTGGAGACAGGGAAGGTGAACTTGCTGGCAGCTTCCTCTCTGTTGCCAACTCAGGGCAGGAAGGGAGGGAGCGAAGTGCTATTGTACTGGCACCTGGCTGTGGATCCATGTTTGGCTCCTCAGAGATTGTTGCTAGCTGTGCGTTTGGGTCAGGCTGTCTCTTTCTCAGAGGAGTTACAGTCAGATCCTGTTCTGTGACAATACTGTGTTTAAACAACAAAAGCCTGCCTCTTGGTTTCCTTTAAGTTTGTGATATCCGTGCTTATTTTGTGCATGAACATTTATGCACAGCCATAGGAGAGGCACTGTACTGCCCATCATCATCATCATCATCATCATCATCATCATCATCATCATCATCATCATCATTATCATTATTATTATTATTATTATTATTATTATTATTATTATTATTATTATTATTATTATTATTATTATTATTATTATTATTATTATTTCGATTTATTTCCCGCCACTCCCAAATGGCTCGTGGCGGGTTACAGTGTCTTAAAAACCCCATTAAAACTCCCATTAAAAGACTTTAAAGTGTCACAACATGGCGGCACAATAATAAGATCCCCTTCCTACCCCCATTCCTAAAAAAGGGGGTGGTTGGAGGAGAAGGAGGTCAATGATGTTCAAGAAGCCCGGGGGAGAGCAGTCGATGTACCCCAGCAGCCCCAGCCTCAACCTGGCAGAAGAGCTCCGTCTTGCAGGCCCTGCAGAACGTTGAAGGGTCCTGCAGGGCCCACAGCTCACCCGGGAGCTCATTCCACCAGGTGGGGGCCAGGACCGAAAAGGCCCTGGGCCTGGTTGAGGCTAGGCGTGCTTCCCTAGGGCCGGGAATGACCAGAAGATTCTCACTTGCAGAGCTCAGAGCCCTGCGGGGGGCATCATGTCATTTAACTATCTAACCTGGACATCCATGATCCTGAGTAGCATCATCTCCCTTACTATGGAGATGCAAAAGCATCCACAAGGAAAGGAAACAAAACTCTACCACTGCAGACCGTGCACAGCTGTAAATCCATTTAACAGCTCCGAAAGGAGAGCAGAATAGTGCTCAGTGCATAGTGATGGTAGCTGTGAAACATATATTCAGAATGTAAGTATGTGGCCTATTGCATTCTGCCGAGATCAATCAACAAGGCAAATGTGAAGCTATACATTATTACAGGGTATATTTATAGAATCGGAACTTTCTATTATGCTCACTCATGTAAGATAAGGACGTTTCAATGTTCAAGGCACATTAATCATATCTACATCCATCCAACTGGGTTGTTAGAAATGGCTGCTTCACTTTGTCTCTATTATGGTCCTCCTAGGGTCTTGGCAACACAGAAAAAAACTGTTCCCTGATAAAGATGTTGAACTTTTCTTCATTCGAACTGTAGCACAGAATTACAGTCCCTAATATAAAAACAGAGAGTTTTTGGGGCACCTTTAAGACTAACAGATTTATTGCCGCATAAGATTTGGTAGACTAGAATTCACTTTATCAGATGCAAGCACTGAGTCAGGCCTCTTGCATTTCATGACCTCAGGGCCCTGCCGCTTCCCATTTTCCAACCACTGTAGCTGAGTAAACATATATCTGCCATCTCAGGATAACATTTCATAAATGTGACAAAGTGGATGCCAGTCCACGAAAACATATGCCAAAATAAATCTACTTGTCTTCAAGGTGCTATAAGATCCTTTGTTTCTCTCGCTGCTACACACTAAAGGTCACGCTTCCAGAATTATTCTGTGATATAGATCTGTCCCCCGCCCCATCATGATGAAATTATATCACCAAGCCTCTCTGGCTTTGCCCTCTAAAACACAGCTACTAGGGTATAGCTAGAGGGCAAATGACATCAGGATCGCATTGAAGGCATCTGACAGTGTGTGCATGCACATGAAAGCTTATAACTTGAATAAAACATTGCTGATCTTAAAGGTGCAACTGTTTCATTAAAGGTAAACAGGTTTAGAACTTGTCAGAGGCTGGATGGAAGACTTGGGAATCCTCTGTAAGCTGCTTTAAGTTCCATGAAGGTAAGATACACCTGCCATCAATAAACACGCCTTGTGCTGAGCCAACACCAGTGGCTATCTCTGTATCTATCACTTTAATAAGAAGCCAATACTTTCTTTCACATTCAGCTGTCAGCACTCAGTGAAAAAGAGTGAGTGATTGCTCAACACTTCCTTCCTGACTGATCAGTTATTAATGTTCTTCTACTCTCAGACAAGTCTAATCGATATGATATATTATACATACAAATGCCCTAAACATGGGGGACTGTTGGATGTCAGGCTGAATTTAAACTGTCTCTTTTGATCTTTTTATAAAAAAAACAAACCAGGAACTAATGCATGTTGTATCCATCTCTTGATCATCAGTACAAATAAAGGAATAACCTCTGAACTGCTTGAATAGATATCTGGGGATTTTTTTCTATGGTTACAGAACCATGAGATTAAAAAAAAAAAGACAGCTCGACAGGGCTCTGTGGGAAAGAACATTTTTAGGTGCATGAGAAAATACTTATGACGGTAGCAAAAAATGTTGTAAGGCACATATATGTCCGGAACGTACATCAGTTGAGCAAATTCTACATGACGACAGTAATTATCAAGTGCCTTTCTTTTTTGTCTTTCTGGTCATGGGTGCATCTAGAAAGAAGATTTGTGTGTGTGTGTGGTGTCTCTGACAGGGTTAAATCAGTGCCAGGATCCTATATATCAAGAAGTTACATGCACACCTTCCAAACAGGTAGAGCCATTGCTCATGGGTAAAGCATCTATTGACATGCAGAAAGTCCTAGGTACAATTCCTGGCATTTTCAGTAAGGATAAGGTTGTGAGTTGTGTGTAGGACCTCAGCCAAAACCCTGACAAACCTCTGCTAGGGTGAGTGGCCAATACTGACTATGGGGACCCAGTAGAGTGGTTCTAGCTTCCTGATAATTGTAATTCAGTACTTTCATTCTGGATTTTTTTTTGATATTCTTCGGCTGAAGAATGTTGACTTTTGGGTCAGCAAGAGAGTATCCTGAAAGATCAAAATATTATTTTCATGCATTCATTGTTTCATGTACAAATTAACCTGTTTGTACAGACAGCAAAAGGGCATGTGACTGCATGTATTACATTGGATTTGCTGCAGGATCTGGTCCCTTGCCTTGTGTCTATGTAATACGGTCTTACATACCAGACCAGCAGATAGGAGGCTCTTTGAAGAGATTATCAGCTTCTCCTTGTGAATAGGGGAAACCCCAGAGGCGTTGAAGAAGGAGGTGTTTCTTCCTTTAAAATACATTGCTGGATCCACAGGACCTAGCCAACTACTGCCTGGTTTCGCAAGGTTATTGAAAAAGCTGTGGCAGTCCAACTCCTGACATACTTGGAGGAAACTTCTGTGCTCCACCCATACCAGTTGGGCTTCCATCCTGGCCACAGGGCGCAGACAGTGTTGGTTGTGATGCTCGATCTGTCAGCTATGTTTGATATGGCTGACCAAGAGCTGTTGGCTCACTGCCTTGCCAGGGCCAGGATTTGGGGGATGGCCCTTCAGTGGCTGTGCTCCTTTCTCTGGAACCGGACACAGAGGGTGGCTGTGGGGAAGGAATCATCATGCTCTAATCCAGGGGTAGTCAACCTGTGGTTCTCCAGATGTTCATGAACTACAATTCCCATGAGCCACTGTGAGCATTTTCTGGCAGAGGCTCATGGGAATTGTAGTCCATGAACATCTGGAGGACCACAGGTTGACTACCCCTGCCCTAATCTATTCACCTGTGGGGGTAGTACTCTCCTTTACGTTATTTAACATCTTTATGTGCCCTCTGGCACAGCTGGTCTTGAGTTATGGACTGGTGTGTCACTAATATATGGATGACACCCGCTCTATCTTCTCATGGATGGCCACCAGGACTCCCCCCCCCCCCAGATACATTTGCTAGATGTTTGAAAGCCATTGCTGGATGGTTAGAGCAGAGCTGGCTGAAACTCAGCCCCTCCAAAATGGAGGACCTGTGGTTAGGCAAAAAGGTGGCAGACCAGGAAATGTGCCTACCTCCTGGCCAGGCCACAATTTAACATCTCACTCTCAGCCAGGAATGTAGGAGTGATTTTGGGTACCTCCCTTTCTATGGAGACCCGGGTCATGAGACTAGCCCTCATAGCATTTTACCATCCTTACCAGGCAAGTCTACTAGCACCCTATCTTCCCCATGACTGTCTAGCCACAATGATCCATGCAACAGTCACCTCTAGAATGGACTTCTGTAATTTGTTCTATGCAGGCTTATGCTTGTCCTTGACCTGGAAACTGCAGCTGGTGCAGATTGCAGCTGCTAGGGTCCTCACTGGTACATCCTGAAGTGCCCATATCCAGCTTGTGCTGAGGCAGCTGCATTGGTTGCCACTGGCCCAGATCAGGTTCAAGGTTTTGATGCTGACCTTTAAGGCCTGAGGGACTGCTTGTCTCCTTATGCCCTGCACGGGGCTCTGTGGGTACTAATCTATTGAGGGCCCTGGCCCTAAGGAAGAACACCTGGCCTCAACCCTTTTGGGGACTTTTTGGTCCTGATCCTGACCTGGTAGAATGTGGTCCCTGATGGAACTATCAGAGTCCTGCAGAGCCTGCAGAGCCTGAGTTCTTCTGCCAGGTCTTTGGTTGAGATCAGGGCTAGAAAAAGTGGGGCCCATCCTCAGGCTATGTGGTAACATATAGCACACCATACCCTGGGAGTTGGATGACTGCAGGGTTGGAGGGTGGGACTACGCCACCAATCCTGTTTTATCTTTTCAGCTCATGCCCTGTTCTTTCTGTTATGGGATGGGGGTTCTTGTGATATTTATGGGGGGGTTGTATATTGTACCCCACCACGAGTCTTTGGAGAGTGGTGGGCTAAAAATCTAAGAAATAAATAAATAATAAAATAAATATTACTGATAGTTATTGCAATTGAGGATGAAGCTGTGGGTAGGTAAGAACAAGTTTACCACCAAAACAAAACTTTTTGTACATTACTATAATGTGGAAAAAATACTCATTGAGAACAAAAAAAGCAGTCGCCTGAAACTTGATACAAAAGCTGTTTCCGGACGACCTTAAGGTAGCTGCAGCAGCTTCAAACACCTACCAGTTCTTTTCTTATGGCTTAGCACCAGGGTGAGGAAAAGGTAAACAGAAAATGAAAAGAGAGCTCCTCCTTGCAAAGGCAAAAAAAACCTCCAAGTCAGAGCACTTAGGCAGCTCACTGCTCCCAATCATTACAGTTATTTGCTTGGTCTTGACTGGAGCAAGTGGAATGCAAACATTGGAACTCTCAGCCAAACAGAACGGGAGAATTCCGGCACAAAAATAATTGAAGGCAGTTCAATTGTCACCGAACTAAGGGAGAGTATCCAATGTATTATCTCTAAAAGGAGTGTGTGCTGCTAAGCAAGGAAAGGAGAATGATTTCAGCCACATTGTATTATCGGGGAGAAAAGCTGAGAACAAACAAAATAGAATCCACATTGATATCTGAATAGAAGGGCAAAAGTCTAACCAACCTGTTTCATTTCATAGCTGGTTTCTTTGGAACTTTTACATTCTGGCTAGCAAGGGTTCAATGCCAAACACTCAATTAACTCAACTTTTGCTTTGATCCATCAGAGCTGTACTTGCTAAACATCTTTGTGCAAAGTACCTTCACTTCTGTTGGCAAGAGTTTTTTTTTTTTTGCTAAATATCATTGGCCTACCAGCTTCCGTCTCAAATTCAGAGACTCTGTTAAGCAAAGTTTGCATGATGGTATATCATGATGGTGCCTACCCTTCTCCATTGCTTCCTCTCTGCAACCTATATACATTTAATCACATTTGATGGCTTCTGTCTGTAGCTTGATGCCACTAAGAGAACACCTTCTAAGTAATGCCATCTGGCACCATGAGTGCCTTCCCATAATTATGCATCAATAATTTTCCTGCAGTGTTGTTGGATCTCTCATTACTTGTACTTGTAATTGTAGGGCCAGATGTTTGCAGGAAGTGCCTTCAATACTTAGTGGCATTATGCCTTTGGTATTTGTTTTGTGAATAAAGTATCATTATGCAAATTGTACGACTGAGAGTCTGCTAGGACTGAAATAGACAAAGCGGTGTGAACTTAAAACCATAAAGAGTACAGGTGACTTTCAGATGTTTTCTGTTTGAATTGACCTATAAACTTCTGTCCTCAAAGGGTGAATCTTGTATATATTTAGAAGAAGCTGGTTATTGTGAGGTGTCACTTTCCTTGATTACATATTAGGGAAATCTGTCTATAGCAAGATTCTACTTCTCAGAACCTTTGTGTAATATGAATATATTTCAAAATGTGTTCATACCAACTTGCATCTTTACAAGTAATCTCAGAATTAGCTTTAATGGATTTAAGAGTGGCATAATCCTTTTATGATTGCCTTCTATGGCACATAGCTGGAAGCTGGTCTACGGTTTACATATACTAAGTGCCTCTAAGTCACTTCCTCATAGTGACTTTCCACTTTGGATAAGAAGGAGAAATAACATCCACTATAGGGTTTTAAAATGTTAGCAAAAAATGGGAAATATGAAACAAAAAGTACTTTTTGACTTCAACAGTACAATCTGTGAATTTAGGCAGGTATTTTGTGAATTTAGGCAGATTGTAAATGGGTGGGCAGAAGGGATTGAGTCTGAGCTTGGCTCTTGTAGCACTCTCTTGCACACTCAGGGAAATGATGATTGCCAATTGGGGTCGGGAAGCAAATTTCCTCCAGAGCAGACTGGCCAGGGATTCTGGGTTTCTTTTTTGGGGGTGGGGATTGGGGTCACTGTGGATGGGCAAGTAGTTGTGAATTTCCTGCATTCTGCAGGGAGTTGGACTACATGACTCTGGAGGTCCTTTCCAACTCTATTATTTCCTGATTCTATGCTAAACAGTTGTACTCTTCTAACAATGAAATCCTGTGCAGAATTATGCCAGTCTAATGAAATGAATGGGTTTAGACAGGAGTAAGCTACGCATAGGCTTTAAAATCATTGATCTTAGTAGTGTGTAACTCCGTTTAGGGCTGAACTGTGAGTAACAGGATGCCTGATTAAAGAGAATAATGGGACACCTAACTTCTTTTATGAGGTGTCCTCCCCAAATTCAGACAAATTAAGACTGAGCTCACTCAATCAAATTATGTGGTTATCAGTCAGCCAATGAATAATAGGCTTATCACTTCCCAGGTCAGTTTCTTCTACTGGATAATTGCTTGGAAAGATAAGAGGCAAGATGACTGATCAAGAGATAACTGGCAACAGCTTCACACACAGGAGGTTATAAAGTGATAACTATAATTACATTATCCACTCTATAGTGAGCGTGCTTCCATAGCCCACGTCAGCCTTGCTGCTGGGCCAAACCATTAAAGCATTCTTTAGGCAAAAATGATACTATAGGGCAAACTATGGAAAGTAATTTTTAATTAAAATGAAATTAAAAGGGACACCAGCTTGCATTTTGTGCTTTCGGTGTTTAATGGAGGCACGGACTGAATTTTTTAAAAATTCACATGAAAATTGGCAGTTTAGCAGGGGAGGCAAAAGAATTGCACTCCTAAAGCAGGGGAAACGAAACTATAGATAAGTCTGGAAAATTCAGGAAAAGTATTGTTTTAGAGTTGTTGGCATATTATTTGCTCAGCCTGACTTTCATGTTATTTCGTGAAAGGTATTTCAACAAAAAGCAACAAATGTATGTGTTCTATGTTTTATACAATGCCATCTTAAGCAGATACACCATTGAATGCTCATAGAGAGTCGCAATTCTGTTTCAGTTACATCCTAAGAACACTTTCCTGGAAGTAAGGAGAAGAAAGCAGAATGCACATCCAATCGTCAGACACACCAGAGCTGTTTGGATGCAGCTAAACTAAACAATCTATGGCATGTTCATCTGCTATGATCTTTCTCAGCAAGTATGATGTAAGGTGAACTGGTGGATCATTAAGCAACTCTGATTATATCAAGAATCTGGTGACAGATTTTTTTAAAAATTAACTATGAAATCCAAGTATGATTCATGCCCCCCTTTCCTTTTACTGGAGGGGAAATCTTGCAACTTGGTGGTTAAACAGTTGAATCCAGTGTTCCCGTAGTATCCATTTCAATAATGTAAGTCTGATCCATAATATCAGGGACATGGAAAAACAAAGTCATAGGAGCAAACAATGCCGGCTATATCCATCATCACCTTGGGCTCATGTTATGTTTATCCATGTGATTTGCCTTGGAAAGACTGCTTGTGCAAATCAAAAGCATGTTCTGTGAACAGCGATTGCCCTTTGTGACGTATGCGCCAGGCACATCGTTGAATGGTCATAAAGGAATATACTATTTGCATAAGAGGATTTGAAAACGACAGCTCAAATGCTTCTGTATGGGCCATTGTTAAATCTTTTCAGTGTGCCACTTCTTTGTACTTCGAGGCAGGGCTGAGCATGTTGGCATTATAGGCAAAAAGGATCAAAATGTGTGCTTATTTCCTAGAAGCAAAATGAAATCCACCTCCATCATCACTGAATCCAACTCATAAGCAAGGAATATTTTAAGCTTGCTTTTGTCATATTTATTAGCTTTTGATTTTTGTGAGCCACTTCAGACTAAAAAGCAGGATAAAAATCAATTGTCTTGTCCTGTGACAAGACATGCAGGGGACTTTACATTTAAATCCAAGACAAAGGCTGTTTCATGCATCTCACCTTGTAGTCAGTGGCTTACTCACTTGAGTCAACTAGACCTACAGTGGCATATCTGATCTTTTATTATGGCAGAGTATTATCTGTACATCAGATTGATTGCAAGGGTTTTAGTTGGAGGTTGTCCTCATGACCTGCTCATGTTATCCATTTCTAGGATGCCAGAAATACACTAAAAAGGCTTACAGTCCATCCAGAAAGCAGCAATTAGTAGACAGCAATTACGGTCAAAGAGAAACACCTCTTCATAAAAAGTTAAGCAGTCACAGAATAATTGAATCGTGTTCATTCTTGAATAAACTTAATATAAACAAATCCAATCATTTCCAATACTGAGTAACAACTGGAAATGCTGTATTCTGGCAATTTGCTGATTGTTTTCTGTTCCCTATGCTTTGGGAGAGTTAGTGCAGGTATGTATATGACAGAAATATTATCCACCCAGAAGAGTCAATATGGTAATCTCAAATCACCTAATCTCAAAGGACATTTTTCAGCTCAACATTTCCACCAATTATTGAACCACCTTGGTAGTTCGGGGAGGACTTTTTTTATTTCTTAAGCACAAGTTCTGTCTCAGAATTATTTCATTATTTTGGGCCATTTCTGCTGTTCAAAGAAGTAAACAGTTTGCCCCCACCCACAGAAAGTAAGGCAGACCAAGGTAGAATCTGCACTCGGCTTTTTATCCCCAGTGACCCCAAATTTAAAAAGTCATCTATATATTATTTGATTTCCATTTTGATATTTAGCACTTTAAATTTTCCCTCTGCAACATCTATGATTGATCTGCGGTGACCCTACCTTTCCCCCATGATATCCAGGAGCGGATATAAGTTGCTACATCTGAGAAAACCGCTCTTTGTAGATCTCTGTGTTTTGCCAGATTAACTTTCTCCCCCTCCCCTGTGCCTCCAAAACTGACATATTGCAGTAGTCTGTCGCTGATTGGTCAGGGCATCAGTTCAAAGACTGCCTGGTTTCCGGTTGCCATTCCCTCGCAAGACTTGTGTTTGCCCTCACTTCTAAAGTGACTGTGTCCATGCCCATGCTTCTGTGTGCTGAGATTTGCATTTTGCATTGCCTCATTCTCCCTACCAGCTTGTTCAGGAAAAATAAAATAAATAAGCAGCCTTGTGGTCCACCCCCCCCCCCCACACACACACACTTGCTTTGTCTGTAAAGTCAGGAGACGAATGGAGGAAATAAACCCCTCTCCAGCCTTGTCCTCCAATGTTGCCTGAAGCTTCACAACCACCGCTCCCCTCCCCCCTCTTAGCTTCCCCAATCAAGCAGGAAAAAGAGAACAGCTACACAATTAAGTGTAAAACAAAGTCTGTTTTACTTCAGGAAAAGGAAGGAAAAAGGAAGGATTGACAATAGAAAAAAATAGTAAGTGCAAAACCAGCCCAGGTTAGGAACATTATAGTAATAGCATCCTAGGCTTGTTTTCCTGGTCTCTCTCCACATGATTCCCTTTCCCTGTAGAAGAGCAGATGCTTTGCATGTACTCTATGCAGGCAGAAAGGGCTGTACAAATTTAATTGAGTGGAGTCAGACGCTAATGCTTCATCTTCACAGGTATAGTTGGAGATGGTTTGGGTTTATTTTTTAAACAAGAGAAGCTATATCGGTGTCCACCTCTACTTTATATTCACGCTCAAAGCTCCCGCCCCTCCACCTATTGTGATACCAAAACTGGAGGAGCTGGAAGAAAAATCATTGTAATGTAATAGGGGTAACTTTCCCTCCTGGGAGATGGAGTCAGGGTTGCCAGATCAAGGTTGGGAAACTCCTGCAAATTTGGGGATGGAGCCTGGAGGACAAAGGCTTCAGTGGGCTAGAATCCACCCTCCAAAGCTTCCATTTTCTCCAGGGGAGGTGTTCTTTGTGATCTGGAGATGAGCTGTAATTCTGGTCTTTAATAGGCTGGCATCTCTAGAGTGCAAAAAGCTAAGGCAGACAAAGAGGTTGGTTTAGCATCCCTCCCCCCTTTTTGTGCGAAGCTTTGAAAAAACAAACCCAGCTTCAGGATCTTCAGAAAGGAGTAAACGCTCACTTATATGTTAATTCATGCTGACCTGTACTTGGAAATGTCACTGCTTCTAAAGCAGACAGGTTTGCTCCCAGATGCCTGAAAATATGGGAGGAAGGATTCTTTTGGGTGAGAGTAGGCGTTAACAGGCAGACATGTGTTTCGTGTCAACCTTCCTTGCAAATTAATAAAGAAAAGAAGCTATTATAACAGAAGAATCAGAAAATTGTAAGACTAAAAGGAACTAAAAGACACTTCGATAACAAAATATTCTGTGCTGCTCCCTCCTACCTTTCAAATGATTCAGACAGCAATTATGTCTGTCTTCGTAGCCCCAGTGGGTGTTACCATCTGCCATCCATTAGGCAGTCTCCACTACCTTTCCAACCCGTTATTACCCAGCAATGCCAAATGCCCTGTATTGAACAAGGCAATATAACATGCTGTATTGTGTCTATTTGGACATCGCGTTTGTTGAACAGATTCAAAGCTGCAGGCAATGCGGAACACTGTTGTTTTGCCATTTCATGACACTCAACACTGGTCAGTTTCTTGTCTTTTGACGATCAAATACAAAGTTCCAGGGTGTGTGTGTATTTTTTGTTTTGTAATCTTAAATTTATGGTGCAATGCCATAGGAGAAAATCATTTCCCCTAGGTAAGCATTCTGTGCTGGCAAGTCTTTGTCATTTACGCTGTTCACTTTGGATATATCCAACAGAGAACAGTAAACACAATCTCTGTAGGTGGATATGAAGCATTTTGCTTCTAATGTATCCAGCTAGTTTACGGAGATCCCAAATGAGCTGGCCTTTATTGCCATTCCTATGCACTGAATGGAAGCCAGAGACGAATTTACAATTGCTCATCTAAGCAACAGAAAAGACAACACTGCCCAGCATGGGCAGACTATAATTAGTACATTTTCTGGAGACGGGTCTTTGCAGATCAATAGAATTCAGGTGCTTTGGGGAAGGGACCCCATTTTACTGCTTTACTAGATAATTACATTTGTTCCTTAAAACCAGCAGGAGGGAACAGAATCACCACAAGATGCAGAAAACTTGGATCTCAGCCACAAACATCAATAGAAAACTACTGGAATTTGTTCTTTGTCCTGCATTTCTTTAAAACCATTTCTCATTTATCCTGGAGAACAAGATAGCAGAGGGTGATATGACAGAGGCACTGTCTGCAGGGTACACATTTGTTTCTTGTGACCCATGGCCACCATGATAAAATAGAGTTTCGAAACCATTAGAAGATACAGAGATGAGTGTGCATATCTGAAGCAAATGATTTTAAAATACTGTCTTAGGAAAGAGAATATTTCCTGCTGTCCCCATTCCTCTCCTTCATTGTTGCAGACTTGCCTTCCTTTCTAATGATCTGAAATTTTGGTTAACCATGAGAAATTGCAAAATGTAATCATGCACAGTTTGCTGCAGCTTTTAGTTCCATCCAGTCATTTTCCTCTTTATTCCTCTGACATTTCCAATATAGATATTAACTGATAAAACACTGGGGGGCAATAATCATGAGATTGCATACCTAATTACACTCATAATTCTTTTGGATAGTGTTTTACTGATCCATGCACATCCATGTACTCCTGTTTACATACATTCACACCAGAATTTCAGGAAGGGAAAAGAGGCAAATTGGCTCCAGGATATGATAGTTATGCACATAATCCAATTCTGGAGTTAGCAATTCTCCTAATTAAAACGGAATTCAGTGTCACAGGGTGTTATGTATGTGGGCAATCCACAGTATATGCAAATGATGGCTTGAAGGCCAACTAATCATAAACTGGACTAAAGTATAATAATGGACCAATCCGAGGGCCCGGGTAAGGGCCAATTAGGCTCCCTGTTAAGGGCCAAACAGCACTCTCGTTGGACTGCCTAACATGTATATAAGTTGCCTTCGTGCCTGTTGTTCCCTGTTTGGTGTTTGGAGCAGGAGTTGTGAATAAAGAGCTGTTGTTTTCGAAGAACTTGGAGTCTGTGTCTTCTTAAAGCCACAGACTTATTAGAGGACCAAATCCACTGAAAAATAAAGAATAGGGGCAGGCATAAACCACATTGTTGTGGTTTGATTTGTGGCTGAACCGGTTTGTATCAGTTGATGAACCATTTAAAATTTAAACCTCTGCTTTCTGTTCCCCACAAAAAGCAGTGAGGAGCAGAAATCAGGGGTTTAGATGAATAAATAAAGTTATTTAGACAAAATTGCTGATATTTAAGCCAAACCAACCACCATGAACTGCCACAAACCGCATCAAAATCCATGGAAGTTTGTGACAGCTCTTCAGTTCATGAACATTGTTCTGCAAACCATGAACCAACCCAAATTAGTGATGAATTTTAGTTTGTAAACTGGTTTGTACCCATCCCTAATAAAGAAATAGAATGGGGAGAATTCTCACACCGTATACAGTTCAAAACGCAACAAGGCAATAATACAGCAGCAGCAACATGGTATCATGATTTATTTTCTTGAAGCCTTTCACCTGCATTATCTTGTAATCTTTACAACAACCCTGTGAGGTGGTATTATTATCCCCATATTCAGATGGCTTTATATTGATGGCTTATATTTAATTTGTTATTGATAATTCTTTCATTGTTGCTTTTATAATTTTAGAGTGGTTTTTGTTTTGTTTTGTTTTGTTTTGTTTTGTTTTGTTTTGTTTTGTTTTGTTTTGTTTTGTTTTGTTTTGTTTTGTTTTGTTTTGTTTTGTTTTGTTTTGTTTTGTTTTGTTTTGTTTTGTTTTGTTTTGAGCAGGCTGCTAGAGAGGTGAAATGCAAGTTCTCGGAATAAATATATAAATACTTCCAATAAATAAACACAAGCTCTTACTACTGTTTCCCCCCCCCCATCTCTTCTCCTGCCCCATAGCTGTCTAATTTTATTTCGAAGCAGAAGACAATTAGGTAAACACCTGTGCTAAATACAGAAAGATCATCAGCACTACTCCATTTCAAATTAATGAGAGTTACACAGCTAATTCCCCATGTATGCTAATGAAAATTGCCAATAGTGCTAATAGCTATCCATGTTCATTTCTTGTTTGTCGTGCCAAAATGTAGAAAACTGGATAGGCATCAGACAGACAAACAAACAAACAAACAAATACATACAGTGCAAGAAAAATAATTCTCCAATCTCCAAATTTCTTCTTTAGAATTTATTATTGTGCCCTATGAGATTGATGCTGCATTTCGTGTGTTTATTATGAATGACATTCTGTGGCCTTGGTTCTCTCCTTGTACCAAAAATAATATTTTATGACATCTCTTTCTAAGAGAATTTATTGGCAGGAAAAAGTATAAGGAGTTGCCAAACTATATGGGAAGGGCAGATTTGAAACAGGAGGTGCTCAGATGCTGCGGTTGTGATCTGAATCCCTTGCGCTGATTGTTTATCATCATGTACTTTTAATCTGTTGACAGGTGGCTACATGCCACATCCTCCACTCTGCCATCTCTCCCCTTTCCTCCCAGGATCAAACAGAACTCCTTCCCATCAATGGAATATTATAGCTTTCTGGTGCTATGAAGAAATGCCTTTCCTTGCACCATCCTAAAGTATAAATACTGAAATAATTTCTCTTGAAAATTATTGGAGGACTAGAGGGGGACCATCCCTCCTAAAAAATCAATCTCATTGTTGCCCTACTCATTCTCAAAATCTGAAATGAAATTCAAGACCGCTCCAATTCAGTGAACATTCTAGCAAATGACATGGCACCACTTCATAGGACCCCCCCTTTACTCTGAGGTAGCCATTGGGCTGGAAGATGTTCATGTGTAAATATATTGCCCCCTTACAGTGTCAGAGAAGGACCAGATTGGAAATGATTCCTAATATGAACAAGAGGACAGCTCCATCCCATCTGAAGTATATTGAAACATGATAATGCATGTATCAGTCTTTCCTTACAGTTTCTAATTTCCTTTATTTCAGCATATTTCACAATACATTATCAGTGAATGGAATTGTTATCAGGTACTGGTTCAAGCGCTCCTCTACCCAGATTCAGAGTGTGTCCTGTCACAGGGGGTTTCCTTTGGAAGGAAGGGCATTTGGGGGAAATCTCAGCCAGGCAAGAAATCACAGGATCCACCACAATATAATTACAATTGGCCCTTTCAAAATTTCTCCCACCTGCACCAAAGAAGGGATGCCAGTACAGAAAGTGGTTGAACGTGGAACACCGCAGATATGTATTCCCCCCTCCCTTTTTACACAGAGGGGGAAAAAGTTTGTCTTTGAACTGAAAAAATAATCAGAGGGGAAAAATTAAAGATCTCCTTTCTACCCATCCTTCTTCACTTTCATGCACATCCTTCCCAGGCTAATTTGGTTTGGCTTTGGTGCACAGTGGCCTCTAAAGCATGGGTACCTAAGCTGGCAAGGGCTCATGGGAATTGTAGTCCATGGACATCTGGAGAGCCACAGTTTGGCCACCGCTGCTCTAAAGCATGTGAGATTTCTCTCAACTCTTTAATTGCAGTGATTTCCATCCGTACCATGTATGTCATTCTGTATTCTAGCCTTCTGTACCTTTCTTTTCAGTTCCCTTTACTATTAGAAAATACACAGATGACATTAAAAGAGGAGGGTTCCAGTTGTGCAAGACAGTCATCATGGAAGATTTGTCAACAGTTGACCAGGGGAAATATATATGAGTAACTATCCTGTTGGAATACCTTCTATCTAGCTCACCAGTGGATACCCTGTGAAGGCTAGTGGAGGTAGTTTCTGACTAGGCATTGCATTTTCCATGGTTGGTATTCCTAAGGGATTTCAATATGGATGCAGACACTGCCTTGTATGGATCTTGATTGGAATTCATGTCACCCACAGCAGCACTGGGACTCTCCCAGGTTATGTCCCCCCCCCCCCCATGAAACAGGCCACATGCTTGATTTGATTTTTTTTACATAGGTGTAGATCTGGATAGCGCAGTTGTATTCGAATTGGTGTCATGGCCGGATCACTTCTTCCTAATGAATGGGTTGAGTTTCTGTACTTCTCTGTGCAAGGTTGGAGAGCCTATGCATGCTCATCCACAGAGAGGTATGGCTCTTGTTGGTTTCTAGAATGCTCTGCAGGATTTTGGGGGCCTTTTAGTGGTTCCCTCAATGAGGTTACTGAGGAATGGAATAAAGGCCTTTGGCAGGCCATTGATTGAATGATCCCCCAGTGCCACCTGCAGCTTCTGAGCTTTCTTCCTTAATTTACCAAGGAGCTTAGAGAGTCAAAGAAGTTGTTCAGATGGCTAGATCAAATCTGGTAATACATTTGTGATGAGGCTACAAGAACCCACTATAAAGTCCACTTGAAGGGCAGTGAAGTAACAGTGAACACAGTGAATAAAGTTTACTTTTCTGCCTGCATTGCATCCATTAATCTGTGTCCAGTATTATTATTCACAATAATCTACCAACTGACCTTTTTAAAGACTGTGTCCCCAGCTTCCCTTCCCTGCATGTCCCACAGCAACTTACATTAAGAGATATCACATAGGGACAAAGTTGTTCAACTTCCCTAGTGCCATCTTCCTCCCCCAAAGCATCATAATGTTGTTTGGCACGCCATATTTACAATGAAGTCTGTGCAAGCACATTTCAAAAAAGTCACTGCTTTTGCCTCATTGATTACTTTATCACTGTATCTAAAGGAACCAGTTAAAGGGGAAACAACAGAAGATGAGAAACAGAAAAGTAAACAACCTTTATCCACAGTAAAAATTATCTGGCTTTCTTGCCCTTTGTGCAGTCCCAAACAAAAGAAATAAATAATAATGTTCCATTTTATAGAGAAAGTTGGACTTGAAAACAAAGCTGTAGTATGTGGGGAAATGAGAAAGGATTGGGGCTTTCTTAACACAGCACAATAGATTCACATAGCTACACTAACCAAGCTCTTAACTAATGAACAATTCTACCATGCCCCCCCAAATGCCAACTTTCAACCCTTCCAGCATCCTGTTTATTTTAGAAAACACACTGCTACTTTATACCTAATCAGAGAGTTCAGGAATACATTTCTGCTAAGCCAAAAGGCATAGATACATGCCCCAAGGTGTTTGATAAATTGGGTAAGGAATGTGTTTTTCAAGCTCTGGGGCTTTATAGGGAGCAACTGGTAAAACCCTAATGGATTTAATAGCATATTCTGAACCTAGCAAAGAACAAAGCAGAGAAATATTATTCTAAAAGTTCATCACCTCAAATACAAACAGTCCAAAAATGATCTACTAGTTTACTGTGGATGGGTGGGGGGAACCCTCCTGAGGTTTTTTCCAAGACCATGTGCTGTATTAACTTTCCTATTTTGAAGCTCTCAGTCAGTATAATACAAATAAAATACAGCTGAGACTCACTGCAGCTCGGTACAGCCCATGCAGAGCTGAGTCTGGCCACCGGCCACAGCAGCTGAGCGGGGTGCTGGGCTGGCGGCTTTGGGCCTTGCCCCCTTCGCCATCTGTGAACTTCCCAGCAGCAGGAAAAAGAGGGGGGAAAGAGGGAATCTGTTGGAACTCAGCATTAAGTCTAGCCAGCACCAGCAGCAAGGATAGCTGCTCACAGGGCTCATGGCCGAGGCCCATGGGGCCCCGCTTGCCTCCGCCACCCATGATTTAGCGGCACTCATGGAGGACTCCAAGGTGAGCAGGGAGGGCTTGTGGGGCTTGGCGCCAGGCATAGCCAGCACCATGGATAGCCACTTGCTGGTATTCAGCCAGGAATCCCTGGGCTTCATCCCCCTCCCTCCCCCTGAACACTTAGCAGTGGGTGGGGTTTTTTGGGCAGGCTTGGGGGGGGGAGAGTGACTGGGGTGGCCAAATGGTGACCCTCCTCATACCTTCAGCCATGGGTTAGTGCCAAGGACATAAAACACGGCCAAGACTTACTGAAGCTGCCTGTTGATGATGTGGAGGGCTGGCTGGAGGCAGATGCGACTGCATCAAGGGCTCGTTTGGCATGCATGCTGCATATTCACAGAACACATGGTATCTGGGAGCAAGGCAGGACCCATGGTGCCTATAAAGGGTCCCAGCCTCTTCTCATCACAGCTGTAGGATTGCATGGGATGGGGCCTGTGGGCAGGGAGTCCAGTGTGTGATCGGACTCCCTGGGGTCCGGGGCCTTCATAAGAGGTGGCATGTAAACGAGCACAGCTTACCCAGGTGGGAGGCCAGGGGCTCATTTGCTCGGTGGCTTGGGGACAGCCAACTGAGATTGGCGCCCTTTGGCTCCCCCACATAGGTCATCTCCCTTAGTGGTGGTTTCCAGTAGGCAAGGGGGTCTGTGCTCGCAGTGGGGGTGCCTTCTGGGCTCCATGGGTTCTGGTGCAGCCTGATGACTGCTAGGTCAGGCACCCTCCCCCATGCTGTGCCAACCCTCCAGTGGGGAGATAATAAATCTGGGGCCTTATTTATACCCATCATTGCTGTGTCACATCTTATTCCAGCCCATAATGCCTCCTGCAAGTCAATTTTAAATTTATTAAAGAGCAAACAATAGTAACCTGGATGAAAATGCTATGATATGTTACACAACAATCCCTAATTGGAGACATTTCATATGAACCTGTAAGTGAGCTGAGAACTGGGGCATCTTCGGCTGACTAAAAATAAAAAACCTGGCCCCAGAACAGATAAGATCAGATGGTGTGGGATTCCTGGAATTGCAAGTAAAGGATTTAGAATTATCAGCATGGCTCTTTAGTGGGATTGAAAATGCACAGGCATGGATCAACAACATGATATGACTTCTGGTTGTATCCAGTTGTGAAAATGCTCTAGGAGTCTCTCTCTCTCTTCCCCCCATTTGAGAGATCTGGGGAATTCCTAGAGCACTATGATTAGGCTTGTGCACGTGAGCCGCTTCCGCGACCATTCAAGCCCAAGGCGGCCAGCGCTGCAGTGCGGGGAGGAGGGGAGGCACCGGTGGCAGCGTGCAACCCGGCACCCACACACAGGTGCAGAGCTCTGCGTGAACATGGCGTGGGTTGAGAGACAGTCCAGCATGGCAGGCAATATGGGAAGCCTAGGGGAACGGCATCTTTCAACATTCATTTACATCAACATGTCCATCCCTCAAGAAAACTAGCATATCAAGGAGAGGATTCTAAGATCACCATAGCCCTGACATAATAGCTCTATATTCAGAGAGAGATGATTAAACATATGAATTGTCGAAAATCCTGCATCATTTCATTCATTCGAATGAGAAGATGCTAGGACCATAGGTGCACTGAGAACAAATTCTGTGACTGCATAATGACACATTTCAACAGACTTTTGAAGGGTGTTTTTCTGACCATTGCAATTTCCTACTTGTAGTTTACAACTCATCTGATTCATTTGCTGAAAAGAGAAATTTTTAGGTGTGAATGCTACTGCAAAACTTCACAGTGTAGGTAAAGGGGTAGCAAGCAAAATCTCAGGCTTCCAAAGGAGTCATTTGACAAGCTATCCAGAACTCACTGAAAAGGCAGAAAAACAGTCACCAAAAGTAGAATGATTATCTAAAGCAATACTCAGTGAGAACCTTCAGATTTAGCTTGCTGTAAAATGCAAGATCTGTAGTGTACATGATGGACTGGCTCAAGCAGAGCCATTTGAAGCTTAATGCTTCAAAGATGGTTCTTGTGGTTTGGTAGGAAAGGTCCAGGTGAGTAAGCACACTTGCCCTACCTGGATGGGGTACAACTATCAGTTGCACAATCAGCCAGAAATGTGGGCATGATCTTTGACACCTCCATCCCAATGGAGGAGCAAGTCACAAGAGTAACAAGGCTAGCATTCTTCCACTGTGTCAAGATAAGCTACTGGCAGTCTACCAGGACCAGGAATGCCTAGCCACAGTGATCCAGGTGACGGTCACCTCTAGGTTGGATTTTTGCAACTTGTTCTACATAGGCCTACCCTTATCCCTGACCTTTTAAACTACAACTGGTCCAGAATGCAGCAGCCAGGTTTCTTCAAGAACACCTTGAAGGGACCACATCCAGCCTGTACTCAAACAGTTTGAATACCAGTTGAATACTGGATCAGGCTTAAGGTTCTGTTAATTACCTTCAAGGCAATGTGTGGTCTGGGCCCTGAGTTCTTGAAGAGCTGCCTCTCCACCTATGCCCCCCAAGAAGCACTACACTCTCCAGGTACCAACAAGCTGGTGATCCCTGTCCCCAGGGAGACTCATCTGGCTTTGGCCAGGGCCAGGGCCTTCTCCGTCCTGGCCCCCATCTGTGGAACAAGCTCCCAGAAGAGATCAGGGCCCTGTCAGAACTAAAGCAGTTCTGCAGGGCCTGCAAAATGGGGCTCTTCCACTAGGCTTTCAGTTGAGGCCAATGAAGCAATCCCACCAATCAGAGCCTGGAGACCCCTCCCACCACCTACTGTGTCTCGCAGATAGGTGTGGCAAGCCACAGTGCTGAAATAACATCAGCTGGTGAACTGTGAAGTCAGAATGATACAGTTACATTACATGTTGAATGTTGATGCTGAAGGTTGAACATTTTATTGTTATGAACTCTGCTATCAGAGGTATTATCTGTTCTCAATTATTAATGTTCAGAATGATGATATTCCTTGTACTGCATCACAAATCGCAATGTAAATTGCCCTGAGCCAAAGGGGAGTTTGGTATATAAATATAAATAAATAATAAATTCAAAAGGATATGAAGAATCTCCTATAGGGGCCATCAGAGGAGATGTGTGTTTAGTGTAGACAAGGCCCTTGGAAGTTTGAGACCAACCACTTGTTTGTGTGACCCTTGCCCTGCCTAATAACTTAAATCTGGGGTGGGGGGGGGAGGCTGGTTGGGTCCAAGAATGCCTTCTTGAGAATGCCTCAGCCTTGAAACAGGCTTTAGAGTGTCCACTATTAACGAAGCTATACCATGGAACCAGAAGACATCAACAAGCAACCTGTCAAGTCCAAGTGGGGATTTGACCCCGTGCCCTAATAAAAGAACCAACAGCCTTCTGTTTGCAAAATGTGAGCAAGGCAGGCAATGATAGGACATTTTAGATTGGATGACGCATCATATACCCATATTCCCTGTCAATGGTCTAACCACCACATTGGCTCTTTCCTTTAAGTACAAATGGAATGTTAAGTATGGTTGAATTGGAACAATCATATTTTGTTGAACAAAATGTTCTTAAATTATAGCAAAGCTAGTTTGAAACTGAGGTTGATATGAAGCTGGTATGACCTTATAATTTGTGTTACAGAGATCTCTTTGCTTGAAAGTTGCTACGCTGAATAAGCCCCTTTGGGCTTATGCATTCAAAGCTGCTGCTGTGCTGCCCTGTTAGGCCTGTTGTACTGTGCTTAGTAGAAAGAGCTGAGCCTCATGCCTCACTAGCTTAAACCTGGCAGCCAAGGGAAAACAGCTATTCTTGCACACAGCTAAAATCCCATTCTGTTGCAGATAATGATACAACCTACTGGTCTGAAAACCATTCAGATGGGTACCTGCTGAGGATATGAGCATCAAAGGAGCAAAGAGGAGAGGGTAGATTTGAGTCAGCTAATGAATCAGAAATGATAAATAAAAAAAAACACCTTGATTTAAAAAGAGAAACCTTGAAGTCATCTGAAATATGAGTGATATTGATCATGCAGAGAAGAATGCTAAACACAAAGCAAAATAAAGCCGTAATCATAGTATTATCATAAGCTAACAGGGCACAAACTGGGAAAATGTGGTTTGGTTCAGCTTATGGTCCGTGGTATGCCCGGTTAACAAACCATGAACTGTCACAGACTTTAAGGGTCTAGACATGTGCTAAAGACACCAAACATGCAGGGGATCTCCAGCTGACTGTTCTTTACCTGTCCTCCAAGATTGGTGAGAATTGGGGCTATGGGGTCCAAATTATACCCCACAGAACGTACCCCGATCCTCCACTAATTCTAATGATGGGACCTACAACAAAAAAGCAAGGGCAACAGAAACCCAGCAGAACAGAATAAAAGTCCTTGAGTATTTCTGCAGCATAAACTGAAAGTGAAGAATATTTCTGTAAGCCCAGAAGAACCAGTGTAATATGCTGAGCAGAACCAGCACCACTATGACAGATCACGCTTGGCAGGACTAAAGTGAAGCCAGACAATCTCTGCAGTAGAAACTGAAAGGATGTGTGAGAGGGATTTTTGCAAGCCCAGCAGTTCCAGTGGAATGTATTAGTGCCAAGCAGAACTCAGTGTCATTGTAGCAACGTCAGCAGAGCAGGACTTTAGAGCACTCACATCAGCTCAGTCACCACATTACTTTCTTCTCTGGGTTTTTGAGGCACCACTTATACTTCTTTCTCAGGGTTTTCAAGCCAACCTCATCCACTTCCATTTCAGGGCTTTGCCACACTACATCTACTTCCTTCTCAGGGTTCTAAGCCACCACATCTACTCCTGTCTTAGGGCTTTGACCCATCATGTCAACTTTCTTTTCAGAGCTTCTGGCCACCACATCATCATCCATAATTGGCCATTTGGGGACTTTTATTCTGATTCTGTTCTTCTGGGCTTCTGCCCTTGGAGCATTTAGTTTTTGGCGGGCGGGGGTAACTTGAACCCTGCAACTTGAACCCATAAACATTAAATTTGGAGGGTATGTAGATGAGAGTCATCCAGAGAGCTGTTGTGAGTTTGAGATCTCTAGCATACAAGGTGGCTGTTCAACGCACTCCTGAATTTCTTTCCTTGGAACATGGCCTTCCTTGGAGATGCATATCTGTTCAGGTCTCTCCTGTAGATACAGTGCCCTCATGCTCCCACACATATGATGTCAGACTGGTCACTTTTAACAGGGGAAGTACTTTTCAGACTAAGCTTTTCTTTCCTTTTAGCTGCAACCTGAATGTGAGCTGGATCTACTTGAATAAATTTAAGTTTCCTTATTTTGCAATATACTGCTTGGGAAATGTATTAACTGGACTCAATATCATGCTGGGTGGGTAGAACTCTGTTATATTAACCAACTATTCCAGTATGTAGCTCGTGAGGTGACCTTGTGCCAAACAAGGTGACCTTGTGATAGGATACTATCAAGGAAAGCAGGACCATGTACTCCTCTCTAGACTTCTTGGGGACAGACAAAGGATACAAAGTGCTAGAAATGGAGAAAGATGTGAAAGAAGGCACTGTAGAATGTAAACCTATGAATGTATATAGCTAGATTCAGGTCCAGAAGGACCCTAGAGACCAACAAGATTTTCAGGGCATAGGTTTCTGTGCGGGGAAACCTGCAGATTTGCAGTATCCTGCTACAGTCCTTTGGTAGCAGCTTTTCAGGGGGATACAGGGGGCTTTAGCTGGAAGAACAAATCTGGAAGAATCATCTGACCAGTGTTCTGCCTTGGTTATATCCAAGTATATTTGTGGAAAAAACAATTTTTCTCATAAAAACAATGGGACAGAAAATATTCATGTCCAGTCAAACCTTGGAGATCAACAAGAAAGGTATAAGCTTTCAAGAATCCAAGTGTCATACCTGAAGGGAGCTTTCACTCTCAGAAGCTGATACTGTTATATCTCCGGGCATTTGGCCACTAATGCAAATGAGGGCTTCTGCCAGCCAAGGAACTAACCAATCAAAGGAACCTGTTAAGGTCCAACCAGATCTCTCTGCTTAGAGCCAATCGGATTGCTCTGCTTAGGGCCAATCGGATTGCTCTGCTTAGGGCAAGGGAAAGAATCCTTTTTAAAAAAACAAACAGGGCATTTCAGCTCATGGATGTTGGTATGGAACTTACACTCAGCAGTTTCCATGACAGACACTCTAATGCCAGAGTTCTTTCATTTAGCAGATAAGCACATGTGTTGATAATCACACCATTCCCCCCACCCCTTTTGCTTCTATGAAAGCTCTCTCTAAGCACAGGCGCTTTGTTTGAAACAGGGCTAATTGATCAATGCAAATAGGTTCAAATTTACTACATGAGATGTATTTTCATTGTAGATTGAGGAAGTGGGAGGTGGGGGGTGAAGAGAATGTGCGATTGGTTCTTATATCTTGCAGGCAGACAGCCATAAAGAAAAAGAAATGATTCAGCCTGGCTATTATTATGGCATCCAAGGACTATCCGAGGACTTGAGTAATGTAGCAGTGAGAAGGCAGAGGCATTGTTCCAACAACAATGGGAAAACACAGAAGAGCAGAGGGAGGGAGAGAGAGAAACTCAAGGCCAGAGTTAATATTCCCATTTAAATCTTAAACCTAGACAGTCACAGCTCTATTGAAAGCAAATTTATCCACACAATAACTCACAGATGCTTAAGTGAGTATCCCAAAGAAACTTATACTTTGCTGCCAGATATGTACTCAGTCCAGAAGTTGCTTGGTGGTCCTTGTGAAGACGAAAGTGACGCAATGCTTTTGCTTTAGTGGGACAGGCAAAGCTCACTGAAGGGATCCGAAGACTTCACAAGTCTTCAGACTACCAGTCTAGCCTTCACCGGCAATGAAAGAAACTAAGGATTAGGAACGTCCACAATTCCAGTTCTTTCAACTTTCATGCACTTCACCTTCTCCTCTTTTCAATGCAGTTCGCACTAAACCTTAGTGATCAGCAATCCGACAATTCCACCCAGGCTGAAACCACAGTATCAGTGTGCTTTGTGCACTGAAAAAGTGTTAACCTCACTATCAACTCCCCTCATATATTGGGGTCTCAACAAGACTATCCGATCCCAAGCAATTGTACCCATCAGTTCCTGCCAGCCGGCAAACTATGGAGGTTGGCTTGGACAAAATACCATTTGATGGGCCTGGGGCCAAACCGAGTCCTTTTGCCTAAAGTGAGTTACCCAAAACATGCCAGGAAACCCTTTCATGTTTTCTTTTAATTTTAGCAGCAAAAATATGACAGTCACAGAGGACTTGTGTCCACCAAAACCTGAAGAATTGCACAGAATGTATATATCTACCTCATGAGCCAGCTTGGTGTAGTGGTTCAGAGCAGCAGCTCCTAATCTGGCGAGCTGGGCTTGATGTCCCCACTCCTCCATGTGCAGCCAGCTGGGTGACCTGGGGCCAGTCACAGACGTGATAGATCTGTTCTCACACAGCAGTCCTATCAGAACTCTCTCAGCCCCACCTGCCTGTTCTGGTAGGTGCCTATTATCGGAAAAGGGTGATATTGTGAGAAGAGGAAGAGGAAGCGATTGTAAGCTGCTTTGAGACTCTTTTTGATAGAGAAAACTGGGATATTGTATCAGAGGCCTACTGTATCCTTGGACCACTGCAATAAATATGGTAAGTAAGCAACTTTTTTCTATACAGATCTTGGTCTTCAATATAGAAACTAAAGCCGATTTCCAGCAACTGTATGATCAATTAGAAGGTTGTAATCATTTCCTTTATCACCACCCTATCACCTTCATTCTTGGGAGTCTGAGAGTGAGAATGACCATGCTCCTTGTCAACACCTGTGCAAGTTCTGCCATGTACTACAGTTAGGATCTGACAAGCCAAATATCACCTCCACCTTTCCAGTAATGACTATCAGGTTTAAAAAGCATTCCTTTGAGACAGTCTGCGAGTGAGGCATCAGTCTGCTTTGGCCCTAGCTAATTCAGCATGGCCAGGTTAGAAGGTGCACTTAATTTGGCTTCCCCAAAAGAAATGTGATGCCCTACACCTGGATAAACCAAGAACAAACAAGCACTTCTATTCAGGTAGAATGGACTCTCCCAGCCATACAGGATTGACAGGTACCTGCTGAGGATGGGGGAATTCCTGCCCTCTTCCATTGCCCACTCTTACGTAAGTACGTAGCAGGAGGAAAAGGAAGAGTTAGTTTTTATACCCTGTTGCCTGAAGGAATCTCAGAGTGGTTTAAGATCACCTTCCCTTCCTCTCCCTACAACAGAAACTCTGTGAGGTAGGTGGGGCTGAGAGAACTTGAGAGGACTGCTCTGCGAGAAGAGCCCTAAGACAACTGTGACTAACCAATGGTGACCCAGCTGGCTGTATTTGGAGGAGTGGGGAATCAAACTAGGCTCTCCAGATTAGAGGCTGCCAGTCTTAACCGCTATACGAAGCTGGTTTAGTTGTCACTCTCCCCCATGATTCCCTAGGAACTGACCAAACCTCTTTGGTATTTGCCAGGTGTCTGTGAGATTTGTTGTGGGGAGGGACCTCAGTGGCCCATGCTCCAAAGCAGTCATTTCACCCAGAGGTACTGATCTCTTTAGGCTGGAGATGAATGATAATTCCAGGGGATCTCCAGGATCCACCTGGGGCTTGGTATCCCTACCTCCCCTACTCTGCACACCATCAGGCCTCTCTACTGGCATCTCCCCTCCCAACAACCACCTGCCTCAGGGTTCTTCCTCTGCCTGCAAGTTCTCCAACACACCCTTTTCTCCAATGGCACCAGGTAGTGTGTGGCTGGGGAGTGCCACTGCTGTTGCCACCACCAAAAATGGCCATGGACACCCTTCCCTAGTGGTGCATGAGCCAGGGAGCATGGGAGATGGAGTCCCAAAGCAGATGTGGGGGGGTGGCACATTGTCAGGGGACAAGGCAATGGGGTTTGCTTGAACTCTCAGGCCCAGGCAGCTTCTCCTCGGGGTATGCGGATGCCAGCATTATGCCTTATCACAAAATCCCATATCTTCCAAGGATGCTGCCTTTTGTCTCTGGCATCTTGTTTCACTGCATTCAATGTCACAGAACAGCAGAGAAGGCAACATTGGAGTGTAGGGGTGAAACTCTAATTTTCTTCCTCTCCACACTGCTGTGCATGGAAGCAGGCATGCGGCAGAAGACAGAAGTGGTCCTCCAATTCCAGCACACTGATCTCAGCTGGAGAGAAGTGGTGGGTAAAATTCATCCTGACATATGAGCTGCTGTGACATTTCAGGTGGTGTTTTAGTGAAAGTTGGAAATACCTGAAGCACTTTTCCTATTTCTACTTTTGATAGGTATTGTGTTGTTTTTTTCCTTCTGGACTGGTTGAGAATTCCATGGATGAAATGGATGGATTTTAAAATGCATGCAGCGGTCAAACAAACTGACTTAATTATGTTCCTTGTAAGGGGCTGTCATCTAGGATGATATATCTCATCCTGACATGCTCAACATATGAGTTTTTTGAGGGGGGGGAAATCTCCTGGGCTGTAAGCTGGGCGTTTGACAGACAGCAACCTCCTTTGTAGAACTGCTGCTGTGACAATGTGTTTGGGTGGGCAAGGTGTCTGGCAGGGGAAATGTTGTACTGTCATGGTGACTAACCCTCCTCTGACACTGATGCTGTGCAACGCCAGGTCAATCAATAACAAAGCCTCCATTCTGCAAGCTTACTTTGCAGAGTAGGGGGTACACCTGGCATTCGTGTCGGAAATCTGGACTAGGGATGGTGAAACAGTCACCCACAAAGAACTAGCCCCTATCAGGCTCTCCATCCACCATCAGTCAAGAACAGAGGGGCAGGGAGGAGGAATGGCAATCATGATCCACGACAAGATCATCTTCAGGGCTCTCCCTGTGCTGACAATTCCGGGTACTGTATGTATTGGCCTCGGGTGGGGCACAACGGAGAGCGTGGTTTATCTGGCTGGTGTACTGCACCCCCAATGTACCTCCAGATGCTCTGCCTGCTCTGCTAGAGGTGCCTGCTGCCTGGATGCTACAGTTTCCTAGACTATTAATTCTGGAGGACTTTAATGTCCAGGCGGAATTGCCACCCTCTGGCAATGGGCCGGATCTGGTGTCAGCCATGGTGACACTAGGGCTCTCGCACACCCTGGACCTCATTTTTGGTGCAAGGTTGAGCGTGGATCCAGTCATGGCTACTGGCATGCCATGGGTGGACCACTATACCCTGAAGACCTGGTTTAGGTTGCCACCTCCCCCTCAATTGGGTGCCAAGTAGATTTCAGCTTGCTCACAGAGACTTATAGATCCAACTGGATTCCTGAATGCTCTGTGGGACCCAATGCCTTCTGGCACTTCTCCAGATGAACTAGTCAGTGACCTGCATGACAGAATGCTGGCTGCCATCGATGAGATAGCTCCCAGATATCCTCTCTGCCCCCACCTCAAGTCCCCCTGGTATACTGAGGAGTTCTGCAGGGAGAAGCGGGAACTGAGATGATGAGAGCGAGCTTGGAGGAAGACCCATGATGAAGAATTGAGAACATCTTATAGAATGCGGTTAAGAGCCTATGAGATGGTGGTGAAGTCAGTGAAATGCAACTTTTACTTGACATGCATTATGTCTGCACACTCACACCCAGCATAATTATTCAGGGCAGTCCGATCCCTCACCACCCTCAATGAAGGGCGCCAGAACAGTAGCCAATTGGATATTAGCTGTTATGCATTTGCGAGCCACTTTGAAGACATCATCTTGACTCTCTACCATAACCTCCCTCCAACTTTGGACGCAGAAAGCGAACAAGAGGTCCCTTGGCCATCTTTGGAGAGAACGCATTTGACTGCCGGAATTAGGATGCTGAACTGGAGGGACCATTTGTTTGAAACAGCATGGCTACTCTTTATATACTGCAATATATGGCAAGAGAGAACTGATTGGGAAAGAAGGCGGTGGGAGAGAGAGAGATGCCTCCCCTTTTCCCAACTAGTGTTTTCCCTCAGACTGCTTGATTCAGCAACTATGGCTGGGATAAATGCAGCTGCTTCTGTGATGCAAATAGCTTTCCTCCACCCCCACCCCACATATACGCACACCTACTTTGTTGCTGAGAAGTGGAAATACCAAGATGATGGGTTGGCTCATTCTGGCCTATTTGTGTGCAAGGAGTGCTTCCAACATATAGATATTCTGAAGAAGAATGAATCCGCCTAAATCCTTAACTTAAGGAGGACGGTGCATTATTCATGCCTCCAGCGATTAATTGCTCTTTAAGATTTCTTTGAACTTTATTTGAGTGAAGACATCCTAAAAAGATCAGATGCTCCGGGAAGGTTTTATTTATTTATTTTTGTAAGGCAAAAAAAGAAAAGAAAAGAAAAGAGAGAGTCATGTGGGAGAGCCTGATTATCACACTGTGCCGGCTGTTTGAAGATTGTGCTGTACAAGAAACTAGCAGTAACCTTCTTAAAATATATACATACCTGCTGAGGTTCCATCAATCCTAATGAGGGAACTGTGCTGTGTATTAGAACTGTTTATCTTTCAGCTCAAAGTTATCCAAATAATACTTTGCCAGGACTGGAAGCAACTCTGAACCCCCATGCCGCAGGTTTTTAACTGTGCATTTCCATACAATTAAAATGCACACATTAGCACAGTAATAGGACATAGAAGAGGGGAAAGTAGATAAATACATCTGCAGTGCTCCGAATTATTTGGGAATCCTAGGGGTACTTTTTTCCAGAAGAACCAGCATATTTTCTACTTTATTACAATCCCACTGATGTGATACCAGCATCCAGAAGAAAATTAAGTTCGTTTTTATTATGTGCAGCAAAATCTGCTACATGCAGACATGGGAAATTACAAATCTTAACCATCTATCCATCAGTGGCACACAAAAAGGAAGGACGTTTCAACTGCTAAAAAAAAAATTATGATAGCCTACCAAAGAAAGCAGTTGTGGGGGAGCGGGCAGATTTATATTTAGTTGGACTTCTGGCCTTGGATCCTATGAATGGCAAACAGAAGAATTTCATGGAATGGAAATCTCCCCGTTCCCTGGCATTTTCCTGCCCCCTGCCAAAAACTGCAGAATAACATTGGTAAGCCTTATAAAAAGGAGGGGCAGTGAAAATAGCCTCTACACATTTGCATCGGAGCTTATTCTGTTTGAGGAAACACGGATGGGGCGTTTCTTCCCCATTTCCCTTCAAGACTGATTCCCCTCCAGCATCGCAGTCAACTCCCAGTTGTCTCCAAACTCTCAGGAGTTCAAGGGGCAAGGGAGGCTGCAGTGGGGATAGAGGGAGACCCACTCCACAAACTCTTTCCAGGCATCGTTTTGTAGGGTCCTTGTTACAGTTGACAGGAATCAACCCCTTTTCTTGAATTTACCAAGGCTTTATAGGACAACCCTTTCAATCACAGGACTGTGATCTGGTTCAAATGCCCCACTCTGCCACGGAAGCTTACTGGGTGGGCCTTGGGCTAATCTCTGGCACCCTAACCTACCTCTCAGTAGGTGGAAGCAGACTGGTGGCAGGGAGATTTGGGGTGTGTGGTGGGGAGCTCCCCAAAGTGTCATTTCACACAGAAATGACATCAGCAGATCAGAGGCGGCACTCTGGCTTTTGGGTAAAAATCTATGGTAGAGTTGTGCCAGAATACCAAAATGGGCATTGCACCCCCCCCCAACCTTGCAAAACCTGCATTTGTGGCTCTGCCCCAGACATGTCCTGCCACCTTTGCTTGTGTACACCTCCACCCCACCAGAAAGTTTGGGAGGAGCTGGCAAGCTGTCAAACTGGCTGTGTGCATTTCAAGTAGGGGGAATAGGCATGTGTGAGTTGTCAAATGCTGGCTCCAAAAGTGTTTTTGTGGGGGAGCAATCAGGGTGCCGGTGAAGGGCAGCTTCTGCAGCAAAGCCCACAAATGCTGCTCTGCAAGTTTTGGGTGGGTGAGATTGGGGGTATTTTCCCACTTTATTAAACCCCTCAAGTGGGGCAGGCATCAACTCAGCATTCCCCTAGCCCCAGCGGCATCCCGACATCACAGAGTTGTTTTGGAATGATAAAATGGGGGAATGGAGGGCAATATTATAAGCCACTTGGAGTTATGGGGAGGGGGGAACCCACCCCTGGCTATAAAAATCTAAACAAATAAAATAAACAGGACCTGTAAAGTACGAAATAAATAAAAACCTTCCATTGTGACTATATAAAATTCCTGCTGATAATCAGTATCATTGTTCCATTCACTCTGAGCACACTAATTTCACCATTTTATATTTACTTGAGTCCTCTTCCCCCCAACCTTCTTTTTTTCCTAGTAATAACAGGATGTTGAATGTTACAAGATAAACATTTTCAATGAAAAGAAGTTTGCAATGATTAGGCAACCTTTCTGAAAAAGAACTGAAATTATTCTGTCGACTGCAGGCATTCGCAATAATAAGCCATCGAAAAGTTAAACGGCACTCCTAAAGGTAATATGATGGAAATGAGCATGATTTCTAACACAAGCGGTTTCTATAATAGAACACATCAAGCCTGCCCAAAATGCCATAAAACATTGGCAGCGAATGCACTTTAACAAAGGGCCTCCTCTTGCTATTTGCTGTTTGAATGGCACTGAGCATTCCAGAACGCGGATCTTGATTAAAGAACTTAACAGCGCTACCCTAAATGGAGCTACACCCTTCCCAGCTCATTAAAGATTTAACTCTGTAACTTGGTTCAGGATTGGAGTGTTAAACGGCAACCCCACAGAGTTCATTTAAGAGACACTGGAAACGCTATATACAGTTTCAAAATCCCAGGACCAAAAATACTCCTGTCTGTAGAGCCATCCTACGAGAGGAATTCATATGTGCAGATGGGTAGCTTCCCTTATTCTTTCACTACTGTGGTTCCCAGCTCCAGCAATGAACCCTGTAGAGCCCTGTTCACATGCTACAAGGAGTACGTATTCATTCCGCGGGCACAGTGTACATCTGTTCTTTACAAACAGCCGACTCACATCCTTTCACTTTGCAATGAAACCAGGGGCCTTGGATAAATGTGGGGTTGGCATCATATTCAGTGCATGCACAGCTGATTGTGTAACATGATCATTACTCAACACACACATTAAAAAATCAAGTGTGCACTGTGCATGGATTGAAGATGTGTCACTGTAACTTGGGAATGAGGCTATTGTAAAGGTGGATATGCTTAAAACCTGTTTTTTTTCCTCTTTGGCAGAAAGAACTCTGGGATTCAGCATAAGAACTATCACTATGGGGGTATCTGGATATATGGACTTTGTTCTAAGACCCTGTGGCATCAGTGCTCCTAGTTATGATTATGACACCTCAGACTTCCTGAGGAAAATAATCTGTAAACAACCTTCCAGGGAATACTATTTTCATTATTACGGTGGCAGAATCACTGTATAATCCCACACCAAGATGCATTACAAACCATAAGGAATATGATTTCTGACAACACCACATCTGATTTTGCCACCAAACTGTATCTTTTTGCCCACAACCATAACCACTTCAGAACTGGCAGCAACTTGTTCCTTCAGATTAATAGTACAGCCCTGGGCATCTGCATGGCCCCACAGTATGCTGACATCTTCATGGCAGACTTGGAACAACACTTCTTAAACTCCCATCCACTACCACTTCTCTTATACCTGTGATACATTTATGACATTTTTATTGTTTGGACATATTCCACCAGACATTCAATGACTTTCATCCCACCATCAAACTGACAATGAACCAATCGGTGCAAGAACTACATTTTTACTACTGTAAAACTACACCATGTTATTTGTACTGTTTTTTCTCCAGTCCCATCTAAACTGCCCTGGGGCTCAGGGGATAGTGGTATATAAAAATAATAAATAAACAAACAAACAAACAAACAAACTTAATAGGCACCATCTTATACTGACTGACTAACATACCTGCATGCCTTCAGTTACCATCCTAAACATATCAAACAATTTGTTGTATATAGCCTGGCTCTATGCTACAGCCGCATCTGCTCAAATCCTACAGATAGATATTCTCAACTGAGGGATCAACAAGAGCCCTTTTTTGGAACTCAAGTACCCACCTGATGAAGTCAAGAAACAGATGAACAAAGCCAGAATGGTATCCAAAGAAAACCTGTTGGAAGACAGGTCCCAAAGAGACAATAAGAGTACACCACTATGATCACCTACAGCACTCAACTCAATACAGTGCCATGTGTCATTACTGAATAATGACAGTTCTCTTTCACAATGACTAGAGGGCCAAATATTTCTCATGTCTGTTTGTTAACTCTTGCATTTGTTTTTGAGGCAGGTGGGCTTGAGAGAGCTCTGACCGGACTGATCTTCAAGAACAGTCTAAAGACTTGTTCAAGGTCACCCAGCTGGCTGCTTGTGGAAGAGTGGGGAATCAAACCTGGTTCTCCAGTTTAGAGTCCTCTGCTTAACCCCTACACTACACTGGGATCACTTCCACAGTAGGGATATTATTTGGATATGGATTTTCATAGAATCATAGAATAATAGAGTTGGAAGGGGCCATACAGGCCATCTAGTCCAACCCCCTGCTCTACACAGGATCAGCCCTAAGCATCCTAAAGCATACAAGAAAAGTGTGTATCCAACCTTTGTTTGAAGACTGCCAGTGAGGGCTTGGTCCCTTGGTCCCAGATCATCCTCATCGCTCTCCTCTCTACCCTTTCAATTTTATCTACGTCCTTCTTGAAGTGAGGCCTCCAGAACTGCACACAGTACTCCAGGTGTGGTCTGACCAGTGCCATATACAATGGGACTATGACATCTTGTGATTTTGATGTGATGCCCCTGTTGATACAGCCCAAAATGGCATTTGCCTTTTTTTACCGCTGCATCACACTGCCTGCTCATGTTTACCTTACAATCCACAAGTACCCCAAGGTCTTGTTCATACACAGTGTTACCTAGAAGCATATCCTCCATCCAGTAGGCATGATTTTCGTTTTTCTGACCCAGATGCAGAACTTTACACTTATCTTTATTAAATTGCATCTTGTTCTCATTTGCCCATTTTTCCATTGTGTTCAGATCTCGTTGAACTCTGTCTCTCTCTTCTGGAGTTTTTGCCAGTTCTCCCAATTTGGTGTCATCTGCAAACTTTATGAGTAGTCCCTCCACCCCCTCATCTAGAGGGTCATGTTTTTTGTCCATTTCTGCATTGAAATTAGCCTTTTCAGGCACAGATCCTAATTACCCCCTCACTTGCCCCACAGCAAAGGCATCGCCAAAATTCCAGTTTTCACTTTTTGAAGCGAGGTCTAATGGGGTCTATTTAGGGGAGGAAATGCATGCATTTGGGTTTTAGTGGCACCTGCCATTTTGAGTGTTTGGGTATACCCCTTCATTGTTGCCATCCTCCCTCTCCCTCCATCCCTTCCTCTCCCCCACCATGGGAAAGATGCCCTAGCGTTCCCCACTTCTATATGCCCGCATCTTTCCCCCCAATTAATTCCCCCCAATTCCCCCCTTCATTCCACATTTCCTCACTTCCCCCCTTTCCCCAAAGGTGTTTTTTTGAAATAAGGTTATCACAATATAACACTATGGCATTGTAACAAAAAAAGGCTGTTTTTTTGTCCCTGGAGGACTGGAGAAGGCAGCAGGATTCTGAAAGATGGGGAGAGGTGTGCCTCCCCAATGCTGCACAGGGTGGCTGTCAGATTGCATGGGGAGGAGAGGCATGGGTATCTCCTTGCTTCCCCTCCCCAATCTAAGCCCTCAATGCATGGGGTGGCTGTGGCTTGGATTGGGAAGCAGAAGCGATGGGACCTTAGCACCTCTCCTCCCCATCTGACAGCCAGCCCATGCAGCACTGGCTCAGACCAGTGAGGGGAAGCAAGAGAGCAAGAGGACTTCTGCGATTCTTTTCCCTGATGAAATCTAACAGTTGCCCCATGCAGTATCAGGAAGGTGCACATGGATTTCTCTGCACCCACCTTCCCCTGCCCCTCAGAAGCCCACTGCCTTCTTGAATCCTCTAGAGTGAGGGGGGGGGGGGGAAAGTCTTGCTTGTTACAATGTCACAGTGTTATAATGTGATAACCTTGTTTTTGTTTTTTTAGAAAAAAACCTTGGTGCAAGGAAGGGGGGAGGCAAGGGAACATGGAATGATGGGACACAATTAAAATAAAGGTGCAAACAGGCACAAGTTTGCAAAAACAAAACCCTTTTTTGAATGGGGAAGGAAGCAAAGCATTATGGGAGGCTGCCTCCTTCTGACCCCAATGCAGAATACATGTGGTGAATGACAGCCTGGAAAAAGAGTGGATGCAAACCCAAATGTAGAAAGCAGAGTGCCAACTTGCATAATCCAATCAAAGTCCAAAGGGAGGCTAAAATGAGGCGTGTTTCCTAATGCAGAAACAGCTGGCTCCCCCTCTCCCCTTAATTCAGTCTTAGCTATTATTTATTTATTTATTTATTTATTTATTTATTTATTTATTCATTCATTCATTCATTCATTCATTCAATTTATATCCCGCCACTCCCTGGAGGCTTGTGGCGATCACAATATAATATAATATACAGTACATACATAAAATCTCCCAATAAAACATCCTGAAAGCTGAAAGCTATGAAACACCCTTAAAGCTAAAAGCCAGAGTTCAAGACATAATCACCCCATTAACTATGTATCTTGACTGTAGCTAGCCCTTCCTGGCAATTAAGCCCCCACCTTCTCTCTGTAAGAGTTGAGGAAATTCTGTTTCACCATATCTGACAAAGTCTGCATGCACATGGAAGCTTCTACCTTGAATAAACTTTGTTGGACGCAGTGGACGCAGACTTTGTTCTCATGCTTCAGACCATCATGGCTATACACTTGAATCTGTTGTCTACACAGTTTTCCTAAGTCATATGTGGCCCTACAACTTTCTCCTGATCGTGAAATCACATTTTCATTTAATGGGGTGCTTTGGAATAACCCAGGTGTAGACAACATTATTAAATCAGAACTGAAAATCCATTCTGGAAAGATCCATAAGCAGGATGCTAGAAACCTACAGGCTCTTGTTCGTAGGTCTCATCTAAAAAGTGTGGATTTTCAGTTTTGATGCAATATTTTCTGTGCATGTTCCTCCAAGGGAATTATCCTTCCTAGTGCACAGAAATTATGCTAGAAGAGGGCTTCAGATACCACTATCCCTAGTGGTGTAATTAGTTATAATTGTGTTCTGCCAGCACCGGCACATTCAGCAACAGATTTTCCATCCCACACTCCTGCCCAATAAGCTAAAACCATTGCAATTCCCTCCAATCAGATTACATTTTTAGCCTCAGGGTGAGAACAGGGAATCATCTGAAGTTGGAAACTAATCCCAGAATCACATTTGTAAGGGAAGATACGGCAAAAGCTACTCTGTACTGGAACAGTAAATAAGAAGTGCATGCTATTTCTCATCTCCCCCCGCCCCGTGCTACTTATATTTGGCAACAGCCAGTTTGAATTGAATGCATCTCATCTATGCTGAGACTATTTCAATCAACTCTATCCTTGAGGTATCAAAACTCTTTGTTTTTGTTTTTGTTTTAAGAAATCCCTCTGATTTAACACCTCTCTATTACACTGCAAGAGCAAATTCTCTCACCCAACAAAAATGAATTCCCACTGAGAAAATGCACTTTGTATTTTTGAAGAAAATCAACACTTGTGGGAACTGATCCTTGTTCTTCAGAAAACTATACTGCTAACACTGGCATCCCCAGTAGGAAATGATCAGATTTTCAGGAGCCTTGGACCATAGCCCATTTTGCCTTCTCCGGGATCTGCTGCCTCGTTCTGCTGCAGGTACACAGCAAAATATTAGGACATGAAGTCTTAACATAATTATTTTGATTAGCATTTTTTTATTGACACACTTCCCTAACAATGTGGTGTTGGCAAGCTGCTTTTGCCATGCAATGACAATTGCTCCAGAAATGTCCCCAGGGCTGTGCCCGCAGCTGCATCCTGCACACAACAGTGGAGGGATCTGGCCTAGTGGGCTACAGACAAAGAATGCTTAGGCATCTCAAACAGGTATTTAGCAGTCATTTTGCACCTGATGATCATATGTCGAAACTCTGCATCAGACCTTGGTGGCTTCATTCATTCCAGTTTTGGAAGGAATGCAAGCTAAGAAATTGAATCTGAATCCCTTCAAGTCAGAAGTGTTGTTGGTGACTGAAAAGCCTGACCTGGAACTTAAGGTGTCCCTTGATCTGGATGGGGTGAACTCCATAGCTGGAGGTGTGGGCCCCATAGCTGGGAGATCCTCCTGAACAAACACATGGCTGTTTAGACTAGGAAGGCCTTTTAGCAGCCTTTTCTTGGCTTCAAGTGGTGAGCCACCTGCATCTACTCCTGGTCAAAAAAGACCTGGCCACTGTGGGACATACCATGGGACATCTAGATTAGATTTTTACCAGAGCCTACCCTGCTAAGCTTTCATCAGGCTAGCCTGGACCATCTAATTCAGGGCATGGTGCACATAAAGACATATTATTAGTATTTATTTATTTACTTACCGTATTTGCCGGCGTATAAGACGGCTTTTTCCCTCTCAAAAACATGCCTCCAATTGGGGGGGTCGTCTTATACGCCGGGTGCACTTCAGTCTGGATGCGGCGGCGGGCGGCGGGCGGCGGGCGGCGGGCGGCTCCCCCCTCCGACACTGAGCTCACGGCGGTGGCGGGCGGCGGCAGCTCTCCCCCACTGGGCTCACAGCGGCGGCGAGCGGCGGCGAGCGGCGAGCGGCGAGCGGCGGCGAGCGGCGAGCGGCGAGCGGCGGCGAGCGGCGAGCGGCGAGCGGCGGCGAGCAGCTCCCCCCCACTGGGCTCACGGCAGGCTGCGGGCGGCGGACGGCGGACGGCGGGCAGCGGCAGCTCCAGCTCCCCCTCACTGGGCTCACGGTGGCGGCAAACTCCACATTTTGAGTGAAAATGTTGGGGGGTCATCTTATACGCCCAGTCGCCTTATACGCCGGCAAATACGGTACTTCATGTATGCCCCAGCTTTCTCTACATTTGGATGGCAAAACCGGCTTACATTGTTCTCCTTTCCTCCATTTTATCCTCACAAACACTTCAGGAGGTAGGTCAAACTGAGAACGTGCCACTGACCCAACATCGCTCAGCAAGCTTTCAATACAGATCAGTGATTTGGACCCGGGCCTATGAGATCCTTGTTCAATACTTTAAACCAACCTTTGGACCATGGAGGAGTCTCTGAAATATTTTTCAGGCTGTCAGGAACCCTGTAACCAGGCTAGAAGTGTGGCGAAGTCCATTCACACTGGATATAGGGGACATGCTGAGGAGTCCCTGGAGAGCTTTCACAAAGCACCAGGATTCCAGGGGGCCCTGGCTGGAAAGTCCTGCTCTAAGCACTGCACTACGCCAGCTCTCAAATCATGTGATTGGTCTTCATATGAAATATGGGGGTGGATTTAGATCTCTGAAGGAATCTTTGTCTGGGGGGGTGTCTGTAGTGGCTCTCAGCAGGCCTGTTCACAAGACCAACACAAGCATTTTTTTGTGTATTATAACTGACAACAATGGAAATGTCCCCCCCCCCAAAAAAAAAAATAACGAGGCATTGTCTGCTTTCATCCATCTTATCCTTCCTTGGCATTTATGTCACATTTTCAGCTTACTTACAATCTTGCTTAATTTATCTTTTTTTTTTTGCTGGTAAGTGTCCAAAGAGCACATGTACATACAAGCTGGGAGTTCCGTAGCCATATACAAATTGCTTTTGAGAGTAATTGATTGAAGATATTGAAGCAAAAAGAGAGAAAGAGAAATTGCTCTCAAGATCTTAAGAGGCAAAGAAGTGTCTTAGCAACCCAGCACAAAAACATGTTATGCTTTGAAAGTGACAGTGATGGAACTTTAATTATTGAGAAACTCAGTGGAAGATCATTTAAAAATAGCTGAATTGTGAAAATATGATCGTCAGGGAAAATAGATACCAGAAAAGTCACTAAGTTTTAATGCTCCAATTGTTCTAAGTATTTCCAAGAGATAATATAAATTGATATTTACTACCAAAATATTTTTCTTTTAAGCTTGCTATAAATGCCAGAATATTTCTACCTAAGAATTCATTTTAAGAATTACTCTTTGGTCTCCAGTAGCTCACATAGTGCAATCTCCTTTCCCAGACTCCCGAGGCACAATCCTGTACAAATCCACATCTACAAATGAGCCATTTCTTTGATCAAAATAGACTGAAAAATATGGAGCCACATTCACAAAAAAGGAAGCTACACACTCCATATTTACAGTACCATCAACTATGCTGCCACATATCTGCATGGGCATCTTTCATGTGCCTCCACTTATATGTGAGAACTAGCTCTTACTTCACAGGAGATACAAAAAATGGCTGCCATGGGTGCAGAACAAATCAGAAAATGTTGAGAGGATCCAAGTTGAGTGTATTCCTAGAATAAAGACATCTGTTTCCAAATAGACATTCCCTGAAGAACCAAAACTGATGCCTCCTGAGCTCAAAAGAGCCAGAGAAAGCTGGGATTTCAGGAAGCAACATTGTTTTCAGTTTTTGAAGAAAAGGGTATGTTTCTTCCCTACATGACCACAGAAAAGGTTGTGAGGACCAGGTATGAGAAAATCAGTCTATATGGCCAAGGAAGGATGTACAATAGTGTCATACCCACCCAATTAGTTCAGATCTCTGCTAACTGTTGAGCTAGCAGGAAGTAGCCTGAAGTTCCCTCTTTCATTGTTCAGTTAACAATGCCTTGAATTACATCCTTAAGACTAAAAAAGCAAGTGGATGTTATGAAGCATATTGGCTAGACCATAATGGGTTATTACTGTTGTGGAATAAACATTTGTCTCGAACAACCTATCAGTGTCAGCCTGGTACATCATTGTATACGGCACTGGTCAGGCCACACCTGGAGTACTGTGTGCAGTTCTCGAGGCCTCACTTCAAGATGGACGTAGATAAAATTGAAATGGTACAGAGGAGAGCGACGAGGATGATCTGGGGCCAAGGGACCAAGCCCTATGAAGATAGGTTTGAGGGACTTGGGAATGTTCAGCCTGGAGAAAAGAAGGTTGAGAGGGAACATGATAGCCCTCTTTAAGTATTTGAAAGGTTGTCACTTGGAGGAGGGCAGGATGCTGTTCCCATTGGCTGCAGAGGAAAGGATACGCAGTAATGGGTTTAAACTACTACAATATAGGCTAGATATCAGGAAAAAAATGTTCACAGTCAGAGTAGTTCAGCAGTGGAATAGGCTGCCTAAGGAGGCGGTGAGCGCCCCCTCACTGGCAGTCTTCAAGCAAAGGCTGGATACACACTTTTCTTGGATTCTTTAGGATGCTTTGGGCTGATCCTGCGTTGAGCAGGGGGTTGGACTAGATGGCCTGTATGGCCCCTTCCAACTCTATGATTCTATATGATCAACCCTGGACTCAACAAGGACATCGTTTTTTTTTTTTTTTTAAATATCACTATGCATGCTAACCTTGTTCAACTCTTATAGCCACGTTCCTTACAATCCTCTCTTCTTTTTAATTTATTTTATTTGGGGCAATATGACTGTAGTGTGATGTTAATAATATGTAATGTAATTTTGAATTTAACTCTCTGGTCTCAGGACATGATAGTTGCCAGCACAGCTTGTCACTTGCAGGGATTTCCCACACCAGACACAGTCCACCCCAGATTTCGGCAGGTATGCACACCAGCCAGGGCAGAAAGGTTCTGATGCATTTTTCCATAGTGGGGTAGGGGGCAACTTCCAGAATGGAGGTTTTTTTTTAAAAAAAAGCATGAAAGGTTTTTTAAAAATGGCCAATTTGGTTCCACACCACCATGAAGCCAAACTTCTCTGTCCTTGCTGGGACATTATAGGTGGGAGACATGGGCCTAGCTCAGCATGGCTGCCAATGGCAACCATTGCAAAAAAGAGAATGTGAAAAAATCAGGGTTCCCTTGCTATGGGCCATGGGAGGCCCTAAAGTGGGCCAGGGCTGGAAGGGGGCTTGACCGGCGTCAACATCATGTGCAAGCAGGAATTTGCCCTGCTGTCATGCAAACGCCCACCCGGCCTTTTCCCCCTGTGCCTAATTGGTCCAGATCACCCTTGGCCATTGGCAAAAGATGGGAATAGGAGGGCTGGATACTCAGTTATTTGGCCTTCTTTTCAAATAAAGCCAGAATTCTTAATTATTTCATTTCCTAGTTTATACACTGTGCAATTGTAGAATCTGAACTTCCATTCCTATAGTTCATTTACATCTTGTCCACTCCTACCTTACCATTGTGCATAAGCACATTGATGAAAGACTAGAAAAAGTGTAATTGCATAAACAACTGTATCACAATTTATTTTGCATTGCATGTTATATTTTCAGATTTCTTAATGCTGCCCTTCCTCAAGGGTGCAGGGCAGCTCACAACATATCTGTATACCATGCTCCATGGTATAAATAAAAGAGTAAGGCCAAGGGAGGTGGGCTCAGTATGGGATAGGAAACAGGGGCCAATTATTGGCCCCATGGCCCCAGGCTGACAACAGAGGGAGCCAATCGGAAAGCACCGAGCTCCTTCCGATTGGCCCCTCTGCCATTTGCCACAGTCAGGAGCCGCACAGCAGCTCCCAAGCCGCCCACACACCCAGGGACATGCCAGGTAGTTGGCCGGCCGGGGGAAGCTTCCATATAGGCCTCGGAGCTCTGAGGCGCACACAGAAGCTGGGAGATTGTGGTGGAGGGCAGCCTCCCAGGGGTCTGCATGGACACCAGGAAATTGTCGGAGTGGCCAGGGGGCAGGGCAGGGGGAGCCTTCTGTACAGCCCCTGGAGCTCTGAGGCCCTCACAGAAGCCAGGGGAACACCGGGGAGAGGGGCAGCCGGGGAAGGCTTCCTGTAGGCCTCGGAGCAGGCCCGCCATGTCGAAGATGTGCTGGCCCTGCTCCAAGACCCCCACGGAAGCCGGGCAAATGCCGGGGATGGGGGGCACAGCCCTTGGAGCAGGCTCCCAGGCCTGCAGGGAGGCAGGAGAGTCTGCAGGGAGGGGGACGGGTGGGGAGGTGTCCCAGCCCCTTCAAAGCCCATCCTTACAGACGGGCTTTGAAGCCTAGTCAATACAATAAAAGAATTTAGTTAAATCAGTTTACATTCAAAACCCAGGAGCTCACCATCGAGTGCAGATTCCTCTGGGAACATAATGGAGAAAGCAGTCTCACAGGCACAAAAAGTCCCAGACTGTTTAGTGTCTTAAAGGAGAGTACCAACACCTTGAACCTGGTTCAGTCCTCTATCTGGAACCAGTACAGCTGGCAAAGCACCACTAATGTGCAGGAGTGCATATGTGCAATGTTAATGCATCATGCAAAACAAACACTGGGCCAAAAATACATATGATCACTTCAAAGCGACTTTTTGCAGCATCTTATTAATGTACTAGCAAAAAAGCCATGCTTTAAAATACAATGGCCACTAGCCTTTCAAACCCACCCCCCTGCCCTGGGCAGGCCTGGTGAGGCATAGAGAGGCCATGGCAGGCCTTTTCAGGCCAGAGGGGGAGCACTGGCAGGGACTCTGCTCCTCCCCCCTGCCCTGGGCAGGCACTCCCCCCAAGCTTAAAAGGCCTGGGCTGGCCTGGAGAGGCCATGACAGGCCTTTTTGGGTCAGAGGGAGTGCTGGTGGGTACTCTACTCCTCTCCATGCCTCAGTGTGACCTCTCCAGGCCTCAGCAGGTCTTTCCAGTGGAGGAGCACTGGAGGGGACTTTGCTCCTTCGTCCCACCCCAGGCAAACCTGCCAACACCGGGAGAGGCTGTGGCAGGCCTTTTGAGGCAGGGCGGAGTGCTGGTGGGAACTTCCTTTCTCCTTACCTCTCCTCCCTGGCAGTCCCACTGAGGCCTGGCAAGGCTGTGGCTGTGGCTGTGGCTGTGGCTGTGGCTGTGGCTGTGGCTGTGGCTGTGGCTGTGGCTGCTTGGGGCAGTGGCAAGTGCTGGTGGGGGCTCCCTCCTTCCCCCTCCCAATGGGTCTGCAGTCCCAGGACCTCTGCCCTCCCTCCCAGGTCCCACTGGCTGCCTAGCATAGCATAGGTTGGCACTTCTACATGGAAGTTGGAGGGGGATGCAGCCAGGGACAGAACATCCTCCCTGATTGGCCATTGGTTGGATGGAAGGCCAATCAGGGACAGGACAGTCTACCTGATTTACACTTAGGTGATGAGTCCCAACTCCTCCCACCACTCCCTTCCAATTTTATTAATATGTTGAGATGAGATGAGATGTATGTATGTTGTTAATGCTAATAGGAAAAAAATATTGAAATGATATGAAGGTTGAGGAAAATGGCATGCTCCAGCTTCAGAGTTAATTTTGAAAATTCTCATAACTAACTGATATTAAAGAAAAGTGGACTGCAGTGCATAGTAAAGCCTACAACAATAAAGGAATAGGGGAAATCTGCTAATCTCTGAAGTAAAGTGAAAGTAGATGGAAGGCTCTTCTTAAGTAATAACCAGAGGGAATTCATTAGAAGAATCCAATAATCTACCAGCACAAAACAGACATTCTAGAATTACATGGGTTGCAACTACCTTAAGCGAAAATTACATTGCAATTACACTAATTGAAATGCAAACTGCTTCAGTGTAAACAATGTTAGAAAAATATACCATAACTATTTTAGATGCTTGCATAACCTATAAATGATTGCTTTCTGTACTTAGAAGTCAAACATTTATTTAATCGGTAGTTACGAATCATAACATCCTTCTTTCATGCCATTTTGTATTTAGCTTCAGCCTCCAGGACTGAGATCCCAGTTATAGATTTGATGTGCTGAAGGGCTTAAGATCAGTTTTGGCAGACAAATCTTTATGGATCAACCATGGCTGATCCAAATATTGCTGAAGTGTACGACTCAAAACTGACCTCATTTTCTCTTAGCAGTGACTTTCTTAAGAAACAAAAGCACCTACTTCCCATAGCTGAAAGATACAATTGTGACATCAGTTATGCACTGATAAATCCCATTTATTTAATAGTACTAATGCATGAGTAATTACGTATAGAATTGCAGCACAAAGGTTATTTTGATCCTGGAAAAGTTGCAACTGTTGACAGAGTTTAAATCTGCAAAGAATAGAAGAACCAGCTGCTTAAAGATGGGATAGTTTTATTCAGAAAAGAAACAACTGTGTAAAGAAAGGAGAGATAATCCTAACAATCTAGCTTACTGTGTTCTTCTGGAGGCCATCAGGGAGGACGTTTGCTCAGAGGAACAAAAACTCTCCAATTGAGCCAATCAGAAGGAGATTATTTGAAAAATATCAGGAAGTTTCTATCTAAATATGCTACTCATCTCTGATACCCTTTCATGATCCCCTCCTTTGTAGGATATTCTTCATGTGCTGTTGAATGATGCACCCTGCATAGCTTGGCTATTTCAACACTCCATCTCAAGATTTAGGTGCATTATGCATCATGGAAAACTCACAAAAAGACTGGCAAAAATGAAATCTTATTTTTAAAATTCTTAGCATTGCACCATTTTCACAGTACAAAACTCATTGTGTTATTTTTGTTTTTGCATTGCAAGTGCTGCCCATAGTTTCGGCGGCAATTTATCAGAGAGACTTCTGAAACGAGCTTTACGGTGACTTTTCTTGTGTTACAGCATTGAAGACAGTCTTTTTTGATGCATAAATGTCAGCATGTTTTTGATCTCATCCCTTTTTCTGCTTGCAGTCTCTCATCAACCGATGGGAGCACAAGTGCCTGCCAATGATAACTCTGTCTTTCTCAGTGATCATACAAACATGCCATTTGCCCTGGCAAACAAGCTGACTGTATTGCCATGTAAATAAATAGAAATTACTCTGTAGTATTTATGGCATTTTCTCCTTCTGCAAATGCTCCTGAGACTACAAAGCGCTACCTCTGAACAGTGAATGGGGGAGGGGGGCTTGAGGCACCTGTTGCTGATTTCTGCTTCCTTTGTATCAGCAGTCACATGAACATGCAATTTGATTCAATCTCGTAATAGCCCATAATAGCCCAAGGACAGCCTGGGTGTTGCGCATGGGTTTTTCTTAGGAAGGAAGAGGCTTTGCCTTAACTCCAGGTGGCTCTTTGGCAGCCAGTTTAGATCAATTTTCCCCAGAAATCAGTCCTTCATAGCTTGATTTCCACAGATGAAGGGTCTTATAGATACTGGCTACAACTGAAATGCTAATTGTGAACAAAGCTAGTTGGAATGTGAATTTTGCTGCTTAACAACAGAATTCACTCCTCAATCTCTCATCCCTCTCTCAGAGTTACCTTAGGAACTTTTTAAGGTGCATAATCACTGGGGGGGGGGGGGCAACACAGTATCACAGCATATGCATAAATGGGAATGTTTTAAAAATGTTTTTAAAGGATAATTTAAAAGGGTTGGTGAACTGACAGCATTGAAAACTGATACATGCATAATAATCCCTAGAGTGCAAAGTTCCTCAGGCTCATCTTCTTCTGTCAAGACTTCTAGAATTCTTAGAAAACTCGTATACATCCCTCTTCTCTCCAATTTTCTAGATATATGGGGGAAATAAAAAACTAAGAAGTCTCCAGGTCTTGATAACATACACAGAATATTTATTAGGAAACTTAAATAAGAAATGATCTACTTTTATCTATCTATGACTGAATTCAGCTGTTGTACCTGAAGGGAACTAAGAAATTACAGGCCAGCCAATATAATGTCTGTCCCAAGCAAATTAGTGGAAATCGTAATCAAAATAGAATTTTTAGGCACATGGAGGCCTGATGGGGGAAAATCAGCATGGCTTCTGCAAAAGAAAGTCCTGCCTCAACATTTTTTTTCAGTTTTTGTTGAGAAAATGATCAGGCATGTAGACAATGGTGACCCATTAGACATTCTATACTTAGGCTTTCAAAGGGCTTTCAAAGGTACCTCACCAAAAGATTATGAGTAAACCCATCAGTCATGGGATGATAAAATGGATTATCTAATGGATTGAAAATTGGTTAAATGACAAAAAGCATAGGGAATCTATGGATTTGTTCATAAATAATCTGGAAATAGGGGTGAGTAGTATAGTGGCAAAGTTCGTAGATGAAACAAAATTATTCAGGATGGTGAAAACCAATGCTGACTACAAATTGCTTCAAGAAGAGGATCTTCGCAAATTGGGTAAATGGGCAACTATGCTACAAATGAAGTTCAGTGTTGGTAAGTATAAAGTGATGCACACTGGGAAGAAGAATCTCAAGTTCAAGTGTAGGATAATGCACTCAAACGTGCTGAGAATGAAAGGGGGGATCTTGATATCATAATAGATAACTCAATGAAAATGTCAACCTAGTGTGCTGCATTATTATTAATAATAATGAATCAATTTATTACCCACCGCTAGAAAAACAAGTCAGCTCGCAGCGGGTTACAATAAGAAAAATCCCCACAAGATAAAACATTAAAACTCTAACATGATGGCAAGAATAATAAATAGTAAGAAATCTCCCCCCCCCCCCGGCACCTCAAGGATAACTCTCAGGGTACTCTCATTTTCTCTATCAAAAGTTTGATTGTTCTTACATGTATTCTCATATATAGTATAGAATACAGTAGAGTTGAGAGGCCCCTAGATCTTCCGCACTCTGGCCTCAACCAAAGATATTGCAGAAGAGCTCTGTCTTGCAGGCCCTGTGGAACTGCAAAAGCTCCTGCAGGGCTGTCAGCTCTTCCAGGAGGCCAGGCAAATTCGTACCTGCAGAATGCAATGCCCTGCGGTGGGCATAAGGCAATAGGTGGTCCCTCAGATATGTGGGTCCCAGACCAAAAAGGACTTTAAAGATTAATACAAAAACTTGAATCTAATCTGGGCCACAACTGGCAGCTGCCACAGCACTGGTTGGATATGGACCCTCCAAGGTGTTCCTGTGAGGACCCTAGAAGCTGCATTTCGTACCAGCTATAATTTCCTGATCAAGGATAAGGGTAGGCCTGTGTAGGCTAACTCTATGTTAGGTGAACTCTGTTATGGATTATGGATGGACATGAATTTGTTAATAAGCCAAAATTTGGCATGAATTTGAGTCTATTCAGAGCCCCTGAATCAATATTCAGGTAAGATGCCTTCTTTGAACATTTCCCGCACTTTTGTCTGGTTTAGGTGTTCAGGGCAATTTAAACCTAACAATGAAGTGACATAGTGTCCACAACTGAGCTGTTTCATTTGCGTGGCTTCTAGCCATTTAAACCTAACAGCAGGGTGGGTCCACCCATCAGCTGTTATGTTTAAATGGCAACAATCCATCAAACCCATTAGTTTCACTCCGTCCTTCTGTAAAGTACGGGAAAGCCAAATGGACAGGTGAAATGGCTGCCAGCTCTTATGTTTTTATCAGTTTATTTTTATTTTTAAGATGTGTCTTAATACCTAAGATGTGTCTTACCTACCTGTTTTGGTCTGTTATGATTATGTTTAAATAACTTGGTCTGAACGACTGCAGTAATAAAATTTGACATGAAGAAACAGCATGGCTGGCTGCAGTTTGTGCTAGTGTCCACTTCCCCACTTCCCAGAATTCTAAAAACTTCCAAGATAGATGCTGCATTCAGGGTCAAGACCAGGGGTAGTCAAACTGCGGCCCTCCAGACGCTGGCAGGGGCTCATGTGAATCGTAGTCCATGGACACCTGGAGGGCAACAGTTTGACTACCCCTGGTCAAGACTGTAGCCAACATATGTGAAAGAAAAAAAATCCTCTATTTTCTTTGGTTATGTTACAACTTTACATTAAACATTACCTAAATTAATATTTTACATTGGACCATGAAACAATGGTCCACATCTACCATTCTGTAAGGAACACCTACATTTTTGTTCATCTTCTGCTTCTGTCTCCTTTGGTACTTTTTCCATCCTTCCTTCCTTTCCTGAATCAAAAGTCTTGCATAGCGCTCTGAATGACAGGTCTAGTTGTTAACTGGCCTGCAGAAAAATATCCCATCCCTTTAATAAAGACGGGGAATTATTTACTTCCATGCCATAATTTACTTCCATTTCCACTCATTAAGCCTCTACTAAAAGAACAGAACTGGATATTTCCCACTAGGCCTGATGGGCATCCTTGGTCTTTCCAAAAGAATATCATTGATTATTCTTCCAGGGGAAGTTCTCCAAAAAGATTAGCGGAAATCCAAGCAAGATGTCTCAAGTTATGCAACTGGAAATCTTGCTCATTTCATTTTCAAAATGCAACATGCGCTTATAGCTCTCCTCTGAAATCACTGGGGCTTCCAAATGCTTAACTTTGGCCTGATCACGAGCAAAGTATTTAAATCAGAGAAAGTACCCCTTTTTAATTCCCTTTCATAATTTTGAGTAAAAATATAATGATAGCTGTTAAAATAGATATGTGCCTGGGTATCAGGATTCATCAGGGCAAATGGGTCCATAAAAATACTATATTCCTGCATCTGCTTTAGAGGGTCTTGTCCCCCCCCCCAATTGTCTGAGTGGCTTTAAACATTTAATTGGAAACAGCTGCGTGTGCCTGGGCTACATAGAGCCATATCACTGCATACCTAAGGGCTGAAAGAAAACCAGTCCAGCTGGTAAGCATAGCAAGGTTAGAGACGGCTCATTATAGCCAGAGAGAAAGAGATGCTTACAGGGAAATAATCATTGCAGGAGCTGGATAAATTTAGATGTTTCCAGAGTAGGGGATGTACTGATTGAGAAATAGGAAGGAAGTAAAAACAGCTCAAGGCTTTTCTTCAAGATAGATACATATTCAAGGACTGCAAAATTTGACTACAACAAAGTTCCAAGACCTGTTAGCCTTGGATAACAATTCATGAGGATATGACGCTGTCTTCTGCAGTCAGACCATCGATTCAGCTTGCTCCCACCTGCCTTTTCTGACCAGCACTGGATCTCCAGCCCTGCTATATTATTAAAGACGATTCATGCTGAAACGTCCTGTTCAAAGCATGCAAAATGACTCTCCAGACTCTGATTTCTTCACACATCTCAGGGCTGATTCGGGCTGGAGATGAACAACATTTCGAACAGGCAAGGGTTTTTTTGCCATTAGCAAGTACAGCTTCTCCTTGTAGGTTTTGCAAGTTTTTGTGGAACCAAACAGGCAATTGTGGAGCAGACGGCAGGACAGTCAATGGCAGAAGAATGAGAGAAGATTAATTCTGAATTTGTCCCTATTCTCCTTCCTTGCAATATCAGAAAGGTAGGGTTACCAACCTCTAGGTGGACCCTGAAGATGTCCTAGACTGACAAATGATCTCCAGACAATAATATAAATCTTGGGGTACCAGATGTGAAGCAAGCAATGTCATAGTCTTTTCCAGCTACATTACATTTCTCAGAGTTTAGAAACCTCTGCTAAGGCATTCTGTCATCTCCATAGAAAACATGCAATTCACAATTATTGGGAAACTCACAATTACCTTGAGAAGTCTTGCAAAGTCAACATCAGAGGGAACTGAAGCTCAGAAATAAGTTAATTTCTAGCAGCTAACTGGCATAAGTAGGGATCTAAAAGTACCACTGAACTGTGAATCTAATTGATAAAAGCTGCAATTCTGAAACAAATGAGCTTATCATTAGTGCTAATGGAATTTATACACTGGTTAAGTGGTAGCAGGATTGTAACCTTTACACATTTGTTTCATTGAGCCTTGTGCTCTCAGGATGCGGACTAAAAATAGGTAAAAGTAGGTGCAACATTTTATTGCCCCCATTTCTAATGGTGTACTAGAGTAAGCAAGTTTTTAGTATGTGTAGAACTGAAGCCAATATTTAAAATTCTCACAGCTGCTCTTTTTTCTTCATGCATCTTCTTACACTGGTATCAAAATCTATTCAGTTTCCATGGAATGGATCCTCTGAACTGCCAGTGATATGGGCATGACATAAGGTGTGCTGGGCTTCAATGAAAAGGGAATCCAGAAAACCTAACCTCTTCTACCAATGACAGTTCCACTAGAGCAAGAAGCTCTGAAGTCCGCAGGAAGACGTTGGGAGTATCCTAGATGTATAATTCTACATGTGTGCTCCAAACGGACTCTGCCTGATAACAGTGAATATTCCCTAGGTGCCCATCTGTCAGGGTTACATGCATACTTTTGAATTAACTGGTTTAACATCAAGGAGAAGATCCTTAGGGTAATGCAGCCTACTACATCCTCGCTCCTCCATGTCTTTCATGGTTGATAAAATCAACTTGCCAGTGACTTGGCATAACAGATGGTGCACATTAAAACAGTCACTTGGGAGAAAGATTAAGACTGATGACATTACAAAAGGCTATTGTGATTTCTTAACTGGGTGAAAGACCTTCCTTGGACAGTGTGGAGCTGAATAATTATAGACTAGTGTCAAACCTCCCTTTTGGGGAGTTTAGACTTTGGAAAGGCGCTTGTCAAGCAACTCCAGCTTTTATTGGGTGATATTGTTTATCTGGGTCCTTTTCAATCGGGTTTCAGATCCAGCTATGGAACAAAAGCAGACGGTCACATTAATACAGTAGACTGAAAAGGAGAGCTTGTCCATGTTGGGTTTTTTAACGTCTCAGTGGATTTAATAGCACTGATTAAGGTGTCCTTCTGAACTGTTTGGCAGAGATGGTGTGGACAAAATAGTCTTGTGCCATCTCTGTTTGGATCATAGGAAATATTAGTTCCACCCTATCTGATGCTACTCAGGCTTCATATGGTTAGACTTGCAGTTCTGGGCACATTTTAAGGACATCAACAAACTGAGTGTGTCCAGAGGTGGACAACCAGGATGGTGAGGGTTTAGAAACCATGATTTACGAGAGAATTCAGAAACAGATGGGCATATTCAGCTTGCAGAAGAAAACTTTAAGGAGAAGCATGAACTTCGTCTTCAATTATGGAAAGAACTATTACATGGAAAACGGAGCAGACCTCTTGCTCCAGAGAAGAGGACTCAAACTGCTAGGGGATATCATCTTAAGATCTGGGTCACAGTGTCATGTTATCACTGCCATGTCATCATATGCTGATGACCCAGAGCTTGCAATGTGTCATAAAACACGACAAACAAACAACACTATCGTTCTTAAAATGAAAAATGATAGCATAAATAATACCCTTTTTCTCTACAGTACAGCTGGAGCAATAGTTAGTACAAGCAATAAAATCAGCTTTTTCAAAGCTAAAGACATGTAAGACAAAGGCACAGAGCATCAGGAATGATTGACCATTGGGAAAAGATTGAACAAATAACATCTTCATTTGACCATAACATAAGAGAGCAAGTGCCGTACAGATCGATACAGAGAGGTGCCGCTCCCAACGAAAGCCATGTCTCTAGCAGCTATGCACCTCACCTCTGAAAAAGGGGACTCTGGGGATGGCTGAAAGCATGGATGTGCAGTGTATGAACTGATTCTGCACATGGTTTATGATTCATCCTTAGCAACACACATATCCAGGCTACAAATATGGCCTTTTTCAATTTTATGTTTAAACGATAGGCTTGGAACCAAACGATGTCAAGCCAACCCCTATGAAAAGAATTAATACCCCACCCTTTTGCTTCTGTCTATAGCCAATTACACCGCTTCCCCACAAAGCAGCTGGGGAATGGCATCATTGGGAACCACATGGAGTACATACATACAGTTTTATTACGGTCATAGACCAGCATAAGAAACATCCATTAAAACCAGGAATTAAAACATCTTAAAATATAACAATAGAAAATAAAAAGGTAGATAGACACAGCTGTCCAGATTCATTTAAAACAGACCATTCTATTACGAATTTTGATCGCTGCTGCGCAGAACTTGGCAACTCTATAAGTTGGGTTGTTATAGAAAACAACCCAACTTATAGAGTTGCCAAGTATCTGCAAGCAGCAGAGAAATGTAAAATTCTCCTGAGCGCCCTGGGAATCTGCCTAGCAATTGAAGAATTAGACTAGTTCGAATCTCATTATAGAATCGCCACTGAAAGAGAACATGTTCCATGGTTTTTACATGCCCAGAGCCACAGGTGCATTTCCTTTCAGTATAGGGTATTTTCTTATATTTTCCTTCTAATACCGCTGAAGGGAAGGCATCACAGCGTGCCAAAGTGAAGGCCCTCCTATGACTAGGTACTTCAAGCTTGGCCAGATATGTCATAGGGTAAGATGAATATCTATTGGGTTCACTAATAATGAAAGATGGGTTATTCGCTAAGTCCTGTTGGCCTTCTATGTCGGTCTATCTCTGCTTAACAACTTCTTTGGCCTGATCATATCCCATACTCAGTAGGAACTCAGGAGAGAACCCCAAGAGTGTGATTTTAGTTCTGATGTTTCGTTGCCAACATGATTAACAGCCATCCTCAGTTGTTAGTGGGGCAAGGCCACGAGGGAAAAAGGACAGTCTAAGCCAGTAATTTAAAGCAGTCAGCCATACTCTAGCCTCCATCTTCATGAAACCTGTCTCAAGTCTCAGAGTAACATTGGAGACACACTTTGGCACTTGAAGAGCAGATCTTAAATATTTAGATTGAACCCTCTCTAAAGGGGCCAAGTTTGAGGGGGGGCCCAACTGTGTGCCATATAATAGTTGTGACACTGCCTTGGCTTCAAATAATTTGAGTGCTGCAGGTATATATTGTCCACCTTTTGATCGAAAAAACTTAAGAATGGCATTTGCACTTTTCTGTGCGTTGTTGGCCACATAGTCCCCATGGGCTTTCCAGCTACCAGAGGTCTGAAAGAGCACCCCTAAGTATTTGAAATGACAGACCTGTTCAATTCTGTGCCCATCAATGATCCAGGAATGTCTCTTAGGTTTTTTTTGCAAATGACATAATTTTGGTTTTCTGGTAATTTAGTTCTAAATGGTCCATTTTACAGTATAATATTAAGGCTTTCAGGGCTCTTTTGAGTCCAACAGCTGTTTGGAGTATGATATGGGGGACTGTGACTGGAACAGGAGTTGGTCCTTGTCTTGCAGGAGTGAAAATAACTTTCCAAATAAGGAAGAGGACTGGATCCTTCCCAATATGTTTTATGTAACTCACCACAAGTCTATAGAAAGTGGCAGGATATAAATCAAACAAACAAACCCCCAAATTCTCCCTACCTTAAAAAAATAAACACACTTGTAAATGATGGGCTTCTTACATTTCCAGTTCTAGTAGGCCAGAAAACCTGACCTTCTTCATGATCTGCTCTTAACATCTAACACAGCCAGGTTCCCATTGGAATCCAAGTTCTTCTGTTTTCATAGCCACTGAGAAGCACTTGGAATATTCGATGCTTTCCAGGATTTTGCCAAAAGTATTTTAGAAACCATTGGCAGATTTATGATAAACCTCCTGCCTTTAAATTGAACAATGCCCTGAAAGATAACTTCAGGATTCAGGGGAGGTAGAAATGATATCATAAAATACATTCTTTGCAACAACACACAGTTTTCAGCTTGCAGAACAAATGTTCCAGATAAAAGTCAGAAATTAAAATGAATAGTAACAGATTCAGCTATATTATTCTAAAGAATGCCTCAGGAGCAATGAGATTTACTATGAGATATTTTTCTGCAAGGCTTGTTTAACCTAAGCTGTGTCTATAGAATTCTGTACAAGATTCTTTGGGATTTATAAAGATATCCTTTCATGCATACAGTAGAATAACTATAAAAGCTGGGGTACGTGTTAACATGTAAAGGTAGAAAGACAAAATCCTCATTCTGCTATGAAGCTCACTGGGTCAACTTGAGCTACTGTCGCCAGCTTTGGCAGCAAACTGCTCACTACATCCTTCAATTTAAAGCGCGAAAAGGGGATTGCATAAAGTAGATTCACCAACTTAAAAAGCGCTAGTTACTGGAGAACAACCAGCAGGCAACCAGCAGAGGAAAGGTATGGAGGCTCAAACGCACTAAAGTCGGCTGCCACATCCCACCCTCGCACCTGCCTCCCTCGCCCTTGTTCCCGGGGATTGGAATTTTTTTTTTAATGGCTAACTTACTGGAGCAACAAATAGGAGGTCATGTGCGCAGGCAATGCCAGAAATAGAATTTTTTTTCACAGTTGTAACACAAAGCATGCCTCTCTTAAGTTTTCTCCCCCACCCCCCAAAATCAGGAACAACATCAATTTTTAGATGTATCAAAGGACTTGTGATCCCGTAAGGGGTGGCATTCAAAAAGCACAATGCATCTATGATTCTATGCATAGGCATTGCAACAGAGAAGTATGATTTTTAACAAAAAAAATTAGCAGGCATCACGGGACATTTAAACTGTTGGAGAAAGGGGTTTGGTTGCCTGAATTGATTGACAGGCAGAAGCAAGTCATGTATAAGGCACGTTGTTCTCTTCTGCCATTTCCAGCAGCACATGTATAGGATGAGATGCATGAAAAGGTGGCAGACAAAGAAGAGACAGCAAAAAGGTGAAGAGGAGCTGGGAAGCATGAAAAAAATTAGTGCTTTGCCATTCATCTGGCATAATGCTATTTTTACTGATGTGTGAAAATGCCCAGTGAGTGATTCTTACTAATTTTTTCAATGTCATTTCCAAATCAACAGATTTCCAACACTTTTTGGGAATCAACCTGCTGCTCCTGTATCCCCAACAGGGAGTGGGAATCTTGTTGGGGGAGGCAGTAGTGGCATTAGACTTGGCCAATCTGATTTCTGAAACATCAGGCGTTTCCTTGCATCAGCAATAGCCAAGTGCACATCCAATGCCTCAGAAACAGGGACATCTTTCTTAATAAACATCTTTTTAAATACCATCTATCTCAACACCCACTATACATTATTCATGGAGAGTTTGGAATGAAATTTTTCTAATGGATCTATACATCTTTAAAAAAATCCACAAACATGCAAATAATGAGATACGTCAAAGTTCCAGTTATTCATTTCATTTTAGAGTGTGCAATAGGAATGAAATTGCAATCAGAAGATTTTCTATTTCAGTAGATCAAATAGATCAAAGATGTTGAAATATTTTGGTTAAGTGATTATACACTATCAAATCACATTTAAAAAGTGACAGCTAATTCCTTTTTGTACCAACATTTTCATGTTGAAACCTAATAAAAGTTACCTGATAAATATAAGTTTCTACAAAGCAGCTGTGAGCAAACACTGTGAGACTACATGGCTTCCAATGAGACCTGACAAATGGGGAACAGATGGCAATGAGAAGAAAGGCATTTTTTTCAAAATAAATGCTGTTATTAAAAGGCATAATACATAAAACGTATATTCCAACATGCTCCTTTACATTGTCACCTTGTAATATGGATGTGTGAAAGAATTCCTACATTTTAATTTGCCCAGACTTGAAAAAAGATTGTTTTTAAGTATAAACCAATATGCTGGAAATAGCAAGTATATTATTCATTCCATTAAATGACTTCCAGATACCATTCTTGGCATACTATTAATCAATATTTGGCCTTCTCCAAAATAATTAGAAAAGATTCAAACTGCCTCTGTTTCCTGGAGTACAACAATGTTATCTTTTCCCCAAACCCCCTATCTTTGATCCAAGGAAAAGTGGGCATCAAAAAGAGGAAGGGATGAAAATTTGAGACCATTTATTAATTTAGATTGTTTAAGGCCAGTTCACAATGTTGCCACAACTCAATTGTCCTCAAAGCAATTTGTGCAAAGAACTTTATTGTCCCAACTGCAGCTTAATTACCCACCAGTTCAGATTGAATCCTGCCTGCAAATAGTATTTGAACAGCTCAAACATACGAAAAAAACAAGCAACAATAGTACATGTCTGATTACATTATGCATCATCGTACTTGACATCCTGCCCCCTGCATTTGATGCCATTGTTGCTTCCAAACTAAAGGCAACTTATTAAAAGGGGGGGGGGGGAAGAAGTTTGAATTTTTTTGCATTGAGATGTTCTACTTTGGTGCTTCTATGTGCTTTATGACTATATTACTCAATATCCTTCAATGGTTGTTGAGTTCTCTTGATCTAGGACCATTCATACATGTACATTTTCACACAGATATATGATAATTATAGTTTCTCTAGCTTCACATGATGTAAAAATAATTTTGATAACGGCGAAGGCAGGCCACGGCACCTTACCTAAGCGTCTGCATGGTTCCCCCTCTTTCTTCCTTGAACGTTGTGCATCACATAATCTAGTGCTTGAATGTCTATTTAAATGTGAATGACTTGTTGGTAAGAAATATAAGAGATTACCCCCCCCCCCTCACCAAAAGTTGCAAACCCCTGCCCCATTCTCATAAAATTATTTTTTCATAAGTCACATTAACACGCTTTCATAGACCTTCTTGATAATGACTGCATTACTGGTTTGCTACAGGAAGGCCCTTTCCAAGTAGGGCATGGCAAATTATGGACCGTTTCTGTACAGAGGGGTAAAACATGCTTGCAAATGCGGGATGGTAAACCTCATGTGTGCAGCCCATCATATGAGAGACCCCTCTTGCATTTTCCCTCTGCCCTGTCATGGCTTTTTGCCTCCCAACGAGGTTTAAAGGGAAAACAAAATGAACTTCTCCCCCCACTCCTTGGCTTGTCAATCACAACAAGCCACCAATCACAGCACAGCAGTTCTCTCATGGACTGAAACTTCCTTCCCCTCCTAGCCCTGAAATTAATTTTTTTTTAAAGGCATTTACACATTGCTATATGGTAATGCCACAACACAGATGCATTTTAAATAAAAAATTAACACTTCCACTTTGCTATGGAGAAATATCAGAATGATACAGAATCCCCTTTTTTGGGATTCATGGTGTTTTGGACTCTATATATGTCTGGGTGGATTTGTGAGTTGCAGGAAATGGTAACTGGACCCCAAAGAGTGATTGTGTGTGAACAGTGGACTTAAAAACAAAGCACACATATGCGTGGATGATCAGGAGAAGGCTGCTTGATCACGCACCCTCCCTCTTTCCCTATCCATTCCCCACCTCCAGAAAATATGCACGAGACTGTATTTTACCTACCCGATCCCAAAAAGACCGTGGACACTTTAATGAATATTTTATTTTGCCTTTGTCAATGTAGCTTTGTAATCCCACAGCAATGCAGACCATACCATTTAAAAAAAATCTTCGAGCAGGAAATTGAGAGGGGAGGGAGGGTGCAAGGGAGGGACAACACTACAAAGACTATAATGCCTTTCCCCCTCCGTACGGGCTTGCCTCTGATTACTCACTGATGGGATGTGAGATAAAAAGTGACAAATCCACTTTTTGCAATTTCCCTCATCCCGAGGCAAATCTGGGCAAAACTCGAGCCAGCCCCTGGAGAGCCTCGGGATGCAGGCAATGTAATGTAGAGGTGGCTCTAAAAGCTGCCAGCAACCAGAGGCTATCCAGGGGCAGATTCCTCATGTGGAAATGGTCACAGTGTCAATGGAAGGTTGTTTTTAAAGTTTCAAGTTAATTTTACTGACAAGGAAAAGAAGGCAGTTTCTCATTGGGCCAAGATTGGGAACAATCAAGTTCTGGGCATTCAGCACTGGTTGATAATGGCTTCTGCTGCTTGGTACAGTGAATGCTGACCAAACAGGTGCAAAAGCTAAATATCACCTTGAAATGTATTATCATCATTATGAGCAGAGTAAGATTTTTAGGGTGAAGGTGGCCAAACTCATAATAAGAATAATTATGAATAGGAAGAATTAATGTTCCAGTTATTTACAAGCTTCCTCTGCCTCAGAAGTCAAGGTTTTGCTAGAGCGCCTTCTGGATTCCCATAGCAATACAACACTACATGGTAATTAGGCATTAGTTGACTTTGTTTGATATAGTTTCATATAAATATTTAAGGTGAATGTTAGTGAGTATGATGGCCAGTAGTTGACCTTAGTTTGTTCTGATTGTTTTGTTATGTTGTTTTCTTGTCATTGACCCATGTTATAGTTGTTCCTTTAGAAAGAACTGATTTTCCAGGGGAAACTAAGATTCCCAGGTTACTGAAGGAATCACCAGAATCTTGAGTCCCTTCTATACCTTCTCTGAAGCTATTTCAAGACCTGTGGCCTGATGAAGAGAAGATAGCCAGGATGAGAAGTTCTTACCAATGACTCCTTAAGATGACAACCAATGGTCTGAGGTGATTTCTATTATTTCAGTTATTTTTGTTTATTCTGCTTTTTCTAGTTTTAAATTACAAATTGACTTATATATCTTAATAGGAAATAGTGTTATATAAAGGAGTTATATCATACAAATCCCATGAATGCCAAATTTTTTTCAGAAAAAAAAAGAAAACCGGTGGCTCATAATGGTTAGAATATTAGATTGCGACTGGAGAGAAGCAACAGCAGCAGTGGAATAGGCTGCCTAAGGAGATGGTGAACTCCCCCTCACTGGTGGTTTTAGAGCAGATGGTTGAAGAGAGGGCATTGAGCAGAGGATTGGACAAGATGGCCTGCATGGCCCCTTCCAACTCTATGGTTCTATGATTCTAAGAAAAAGAGCTGTTTCCTTGTAAGCCATTTTTCACAACCTGAGGAGTCTCAGAGTGGCTTCCCTTCATCTATACACAACAAACATGCTGTGAGAGAGGTGAGGCTGAGAGAGCTCTGATAACTGTGATAGGCCTAAAGTCGCCTAGTTGGCTGCATGTGGAGGTGTAGGGAATCAATCCTGGCTCTCCAGATTAGAGGCCACTGCTCTTAACCACTAAATCAAATTTCAAATCATGAACCTCAGCATGTGACATCATTAGTCAATATTTGCTACCTCACAGAATTGTTGTAGTAATAAGGTAGAAGCTAATAAGTTAAGGAGGTGCAATGGGCCTAATTTCACCAGGAAAGTAGCTGACCAAGTGCTGAGGGCAGGAGCCTTTGTGATATGAGAGGATGATCACTGGATCTGTACAGAATGCACAATCCTGTTTATAAGGGGTTTTTTTTGGTGGGAGGAAGCTAGACCAAGGAAGAATTGCACAGCCCTGTTTTGTACTGCTATGGACAGGACATGCAAGACTGGTGTAGGGTTTTCAATTTGAGGCCTCAAGAAGGAGGGCATCTTCACAGCAGTCAGACTTTGGGATGCAGCAGTTTCAACTAGGGTTGTGTGCTTTTGCCATAAAAGTAGCCGTCTGAGCCTAAAGTGGCCAGCGCCATGGCATGGGAGGAGGGGCGGTGCTAGCATGCCAGTCAGTGCCCACATGCAAGCGCAGAGGTCCACCAAATTGCGCAACCCAAGTTTCAACTCTTTCCTCACTTCTGACCTTGGAGCAACCTAGGATGATGACCAGTGGTGACCTCAGGTGCCTCACCCCATGACACTTCCACAAAGCAGAAACACTGAAAGAGATTGCTCACCATCTGAAAAAGACTTTGTTTACCGCAAGAAATTATACTAAGTGTATGAAGTAGAAAGGCCCTCATCTGCCAGCTGCACTGAAGGTAGACATTTGAATGGGTCCGCTGTCTGTTTTTAAGGAGAAATGTTTGTGGCAGTCTCCAATTAGTGGCAATTTTAAATACCTCATGTAACCAGAAATAATGGTGAAGATTATTTGCTGTCATATTGACTAAGCTACTGGCTAGCGTACACTGTTGACAAGTTTCATTAGGAGCACATTTTGATCTCCCTCCCCTCCTCCACTATACAATTAAAAGAGCATTAGTTGAGCTTGTCAGGGTAGTCGGTGACAATTATGTCAACAGCAATAATATGAATGTTGCTCTTGCCGAAGACACATTAAGAGAACAGGTGCTGTTTGGAAGTAAAGTACACCCAGTATTTAATCTGCTGCATTAATAGTTCACTCTTTCCCTACCAAGTTATTTGGTAAAGATGGAATTCTCAACTGCAAAATATTTCAGCACTAAGTTTGCTATTGGAAGTAATTTGGACTGAGGGCAGGGCTTTCTCTTCATATGGCAACAAGGGTGGCCCAGAAGCCCTCACTGCTCAGTGGTGTCTCGAGAACAAAGCATCTCATACGCTTCTTTTAAAAAATAATGAAGCATTCAGCCCATACACAAGTCCCATTGATTTCAATGAAACACGAGTGTGGGGAACTATGGACTAGATAACAGCCAACAGGAGAGTTGCATGAAAAACACAACATAAAAATTCCAGCTCCAGTTTTTTAGCATCAAGAGTCAAACAGGACCATCAACCAATACAAAAATTCTTGTTAGTGGTCCTGCATAGGGATAGGCCCCTTTTCAACCTTTTGACCATGGAGGAACCCCTAAAATATTTTTCAGCCTTTGAGGAACTTTGGAAGTGGTAACAGGCCCCTTCAGAGCAGGGGGCACAGAGGTAAGATGTGGGAGCCAGCTAATCAATAATTTACCATCTCAATTGTGGAGAAAGAGACTAGGCCTGAAGAGCAACAGGGGAAATGGTCTTCAGTGCCATCTAATGATGTCAGCGGCAATCCAGAATGCTTGGGAAAGCCCTGTTACTCCTGGGGAGTTCTTGCGTAACCCAGTTGGGAATTCCCTGGTATACAGGGACAGTAAGGATAGAGACATTTATTCCATAGGGGTATTAAACCACATTCAAAGGACTTGTAAATGTGATGATGAGAAAGAGGGGGGTATCACAGGAGGTTCCATTTTTGCATCATCTTTGTGGCAAACCTAAAGCTCTTCCCCAGTGAACCCAAGTGACATCAACTACAAAAAATATGTAGCTGTTACTAGCTGTACTCTGATTACTTTACACCAGGGCTGCACTGATTAAAAATAATCAATATTCATACTCTGTATCATTCAATTGATTGTAAAGTGATTGGTTTTCCAGTGAAAATTCACTCACTCACTCTCAAAAACTCTCCCACCCAAACACCTCACCAAAAACCTTTATCCTCCCAACCCCCACCCCAGCTGTCAATACCCAAAAAGAACATGTGACCCAGATAGGGAATAATGGGGATCAGTTTAGGAGGAGGGGCCTATGATGTCCCTCTCAACCTGGCCTCAACAAAAGGCCTGATGGAAGAGCTCCTTCTTACAGTCCCTGTGGAACTGCATTAGTCTCTGCAGGGCCCATAGTTCGTCTGGGAGCTCATTCCACCACACCGGGGCTAGAGTCAAAAAGGCCCTCACCCTGGTAGAGGCCAGGTGAATCTCATGCAGACCAGGGATCACCAACCTGTTGGTCTTGCAGAGCAAGCACCCTGCAAGGACCATAAGGAATAAGGTGGTTCAAGCACTGCAGGAAATTCTGGGTCATTTTCCTAAGCTGTGCTCTTAGTGCCCTGAAGGCCACAACCTTATCAGCAACCTCTTTCAGCTGAGCATAGCAAGGGAAATTTGGTAGTGGTATAGACAAACTGTCTGCAGGAAAGGTTTTCTGCCAATAGCAGTCTTCCCATCTAAGATGACTTGCTAAATTTTAAAAGCAGCCCAAAAGTTTCAGGAACATCATCATTTGAGATATTTTGGTTTAAAACAATGTCATTGCCAATGACATTTTCATGCCATGGTATGGATTACAATCCAGTGAAAGATCCATATTTGAACAGCTCTTAATGAATTAAGCAATCAAAGCAAATGACTGATTAAACACTTTCATCCCAGCATTAGGGCACACACTGAATTCTAGGATAAACAATATTACCAAAATTATAGTTCAAAACACAGTTATCTGTTCTTGGAGCCCCAGTAAAGATTAGGTGCTGCAGAGAGGCAGAGAAGTGTTCCAGAAGGACTTTCAGTAAAACATGTATTTGACATTAGAACATTTTATCAACTTGTCCTTTCATGCATGTGAAGAAATGCATTTGGGGGGGGGGGCAGAGATGTGTCCTGATTCAACCTTTCCGAGGAGTTTTAAAGATTTTTTTAAAAATCTGAGATGAGAAAAGGCAGGTAGGAACAAGTCAGTTCAATGGCTTTCATTCCACTTCTTCAGTTCACAAACCTTGAACAGGTTAAAATTCATGATGAAAATGTATCATCTGGTTCGTGTGCATCCCTAAGCAGTGGGGTCCCACAAGGACTAGCATTGCGGAAAGTAACATTTCTTAAGTTATGCAATACAAACCATTTATTCTGGACTAAAACTCTTGTGTTTTGGGAGCTTACATAATTGTTTGTGCAAATTCTTTTATATAGGGCAGAAGATAATTAACAAGACTATTTAAATTACTTTTATTCTCACTGTAAAAATAGCCACTTTAGTAAGAATGGATGAGAAGAACACATGGGTCTAAATGTGCTTCCTCGCTAAAAAAAAAATTTATTATAGCCACTAATGGCTAGGCAATCAGCAGTTGCTCTGAATATGAAGAAACTCAAGATACATCTTGGGGGTTGTTCTAAGTGCCACCTACTTTTGAAAAATCCATTACGAACAGGAGACAGACGGCCAGATAGTGCTGATGTCAACAGATGAAATATAACGGAAGTTTAAAATAGACTGAGAGCCAATCCAGATGTCTAGTTGTCATTTTCCTTATGCTTCCAGTTGTTCCATCTAGCGACTGCATTTATCTATTTCTGGTAATACTTGAGGTGAAATTTTAATAAGCTGCATATGCATATTTAGCATATTTAGGAGGGTGGATGTGTATATTTTAAAAGCCCCAACAAAAAACCTAATGAATTCACAGATCTACGATGTCACCTAGAAAATGAATTACAATGGCTATTGCAAGGCATAAACATGCTATAGTACTTTGCTTTTGTAACCATTTTGTTCTTTGTGAAGCACAGCAGAAAAAGCTACTCATTCAAGAATCTGAATATTCCAACACCAAGAGAAGTAAACACTATTTGCATTGTTTTGGTAGATAGACATTACAGCAAGAAATCCTGGAAGATCCAGTCTGTTGCATGCAGACTTCTACTTATGTACAGAAGAACTTAAGAAGAGCCCTGCTGGATCAGTCCAGTGGTCCATTTAATTCAGCATTCCCTTTCACACAATAGCCAACAAAGAGCTACATGAAAAGCTACAAATCCCCTGTACATTATACATCTGTCTCCAAAGGGGGCAAGGGAATCTTTAGACTACCATCTTCTGCAGCAAGCCAAAATCAGAATCATGAAAGAACTCATGTTCATACTGAACTGATTCTGTGAAGGCAAAGGGGTGGCATGTTACAGTAGATGAGCGATTGGGATGTGAGTGTCCTGCATAGTGCAGGGGGTTGGACTAGATGACCCATGAGGTCCCTTTGTCAGACGCACAGGAAACTCACAACAAAACTTATTCAAAAGAAAAGAGTTTTATTGATTAGCACTATACGCATTGGACTGAAAGTCAAATCTGACCAGAGGCCAGATTTGCCCCAGCTTATCAATACATTTCTCCCGCCCAAAACTTGACAGTTCCCAAAGGGGGGGGTAGGAGAGAAAAGACATATGTGTTAAAACAACAGGATTCCATCTCTCAGCCTTGAGAGAGGTGAGAACAACCCTGTGAGCCCACAACAAGATAAAGGTGTCGGGGACCCGCTTGCTAACTGAAAAACCAGGGTGCCCCTTTGAAGAAAAACGTCACGCCAGGCCTGGTGAACGATACAACAGGAACAAGCTTTATTTCAGCAACGTGGAGTCCGCTGGTATGGAGTAAGAGCTTCCACCGAACTCCAGGTGGAAGCTCCCTTTTATACAAAACCCACCTCCTTAGGCTGTATTGCCCCACCCAGTACTTGCGGAGGGAACATGCTGATACAATCATGACTCATGCACATATGCGAGGTTTTCCGGGGTTCCTGATGGCCCATTTTCCTGGAACAAAGGGCCATCTCCGGGCCCTTGTCAAAAGGTGGAGGGGGACATTGAGGTTCTTTAGCGGCCATTGCCACCTCAACGATCGGGTGGGGCGCCCAGCTGCCGGCTTGCCTATGATCACCATGCCCTACCTCCGTGATCGCGGGCGCCTCTGATGGCGGGGTTCGGTCCGGTTCCCCAGCCACCAAGGACCGAACCACGACATTCTGCCCCCCCAAAGGTCCATTCTCCAACCCCCCGGGACGGCCAGGATACCGCTTGTGGAAACGTTCAGTGAGTCGGGGCGCAAGGACGTCCGCTGCCCAGACCCATTCCCGGTCCCCCAAAGCGAAGTCCTTCCATTCCATGAGGTACTGCAACTTCCCCCTGTGGAGTCTAGAGTCCAGGATATCCGCCACCTCGTGGTGCTCCCCCCCCGGCAGGACCTCGGGCGCTGGCGGGGAAAACACGGGGTGCCAAACGTCACCGTCCGGAGTTTTTTTTAGAAGGCTCACGTGAAAGACAGGATGGATGTGCCGGAGGTTCTTGGGGAGCTTGAGCTTGACCGAAACTTCGTTGATCGGGGCCAAGACCTCGAAAGGCCCCAAAAACCGAGGGCCTAGCTTCTTGCTGGGCAAATTCAACCGTAGGTTCCGGGTGGAAAGGTAAACTCGATCCCCCGGTCGGATCTCTTCAGCTGGTCGTCTCTTCCGGTCGGCGTCCTCTTTCTGCGCTGCCTTGACTTTGTGGAGCTGCTCCTGCAGCGACTTCCAGCAGCTCCCGGCACGCTTCCCCCACTCGCGAAGGTCGGCCGATTCCCGGGCGGGGACCTCTCCAAGCTCCGGGAAGTGTCTCAGGTCTGTCCCGTAGACGACGGCAAAAGGCGACATCTCCGTGCTGCTGTGGTCTGCGTTGTTGTACGCGAACTCGGCCAGGGGGAGCAGGGGCACCCAGGTGTCTTGATGATAGGAACCGAAACACCGCAAGTACTGCTCCAGTACTTGATTAACCCGCTCGGTCTGCCCGTCCGTCTGGGGGTGGTAAGCGGAGCTCAGCCCTTGCTCGATGTCTAACAGGCGCAGGAAAGCTTGCCAAAACCGGGACACGAATTGTGAGCCCCGATCGGAAATCACCTTGTCCGGCAGCCCGTGCAGTCGGAACACGTGATCCAGGAACATCCGAGCCAACTGTGAAGCACTGGGGACACTGGCGCAAGGAATGAAATGGGCCTGTTTGGAAAATAGATCTACCACCACCCAGATCACCGTTTTCCCCTTGCTGGGAGGCAAGTCTGTTATAAAGTCCATGGAGATCACTGACCACGGCCGGGTCGGGACCTCGAGCGGGTGCAGCAGACCTTTCGGCTTGCCAACCCCCGGCTTGCAGGTCAGGCAGACAGGACAACCACTGACGTAAGCTTTTGTGTCCCGCCGCAGACTGGGCCACCAAAACCGCCGCCGGGCCAACTTCCAGGATTTTACGAAACCGAAGTGCCCGGCGGTCTTAGCATCGTGGCAGAGGCTGAGGGCTTCCCGTCGTAGCCCTTCCGGGACGTAGACAGCCTCCCCCCTCCGCCAGAGACCGGAGTCCAAAATCAAAGAGTCCCGGAGCTCAGCCAGCTCCTCGTCTGTCCCGTAGGCTGCCACTAGGCGGTCTCGGAGCGGGGCGGTCGCCGGGTCGGGCTCCCATTCCTCCCTGGCCCGACGCCTAGTGACGACCCCCCGTCCCAGCTGCTCCTCACCAAACACGGACCTGGTGCAGGGAGCGTACCCCTCCCCATAATGCGGCAGACGGGAGAGGGCGTCCGCGAGGAAATTCTCTTTGCCGGGGATGTGACCAAGCTTGAAATTGTACCGCGAAAAGAACTCCGCCCACCTCATCTGTTTGGCGTTCAGGGATCGCGGTTGCCGGAGCGCCTCCAGATTCTTGTGATCTGTCCAGACCTCGAACGGCTCCTCTGTTTCCTCCAGCCAATGCCGCCATTCGGTGAGGGCGAACTTAATCGCAAACGCCTCCTTCTCCCAGGTAGACCAGTTCCGCTCCGTTTCGGCGAATTTTCGTGAGAGGTAGGCCGCCGGCCTCAGCTGTCCCGCCTTGTCTCGCTGCAGGAGAACCGCCCCGGCTGCTGCGTCGCTGGCGTCGACTTGTACCACCATCGGCTGGGTTGGGTCGACGTGCAGTAGCGTGGGCTCAGACGCGAAAGCTTGCTTGAGGGCCAGGAACGCTGCCTCCGATTTCTCATTCCAGCCGAGCGCTGCGCTGGGCCGCGTGGCGCGAGGACCTCTCCCCTTGGTACCTAGCAAGTCCGTGAGGGGAGCCACTACGGAGGAGTATCTGGGGATGAAGCCTCTAAAAAAGTTAGCAAACCCCAGGAAGCTTTGTAGCTGTTTCCGGGTGCGGGGCCTTTCCCAGGCCAGCACCGCCTGCACCTTCTCGGGGTCCATAGCTATGCCCTGGGCTGAGATGCGGTAGCCCAAATAGTCCAGGGAGGGACGGTGGAATTCGCACTTAGCCAGCTTCACGTATAGGTGGTTTGCCAGCAGGCGCTTTAACACCTCCCTCACCAGGGTCACGTGCTCTTGGGGATCTTGGCTGTAGATCAGGACGTCATCCAAATAAACAACCACCCCCTGAAACAGAAGGTCCTGCAACACCTCATTAATTAGACTCATGAAAACCCCAGGTGCCCCGCTTAAACCGAACGGCATCACTTTAAATTCGAATTGTCCCAATTGACAGTTAAACGCTGTTTTCCACTCATCCCCCTCCCGGATGCGTACCCGGTAGTACGCCTCCCTTAGGTCCAGCTTAGTGAACAGAGTCCCTTTGCCCAGCCGGGCCAGCAAATCCGGGATCAGCGGGAGGGGGTAAGCGTTCCCCGCTGCGATGGCGTTGAGGCCCCGGTAGTCCTGGCACAGCCGTCGGGACCCATCCTTTTTCCGGACGAACAAGACTGGAGCTCCCATGGGACTGGAAGCGGGCCGGATGAAACCTCGGGCCAGATTTTTACCCAAAAACTCCCGGAGGTCCTTGAGCTCACCCTCACTCATCTTGTAGATGCGCCCTTTGGGTAGTACCGCCCCCTCTGGGATGTTGATAGCGCAGTCCGTGCGGCGGTGTGGGGGTAGCTCGTCCGCTTCCCGCTCGCTGAAAACGGCTGCGAGGTCTCGGTACTCTGGCGGGACCTCGGGCTCTGGTATCTCCTGCTGCGCCGCCGCCGCTCCCCTGGGACGCGCCGCCGTCCTCTTGTGGCTGGAATTCTCGTGGGGGACCCGATGCCGTGCACCCACCGTCAAGTCGAACTTCAGGGTCCCCGCCCGCCAGTCCACCACGGGGTTGTGTTCCTTCAGCCAATCCAGGCCCAACACCGCCCGATATCCCGCTACGGGGACCTGGATCAGCCACCGCAGCTCTTGGTGGTCCCCTATGTGGATGGCGATAGGACCCACCTCCTCCCCGAAAGGTCCCCCCTGAATCGGGCTGCCGTCCATCTGGACGAAAACCAGGGGAACCTTCCGAATGCGCTTCGGTAGCCCCAAAGCCCGGGCTATCTGGGGGTGGACCATGCTGTGGTCGCATCCAGAGTCCAAAAGAGCCTCCCCCACCCAACTTAGTCCGTTCTCCGGGTTCCGGAGCTCTAAAATTACCACGTTCGGAGGTCGCGCCTCATGCTGTAGGGGTTTTCCCTCGCACCGCGGGACCTGCTGCCCGGCGCCGTCTACAGCAGGTCCTGGCCGTTTCCCGTCGCCTGGGCGCTTCCCGGTTCGTTGCGGAGGTCCTCCGCCCGGCGTGCCTGCTGGGGGCGTGTCGCACCTCCCCCCTGGGAGAGCCCGCGGTCCTCCCCCCCTTGCCGTTGGCACGCTGCTGCGAAATGTCCTGACCCCCCGCATTTCAGGCACAGACCTTCCCGGCGTCTCCTTTCCCGCTCGGGGTTCGGGGGTCGTTTGGGGCGAGAGTTGTCGGGGCCCGGTCTCGGCGCCTCGGCTGACCCGCCTTTGGCCTCCCGGGGGGGTGCGGCGGCCCAACCCAGGCTGGCTTCCAGCTTGGCGACCACAAAACACCACCCCTCCAGTGTAGACAGATCTTCTTCCGTCCCCTTGATCACGGCCCATTCCCTAAGCTTCGGGTTAAGGCCCTCCCGGAAGTACTCGATTTGGGTCTCCTCGTTCCAGGAGAACACCTTGCCTGCTTCCCTCCGGAAAATGTCTATATAGTCCATAACCCCCCTAGTACCCTGTCGAAGTCCCTTGATCCGACTCTTTGCCTTGTCCTCAGCCTGGGGGTCCTGGAATCGTCGGCGGAGCGCGACCACGAAGTCCTGCAGGTCCCGAGTTGCCGGGTCGCCGCGCTCGGCCAACCCTAGGTACCACTGACCCGCCTTGCCCTGGAGACACGAGGCCACCCCCCAGACCAAGTCCTCGGAGTCCTCATACCGGTCTCCATACCTCCGGGCATGCGTCAGCGCGTGGAGGAGGAACTGCGGGAGGTCGTCCGGCGTCCCGTCGAAACGCGCCTTAAGCTCTGGGGGGGAACGTTTTGGAGAGTAGTCCGACCCCCTCCGGATCCGGGATTCTCGGCGTCCGCCGTCTCGTCCTGCTCCGCTCCACCGGCTACCAACTTGCCCAACGACGCCGTGCCGCTCCCTGCCTTGCACGTCGCTCCTGCGTTGGTCCGGCTCTCGCCGCCCCGTCGGCTCACCCGCTCCCCCGAGATCCTCTGCTGTCTCGCCTCTCCGCTGGCCGTCTCGCCTACTCGGGACTGAAAACTGCTCCGGGTCGGGGTCCGGGGCCCGCTCACCAGTGCCGGGCTCGTCCTCGTCGCTGGAGACGTCCTCACTCGACGCGATCCCCTCCGCCGTTGTATTACCAGTCCCTCCGGGCCCGGCCCGAGCTTGCTCACGGGCTTCAGCTGCCTGCAAGCGCCTGGCCAAGTCCGCCATGGCCCGCCGCAGGTCCTCTAGGGATTCCTCAGGTCCTACCGGGCGAAGCGCCTGCCTCAGCTGGGTGTCCCAGGTTGGGGCCAACCCCCCAGACCTCGGCGCGCTCCCCGCCGTGCTTGGGAACCCCATGGCCCGGCGCCTTCCCTTGGCCGCCACTGCCGAGGGCCTCGGGGTCCCGGACAGCTGCTCCTGGCCCCCCGATTTTCGGAGGAAATCTCCCGGGGACATTAAACTCATGTTCCCGGGGTTCGTGGGGGTCGAGACCGCCCCGTTGCTTGAAAACGCCATCTCTGGATCCGTCCCGATAAGCGCTCGGATGCGATGCCGACCCTGGAGTTCGGTGGAAGCTCTTACGATGTCGGGGACCCGCTTGCTAACTGAAAAACCAGGGTGCCCCTTTGAAGAAAAACGTCACGCCAGGCCTGGTGAACGATACAACAGGAACAAGCTTTATTTCAGCAACGTGGAGTCCGCTGGTATGGAGTAAGAGCTTCCACCGAACTCCAGGTGGAAGCTCCCTTTTATACAAAACCCACCTCCTTAGGCTGTATTGCCCCACCCAGTACTTGCGGAGGGAACATGCTGATACAATCATGACTCATGCACATATGCGAGGTTTTCCGGGGTTCCTGATGGCCCATTTTCCTGGAACAAAGGGCCATCTCCGGGCCCTTGTCAAAAGGTGGAGGGGGACATTGAGGTTCTTTAGCGGCCATTGCCACCTCAACGATCGGGTGGGGCGCCCAGCTGCCGGCTTGCCTATGATCACCATGCCCTACCTCCGTGATCGCGGGCGCCTCTGATGGCGGGGTTCGGTCCGGTTCCCCAGCCACCAAGGACCGAACCACGACAAAAGGTTAGCATAACATCACTACTCTACTTTATAGCTTACAAAACTACAAGGCCAGGACAAGCAGGCGCCAGGGCCCATCAAGCAATATAACTGACATGGAAGAACTCAGGCTAATTTATGACAGAGATTCTACAATCCTGACATCCCTCCGCATTAAAACTAACTCACTCCCCCATTCAGCCGGCATCTACCGGGCGAGGACAATCAGGGAATGCTCGATGAAAAGCTCGGAGGAGGCGGGGCGCCTTCACATTCCCTGCCTCAACCCACTCCTTGTCTCCAGAGGGAAAATCTTTCCAATCGACCAAATACTGGAGGCGACCCTTATACAGACGAGAGTCTAAGATTTGGTTCACTTCATAGTGGGTGTCTTTGTCGATGTATATCGGTACCGGTGTAGCTGGAGGAGGGTGCCATTCATCCGGGACGGGAGCTCTCCGCAGCAGGCTGGAATGAAAAACCGGATGCACATTCCTATAAGTCTTGGGCAAAGCAAGTTCTACAGTTACAGCATTGATTAATTTAATCACTTTAAATGGGCCCATGTATTTCGGGCCCAGCTTCTTGGATTTTTGTTGACAACGCAAATTCTTTGTGGACAAATAGGCCAAATCACCCACTTTCCAGTCTGGTGCAGGCACCCGTTTTTTATCTGCCTGGGTTTTATAGGCTAGCTTCGCCCCTTTGAGGCTGGCAACTATCTCTGGCCATCCAGCACTGATGGATGCAGCCCACTTAGTAATGTCAGGAGCTTCGGTGGAGCTAAGTTCCCAAGTGGGCGCTGCCACTAAATCAGTCCCATACACCACCTTGAAGGGGGATACCCCCGTTGAGGCGTGGGCCCCATTGTTGTAGGCAAACTCAGCGAGTGGCAATAGGGACACCCAGTCATCTTGCTGATGATTGATGAAGCAGCGTAAGTACTGTTCCAAAATCTGGTTGACCCTCTCGGTCTGGCCATTCGACTCGGGGTGATAGCCTGAGGTGAGGGCTTGCTCTATGCCCAACAGCTTCAGGAGCTCCCGCCAGAACTTGGCAACGAACTGGGGGCCCCGATCCGTCAGGAGACGTGTCGGGATCCCGTGCAGACGTACCACGTGGGTTATAAACATTGAGGCCAATTTCGTTGCAGTAGGCAAAGCCGAGCACGGGATAAAATGAGCCTGTTTTGAAAAAGCGTCCACTACCACCCAAATGACTGTCTTTCCATGACTGGGGGGTAGGTCCGTAATAAAATCCATAGAGACATCGGACCAGGGCCGAGAGGGAGTGGGCTGGGGTTGCAAGAGTCCTTTCCTTTTACCCCCGGCAGGTTTTGAGGTGATACAAGTGGGGCACCCCTGCACATACTTCTCCACATCCTTGCGCAGAGAGGGCCACCAATACTGTCTCCTGACCAGGTGCAGGGTTTTCACAAATCCAAAATGTCCAGCTGTTTTTGCATCGTGACAAAGTTTCAAAACCTCACCCCTGGCCGCGGCTGGGACAAAAAGCCGCTCGCCTTTGAAAAAGAGCCCCCCTTTCTCAGTCAGATCGGGGCGGAGGGAGCAAAATTCCGAGTCCTGTGATAACTCCTTCTGGACCCAACCCCCTGGAATGGGTGTTACCGGTTTCGTGTGGCTACGCGTCACCGCGGCCATCCCCAGTTGGGCGGGGGTAAACACTGTATCCACCAATGGGTCTCGTTTGCTGTTGTACTGGGGCAGGCGCGACAGGGCGTCGGCCAGAAAGTTCATTTTGCCCGGCAGATGTTTAAGGGAGAAGTTGAAACGAGCAAAAAACTCCGCCCACCTCATCTGTTTTGCCGAAAGCGAGCGGGGCTGCTTGAGCGCCTGGAGGTTTTTATGATCCGTCCAGACCACAAACGGTACTGCTGAGCCCTCTAACCAATGCCGCCAAGTGGAAAGGGCCAATTTGACTGCCGCCGCTTCCTTCTCCCAAATGGCCCAGTTACGTTCTGCCCCAGAGAATTTCTTAGAAAGATAGGCCAGCGGGTGCAATTTCCCATCCTCCCCCTCTTGGAGGATCACGGCCCCCATTGCCACGTCCGAGGAATCTACTTGCACCGTGAATTGCTTAGTTGGGTCAGCATGGGCCAACACCGGTTCAGACGTGAACAACAATTTAAGTCTGTCAAACGCGTCCTGGCATGGGGGTGTCCACTGGAGAGGCGCCCCAGGACGGGTAGCTGTCTTTCCCCCCTGTTTGGTCTTCAACAAATCAGTGAGAGGCAACGCCACTTTGGCAAAATTGGGGATAAAGGTTCTATAGAAATTAGCGAACCCCAGGAAACTTTGCAATTGCCTTCGAGTACGGGGCGGTTCCCACGCCAGTAGGTCCCGCACTTTGCCCGGGTCCATTTCAATCCCAGCCTGGGAGACACGGAAGCCCAGAAACTCTAACGCATTTTGGTGGAACTCGCATTTTGACAGTTTGGCAAACAACTGGTGCTCCCTCAAGCGGCGGAGCACCTCACGGACCAGGTTAGCATGACTCTCAACATTTTCTGAATACACAAGAATATCATCAATATAAACCAAGACCCCTTGGTACAATAAATCATGCATAATTTCATTAATCATATTCATGAACACGCCCGGAGCGCCGGCAAGGCCGAACGGCATTACAGTGTATTCAAACTGCCCCAGGGGCGTGTTAAATGCTGTTAAATATTCGTGTCCCTTCTTTATTCGAACCCGGTAATAGGCCTCCCTTAGATCCAGTTTCGTGAAGATTCGCGCCTTCCCCAAGTGGCCCAATAAGTCCTTTATCAGGGGGAGTGGGTAGGCGTTGCAAGTGGAGACTGCGTTCAAACCCCGGTAGTCGGTGCACAAACGCAGAGAACCGTCTTTCTTCTTTACAAAGAGAACCGGGGCCGCCAAGGACGAGGTGGCCGGCCTAATAAAACCCCTCGCCAAGTTTTTGTCCAAAAATTCCCTAAGCTCCGCCATTTCCCGCGGGCTCATTGAGTAAAGCTTGGCTTTTGGGAGGGGCTCCCCTTTCTTCAATTCAATTGCACAGTCAGTCTTACGGTGGGGGGGGAGTTGGTTGCACTCCACTTCCGCGAACACATCAGCAAAGTCCCGGTACTCGGCTGGAAGCGCTGCCCCCCTGGATCCCAACGCGGCCACAACCCCCGCACTCAGGGGACTCCGCGCCCGCGCGTGCTGCTCGCAAGCGGGCGAGGTGAACTCTACCGTCCCTTCTTTCCATTTCACTAGGGGATCGTGTTCCTTTAACCAATCCAGCCCCAACACACAAGGGAAGGCAGAGTGGGGGGCCACCAAAGGCTGGATCTGCTCCCAATGTTTTTTTATGTCCAAGTCCATGGGGCGCGTTTTCGCCGTGGCTTCCCCTCCCGGGGCACATTTCCCATCTAATTGGGTGATTGGCAAGGGTTCTTTCAGTGGCACTTTTCCCACCCCCAAAGTCTCGGCCAGCGCTGGGCTCACTAACGACTGGGTGCACCCTGAGTCCACGATACACCGGACACCCACTGTCTTCCCCGACTTGGGGTTGGAGAGATTGGCAGGTAGGAGCAGCAAGGGGGAATCACTCACCGCGCGTTTGCCCCTGACGGCGGCCTGCTGGCGGGGCGCCTTTACAGCAGACCGTCCTCGTTTCCCGACTGCGCCTCGGCTTGGTCCTCATCCTCCGGCTCGCTACCTTCCTCCGAGTCTTCCACTGCCGGTGCAGCAGCCACCGGCACCAGCAGAGACTTGGCGCTTTTCTTAGGAGCGGCTTTCTTGGTGGGCTGAGCTTTCGGTGGGAGGCTGCTCACGGCTCTCGATGTCGATCCCACTTTGGACGGGCATTGTGCGAGAAAATGCCCCGCTTGGCCGCAACCCAAACACAGACCCTTCTCCATGCGCCGGGTGCGCTCCGTCGGCTCTAGTTTCGCACGGGGCTTGACTTTCGCCGGGGTGGATGTCTTCGCCACGGTTTTCCCCGCCAGAACTTGGATCATCGAGGCTCGCTCCAATCGATTTTCCATCTCCCCCGCCAATTGGACCCACCCGTCGACGGTAAGCGGGTCTTCCAGCAGGAGGCATTTATCCGCCAGAGTGGGATCGAGGCCCCCCACAAACGCCAGCACGCGTTGGGGTTCGGTCCAGTCTGGCACCGAGGACGCCAGCTCTTTAAATTCCCTGGCATACTCCACCACTGACAACTTTCCTTGTTGGTGAGCCCTGAGTTTCTTCTCTGCCGTCTCCCGTTCAAACGGCTCCACATACATCTGGCGCATGGCTCGCAGGAAGTGGTTGTAATTACGGATGGCTTGGGGATGGTAACGGTACAAGTCCAGGAACCATTTGGCTGCCTTGCCTTCTAGGGCTTGCCCCACGAAACGCACCCGCTCGGCGTCATCATGGAACGTGAATCCCATGTCCATCATATAGGCCTGAAGATGCACTAGGAACGTAGGAAATTCTGCAGGGTTCCCCGAAAACTTAGCCTTGAATTTATAGGTGCTCCGCATCTCCACTCCACGGAGGTGGGGGGGTAGGCACCCTGGGCCCCATTCCGCCGGCGCCGGAGCTGGGACCAGGGGTCTTGCACCACGGCCGATGCCCCGTCCTCGTCCCGCCGCCACTCTCGCTCGCTCAGCCACCCTGGCCGCCTCGGCCGCCCGCGCGGCCGCCGCCGCTGCCTCTCGCGCCGCCGCCGCTGCCGCCGCCTCGGCTCCCGCAACGTCCGCCGCCGCCGCCGCCGCTGCTGCCGCCGCCGCTGCTTCGGCGTCTTCGTCCGCGTCGTCGCCTCCGGCTCCGTCGCCTCCGGCTCCGTCGCCGCCAGCGCCACCCGCGTCTTCTCGCTCCTCGTCCTCGTTTCCCCTTTCCCTCTGCGCTCTTGCTCGCGCCGCAGCCTCCGCCTCGATCTCCAGCTGCGCTCTGGCTCTGGCCACCGCTTCAGCATCCGCTGCGGCTTGTGTGTCCGCCATGCCGTGCTCCCGCAGGGCAAGCCCACCACTCGCTCTGCGCCCGCTGGTATCGGGTGCACCACCACCGAGCACTTCCTTCAACAGGCGCTGTGTCCGGCGCTTCTCCTCCGGATCCAACCGACCCGAAAGGTCCTGCAGCCAGTTGGTCACTCTGTCCAGTTTAAACTGCAAGTCCTGCGTCTCACCCACAGGCTCCAGTCCGTAGCTAGGCAGTGCCAGGTGCTCCGGCCACACTTCGTCCCCAGTAGGGCGGTCGTACCTCGATAATCGCCTACGCTGGGTGACGTGTCGTTCCAAAAATTCCTCGGGCCCCGGGGTTGTTCCCGAGATTGCCCTCAGCATGCCCGAGCTGTACGGCCCCGCACTGGCGCCGTCGCCCTGGGAAAGGTCCCAATCCAGGCCCTCTCCCTGCTCCGAAAAAGTATGTCCCTCGCCCTGCATTTTTGCAGGTGAAAGGAGTTGTGAGATTTGACTTGATGTCAGACGCACAGGAAACTCACAACAAAACTTATTCAAAAGAAAAGAGTTTTATTGATTAGCACTATACGCATTGGACTGAAAGTCAAATCTGACCAGAGGCCAGATTTGCCCCAGCTTATCAATACATTTCTCCCGCCCAAAACTTGACAGTTCCCAAAGGGGGGGGTAGGAGAGAAAAGACATATGTGTTAAAACAACAGGATTCCATCTCTCAGCCTTGAGAGAGGTGAGAACAACCCTGTGAGCCCACAACAAGATAAAGGTTAGCATAACATCACTACTCTACTTTATAGCTTACAAAACTACAAGGCCAGGACAAGCAGGCGCCAGGGCCCATCAAGCAATATAACTGACATGGAAGAACTCAGGCTAATTTATGACAGAGATTCTACAATCCTGACACCCTTCCAATGATTCTATGAAGCCTTATAGAGATAAATGTGGGATTCACTGAATACTGGCCCAAGTGTTTGCAGAGATGATATTTTAAGGAGGCTGTTTTTCTCCAGTCTTTAATTTCTCCACATTTTAACTAGAGATTCTTGGGTTCCATCACCTCTATGCCTCCTAGAAATTTGCTGTAATCGTCTTTCAACTAAAGATGTTCCAGTAAAAAATGTAAATAAATTAATTACCATGATTAATGAGCTAAAGTATAACTCTTTCCTTATCCATTATCATTCATTACAGACATCTGCTTTTTTGGTTCCTTATCACCCTATAAACTAACTATTCCATTTTCCCTTTAAAGGAAACTGTCATGAAATGGTTCAAATATTTTATTTTTATTTTTATTTTCAATAATGCCATTCTTCTCAGTTTTTTAGTTCTTGTCTTCTTTCATATTTTTCACCACATTGGATGAAGCATGATCCTGAGATGATCCAAAATTAACTTTAGTTGTTTTAACTCATTCATGGAAGAGTAAGGTCTAGAAATCTTCAAAGTCACAACAGTTACTGTTAAAGCATCAAAAATTATTGACAATTATTCCAGCTGTCATACATGGGAACTATCTCATTTAATCATAGCAGCAGTTGCAGAAGCTAAGTTAGGGTGCTATAAATATTTCCCCTAAAATAGCAAAAGAAGTTTGAGGATTAATTAAACAAGGAGAATGGCATATAAGAAACAGATAAATCCTTTAAATATCATAATACATTTTCATATTACTTGGTGGAGCACAACACAAAAGAGAAGGACACTTTGGCACCTGTGTCCCACTTGTTGACATTCTGGGAATGGAGCTGGCCACTGTGGGAAAGAGGACTTTAGATAAGATGGACCATTGGTGTGATGTAACAGGACTTTTCTGCTGTTTTCCTGTTCTTCTGGGTTCATGTCTTGACCCTAAAAGTGACTGATTGAAAGCCATTTAGTGAGCCTCATCAGTGAATCTGGATTCAATCCCTTGTTGTCCAACCATGTAATCCTAGACAGAATGATGCTTTTCTAAGCCCAAGACTAGTTCTTGAATGTGGGCTAGGAACCAGGCTTCAATCAAAATGCCCTCAGCAAGAGTAACTCAGTGTCTGCTCTTTGGGACAATTCAAAAGAAAAAAAAAGAGGCAGAATTGGTTGGGTCTGAGCTTCAGTCCTGCACAGTGGTGCCTGTACCACAGGAATTAAAGACACCTCACTTGAGATTGTGTGTAGAGCAGAGCCTTTCATTCTTCCTTTCCCAACTACGAAATATAGTACAAAAGATCAGATTGTGTCTGCAAAGGAAACTCAGCTGCTACTCCCTCCTGGGGCTATTATGCATGTAAAGGTTTTCACTGAAGCCAGCACGCTGACCCTTTTAAATTATCATTTTTTACAACAGTCGTATTTTTCTGCAAGGATTATGCATTTGAAAGATGGACTTGCAACAGCAAATTGTGTGTGGGGGGCAATTCCTCTGTTGTGCTAGATGCTCATTGGCAGGCCATGGTCAGCTGCAATGTCACATAACCCCCATTCTGACACATGCTACTGGCAGGGCCTTATGGGAATTGTAGTTCATAGACATGGAGATCTCAACAAGAAATTTCTGTGGAGTCACACAGCCTTCTGAAAACACTACAACTTTTCCCTCTAATAGGTATGCTGTTCCTCAAAGAGTGTCAATTGAAATGCTTGCAAATGCCTCTGAGGGAATTAATTAATCAATTTCTGCTGGTGTAATGTTGTCATAGCAGAGGTGGGAGAGTCTGTGCCAAACAAGGGGCACATTTGGGTGGACAAGGGACTAGAGGCTGTAGGGACTAGGGACTAGAGGCTATACCATTTCCCCATTGGTATAAGGTAGCACAGGGGAGGAGATCAAAAACACACTAGCATTTATGCATACAAAAACATTGTAAAAGAAAAGTAGTTTTAAAGCCAGTTTTAAATACTGCACTGAAAAGACACAGTGGCTGCTATGAGGGGAGATGTAGTGCAGAATCAAAAATACTATGGTGGCTTTTCCATAGCAAAACCAGCTACAAATGCAGAAATAAAGAAGGGCCAGGACGTGTTTCTTTTGGGGCAGACTTCTTGCAAGATTTCCTGCCATGTATAACACGTCCTGGACTGAGCAATTCTGTGACTGCTTTTAAAATATATATGGGAGACCTAATCACTAATGAGTAAGTCTTCCTCTAATCTTCCTTGGATGGTCACAGAACATATGAAGTGGGCTCTAGAAACTCTATTCCACAATTGTTTTTTTTTAAGTGCCCCAGGACATGTTTTCATATGAAACAATACTTTGGATGATGTTTATAATTTGTTTTCTATCACACCCATATTTCTAATAAGATAATAAACTTTTACTTTAAAAAAATGTCTCAGTATTCATCATAACCTTTTTTGCTGCAATGCAGGAGTAAAATGATTCATAGATTATCTTTAATTATCTTTGCTGCAAAAAACTCACATTGTCTTTTATACAAAAAGCCATTCTAGGAGTGAGTTCACTAAATTTTACTGTATGCTTCTTTAAGAAACCCAAATTCCTCCTAATATTGTCAGTTGTATTACAATTTGAAATATCATTTAATTATTGTTTTGCCAAAAATTCAATACTTTGAGATTTAGCATAAAACCAGATAATGCTTTTATGAATTTAGGCAGATTGTGAGTGGGTGGGCAGGAAAGGATGTGCCAGTGTTTGTCTCTTGTGGCCCTTCCTTGCATACCCAGGGAATTGCTGATCACCACTGTGGGATGGTAGGTGAATTTCCTCCAGGCCAGGCTGGTTTCTGGGGATTTTTGGTGGAGGGATCACTTGGGCATGAAATTGGGGTTACTGTGGGTGGGCAGGTAGTTGTGAGTTCCTGCATTGTGCAAGGGATTGGACAAGATGACACTGGATATTCCTCCCAACTCTATGATTTTATGGTAACTAGTTATGCATGATAGCACCAAACCAGATGTGATCTGAGAGACTGCTGATCTGGTCCTTTCAAGTGTTTAAAATACTTGAAGATACTTGAAAAATAGATGTTTTGAAGATCAGGTGAGAACTGGCTTAGCCCTTTACTCCGTGTTTCTTCAGTTGCTTCTTTACACATTATGAAGTAAACAGGTTGGATCTTGGGGCCCCCACCCTGGGCCCTGTATAACTGTCAGACATCAGATTTCTCATTTCTGTGGATATATCACCTTCCTTAACTATCTACAGTAGGAAAATGATAGGGGAAATGATAGGGGAGGAAGGGAGAGGCCCCCTTTTCATGTGTGCCATAGTCACAATCTCAGTAGAATACCACATGCAGAGAAACTAAGGAGAACCCACAACAGATACCTGTCACATAGGACACAGGGTGGAGCCCCAGACCCTGTGTACTTTGCAATGAATAAAGATTAAAGAGACCCTTAAATTGCTCCTCTAAAGATACAATTAGCTCAGTATGAGAAAATAAACAGATACGGTAATCATGTCTGTCTTTTCTGTTTTGCCTCATGGAGGTAACTGCAATTTACACATCCTTCTGCAGTGGCCAATCCCTGATCAGATGTGTGGGGCTTCTTCTTCTTCTTTTTTTTTAAAAAAGGATATCCTGATACCATTATCTAATTTGACTCATACAGTAGTGTGTACAATCACATATGCTATAAACCTCCCTGAGTCACAAGGGTGGGTGGTATAAATGTAAGTAAGTAAATAAATAAATAAGCAAGCAGTATTTCAGAAACCCAAGAAGAAGTGATAGATTTTTAAAAAAAATATTACATTGGTGGATGTATCTCCTCAACCATGTGATTTTATGGCCACCGTGTAAAATTGTTACTTGGGTATGCATATTACATATGATTTTGTATTATTATTATTTATTAAATTTCATATCCACCACTCTTGGCATGCTGGCTCATGGCAGGTTACAACATAAAACCCCACATCAGTAAAATCCCATTAAATCCCCATTAAAACATTACAAAAGACAGCACAGCAGCAAAAAACAATCCATCGCCATAACGGTACACCTGCCACCAAGGCGGCCGAGGGCTATGTCAGCCAGTCATCACCCATGATAACTTTTTATTTAAATACATTTGCCTAATCTATCCGTTCCGATGCACATGTGAGGATCTGCTGTATATACAGTGTTAATTCCCTTTAAGGGATTCCGAAATGCCATACAGAATAATATACATCTGGCATCTGTAAACAGGTACTATGGATTATTTGAATACCAGGGAATAAGGAAGGATATACTATGGTGGAAGGCTGTTTCCCATTCGGAAAGCTTCCCAAAAGCATCACTGTTGAAACCAGGATGCTGGGCCAGATAGACCTTCAGTCATTCCCAAAAAAGCTTTTATGATGTAGTCTCATCATTTTTATCAGGCATCAAATCAGTAGCAAGTTTCCCAGCTGTAATCAGGATCTGAACTATTAGATCAACGGATTTCAGAGACTGGCCAATCTCAAATTGAAACTGTATCCTTTAGTTTTTGCTTCCATTACTGGGGATGCCATAAAACTGCCTTAGGTTCTGTCATGTGTTTCCATTCAGCTTCCATTCAGAAACCAGTGAATGGAAAAAAATTCTAGTCATTTTCAGTGCCAAAGACTGAATTGTATTGCCAGATGTTTAGGAGATGGTGGTATTTACTTCAGGTACTGTTCTGGGCTTAAGGAAATAGCACACATGACCTTCAGTTTGTGTGTGATTAATGATCATAATGATCATAAGATAAATATGGTAGAATAGCCAGAGATTAAGAAAAACATTGGGTGAAGATGGTTTGTATTAGTTATGCAGATCTAGTCTACATAGGCCAAACTTAATTGATTGCTTCAATTTTGTAGAGTGTACAATCTCATTTATTGAAATGGTTCAATAGATATATGAAGTATTCCGGTAAGCATGAACTTCAAGCAAGTATTGTTTACAAATTTATATTGAAAATGGTCCAAATGGTATATCTGGAATGTGAAAAGCTATGTTAAAAGAATCTACAGGGAGGTTCATGGGAAGTAATGAATGTCTGAATTATATAATCTAAAATCACCATCTCTCCACTATTGCTGCCTTGTCCCCTCCTCTAAAGATACAATTAGCACAGTATGAGAAAATAGACAGTTACAGTAATTATGTCTAGATTCAAATGAGTAGCCGTGTTGGTGACACAGTTTACTAATGTAACAAGATTAACTTTTGCTTATATATTCCTACTGTTATGATGGTCAGTTCTTAGTCTGACGAAGAGTGCTTGCACTTGAAAGCTCATGCCTTGAATAAATATTTGTTGGTCTTGAAGGTGCTACTGGACTCTGATTTTATAGTAATTATGTCCATCTTTTCTGTTCTCCCTCATGGATGTAACTGCAATTTACACACTCTTCCACAGTGGCCATTCCCTGATCAGTTGTGTGGGGCTGCTTTTTCTTCTTCTTCTTCTTTTTTAAAGACTATCTTGACACCGTTATCTGATTTAACTCATACAGTAGTGTGTACAATCTCATATGCTGTAGACCTCCCTGAGCCACAAGGGAGGGTGGTATTAAATGTAAGTAAGTAAATAAGTAAGTGAATGAATGAATGAATGAATGATTAGGCAATCAGTATTTCAGTAATCCAAGGAAAACTGATACATTTCTTAAATACATTGGTGGCTGTATCTCCTCAACCATTTATTGCTGCCTTGCTCCCACCATTTATTTACTTAAAGTATTTATATGCACACCTTTCTCCTGGGCATCCCATTGCCATTAATTCACCTCTTCCATAGATCAAGAACAGTTAACAGTTAATTTTTCCTTACACAATCACCTGGGTCTCTTTGAAAACAGTGCATCAAGTCATACATGACCTACAGGGCTATTGCAAGATTCTGTCTCTCACAAGAGCTACCAAGGGCAAGTGACATCGGTTTCCCAGTGCCCAGTTGCCATACCTTGTGAAACAGTAAATACTGCTTCTTCCCAATTTGGCACCACAACAGACTTAGTCTATGAGGCCACTTCTCCATCAAAGGCAATGAGGGCAGGGGACAGGCAGTTGCCTGAAACTCAACCACTCCAAGATGGAGATCCTATAGCTGGGCAGGAAGAACCTGGAAATTACAGTTAGTGCAAAATGTGGCTGCTAGGGTCCTTTCAGGGTTATCTTGGAGGGCCCATATCCAGCCTGTGCTGAGGCAGTTGCATTGATTGCCAATTGTGTTTCAGACCTGGTTCAAGGTTTTGGTTAAACCTTTAAAGTCATCTGCTGTCTGGGTCCTGCATATATGAAGGACCACCTGTCTCCTTATTCCCCCTGCAGGATCTTTGCTTTGTGGGTATGAACCTACTGGTGGTCCCTGGCCCTTGGGAGGTACCTGGCTTCGGTCAGGGCCAGGGCCTTTTCAGTCCTGGCCTGACCTGGAAGAGCTGAGGACCCTGATGGAGTTGGAACAGTTCTGCAGGGCCTACAAGACACAGCTCTTCTGCCAATATTTGGTTGAGTATGGGATGTGGAAGATCAAGAGTCCCTCCTCAGGATACCTTGAACTTCTAAGGTGGATAGTCCCTCTCCCAAGGTGGACTGGCAGTGGGTGCAGAGTATTGGACTGGGAGGGAAGGAATCAGATGGGTTATGCCGTGTGGGAATTTTATTATTTTACAGTGTTTTATTGGGGGGGATTTGTGAACCGTCATGACCCTGCTTTCTCTACCAGCAGGAAGCTGGTATAGTTTTCAGGCAGAGGTTGTGGCAGCAGCCGTAGAAACCATGCTGAAAGAGAAGGTGATATAGAAATGGTGGGTGAGACAGACCCCAAAATTCCCTACCTAAGGCAAATACCATAACTGTCTTCAAGAGGAGCAGTTTCTGCTTTGGCCGCCATCTCCCTAGCTGAGGAAGATCAAAGGGCAAACAGCCACAATGGCTCAAAAGAGAAAAGTTCCATTGGCATACACACTTGTCCCCCACTATAGTTATTTCATTCATTATGCAATAATGCAAAAAAAAAAAAATAGGCACAGTAGTAAATAAACATGCAGTCAGTAAGCATAGCAGCAAAAGACTGAAAGCATAGCACCCTGAGGATGAAGTAGCAATTTCAAGCCAGAAATAAACAATAAGAATTATTCTACTCTTTGGTTCTTCAGCATTTTTTAAACACATTACACAAATATTGCACGACATTATGAACAATGATTCTATGCCTGTAATGTTAGACTGGTTACCTTAAAATATCCATTTGATTGTGTATCTCAGAATCGCTCTTGGCAATATTATCAACAAAGGGGGGTGGGGAAGCCCTTAGCAGCATATTGTTGCTTATATACAAAAAGGCAGACTTTTAAAGGGGCTCAGGCATGCCTCTCAAAGACTGGAGAATAGAGATTTGAAAATAATAAAGCCTCTCTTGGGCTGGGTAAATTAATCTGACATCAAATGTAAATATATTATGACAAAGATCTTGGACTTTGATGTTCTTGTTTATGTCAGTGACAGATAAATTGTATCTTCGACTTTTTTCCCAAGCAAGCCAGGCTTCCATTACCTTAATCTCTAATTATTCTGCTGTCTTCTTTCTTGTACAATAAACAGGATGTTCAAAGGGAAAATTGTTCTGTATCATTAGGGATCTTCAATATTCTTTGAAAAATGAGAACGCCTCAGCTCCCAACTATTATGTTTTCTCATTTTGCTGCAGTTGCCAGACATCAAATGCCCACCCCCAAGAAAAACCCCTCTCCATAGGAGAATCACATGACCCTTTACAGAAAAAAAATCAAGGGGAAATACTTCTATTGCATGGCATTACATGGCCCTAATTAGAGAAGTCAAGAATCTCAGAAGTATTAATTAAGCTGTTTGAAAGGATATAGTTTCTTCTTTTCACACCTCTGGTTATTATACAATCCCTACATGTTTAGAAGTTTCTCAACCCAAGGCCCAGTCCTAGGACTAGAATCATAGAGTTGGAAGGGGCAACACAAGCCATCTAGTCCTACCCACTGTTCAGTGCAGGGTCTGCCTAAAGCATCCATGATAGATATCTGTCCTCCTGACACTGCTTAAAGACTGCTAGTGAGAGGGAGCTTACCACGTCCTTAGACAGCTGATTCCACTGCTGAACTATTCTGTTATTTTTTTCTGCCAATATGTAGCCAATACTATTCTACACATAGTTTAACCCCATTACTGTGGATTCTGTCTTCTGCTGCCAAGAGGAACCGCTCCCTGCCCTCCTCTAAGAGGCAACTTTTCAAATACCTACAGTGAGCAATCATGTCCCCTCTCAAACTCCTCTTCTGTAGGCTGAACATTCTCAAGTCTCTCAGCCTTTCCTCTAGGGCTTGGTCTCCAGGCCCTGGATCATCCTTCTCGCTTGCCTTTTCACCCTCTTAATTTTGTCCACATTCTTTTTGAAGTGAGGTCACCAGGACTACACCCAGTACTCCATGTGTGGTCTGACCAATGACATCTTGCAATTTTAATGTGATGCCTCTGTTGATGCATCTAAAGTCTGCATCCACATTCTTTACCACTGCCTGCTCATATTCAGCAATAAAGGCTTATCTATCTGTCTGTCTGTCTGTCTAGCTTACAGTCCACAAGTACCCCAAAATCTCATTCACACACACTGCTACCCAGAAGTGTATCTCCCATCCAGTATGCATACTTCTCACTTTTGTGATCCAGATGTAGAACTCTGTACTTATCCTTATTGAATGGCATCTTGTTCTTATTTCCACAGAGCTCATTGAACTCTCTCATCTGGGGTGTTTGCTACTCCTACCAATTCGGTGTCATCTGCAAATTTAATGTCCCTCCATCCCCTCACCCAGATCACTGATACAAATGTTGAAAAGTACCAGACCCCATACTGAACCCTGTGGCACCCCACTGCTCACCTCCCTCCAATCTGATAAAATACCATTGATAACTGCTCTTTGGATGTGGTTTTCTAACTAGTTCCCTATCCAACTAGCCATCTGAAAATCCAGTCTGATGTCTGTTAGTTTACTCATCAGAACATCATGGGGCACCTTGTCAAAACCAATCCAAAAAGAGAAACAAAAACAACCTCATGAGAAGGAAGGACTCCCTGGAGAAGAGCCTAATACTGGGAGTAGTTTAAGGATTTGCGGGGCCCACAACACCAGAGCCAGTTTAAAGATTCATGGGGGCCTAGAAGAGTATAATTGTGGTGGGAGCAGCTAGACTGGGGGCAGAAGAGCCCCACACCATGGAAAGGGGTGTCCTCTGAGTGTCCTTAAAGAAGGGAAAGGGAGGGGGAGAAGGCTACAGTCTTCATCCTTTGGGGGGAAGCGCTGTGCAGGGCCCCTGGAAGCACAGGGCCCATAGCATGTGCTACATGGATAAACTGGACTTGTACACTTGCACTATCCAAGGAAGTAGCTAGCTCCCAGTCCTTTAAGCCAATAAAGAAAGCAAAAGGAGGAATAGAATTTTCAGCAAATATTTCCTTTGTACACAAAACTGCTCTTGACAGGGGATGCAAACAGCTACAGAGTAAAGTGTGTGTGTGTGGGGGGATTTCATCTCTCTCTCTATCACTTACACACATCTACACAGAGTAGGCTGCATATTCCCATCCTGACCTTGGCTGAGACTTGTTGGCCACTCTCTGAACTGCTAGTGCACTACCCAAGGTATGCTAAACCTTTTAAAGCTGGGATTTATTGCTAGAGATTATTTATCTGCACTGTACTGCTGAATGTGCTCAGTCAAGTTCAAGTTGGTCTGAGAACATCTTGGATTGCAACCAAAGAAAACAGCTGGGATGGTAATGACCAACCAGTCAAAAAGCATTAGGGAAACATTATATCAGCTAACTCATGCCCCCATGAATTTATCACATTATTCAGAAAAGCATGATTTGGATTTTTCAGGCTGTCACCTGAGCTGCAAAATCAATAAGCTACAGAAAGGGGGAAACAGGGAAAGACATTTCCTTGAAATCTTACATAACAAGGGCAGTTTTCTCTTTCCCAGCTATATGCCCATGAAACCAAATCTGCATTTTCAGAACATTTTGTACTAAATGTTTGCTTTAAAAATTGTTTCTTTGTCTGCAGCTTGTCTCCATAGGTTGAGAGCGTTCTGTGCTCCTCCCTTCCTATTGGAAGAGAAAATGCCACTGCCCAGGAAAACAGCAGAATCAAAGAAAAACATGAGCATATCCTGCATCCTTGATAAGCGCCCGAACAAAACAAATAAAAACAAATTATTTAGGGAAGAAGGTTCGTAATTCCAAAGAATATTGGATTTGTATTCTCATTCTAGGAAATCATTGTAAAAACCCAAACCAGTGCATTCCATGTATATCTTTGGCTCAGGGATCTCATAATACCCACCTATAAGATCGTCTAGGTAAAATGGAACTCTAAAATCCAACAAGAAGTTTAGATGAAGAAGAATATGGGATTATCTCTATTAATAAAGCAGCTTCTTTATAACAGCAGTTGTCCCACATTTTTGATCTGCCTCAAGAACATGGGCCTATGATTAAGTTTCACACATTTACGCACGACAAAAGTGAGTTTATGTCTCCTTTTTTGCAGACTCAGGTCCACAACCGCAGGTTTTTCTGAGCTCTGAGTCTCCGAATCAGTTCCCCACTGCTTCATTTAATGAGACTACTTAGTTTCATGTTATTTTACAAGAGGTTTGGTCCTGACATATCTCCCATTTATGTTGTACCAAATGTGATGTGATTTTTCTATAATATGACACTGCATATTAAAAATGAAAGAGAGATAATTTAATTTGAATGGTGTTATTAATTTACATCCTTATATGTTATTAACTACCACTGGCTGCTGTGCTGAGGTAGGATGGGTAATGTTTTGATTTATGTATTAATTATAATGCAAAAGCCGGAGTTCCTTTTCATTCAATGTGTAGTTATTCTCCTTCTAAAATGGCTTCTCTGAAATTGTAGCATCATGGGGTTTCAGATTAATCTCCTACCGATTTCTATATGATGAGTACTCTAATCAGAAATCAATGGATTTCTTTACCCCACCACTGACAGCCTTGTAAATTGCAAGGGCTGTGCCAAAAGCTTCAATTTCCATGTTGAAAGAAAGTACTGCATTCAGGGGATCGGGGGTGAACTAATTACTCCAAAAAATTGTCCCATGATTTTCAGTCCTTTTCAGTGTCATTATCCTCCCTTCCTGCTGCTGCAGCGTTAGTCCCATTTTCTTCCTTTTCTTGATTAGATCTGGCCAGAAATGTGGTGGTTGTGGTGGGGTTATATATTTATTATATATTGATTTACTTAATTTTACCAAGCTTTCTGCTCAATGGGGATCCAAAGTGGCTTGTGTCATTCTCCTTCCATCCATTTTATCCTTATAACATCTATGTGAAATAGATTACACAGAGAGTGGGTGACTGGTCCAAGGTCATGCAGCAAGCTTTCATGGCAGACTCGGGGTTCAGATCCGGGTCTCCCAAATCCTACTCTAGCACTTTAACCCAATCATGGAACCAGGGTACTGTGTGGTACCACAAAAGCCCATCAATGGTTCCATGACAAGGGAGTTTTTAAAGTGGTGGCCCTCTGTCAGCTATCTCCAGATCCAAGTAGAGAGGAAAGGAATGTTTTTTTTTTAATTTTTTAAAAACCTCTACCCTTATTTAGCCAGATTGACCCATCCCCTCCCAAAGTGGCCAATGATAGGCTTAGAGGAGGTGGAAATGGGTGTGGCCCTGGCCATTTAAACCTTTGTTGGCTGAGGCTCCTCTCTCTTCGGGTGGGGGGGGTATGGCAGGGAGGAGTGGCCAGCTGACATCATTTCCTGGTACCTCAAAGCCTGAAAAATATTTCAGCAGTACTTCCATGGTCAAAAGGATGAAAAAGGATGCTCTAATCACTTTGCCAAACTGGCTTTTGCATTCCATCCACATCTTGAACCATATGGAAGGGTGATATAGAAATCAAATAAATAAAGAATGAACGAACGAACAAATGAATGAATGGATCATCTTATGATGGCACTCAGGGCAATGAAACAAAAGTTTCTTGAATCCCCTGCATGGGTGATCTCAACCTGTTGAGAATCATGTCGTAAGTGGGATGACGTCACAGTCACTGAGAGCAGAGAATATCAGTTCAGGAAGAGCGGCCTTCATTTTGAGCAGGCAAACATTTTAGTTCAGGTTCAGAATAATCATTCAAAAATTGTTGAGGCTTTTGTGTGTGTGTGTGTTTTGACATTGCTAAAATATACCTCCCTATGAAATGAAATGTGAAACTGATGACTGCAGGAGGGGGAAGGATTTTACCATCTATTTTGGTTGGGTTTTTTGGCTGGTTTTATGGACTTGGGGGTTTAATGGTTTTTTATATCTTATGTAACCTGTCTTGAGTCTATGGAGAGAGGCGGGCTAAAAATCCAATAAACAAATAAATAAAACTATTTCAACAATATTTCATTCAGAAACAAGGGCAATTTGTCCTATGGGATATACTAGCAAGACCTTCAAATTTTCTCATTTCCAATAAATGGGAGGTACAGAGAGGCTGCATTTCCCCATTCAGAGAACTGGAAGGCTGAAAACGAACAGCAGCAAGGAGAAACAAACAATCTCCCTACCTGCCGCTTTTCCTGATAGAGGCCCTTCATTAGGGATGCTCCTGCTCTCTGCTCTCTGTTGACAGAGCAAGCATGGTGAAGCAATCTTTCTGTTTGCACAAGAAGTTGGGACCATTTTGCCTTTTCATTGCATCCAACCATGCTTCAGAGTCCAACCAAATACCTTGATATTCCAAACTATATAGCCAAGCAATATTTTAAAATCATCACTTCTGAATAGGAAAGCCCCATGTTGATATATAAAACTACCACCATTATTAAGAGTAGATCCTAAAGCAGTAGGATGTATGTGCCACAGTCTTAAATCTCTGCCAAGGCAAGACCATTGCTAAAATTATACTGTATGTAACAGAAAAAAAAGAAAACAATCATAATAATCAATCATAAAATATATATTTACCTTGAAATACAAAAAAGTGGGTCTTTGGAACTTGTATTTGCCCCATAATACTCACACACATGTCTCCGGGAGTTGCATTGTCATCATGGCTCCATTTTGTGAAATTTCTTTTTTCTCTTCTACCTTAGCTGTGTGACCAGTTTATCTCTTTCCTTGATGCCCGCTGGGACTCATGAGACATGTTTCCAGTACCAGTTACCATGGTATCATTATGCAAAAGCTGGTTCAGTTGAGAGTGCAATCTCCATGCATCAGTGGCTGATTCTACAAGGTGGCTCATTATCTGGGCAATTTCAGAAGGGGCTGCTGGAGGCCTGCTGTTTGACCTTATGTCATTAACTCTATAGGTTTTCACAACAATCTATCCTCTTCTCTATGCTGATTACCATCTACATTTAATGGTTGGGAAAGATTGTTAAGATATTAGGAGTGAGTTGCCACCCATATCTAAATGTTACCCAGCAGTATTTCTCTTTAACAGCTGAGTCAGATGGATCCCTCAAAGTCCTAAACAGATGCTCAGAGAAGGTAATGGGATGAATGGGGTCAATAAACTCCAGCTCAAACCAGGAGATATTGAGATGTTGTCAGTCAATAGAGAACCTAGAGGACTGCAGATTCAGCCAGTTCTGAAAGAGCAGGTTCATAGCTTAGGAAGGCTGTTGGATCTTGGCTGAGGGTTGGAGGCTGAAGTCTGTTCCATGGCATGTAAAACTTTATACCAGCTTCAGCTGATACAACAGCTATGGCCATTCTTCAAAAAGCATGACCTGGTCCCAGTGATCTGTATATTACTCACAACCCAGCAGTAATACTCTACACAGGCCTGCCTTTGAAAATGGTTCAAAATTCTTGCTGCTATAAAATATGGTAGCCAGACTATTGTCAGAGGTTGTTTAGAGGAATCATATCATCTGAAAGATCTGCACTGGCTATCCAAGTGTTTCCAGGCACAAGTGCTGGTTCTTACCTTCAAGGACCTAAACAGTTTGGGCTAGGGCACCTGAAGGGCTGTCTTCTCCTGTTCAGTACACCCAATTAAGATCTGCCTCCCAAATCGTTTTCTGGGTCCTCACCATCAGGGAAAAGGCAAGTGATACTTAAAGGACAGTTGCATTGCTTCAGACCTCACTTTTGAAATGTTCTCATGGCTCACTTGTCACTTACCTAACTTTCCTTTAGGTTATAGACCAATGTGTTTTCCGCCTAGGATTTAAATAAGGAGCCCTTTCTATTTTTAAGCTGTTTTATGGTCTGTCACATGCTTTACTTCTCTGTTTATTGTATACTATTTTATGCCATGGTGTGTCACCTGTTTTTATTAGTTTTTCATTTTTATTGATTTTTATTGTCTTGTTTTGTTTTATTTGCTTTAGTTGCAAGCAGGTTCAAGATAGGTAGCATACAAATTCTATAAATAAGCAAACTTCAGCCCAGCAAATGCTGAAAATTGACAGTGCACAGCCAGGACTGGAGTTAGAGTTGCTAACTGCCATGGAGGAAAATGTCCTGTCCCTTTATTACTGGCTTAATGTGTAGAAATTAGCACTAGATGCTTTTCACAGCATGGAGGTAAATAACATCACTTGGTAAATTACATCCAATTAAGCCTCTATTAAAGAGACAGGGCATTCTCCTCCAGGCCAGGTGGTAACCTAACAGATACACCTAGTCAGATCATAACTCACTGCAGAAACCAAGAGGTCCAGAGGGATAGATCCAGTCAGCCACTAAGAATTTTAGACTAATAATCAAGGCTTCTCCAAAATCAATCAAGGCACATCCTGGCATTAAGAGTCCTATTGCATTAACATTCCTCATTTTAAAAAGGTTCTTGGTACATCAGCACTTTTAGTTAATAAGGTTTTCTCTTTACATAACTCAAGACCAGACAGGTAGAATCTTGTTACTGTGCTCTAGGTTTTTTCATTGATATAATGAAACCTGCTTTCAACACACCTCCTCTCTACTCCAAAACTTTTTTTTCTTTCCATATATGAAAACTTTCACATGAAATGGTAACTCTTTTTGCCATACTTTTCAAAAATCAGGCAGCTCCCTCAGAGCTTCTTAGATCCTCTTCTCACTACTGGGCAAAAGGAACTGTCTGTATTCTAATCAATTAAGCTCCATCACTGAATCCAGAACCTACCCAAAGCATGTGAGTTTTTACCAGCAACATCTTCAGATGTTGCTCCAGAAACATCTCTTTCCTGGTCCAGATGAAATACTTTCCCTGCATTGTCACTTTCCTTCTCTAGAATCGCTGCCTGTACTAATTTGCTTGAAGCTCTGCCTCTAGCAAGTGCTGTCCAGCTGTCTTGAAACCCACCCAATGTGTTCAGCTCTAAGCTCCCCAATTTGTATTATAATGAGGCAATCCTACAAATACTTTCTTTGGAGTAAACACAATTGAAAAAGAAATCAGACTTACATCTGAGTAGATTTACTTAACATTACACCATTAGCAGCCTAGACATGGAGTAAGCCTTGATCAACAGACTCAGATCTTTTGCTTGGAATTCTACAGAGATAGGTGAATATAAGCTTATGATCTTAACTTTTGCTGTTTCCCTTTCTTGTGTGGTACACAGTGAACAAGAGAGAGTCAGTGAGCACCAGAATATTTCCTTTTCACTCCATCCAACCTAGTAGCCTGAGTTATTTGTGAATAGCTTGATGTTTATTCCCCTTTTGTAAACTTTGTTCAGTATTTTCAAATTTCCCCATGACCTGTTGTAAATTGCTTAAGAGCTGTGTCACTTTGTCCTAGATCTCCCAAATCTAGTGTGATAGACTGAGAACAGATTTGGATAAAATTTCTTCTTCTTTTTTTGCAGTCATTAAAACCTATGCCAGTAACTCTTTGGAGTGAAAGACAGAAGAGGGCAAGTCCATGGTTAGATATTTTTGACTGAAAATAGAAGGGGATGTGAATAGACTTGTGAATAGACAAGCATATGTCCAGCATGAATATGTACAGACCACATATGGTAACATTATTTTTTTGCTTTTACAGCACATATGCAACTGTACTGAACAATGAAGAAAAAGAAGAGTTGGTTCATATATGCCTCTTTTCTCTACCCAAAGGAGTTTCAAAGCGGATTACATTTGCCTTCCCTTTCCTCTCCCCACAACAGATACCCTGTGAGGGAGGTGAGGCTGGGAGAGCCCTGATATTACTTGCTTGGTCAGAAGACCTTTATCAGTGCTGTGGAAAGCCCAAGGTCACCCAGCTGGCTGCATGTGGGGGAATGGGGAATCAAACCTGGCTCACCAGATTAGAAGTCTGCAGTCCTGACCACTACATACTATCAGCTGTCTTTGTTTGATGTCTTTCTTTTAAATTGGGATCTCCAACAAATAGCTAATTTTTAAAAATTGCTTTTAAAATGTCTCCAGGGAAGCTTGTCTTATTTCTCTGATTGACTAGACTCTCATAGGACTCGCTCATCCACTCCTTGTTCCTGACCTAGAAACTACAATTAGTCCAGAATCCAGCTGCGGGGTCCTCGCTAGAAAACCTTGGACGACGCATATTCGACCTTTGCTGAGGCAGCTGTACTGGCTTCCAACTGCATTCGGGATTAGATTCAAAGCCTTACGTATCTGAGGGACCGCCTAACTGACTAAATGCCCCAGAGAGCACTCTGCTCCACCAATACAAACAGTCTGGTGATCCCTGGCCCAAGAGATGTGTGTTTGGCCAGGGCCTTATTGGTCCCGCCCCTGACCTGGTGGAGTGAGCTCCTGGAAGAGCTGTGGGCCTTACAGGAATTATGTCTGTTCTAAAGGGCCTACAAAATGGAGCTCATCCACCAGGCATTTGGCTGAGGCCAATGAGATGTTGGAACATCACCTAGAGGCCTCATCCAGCATTCTTTCCCATCTTTGACCAGAAGGGGGCAGTTCAGTTGACACCGGGCAGCTACAGTGACTTGTTATATTTTAATATTTTTAATGTTGTTTGGTTTTATTATCTTTGCATATGATATCTGTTGCAAACCGCCCCAGGACAGCTGTGCTGAGAGGGGTGGTCATAGAAATCCAATAATAAAAGAAAAGAAAAAGAAAGAAAGAATGCTTAGGAAAAAAATGGTGAGAAAATCTACTTTGTGCTTTAAAAACATCCAAAGTTCTATTTTGTGTTTAGTAACATGCCAGGGAAAAAACTAGTTCAGGATATTTTTCATTTGTCCGAAGTAACTCTCATTAAAGAAGAGACTGGTGACCCCTGTATTAAATAATGTTTCAAACATCTTTTTCTGAAACCTACTTCAAAAGATAGCTATGATGATGAAAATCAGACTCCTCTACTGCGTACTGCCCTGAGCTTTTGGAGGAAATACAAATGTATTAATTACAATTTTTTAACCTCTGACAGTGATTATGCAGAGTCTCATGGTCACTCTGATTGTTTGAGCTCTGGTTTAGGGTAGTAGCATGTGTCTGGGACACACTATGCCACAAGCAAACTATATGCTGCATTATTATATGCTGCAGCCAGACTCAGTTAATAAAAGCTCTCCTATTCAGTGAATGCTGACATAATCCTGACATTCTATTGGGTGCTTCACGCAGGATAAGCTCAGTGACATTCAGTAATGAAGAATGAGCTACTTCACTGACTGGCAAGTGAGAACGTCAGTAGTAAAGGAAAACACAGAAAATATATTTTTGTCCATCGTGCAAGGCAGGCTCATGTAGCTATCCTGCCCTGTGGCGCGACAGAATGAAATCAGGATTCTCTCGCACGCTCTTTCTCTTTACATTTAAAATTTTGTATCTGGCTTGAAAAGATTTCGAGGAACGCGCAAAGCTAACATCGTGATGGGAAAAAGAACCCCCATTAACTTCCCTCTACTCATGTGTCCTGCAGAAAGGAAAGTGACTATATTGGAAACCAAGCCGATGCATCCCATTTCTCTGCCCCAAGACCTCAGGGGAACAGTCTCCCAGGTAACTTTTACAATTCTAGATGAGTGGCATTGTAATGTCATTCATTTAAATTGAATTTTAAATCTAAGGATGCTTTCAGCTGTGACAGAATAATCATGCTATGGGGCTGCAGGACCTGATGGACAGTCCCAATGATATTCTATATCAATTACCTGTAATGAAACAGCAAGGCAAGAACAATACGAAGAAGAGTTGGTTATTATATGCCACTTTTCTATACCCAAAGGAGTCTCAAAGCAGCTTATATTCACCTTCTTTTTCATCACCCCACAACAGACACCCTATGAGGCAGGTGAGGCTGAGAGAGCCCTGATATTACTGCTTTATCAGTGCTGTGGTGAGCCCAGGGTCACCCAGCTGGTTGCATGTGGGGGAGTGCGGAATCAAACCCAGCTCACCAGATTAGAAGTCTGCACTCCTAACTACTACACCAAGCTGTCTCTTGGAGAATAGAGCCTTGTGAAACCTTGTAGACAAATGGCGTTTGATACCATAAGAATGTGTGTGAACTAGATACATAATTGATCTAGAAAATTGGTAGATATGTATATGATCAAACCCATGAGTAGTGCAGACACAGAGAACATAATAGGTAGGCTTAAGAGACCCAGTCCTATGCCAGTCACCAATATAATTTAAGTTCTTGTTCGCTGGAGGACAAGGCATAAAATGAATCTGTAACCTGCCATGAGTCAGAAATGGAAGTGGCGGGCAATAAGTCCAATAATAACAACAAGAAGAAGAATGCAGCTCTAGTAATAAATCAGGGAGATGTGGATTTGTGTACAGGAGATTGATGCTATCTCAAAATGACTGCCATGGGGCATTCAGACTAATTACTAAAAGTAAGGAGGTTTCAAGCCAAGAATCCTCTGAAGACAGAAGCATTTTTTTTGGGGGGGGTACCAAGAAAGTGCTTCCCGCAGACACCCTGCTATAGCCCTGGACTCTTCTGAAGTGCAAAAAAAGCAAAACAAACCCCCCAAGACTTGCTCTTGTTTTTGAAGAGGAGATAATTTGTCAAAGCAACAAATATGCAAAACAAAACCCATTAGTGGGCACCATAGCACCTATAGTGGCCATGTTGTAACAACAATTGGACAGGTTCAGGTCCTTTTAATTCTTTTGCCTAGATCTTGTTTTCATCTGCAATGCAATGTAAGGAACACCCCTATGGTCTTGGAATGAGCCTTCTGCCCCACGCTCCCAGACTCTACCATCTCTTTTACCTCACTTCCTTCCATTTGCACCCAGGCACATAAATGGACCACTTCATCTACCTGCTAAAGAGACTCTTTATGAGTACTGGACATGCCACAAGCCTTTTTGTTATACTGACTATTGAGTTCCAGCTCTCCAACCTCATTCCAGAGTTTCATGTTGAACCTTTTGTTCAAGCCAAAAATAGAAACTGGAAAGGAAGGACACATGGAAAGACGTAAACAGGAGAATCAGTTCAAAAGAAAGCATTAGCCTGGGCAATCTAATACCAATTCATTTGCATACCTATCTGGATTTAGACATTTTTCTCATAAGATTGCCAGCTTAGTCCTTCTATTATCTTAAATTACCCGTCTTTTCTTTTTTCTTTTTTTATTGGAGGAGTTTTTCTTTCCTAACGAACTTGCAACTAGCAAACTGACATTTTGGCACAGGAATGGAAATGTGCATGCAGAATAGCAATCACAAAATAGGTTCCAAGGGAATCCTTATTTATTTGCTTGGAATTAACATATCAAATAAGATAGCTTCACATCAGATCATGAGTCCTTTATACACAACTCGGTTCCCAAAGATATTTAGCCGCAGCACATCAATCAGTCAAGTTTTAATTATTAAAAAATAATACCTTCTGCACACTCTCTGACCAGAGCTATTTCCCTCTCTGCCCAGCCTTCAGAAGACCTGTTTTGTTGTTGTTATTGTTCTGGTATATTGAACTGGGAAAAATTAGGGTTTCATGAAAAAATCCTGAATCTAAATACCTGTATGGTACTCAGAGCTGAGATTTTAAGGAAATCCTAATTGTGTGTATTTGAGCGTGTGTGTGTGGGTGTGTGTGGGGGGGGTCCAATAGACTCAAGAAGAAAAATTGGAAGGGCACCAGAAATTTAAACCAAGGCTGGTTCTCCACTAACTTTTATCCCACTGAAAATGTTGCTGAATTCTGGTCAATTTGAACCAATATTTACAGCCTTTTTCCTGATTTTAAACATGCTGACCTTCTGCATTTTTATTGTCCCAATTTTCAGTCTCCTTCCCACTTAATTGTGGGGAGGGGGGTCGGGTGAAGCTCCAGCCAACATTGAAGGAACACAAGGCTGGAGAGTGCTTTATTTCCTGCCTTTTGACTCCTGGGTCCACAGTCAGATCAAGCCAGGGGAGGGGCAAGTGGAGCATGAGGCTGCTTATTTATCTTTCTTTTCCTGCAAGAGTGAGGTGGGGGGAGGTAGCAGCCTCACAGGGAATGAGGAGAGGAAAGTAAGAAGAAGAAGAAGAAGAAGAAGAAGAAGAAGAAGAAGAAGAAGAAGAAGAAGAAGAAGAAGAAGAAGAAGAAGAAGAAGAAGAAGAAGAAGAAGAAGAAGAAGAAGACATGTTGATTCTTATATGCTGCTTTTCTCTACTCGAAGGAGGTTCAAAGTGGCTTACGGTCACCTTCCCTTTCCTCTCCCCACAACAGACACCCTGTAAGGTGGGTGAGGCTGAGAGAGCCCTGATATCAGTTCTCGGTCAGAACAGTCTTATCAGCGCTGTGGCGAGCCCGAGGACACCGAGCTGGCTGCATGTGGGGGAGTGAAGAATCGAACCCGGCATGCCAGATTAGAAGTCTGTACTTTTAACCACTACACCAAACTGGCTCTCAAACCCAAGAGGCAAATCTATGCTCATAGAAGTATAGGCTTTTGGAGAGCAGTCACTTTAAAACAGATCCCAAAATGATTGCAAAAATAAGTCCTGGAAGGGAATGACAACCGGGAACCAGGCAGTCTTTGAACTGATGCCCTAACCAATCAGTGACAGACTGCATCACTATGTCAGCGTTGGAGGCATGGGACAGGAAGTTAATTCAGCAAAATGCAGAGATCCACACTTAATACTTGGGCTCTCGGAGCGGTTTCCTCAAATTTATCAAGTTATATCCACTCCTAGACTAGATATTGTGGGGTAAAGGTAGTGTCGCCATGCATCTATCATAGATGTTGCAGAGGGAAAATTTAAAACACTACATATCAAAATGGAAATCGAATAACACTGTCCGCTATGGGTGGGAACGCACTACCCTAATCATGGTGCTGGCTTAAACAGTGTAGATAATAAAGTAGCAGAAGAGAAGAGCCAGTTTTTATACCCCACTTTTCACTACCCAACAGAGCCCCCAAAGTGGCTTGCAAACACCTTTCCCTTCCTCTACCCACAACAGACACCCTATGAGGTAGATTCAAATGGGTAGCTGTGTTGGTCTGAAGTAGCACAATAAAATCAGAGTCCAATAGCACCTTTTAGACCAACAAAGATTTATTCAGGGTGTGAATAAATGAGGTGGGTAGTGCTGAGAGAACTGCTCTGCAAGAACAGTTCTAAGAAAACGTGACTAACCCAAGGTCATCCAGCTGGCTGCATATGGAGAAATGGAGGAATCAAGCCCAGTTCTCCAGATTAGAGCCCACTACTCTTATCCAGTACGCCACTCTGGCTCTCTTTAACTTGCAAAAGGTAACATGGAATGAACCTGGGAGGTGGAACAGACCTTTCCAAATCTGTCTAACAGAATACTTTTTTCCTTCTTCTTTGCACAAGAAGTGTTCATTTACTTTGCATTCATTGTATACAAACTGCATGTCCTTTCCCAGGTTGCATTTCTATTATGAGGACATGGCATTTCCCTAATGCTCAAACAGCAATATTATGTACCTGTACAATTCTTGCAAAGTCATTGCGACTGCAATTGCTTTGCATAATGTGGTTTCTCGAGTATCATGGGCCACATTACATATTGTTGATGATATCATTCGTGATAAGCAATACAACCCTTCTCCGTTCTGTGAACTTTTTATTTTTGGAAAAGTTCCTTGAAACCTACTTACTCCTCCACTGCACAAAACCAGGTCAGGAATGCTATTTACACTCATGTTACAAGAAGGAAGAAGGGCAGGAAGGTATAGAACAAGCTTGGTATTGTGGTTAACAGTGATGGCTTCTAATCTGGAGAATTGGGTTTGATTCCTCACTCTTCCACATGAAGCCAAATGGGTGACCTTGGGCCAGTCACAGTTCTCAAAGGTCTCTCAGCCCTACCTACCAATAGTGTCTGTTGTGGAGACAGGAAGGGTAGGCAATTGTAAACTGCTTTGAGACACCTTTGGATAGTAAAAAGTGGGATACAACCCCCTCCCCATCTTCTTCCTCTACATGAAATAGAATATATTCCCTAGAACCATGCTATTTTCACCCATGCTCACATTTTAATACATTAATGTAAGTATCTAATAGTGGTATCTATAAAAGGGGCAACAAAAATAATTATGAAAGGCTGCAATTGGGAGTATGAATTCCATTCACAGAATAGTGACTGAAAAACGGCATGCAAAGTTTGTAAATCAATAAATAATATACACAATTACAACCTCCTTTTTAGTTTCTGTCTTGTCAGAATTCAGCAGAACTTAGCCAGCTGGGCTCGGAGAAAGAACTCAGGAGAGAGCTCCTGGGAAGATGACAGTTGTTTTTTGCCTTTTCTAAACTAAATAATGAGCCTCTTGTGAGCCTCATGAGCCTCATATGAGCCTCTTGTGGCGCAGAGTGGTAAGGCAGCCGTCTGAAAGCTCTGCCCATGAGGTTGGGAGTTCAATCCCAGCAGCCGGCTCAAGGCTAACTCAGCCTTCCATCCTTCCGAGGTCGGTAAAATGAGTACCCAGCTTGCTGGGGGGTAAACGGTAATGACTGGGGAAGGCACTGGCAAACCACCCCATATTGAGTCTGCCATGAAAACGCTGGAGGGCGTCACCCCAAGGGTCAGACATGACTCGGTGCTTGCACAGGGGATACCTTTACCTTTACCTTTAAACTAAATAACTGGAGAGCGTTCACTGAGTGAGAGGACAGAATTTGAGGGTGATTGGTACTTGCAGGATTATGGAGAGTGGTAGTTTTGTTTGGGTCTTTTGTCTGGTCTGTTGCTTATTGAGCAAGGTCTGTTTGCCTGGAACTGAGTGCAGGCTCTACTCTAAGCTGTTGCTACTGGGAGGTGAGGGTTGTGGGCTTCTGAACTGTAAGGTTCCTCCTAGGCAGAAGTATGAGGCCACGGGCAAGAGTCAAAGGGGATCCTGCATCACTCTAGATGCATTTAAACCACTAACAAATTATGAAGGTAGAGCGTCAACAGAGGAGAAGTGGATATTCACTGTTTTGTAGAAAGTGCTACATGTACAATTATCTACCTGCTGGGTTGAAATCGTGAGCGTGTGTTCACTGCATAGAAGTTGTAGTTCCCAAGGATTAGGCTCATTCCCTCGAGGCTAGGGTTGCTGACCTGAAGAAGCCAAGACAGAGAGAAAGAGATTTGGGGACGAGACCTCCAGGGAATTACCAGAACAGTCCTACTCCTATGCTGTTAGCTCTTCTCCTGTTGTGGAGAGTAAAAGTCTCAAGTTTGGAAGGTGTTAGTCTGAGGGGGAGAAAGAGATCCCGTAGATGCATTCCACAGGTCAGGAAAGGCACCTCCGAGTCTAAAAGAAGGCCTTTCTTCCTTCCTTCTCCCTCCCATGATTTATGCTTTTGCCAAGTTGCCAGCCCCCAGGAAGGCCACAGTGCAGGTGAACAACCTAGCGCCCATTATTTCCCTGGTTGCAACGGGCTTTGCCTCTATTAGTTAATAATTCATGACAAGGGAGCTCTCTTAAAAAGTGGAAAGTCTGCCACAATGAATTCTACATGAAGTACCACAGGCTCTGGCAAAAGAAATGTAAATCAATAATTAGGCATGCAAAGAGAGATTTTGAGGAGCAGGAAGCTAAAAGTACCAAGACAAGCTAGCATAGTGGTGTGGATAAGCCTGGTGTAGCCTAGGAGAATGAGGCTTCTATGGCTGTACTTTGTGTCCTGCATGAAGCAGCTTCTTTATGCTTTACAAGAGTTGCTGCTGCAACACCATTAGTGAGGAAGAAAGGAGTATGGGAATTTCATTTTGTAATTTGGCTACTAATATTCTACTCACTCAGCCTGCACAGTAATTCAGTACCAAGCTCATTAAGGTTAGGTCAGTCAGTGCATTAATTGCATATTTGTGGAGTATGAGCTCAGTGTATAAAAGTACAGTGTGAGAAACTGTGAAGTTTATTTTTCCTTATTATTTATTTTTCATGCAGCTAATGCAGGAGGAGCCATCTTCTCCCATAGCCCCCGTAAATATTAGCTGCCAATGAAAGGTGGATGCTCCAGGGATCTACTGGTTATCTTGTGTTGTGGATGTGGATGTAAGTTCATGCAATAGAGGTTGTGTATCTGAGCTTGTCCCAGGACCTGACTTCTTGATCCTCAATGGCAATTCGCTAAAGTGTTTCAAGCAGCCAATCCCCACCTACAAGATTCAGTTATAATACTAAGCTACATTTACAGAATTGTTGTTGTTTTGGCCAAAATAATAAATATATTCTAATAGATTTATCTGGAGTTGCCAATCAGTTTACTCCAGAGTAGACCTAGGTCCAGGAAACTCAGGGAGATTACAATATTCCAAAACCACTTCTACAACACCCAGGAAAGATTAATTTTAAAACTATATATATGGAAATAAGAATCAGTCTCTTTAACTGGAGATGACTTGATATGGGCCATTAAATGTAACTGGCTCATAACTCTTTGCAAACTGTGCCTAGTTTTAGAGAAGTAACGAATGCACACACTCACTCTCTTCATCTTCTAGTCTCCCTTTCAAACCTCCTCCAACATTTGTAGTTCCTATAGTTCTTTTGATTGGCACAAGATCTTCCCGTGCTTCCAGGTTCAATTTTTAAAAACCAGACGACTGTCTCTTTTTGAGCTTTTAATTTCAAAGCTATCTGGTTTTTAAAATTCACTCTCTTTACCTATAATTTATTAGGACAAAGAATAGAGAAAAAGAGGAGCCCTTGTATTTCTTGGCTTGTTCGAAGTGTACAGTTTTGTTTTTAGCTGCTTCTTTCTATCGCTAGAAGAAGGGAAACTTTACAGGTCCTAACTGAGCTGAGTCACATTCCTTGTCTCCATTGTGAAGAGATCTGACGTTTACTCAGGGCTCTCATGTTTGTAATTTTAAATCATCACTTCCTGATTTGTGTGCATGTATGTGCACAGTACCCAGAGGCACAAGGCTTGTCTGCCTGGCAGGGATCCTGTCGGTATCCCTCTTTGCCTTCTTTAGGAAAAGGAATGCTCGAGTCGGATAAAAACTGTGACGTTTGAGGCAGCCTGCAGTCTCAAGTACACTAGACCCCAGTGGAAGTCAGAAGAACACAATAGGGCTGACTCTGAGTAACCATCTATGGATCAGTCCAAACGCTCGTTATCAGAGCAAGCTATTTCCCACTCTGTTTTCCATTTGTCAGGAAAGAGCTTGGATTGTTGGTGCTTTAGTCTGAGCATGTTTGTTGGTTTATTGCTATTTGCTTTTATTTATTTAAATTTATGTCCCCTTGCTAAATTTGCACCAAACATGGTTTATAATAATGTCATTTGCTCTCCCTGTTTGCCCAGCAATTTAAAAAAATTATTTAATGTATAGCCCACTAGGGAGACTCAAGGCAGATTAAACAGCTCAAACTAGGAATGCCTCCACAGTGTAGTAGTAGAATTTGAGTGTTCAAGTAGACCTGGAAGGCCTGAGTTCAAATCCCCCCAGACATTTGTATACTTGGGGGGTGACCTTGGGCAGTTACTATCTCTCAGCCTAACCTACCGTGCCATCTTGTTATTGAAAGGATAAAAACAGAGGAGGAAAGAGGAACATTGTAAAGTGATTAAGATCTCCTTTAGGGAGTAAAATGGGGTATAGTATCTATATTAAAATAAATATATAATCAAAATTACTTCTATTTTGTTTCTTCCAGGTGTGAACTGAATCCATGAGTCTTTATTTTTGTTCTTTGGGGTCCCGCCTAATACAGAGTGGTAAGGCAACAGTCATGCAGTCTGAAAGCTCTGCCCATGAGGCTGGGAGTTCAATCCCAGTAGCCGGCTCAAGGTTGACTCAGCCTTCCATCCTTCCGAGGTCAGTAAAATGAGTACCCAGCTTGCTGGGGGTTAAACGGTAATGCCTGGGGAAGGCAATGGCAAACTACCCCATATTGAGTCTGCCATGAAAACGCTAGAAGGCGTCACACCAAGGGTCAGACATGACCCGGTGCTTGCACAGGGGATACTTTTACCTTTAACTTTAATATAAATGAGGTAAAATGTAAACATAGCATCACACTGGCATTAAACAAACAGATGCCTTAGGAAAACCAACAAAAAATGGGTGAAATAAAATCATTTGCAATTACATATAAAAAATAAAATAAAAAGGACATGCTATGGGTATAGGAGACAAGGATTCCCAAACACTGGTCAAGGGAAAGAGAGCTGCTCAAAATACAGCTGATTGACACACCCAGGATAGGTCTGGGGAGTGGGGAGACACAGGTGTGTTAGGAGACATGCAAAGTTTGCAGTGCTGCCTTTAAAGGGCCTAGGGAGGATACTGATAAAGAGGTCCCAGGCTATCCACTTCAGGATGTGCAAAGGGAAGTTGGCAAGAGGGGAAAGACTTGTTCCAAACAGCTTCCCTTCCCTCTGGCTGGTTCAAACATCTCTCTCTCTTTCTCCCTCATTGGCAGTCTTTAAGCATTGGATGGGCAGATACTGATCATGGATGCTTTAGGCTGACCCTACATTGATCTGGGATTGGACTAGGTGGCCTGTTTGGCCCCTTCTATCTCTATGATTCTATAACTGTGTGACTCATTAGGGCTTTACAGAAACCCTCACATACATACAGCCATCTGGAATACAAACCTATAGAGTAGAAATGAAGAAGATATATGTAGGGAGTACTACATCTGCAACTCTATGCATATTCTGTTAGGACTAAGCCCAATGAAACTTCAGGGAAATATGTGTTGGATGAGACATTTCCGGGGTACCTCATCAGTTCTTTCCCTATATTAATTTTCTCCCCATTTCTTATTCGCTGAAAGTTTCCTCTGTTTCCTTACTTCTTACTTTTCTCATTATTATGACTCCTAATTTCTTTGCTTGGAGATATCAAAGAGGCAAGTTTGGAGCATTAAGCAAGATGTACCTAAGGAATAAATGAGATGTCATGTTTCTCTGTGCGATATCGAAGCGGTAAGGATGAGTAAGCTTTCTGGGCAAACCAGCCATTCAATGTATCATTAGCATTCCAATAATCAGAAGGGAAGGAGCATGCAATGGGGAAAGGGAAGGTATCATCTTTTAAATGCCAAAGGCGTATCAGGCATCAAGAAACCTCAATTAAGGAAAGTGTCAACATCTGAGAAGCAACTTGATTCTTGAATTGATGCGTCATTAAGTTTCCCTATGCTCAAGGGTATTTTCATACTGAAAAGCAGCCACAGAGTCCCAGAATTATAAGTGGATTTATAGTACATTTAATGCAATCCTCTAATCAGAGGAGTAAACCCAGAACTAGATCAGTTCCAACAGATGACTGTACCACCTCTGTGTGAAGACCCCCAGCAAGGAAGGTCTTCACTGTCTGTTCCTTTATGCTGGCGAAAAGTAGGGCAAGGGCTGGTGGGTTATTCTGGAAAAGGAGGGACCTATTTTGTGTGGTCCAGTGGTTTGAGTATAGGTAGGATCTGGTCTGAACCCCTGCTCTGGTATTAATCCCCACTCTGCCACAAAAGCTTACTAGGCAACTTTGGGTCAATCAAACACTGGCAATCTAACATACCTCAAAGGGTTTTCAGGAGGATAAAATAGAGGAGAGGAAGATGATAGATATTGCATTGGAGAAAAAAGCAGGGAAGGAAGGAAGGAAGGAAGGAAGGAAGGAAGGAAGGAAGGAAGGAAGGAAGGAAGGAAGGAAGGAAGGAAGGAAGGAAGGAAGGAAGGAAGGAAGGAAGGAAGGAAGGAAGATGAGAGTGCCCCACATTCCCCCCCCTTACATCTGACAGGAGTCCTATTCAGTCTGCAGTCTTGCCTCTAACTGATTCCAGCATGATGCCCTGATTTTGGGATATCCCTTTTTTCGGCTGATGCCTAGGTATCCCCAGTAGTGGAACCTCTGTTGCTGAACCTTTAATGGGCTCTGCGGGTTCCAAGGAAGAGGGTTATGTAGCACCAGGTCCACATGCATGTTGCAAGTACACTGTATGTAGAAGATGAAGCAACAAGGACTGATGAAAGGCTAAGTAGGCTTAAGGCTGTCTGTGGATGTCAGAAACAGTTTGGATTGAGAACAAACCTACCTGTAACTCATATTGCATCCTTCCTCTCGCCCCTCCCATATGGGGGCAAAGATGCCTAAATTTGTAGGAAGCTGTGATTAGTTGTGATGATCAAATCATGCAAAGCAACAAATTGTACATCGAGTAGACTATAGTTCGGAATCTTAGTTTGCAGCAAAATAATAATCAGAATGGATTTTGTTTTGTTGTTGTTTTGTTTTGCTCCACATGCCAAAAGTGGAAGAAACAGGAGGATGTGTGTGAGCAGAGGATTTTAGCAATTGGTTCGCATCGCGAATGCGGAAGAGACGTACCGGCAGCTGCTGGTTGATGCCGCAGAGCAGCAGGCATGAGGAGGACACGCTCCTGGAACTGCTCTGGCAGCAGGGAAGGCAGGGTGCAGTGTGAGATCTACTGCGTACAAGGGGGACCTGAGGCAGACATATGGCACCCTTAAACACGGCACCACGTGTGTGAGCCTGGCGTCTTTCCTCTCATGGCAGCCAAACAGAGTAGCCCTCCCACAAGACAAATAAACTGAAGTTAGAAATTCTGCTGGAATGCTTTATCTGGCGACTTGCATTTCTCATTCTAGCATTTGCTATTATGAACTGGGCCAGGAGGGGTGGGTAGTGAATTGGGGCTGCCAGAAGATACGTGTAGAATATTTCCTCCTGACATCTTAATTTTTCTCAGAAGACATTAGTCTTTGAATTTAATAGCACCTAATGGTTCAGTTTTTGCATGTAAGTTCTTCACAATGTAATGAAGAAAATTACCCTTAAAATATTCCTTACAGAGTAGTGGGAGAGAGGTGAATTGTCTGCTCAGTCTCTTAAAGCTCCAAGAATGGCCTGCATTGCACTGCTCTAAGAAGCTTTTGGTGTGGGGTAAAATTTCAGAAAGTCTCACCTGAACTGAAGGGAGGTGTTTCCAGGTTCCATTTTGTACCTCACAGAAGGGAACCTCATTGACTGTTTACACACTGGGGGTTTTATGCCAGGCTGCAGGCTGGAGTTTTAGTTGTGGCAGGTTGCCCCCCCATCTTCCTGCACTCACATGGGGGAGCATTTGGCCCAGTGCATCCACCCCCAATTTGTGCTCCTGCACGGGAGCTGGGGCAGTGAAGTTCCCAGTGCATAAAGGGTCATTGGTTGTGAAAATGTTACTGAGATGCCCACAAGCAGCTGTTTTAACAGGGTTGTTCCGAAGATGCCAAACAGCAATAATGTAAAGTGTTTATAACCATACTTAAATCCACTCAAAGTTATACATATAGCTCTGAATGGATGTAATGCTCCTGATATTAAGATTTCAAAAGCACTTGCTGCACTTCTAAATTTGTATTTAAATTGCTGCCATAAGCAATATTTCTTTGGAATTAAGTTCCACTAAAAAGAATGAGATTTTTAAAAGTGAAACATGGGAAGGACTGGGTTGTACCTGCAATATAAATATTTGACCATTAAATTCAATGATAGGAGCTAACTATGGCTGCAGTCTTATTGTACGTTTGGCCCAGGAAAATGCATGGGAGTTTGTAAGCTCAATGGATTCCACACTGGAGAGCCGGCTTGGTATAGTGGTTGAAAATAGGGTTGTGAGCTTCAGCCGCTGAAGCAGCCATTCCAGCCCAAAGCAGTCAGCGCTCCGTGGCTGCCTGTGGCTGCCGGTCACTCGCTGCCACCAGTGCTGCCCCTCCCCTTGTGCCATGGCGCTGGCTGCTTCAGACTGGAAAGGCTGCTTCGGCGGCCAAAGTGCACAGCCCTAGTTGAGAATGGTGGGCTCTCATCTGGAGAACTGAGTTTGATTCCCCACTCCAGCCTGCTGGGTGACCTTGGGCCATCCACAGTTCTCTCAGAGCTCTCTCAGCCTCACTTGCCTCAGAAGGTGACTGTTGTGAGGAAAGGAAGGGAAGATCTTTGTAAGCCTCTTTGAGGCTCCTAAAGATGGGGGGGAAATGAAGCATAAAAGCCAAATCTTCTTGATCAGATATTTCCCCTCTCAAACTGAACGAACAACATTATATGCAGATGTAGAATTATTCTCATGTATAGTTAGCTTGGTTCATAACCACCTACCTACATGGTAACACAACTGGGAGAGCCTGTTGAGTGGTTAATTTTGTTTAGACATCTATACAGTCCAGGCTAGCCCAATCTTATCAGATCTCAGAAGCTAAAGCACAGCTGACCCTGGCTAATGCTTAGATGGGAGAATTCTAAAGAATGTCAAGGGTATGACATGGAGGAAGGAGACATTTGGATGTAGTTTGCTATTACCTGCCTCCATGTCATACCCTTGACATTCTTTAGAGCAGGGGTAGTCAACCTGTGGTCCTCCAGATGTCCATGGACTACAATTCCCATGAGCCCCTGCCAGCATTTGATCATGGGAATTGTAGTTCATGAACATCTGGAGGACCACAGGTTGACTTCCTCTGCTTTGGAGGTCTACCATCTAAACATTAGCCAGGTTTAGCCCTGCTTAGCTTCTGAGATCTGATAAGATTGGGCTAGCCTGGACTGTTCAGGTCAGGGCAAACTGCCTTGAGCCCCCCCCCCTCCCCCCAAAATGGGATAGATTGATTGATTTATATTTCAATTAATATACTGCCACTACTGAATAGCTCATGATGATCCCTTAGGTAGGGTTTTCAAGACAAGGGATCACCATGAATCTATTATGCTTTAATAGATCTTTCCACCGCCACCAAGGCAACCTACTAAGTTAATTACATCTGAAATATAAATGTCTAATTGCACCAGCCACAATTTCTGGGTCAAGGACAGGGTAGACCTGCATAACGCAAGTTACAGAAATCTAATCTGGAGGTGACTGTTTCATGGATTACTGTGGCCAAGCAGTCCGAGGACAGGTAGGGCACTAGTAGATTCATCTGGCACAGATGGAACAAGGCCGTGCATACTACTCCCATGACCTGGGCCTCCGTAGACAGGGAGGCACCCAGAACCACTTCATAATTCCTGGCAGAGCGTATGATGTTAAACTGTACCCTGGCCAAGTTGGGTAGGCATGCTGCCTGATCTACCGTCTTCCTGCCAAGCCACACAACCTCCATCATGGAGGGGTTGAGTTTCAGGCAACTCTGCTCTAGCCATCCAGCTATGGCTCCTGGCAAATGTATCTGGGGGGGGGGGGAGTCTGGGCAGCCATCCATTAGGAGATAGCGCTGGCTGTCATCTGCATATTGATGTCAACCCAGCCCATAGCTCCGGATCAGATAAAACCGAGGGTGTATAATGATGTCAAATAAAGTGGGGGAGAGGACCGCATCCTGAGGAACCCCACAAGAGAGTTGATGGGAGTGAGACAGCTCTTCCCCCACCACTATCCTCTGTGTCTGGTTTCGGAGTGCAGCCACTGTAAGGCTGTACCCCATGCCCCCCCCCCCCAGTGAGACGGCAGGCTAACAACTCATGGTTGACCGGTCTAACATCTTGAGGATGGCCAAACTGCCCCAATCCAAACTGCCCTGGCACCAGACATCATCTGTCAAGATGACCAACACCATTTCTACCCCAAGGCCAGGATGGAAGCCTGACTGGTATTGATTGAGCACTGAAATTTCTTCCAAGAATGCCAGGAGCTGGTGCATGGATAAAAAATATTTTAAATCAATAACTTCACTCAAGTCATCTTAGTCAAAAATCACATTTCTTTTCAATCTATTCAAGGGGAATAGAAAGCACTGTGGAAAATAACTACAGGTTGGGCATTAAGAAGCCAAATTCAACTGCATCTGTGATTGTTATATTGGTATCTGGACAACCACAGTTCTAATTCCTGCTAGCAAGTCAGCTGGACCAAATCACCACCTGTCAGCACAACTCAGGATCAGACAAAGTGTCTTTCCCCCGCACACTGAAAATTGATGCATTTTTGTTAATAACAGCAATTCAGCTCATAGAACACTTTTGGAGCACTGATAATCTGTGACTGAATACCTCGAGCATGTGTTGAAGGGGGGGAAAAGAGGGCTGAACATGTATGAGTGCATACTACTTTGCCACAGTTGCCCCCATTCCTACCACTGGCCTCTGCTGCCATGTGCAAGAATTAAACAGTACAGTTAAATGTTTCTAAAAGATCACATTTAGAGATTACACTGACTTACTAATTAAAGACGAGCAAGATTCGAGTCCAGTAGCACATTAAAGTCTAACAAGAGTTCTAGGATTTAACTTTTTGAGAATCAAATCTTCCTTCACCAGACATGAAATTGCTTTGGTCTTTAAGAAGAGTTGTTTTTTATATGCCACTTTTCTCTACCAGAAGGAGTCTCAAAGTGGCCTTCCCTTTCCTCTCCCCACAACAAACACCCTGTGAGGTGGGTGAGGCTGAGAGAGCCCTAATATTCCTGCTCGGCCAGAACAGCTTGATCAGTGCTGTGGAGAGCCCAAAGTCACCAAGCTGGCTGCATGTGGGAGAGTGGGGAATCAAACCTGGCTCACCAGATTAGAAGTCTGCACGTCTAACCACTACACCAAGCTGGCTTTCTGGACTTAAGGTGCTTCTGGACTTGACTCTTGCTCTTCTACTGCCAACACAGCTACCCCACCTTAAGCTTACTGATTAGGAGGTGGTCCTATATTATTTATGGAAGCATCCTGCAGTCTTTTGCACATTAGAGCTCACTTTGTCCAGTGTATCATGCCTTCCTGACATGACCAGAATCAGGCCTTTTTCAGTGGCGGCATGTCAGCTGTGGAACATCTCCCAACAGATATTCAGTTTGCTCAGACTTTTTGTGAGTATGTAACAAATATCCTCCACTGAAATATTCTTAGAACACAAACTATTGTATATATTTATAATCTTATATTTACTTTAATTCCCTGCTGATTTTGCCCACTTTATTTTATCTTTAAAAAAAAATCTGCTGCCTTACTGTTTTATGGCTGCAACTTCTATGCATTGTCTTGTTTTATGCATTGTTTATTTTACTAATGCCCCTTGGAGCATAATGTATAGAGAGACAAATAACAAATGATCTGCATATGGAAATAACTGGGGATTTAAAAGGACAGCAATTCTAAAAAATATACATACAGCACACACAAGTCCATGCACAGGGCTTTTAAAAAGGGGGTGGGTGGGCTTGAAAAAAAAACCCACATTTTTTCATAACTTAGGGCCATTCCACACCCGATTTAAAAAGTTAAATACTCACCTAATGCAAACACAAAAGCTCATACCCTGAATAAACGTCTGTTGGCCCTAAAGATGCCACTGAACTCGAACTTTGTTCTGCTGCTTCAGACCAGCATGGCTACTCACCTGAATCTGTCAGTTCCTATGCCAAGAGAAAAGCACCGTGGCCTCAACGGGAAAAGAGTATTAACCTAACAGTTCACAGTCGGAGCTTGGAAAGGTCTTGTTAAATTACATGGTACTGAACTTCCATCTACCTATCATCCACAGAGAATTGTGGATGTTGCATAGTTAGGTTCAGTGAAAAAACAATAAAGTGACTGAAAAGCCAAGTTGCCCATTCAAACCAACAAACAGAAGAAGTAAAAGGCTGATGTGATAACCCTAGCCTAGTTTTTCTAGGTCTTTCGTCATGTGATTTCCTAATTGTGTATTGCAAGAGATAAACACAATACAATTGTGTATTGCAAGAGATAAAGTAGCTTCCCCCTCCATTTAGCTGTTTTGTGGGATTTATAAAAAGTGAGTCACAGTTGTGTGCTGTGGCTCAGCTTTTGCCGGGAAGGGGGTTGCTGTGGCCCAGGGGGCCACGGATTGGTGGCTCTGTGCTGACACAACAAGGAGGGATGGGGTGGAGAAGACTCACTCCAGCAATAAATGATGTGGGCAGGCAGCCTGTGTCTGCCGACTTCGGCTGTTGCTGTTTCTAGTACACAGTAGAGCTGGTTTCTCCTGCCCTTATGTGTAGCCAGCCCCTTGTCAAGTAAATCTTCAATACACAGAGTGGCGATTAGTCTTACAGTACAGTCCTAAGCATGTCAATTGCTTAGGAAGATATGACTTTGTTAGGATTGCACTGTTAATTTCTTAAGGCCAAACTAGTCATTGCATTTTTTGGCAAGCTGTGTCTTGGCTCCTTCAACTCAACTTGTGCACTTTGCAGTCATGCATCAGCTGCAGAAAAACTTATTTTAAAGATTGGAGAAAGAAGTTTTCCAGTTGAAACTACGGTGTCAGGGAAGGGGGTCATTTCTCAAGATAAGTGAGAAAAGAGGCAGGAGCCCCTCCTCCCCCACAACACAATTCAAGTGGGAAACAGCTCCTTTAAAATGGCATTCCCTGAAGATAATATGTGACTGCAGAGGTCACGAGCTGGGTCAGGGAAATCCAGACACAACTTGGCCCCAAAATGTAATGTCTACTTTGACCCTCAGTTGGAACGCTGAATGCAGGAGATGGATAGGAAATTAATCAAGGATCACTTGGCCCATGGAAGCCTGGGACAATTTCCTCTTCAACACACACAGGGATGAGCATTGATACAAACAGCATTGATACAAACTGACTACAGTCCAAGTTTAAATATGCACTGGAATAACACTGCATTGAATGATATTGTAAGTTTAGAAAAGCACACCAGGGTGGCTAGAAACTGGCAGCAAAAATGGACAAATGCTTCACTGTGCAATTTCAGGAGTTTGGGGCGGGGGGAGGTTAGTGACTGTGGAGAGCTCATTAATGGAGAGACAACCTGTAAATTTTTTTGTCAGACAGAAAGTAGATTTGGGAAGGGTTTGTCCAAAGCAAAGCACTGGGAATAATTTAGGTATGCACGTTTTCGCAATCTTGCTAGTTTCCCTGTCTTTCTAATTAACAAGTACTGGGTCAGGAAGCCATAAGAGACGCCTCACATCTATAAATCACTCTTGGTGAAATGTAAACCTTTTATACACTTAAAAAATGTTGCAAACAGCTGATGAGGAATTCAGCTGTGCTGACTGCAAATTTCAGAAAGCTTCTGAACCAAACAATCAGAGTGATCTAGCATTTCTGACAATATTCATAACGTTTCGTTTGTACTGCTCTTTATCCTAATTTCCCCATCATGAAGATGCAGGGGTTGGTGTAGAAGGGAATAAGGTTGAAAAATAATAACTGGGGTGAACTTCCTGTGAAACCGGCTTCTATCAGAGTTTTTGCCCAAATGCCAGAGCATCACTTGGACATCACTGATTTGATCATATCACTTCCTGTGTGACACCAGTGGCAAAGCCTCAGACTTTCTCGTTTTCCTCAATAAGTCCTCCAACAGCTGCCAGTTGCCAGCAGGGACCTGACAACTATAGGCCCAAGTAGTGCTAGGTTTAAAAACAAGCACTTTAAGCACTATCCAGCTAAAGAGATGCACTTTAAGTATCAAGGAATTCAATGGGTGAGTTAAACCCCAGCCACTAATGAGGCTAGAACTTTGTCATGTCCTCTATTACTTCCTCTTAAAAGGATATATGTTAGATGGTATCTTTCTGTGAAGGCATTCCACAAATTGCCATGCTTCATCCATTTAAATCGCTGGCATGAGGATGTCAATTCCTGTGCTATGTTGCCCATAAGCCCTAGGCCTTTTCCTTTCTCCTGGTAAGTCCTCTGCTCTGGCCAGCTGATTTGGTGGCTGGGGGTAGAGCCTGACAGTGGCCTCCACCAAGGTGTCTGTCAACTCTACTCAAACTTGGAAGAATTTGATGATCCAGCAGGTCTGAAGCTTGATGGTTATGGCCCTAATCAACAGCCCAGAGAGAAGGACTCTAAGTCTACACAGATCTACTCAAAGTTAAGTCCCATTATATTAGATGGGTTTACTCCCAGGAAAGCATTTGTAAAACTGCAGCTGAAACAGATTAAGAGCAAGCGCATACTAAAATGCTGCCACTGTGTTGCTTATTTTTTAGGCAAGAAGACAAAAGGTATATCATGATCATTATTAAGCAGAAATCCTTCAGTATTGTAATTTTTTCCATTTATTTTCTAAAGTATGCAAACTGCCCCAAACATCTGTATTCTGAAGCCCCTCCATGCATTCATTCTTTACAGAATTTGGTCTGCTTGATAGACTAGTAAAAATGCAAATGTTTTCCCCCTTAAATACAGTTGTACTAGAATGGCATTTTTGTGCAAGACTACACACCTTCTGCAACTGATAAGTATGCAGTTTTAGTGTTCTACACAGATCGGAATCTCCCCCATTAATTCCTGGAACCATTTCTATTCCAAAGTGCCAAATCATATCGACATTCCATAGACCTTGCCTTCAAATATACAGTATAAATGAGGACAAATCATTCATGTGAATGAGCTGCCACCTGTGGAGGCGCATGTTTATAATTCACATGCAGGGCTGTGGGCTTTGCATCTGAAACATCTACATTCATTGTCACCATGGCTAAAGTCTCAGGATCACAGAGTTTCCATCTGAACACTAGTAAAAGCATGATGTAACTGGAAAAGAGGCAGAAGCTCTGTGAATGGGTATCTCAATAACTTTCATTGGATCAGCAATGTGTATCTGGGGTGTAGGAGATGTGAACTGGGGCTGAGCTTCTGGGATATCTGTGCCTCTAGAAAGTCACCTCACCTCACCTGATTCCCCCTTTCCATCCCATAGGCCAAAAGTTCTCATAAGAAGCTAATTAACACACTGGCATTGAAGGTGATAATGGCCATGTAGGCAGAGAGAACCAATTACATACCTGCAAGATAGAGTAAATCTGTTGGAGAGCCAGTGTGGTGTTGAGCGGCAGCTTCTAATCTGGTGATCCAGGTTTGATTCCCTGCACCTCCTCCACATGCAGACAGCTGGGTGATCTAGGGCTCATCACAGCCCTGATAGTGCTTTTCTCACACAGCAGTATTATCAGGGCTCTCTCAGCCTCACCTACCGCACAGGGTGCCTATTGTGGGGAGAAGAAGGGAAGGTGATTGTAAGCCACTTTGAGACTCCTTTGGGCCGTGAAAAGCAGGATATAAAAACCCATTTTTTTTTTTGCTTCTGCTGCTATTGTTCACGTTAACCTTTGAGTGGAATCAGGGGTGCTTTGCCTCACACTAATCTAAAGAGTGCTTGCCCTATCACAAATGGTCAACTTGTCTGGCATTATATGTGTGGAAGTATGAGGCCATTTTATCTATAGGTGAGACCTGCAGAGACATGTGTCTTCATGGAAGACCATGCATATAGAGAGAGGACAAAAATAGAGAGGAGGAATAAGAGAGCAGCTCCCAGATTAATACAAAGAGAGGTGGCCCATTCAGGGAGATGACACCTATACATAGCTCCCCACATTGACCAGACACACTAAGTCACTCACTCAACAGTGACTGTACTATACATATATGTATAGGGTTGTGATGGAAGTATCATTTTTGAGACTTCATGGATTCTGATCTTTGTGTTTTTTTTTAAATTTTCAAATCTGATTTTAGCAATCTTGTATTACAAAACAGATATGAGCCACTGAGTTCAATATTTCAATAAGGAAAGGATCAGGAGGTTAACAATAATAAAGAGTAGATTTGTCTAGAGAGGGAGAAAACAGATACTCACTGAAAATTTACACATAAAATGAAATCAAGGCAGAGAGGTTGGTTTCCAAGATTAAATTGAAAGATCCGCATTTCTTGCATTTAAAAAGCAATTTCCCCCACTGCATTGGATGTTATGTTTTGAAGATTTCTATATATGTATTCTTATTTTAATTTGGATAATTTATATCCTGTCTTGTACACAAGGCAGCTAACTAGTGAAAAAACATAGAATCCACAGTCATTCCCACCAAAGAATCCTGCCAACAGCATCAAAAAGCAAATAGCCTCATTCATTATCATTTCAGAGGATATTCATATTGGTCTCCAGTAGAACATCTAGAGTCCAGTAACAGTTTAGGAACCAACAAGATTTGGGTATAAGCTTTAGGGAGTCAAAGCTTGCTTCACCAGCTACAAGTCAGAATGGAGATCTCTGAGTCCTTATATCCCAGACTCATTCAAATATCTTCCACCTCTACCACCACACATACATCTACTTTGCTTTAACAGTAATAATTAGAAGTTCCAAAATACACAAAGGAGAATATGGAGGTCACCATGTGACTCTGATTAATAAATGCCCTAAATTAATGTGAACCAAGGCTAAATACTGGGTCAAAGGCAGACAAACCAGAACCAAGTAACCTTGAGCACCCACTAGGGTCAATGGACAGAAGAACTCCACTCCTTCTTACCCAAAGATTCAAGCTGAAACTCTTAAATGGGCACTCCAGCCACCCTATTCATTCTTCAGGAATGAGAATGGAGATCTCTCTCTCTGATGGGAATGCAGTGCAGAATAGCAGGTTTTAGAGTAGGTGAAAATTCAAGGTTCGAATCTTGCCACGTGGCCTGCCTAGGCATTCTACAACACCATTGTTCTGAAGAACTTGTGTAAGAAGTAAAGAGAATAATCATTCTTTTCCTTCCAACAACGCAGCAGCATCCACTGAAAATGTAATGAAAGAAAACCAATAAGCACAGCAATTTGTGCACCATAAATTGTTTAATGCTGTTAAGCTTCACATTCAGATTTTAGGAATAGCTACTGAGGCACATGGGGTGCCTAAGGCATCCTTCTAAAGAGAGAGTTCCACATTACCTTCCAACCCAAAATAGGAACAGGCACTCTCAAATAATTGGAAAATAATAGAGAAAATGAAGCCAGAGTAATTGACATTTCTGTTCCTTTGGTCTTCTTAGGAGGACATGAGCAACTAATTTTGTTCCTTGAGGAATCCATTTCTAAATGCCAGACATTTCCAAATGTTGGGATGTGCTAGTTTATTTTTTGGGTTAATGACAATGGGTAAGTTTATTGTTCCTATCACTTGGGATTGGCTGGGTAGTATTTGAGTAGTTTTGTGTGAGGCTGGGATGTACTGTTTCAAACAGAAATGTAAAATTTGAAGAATCTTTAGGAAATTAAAGTTAAAGGTAATGTCAGACGTTGCAAGAACTCACAACCAACTTCTTAGAAATAGAAAGTTTAATTGAGAAGTACTTCATACATCTAGGCTGGCGAAGTCAAATCTGGCTTGAAGACAGATTTGCTTCTTCTTATCAATACTATTCTCCCGCTCAAAACTTGAAAGTTCCCAAGGGAGGGGAGAGTTAGAGAGGCTACACATACAATTAAAAACAGTGTTACTTTCACATGGCCTTGGCTGCCTTGGCTGTCTCAGATAAGATGGTATTTGCAGTAGAACCAGACCCAGCCGAGAGGCCCCACAGAAGAGATAATGGTTACAATAACATACATTTCACTTTCAACTAGTTAGCATGATATAGGACCTGGAGCTTCCAGGCACCAAGCAATAAAACTGACATGGAAAAACTCAGGCTAATTAATGACAGGGTTTTCTAATCCTGACATCCTTCCACCCCAAAATAGGTTTTCTAATCCTGACAGGTATCCCCTGTGCAAGCACCGAATCATGTCTGATCCTTGAGGTGACGCCCTCTAGCGTTTTCATGGCAGACTCAATACGGGGTGGTTTGCCAGTGCCTTCCCCAGTCATTACCGTTTACCCCCCAGCAAGCTGGGTACTTATTTTACCGACCTTGAAAGGATAGAAGGCTGAGTCAACCTTGAGTCAGCTGCTGGGATTGAACTCCCAGCCTCATGGGCAGAGCTTTCAGACCGCATGTATGCTGCCTTACCACTCCGCGCCACAAGAGGTTCTTAAGGAAATTATTTAATAATTAATTATCCCTGCCTTAAAATGTCACATAGTTTCCAATAGAGCCTAGAACTCTATTTTGAAACAACATTTATATTAGCAGAAAATCTACTCTCTATGTGCATAGCCACATTGATCTTCCAGTGTGTAAATGAGGCTAAATATTTAAGGAAAGATGATACCAGGAGGACAGGTACTTTGATCGTGATTATCAGCCCTCTCTGGTTTCAATCGGCTCCAATTCACCCAAGCTTTAGTTGCTAAAGCTTATGAATAAACTGGTTAAAGCCAGAAGCACAATTCAAAATATTTCCATTGCTTTCCTCACTTGATATATTTTCCTTTTAATCCATGTCTTATCTTTTGAAACTTCATAGCAAAATCTGCTTTGTAACCAGGGCTGCACTTTGACAATCTGACAATGGAGAGTCCTAATTTCTGCACATTCTTCTTCCTTATTCCAGGGCTTTTCAAGTTCCGTTCTTTTCTATTTTTACATTATAAACCACTTAGTGCCAGCACTTTCTATTTTTTAAATGAACTGCTTAGTATATGTTTAGGGACGGAGATGATAGCGATGATGATAAACGTCTGACTGCATACACAGCAGCCTGGCTGTGCAAATGGCGTCCTCTTAGAGAAGTGGCAATTATGACACTGATCAGCTATTCAACAAGGAGGGTGAATCAAGGTTAAACTACATTCAGCCCTGCTCCCTTTCCAGAACAGCTGAGGAGTGCAATTGCTGCTTTCTAAAGAGGTTGGGGTGTGCACTCCCTTGCAAGCTGGATCGGAGAAGAAGCCTGTTTGTTCTCAGAGCTAGGGCCATGCCTGAAGATTCCTGTTTCTGTCTACATATCTCTCAAACAAGATTGATGCCTGCGATACCTCTTTTCCACTCACACAGAATGTCTAGCCTACCACTCTCACCTCCCCACCCCCCGTCCGTCTCTCAGGTTTTAGGTTAGAAGTAGAAGTAGACCACACTCACCACCCTTCTAATCTCTTTTAAAATATAGAGAGAGCCATGGCCATTTCACACCTTACATCCTTTCTCACAAACACAGAAACATCAGCAGCCCCTTTTAATAACTGGCCTTCACTCAAACACTAGTTGAATTGTTGGGGTTGAGGGCTCGTCCACTGTTCCATTCATATGTTTCCACCATCTATTCATATATCTCCAAACATATATCGGCCAAGATCTCAGTTTGGGTATGTCTGTATGTTTCTTTCTCTCTCTGAGACAACCATCCTGCCGGGTTAAACAAACTGGGAATTAACTTTTATTTATGGTTTCAACATTAGGTCAAAAGAAAGGCAGATTTTACAAGATTTTGTTTCCAATTGAACTTTTGAGCTGTTTCCCTATTCCCACAATTGGCATCTTTTCTTATGAACTGACTCTTTTTAGTCAGCTCTAAGCAGCACTTCTCCAGTTTCCCTCCATCAGACATACTCTTTTCTCTTTCAGCTCTCTAGCTGCCAACTCCTACTTGTTCTTTAACTACCCTCTGAACGGCTGTTTCCCAGCTGTCAATCCGCTAACATTCAATAGCTCCCATTGGTTACTCCCAGGGAGAGGCAGAGCCTAATCTGTCACAGAGTTTTCATCTTTTTTCAATTCAATATTTATTTACGGTCATTCAGACCAAAATTCAGGTTTTCATCTTTGAGTAGGATTTTATAACTAGTTTGGGAGATTAATTCTAACAAATAGCATTTTGGGAGTAAATTTTATCATCAGTTTCCAAAAGTGCATTTCAAAGTGATGACTGACATACTCATTTACTCGCTGAAATTGAAATAAACCTACTTTCCATTCTTACCTAATTCCTCTGCAGCTTCCCTGTTCCAATCATACAAATCAGCACCACACCAGTCATATACACTGGGAGTGCAATATGCATGGTCACCATTTCATGTAAATTAGGCAATGTGTGGATTTTCTATGTGGGTATAACTTCCATTCACAAGAACCAGAATCCTGAAAAAAAAAAAATCGAGTTTTTAGTATGTATGTATGGCAGAAGAAACCACATGGACAATCCACCTGTTGTTCAGTTCACAAGATGGCAACTGTATACTTGGATGGTGGGCTCCTGGTTTACCTGAAAGTAATAGAACATCTGCAGCAAGTTCTATTCCCATTTAAATCCATTCTTCCAATAGGAATGTTTTATGTAAGGCTGCCAGGACAGAGGGAGACAGAATTCCAAAGGCCCTGGCCACTTTGGGGATTCACAGAGCTGGGAAAGTCATATTGTTTCCCTTCAGAGGATTTGGGAATTGAGTTTGAGTGTTGTGAGGACACCACAGATGGAAGTGTTGTTTGGGGGCTCTTGGAGACTCTAACCATGAGTATTGTATCTGCCATGGTAGAGGGGAGGTTTATCCTGACTTTCAAGGTATGTTTCCTAGTGAACTTATTGACCGAGACTCTGTGACAAGGAAAAATATTTTGCACGTTGCCATCAGAATACTCAAAGTTCTAATCTTTTGTAATCTCTATTTTATTGGCAGCATGATAAATTCTATTATTAGTGATTACCTTTGAAAATCAATGTTGTAATCTTATTCTCTATTCATCAATGAGTGGGTTCTCGCACTTCATCTGGGGAGCGGAATGCTGATGAAAAAATATTAAAGATTACTGCAAGGGAAATTGAGTGTCATTTACAGTTAGACTCAGTTCGGTTCATACTAGAAAGTGGATGAAAGATAGAAAATGAGAGAGAAGTGTATCTTTAAAGTCATCCCTTATCAGATATTCTTCTTACAGATTGGGAAGAAAAATGGGCAGAAGGTTTTGAAAATTATTTAATACTCACCAAAGGAGAAATAAAGAGAATTTAGCTTTGCTTTAATTAATGGATTTTATGCCAGTTGTTCACACATTTGGAGTCTCATTTCCACTGTATAAGGTTTATTAACTCATGATAATCAAGAGTGTATTGCAGAATTAAGGCTAAGATAGACAATTCATGGCTTATTGGTGTTGACACCATATTACTTAGAAGAAGAAGAGTTGGTTCTTATATGCCACTTATCTTTACCAGAAGGAGTCTCAAAGTGGCTTACAATCACCTTCCCTTCCTCTCCGCACAACAGACACCCCGTGAGGTAGGTGAGGCTCAGAGAGCCGTGATATTACTTCACAGTCAGAACAGCTCTACCAGTGCCATGGCGAGCCCAAGGCCACCCAGCTGGCTGTGTGTGGAAGAGGAGCAGGGAATCAAATCCAGCTCACCAGATTAGAAGTCCGCGCCCCTAACCATTACACCAATCTGGCACCACTTAATGGTGGACTAAGTAGAGTTTTCATGCCAGAGTGTTCTTTAATGTAGACCAGATATTCTCAATAATAATCCTTCATTTTAAAAGTTACATCTCTTTATAAATCTGTGCCTAGCTGTCTAGGGCCAGTAAGGTATGATTTCAGAGCATGAGAAACTAAGTCTGGTCACACACAAGAACAAATGATCCAAAAAAGGTGAAAGGTATCAAAGATGTAACCTTGTAACATCCCAAGTCAAACCCTATCCAAAATTCTCCTGAATATGACTGGTGGATTGGTGTCAGGAGGGAAGACATAGCTCAAGTGCTTTATAAACACTCGGGTCCCAGAGGAAGGATATAAGTATAGTGGAATTGTTTCATAGAACTTTGTATTAACCCACCATATCCCGAGAAACTGCTGGAGAATAGATAATCCCTGATAATGCCTGCCAGTCAGAACAGACAATATTGATGTTGATAGTCCAAAGTTCTGACTCCATGTAATGCAGTTTTATATGTATTCATGTGTTCCTATGATTTATTCTTAAGGTAAATAAATGAATATGAAATACCACTAGTGGACATTGTAATTACATCAGTTCCACCTATGGTCCTTTCCTAAGCATTAAGTCACTGTACAAATGTGATGCTTTACAGTCCGCAGAAGCTGTTCTGGAGAAAATAGTAAGTGGTGCAATACCTGAGCCAAAATATACACAGGAATTAACATTTCAGGTCTTTATTATGGTCTTCCAGAACTGTCATGTTTAAGGCTATGCCTGGTGTTTGCTGACCCTATTTCCAGTATGCACAGGCAATGGCAATAAATCAGATGTCTCACACAGGTCAGGACCTAACACTTCCTGGGAGCTTCTGGAAGGCACAGAGGCAATTACAAGGCAATAAATAAAACAGCAACCAGACCAAAAAGAGGTCTGGAGCCAGGTGTTTTATCTGAAGTAGCATGGAGGACCAGAGTTCAAGGTCCACAGGTAAGGCAAGGATACAAAGATCTCTCTCTGGAAAACAAACACAAGGTTAGCAGCAAAGGCACAAGCAAAACCCTGTTCACCAAAAGACTTGGAGGGCAGAGCAGTGATACCAAAATGTTGCTTCCACAAATTGACTATTTCCCACATCTCCATTTTATCAGCCTAAATAGGGCTGAAGCCTAGGTGTTCTGACTCACCAAGCCCTTCATCTTGCCAAGGCCAATCAGTGCTATGCTAACTCCTTGTCTTTTATCTGCTTTCATCTTCAATGAATGCCAGCTCAGGAGACCCTGGAGATGAAAGATAAACTGATTTATGTCCCTTTGTCCCTTGCCAAAACAAGTAGTCTTCATTCCCTGAGGTTTCATTTGCTGTTTCTGATTCTAAATCCAATTGCTCCAACAGGCATTCCACTGGTGCAGCTCCTAATTCCTCCATCTCCATATCCTCAGAGGAAGAGACAGCTGGCTGATTCATGACAAAAACAGTATTAGAAAGCCAGGATTCTTATCGAAATTAAACTACTGGGTTGGGGCTGTTTTCAACTTTGGGTTCTACAACAAGCAGTATATATTCATATCCTTACTGGATTCTACTGCTTCCTACAGCAATGGCATTTCTCTGTTCCAATCAGTTCTTGCAAGGGAGAAGGACAAAGTATCTCCAGCCAATCACATTTTGAGACAAGCCTCATAATGATGTAGTGTGATTCCTCTCCCTCCTAGGGGACAGGTACTGAGCCCTGTTGTCCTATAGCTGGGTAATTAGAGAACTGCAGCAGCAGGTACTAAAACAAATGACAAAAAATGCTCATTGGCAACAATGGGAGATGCCCAAAGGACCATAATGGGCACCAGGAATGGCAATTAACTTTCATGGGCTCCATTGAAATACATCAGAGCACTCAAAAATTGCCACAAAAAGATGGATTGGATTTAGAAATACCTGCCCTGAATCTGGAATGACAGATTCCAGAGAGAAATAACATTATCCAGATCCATATAGATTGTTCTGGGATTGGAATCACAGCCTCCAGTATAGAATGATGTTGGGGTGGGGTGGCAACATAAGTGTTCAGGGTCTAGAATGACAACCCCATGGAGTGGAATGATGGCCTTGGAACTGGGATCACTGGTCTGGAAATAGAATTACAGTCCCAGGGATAGTCCTTCCACTCTAGGGACTTGGAGTGTATTTAGTCCATTTTATGCCTTGGCCTAGCAGGTGAATGGGGGTTGGGGGCAGGGCCATCATAGAGAAATGCCCATCCACAAACTGTCCCCCTTCCTGGCACCCAGAATCCTGCTCCCCCCCCCCCCTTGTAGCTCCTAGGCAGCCCCAGGGAAAATGGTTAAGGACTTTGGCCCAGGTTGCAGCACACCAAAAGATCTTGCAGATGTAATTTCTGAGCTTCTGTCCATTATTTTTGACAAATCATGGAGAATAGATGATGTGCCATGGACAAATGTTTTCCCCATCTTCAAGAAGGGAGAAAAGGAGGACCCGGGTAACTACCCACCAATCAGCTAAACATCTATAGCTGGCAAAATTTGGTAAGAAATTTATTTGACATTGTTTAAATTTTCATTGTTTTGTCCGCTCTATATTCAAATGTTGATCTAATCTGTATACACCTTTTAATGCGCTTGAAATGGCTTATGGCTGATCAATACACTGAACTGATTATAAAAACACATTCAACATTTAGTCACTATGCTAAGTTGTGTGAATTATATACAAGTGAGCATTAAATTTGATAAAACATACATTAGAAATTATAGTCTAATCAGCTATGCATATGAAGAAATGTCTATCATCAACCAGTATATTTTGATAGACATGAATATAAAATGGAATCTTGGATATAAAAACTGCATCATTGTTGGCACTTACTTAGTAATTGTTGGTACTATTACTTAGTAATAAATGTGATTTGCATTTACAGATTGCTATATGACAGAACTTTGCTACAACGCTTGAGACTATGTTGTGCCTATCATCTGGAAGATATTTCAATAAAAGACTCTCTGTGTGATGTAAGAAGCTTTCTAGAGGATGAAAACACATGAGGAGGGGCATCATTAGCAGTTTCCTTCATCATATAGGGGGCAGTGAAATAAAATTGTGGGGAATTGTTTCTATTGTGTCTACTGAGAAGAGGCACTGCCTCGATTGCTTAGGGATTCAGGAAAATCTGCCCTGGAGTACCACTGAGGGGAGGGCATTAAATCTTGCCCTTGAGAATGCCCATTTATATGCTGAATTTGAGCTTTTACCAAGTTGTGTTGTTGAAGTCAAGCCCAACCAACCCAGTTTTCAGGTTCTTGTAGAAAGAGGGTAAAGCTGCAGATTCATTTTATGGTTCGATGTCCATTAATCTCTGCTTTATCAGATTTTTCACTTTAATAAGGCCAACCTCTAGGAATTGTTCCAAATCTAACCCAACAGATCAGCTTATCTAAAGCTCTAAGAGACTACTGTGGATACAGAGTGGAAGCCAGCAAGGCGGGGATTAAGCCAGAGGATCTTAGGTGAACTCTTACCCAGTAGTAAAATGTGTGTCCACAGTACGCCATCAAACATAAACCAAACTCTTGGCTCAGAATCATAAAATTTCTCAAGATTAAATTTGACCCACTGTCGACATATTTTCCCATTGTTCCATTTGTATATCATGTCTGACATTTGTTGCCCATTTTACAATGCATTCTTTCAAGGATATATCAAATTTCAGTAACATTTTATACATCTTGGCAATAATACGCTCATCATTTGTACATAATCATATTTCAAAAACAGACTTAATTTGGACAAAACCACGCACTTTCTTATCTGTCTTAAATCCTTCTAATAGTTGTGCATAAAAGAACCATTGACAGGAATAACCTTCAGCTATCAAGTCTGCTCTTGTTTTCATTTTACAATCCCCCTGTGAAAAACCTAGTATATCAATATGTCAGCCATTTATCTTTAACTATCGTTTCTCTCTAGTAAAAAGCTTCTTGCTTAGAAATCCATAAATGTATTTTCATACATAATTTGAATTTCTATTTGAAAAAGAGTTGGTTCTTATATGCCACTTTTCTCTACCTTAAGGAGTCTCAAAGCAGCTTAAAATTGCCTTCCCTTTTCTTTCCCCACAACAGACACCCTGTGAGGTAGTTGAAGCTGAGATAGCCCTGATATTACAACTTTATCAGTGATGTGGAGAACTCAAGGTCACCTGGCTGGCTGCATGTGGAGGAGGAGCTGGAAATCAAGTCTGGCTCACCAGATTAGAAGTCGGTGCTCCTAACCATTACACCAAGCTGGTTCTCATATTTTTAAAATGACACATCTAATAAAATGATTAGTAATTTTTTTCATCTTAAACCTAGCTTTGTCATACCATAAATCAACATTCTTTTTGAAGTGAGGCCTCCAGAACTTCCTGCAATACTCCATATAATGCCTGACCATTGTGGTGTACAGTAGGGCTATGTTAAGCCTCTGTTGATAAAAAAAAGACTGCATTAGCTTTCTTTGCCACCTCAACACACAAACTGTGCATATTTAGCTTACAGCCCACCGATACCCCAAGATCTTGCCCCCACACACTGCTATTCAGAAGTGTGTCCCCCAGCCAGTATATCTGTTTGTTATTTTTGTTACCCAGATGTAGAATTCTGTACTTACCCATGTTGAATTGCATCTTTTCTCATACTTTCCCGTTCCCTGTGACCCTCCCTGGCCAGCCTCATCTCACTCGGAACTTTTGTCAACTTTCACGTACTCTTTTCTAGTGGCACTTTCCTTCCATTTCTTGAACATTCCCCTTTTCTTTCATCCCTAGCTCATCAAGTAGTTCTCTGTTCATCCACATCAATTTCTTGGATCCCCTCTCCTGTTGGAATTCCTGTTTGTGTTTTTATTGTGAGGTGAAACTCTTGTTAGGGATTCTGAGAAAACAAGTCAGCAATACCCTTTTGCTCCACAGCTTTGACTGCTTGTGCAAGTGTTCTCTTTTTTGTACAAAGTATGCTCTCTCATCACCGAAGTTCTCACATATATATGTTTGAAGTGCACATGATATGAGGTCATAGAAGAGGAGTCCCATGCTAAGCACCTTGTCATATGAGATATGGGTCTCCTGGATGGTGTTTATATACTCCTTAGGAGAGCAGTGATTGGCTGCAGACGTTGGTGGCATCCTGATCTGTACCAAGATTGTGTATGTGTGGTGGGAACCAGTAGTGTTTCATTCCCTTGGGGGTAATTTGGAAAATGTATTCTCTTCTTCACTGAGGAAGGGATCTAGACAGACAAGATTTAGGGTGTTACGTGCTAGCCAAATGCCCCGACACTACCCATTTCTAGCTCTGATTCCAGGCCAGACAGGTTGGTTCCAGGCCTGCACCTCTCACTTGCAGTCTTTGACCAATGGCTGGACACTTTTCAGAGATGCTTTAGGCTGATTCTGAATGAAGCTGAGAGTTGGAGAAGATGGTCTTGATGGCCCACTCGAACTCTGTGATTCAATGTGGATTTACACCAGTATCTCCAAATTAAATCAGCACAGAGACTTAATTGCCCTTGCAAGATCTTCTTGATGGCCTTGATGGTGGAAAGTGCCATTAAATCACAGCAGGCTTATGATGACCATATGGTTTTCAAGGCAAAAGATGTTCACAGTCAGTTTGCCACTGCCTGCCTGTATAGCATGCCACTGATATTCCCAATACTAGCCAAGGCCAACCCTGCTTAGCTTCTGAGAACTGACAAGATTCAGCTAGCCTGGGCTATCCAGGACTTTGCTTTACAGTCTTTTAACATATTGCTTAAGTGTAATTATCTTTCATGTACTATTAGATACTTTCCAGTTTGAATGGTTTGAATGTACTCATTGTTTGCTTCCAAATCTACCTGCATTTTCTCCTCTGGATTTCTAGGAGGGAAGTCTTGTTTCTTGCTCACTTTCACAACCAATGATTAGAAGGAGGCTTGCACTGTGTCTAATTGGGGTAGATGTGATGCTGAGAAAGCCAACAAAATATGCAGAAAGCTTTGATGCATGCCGGCAGGGGGAAATTATGTCTTTATCTTCCTCTTATGACAGGCAGACTAAAAGGTGAACTAATTTTACAATGTTTTGATGCTCCCTTGAAATGTTTTGTTACGAAGAGAGAGGTGTCTGTCAAATATAAATATTGTTGTGAATATTCTGAAGCAATATTGCCTGGCCTTTCAAAGAAAAATTACACCTGCGGCATATCTGGTGGTGTTCTCTATTCCCCCCCTCCTTTCCTACATTTCTGTTGCCATGGCAATGCATGAGATACCAAAACTGCACCATCATGCTTTCCTTGAAAAGTGTTTTCAGTCTGTATTGTGCGAGTTTTCATCTTATTTAAACGCCACCATGGCTCCAGACATCATTCTTTGCGTTTTCAAGCAGGGGCTCAGCAGTTCTGTTGTTGAGAGTCCAGTGGTGTACTTTCTTATTCCTGTACATACAAGGACTTTACCTCAACAAAATTGTTTTGTTTAGAAGAGGGGCAGAGGATGAGAGACAGTCAATCTCGCCAAACGTGAATTAAATTGGTATGGAATATAAAATGTGACAAGACATGTTGACTGCTCGTATTGTAAACTTTCATTGCTTGAGCAAAGATTTGCTCCGATTTATCCCAGTCACTTTTTTTACATAGACATTCTAAGACTACTTTCCTGGGAGTGATCCTCAGTGAAAAGACTTGAGTGGGATTCTTAGGAGACCTGCTTGGGACTGCTCTCTTAAGTGCCAGGTATTAACATCACAAGGTATAAAAGAGCTACTGTTTTATGTAGATACCTGAATTGTTTTCTTACATATGTTGATGTATTGTTTTTGCAAAGCTACCTGACAGCTGCAGTCCTGCCAGTGGGTGAAGACATTTCTTTTATCTGGTGACCCCTTACTCCTGCCTGATGTTTTAACTGTTGTAATTATGTGTATTTTAGCTTTGGTTTTAATCATTTTAATGATGTATTTCTGTTTGCTTAGCAGGGGGAGGGACACAACTATGCTTCAGTAACCTTCTTTGGCAAAACCTGTCCACAACCTTATTAAACACACAGAGTGTTTGCACAGCATGAGGTCTAGGATCCAGCCTTCTTGTGGCCAGTAGACCTACAAGGCAGCACTGCATAACAGGAGGCAAGGCTGAGGCGCTCAGGCATCCCTGCCTGTATCCCGGGCCACCAATGGCCTTCTGAGAACCAGGAGATGGCAGAAGGTGGGAACCCATTGGGCATCAGCCTCTGTTGAGTTCCCCTGTCACCTGGAAATATGATCCAGCCATCAAGGCCTCCTCATTCCTGTGAAGAGGCTGCCCAGCTCTGCTTGCCTACAACCCCTTATGGAGGCTTCTACAACTAAGTAGGCCAGCAAGCAGACTGGCCTACTCAACCAACAGAACCATCCCATGATTCAAATCTGCAAGTTGTGACTTAACAATCAACAATCAACTAATCTGTTTATTAACATCAAAAAGCGGCGAAGACTTATCAGCAGCCGCCATTGATGCAGCGGAGGAGCGGGCAGCAAGAAGACACGTGGGGGGGGGGGAGGTTCAAAGCCAGCAGGAAGGGCAGCTCTGCATGAGAGGATCGTGCTAGCCTGGTTGGCGCCTGGGCGTGGGCTCAGGGCGCCTTAAAAGGCGCCACGTGGAGGAGCCCTGCCTCTTGCACCAGGCTTGCCGCCCGAGCAGCTTCCCTCCCACCCACCCTGTTTTGTTGGCTGTTAGGCTTATGGCTGTATGGCCACTGGATGATGTCTTTATATTGCATTTTGTCACAGCTGGCGGTTTTGGCATGGGATGGCGCCTGTTTGGGGGGAGTTCGGTCTGTGCATCGGACTCCCCAGGTTTGGGACCTCCCTACGAGCTGGCAGGTCTGTGAGCAGGGCCGACCCGGCTGGGAAGGCAGTGCCAGGTAGCCCGGGGTGGGACCAAGAATGAGGTGGGCACCTCTCCTTGGCCACCCGGGGCTTACAGTGTGAGTGTCTTCCTTGAGCCCAAAATGCCCTCCTGCAAGTCAAACGAAGCAACCAAACATCAAACGAAGCAACCAAACAACAAGGTGGGCTGGGTAGGAAGCTAGAAAGAGGGGAGAGGGAAAGAAGCCAAAGCCTCCGAGCAGGCCCCTTATAAAGGGGCCTGCCCTGCCCTTTCTCCCATGCCTCAGCTCATGCTGTGCTCAGTGTGACGGCACTGGCCTGGGCATTCTGGGACTGGGAATCCCAGACTCCCCAGAGCCAGGCTCTTCTCCAGCGTGAGGTCCCCCACCACAGCAAGTAGTGATCTGGGGTAAGGCCTCCTAGTGCTTGTTTTAATTATTGTTGTGGTGTGTGCTTGTTTGGTATTATTTTTAAGATGTATTTTTTATGTTAGCCATCTTAGTGGCCCTGTTGAGGTCAGGAAAGTGGGATATAAATTTTTTACTTAACTACTGAGAATATGTTCCATAGGGATTGAGAAATAGAACAATAAAAGTACATTCCTTTTACCTTTAAGAAATGATGGTTCTCTACAACTGGGGTAGCCTGTGGTCCTCCAGATGTTGATGGACTACAATTCCCATGCCAGCAAACTCTGGCAGGGGCTCATGGGAATTGTAGTCCATGGACATCTGGAGGACCACAGGTTGACTACCCTTGCTCTACAACATCAATGGACACTGCGAGGACAGCTCAGCAGCCACAACAGTATTGTGACTTCTACTCCCTTCCCCCCTGTCCTGGGGCCAGGCCAAGAAATAACCATCAGGCAACTTGGTGCAATGCAATTTGGCTGACTCACTCAGGTCTGATAGTGGCAACCCGTTGACTTGTTGCCACACAACTTGTTCGGGCAGCAATCTGAACACAACTTGGATGAACCTAATAGCAGCCACCACACAAGTTGCTCAAGTGACTTGCTACTGCATGGATTTTGCTTAAGGAGAGACTACTGGGGGGGGGGGTTCAGAGCAAGCATGGTGTGGTTGTCAGAGTGTCAGACTAGTAACTGGGAGACTCAGATTCAAGTCCATATTGGCCATAAAAGCTATGACTTCTGGTAGTTCACCTGCCTTAGCCTAATGTCCTTCACAGGTTTGGTGTGCAGCTAAAATGGAGAAAAGGGGAACGATATAAGCTGCTTTGGATCCTCATTAGGGAGAAAACTGAAGTATAAATATGATAAATGAATAATGAATAAAGCTGAAAATGGGGTCACATCTAAGAAGGGTTGATTGGAGAATGGAGCAGAGAGAAGGGAACAGAGAAAGGGAGCAGATACGGAAACTGGTAGGGAAAGAGAAAGTACAAATAAAGAGAAGAAGGGGAAAGAAACCAAAGCAAAGCAGCTCCTGATTGGCCCCTCTGAGTTTTTATCACGGACAGGCCCCACCCTTTCTCCACCCACACAGCCCTTACCGCTTTATTTTATCTGCTCTGCAGGATAGGTTTGTTAGCTGCCTTGGTGGCCCTTCGGAAGTTAGAATGGCAAGGTATATGTTCTGTAAAGTAAAATAAATGTACTCATCTTTCTCCCTCCCAACATCTTAGGCAACACTTTATTATGAGTAGGCAAGGGAGGAATGATAGCTTCACTGGTCTCAGTGCTAGTCATGTGGACATATGAAGCTTCCTTATACTGAATCAGACTACTGCTCCATCAATGTCAGTATTTGCACAAAATCAACGGTGTCTTAGGTAGACAGAGAAAACAAATTTCACATCACCTCTTACCATATCCTTTGAAACTGAGATGTCTGTGATTGAATCAGGGAACTTCTGCATAGAGATGGGCATGGGCCAGCTGACTTAACTAAAGTTCATTGTGAATTTGGGGTAGTTCACGGTTTACTCAGAACCATTTCAACCCCTGCCTTCTACTCTTCATGGAAAACAGCTCCCCAACACTCATCTCTTTTCTGCTTCTTGCCAAAAGGGAAGAGGGGTTTAAATGGCTCATGAACTGATATGAACTGGTTCAATTCATGACCTGGCATATCTCTTCATGGTCAGATTTGTGATTCAGCTACAAACAATGAACCGAATCACACAGTTTGTGCTCATCCCTGTTTCTGCAAGCCACCATGACTCCTCCCCTGGTGGTGGAGCAAAGGGATGGATTGTGTTCTCCAAGACATAGTCACACATTTTACTCTTTGGATTCCACCTAATAAGAAAGATATGGATTTCAGAATTGTGCCATTTCCTCTGTTCAGGGCAACTGTGATTTTAGAAATGAAGCACAACTACCTTTGGAATTTCACCCTATACTTTCTGTTATCTTGAATTTTGGGGCATGCTCAAGTCATCCTAGTGGTAAAAAAACATCCCAGGCTGTCATCCAGCTGCCTTCTCCATTGCCTGACATTCAAATGACATGATTCTTCTCTAACAGAGGTTCCAACTTAACTTTCTACTGCATGCAGCAAAAACACCTTCTTTCTTCATTCATGTCACTTGCTTGGCCTCATCGCTCACTGAAGTACACTGATAATAATGCTGGATGTCTCCTTAGTATGCTCTGTAAAGAGGGGTTCTGGGAATGAAACCGAACCAGGCCTGCGGCAATGGATGGCAGAGACAGACTGGGACTAGCAACCTAGGGAGGCCCCTTTTGTCAATGTACTTGTTAGAGGGACGAGTAGCGAAGCTTCCACAGTGGTTATTCCCAAAGCCATTTTGCATTTTAAAACGGTTCATGTCTCTTTTTTTGGTTTTTCTATTTTCCTACTGTCTTTTAAAAGCTCAAGATGCAGACAAATTTGACAAATTGGCTATGGCTCCCATTGGAAGTCTGTGATGGACTTAGAATTCATAGGGTTTCAACTATTTGAAAAGTCTTGTTTCTAAGGGCCATTTCCCACGGCTTAAAAATAGCACAATGGTTGCTGATTGAAAACGCTACTAATTTGGCATAACGCACGACGTCGTAAACAATCTGCAACACTCCTGAAACCGACCCGCAAAAAGCGCTTCGTTGTAGCGCTTTTAGGGGAATCCAGAAAAGTGGATTCACCCTCCGGATAGCGATACACTCCTGCAACCAATCTGCAACACTAGCGCTAAAGACCTGTGCGTTACCATTGTTGCGGGTTCTTCAAAGTCCCTCCTCCCGAGCCTGTCCTCCAAACTTCCGGCGAACTGTTCGCCATTTTTTTTTTCTCCGAGCGAGCGGGGATCTACGAGGCAACGGGACAGCGACTGGCTTTCAAGCACGATCACTTTCGGAAATTCTGCCCGGACACCACAAGAGTTTTTCACAAGCACAGTGGCACACACCGTCACGTTCCCAAAATTTGCCCAAAGCTTAAAACCCCGTCTACCATCGGCCAGTCCTAGCGGAGTCAACGTACAGGGAGCATTTTAAAAAAATTTCCTCTGAGCGTGCCAACGAACGTTCGCCGCTCGCAGTCTCCTGCTTAGCGTAGAGGGGTTCGATAGACATGATTCGAGGTGATATCATGAGGGGCGGTTTATGTGTAGTGGGTCTTTGTGTGGTTCCCGGTGCGTGGTTGTGCTTGGGTGCGGACAACCCCTTCCATTGGCGGCTAGACCTCCGGCAAGCGGAGTCGCCGTCCCCCGTTCATTTTAAAAAACATTCCTCTGAGCGTGCCAACGAACGTACGCCAGTAACATGTCATGTCTGGTTGATTTATGCTGTGGCTGGTGAATATTATTGGGGAACTGCCGAGTACTGCTGCACTTGCTGTCGGTTGAACACCGGCATGCGTTTGTGTAATGGCGGACATTTTCCTAAAATGGCTCCCGCTGCATGCCCATACTGCTCTTCTCGCGTGTAAACGAATTTGCGCATGCGAGAAGTCAAACAACAAGTGCGCCAATCTGGCCATTAGGGGCAGATCCTGTTCCCGCGCGAGGAGTTTTGAACGTGACATGTGACCCCGTGTGGCCAATGTGCGTGTCCCCTGCTGGCCACCACCAATCAGGAGCCGGCTGGTCCCTTTGTCTTTGTGTGCGGGAAGGTATATGATCCGTTGCACCCTGCACCTCGCACCACCATTTTGCTCAGCTACTAGCGAAGGCACCATGGAATCTTCCTCGCAAGCGTCGTCCATCCCTGCAACCGGCCGTGGACCAACTTGGAGGGACGCGGAGATCAGGGACCTGATCGCGATTTTCTCGGAAGAGAAAATCCAGGATGCCTTCCAGTCCTCGCACAGAAATAGGGAGGTCTTCGAGCAAGTGGCCATAAAGATGCGTGCCCTGGGCCACCAGAGGACCGGCCTCGAATGCCGGTCAAAAACAAAGACCATGCGGGCAGAGTACATGCGTGCCATTAACCATAACAAGGGTTCTGGCAACGCAAAAGTAACCTGCCCGTATTTCGAGGAGCAGCGGGCCCTGTACGGCGAGGGGGACGGAGCCGGCAGGCCGAAGCGCGTCGGGAGGAGCCTGAAGGTTATTCATAGGCCGGCTGCCCCGGTCGAGGAACCACCCGCTGAGGAGGATCCCGGCGAGGGCACCTCGTCCAGCTTTCGGCCTCCACCCCCCGTCCAGCAACGAGCCGCAGAATTGGTCACGCTGGACCTGATGGCCATCGCTCCTGGGGAGCCAGAGGAGGCTCCTGAGCAAACGCCCCTTGCCTCCGGTAAGTAATTTTCTTTTTATTTTATATTTCATTTTGAGCAAATGTGTGTTCTGACGTTTGGCCATCGTTTTCTCGTGTGTTCGTTGCAACGCATAAGATGGTAGGCTGTGGAGTGCTTGCTGTGGTTACTATTTGCAACGGTTTTAATTTTATATTTTAATTTTAATTTTTAAAAGATTTTATAAGATGGTAGGCTGTGGAGTGCTTGCTGTGGTTACTATTTGAAACGGTTTTAATTTTATATTTTAATTTTAATTTTTAAAAGATTTTATAAGATGGTAGGCTGTGGAGTGCTTGCTGTGGTTACTATTTGAAACGGTCATGTTTAAACAACGACCCCAAAATATTTGCTGCATGCCTCGCCCATAGGCCTTCTGCAGTACTTTGGCTCACTACTTTGGGAGCTTGCTTTGTGGTTCATGGTGTATGCTTGCTCATTTTTCACTATTTTCTGCTCTTGTCCACAGAGACACAGTTGCCAGGGACGGGGCCCCTCGAGTCTCCAGCAGCACCGGACGTGGATAGTGATTCGGGGGCATCAACAAACATTGGTAAGTATTAGTAACAATAGGGGGGGGCTGTTTTAACTGCTTTGTGCTTTTCTGTTTGTGCAGGGCAGCAGCACTGCTAAGAGAAAGAAGAGAGTCCCTCTGCGTTGCTGGTGTAGGCTTTGAAGCTTGCTTTGCCACCCTTTGGTCCTAGATCTGTTTTTTTTTTCTTTTTTTGCAGATTTCATACCCGGAACACAGGAGGAGGAACAGCGTGGGGTGCTTGGACCTCCTGCCCGGCGCAGGCGGATACAGATTCAAGATGGTGAGCGTGCATGAACTGTTCCTTTCGAGCCATAGCTGCAGGACAATGTCGCTAGGCACTAACCATGTGCTCCCTTTTAATTTTTGAGAGTCTTGCTGTGAAAGTAGGCAAAAGTAAAAGCACACCATGGGCAAACAAAAAATAACCATGTGCTCCCCGGGGATTGTTTAAATTCTTGGCTGGAAAACACGGGGACAAAAAAGCACACCATGGGCACCATGGTGTGTTTTGACTTTATCGATGGTACTAACAGTTTTGTTTCTCATTTTTTGCCAACAGAGGTTCTTTCAGATGAGGAGGAACCACCCCTGGCTCCAGGCAGCCCACCACCTAGAGGTGCGCTCCCAGCAGAGGAGAGGCTTATGAGGGAACGCGGCAGGCTGAGGCGCGTCTCCGTCTTGACAAGCGTGGGAGAGAGGCTCCTTGAGCACTGCCAGGAGGAGTCACGGCGTGCCGCGGCCGCTGACCAAGCCATGCTCACCCTCATTGCCCAGGAGGGGAGAAAATTGAGGGCAATCCTTAGGGAGACAAACCAAATCCTACGCGAAGGCGTGGAGGAGGTGCGACTGATAAGGATACTGATGGAGAGGGCGGTAGCGGTCATGGAAAGGGCCTACCCTCCACAAATCGCCGCCAACCTCCCCCCCCCACCCACACCACCACTTCCAGCACCCACCCCACCGACTCCGTCTCAGAATGCCTCCACCCAAACAAGAAGGAGGACTATTCTCGGGAAGAGAAAAATAAAACCAGCGGACAAGTACTCCCCCTCCTAGTTTGGCCCAGTTTTTCTATTTAATGTTATCTGTGTTTTGTTGTTTGTTGAATAAAGTTTATATTTTTGACTCTGTCTCTGTGTACCCTACTGTAGAATCAGGAAGGCCGAAAGCGGCCTCTCTAGTGATTGTGTATATTCTGGTACTGTTGTGTGGGTTGGAGGTTGGAGGGGTGTTAGTTCAAGGAGTTTTAGGAGTGTGGGGTGAAAGATGTGCGAGTTTAAGGAGTCACACTGGAGTCTTTTAATAAAATTTGCAATAACATTTTATTTTCAAAAACATTTTAACAGGGGAAAAACATTAGGGAGTGTAACTTGGAGCCCCACCAGCACCACCACCCCCCACCCCCCTGGAAAACCAATTTTTTTTTAACAAAAGTATATATTTAACAGGGGAAAAATATTAGGGAATGAAACTTGGACCCCCCCCACTCCCTACCCCAAAACACAAACAGAAAACAAAACTCAGGTCCCACTGCTCCCCTGCCCAGCCCCTTCCATCTCCCTCACTCTCCTGCTCAACCGTCCCACGGACCCCCGGACTTTGCGGCGGAAGAGTTCTTCATCCTCCTTCTTCTTAACTGTGTGGGGAGGGAGAAAAAGTACACATTAGTGCCACACATATTTTCAAATTTCTTTAGTTTACATGCATACACTTTTTAGTGGCCTTAGCCACACTGTGAGAAGAGTTGGGCAGTGGGGAACATAACCTACGTTCTTCCGCCTCCCTCTGTTGCCTTTGCTGCTCAATCTCCCCTTTCAGCTCTGCCACTTGAGCCTCCAAGGAAGTAACCCTGGCCTCCATGGCACGCAGCCTTGCCTCCATAGTTTCTGCTATAGAAATCAAACAAAGAATTTGATCACACTTCAAAAGGAAGCATCACATCAGGCTCCCATATGGCTCCATGGGGGTACACACACATGGGTCTCCCTCACAGACATAAAACTCTCACCTGCAGCCTGTCCCGAGGTGGAAGGTCCCTCTTCCTCCCCCTCCTCACGCTCAGGTGCTTTTGCCAGCTTGGATGGTGATTGTGTGGCTGGGCAAAGAAAAAGACAAATCATAAGTAAAAGCACACAAACCAGAGATGAAACACAGCTGGTGGACACACCACAGTTAGAGTCTAAGCGCATAACCAAAGTGGTTCTACAGTACTGGCGGGCTAAGTCAGAGGGGGTTGACAGCATCTAAATACTTTCTCGAATTTCATTGGGGACAGTAGGGGAAAGAGGCAGCTAGTCATTCCATGCATGTTGAAGGGTAAAACACAACGCAGCACTCACCCATATGCCTCCTCATGTCCAGGGGGGGCTTCCCAGCCTTCTCCCATATTTTCACCATCTGGTCGTGGAAGACCGTTCTCCCACTTGGCTGCGGGATCCCCCCCCACTGTTCCAGACTGTTGAGGAAGTCCAGCTTCACTCGCTTAAATTTTGTCCGGACCTGCTCCCAGGTCCGGACGTAGCCCCTCTCCCTCAGCTTTGATGCCAACACCAGGTAAGCACCCTTGGTGTGGCAGTGGGTGCTGGCCATAAGGCGGCCAACACTTTTCGATTGGAGCACAAGCTCCAGAAGTGCCTCAGCCTTGGCGCGCTGCCAGAAGGAGCCCTTCCGTGGCTTCGGCATCTTCGGAATGACGGTTAGGCAACGAACATGCGTTGCTCCGATCGACCACCCCAATTTCAAAAGTATCAAAGCTGCCAACCAATAAAATTATTCCTTGGAACATCAGTGGTTTAATCCTCCAGTTTGACAGGGGTCGCCAATACTTCCTGGCCACCCGCCTCCCCAACCTTTCCCTGTTAAGCGCTTCCGTACTGTGTTTGTCAACTTCAGCGCTGAGTTAGCATTAAGGTCTGTCAAAGTGCTTTTGGGCCAGAGACTCCCCGTTTTTTTGGCAGGTAAAATAGACAAACATCACAAGACAAGATTAAACAAAGAACATAAACCTTTATTTCACAACACAGTAGAAAAAAACAATCACACACGCCTCCTGTTTCTGTAGAGGTGAGTGGCCACAGCGTCCCGAACCCTGCACCCCTCCGCATACATCCTCTTTCTCCTGGCTTCAGGGATGTCCTGTGTATCCTGAAGGACTACAGGTTCAGGTTCGTCCTCAGGGAAGGGGATGTTATGTCCCTTGTCCTCGCATATGTTGTGCAAAATCACACATGCGATTATCAGCGGAGTCACATTGTCAATATGTACATGGAGTCGTGACATTAAACAACGGAACCGTGACTTCAGACGTCCAAAGGCACGCTCCACTACATTCCTTGCCCGGGAGTGACTGAGGTTGTAGTGGCTCTGCACGTCCGTCCTTGGCCGCTTATAGGGAGTCATGAGCCAGCGGCGTAATGGGTAGGCTCCGTCCCCCAGCACCAACGCCGGCACACGCACGCCCTCAATGGTGACGGTGGGGTTTCCTGGAACAAAGACCCCTTCGTCCATGGCTTTCCTTAGGTTAGATTCCCTGAAAACAAGGGCATCATGCCTCCTCCCGCTCCACCCCACCTCGGCATCTATAAAGCGTCCGGAGAAGTCCACAGTTCCTTGGAGGAGAACAGAGCAAAAGTCCTTCCTGTTCCCGTATTCCTTTATGCTTCCCCCGGGTGCACGGATAGGGATGTGGCTTCCATCAATGGCCGCGAAACAATGCGGGAATCCTAGCCTGGCAAACCCGTCCATACTCTGAAATAAGGGGAAAAAACAATGACATGTTAGCGTGGGGTGCCTCGCGTATTCGTTGCTCATCTGTCAAACAAGAAAAAAAACATTTAAAGGGAAAAGGGCATAGAATGACACTCACCGCTCCAAGCCGGTCTCCGAGGCACACCACCTTGCTGTACAATTCTGCCTCCATGGCGAGGCAGAACTCCTTAAGGATATCGCCAACCGTAGTGACTCCGAGTCCGAATTGCTGGGCTACTGTCCGGAAGTACTGAGGGGTGGCCAAGTACCACAATGCGGCAGCCACCCTTTTTTCAACTGGAACGGGGCGCCGCATGCCAGTGACTTGCCTCTCCATGCGGCCACGTAGAGCCTCCACGAGTTCAAAAAATGTCCCCCTCGACATCCTGAAGTTTGCAATCCAGTGGTCATCATCCCAGCGAGTCCACACAAAATTCTCCCACCAGTCAGAGGATCGTTCGTCCACCCAGAACTGTCTGGGGAACCGGACCTCTGCCAGAGCTTGCCAGCGTTTCTTGGCCGCCATGGCTGCCCTTAGAGAACGTCTTCTGCTGGTGGTCATCGTTCCGTCCACATGTTCTCGGTACTCCTCGATAGCGGACGTCCTACGCGACACGGCGGTATTCATACGCTGGACCACCGCGAGCATCTGAGCCAACAATTGAAAAATAAGCCTCTCCATTGCAACGTTGACCTGTGCTGCGGGCAGTAGGCTACGCAAACAAAAGAGTGAGGCCGACCGCGTGTCTGCCCAGGTGCATATAAGCAGGTAACCTGTGGGCGTGTACTGTGGGCGGGGATTAACCAATCAAACATGTCAATGCATCTGGTTCATAGAAAACAATAGAAAACACGTTCCAAGGGCGCCAATGATTGGACGATAACGCGTTGCTACGGGGTTTCCTGGGTTTTTAAAAAAAAAAGGGAACCCCGACAAGTCCGGCTTTAGGGTCGAGGTCAAAGGTGTGCCTGCAGTTTGATTGACGGGCACGGGAGGCCAGAAGCGCTAAAAAGGGACCTCCTTTGTAGCGATAAGACGGAGAACCGGAAGCCTGTGGGTTACGAAAGTGGCGAGAAGTGAAAGTGCCAAATTCCGCAAAAACCGCAGCTGTGCGTTACGGGCACAACTAGTTACATTTCGCTACTTGAAGTAGCGCTTTCACAAACGGCAACCAAATAGCAACTTTGAGCTCTGTGCGAAATGGCCCTAAGTTAACTTTGCACATGGGAAATGCTCTATAACTTTGTGGCTTAATGTGAATCTGGCAGGAAGGCAGGTGTCAGGGATGCTGCTGAAGAGGACAGTTACAACACTTAAAAATCTAGATCTGAAAATGATGGAAGCGACTCAGAATTCTGCCATCATTTCAGTGATGATCTCACATGCGTATAGGAAAAGGATCAATATTAGCATTTCAAAGAGCATTGTTAAGAGAGATTTTCTAAGGTTCTCTTTACCCAATTTCTCCCTGAATGAAATACAGCAATCCATTTTTCTTCCCCCCCCCCCCGCTTTTTAAAGGAATTTAGAGTTTATTTTGAATCAATTCCAATTTGAGCAAAGAAGAATGAAGAGTGGAGGGGCGGGATGGGAGGTTCTTAAAAAAAATCAGAATTTCACTCTGCAAAGCCAGGCAATTTCTTCCCAGATCTACCTAGCCCCCTCCTAGTGCAAGACATTGTGATGTGTTACACGCAGACACACACACACACACAAACAAACACAATTTCATGACATTGAGATATGACAAACCATCCAGAGGATTCTGTGAGGGCTTTCGTAGTTCAAAAGCCATCCTGTCTTAGTCATTCTACTGGCAAGATGATTGCAAGGGTAGTTCATATGGATCCTGCCCAGGGTGTTCACTGTAGGTCAACTTGAGGAACATGGCCTTTTATTCAGTCTAGCCACCAGCTCCATTCCAGACCCATGCTGTTTGTTGGCAGCCGGTTTGAGTCTCCATTCTTGCCATCTGTTCTCTCAAAGGTGGGTGCATTCAATGGGTGGTTGGATTTGGATATTTGTTGTCATGTTGGGTGGGCTGGGCTTTGAGTCATTCTGTAACTTGCCTCACTAGGTGCACAGATGCCCATGCCCAAGCTAATGACTCAAGCATCAATTATTGAGGGATGTCGTGGGGTGGTTGTCCATGATGGACTCGGTTTAGACCCAGCATGTCACAGAGAGGTATCACTAGCTTCTGTGTTCATTGTCTCCTTCTCTAAAAGGGACCCCAATATGGACTCCTTGCATTTCATGGTTGCATCTCCAATGGACAAGGTGATTTACAAAGGGCATGGATGTGCATCATGTCTGGCAGGGTTTTAAATTTTTCTCAGGGAATATAGAATCAGTTCATAATCTGTGTCCAAATATTCGGAACCAACTTGGTATAGTGTTTAAATGTGGTGGCCTCTATTTTGGCATTCTGGGTTTGAGTCCCAGCTCCTTCATGTGAAGCCTGCAGTGTAATCTTGGGCTAGTTAGAGTCCTAGAGCTGTTCTCACAGAGTATTTCTATCAGAGCTCTCTCAAACTCACCTAACTCACAGGGTGTTTGTTGTGGGGAGAGGGTGGAAAGGCAATTGTAAGCTGCTTTGAGGCTCTTTCTGGTAGGGAAAAGCAGAGTATAAACAGCAACTCTTCTTTGTCTAGAATCAGACACAACTTACACTGACAAACATCTACTGATATTTAAAATGACAAAAGAGGGAAGAATATACACTTTTAAAGATCTGCAAATGACAGCTCTCCTAGAGTGCACATTTTCTAGAGCTCCAAATAACAACACTTCAAACAACTTCAGAAACATGCATTTCACTGCCGTTTCCATGGTAGGGAGAAAAAGGTTAAATGAGAAGCTCACATGCTTCACATTAGAACTGACTATTAGAGTATGAAGTTTTATTCCTAGAGGATATTATTATTAAGAAGTCACAAAGGATGCGCATCAAATTAAAAATCTGTCAGCGTTTTCCCTTTGAATGATTATTATTTGAAACTAGGATTCTTACTCTGCCTGATAAGGTTTTCATTTTTCTTCGTATTAGTGGCTGTTTTTCTGCACCTCTCTAAGGCATGGCATCGAATCCTGCATTAGCAAGTTACAGATCTTGGAATGACTGAATCGTCACTGATTTAGCGGATTGGGAGGTGCAAAACTGTTTTCAATTCGTTTGGAAGGGAGCCTGTCATTCAAGGAGGGAAGTGAATTTGGAGATGTGACTTCATCATACTGTTAAATGCCCTTCCCCTGCACTGGCCAATTAAGTAAGGACAGGACAGGGCAATCCACAGCTTGATGTTGATGGTATTTATAGACCGCCCCTCTCCACAAGCCTTCACAAATATAGACACTTGCAAAGTAGGCGCTGTAAAGAAGAGTGTGGAAGAGCGCATGGAGAGTTCCATTGCTGTGTTTCCTGTAAAATCTAGGCAGGAACAGTGGCAAGGTACCCAGATCCATTGAACATGAAACAAAATGGGCTTTCTACTTCTGTATGAAATAATCACAAGCTTCTTTTTTAGCGATAGACTGACTGGCTGTTACATATCAGCTTAAGGAGCAGCACGCTTTAGGGTGGATTCATTCAGTTTGGCTTAGGAGCCCGATTTCCTTTCTTATCTTTTATACTACATCCATGGATGGGAATTTTTACTTGCCTTCTGGAATAAACAAAGGGAGCTACAAATTCCTTATTGTGAACAGAAACAGGAAAAAAGGATTAAGGCTGAAACAAATGTTCTCCAGTGAATAAAATCATAGCTGTTTAGTTGCTGTCCTACCAACCCATCATTTGTGGAGAGAAAGTCCTGTGTGGGTTTGTCCTAGGGTTGCCAATTCCAGATTGTGAAATTCTTGCGGACTTGGAGGTGCAGCTTGGGGGAGGGCAGGCTTTGTGTGTGGGGGGAGGGGATAGGGCATCAGCAGAGTCTAATGCCATAAAGTCTACACAGAGCACTTTTCTCCAGGGGGAAGTGCTTTCTTTTGTAATTCCTGGAGCTCCCCCAGACCAAACTGAAGACTGGCAACCCTATTTGTCCTTTTACATTTTATACAATCGTCCACTCTCACTGGCATTCCTGGGATGCTGCATGGGCCTCTTTAGCGAAGAGCAGAGAAATATTAATGCTAGCCAAGTTACATCCTCGGATAGGAAAGCAGAGCTCATAACAGAGTTATTGTTGCACCTGTCCAATAGTGTCACTTTTGCCAGCTAGAGTACCAAGTCTGGTCACGACTGTGCCAAGAAGTGCCTGGAGGAGGTGATTAACTGCATCCTAGAGTGACAGCCTCTACAGTAATGTAACATTTCAATTAAAAGTTACACTGAAAATTGTTCATGATCTAGTATAATAGTGGGGAAGGGAGAAGAATTCACACTATGGGTGCTTTCGATGACATGCCGACTGTTGCACCTGGGAACAGTGCCAAACTGTTCAATACAAATCAAAAGACCACAGTGGGGAAAGCAGTACAAATCAAAGCAATCTGGAACTCTACGCAGAGGAGTAACTAGGGATGCCAGGAATAGCTTACATTTTCAGCTACAGATACAATAACTGCATTTTTTTTTTTTTGCTGTGGCTGACAAGGGCTCCTAAGAGGCAGCAGGTTTGACAATATTATTGTCAAATTTGCAAAAGAGCTGTGGGAGCAAAACCATGACACTGTTGGGTAATTATGCCAATTGTGCATGCACTGGTGCAACAACTAATCCAATTGTGTGTGTGACAGATAACAAGGATTCCAACCACCATTGGTGTGCAGACAGATGTCTATGCTTCAGAATGGGTGATGTTCAGTGCAATTAAGCCAACTGCAGGTAATGATGCATATGTGTGTTGTGTGCAACAATGATTTAGAGCTGTATTGCAGGGGGGGGGGACATATTGTGCAGTTCAGAGTCCCAAACAAGCATTGATAACACGATTTACAGGAAGAAAGGCATATATTTTGTATACACTTAGAGAAGAAGTTGCTTTTTTCATTTATTCTGATCACAGTAGGGCAAAGTGCAGCTTTTTTCAGCAGTGCCCGTTGCCATTTTGGGCAACTCTATTTAGCATATGGTATTATAAGCTCAGGTGTACATTCAATATTACTTAATGAAGTTCAGTTAAACCTTGGCATATGTTGACCTTTCCTTCTTTGCAATGAGAAACGATTGAGGTCGGGTCCCCCCCAACCAATTCTTCCATACCTATTAGAGCTGCTGTTGACCAGCTCCTGTATCAGCGGTTGTTGCCAATTTGGTAGTTGGACGGGTAAAAGGATTAATCCTGGCCAGCAGCTGTAGAGAATCGATGACTTAAAAGCATGGAACTACAATAGAACGGTGTGTGTGTGTGCAGTGTGGTAGACCTTGCAATGCATGTACAGAAGATTCCTGTGACATCATAATTATTGGAGACCCAGCATAGCATAGTGGTTAGGATATTGGACTAGGACCTGGAAGACCCAGGTGCAAATCTCCATTTTGCCATTAAAGCTTCCTGGGTGACCTTGGGCCAGTCATACATTCTCAGCCTACTGTATCTTTCAGGGTTGTTGTGAGGCTAAAATGGAGAATTCTAAGCTACTTTGACCCTTTATTGGTCAGAAAATTGGGGTATAAATTAGGTAAGGAAATAGAGAAATTATGCCATGCTGGTGGCAACATCTCTCATGATGCAGAAACCACTGTGGCTTTTGGGAAGCCAAGAGAAGACAATCAGAGAGCAGCAAGTTTACTGGTGGAAACAAGGACGAAAGAGTTTAAAACATATGAAAAGAATCTAGGTTGGCTTATAGGGTCCGTGGGTGATTGCAATTATTTATGTATTTTTTAAAAACATGTTTCCTATCAAGGCATTGGGGCCAGGGGCCGCATAGCTCATAAGATCTGAAGGACCATCTTCTTCTTTATGGCCCCCACAGGGCATTTCACTCTGCAGGTGCAAATTTGCTTGAGATACCTGTCCAAGGATGATTCACTTGGCCTTGACTCAGGCCAGGGCCTTTTCAGTCCTGGCCACAACCTGTTTGAATGAGCTCCTGGGAGACCTGAAGGCCCTTGTGGAGCTCATGAAGTTCCTCAGGGCCTGCAAGATGGAGCACTTTTGTCAGGTCTTTGGTTGAAGCCACTGCAGTTAAGATCTGGATCCCTCCTGAATTAACGAGTTTTGGGGTCATCATGTTACATTAACCCCCGAGGTGTTTATATGCCTTCTGTTGAGCAGGGGTGTGGAGGGTATTTTATTCCACTGCCAGGTTGCATGGGGTTTTTATGTTTTATGGGGAGGAATTTTATTGTGGGGTTTTATAATTTTGTTACCTGCCATAAGCCAGTTATGGGAGTGGTGGGCTATAAATTAAATAACTAAATAAAATAAGATGTGCTACCTTCAGTCAATGTTAACAAGGATAAGCCAACACAGGTGCACAGGTTTTACTTTACTTTGGCTCAGATCACTTACAAAAGGAAGTTCCATAGTGTTCACGGTCTCCAACAGTGTGGTCAATTCCACACTCTGCTCCTCCACCAGCTTCTACCACACTAAGCAGAGGCAGGGAGTGGCAAACCACTTCTGGGGTGATTGCTGTCTTGAATGCTGTACATCAGTGGTCCCCAACCTTTTTATCACTGGGGACCACTCAACGCTTGACAATTTTACTGAGGGCCGGTGGAGGGGGGGTAGTTTACTCTCAACCACTGCCCTAACGCTCTCTGATCGCTATGGTAATGTTTAAACATGCCTTCAAAATAAGATACAGACATGCCACAACAATTAACATAAGGAACATTTTATTTTCATGGAAATTTTAACTCATGACAATGACAAATCAATGGGAACCCTGAGCTTGTTTCTCTGCAACGAGATAGTGCCATCTGGGAGTGATGGGAGACAATGACACCCGAAGTGTGTTGTAAAGGGCCGGGCGGGGGGGATGAAGTAAAGGGCCGGGGGGGGAGGGAGAAGGCGTCCTTCGCGGCCCACCTCCAATTAGTTGAAGGACCACATGTGGTCCGCAGCCCACAGGTTGGGGATCGCTACTGTACATGGTCACTGTATGTCAGCTGCAACCCGATAGCACTTTCCACTGCTGCTATTGTTTCTCTTTCTTCTATCTGCTCCTCCGCTGCTCCTGCTCCAAGTGGTTCTTCTTTCAGCTGTGCAACTGGGTTGCAGCCTTCCGTAGGGCTGTGCCTCTGTTCCACCCCTTCTTTCCAGGGCATAGGGTAGCTAAAGCTAGCAATGTTTTGGGTGTGTTGGTTTTTTTAGTCTGAGGGAAAAGAGTCTGCCATGAAGCACAATGACAAAATATTTACAGATGTGTCGTGTTAATTCTAACAATTGTTTTTAATCCAGGCATTGATAGTTTCCTAATGAATAGGGCATTTTCACACATGATGCCAAGAGGACCTCTTAGCCTAGATAATGTTGATTGTCAATTAGCAGGAGAAGAAGGAGAAAGGGTACTTTAAAATGAATATATATCATGTCTAGACCAAACATTTAATTAAACAGAGGAAAATAGATAGCCCAAGTTGCTTGGGAACATGGTCTAACAATAGATAGATCTATAAGGATGTACAAAAGTTCAGCTAAAAAGAGCCCCTAGCTTAATCAATGTTTTATCATCCCTCAAAACGTCTCAGTTGTTTTGTTTGAAAAAAAGAATCACCAAATTTGTGATTTTGTTTTGTTTTGCTGTAGGCAGAGTCTGGTACCACTTTTATTTAGATTTCAGGAGGGGAAAGTAAGGTTTACAAATATGCTATGGCTGAAGTTAAATCATAATCATCTGCCTTTTACCAAAATTTACTGTATATAAACTAGAGATTCCAGGGGATTCTGTTGTATGTTTTCTATTACAGTCAACTATGTTACCCCCCAAGTGTTTCCAGAGTTAGGAGCCACAAAAGTGGCTTCTGATACTGTGGAGGACTGAAAAGAAGAAATATGAAAGTAGCAGTGCTTATGGGAAAGTGTTTGGCCAGGCATTCACATACTTGTTGGTCTCAGGATTGAGTAAAAACCGGTTACATAAAGAGAGCTTTTAGTGCTTGGCAAAATCCATTACTATTTCATGCAATAACAAATGTTAAGATTTATAAGAGTTACTTCCAAAATCCCCAGTTCTCAATTTCTCCCTCGTTTTTGAGGTTCCAAATTACCTCACTTGTTCCAAAGCAGAACCAATACATGCAAATTCCGTGGATTTTTTTATTTACTTATGACTTTGCTGTCCTCTGCATGTGTGATCAATAGGACTTATAAGGAAAGGCTCTAAGTGCTGAAACGACAGCAGCTGCGAGTGAAGAGTTAAACATTTCTCACTAGGTAGTAGACTGTATCAAGGCCTGTGATTGGCCAGCCACAGCTGGTTGGGAGTTGATATACTGGCTGTGAGCTGGAGGGAAGGGTAGTTCAGTGGGACTCTGTCTGGGAGAAGTCTGATACTGACAGATCCTTAGCTGGGGAAAAAGGTGTGAGAATCCAATTATTGCTTGAGATCTATGCATCAGGCACTCACACATTCCCCCCCCCTGCTCAGGCCTCCCAGATTCCAGGCCACTTGACCAGTCAACCTGTGGTCCTCCAGATGTCCATGGACTATGCTGGCAGGGGCTCATGGAAATTGTAGTCCATGAACATCTGGTGGACCACAGGTTGACTACCCCTGCACTAGACCACACTGGTTGCCACTGTTTTGGGATTTCTCATTCGCTCATTGTGTACATCTCCAGGTTTGCTGCCTAATCCCCACGTTCTAACAGAGAACCTGTCCCAGGCTATCAAAATCACTTAGCAATATCTTTTATGCAATCTCTATTTTAATGATAAATGAAACAACCAGAATGGACTCTAGATTTTGTTCCATTTTCAAAGTAGACCTTTCATCGGTGGTTGTTTCCTCCTATACTTTTCAAATGTATCCTAGAAGTTTTCAATATTTCAACCAACTCCAAAATTTTAATCAACATTCTCTGCATATAATGTCGGCCTTCGGCTCACAGGTACGGGAGAGCTTTGTCCAGATACCACTCCCCTCCAGATCCCCAAGTTCAGCAGGGGGCTGGGGCAAGGCAGCGCAAAGGCAGAGGCTATCCTTGACACCCTGCTGCCACTGCAAGTCCCAGCTGCCCATGATTCACCCACTGTTGCCACTGGCAGCTCCATCAGCATGACAGCTCGAAGCCTGCACCCTCCACTGGCTGTTCAGAGAGATGGTAGGTGCCCTGATGAATGGCCGGCCGCCCCCGCCCCTGGAAACATTTGCCAGATGCTTGAAAACAGTGTCTGGATGGCTCAGGAAGAGTTGCCTGAAACTCAACCCCTCCAAGATGAAGGTCCTCTGGCTGGGTAGAAGCAGACAGGGTCAGGAAGAAGCCTCCCCTGCCTGGATGCCACTTTACCTTGGCCAGGAATTTGGGGTGCTCTTTGATGCCTCCCTATCTATGGAGGCTCAGATCACAAAAGTAGCCCAAGTGGCATTTTTCTAAGTAGTCCAAGCTCAGCTACTAGCACCCTGCCTGTGCTTGGACCACCTGGCCATAGTGATCCATGCAACGGTCACTTCCAGATTAGACATCTATAGCTTGCTCTACACAGGCTTCTCAGTTTAAGGACAACCTTAGCATTTGAAAGTAATTCCTAAGAACACCTGAAAAACCCTGTAATTAAGAACTAGAAACTATGAAATAAGTAATTTGTATAAAGAAAGTTGAGTCCTCAATTCCAACTACCCTTTCCGTCTTTGCAAATAAAATCTTTTTTGTTAGTGAAATGCCTTGGTGCCGTTCTGACAAAGAGTTTGTGAAGAAAAGGTGGCTCTATATCTTCCCCAAAAGTTTCAGGGCCAAAAAGGAATTTATGTGATCATGCATATGCTCATATCAAGATTTTAATTTTTTTTTGTTTCTGTGTTGAGGCAATGTTTTTCATTTGTATGTTTTTTCCATTAGTAAAACACAGCAAAATAGTGTTTTTGCTATGATTGCTTGTTTTATCAATGAGGAGGAAGTTATGAATACTTTTTTGTGATATTTTATCAGTAAGTACATGTAAACAGCTCCATGTAAAATTTCGTAATGTTCCATGTAAACCGCCCAGAGCTGTAAAGAATGGGCAGTATAAAAATCCAAATAAATAAACAAACAAACAAACGAACGAACGAATGAATAAATAAATAAATAAATAAACATTGTTATAACAGAGAAGGACCCTCCTTTCCTGGTGAGACTACAAGAAATTCCATTTTTGTGGGGACCAAAGAAGACTCAAATGTCATTTTACTCATGGAATTAAACAGATAGTCAACATTTATGACCTAAGACAAGTGTAGTTGATCTGTATCTCCAGTAAAAGATACAGCATTTTTCTTTCCCCCCTTGAATTGCTAAATTGAGTGAGGGGGAGGCCCTTATCAACAAGAACATCCACAGAAATAAGTCTGACCTTGGAGGAGGTATGTATGATTGAGTAGAGATATTGTTACTGTTCTTTCTGGAATCTCTTTCCCTTTCTCTATCTTTAGAATCAACCTTTAAAAATGGTTTGGAGCATCTAGAAGATGGTCTTTGCTAAGTGTTACCACTCACTGAAAGGATCATTTGCTTGCAATTACCATGAAGGGATAAGTATGTAAGGGACATCAAGTCACAACAGGTTCATGGCAACCCTAGTAAAGGACTTTCTAGGGAAGTGAGAAACAAAGATGGTTTATCATTGCTTTCCTCTGTAGAGCCATCCTTGGTGGCCTCCCATTCAAGTACCTACCCTTCTTAGCTTCTGAGATGAGATGACAAATCCCACATGGTCAAGACCCTTTTCTGTTGGGAAAGAATTCTAAACTTTGGACTGTGAGACAACTGGATTGTATAGCAGCTCCCCCCCCCCATGTGACTGTGCACCTCCTGTCTTGGGTTGTATATACTGTTATTTCTAAAATGCGGCTGGATGCCAAAGCTATTTCAATTTCTTACCTACCAGTACTGTCTCAAGGGAAGGAAGATGTCAAAGAAGTTGAGAATTAGTGTGCTGGTCATCAGACAGTGTCACAGAAGAGCTGAATTCCACAGAGAAAGGGTGACGTATAGAGTTATATACTTGCACTCAGGTTTCAGTAATAATCAGTAACATTGAGGGGGGGGGTGATTCTTAAGAACTGAAACAGCTAATCACTAGGCACCCATGCCAATTAAAATTCTAATGGTTTCACCAGAAGTGACAAAGAATGAAACAGAGGGCAGAACACACTGCAGGAACAATGAAGTAATGGAATGAGGGGAAGTCATCCCTAATGTTTTCCCAGAATCCTATATAAGTTTCATTATAAGATCTTTGTAAGAACATTTCCATTATTTCTTAGAAAATATATAGTAACATCAACCGTGGGGAGGAAAACAGAGTGCCGCTGACTTAAAATAAGGAGGAAAAGATTAATGTTTTCTAAGACTTTTCTGAGAAATCCCTGTCTTGCACCTGTTGTACAGCCTGTGAAAAAATGCACAGAATGTGTCCCCAGGGCTGGTGGAGCAGAAAGGCTGATCTTACCAATGTTGTTTGTATGCTAATGATAGCTGTCATATGGCAAAGTTATTGCCTCCTAGGGTTTATGCAAAATCATGAATATCATTATATTTCAGTAATATCTGCTATATTGACAACAGAAGACTTGAGTACGTGCCAACCCGCAATGCACAGTCTACAGGATACTCAGTGGCGTATTTAAATTCTCTTCACAGGTAAGGAGCAGGCCAGAATTTAAAAAAAAAACATGTCCATGTTTTCAATGAAAATAATTGTTTTAAATAAATGGGAAAATGAAAGGTATCGAGAAGAAAACCTGTGCACCAATAATGGACAGAAACAATGACAGAAATGACGTACAAAGGTTGAATTCCCATTCAATTTTGCCTAAAGTAAAATTATTTTTTAAAATTAGAAGTTCTTGTTTAGGAAACACCCGGTATATTTTGTGGGGGGGGGGAGTTCAGAAAGAGGCCCCTGAATCTTGTCATAGGGGATTCTGTGCTTCCTTAAAGAAAAGGGGTACCTGAGCCAAACCCTGACCTGAATAGCCCAGGCTTACATAGTCTTGTCAGACCTCAGAAGCTAAGCAGTGTTGACTGGTTAGGCTTTGGAGGGAAGACCACCAAGGAAGTCCAGGGCTGCAACACAGAGGGAGGCAATTTTTTTTTTATTATTATATTTATATACCGCCCTTCCCGGAGGCTCAAACTGCCTTTGAAGGTCTCATGCCTTGGAAACCGAATGGGCCCACTCTATGCAGTTTCTACTATCATCACACCCAAACCAAATCCTAAGCAACATTCATGTAACTTTTTGCAGTGATCATACTTTTGTAGATAGCAAAATATCACTACTTAAAATTAAAAAAAAAACAAATAGGAAGATTGTAACTGGATCATAGCAGACATTTAGAATTTCAAAAGTCCATTATGCATTTAGATTTGGGGGTCAAAGGAGTGTTACACCCTTCTATGCCCTTGGGCTCAGAATGATGCAATTCTGCTTTGGATGGCACATGCTTTGTTCGGCATGTTTTCCCTCAAATACTCGCCTTCTTTGTCAAAACATAAACTGTCGTTGAAACTGAAAAATGATTGTGATTCCATAATGGAGGCCAGCCATTCCAAACACAAAGCAACAGAGAAACAAACAACAACAACAAAAAGGATGATCCTCAAGTTGAGGTAGCTTCAAATTGCTCTTTGAACCCCAACATGAAGGGAAAGAGACAAATGGTACAAAAGGAAAGGGATCTTTAATGGTCGAATAATCCCTACACATTTCGCGTTCAGTTTCATCAAGGGGAATTTCCTTTTAGATGCTTTTTCAATTTCTTTCCATCTAACACAAGTGTTAGATGGAAAGGAACTGAAAAGTGTTAGATGGAAAAGCTGAACGTGAAACACGTAGGGGTTATTCAACCATCAAAGATCCTTTTCCTGTTGCTCCATTCGTTTTTTTCTCTTCGTTTTGCCTTCATTCGCGCCCCCCCCCCCCATTTCTTTTCTTTGAATCCTAGCCATAACTTCCTGCATTACTGTGTATGTAAGGTTTTTGGACACAAACTCCAGTTTTAGACAAATATTGAAATATAATGTTTACTTAACATGGGGAAGAAAATTTCCATATTCATATTCACTTGCAGAACACTGCAATAATGGCACTGTATCAAGCCATTATCACAGCAGTTTGCAAATGAATATGAAATAAGCTCATTTTCATATAGAAAATAAAGCATATATGCCTTGGCATAGCTTTGGAGATGAATCCATTTTAAAGTAATGCAATATGGAGATACTGAATTTGGTTCTGATTGCTGTCCATAACTACCTGATTTAGCAAGTCTGCATCCACACATTGTGGGTTATTACACAATCGCCATAGTCTAACAATCCATCATCTGTATTGTCTTATCCCTCTGGCAAATGTCATAGGAGAGTACAGCTGAGTCTCCCTGGCACTTTAATCACTATACCATACTGTCACTGTGTTTTCCTGCCTTTTGATATTATAAGCAAGTTATGGAACTCATCCTTTCCCATCATCATCCTACACAAACTTGATTTACTACTCTGTAACCATAGTCAGCAACTCCTTTTCGCTGAAGCTGGAAAGAACTGCCCCAACTTACTTGAAAGTCACACAGATGCCCTGATGGATTTCCTGTTGTGTTCCATACAAAACAGAACAATGGGGAAGGGAGCTTTCTTATAATCAGAAATCTTACAGCTTACAAACAGGGAAATGGCACATACTCTTTTGCAACTAAACCACTCTATGTATTCCTTTAAAAATGTGGATTTTCCTTTGAGAGTTATGAAAGAACAGAAAAGAAAGATGACTTCTACAATACTTACACAACTTTTTTCATATATCAGAAATACGTACACTTCAGATGCGGAGTTTTTAAATTATTGCATGCAAACTGTTAGCAAAATATAAGGAGGGAAATGTTTTATTTATACAAGAAACCATGACTTTTTTAGTTTAGCAAAAGAAATAGCAAATATGTATGCGCTGAAACAATCTTCAAGCATATTAAAAAAGACTATTGTTACGTTAGTGCTGAGAAGAGGAAAGCAAAGCTGCATAAATCAAGCAGAAAATGAACCATTTATCAAATCAACAAATGTATTTGTTGCAAAAAGTATTCACTCAGTGTGGACAAGCTAGGATACGGATTATGTTAAAATGTGAACAACATGTAGACAACGATCCATTCTTCTGAATGGTGCATTATTAAATTCTCTGCCATTGTGTAACACAAACTTTAAAAAAAAAATGGCAAGACATAGATTTATGATGTGAGGATGAATTTAAGGATTCAAGGGAGAGAGATGGAGAGAGAGGGAGGGAATTATCTTCACTTGGAAATTATAGCCATTGAAGGTACATTACCACATTACCCCTCTTTGATCTCCTAGCATGATTTCTGCCTAAAGCTATAACTAGAGCTGTGTGAACTCCGCAGGCTTTGGTTCCAGAAGGGCACCACATCATAAACTGAACACTGCAGTGTAGTTCAAAAGAGCTGAGAACAATTTACTTTCTCATGCCTGTAGTTTGCCTTCAGGTTTAAGTCTGATTAACCCAGAGAGGCATGGTGTGTCTTATCCCATTATCTGAAATGACTTCTAAGATAAGGTGAGACTATAATATTTTTGTGCACCCACATATTCGTATTCCCTTTGTCAGGCCTGCACAGATTGTGACCCACCAAGCTTACAATATCTAAAGAGCCATGTATGTTTAAACTGGGATCTCAATACACAAAGGACCCCCCCCCCTCCCTACATGTTTCTGGGATGCAGCTCTGTTCTTCCCACAAAGTACCCCCGTTATCTAAAGCATGTTCTGCAATGGTCCAGGCTCAGGCTTTTTCTTTAGCCTGTAGAATGGTCTCTTGGGAGAATAGGCAGGGAGTTCCTACCCTCCTGGCTTTCTGGCAAATTTGTAAAACAGAGGTATTCTGTTTGGACAACCTGAATTTGTGCAAAAGGGAGTATCCCTCTAGCAGGTAGGTCCTAGGAGGTTTCTAGATTGGATTTTAATATGGGTTTAAAGCACTGCACATGTGTTTCAATGTTAATTTTTATAGACGTGTTCTTCTATTGCTGTTAACCTGCCTTGGGACCTGAGGTACTCCAGAGAAAGGTGGCTACTAGATTATTTCAACTAAAGAAACACCAACTATTTTGCAAAGCAAAGGGGTTAACTGATACACAGCTGGTGGCTGCATTCACCTTTGTGTATAAACAAGTTTGCATAAGCATGCTTAAAACATTGACATCATCTGGAGCCAGTGGCAAAGAATGATTTTCAGTTGATGAGGTCTGATAAAGTGTGTTTCCTTCCATATTTTGGCTAAACACATGTCACTCCTGTCTAATAGCATTGTGTTGAGAGACTGGCCAAATAGGTCCACAAGATAATAAATGATTTTGTAAGAGATTAGGTGGTTCCAGCTGCTAAAAAGGAAGTGATTGAGACCTCCTGAAAAAGACATCCCTGTACGCAAATGCCTTGAATATCTACTGCCAATATATCCCATTGTAGGGCAAGGTGTTTAAGTGGTGGCTATCAACCTCGAGCTTGTCTTTGAGTAGGCTGCTTACACAGATTAATTTCAGTCCACAGTTTTGGTACTGAAACAGCCTTAGTTGCTCTGTTTGACAACCTTTGCCAGAACAGTGAGAAGAAGACATTCTCCTGGACCACTTGTTGGTTTTTGATATTATCATCCATGCTATATTTCTGGATAGATTGGCTGAGTTGGGGAGTTCCACTTTTACCTTCCTGGCTGTTTCCAGAAGGTGATATTGAAGGGCTTTTGTTTAGCCTGGTGGAATATATGAAATGCAATCCTATAAGGGTTTTTTTCTAAGCCCCATGCTATTTAACATTTCAATGAAACTACTGGGAAATATCATCTGGGGTTTCTGTGTCATCAGTTCATGAATGAAAAGCAGTTCTGTTTGTCCATAACAATTCACTTAGGTGGCTGTGGGGAAGTCCTGTAGGAGTGTTTAGAGAGCGTAATGGGATGGCTTTATACCAGGTATCAACTTTGACTGCAGATTGTCCCAAGTTCAACCACTAGGACTGACAATATAAAGCATCAGAAAACCCATGCCTATCAGAATAGTGGCAGGTTCTACTGAGATTGGGTCAAAGTCTGGGGCTGTCTTATCCTCCAGGGTTGATTTAGCTGGGCAAGTGTCCCAGGATACAGCCTCAGAAAAGGAAGAGGGAGATGATTTCTCTTCACTCAGTTTCCCCATTCTGCTCTACCAGCTGCCATGTAGGAATGAGTCTAGCTCTTCCTCCCTGGCTGCTCCTCCATGACTTTTAATTGCTTTCTCAAGGAAGGGCCAACCCTGGGCTCAGCCAGTCCCTAACCCACTCCTGGAAAGTGATAGGCCTGTAGGCCAATGGATTTTTGCCTCGGGTGGTGATCTCACTGGCCCTTCACCTGATCTTTAAAGAAGAAGAACTGGTTTTTGTACACTGCTTTTTACTACCTGAAGGAGTCTCAAAGCACTCACCCCTCCTCTCCCCACAACAGACCCATGAGGTAGTGAGCTCTGATTGAACTGTGACTCCAAGGTCACCCACTGGCTGCATGCAGAGGATGAGTGGGGGGATCAAACCCAGTTCTCCAGATTAGAGGCCACAACTCTTAACCACCACATCAAGCTGGCTCAGAACTATTTTATTTATTATTGAATTTATATACCGCTGTTTACCATAGTCTCGTGGTGGTTTACAATAAAACAATAAAATAAAAAAACCTTTAATATATAAACATTAAACATTGAAAGATGGCAATATAATCAGAATTCTAACTCCAACCCTCTGTTCAGCAAGCAGTCAAATGAGCTCTTTCAATAGGAGTGAGAACAAAGTAACCACCTCTAAGGGATCCTCCATTGGAAATACTGAGACCCCCACCCTAGCCTCAACCATACGCCTGGCAAAAGAGCTCTGTCTTACAGGCCCTGCGGAAAGCTGACAGCTCTGGCAGGGCCCGTAGCTCCTCCGGGAGCTCATTCCACCAGGTTGGTTGGGGCCAGGGCCAAAAAAGCCCTAGCCCTGGTCAAGGCCAGGCTAATGTCTTGGGACAATCAGCAGGTTCATACCTGCAGGGCGAAGTGCCCTACAGGGGGCATAAGCAGATAAGTGGTCCCACAGATAGGTAGGGCCCGAGGTGCGTATAGCCTTAAACTTAATCCAGAACTTAATCCAGAAACAGACTGGTAACCAATGAAGATGATGCAACATGGTCTGGATGTGGGCCCTCTAAGATGTCCCAGTGAGGAACCTGGCAGCCACATTTTGTACCAGCTGTAATTTCAAAGCAGCAAGGAATATTAAATTGACAATGTAATAGCAAAAGTTCTATCACCCAATCATCTTCAGCCCATCTAGTTAATTAACTGAGATAAGACCTTTAGGTTTCCCAAAATTTAGCATAATCAAAATCACTATTGCCAGCACTTTAAAGTCTTAAATATAAAAGGCGCTAATAATGCCATCCTAAGAACAGTTTCCTGGGAGTAAGACCCATGGAATAGACATGAGTAGGATTCTGGGCAGACCTGTTTAAGATTGCTTAGGATTGTTCTTCTAATCATAATGTTTGAAGTCTGAAATGGTTCTCTGATGGTTGATCTTTGTTTATCTCATTTAATAGTATCTAGTAGGGTTCATCTTAAAAATACCCCCAAACCCAGAATCAGCTTTAATGTGAGTGTAGTTTGGTAGTTCCAAGCCAAATTACACACCCCTATGCATGATTTCTGTCTCCTCAAAACAAAAGTCTATTTTTTCCTGTTTTTTCCCCCTAAATGAGAATGGAATCATTTTGCTTGTGTTAACATCATTCAGCATTTTCCAGTTGTCATTCCATAGGGATTTCCACCTGCTTTTTTAGTAATTAGCCATAGGAAGCCATCCCTTCATCACCTTCCTTTCCTTCCTTCTGATTGGCTGAATTCCTCTATGCAATTGATAGCATGTGTGGGCTATGAGTCTGATTGTTTTTCATGGTCCTTTTCAATTGTAGCTGACCTAATAGCTAAGTAACATTACAGGGCAACATCTTTAGAGTTTAACTGGACTTGATTAACATCTACACTTCCAGAGTCTTGTAGGTTTGCCAATAAGATCCATACAGAGAGCCACTGTATTCAGTGGGTAGAATACTGGACAGGGTGATCCCAAATACAGCGCCTGGCCCCACCAATTGCTTTTACTTCATTAGCACTTGTAGATCCTTCATCAGAATAGAAATTAAACCCTATGCCCAAACAATCTATTAGGCATTGTTCCAAAACAGGATTGTATATCTCTTTTAGTCCCTCATGCCAAAAGTTAACATTTCTCTGCTCAGTTGAGTGATAGAAAGGATCTTTCAGGATGAAAAAGAATTGGACTCTGGGTTAATCACAGCTGAAGATTCTAAACTGGAACATCGCTGGCTGGAAAATAAACATTTCCAATCCTGGATTTTTTGTTTTTAGTTTTTTGTCTTTTAAAAATAACTTCAATTGTATCATGGCACAAGAATCTTAGCTTTTACTTCATTGCTGGCATAGCTAGCCATGTTCCTGAGACACTCCATGTAGCACTCAACATTGAAATGTTTTCCTGTTTAGCCCAAGGCAGTTTACAGACTCGAACATAGGTCAAGCAACACTGAAACGACTGTTTTGGTTCTTCTGATATGAGCCCAGAACTGCCAAGACAGCAAGTCTAAGGGGACAACATTGCAAGGTCCCTGATTGCCTCAGGGGCCAAGGAGCTGTGGAAGTCATGCTACTTCCTTTCATGCCATCTTTGGGCTGAATCTAGCCAGATGAGGAGAGGCCAGAGAGAATCTTTGGGAGTCCATGGCACTTCTCAGAAATTTCATGTGAGTCAACTTTTTTATGGAGATCACAGAGGGCAGTTCTTCACAAGTGACTTTTTCTGACATAATTCAGAATATGGTGGCACCATATTTCAGGAGCCCACACTTTCAAATGTAAGCTTGTGAAGCATACAAGAAAGGGATTTTTCAGCTGTTGCTCCAAGTTATTAAATGCGTTTCCTTCATTGGAAATCAAACACTCATCTGTTTTGAAGGACTTTAGAAAGCTCATTTTCACTCATAAATTGGATGACTGACTGATTTTAGCACTTCTGTTCTTTGTGTTGTATTCAATAGTTTTTAGCTGCTTTGCTTATTTTGATTGGCTTCTGTTACCATTGAATTCATTCCTTTTTAGGTTATTATAACATTGTATTTTTAGATATATGAGCCTCTTGTGGTGCAGAGTGGTAAGGCAGCAGAAATGCTGTCTGAATCTGTCTGCCCATGAGGCTGGGAGTTCAATCCCAGCAGCCGGCTCAAGGTTGACTCAGGCTTCCATCCTTCCGAGGTCGGTAAAATGAGAACCCAGCTTGCTGGGGGGTAAATGGTAATGACTGGGGAAGGCACTGGCAAATCACCCCGTATTGAGTCTGCCATGAAAACGCTAGAGGGCGTCACCCCACTTCCGTCTGTTGTGGAAGGAAAGGTGATTGTAAACTACTTTGAGACTCCTTTAGGCAGTGAAAAGCAGAGTATAAAAAACAACTCTTTCTCTTCGTGAAAAAGAACAGGAAGGTGGAACAAGAATATTCTAAACAAATACAAATTACAAAATAGAATACATTGAATTGGACATTTGTGAAGGTTATTAGTGTTGGAACTGGTTGGAATTCATCACACCTGCCATTGCATTATCCTTATATTTTTTTTAAATAGTAGTAAATCAGGTAATTGATTTTTACATATATGTATGCCCAATTTTTGGTAGTATATATGAAGCACCAAGAAAGATCATTCAACTCTCTTATGAAGGCTGAACTCAAAATATATAAACAATGATGTGATGAAAACAAATGAAAACTTAGAAGTGTGATAAAAACAGGTAAAAGTATGCAAAAGATTACTTTTTCACAGAGCCAGAGAGACTTGACAGACTGGTCCAAGATTGATTAGCATCAGCTGAATAGAGAAATATTTCTGAACTGAATGTGGCAGAATCTTAATTCTGATTTCAGCTTTATCTGAGAAGAATTAAGTACTAACACAGTTTTGGAATTCAGCCCTGACTGAGAGCAATTTAACACAGACAGGAGAACTGGGGAAAATGTTTTGGAGGTAGATGAAGACTCCCATTCAGGCCAAAGAAAGGGTGGTAGTTATTCTAGGTAGAAGAGTATTTTCCTGCCCAGTCAAACAGGAAGTTAGCTTTTGAAGAGTGAAAAGATCCCTGGTCTGGAATGATAATACACAGCTTTTGGAAACCTTATGAGTCAGTTAAAAACTCAATACATGTTTAAAGAGAAGTGGGTTGTGTACTGGAAAAATCATACAAGCCTTCTGAAAACCAAAATAGTCAGAGAATGCTCAAAGAAAGTGTACTTGAGTGTTTGGGGAAACATTGGAACAAAAACCTCTCAACATAAAGATTTTAAATAACTCTGAATACCTTAAGAAATCCTCATTAACCTGAAATACAGATTTGAACCCCTGATTTTGCCTGACCTTTTTGCACTACATCGAATAAAACATTTTGTTAATTTGAAATGTAAAAATATATTTCAAATGCCTTTAAAGTTAAAAGGTGCTCCCAATCCTTCCTTCAGGTTCTTGGGCTGAGCCAACAACCAAAATATCATAATGTAACACAGTGAGAGTCATCAATGGTTTCAAAGATATTTGTGGTCTTAGTTTGCCAACTTCCAGTTAGGGCTTGGTGATCTCCCAGGATTTCCATACTACAGAGATCAGCTCCCATGAAGGAAAGGCTGCTTTGGAAAGGATACCTTACACATTACACCCTGATGAGGTCCCTTCCCTCCCTAACCTCTGTTCTCCTCTTGGCTCCCCACCTAAATCTCCAGGAATTTTACAAGCCAGAGTTGGCAGCCCAAGAACTTAATAACATAAAGCCAGATTTTTACACAGAACTTAAGACAGCAGGAAATTCTATCAATACCACTGTGTTGTTCAATTATCAAAAATGGTTCATTCTGAGTTTATTCAGACCAATTCATTTTTCTTCTTTGTTGAGATTTTGTGTGCAATGTGATTTTATAATTCAGTCCAATTCTGTATATATAACTTTTAAAATTGTCTATTCAGGATTCAGGTTTTTTCTTAAAAAATGGCTTTAGAAGCAATGCTTTAGAAGCAATGTTCTCAAGCAAAACTATCTGACTGAAATCTGTTTTACTCTTTTGCTGTAGGGTTTAGTTTTAAAGTCTTTTCAAATGGTGGCTTGGGTGGGATGTACATTGCCAGAAGCCACACTCATTCCACTGTGAATGCTGCAGCTATAATAAAACACTCCCCATGCACAATACGACTTACGATGCTATTCACTGAATCAGTAGTCACAGCAAATACCAGCGAGGGGCCATTCAGAAACAGTGCGGTGCAATGCTTGCTCAAACACACTCACATGCAACTTGAACAGTCTTCCCTTTTTATTTATGTTCATGCACAAATGAGCCAGACTTTAAACAAATTGTTCCAAAAGAGATTTTCTAAAAAAACAAAACCCCTTTATCATCTCAGTGTTAAAAATAATTATTCAACAGGAGATTCCAATATGAAGATGAGACTATAAAGAGCAAAAAGTCCCCCCCCCCAAAAAAAAGCCTACAAATGATCCCATGATTCTATGTAAGGACCTTTGCCCAGATTTGAAGGTTCTAGAGGTTACTTAAGAGAGATCGATAATTAATCACTGAATAGTGTTATCAAGAGGAGAGAATCTCACCTTGTCATTTGGGACACTTCTGTTTGGCTTCTTGCTCAGTGACCTTTGGCACATGACTGTTCTACTCCATCAAGTTTCCATCTGTATAATGAAACTATAGATGTATGGATAAAATCCACCATGGCAAAGAATTAACTGAAGGGTATATATATTCCCAGATAGAAGTGAAAATGGAAAGTAGGACTGCTATTTTTAGATTACTGGACCAGCCTAATTGATATAAAGTGCTGTACATTATGGCAGATTTTCCTACCCAGAGAAACAGGGGCTGATTCTGCACTTACTTTTTTTTTCTATTGTGGATCCTGCTGAATTCAGATCAATTTGAACCTGGGTCTTTCTTCTTCCTCCCCCCTGATTGAAACAGAAGGCCTTCTGCACTTGATTGGGGAAGCTCCGTTATAGCTGACAGAGCTCCAGAAAGGAAAACTTCAGAGGGGGAGACTGCTTTGCTAAATCAGGGAAGACTGCTTTGCTATGAGGCATGGACCAGTAAGTTAATTCGTAAAAAGGAGAAATCTACACTTAAACTGGTTGTGTTCTTTCAAAAATTGTGGCTTAGATCCACTCCTGGATATTGTAGGGTAAAGGTAGGGTCACTACGGATCAACCATACATGTTGCAGAGGAAAAATATAAAGTGCCCAAAATCAAAATGGAAATCGAATTCAATGTAGACAGGAGGGATTTATTCAGACTGGGAGTGGATAAAAAGCCATGTGCAAACTCTACCAGGGAGTTAGCTTTGAAGAGGTTAAAAACTGTGTGATTAAAAACTGCCTTGGAAACTTCAAAAGTCAGTTAAAACCTAAAGATGTGTTTCAAGTGAAGGGGTTTACTGGAAAGATTGCATCAGCCTTCTGAAAACCAAAAGAATCAAATATTATTTTGGCTCATTTCTTCACAATAACATTATCATCATGGCTCAAGCAATATGATCACAATCCTATGAGTTTATGCTGCTATGCTTCTATTCTGTTTTGCTCCATGCTCTATAAAGGACTTATTTGGCTGGTGTAACAAATGTTAGGATCACCTGAGGTGGGAACATTTGATTTTGCTTTCTTGAAATTGGATCAACCAACAATGGCAAGCTGATTATCTCAAAACAATAGTTTAAATCTCAAACTTAACTGATTTGCAATATCTGTTCTCTGTTGATCTGAGTGATCTACATCATCATTTTGATTGACTTGCAGGATGGCATTTTTGGCCACGACTCAAGGAATGACATTAACATGGCCACAGCTTTATTTATTATAAATATATATAATGTGGCTTCTTAAATAAGTGCCTTCCAGCCTTGCCCATGCCATCCCCAACGTGCATGCACCTTATTTTTTCACAATTCAAAGTGAACAGCATTTCAAGTAGTTTTTGGTCTACACAGCACTAGCATTCAGATTGCTGGGTAGCCACTGTTGATACATGCTTAAATTTTATTGCTTGGATTATGTGTCCCACAGAGTCATCATTGGGTAGGTCATCTATCATTTAAAAACACTGTATTTTGTTTAACCTACACAGTGCAGGGCATTAATTGTGTGCTCAGAATTGCCCTGACCTGAATAGTTCCAGGCTAGCCTGATCCCATCAGAACTTGGAAGGTAAGCAGGGTCAGCCTTGGTCAGTATTTGGAAGGGAGACCACCAAGGAATCCCAGGGACATGGAAACAAACAAGGCAAATCACCTCTGATCATCTCTTGCCTTGAAAACCCAGGGGCTTGCCATAAATCAGCTGTGACTTGGTAGCAAAACCTTTACTGTGATCTGATGAACAGAAACACGCATGCTCAACTAAGGGTTCCAGTAAGGGGGGGGAGGGGTTGATGCAAAATAGCAAGGCTAGATCATTAGAAGCAGGTCTGGTTTTAGCCAATAGCAACACATACAGTTATTTTGACGATCGATGCTGGGTGGAGCACTAATGACCCACACACCTCCAAAGAGGGCAGACTCCTGCTGCCATTCACACCTATCCCTACTTGGGCTGGGGAAGCAGGCTTACAGTAGCCGCAAGCCCCACCCACCCCCTAGAGAACAAGGGCGATTGCTTGGCTGGGCAGTGGTGGCATGGCAGTAATTATCGGGCCTCATCTTGGATTTTTCCCCATGGTACCAGAATCACTCAGACTGCTAGTGACTAGAAGGGTACAGCTTGCAGGATTGAGGCAGCCAAGAAAAGTACTTGTATGTTAATTCATTGATTTTTCATTGGGATGTGATGGGTTGGTAGATGGGGGAAAGGAATGAAAATAGGAAAAGCAGTGCAAGAAGATGCTTGTGCCATGTGCTTGTGATTGGACCCTATGAACAAACACCAATCTAGGCAGGGAAAACAGGCTGGAATGGAGAGACAAATCACACAGCTTTCCTTTCTTCATCCAAGCAGGATCCTTCTTGTTTTATTGATTTTTCAGCATATCAACAAAGATGACAGGTGATGGAAGGGAATGGTGAAAGCAGTATAAGAATGTTCATGCACTTTTGTGATTCAATTTCAAACACTGGGGGGGAAGCTAATTTTTTTCCCATATGTTTGAAAATGCCATTTGAACAGAAGGGAGGACTGAACATCTTTTTCAGCCACATGAATTATTTTTTCATAATGAGAAAAATGTCATGTTATTTGTCAATTTACGTATTGTTGATAAAGCAGATTGAAACTATCCTTTAAAATTGCCATGAAAGAGCTTTGGCATTATAAGCTCTGAAAGAGCTGTCATAACTCTGACTGGCTCAGGGCAACCCAAATGACTGCATGTGGAGGAGTGGGGAATCAAACCACACTCCTTCAGAAACCAGATTAGAGGCTGCTACTTTCAACTACTGCAGCAAACTGGATGTACTACTTTACATAACGGGTAGTTGACTTCTGTAACTCACTACCACAAATTGAACTACTTCTATGGATTTAAAAGTGCATTGGGCAGATGTATGTTGGGTAAGCATATCACTAGCCATGATTGCCAAATGGGCCTCTAGGTTCACAGGCAGACTGTATCAACCACTTCTCATCTGATGTTGAGAAGTAGTTAAGGGTTTTTATGGGCCCTTCTTATGGGCTTCATTGTGGCTTCTACTAGGTCACTGTTGGAAATGGCACAAAAGACTAGATCAGTGATTCCCAAAGTGGGTGCTACCGCCCCCTGATGGGGGCTGCAGCGATCCAGGGGGGCGGTGATGGGCCACAGGTGCATTTGGGGGTGATGAATAACTGTAAGGGGGCGGTGAAAGCATAAAAGAAAGAATAGAAGATTAAAAAAATTAATTTCCAGGGGGCGCTGAGTAATATTATTTCTGGAAAGGGGGCGGTAGGCCAGATAAGTTTGGGAACCACTGGACTAGATGGACAATTGTTCTAGTCCAGCACAGCAGTTCTTATGTTCTTATGCACTACCCTGTGTGCTTTTGCAGATATTGGTATGAGAATGGTGCAGCTTTTGGAGTGCTTCAGAAATGTTATCTGGCTGTAGACACCTTCTTCATACATAATAAAAGCAGTAAGTAAAAATGCATGAAGCCACCCATGAACCACCCATTGATCCATGAGCCATAGTACCTTTTTCTTCCAATTGCTGTACAAGGTCTTAAGCAAAGGGCTTCTGCAAACCCACGTTCTTTTTTCAACTGGAAATGTCAGGCATTGAACCGCTGTGACATTCTGCATGCAAAGGATATGTTCTGCCATTGGGGTATGCCTCTCTGATAAACAATGAAGATACTTACGTAAGCATAAAGAGAAAAAAGGGAACTTTGACACATCTCTGAGGCATAGCTTACCCAACAGTAATCACTAGAACAGATAAATAACCATGTCCTTATAATGTACAGTTTAATCTTTAGGCAGAATATGATATTCAAGCACAAATCCATGTACTTATTTTTAATTATCGCAAACATGATTTCAATCTCATGGCTGAGTGGCTGCTATATGCAACGCAAAGCAATAGTTACCCAGAGTGAATAATTTAGCTGAACATCATAAAAGATGCTTTCCTGAGAATATTTTTGTTATAATGCATAAGATCATCACATTGGTATACTTGACATTTTTCTCTTGTATTAAACTCCAAGGTTAAGATGCACTTTAGGACTTTCAAACTAGCATATGCATGAAAGTTTGCATCAACTTGGTTGCTTGCTTCAATGAGAGGCTGTGGTCAGATTATCAGCTTTGCTATATTTTGCTTTTCTTTTTAACACTCTTTTTTATTAATTTTGTTTACAGTTTTATGTTTTCTCTTGTATATTGCTTGTACGTTGTCTGATTATTTTCAACAGTGACCTTAATATTTTCTGGTTCAAAATAAAATAGAAAGTTCTCAGTGAATGGGCAGATGTAGCAATGGCACTAACAAGAAAAGACCCACAAAGACATGCAAGTTAGCAGAAATCCAATTCTTCTATTGGCCCCCATTTCTTCTCCTCTGGGTACCATTTGGAATACCTGGATTGAGCCATTCTTTTCAATCTCATTATATTACATTAATGAAGCTGTTGTTTTAAGTATATCTTATTGTCATGTATTGGGGGTGGGCACAAACCTAAAATTCTATTTAGGTAAGTTTTGGGGGTCAGGGTGAACCCTGGCCTGGTGTGTTATGTATGGGGCTACCTTTGAAAAATCTTCAGAACTGCAGGTGGTTTGAAATATAGTTGCTAGATTGACAAATTGGGAATCTGTTGCAATGAGCATATTTTTAAAAAACTCTATTTTGTTTCTGGGAACAATCTGATCATTGTTCTGGTCATTTACATAAAATACTTCTATCCTGTAATTCTTCTAAGCAAGATCCAAAGTGATTCTGATATTTAACGTGCCTGATTATAAATTTACTCTCCAGTCTACTAAGGTGGATAAGAAGAAGAGTTGGTTTTTATACGCTGCTTTTCTCTACCAGAAGGGCCTATTCTGCACACGATAGATAATGCACTTTCAATGCACTTTAGAAGTAGATTTTCCTGTTCTGCACAGGAAAATCTAGCTGCCAAAAACATTGAAAGTGCATTATCCTATGTGTGCGGAATGGGCCAAGGAGTCTCAAAGCAGCTTACAATCCCCTTCCTCTGTGAGACAGGTGAGGCTGAGACAGCCCTGATATTACTGCTGGGTCAGAACAATTCTATCAGCGCTGTAGCAAGCCCAAGGTCACTCAACTGGCTCCATGAAGAGGAGGAGTGGGGAATCAAACCCAGCTCACCATATTAGGGGGCTTTTTGCACGGCTTCAAAATAGCACAATGGTTGCTAATTGAAAACGCTACTAATTTGCCTTAACGCACGACGTCGTAGACAATCTGCAACACTCCTGAAACCAATCAGCAAAAAGCGCTTCGTTGTAGCGCTTTTAGGGGAATCCCAAAAAGTGGATTCACTCTCCGGAAAGCGATACACTCCTGCAACCAATCTGCAACAGTAGCGAAAAAGACCTGTGCGTTCCCATTGTTGCGGTTTCTTCAAAGTCCCTCCTCCTGAGCCTGTCCTCCAAACTTCCGGCGAAGCGATCGCCATTTTTTTTCCCCGAGCGAGTGGAGATCAACGCACCGGCGAGCCTCCGTTTAGCCAGTGAGGCTTCCCAGGCTGCAGTCCCTCCTCAGAGCTGTTTACAGTCACAAGAAGCCCGCAGAAGCCCGTTTGCTGATGTATTTTCCCTTTATTTTTCACACTGTTTCGGCTGAAAATCGCGCCCGTGAGGGGGGGGGAGGGGGGGATTTTTTTTCCCACTCTGAGGCAGCGTGGCCACGATCAAATGACAGCTCAAACAGAGGCTTCCCGGCTTCAGTCCCTCCCCTTCAGTCACTAAGCACACACATTTCACACACACATTTCACACATTCCATTCAGCCGAAAATCGGGCCCGTGAGAGGGGGGGGGATTTTTTTTTTTCACTCTGAGGCAGCGTGTTAACGATCAACCGATCAAATGACAGCTCAAACACCCCAGGCAGCTGGATGGGTCTCTCCGTTGCAACGAATCTAACCAGATTCGTTACAATGGGTCTGGTTTTTTTTTTTTTTAAACCTTCCTTAAAGGGAAAGGGGCTGTTTGGGAGCATGCTAACGGCTGCCCATTGGCTGCTTGACGGCCAGGGGCGGGACGAGCTTGGCAATAGCGCTTCCTTTCTAGTGATTTCTGCCGAGACCGGAAGCCTGTGGGAAACGCTAAAAAACGCAACTGATTCCACTACAAAGGCAGGTATGCATAACGACGAATTCCACTATTTTAAATGGCGATTTTTCATTCCGCAAACAATTTGCAACAAAGATCCCCGTGCAAAAAGGCCCTAGAAGTTGGTGATCCTAACCATAACACCAAGCTGGTAACCATTTTGGTCTCATGCAGCAGAGTCTGTTGGTGCTTTTGCACCAAATAAAAGGAAATTTTATTTAAAGTTTTATTCATGAAAACTTATATCTTAAATAATACTTTGTTGATCTTTGTTCTCCAGTGTTTTAAAGGTTGTAATGAATGTTAACATCTTATCTTAATGTTTTTTTTTTGGGGGGGGGCTTTTTAAAACTGAAGCTGATTTGGACCCCATTTTTGCAGAAAAGAAGCATATTTTTTAAAAAAAGATGGAGACATGCAGGGGCAAGGATCAAAGCCAGTGTTTGTTTGAGGTTACTTTGATCACAGGGTTAGCTGCTAGGTGGAGTCTTTTTTCCTCTGACATGATGTGCTAAAGTTGCCTTTTCGCCTGAACTCCCCACAACAAATAACTTCCATGTGCTTCAAAAAGAAGTATCCAGTCTGCTCAGTGAGACCTTGGTGAGAATAGCAAGAGATCTTCCTTGCTTGATCTGCGTAATTTTTTTCCGAGCTCTGTTAAGCAAGGGAATAAAGACTCACTTTCTCTCTCCATATATATCTATATCTATATCTATATCTATATCTATATCTATATCTATATCTATATCTATATCTATATCTATATCTATATCTATATCTATATCTATATCTATATCTATATCTATATCTATATCTATATCTATATCTATATCTATATCTATATACATACCTCTCTCTCGAGATAGAGATCTCTGTCTGACTGTCTGTCTGTCTGTCTGTCTGTCTGTCTGTCTGTCTGTCTGTCTACCTTGCAGATCCCCTACCACTGGACTACAGCTTCTCCCCACAGAATCAGAGTATCTGACATTGTCTATCAATGGCAATATGGTCTATTGTGACAGCAATTATTCTCTAGCTTCACAGGCAGAAGGTTTTCATATCATCTACTACCCGATCCCTTCAGTGGGAGATGCCAGGGACTGAACTTTGTAAGGTGGATGCAAATATCACATGAAAAGAGTTTTTGTGTATGTAAAAACCTAACCCCCCACCCCAAGCAATATTTTTTTTACAACAGGCTTTTCTGCTTGTGGACAGAATAAAGTGCAGTCTCAATTCTTTTCAACAAGCACAAATTTTGTGCACTACTAGGGACTATCATTCATGAATGTAACAAACAGCATCTAAGAAAAGGCTTGACAAATCTCAGGTGCCAGGTTGCCTTGGCTCCTAGAAATTTAATTGAATTTCATTGAACCTAGAATTTCAGTATTAAGTTTTGTTTTAGGAATAATTAGAGAATTAAATCATTAAAAGAGGAAGACCAAAGAAATAGTCTGGTTCCAAAAAAATTTTCTGTCTCATAAAACCATCTTTTTGGTCAATGCTTGATCGAAGAAGAAGAGTTTAACCAAATACAAAGTTTAGGAATAGGCATAAACAACAAAAACGGGTTTAGTTCACAAACTGAATCACAAACCCAACTGGTTTGCATATAAATCAAATCAAGCCAGCGGTTTACATGAGAAACAGCTGAGATTTGGGGGCAGCCTGACTACCCAAGAAAGCCAATTTAAATAGCTAAGCCACGTGAGCAGGCTGCCCCAGCCCACTCTGCTGTTTCCCATCTAAACTATGGGGGCAGCCTACCTGGTGCCTCTCAGCTATAAAAAAACGTTTTTGGGGGCCAACAGCACAGCCTTTAAACAGTTGAGCCAAATGGAGCAAACTGCTCCTGTAGCTCAGCTGTTTAAAGGGCCTTTCTTGGGCAGCCAGCTTAAGCCCAAGAGCTATTTAAACCCTTGCTTTCTTCTCCTGGCAGCTTTTCATTGAAGCAGAAAGTGGGCATTGAAGCAGAAAGTGACTCCCCACCGCTGAATGGTGGGGAGCTTTCTCCCTGCTTAGGTGTTTTGCATGAAGAAACACCACAAGCTTCATGAAACTCCATGAAAACTCATGGTGGTTCTTAAGTTCCCAAACATTGTTTCTGAAACCATCAACTCACCAAAATTCATATTGAACTTCAGTTTTTCAGCTAGTTCATGCCTGTCACAAAAAAAGTTTACCTGGCATCCCCTCACCCATTTTAGGGTGCAATGGAAGGAATTATGCATACCTGTGATATTCTCATCCTAGTCTCACTCTCACACACATACAGAACCAAGAAGGCTATATTTAACTTGCATTTTTCAACTTCATCAGAGGTTGCAGGACCAATTTATACTCTGGGGTTTCCCCCCTTTTATTACTAAGGCAAGAGGCATTCAGAGATGGTTCGCCATTGCCTGCATCTGCATTGTGACACTTCCTTTCCATGGTGATCTCACATCTAAATACTAGTCAGACCCAACACTGCTTTGCTTCTGATGAAATTGGGCTAGCCTTGGCCATCCAGATCAATCCTCTGTTTAGCATGCCAAATTCCCCATTAACCAGCCACCATAAGTCCTGCAACAGTAAGCTTTATTATTATTTTACTCTTAGGAAATGAACATATATCTGCCCTGACTCTACTGATACCCTCATACTAGCTGCCTCCATAGCCTGTGTTATCTGTACAGATCTACCACCATTAACTCTCCCTCTGGGTAAAGATATGGCTGTTTTTTGTATAGCTGGAGATTTTACCGTGCTGGGTGTATTTTTCTAAGGCATAGTGGCTTCCATGCTCTCCCTTACAGCCGTTTACACTTCAAAGTAACTCCGACAATATGAGGGACAAAAACATAAAGGGAATAGGAATCACAAACAGAAGAAGAAAAGAAGCAAATGCAGACACTAACTTGTAAGGACGAGATGCAAGAAACCGGACAGCCTGGAGGTAAGTGGCAGTAGGTTCCAGGCAGGCTGATGAAAGGGGAACTTATTGTTTCCCCTCAGAAGCAACCACAATACTGTTTTCTGAAAGAGTTCTGTGACCACACTGAGTACTTAACAGGTTGACATTTAGCAGGTTGACATCATAGGATATCACTTGTATTTGTATGGTGCTGCCAGACTCATAATCTCCTATGTGTGCATGGTGGTGCAAGGAATGAGCACAGGCTATTTTCTCATAACAAATATCCACTGATTGATATAGTGTGGTAGTAGAGTGAGAATCTCCCCCCCCCCCTGAAATTCAGAGGGTTTTTTTAAGGTTCAGCCATTGATTCTTCTTATTCTCTTTTTCTCTATTTAAAATAGGGATTTCTCTTTGAAGAGAAATTAATGTACCCTTTTGTAACTTCAGCCCATGTTATTCAGGGTTGTCTGACCACAGCTAGGAACTTTCATACCAGGTCCCCATCCAGCTGATGGGGGACATACTGGCAGAAACAGGAGGACTAGGACTGTATCTCCACCAATATGGTAATGTCATTGTGTTGCTGGTGATGCAGGAAACATCTGCTATTTGGAGGAAACTCAATGGTAAAAATAGAGGTTTTGCCCAAGCACCCACACATTGCCGTTGACAGGAAAACATCACTTCTGGTGGACACAAGCAGTGACATTGATGTGTCAATGACATAACTAGCCTAAGCCTCTCTTTGCTCCCAGTAAATCTCCCCCACAACCCACTGATTGCCAGGTTTGGGGAGGCATTACCTGCCTCTAGCCATCTACAGAACAAAATTCTGAAATTTTGCAGAACCTTCCTTTTTGCCCATCCTCACTTCACATTTCTCTTTGATCAAAACAAACTTCATTAGAACCTGGCTAGAAATCCCTAAAAAGAGGGAAAGAAAAAGGCTGTTAGATTTCAGAGAGAAGCTGGGTAAAGGAGAATTCTCTTCGTGTACACAGTCAGAATGCCCCAAGCTCAATAAAGCAAGAGAGTATCAGCACCATGCCTTCAAGAAAGGAAACTTCTTGCTTATCATTACTGGATAAAGACTCTGGTTGCCTTCCTAGTCATTTTAATAAGCTATGCTGCCTGCAGCCCCAAATCATGATGTACCAGTGGGGTACTTATGAAGGAGAAAGATATATTTGTTTACCACATGTCTTTGTTAGTAGGCAACCCATTTCTTCGTTTCCTTTGTGACTTTCCCCATCTTTTTCATCTGAATGTCACTGCATTTCACAGCAGGGACTTGAGTAACCTGAGTGATCTTTGAGGCAGAGCTTAGAATATGAACACTGACCTCCCAGAGTCCTGAAAATAAAGTAAGACTTCGGAGCAACACATTTAAGAGCTCATTTTTTTCTTCCCTGACTTGTAATGATTTCGGTTGGCGAGGGTTGGTTTATTGATCCTCTCAGTTTGCATAGGCCTAAGGCAGCACATCATTTCACTGACTGAGAGATATCATCAAACCTCTAAGTGACTCAGCCAGTTCAACTGTTCAATAGAAGTAATATGAATTCTTCCAGGGATTACAGGTGGTAAGAAGGAAGGTGGAGAGGCAATAAAGACTCACACACACAAAGCACTCCGAGTCTAAATAACCTTTAACAGCCTTTTTCATAGAACATTAATAGAAGTGGCAAATGAAATGCATTTCCTTGAATTAAAGGATGAACCAAGGATCCTTTGCAATTAAATATTAACAATGAAAATTGACTTATCTCTCTACCAAGGGTACAAATTGTTTTATAAATATTAGTATCTAGCTTTATTACTTTCCCTTACTCCTTGTGTGCGACAACATGAAGGATAAAATCAATTAAAAGGCATTGTAAAAACGAAAGCCAACAGTTGCAATAAATTTATCAGCCAGGTTCTTTCCCCGGTGGGCATTCTTGATGTTATAACTGAGTAAAATATGTAATTAGTTGACTTTGCCATGTTTGCTTTTTATAGATTGATTAAAAAGTCCATATTGAATACCTTCCTTGTTCACAGTTTCTGGCCTGCTAATATTTATTGATTTGATTTTTATCCCACTAGGCCTCCAAGGAGCTTATGGCAACAGTCTTGGGTCCTTTCCCCCTTCCATTTTATCCTCACAGTGACCCTGGGAGATAAATTACACTGAGAAAGTGACTGCATCAAGATCACTGGTGAAGGAAACAGCTGAGGAGAAATCTGAGCCCAGCCACCCTGCTTGTATTAACACAGTCCAGCCACTATACAGTAGTGGCTCTCAAGTTTGTTTAACATCATAATGTTGGTTTTGATTAATAAGAACCCTCTAGAAATAACCAAAGTGAAATGAATATATTTGTATAAAGACTTACACATTATTCTGACAGTGGTTACTCAGAAGTAAAGGTAAAGGTATCCCCTGTGCAAGCACTGGGTCATGTCTGACCCTTGGGGTGACGCCCTCTAGTGTTTTCATGGCAGACTCAATACGGGGTGGTTTGCCAGTGCCTTCCCCAGTCATTACCGTTTTACCTCCCAGCAAGCTGGGTACTCATTTTACCAATCTCGGAAGGATGGAAGGCTGAGTCAACCTTGAGCCGGCTGCTGGGATTGAACTCCCAGCCTCATGGTCAGAGCTTCAGACAGCAATTCTGCAACTTACCACTCTGCGCCAGAAGGAACTACTATCAATTTCAGTTAGAACCTATCTGGATAATATCTTATACAGGGCAGACTTCTATAGATATTTAACACGCACTCTCTAGAAAATGCCTAGCACTTTGATTCTCCCATGAAGCAAAAAAGACGTGTGATAAATTTGCTTCCTCGGGATAGTGGACAGTTAACTGAGGAGCCTTAAAGTTCAGAAACAGGTAGTAAGAATAGAGTCTTACCTCATAGAGTCATTATGGAGAGGTGATTCACTATAGAGTGATTCAATATGAAGGAACTTTGTCACTGTTAAAATTAACCCATGCCTCTTGATTCTTCCCAGGATTGAAAAGTCTGAAATTTTGGTTTGGTTTGGTTTCCTAGCCTCTCATTGTAGATGATGGGGACATGTAGCAAGGTTTTCTACCCAGAAAAGTGCTTCTCCACAGAATTTTCTATCTTGTAAAGCAGTGGTCCCCAACATTTCTGAGACTGGGGACCGGCAGGGCATCGGGCCGCGCCCGCGCAGACCACGGCCGCACAGCGGGCCGTGCCTGCGGGCCTCGCCCATGTGGGCCGCGCCCGCACAAATGCGCGGCCCGGCCCTGATTCCCTCTCCCCACCCTCCCACAGTAAGAAGATTCCCGGGCCGCAAGCTTGTGGCCTGGGAAGTTTTTTACTGCGGGGGGGGCGGGGAGAGGGAACCGTGGCCCGGTGCCATGGCCTTCGTGGCCCGGCGCCATGGCCTTCGCGGCCCGGCACCGGGCCGCAGCCTGCAGGTTGGGGACCACTGTTGTAAAGTAATGCAAAGCAAGGAAGCCTTCAGCTATACATCAAAACTTAAACTATAGACAACCAGACTAAAGTTTCCTAGATCCAGGGGGAAGGATTTCAGAAGTCCCAACAACATTTTCCAGAAATTCCCATAGCAAAATTATTGTGAACATGTACAGAGTGCCTTTAATTCTCCATTAATGGTAATACCCTGGCCATTTCCACACAAGGAAAATGTTCCTGGACAGCCTTCACATACTGGTGGCATATACAGTTTGAAGAGAGCAAAATTAAACATCCTGAATAAAGTCAGGGAAGGGGAAAATCCTGGTTTTATTGTGATGTGTAAACCTGCTGCTGAGGAAGTGAAAACTAGAGGCATTCCAGAGACAGGACACAAGTTCAAGGAGGCTTGGGTAGCTATGAAGTTCTCCATCAGAGAGAGAATCCCTGATTGGTCACCCATTTCTTTCCTTCCCCCTAGGAAAAATTAAAAAATGACACTGAGTGGCTTATGGAGATAGCTCCCTGCAGTTTACTAGTACCTGGTTTAAAGGGGAAGGGGAAAAAAAGACTTGCTAGCAGTGCATATTGAAAGAGAAGACAGAAACTGAGCCAACAGCTTGATACCCCTTGGATGATCTACTAAAGATAGCAAGAAGGTGAGCAGGGGGGAACAGCCCTCCAAGTGCAGATTTACCCAAACTATATGGCCTGTACCACTGCACAACACTTCCTGAAGGAATTAGCATCCCACCCATCCAACTACATGTATTTAGGACTTGAACTTGAGAGCTTTTATTCCCCTTTTCCAACAATTGTGTTCTTAGATTAGCAAAGTAGGTACATTTGCCTAAATAGACATACCCTTGTACAGAGGATCTCTATGAATTATGATGTTACTGAATATACCAACTTTGAACCAAGCTTAATGGCACTTGCTGCCCCCTGGCACAATGAAAACGAAACATAATAAAATGACAGATCACAGTTCGACTGATGTTTCAAAGAAGGCAAGTGAATAGGATGCATTTATATCTTCATACCATTATGTACTTTAAGGCTATAGATTCACAGAAAAGTCTTGTGTTGCTTAACTACATGGCTGGAAAGACAAGTGGGAAAGTATTTAAACATTGATGAGCTATTTCTGCCACTTCTACAGTGTCATGCTTGAGGCAGGTTACAATTGAAATAATAAATTATCAATATAAAAACAAGCAAGCCCGCGGACATAAAAACAGTGTAAAACTACCCATAAAATAGACCTCAGACCAAAAGCAGACCATAAAATATGGAAATATAAAACTTTTTAGAAGATATAAAACATAGGGAAATATAAAACTATAAAAGATTAAATTAAATGCTTTGGTAGGGTTGCTAGGTCCAAGTTGGGAAATTCTTGGACATCTGGGAGTAGAGCCTGGGGAGGGCAAGGTTTGGGGAAGGAAGTGACCTCATGCCATAGAATCTATCTTACATAGCAGCCATTATCTCCAGAGAACCTGATCTCCTTCTGGAGATGAGTTATAATTCTGTGAGAACTTCAGCCCCAACCTGGAGGTTGTCAACCCTATAGTTTGGCCTGACCCCTAAAATATGGTCAAGTAGGCCTCCAAAAAGATTTAATTTCAACGGTGAAGTCCAGAATATGGCCATTTTGGAGGGTAGACTCTATGATGTAATATCTCTGCTGAGCTTCCTTGCCTTCCCAAATTGTAACCTTCCCAGGATTCACTCTCAAATCTTAAGGAATTTCCCAACTCAGGATTGGCAACCCTATTTAGGTTTCCCTGACACTCAGATATTTAGGTCTTTACAGGTAAAAATCAGTGCTATGGATTGCATCCAGCAACAGGTGAGCAGCCAGCACAGGTTTTTCAGTACAGGAGCTGCATCAACTCCCGACAACATTTAGGCAAACTGATGCTCGAAAACAGGTTTTATAATGATGAGAAGCAAGGAGTTGCCATCTAAATTTTTTTCCAAACCAAATCTTCTTCAACCCTCAAGTGAAATGAATTCTTTTCAAATTTTCTTTTTTTAATGAGCAAATTATATTTCAAATAAATAAAGTATCTGCATGACAGCTTCTAATCATGGGTGGGCACATCGAAACTGGCAATTACCCACCTGTGGAAATGGAGTAGTGGGGTAGGAATGGCATAATGGCAGGGGAAAAACACTAGCACTTCGTGACAAAATCCAGATTAATTTATAGATCAGCTGTAGTCTTTTCCAGGTGTAGTTATTGAAAAAACCTCAGTCTTGGTATTTACTTTTCTGGGCTTTCAGTATTTGACAATGAAATCACAGGTTGTTTGCCTGTGGCTTTCCTTAAGAGACACTTATTATTGGTATAATATATCAAACATAATAGATCATTATTTTGCCATCCTTGTATTTTTGTCCTTTGTTCTTTGATTCTAAAACGCAGATAGGCTACTGCACCTCAGAGGCCTTCCTGTTACTCTTTATGGTTCCTCAAGTCCTCTTATATTTTGTAAATCAAAATTCACAGTTTAGGAGACTGTATAATTAAGATTACTAGGAAGCAAGTGCTCATTTGCAGTAGTCTACCTATCCCAGATGCTTTGGAAGAAGATAAAATCCTTGCTCAGCTATTAGTAGCAACTGAGCTACTAGACCTATGGTCAGAATTTTTCTTTAAATCATTTTATTGATTTGAAATAGTTGTTAGCCATTTTCTCCATTGAAAATACTTGCAGAGGCTCCGTACAAGCATTAAAATACAGAGGACAAATTATGAAGACCAAACAGCAGTAAAATAGGCAACTACTAAAGTGGTATATAAAGTCCCACTTCTTAGTAAAATGGCAGTGGGAGGGGAAGCCACATATAAATGGAGTTACCAAAGAAATGGCAGAAGTTCTTGCCAGAAAAAAATTAGGCAAAATAATATCACATGAGTAATAGCAAGGGATAATACTGTTTTCATCTGGTATGGAAATTTTAAGCTTTGTGCCATGTTAATTGGATGAAGCAAACCAGTGTCTAAAAGCCATGTCACAGATGACGTTGTGTCTTTGTGCCACCTTTCTTCCAAAGGTGAAGGCATACATGTCTCTGGGTTGGATCTTAATTGAAAGGTTGGTCTCTGTAAATACATTGGAAGCCACAAGCATGAAGTGGAATGTAGAACTGGATTCAAAAGGTTGTTCAGAAAGGGTTAAATGGGGGGGAAAGGCTGGTCTTCCATTTTCTAAAATTTCCACACAGTAAGCCTCTATTAAAGGGACAAAAATGGTGCAGTGGGAAGAAAATTTTATACCAATATAATAACAACTTCCCAATGCAATCTCTCACATCTCTGGTTTAAATGGCTTTTCTGAAATGTTTGTAGCTATTTGTAGACCATCTCTGCATGGAGGAGTAAAACACAAGTGGCTTCCTGCTTGCAAATGTAGGATGGTAAATCTCACATTTGCAGCCCTCCTCACAGGGAGACCCCTCCTGCTTTCCCCCTCTGCCCTGTCACAGCTTTATGCCTCCTGACAAGGCTGCAAGGGAAAGCAAGACAAACTTCTCCCTCCGCTCCTTGGCTCCTGTTATCAATAACAGTTTTTGCAGTTTATTTCTGCCCGGGTGGATTTCTGAGACACTAAACATGGTCCCTGGAGCCCAAAAAGACATTTTGTGCTAATGACTGGCTTTAAAATAAGGTGCTCAGACCCCTGTATGATCAGGAGAATGCTGCTGGATCACCCACTCCCCCTCTTTCCCAGCTCATTCCCCACCTCCAGAAAATGAAAAAGGGGCTGTGTTTTGCCTACCTGATCCCAAAAAGACCATGGACACTTTAAAGAAGATTTTATTTCACCTTTGACAGTGTAGGTTTGTTGTCACATTGCATCACATACCACGGCATTAAAAAGAAATTACTCAAGGCAGTAAATAGAGAAGGAAAGGCGGGTGTGAGGACGGGACAAAGCTGCTGAGACTATCGCATGTTTCCCCCTCTATATGGTGTTATCCCTGGTTGCTCACTGGTTGCTCACTGTTGGGATGCACAATTTAGGGTGGTAAATCCAGTTATGGTGATTCTAGAAATCGCGAGTTAAAAATGGCCAAATAGTAACCCGGCTACAGGACAGCCTTGGAATGCAGGCAACGTCATGTGGAGGGGGCTCTAAAAGCTGCCAACATTCAAAGGCTGTCCAGGAACATATTCCTTGGGTGGAAATGGTCCTAGTTTAAACAGATAATACTAGATGGTTATAGAGTCAGTATAAGGCAGTTTCATGTGTTTACTTCTTTTCTGCCTTAGAGGTGCAAGTGGGTACAATTCTGTATGTATGTTTTCCTTTATATTTCTGTATGTCAAAAAAACAAACAAACAAAAACCAGTTTCTTTCTCTAGAAACACCTGGAAATTCAAAGAAGGAATCTTGAGGGGTCAGTCCTCTAAGGAGGACAGGCCCTCCCTGTGTTACAGTTCTAGTAGTACAATCCAGACATCAGCATTTTGGTGTTCTTTCATCTCACTTTGCTTTGATCTGCAACTTCTGTAGACCAATAGGATGGAATTTTCAATGAATGATGCCCATCTGGTGATTCATCACTTTGAGCTAACCTTCTTCACCTACCCCGTGACCTTCTTAAATTTTCCATCCAGATTTCAGCCAATCCCCTCTAGCAAGAATCTAGTTGTCTGTTGCTAACCCAGAATCACCACAGTTATCTAAAATTTCTCTAAAACAGCTGATGTCTAACATGTTTCATGATTTGGATTGCCTTACAAAACATATGAGGTTGGTCATGGATACTTGTGTTGACGTAAGTGGCAAGGCTGAGAAACTACAAGGTGCACAAAATCATATAGGCCTATTATGAATGGCCGTTGAAACGGCGGCATAGAGAACGCGGAGGAGGAAGAAGCGAAGCAAACCGCTTACGCACGGGATGGAACACAACGACAGCAAAACCCAGAGTATCTGATTATGCACGCAGCTACTCTGGAGCCGCTTCTGGTTGCGCACTGGTCCCAGGAAGCTCCACTTTCTTCCGCATCTCGCTAACACGGCTTTTTCGGCAGCATACGTCGACTCTGCGCCTGGTTGCCACCTGCAGCGTGCATAATTGGTGATCTTATCCGCCACCATTCCACCCTGAATGCGGATCTTCCACTCCATGCATCATGGGCCACAGTGACTCACTGTGTGGGGGGGGGGATGAGTTGGGCATAAAATGCTGGCCTCAGAGATTCGAGACCAAGAAATAGTCAGTTAAACCACATGGACAGTGCAGTCTCGATAACTATTGCAGCAGTGGTGACCATTCACTGACACAATAGTGGCACCTCTGACTGGATATCTATGAACATTTCATAAGGGAGGAAATGTATGCTCCTTTGTCAGTCAAATATCACATAGCAAATGGACCAGAACTCATAGCAACCCAGGCAACAATCACCTATCAGGCAGCAGCTGCTGATTACATCCCAAGGAATGGCACACAAAGACAGAGCCAACCACCACCTGCCAGTGCAGCCATTGCTCCCCAGCACTGCTCTCCCTTCCACGGCATACTAGAAGAAAGGGAAGAAAGACAAAGGACAGCACACGCACACACACACACACACAAGAGAAAAAGACATGGGTCAAGGAGGCATGTGGTAGACTGAATAACTACCAGAATCCTGTCCATATTGGCCAAGGAGAGTAGAGTGAATTAGTCTCCTTGAGTCGGCTGAGGGGTCTCCAGTTCCTTAACTCAGTAGATATCATGGTGGAGCAACAGGATTTTCTCCACAAAAAAGGCCTTACAGGTTCCAAACATTAATTTCAGATGTTCCTGTGAAAATTTCATCAAAAATTGAATTGTCTTGAATAATTCTTCTGTTTGTGCACTTGTGGAGGCAATAGAGGTCACAAAGTATTCCCTTTCAGTGACTTTTAGGGAGACAGCATGGTGTAGTTGTTAAGAGCAGCAGCTTCTAATCTAGCAAGCTGGGTTTGATTCCCTGCTTCTTATCTGGCCACAGTGCTGTATCAAATAAATTTGATTTGATTTGATTCCCTGCTTCTCCTCCACATACAGTGAGCTGGATGACCTTGAGCTGATCACGACTGTGATAAAGCTGCTCTGATTGAGCAGTAATATCAGGACTCTCTCATCCTCACCTACCTCACTGGATGTTTATTGAGGGGAGAGGAAAGGGAAGGCAATTGTAAGCTACTGTGAAGCTCCTTTTGGTAGAGAAAAGGGGCATATAAAAACCAACTCTTCTTCACTGCCACCTCATAAGTGTTCGTAAGCATCTTATAAGATGTTCTTGAAGCTTCATCCCAGGTTTCCCACCAAAGGAGCTGTCTCTCTTCCTATTTTCCTTTATACTACAGAGTTGGGTTGGGACGAGAATAGAGAGGTGTCAGGAAGTGATCTTGTCAATAGCTTCAGATAGAGAGCTGTGCCAGTCTTCCACCAGCACATCCATTGAGTCACTAGCGGGTATTGGATCTGCAGTGCATTCCTGAAGCCTATTGGATCCATGAGTATCCTTGGGTAAGGATAAATCTTCTCCCTGCCTATATAGCTGATTGCTTGCCTAGCATTCAGATAGCAGTAATGACCTCTTGTGTTTAGCTCTACTTCCTCTGGCAGCCATTTTGGGATTGCGCCCATTACCTTTTCTCAAAGTTCCAAAAGTACCCACAAACTCAACAAGGTTAGGGGCTCCAAGTTGGATGCTTTTTCCTCAGGCATGAGTATTTGGGGCCAGTCTCCATGTCTTGGCCTAATTTATCTCATAGAATTATCAAGACAATGAACTCCAGTCCTGATCTCCTTGGAGAAAGCATGTGTTATAAATAATATCTGCCGTTTATCTTGCTCTGCATGGTTCCACTTCAGCTTGTTTTAGAAGTATTCCTAGTGACTATTAGTACTTGGAGTCGGAGACCTTTATAAATCCATACAAGTACCTTCTCCCCTCCTGCTAATATTAGCACAATTCAAGGTGTGTGCACTTTCATTTTGGCCTCATTTATTTCATTGCTTCAACAATCCCATTTCATTCATCAGTAGACCTGATGTTGCAGCCAAAGCAGCTTTCCTCAGGGTGCAGCATTGCCAATGGCCCTGAACAGCTATTTAAATAGAACAATTTCTAAATAAACCTGAGGCTCAAGTGAAGAGCAGCCTCAATTTGTTGCACACAGGAGTATTATTGAAATAATGATGATGAAGCCAATCTCTGGGTGATGATGATGTCACATGAGGGGGGCTGATGAGAGATCAGGGTTTGGATCTCACGTGCCTTTTGAAAACTGTAATTCAACATTGCTAGAAGCAGTGTAAGTGATTTTCTGGCCGGTTGCTTAAGAGACTATGGGCCATGTTTGCTCGCAGTGTCTATTGAACATGAAAGGATCTCACTTAGTAGGTATAAAATGTAAAGGAGCTAACTCTATAACTCCCAGAGTGTGTGCTGGGATAAGTGACGGACATGCTTGAATTTCTGTTCTCTGTATTTCATCTTTGGAACTGAATGTCTGATGACAGTCAGCTATTCAACTCTTATATTAAACCTCTGTCCCACCTGTGTCTGGGGTGGCTGGAGCAACCAATTATACTCAAAACAAAAATGCAGTAGAACTGCATGTCCTCGGAAGCTCTTTGCATGACTCATAGCTTAGGATATCACTCTGTCCAGTGTGGAAGCAGGCGCAGATCAGTAACTCTCAATGAAAACACAAGAGCTACAAAAATCTTTTACAAGCAGATAGCATCACACAATAAGTAATCTTTTTAGGAAAGTAGAGTACATTATTATTTGCCTGGATCTCTCTGCATCCTTCTTTACACTTGGTCATAGTATACAACTGAACCACAGCACTGGGACTGGGGAGCACCATGATACAGCAGCTGAAATCCTATCTGGGAGACCAGTCTCAGAAGGTGGTGATGGGGGATTCCTACTCTGCCCATGGCTGATGGCCTGTGGAGTTCTGCAGGATTCAGGGCCAGTGTGGAAATATGTTTAAAAAGTATGCTCTAATCTGGAGAACTAGGTTTAATTTGCCACTCCTCCACATGCAGTTAGCTGAGTGACCTTGGGCAAGTCATCTTCTCTTAGAACTGTTCTCACAGAGCAGAGTTCTGCCATTCCCACCTACCTCACAGGGTGGCAGTTATGGACAGAGGAAGAGAAAGGTGTTTGTAAGCCACTTTGGAACTCCTTGGGTTGTGAAAAGCAGTTCTTCTTTCTCTTATCTCCTGTGCTATTTCATAATTATGTGAAGCCACTAGAAGTGGTTATCAGGGCTGCATTGCCACTGATATACAGATGATACCCAGCTCTACCTGCTGATGTTCTGAACCAGCCTTTGGAGTCAGTAATGGACTCACTTAAGGAGAAAAAATTGACACCTAATCTTGAAAAGACAGAGGGCCATTCTGTGCTGACACCATTATTTTGGCATTTTACATGATGTAGTCAGCATCCAGCATCTCAGCAGCAAACCGACAGCTACATCCTCTATTTTAAAGTGTGAGCAAAAAGAGAGAAATCAGCAAACACATGATAAGGAAAGGTGTGGAGGCCAAGTATCACTATCTCCACCTCCAGTGCCCACCCTTGTACCTGCCTCCCTCTCCCTTCTCCCAGGGACGGGGCTTTTTTTTTTTAAGCAAACTGCCTGGAGCAACAAAGACATGTTAAATCGTCCAGGCAAAGCAAAAAAAAAAAAAAATTCCCCACCAGTTAACACACAAAGGATGCCTCTCTACCCCCGCCCCCCAAAAAAATTGGGAACAAGGGATAACAATCTAATTGATAAATAATAAATATAGTATTCAAGCACTACTTTTCTTCTATGCTACAGTCAAAAGGGCTAATGGAGGGTCCTGTCACTGCTAATGCTTTTCCAACTCCAAGTCTAAGCAATTGCCACCCAATTCATAATAAACCAGAGATGCACAGGCATCTGTTCAGCTGAGCAATTACATATTGCAGTATGTTTTCCTTTATTCCATATTTAGCCAGTTAATATTTTGTATGCCCCTCATTTAACCGCGACCCTTATCATCATCAACTTTTGGCTGACACTATGCTGACTCAATCCGTTTTCCATCTTTATTTTGATTAGAATTCTTTCCAACATATATGGAAGTGACTTTTAAAAAATCCCTTATCCTCATCCGCATTAAATTATGCAGTTTAATTAGAACTTATTAGATTTATCTTTATTGCTGCAGAGTCCTTTCTGGCAGTTTTCTGAACTGATTGGGTCATTTTGCATTATTTATTACAGCAGTCAGGAATAAAGATGTTTATTGTTTTACTGCCAGAAATGAAGTACATAAAATCCTTATTTTTAGCTGACGAGAACTATCCTAATTCCCAGGGTAAGTATAATTTTTAAAAGTATTTTAACACATAAATACCACGTCCACTCATAGGTGCTAGGAAAAGCAAGTTATATTAGCTGTTTATATGATTCAATATCCCATTTACTTACTCAGGGTATAGTCTGAAGGTATAAGATACAGCATAACTGTGTTGAAACAAAGCAGAGCTGGGTCTACTAGTTGTATTCCCAATGCACTCAACCTTGAGTCCCCTGCAAAAAGAAAATAATTTGAATTAATAAAGAAATCACCAGAGAGCTGTGAGTGAAGCTAGACATGAACAACGGAAGGGGTTTTGAAGGGAAAGTCAGTGCACCCGAAACAGTTGAACTGTTTCACTAATTCATTCATTTAAAAACTTTTTCCAGAATAACAACAACAGTACAAAATGTAAAAATAACTATTTTGTGGGGGCGGGGAGAGCTTGAAAATTGACACAGAAAGCCTTGATTGAATTATACAGCTAATTTGTAAAAGAATTTTGGGAAACACAGGAGCTTTATGATGTTTTAGCTCATCCCGATAAAAGGTATTACACTCCTGTTGCATTGCAAAACATTTGTTTCAGGGCAAACAATGTGTCTTCCAGCAATTTTCATCACGCTTGCAATGTCTCTCTCTTTTCCCCCTACAGAACCATCGCTGTGAGATGTAATCCAGAGTACTGAAACCTATAAGGTCTACTTAGAGATCACTGTAATTGGGTTCCTGGCCAGTCAGTGAGCCTGCCCCAAGCTGCTAACACTTTGTGCGAAATATAACTTGTGACACCTGAACAAATAGATCTCAACCAAAAGCAGCCCCACAGAGTTCTCTTGAAGCCGGATTACACTTTGGGTGAGTTCAATCATCATATGAAACTGTGGTTTAATTAAACCAGTTAGTATACTATCTGAAAGTAGGCCACTTAGTGATCATTCATGAAGGTTCAGCAAAGCTAGGTTTGTTAACTCTGGGTTGGAAAACACCGAAATATCTTGGGCAGGATTTGGAAAGGTGGGCAGGGTTTGGAGAGGGGAGGGACTCCAGTGGGGTGTAATATCATTGAGCGTCCCTTCCAAAGTGGTCATTTTCTCCAAGTGAGCTGATCAATTGTAATTATGGGAGATCTGCAGGAGAACTTAACTATGGATTCCCATGATGCCTGAATGCAGACATCCTGGTTTAACCCGAGTAGAATTCTGGCTTATTATCTGGCAATGCAACATGGAAAAGAAAACAAAAATCAGCATTTCTCATAGCAAGTAAGGATCTGAGTGATTTCTGTGAGCTGAGATTGATTTCACAGAGTGTTGGAACATAGATACTATCTTTAATGAGAACTGTCAGGATCTGTTTGCTGAGGATTGTCAAACTAAACGTTACTTTTTTGCACTGGCATTACAAAGGCATTTGAGTGTTCCCCATCAAAGAAGCTGCAAGGAACTGCTTCAAGGGGGCAGTGGGGGGCGGACAGAACAGAACCTGAATGGTCATGGGACAGCACTGAGGGGGGAGGACCCCAGTAGCTTTCTCAAGAAAAATGAAGAAGAGTTGTCTTTTATAACATCTCAAAGGAGCAGGAGTCTCAAAGTGGCTTGCGATCACCTTCCCTTTCCTCTCCCCACAACAGATACCCTATGAAGGAGGAGAGGCTGAGAGAGCCCTGACAGGACTGCTCAGTCAGAACAGGTCATTCAAGGCTGTGATGAGCTCAAGGTCACCGAGCTGGCTGCATGTGTAGAAACCGCTGTTCTTAATCTCTACACCACGTTGGGGGCCAGGGGCAATTATTTCACTGATTTTACTGGTCCACATAGGGTATCTGAGCATGTGGAGCAGAAAAATCAACAGAATAATGTAAAATCATAGAGTTGGAAAGGGCCATACAGGCCATCTAGTCCAACCCCCTGCTCAACGCAGGATCGGGCCAAAGCATCCTAAAGCTTTTGTTTGAGAAAACTGCTGGGGAGGAGCCCATCATCCCTCCCCTCTGGTGCTATTTATTCAATTTTTAGGCCAATGTAATAATATATTCAAGATATTTTTAATAAAATTATTTTTATTTATTTGATTTTTAACCCGCTCTTCTTAGCCAGCTAGCTTGCAGCAGCTTACAGCATACATAAAATTACAATATCAAATCAATAAAACAATCAGTTAAAAAAGAAACCTCCCTCCACCCTATTCTCTCTCTTTTTTAGAAGCCATTTCCCCACAGCTGCAGTGTGGGGAAGCACTGGAATATACGGGTAATGCAAGTGCAAAAAATTAGCTAGTTTCTAAAAGACTAGCAGACAGAGAATGAAAGAAGGAAGTACCCTTAAACATGCAGGGAAGAAGGAACTACTGGCTGGCTTTTTTATTCTCCATTATTCACATGCATTTATCTGTCTCCTTAGCTGCTAATTTTCTTCTGCTACTATATTTCTGTAGAGGCAGCCTTATATCAGTTATATGAAACATAGTTTTGGAAAAAAATGCATAAATTGAAAAGTAATAATAACAAGGCCAAATACATTTTTTAAAATGTTATTACTTCAGTGATTATTAATGATAACAGGCAAGAGTACGAGAATAATCCTGAGCAGTATAGATCTTTTTAAACAATGGATGAAGCTGTAATGAAGTAGATTGGATTCCACTTTTTCAAAGAAATGAAGCTAAATGAATCATAAACAATACAAGGATGAGATTGCTGCGGAGCTCACTATATCTGAAGAAACTTGGCTGACAGACCATTGCGGAAATTAGGAACATTGATAATGTGTTTCAATGGCAAAAAATGTTGGCAGAGATTAAATATGCAAAGATTATTTGAAAAACATCTAGCCATGTTAAACATCTCCTCTGATGCCCCCTGCAGGATACCCTTCATATGCTTCTGAATCATGCACACTACAGATCTTGCATATTCCACGGAATGTTCAGCTCCTGAATATGTTCACCATTAAATTTGTGGCATCACTAATAGGGATGGGTGATTCTGTTTAGATAAGCTGGAAAGTACCAGAATCAACGTTGTCCAAGCTGAATCACCCATCCCTGCACTTTAAATGGGCCAAATTAGCAGTAGCAAAATGATGATTAAATGCCTCTCCCCAGCTTTCTCAGGCAGTGTCTGAGAAGGCAGGGAGGGGAGACAGAGCCTAGCAAGCAGCTGCTGCTGCAGCAGCAGCTGCTTGGCAGGCCCTTTAAATGTCTCTACCCTCCCCCCCCCCATCCCGCCTTCTCTGACAGTGGACAGTATTCTTTGCTGCCAGCGAAACATTTAAAGGGTCAGCCAAGCAGCTGATGATATTTAAGCTGCTTTAGTGTACCCTTTGCCTCCCAGACACACCTGAGAAGGAGGGGGGGAACAGTTCAGGGTGATTTGGATTTGGTCAACTCAATTCCAACTGAATCCTAAATGGTCTGAATTTTTTTCCCTGCGAACATGTTTAATCACTAAGTACCACCTTATTGTGCTGCTTGTGCAAACCAGACCTCAAGTAGCAGCCCCAAAGAAGCATCTTTTTTGGGGGGGAGGGGAGGAATTGAAGAAGGTAGTGGATTTTTACTTCAGAGAAGACAAGAAGAAAAGAAACTGATTGCACACTGAACTTAGAAAGCTGTGAGAAGTCAGAGAATTGTGGAACAGATAGTTCCTCATGCAGAAAACATGTACCATTGAAAAGTACAATCAGGACAATTGGGCTTTGTCTTCTTCATGTTGCTCTTTTTTGCACTTAGAATAAGAATTGTCTGTTCTTTTAGGCACTAATGCCTAATTCAGACAAATGGCAACTCCCACACAAATGCCACAGGAGCATGTGGAGTGTCCTTGCAGTAGCAAACCTAGCAACACACAACTAGAAATGCTGTTTTTAGTGCTGTAATCTCTACATGAGGGTTGTCTAAATTGCTGCCATGATTTTCATAAATGTGTGGGCTCTTTCAAAGGTACTGGGAGTCCATAAATCACAGGAACTGCATCAAATGATTCCTTCATGAACAAGTTGGTTCTAGAAAAGGGCACATTTGCATGAGTTCTGCCCAACTTCCAGCACAGAGAGCAGCCTTTGCACTTAATTTATAAAACTACTAAAATGATAAAACAGTGTTTTTTACCACATCTTTTTCAGTTGCTTTACAGTAAACAGAATACAGTAAACAGAAGCCCTGAGCCTTCGGGGAGGGCGGTATATAAATCTAAATAAATAAATAAATAAAAATATATAAATATGTTGATCATGTCTGTGGAGGAATATGTAAATATTAATTCTCCCAGTTTTCATTTATTTGTGATGAAATGGTCTTTATTGGCAGCCATTTTGAAGCCATAAAAGGACTGGTTTGATTTATATTATTTATTTATTTATTAAATTTGTATACCGCCCCTTCCAGACCAGTTGGCTTGAGGCGGATCACAACAGCATCGCATAAAAATACAGAATACCATAAAATACCAATACATATCCTAGCATTACTTACTTTCTGACAGGTTGTATATAACTAACTCTAATTTTTTGTCACATAAATGCCCTGATAACACACTTTCCCTCCTCTCACTCAATTGAAAAACCTTGTTTTGTGTTGTTTACTGTGTTATTTCATATCAAATATTCCTTTTTTCCCTTTTATTTTAAGACCAGCATGATACTAATATTCTAAGTTCCTTCCTTCAGTTCTCTAGCAGTCTTTGCTGGCCCAGTTATTGCCAAACAATAATATTCCTGAGATGGTAAAAACCATCATTATTGCAAACAGCACTTAATACCAAGGGAAACAAAACAAGGGACTTCAAGATGGTTGCTATGGCAATTTTCAGTTGCGGTTTAGCTTTTATGCATGCAAATTTTCTTTCAGTCCCAATTGTACCAAGCTGGACATTCCTTGAAAATATATTCATAATATGACTTGGGAGAATCCTGAGTAAATGGAGCTTTCTACATACAAATTGTATGCATGATGGATCATTGCCTTATATGGGAAGAAGCATGAGTATCCTCGTCTGCCTATGCATGTATTGTGAACATAGCATTTATGTGTGGGAAGAAATGAACACTTGTATGGTTTCTCATCATAATTAGGAATATTTTAAAATAATCACTCCCAGTCATGGAGACTGACCCTACATGTATATACGGCCTCACTATGTAGTTGTAGCGCTGTACCATACTCAAGAGGCTCATTAATGAGCCTCTTGTGGCGCAGAGTGGTAAGGCAGCCGCCTGAAAGCTTTGCTCATGAGGTTGGGAGTTCGATCCCAGCAGCCGGCTCAAGGTTGACTCAGCCTTCCATCCTTCCGAGGTCGGTAAAATGAGTACCCAGCTTGTTGCTGGGGGGTAAACGGTCATGACTGGGGAAGGCACTGGCAAACCACCCCGTATTGAGTCTGCCATGAAAACGCTAGAGGGCGTCACCCCAAGGGTCAGACATGACTCGGTGCTTGCACAGGGGATACCTTTACCTTTACCTTTTACCATACTCAAAAGAAAAAAAACTGTACTTACTGGATTCAGCCCAAATCAATTTGAGTATACCAAAATCACCTGAAATCCAGGTTTAGTATAAAGATTCATATTCAGATTTTTTGGGTTTGGCTGCATCAAATCAGCTCCATTATAACCTACGGGTCCATTAATGTCATTGGGAAAATTTGCCTTTTGGTCTATTTAGTGGTTTGGAGTGGGGGTTTAAGGTAGAGGCATCAAATTTGCAGCATAGCTGCTGCAGCCTCTCTTCAAAAGAACTCCCAAGTTTCAAAAAAGTTGGACCAAGGGGCCCAATCCTGTGGGCACCCAAAGAGGGTTCCCCATCAGATCACCAATGTTTTCTATGGTGGTAAAAAAAAGACAGGAGTAGAGAATCACAATGGAGGTTGGATGGGGACACCCTCTTTGGGTACCCATAAAAATGGATGAATTTGCTGGTAAGAAAAAATGAAGGGAAATTCTGTAGCTAAAGAAGTAGGTGAAGAATTAGGGAAAATGTGCTAAGAGCAGCCCCCACATCCCAAGCCAAGCCAAAAACCTACCCCTACTAAATGTTTAGGAGCATGCATCATTGTATTTATGCGCCCTGTCACTCTGCATGTATTGAATCAACATGTGTGCGGGTCTTTTGTGGAGGGCTCTAGCACCACACAAGCAGTCCTCACTATATCTTCATGCTAGTATGCAGACAGGCATTGGATCTGCATGGTCTTGGCTCTAGGCAAGTGTGAGTTCTTGGCAACGTACCCTGAACTCAGCCCCATGGGTTCACAATGCAAGTGTACACAAGCAACAGACTTTTGTAATATATATATGTATGTATGTATGTATGTATGTGTGTGTGTGTGTGTATGTGTATATATATATATATATATAGTTTATTAGAATAAATGTTAGGAATAATTAGTTTATCAATAGGCAACATGTCTGTAAAATGAAGCAGCTTAGAAAACAAGAAATACTAGCTTAACTAATGCAATGAAGAATTGCATTCAATGGCACAATGTTACTACCATGAAAATGCAAGCCTCAGCTCAAGCATTCTTCTATATTGCTATCATCAGTTCATAGGTGTAGGCCTTTAGTCCTTTGAAATCCAAGCTAGCCTCTGATCTCCAAACTAATATTCTTAAAATTTATTCTAATAAACTCTATATATTTTTGCATGCAAAACTCTGTTGCTTGTGTGCACATGCCCTGGAAACCCATGGGGTTAAGGTGTGGATACCTTGCCAGTAACTCACGCTTGCCAGATACCTGAGTCAGGAGATGATAATGAACCAATCAGAACATGTCCTTGCTAGTATTCTCTAGAAATTACCTCATTGCTCTGGTTCTCCCCTCCCCATCCTACTGCTCACCAGCTTTCACAAAGAGCCAATTAACCTATGCCATACTTTGGCCTTGAAGACGATAAGAGACCTGTTGGCAGCAAGGGTCCAATTAGCAACACCTTGAAGATGGAACCAGTTAGATATGATAAATATTAATTACCCTTTGAGAAGAGGAATTAGGAGTGTTTTGCCGGACAATTATTTATTTAAAATTACACCCCTCATATATATTTTAAATAAATTCCATTTGACACCACTCATCAATGAAACCTTCAAGGTAGATATTCCCTCATTTTTGCCAGTGAGAAAGCATTTTATTCACTGATTGAAAGCTTATAACATTGAAGGCTTATGTCATATAATCAGCAGATAAAAAGTATTCCTCATCAATGGTATAATATCCATGGGATCAAGGGCACCTGATGGAAAAATTTTATTCAAAGAAACAAAAATATTTCATTGCGTTCAAGGGTAAAGTAAAATCTAAGCAGAGATTTTTAACGGCAGTCGTAGGAATGAGAAATCTGCAATCATCCAGAGACCTGGATTTCCCAAAGGCACAGAGGTAAGACTATCTGCAATGGTATTGGGGGGGGGGGGGTGATGCCTACATATACCAGGATTTCAGGGAGACACCAACTCTAGAACTCATATCTGAGTACCTAGTTTATTATGAGTAGTGAAGTCATGTAGTCCTTTGTTTGTCATTGGAAGTCCATGAACAGGGTCACCGTCATGTCGACTGGTTGTGTTAATTAGTAGGAGAGACTCTGAAAAGCATTGTGTGAATGTGAAGTGATTATATCCAGATGAGCCATCACAGATCTCACACCATAGGGGAGAGAAAGAAAGAAAGAAGAAAAAAAAACCCTTTGTACATCACCTCAGCCACAATGCTTTTCAACAGAGGCAGTTCACAAATCCACCTGTCAGTCATTGTCAAGTAATCAGGGAATGTCACTGCACAATAAAACCACCCAGCAACTAGTACATCTACGGGAAAGCATGTTGTCTAAATTCCTCAGTGTTTTAATTTTTTTAATCCTTTAAGCTGAAATATATAGCTAACCTGTCTTTTTACTTAATTTTTTTCCCCCTCTCAGACCATCCCCTGTTGCTCATTTGGTAGCTTAATAATGCATTTGCCATTGCACAGCAGCTGATGAGTCTACTAACTTCCTTACTAATAAGGAATCTTTAGGGGGGAAAGAAAACCTATTAAAAGCAGAGTTGAAAGGAACCTTTAATGTTATTTAATACCTTTGTGCTGATAAGTCACTGATGAAATGACGATGAAAAGATATTTGACATCTCTAGAATGTGCGCAATTTCATTTGATAATCTTTGAATTGAAACACCCTAGTCCAAATATATGTTCCTGTATTAATTAGAGATGAGAGATAAGAAAGCCTCCTGCCCTGCTGCAAGAGAGAACCTTTTAAATATTTTAATTTTAAATAATGGCATTGCTTACCACACAATTACAATTATATTCAGCTTGTACAATACTATGTGAGGCATTAGAATTAGTTGAAGAGAAAGCTTCCAAACTTAGGTTGTTCTTTCCTTTTTTCTAGAAGAGTAATGGAGCTTAATGGAAGTGTGGTCTTGTCAGGGGAGGAAGGGAAGATTTGCCTCACAACAGTGAAGCTTTGTACAATCAGCAGGCCCAGATTATGGTTTTGTGAGATTTCTACAGAAGAGAATAAACTGAATCTACAGAAGGCCAGATCCTGCCCAGCCCAAACATCAGCCCATGTAAGCAGACAATGGAACCTACTGTTCCTGTTTGGGGGGTTAAGCTGGCCACTCTTTATGGGAGCCAATAGGGGAAAGGACATTTATATGCCAGTCTTGATTGGCCTGAGATTTTTTCCCCCTTTCGCTGAGTTATTCCTTCTTCCAAGTAAAATTTTTGTTGGTTGAACTACTTTGAATTTGGCTTAATGTTGATTGTGGAAGGACCAGTGTGGACAGAGGAAAAAAATCATCATTAGGAACAGAATGGGATGGCATTTGGGACAGCTAGCTTAGGGATGCCAAAGCCCAGGTCGGACCTGGGGATCCCCTGGAATTATAGCTTATCTCCAGGCAACAGAGAACAATTCCCTTGGGGGAAATGGCTGCTTTGGAGGGTAGACTCCACCCTCCACAACACTGAGGTCCTTCCCCACCCCAAATCCTACCCACTCTTGGCTCCATCCCCAAAGTCTCCAAGTATTTCCCAAGCCATTGCTGGCAACCTTACTTGGAAGAGAAAGAGACTGGAATGACTCATGAGTAAGAATGCTGCAAATGGCAGCAAAGGAATGGTAATGCAAAAGAGTTGTAGATGACTTCATTGGAAACCTGTCCAATGATAGCTTCTTTGTCCCAGGATAACGGACTGTCATTCAAAAGTATAACTGGGATACAGAAACATTCTGTTCAGTGCCAGAGGGACACTGGAGCAGAACTGACCTTTCTTGATCCTTTTTAAACTTCTGGTATGGGTGTAGCCCTGAACGTGTATAAAATTCAGACCTGAACCCTTTAATGGGGGTAGCACTATTAAGAGAAATTCTCTGGATCCCCTTTTGCCCAGTTTATTTTTGAAATCCAACATTCCATTTCTTTCCCTCTATTTAGGACTCTGTGTCTTTTTAAAAATCAATTCATTCTTCTCAAAGAGAAATTTAAAGAAAGGAGAGGCAGAATCTCACACTGTAGATGCTCAAAGGCAGGTGGTGTCTTCCCCAACCTGCCTATCCTTTTTCTGTAGCATTATCCTGTAGCGTGCTATGCAGAACAACTGATTGATGTTACAGAAAGAGAAACCAAAAGCTATATTTAAAAATTAATTTCAGAAAAAGAAATCCTCTTTTCCATTATAGTGCTAAAAGGTACCTCTTGACATGGGAAGAAGAAATATGCCATTTTGCATTTAGAGGCATGCATGATGTAGAGGGATATACAAGAGGTTCACTTAGACCCTATTGTAATTCCTGGACACATGCATTACTAGACTTTCAAGGGAGCGATTCATACTTTAGTGTACCCATTTATCTCAGCAGACATAAAGCAGGTGCTTAGGTAAATGTTATTTTATTCATTGAAAGCTGTCCTGCATGTTTTTCAAGGAGAAAGACAGGATATAAATCCTATAAATTAAGAACCCAGTTATGAGGCTGCACTGAGGAAGGAGAAGGGGTAAAATTGTTCTTTGTCCATCTTCCATCAGTGAATCCACACTCATGGAAAAGGGTGAGTTGATTTCCTCCTCTTCCCTCTCCTTTCCCTTCATGGCTATTAGTACCTGTTCTGTGACCCTGGGCCAGAAAGTACTGCTCGATGTAGGAGAACATGGCAAAGTTCCATTTCACTGTGCAACAGATTAGTCTGAGAGTGACTGGCCTGAAGGTACCCAATGAGCTAAGAGGGAATTTGGGTAATGTTAAAATCTCAGCACCACCAGGCAGCTTTCCAATATAGCCTTTCTGAGAACACTGTTGGGGGGGCAGGCCCAGTTACTGTATGCTCGGCGGGGGAGAATCTCCTGATCGTTCTTGGCCCTAGAGAAGTGCGCCTGGCCTCAACCAGGGCCTTTTCGGTCCTGGCCCCTACCTGGTGGAATGAGCTCCCGGGTGAGCTGCGGGCCCTGCAGGATTTACAAGCTTTCCGCAGGGCCTGCAAGACGGAGCTCTTCCGCCAGGTTTTTGGTTGAGGCCGGGGTCAGCGAATGAGTGCCAGCATTCCCCCCCCAGACCTAGTAAATTAGATCTCCTCCCCATGCTCCCTGCCGCTCTGATAGCAGGGGGTAGGAATAATGAGAGCTTCCGCCATGCTGGGATTGTTTTTAAAGCCTTTTAATGGATATTTTAATGGGGATAAGACTATTGTGACCCGCCACGAGCCTATGGGGAGTGGCGGGAAATAAATCTAATTAATAATAATAAATAATAATAATAATAATAACACATGCTTGGCGGGAGAGCTCCATCTTGCGGGTTCCGTGGAACTGGAACCACCACACAACACTGGCTCTGAATACTGCACTGCAGCAGGAAGGGGAGATTGATCAGTTGGGAAAAGCAATCTGTTTAGAACACTGCCAGCATAGCTACAATATTCACACAGGCCGTAGTTCATGACAGACTGCACAGAAGCAATTTCTACACAGATGGGTGATTGTATGCAGGAGACTTCACATGCTTCTCACCAGGTATTGAATGATCAAATGAGGAGAAAATCTGACCATGTGCATGCATGTAGCCCTGACCTGGATGGCCCATGCTAGCTTGAGTTCATTAGCCCTGGTTAATACTTGGATAGAGCCTCTTGTGGCGCAGAGTGGTAAGGCAGCCGTCTGAAAGCTTTGCCCATGAGGCTGGGAGTTCAATCCCAGCAGCCGGCTCAAGGTCGACTCAGCCTTCCATCCTTCCGAGGTCGGTAAAATGAGTACCCAGCTTGCTGCTGGGGGGTAAACGGTAATGACTGGGGAAGGCACTGGCGTATTGAGTCTGCCATGAAAACGCTGGAGGGCGTCACCCCAAGGGTCAGACATGACTCGGTGCTTGCACAGGGGATACCTTTACCTTTTACCTTAATACTTGGATGGGAAACTACCAGGGAAATCCAGGGTTGCTGCACAGAGGCAGGCAATGACAAACTGCAACCTCTTGCCCTGAAAACCAGACAGGGCCATCATAAGTCAGTTGTGACTTGATGGTACTTCCCACCACCACCACCACATGCTCATAAAAACCAGCACTTAGTTCTTTGTCTCTCAGTACCAAGTTCACAACAGGCAGTACAATTATTTAAATAGCTGAAACAGCTTAATGTCATCGGACTAATAGCCATTCCTCTCATTTTTCTGTGCAGAAAAATGATTCAACAGTGAAGTATGTGTAGTTTAACTAAACAAGAACTAACTGGGAAATGATCATCAAAACTTTCTTCCAACTGTAAGCCTTCAAGGTTGAAAAGTTATTATATAAAGTTCTCCAGGGTGATATAACTAGAAGGGATGGGATGGAAGAAGAGAGCATGTTCGTGTCTGTGAAAAATATTTGCATAATGCTCAAATTGGCAAGAAATTCAGCACAGAGGACAGAGTTCTCCCTTTGATATCAGCGCCTATTGACTTTTAATGTTGCTGAATGATTGCTAAGGACCAAAAGCAGCAGAAGTTTTCAATTCTGGGCTCTGTTCAGCAATGTCACTTGTCACTTTGGCCTCACTTACAACCACATATATGTATTTCAAATTCAAATTAGAACTAAACTTGTTCTGCTTCCATGAGACAAATATCCTAGCTGGACTGGATGTCTACAAAGCAGAAATCAAGCAAACCATCTTATGCCACATACACCTGCACTGAAGAACACACATGATTATTTATATGCACTTTGCAGATCGAAATGATATCCTTGAAAACCTTTCAAAAGAACTTCCTTTACACATATCCATGAGTGGGGCAATTACTGTTATTGTCACAGTTGTTCCCACACGAGTCCTTATAAAGTCGTCTCTAAGGCTAATCATGGAGAGAAGTGTAACTTGCAGATACAGAACATAACCTACTTCCCTTTCTTGTTGCCCCTGTATATTGGCATGGTATAGCCCCATTTCATCAGACCACCTCTGCTTCTTTCTTGCCTTCAAAACCTCTTTCTGGGATCACCATAAATTGGCATATACATACATATATTGCCATTGCCTTTTTTTGTTTTACCCAATTCTCAATTCCAGTCAGTGCTTATTGACAGACATTTTATTCTCTTTGATATGCAACTGGTGTAAAAATAGGATGTGGGGGCAGAATGGCTGTGATGCCTGTCATTCCATTGATCACCAGGTGTGAAGTCCTTTGTTTACTCCAAATAAAGCAAACCTTCTTGAAATAAGTTTCATTTATTAGAATATAGCAAGCTACTTCACCGGAAGCAAAGTTAGAACTAACATTCAAACTAGAGGTCATAGGGTTCAGCAGGGCCGTCCTACTTTCTGGAAACATTGAACAGATGCCGTGCATTTGAAATCATAACATCATGATAACAAACCCAGAGTAAGAACAGGAAGGTGTTTGGGGGGGGGGGTGAGAAAGAAGACAGGAATGTTGTGGGCAACTGGAAATGACAAAGGCTTGTCCTTGGGCTGACATACTGAAGATCTAAGCAACAATCATGGCAGAAAGCACTGGAGGGGTTTCTGACACCAGGATTATTTTGGCTGATCCATGTACCTCCCTCCAAAGCTGCATGTCTGGTAGAAGAGGAAGGTCAACCCAGATAGGAGTATATCATTCTTTGATCAAAGGAGCAAACAATACAATTGTTGTGCTCCCCTGCTAGAACCCCCAAACAAACACAAGTCCATTTGCAGGTCAATGTAGCATACTAAAAATAGCATTAAAATAGCATACATTCAACTGAAAGCATATAGTGGTTCAAAATATAATTTAATCTGTGTCAAGGGAAAACCAGTGAGGCTGCCATATATGGTAGTATCACTGCTTGCACAGTTTCCAATTACAGCTTTGGAGTCACCTGTGAGGACATGATTGGAAGGCAAATGGAGCAACCAGAGTGGCCAGGAAGGCTTCAGCATGCTGCCTTGAGTTTATGATGCAGGAAGAACCATCGATTCCTCACAAAGTCAAATCACATCATAAAGTAAGTTGTTCAATTGTCATGTCTCATAAACTCAAGGCAAAAAAGGAAATCTGTTGGCTGACTAATAAAGATATTCCTAAATCCAAAATGTTCTTTGTGTGGTTTTATTTCCAAAATCATAGATTATTCTGAAGTGTTTAAATGTGATCAAAAGTATTTATACATGTTATTAATAAAAATTAATAAAAATTTTGCACCAATCCCTGGAAGACCTATTATAACTCAGGGTGGATTTGTTCTTGAGCCTTTGTCCCAGCACTTGGATTTTCATTTGCAGAAAATGTTGCCTGAGAGTGATTCAATTTTATGGAACATGGCTCATTTTAGAAATGCTATTAAATCTGTTACGGTATCTGTTGGAGCACACCTAATGACCTTAGACCTTAATGCAGGGGTCCTCAAACTACGGCCCGCGGGCCAAATCCGGCCCGGAGATGATTTTTATCCGGCCCGCCGGGTGTTTTTCCCTCCAGCTGCCTGTCACTTAGCAGCCGACTCCCTGCAGTGCGCATGTGTGAAATTTGAGCTGCACTCTCTGACTTCCCGCCTTCTCTCCGCCTCTTCATTCTTCCTCTCAGCCTCTGGCGTGATTGGAGGGATAACGAGTGTGCCTGTGCAAAGCCAGCGGCTGCCTGATCGAGGTTAAAAACAAGCTAGGGTTTTTTTTACGTTAGGAGAGCCTCTTTTAAAGTTAGGAGAGCCTTTTTTCTTAAGTTGGTAAATTGGCTTGAGCTTAGAGTGGCAAGGGGAAATTGAGGTTTGCAAAGCAGCACAGGGTCTGCAGCGCACAGCGGCTGCCCTAGAAAAACTCTGCTCTTGCAAGGATTTTAATCTTTACCCCTCCCCTCCCCCCCCTTCCTGTCGGATCTTTTTTGCCAAGCTCTCCATTGTCAGCCGCCTTCCTCTGAAGAGAGACCCGGTCCCCCCCCCCATCACATTTTTTTTAACATTAGGAGAGCCTTTTTTTGAAGTTGGTTAGTTGGTTGGGGTGGTTTCTAGGTGGGTGGCATCACAATGATAATGCAAATGGTCAGTGCTCAGAGGAAATGAAAATAGTCAGTGCTCAGTGTTATTGCATGGGAACTTAATCCAGCTCTGCAGACAGCCAAGGAGTAGGAAACCCAATTTAATTGACAGTAGAAGAAGAAGAAGAGTTGGCTCTTATATGCCGCTGTTCTCTACCTGAAGGAGTCTGAAGCGGCTTACAATCCCCTTCCCTTCCCCACAACAGACACCCTGTGAGGGAGGGGAGGCTGAGAGAGCCCTGAGATTACTGAAGAAGAGTTGGTTCTTATATGCCGCTTTTCTCTATCCAAAGGAGGCTCAAAGTGGTTTACAGTCACCTTCCCTTTCCTCACCCCACAACAGACACCCTGTGAGGGAGGGGAGGCTGAGAGAGCCCTGAGATTACTGAAGAAGAAGAGTTGGTTCTTATATACCGCTTTTCTCTACCCGAAGGAGACTCAAAGTGGCTTACAGTCGCCTTCCCTTTCCTCTCCCCACAACAGACACCCTGTGAGGGAGGGGAGGCTGAGAGAGCCCTGATATTACTGAAGAAGAAGAGTTGGTTCTTATATACCGCTTTTCTCTACCCGAAGGAGACTCAAAGTGGCTTACAGTTGCCTTCCCTTTCCTCTCCCCACAACAGACACCCTGTGAGGTGGGTGAGGCTGAGAGAGCCCTGATATCACTGCTTGGTCACAACAGTTTTATCAGTGCTGTGGCGAGCCCAAGGTCACCCAGCTGGCTGCATGTGGGGGAGTGCAGAATTGAACCTGGCATGCCAGATTAGAAGTCCGCACTCCTAACCACTACACCAAACTGCATTTATATTCTAATTGCTATTCAGTTGTGTATGGTGTTGTATGCTGTGTGCTGTGTAAGCCCTGGTTCACACTGTTGTGATCTCTGAGCAGTGCGAGTTCAGCCATGTTCTTGTATGGCTGAACTCACATTAAATCTCAGGAATCATGCACTCAAAACGGGAACCATCTTTGGCAGCACTTATGTCTGTGAACAGACTTTTTCCAGAATGAAACATCTGAAATCTCCAACCAGATCTAGACTAACTGATGCACACTTGCATCACTTGTCACGACTAGCAGTGACAAATATGGAACCGGACATTGACCATCTCATTAGCCAAAAGCAGGCCCATAGTTCCCATTGAAATACTGGCAAGTTTGTTGATTTAACTTTACTTGTTCTTCATTTTAAATATTGTATTTGTTCCCGTTTTGTTTTGTTTTTAACTTCAAAATAAGATATGTGCAGTATACATAGGAAATTGTTCAGTTAAAAAAAAACACAAAACTATAGTCCGGCCCTCCAATGGTCTGAGGGACAGTGAACTGGCCCCCTGTTTTAAAAGTTTGAGGACCCCTGCCTTAATGCATTGTATACCAACATCCCCCATGATGAAGCACACATGGTGGTGGAAAAGTGTTTAAATGAACGGTCAAACCAGAACCCCTCCACCCATTTTCTTCTGGCTTTGTTTGATATTGTTTTAGAAAATAATTGCTTTGTGTATGATAGGAATTTATACCCACAAGTCAGGGGCTTAGCAATAGGTTCAGTATTTGCCCCCACTGTCACTAAATTCTTTATGTTATTTTTAGAAGAATCATGGCTTTGTAATAGTGAAGCTAATCCCTTCAATCAGTATGTAAAATTATTTGCCAGCTTCCTAGATGACATTTTTATAGTTTTCCCTGACCCTAGTCACACTGAATCATTTGAATCATGGCTTAATTCTAAACACCCAACTATTAAGTTTTCTTTTCAGTCCCACAATTTAAAAAAATCATTTTTGAATACTGTGGTTTACATTTCACAGTACTGTCATTTAATGGTGTCTTCATACCGTAAAGAAACGGATCATAATCCTCTGTTACATCTTAGTCCTTTTCACCTATAGCATATAAAGGTCAACCATGGGTCAATTCTTACGGGTGAAACAGAACAATGCTTCTCATGACACATATGAACATTGTGAAGCATTAAGCTCAGATTTAAAGGTATGCAGTTACCATGTATGATCTATTTTGGCGGCTAAAGTATGCACTGACAGTACTGATTATGAATCTCTATTAGTGTATTCTTAATATTGTGATGATAATATTTCATGGCAATACAGATTGTTACTATTTTTATTCTTTCAGATAAATAATTATGTATTAATCATATAAAGCTATCACCGTAACTGAGGTGGGTTACACATATAATTATAGATGTGTGGATTAACACTGTGCATAAATTGTTAATTACATGTATTTTTAATTTTATTAATTTTATTAATATTTATAGGAAGTAATCCCTGAGGAAAGTTTCCCGGAAAATGGGTATTTTACCTAGGATTCCATTTTGATTACCTAAAAGACTCTTGATCAACAACAACTTGTATTAGAGAACCGATTTGTATATTGTTTTATGTCATGAATGTCATTAAAGGTTTTGCAATGTATTGTATTGACTCTTGATCACATTTAAACAGTTCAGAATAACCTATGATTTTGGAAATAAAACCACACAAATAATATTTTGGACTCTGAAATATAATTATTATTCAGTCAACATATTTCCTTTTTTGATTCAATTTACCTTGAGTTTATGAGGCATGACAACTGAACACCTTACTGGGGTTAGTATGGGAGTAATCAAAGATACAAGAAATGTAGTAAATGCTGCTTGAGGTACAGAAAAGGTGAAGTTGATTGCAGTGCCTTGGGAACCTGAATTCTGTGCTTAATTAGCATCATCAAATTATATCTTTTTCTGTTGTCATTTCAGGGCATGCTTCTTCAGCCATAGTCATGCATAGCAGGATTGTGCAGGAGAGCACAGCATGTATTTGCATCATCACTTTGATAGCAATGAGCATGCTTCAGTTTACATTACATGCTCTGATTAATATAGATATGTTGATGCCCAATTCAGAGTGTTTTGTAGTATCTTTTCTCAATCATATTTGAAAACTGATTCTGATTTGAGGGCCCAGCCCTGGACAATTAGTTTATATTATTTCAGCCTCTCAAGACAATATCCTACCACTTGCATGAAATGACAAAAGAAACAAAACTTGCATTTTGGTTCAAAGTAGAACAGAGCAGGCTTTCAAAAAGCATGTTAGGAAGTCAGTAGCACTTAGTAAAAAAATGTGCTTATTAATAAAACCATACATACCAATAAGATTTTTGCTCAACTCTGCTGTCATCACCTTGGAAACAGAAACCTTATTGCTTCTGGTATAATTACACAATTTCTTGCTCAATTTATTTTTGAGTTGACAATCTGATTTGACCCCCCCACACACACACACACACACACACACACACCTTAAAACATTGCATTGAACTCCATGACCCATTATGCACGGGGGGAATAACGTACATTCGGGGTGGAATGGCGGCGACTAAAATCACAGATAACGCACGGTGTCGGCTGCAACATAGCCGCAGCTTCGGTGCATGCCGCCAAAAAAGCCGCATTAGCGAAACACGGAAGAAAGCGCAGCTTCCGGGTGACCGGGGCGCAACCAGAAGTGGCACCGGGATCGCCACGTGCATAATCAGTTACTCTGGGTTTTGCCACAGTCGCGCTCCACCCTGTGCATAACCGGTGTGCGTCGCGTCTTCCCCCTCCGCATTTTCCATGTGACCCGAAATCGCCGTTTCAGCAGCCGTGCATAATGGGCCCATGAGTGACTCTTCTTTTTGTTTTTCCCTTGCATGTTTCCTTGGAGAAATCATTTTGAGGGACTGATTAGATGAGACATTAAATAGGACTCAATGAAGGTGGTTAGCCATATTGGTCTGCAGTAGCAGAACAAAGTTTGAGTCCAATGGTACCTTTAAGGTCAATTAGGTGACCTTTATTCAAGGTGTGAGTTTTCATGTGCATGCAGACTTCTTCAAATACAATGAAACAGAACTCACCATCTGTCCCTCTTAATAAAACAGTAAGGGGTGTTGGGGGGGCTCAGTCTGGGATGGGGAGGTCCAACAATTGGCCCCTTGGCCCTGGACTGATGAGCAGAGGGGAACGTGTCAATACAGACTGGTATCCCCATACCTATGTGAGCCTGTGGCCAGTATTATACTATTAATATATATGAGGACTTGTCACTGATGAAAGAACTGAAAACAGAGATTACCTGGGTTCCGTTTTGACAGAAGTCCTAAAGAATAAAGAAACAAGGAAAACCACAAAAATAGGACATTTTTCTTTATTTTACGAATACATTTATCATATTACCAGTGGATAGGTCTGTTTCTCTCTGTTTGGTTTAATTATTAGACAGTCCTTCTTATACTCTTGTATGACAAGCAGAGGGGCCAATAGGGAGGCACAAAGCACTTTCCGATTGGCCCCTCACCAGGACAGACCAAAATTCCATCCACTCAGCCCAGCCAGGGGCAATCTGGAGGCTGCCAGTCTGCTCCTGGCCACCGCAGGGAGAGGAGGTCAGTAGGGAAGGGGGATAAGAACAGAGGCTTGGACTGGCTGCGCCAGCCCATTTCGCCCCAAGACTGTCCTGTCATGCCCAAGTGTAAATTGCCTCAGAACCCTGACAGAGCTGGCAGGAGGCTGGTGAGTGCGCTCCCAACCCTCCCTCCCTTCAGGCCTGCTGGGTCACTGGACGATTGGAAAATGCTTTGAGACACCTGAGGCCTGCTGGGTCACTGTGGCCCATTCCCAGTTCTCTCAGACCTCTCACAGCCCCACATAACTCACAGGTTGACTATTATGGGGAGACGAACGGAAAAGGTGTTTATAAACCGCTTTGAGACTCCTTTGGGTAGTAAACAACGGGGTACAAAAATCTGTTATTCTTCTAAGGAGCAACCATGAAAGACGCATGTGGGCACATAACATTTTATCAACAGTGAAAAAATGGAAAAGAAGGAACAGGGTGGACACATGTGTACTGTGACTACCCCATGTGTATTAGGGCAGAGGGGCATTTTGGTGTCTGTGGCCTAATTCACACAAGAAGGAAAATGACACAGAACTGGGGGGAATTGGTTGCCATGTAATCTTCAGTCTGATTTTCTCTTCACATATCTGAAGACATGGCTCTGGAAAGCTCATCTGTAACCACTATGCCACAATTCCCAAAGGTCAGTCCTCTCCCACACTCAACAAACATTCCAAACCTCAGGTTATTGACACCCCTATCTCTACACCCATGCCCTCATTTGCCACCACACCACCACAACCTGCCACACAACACAGACATTCAACCCCATGCCCTTACAGACTGGACAACTTCTCCCCTTCCTCTTCCCACTGCCAAGCTCTAATGCCCATTGTATTCTTGGATACAGCAGGCTTTGCCCCTAGTAAAACATATATAAGGGGAAAGTAAATTACTTGTAAATTAGTAAACAGTATCATGAAGATATCCTACAAATATGTAGCATTATTATGATGAAGTTGTTTAGCAGAATGAACTGCCTTGCTAGAATAACAAGCTGGGTTTATCAATCCTTAGAGCTTAATTTCAGTTCAAAAAGACATAAAAGGAATAAAAATGTTATGATTAGTGATTAATGGCAGATATATTCCCAGTTGTGAAAAACAGTTATTAAAAGGAACCTGTTATGAGCCCCATCCATCTCCACCCCAAGCATGGAGGCATCCCCACGAGTGACAGGCCATGCAGAGTTAGATCACCCATCCTAAAATCAGAATTAGAGCCATGAGCCCAATCTGGTCTTCAATCTGAGCCAGTACAGTTGGGAGAACCCATTGGGTCCTGGTGAGGACCTTGCTGCTAGGTTCTGGACCAGCTGAAGTTTCCAAAGCAACTTCAAGGGCAATCCTGTGTAGAGCAAGTTACAATACACTGTAGGTGTATTGCATTTATCACAGGTCAAATGCCAGCAGGTAGGGTGTTGGTTGTCATGCCTGGTGAAGATCATAAAATGCCTGGTGGGTGACATTTGTGATCCGGGCCTCCATAGATAAGGAGGTATCCAGAATCACACCCTGGCTTCAGACATGGTTGAAGCTATCGGTTGGAATCCCATCAAGAGTAGGGTGCTGCATTGCCTCACATATGGCATGCTGACAAAGCCAGAGGACATCCATTTTAGCTGAATTTAACTTCAATTCAACTTGAGCCAATCTTCCATGACCTCCAGACATTTGGCCAAAGAATCTTGGGGTATGGACAAATTTCTGTCCATAGACAAATAACTGTAAAAATGTTGCAGTGGAGATGTAGAGGCGATGAGGTGTGTAATATGGAATATGTGGTAATATGTAGAGGTGATGAGGTATGGAATATGGAATAAGTAGAAAAGATAAAAATTAATAATATAGTGGTAAAATAGACTAGTTATGTTTAGAAGTTAGAAGATCTGAAGGCTATTGTAAAGATGATGAGGTGGAGGACGTTGTGGAGAAATGTTCTGCTTATTTGTTTTATATCCTTACACTGTATAGTAGATTTGTTATATGTAACCCATTTTCTCTTTTGTATGCCTATTTTTTTCTTTTTTTTTCCTTAAAATATTTTTTCAAATGCCTGGCCCAGTCCATCAGGTGTTAAAGAAGAATAACAATGCAGGACTGGTTCAGTGTTATGCTGTTTCCATAATGCAGCCCAAATCCTATGGGCAAGATGACTAAAGTCAGTCTAATTTCTCTGGTATATAAATGAATATCAGAGAGCTGCCAAGTTCTGCAATGATGTACTACAAACAGGGAAAGTAATAGCTCTATTTATGAGGTCATTCCTAAACTGCATGCCTTCCTGTATCATTTTGGCATGTACCTGACCTTCCAGAGCTTTGAGCTTCAAGTTCCCTTGAAGTGTAGAAATCAGCTTAGAATGTCAGATAGGTTAGGGACACTAGAAAATGTAGTATCTTTATTAGTGTTGTGTGAAGATAAAGAAAAGAGCAGATACTTAGCAGCATACAAGGATTACAGCAGTAATAAAATGTGAAAATGTGAAAAGGTATCATGGAAGGTCTGCAGTTCAAGAGATTAATTCTCTCCAGGTAATTTCACTTTACAAGAATTACAAGTATATACTTTACAAGAATGTAATTGTTCTCAGTGTTTTAAGAGGACATGGTGAGAGACAGCCAGTTTGAACTCTTACAAACCCAAGGTAATTTACATCACAGAAATCCCATCTTGACTGGAATTCTCACCACTCAGCAGCCACTCAAGTCCATAGAGAACAGCAAGAGTATCTTTGCTTTCAGGACCAAATCACATAATAAACAGGCTGGCCCATTCAGTGGCTAAGTAACCAGCACCAAAGAAAATATAGACAGGGATATAAGGAACTCTGACCTCTATGCTTTGCTTTGTTTTGAAGAAAACAGATTTGGAAACCAGGCAGGAACTGAAAAGCAGTTTCTAGTATTACACGAGAATTTGAAGAAGATATTAAACATTCTATTAAATGAACATAAGCTCTTGGGTTTGCCAGAAGTAGTGTTTTTGGATGTTTGTGAACATCCATTACCGTTATGCAGGCTCATGTTTTTAAGTTGCAGTCCCGAACTCACTCACTAAGGGATCCCGTTAACGCACTGGGACTGAATTCAGACTAAACCCATTTAGGATTATATTATAAATATATTTTAATACTGTTCTCCTGTTAGAGATGGATAAGCATGCCCTCTGCCATTTCGTTTCATTTCAGTATTGTATTGTGAACTGCCCATTTTTATAGTTGGTCTTGATACTTCATTAGAGGCGGGACATTTTAATGCAAATTATATATCATATATTCATACCAGCAAAAAAAGGATGTTATTAATTCCATATGAATGGTCAGAATACAGAGATCTTCTATATATCTCAAGATTATTGCAGTTGGAGAACTGAGTATATTGTAATATAACTATTTCAGGACTAATTATCCTACTCCAGAACCTCTGCATTTTGGACAACACCACTAAAGATGTAAACAAGAATTGTTTCTTCTTTAGTTTCTCCAATGCATCTTGGGGTACTGTGGAGGCATATAATAGATTTTTTCTGATGTTAAATACCACCGATATTTTCCAGATTGTGACTCTCATGTTTATTTAGACAGCTTCAAGAGGTAGCTTAGTCCATAGCTCACACACTGCACCACACCAGCACAGATGTCTCCTCCTGCCCCCCCACCCCCTCCAACTGCGATGCACCAGTGCAGATACTTTTTCCCACCCTGCCTACCCCAGCACAGTGCACCACTGATGCACTGCACCAGCACAGATGTCTCCCCTGCCCCTCACAGTGTGCTGATGCAGTGCACCACTGACATGCCACGCTGGTGCAAATGTCTCCCCTGCCCCACCCACCCCGCTGCACTATGCCACCTTTCTCAATTGGCACCTCAGCCAAAGCTGAGGCAAAACAGTCCAAGGCAGCTTCAGCCGACGTAGTCTGAGGCATCCTCAGCTGAAGACAGAGAGGTCCGGATCAGGATCGCTCTACACAACCCTAGTTGCAGCTATGGTGTACTGGAGTCTTTGCAAGAAACTTGGCTTACCATCAGTCAAAAATTCATGGGATTACAAATCACACAAGATCATGGGAAATAATTTAACAAAGATTCTTTGTGATTTCCAGGTACAATCTGGAGCATGACACACCTGGAACATGACACAATTGTAGAAAAAATGAGAACTAGGGTTTGGACCATTGATATTGTGGGAACAGCAGAACAGAAAAGAAAGAACAGGAGAAGATCATGAAAAACCTATGAATAGCTAGAGTGCTTGCAGGAGAAGAAGGTTACTATTGTTCTACTTGTCACTGGAACCCTTGGACCAGTTCCTAATAGGCTCAAGAAAAGCCTGGACATTTTGGCCATTGAGCAAATAATCCCACTTCCGTTACAGAAGTATTGCTTGGAATAGAACGGATCTTGGAATACCTCTGCAATTCCCAAGGCTTTGTCTAAATCCTGAATTGCAGAACACCATCTACCAGTCAAATATCTGGCTGTAATTATTCATCATCCAGAAACATTGATCAGCAAATACCCTCAAACAAGAAATACAGATGTACAAGATACCAAATTACGTGTAATCTTTCTCTCACATGTTCATGTGCTCTCACATGTACTCTAGCCACATAACAGCTGTTGGGAACTGCTGCTAAAAACCCTGAGGAAATCCCAAATGGACTCAAAATGGCACCATGGTGGAGACATGGAGAATATTTTACCAGTTCTGCTCCTCCTATAAATCATGTGGAACAGAAAACATGCAAAGTAATTCAAACGCACCATGCGGTATTTTGCATGAGAAAACTACCTGAGGGAAGGCAAAAACCATCCATATCCTTGTGTCACTGTTTCAAGCCCATTTGGGTTCTCCTTTTTGGTTTTCTGCAGTTGCCATGTGGCTGTTTAGAACACATTACATGTATTTTGGCTCTAGAGGTTTCTCAAACTACATCTTTAAAGTTAAGGAGCAAGCATTTTTTCATAACACTCCCAATTAATCATGTCAGTAGCTGTTTTTGAATTCAGTGGTTTCCTAGGAAATGACAGTTTCTCAATCAGTAATTTTGCTGCTTACAGCCAAGACTTGGAAGCCATAAGATAATTAATCTCTTTAGCAGTGTCTCCCCAACTTAAAGCAATCCTTCATTATAATGGGATAATCCTCTATTGACGCAAACTGCCTTCAGCATCTTGAACATCTTCGTTTGCAGACCAACATCTGATGAGTTCAAATTTAGGCTAGCCAAGTCAGGAGATGTATTTGACTCAGTTTCTCAGTGACATACCTTCACCATTTAGCTTCCTCTCTGTCATTCCAAATACAAAAAAAATGAAATGAATTCTAGGATCAAAAACTCACTTGAGAGATGAGTAGAAGCTTCCTTATGGCTTCCTCAGAAATTTTAAATTACCTCTCTTATCTTTACTCATATATAAAAAAACACAACAAACAGACTATGTGGTTTTACACATTGTGCTTGCTTACAACTTTATCATCTATGCACTTTTACTTCATCTTGTTCATTTGGAATGGATAATGGGAGCATCAGATTCTCTTCCCTGCACCATAGCTTATGAAAAAACATAGCCTAATTGTTCAAAAAACACATTCAGGTTTGTTCAGATGTGTCTTACCATATCTGAAAATGACCAGCACCCTGGTTACAAACAGCAAACAGAATGTGAGCCACACCTACAGCTGATCAAGTGTCCCCGGTATGCATCAACCATCCTTCAACTTTGGCAACTGCCAGTACAAAGACTGCTGTCCCTTTGCCTTTCAAATTCTGAAGCTAAATTCACGTCATATACCCCTTAGCGTTGTCCTTCAGAGGACCTTCTTCCCAGCCCCTGTGCTCCTACTGACAATAGACTGTTTTCTGGTGCTTATGTTGTTTCTATAAGCCATTTTCAAATTGAGATTTTTTAAAAAAGTAATAAGATCCTATTGTGGCGCAGAGTGGTAAGGCAGCAGACATGCAGTCTGAAACTCTGCCCATGAGGCTGGGAGTTCAATCCCAGCAGCCGGCTCAAGGTTGACTCAGCCTTCCATCCTTCCGAGGTCGGTAAAATGAGTACCCAGCTTGCTGGGGGGTAAATGGTATTGACTGGGGAAGGCACTGGCAAACCACCCCGTATTGAGTCTGCCATGATAACGCTAGAGGGCGTCACCCCAAGGGCCAGGCATGACCCGGTGCTTGCACAGGGGATACCTTTACCTTTACCGTTTTAAATGTAATAAGTCATGACTTACCACAGGCACTGGTTGATGAAGTGGGGAGCGCAAAAAAGACGATGTGACAAGCCCAGTGTGTCAGTGAAGCATTGGGCACATTGGTGTTGGGGGCAGTCAGTCAGCTGGGTGACTATATATAGCCGACACGTGTTTGGTGCCCACCTTTCCACCGAGGCAGCTGCAGCAGCAGCAAAGAAGACAAGGTGAGCCGGTGGGGCCATGGATGGCTTTGGGCCCCCTCTCAGAAAGAGTGGATCATGGTGTCGGGGCTCATGCTAGAGTAGCTATCCCACCCCATATGGCGGATGAGTGGGTGCTTGCTGTGCGGAGTGGAGAGCAAACAATGGCCATGAGGCAGCAATCATGAAGGCTGCGCAGGAGTGGGGGGAGAGGATCAGTCCCCCTCCTCCCAGGGGGACCTTACAAAGGCTGGTATGAGTCCAGTCAGTGGGCAAGTGCCCGGAAGGCCAGAGAGGTGTGGGCAGTGGCAGTTCCCCCAGCCCATGGGAACGGGCAGGGTGGCACTAGGAGTTAGCCTAGGGGCCACAAGGGAATCTGAGAGGCCCATGGAATGACCGTTATGAGGGCGAGGGGTGGCAGTAGTGTGAGGGGCCTGCAGCAGGGGGGGGGGAGCAGATGGCACACTGCAGAGCCAGTTGGGAACAAGCACCTCGAGGCAAGGCAGTGGGAGACCCAGGCTATGACAGCTCAGCAGCAGTGAGTCTAGTTCCCCTGAAGACTACTCCTCTTCGGCTGAGGGTTACCCACCAGGCAGGTGAGGAAGGCCATTGAGTAGGTTCCAACCTCCATTTCAGGCCAGGAAGGTGAGGCAGAGAATAGGCCCCAACCCCAGGGGCAGGAGGGGGAGAGTAAGTGCACCATGAAAACTGAATGAAGTAGGGGTGTGGAGGAGGGGCAGAAGCAGGGGAGACAAGGCAGTGTCTACCCTGGTTGCCAATCAAGAAAAAGCTCTGGAACTATTCAGTAAACGTATGTAGAAGAAATGAACCTATAGCGAGCTTTGTTCAAATCGCTGGCAAAGACCAACACCCAATGCTGATATGGAACACTGCAGTAATTCATTTCTCTGTTTTTTGGGGGTTTTTTTTAAGTAGAGGACTAGAGACTATACCACAAAAGAAAAAAAATGAAGCAGGAAGAAACTTCTAGCTCACAGCATGAGATACCATCTTGGATCCAGCCTTGATCCCAGGCCAGGAAGCCCCATTGCCCATCCATAATCATTTAACCTTCCCTCTCTGTTCCAAAGCTGCCTTGGTGTTTCCCCTAATCAATTTCTACACCCTTTTCTTAATGAAAAGTCCCCAAGTACTGACTGGAGTATGATACTTGTCCCCATACCCAATGCCTTCCTTGGCTTTATCTCCTGCTCCACAGCCTGTTATTCTCCTCAACTCAAATTAAAGTAGTTAAGGAGATGAGAGGCTTTTTGGGCAGGAAGGTGTCTTACGGCACTGCTTGGTGCTTAGCTTGATTTCAGTTGTGGGAAGGGGGGTACTCAACAAAGAGGCACAGCCTCCACATTTGGGCAAGCAAAACCAAGGCTTCAGGAAATTGGAATACATTCTAGAAGAGGGTGAAATGCATATGGATTTCAAGATGCAACATCTCAGTCTGTTGAAATTGTTTGCTCATTTTTTAAAGCTGCAGACAGATTATAAAAGCTTATATCAAATGTCAGTCTCCAAATGATAACAAGGATATCTGGCCAAACTGGTTAATTTTTGTGTTGATATCAGTGGTTTTAAAAAGGAGAAGGGAATTGAGTCCCCACTGGGAAGAAAGGTGGGATATAAGAAGAGCTGTTTTTATATACCTACATTTACATACCTGAAGGACTCTCAAAGTGTCTTACAATCACCTCCCCTTCCTCTTCCCACAACAGATACCCTGTGAAGCAAGTAAGGTTGAGAGAGCTCTGAAAGAAACTGCTGCAAGTTAAAAGCTCTAACTGGACTGTGACTAGCCTAAGGTCACCCATAAAGTAAATAAATAAACATCCTTAATTTTGTCTGGCCTGTCACCCAATTTTTAAACAACCGAGCACAGCAAAACCCACCTTTTAGGATTAATCGTAATTCCGTATTGCATTTGAGCCCAAGAGAACAGCAGAAGATCAGGTAGGAGCGGCTCAGAATTTCCATCCAAGCTCTTTCATGTTACTTGCATTTTAAAATTCAGGACTGCATTAAAAAAGCAACACTGATTCCAGCCTTGATGTTTTCTTGCTTGTGCAGCTAATTCAACTGAGGACGAGGTCTGACTCAGGCATACCACAGTTCTCCCACCTGGCCAATTAAGTTTGGCTTCTTCGCAAATGCCCTTTAGGGCTTTCTTTCAAAGACCTTGTCCTACAATCCCCTTACAACCACCAACACACATCTGACAAAAAAAAAATAACTACTAGATAACTTGCTGTACAACTGGCCAGTTTCTTGCTAACACTCATTTTTTATAAGTTAACAGTCACCAGTGATGTATTTGTGTGTGGAGGAAAGAACCTGAGAAATGGCCATAACATAAGTCTTTTGTGGATGTTAGGTTTATAGGTGATGAACTGTTTGTAAAAAGAACAGACTATACATACAGCCTCAACGAAGTATGGTTGCCGTTCTATGTGAAATGAGTACTCTGCTTATTTTCAGCTAAGCTCATAGTGCCTGCCTGTTTCAAACAAAATGATAACCATGTGTATCCAGATGATCACAGGCAGCACACATTCCCTAGTATGCACAGTTGGGTACTCCCTGTAACATCTGAAAAAGATCACAGTTGCAACAAATATTCATTCAAATTAAATATTAAATCATGCATTTGGTAAGTTTTCTGAAAACACCAATAACAGTCATCTTTTTGACACTGTTTCCCAGCATTCATTTTCCCCGTCTTTTCCTACTTCAGGACTGTTTTGTTTAGTTAAATCTTCTTTCTTTCAGTTAATTGGAAGTTTACTGGTAAACTTGACGATGTCATAGCAGTACATATATCAGATCTCACTGCGTGGTAACAGCAGCAAAGGCAGATTCGTTAGTTGGGAGGTAGGTTATATTTTTAATGGGTTCATTATAATTGTGGGGTTTTATTCCGTAACCCACTGCAAGACAGTTCACTGATAGCAGCGGGTAATACATTATATTGTTGTTGCTGTTGTTGTTGTTGTCGTCATTTATTATAGCTCACTCATTTCAGTTTATCAGATAGTTATACTGTCTGCTGTTTGTTTCCCCTTCCCAGCCTATATCTCTTCTCTTTTGCAATTGTTGTTGTTGTTGTTATGTGCGAAGTCGTATCCGACCCATCACAATGATCCTCCAGGCCTTCCTGTCCTCTACCATTCCCTGGAGTCCATTTAAGTTTGCACCGACTGCTTCAGTGACTCCATCCAGCCACCTCATTCTCTGTCGTCCCCTTCTTCTTTTGCCCTCGATCGCTCCCAGCATTAGGCTCTTCTCCAGGGAGTCCTTCCTTCTCATGAGGTGGCCAAAATATTTGAGATTCATCTTCAGGATCTGGCCTTCTAAAGAGCAGTCAGGGCTGATCTCCTCTAGGACTGACCGGTTTGTTCGCCTTGCAGTCCAAGGGACTCGCAAGAGTCTTCTCCAGCACCAGAGTTCAAAAGCCTCAATTCTTTGACGCTCGGCCTTCCTTATGGTCCAACTTTCGCAGCCATACATTGCAACTGGGAAGACCATAGCCTTGACTAAACGCACTTTTGTTGGCAGGGTGATGTCTCTGCTTTTTAGGATGCTGTCTAGATTTGCCATAGCTTTCCTCCCCAGGAGCAAGCGTCTTTTTATTTCTTTGCTGCAGTCCCCATCTGCAGTGATCTTGGAGCCCAGGAAAATAAAATCTGTCACTATCTCCATTTCTTCCCCTTCTATTTGCCAGGAATTGAGAGGGCCGGATGCCATGATCTTTGTTTTCTTGATGTTGAGTTTCAAGCCAACTTTTGCACTCTCCTCCTTCACCCGCAACAACAGGCTCTTTAGTTGCTCTTCACTTTCTGCCATTAGAGTGGTATCATCTGCATATCTGAGGTTGTTGATATTTCTCCCTGCTATCTTGATCCCAATTTGTGACTCTTCTAATCCCGCATTTCTCATGATGTGCTCTGCATACAAGTTAAATAGGCAAGGCGACAGTATACAGCCTTGCCGAACTCCTTTCTCAATTTTGAACCAGTCAGTGATTCCATGTTCAGTTCTCACTGTTGTTTCTTGACCTGCATATAAATTTCTCAAGAGACAAATAAGATGCTCTGGTATTCCCATCTCTTTAAGAACTTGCCACAATTTGTTGTGTTCCACACAATCAAAGGCTTTAGCATAGTCAATGAAACAGAAGTAGACATTCATCTGGTACTCCCTAGCTTTCTCCATGATCCAGCGTATGTTGGCAATTTGATCTCTAGTTCCTCTGCCTCTTCGAAATCCTGCCTGTACTTCTGGAAGTTCTCGGTCCACATATTGCTGGAGCCTAGCTTGTAGGATTTTGAGCATAACTTTGCTAGCATGAGAAATTAGTGCAATGGTGTGGTAGTTTGAACATTCTTTGGCATTGCCCTTCTTTGGGATTGGAATGTAAACTGACCTTTTCCAATCCTGTGGCCATTGTTGAGTTTTCCAAATTTGCTGGCATATTGAGTGTAGCACTTTTACTGCATCGTCCTTTAAGATTTTGAATAGTTCAACTGGAATGCTGTCACCACCACTAGCTTTATTGTTGCTCAGACTTCCTAAGGCCCATTTGACTTCAAATTCCAGGATGTCTGGCTCCAGGTCAGTAACTACCCCATTGTGGTCATCAGGGATGTTAAGCTCGCTCTTGTATAGTTCTTCTGTATAATTTTGCCACCTTTGTTTAATCTCTTCTGCTTCTGTGAGGTCCCTACGATTTTGGTCCCTTATCATACCCATCTTTGCATGAAACGTTCTCTTCATATCTCCAATTTTCTTGAAAAGATCTCTGGTCCTCCCGATTCTATTGTTTTCTTCTATTTTTTTGCACTGTTTATTTAAGAAGGCATTCTTATCTCTTCTAGCTTTTCTCTGCAATTCTGCATTCAGTTGGGTGTATCTTTCTCTTTCTCCCTTGCCTTTCACTTCCCTTCTCTCCTTAGCTATTTGTAAAGCTTCCTCAGACAGCCATTTTGATTTCTTGCATTTCTTTTTCTTTGGGATGGTTTTAGTTGCTACCTCTTGTACAATGTTGCGAACCTCCGTCCATAGTTCTTCAGGCACTCTGTCTATCAGATCTAATTCCTTAAATCTATTTGTCACCTCCACTGTGTATTCGTCGGGGATATGATTTAGTTCATACCTGAGTGGCCTAGTGCTTTTCTCTACTTTCTTCAATTTAAGCCTAAATTTTGCAACAAGAAGTTGATGGTCGGAACCACAATCGGCTCCTGGTCTTGTTTTTATTGACTGGATAGAACTTTTCCATCTTTGGCTGCAGAGCACATAGTCAATCTGATTTCTGTGTTGACCGTCTGGTCATGTCCATGTGTAGAGTCGTCTCTTGGGTTGCTGGAAAAGAGTGTTTGCTATGACCATTGTATTCTCTTGACAAAATTCTACCAGCCTGTGCCCTGCTTCATTTTGTACTCCAAGGCCAAACTTGCCTGTTATCCCGGTTATCTTTTGGCTTCCTACTTTAGCATTCCAATCCCCCATGATGATAAGCACATCATTTTTGGGCGTTGCTTCTAGAAGGTGTTGGAGGGCTTCATAGAATCCTCTCCAGCAGCAGTAGTTGGGGCATAGACCTGTATTACTGTGATGTTGAATGGTTTGCCTTGGATTCGAACTGAGATCATTCTGTCATTTTGGGGATTATATCCCAAGACTGCTTTTCCTACTCTCTTATTGATTATGAAGGCTACTCCATTTCTTCTGCGAGATTCTTGTCCACAGTAGTATATCTGATGGTCATCTGAATTAAATTCACCCATTCCTGTCCATTTTAGTTCACTGATTCCCAAAATGTCGATGTTCAGTCTTGTCATTTCTTGTTTAACCACGTCCAGCTTGCCTTGATTCATGGATCTGACGTTCCAGGTTCCTATGGAATAAAAGTCTTTACAGCATCGGACTGTCTTTTCGCCACCAGTTACTTCCACAACTGAGCGTCCTTTCGGCTTTGGCCCAGCCGCTTCATTCATTCTGGCACTACTCGTACTAGCCGTTTGCTCATCCCCAGTAGCATATTGGACACCTTCCAACCTGAGGGGCTCATCTTCCAGCGTCATATCGTTATGCCTATTGGAACTGTCCATAGAGTTTTCATGGCAAAGATACTGGAGTGGTTTGCCATTTCCTTCTCCAGTGGATCACCTTTTGTCAGAGCTCTCAGCTATGACCTGTCCGTCTTGAGTGGCCCTGCACGGTATAGCTCATAGCTTCACTGAACTACGCAAGCCCCCTTGCCACAACAAGGCAGCGATCCTTGAAGGGGGTCTTTTGCAATAGAAGCCAAATATTACCATTACTAGCTACAAAGCCAATTCCTAAGAACAGGCTTTGAAAGAGCCCCCTCCCCTGGCCCCCGGCCAGGCGGCTTAAGGAGGCATTGGGCCCCAGCTCACAGCCGGATCAAGTGGGGCGGGTGGGGGCGGGCCAGCTCATTAGCAGGGCCAGGACAGAGCTCCTTAGCAGGCAGTCAGCAGGCTGGGAGGCCCTTGTTAGTAGGCCTTGCTTAGCAGGTGAAGAGGCCCTCGTTAGCAGGCCCTCCACCATGACCATTTGCCCAGGGCCCTCTCCCTTTACCTGCTGCTGGCTCCAGGCACTGAGGCAAGTCTGAGAGCAAAGAGCCTAGAGTCCAGGGATGGAAGGTGGGAGCTGCAGGATTACACATGATTTCTAGATTGCATAGGTCACTTATTTATTTATTATTTATTCAAAACATTTATTCTGCTACTCCTGGAGAAAATGGCTATTTTGAAAGGTTATCTGTGTGTTTTTATGCCCAACTGGGGTCCTTCCATTCCCTTAATCCCATGCTCCCAGGCTCATCTTCAGATCTCCAGGTATTTCTAAATCCAAGAGCTGGTGTGTCTATTCCACATTGAGAGGTAGCAATCTGCTGAATGCCAGTGCTAGAAGGCAACATGAGGAGAAGGTCTTGGTATGTTTGCTGGCCCCTAGGTCAACTGGCTGGTCACTGTATGAAATAGGATGATGGATGTACCACTGGTGTACCATGCAGGATGCATCACTGATCTGATCCGACAAGGCTATCCTTGTGCTATTACCAGTAGTGGGGTAGGAATTCAGGTGCAGAGAAAGGAGACTGTCTCTGGGATATGACAGTTCTGTTGCACATGGTGCCATGACAGGGCTGTTGACTGGGATGGGGCAAAGCCCATTTGAAATAAGACAACAAATGCTGGACAACTTTTTGAAATGGTCACTGAAAAATGGTTTCCTGCTACTACAGAACAGGTTGATAACAAACATTTTGACTTGGACTTTGTTATAATGCAACTTATTGAATGGAACATACTAGAGGGGATAGACAGGTCAGTATCATCAGCTTTCTCAGGTTTGTTGCATGGTGGTGAGCTCTTTTCCTTTAAAGCGGTTGAATTTCAACCTTCCTCAACTTTCTTTCAGAGGACCTTAATTAGAAATATAAACTGCCAAAGCAGTGTTGCCTTGTGACTTCAATGAATATGATGCTATTATTCAAAGGCATTTGTTGTCCTTTTAAACAAAGAACCACCTCTCTTTAGCAGTAATAGCTTTGCAGAGTAAGAATATGAAGGCTGAAAGAGAACTGAGTCATGGACACTAAAGAACCATAACAATAAAAGTATAGATCACTCTCGGGCAAGTGAACAATTTTAATTCATATAACAATTAAAAGCCCTGTTTATTTAATGCTGCAGTGTTCAACTCTGAGAAGAGAAAAGGCTGAAAAGCACAAGGAAATAAATAAAAGGCTTAGATGTCTCATATTTATAAAAGCCTATGAGAAATAAATAGGAAATCAAGTGTAACTGTAGATTTACTACAGGAACTGGAGAATATAAATTCAAAATCTGGCCTTCTCTTAGAAGTTAATGATGAAAAATTGTTTACAGCAGATATGCAACCGTGCTGGTAATGTCTCTAGCCAGCATAAAACATGCTTTATTTTATGCCTCTGGTAAAATCTTGTCATTGGTCCAAAGACTACTCTGGGTGACCTGGCATGCCTTTTACCCTCAGAACTGCTTCAGGGTTATAGTTAACACTTACAAGAGAGACAGTGTTTCATATATATATGTCCATTTTTGAAGACTGCATTACATAATGATTTTCACTTAATGATTTCCATGTGTGAATTGTTCATTCTTACTGAATTGTTCTTATAAATCTATACCATGTCAAAGCCACTGATTTTCAATGGCATATGTTCACATATTCAGTTCTAAATAAAACATAAGATTGTAAGCATTTAAGAGGACTGCTGGATCAAACCAGTGGCCCATCTAGTCCAGCATCCTGTTTCATACAGTGGCCAACCAGTTGCCTTAGAGGGACAACAAAAAGGACATAGATGACTAAGGTCCTTCCCTCATGTTGCCTTCTACTACTGTTATTGAAAAATTCACTGCTTCTGAAGATGGCGATTCCCTTACTCGGTCATCAAGCTGATTCACACATACATAAATCACTTGATTACTTTGGTGGATTGCGTGTATGAACAGGCCACCACAGAAAGAGCTTCCATGTGACTTTGCATGATCTTAGAATTCAATTTAGTGATTAGTGATGTTTCTTCAAACTTTCACTTGATAGTATTCCAGAATAAAATAACCAAGTGGAGAGAAATAAGACCCTGACCTGGGTAGCTCAGGCTAGCCCAGGCTCATCCGACCTCACAAATTTAGCTTGAGTCTGTCCTAGCTAGTAATTGGATAGAAGACTTCCAAGTAGCACCAGGGGTGTGGCATGGAGACAGGCAATGGCAAACCAACTCTAACACCTCTTGCCATGAAAACTCAATGGGGGTCACCATAAATCAGTGTGACTTGTCAGCACTTTCCACTTTTCTATCACCAAAGCAATAAAGCTACTGAAATACATTGTGAATAGACAAGTGGAATTAATGCAATTTGTTTATATTCAGACAAGTAGCGGATTTCATCATTCCTAGAATTAAAGACCTCCCAGTGATGCCTTCTTGCTCTAGGAACCAGACCAGACAAATATTTAGCCATTTATAAGTGAGAAATGTTTGATTTTTTAAAAAGTGCAAGTCATACTCTAGTAGGATATGGTCTTAATTATGTGTGCTATGCATCTTTGTTTTATTAAGGTATGATTCTGCCTAGGTAATTAATTTCCCACCTGAAACTCAAAGGCAATATCACAAATGCCAATTGAAAAATGCCCCAAGATTTAACATGCCTGCTACCATGGTGACCATTGTGAGCTGGGCTAAGAAAAAACTCAAAATACAACTCAGGCAAAAGAAGAGCAAACTAATTAAAGCACCCTCCTTTATCGTGCATGTACAGAATCAAATGCCTTATGTATTGTTAACGATTCAATGTGAAACAAAGGGCGCTCACCCTAACCATGTAGATGCTCTGATAAGATTGATTTCTATGAGATTATATTACTTCAGTAATAAACGTCCCCTCTGCAGCCATTTGAGGGGTCTTTTTTACTTTGCGCAGTGGGATTAAAAATAATGGGTCAGTACATCAATAATATATTAAACACAACATCTATAATAGGGCTGGATTGGCACTGCAATAAAATATACTATGCTTTGCAGATTTGCAACACTACATCTTGCATTTAATAATGTGGCATTTCTTTGTCACTGAGAAGTGGCACAAGGAGCCCAAAGCAGTGATTAGCAGCCAGTCTGAGGTATTTCAAAGATATCTGATTGGACAAAGAGAGAAGGATAGATCTTTCAAACTGTGCCATGCAGGTTTCTTGTTGCAGCACTGGCCTCTATTTAATGGGCATGGAGTTGCTTGTGTTGCTAGGTCCCCTATGACTCTCCTGCAGTACTTTGCCAGAGATCCAGTTTTGCATGCATGTTTGATCAAGGTAAATTCAGCATGTAATTATGCTTGCATCCATATTATCAACATCCCTGTTGGCATTACTTCCAAATGCCTCTTAGAAGTACATCTTAAGATTTGTGAATGCACTGACAGTAAAATGTAGTAGAGCTTTTTTGTGCCAGATTATTACTTCTCAACTCCAGTTTACATGTGCAGGACTGATTCCGCACAGGTGGAAAAGGCCAGGCCAGCACTTGTATGTCAGTGGGGCTAATCCCTGCTCCCATATGAAATTGGCACCATCTCACTCCATCCCAAGCATGGGGGGACATAATGGAGATTCAGTCCCATTGGATATAATGGGGCGGATGGGAGCACCCTCTTTGGAAGCACCTAGGATTGGACCTCTTGGTCCAATCTTCTTGAAAATTGGAGGAGAGTCAGGGAAGAACCTCCCTGAGCTACCCTGGATGTTTGAGGTGTGTAACTTACACCCACTCTCCCCCAGCCCTCGGGAAAGGTGGGGTAGCAGGAATTTCCAATAAAAGTCAGTGATGCAATTGACTTTTATTGGCATTTCAACCAAATCCAAATCAGTCCAAGTTGGGTTTGGCCGAATCCGAATCAGTCTGAATCAACTTCATCCAAAGACAAATAGGTCTGAATTGGGGCCAGCTTGCACAACCCTACTCACATTCTTTTATATGTTTATAAAGCACTTATAAGCTTTTAATGTGTAGTCCTTCACACAGGAATACAAAGAAACCCATTGAGTATGTGGGCAAGCTGATGACCAGTTAATCTGTCATTCTGATAACCTGAAAATGAGCCCCCCACTCCAAAAAAGGAGGGCCAAAGTCAAAACCTGAACTCTGACTGAAAAATGGTTTTTCTTCTGTATATCAACATCAACAAATGGTGGAAGTAGTTCAATGGAACAGTGCAGTGCAAGCTCTGCAAATCTACATAGAAGATATCAGGTGATTTTAAAGAAATATGGCCTAGTAGGAAGAGTACAAAACAAATGAAGGATGGATCAGAAAAATGAAAAGCATGCCTACTGGATGGGGGATACGCTTCTAGGTAACACTGTGTGTGAACGAGACCTTGGGGTACTTGTGGATTGTAAGCTAAAAATGAGCAGGCAGTGTGATGCAGTGGTAAAAAAGGCAAATGCCATTTTGGGCTGTATCAACAGGGGCATCACATCAAAATCACAAGATGCCATAGTCCCATTGTATACGGCACTGGTCAGACCACACCTGAAGTACTGTGTGCAGTTCTGGAGGCCTCACTTCAAGAAGGACGTAGATAAAATTGAAAGGGTACAGAGGAGAGCGACGAAGATGATCTGGGGCCAAGGGACCAAGCCCTATGAAGATAGGTTGAGGGACTTGGGAATGTTCAGCCTGGAGAAAAGGAGGTTGAGAAGGGACATGATCGCCCTCTTTAAGTATTTGAAAGGTTGTCACTTGGAGGAAGGCAGGATGCTGTTTCTGCTGGCTGCAGAGGAAAGGACACGCAGTAATGGGTTTAAACTACAAGTACAACAATATAGGCTTGATATCAGGGGGGAAAAATTCACAGTCAGATTAGTTCAGCAGTGGAATAGGCTGCCTAAGGAGGTGGTGAGCTCTCCCTCACTGGCAGTCTTCAAGCAAAGGTTGGATACACACTTTTCTTGGATGCTTTAGGATGCTTAGGGCTGATCCTGCGTAGAGCAGGGGGTTGGACTAGATGGCCTGTATGGCCCCTTCCAACTCTATGATTCTATGATTCTATGATTCTATACAGTGTCAACGAAAAATATACCTGTGCATAGCTAAGAACAATTAAATTCCAAAGATGTTAATTCTTTGGATCTTCTTTTGTATTTTTTTTATATTTTGATAAAAGATTCTCAAATTTCATGTATAAACTTCAGATGTCTAGACCATCATCAGTATATTCTTCTTACAATAATTTTACACATTGACAATTCAAAATCCAGGTTATAAAGTGCCTTTACAGTTCCGTGCAACATCTCACTCACATTCCCAAGAGGGATACAGAAAGGTCCATCATCCTAGTGGGAAGAAGCTTTTTATACTATTTGTTTGGCTTAACACTTCCTGAAATATTTAATTCCTCCCACTACCTAAAGATTTACAGTTTACCAAGATTCCATATTCAACCTGCACCAGCTGTGCAACACAGGGAGGTAATATTTCTTGGAGTCTGGCAATAAAAAGGCCTATATGCCCTTGGATCCTCATGTCTTCATGGCCATCTCTTCCCCAAATCCCCAACATGACGGTTTCACTTATCTGAGAGTAGGGTTGCCCTGCAAATATGGAAGTTCAAAAACCAATGATACAGGAACACTAAATATTGTGTCTTGTGAAAAGGTCTGACTGAAAATGTTAAGGGCACCATGCGTCAGACATTCCACAAACAAAACCAGAACTGTTTAGGAGGCATTTTTATAGTGTAATGTAATGGTTCAAGAAAGTGGTATACTGAAGAGGTCTGAGCTGTACAGCTGTTTAGAGCATTGTATGTTCTAATAATCGTGTGGGCCCATCTGCAGATAAATCTATGAAATGGCCAAAATTGATAGACAACAGATAGTGATGCTCCCCAAGTTTGCAAGAAGATCTGAAAATACTAAAAAGAGAGAGAGAGAGAGAGAGAGAGAGAGAGAGAGAGAGAGAGAGAGAGAGAGAGAGAGAGGAGATTTAAATCACTCCCAAAGCTAAAGTGTTGTCTATGCATGCACAGATAATGTACCTACCTCCTCTGCTGGTAAGTCATAGATCCATGGTAGTGACAGAAGTAGGGGCAAGGAGCCACTCCTGGTCCCACAGGAGAGGCTGTGAGTCTCAGCAGGTCCAGTGAAAAGGCAGCAGCAATAGTGCAGAGGTGGGGAGGGATAGGGAGTCACACTGTGCCCAGCAGCAAAGGCTGAGAGTTATGTTAGGCCCGACGGTGGCAATTGTAGAGGGGGCATGCATTGTGGTGGTCCTTGCAGTGTCAGCAACACAAAAAGAGATTTAAGAATGGGATCTCCGTTCAGTTTTATAGGACCCCACGTGTAAATAATCTGTTTGCTGTATGTCTCATCTTGCTTATTCTGCATTTCTTTTTTCAATCTATGACTCTACTTCTTGCTATTGTTAATGTATTATGTTTAACTAGCTTCAAAGCCCGTTCCTAAGATCGGGCCTTGAAAGGGCCCCCCCCCCTGGTCCCCAGCCAGGCAGCTTAAGGTGTCTTTGGGCCACAGCTCACAGCCGGATCAAGTGGGGGGGGGGCCTGGCAAGCTCATTAGCAGGCCCAGGACAGAACTCCTTAGCAGGCAGTCAGCAGGCCAGGAGGCCCTCATTAGCAGGCCCAGCTTAGCAGGCTGGGATGCCCTCATTAGAGGCCCTCCACCACGACTCTTTGCCCAGGGCCCTCTGTCCTTACCTGCTGCTGGCTCCAGGCATGGAGGTGCATCTGAGAGCAAAGAGGCTAGAGTCCAGGGACAGAGGGTGGGAGCTGCAGGGGAAGGACCAATCAGGGTGTGGCCAGCCGTATTCCAACTTGGACAGCTGGACACGTTCCACCCCCCAGGCTGTTTCACAAATATATAGAGGAACCATGGATAAGGATATTTAGGTTTTGTTTCAAATGTCTGTAATCCTAGCCCTATTACTTATTACATTCTTAGTCTGTTGATTGTGCTAGGATAGCCAATCCCCAGGTGGAGCCTGGAGTTCTCCAAGAATCATAACTGATCTTCAGAGTATAGAAATCTATTGTGTGTGGCATCACAACCATTCTGAGCTCCTGTCTTTCTACAAATTCTACCCTTCTCAGTCCCCATCCCCACATCTCCAGGAATTTCTCAACCCAGATTTGGCAACCCTATCATATACTGACTTACAATATGGATTCCACCTTAATTCTCAGTGAGAAAAGCAACTATGAACAATATAAATATCATTTTTAATCATCTCATTTAAAAGATATAAATTCAGAAGTCATTGTTGCATTTTGTTGCATTGTGGATGAAAGTGGAACTATATCTCAGACTGCACTGAGAATTCATTTGTGTCATGGTACTTGAAAGGCCCAATTTTTAACTGGTAGAAAAAAGATGGATGGACCTCAGCGACAGAAATAATCTGATTTTTGGATTATGTACTTAGTACTAGGGCTGTCCAACATCTTCCACTTTAAAGCAGTCTTTGCATGTTTATATGGTCTGTTCCTTAGGGTTGCATCCTAACAGCTACATCTTGTTCCCCAAAAATTCACCTCTAAAAATATTTTAAACTGTCCCATTTCTCCTCTCCTTAATGTGCTCAAAAGTGAAACAAACAAAATTTTGGCAAAATAAAAACAAGGTTTGTTTCCCAAGATCCATCAAGCTTCGAAAAGGAAAAAGAAAAGGAAAAAAAGAGGCACGAATACTTTCACCGAACCAATTGAACTTTACATGGTGCTGATGTTACAATATTCACAGAATTCTGCACATTAGTCATCTACATAACTAATAAGAAAATATGAGTGCTAAGCATTCACATGAGCACATAGGAGAGGCCTGAACAGCTCAATCTATCTATATCTCAGTCGAGGGTATAATATCTTCATTAACATTTTCAGATTTCCTTTTATTGATGCCAAGTTTATGAATGCTTTTCCAGTCATCTTTGTTTTCCTGCCAAAAAGCATTATTTGGTTGACAGTAAAATAAGCAGAGCTGCACTGAATCATTATTTTTTTCCTTCAGGACAATTTGCAGCCCACATAACTAGGAGCCCAGTGGGAATGATAGATGCTTACTGTACATCTCATTGTTTATGTTACACCTTCCCCTTGTTAGCCACACCTTTCAATTCTTTCCAAAGCTATAAAAGTTTGGAAATCATAGTAGGCTATGGACCCTTTCTGTATCCCTTTAAGTCTAAGTTATGTGGAGCTGACCTGAGGAATGGACTTAAAAAGGCAAAGGCAGTCTTCGTGATTCTAGGGTACTGAGTAAATGTCTAGAATGGGCCCCCAGAATCACTACCACCACACACCAGCCCTCCCAAGCAAAGAGTGACGGAGTATGAGGAGGGGTCCCTAGAAGGCAGCTTCTTGAGTCTTTGATGAAATGGATACAAGTAGCAGTGGCTGAAGTCAGCTGCCCAGTCCCCAGGTGGCACAGTGCAAGTGGCAGCAGCAAGGGCTTGCTGTTTTTATTTTTCCTTCCCTCTCTATTGGGGCAAGGTGGGGCTATAGCCAATCCCAGCCCCCAAGGTAGCTTCCCCACTGGCTGAAAGCCCTTAAAAGCAAACTGGGGGGGGGGGGGGTAAACCTGCAACCCACCAGCAAACCAAAGCCTTACCATTAAATACTATAGGCTGAGAGCATTTTCCAATAACCTGTTGACACTGACTTTTTAATTCTAGGTATTGTGAAACAGTTGTATTAATACACAGTTTGTCAAGGAACCATTGAGGAATTCAATACATTGAAACACTTTTATACAGAGTCAGACCATCAGTCTCTCTCATTCAGTAGTATCATCCTGGCAGCTACTCTCCAAGGATCTCAATCAGAAAAAAAAATTAAGTCTATTCTTATACTTGCTTCCTGAGTGTCTTTGACACAGTTAGCTAGACTGAAACACTCAATATACTAGGCATGTACTCTGTCATTCAGCCATGGCCCCTGACCTACAGCAGGTATTTCATTATAGGACTCACTTTTGTTTACTGTGCATTGTCAAAGCCTTTTCTTTATATCAATGCAGGTAGAGCATCCTGTGCACAATTAGGAGGCAATAAATGTGGACCTAGAAATTCCTTACCTGATTGTTAGAAGTAACTTCCCAACAGACCCCTGATCGTCCCCTCTATTACAAAAAGTGGAGCACGTTCCCAGAATTTAGGAGAACCCATTTGAATATTCACATTTTTTGAACAACGGTAAAAAGGATCAGGATTCAAAATATCTGAGAGGGTTTTTATTGTTTTAAAGGAAAACATCAGAATCCCACGCATTTCAAAATAACAATAAAATACCATTCTAATGACTTTCCTAATTGCTTTGATGATCAAAGGTCATGAGTTTACACACTCAAAAGGTTGCAGGATTATAATCACCTCTATCTGTATATTAAAGAGTGTGACCTATTTCCCAGCTTTGCAGATGCTTTTACAGCCAGGGCATATCTATCAAATGCATATTGAAAAACTGTAGCAATAGTAGCAAGAACTCCTCCCTTATGAAAATAAAGAAGGTAAAGTGATATGACACTGGGGGAGAGGCCAAGTTAATTAAAGTCCTCATAGGGGGATAGTTAGACTGTTTAAGCACGGAGTTGGTCATTGTATCAAGTGTTGATGATGAATATCTAAGACCTGCAAGTTATCAAAATAATTTAAATAAATGGTCTGTGTGACCTTGTGGGGGAAGTTTTTATTCCTATCAAGCTTCCCACTGTTCCTATTAAGCTTTCCAACTGATATATATATTTGTGTGTGTGTGTGTGTATGTATCAGGAGAGCTGTTAAAAGAAGAATGCTTAAAAGGAACAATCAGTTGCACGTTAAATAATTTCATTAAGAAGAGAAACAAACTCTATATAGATAGAGGGGGGGAACAACTTACTGTCTAACTGTTGTTCTGCAGTCATTCAGTCTGTTCTGGAGGCAAGCAAAGAGAAAGTACACTCAGAGTCTCCTATTGAGCCAATCTGGATGCGGGAGATTTTTTGAAAAACATCAGGAAGTTCCTTTACTAACTGTGCTAAATACATATCTCCTTCAATGTCCCATGTAGGATATTCTTCATGTGCCTTTGAATCATGCATATCCAATAATTTTCACATGCAAAAATTAGCTTTCAACTGTAAATTTTAAAGATTATGCCAGACATTGTGTTTCACTGCATGATTTATACAAATAATATTATTATCCTACTGTGAGGGAACTTGGAGAAAGGGCAAAATAGAAAGAGTATTGAAATCTGGAGGGGGGAAAAACAAGAATTAAATTGTGCTTTTGCAAGGCACTCAATTACCAGTTGGTCGAGTTGTTTAAATTACATGTACAGCGGCTTCTGAGAGCTTCAAATGTGACCTTTTCTACCACATTCCATTTCATATCTTTAGTCTCAGCAAGGTCCCAGCACCACCAAAAGGAATAGGGTCATGTTATTCATTCAGCCGTACTGAGTAATAAAGTCTTTTCTGTGCTATACTGCCAACAGACTGGTAGAGAAGTACAAGATTGACCATCTATCCCTTTTACAGCCCCCCCCCCACGCACTATGGCAATAAAATCAGCATGGACTTAAGAAAGTAAGAATAAACCTGCAGGACCAGACCAGAGGTTCATCTGGTCCAGGATCCTGTTTTACACACCAGCCAACCAGCTGCCCTTTAAAGGCAACACACAAGCCATTGAGGCCATGGCCTCCCCTTGATGCCACTTCCCAGCCAACTCCAGGTTGAGGGCAGAACATGGGGAGAGTATGGTTTGGGAAGGGAAGGGAGCTCAGTGAAGATGTGATGCCATGCCATCCACCCTCCAAAGCTGCCATTTTCTCCAGGAGAACTGATCTCTGTTTGTGTCAGACTATGCTCAAGCACCATAGAAAGACTTGCAATTGCCTCCTTCTAGATTCAAATAGCATACCATGGACTGCAAAAATTAGGACTTCCTTTTGTGATAGAAAAGTGCCCTATTGTTTTTCCCTGGCAGAAATTCTGTGGTCAATCCATTGTCAATCCTGTTGAATTCAGATCGATTTGAACTCGGGTATTCCTCTTTCCCACCCCTCCCCATTGAAACAGAAAAGTGTTCTGCACATGGTTAGGGTAGTTCAGAAGTGGGGGAGCCAAGCAAAGCCTCTTTCTTTCTTTTCTTGAAGGGATGGGGGAGAGGAGCCAAGCAGAGCGGGAGCCTCTTTCTTTTCCTGGGGGGGGGGGGGAAGGATCGAAGAAGGCAGAGGAGGGAGAAAAAAATTTAAGACCAACAGAAATTGAGAGAAATTAGGGGCTTCCCCTTTAAGGCAAACTTGTCACCTGGGCAGCTTTGGCCAATCAGGGAATCTCTACCACGGAGCAGAGCCCAGATTCAAAACAGCCTGCATTCTCAATCCGATTCTTAAAATATTGAGGGCTAAAAGCACTCTATGATATCACACAATAAAGGTAGGGTCATGCCGGATCAATCATGCTTGTTGCAGAAGGAAGGACTCAAAATGGAAATCGCATTCTGTGTAGATGGCAGGGACTGAATTGACCTCGGATTGGAATAAAAGCTCTGTGTAGTTGACACCTACGGTTACCTTCTCCAGCTTGGGACATTCCTGGAGATTTGGGGGACTAGCCTGAGAGAGTGCAGTTTGGGGAGGGGAGGGATATCAATAGGGATGTGACACCACTGACTCTGCCCTTTGAAGCTACCCTCTCTTGCAGGGGATCAGATCTACCTAATTGAGAGATCAGTTGCAATTCCAGAACTCCAGGAGCTACTTGCCACATGGCAACCTGGCAGTCCCAGAAAATGTTGGTAAAGGTTGTCACTTGGAGGAGGGCAGGATGCTGTTTCTGTTGGCTGCAGAGGAGAGGACACGCAGTAATGGGTTTAAACTTCAAGTACAACGATATAGGCTAGATATCAGGAAAAAAATTTTCACAGTCAGAGTAGTTCAGCAGTGGAATAGGCTACCTAAGGAGGTGGTGAGCTCCCCCTCACTGGCAGTCTTCAAGCAAAGGTTGGATACACACTTTTCTTGGATGCTTTAGGATGCTTTGGGCTGATCCTGCATTGAGCAGGGGGTTGGACTAGATGGCCTGTGTGGCCCCTTCCAACTCTTTGATTCTATGATTCTATGAATTCTGCTATCAGTGAGGGTTGTGCAAGGGGGGGCCTGATTCGGTTTGATTCGGGTTTGGATGAACCCTATTCGGACTGATTCGGGTTCGGATTCGGGCAATTCAGACTGATTCGGGTTCGTCCAAATCGGAGCCAATGCAAGTCAATGGCTCCATTGACTTGCATTGGAAATCCTGCCCCCGCCTTCTCTGGGGGCTGGGGGGAGGGGCTGTAAGTTGCACCCTTCAAACTTCTAGGGGAGCTCAGGTTTCAAGAAGATTGGACCAAGGGGTCCAAATCCTATGGGCTTTAAAAGAGGGTGCCTAAATTCAGCTTTGACTGTAATGATGGGGGGAAAAAACAATTTCAGCAGGGTAATTAACCAGGAAACAGAGAGGACTACGAAATTACTTTGCCTTGTGATTCCATTTTTTTCTGACTTCACTAAGTGAAGGGACTGTTGCTGAGTTTTACATCTTAGCTCATTCTGGCAATTAGTGCCCAATCTCACTTTCACACCAAAAAAACCAAAACTTTGGCCCAGAAATCAAAACAGCACCTGGGCTATTCCTCCCTCACTTGTTGGTTAGGAGTCCTAATACTAACTTGATGTCCACACAGCCCCGTAATCTTGAGAAGCTCCCCACACGGTGCCCCAGTACACAGATCAGGAAGTATCTGGTTCAAAGCCCTGCTCTGATAGCACCACTAGTACTATACTCCACAGTACTGATTACTACTGTTTTGCATTCTCTCTTTGGAAAGCTGAGAATTATATGCAAAGTCATAAATAGTAGCTTTATTTGGCATTGCAAAAGAGTTGTAGCTTCAAAAACAATGTGGGAAGCCATTCAGGGGGGCAATGAGAGCACGTAAGTTTATGAAATATGGCCTTGCTCTGTCACTAGCTGAAAAAAAATACTATCGTTTCTACTCACCCTTTTTTTTTAGCACTTGTAGTGATTATAGATCTATAGTCACTGCTGAATGCCACTTTGCACCCTGCCACGGACTCAAATGATATAACTCTAGGCTTCTGGACATGACTGAGACTGTAGGAAAACAATGAGAACCACCTGTTAACAGAACCATACGATCTCTCTATTTCTTGGTGATGAAATGAAGTTTAGATTTATAGCTGCACCAGCTTGCTGACACAGAAGACTTTAGAAGAACTCACACTGGAAAAGACAGATACCTCATCTAACAAAAGCTCAGATGGGCTGATACTTAAAGACTGAGAGGGCTTCTGCTTGGCTCCTTTCATTTCAATTAAAGGTGCCCAAGAGACCCTCTCTGTGGAATGTACCTGATTTTTTTGCATGTCCAAAGACATTTACACAGAAAACAGCTCAAATGGTCCCAAACAAGGACCAAATTCAGTACAGGAAGCTAAACTGACCCAGTTCATTGGAAGGCTGATCTCCCTCTTGGCTGATTCAGTGCTATTGCACCTGGTGGGAGAAGCAAGGGGTACCAATTACTGCAGTGGGTTGGCATTACAGTTGCTCTTAGGGATGTCAGCCTCCCCAGAATTACACCTTTTCTCCTCATAACAGAGAAGTTCCCATGGATAAAATGGCAGCTGAAAAAGGGAGTGGGCTCCATGACATTATATCCTATTGAGGTCTCTGTCTGCCCCAGATTTTATCCCCAAATCTTCAAGAGTTTCCAAAGCTGGATCTGGCAACCCTACCCCACCCTCTCCTGTAAGTGGCCAGCAGGGACCTGGCAATACCAAATTCAATACAGTCTCCAGAAAACATTGTCATAATTGCAAGTCACCTTCTCATTCCTGCTCTGCTGTTAGGACCAGCAGGGATTCATAGATCATACTCTCTATAGCCCTTGTCAGACCCAGGAGCACAAAGTCCAAGAGGCCAGAAACTGCATGTATCAGGAGCATGCAGTTTCCAATACCTGTGGTTGCCATGTTGTCTGAATGCGGGTACCAAGAGTAGTTTGCATGCAGACACAGCTTCAGAATGCATGAAGTGGAACCTGGAAAATCCAGTCATGGGTTTTTGTATACATACACTATATGCATATGCAAAACACAAAGAGTGCCTCCATGCAGACACCATGGCTACGGTGCATATTGGAAGCAGTAGCCTCCGGATGTATGCAGACATTTGCCCTTTCTGCACATATAGCTTACTTTTGATTATCACTGAATTTGAGTCAGTATGCCTTTAATTTGAATCCTGTGCTTGCACTCTGCACCGATTTTTAAATCCAATTTTCTGTCTGGAATCATGAGGCATGTGTTCAGCATATCAATGAGAAAAGGCAGGTAGTCTTACAGCCCTGGGGGGGGGGGCGTTTTGGAGGGTGGGATGGTTGGGCTCTTTGAATGGATCAGTATTTGCGCTAGGTGTGTTTTTTTGAAATTGGAAGAATTTGCCAGTGAACTAAATTAGCATGAAGGCAATCTGAAGGTCATTTTTCTGCTCTGGCTATGAACAGAGTCAATAGCTCCATTTGGAGACTGTTAGTCTTATGATGTAAAGGTCCCCAGTTCGATCCTAGGTTTCAGCAAGTGGCATTTTCTTTGCACTGACTTTTCCCCCCTTTCAGAGTTTAGCATTTGCACAAGAAGAGTATATTAACTGAGCAAACACTTCAACTCTTTCCTCTATGTGTTCCACAGAGACCTTCTGGAATCTCACTGTAAAAGCTACAATCCTTCATCTCTCTCTTCCACATACACAATGCCTCCTGAGGCATTGCAAAATCATCTTTGGGGGGGGGGAGTGAGTAGGATGATGAAGCTTGCAATGGCGTGCTCATCTGTACAGATCATCCTGTCTTCTGGAGAAGTCAGGCTCTTGAGTCCCAATTGTTGCTTCTCCATTAGGTGACTTGATCTAAGCACCGCTCACCCCAAGAGTAAGACACAGGTGGCTTTTAGTGCACCTCCACATGGGTGCCAAGATGCTTGCTGGGGAAAGACCCCCCTTCACTCGTTCCCCTCCTAGAGATCCCTGCTCTGGCAGCAAGGATTCTCAACAGAGGGCATGCAGCTCTTTAAACAGCATATGCTCACACACAATATATATACAGCTTTCCCTGAAAGTGTTTTTTTGGGCTAGGCACTGAACGGGGCAAAATCTATGCAGAATGAAAATGAAAGTCTAGCATATGTGCACAGTGAAAGTGGGGTGAAATGCAGAATGAAAAAGAAAACCTGAGGGGAAAATAAAGGAAAACACCAATGCATAAAAGGCCATAACATCTGAAAACAGCTCATGTGGACTGTAGATGTTGGCATTTCTGACATCCAATAGACCCACCACACAGAAACAAATACTTCTCATAGGTTTGTGCATGTCAGCTAAAATGAAGGCGAGGTTTGGATCAGAATGCAGTACATATAATAGGAATTATCTAAATGTAAACTAAGAAGAATACTTTAAGGTATTGAACAACTGCAGGATCCACTGTGTTCTGATCCAAACTTGGATATAGTAGTGCAATCTTGTACAATAGTAAAATCCTGTACAGAATTATTCAGTCAAAGCCCACTGTTTTTGATGACTGGAGTAACTTTGCATAAGATTGCACTGAGTGCTGTATATTTCATTATTTATTTAGCAGTACTTCAGTTTTATTAATTTAAAATGCTTACAGTCTGTCTTTCCCATGTTTTATACACATAACGTCCTTTGGGGAAAATGTCTTAATTATTGCATTGGGTGATGGGTGTTTGTATTTAGGAATATCTTTTTCTTAACCATAAAACGAATAAATTTTTTTAAAAAGAGCCCAGGGAGCAAACAATGGGCAGATTTAGATTTTCTATCGGTAAACCAAAATGGTATGGATTTACCATATATGCAGATAGTTTGTGAAATTGAAATATACCAGAAGGAAGATTCAGGTGGATCGCCATGTTGGTTTGAAGCAGCAGAACGAAGAGATCAATGGCACTTTTAAGACCAATAAAGTTTTATTCAATGTATGAGCTTTCGTGTGCGTGCACATTTCCCCAGACACAATGAAATAGGAATTTACCAGGCCAAACATATAGGCAGAGGGTGAGCAATAAAGATCTTTAATAGATCCAAGGACCCTACAAGAATAACAAGTTCATTAGGCTATAATTTGTTTGGGTTCAGCTCTTGGCAGGGGGGACTTAGTGAAGGAAATAAATACGTCAAATTGTAGAGTAATGGACAGATGTATTCCCAATTGTATCAGATAATTCTTGGTGTTCCTACCTGCTACAACCAAATGCCACCTCTTCGCCTTCATCTTGCCTAAAGGAATGCCTTCTGTGCATTCTAGCATTACAGTGAAATATACATATAGGATATAAAGAAATACTGTTGAATAATAACCTTGTAGATAGCAAATCAAGGGAGCAAAAAAAAGTGTGGTATAATATAAAACTTGCAAAATATTTTAATAGTTTAAGGTTCTGTTTCCGTAAAAAAAAAAATCATTAATTTTCTCTGCAAGGTGGCATAGCAACAACATTTGCAGGTCTTCAAAATGACTGAAGATAGCTGAGCCTAAAGCAGGTAATAAAGATTTATAGAAGGATGTCAGAAGGCATGGAACTTTGGCGACAAAATGAGAAATAAAATTCAGTATTGATAACATAAAGTGATGCAGCCAAGGGAACAAAAATAGCCCTGCCTATATACATATATATATATATATATATATATATATATATATATATATATATATATATATATATATACATATATATATATATATACATATATATATATATATATATATATATATATATATATATATATATATATATATATATATATATATATATATATATATATATATATATAGCGCTATGCAGTCTTGATATGGAAACCCTAACGAAGTAATTAGGGATACAAACAGAAGGATTTTACAGTGAGGCTGCGAACGAGTATTCAGCAGTATAACTGTTTAGCTAGCCAATGACACTGAAAGAGAAAATCCAGCCAAGGAAAAAAATCTTATAGTTGCTGAAGTTGAGGACAATTTAAAAAAAGTGCTGATTGTCATATTTACTCCAACAAGAGACATACAACAGTCACATTAACATTCCAGGCAAACAATGAGCTGCTAATGATCTCACCACTGGTTCCTCTGAAGCTATTATTATCATATTAGACAAGCTCATTATGGATGTTAACACTCCACAAGATCTATCAGCTTTCATGAGGAACAAAGGAAATGAGACAAGTACCAAATAGATGCTTTTGCAATAAAGTGGCTGAACATGCAGTCAAGCTTGTTAGAGCATTGAAATTCTTACACACCTTAGGTGTGTGATTTCCCCCCTTTAAAAATAAATGCACACCTGACTTGAGTCTTTAGAATGCAATGTGGGAATATCACTAATAAGTAAAAATACCTTAATCATGGGAAAATGCATTACAATTTTTAAAAAATAATTATACATTAGAGATGCTTCAAACACATGGTACTTGGATTCAAAGAACAACTTTTGTGTACACTATGTCAGATTGTTGATTCCACCCCCCTCCAAGTAGTGTAATAATATTTATTGGCTTATCAGACATGCTCTTGAAACTCCCGTACTCCATTTCTCATGTGGCAATTGTTTGACGTACAAAGCATGTGGAACTAATGGTGTGTAGGAATGTGCATTCAGATACACCCAAGCTACAAATATACCCCCCAAAATACCTTATTGGTATTTTTCAGAGATATTCAGCATCTCACAGAAATTCAGTGATTTTTCAGAATACGGAAAAAATGAAACGTATCAAACAATATATAATAAAAATGTAAGACAAATGGGGACATGTAAGAAACTTACAGAGAGGGTACATCCCTCCCCTCTCTTTGCTTTCTTCATTCTCGAACAATCCCCCTCCTCTTATCTATCAACCTAACCCATCTCTTTTGACCCCCTTCACTTCTTTATCAATCTGCTTCCCTTCTCTGTTATTTTACACTCTGACTATTTCCGCACAACAAATATGTTCCTGGACAACCTTCATATATTGGTGGCTTTTTGAGCCCCCTCCCCATGACATCACCTGCATTCCAAGGCTGCCCAGTATCCAGGTTGAGATTTTACCATTTTTAAATTGCGACTTCAGGAATCGCCAAAACTGGATTTACATCCCTAAATCGCATGTCCCATCGGTGAGCAACCAGTGAGCAACTAGGGATAAAACTGTATGGAGGGGGAAGCACACAATAGTCTCAGCAGCTTTGTCTCACCCTCACACCTATCAATTCTCAATTTTCTTCTCTGAGTAAGATTTTTTTTAATGGCATGGCCCATGTTGTAGTGAACTACAAACCTACATTGTCAAAGGTAAAATAAAATCTTCTTTAAAGCGTTCATGGTCTTTTTGGTATCAGGCAGGCAAAACACAGTCCCTTTTCTGTTTTCTGGAGGTGGGGGATGAGCTGAGATGAGGGTGCGCTGCCTTCTCCTGATCATACAGGGGTCTGAGCACCTTTTTTTAAAGCCAACCATTTATACAAAATTCCTTTTTGGGCTTCAGTTACCTGTCCAGGCTTCTAACAACTCCAGCAGGCAAAAACAGCCTTGTTTCTGTTTTCTGGAGGTAGAGAATGAGCTGGGAAAGAGGGGGGCAGGTAATCTGGCAGCCTTCTCCTGATCATACAGGGGTGTGAGCACCTTGTTTTTAAGCCAACCATTTACACAAAACGCCTTTTTAGGCTCCAGTTATCATGTTCAAGGTCTAAGAAATCCACCCAGACAAAAATAAACTGCAAAAGAACATGAATTCCAAAAGGCGGAATGCTGTATCATTCTGGAATTTCTCCATAGTAATGAGTCACAGTTGATTTCTATTAAAAATGTACCTGTGTTGTGGCATCAGTGCATAGCAATGTGGAAGTGCCTTTAAAAAACTAATTTGGGGGCTGGGGGGGGGAGAAAGTTTCAGTCCACAGGAGAACTGCTGTACTGAGATTGGTGGCTTGGTATATATGACAAGCCAAGGAGCAGAGGGAAAGTTCCTCTTGTTTTCCCTTGCAGCCTTGTCAGGAGACAAAAAGATGTGATGGGACAGAGGGAACGTGGGAGGGCTCTCCCTGTGAGGAAGGCTGCAAATGCAAGATTTACCATCCCATATTTACAAGCAGGAAGCCACTCGCATTTTAACACTCCGTGTGGAAAAGGTCTCTATTTCACTCCTTTCTCCCATTCCGCTTACCTGTCAATCTTGCCCTGCCTACCTTCCTCTCATCAGTCTATCCTACCCTTGCTGCTATTCCTATCTACCCAACTTGGCACTTCACCCACACCCACCTTTGCAGCTGTTTCCACCTACCTACTACCACCCTTGGCACTCCACTCACCCCCCACCTTGCAGCTCTCCCTATCCTGCCCCCACCCTTAGGACTATAAGCTTCTGAAAGTCAAAGCTCCCTGGGCTTGGATATGTATTTCAATGTGTATTAGATGATGGAAATGAAAGTCCCAGGTATTTAAACAAATTTCAGCCATGATCTTAAACTATCGTCACAAAATTATTTAAGAACAAAACTTAAAGGGTTGTTGAGCTCTCTTGAGATTAAGGTCATGTACATAGTAAAACACAAATTCTTTACGATAAGCCCCATGCTTTTGGCTGTGGCTCATTCTTAGCTTTCTCTGATTACTAATTAGCTTCCCAATAACCATGTTCTGTGGAAGTTGTTTAAAAAGTATGCTTGCCGACAGAAAAATTGGCATCCTGTCCTCTGTTCCCAACTTTGTACCAATTAATTCCTAATTTGAGAATCAGACTGGCCTTCACAACATAAAACTAGAATACAATGGTTATAATAACCAAATGGCATTATGTCACATGTAAAGGAGTGGGTCCAAGATTTTCTTCCTGTTGAAAATAATGCTTTCTCCTCTAAGAAATACCATTGTGTTACAAGGACAACGGTCATTGAAGACAGGATGAGATCAGAAGTATGCAAAGAATAAGACGAATCATGCTTGCTTCCCTTCATTTTTTTTGGAAGAAGGATAAAGGTATATGCTAGCAAATTGGTATCTTGTCCTTTTTCTATGAATCTCATGGCAGTTTATGGATGATCAACCACATTTTATCATCATAACCTAGCTATAGTAGGGACCAGGCTAATGCTATCTAGTCAGATTCTTAGCTAGGCAGTGACTAGGCATAGATAATCCAGGTTTAAATGAAGCACTCAAAAGAGAGAGAGAGAGACTTAACTGAATGCACATCTGACTTAGAATGTGAAGGTTGGTTTGCTTTTTTCATCAACATTTTTATTATGTCCTTTTATTGGATTCAGCCTTGGTAAAGAGATTGAAACATAATAAAAAATTCAGGACTAAGTAAAGTAGTGGCATCTGAATTACAAAGGCAAAATAGGTAGTTACACATGATGTTGCCTTTTACCGAGCCCATTAAGGTCAGTACAGTACAGTCTCTTCTCAGTGGTAGCTCTCCAGGCTTTGAGGCAGAGGCCTTCAACATTACAGTACTGCCTGATCCTTTTAAATGGAGATGCAGTAGACTGACTGACCTCCAGCATGTGAAGCCAATGATGTACCACGGAGAAAGGACTCCTCCCAAAAGGGTATATTAAATAGCATACCAGGAAGATAGGCAAGAGGACGTGCAATTCTCCATGTGCTATTTACATAGCAGATGGGGAAAGCAGGAGAGGCTTTCTATCCTGTTCCTTGCTTTCATGTTTGGTTCGGTAACTTCCAGAAGTTAAGCTTGCTATCAAGGTGAATTTTATACACAAATTGTCACAGGCAATTTAGGATACCGGATATTATGGTCCTACAGTTTAAAATTCCTGGGGAGGTTAGATGAACCATCAAGGATCTCCTGTTTTCCAGGAGATTTGGGGACAGTACATTATACAGATAAGTTTTACTTTCCTCTATATCTTTTAGAATGAATTGAGTGTTGCTGTCCTACTAAGTTAGCGAAATTGTATAGGACTTTGCCCCTTATAAAAGCTACATTAATCTTGCTCCCAGTTCTTGGTAGATAATAATAAACCTGGAGACAAACTGGAAAAGTTGGTCAGGACAAAGCAATGTACGAGTGGAAATATAAATGGATTTGGTGCTGTTCCACTTGCACAAGATCTTGTACACCAGGGGTAGTCAACCGCGGGCGCAGCCTGATGCGCGGGCGCGGCCCGATGCCCTGCCGGTCCCCAGCCTCAGAAAGGTTGGGGACCACTGCTCCAGATGTCCATGGACTACAATTCCCATGAGCTCCCATGAACATCTGGAGGACCACAGGTTGACTACCCCTGTTGTACATCACCCAGCATTTTCCACTCTATATATTACAGCATCCAGAAACAGATCGCTCAATATCCCATGCAAGCAGAAACACAAATGGGGCTACAAATGGGTGCGTGGAAGGGGAGCAATATAGCATCTATCATCTATGCTCCCTCTTCTCACCCCTCAGTTAGTTGTTAGTAGAGGGGTCAGGAGCTGAATACTGCCATGCTCTGGTTTTCTGGTTTGTAGTTCGGTTTGTTGTATTTTTATGTCCAGAGGGTTTTTAATTGGGTTTTACTGGGCTTTATTTGGACTGACTGTAACTCACCACGAGCCAATCTCAGGAGTGGTGGGTAATAAATATAAGGAATAAAACAATCAATTTGATTTTGTGCAAGCAGCCACAACTGTGTTTCGTTTTTTGCTTTTGCATTTTGGCTTGTGCAAGATGACATTTGATGCTAGATCCAATCCTTTATATTCTGGCTTCTGACCTTCCAGAGGAATAAAAGATACTCCCCGGGATTTCAGGAGAAAAGAAACATCATGGAGGGGATACAAAGTAGGACTCTTAAGTTGGTGTTCCAATAGGCTGCTTAAGGATGTGAACAGTTTAAAAAAAGGCTTTATGGATTAACTATAAAAACTGGGTGACAAAGTAAAACACACACACAGGTCAGCGAGTTTCCAAGCATGCAGATGCAGTAATGGCAGAAGCATTACCGGCCGAATTTGTGCATATCTCGCTAGCCATAGGAGTTCTGCTAGACCAATAACAGCAATCCGCTGCCACCATTAAGCTGACTAAATTGTACTGTTTCAGTATAAAATCTCACGGTTGCAATCTTCTTATTTGTGCTTATCAAGCTGTTAGGTAGTGATGCTTGTGCTTCTATAATCTCATAAGTGGCTTCATTTTTGTAGTGGCAAAACTCTTATCTAATCCATGCCTCCTTTGGGCCTACATAAAATATCTTGAATAGTGCAGACGGTGCTTACCCATTGAGTGAACAACCATCGGCCTCACCACAGTATTCTAAATCCTGAACTGTGTCCACAACGCAGTCTTTCCCTGGGGGGGGGGGGACCCTGAATAATTATATTGCCTTAGAGTTTAAACTGAATCCAGAAAAGTTATTTATTGTGAAGGCATGGGACATGCAAAAAGGAACTCCTGAGAACATTACTACTCTGTGGACGTGATCATTCTGGAGCTTTTTTGTTTTTGTTTTGCTTCTTTGCACAAGATTTACCTGTTTTACAGCTAACCATTTGTAAGCACAAAATATATGGAGTTTATCTGCAGCCTATGGGGAACAAGGTTAAACAAATGAAAATCAATGTTAATTTAAAACAAGTAGGCGCTGCAAGAGGTCAATAATTTATTTCACAAACAGAAATCCTGCTTGAACAATAAATGTTTTTTTCTTTATTGCATTGTTTAGAGGAAGCTAAGTATGCCATCAGTCTATATATTTTTAATTGGCATAAAATGTGACATTTTTTTTCCTGATAAACCTAAGGACAACTGCTCTATAGCTTCTATCATTGTTATGTCATGTTTGTATTATATTTGGAGTTTTATGACACAGTATCATGAGTCCTTTGGATCGGCAGCAACATTGTTTTTATTTTATTTTATTTTTAAATAGCAATATTAAAAACATAGGCCATGATTCAAATCACGTGAAAAAGACAGTTCTGTATATCCAAGAGGGTTTTAAACAAGCCTACTGCTTTGGAGTTCGGCTGTAATTCCAGAAGAGTTCAGCTGTATTCAGGATCCACCCAGATATTGGCAGCCCTAGGATAATGTTATGCAGGTCTGGGGCCTATCAGCAGCTGATTTAGGCAGATATTTTCTCATCAACCAGCAATCATTCAGTTTGTGAAAAGAACAGAAGTTTTATCAGTCAGAGGACATACACCCATCTACTCTCCCTGCAAATGTTACCACAGGATTAATCTCCAAAATCACTGCTCCTTATTTTGTATGTAGATCTGCACATACACAAGTCTTTATATATTCAGAACATACCCTGGTGGGGTTGTTAGGTCAGGCTGCTTGGAGAAAATGGCAGCTTCAGTGGGTAGACTGTATGAAATGACATTCCTATGTTAAGGGGCTGAATTACATGACTTACCTGCATTGCTTTTCTGAACTAGTCCCTCAGGAAAAGCCTGGAGCAGAAGATAAATGTTCAACCACTGCCATCCTCTGAAGCCTTTTTTCCAGTAACTAGCAAGACTGACTATTCATCTCAGTTAGGTTTGTCAATTTCCTGGATTTCTCCTGGAATTACTACTGATCTCCAGATGTGTTCCCCTGGAGAAAAAAAATGGTAGTTTCAAAGGTCATAGTAGCAGGGGTAGTCAAACTGCGGCCCTCCAGATGTCCCTGGACTACAATTCCCATGGGACATCTGGAGGGCTGCAGTTTAACTACCCCTGGTCTATGGTATTATACCCCTACTGAACTTCCTCCCCTCACTCAGCTGTGTCCCCACATCTCCAGAAATGTCTTGAACTGGAAAAAGCAACCCAAGTTCCAGTCCTGTGCTGTTAACATCAGAATCTCTGTCAGGGAAAAATCATAGAGCACTATATACTTTAAGAGGCTAACTTTTTGATGTTTGGAACCCTAAACACGATCAACCCTTGGGGGGAATTGTAACAGAAGTCACTACAGACATGATGTTGCATTCCTCCCCACCCCCGATGCAGCCGACTGGCTGAGCCCCACAAAGAAGATGAGGAGGAGGATCGTGGCCTTAGTGGTGGGCCCTTGCTGATCCTGGGCAAGCCTCTTTCCCAGGCCTAGCCTCCACCCTGCCAGATGGCTGCTGCTCCCTGCTCAGCTTACAGGCGGGTGCCCACCCTAGCCATCATGAGAGGAACTACTCTCTTGACTGCATTCTTAGTGCTGGGCTATGGAGCTGGAAGGCCACTGTCATCCCAGACTGACCTCAGCCTGCCCACAGATACCAAGCTCCACAAGGAGGACAAAGAGGAGCAGAGAAGAAAGCATGGCTCCCCAGCTTGGGTCAGCGAAGGTGGCCACTCCCTCCAACTGCTGGGCTTTTCCTGGAGTGGAGACAAGGTTACAATGCCATCAAGTATACCAATTTCTGGAACTGGAGAAAACACCCACTACTTTTAGGATTGCCAACTCCTGGTTGGGAAGTACCTGGAGATGGAGGGGAGCCTGAGGAGGGCATTGTACTCCTTTGAAATCAATTTTGGAAACTCTGCCATCCTCAGACTCCACCCCCCCACACACACACACACATCTGACAACCCTAAAAGTGGTGAATGGAGGTGGTGTACCTGAGCAGGGTCAATTATACAAGTCTTGGTGTTGCTTTCCTATGTTAAGGGGCTGAATTACATGACTTACCTGCATTGCTTTTCTGAACTAGTCCCTGTTTATGACTGATCTACCTCTGCCCCTCAAGAATTTTAACAATGTATCTTGTCATGAAAGATGCTCCATCTTGGGGATTTTTAAACATGCACGCACACCCTACCCCACAAAAAGGAATTCCAATCCTGTGACAAAACCTAATCCTGATTCTTTCTTGCAATAGATGAGCTCACATTTCAGTAGTTCCTCTGCTACATTGCTTCAACATGCATCTTCCTCGACAATCTGATTCTCGCAACTTTTTCTATCATCAAAGGAACAAGTAAGTGTTGCAGCCCATGCTATGCCACTGGCATCCAGCAAGGAGGCCATTGCATTAGAGCAAGTTGGTGAGGGGTTTGAAGACGTATGAAGAAAGGTTGGGGGAGCTTGGTCTGTTTAGTCTAGAGAGGAGACAACTGAGAGGGGATCTGAAAACCATCTTCAAGTATTTAAAAGGGTGCCATATGGAGGATGGAGCAAAATCGTTCTCTCTTGCCCCAGGGGGACAGACCAGAACGAATGGGATGAAATTAATTCAAAAGAAATTCCATCTAAACATCCAGAAGAAGTGCCTGACAGAGTGGTTTCTCAGTGGAACAGGCTTCCTCGCTAGGTGGTGGGTTCTCCATCTTTAGAAATTTTTAAACAGAGGCTAGGTAGCCATCTGACGGAGAGGCCGATTCTGTGGAGGTTTAAGGGGGTGGCAGGTTACAGTGGATGAGCGATAGGGATGTGAGTGTCCTGCATAGTGCAGGGGGTTGGACTGGATGACCCATGAGGTCCCTTCCAACTCTATTATTCTATGATTCTAAGTATTTTTACAGTGCTTTGGCTGAGTTTGATGCCAGCAGTGACAGTTTCTGGCTATTGTGCAATTTTTCTCAGTGGTTCATTCACTGCTGTCATCTGCTTTCTGGCAACATTTGCAGACCCAAGCTGTCAATGGGAGTTTTATATTTAGCCATAAGAAACAAATGCATCCTAATGCCTTTTTTGTGTGCGGTGTTCTCTGAAATCCATCATAATATCATTTTGAAAGGAAATGCATCAGCAGCGACTTCAATGGCAAAATTGTTTTGGACAGTCTCCCTTGATCAAATGACGCCCCCTCTCCAGTATTTTTTTTATTTGCAGGACTGGGAATGCTTTCCTCATATACCACTTAGTTTACTGAGGCTTGACAAGAGGCAGTGAATTTTCCCATGAAGTTAGATTGTGGCAGAGGCTGAAGTAATATCCATATAACTGAGTGGGGAAAATCCAAATAGCAGAGCAGATGGTATATTGGAGGGGAGGTTTTATATAGACTACAGACACCACTGAAATACTACTTTGAACATACTAAGTTGCCTTTTACCGAGTCTAACCACTGATCTATCTAACTAGCACTCCCTGCTTCTTTTATTGTGAGATTTCTTGTCGTAACTTGTGTTACTTATTGATTTTGTTGCTTTGTTTTGGCTGTGCATCATCTTGAGCCTGGACTGGTGAGGCTAGATGGACAACAGATGGAGAGAAAGAGCTTTCTCTACTGCGGCACCAACATTTTGGAACTCCCTATCCATGAAGATTCACCTCTCTCCCTCCCTTGGTATCTTCTTCCAACAGATGAAGACTTTTTGTTTCATGATTAATATCAAGCATACAAGTAGCCTTCTTAACTTACCAGATTTCCTCTGAGCATGTAGAGTGACTGGTCCCCAACATGGTTGAGATTCAGCCAGCCCTTGTGTATCTGGAGAAAGGGTAAGGACTTCTTTCTCTGCCTTCTCGCACTGTCAGTACTAGGGACAGTTGCAAACAGCCAGGGAGAGTGTAAGAAGGCAAGCAAAGGACTTCTCCTCATTCCAGATATAAAATAAAAGGGCTGGCTAAGTTTCGACAGTATTGGGGGCAGAGAACTCTACATACTCAGAAGTACTCTGGTAATTAAAGCAATTTGGAAATGTACAAAGGTTCATTATAAATTTAACATGGTGTGTTTAATCTTAATCCTTAACCAACAGAAGCAAAAGAATCCACAGGCCATCTGTTCCACTATATATTTCTGATAAGGACTAGGAACAGGAGGAGCGTGTCTCATGGCTTAAGTGCCACTCAGTGCTTAACACCCACTCAGGACGGCTGTTCCGCCCCTGAGTGCCTCCTCCTCCAACTGGTTTGCCTGTCTTTCCAGCAGCCAGCCAATCATCTTCCATCCCTCACCCCTGACCACCTCCTCCTCCTTCCACTTCCCTCTGAGGCTTAGAGACTGCAGATCCCTGCCACGTGAGAGCTGCCCCTGCCGGTGCATCCCCTTCCTGGGGGCCTCCAGCCTTTCCAGGTTCTGGGGGGAGGGAGAAGTCATCTGCAGAGTTCTTCCACCCCATCTGCCCAATCCAGTGCCTGTTGTATTCCTGAATGCAACAGGCTTTGTTCCTAGTTAGGAAATAAAACACAAGTTTGAGAAGATTCTTCTATCAGGTTTAAAAAAAAAACCCGAATTAAATATTTGCAACACAGTTTGATTTAATCAATCCAAAAAGGATTTGTGAGCCAGCCGACCTACAGTTCTGCTTCTTTCAAAGCCAGCCAGACATTATGTTTCCAAAACAGATCAATTTATTAAGGTCAATTCCTTATACTCATCTACTTGAGGCACCCCCTGACACCCTTGCAACTCCAGCAATGCTCTCTGTTATAAAATTGCTCTATTTTTCTGGTTCCTGTCCTTGATAAATCCCTCCATACTTCTCTTTTGTTTCCATTTTGGAGGAGCCTTATCAAAATGTGTATCACCTGCTAAGCAGAGTTTTCATTCAGGGTTTGGTTTGCATTGCCAGACTCCTGAGGAGTTAAATCTCTTGGCCAGGAGTGGATGTATGGTCTCCAGGGATGATGCATATACATGAACACTAAGGAACCACAGAATGCACAGCTTGCTATTTTTCACATGGCAGCAACTCAGCTGAAGTGTATTTTGAACTTTCTACTAGGCAAGTTTCTCTTTAATTTTAAAAAAGGCACCCTCCTGGCTTTTTTAAGTGTGGGGAAGACAGATCTACTACAGCTTCATTCCAAATGATGACATTACACAGGTGGTAGAACAGAGAATTCAGAGAGCTATAGGGATGCCAGCCTCCAGGCAGGATCCCTGGAATTACTGCTTACCTCCAAACTATAGAAAGCAGTTCCCCTGGAGTAAATGGATGCTTCGGAGGGCGGACCTTATGGCTTTGTACACCGCTGAGATCCCTGTTCTCTCCCAGCACCATCCTCAAATCTCCAGAACTTTCTCAATCTGGATCTGGCAACCCTAACCCCCATCCAAAACCTTTGGCCCTAAAAGCCCCAGGGAACTATCCTTGGCATGATAAGTGGGGTGGCATAATCAAGTCTTCATTTTTAATGGTGAGGGTATGCTGCATACAATCTGGATGGCCCGGTCCAAGAACAGTTATATCCTCTTGTCTGTTTGCACAGAATCAGGTAAGGCCTGCTATAGCACCTTCTGGAAAATTCCAAGGGGCAGTTTGGACATTTCAAAGCCTCCACGAAAACAATCATTATACTTTGTTCCGTAAGAATGGTGGTGTAGAAGAGCCTGACAAGTAGGATAGTCTGGCAATGACTGTGCCCTATTTGTTAAACACAGGGGTCAGAGGACATATGATGGGTACCTTCTATCATAAATTACTACATTAGCTGAATATGAAGAGATGTGTCAGACAGGGGGGGACAATTAAGATGCATGATGGGTCATACCATCTAACAACAGAAAATCCATATTTTTGAACATAAATATTCAAGCTTACTGGAGAAACAACTTCAATGCATTGAATCGCTACTTGCTACATTTCGGTTGCTGATGACAGGTTAGTATTTTACTTCTCTTCTAATGCTCCTTGAGGGAGGATTTTATCAGTTGGTATTATTATCTTTGCCTCCTGGCTGAGCTATGTATTGCATTAATGTTTGTAATTGAAAAATGAAAACACCAATTTAAAGAAAGAAAAGAAAACTCAAACAGAAATGTTCAAGCCACTCTTTCCCCTCTCTCCTCTCTCAATCTCACTTCCATTTGGTTTCTTGCCTCTGGTGTTGTAGGAAAACATGAGTACTAGTTTTGTTTCCAACTTGTTTTTCAGTACAAATCTAATGAGTACATGTTCAGAGTACAATTAGCTGTGTTATTCATAATATCGAGCTGCTTACATTGGTGTCAGCAAATGGTAGCTTTTGAGAAATGCTGCCAGAAATATTCTCTCACAAGAGGGGAAATTGCACCTGTGGAGTCAAAAATGCCAGATCAATTGCAAGTTTGCCAACAATTTAAAAATGTCCAAAGATGGAGAACCCACCACCTCCCAAGGAAGCTTTTTCCACTGAGAAACCACTCAGGAACGTCTTCCTGATGCTTAGATGGTATTTCTTTTGAATTAACTGGTTCTGGTCCATCCATCCGGAGCAAGAGAGAACAATTCTGATCCATCCTCAACATGGCAGCCTTTAAAATACTTGAAGATAGTTATCAGATCCCCTCTCAGTAGTCTCCTCTCCAGGCTTAACAGACAAAGCTCCCCCAACCTTTCCTCATACATCTTGGTCTCCAAACCCCTCACCATCTTTGTTGCTCTCCTCTGGACATGCTCCAGTATGTCTACATCTCTTTTCAACTGTGATGCTCAAAACTGAACACAGTACTCCACGTGAGGCCAAACCAGAGCAGAGTAAAGCAGTACCATGATCTCCTATGATCTGGAGACAATACTCCATTTGATACAGCCCAAAATTCCATTTGCTTTTTTAACCACCGAGTCACACTGTTGATTCATGTTCAATGTATGGTCTACTCCTAGATCCTTTTTGCACACGCTACTGCCAAGACAAGTCTCCCCCGTCCTATATTGGTGTATTTGGTTTTTCCTACCTAAATGCAGAACTTTACATTTGCCCCTATTGAATTTCATTTTATTCAGATTAGCCCTCTTCTCGAGCCCGCTTCTTGTTGAAAAACATTTCATACAATTAGACATATACTCCCTGGTCATGTCAGATATGGGAGGTACACATGAGTACAGTTGACTTAATTTGAACACATAAAAATGCATTTCAAAGAATTAAGAAATAATTTTTGCCTGGTATATTCTACTCCACTTAGATGCCTTTTACCCCACCTTTCTCCTGACCAAAGAAGATCCAAGGAATTACAAGCACAAAGCAGCTACTGTCCGGGGACTCAGACAGCGGGCTGATGTTGGGGGGATATAATCTGACTGATACCACCTCCATTGTGGTGTGCTCCATTGTGGTATATGCAATTTTCTCCCTGAGAAAACATCTTTATTGCCTAGATGGTTTGGGCTTGGGCGTCAATCAATACACAGATGAGACCCAACTCTACCTCCTAATTGATGGCCACCCAGAAGCAGTGACAGAATGGCTCAAGCAGAGGTGCCTGAAACTAAACCCTCTACAGACAGAGGTCCTGTGGTTAGGTAGGAAAGCGTACTTAACCTGCCTGGCAGGGTTCAACTGGTGGTTGTTCAGCCAGGTGTGGCTGAATCCAAGTGTGATCTTCAATGCCTCCTTATCTATGGAGGTGCAGGTATCAAGAATAGCATGGCTGCCATTCTTCCACCTGTGCCAAGCCTACCTACTAGCATCCTACTTGACCCCAAAATACCTAGCAACTACCACCTCTAGACTGGAGTTCTGTAACTCACTTTATGCAGGCCTATGCTTATCCTTTCTCTGGAAACTGCAACTGGTCCAGAACATGGCTGCCAGGGTTCTCACAAGAACTCCCTGGAGGGCACATATTTGACTTGTGCTCCAACAGCTGCAATGACTCCCAGTTGAATTCTGGATCAAGTTTAAGGTATTGCTTCTTAACCATAAGGTCATTCATGGTATGGGTACTATTTATCTGAGAGACCACCTATCTATCTATACACCCTGAGGAGCATTATGTTTTGCTAATACCAACCAACTGGTGGCACATCTGGCTCCAACCAGGCCAAGCAAATTTTCTGTCCTACCTGGTGAAATGAGCTCCTAAAACACATCTGAGTCCTGCAGGGCCTGCAAGACATAGCTCTTCCATCAGGCTTTTGGCTGGGGGTGATGAAATATGAAACACCTAACTCTAATGGGTCACACCCTTCTCACATTTCTGGGAGATCCAGATTACCACCTGATTTGACCTAGATGGCTGACACCAGAAATTCTTAACATTCTAACAGTTTTTTCAAAAGTTATTTTACCACTATTTTAAATAGTTTTAAATCCACATCAATTTATTTCAAATTTTTACCTGTATATGCAATATGGTGCACACCACCCAGAGCCGGTCTCTGGAATAGGCAATATAGAAACTGAGTAAACTAAATTGAGAGAGCCAGTGGTTAGGAGTGTGTAGTGGACTAATCTGGCATGCCGGGTTCGATTCTGCACTCATACACATGCAGCCAACTGGGTGACCTTGGGCTCACCACAGCACTGATAAAACTGTTTTGACTGAGCAGTGATATCAGGGCACTCTCAGCTTCACCCACCCCACAGGGTGTCTGTTGTGGGGAGAGGAAAGGGAAGGTGACTGTAAACCGCTTTGAGCCTCCTTCGGGTAGAGAAAAGCGGCATATAAGAACCAACTCTTCTTCAAGCATAAACTTCCCAATTCAATGCTACAAATGATGTATTTGCTTCAATGTTATAAACATTTATTTCTAAACAATCGTATTTGTTTGTTAATCGGTACTATAAATTTCAACATTGAATATTGATACAAAAGTACAATATCATCAGACAAGCCACTGATGTTCTTTATTACTATTTCTAAATGCAAAATACAGAGCTCTTCACAATAAAACCTAAAATGGCTCCACAATTTATCTATGCAACCAAACTATAATGAAGTGTGCCTGCTTGCAAGGTAGAGGGTCATCAACCAGTGTGGGTGCATTTCTAACTATGTCTAGAAAACTATTCCATAGGTGGAGGACTTCCATGTTAACAGTCCACACCCAAGCAGCAGAAGTTGTTCTCACCTACTTGCATGATGGGGCAGATAGAAAATTATAGACGATGGTTGAAGTAGCCATATAGGTTCATGACTGGTTCTCCAGGCTCTCTAGGATAGGCCTTTTCCAGTTTTTGGTGCAAGGGATTATTTTAATGGATATGGCAAGGATCAACTCTAGAAACTTTTGCATGCAAAACTTGGGATCTGCCATTGTTATTCAAAATACCAGCAAACCAAAAAAGAAAAGAAAAAAGAAGAAAAAAACAGGATGGCTTTCAAAGTCATTCTTTGTACAGGGAAAATTACACATTTTAAGTTGATGTGCCCTTCATTCCTGATGCTATACTGGTGTAATTTACACTTGGGTTTCCACAACCAAATACAGAATTAGTCATAGAAAGCATCAAGTGGAGGGAAGAATGGATAGGGTACTTCTTTTGTAATTTAAATGCAAGAGATCAACAAATCAGAGACAGGGGAAGGAGTGTCAAAATCTATATGAATCCCTGGATTTCAATCCCTGGACCTTGCCTCCATGGTCTCTTATAGGGAAAGTCATTTTAGTTCCTTCGTGACAAGCAAAAAAACCCCCAAGTACATGCTTTAACAGCTGAATGGGAAAGTTTTTTCCTCTCAACAATGTCTCAAGAAGGATAGATGATAGGCTCGTAGCTGGAGACCAAAGTCCAATATACTTGACTTGGTGTCAGCACCTCTAATTAATGATGTAGCAAAATTCATTTGGAGATTAAACTTCATTCATTTATCACACTGACCAATACAAATTTTTACCCAAATTCAAATCAAATAAAGATACAGATGTAGATAAGCCTTTGGACTGTACACCAATGCCAAGTCAAATTAAGACATATTACTAAGGCAGCAAGACCCCACACCCAGACCAGAAGCCAAGAGTGACCCCTAGTGAATCAGTATCAGCTATGCTCTTTTAAAGAGACTTCAACAGTGCAGCTAGAATCACATTTTTTTAAAAAAAAATATGTTAGACTTAGTTCCTCCCAATTTGAATTGCTAAAGGCACCAACAGAAGATTGGCTTTATGGAGATTTAGAGAACTAGGGGGAAAAAATTAAGAATAAAAGAGATTGATTTTAAAATATCTCTAGTGCTTTGAAAGAACCTTGGTTCTTAGTGATCTTTTACTGTTTCCTATCAGGGAACACACACAGGGCATTTTCAATTACTTTAATTACGTGTCATGGTTATCGATGCACTAAACCCTGCCAGACATTCCACAACATTATCTTTAATCACCAGCATATTCTTATCTACATCCAGAGTTTTTTCAAAAAATATCTTCTTTTGTGTTTTTCCATTGGATAGAAAAGAATGAAATATAGCTTTGAGATTAAAATGTAAGAATATAAAAGGTTCAGCTCTCCCCTACATGACCCCGCCATAATAATATAATTATTATCGCAGTCACATTATTTACCCTTTGTAACTAAGCTTTTAAGCATATTATTAGAGGTTAATGTTCCTGGATTTTTTTTCTTTCCTGCCCCTCATAACTAAAGGTGGCAAAAAAAGAGAATGGTAGAATTTGCTGGTACCCTGCAGGCAGTTAATCCCCAATTGTAAAATGGAGAACAGATTGATTTTGCAATCTAAGTGACTCACCATCTCTCAGAAAGAAATTACAGCTTTACAGAATACAGATTGAACTAGGGTTTTGGTTTTTGTTAGGATAAACTGAAGACAATCCCTTGTGGAATTTTAGGCACTGCTTAATTCATACGTTTGTTAATGGATATAGCCGGACTCATCTTACAGTGACTTCCAGAGATTTTTTTTTCTCCAGCTGTGAATACACTAGAATTGCTATTATGGAACTGTTGATGTTCTACAAGCAAAAGATTAATTCAACAATTAAAGGTTACTATGAGTCCAAAGGACTCACCCAGAGTGGACACTATCCCCCTGCATGATCCCTTGCTCTGATGAAGCTTTCTTTCTTTTTCAATATGGCTGCAAGGCTGTGGGAAGGTGTTGATCATTAAGCTTTCTTTATGTCAAATTCTGCAGTGAGCTTGTATTGGCTATGACTGGACTATCCAATCACTTTGAATGCAGAGATGTTTCCGTAAGGCAATTTGAGAAGACACAACCGCAATGTAGGCTACCCACCACATTTTTATGGCTCCAATCAAGTTTGCATCAGTTTCCAATGAAGTCAGGTCATTCTCATCTGACTCTGCACTTAGAATGCTTGAAGACCCACCAGTTATGCATATAATCTATTAGGAGTTACAAACAAACAGCCGATTTTTCCCCATTCACTATTTGCAGCTGGCATGAACAGTTTGAGCCTGTTTGTTGGGTCAAAGCAGTTTTTAAAAAACAGTTCAAACTTTCTATGCTTTTAGAGAAACTGGAGATGTCTTTCTTATTATTTCCATTGGACTGTTCCACAATGCAAGGTTCACATCATAGCAATTCCTATCAACTTAGAAGAAGACAGCAACAACAAGGGCTGAGGCAATGAACACTGGTGTCATATTGGCACGTATGGCAAGATATAAGGATCCCAGTTCCAGCCATGAGACTTCTGCCATAACCAGTTCTGTATTTCATCCAATGGTACTATAGTAATGGATCGCTACTTTGTACCCTAATTAGTGTATTGACTGTAATCATGGTCCATTGATTTTCAAGGAACTTCCAAGCCTTTTGTTACAGCTTTTAAGTCTTTACACACATTCAGAAAAGTGAACAGAATATGCAGTGAGACAGCAAGATTGCTTGCACACACACTGCTACCCATACACAGAAACTGTGGCACCAAACATGTTTCTTCCAAACAATCCCATTTTTTTCAAAGGCAACTGTATGGTGCAAGCCAATCTATTACAGCTGACAAAAGTTGTCAGGGTCCATCAGGAGTCAGGCCCTAAAGGGGGCAAATTCTGATGCTACGGGGCAGTAAACTATGAGCCCAAAGATGCAGTTATAGCTGAGTGGTCTAAGCCAGTGGTCCCCAACCCGCGGGCCGCGGCCCGGTGCCGGGCCACGAAGGCCTTGGCGCTGGGCTGCAGCTCCCTCTTCCCGCCCCCCCTGAAGTGAGAAGCTCGCCAGGCCGCGAGCAAATTGGCCACCGAAGCGGCCGATTAGCTCGCGGCCCGGCAAGCTTCTTGTTTTGGGAGGGGGGGAAGAGAAGCTTGCCGAGCTGCAAGCTAATCGGCTGCTTTGGCGGCCAATTTGCTGGTGGCCCAGAGGGGCCGGGAGAGGGATCCATGGCCACCGGCATGGCAGCAGCGCAAACGCGCATGCACGGACAGCCACGCACTCGCATTTGCACCCCTGCCGGGTGCAAATGCACATGCGTGGCAGTCCGCGCATGCACGTTGGTGCTGGGGCTGCCGCGCGTGCGCGGCGCCCCAGGCCGTCCTCTCCCACCACTTCAGAGCAGTGGTCCGCAGCAACCGGAAGGTTGCGGACCACTGGTCTAAGCCAAGTCCAAAAAGTACAACCTAGGAATGTTAGGGCTCAAAACAGATAATCTAATCCAAGTTAGGCCAGATACTGATTTCCCAAAGCAGCAGCAAAATGGCAACCTGAACAGATGCTCAATGTTAAGTCCCTCTTGCTTTGTTTTCAATAAGTTTTCTTTTTCCTGTGGTGGTGAATAACTGCTCAAATCCAGCTTACAGAGGGCTTCTATGGCTACAAGAGTGTTCGGGGTGAATTATTGTCACTGCTGTTTATAATTGCTTTGAACTCCAGGATTCCTGACTCCTGCTATATTACTGGGAGAAGTAGCAGACTGAAGTCTGCTACTTTTAAAACAAGGCACATTAGGAGTCATAACAGCTACATCCTTAACTGTTCATGATAAATCAGCAGTGGGACTAAAGAGTGCAAGAAGAGTGAAAGACTGAAACAACTAAATAAATGAAAGAAGGTCCTAATTTCTTCACACCTTAGTCACTTGACTGGTTGTTAACACTGAATAGCACTGACACCAGCTGTGTCTCTGTGGATATATACAGGACATCCGATGGTGCCATCAAAGAAGATATGAAGGAATACTCCAATTTATAAACTACCTTCTCCTTAACAATTAAGACTGGATAGTTACTTCTCAAGAGTTAATTCTCCATTACAGGACATTCTTCCTAAGAACAAGACATGGGATGATGAGACTTATGACTTTTTTCAAAAGGAGTGACATCTGGATAATCAGGGAGGAAATGAAATTTCTTCTGAACAAGAGAACAATAACTTAGGGCTATTCCGTACCCATTAAATGTAGTGTAATGCTTACCTTAGGTAGTTGTTATATTCTGGCCGCTCTGCATGACGTTATCAAAATCCAGTGTCCAGGCAGCAAACTGCTCACTACATCCTACATTTTAAGTGCTAATTGGGGATTTGCACAAAGTGGATTCCCTAAACTGAAAAGCACAAGCTACAGGAGAGCAACCAGCATGCCACCAGCCAAAGAAATGTGTGGAGGTGAAGAGGCGATACCTCCACCTCCAATGTTCTGTCCTCGCACCCGCCTCCCTCTTCCTTCTTCTGGGGGATGTGAAGTGCTTTTTAAAAATTAAGAACAGCCTGGAGCAACAAATAGGAAGACAATCATGCAGACGATGCCTGAAATAATTATCTCCCAAAGTTGTGACACAAAGCATACCTTTCTAAAACCCTCCCCCCCCCAATCAGGATCGAGATTTTTTTTTTTAAGTATCATGATTCCATAAGTGGTGGCATTCAAAAAGCACTATGCATCTATGCATAGATGTTTAAATGGAGAAGTATTGAATTTTTTAAAAAATAGCGGGTACCACAGGCCTTTTAAAACATTGAGAAAGGGGATTGGTTGCCAGGATTGATTGACAGGCAGAAAAAAATCCCGTGTAAAGTGTATTGTTCTCTTCTGCCAGCAGGTGATGTGGAGTGTAAGAAACACGAAAAGGCAGCAGATTAAAGTGACACAGCAAGAAGGTGAGGAATGGCCAGAGGTGAGATAATTTTTAGCGCTTGGCCATTCCCCTGGTGTAATGCTATTTTTTTTAATGCTCTTAGCCTTGTTAGTTTCTCAGACCCCTCTAACTACAGATACTGTAAGCAAGATTTATGTAAAATTGGAGGAGATTTGTGGAGAAATTCAAAGCAGCCAATCAGAGGAATGAATTTAAACTGCATGAGATGGGAACTAGTATAAAATGGAGAACAGCTGAAGATGCAACAGGTTCCAAAGAAAGAATTTTCCCCAAGTTTAGAATCAAAACTGATACTTCATTCTATTGAGGACTACAATTATTCATTCCTGCTTAGCTAGTATAAGTTCAACCTTATATTTCTGGTATGAGCATCTAGGTACAGGATTAAATCTCATCTGTCCAAGTTACTACAATTAAAGTATACCATCTAGAAGTTGGCACCCTGCGTGGCAGCCATTTTGTACTTGGCTCAGTCTTCTGCAATCGCTATTTTGTGGTTGAACTCTCCACCCTGTGCCAGGATTCCAGATATGCATAAAAATTTATAAAGGTTGCAGACCTTGAACGAATGTAATGTCAATGGCTGCTTAGATTTGCAGTATTTTCATACATGCAGAGCTTCACAGAGACCAATGCAAACCTGTTCAGATTGCCCCAGCTGAAAATGGAATCTTTAACTACAGAAAAGCTGGCATCCTAAGCTAATTTCATTTCTATGTCACAAGAAATCCATAGTAACAGACCAAGGTAGTGAGGTATCACGAGCAAGCAGGCAAGCTGTCCTACATACTTTCACAAGTGTGCACCACATATTAGTGCTTTGTCAAACTGGCTTTTACCTTACAAAAAATAGCTGCTGCTACAGCACTTCTGAAATGAGAGACATCAGAAATGATTTGTTCATCTCTTGCATATAAATTACTAAAGAGAAAAAAAAGTAGAAATAAAAACCAACTGACCAGGTGAAAATGAAATGCATCTAGGTCATATTATGCAGAATATTCTGTCTTTTAAAAAATTCTTTTTGGTTTTATTAGATGTCATCTAGTGCGAACTGACTTTTTTGCCCTCAGGTATTTCAATTATTTATGAACACAGAATATTTTCTGTGTTGCACAGTTGATAGTTTCTACTTGTCACCTAAATGACTTTGTGCATGAACAGAATAATCTGTGTTTAATTTTAGGAGCCCTATTAGAAATCTGTCCTATTTCTTAACGTTTATGTTCCTTGTCTTAGCTTTTTATTGATCACTGATTTCAGTGGAGCACATGCCCTTTGATATCAAAGGCTGCATCAGAGATCCTAGCAGGGATTTTTTGACATCTGAATCAGTTAATATTCCCTCTTCTGAAGTCCCAGGCTTCTGTAACATATTTAAGGGTTGAATATGCTACTGGTTTCCATTTACACTCTCATGCACTAATGGGAATTTACTCATTTAGAAATAGATTCAGTTTATTGAATTTGGACAGCAATCCTATGTAAACCTACTCCTCTAAAATAATTGGGATTTACTTCCAAAAATTAGCTCATGATTGGAGTGTTAGATATTTTATTGGAAGCCCATAAATCACTTATGCCAAAGCCATTTCCATTAGCTTAATCTATATGATATGTTTGCAAATTAACATTGTAGGGTATTACTTAACAGTGAATCTGTACTGATGGCTAAACTACAGTGACAAATAGGTTGTCTCCTTTGTGTCAGGATATTTTGGTAGCTGTGATGGAATGGGCCTGATTTAGCCTGCAGGCCCTGTTCCACCCTGCCTTCTAGGGGCTTCCCGACACCTGGAAAGGCTTTTCTTTGTCTCTCAGGTAACCCACTGCTACCTCATGAACACTGGGAGGGTCAGAACTCACAGCTTCCCATCCGTGATCTGAAACTTGGCCTGTGTCTCAGACTGCCCATCACCTGATCACTATGTATACAGTTTGCTGCCTTGTTCAACCCTATAGGACTAGCTGCTTGATAAGTACTGGTCTTTCCTCAGCACTCCTTTTACAATAGCATGTACAAGATGGGGAAGATCTATGCTGTATAGAGAACTGGTATTAAAAGTTATAAAGTATTTATTAAAAAGAAAATGTTCCCAAGCATATTTTAGCACAGCAGCAGATGGAGCAAGGGATTTTAAAAAAAATTGTAAAATACAATTCCTCCGTTCCTTTCTCTATACAAGCCATATCACATGTTAAAATATAGGACATGCACTTTGACTTAGAAAGCTGTAGATCTCTACATAATTTTTAGTCCCTTGAAGCTTCCTTAAGCTGTCCAGGCAATCTTCTTCCTTCCTTCAGCTGTCCATGGCTGGCTGGCTCCTCCAGACCTCAGATAAGAGTTCATTTTGCTCTGATGGTCTTGGCATCAAAGAGACTTTTTCCCTTGCTCCCCTGAGTTTTATCACCTTTCTTTTCCCCATCCACTGACCAGGCCAGAGAAGCTTTTTTTCTGAATATTCCTCCTCAAATTCCTTCCTGAAGTCTCTCTAGTATTTACCACCTCCAAGTCACTGTTCCCTGCTTGGGGGGGGGGCAGAACTGGACTCTCCTGTTGTCTCTAGCTATATCTTTTATCATTTCTTAAGAAGTAGTTGAAGAGAGCCTGGAAAACCATTGTCTGCCTTCCTCCTCCATGCCAGTTCTCTTTCCAGAGAGGAGAAAATCAAAACCAAGAGTGAAGGTTTTGCTAATTTTTTCTTCAGATCTCCCTCTCATTGTCTGGCAACTCTCATCAGATTTACAGCAGTCTCTCAAATCCTGTGTTAACCTGGGCTAATACCAATTCAACAGAAGCTTTGGGCTGGTCTCATTAATCTTTAGACACCATGCACATGAAACATTTTGTGCCAATTCCTTATATCTTTTTCTGTACTTCTCAAGAACCACAAGTTGTGTCAAACTGCTTCCCAGTTTGCCCTGCTTCCAGATAACCTGCTCCAAGAGAGTCTCAGAAATTTCAACATCTTGATGAACAGCTACTTGGTGAAGTGACTGAAGTCTGGAGTCATTCTGACCCCCCCTCTAGAATCTCCTCTGAGTTCAGCTATTTCCATTCAGCTGTCTGCTCCTCTGAGCCAACACTAGCCTCACTCCTGTTAAATCTTCACCCTCTCCTTCAGCCTGCACTTTGCCAGGAAGGTTCACAGTTTCCTGCACCCCTCCCCTTCTTGGGATACCCCTCCTTTGGGGTTTGAGATGGGTTGGCTCTCTTTCTTCTCCTACAGTCACCTGAGCCCCTACCTTCCCACTGGCTAGTGGAGAACTAGGCTGATTCTACACTTTATTTTTTCCATTTTCGATCCTGCTGAATACAGATCAATTTGAATCCAGGTCTTCCTCCTTCCTCCCCCACCCAATTGAAACACAAAGCCTTCTTCACTTGATTGGGGAAGCTCAGAGGGGGGAGGGGAGTGGTGGTCATGAAACTGAACTACCTTTACTGAACTAGTGAGGGGGGGCAGAGGTGGGTGAAGTGATAGGGCAGCAGCCACCTAGGGGAGCACTCCCTTGGACTCTGGAAACCATGAGAATATTTTTCTCCAACCCAAACTACCATCGTTCTACTTATTGTTTCTTAAGCTTAGCAAACAGCTATTTAACTACATGCATAGATGCCGTTTGTTACCCAGTAGTTACTTAGACATAAGGTGATTTAACAAGTTCCCATGCCGTGTAATTTCTTCTAATCTTTATGCATGCTTCCACCCATCATTTCAACATGTTTTAATCCTTCGCTAAATTATTCTCTCCACCTCTATTTAGCATTATGTGTTTGTGCAGCATACCCCCCCTCAAATAAATAAATAAAAGGTAGATCATGAGCTGCTGCAAGCAGATAGCCTTAATAGTCTCATTTATTTTAGCTACACTTCATGCCCTGGAGGCGCACTATAGATTAGATATGACAGGTGCAACTCGGTGGTCTCTGACCCGCTACGAGGCTGATAGGATCCCAGGTAAGAGTCAATCAGTATTCAAATTGTGACTGAAGCAACTGCGGGTTATTATTTCAGAATAACTTCCATCTTTTATACAAACCTTCGGTGAATTCCTCACCCCATTGAAGGTAATGGGTATCAAACTTCAGCAAGTGCCACATTTCAGTCTAATCAGGGCAGACAAGCTTTGCTTGTTGTGAATGACTTCTGACACTGGCCCACTATGCCCCCATCTCTAAAGAGAAGTATAGTTAACTGTGAAGAATGACAGGACTAGGCAAAGCTAGTAAGACAAAACTGGGGACTAGGTCCGGGTAGTAGGACTTTGCCTCCTTTGTCATGCAGTGATAACATGCTCAACATTTTAGTGGTGAAAAGTGCCGCAATACCTGGACGACATTAATATGGACGAGATTTGAAAAATATGTCCGAAGGTTTTTAAAAGGACTGTAGTATGATGAAGATGAAGATGAAAAAGGGTTTTATACCCCATTTTTACTACTCCATGGAGACTCAAAGAAGCTTAGAATCACCTTCCGTTCTTCTCCCCACAATAGGCATCCTGGGAGGTATGTGGGGCATAGAGAGCTCTGAGAGAGCAGAACTATCAGGACTGTGAGGAGCTCAAGGTCATGCAGCTTTCTCCATGTGGAGGAGTGGGGAATCAAACCCGGCTTGCCAGATTAGAAGCTGCTGCTCTTTAATTATTACACCAAGATGACATCAGCAAATCCTTGGTTCGGTTCTTTACTTTGTAACGAATTAATGCTAGACTTAAAACAAGCCATCTTCTCTCAGCCTCTGGATTTCAACATTCCTAACAATATGGAAGCAGTTCTAGAAACTGGTAGAGTTAGGTGAATGGAGTTCAGCAGGTATGTAATACCACTGAGTCTATCCTTCCAGACCTGCCAACTGCTGCAGGGGAATTGATCTCTAGTCTAAGTAATTTAGACTACTAATTTTGGGAGAACCTCGAGATCAATCTGGAGATTGGCAACCCTGTTCCCAAGACAGGCCTTCCTTAGTTACAGAAGTGCTTCCAGTGCTTTAAAGTGCAAGTTGAATGCTAAATATTATTATTACAAGCCTATCACTCGGTCTCCTGCTAGGATGGAATGTTTTCACCACATAAATAACAATTTCTATGTTTGTATTTTTAGAATAGGTGAAAGTCCTCTAACCGTCTCCCCTCTCTTAGGATATTACGCTTGAGAGAATAGTCTGTCTTAGGAACCCAACAGCATGAGCAATAAAAATATAACTTTATTATCACACATGAAAACATGTCACACTTGAGAAGCAAAGCATTAGGCGTTCCTGTCAAAGCCTCTCATCAATCATTGCAAAGATCAAAAGCTAGTAATAACCTACAGCACTGACAAATTTTCCCAGAAAGGTGGCTTTGTCATTCATACAGCAATGAGCAGGGAAGCGCATTGCCCAATTTAATCAACAGGACAACTGGTTGTTTGTTGAAAAGCCGGGGGGGGGGGGGGGGAGCCCTAAGCATGGTTTTAATACATTCAATGCACGCACAAAAAAGAAATATTTCATTTTCCAATATTATCCATGGTCAGCAAGAAACATCTTCATGGAATTTAAATGGCACCTTGAGCTTTTTGTAATCCTGTAAGGATGGTATAGCCTTTGCCTGGAAATGAAGTTCTGTAAGTGGGAACTAAAGGATTTTTTATTCTCCAGCTTTTCAGTTTTATGAACCTTAGCAAGGGTCTCAGCTGCTGAGCTTCTTATCAAGGGCTGCAGACATCTGCCACCTCTTTAAAGCGTGTAGTCTACTAGTGTCTCTAAGTCTCAGGCCACAGTAACAGATTAGCACTCAACATAAGAAGGCCAAGTGTCCTAAATACCTGCTGAAAGCCAACAAATCTTTGCCTGAGAAAGCAAGACTTTAAAATCATTAGCCTTAACAGCAAGGTGAGAAGTTCTGTTCATAGGAAAGATGAAAGCACTCTTTTCACCTCCAAAGATAAGTAAAACTGATTAGGCACAGCTTGTGAGTTGGTTCTTATATGCCGCTTTTCTCTTCTCAAAGTGGCTTACATTCACCTTCGCTTTCCTCTAACCACAACAGACACCCTGAACCATTATGCACGGGGGTTTTAGCGCACATTCGGGGTGGAATGGCGGCGACTAAAATCACGGATAACGCACGGAGCCGGCTGCAACCGGCTGCAGCTTCGGTGCATGCCGCCGAAAAAGCCGCGTCAGTGAAACGCGGAAGAAAGCGCAGCTTCCGGGTAACCGGGGCGCAACCAGAAGCGGCGCCTGGATCGCCGCGTGCATAATCGGTTACTCTGGGTTTTGCCGCCGTTGCGCCCCGCCCCGTGCATAACCGGTGTGCGTCGCGTCTTCCCCCTCCGCGTTTTCCATGTGACCCGAAATCGCCGTTTCGGCGGCCGTGCATAATGGGCCCCTGTGAGGTCGATGAGGCTGAGAGAGCCCTGATATTACTGCTCAGTCAGAGCTGCTTTATCAGTGCTGTGGTGAGCCCAAGGTCACTCTGGTGGCTGCATGGGGAGAAGAACCATTCATTCATTCATTCATTCATTCATTACATTTGTGTGCTAACCTATCCTAAGGCTCAGGGTGGTTCACAAAGAAAGTAACAGAATAATACATCAAACAAACTGATTATAATGGATGAAAAGTAACAGTAATAATAACAATAAACTGAGAAAATAACATTTTAACATAGTGAACAATCTATTTTTATTTTATCATGGTGGATCACAACATTAAAAACTGCAGATAAAGACAATAAAACCCCATTAAAACCCCATATTTTAAAACAACAGATGGTAAAAATCCAGATCCCTCTTCCCAACGGCATGACTGCACATTGGTGTGCCAGAGAGTTCTGTAGTAACTTCCAGGTGAGCCTTACAATTTTCCCTAACCTAGCAGAAGAGCACCATCTTGCAGGCCCTGCAAAATGATGGTAATTCTAGCAGGGTCTGCAGCTCTTCCAGGAGCTTATTCCACAAGGTAGGGGCCAGGACTGAAAAAGTCCTGAACCTGGTTGTGGACAGGTGAACTTTCCAGGGGCCGAACATGACCAACAAGTTGGTACCCACAGAGCATAAAGCTCTGCTGGGGGCATAGGGTAACAGGCGGTCCCTCAGATATGTGGATCCCAGACCATGCAGGGCCATAAAGGTCAAAACCAGAACTATGAACCTGATCTGGGCTGCAACTGGAAACAAATGTAGCTGCTTCAGCACCGTCTGGGATGTGGGTCCTCCAAGGAGTTCCTGTGAACACCCTAGCAGATGCAATTTCCAAATCAGAGACAAGAGTTACAGAAGTCAATTCTGGAGGTCATCATGAGATTATTGTGGCCAGGTGATCTGGAGACAGGTAGGTCACTAGTAGCCTTACCTGGTGCAGGCGGTAAAAAAGGCCTGGCAGGCTACCTTTGTGACCTGTGCCTCCAAGGTCACCCTCAAATTTCTGGCCTGGGGTGTGTCAGTAAGTTGCATCACAGCCAGAACGGGCAGCTGCATTTCCTGTCCTGCCAGCTTCCTCCCCAGCCACAGGAAGTCTGTCTTGGAGGGGATGAATTTTAGGTGACTCTGCTAAAGTTACCCTGCTGTGGCTTCCAAACAACTAGCAAATGGTTCCAGGGGGGAGTCCATGAGGAGATAGAGCTGGGTGTCATCACCATATCGATGACAACCCAGCCCCAAAGCTCTTACCAGATATTCTAGAGGGTGCATAAAGATGTTAAAAAGAATGGGGGAGAGCACTGCCCCCTGAGGTACTCCACAAGGAAGCCGACAAAGGCGCAACAACTCATTCCCCACTGCTATCCTCTGGGTCCAGTTATGGAGAAAGGCGTAATAATACAAGCAGCACCAACCCACTTTGGTCCAACTGGCTATAGAGGTCATCCACCAGGGCGACTAGCCCTGTTTCAACTCCATGGCCAGGCCGGAAACCTAAATGGGATGGGTCTATGACTGAAGCTTCTTCCAGGTATGCTGATATTTGTTTTTGTACACTTGGTGCAAAATGGGTTGTCCGGCTCTTATGGGTCCAGAGATTTTTTTTTTCAGCAGCAGGCAAACCACTGCCTCTTTTAGCCCTTCTGGGAATTCTCCAACTTTGAGGGAAAGGATGATTATCTCCCAGAGAGGCCCCCTTATTCTTATGTCTGGTGTTTTTATTAGCCATGATGGGCGGGGGTCTAGTGGGCATGTGGTAGGTCTCACTGCTGTAAGCATCCTGTCCACTTCAGTAAGCGTGAGTCACCTGAAGTTACTCAGTGTTCTCTCCAAAGATGGTAAACGGACCTGTATTTCATTTTCTGTGTCTAAGGTGAGACGGTGGTCAAGGTGGAGTGTCAAGCAGATGCGATTTTAGTCAAGTAAAAGTTGCATTTCACTGACTTCACCTCAATCTCATAGGCCTTCATTTGAATTCTGAGATGTTCTTGAGGCTTTGTCATGAGTTTTCCTCTAAACTTGCTCTCGTCATTTCAGTTTCCATTTCTTCTTGTGAAGCTCATTAGTGTACCAAGGGGCTCACTTAACATCGGGGCAGAGATGGCATCGGGGAGCTATCTCATCAATGACAGCCAGCATTCTGTCGTGCCAGTCACTAACCAGTCTATTTAGAGAAGTGCTGGGAGGCACTGGATCCTGCAGAGCATTCATGAATCCAATTGGATCCATCAGTCTCCACTGGCATGCTAGAATCTGCTCAGCACCCAGCTGTAGAGGGAGAAGTAGCCTTAGCCAAGCATTCGGGTTGTAGTGGTCTGACCATGGTATAGCATTTGTCAAGACCAGATCCACATTCAAACCCATGCCAAATGAGGTCCAGGACGTGGCCTGTCTGATGGGTAGGACCAACAACAAATTTCGAGAGCCCTAGTGTCACCATGGATGACACCAGGTCCAACCCATTTCTAGAGGATGGCAGCTCGGTATGGACCAGGAGCATAGTAGTTTTCAAGAGAACCAGCTTAGTGTAGTGGTTAAGAGTAGGCTTGTGCGATTTGGCTGCTTTGGCGGCCGTTCCCTCCGGGCGCAGCCAGCGTCTCCAGGAGTTCCGCACCTCTATGGTTATGCCCGCCGTCGTGCCACCACCTGCGCCACTCTCCCCCCCCCCCGTGGTGCGGCAATGGCTTCACCCAGAGGAACGGCTGCCGAAGCGGCCGAATCGCACAGGCCTAGTTAAGAGCAGTGTCTTCTAATCTGGCAAGCCAGGTTTGATTCCCCCCTCTTCCACATATAGCTGGGTGACCTTGGGCAATTCACAGTCCTGATAATTCTGTTCTCACAGAACATACCAGTCAGAGCTCTCTCAGCCTTACCGACCTCACAGGATGTCTGTGGTGGGCAGAGGAAGGGAAGGCAGTTGGTAAGCTACTTTGAGACTCCTTCCGGTAGTCAAAAGCGGCATCTGAAAACCAGCTCTCCTACTTCTTGACCTAACACCCCATAGAAGTATACAGATTTTTTGAAATAAACTGGAGTTGTTAAGTATTTATTAAGAATAAGTATTTTCAAGTACCGTATAAACTTGTATATAAGCCAAGTTTTTCAGCCCTTTTTTAAGCTGAAAAAGTCCCCCTCGGCTTATATGTATTTTAAAAAGCTGCTAGGAAGGAGGGTGGTGGTGGGAGACAAGTATACTTTCCTGAAGAACAGGAGCAGGAACAACGCAGCAAGCCCGGGAGGGACAGTGGGAGGGGAGGGAAGAGCAGTCTCCACCTTCCCCCTCAGTGCCTTACGAGGCTAGCACATGTTGCAGGAAGCTCTGCAGGAAGCTCTGAAGCCTCTGTCTCAGAGGGAGAGCAGAGAGCAGAAGGAGGAAAGGAATGAAAAGTGGAGAAAACAGAAGGAGCACAGGACTGGATATAAAAAGGCAAGCAGAGTCAGAGGGAAAGACGAAGGAGGGGAAAGAGGGAGGAGGAGGGTGGGAAGAAAAGGGGAAAAAAGATCCTGCCCAAAAGGGAAGGGGAGGGGAGGGGGAAAAGCCACTATCCAAACACCACCCTTGGCTTATATGCGAGTCAATAAGGTTTTCCAGCATTTTGTTGTGAAATTAGATGCCTCGGCTTATATGCAGGTCAGCTTATATGCGAGTATTAACGGTATAAACATGTATTAAGTAAAAGAATAAGAAAGGTTAATTAATTATTAAGAAAAAGAATAATAGCAAAGGGAATTAATAGTGAACTGAATACAGCATTGGAAATACAATATAAAAAGCAGCATAGGTGAAAGAGAAATATACAACATCTACTTTCTGCATGATCTTCCCGCCACAAAACTTGGAACTTGGTCATGTGGGAGGTGGTGGGTTTTCCATCTTTGGAAAATTTTTAAACAGAGGCTGGATAGCCATCTGACGGAGAGGCTGAAGGCTCAAGGGGGTGACAGGTTAGAGTGGATGAGCGATAGGGTTGTGAGTGTCTTGCATTGTGCAGGGGGTTGGACTAGATGACCCATGAGGTCTTTTCCAACTCTATAATTCTATGATTCTATGTCTTGATGCATGTGTTAATTAATTAATATAAATTTCTAAATTAACAAGTCCATTTTTAATAAAAAAGCAAAATACCCAAGATTGTAATGGCAGCACTGTGCTTTTGAAAATACCACTCCCACCAACATAAGTAAGCTTCCCAGTTCATCAAGACATCAGAAATTGATATCTGCAACCCAGATTTGGATCTAACAAAATTTTTATCCATTTCTTTACATTCTGGCATTCAGACTGGAGACCACAGGGTAAATCCCTGCTGAAACTGTCTTTACAGGCATTTGGGTTCTGAGTTACTCAGAAGCAAACTCTCTGATGTGCTGCCATCTATAAAACAATGTTCAGAGACCAGCTTTCATTCTGCTTTGATGTGGACCATCAGAAGGAAATAATCTAGGTGAGGATATTTTGCCCGAATGAAAGTAGGTGTGAAAACCTCTCTTGCTTTCTAATCTCAGTGTAATCCTCCAGCACATTCTTTTTGGTCTTCTTCCTCTTTCACAGAACGATTCCCATGGTGCTATTTCTTGCATTGTACATTATACTACACACTCAGCTTTCCACAAATCCAATCACCTCTCATTCCCACCTTGCCAAAACTGTGTGCCACAGAGCAGATTTTTAGAATTAATTTATATCTACATAAAAATGAGTTTGCAGTATGACTGGATGTTAAAGTCTGTCCTGGTACAGAAATGCTAGTTTTTTGCTCCAAGAACAAACAGAAAGGGAATATTTTAAAACCTTTCTAGCTTCACATTGTCCTCATCACCCAAGGTAGCTTAAGGAAATCAACACCTCTATTTGAAAGTCAGTTCTTTCACACCCAGCATGATCAAGAAACAAAACCCAGAACTAGGCTTGGGTTAGCAGAATCCGGAGAAGCTGATTTGTTTCCCATCCAAATAAGGATCCCAATAGTGCCTTATGATCAACAGTCCTATAGGGAAAAAACTAAAGCTCTCGCTCTTGCAACTTCAGCTTCCAAAGCCTTACCTAAACATGTTCTTATTTGCAAAGTATACTGAATTTTAGCAAGGAAGCACCTTTTCGAGTTATTACCAGTTATGACATTATTACAGAAAAGGGTCTGTTCCTATTCTGATTTCTTTGGGTGACAGAATTCTCATTAGGGCTCTCCTTAAATCTTCATTGATACAGGATCTGTGGGTACATTTGTGTATGGAGAGGGCAAACACATAAAGATACTGTATATTATGTCCATTTGAATGTCAAGACCAGTATTTAGTATAACTGGTATCAGCTTCTCCAGGGTTCTAAATAGATGTCTTTCACTTCATGTACCATCTGATACTTTTTAAAAAATATGCTAGGGACTGAACCTACAACTGTGTGTATAACAAACATATGTTCTACCACTGAGCCATGGATCCTTCCACGGTGGTGCATCCAGGTTCAAATGAGGACTGCGACTGACAAATCAACATTCTGGGTCAAGCTTAATCATATTCTGGACAAAGAGATAATTGCAAAGAAATATTAGGGTAAATAGATAAAACAGACCGGAAGGGCTAGCTACTTCTTAACTTTAAAAAATCAACTTTTTTATTTTTACAGTGGGCTAAAACAGGGACTTAGACTTAGACAGAAGTAACACAGGTTCAACGCTGGTGTTGAACACAAGTCATATTTAACAGCTAGGCAGGGAGGCAGGATTAGCATTCTCACTTGTGATGTATGACTCAATGATTTTAGAATAAAAAATGCAGCAACTGGGATGCTGAAAGGATGCTGGCCCCATAACTGTACATACCTGGCACCCTCTTGGTTACCTACATGGAATCCAGCACTGATGAAATAGAAAATAAACTCACTATCGTGTGTGAAATCCTCTTTTTCCCCCCTTAGGAAGACAAGAGTTAATTTGAGAATGGACCTGCAAAGCTAGATCTGGACAGAGATGAAGCAAGATCCTGTGATGTGAATACCAGCTCTCTATATTCAGTGTCCATTGCTGTTGTCTAATATAAACTGACCAGGTCAGCAAGATGAGGACAAATGGCCATTAAACTTTTCTCCTTGGCTAGAGAACACTGCTGTTTGATCCTTCTTAGCGTAAAGCTGACTCAGTTGAAAGAAACTGTGTCAGTAAGAGGAAATATAATGTTTTACTTTTTTAAATATCAGTTACCCAGAAGGGTCCTCACATTTCCCCTTTCAAATGGTGTCCTGTGGCCTGAAGTAAAATTGGGGTTCTTAGCATATGAACTGCCTGGTTTTTTTCTTATTTGTAATGTTTCCAGATTAAATTGGATCCAGATGGTCAAACTACAAAGGCCCTGAGTAAGCAGCTCAAGTGCACATGAGTGGGGTTAAAGGCCATGAACGAGGAAAGCAAAACCCTTAGCATTAACACCTTGAAAATAAATTGGATCCAAGCAAAACTGTCTTTAGACTTAAAACCAAAGTGAACTTCTTCTTCTTTAGCAATGTGGAACTTTGTATCTCCCTCCTACGATTACTAATGTCAACGCCCTTTTTTGTAGATTATTAAAAATTAAATCTGGATGAATCACTGAATACAGCTTTGAATAGCCTCCTTGAGTTAATGAGGTATCTGCTCTTCTACTCAAGATGACTTTATTAAAATGATTTTAAAAGTTCTGTTTGTTTGTTTGCTTCTTTAATGATTCTGGGTCTCCTTTAACAACCAAAGCTAATTATGAATGTAGTGTAGTTATTAGAAGAACTCTATTAGTGCACACTCATTTGACCCTATTACATCCAGTATTTCTAATATAGCTTGTGTTTTCCGCATTATCTTAGCCTTAGTCTTCTATTGCGCAATATGTAAGCTTTTCATAGGACTTGGTATCCTGAGCTATCTTCTCGATCAATGGTTCCAAAACCTTTCAGGCTGCCACCCCTTTGGTCCCAGGCCATATCACTAGTGCCCCCCACCAACACACACACACACACACACACACGGGCATACACCTCTTTCCTGGTGTTAGGTCTGCTGCAAATTCAAACCACAGTATCTTGCCTACACTATTTTGTTGTTGTGCAGCAGCCATATTTTAGCCTGGAAAAAATGTAAGTACTTTGTAAGAGAGCCATCTTGGTGTAGTGGTTAGGAGTGTGGACTTCTAATCCTCCTCCTTCTTATTCTAACAGTTATTTGTAAAGCCACTCTGGGTCCTCATTGGGGAAGAGGACAGATGTATGGAGAGAGAGAGAGAGAGAGAGAGAGAGAGAGAGAGAGAGAGAGAGAGAGAGAGAGAGAGAGAGAGAGAGAGAGAGAGAGAGAGAGAGAGAGAGAGAGAGAAGCAAGCAATGGAAAATTCCATGGCCCAAAGAAAGCATGGCCCACCTCCCAGAGATGGACACTTTTGGGGAATGGTTGCCAACCCTGGTTAAGAAATTCCTGAAGACCTGGAGTGAAGCCTGGGAAGGACAGAGTCTGAGGAGAGTAAGGATCTCAGCAGGAGTGTGATCCCATCCAGCCCACATTCTGAAACTGTCATTTTCTTCAGGAAGCAAGCAGCATTGGCCCTGGTCAGCACTGGGATGGGAGACCACCAAGGAAGGCCAGGGTTGCTACTGCTCAGAGGCAGGTAATGGCAAGCCACCTTGGAACAGCTCTTGCTAGGAAAATGCAGAAGAGTCAGACTGCACCTTCCCCACCAGTACTCCAGAATTCTTCATCGCCCATGGGGGGGGGGGCATACCACCTGCTTTGGGAATCTCTATTCTAGAAGTCCAAAAAGATGCTGTCAGAGGCTGCAGTCCTAGCAACACTTTCCTGGAAGTAATCCTCAGTGAATAAAACGAGACTTATTTCTGAGCAGTCTTGCTGTGGGTTGATTTCTGAGGGTTTGAGACATGGGCAACTTCTTTTTGGAAGAGTTTTCAGAAAGTAAAATCCCCCTTCCCCCTAACAATGTCAATTCTGCTCTCTCAAAACAAACCCAATTATTTTCCCCTCAATCCGACTCCTACTTATATCAAACATATGCAAGGCTTTGCTGTTGAATGTCCACATACCCACCCCCCCAATTTGAGCCAAGTTTGTTACGATTAAACTCAGAAGTCAGCAGCCAGTAATAATGATTAAAACTCTTTTTCACTCACTGGGTAACCATAAGTCACACTCGCCACCCACTAGCAATCCACAAGGAGGGAGGGAACCTATTGTCTGAATATTATCTTAAATGACTGGGTTTTGGTCTGCACATATACACACACAAACAAATACAGAGAGCTGTTTGGAAAAGAAAGCAAGGGGCTTTTGCATGAAAGGTAATTGAAGAGAATTCAATTAATATTAAATTGAGCATATCCAATGGATTAGAAAAAAGGTCTCAGCATGTAGATGAATGAGCTGCAAATTCAGGGGCCTGAATCACCATCTGGACACTTGAGGATAATTTCTAGCTGCTAATGATGACCAGAATACCCAATTATGACCTAAAATTATAGCAGGCATGTATGGGCACATCTCTCCTGAATGCTTTAAGAAAGAAGGATGTTTCCTTGCTTTAGAGAGCATTACACAAAGGACTCACAGATGGGGGCAGGGATTTGGAAGAGATAATTCTGAGAGCCCTTGTGGGTGGGTGTGGGGAAAACCATACGCATCACACTGAGGTCTTGGAAAAAGGTAAGATATAAAAGTGAGAAAAGGAATGAAATAAAGAACAATATACCCAGACAGAGCAAATTATAAGCCTATTTGAGGTAAGAACAAACGATATTGCTATTTTTATCAAGTTTGAGTAGAATTCAAGTAGTCAGAGGAGAGGAAGGATGGGGGACTGGCGACTCAAGGTGACTCTCAGTAGCCATGTTGTGGATTTCTAACACAGAACGAGATTCTTTAGTGGATATCATATCAATCTAAGTCAGTGGTTCTCAACTTGGGGGTCACAACCCCTTTCGGGGTCAAACAACCCTTTCACAGGAGTCATGGCAGAGCAAGCCACTTGGCCAGCGGGGCGCTATCTACACAACAGCCTTGAGGGGTAGATTGAGAGAGCGTTTGGAGTAGCAGAAAACAGCGACATCGGCATGGTGGGACAAGAGGCAGAACTGAACTGAGAAACCCTGGTAAAAAAGCAATTTATATACAATCATGAACAATGGATTTTCATGCCATTTGGTCAGTTTCTGTGAAAGAACACTTGTATATTTTATGGTTGGGAGTCACCACAACATGAGGAACTGTATTAAAGGGTTGCGGCATAAGGAAGGTTGAGAACCACTGATCTAACTGGTAGATTGTTAGATACAAAGCCTTATAGGCAAAATGGAGACAAAAGGGTACACAGAGGCAACAATGGACTTGAGAATACGAGACATATTATCAACCAAAAATATCCTGAGGTAAAGGAAGTAAATGTACTTCTAGCAATGCTGTTAAATGGCTAAATACAAAATTCTTCATACTTTATAGTTTTATACATGGACAGAGCAGTTTATCAGTTTACAAGATGATTACAGAGGAAATTGCCATTAATATATCAGAGTATAACATAGTATAACAGTTTTCTAATACTGTGTATTGGATAATTATTTCTTTTTTGGCATCTTTAAGATTATCAAAATTTTCTTTGAAGGAAGGTAATTGTGTTTTCTTATTACAGATAGTTGGAATTGTTTTATCTCCCTACATTGTCCAGTCAGGTGAAAATCTGGAAGCACATTTTAAATAAAAAAAAAACAGAAAAATTTCAAACTACCTAGTAGGTTACTCCCCCCCCCTTCTGCTGTTAGAAATAATTTGTATTAACTTTCCTTTATTTTATCCAATATTTTTTCCTCTTTGACAAGCAATTTGAAAAATAATGCAGTCAATCTGACTTCTTGGTAGCTACAGCATGATGCAGAATGGTAGCAATTACAAGGAAAGAAAATTGCAAGACAGATAATAACCTGTCAAAATATATGTACAGCATTTCACTGCATCTATACCATGAAATGACTAAAACCAAAGTTGGATGGAGAACGTTGCAAACAGCTGTCTATAATCCATCATACTAAAGCCTGAGGAAATGTACAGCAAAGCCAGTGCCCCCATGATACAATGTCCGTGTGGGTGCCACACATGTGCAGGTACTTCTGTGCCTGCCATCTACACAGGATAGGATTCTGATTGCAGCTGCAGCAAGCATGAAAACAGAGATTCAACCCTTCCTTCCCATTCTGTTATCCCAGCCAGAAACAGCCCTGGGGAACTGCTGTTTGCATTGTTAGGAAACCTACAAGTCATGAAAGTCACACAGGAAAATATCTCCTGATTTTTAAAGATTATTTCAAAGCAGTAGCAAAAAGCTGCCAGTTTGAGGGTGCCAGTGGTACCAGCAGGGGGGTCATTACAGATGCTTATACCCCCCCCCCCAAGCTGGGTCAAATAGCAGTTTCAATGGCATATATGTGTACCCCTGAAGTCAAGAAAATCAGATGCAAACAGAGTCTAGAATCTGTTTTCCACATAGCATCTATTTGGGTCTCAAAATACTCTGAAAGAAGTATTTGGCAAACTCAGCATGCTGTGACCCTCATTCAATTAGTTACACATATGTTTCTGATTCAGTTCTGTATATTTCATCCTCCCAGCACAAAGATCTCCTATTCATACCCTGAAAAGGTGGATATGGATTTTCCTTTGTCTGCAAAATCATCATCCAGAATCTCATTTGGAGCCATTGCTTTTTAATTTCTGCCTGAGCAGAATGCTTACAGGTACTCTGTCTTTCTCTTTAAGCAGCTGTGAGCAGGTGGAGTTACAGCAGAGTGCTTTTATACATACTGCCTATTGTGAGACCTTTAGTTCTCGCTGTTTCTGCATATGACCTTTTTTTTTCTTTGACAAGGCCAGAAGAAAAGAAATCAGAGCAGTTCTTGATGTTTTGTGACTTGGTAGCACTTTCTTTCCACACTTGTGAGCCAGCTGAGAACAGTTCAGTGGAAGCCATTTACAGATACCTTCAGGCCCTTGCTGTGATTCACTGTTTCTAGCAGACTTTCCCCTTATTTTCAATAAATCCATCCTGCACTGTGCAATTTCACCAGTGCTTGTGCTGAGCAAACAGAAGGTCAAATATGGAGCTACAGGTCATTTTCAGATGGTTTACTCATACATACCTAGAGCTTACCAACAAGAGTATGTGATATCACCAACTCTTATTAAATGGTGTGCAACACAGAGAAAATTCTATGGACAGACAAAACCCATCCATTTTCCTCTTCATACCAAATGGTGAATATTCATACAAGTAACAAAAAAGATATGTGTGCTTCTATCAGTGTGCTCCCAGTATGCATTGTCTAAAAATGATTAACATCAATCAAGACTCCCTGACAAACACATCTTATAAGGTAAAGGTAAAGGTATCCCCTGTGCAAGCACCGAGTCATGTCTGACCCTTGGGGTGACGCCCTCCAGCGTTTTCATGGCAGACTCAATACGGGGTGGTTTGCCAGTGCCTTCCCCAGTCATGACCGTTTACCCCCCAGCAAGCTGGGTACTCATTTTACCGACCTCGGAAGGATGGAAGGCTGAGTCAACCTTGAGCCGGCTGCTGGTATTGAACTCCCAGCCTCATGGGCAAAGCTTTCAGACGGCTACCTTACCACTCTGCGCCACAAGAGGCTCTTATATAAGGGTGCATATAAACACTATTTGCTGTGTGCATACCTTACATTTCCAGGTGTACAAAAGCAGCACATAACAGTAGTCCAGTCAAGAAGCTACCAATGCATGTATAACTGTGGCCAGCAGCATTTAAGGCTTTTAAAATGTGTGTATACAGCCTCAGTCTCCCCAACTAGTTTGAGCTTATCCAAGCTTGGAAGCTAAAAATTATTGGCCAGAGTTAATATTTGGATAGGGGATTACCACAGAAGGCCAGGATTGCTGTGGAGATAAAAGCAATGGCAAGCCACCTCTGCTTCTATCTTGCTCCTCCTCCCTTGAGGAGGAGAGGAGGTTTGCAGAGAAGAAGATGACGAAGAAGAAGATGAAGAAGAAGACAACAAAGAAGATGATCAAGAGGAAGAGGAGCTCTGCTCCAGAAGACAGGCTCCAGAAGACTGTTGCTTCAAACAGCAAAACTCCTGTGAAGATACTGCTGTAGTTCTCAAGAACATGGCTAGATCTCAACAGAATATCATGTACCAGTCAAACATCTGACTGTGACAAATTATTTTAATTAATAAAACCACAGATACTTTCTCAAAGTTGCCCTTCAAGTTACCCCCATAATCCTCTCCACCACAGTAAAAGTTCCTCCTGCCTTCCCTGACTTGTATACATCCCCCTCAATTCTGCGCATGCAGCTATTTCTTGTAAAGTACAAAAGTTCTTATATGTATCACTGAGACCTGAGGTACCCATATCTAATTACTCAGCCTGAGCTGGCCTAGCGTGAATCTGACCCTACCCTGAGGCATTTTCAAGTTCAAGCAAGCTTTTATGACTCTAATTGGTTTCCATTTCTTAAAGCATTAAAATCATGTATCACTAGATTCTGAAGGTCTTAAGACATAAATAACCTTTTAAATAAACACCTAATTTGTTTCCAGTGCCCAGGTCAAAAAATATATTAACACTTAAGGCACTTATGACCTAGAATGCTGATTATCTTTCTAGTTTCAAATAATCAGTGCAGAGCAAATGGATATATCTGAATATTGAAAGGCTGCCCTTGCAAATGAATGCCACATAAATATGTCAAAATTATTATTTTTTAAAATCCATGGGAAATATTGTCTAGTGTAAACTCTTTTTTTTAATTTGGAAAATACTATTTATTCCACTTCATTATCACATGTTTATTCTGCTGAGCAGCCCAGAGTGGTATAAATTATTTTCCAAATTACCCTGACATCCATTTTGTGAAGCAGAAAAATGGGCTAAAGAAGATTCCTTTCTGGGCTCTGACACACCCCTGTAGCATGAAAGTGCTTACTATTCACCTTCATTCTAACACAGTGCCATGATTGTAGTGTTGGATCCTGGAGACCTGGATTCAAATCCCCTCTGAGCCATGAAACTGAGCAGATTATCTGGGACCAGTAATCACTCCTGCCTACCCGATAGGGTTGTTATAGGGAAAATGGGACTATTACACATCCACCATCTAAAGACACTCAATACCATGACATACCCAGGACTCAACAAGGACAAAGGTGTTTTTTTTTAAATCTCACCATGCATCCTAACCTTGTTTAACTTGTGTATCCACATTCCTCACAACTTATTTTATTTGGGATTATGTGACTGTTAGTAATATATAATGTAATTTTGAATTCAACTCACTGTTCCCAGGACAAGCTAGCTGCCAGCTCAGCTTCTACTTGTAGGAATGTTTCACACTTGTATGGAGACAGAGGGGGGCAGCAGTAAATGGTGAGGTGGAAGCCATTGATCACTGGCATTGACAGTTTTATTTCTTAGTTTTTATGAACTACAACTGAATTTGAGGTGTCTGATTGGCTTGTTTAGCAAAGAATTATATGGCTATATTTGGATGCTGTGACACAGTTTACTAATGTAATAGGATTAACTTTTGCTTATATATTCCCACTGTCATGATGGTCAGTTCATAGTCTGAGTGAGGCTTGCACTCAAAAGCTCACGCCTTGAATAAATCTTTGTTGGTCTTAAAGGTGCTACTGGACTCTGATTTTATTGTGCTCCTTCAGGCCAGCATAGCTGCTCATTTGAATACATCCACCATCTGTTTTTCTTGGAGAAGAGATAGAATATAAATATAAAATAGGTTAATTTTTCTGAAGTTTCAAAAGGCGAGTGGGGCGTATTCTGGAATATATGGTTTAAGGATAGTAATTTTTTTTTCTTTAAGCCCTTTAACAAATGGTCCACCTTTTCACAGGAGTGTCAATCAAGTTTCACTTTTTTGCAGTGTTAGAAACTTTGTCAAAATGAGGGTCCTGCAAGGGGAGGAGGGAGTTTGCATTCAGCATGTGGTGTTTTTAAAGCAGTTTATTTTTGCATTCTATTTGGAGCACTTATCACATTTTATGCAAATGCATCCAACAGCCCAAGGATACGTGACAAAACTAACCCACTTCAAAACTCACAAAATTTGTTCCGTACTGAACACTTTTTGACAGAACGGGAGAACTCAATAAAATAACTTCAGATTTATCTGTCTCTTCTGCAACTTCAAAAGAAAAAAAAGAATAGCACATTACGATGTACTGCATAATGGCGGGGAAGGGGATTTTGTACAGTACAGATGTTTCGTATTGCTATTAAAAAAGGACTGCACAGTATTCACTAATTATTCATATAATTTAGGTGTTCTTTTATAAAAACAACATAATAGGAGCATACTGAAAGAACACATGCTGAACCTTCTGTTCTTTAGTCTACGAAGTTATGATGGACAAAAAGGGAGAAAAAAAGTTAACTGTGCCTTTTCAGACAGGGCAATTTGCATAAAGACTACTTTGTGGATATGGCCCATGAGTGCAAAAAGAAAAAAGAAGGTTTTAGTATTTAGGACTATTCTGGGTACCATTTTCTTTACTGGATTGGGATCATACGCCTACCAATTGTAGACATGGTCAGTGTTCTCAGCTTTGACAAGGGAGGGAACTGAGTCCCATATTCTTCTCTATTCCAGGATGTAATCGATTGATTGGTGCAAAACTGGCTGTGCCTTATTGATTTGATTTATCTACTTACAGAATATATGCCCCAATTTTCTGCCCTTATTAGGGCCACCAAGCTGGCAAACAGATTTAAAACATACATTAAAAAAGCAAGACTTAAAAGCCATTTGAACCAAACACGCACCACTAAAACAATTAAAACCAAGATAAAATACACAGACAACAGCATAAAAACCAGTAATTAAAATATAAGGCAGGGATGAGGGATTAACTTAAAAAATACAAGATGAAACAAAAAATATATATAACTATGAAATGGGAATCCAGTTATCCTATTTTTTCTTGCCATCTGCAGATACTACTGCATAAATAAAGTAGCCTTTCATAGCCCCCTCGCTGTCATTAGTGATATTGCTTTCAGAACATCACTGATCATGGGGAGGGGATAAATGTGCAGCCACTTGCTCTGTACAGTTATCTGTGACTGTGCAGAGGTAACAGGTAGGGTCAGCATATTCACACTCCCCCTCCTTGAGAATTCAGTGAATGAGTGGGGATGTCAAGTGTACTGAGCTATAGTCCTCTTTCTTGTCCTGGGTTGGGGGGGCAGCCCCAAACTTATCTAAATGGAAGAGAACTCTCAAGCAGGCAATGCAAGCTCTGATGATGTCCAAGGCATCCTTGGTATCTTCAGAGGCCAGGCCCCACCCAGAAACAGGGGAGATAGAGCTGGACTATAGCTGGACTGCAGCCTAAGGAAGAGTACCTGGGACATTATCCAAACTGGTCATACCCACCAATGACAAAGCAGGGTTACCACACTGGCTAACAATCCCCACCCTTCTTGGGCCTGTAACGGCCGAGAAGGAGGCTTTTTTGAGGCAATGGTGAAGGGTGGGTTGCTGTTGACTATACCCCATAGAGCCCCTCCCCATGTTATTGGGGCACTGGTTGCTCCTAGGGTTATCCCATTCCCCAAAGGTTCTTTCCAAAGGGAACTGAGTAAGAAGGACCAGACCTCACTAGCAGGGAAGAGATATAGGCAAGGGAGAGCAGAGTTGAAATGCCCTTCCTCCCCCAATGACTGAGTGACCTTCTATGGTCCACCTCAAAAAGCAACCCCAGACTCTGACCCTAGGGAGTTGGGACCAGACATCTCTCATGTATCATTATCAGAAAGACTCCCATACTAAATTCTCCTGGCTCATGGGAAGCTAAAAATGTTGGTTTGTCCTCCCACAAGAAAAATTACACTGTGGAGCTTCTTTCAAGCAACTGAAATGGCACCATCCCAGAAGAAGAAAAGGAAGAGTTGGTTTTTATACTCTGTTTTTCATTACCCAATGGAATCTCAGAGTGCCTTACAAATGCCTTTCCTCCTCCTTCCCACAACCAACTCCCTGTGAGGTAGGTGGGGTTGAGAGAGCTCTGAGAGAAATTGCTGTATGAGAACATGTTTGTGACTAACCCAAGGTCATCCAGCTGGCTGCATGTGAAGGAGCAGGGAATCAAACCCAGTTCTCCAGATTAGAAGTCACTGCTGTTAACCACTACAAAAGGCTGGCTCTCTGTACCAATTACATGTCTTCATATTTGAAGCAAAATCATATTTCTGTCTTGTACCACTGTGGACAAAGTGCCCTATCATGATGCTCCTACACAATCCCATTTCAACAGCACTTTTGTTACATATCAGAGTAAACAATTCTAAACTTAGATGCAGCTGTTATGTGTACAACTCTTATTCCAGGGGTGGCTTAACTGTAGCTCTCCAGATTCCTGCATGGTTGCAGGAGATCATGGTAATTGTAGTACATTGACATCTGAAGAGCCACAGTTTGGTCGCCCCTGCCCTAGTCCATCGTGTTAGTGGACTACAACACAATTGTATAATGAGATTTAGAAAGTTACAGCTCTGTGAAGCATTGCACTGAAACACAATAATGCATCTAATATTTATTTAAAATATTTTTAACTCACGGTACCAATGGAAAGGGCAATATTTGAATCTACTACCACCACCACCACCACCACCACCACCACTACTACTACTACTACTACTAGTAGTAGTAGTAGTAGTAGTAGTAGTAGTAGTAGTAGTAGTAGTAGTAGTAGTAGTAGAAAAAGAAGAAGAAGAAAAGTTGGTTTTTATACCCCACTTTTCACTGCCTGAAGTCTCAGTGGCTTAAATTGCCTTCCCTTCCTCTCCCCATCACAGATACCATTTGAGGTAGGTGAGCTCTGACAGGACTGCTTAGTCAGAACAGCACTATCAGGACTATGACAGGCTCAATATCACCCAGCTGGCTGCACGTGGAGGAGTGGGGAATCAAACCCAGCTCACCAGATTAGAAACTGCTGCTCCTAACATCATGCTAGTAGACCTTATAGACCAATGAAGTTCCTAGCAGATATTATTTTGGTTGACGGACACTTGATCTAGCTGTTTTACTGTAGATCAATGCAGCTGCCTCCCTGAAACCGTCTCCCAGTTTAAAGAGCTTCTGAACTGATTCTCCATGTGGGCTGGAACTATCATTAACTTACATTTTAAGCATGATTTACTGGAAATGGGGGTGTACCATCTTACTTTCATGTCCTTTGGTTTAACAGAAGAAATTTTCAATTTCTGGCTCAGGCATTTTCTTATCAACACTGGATTGCCACTATAATTTAAGGCATTTATAAATATAAATAGGAATGAAGCACTGCAAACACTTCCCACAGTCAGCACAATGAGATGTTAAGATTTCATCTGTTTCTTTCCCATCTTAAAGGGAGATTGGTCATGCTGTTGCGATAATCAGGCCAGAAAATCTCCTTTTATTTGAATGAATTATTTTTCTTTCATTCTGACCAAATGTCATTTGTATTGCTCATCCATGAAAGCTCTTACTGCAGTTATCTCTGCAAAAAACGGGATGGACAAAATTTCTCTTAAGCGTTTGAAACTCAAGGATTATGGTGGAGAACTTTTCAGAACACATGTCAAAAATGCTTTGTTTTACAAGATACTTGAAAAAAAAATGTCCAGACAATTATTTCCAATTTCTCATTTACCACGTGCAATTTGGCTAATGAGAAATCATAAATGTCTTAGGAATCAGAGGTAATATTTTTAATAATAATTTTCAAATTATGTTATTTCATATGCTGAATACATTTTCAATGCAATATCAATTTGTTCTAAAATTAACAGTATATAACACCTTTAATAGCCACGATATGGTAACTAGTTTATTGATAAACTGCCTAGATTATGATTCCTGTTGGGGACATAAGCATAATGATTTCTTGTGGTCTACTGAGTTTTCTTAGAAATAAAAATGGGACCTATTACGATATAGTCTCCATCAGCCTATCTCAATTTTTTTACTGTTGAGAAACCCCTAAATGTTTACAGTTCATGTCTGTGTCTTTTAAATTTTGTTAGTCAGTGATTACTTCCATAATGGATTTTCGTTGCATTTTTCATTGCATATCTTTAAGATTGTCCTTATGGCTGCCACATAAGATGTTTTCACAGAAAAAAATAATGGTGGCTTCACACTAATTTTGTCTGACACATTTGCACACACAGTTACAATGATGATTTTCAGACACTGGTAATAAACCACAGTGCTTCTGTTATTTCTGTGAGACATACTCGATTTCTCTAGGAATCATTTTGTTACGTTTTTCTTTCCATTACTGTAGGAGAGAAGCACAATTTCTGTAGTGTGGATAATCTCTGGTTGATTCTTCCTTTTCATTAAAACTTTCTGAATTGCAGCTTGTTATTTATTGAAACAATTCATACTTCAGTATTCCCCATGTGAAAATGAAGAAAGCCAACTGGAAGAAAAGTGAATTCATTTGAAATGTGGTGTTGGAAGAAAGCTTTACAGATACCATGGATCACCGAAAAGACAAATAAGTGGATTGTAGGTCAAATCACACCTGAACTCTCCCCTAGGAGTTAAAATGACTAAATTGAGACTATCATACCTTGGTCACATTATGAGAAGACAAAACTCACTGGAGAAGACAATAATGTTAGCAAAAATTGAAGGTAACAAAGAAAAGGGAAGACCCAAAATGAGATAGATTGGTTCAAGAAAGCCTTCAGTTTGCAAGACCTGAGCAAGGATGTTAATGCCGGGGTGTTTTGGAGGCCATTAATTCATAGGGTTGCCATTAAGTCATATATACAGCATGCATGCATCTATAAAAATTATTGGTAATATAAAGGCAATCATTACAGCCAATTCTTAATATGTGTGTTTTCCAAAGGGAATGTTTTAATTTGAGAAGGAGAACCTGAAGTTTCAAACCAGAGTCTGCTGATACTTGGAAGCAGTTTATCAGTAGCAGAGTTTCAAATCTGAAACTAACCACTGCACATGTCACAGTCTCAGGAGTACATAGGATATATTGTTGGGGTGTTAGCATAGGTTGCATTGTAGTATGTTTGGTATAGCCAAATCTCATCAGTCCTCAGAAATGAAGTGGACTCCCTACTTGGATAGAAGACCACGAGGGAAGGCTCTTGAGAGGAAAGCAATGACAAACTGCCTCTGCTTCTCACTTTCCTTGCAAGTATCTTGGTAGCCTCAGCATAAGTTGGTGGCAACCTGACAGTTTATACATATATCCAAAGCATGGGTTGGCCTCTCCTAGATTCTGTGTTACGCTGCAAGCAAGCATTTTTCTTACTGTTCTAGCAAACTGGAGGGTTAGCCTCAGACAGACCACTTTCACCACAGAACAAGCCAAATCTATTGTTATGTTGAGCAGACAAGAGATGGCTTGATGCCCAGAACAATACCAGCATGAATGTAACTGGATTCCATACAAATATTCAATGGGAATGTATCACTGTATCCTCAGGATATCTTACATCATACCTTAGACAGAGTTTAAATCAGAGTTGGTTCTTATATGCCACTTTTCTCTACCCGAAGGAGCCTCAAAGTGGCTTACAATCACCTTCCCTTTCCTCTCCCCACAACAGACAACCTGTGAGGTGGGTGAGGCTGAGAGAGCCCTGAAATTACTGCTCGGTCAGAACAGCTTTATCAGGGCTATGGCGAGCCCAAGGTCACCCAGTTTGTTGCATATGGGGGAGCGTGGAATCAAACCAGGCTCGACATTAGAAGTCTGCAACTGAGCCAAAGTCCATCCCGCATTGTGGTGTGAATGTTGTCAGACAACACACTACTTCAGAGCACCTGACCTTGATTCATTTTAATTCCTAAAACGAGCAACAAGGATCCAAGGCACAAGCTTTCAATGTCTGGTCTCCTTTGCTATAATCATCCTGTCTAGCAAACGGGATGAACATGCAAAGTAATGAACTGCCAGGAATAAAAAGTTTTGTGACGACGTTCATTTGTCATTTGACACTTCCAGTGGGCTCAAAAATGAATATGTGAATAAAGGCAAAGAATGAACCTATCAGAGTTTCATTTCTTCGCCCCAAAGGCCATAAAACAGGAAGATATTCAAGTCAAAAAGTCAAAGAGAGCAAGCACAAGAAAATAGCAAATGGGGAGGGGGAGCTTAAAATTAGATGAGGACATGATGTACACTACGCTGTGACAAGCTAGGAGTTAAAAGGAACACCATTCTTTGTAGAGTGGATGGCTAGCGTCAATTCAAATAACTATTTGATCTGAATTTTACAACAAAGCGATTCTTGTGCCTCAGCTCCTTGTCTTTTAACAGATTGTTTTATGGGCTCTTGTGCTTTAAAGTTTGATGATGCAGGTTCCCTGCATGAGGAATTGCAGCAAGATCTCAGAGTACAGAGCAGGCTTTTGATTTTGGGTTATTAATATCCATGCTATCCCAAAATACTTCACAAGATAATTAATCAGTTGCCAACGGTGCAGGTAAACATAAAAGCCATTATAGCCTCAGCAATAGCTCATCTATGCTACATGAAATAAGGGGGGGAAAGATGACTTATTCGAGTTCTCAGACTGGATTATTTATAATCTGAATTATAAATATAAACAAGTACAAGGATTTAAATATTTGGGAAGCAAAGGAACAGAAGATTGAAGATGTAGAACAGAAATTAAAAGCACAAATGGCATGGCAGGAGAGACATTTTATAAGATGAAACATTGGTTGGCAGGAGGAATAAATTGAATGCAGAAAAAGAAAGTAATAAAATGAGAAAAAACAAATTAATACAATCATATATATGAAAGAACTGAAGTATGGTGATCAGTAAAATGGAAAGAAGAGAAGCATGCACTTTTGTAATGCAAAAGAGTATATAAGTTTGAGAGAAAAAGAGAAACAATAAAGAAATGTTGGACACAATTTTGGAAAGATGAGGGGACTATTGGAGTGCTCAAGGAAGAGATGATCATAGAAAACAGGGGCCATTCTGAGAAATGGAGCAATAGATCAAGATACTCATAAAGTGAAATTAAAAGGGGGGAGATTAGACACATTCAGCTACAAAGTAGAAAGATCTAAAGATATACCTACAACATACAGAAGAGTAAAGAGTTCCTAGAGAGCAAGTTGAAATACAAGAATATGGAAATACAAGAGTATAAAAATACAAGAATAACAGATAAATACACTGTCACATTTCCAGGAGTCTGTCTAGATGGACTGGCCACTCTTGACTATTTCCAAGGCACCTTTGCATATTTCATCTTATAAAAACCAGTTAACTCAACAACAGCCTAATTTTGTTTGTAAACTGGGGACAATTGACAAACCTTCGCTGGGAGACAAAGAATATTAAAAATAAAATCAACACTAAAGCTCCATTTCAAAAGAACATTATCAAACAATATCAATAATGGATAACAAACTACTTTGATGATATTGTTGTTGTTCTTAGGTGCCAAGTCATGTCCGACCCATTGCAACCCCATGGACAATGATCCTCCAGGCCTTCCTGTCCTCTACCATACCTGGAGCCCATTTAAGCTCACACTGCTTCAGTGACTCCATCCCACTACCTCATTCTCTGTCGTCCCCTTCTTCTTTTGCCCTCAATCGCTCCCAGCATTAGGCTCTTGTCCAGGGAGTCTTTCCTTCTCATGAGGTAGCCAAAGTATATTTGATGATATAAGTGGATGCATATCTGTCCCATCCTACCCACTCCATCTTGGGCAGAACTTCCATGTGTGTATCTGAGTACAGGCAAGGCTCTATATTGCTATTATGCTTTATACAGATCAGAGTATCTATAATTAAAAGTAGTTTACAAACAATATTGAATTGGATAAAGAAGCACTTCACTTAAGTCTGAAAAGGGTATCTCTAGTGATAAATCTTAGCCTGATTTTCCCCCCTAATCACCTCCCGTATGCTGCATACTGTCACCTTGCCTATTGTATGTGGAGCACATCATGAGAAAGGCGGGATTAGAGGAGTCACAAATTGGGATTAAGATTGCAGGGAGAAATATCAACAACCTCAGATATGCAGATGATACCACTCTAATGGTAGAAAGTGAAGAGGAACTAAAGAGCCTGTTGATGCGGGTGAAGGAGGAGAGTGCAAAAGTTGACTTGAAACTCAACCTCAAGAAAACAAAGACCATGGCATCCAGCCCTCTCAATTCCTGGCAAATATATGGGGAAGAAATGGAGATAGTGACAGATTTTATTTTCCTGGGCTCCAAGATCACTGCAGATGGGGACTGCAGCAAAGAAATTAAAAGATGCTTGCTCCTGGGGAGGAAGGCTATGGCAAATCTAGACAGCATCCTAAAAAGCAGAGACATTACCCTGCCAACTAAAGTATGTTTAGTCAAGGCTATGGTATTCCCAGTTGCAATGTATGGCTATGAAAGTTGGACCATAAGGAAGGCCGAGCGTCAAAGACTTGAGGCTTTTGAACTCTGGTGCCAGAGAAGACTCTTGCGAGTCTCTTGGACTGCAAGGCGAACAAACCAGTCAGTGCTAGAAGAGATCAGCCCTGCCTGCTCCTTAGAAGGCCAGATCCTGAAGATGAAACTCAAATACTTTGGCCACCTCATGAGAAGGAAGGACTCCCTGGAGAAGAGCCTTATGCGGAGAGCGATTGAGGGCAAAAGAAGAAGGGGACAACAGAGATTGAGATGGCTGGGTGGAGTCACTGAAGCAGTAGGTGCAAACTTAAATAGACTCCGGGGAATGGTAGAGGACAGGAAGGTCTGGAGGATCATTGTCCATGGGGTCACGATAGGTCGGACACGACTTCGCACCTAACAACAGCAAAATGTTGCATATACATGAGACATTTTGGTACTAGTCCCTCATAGTGGAATTCAGTCCTGGGAGGCTCACAGTATGCATTCTCTACTGCTCTTCAGAAGGCTAGTGAAGATGTGACTATCTCAAAAGGCATCTGCTTTTAAAGATCCATTGCTGAAGACACAGCTAGAAACTGATTTGGGAGGGAATGGGTACAGTTTTGTCCTACTGAACTCATGGTAGCATACATCCTCCTCTCCTGTTTTATTCTGATAACTGTGTAAGTTGGGTTACCCTGAAAGAGCAGGACTGGCCCAAGGTCACAAAGTAAGCTTCATGTCAGATTGCAGATTTGAACTGCAGTCTCCCAGATTCTAACAACTCTCTACATTGGGACTCCATTCATACAATGTGCCAGTGACTGTGTGTGCAAAACCCCATTTTGGAAGAGGAAAACATGCCATATTCATTCACTAAACAAGGACCCCAGCGGTTTGTCAGGGAAGGAAGAACTGGAGCCCTGAATTCAGTTCCTTCCTGAACAGTCATCTATTGGGATTCCTTGCTTTAATGGAGCATAATGCTGGCTCTGAGGGTAGAATTCGTGCAATTCCATGTCAAGCTTGTGATATGTATGCAGAAGGTTCAGACATGTAAAGCTGCTAGCATGATCAAGGCATTTATCTTTAGACTACCTTGGCAAATGTTCAGCTCAGCATTGTAAATATAAATTGAAGTGTAAAACAAAACAGGAGCATTTAAAATGTCAGTCCAATGAATATGCCAATGTATTTTCAGCTACGCCCAACAATCAAATCAAATCAGCTTCCAGAGTAAACTTGATTGTTTCTCCTTGTAACAAAATGGTTTTACAAAGCTTCCATCCTTTTAGTGCTAGCACTGGGCAGAAACACAGAAATGCTGGCAATGTTGTAGCTTATTCTATGCAGTGCTTGCCCAAGTTGTTCACTGTAAATCCTCTCATGATGTCTAAAATATATTGTAATAAATAAGAGTTGGAAGGAAATGAATGCATTCCCTCAAAGCGCAAATATAATTTAGCCATTTCTATCCATCAGAGGCCACCTGGGTTTATGAACTTAGTTAACAAGCTTTGATAAAGTCCGACAACAAGCTAACTTGGCAATATGGGGAAACTGTTTCAAGATGAAGGAAATGGTATATCAAAACCTACAAGTTACATTTTTAAAATGATATCCTATCACCAGAAAGCTCTGGTGGACTTTCCCTACACAAACAGGAAGCTTTATGAGCACCATTTTGTTTTTCAGATGTACCCGGTAAAAGATGTTTTTAAATGCTTTCTGCTTTTGCAAATTGTTGGCCATGTAATGGGCAGAAGATATATTTCAAAGAGAACCTCATAAAGATTTAAAGGTATTCTGGAAAGATAATAAATACCAAAACAGATCCTACTCCTTATGAACTGTCACTTGAACCCTTTTAGTACAATATACAAAAGAGTAGTTAGAAAAAACACAGAGATCAATCAGAAAATTACTCCCAACTGCTTGCATCATCACCATCATCATCATCATTATGGAAATTAATTATGAGGAGAGAGGAATAATAATTTTATTATTTATTTATTCATTCATTCAATTTGTTTACCACCACTCCCAGATTAGCCAGAGAATGGTAGAGAAAAACATGACTTGTTATGCTGATGAAGGAATTCACATAGTACAACTATTCTGAAAAGGAGAAAGAATTCATCAAAAAAAATTAGGCAACGTTTTCTGAACCTGCAGCACTTATTCAACTAAGCTTACTTAGTTGGAGCTAACTAAGCTTAATTTGAGTTAATTTGAAGTTAAATATGTGGTCTGAATATTTGTTCAATTCACAAAACAAAAAAATAACCCCTATTTTCTGGATTTTGCCATGGGAAGGACTTCATAACATCTTCAGTTCTTATGCTGTCCTTCTGGAGCTTTTCCAGTTCTCATGAGTAAATATTGTGAGGTGGTTGTTTTTTCTTTTGTGTAATGCACAATGGAGGAGGGAAGATGGCATGGTATAGCCCAATCTTCTCAGATCTCATAAGTTAAGTGGAAAATGAGCTGGGAAAGAGGGGGGGCAGGTGATCGAGCAGCCTTCTCCTGATCATACAAGGGTCTGAGCTCTTTGTTTTTAAGCCAACCATTTACACAAAATGGCTTTTTGGGCTCCAGGGACCATGTTCAGCATCTCAGAAATCCACCCAGACATAAAGTCCAAAAGAACGCAAATCCCAAAAAGGTTGGGGGATGCTGTATCGTTCTGGTGCTTCTACATAGCAATGCAGCACTGTTGATTCTTATTAATATGGGGATTGCCTTATAAAAAAATAATAATTTCAGGGCTCAGAAGGGAAGAAAGTTTCAGTCCACACGAGAACTACTGTGGCTTGCTGTGATTGACAAGCCCAAAAGGGCGATCGGAGAGAGGAAAAATGCAGAAGGGATCTCCCATTAGGAGGGATGTAAACATGAGGTTTACCATCCCATGTTTGCAAGCAGAAGGCGACACGTGTTTTATACCTCTGTGAGGAAATGGTCCTATATTATACCTGAAAAGGAGGTATACAATTGATAATTTAAAATTTCACAAGTTTTGAACTTACTTCACATTAGGAAGTTCTTCCTCAAATTTAGATGAAACCTGGGCCAATTATGCATGGTGGCACCCACGCAGGGCCACCGCTAGTGTCTGGCAGTGGGGCAGCATGCCCTGCCACTTCCTGTGTACTGCTGGGGGAAGATTTCCCCTGTTGGACACAGTTTGCCATGTCTTTTTGTGTGCACACAACAAAGCAGGGGCAGAATGGTTTCACTGTGCATCAGCATGGCAGTGGCAAGGGGAGGGCGGGGTTTTCCCCATCTTCCTGAAGGTGGAATAGTGTCACAATGCGATTATACAATCATGGGAGTTTAAAAAAAAAAATCCAATTCAGCTCTATGGTGATGTAGAGCTGAACAGGGCATTTTCTGTCCCTGTGGGGACAACCGCAGGCAGGGGAGGAACCAGGCCTGGAAGGGCCAACTCTTCCTGAGTGCACAGGCCTGGCCCAGTATGGCTGCCAATGGTGCCTGCATTAAAAAAAAGGAATATGGAAAAATCAGCATTCCCTTAATGTGGGGCACTGGAGGCCCTAAAGCAGGCCAGGGCCAGGAGGGGGCTAGGCCAGTGCCAGCAATGTGTATCAGTGGGAATAACTCCCATGCATAATCGGCCCTGCATATTTCCATTAGCAGCTGGGTCATAGGCAGAGGGTCAAGAACCTGTGGGTAGAGGCATGCCCAAAAAGTAAGGTTGAGCGCAGACTTGAGAAAGAGCAGGATGAGATAGAGCAAAAGGCAACCCTGGACAGGCAAAAGAGCAAGGCAAGGAGTCAGGCAGCAGGTGAAAGAGACAGACTTCTTTTGCCTTTAGTAGGCCACCAAGTTGACCAGGTAGAAAAAACTGGATTCAGTCCAAATGGGGGTGTGGGCAGCGAGTCTTATAAAAATGAAGTCACCACATCCTTGCCAAGAAGGAAGGTGAGGCAGTCCAAATTGGGGGCTGCCTCCTCACCTCTAACCCCACCCCATTTCATCTGGAGAAACAGCAAAGGACAAGGAGTATGCCTGAGGACAGGGAAGTCTCACAAAAAAAATATCAAAACCCAAGTAAAATGCTTGGGGAGGCTGGGATGGACCCTAGCCCAGGCAACAGTGTTCCTCCAATGCATGCTTGTCAAGCCTTATTATGATGACCAGAATGGAATGATTTCTCAGTAAACAAGGGAAATATTAAATCAGCATTGTTAAAATAGTTAGCTGACTGAATAGCCACCTGCTGTTCCCCAATTACTGAACCTTCCGTTTTGCAAACATTCTTTTTCTATCACCAGGCTTGTTCAATAAGCACCAGGCTTTTTCAATAATACAACTTCCCAGCTTTCTTTTGCACAACAGCATCTTATATGTTGGGATTTCCAGATGCTTTGTAGAGCACTGCCCCAGGGTGGCCAGAAAAGTGCATAATATCTGAATACAATCGCAGTCCAGAGGAGTCCCCTGCAGAGAAGATCTCCATTGCTTTAGGGGCATCGAGAAGGGCAAAGGCTGCCTCAGAAACCACTACCAACTTTCAGCAGCTGAACTTCAATGCACATTTGAAAATCAGTAAACTTGTCTGTGTGATGCTGTTCTTCATTGTAAAAAAAAAAAAAAAAGAACATCCAAGAGAAAAGTGTACAAGTTCTTTTATATGATGACATGAAGACTTTGATTTTCAAAGGCTACCTTTCTTTGCTTCATTTGTAACCTTGTAATGCAGAACTTTTATGCTTTTGTGGCCATGAATTTCTTTTCAGGCTATCGGTTGCATCTTTCTTTGATCCTCCACTGAAGGACTGTAGCTCACCCAGTCTGAAAGATTTATGCCACCTATGGAACTTTTAAACACAAATGTAGATACAGCAGCTGAGTCACTTCTGTTTTGTGTGATGGAGGCCTTCTCAGCCTGTTTTGAAAGAGGCTCAAGCTTGAAAAGAAGAAAAATCAGAGTGTCTGCAGAGATCAAAGGTCTGATGCTTGTCTCCAATTCTAAAAGAAGCTGAGCCAAATTAGGTCCATAGCTGTTGAAGCAAACCGCTGCTACCTCCCCTTTCATTTGAATAAACCCCATGATGCAGAAAAAGTCAAGTAATTTGTTTGTGATGAGAACTAGCAACAAAAAGTGGCTAGGGTCAGTGTTTTTGCCACCACCTGGCAGCAAACCAAACGGGGGTGGCTTCCTGACATGAATGAAGAGCATCCAAAGAGAAGTTCTTAATGGTTGTGTCTCTCCAGGCCCTTAGAATCTCAGCCAGGATACTTTCTAGAAGTGGGGAAAGCTCTTTGCCTACCCCCACTGCACATGATAAGATAGTATAGTAGCTTGAAGGCTCTGCTGTGCGGTCAGGGGCTGCCATGACAACTGCTTCTGATCCTACCCAAGTCCTTCCTAATTAAATTGTATTATTTATCACTGCTGAGCGTATGTTATATTTATTTATTTTTAGATTTCTACCCCATCACATCTCAAGGACTCATGGTGGCTTACAAACCCTATAATAATACTCCCTACAGCACAACAAGAATGGCGGAAACTCTCTACCTCCCCCCAACAGCCACCCTAGGTGGGGTGCCCAGATGTTAATGTGGGGACCTGATCCTGCAGAGGGGCCCTGTTAGTCTTAAACCCTGGCCTCACACAAAGACCTGGCAGAAGAGCTCTATATTGCATGCTCTGAGGAACTGTGAAAGCTCCAACAGGGCCCTCAGCTCTTCCAGGAGCTCATTCTGCCAGATGGGGGACAGGACCAAAAGGGCCCTGGAATGGAACAAAGCCAGGTGAACTACTTTGGGGCCAGGAACCTCCAGCAGGTTGGCACCCACACAGCAAAGAGCCTTATGAGGGGCATAAGGAGACAAGTGGTCCCTCAGATAGAAAGGGCCCAAGCTGCAGATGGCCTTAAAGTTTAACACCAAAACCTTGAACTTGATCTGGGTCAAGACTGGTAAGCAGTGCAGCTGCCGTAGCACAGGCTTGATATGGGCACTCAAATGTGTCCCAATTAGGACGTAGCAGCCGCATTCTGCACCAGCTGAGTTTGTGGGTCAAGAACAAGGGCAGACAAGCACAGAGTGAGTTACAGAAATCCAACCTAAAGGTGACCGTCACATGCATCACTGTGGCCAGACAGTCCGGGAATAGATAGGGCACTAGTAGCCTCACCTGGCAAAGATGGGGAAATGCTAGGCTACCTGTGACCAGCTGAGCCAGAGGGTGCATAAAGATGTTAAATAGCATGGGGAAGAGTTGGTAGGGACGCAGCTGCCCACAAGGGAGTTGGTAGGGGTGCAGCTGTTCCTTTCCCACAGCTGCCCTCTGTATCCAGTCCAAGAGAAAGGAGTGCACTGAAGGCCTGTCCCCCATATCCTAGTCCCAGCAAGGCAGTGGGCTGACAGGTCATGGTCAACCATGTCAAAGCAGCCGACAGGTCGAGCATCATGAGGATGGCTGAACCATCCTGATCTAGCTGGTGCTGGAGATCATCCATCAAGGCAACCAACACTGTCTCCACCAGGACGAAAGCCAGACTGGTATGGGTTGAGCACTGAAGCTTCCTCCAAGTATGCTAGGAGCTGGTTTGCCACTGCCCTTTCAACCACCTTGCCCAGAAATGCCAGATGTGAAACTGGGCAGTAGTTGACTGGGTCCCACGGGTCCAGCGTTGTTTTTTTCTGAATAGAGCAAACTACCACCTCCTTTATCCAGTTTTACCATTGCTTTTTCTCTAGGCTGAACATGACTTGGTCTAGCCAGCTGTCGCCTTATCTGACCCAAGTGCAGCTCCGATTGGTCAGGCACCTGTTTTGCAATGGTGAGTTCAACGCAGATGGGCTCCAGGTACTCCAGATACCTCATTATGTAGACCAATCACATCTCAAGCAAGTCAGATGCTTCATTCCCCAGGTCAAGCACAGCTTCAACAGGCCAGATACCACCTATCCAGGGCCAAACATGACTCAGACTGGCACATGCTCTCCTGGGCCAAGCATAACTTGGCCAGGTTTGGTGCCATCTTCCCTGGATCAGGAACAACTTGTCTGAGCAAGGCCTGACTTGAGTTGGCACCTCCTCCCTTGGGTCAAGTATGGCTCAGATGGGCAACCCACATCCTTTTCCAGGCTGAGCACCACACAGTGTGGTGGTTAAGAACTGAGAGTGTGCATGGGGTAGTAGCTAAGAGTAGTGGTCTCTAATCGTGAGAACCAGGTTTGATTCCACACTTCCCCTCCACATGAAGCCTACTGGCTAACCCTGGGCCAATCACAATTCTCTCAGAACTATCAGCATCATTTACCCCAATACTCAGTACTAGAAACCTCCTTTAGTGGAGCAATTGCTGTTTGAATTAATAGATAGACCAACTCTCTTTGGAGGTTTCTAGGACCGAGTATTATGATGAATCCTTGGTATCATTTCGAGTGCTGGAGTCATGTCACTTCTCAGGACAAGATATCATTCCTGTCACTCAATTTTATTTCTGATTTCATTGTCCATTCCAGGGTTGTAGAGGCACAAGGCCACATTGTTAAAATATATTTTCAAATGCAAGAAGAACTCTATAGCAGAATGTTCGGTACTGGTGTTTGTTCCCACATCAACCATCTGGTTACTTATGGTCTATATTCTGCAAATCATCAGATACTAGGGACAAAGCCCATGGCACTCAGGAATACAACGGGCGCTAGATTGGAGTGGGGGGTGGGGGTGGAAGGATTCTGCAGATAGCCTTTTCCTCCCCCCAGGACCTAGAAAGACTGCAAGCCCTCAGGGCAGGGAACTCACTGGGAGGAGCAGTTCTCATGCAGCAGGGCTCCGCAGCCTCAGATCCTTGGGGGGAAATGGAGGAGGAGGGGGTGGTCAGGGGTGGGGGATGGAAGGCAATTGGCTGACTGCTGGACAGACAGGCAAGCCAGTTGGAGGAGGAGCCACTCAGGGCAGGGCAGCTGTCCTGAGTGGGTGTTAAGCACTGAGTGGCACTTAAGCCATGAGGCCAGCTCCTCCTAGGCCTTACCAGAAATATTATGTAAGTGGAACAGATAGATCAGCACATATAACTATTTATTTATTTAGATTTCTATACCGTTTTGCAAAGCTATGGCAGCTGCTTAAATTCTCCAGGTCTGAACAACCATTGTTTTGATCCTGTAGGACTCATCTGTTGGCAAGCCTAGTACATAAACTAAGCATTTACTCTGCCTCAGAAAGGAGCCAGGATGCCTGCTAGAGTAGTACACTACATATCTTTTATGAATGCCTTGGGCTTTAGCAATGTTTTCTTGCTCCAGCCAAGCAAGGTTCATGGCTCTGAATCAAATAGCAAACCACTAGATTCCATTCATAAAGGTTGATAACATTCATTGCAGGGAAAAATGGTTTATCCCCTTATGAAGCAACCCTATCTCACCTTATACAGGTGCAATAAATATACGGATTAGAGGGTTGTAGAGGCCCATTTGGGGAAGGTGTCCGTGCAATGTAAAGGGTAATGGTAGAGTGACATTTTTCTCAAAGGTCTTGGCAAAAGTATTTTCTTTGTGTTTGGAATCCAACACTGATAGTCAGGTTAAGCGACTATGTCTCAAAAGCTTATTGACAGAATCTTATAGTTTATTCATAAACTTTTGGTAATATATTGATGGTTATATATTCATCCATTAGGGTAAACTACAATGTGAATTCAGCTATAGGATGATGATAAATTGGGGTGAGTGCATAAAAGCAAATACAATGTCTGGATAGGCAGAAAGATGTAAAGTCCTTGTCAACATCCATGATGCAATTTGTGTTAATGATGCCACAATGGGTATGGTATTGGCTGCTTATACGTATGAAAAATTGTGTGGGATGCACTGCAACATGGATCTCAAAACTAACGAGTTTTAATGGGTGAAATGGGAATCAGATAAGGTAGTAAATTACACCCAAACTGAGAAAGCTGCTACCCATAAATCCATTGTGGATCAGGGTTACACTACTCCAGGTCTGGTTGAACTTCAAAATTTGTCTCAAATTAATTGACCTTATTTGTCTCAATTAATTGATCTTATGCTTCCAGCTCCCTGATACGTAGCAATGACATTGCCTTCCAACAGTGCCTGGCCAGCTTCAGTCCCCCAAAAATGGATCTATAGAGCAAATGCAGTTCTTTCCACCACATCCAAAGAGAACCAAGGAGCTTTTCTACTTTGTTTTTTTAAAAAACAGCCCAGGAGCGGCAGAAGTCCTGGACACTGCTTTGTGACTTTAAGAATGACAGAAACCAGGGGAAATGTTTTCTTCCTTTTGAGTACATATGGTAATATGAAACTAAAACCTTCTCTAAAACCAAATGCTTTTTACCTGAAAGGAAAAGGGGGTGGGAAATATGGAATGAAATGAGGCGGTTGTGTTGTTTGCTTTTTAAACTGATGGTGAATCACTAAGCTAACATTTTAACCTACAGGTTTCCCCTCAGAATGGCCACAAAAGCAGATAGCCTGAAGACAGGTCCTTCCATTAGTTTACTGAACTCTATAAGATTGGGACAACAACCATTTTTACCAATAAAGGACACTCTAAAGTTGGTGATTTTTAAAAATCCAAAAATAGCCCAGTTACTTCTGATCGAGAGCACTTTGAAAACTCTCTGACCTTTTTAAAAAAGAAGCCTCCAGATATTGCTTCTCCCTTTTGTTATTTTAATCAGGTTTTTGCAGATTATTTATAACATTGAATTTCTATCTTAGCCTCTTTTGGGATCACTCCATTCCTGAAGCAATGAACAAATTGTATCAGCTAAGTTCATGTGAAAGGGGGGAAACCTTGTTAATAATGTTTTACTTTGAAAGCAGTTCACAGCAGACACTGCCGGTGTCATTTTCATTCCTTTTGTTATATCATTTGAAATGTGGCTTATGGCTTTTTTTTTTCCTTATATTTTTATTTATTGTACTAAAAAAAAAAGTTGCGAAGGACAAAACTTTCAGGGAACACAGGCACACATCAACTGGCAGAAGTTTGACAGGAGCACCGTTTGAGGCATTTCATTCTATCTCCACCCTCACTGTCCCACAAAACATTCAAGAGAAGTGCTTTGATCTTGTTTTTCTACTTCAGTGTGTCTCTGATGGAATGTAATTCACATCACCCTCTGAAAGCTCTTTTATAATCGACCCTGCCCTGGATTTAAAGAATGCATGTGCAAAGAAGCTCTGCACATAGGCATGGGAAGGTAGCTAATTTCCCCCTTGCTGTTGTAGCCCCTCGGGCCACATCCAGAGCTGCTCTGGAAAGGACACTCCACTCTCAAGAGCAACTGTGGGAGACACGAACTCCAAAAAGTCCAGGATGTATACAGTGCTTTGGCTCCCAGCTTTCTTGTAGAAGATGTGGCCATGCAATATAGATGAAGCTTCAATAGGATCCAGCAGAACAAACAAAGAATTAGCCCTTGGTAAGATTATAATTTTAACTTACCCCATGACCTGAATGGATATCTGAGTTTGTTTAACTGGGCAACATCTTTGGTGTGCAATTTTCTTTATTGTTATATTTATATGACTGCTATTATTGCGGCTTGCATCTTAGGTCTTCCTTGCACCCACTCATCGTGAGGGTGATTCTCCAGCATGGTGCATTTTTGGTTTACTGAAAAACACTAGGATTTGTGCCACAGGCAAATCAGGCTAGCACTGGAGAAACACGCTGTGCAGTGGAGGGCAGGTCCTGTGTTGGAAGAAGGTTGGGGAGCAATCCTAAGCAGGTCAACTCAGAAGAAATCCTGATTATCAGAAATGGAGCTTACTTCGGGGAAAGTTTTCTTAGTGTTCCAGTCCAGCCTGTGCTGCAAGATTTTGTTACGGAAGCCTTTGAGTTACTTAGAGGTATATGTTTGGTATATTGAGAAAAAAATTAAAAGAGACGGAGGAAAGTAGTGTTCCTTGTCAGTTCAAAGCAGAAGAAGAGTTTTCCATAAATGGACGTATCCTGTAGAAGGTTATTCTTGCTATTTAAGTACCTTCCTTTAGCATGCAGGGGGAAAAATATTAATAGAAGGTTTATTACATTCACCTTATATTAGGGTGTTGGCTGTTCAAAAGGAATATAATTTATCTCCTCAGCACTGGAATGATTATGCAAGCCTAGGTAAGAAGGCCTTTCCACATTATCAGTGCTAGTACTAAATGTCTGCCTGCTGCTCAAAGCCACGGGGCTTGTAATTCAGGATCTGAAATTACAGTTCTGCCTTGAAGATTCAGAGAACAGCAGCCTGCTCTTCCACATCACTTTTGATGTTTTCCACACTCAACAAGAGCTGCCCGACACCTTTTTAAAAAAAGGATTCAAAACGTCAAATGCAGAAGAACCTTCCAATGCACAAAGCCAGCTAATGGCGGCAGGGTAGGGGAGCAGTGCTCTTGCGTTTTCCTCTGCTTGCATGGCAATTCTGTCCTCATCTTCTCCAGCTCTACTTATCGCATTCTACTTAACTTCTATCGCTGTCTTAATGTGGTAGATTGTCTCTGATATTAAACAAGCCTGAGGAAACAGCGTTGCTTGCTACCATCAAATGTGCAGAACGGTCGATGGCTCGCTAGAGATGAAAGCGTTTCAGAGACCTGAAGGCAGCATGATAGTGATATTGTTGTCAGTGCATGCAGACATTCATTGTTCTTTCCCTCCCTGTCTTCTGTCCCTCTATGGTCAAACAGGAAATTCTACAAAACCTGTTTGACTTGAGGCGACAGAAGGAAGAAAAATGAACAACTGTGTATGCAGAAAGTGAGAGCTCTATCATTGTCAGTTCGGGGCTCCTATGACTTTCAAAAGCAGCTGTTGAGCTGGTGTTCTGTGTCCATTCATACCTTCATTAAAGCGGTCTACTCCGAGGGACAGTGGAATTACATATGCACCCATCACAGTATACTGCAACAAGTAAAGGTATGTTAATATATTGCTATGATCAAATTTGCCCTCTCTTTCCTAAATTAAAGGATTGGTATGATGTCCATGTGCCTGATCTAAATGTTAAGACATGTCACACATTGGGCCAGATTCACGGGCATATCTTTAATCCTACAGCTCCATCACATAGTTCATACCAATAGATTGCACTCAAAAGCTCATGCCATGAATAAATCTTTGATGGTCTTAAAGGTGCTACTGGACTCTGATTTTACAGTTCATACCAGGTATATCCCAAGATATGCCTGTCGGTGTTGTGGTGCCTGCCAAAACCTTGCATAGCCCCCTCCAAGTATCTTTAGAAGAAGAGTTGTTTTTTGTACCCTACTTTTCACTGCCTAACAGAATATCAAAGCAGCTTACAATCACCTTCCCTTCCACTCCCCGCAACAGGTAGAGAGAGCTCTGATAGAACTGTGATTAGCCCACCCAGCTGGCTGCTTGGGGAGGAGTGAGGAATCAAACCTGATTCTCCAGATTAGAGGCTGCCACACTTAACCAGTGCACCAAGCTTTAGAAAGTGGCTTGGGCCAGGTGGAGCTTTTGACTTGTAAGGGTTCTGATTAGCTGTTGTGCTGGCAAGATCGTTACTATGTAACAGAGGGTAAGCTGGGGCAGATATTTTGTGGCTGGCTCTGGTTCCTGTAGCAGCCATTTTATGCCATTTTGTGCTTGCACCTACTACACTGAGTCAGAATCCCAAAGGTGTTTGCAAGCTCAAAAAGGTTGGGGACACACTATAGTAATATTTGAATACAACAGTGAATAATACAATGTATGAGGGGAAAGGCTTTTTAAAGAAGTGTCCATCTGTCACTATTACTACTAGCACCCACCTTCACTCCTGGGGCTGAGGTTTCCAACCATCAGGTGAGGCCCAGTTGGAATACCAACTGATCTCCAGACTGCAGAGATCAGTTCTCCTGGCGAAAATGGCTGGTTTGGAGGGTGGACTTCATGGCTGAGGTATGGGCCTTCTGAGGTCTGTCCCTCCCCTAAACTGTTCCCTCCCCAGTTCTACCACCAGATCTTCAGATATTTCTAAAACCAATGTTGACATCCTGCCTAGGACCTGTATAGGCAACAATATAGCCAGAGTGCATCTTGGACCAAGCCAGGTAACCATGACAGGAATTACAGTGTAACAAAATGCCATACCCTGTTGAAACAGCCAGGCTCCGGAAAGGAACTGTTACATCCCTACATCAAGGACTTTTCTTGTGATTCTGTGAGATCTTCCCACACCAAGGATAAACTGAATGGCCAGGACTTGTGAGGCAATAACTTTACATTCTATTCCCCTCAAAGCGTGTCCCAAACCATACAATCCTACCTAATAAACAAATCAAGTTCTAAGTCAGTAGGATAATGACATCTCTTACCCCATTAGTCTCCCTCTTGTAGTAATTCTTATTCTCATCACTGGATGAAAAGAATCTTTTAGTCCAGCATTTTAGGTTCAGTTTCATCCCCAAACTGTTCCTCTACCACCTTGTATCTTGGTGCTCACTCTTCAGGATCAAGCAATGAGGAATCCACACGCACACACACAATTCAATATAAAATAATGACGTCCCTACAAAACAAAGCACCAGCTATAGCATAAATCCACTGCTTGGAACTTCTAGATATTTATAATGGTGTTTTCTCTCTCCTCATAAACCACATGCCTGCCATTTTAACAATGTTAACTACATCACCTATGCAGTGTAAGTGGCAGTTCTGAATCTCATTTTAGTAAATGGTAGGATACTGCCATGGTTGAAGGCACTCTTTTTGTTTGCTGCCAAGGTCAAGCTGCCATGCTTGAAAAGATAATAAGCCATTAGGTGAGAAAAAGGAAGGCTGCTATGTGCGTGATTGCTGTCTGTGCTGAAGACATGAGAATTGTGGGTGCCAGACATTGTGAAACAGTACAAGGTTGGAACTGAGTATGTACAATGTAAGGAGCCACAAATGTTTGAGCCTAACTTGCCCCACCTTTAATCCTGTGCCCTTTTTTTTCTTGTCCCAGTTTGTCACATGAAAACCATGTGCATGACAGAACAGTAAAACGTTTTGGCTTCAAAGATATAAAAGTCTCTGACAGATGGTGGAAATAACTGGGGATCCAAGGGATGAACATATCAAATTCCACTTCACAAGGATGCATTGTAGGTTAAAATCCCCAAGATCAAGCCTTCTAGCTATATAAATATTCTTAATTTAGCATTGGTTGGTTGTCCTGCCATGATTCCTAATTTCTTTCTCCTTCTGCTGCTGTGTATTATTAATCTCCTCTGTACTCCATTATTAATGGAAGGAAGCACCTGGAATACCATTTGTCATAAAAGATGTGCTATAAAAAAATCTTGTGTTACATTACATTAATCACACACTGAAGCATTATGTTCATGGACATTAGGTGCCATAATCAAACACTCCTCTTCTGGGGGTAGCTTCCCAATATTATGTTAAGTAGATGGGAGAATTGACTCTCAGTAGTCAAAAAGGTGTTAACATGCCTGAACCTCATTAACAGCTAACTTGTAGTTTAAGGATTATAAATAGGTATCAGCAGGAGCCAGAAAAATATAGTTTGATTTGTGGCTCACCCCATGAACCCAGTTGGCTTGCTTATGAAATAAACTGGGTTCATACCTAAAGCAGGTGAACCACATGGGGGCAGCCAGCTGAACCATGGAACCAGGCTGCCCCTGTGGCTCTGCTATTTAGATCAGAAAAAGCTGAGCCATGGAGGCACCTGCTCCTGCACCTTAGCTGTTTAAAGGAGCTTTCTTGGACAGCCAATACATGGAGGTTCATGGCTGGGCCATGAACTGGCCCAAATTCACCATGAACATAGATCCATCAGCTGGTTTGTGCCCATCCCTAGCTGGGGGATTTCGCCAAAGGGTGGCAGAAAGGATTACCATACTACATCTCACTTTTCAGCAGGATACCAATATTTAGTTTTGGACTGTTTTTTTTCACATGCATTGTACAACCTAAAAGAAAATCATACTAATAATGATTAATCTACACATGTAACTGGATGAAGTGGTAACTATATGAGGTGATACAATTGATCATACCACTAGAAACAGTAATAGCAACATTTTAAAAAATTCTTGCAAGTAGAAAACAGAGACTAGACTGCTCTATTCATTTTCTTTCTGATATGCAGGTTCTCCATTTGCACAAAGGATTTTTGCAAAAGAAGAATTCTGTTTAGAAATATCACTATTCTGAAGTGATATTTGGTCAAGATGACTTACGTCTTTCTTGACTCCAGCTTTTCTCGAAACTCCAGTTTCACAAAATGCATTTTTAGCTCTAACACTGTACATCTTGTTTTTTGAGTCTGAATTTGGGGATAATCTTACCAATCTTTCCTTTGTGAACAGAATAAAGGGATTAATTGTCTTGCCTCCAAACATCTACTCCGAATTTTACTTTTATAATAAGGAATATTTGCATACAGAATACCTAGTCAATTTGCCAAGTAAATTCTTGGAATTCATTTTAGAGATATATGCCAAAGTCAGATATTAGACCATTGCATAGATCATCAGTGTAAGAATAAGTAAAATGAGTAGGATGATAATAACCATGCACATGTTCCTCATCATGTACAGAGAAGTGATCAGCAAATTATGATTTAATAACATTTTTTGACCATTTGGGGGATGCTTAACTTTTTGGGTTTCATATGAATGACCTTGCAGTTCTCCCTTTCATTTACCCCTATTTTTCGTAGTTATCTATCCTTCGTCGTAAGGATAATAATATTTTGGAGACTGGGATAATGAGCAGACAAGCCAGTTCATGGTTTGTAAAGTGAAGCTTTTGGCATGTCCACTGGCATGAACTTTCCATGAACTTTCAAGCTGTTTGTTGTGGTTAATGAACAAATACATAACTGTATAGACTGTCTCCGCATACTCTAAATGCTTATCAGTTTCAAACCAGTCTTGTTATTTTCAAGAGGGTCCCCTCCCCTCTTGAGAACTACCCACTTCTCCTGCCAACCTTCCCAGCACTCTGACTGTGTTAAATTGTACTTAGTCAGGACTAAGTACAAACCATGGCAGCACTAAACTCTTCTCTGTCAGGGTAGAGACTAGTCAGTACTAGACTCTTCTCAGTCAGGACTGAATTAAGACTGTCTTCTTAGGATTGAGTTCTCAAGTCTTTTTCTGCTTACCTGAATCCAATCAATCAGATCTCTTAGAGCAGCCTATCACTCAAAGCTCTCCGGCTCTGTGAGGAATTAACCCTTCACAGTCCTTAACCTGTTTACATAGTACTTCTGTGCTTCTAAAAAGGCAGTCCATCACACCTACCACTACAGCCATTCCATTTTTTTAACTCCTTATTCAAAAATTGCAGTTTGAGAGGTCAAATTTAATGCCTAATTTCATATTTCAATCCAAACTCAAAAAGGGATACCATAATCAGAACTATGAACACTTAATTTATACAATCATTATAATAGAGACTTTTAAAAATAATGTTTACAATGAAGTGCTATTGTTTATCAACAGAATCCAAAGTAGTTCTTGTATCTAACTACTCTGCACCTGCACAATTTTAAGTGGCCAACATTGCTGACATATGGAAGTGCCAAAACTAGTGAGCTACCCTACTAGCTTTTTGTGACTCCTCACTTCCACCAGAATACTTTGTTTAATTAGAGGAAGTTTCTCTCTTTCTCCATTCTGAGAAACTAATATAAACATAGTTCTTTTCTTTTAATGTGGTACATTTAACTAGGTGAATTCTTGTTAGAGAATTAATTTCATTATTTTGATTAGATGGGATCTTTCATAATGTTTCATCACTTTATAATGACTTGAGTCTTTGTATTTCAAGTGTAGGCACATAGTAAAGTCTTATCATTCTCTCTTTGTTCTACAGTTTCATTCCCCATTTCAATTAAAAACTATTTTTAGCATTTAGTAATTGGAACTCAGTTGAAATCACTGCACTGTATCTTATAATTATTGGTAGAGGAGTGGTTACAGAACCAAACTGGTCTTGGACTTGACCCAGGGACCCATTGGACCTATATAATACTAGCACAACTTTATAAGGAACAATACATACAGCTTCTCAAGATACCAAGGCTTGAATCTGCTGTAAGATTTTCACTAGGGTTCTTGAGCAAGCAAAAGTGTGAAAATAATCCTCATACTGGCACCCTGCACTAAATATATCAACTTCTTTCATGCCTGTGCAAGACATCGTGAAAGCAGTTTCCGGCCATTATAAGATATAGGGAAGAAAGCCTTCGGTATTGTAGAAAATCTTGTGTAAGAGCAACTATGATGTATATTTATATTGTCACTCACTCATTCAAGCCCAGGGGTTATGCTACATTAGGAAGAAGAATCATAAACAAAGTAAGGGGGGAAAGGCTGCACATTAATTCAAGGCCTGATAAAATCCTGTTATCAAAGCTGTTATTTCTTCCCTCAATAATTAAGCAAACAGAAAAAAGTTACTTCTGTTATTAAATGCTAAATTTGATCTAATTCATAGTTGTTCCTGATTTAGGTCTATAAAAAGATCCAATACTAGGAAAAGAATGTACATGTCAGAGAAAATACAGGTTTATGTACATAGAAATTAATGGTACAGGACACATTATTCAGTGTAAACCAGGGATGACTAATTTTTTCATTCTTAAAGACTAATCTAGCTTCCATAGAGTAATCTGCTGAAAACATATATATCTGCTTAAACACAATGGTGAGTGGTCAGTTTCTCCAATCAGTAACATAAATATGGATGGAGGCTACATATAACCTTACATGATATTACAGATATCTGAAAATCTATAGGCTGTTTCACACATTATGATTGCATGTAGTGAAAATCTGCCAACTGTGCATATAAGAATTACATGCTCCACCCAACACACACATACACATGCACACACTTTCACAATGTATGCAATCACCCATGTTGTCTGAAAAGGGAAAGCAGATTTCACTGAATTTCAGATCTGAGAGATCCAGAGGTCTTAGGATGTGGTGGGCTTATAGAAAGTCTATTACATAGACCACCATATGACTTCACTAAGCCTTCTGATCTGTGTTCTCTGAAGGCTTGACCGAAGGTACCTCTGAGCATCCCAAACAATATTTTGCAAACTCTTTCATTTGTTCTTGGATTTATTCTGGGCATAAAGCTATTAAGATAAATTCATGTTATATTTCAAAGCTGAAAACTGTAAGATAGCTTAGAACAGTGAAAAAGTTCATGTTTACAGGCTAACACACTACCTTAACAGTGAATTCTCAGGGTATTTCTGCACAGTGTCCAAAAAGGCGAGACGCCTGCTACTTGCAATAGTGTGATAATAAATTACACTATTCCTCCCCTCCACATTTTAAAGCCTTCCCTGCCATGTCTTCTCGCATTTTCCCCTACTCACCTGATACTGGGAAAAAGCAAACAGAGCGACACACTATTTAACTCACTGCTCCTCGGCCTGTCAATCAACAGTGCTTTGTTGTTCTATCTCTTTTTTTTACCTGGAACTTACACGTGGACACACATATTCAGACCTGTGAATACACATTGCCACATTATTTAAAGTCACAAAAAATAATAATAAATGGCCGGCCAGCAGAGGCTACAGCAAGGGAAGTAGATCCGCCCCCCCCCAATCATTATAAATTCAGGACTACTCCTCGCCCTCCCCAGCACCACTTAAGACAGACGCTGTGCGGGCAAGCAGTGTGCAGGCAACAGGCAGCTTAAGAGGTACTTGGGGACACTTTTCATGCCATTTAAAATGACAGAGGATTTTCCTCCACTGGGCAGGAAATGGAGAGGGGAGGGCAGGAGCAAGGGTGGGACAAAGCTGGGGATACTATAGCAAATTTCACCCTCCATACCTCCCTTCCACTTGCAGGTTGCAGGCTGGTTGTTCACTGGGGGAATTGTGCCTTTTTGAGTGGTGAATCCACTTTTGGGGATTCCTCAAGTCGTGCTTTAAAATGGAGGATCTAGAGGATTCTGGAGGATTCTGGCCAGACACTGGAGATAGATGACTTCATGCAGAGGGGCCGTAATATGCCGCCTACCTTTGGCGGCTGGTTCACTACATTCCCTACATGCAGAAATGCCCACAGACCTACTGTGTGAAAACATCTAAAAGAAGTGATTCAAAAGGTAAAATCCACAATGCTACCATACAAAGCGAAACGGGTGGTTAGAGCAGACTGAGTAGCTAGCACATATGAGCTGCACAGCAAATCTCCCTAAAGTTAATTCATGAACTGTTATATTTCTAGACAATTTTCACTCAATCTAAATGTTTACTAAACTTCAAAGCAACAGGGGGGCTGGAACTTGGAGAGCATTTAAAGGACTTTGTTGCCTTTAGCTTGCACAGGATCCATCCTATATGCTCCTGAACCTGAACCTCTCAAATCCCCATAAAGCAATTTCCTGAGGACATCTTCGGGGGGGGGGGGTGCATAACTCTGATCCCATAAATTTAATCTTCACCAAACTTGGCTGGAAAAAAGTTCACTATGAAGCTTCCTGTCAGGAGAAATGGAAAGTCTGGATAGTAGTACCTTGGGACATTTTGTACATCACAAATGGTGCATGCATGGTGGACCAATGAGAGATTATAGCTTCCTCCAAGAAAGCTCTTGAAAGGGAAAATGAATGTGGTAATCTTATCAGCAGAGATGAGCACAAACCAGGAAAAGCAAGTTTCACATCTGCTGTTGGATCAGGTAATCAGTTTCTGATTAGATCTATTCTTGGAACTTTTTATCCATCTCATATAAGGGAGTGTTTCTAAATTCAAATTGTTAGCTATAAACAGATTCCATTTTGCCCCACACCTTCTCTCTTCCTACATTCTGCTTTACCTGCTTTCCATTTTAACTTGAAAAGTTGTAGAATTAATTTCAGAATGAGTGGTTGTGTATGCATTGATTAAATCTCAGCACGCACACACATACACAATTCCTGATACGATTGTGCAATCACATAAAATTCCTTTCAGAGCTGTGATTTAATCAATGCACATGTAAACTATAAGAAAACAAGGCACAAATTGGGAAAAACACAGCAAGCTGCACATGAGAAATCAAAAATGGAAGAAAACTAATACATCCATGACACTCCACAAACGTCTTCTGATAATTTAGTACTTTGGAATCAGCTGAGAAAGTCAAATGGTAAGAATTTTGTAAGCATCTCTATACAAATACAGTCATTGCTCCATAGACATCACCATTTCCCTCGAAGTAGAGCTACGGCATAGTATAATTATGAACAATAAATTGCTTGGTTATTTGTTAATAGAAGATCATTTTCCCTGCATTGCATAGCTCTGAAGAGTTGAAAGGCATATGCTAAAACTGCATTCAGCCTAAGCCAGTTTCTGTGGACTACCAGGGAGCATTATACATTGTCAGCATGTTGACAGCAGCTTTCTAAAAAAAAATTAATTCTGCCGCTGTATAAACAGCACATATAATAGCTTGTTTTTATATAAGGCATTCATCTTTGCTTGTTAGATGATACAGCTGCTTGTGTATTACAGCATCTCTCCCTAACTGAGAGAGATAAGACTAATCAATTATAAACCCTCTATTTATACCATAACTATAACAGATAAAGGCTTCTATAAATCATACTGGGGGGTGGAGGGAGAGAATCTTGGCAGTACTACAGCATGGATCAGATCCTGACGTCTCTGTTCAGAATTAGTGGTAGAAGTCACTGCTGACTTATGGCAACCTTGTACAGTATTCAAGGCAAGAGATATTCAGGGATGGTTTGTCATTGTATGACCTCTGCATCATGACACTGGTATTCCTTGGAGGTCTCCCATCCATTTATTAGCCAGGGCCAACCCTACTTAGCTTCCAAAATCCATTGAGATAATGCTCACTCAGGCTATTTAGGCCAGGGCACAGTTAGTTATGCAAACAGCCCTAAAAATGCATGCCTTGAGACCCCCAGATGAAAGATATTCAATTTCAGCCATTCATTTTTCTTCTTAGTACAGAAATTAGCCAATCTTCTCTTAGGTTCTTTTACAGAAAGGCTAAAGAAGTTAGGGTTCTTTTGCTTGGAGAAAAGATGATTGAAGCTGTGACATGGGGTTGGACTAGATGACCCAGGAGATCCCGTCCAACTCTATTTATATGATTCGATGATAGAGGTTTACAAAAGTATGCATGGGATGGAGAAGTTAGAGAAAGAAGTACTTTTCTCCCTTTGTCATGATACAAGAACTCATGGGCACTCAATTAAAAGAATGAGCAGTAAGCTTAGAACAGATAAAAGGCAGTACTTCACCACCCAAAGAATAATTAACATGTGGAATTCACTGCTGCAAGAAGTGGTAGTGGCTTCTAAAGGAGGCTGGATAAACAAATTCAGCAGAGGTACATCAGTGGCTATTATCCACAAGGTACAGAAGGAACACTATGTCTGGGCCTTGTAATGTTCTGTATTCTTAAAGCTTGTGGGGCAACAGTGGTAGAACTTCTAGAACAGTGGTTCTTAACCTGGGGGTCAGGACCCCTTTGGGGGTCAAACAACCCTTTCACAGGGATCGCAGCAAGGCAAGCAGCTTGGCCAGGGGGGATGCCATCCACACAACAGCCTTGTGGGGTAGATTGAGATAGAGCGTTTGTCTGTATGGAGCAGTGGAAAAGAGTGAGATCGGCACGGTCAGACAAGAGGCAGAACTGAACTGAGAAACCCCAGGGGAAAAAAAGAATTTGTATACAATCATGAACAATGAATCTTCCTACCATTGGTCAGTTGGGGTTTAATTTCTGTGAAAGAACACTTGTATAATTTTATGGTTGGGGGTCACTGTATTAATGGGCCATGGCATTAGGAAGGTTGAGAACCAATGAACTAGAATTCTGGTCCTGACCATTCCAATTGGTTAATAGGGATATGCACTGAAGAAAAATTCAGTACCCTTTCAGTTCGGCCAGAAATTAGGTTTGGCACTGAATCAGCTTCAATATACAAGGATTGGGGTTCGGGCAATTGTAGTACAGCACAATCAAACTGGGCTCTGAGGCAATTAAAGGGACCTAGATATCTATTTAAATGCCTCAGAGTCCACCACACAGCTGATCCCACTGAGAAGTCTCTTAGAGGAATCAGCTGTTTGGTGGGCTGTGGGTGGGTTTCAAACTGCCAGACAAACAGCTGATCTGGGGAGAGACTTCTTTTCCTAGATCAGCTTGGGATGTGTGTGGGACATTCAAACCACTGCTACCCTGTGCAGCCTGACTGCTGGGCCTGATCTGTCAGCCATCCACCTCTGCCTGATCCCCATCTGGTTCCAGTTGCAGCTGGGGATCAGGCAAGTTGGAATTCTAAGGAATCAGCTTTTTGGCAGGTCCTTTTCAATGCCTGAATCTTGAAGCGGCCAGATCAAGCCTGAATTCTGTGATTCAGCTGGTTTAAACTGATGGACTGTTTGATTTGGCTCAGATAAGCCTTAAAAGTACTCATATCAGCATTAATTCAAGTATTTTTGAGTTTATCTGAGCTAAACCACTCATCCCTACTGACTATTAAAGGTGACAGAAAAGCTTAGATAAACCTTTGCTTGGGGGAAAAAACCTTACTATGGACTGGAAAGTCGGTAGCAGCACCTTAAAGCCATTTTGTACAATGCAAATGGATCATGCATGGTGGACAAATGAGAGATTCTAGCACCCTCCATGAAAGCTTTTGAAGGGGAAAATGAATATGGTAATCTTATCAGTAGGGATAGCAATGAACAAGAAAAATGTGGCTCAGTTTGACCATAAACCAAACCACAAACTAGACCTAGGCCAATTCATGCTTCATGGCCCCAAAAACCCTGTTGAAAGGGATCGCCTCCCCTTAAATGGGCTTGCATACAGCCAGAAAAACAGCTCAGCAGCAGGGAGCAGCTTGATTCCCACTACTTGTTTCCGGCTGCCCTGTGCAGTCCCTTTAAACTTGAAATAGACTGCAGAAGACAGCCCCAAAAGAGCTGTGGAGAGGGGAGGAGGGGCATTCTCCACTGCTCAACAGTACTGGGCTGTCTTGTGCAGTCTCATTAAAGTTTAAAGGGACTGCACAAGATAGCTGTGTGGTGGAGAGCATGTTCATTCAGCTCAGCTGTTTTTGTAGCTTTCATGGGGAACAGAAAGCAAGAGTTTAAAGAAACTCATTAAACCTCTGCTTTCTTCTCATCCATGAACCATGACACACTGCTATGAACTGCTTTGAAATCCATGGAATTTTGTGATGGCAGACCAGTCACAAACTATGGGCAAAATCTGTGACCAATACTGCATTGTGGTTGTTTGTGCCCATCCCTACTCATCAGATGGTGTTGTAAATGAGATGACATAACCACTTAGGCAGCAGCTATAATACAGTGCATGCATGCAGCTACTGAACAGATAACAGAATCCAGATTATGACATCATGTGCTGGGTTCTGCAATTTATTCAGGAAAGGTACACCTGCAGACAGCTGTACTTCCCTCATCCCTCCTGACACCTTCCAGTAAGAATACCGTTTCTCTTCAGCAACATTCAGAGGCAAGAGTAGGGATGCCAGGCCAGTTTCTGGGTGGGGCTTGGGGATCTCCCACAATTACAGCTCCTCTCAAGGATAGAGATCAGTTCCCCTGGAGAAAACAGATTCTTTGGAGCACAGACTCTGTGGCATTGCACCCCACTGAGGTTATTTTGTCATTTCTTTAATGGTACTATGCAAAGTCAGTCCATTCAAGAAGTCAAAAATTCCTGAGCCCCAAATAAAATTCATTCATGATCCCGCCCCAGTCTTAAGACTGCCAACAATTCAGAGCTTGAGTGGTTTTCTTTTAGCTCAACATGTCTTGATTCATTGACAACCACACCTGTTATATATAGCCCGTGTTCCAAAATATTTATGCCAAGGAGAGCTCTATAAATAATTTGACAGTTATGTTTTCTATGTTTACTAGTTAATTTTTATGGGTTTGGGTAATATAGGCACTGTTTATCATTGACTTTCCATGTTTGCTTTTGTGATTTCTTTTGTGCTTCATTGTACCATTTTATGGCTGCCATTAATGAATCAAAATGAAATTGAGCAATATTATAAAATGCTACAAACAAACCATCTGTTTGGACTTAATTACTAAAAAAATTAATATGCATGCATAAGCATCTTCTGAATACTAATGCTCATTCTTATTTACAATGGATAGCCATTGCCAAACATACAGCCCCCCCCCCCCTTCCTTCCATCTGAGACAGTTATGCCAGAAAACATAGGCCTATTTTATACAGCAAATGAAGTGGCAATCCTGCTTCTCGACTGTACCAATAGAGTCACACATTTCAATGTTCTTCCATACCAAAAGGTAATTTGAACAAAGGGCCTGGGCCCACAAACTGAGTCAGCCTCTTTACTCGAGTGGTGTAATTCCATATTTTTAACTTTTCATTTATATACATTTATATACACTTCTGTGGAGGGACTTCAGCTGGAGAAGCCTTGCTTATTCGTTGCTTTTGCCGGTTTAAAGGGAAAATAATGGCGATCGCGCTCAGGGGCAAGAGTGAGGGTAGGACATTCTTTCTACCACTATTTTGAGAACACACATGTCTTTCACTGTTGCAGCTTGTGCTCAGAAGTTTAGCGTTTTTTTCTGGGGGAATCCACTTTTCTGTATTTCTCCCTAAGAGCTATAAAATTTCAATTGTTGCTGGAGTTCTGCGGGAGTTTTGCAGTTTGTTTACAGCTGGGGAAATGACAACCGGAGAGTGGACTGAAGCCCCTCTTCATGTATACCATAGTCCTGATCCTAATCAGGCACATTACAAGCAGGACTTGAACCCACAAATCATGTGTGATTATTTTACATCTGACACAGGTGGTGAACCAGACCCAAGCAACTATGTGCACCTGGCTGGTTAGTAGCCATCATTCACAAATGTTGCCTTTGATAAAGTAGGCTTTGCTCCCTGGAATAAAATCTAATGACTCATATATATCTAAATGGCCATTAGTTTTGTGACATCCAAAATGAATTGAAATTTACAGAATTTTATTGTTAGATAGCCTTCTGCTGAATGTGTTGCCCAGTTCAACTGCAGTGTTGCACTCACAAAACACTTAGAACATTCCTACTTCTACCATATGGGAAACCATCTGCTTTTAAAGTACTTAGTCACATTTCCCCCGAAAAAAGTTGTCTGACCAGATAGATAAATTACAGTTTCTCAAAAAGAAGAGTTTAAAAACCATTGAATGCAATGGTAACGTTTTTAAAAGATACAAAGATTTTTACCTAATACAAGATATACTTGAGAGAATTCTTCATCCAGTCTTCTAAAACATGCACAAAGAAAATCCTAAAGGTTCAGCATTGTAAATCCTACTTCATACATTCAGAAAGAATTCCCCAGCAATTCTGAATAGATCATACATAGGCAGACAGCATCCATTTTAGCAGCCAGAGCAATTTAGATTAGGTGTTTCAAGACAGCAGTCAATTAATGCCATTACAACTACAGCACACTTTAGGTTGGCTTTCCAAGCTAATACACTTGGGGGGGGGAGAGATGATAGTAAAGACTGATGGGGAAATAAGGTGATTTCCATTAAGAACACAAGAATGAAAATCTGCTAAGTAAATGCAAATAAGATATACTTGCAACATGACTATGGATTAAAAATTATAGCAATCCTTGCATTACATCCAATCCTAAATACATTTCCTTGGAAGTTAGTTCTTCTGTTTTTTCACATTTGTTTCATACTTTTGTTTCTGTCAAGGAGTAAAAATGATGGAGGACCACTTTTATTCTCATAAAATCCGTGTAAGTTAGGTGGGTTCTCTATCAAATCAACCCTGAATTCTTCCTAGAACATAGAATTACTTACCTGAAGTTATCAGACACTGGCCATATCATGAAAAGACAAAACTCACTGAAAAATACAACAATGCTAGGAAAAGAGGACAACCCAACAGGAAATACAATGATTCTATAAAGAAAGCTAGCCACTGTCAAAATCATCAAAAGACAAGGTGACAGGTCAGGCAAAACAAAGACCAAAGGCTGTGCTGTATATAAATCATAATGAGTCCAGATTTATTAGTCCATTTATTAACACTTACCAAAGAGCTGAGCCTCCAGCCCTCTAAAGTGTTATTCAATAAGTTAGCCCTTCAATTTAGGCCATTTGCAGATTCCAAAAAGAATTATTCTGGTATCTGTAGTCAATGAAGGCTAAAGTACTAGATGTAAACTCAAGACCCCAAACCCAAAGAACCCTACAGGATATTATTCATTAGGTTATTGGAAGAAATGTATAGAGTTATCTAAATATAAGAGCAGTGAAAAGCAAGGAGTAAATAATAAAATCTAAATAGCGGACCTTTGATTCCAAAGCAGAAATTACTTGATCAGACACAGCAACCAGGCAAAGTTTCATAGTCCAAAGGGCAGGAGTTCTGTCAATGCAAAACCCAAGCTGTCAAAGACAGGACCAAGACAAAACAAGGGGCTATGCCAAACTAGCAACATTTGGCCTGTCAATCAAACTTTATTACAGTCGTTCAGACCAAGTTATATAAAGTCGATACATAAGAGACCAAAAGAATATGGTCATTTAATGTAATACAATTTAAAACAGATCATAAAATAGAACTTAAAATTATTCTATTTTAGAGCAGCAGATTTTTATGGCGGCGGCACAAAACTTAGCTAGCTGAGTTGTCACCTGGGGGGACTCATCACTTAGCAGCCTCTTTGCTCGATCTACATCATGATGTTCTGGCAACTTTTTAAGGAGTGGTCCAATCAAGCTGCTACGAATGTCTCCATAAGCAGGGCAGTGGAACAATATATGCTCTCTTGTATCAATTTTGCTACTCCCACAAAAACATTGTCTCAGTGTAAGGGGAATGTTCTTATAGCGACCCTCTACAAGAGCTGAAGGCAAGACGGAGCATCTTGCAAGGGTAAATGCCCTTCTTTGTTTACTTATTACCAGCTGAGACAGATAAGTGGCAAGGACCAGAACATATCTTGTTTTAACTGGAGCCAAAAAAGTTGGAGCTTTACTCAGGTCCAGTTGACATCGATTGTCCCATATCCACTGCTTAACTAATGATGCAGCTTGATCATGAGCTAATTTGGATAATAAGTGTATGGAGAAGCCCAGACTTTGAATTCCTCTGTGGACAGCCTTAGTCCAAGATGATTGGAAGTTGTCATTCAGGGTTAAAGAAACTATATCCTGTGGATTATGTATTTCAGCCACATTCCTATTGCTGACAGGCAGCTTTTGCCTTGGACCATTAACATTCCTGTTTCCAGATGCACCATGGAGTTGGTTACACAGCATGAAACTTGGAGGAGTGCCCAAAGGAATTTAGACTGGACGCTTTCAAGCTTGATAGTATCTGATATTGGAGCACATTTGGCCTATCTAGTTGACCAGCTGAATGTGTTGCTAACCAGCTAATCTGGCCAATCAGGTGTGTTGACCAATCAGAGTATGTGCCCACACACTCTACAGCTGCACATAGATCCAGTTAAGCAAGCTTCCTTTCCCCAGCCAGGGTTCCTTATGCTGATGAGATGGAATGTGAAAGCCAAACTGTCACCCAGTCCTCTGGCTTTGAAGGTCTTAGGCATCAATAATCTTACATGCGCATGTGTTTGACTTTCCTCTCTTCTCTCTCTCTCTCTGCAAGATCATTAAGTTTCCAGGAAAAGGTTTTCAGTGATTCTGCTGAAAGCCCGAACCAGTCTTTCTGAAAAGCCAAGGAATTGCTAGGCAAAACCAGTTTCTTGACAACCACACATTGCAGTACCTGAGCAAGGCTGTTAATGACAGGAGGTTTGGGAAGTCATTAATTCATTGAGTCATCATAAGTCAGAAGCACATCTCATATACAAAACTTGCCTGAGGGTTCGTTTTCCTCCTTATGACCCCTCATGGTGCTCCACTCTGTGGGTAGGAATCTGCTGATGATCCCAGGATCCTGAGTAGCACACCTGGCCTCAACAGGGGCCAGGGCCTTTTTGGTCCTGGCCCCTACCTGGTGCAATGAGCTCCCTGAAGAGCTGCGGTCCCTGGAAGAACTCTCTGAGTTCTGCAGAGCTTGCAAAATGGAGCGCTTCCACCAAGCATTAGTCTGAGGCCGGGAGGTGGTCGCAGGGATTTAGATCGAGCACCTTTCTCCCCTTAGGACTGGTATTAGACTGGCCTGCACTGATCTCATGGGCCCCCTTGACATCGTCCCAACTTTCCATTGTCCTTCCTAGTCCCAACTCAAGGGGCTCATGTAGGATGTAAATTAAATTATATTTGTATCACCATGACCTGTATGGAATTTTAGTATTTTGTTTTAATGGGGGTTTAACAGGATTTTATGGAGATACTAACTTCAAAGCCCGTTCCTAAGAACGGGCCTTGAAAGGGTCTTTTCCCTGACCCCTTGCCAGGTAGCTTAACGTGGCTTTGGGCCGCAGCTCACAGCCAGATCAAGTGGGGTGGGCAGGGGCTGGGCAGCTTGTTAGCAGAGCCGGGACAGAGCTCCTTAGCAGGCAGTCAGCAGGCTAGGAGGTCCTTGTTAGCAAGCCCTCCACCACGACCCTTTGCCCAGGGCCCTCTCCCCTTACCTGCTGCTCGCTCCAGGCACTGAGGCATCTGAAAGCAAAGAGGCTAGAGACCAGGGATGGAGGGCGGGAGCTGCAGGGGCAGGGCCAATCAGGGCAAAGCTGACCGCACTCTGATTGGCCCTATTCTAACTTGGACAACCGAACACGTCCCACCCCCTAGGCTGTTTCACAAATATACAGACAAACAACAATGGATAAGGATATTATTATGTATGATTTATATGACGATATTGTAAGCTGCCACGAGCCAGTTTTTGGGAGCGGCGGTAATATAAATCTCAAAATAAATAAATAAGTAAATAAATAAATAAATAAATAAATAAATAAATACCCAGTCAGTTTTTAGTCTGGAAACCTGTTCCCAGCCAAACACTCTAACCTATCTGTCATGCTGACATATCAAGAGAAGGTGTTTACAAAAAATGTCCTTAGACTTTCTGTCAAAGCAACAAAGCAACACAGGATCTTCATATCTAAAAATGACACACTCTTCTATGATAGAAGCAAAGGGCTGGAAAACCAGTGCTAGCATATCTAATTTGCTATAGCATGGCAAATTCTCTTTCAATTAACAGCGTTTTCTGTTTCAATAATGGAAATTCTTAATTGAATTCAGCTTGCAAAGATATATTTGGTATTTGGTATTATTTGGGCTAACATGCCTTAGAACTTCTTCGAATGATTTGCTGGCATTCATCTGGAGTTCATGGTGGCATTGACTTCACAGGTAACCAATATTCACTCCAAAATAAGAGCCACTAAAGCTTCCAATTCTGATTATCACCTTTAAAGCACATTACTGGCTGAGATGCATATATACGAAAAGCCATTTCTCACAATATCAACCTGAGTACTCACAATCTTGACAAGGATTTTATTTTTACTCTTTCCTCCTATTAAATCTCTTAGATCAGCTACAGCCTAAGTTTGGGGCTCTTTGCTGTTGTTGTTGTTGGTTGTGAAATTAGAAGGGCCACAATATCCCATTTCTAGAGATTGTGTACAACTGTCTTGTTCAAAGGCATTTTTGAAACTAGGAAATTGCTAATGCCATTGCTGTGAATCTGAGGTAGGAGCTGTAACTGTCCATCTGGTTATTGCCAGTATGTACTGGTTTTTGTAAGCTGCCTTGAGCTACCATTGATGGCGGCATACAAATATTTAAAAAAATAAATAAAATATGAGTAGCACCAGGATGTTTTTGACCATATTTATTATACATAATAATCAGGGTTACCAACCTTATAGTGGAGGCTGGAGATCACCCAGAAACACAGATCAGTTCACCTGGGGGAAATCGCTTTGGAAGGTAGACTCTATAGCATTATACCACGTGAGATCCTTCCCCAAACTCTGGCTTCCTCAGGTTTCATCCCCCCAAACTTCAGTTATTTCAGATCCTGGAAATGGCAACCGTAATAACACCTAAAAAAACACGTAATAAGATTCTTCAGGCAAATCAAAAATGGATCTGTATTTTTGTGGATGTTCTGTAGTATCCAATAAAGATGAAACTGAAGGGATGTGAGCTATGGAGCAAACAATCTAATTTAAAGTCACAATGGCCAGTTGATCTGGATCTGGACTCTAGGGCCTAGTCCGCACACAATAGATAATGCACTTTCAATGTACTTCAGAAGTAGATTTTCCTGTTCTGCACAGGAAAATCCAGCTGCCAAAGCAAATTGAAAGTGCATCATCCTATGTGTGCAGACTAGGCCTAGGACAAGATGTAGGGTGAAATGGTCCCCCAATTTACAGACTGATTTAAAAGGAGTTCTAGATAATCAGGATCTGCAGTCTTTTAAAATGGCCTGCTCTAATCCATCGGAATGTCAGAATCCCATAACCTATTTTGAAGCCCTCATTGTGGAGTTGGAGTCTATCCTGTTTAAGACTACATGGGGAAAGGGCAGCAGAGAAATTGGTATTAGATACTCTAATTAGATACTTGGTTTGATAAAGAATGTGTGGAGGCAAAAACGCAACTCAAAAATGCCTATCAAAATTTTATTAGACCACCAGAAAACTCAAGGGAGGATGTGCATGGCTGCTTGCTGATTTTAAAAAAGGACTAATTGTATAGCAAAAGAAGGAACAGCACTGCTTGGTCTTAGAACATCTTATATAAAAATACAGTTCTAGGTCTGTAACCTTGTTATATGCAGCTTTTGTTGACTTCAAAGTTGCTTTTCACTCTATTTCAAGGACACACTGGAGGCTTCATCAATAGATAAGAGACTCCTCTTTCTGTTATGCTCCCTAAATAAGCAGACCTCGCTTAAAGTCAGATGCAATAGGCAAGGCCACCAAACCGAACAGATAAAAACTTATAAACGTGTCAGACAATGCTGTCTATTAGCCCCTCTACTTTTCATCTATTACATTAATGACCTAGTAAATGGTTTCAAATCTAAACAATTGCTGTTCACCTTGGCTGGCAGGACAGCACATACCACCCCTTCTCTATGCTGACAATATGATGATTTTCTCAAGAACTCCAGTGGGCCTAAATAGGGCCCTTGTCTGCCTGGTGAAATATAGTGAGAAGGAAGCTCTTACAATTAATGAATCAAAAACTAAAGTAATGGCATTTGATAATTTCTCCCAAATTAGGATCTGATATTTAGCTGGAAAAAAGTTTGAGCAAGTAAAGTCATTCAAATATTTGGGTGCAATATTTCAGGCCTTGGGATCCAGCCTTGAACACTGCAGGCAGATGTCAATCTTAGGGGGGAAATCAGCTTGTAATATAGTTAAATTCCATTGCTCAAATGAAGCTTATTTTGTACCAGCAGCACTCAAACTTTTTTGAGCTAAGGTAGCATCACAGATGCTCTATAGGACCTTTTTAGGCTCATCTAAGTTCTATTTTGCTCCATTTGAGCAAATGCAATCTAAATTCTTTAGAGCCATATTCCAGCTTCCAAAATGCATATCTAATTCCTGGATAAGACTAGAGACAGGATTTATGAAATGTGAAGCCCAATATATTTGCTTCCAGTTTTCTCTGACTGAAGATGCATTGGACACTTGCAGGGCTATTATCACTAACCCTGTGTGACAATTACAAATCAAAGTATGTCCTAGCTACAGAAATGGAAATTAAAACACTAGGTTTCTTCCCCCCCCCCCCAGGTTCTGCTAGGCATGGTGATAGATCAGGTGAAAATAGCAATAAAACAAAGTATAGAAGATTCTGAACACCAAGTGGATCTTGCTTATACCTCTAAATACCTTCCTCCACATAATACTAGATACGTACAAGCCCCAGCAGTGTAGCTATCCTTACTAGAAGCCAAATATCATTAGTAAGGGGATCAGCTTTGCCCTCTGTATTTCTGGAGGGCTGTTATAAGAAAGATTCTGCCCTTGCAACCCTGGGGAGGTAAAATCTCCTGCTCATATAATTCTTAGGTGTCCCTTCTATACAGCTGCCAGAATTTGGCTAATTTCCCCCCTTCTTGAAAATACTCTGAGTTATACAGAAGAGGCAAAAATCAAATTTCTCTTATGGAAAGGTAAAGTCTCACATATCACACAGGTTGTCAAATACTGCACCCAAATATACAGAGTCAGAAATATTCAGCTAAAGACCTATAAAAGGTGACCTAAAGGAGAATAAATAACAAATTTTAATGTTAAATCTTGTATACATTTTATACATTGCTGTACAATCCTAGCTTATGGTGAAATGTTTGTATTTTATCTTATATTCATGAAATGTTTTGCACTTGTATTTGTTAACTAATTTTATCTGTCCAAAGTGCTGTACTGAATAAACTGAAGTGAACTGACCAAAGGAGCATGTGCAATAGCTGGGCAACAAAAGCTAGGCTTAATCTTTTCCTCCTAATGATACACTGAGATCTCACAGCTAATCAGTCTGAACTCAAGCCACGATCAAAGAGAATTACAGCTGCCTCATTTTGGAGCTTCAACCATATGGATCATAACGAACATCTCAGAAACAAGAATAATAGGTACCTTTTGTCTGGAAGTGATGAAGTTTCCTCTAATCAGATTCAAAGAACAATAAGGTAGCTAATAAGCCCTGGAGGCTTTACAAAACCTTGATAACCACAGCCAAGGCCAAGGTCAGAATCTTAACTTCCTCGTTAAGGTTATTTTGCTCAGTGATCAGCATACATGGATTCAATTTAAATTGGCCAGTTCTTATGCAAGCACTGACTTCTCAACAATACATCTATATTTCGTACATAAGTAGTGTTTTGCCAGTCTCTTGACATTGTACTGTTGTACTCCATATTTAAGGATGCCGTAAACCACATTGCAAATGTGATTTCAGAGACCATGCAGCCATATATCATGTGCATTGTGTTTCTGAGTAAACAAATATCTGTTCTGCTTCTCCAGCATAATGTTTAAATATGGGATTCTTGCAGTGAAATTCAGATGTGGCTCGAACAAGAATCCTTATATTGCAATTAGCTTGAACTAGAAGTGCCAAACTGGGCTCTGGTAATCCATTCTTTTTATCTTCCAAATTCCTAAAGCCTGTATTAAAAGAACAGTGAACAGAAATGAAATATTGATGTAAGTGGCAACAGAAGTATTTGCATAATATGTGTGGTCAATGCCCATTCAGATGGTTGTGCAAAGTAGAAGAACAGAATTTCATTTTGAGGTGGAGCCACCCAGGATTCTAGCTGGTAAAAAAAGGAAAGAAGAGGCCTCTGTGACCACCAAAATGGATATTCTAGGGATCATGAGCCTTCCAAGGATAAAAGTCATGTGAGATGGAGACTGCAGCAAGGAAGGAAACTGGGCAAGACTGAGAAACAAACTGTTGAAGACTTTCACAGCCAGAGTCTGTTGTGGGTTTTCTGGGCTGTGTGACCATGGCCACACAACAGCCACTGAGCAAAAAAATCTTGTGGGATTCAGCTTTATGAATGGAAGGCATCTTTCTCATATGTCAAGACATCTTTGGATTCAGCCACATGTGTCATTTCATATCCACCTGAAGCCAGTTTCTCAGCCCAGTGTTCAATTTGATGTATGACAGCTGTCATCTGGAGTAGGCATTTCTTGTTGTCAACAACATCAAATGGAACATTAATATGTCAGCATATGCTGTGATTAAATAAGCACAACTGGCACATCACACATAGCATATCAACAAAGGGAAATGTTTGATGGTCCAGTGCTGTAGTAGTTTTCTTCTCTCAACATGACCAGTGAGAAGTCTGAAGGCAACATTTTCCTTATGTACATACTGGATGCCATGACCAGACTAACGTATTATGTCTTACCCTAGTTTGTGATCCTGCATTAAGAAAAACTCATCTGTCAGTCATCAGAATTCCATTCTGCTTGGTCAACAACACTTAGTTCCATCCAGTAAGGTTTTGGTCTACTAAACTAATGAGTTAACTTTTCCTTGGAGAAACTCCTAGCATGATCTTTGCCTTTGTTTTCACTAGCAGTGGATCCTTCTGCACTTTCCCTTCTTATATTGTATTTTATATACTATTAAAGGCTTGTTGTTGTTGTTGTTGACCAGTCTAATGCAAATCTGACACACATTACTGGCAGATTGGGTCCAAAAATGAAGTCAACCACCACTCTGCAGTCAATTGTCCATGTGAGTGGTATGGGGGAGCTTTCGCTTCAACAGATCAAGCCATCCATTCTGTGATGCACAGTTTATAGTCTGGGGAGAAGTCACAAAGAATGCTTTTCTCTGGGTACTCCATGTTCACCTCTGAAACCAGGAAGATACCATATATTAATTATTCAAAATGCAGGCATTTTATCTATTAAGTTTCTGTTCTTGTCCCTCATATCTTTATAGTGGTATCGTTTTAACCTTTATTTGTTGTATTCATCCCTATGTTTTTTTTTATGTATTGTGGCTGAATGGCAAGAGAACCCATTGAAATGCATGGAAGTGAATAAGCATGAAAAATTGATGCCGCCTTACAGCACTCTCATTTAGTCAGGTGCCTTCAAATTAGGTACAACATCTGCTGTCAAGTCACTGACTGACACAAGATCAGATTTTGACATTTGTAACTAGAACACCCAAATGAACCCTTTGGCCTCAATGGCATGTGATATATATGGGAGACAGGAGCAGAATGTGTCTGTTTTGTACTCATGGTGTCCCATTCATTCTGAAGTAAGAAGTCAGAGCTTTCACCTAAAACTTTCTAAGACAGAAATTGGCACAGGGCTTATTACATATTTAGTAGACACTTGTGCTGAGAGAATTACTTGGGACATATGTACCTAGGTTTCTGGGAGTTTATCCAAGGAAAAATTAGCTCATTAGTTTAGTAGACCAAAACCTTACTGGATGGAACTAAGTGTTGTTGACCAAGCAGAATGGAATTCTGATGACTGACAGATGAGTTATTCTTGATGCAGGATCACAAACTAGGTATAGCAATATATATAGGACCCTGACCTGGATGGCCCAGATTAAACTGATCTTGTCAGATCTTGGAAGATAACAGGGTTGACTTAGGGTAGTATTAGGAGGAGAAGGAGAAGGAGGAGCTCTGCTCCAGAAGACAGGCTCCAGAAGACAGTGTTGCTTGAAACAGCAAAACTCCTGTGAAGATACTGCGGCAGTTCTCAAGAACATGGCTAGACCTCAACTTGCAGAATACCATCTATCAAGCATATGACTGTGACAAATCGTTTTCATCATCATCGTGCGTTTTATTAATTATTTTATTTTAATTAATAAAACCACAGATACTTTCCAGTTTTTCCAAGGAGATGTTTACAAAGGTAGTAGAGCTGTAGAATAATGGAATGGGTGCATTTATAATGGTGCGGTCTATAGTTCTGTTCATTGTTTTCATTCTCTAGCTTTGTTGTCTTCTATTTTTGGTATCCATTTTCTGTATTGTTTATGGGGTTTTTTTTGGTCTGCATTGTCTTCTAATGTAGTTATTTGGTCCTGTTGAATTGCTTATTGGACATCTCATGATGTTTCGTGGCATTTCAGTTTTATAGTTTGTAATAATCTGCCTTGAGTCTTGGCAAGAAAGGGAGTTATAAATAAAATAAATATTAGAAGAGTTAGAACCAGGAACTGAAGGATCACCAGAAACGGCACCTTCACTCTGGCCTGGAAAAGATACAGAAGATGATGTAGGCAAAAGCCAAAGAAAGACCAAGTACAGCATTATATTAATGTTGATTTACTATTGGCAAAATCACAGAAAGCCAAATTCCTGTCCAACTAATATTGCAGGCTAAGGCTGTCCCTTCAAAATTCTATATGAAGTCCTATAGCATTCTAGCAATCAAACAGAAATCCTCCATAAGGCAGTATTTCCCTTACACATTCATCAGGCAACTTTTCCCCCACCTAGGCAACCCTGTGAAAAGTGAAGGACCAAGCTTCAACTGAGCTGAAAGAGGAGAGAGAAACAAACCGGGGGCAAGGCAGGCAGCAGTGCAGAAGATTTACAATCTCTTGGCATTACAGCCTAATAGCGTGACCAAAGAGTAGCTATAGGGGGTGCCATTAATGCTACTAAGCCAGCACTAAAGAGATTAACTTTTTAAATTTACTCTCTTCTTTCTTAATAAGCTCTACCAACTTGCCAAATCAAATAGCTCTGTTCCTTGCAACTTATGCTTACTTTGCTCAATATTGGAGCAACTAGAAACAACTTCTAGCAACTTGTCTCACGGTGTTGGATTTTATTCATGATGACAACAGCTTCTCATTTCTGGAGGAAGTCAAGAGTTACTGCATTGATCTTCCCTTTCGCCTCCTTATAGGTACATTTACCTTGCATTAACCATCCTGCTTCAAGGGACTGAGAACTTTAACAATAGAACTTTTCAAGCTCAAGGACTGCACTTCCGTTTTCAAAGGCTCTGATGCGTGCCTACAGTCCAGCCACTCCAGAACTTTCTAAAATGGTTTTTTGTCTCATTTGATCTCATCCGTTTCCATGTTTCATTTGGTTGTCCCTGAGCCAGGCAATGAAATACCAGACACAATTGAATGGGTTGCAACATCATTTCAGTGCCCCACAAATAACAGTCATAGAATCCTAGAGTTGGAAGGGGCCGTGCAGGCCATCTAGTCCATCTTCTTTTTGAAGTGAGGCCCCCAAAACTGCACACAGTACTCCAAGTGGGGCCTGACCAATGTAGTATACAGTGGGAGTATGATATGTTGTGATTTTGATGTGATGCCTCTGTTCATACAGCACAAGACTGTACTTGCCTTCTTTACTACTGCATCATACCGTCTGCTCATATGTAGTTTACACTCCTCAAGATCTCCAAGATCACATTCACACAACCTGATATCCAGAAGTGTATCTCCCATCCAGTATTCATGCTTTCATTTTTGTGACCCAGATGTGGATCTCTATCCTTCTCCTTATTGAATTGCATCTTGTTCTCATTTGCAAAATTTCCCAGCATATTCAGATCTTGTTGAGCTCTATCTCTATCTTCTGGGATGTTTGCTACTCCTCTCAATTTGGTGTCATCCACAAATTTAATGAGGAATCCCCCTACCCTCTCATTCAAGTCATTGATACAATTTGTAAAAAGTATCAGACCCAATACCAAGCCCTGTGGCACTCCACTGCTCGCCTCCTTCCTCTGATAAAATACCACTGACAACCACTGTTTGGGTGGGGCTTTCTAGCCAGTTCTCTATCCACCTAACCATCTGAAAATCCAGTCTACAGTCCTCCAAGTTTACTCATCAGAACATCATGCAGAACCTGGTCAAAAACCTTACTGGAATCTAGGTAAACAACATCCACTGAGTTTCTAGGTAAACAACATCCACTATCAGCAACTACTCAGAAGCTAAAATAATGGTTATTTGTCAACTCTTATATTTCTAGCCCACCAATGTGATCTGAATGAATCAATAATGTAACACATAACATATTCCAACACAGCTTGGCATGATGCTGATCATATCAGCCATAAGTCTCCAGAGACAGACCCTGTAACACAGGGTTCTGATACCCCTAGCCATTTGATGACTCTCCCCATTTTACTGAAGTCCCCTCATTGCCACATCTAGTAACCCATATTTCCAGTTCCAACAAGGCCCTGATCTCTCTTGGGAACTCATTCCACCAGGCAGGTTAAGGTCATATGAATTTCCTTGGGTCAGGGATTCTTAGCTCATTGGCACTGCCTGGTCAAAGAGTTCTCTGGAAAACTTATTCAGTTATGGTAATGAAATGCATTCCATTTTCTATAAGTTACGGTATGAAAAAAAATCTCTTTTGTCTGATCCTTCTGCCAATTAACTTCATTAGTGACCCCAACTTTTAGCATTTTTAGAAAGGGTGAATGATTTCTTTCTATCCACTCTGATGACATCATGCATTGTTGAACAAAACCAACATAATGTCCTCCCTTACCTTTTATTCATAAAACAAAAAGCCTCCAACTTTTTAACCTTTTCTCCTAGGCAAGGCACTCTTCTAAATCCTCAATCAGTTATCCTATTCTGTGCCATTTCCAGTTCAGTAGTATTCATATTATTATTTTACAAAGTTTCTATCCAGCCATTTACCCACACAAGGGCCACCATACATACACAAAACATGTGCACAAAACCCCAGAGACCATCAAAACAATTAAAACCATAGCTAATCTATAAAGACAATATATGAGCTAGTGCTGATTTTATGAACTCAGGTAGATTGTGAGTGAGTGGGCAGGAAGGGATGTGCCGGTGTTTGTCTCTTGTAGCCCATCCTTGCATGCCCAGGGAATTGCTGATCAACGCTGTGGGATGGTAGGTGAATTTCCACCAGGCCAGGCTGGATTCTGGAGATTTTTGGTGAGGGGAGGGTCACTTTGGCATGAAATTGGGGTCACTGTGTGTGGGCAGATAGTTGAGAGTTCCAGTATTGTGCAGGGGGTTGGACTAGATGACCCTGAAGGTACCTTCCAACTCTATCATTCTATGATTCTATTCTATGACATACGAACAACAATTAAAATATGATTTCATTGGATCATTTCTTAGGTCTGCTTAATCGTCTTTGACTTCTGGAAGCGAACAGAAATAGTAAATAAGACTTAAACCGGTTTTCAAAAACCTGTTTGAATCCTTTTTGTAGTTGTTGAGATTTAGGTATGTGAAAATCTATTTGCCTTAAGACATCAAAGTAGGTTTAAAAGACCACATGGAAGCAATCTTGGACAAAAATGATCCAGAATTGTACACAAACAAGGCCATGCCCTTTCTGCTGTATTCCAGCCAAGTTGCTTGGATGATGTTATATACCTTCACAGTTACAAGTGCAGAACTCCAGGTGGTTCCTAAAAATGGACCACAAACAGGAACTCTTGCTCTTCAGAATAACTGCAGAAACATACTAAAATTATGGGCAGTTGACACACATTTTTTATTACATGCCACTATTATTTTTCTAACAACAAAGACTGTTACCATATGTGGAACAAGAAATGCCATATGTTCAAGCTGTATTCAAGAAAAGGAAGAGGTAGCAAAGATCATAGTGCAAATTTAAATTGCTTATTGGAACATACAAAAGAATTTCATAGGGAAATCAGCTTGTGTTTCATAATTACAGCAAAGTTAGAGTTGGTTTTAAAAGAAACGGGTGTTCTACAGTAGTTTGTTTTGATGCACAACTTATACTCTGGACAAGAGGCTGTGATAGGACAGACCACAGAGAAACAGAATGGTTTTCAATTGGCAAAGGTATCAGACAAGGTTATATTTTATCTCCCTATTTGTTCAATTTTTGTGCAGAACACATCATAAAGAAACATGTGTTAGATTTATATGAAGGTGGAGTGAAAATTGGTGGGAGGGACATTAACAATTTAAGATATGCAGATGGCACCACATTACTGACAGAACATAATAAAGACCTGAAATGACTAGTGATGAAGATTAAGGCAGAAAGAGCCAAAGCAGGATTCCAGATGAACATCAAGAAGACAAAAGTAATGACTACTAGGGAACTGCACAACTTTAAGACTGATGATGAAGAAACTTAAATTGTTCAAGATTTTCTATCCCTTGGCTCTGTCATCAACCTACAGGCAGACTGCAACCAACAAATCAGAAGGAGATTGAGACTGAAAAGGGAAGCCATGAAGAAGCTACAGAAGATTCTTATGTGAAAGGGTGTGTTGTTTGTGACCAAGATAATTCATACCACAGTGTTCTCCATTACTATGTATGGGAGCAATAGCTGAACAATGAAGAAAGTTAATAGGAAGAAAGTTGATTCATTTGAACTGTGGTGCTGGAGGAGGGTTTTATAGATACTGTCAAATGCCAAAAAGATAAGTGGGGTCTAGATCAAATCAAACATGAACTCTCTCTAGAACTCACGGGAAAAGGGAATAGGACTAGGAGAAGTAGAAGACACTTCGTAGGACTATGCAATTTGAAACAAATCACTCACAGCGGCCCCACTTCATAAACAGATTGCTCTGAGGTGGTCTGAACCACACAACCCATCAAAAAAACAGAACTGGAGCAGCCGGCTTTCGAGCACATGGGCAAATTTGAAATTTAAAGGGACACTTACCTTTCCTTCCTGGGCCCCGGCTGTTCCCACTCTGTTTTCCCAACCTTTGACCGGGCCTGTCCAGGGTGAAGGGGAGGGGGAGGAAGGGAAACTTCAAAAATGGCACTATTTATTTTAATGGGAATTTTGACTTTTCTGCTTTTTCCAATGCCTTGGGGGGGTTAAGTTGCAGCCTCCAAAATTTCTGGATAGCTCCAGGAGACTCCTTTGTGACTCCTTTCCAGGTTTCAAGAAGACTGGAACAAGGGGTCCAATCCTATGGGCTCCCAAAGAGAGTGCCCCATATTTTATCCAATAATATCCAATGGAGAGTCTCCATAGGATATAATGGAGCAGATGGAAGCAACCCTAGAATTGTACCCCTTGGTCCAATATTTTTGAAATTTGGAAAGGAGTCAGGAAAGAGCTTCCTGGAGCCACACTGAAAGGTTGGAGGCTATAACTTAAACCTTTACCCCAGGAAAGGCAGAAAAGCCAAAATCCCCATAAAAGTCATAGGTGCCATTGATTTTAATAGGCGCTGAAGCACTTCAGATGCTTCCAAAGCAGTTTCAAAGTGGCTTTACTCGAAGCCAAATCAGTTCATAGTGGCTTTGCCTGAAAATAAACTGGTCCAAAGCAGCAGCATCCAAAGCCGAATCGGACTGGATCTGACCCTTAGTGCACAAGCCTAGAAGGCAGCAGGAAAACTGGAAGATTCAACATGAGCTGGATTGACTCTACAAAGGAAGCCGTGGCCGCCAGTTCATAAGATCTAAACAAGGCAGATGTTAAAGACAGAATGTTTTGGTTATTGTAAGTTGGAAGCAACTGGAGGGCACTTAACATACACACTAATTCCTTTGTGAGGTTCCCAGCAGCTTACATCAGATCCAGGTTGTTTTATATCAATGCATGGTAGAGGTTCATGCCTGCTGAGATTCAACAGTACTTTTTCATTTGTTGCTCCTAGACTATTCAGCAGACTGGAAATGTGCAAAAGCAAGTAAAAACTGATTTGGTATTTGAGTGGAGAGTACAGCAGGGACAGCTCCAGCCCTCCAAATGAAACATTGAATCAGATGTTATTTTTTCTAAGGAAGAAGCAAATTAAGCAGATCTGGACAACTGAATTACAGGAAATGATTTATGGGCACAAAAAGGAAAATGAACTAGAGATGGGATTTGAGCTGCTGAACCTTTCAGGGCCATTTAGAGCAGATGGAAAATTACCTAAAAGTGTCCTTGCAAATAATCCATGAGATACCGAAAACAGCTCAACAAAGCCTTGTAGCAATAACAACACAAAAACTATTTCTGCTCTGAACACAGAGTCTCTTACCTACCCAGTGTAGCCATGAAATTAAATTTTGTTCCATCATCTGTTCTTGCCTAATAAATTGGTTGCAAAGCAAACTACAGGACAAGGCCATGGAATAAGTTCACCTAAGTGGGAAAATGTCATAATTCATTCGTGCATTTCTCTGCATTTGCAAATTTGGTTTTCTTTATACTCCATACGCTAAGCAAATTTGCCTTGAATCATCACAGCAGTGCACAGAAGGTTTTTTTTTAATCCCTACAATAGAAGACATTAGAACTGGAGAGGCAGAACTAACAATGCTAGAGCTTGGTTGCTACTTGCTCACCAAAACTGAAGGCATATAATTTACCTCCATTATATACCTTTTCCATTACCTTGGCATCCCCCCAAAGAATCCTGAGATTTGTAAGCCTGTTGAGAAATCTCTTATACAGGTGTGTGGTACCTCTTTACAGTTACCAACTTTGAGCTGGGGAATTCATGTAGATTTGGGACAGAGCCTGGGAAGGGTGGCACTTGGGGAAGGGAAGGGGTTCATCAGGGATGTGACACCATACAGTCCAACTTCGAAAGCTGCAGTTTCCTCCAGAGATATTCATCTTTGTAGTCTGGAAATCAGTTGGAATTCCAGGAGAATTTCAGTCGCCACTTGGCAGCTGGCAGTTCAAGGAAAAGAAGAAAAAATAGCAACAGTTGATGCAACCAGGGACAATTAAGAAAGCATGAGCCATAAAGCAAGAGGGATTTGATTGTTTTTTTTTTCTCTGACCAATTCCACACATGTAGGATAATGTACTTTCAGTGTGCTTTTGCAGCTACTTCTAAAACGCTTTGAAAGTGCATTATCCAACATGTGCAGAATGGTCCCAGGACACAAGTGGAGAGGATAAGGTCACTAGGTCCCATCTAAGAGCATAAATAGAATTAGAAGAGAACCTGCAGAGGGGTGGCATGGAAGTCTGGAGTTGTGGCAGCAAGGATGGCTGTTTGCTTATCAATTGTGAATAACTAGCCAAATATTGAGCTGTACAGAAGCTGTAGCTGGATTCCTATGTAAAGCCTTCTGCCACCAACAAATTGGATAATTCTCATTTATCTTGAGGGAGAGAGAGAAAGAGAGAGATGCATAGTATTATCTAATAATATATGCATATTATTATCTAATTTCAGGTTTCTTTCTAATTGGATTTATATACCACCGTTTGCCAAAATTAATATGCTATTTTATTCTGATCTACTGTCATCCTGTTTTTATAATTCATGCCATTAAAGGTTTATTGATTGAACTTGAGCTGTAGGTTTCTGGTTATTTGATGGCTTATGCCATATTCAAGCTTCCAACAGAAGAGGGGGTAATTCTGCTGTAGCCATAGCTCTGGATCCAGAGCTATGTGCAAAGGGAGCAAAGTGTGCAAATGGAGTGGATTTAAAGGGACATTATGAAAGAATTTTTAAAATGTTAGAGAAATGTGTCACTGTTGCATTTTGCATTTGTGATCTTCAAATGCTCCCCCCCCCATATCTAAAGCACCGTGTGGTACTGAGACAAGATGCCCTTTGCTGAAGCCCCTATTGCCCTTCTCTTTTTTCTTGTGATCCATTCGGTGAGCCGTAGCATTGTTAATTATGCAAATGTGTTAGATGAAGATTAGGACTGACAAGGAAAAATTGTGTTTTTTGGATTTGGTTATATCGGACCCAAAAATACTGGTATTTTTTGTATTCCTGAATTCCAATACCAGTATGATCTTCAGATTCTTAAGATTCAGTAATATTCAAGAATCCCATTTTTTTGGGGGGGGGGGTATTATACCCTATGACCACTAAAGCCAATGGCAAATCTATCCTGGGGCATATTCAGTGATCTGGGGTGGGTAAGGTAGAAGCATCAAATTTGTACTGGACCTGCTGCAAATTCTCCTCAAAAGAACTCACAAGTTTCAAAAAGATTGATCCAATTCTATGGGAACCTAAAGAAGGGGGCCCCATCCCCCATTGTTTCCAGTGTGTGTGTGGGGGGGGGGGGGACAAAGCATATAAGCCCAGCAGAATGTTCAAAGAATCTCTACAGTAGAATGCAAAGTGTGTGTGTGTGGAGGAGATTTCTGAAAGGCCAGCAGCAGGACCAATGCAATAACTCAACAGGACTAAGGTCAAATCTGAGGGCCATTCTGCACTCATTCAAAATTGCACAATGGTTGCAAATTGAAATCACTACTGTTTTGCTGTTATGCATAACATCGTTGACAATCTGCAACACTCCTGAAACCGATCCGCAAAAAGCGCTTCGTTGTAGCGCTTTCAGGGAAATCCCAAAAAGTGGATTCACCCTCCGGAAAGTGCTACACTCTTGCAACCCATCTGCAACACTAGCAGGAAAGTTCTGTGCATTACCATTGTTGCGGTTTCTGCAAAGTCCCTCCCCGTAGCTCTCTCCTTTGATCTTCCGGCGAAGTGATCACCGTTTTTTTTTTCTCGGAGCGAGCGGAGATCAACACACCGTTGAGCTTTAGTTTACCCAGCGAGGCTTCCCTGGCTGCAGTCCCTCCCCAGAGCTGTTTTAAGTCACCAAGCACAAAGCAACACACGGCCCCATTTGCTGGTTTATTTTCCCTTTATTTTTCACTGTATTTTCGGCTGAAAATCGTGCCCGTGTGGGGGGGGGTATTTTTTTTTCACTCGGGGCGGGGAGCGTGGCAATGATGAAACGGCAGCTCAAACACCACCTGCTAGCTGATGGGTCTCTCCGTTGCAACGAATCAACGCAGATTCGTTGCAACGTGTGTGTGTGTTTCTTTTTAAGGTAAAGGGGCTTTTGGGGAGCATGATAACGGCCGCCCATTGGCTGCTTGATGGCCAGGGGCAGGACAAAGCTCAGAAATATTGCTTCCTGGCTAGCGATTTTTGCCGAGACCGGAAGCCTATAGGAAACGATAGAAACACAACTGGATTCCACTACAAAGGCAGGTATGCATAACGACGAATTCCACTACTTAAAATGGCGTTTTTTCATTCCGCAACCAATTTGCTACATAGATCCTGGTGCGGAATAGTCCTGACAGTCTGTGAAGGAGAAGTGCATGGGAGGGGATTTCTGCAAGGGCAGCAGACCCAGTGCAATGTGCTACTGTCCAGCAGTAGCACCTGGTGCCAATCTACTAGGGGATAGCAGCAAGGCCCAGTGCCATTGTGGCAAATGCCAACTCAACAGGACTGATGTCAAGCACAGAGTCAGAAGCAAAGCAAGGTTGCGGTGGGGTGGAAGGATTGCAGAACCAATGCAATAGTGGCCAGAACCCCCCCAAAAAATGATTCAAGATAAAAGGGAAAGCAAAAACCATCTAAACCAAAAGCTCCTTCATAAACATACAAGGAAGGACAGGACAGATAGCAGCAACAAAGCCTCCAGCTCTCCTCCTGCCACCAGGCCCAGCCTATACAACCTACCACCAGGCCCAAAAAACAACAAACAAAAAGTAACTGCAAGTCATAAAATGAGAAGGAACTAAAACCTAAAAATAAAACCAAAGGAACCCTTCCCCCCAAAAAAGGCCCGTGGCCCTTGGCCTTACCCCCTACACACACACGATCAATGACTCACCAAGCTCAAAGAACAACTAAGTAAAATAGTAAACTTTTTAAAAAGTTGTTCAGTCAATCCAGTCACTTTTTTCACTCTTCTCCAGGCAGGCTAGATCTGATCTGAAGTCCACAGCAGAATTTCTCAGGCAACAAGAGCCACAAGCTGAAGCCAAAGCTAGACCACACTCTCCAAACCTCTCTAGGCAATGGAGTCTAACTCAGCCAGACCCTTGCTGTTATGCTCTTTGCCCATTCACACAATAACTGACTGGCAAAAGATCAGTGTTACCCTTAACCAGAAATCCTATTTTCTAAATTGTCAACGCTCCCCCCCCCCTTCCCCATTCCCTACAGAATAAGTGGGGAAAGAAAGGTTGTTACTTAATTGGACTTCACATTTGAAACCGACAGCCTTGCAAATTGCAAACCTGCAATGCAACACCATTTTCAAAAGTATTGCAATGATTGGATCTAAGGTACTTCAGCTCCCTCTGACCATTTCTGCACTGGAGTTTTTGCTGGGCTGCAGGCTGGGGTTTGAACCGGGGCAGGTTGCCCTGCATCTTCCTGCTCCTACGTGGGGGAGCATTTGGCCTGGTGCAACTCATCCACCCCAGCTATGTGCTCCAAGCTTGGGACTCAGGGCAGTGAAGTTTCCAGTGTGGAAATGGTCCCTAGGGTGCTTTGCCATTGAGCTGCAGAGATGCCTCTTCCCTCTCCCAGATCAAAGGGTAGGAAAAAAGTATAGAGGAGAACTGAAAGTTAACTTCGTAGCCCTTTAAACATCTCCACCACCAGCTAACCAGTATAGCCAAATATATTTAGAAGAAGAAAAGTTGGTTCTTATATGCCATTTTTCTCTACCCAAAGGAGCCTCAAAGTGGCTTATGGTCACCTTCCCTTTCCTCTCCCCACAACAGAAACCCTGTGGAGTAGGTGAGGCTGAGAGAGCCCTGATGTCACTGCTCGGTCAGAACAGCTTTATCAGTGCTATGGCAAGCCCAAGGTCATCCAGCTGGTTTCATGTGGGGGAGCATGGAATCAAACCCAGATTAGAAGTCAGCACTCCTAACCACTACACCAAACTGGCTCTCTCAGTGTTAAGGCTATTCTCAGTCTGGGTCTGGTGTACCTGAGGGATTGCCTCTCTGAATATGCACCCTAAAGAGGTGCCACCCTAAAGATTCTGCCAGTTCTAACAGGCTAATTGTCCCTGGCCCCCAACTGGTGGAAGAGGAGATCATGTGAGTTCTGCAGGGTCTGCAAGATGGGGCTTTTCCGCTGGACATTTGGTTGAGGCAAGGCAACAAAAAACATCTAGGGCAACAAAGAACTTCCACTCTGCCTTGTAACACTGTAGATAAGATGTGTATTTCTGATTGGGACTGGGAGTAAAAGGACGCTGGCTGCTGCTCTTGATGGACTTTAAATAACTTATAATTATTTTATTGCCTTATTAGTTTTAAACTGTTGTAGACTGCCTGGACACAGCTGTGCTGAGAGGGGAAGTTCTATAAATCTAATATATGTAATCAAATATATATATGAGCCTCTTGTGGCGCAGGGTGGTAAGGCAGCAGACGTGCAGTCTGAAGCTCTGCCCATGAGGCTGTGAGTTTGATCCCAGCAGCCGGCTCAAGGTTCACTCAGCCTTCCATCCTTCCGAGGTCGGTAAAACGAGTACTCAGCTTGCTGGGGGGTAAAGGCACTGGCAAACTGGGGGGAAGGCACTGGCAAACCACCCCATATTGAGTCTGCTATGAAAACGCTAGAGGGCGTTACCCCAAGGGTCAGATACTTGCACAGGGGATACCTTTACCTATATATATATATATATAGGTAACCCCCCCCCCCAAAAAAAAAACAGTGCTTTACTTGGGATCAGCTATACTAGTAGCTGGTCAAATGCTCTGATCTGGATTTGACTTTATTTAGACTGTATTTTTTTCAGCTCAGATACAGCCAAATGCACACTCCTGATGCAAATTAGCTTCTGGGAAAAAGAGCAGTAAAGTATTTTATCTTTTCCAAATAAATCCCATCTAAAAGACAAATAATCAAACACTCTTTTACTGAACTTAGTGTTACTTATGTCCAGAAATAAATCATTGGCACCCCCCTTTTTTGGAAATTTTCCTGTTAATATTTTTGGACCTGATTCAGCTAAAGGCTTTGACTAAGTTCCAATGAAATCAATGAGGCTTCTAGTCATCAACATAAGCCTCACTGCTTTCAACAGGACTTTCTTTTCAGGACACACATTTGCTGGATGGGGATCATTGGGCTTCTCTGAAAACGACTTCCCTGAAGATGTCCCTTGCAATCATTAATAGAGTTTTCTTGTAGCATTCTTTAGTCAGAAACCTTAAAGCTCTTCCCATGTAATATCCCAGCTTTGCCTTACCTATGCCCTTTGGCTCTGACCATAAATGATGTCATCCAGGTATTTTTTCTGGGTGATTAGATAATTCATGTGAAGGGAGGCTTCATTCAGACCCATGTAACAGAATTTAGGCTGAGTGGGTGGACAGGAAAGGATGTGCCAGTGTTTGTCTCTTGTGGCCCTTCATTACATACTCAGGGAATTTCTAATTGCCACTGTGGGATGGTAGGTGAATTTCCTCCAGGCCAGGCTGGATTCCAGCGATTTTTGGTGTAGGGATCACTTGAGTATGAAATTGGGATCACCATGGGTGAGCAGGTAGTTGTGAGTTCCTGCACTGAGCACGGGGTTGGACTAAATGACCTGGAGCTCCCTTCCAACTCTATGATTTGGTGTTAATGAAACATTTCAGGTAGGAGTGAAATCTCCCCTCACCTTTGTTAACATCAGTATCAGGAATGGAGGGAGGAAATTTTGCCCCATGTCTATTGGTGTCACCAACTGTTCCCTTTGCATTTCTCCCAAAGAAGCAAATAGGTCTTTTGGGTAGAGTGAACACATTCCATCACATGGATGGGTACCTCTCCCGTTGCTTCAGAAAGCATGCAATTTGGCACACAGCTTGAAGGTTTAATATATGGCAAGAATGACATATTAATCATAGTGATAACATCGGTTATCATTTAATAACTCAAATTTGAGAAATACCATCTTCACTTATCACATGATGAGACATTCTATCCCTTGTCACATCAGGCAATCACCTCACAATGGAAGCCAAACAGGGAAACGATTAGAATAGCCAGAGTGGGCTGTCACTGAAACTGAACATATCCATTTACACAAGGTGCTCTTACAGCATCGTGGCCTGTCTGTCAGAGCCAATGGATGAGATTTGCCATAGCCAGGCATTTACACAATAACTATGTTCTGTGAGATCTGAGCCTGCAAATCAAATATATTCCCTGACATAAAACTCTTCTAAAATTCCATGATTGCTCTGTTATTTCAAAATTGCTACTGAAATGTTTGAGAAAGGTTCGGCTATCCTTACTGCTGTATTTCAAAGCCTGAATTTTGATTTGTGCCATGCAGACTCTGCTATTCTAATTTTCTCACTTCTATAGAGATTTGTCTTTTCTACCACTCCTGGTGCTGAGCAATAAAACCCCATTAGACCCTGAAAGGCTGTTATACAGCACATAGGGATTCCAAGGTTGTTTACCTCCCTCTACTCGGTCCTCGTATGTCACCTGTTTCCCAGGAGAAGTATGTTCAGAAGTTCAGTAAACTGCAGTAGGAGGGAGGGAATAAGCAAAAATGACCCAACCCACTGCAGGTGGAGGATGGAAGTGATATGCTAAAGCAGGGGTGGTCAACCTGTGGTCCTGCAGATGTCCATGGACTACAATTCCCAAGAGCCCCAAGCCAGCAAATGCTGGCAGGGGCTCATGGGATTGTAGTCCATGGACATCTGGAGGACCACAGGTTGACTACCCCTGTGCTAAAGAAAACAAACTTCTGTATCCACCCCATGAAAAAATAGCACGAAATGAATAAATATCAATATAAAAAACAATCTTAATCTTCTAGATCATAAGTCCTCAATCTCACTGCATCTAGGGACACTTTTGAAAAAAAGAATGGGCACCAACACAAGCTGGCTGCCATAGGGGCTGCTACTCAAATGTCCTCCAATGATGACAGTGGCTGTTTCTGTGTTCTCCCTGGGGGTACAAAGGTATTGTCTCCTGGGTTCTTCTGAAGTACCTCGAGATCTGCAAAGGTAGAAAATTGCCAGGGCTGACTCTTTATTTTGGGGAAGAGATGCTTTTGGGGGAAGTTAATGTGTGCTAGGACAGCCATCTATAGGTGTCATTGTGCCCAAGGGCACTACATTTTAAGATGCTCTACTTGATTATTATTGTAGAGACTATGCTAACAGAATGTGGCTTTTGGGTGCATCCCATAATAAACAGGACGAAATGGTCAAATGAACAATAAGATATCTGGAGTATTTCTAGATTAGAGGGCCGTCTTGCTAAATGTAGACAGTGACTCAGAAAGTTCAGTCAATGATGCATGAAGCTGGCTTGGACCAAGGTCCAACAGGATTTACATACAACTCAGAATTTGCAGTTAGAAGTTCTTGTTGTTGTTATGTGCGAAGTCGTGTCCGACCCATCGCGACCCCATGGACAATGATCCTCCAGGCCTTCCTGTCCTCTACCATTCCCTGGAGTCCTTTTAAGTTTGCACCTACTGCTTCAGTGACTCCATCCATCCACCTCATTCTCTGTCGTCCCCTTCTTCTTTTGCCCTCGATCACTCCCAGCATTAGGCTCTTCTCCAGGGAGTCCTTCCTTCTCATGAGGTGGCCAAAGTATTTGAGTTTCATCTTCAGGATCTGGCCTTCTAAAGAGCAGTCAGGGCTGATCTCCTCTAGGACTGACCGGTTTGTTCGCCTTGCAGTCCAAGGGACTCGCAAGAGTCTTCTCCAGCACCAGAGTTCAAAAGCCTCAATTCTTTGACGCTCGGCCTTCCTTATGGTCCATCTTGTTGTGGCAAGGGGGCTTGCGTAGCTCAGTGAAGCTATGAGCTATGCCGTGCAGGGCCACCCAAGACGGACAGGTCATAGCTGAGAGCTCTGACAAAAGGTGATCCACTGGAGAAGGAAATGGCAAACCACTCCAGTATCTTTGCCATGAAAACTCTATGGACAGTTCCAATAGAAGTTCTTAGTTACAGGCTTTTTGAGAGGTTTCTTAACTATTATTTTAGATGTTGAGAGATTTATTTACTCTGAGAGGCAGGCATAGGACAATGAGATTTATTTGGGCCTGGTGTCAAACCCTTTCTATTCCTATGATTCTGTGAAGGCAAAGGGCTGGCAGGTTACAGTAGATGAGCAATTGGGATGTGAGTGTCCTGCATAGTGCAGGGGGTTGGACTAGATGACCCATGAGGTCCCTTCCAACTCTTTTATTTTATGATTCTGTGATTCTATGACCTGCCCTTCTGGCATTTTTTTTAGTTAAACACACATCCCTTGACATTGATAATGGGCTTGTGAGAGACAGATGAAAGTGATAACCTTCCTTAACTACGAATCTGCCATAGTTTTTTGTGTGGGTGTGTGGGTCCCAGGTAGGAGATGCATACCCCTTGAGCTCCTTTAGTTCCTGTTGAAATTTCCCAGATATTTTACTGAAGCAAGAATCTTTATGATTTCCTTTGTGGGAAATTAGCTTGTAGATTTGTACTTATCACTGTACTAGTTAAATGAAGAGAGAAGAATTTTCCATATTAAGACATGAACTGGGGGAAATGATCCTGATATAATTAGGATTTTACCTATATATTCTGAATAAGGAACCTAATAGAAAAAAATCATACTGAAAACAGAATGAACTTGAATTCCTCTGCCTGCCTCTTTGACAGTCTAGCCATGGTCCAGCTATCTGGTTTCAATCTGGATTGCTCAGTTAGCCTTAATGAAGTGCTCCCGTGTTAAAGCTCTACAAAGTGCTCATTGATCTCTTGTTCCATTCCTCTCCTTTTCTTGTTGTTCTTGTTGGCTATTTTCAGCATCCAGTCACAAACCAGCCTTCAAGATAAGAAAGTTTCCACTCAGTATTCTTGTGCCACAGAGCAATCTTTCCTGTGCGACTTTCTGAAGTCATTAATTTTCTCAGTGCTCCTTTGCTATCTATACCTTCCTACATATTGACTAAGAATGTCAATCCCTTTCAGCCAACTCCTGCAAACAAAATGAACAGGTCACTCCCCTTTTTACATTTATTCAACTTCCTGTTCCATTATCTTCAATGATAAATTGTTAAGGCATTCATGTCATTGCTTTGCTGGTGTCATCCAAACAGCACTCACAACAGAAAGTCTAAGGAAATCAAATGAGTAGCCGTGTTGGTCTGAAGTAGCACAATAAAATCAGAGTCTAGTAGCACCTTTAAGACCAACAAAGATTTATTCAAGGCGTGAGCTTTTGAGTGCAAGCACTCTTCATCAGACTAAGAACTGAGCATCATAACAGTAGGGATATGAAAGCAAAAGTTAATCTTGTTACATTAGTAAACTGTGTCACAGCATCCAAACACAGCCATATGAAAACTTTTGCTTATATATTCCTACTAGTAGATGCATTTCATGAAATGCCTGATGCATTACAAAAGACTATAGAAGAGAAATTCTTGTAAATGAAAAATGAAATTAACATGAAAGAGATTACCAAGGAACTGAGGGAGGATTTTCAGAAATTTGATACTTCTGTAAATAACAGGTGTTGTGGATCAAATTAAGAAGAAAATACAAAATTTGGAAATCAAGACTGTAAAGATTTGAAAAGAGATATATTTGAATTAATGGAACTAAGATCAAATTCTTAGAATTCTGGATTTATCAGAGATCTCTGATGAAGATATAGGATTGTTGTGGCATTGGCAGGTGTTCTGGATTTAGAAAAAGACTTTGGACTTGGAAAATGATAAATCTGAGATTTGCTAAATATAAGGAATCTGCCAAAGAATGATTTGATTTATTTCCTCAGGAAAATTATGTGAGGTGGTAGAGACCATTAAAAAGTCAATAAGGAAATGTTCCTGGTCCAGATGGATTATTTGGTTTGTATTTTAAATGTTTTGATGGTGAAATTTTGCCACCTTTATCAATAATAATGAACTCTGCCAGAGTCCTGGAAAGAAGCCAACATAATCTTAATGCTCAAAGAAAATCTAGGGTGTTTATGCACACAATAGATATAATGAAATGCTTACTTAATGTAGTTGTTATATTCTGACCGCTCTGTATAATGCTGCCCACATCCAACATCTGGGCAGCAAATGACTTGCTACATCTTCCATTTTAAAGCACGAGTTGCATAAAGTGGATTCAGCAACCTAACTACCAGTACTAACTACCAGAGAGCAACCAGCAGAGGGAAGGTACAGAGGCTCAAACATGCTAATGTCACCTGCCTCATCCCCACCTTCACACCCGCCTCCCTCTCCCTTGTTCCTGAGGATAGGGATTTCTTTTTAAAAATGGATTACTTACTGGAGCAATGAATAGGAAGACAAGCATGCAGGTGATGCCAGAAATAAAAGAATTTTTTTTTCAAAGTTGTAACACAAAACATGTCTCTCAAAAGTCCCCCCCCCCCGAATAAAAAAAATCAGGGATGAGATTAATTTTTAAAAGTATCATGATCCCATAAAGGGTGGTGTTCAAAAAGCACTAAGCATCTATGATTCTATGCATAGGCATTTCAATGGAGAAATACAGCTTAAAAAAAAATAGCGAGCATCACAGGACCTTTAAACTTTTGAAGAAAGGGATTGGTTGCCTGAATTGATTGACAGGTGGACACGAGTTGCATATAAGGCACATTACTCTTTTCCACCATTTCCAGCAGCATATATGGACGGTGAGACGTGCAAAAAGGCAGCCCACAAAGGTGAGACAGCCAAAAGGTGAGGAAGCGCTGGGAAGTTTGAAAAAAAAATAGCGCTTTGCCATTCAGCTGGCGTAACACTATTTTTACTGATGTGTGGAAATGCCCCTTGACCTGACACAGATAAAGAACTATAGGCCAATTTCATTATAAAATAATGAATACAATTTCTTCACCACAATTTTAGCCCAAAGCTCTTGCAAGATTTTATTCATGAAGATCACTGTGGGTTTTTACCAAAGGCAGTTAAATATTAGAAATGTGTTGAATATTTTGTTTAATTTAGAAACTGGACTTTTCCTTTTAAACATAAACTTTGGAGATAATTTTTTAATTGGTGAAATCAATTAATATTTCACAGTCTTCACAAATAATTGTCAATGGAGCTTAAACCAAGCCATGTGAGATTTATAAAGGAACAAGACATGGTTTTCCCTTGTCATCTCTCTTGCTTATACTAGAACTGGAAATTTTAAATAGAGAGATAAGAAAAGATGAAATGATTGGTGGGGGATTTAAAAATAAACCTACATACAGAGAACCCTTGCAGATTATTTGGTTTTAACTCTGGAGGAGTTCTTAAAAGAGATGAAATATTAATGGGCAAACTGTAAGACTTGGGTACATCAGCAGGATTTAAAATAATAAAGAAAAACAAAGTTAAAATATATATTTACAACATCGGAATTAATGAGTAAGGCTGGTTTTAACATTGAAAAGAAGGTTAAATATCTGGGTAATACATTGTAAAATATTATTTGTATGCTATTTCAGAATAATGTAAGGAATGAAGTGAAAAAAAGATGTTTCTTTTTGCTTTCTTTTACTTTTCTTATTTGGTAATTTGTATTTTTATTTTCTTATCTATGTTGTTTTTTTTTACATTTTTATCAAAAAAGAGAGCTTGTGGGATATCACGATTTGTGGTTAATGACTTTCTGGTCTACTCCACAACTACATTTCAGAAAAACAACATTATTAGAATCCTAAGGTACACCTTCAAGTACCTTAAAAAGTCATATTGAAGATGTCAGACTAAGATAGGTAGCTGTGTTAGTCTGTCTGTAGCAAGAGAACAGAGAAAGAGTCTAGTAGCATCTTAAAGACTAACAAAAATTGTGGTAGGGGATGTGTTTTCATGAGCCCCTGCTTCTTCTGGAGAAGTGAGCAGGGACTCACAAAAGCTCATACTCTAGAAGAATGGCTATTTGGTACATCAAAACTGAGTATATCTATAGTATAAAGAAACAAAACAATGACTAAACCCCTAGCAAATCGGAAAACAGGATATACAAATAGTTGTTGAGCTTACATAATTTGCATTTTACAGTCCTGCTTGTGAGGAAGATTTATCCCTACAAGTGTTTGCAGAAGTAATATAGCAATGGATAATATAGCTGGGTTTTGGACTATAAATTAATTCACAAAATGCACAGGCTGTATTGTCAAATTCATTTCCAGTACGCTTATGATAGCGATTAATCTGGCCGGCAGTTTTCCCCATGTAATGAAGGACCTCATTCATATTTGTATGTTAATGCAGAAACAGTACTCTAGAACTTAATTATGTAACGTGATAGATCACATACAAATAATTACACTTTAGTTGCTCACATTGCCACAATATAGAACGAGTGCGCACATGTTATTTTCTCAAAGAATATGTGTCTGGCTTGATAAATGACATTCCTGTAGCAATCATGGCCAATAAGTCCACACTAGAAGAGATTTTCATTAATAAAAACTAATGATTGATAAGATCCCTCTCAGAGGGCAAGTCCGCTTCAAATAATCTATTCCCATATATGTGGGTTCACATGACAAAACTTAAGACTCAGGTAAATTACCCCTGAGAAGATCACTCATGGAATAATGACTTCCCATCCCATAATTTATAAAACCCATCATCTAAAAGCCTATTTTCAGCATGAACTTAGAGGCAAGGGAGATGTTTCACCATATGAACTTTTAAAAAATGTTTCCAGGAATGCTGGAAGCCCCAGTTTAAATGGATAGAACATGATGGCCCATTCCACATGGCAGCAGCTGCTCCAGGCCACCGGCAGTGTGGTGCTAGTGTAGAGCATAAAGCTCCACAATTTACTGTGTCCCCGTGGGAAACAAAGCAGCAGAAGAATAGTTCCGCCATTCTGGGGGGGGGGGATGTTTTTGTTCGTTTGTTTTTTTGCAGGAAGGTGGGATTATGTGACACCAATTTTTTTCTCCCTCTGGGCCACTGTAGGGCTAGGAGGATCTGATCTTGGAAAGCCCAGCTCTTCTCTGTCCACATGGCCTGCCACAGGACAGAACCTGTTGGCCTCCGCAGCAGACTCAGAATAATTTTTATTATATTATTATATAACAAGAAATAAATTATCATTAACGTACAATTAAAGTCTATGCCAGGCTTTGACAACCAGGGTTTCATGAAACCATGGGGTTTCTTGATAACTCTTGAAGCATTAATATGGCCACAGCTTTATTCGTTTTAATTGAAGGGGTTGGCCCCTCAGGCACGAGAAAGGGAGCCCATAACCCACAGCCATCTGGCTGCACCAAACCCAGAGTTTCTGGGGCCTGCCCTTTTCCAGCCGGAAAAGCAGGTCACTTGCCACCTAGGGAAATTACCTGATGGGAGCCAAAGGATGCCCACCTCATTTGGCTCCCTAGTCTCTCAGCTATGAGCCCCTGGCCTCCTAGCCAGGTCAGCCATGCTCACTCCCCAGCTGTTCTCTTAATGAGACCCACCAAACCTCAGGGAGTCCAGTATGCAGACTGGACTCCCTGTGCCCTCTTAACTGCAGCTGTGACAATTAATTTAACCAAATAACCAACATATAACCTCCTTAACAATGACAACTAGTCATAGGGTGGGTGGGAGGGAAGCTGTCCCATCAGCAGTCCAAACGGCAAGGCCGGGCTCAGCGCATATGGCACTTCAAATAGGCCCCCTCTGTCCCCTCCTTCTCTGTCTGCCATGTGCACCACTACCGTGTATGCTCCACAGGCTGCCACAACTGCTTATGGCTGGCCCTCTGCCACATCAAATGGTGCCCCCACTCAATCGCAGCCACGCCATATTACAAAGATTATATTTTTTCTCATTGGTAGTCCTGAAGAGCGAAAGCTGAACCTCCAGCTGCCTTGTAGAATCTAATATCATATCACAATACACAACATGTATCCAAGTCAGTTGTGTATAAAAGTCTGCATTAAACATTCTATCATCACATCCTATTTTTCTTATATGCTTACACACATCTGAGGAAAATTGGCTGTTAAAACCACTGCTGGTATTATCAACAATTTCATAGGCTAGATATCAGGAAAAAAATTTCACTGTCAGAGTAGTTCAGCAGTGGAATAGGCTGCCTAAGGAGGTAGTGAGCTCCCCCTCACTGGCAGTCTTCAAGCAAAGGCTGGATACGCACTTTTCTTGGATGCTTTAGGATGCTTTAGGATGCTTTGGGCTGATCCTGCGTTGAGCAGGGGGTTGATGGCCTGTATGGCCCCTTCCAACTCTATGATTCTATGATTCTATAATGCTGGTATTATTAATGATCTCCTAAAAGATTTTTCTGTAGAATTCCTTAGGAGAATTTCTTCTGTAGAATATCTTAAGAAAGTACTGAGGTACACAGCCAACATCAAGATACTTTGGATCTTTTCAGTTCCTAGAAAGTTTTAAGAGTTCTGGACTAGAATCCTATCTGGACATAACATATTTTTCATTCACTTCTGGTTGGAGTGGTTGTGAAAAGAGAAGGTTGCCAGACTTCTGACATCGTGACATAACTTCTGGCCATGTAACCAGATGTGACATCACTGTGTCACCGGCTGCTCTAGCACTTATTTGAAACTCTATGGTTTTACCATAAATTTTTGAGCAAATGATGGAACATCTGGCAAAGCAGTGGTGCCAGCTTGTTATGCGGCTGGAAATTACATCATAAATTCAGGGGATTGTGCTCTTCCTGGGAAGAAAGGGTCAGAAATGCCAGAGTATCCTTCCCTTTATTTCTATACTCTCAGGACAGGCACAGTTGTATTAAAACTGTTTTTGTGTAGTGTTTTACTGATGCACAATAGTGTTCTGCATATTGTTAAACCACCACACAAATTCATGTTGATACAACTCTAGGCACAGTTGTATCAAGACTACTTTTTGTTATTGCAGCATTTTAATATTAGCCTATGTATGTTCTTCTTTCGTATGGCAGAACAAAAGCACCAGAGGCCTGATACTTGCATAGCTGCTATTTTAGTGTTTCTTGCAAAATATACAGCTCTAAAAACAAAGCAAAAATACCTCAAGGTGGAAGTTTCCTTGATTTGTTTTATTTTTGCCTCCCATTGATTTCTATTGGAATAAATAGGGAGGGGAGGATCATAATATTAAAACGTTACAGAGAGTTTGCAGGCAAGAACAGAAATAGAACAGAACAGCAAGAACCATTTATTAAAACTCATTTACTACTTTTATCTCACATCAGTAATTATGGTGGTTATATAATTACATAGATTTGTGGTGAATTGTATATAATTTCAGAGTAATAGAATAGAAAACAAAAACAATGTATAGATGGGCAGGAATTTTTAAAAAATGATATAATTATAGTATTTTTAATATCACTTTCCTACCTGCGTCACTTTTGCAAATTTCTTCTTACTCCAGAATAACTTTCTTCTCCTCAAGCCCAGCCCCCCAAAGGTTATAAGAATCCCAATTATAAGAGTACCTCTTTTGGTATAAATTTCCTTCCCATAGTGGCCAGAAAACGCCTTGGCTGCCAGGGCTGGATTGACCAATAGGCTAAGTAGGCTGAATCATAACGCCTCAAAATCTAGGGGGCCTCCAGCCAAGGTGCATAATATTTTTGACACTGTCAAAGGCCTTTCTTACACACACACACGACACATTGCTCTAAACCAGTGGTCCCTAACCTTTTTATCACCGGGGACCACTCAACACTTGACAATTTTACTGAGGCCCAGTGGGGCGGGGGGGTAGTTTACTCCTCTACTCTCAACCACTGCCCTAACGCTCTCTGATCTCTATGGTAATGTTTAAACATCCCTTCAAAATAAGATACAGACACGCCACAACAATGAACATAAGGAACATTTTATTTTCATGGAAATTTTAACTCACGACAATGACAAATCAATGGGAACCCTGAGCTTGTTTCTCTGCAATGAGATAGTCCCATCTGCGAGTGATGGGAGACAATGACACCCAAAGTGTGTTGTAAAGGGCTGGGGGGGGGTGAAGTAAAGGGGCTGGGGAGGGGGAGAAGGCATCCTTTGCGGCCCACCTCCAATTAAGTTGAAGGACCACATGTGGTCTGCAGCCCACAGGTTGGGAATCGCTACTCTAAACAACCCTTCAGTAATTTATTCCACATGCTGGTCACTCTTTAACGTTGGTGGGCTGTTCGGCTGTTGAATGCTGCCTTAAGGCAGTGAACTGCTTCTGTGTGATCAATGAAATGGATACCTTCTTTTCATCCTGTGCAAAGAGATGGGCAATTCTAAAATCATTTTTGCAACCTAAGTCAAAAGCACCTAAATATTTGACAAACACTAAGTGGGTGGCACATGGAAGAGTCACAGAGGCTATTTTGGAAAGTTACAGTACTATCACTGATGCCTTCAGTCATTTGTACTCCGATGGGAAGGGTGACTTCAAGCTAGCAATCTTTTGTAGAAAATGGAAGAACTAGAATTGGCATTTATGCTTCATTTTGAGCCTGTGTGCTGGGTCATTTCTACAATGTCAGCAAACCCATTCAGAAATCAGAACTATTATTATTTGTGCAGGTTTGTACAGTTCACTTCAGGATTTTAAAAGGAAAATTAGAGAAGATTTTGATGAGCTTGAGCAACAAGCAGATGCTACCTTGCCAAATGTTAGCTACAGAGCTGTCACAAGGAGCCAAAAGTAAAGAAATGGCAAGTAAATTATGGAAGTGCACCTGGTCCTGATGCTTTAGATGAACTCTCTTCAAGATAATTCCTGTAGTGATGCTCTTCACGCCAGTTTAAGAAGAGCTACTGTGTACAAATGTTTTCCATACCCAGAAAATGTTGACCTGAAAATTACTGATGAACTTTTGCACTTTCACTGGTATGTTAGACAGAGCCATAGTCTACAGAAACATTCTCATACAGATCTTCCCTAATGTGGAAGCTATTTCTTAGCTTAATGGTCACTAACTATTTGGGAGAGAGATCTTTCTCAAGATGCAAAAGATTTAAAAATTAATTAAGGGCTACAGTGTCTTAAGGGAAGTTGTTTGTACTATGCATTCTGTACACTGAAAGTGACCAACTTAGAGAGATAAATTTTGATGAACTTTTAGAAGAATTTGCTATGGGGAAAGCTAAAAAACCTTTTTAGTTTTAGTGATTATCATAGTTTATTTCTTAATGTGTATTTTAAAACCGGCTGTTTAATGACAACATAAAGTATGATGTCACCCATTCTGGATGGGGCTGCACTTCCCATGAATGAACAGGTTAGTTGTCTGGGGCCACTTTTGTATCCAGACATGTCGGTGAGTCAGCATGTGGCAACTGTGGCCAAGAATGACTTTTACTAGTTACAACTGGTTGGCCATCCATGGTGAACTGGACACTATGGTTTATGGATTGGGACCAACATACCCAAAGGACCACCTATTCCCCTATGAATATGCCCAACCACTGTGGTCATCTTTGGAAGACCTGCACTGGGTGTCCGTACCTTCTGAGATCAGGTGGGTAGCATTGCAGGAGAGGGCTTCTGGTATTTTCTCCCCAGGGAGATTTGTCTGTCCCCTTCTGTTGCCATCTTCCACTGATGTTTTTTGTGTTGTTCATTTGGTATTCATTCAGAGATTTCCCCTTCCTCATCAGTGTTATGTTTTGTATGTATTTTGACTCTTTGCATGTATTTTGAATCTTTTAAATTTTTAATGTTATGTGTTTGATAGAGGGGTTGATTTTAATGGTTTTAAAATATAATTTTATCATGGATGCTTTAAACGATTAGCCTTCTTGGTGCTACTTGTAAGAGCAGAAAGATAGGATACAAATTCTGTAAGTAAATAAGAAATGTTGTACTTGTATCTGTATCAGTGTATTTTCATCTGTACTGGAAATAGATGCAGAAGCCAAGTAGGTTCCATCACCCGTTGCCAGGAGTCATCTTTCTCTGGAATTGTAAAGAGGTTTTGAAGTATGCAGTACAGAAGGAAAGTATGCCCAAGCAGATGCTGAAAGATGACAGAAGATTCTGGTATACACAAATGAGGTTGGAAGAGCCCTGATCTTCATTCAACCCCCTCTCCTCATGTTGACAGCATGAAAGAAGTACTTAAAAAAAATTCAGCTATGTGCACTGGAAGTTAAGTCAGTGTGTTGATCAACGAGGGTCTATCAAGTAAGAAACGGGAGATGTAATAGGGTGCCTTGCCAGTTTTTCAATAGGTTTCTGTAGCTGTGTCAATAGGTCTTGCTGTGCAAGAATTAACTCATAAGACTTTTCACAACCATCGGAAAACAAAGCCTGACTTCTAAAACAGAAAAAGAATCAACCAAGAAATACTAATGAAGTAGAAGTACAATAAAAAAGAGAATTAGATAACAGTAAAATGATTTAGTGCAGAACTTAATGGTTCAAGGATATTAACAACCTGTATAGGGGCTATGGCTCAGTGGTAAGACATCTGCATGGTGTGCTGAAGGTCCGAGGTTCAATCCCCTGCATCTTTATTTCCCTGCTGCCTTCCACTTTTCCTAGCATTATTGTCTTGTTCAATGAATCTGGTCTTCTCATTTTTTAACTTGTTTTCTTTGTTTCTTCTTAAATCCCAACTTGGCTGCAGAGGAAAGGACACGCAGTAATGGGTTTAAACTACAAGTACAACGATATAGGCTAGATATCAGGAAAAAAAATTTCACAGTCAGAGTAGTTCAGCAGTGGAATAGGCTGCCTAAGATGAGCTCCCCCTTACTGGCAGTCTTCAAGCAAAGGTTGGATACACACTTTTCTTGGATGCTTTGGGCTGATCCTGCATTGAGCAGGGGGTTGGACTAGATGGCCTGTATGGCCTCTCCCAACTCTATGATTCTATGATTCTAACTTTGTTCCTCTATGGCCTAGATTCTACACATCAGCACAGTTCTACATAGTGCTAACATAAGAGGTTGGTGGAAACCATTTTTTTCCTTTTCCCAGGCATTTGCCTGGGAGCCTCAGCAACATGATGCTGAGAGGTAGAGCCCCATGTGGCTGGAAATTGATGCAGCTCAGGTGTAAGGAGAGGCAAAGCAGGCCATTCTGCCACCTACACATTCAAGCAACAACAGATGGCTTCTGATGAAGTAGTTAAGTAGCACTGGGGTTTCATAACACAAAAGCCATTTGGGAAATATTGTACACACACTGCCTCTGGCTAAGTAGTCCCAGAAAGAAGCTCAGTTCCATTGATATTTCCAAAAATATCAAATCTCCCCCATTAAGATAAGAATCTGGAAACTAGAAAAGGGAAAGAGGCAATCTTGATGTCAGAACTCTGAGAAGAATCTGGGCAGGTTGAGAAGAGTGCATTCAGTTGAGCATGAGAAATCTGATGCATGGAAAATTGCTCAGAACAGAAGTTGACCTTAGGTTGCAAAAGACCCAGGAGCCTAGGAAAGCAGCAGAAATGGTTGTGAACATAGCATGAAGAGCAAAACCAAAGCAATATAAGCTGATAGATTCACATCTGTTGTGGCCATATGAGAGGCCATTTCTTTTTTAAAAGATAATTACAAATTTGAGACTGGGTATCTGAACTGAACTGAACTGTATAGATATTGAGAGAAAGAAAAAGAGACCAAGCATACGATGTGCATGCAAATAACACCACTGGAGATGATACAGAAAATCCAATAAAACTAGAATTGTATTCAGAGCATGTCATTATATAGCACATTCTGCCTTAAGGGCAGGGGACGGGAAAATTGGCCCTGGCTTCATACATGGAAGGAACCATATCAATATCTATTTAATTTATTTTAAAATGTTTATCATCTCTTTCTTTTAAAAGGATGATGACAAGGTGGATAACAACAAAATCATTTTTAAAATTAGTTCATTTTAAAAGGATCTATAAAATAGAGCAGAATAAAAATTTGACAGGAGGCACCAGCAAATCAATAGAATCCAGCAGCCAAATGCCCTGTGGATGATCCATTTTTGCAGTCTGCTAGGGAACAAGAAGGGCAGGAGCCATACATGTATTGTGTATGTAGAATTTAGCTGATAGAAGAAAAGGACACAGGGGAAGTGAGAGAGTCAGGGAGCACCTACAAGAAATACAAAAGCAGAGAGAGAACAAGAGAGAGCTGAGGAGTTATAAAATATTTTTAATAAATTTTTCCCCAATTACTTTTACCTAATATAGCTAATTGCAAACCTCAGACAAAACAATACAAAAATACTTAGGAATATTATTCTGGACTCTAAACACCACAACAGAAAAAGCTCCTACCCAAGTTCCAGCTGAGGAGCAGATTGACCATTAAGACTACTAGTCCTGGTCAGTCAAAAGCCTGGGTGACTGCCCCTCACTAGGGCCAATCTGGCCCCAAGTGAGGAATGGCCCTTGCCCTTTGCTGGAAAAGGAAGGAGGCACATAGCTTACAGAGCTTTATGCCAGGAGAGGAGGGAAGCACATGACTCCACCAAAAAAGGGTTTGTGTGTGAAAATTTAGTTGTATTCTCTGAGTAGAGGGGTCATGTTCAGCCTGGAGAAAAGGAGGTGGAGAGGGGACATGATTGCTGTTTTTGAAAGGTTGTCACTTAGAGCAGAGTAGTGAATAGTTCATGTTGGTAGCAGAGGAAAAAGATCCACAGTAATGGCTGTTAAACGACATGTAGAATGGTACTGGCTAAATATAGGGGTGGGGTGGGGAATGTTCACCTCAGAGTAGTTCAGCAGTGGAATTTGCTGCCTAAGCAGGTGGTGAGCTCCCCCCCCCCCCACACTAGTAGTCTTCAGGAAACATCTAGACAGATACTTATCCTGGATGCTTTAGGCTGATTTTGCATTGAACAGGGGATTGGACTAGACACCCTTCCAACTCTATGCTGCTATGATTCTACATTACCTTAGTCCCCTGGTGATAATGTAATTTTTTAATGGTAGCCCAAGATTTCTTTTTGATGTTGTCACAAGAGACTAACATATGGCGACCCCTCTAGAATCTGTCTCTAGTACCACCAACCTTCACAACTTCTTCCCCAGTTTGTACCAGGACTTCACTAGAGCTTAGCCCAAGAATTTGCTTCCAGCACAGACTGAGTCCTGGAAGATAAAGACTTCTAGGCTTGCACAGAATGCCTTCCTGCCAATGCTGGAAAACCACCGTCGCCTTTCTCCTCTTGCATTTTTATACTTTAATAGCATACTTAAATATACAGAGGAAGCACCGAATCATAATTCTTAAATCCCTCTGTAGAAATGAGGATAAAGTGATTATATGTGCTGTAGATTTCATAACAAGATAACAAGAGGCCTGTTGGGCCAAAAGAAAGGTCTGCCCAGTCCTGTTCTGCACTCCGGACTGCCCGATGCTTTCAGGAAGTCTGCCAGCATGGAACAAAGGCAACAGTCTTGCACTCACAGTTGCCCCTGACAACTGGCATTTGGACCTTTACTGCCCCTGAGAGAAGAGTTCCTGTTTAGCCATTGTAATTGATATCACTCTTCACATCTTTCCCTGTTTATGGATACAGCTTATCTTGTTGTTAGGTGCGAAATCGTGTCCGACCCATCGCGACCCCATGGACAATGATCCTCCAGGCTTTCCTTTCCTCTACCATTCCCCTGAGTCCATTTAAGTTTGCACCTACTGCTTCAGTGACCCCATCCAGCCACCTAATTCTCTGTTGTCCCCTTCTTCTTTTGCCCTCGATCGCTCCCAGCATTAGGCTCTTCTCCAGGGAGTCCTTCCTTCTCATGAGGTGGCCAAAGTATTTGAGTTTCATCTTCATCTTTATCTACATAAGATATTTATCTACATAAGCTATTTATACAACTTTCATAATTGTATAAAGGAATTGGGGACAGTTTCCCTTAATTCTTCCCAGACAAGCTGAACCTGCCAAAAATACCCTCCTCTTTTACTTGTCGAAGAGTCTGGAAATACCTATTTTCTTTATACCGACCTCCGATGATTCTCACTATATTACCTACTCAGTTTGTATGGCTTGCGCCTCTCAGTATTCTCTCTAGGGCCACATGTCTGATTTTGCAAACTCGTATTTGTACACGCACACACATATATACGTATATACATATATTTCTACAAATATAGGATGTACTTACGTCTGATGAAGAGGGCTCTAATTCACAAAAAAATATGCCGTTAACCACCCCAAGCCTGCTTGCAGAGAGGGTGGTCTACAAATCAGATGAATAAATGTCACTATAATCCCTTAAGTAAATAATCCGTCCGAGTTTACCCTTGTATCTTGATCTAATATAAAACCAGGGGCCAAATAGGATGCTGCTTATATAGCAGCGCTGAATATCTTTTGGGAATACTAAGTTGCTTGCCATCTAATACAAAGCTTAGTGTCTGCAGTAGCAAAGATGGCTTTACTAAAGGACAAGTATCAGATGTACACGAGTGCCATAATAATAAAAACCAATTGCTTAAAACATCATTAAAGCACTCCTATTTGGAGTACGACTAATCTCAGACTTCACGTATGTTTTAACTAAATTTTTAAAATATCTGTTAAAAATCACAAATTATAGTTACTTAAGATGCATGTTTGTTTAACCTAGAAAGGCATTCAGCATTCCACATTTATAACCACTAATACAGATCAGTACTGATCACCAAACATATAAAGGTGGGGAAATCACCATTTTACTATTGTGATAAATCATCACGGGGAAATATTAACTCCACAAATCTTAATATTCAGAGATTCACTGTTCTACTATTAAATATGTTTCAACTTCCCAATTAGGGTAAGAATAAGAATGAGTAAGAACAAAGCTTGAAAAGTAAAAGGAGTGACACCCAGGCTCTCACAGGATGTCGAACACATGCTTGCTCTGCGGGGTGGCCCTTAGCATTTGGCAAGCTACACAGTCTCTGTCCTAGCCCCCAGCAGCCTCTGGGATGGTGGCTTGACTTTGGCCTGCCGTGTGGCATCTGCCTTGGCCCAAAAAGGCCTCTGCCTCCATCAGCCCCCTCCCTCTCTCACAGCCCGTGCCGCAGCCTTTCCCTCCTTCTTCGCAGCCAGTGTCCTGGCTGCCTCCCTCCCCCCCCCCCCACCTCTTCTGGCACACTCCCTAGGGTAGGACTATGGATGTCACGTCTGTACCCATTCCTGTCCCAGGAGGCGTGCTAGAAGATGTGTTCCACATCAAAAAGGGTGGTGGCCATTGCTCCAAATGAGAGTTGCCAGAGGTCTCCAGGGGCGGGGGCAGCAAAGAGAAGTCTAGGCTGTTGTTGCTATTGACACAGCAACATTATTTTCAAACCATACTGGAAGTGACTTCATCATGCAGCCTGCAATACAGGAATGTTCTGGTATTTGGGAAAAACTTTATGATAAAAGACATTTTTTCCCATAGAGATTTGTCCAAATACCTGTACATTGCCATGTTGCCATGTTGGAGAATTCACTTCCAGTGTGGAAGTGCTATTGCTGCATTGCTGGTAATGTCTGTCCAGGTCTCTCTTTTCTGCTGATAAATCCCCCCCCCCAATTAGCCAGCTGACTGGTGGTCAAAAAGGAGCCCTGGAGTGGGGCATCCTCCATCCCCAATTGGGAGCCTGGTTTCAATGCAGGCTTGATTGATGGGCTTATGGATCATCTCAGGATAGGCATGTGTATACCTCAGCCTCTCTATAGTAAATTATCCAGCCTATGATTACATCCACATGAATTATCTGCCTTGGCTTCAATGTTGTTGGGAAGTGAGTTTTTCTCCCTTAGTTCCCAGCATTTGTGCACTTTCTTGGCTTGTGCTGGCTTTTCCTGATCTTGCACTCTGGCAATGGTGCTTTTCCTGTGCTGCCCGCTTCCTGTAAGGCACCACTCCTGCATGCCCACAAGCGAGCCAGACAAAGGTGTGCCCCCATCCACTAGAGCAGCCCAGCAGTCCTCCCCCATGAAGTGGCAGATCAGTCCCAGCAGGCAGGCAGCCTCCCTCCCTCCCTGCCGGAGCCAGGCCAGGGAGACAAGGCTTGTTCATGCAAATCTGGCCACAGCGACAATGGGAGATGCTCATGGCAGGGAGCCTGGCAATGGCACAGGCAGCATGGAAGCAGCATGGGCAGCATCCCACTTAAGGGGTGCTTGGGTAGGAAGAGGGAGGGCAGGAGTCCTAGGCAATTGTGGAATGGAGTGGCTGAGTGGCAGGTGGGTGGACCAGTGGCATGTGGGGGGGGAGGAGAAGCATGGGTTTGACAACTGAGTGGATGAAGGGAAGGAGGCACTTTGTAAAAAAAACACTACACTGAGACTTGATGGTGTTTGAACTGATAGGGGGTGGGAATTTGCCTCCTTCACTAAGCAGGAAATGGAGGGCGGGAGTGAGGGCAGGACAAAGCTGCTGAGTCTATTGTGTCTTTCCCCCTCCATACATTCTTTGCCCTGGTTGCTCGCTAGTTGCTCACGCATTTAATGGTGGTAAATCCCCTTTTCTTGACTCCCAAAATCACGAGTTTAAAATGGTGAAATTGTGAGATGGCTGCTGGGCAGCCTCTGAATGTAGGCAGCGTCATGTGGAGGGGCTGTAAGGCTACATTTTTCACGTGCGGAAATGTACTCGTGTTAAAAGCTGATATTCCATGTACCACTCCCAGCATGTACTATACAGCAGGTATCATTCACTCAAGGGAGACAAGAGACCAGGGATGGAGAGGAAGAAGGAAAACCTGGGACATGCAGCTATCAAAGTATGCAAGTTCTAGGCAGGGGATCAAATTCCAAACCAAGGGTTCATGCAGCAAATTATCCAAAAGATAAATGCAGGGGGAAAAACAGTAACGAAAAGGCATATAATATCTGCCAGAAACAGACGTTTTCTACCCACAGGACTGTGGCAGTCTTAGGAAGGCAGTTCATGAGGAGAGAGTTGATTGAATACCATGGCTCAGAACACATGGTATAGAAGGACTGGGACATGATTTTTGAGACAGATTCTGGTTTCAGTTATAGAGCCAGAGTCTTAAGTTTAAAAACACAACTTTCTTTCTCTCACTGAGCAGAAAGTGATCTAATTTTGATTCTTGGACATTTGCATCTATCTCTCTGCTCAGTGCAGTAACCTAGACACCTCCAAATACTCCTTTCCCACCAGGAGACCTGCTCTTTTCCATACAAGAACACATGAAGCTGCCTTACTCTGAACCAGAGCTTGCCCCACTGAGGGTCAGCATAGTCCATTCAGACTGGCAGCCGCTCTCCAGGGCATCAGGTAGAAGTCTTTCAAATCACCTACCACCTGATCCTTTTAGATGGAGATGCAGAGGATTGAATCTGGGACCTTTTGCATGCCAAGCAGATGCTGTACCACTGAGCCACAGGACTTCCCCTTTCCCAGGACTTTGGACCTCCTTCATCTTCACTTGCAACCAATCCAACTGATAGATGATTGGACATGACTAGTCTGCATATAACTCCAGGCACAAATGAAAGAGTGCTAAGATCAATGGTTGCCTTGGAAAGGAATTTTCTTTAGCCACTGTTAGGAGCCTGGTTTCCATCCCAACCATTTTTCGTAAGACAGGTGTTCAGTATTTCATATTATTGGTGTCTGAGTACAGGAGGAAATCCTGCTGTGCAATCAAACTCAGACAGGATTCTCTCATCAATATACATGTTGCAAAATTCATCAAGACCAGGTGAGCTTTGTGAACACTGATGCTCATAGAGAGGGGCAGGTTGAAGAGGCCTAGAATGGCATTGAGAAAAATTGAGTTGATAAAAGGGAAATTAGAGATCAGAATGACAAGTGCAAGATCAAGACAGCTAACAGCATATTAATCACCACCTTGAAGATCCAATAACAACAGACAGTATGGGGTCAAGGCAGATAAATGGAAGGTGATGCATGAAGTGAGATTAAAAGAATGCCTCAACAGATAAATATATATAAACAGAGCTAAGAGCAACCCACAAGATTTCCATGAAGTTGCAGATATTGGCTACACTTTAGAGAGGGCTGAGAAAATGAATGTGTAATGGACTGTGCTTTTGAAGGCTTAGAAGTATTGTACAAACAGCTGAAGGACTGTGAAGAGTTAATTCTTCACAGAAACAGAGAGCCATGAGTGACAGACTGCTCCAAGCAATCAGATTTGTGAGCATCAGCTGTGCAGAGAGACTTTAGTACTGAACGCTGAGGAAGAAAATTCAGTCATAATTCAGGTGTGACTGAGAGCAGTTTAACATGGACAGGAAAACTGGGGGAAATTGGTGAGTGGGTAATTAGATGGAGGCTCTGATTTAGGTTAAAGAAAGGGAATAGATCTTCTAGAGCAGTGGTCCCCAACCCCTGGACCGGGGACCGGGACCGGTATGCGGATCAGTCGGTACTGGGTTGTGGCTCCTCCTCGTCCTCCTCCCCGGCTGCTGTCTCGGGGGCTGCCCTGCCACTCTTCTGCCAGCTCACCTTTGGTGCTCTCCAGTGGCGGCTCCAGTTGCCAGGGTTTCTCCAGTTGCCAGGGTGGGGTTAATTTTTTTAAATTATATGTTCTGTTTTATCTTTCGATTTCGATTTATTGCCCGCCACTCCCTTACGGCTCGTGGCGGGTTACAACATTTTAAAAACCCCAATAAAATCCATTAAAAACTCTCAGCAACAATTACAATATAACATTATCGGTTAGCAAGCTAACCTGCAAGATAGGCTAATCAACCTCCCCCTCCTACTACAAGCAGGTGGAGAGGGGATACTGATGGTACTAATCCCCAATCTCAATCCCAGGTCCCAGGTCCCAGGTCCCTGGGGGGGGCATAGATGTTAGCCTCGTCCTCAACCGTAAACCTGGCGGAAGAGCTCCGTCTTGCAGGCCCTGCGGAATGATGGAAGATCTCGCAGGGCCCGCAGCTCTCCCGGGAGCTCATTCCACCAGGTAGGGGCCAGGACCGAAAAGGCCCTGGCCCTGGTCGAGGCCAGGCGTGCTTCCCTGGGGCCGGGAACGACCAGCAGATTTTCTCCCGCAGAACGTAAGGCTCTGCGGGGGGCATAGGGCGATAGGCGGTCCCTCAGGTATGTGGGTCCCAACTCGCGTAAAGCCTTGAAGGTTAAAACCAAAACCTTGAACCGGATCCGGGCAGCAATTGGCAACCAGTGCAGCTGCCTCAGCACTGGCTGAATGTGAGCCCTCCAAGGTGTACCAGTGAGGACCCTGGCAGCTGCGTTTTGCACTAGCTGGAGTTTCCGGACCAAGGACAAGGGAAGGCCCGCGTAGAGCGAGTTACAGAAATCTATTCTGGAGGTGACCGTTGCATGGATCACTGTGGCTAGGTGTTCGGGGGACAGGTAGGGTGCTAGTAGTCGGGCCTGGCGAAGCTGGAAAAATGCCTGGCCCGCTACTTTTTTGACCTGCGCCTCCAAGGTCAGGGAGGCATCAATGATCACACCCAGATTCCTGGCCTGGGACGCGATGGTAAGGTGCGTCCCTCCCAGGGTGGGTAAACGCGCTTCCTGTTCCCGACCCCTACGTCCCAACCACAGGACCTCCGTCTTGGAGGGGTTGAGTTTCAGGCGACTCTGCTCGAACCATTCTGTCACCGCTTCCAAACATCTGGCAAATGGTTCCGGGGGAGAGTCCGGGCAGCCGTCCATGAGGAGATAGAGCTGGGTGTCATCAGCGTACTGGTGGCAACCCAGCCCAAAACTCCGCACCAGCTGGGCCAGAGGGCGCATAAAGACGTTGAACAATGTGGGAGAGAGGACTGCGCCCTGTGGGACTCCACAAGGAAGTCTGTAGGGGCACGAGAGCTCATCTCCCACTGCTACCCTCTGGGTCCGGTCCTGGAGAAAGGAGCGTATCCAGCGTAAAGCTGTGCCCCGTATCCCCGTTTCGGCGAGGCGGTGGACCAGTAGTTCGTGGTCCACGGTGTCAAAAGCGGCCGACAGGTCCAGAAGAACCAGCACTGCCGACCCGCCTCTACCCAGCTGGCGACGGAGGTCATCCAACAGGGCGACCAACACCGTCTCCACCCCGTGGCCAGGTCGGAAGCCAGACTGATATGGATCGAGTGCCGAAGTTTCTTCCAAGAATGCCAGGAGCTGGTCTGCCACGGCCATTTCAACTACCTTGCCCAGGAATGCCAAATGCGACACCGGGCGGTAGCTGTCTGGGTCCCGTGGGTCCAGCATGGATCTTTTCAGGAGAGGGTGAACCACTGCCCCCTTCAACTGCCCCCGGAATCCAGGGAGAGATTGATGATATCCCTGAGCTGGCCTCCTATCCTCTGGCCACCTCCCTTGAGGAGCCAGGATGGACAGGGATCAAGGGGGCAAGTGGTCGCCCTAACCGAACCTAGCAACTTGTCCACTTCGGGTAAAGAGAGCCGTCTGAAAAATGAACTAACCTAAGGAGGAGTCAGGAGGACAGAGTGGCTTTCTACTCATTTCTCTGGTCTGTGGTGGCCTTGTTGAATTCACACACAATGGCAAAGGAATGAGAGGGAATAGCTGAATATTCTGAACTCCCCCCACTGGCTCCTCCCATTTCTCCCCTCTCAGAATTTCTTCTCAGAGCCCTGTCTGCAGAAAATGGCTGGGAGAAGGTTGTTGCAAGCAACACGATTCAGATATTCAAGCAGGAGAGGACTGTGTTCAATGCCATAGACTGTGCACAGCCTACACAAGGATTCCTTTCTTCTCAGGTTTCTCTTTGCCCTGGCAGCCATTTACAACCCTGAGAAAAAAAAATATTTTCAGGTCTTGCTAGGGTTGACAACCTCCTGGTGGTGCCTGGAGATCACCCAAAGTTTAAAATGATCTCCAAATCACAAAGATAATTTTCCCTGGAGAGAACTGCTTCTTTGAATGGTGGGCTTTATGACAGCTGAGATGCTTCCTTGTTTTGCTCTGGCAAGGTACACACACACACAAAATGAAACTTTCTTATTTAATAAGCATTTTATATTTTTAGAGGTGCCATGCTCACATTGTAAACAATTGACTTCTGGGGGTGTGGCAGAAAGATGAGGTCAGCTGACATTACTTCCAGGGTTACTAGGAGCCTGAAGAATATTTCCGGAGTTACTGCATGGTTAAAAGGTTGAAAAGGGCTGTTCTAGAGAAAGAAATTCCCTACCCAGTCAAACAGGGAGTTAACCCTGAAGAGTTCAGAGTTCCCTGGTCTGATTAGAAACTGCTTTTAGAGACCTTAAGAGCAACTACTGGTGTTTCAAGAGAAGAGGGCTAGGTACTGAAAAGGTGTGCCAGTCTTCTGGAAACAAACAAACAAACAAAAAACAGAGAATACTCAATGAAGATGTACTAGGGAGTTTAGGAAAACACTGTAACAAAAGCCTTTCAACATAAAGATTTAAGTAACTCTGAAAATCTTAAGACACTTTCATTACTCTGAAACAAAGACTAACGTCTATGTATGTACTGATTTTGCTGTGTATGCACTGATTTTTACACTTATCTATACTGAGGGCCATTCTGCATAATGACCAATGTTGCTAAATGTTTGAAGTATGCAGAAATGCTATGTTTAATAGTGGAATTTCGTCATTCCACATACCTTCAATACTAGTGGAATATTGCAGTAGCGGTCTATTCATTCCCCACAGGTTTCCAGTCTCTCCGGAATCGCAACAAAGGAGGCAATATTTTTCCATACTTCTTCCCGCCCCTGGCCGTCAATCAAACAGAACAGCCAATGAATTGTTGTATTCCCTAAAAGCCCCTTTCCTTTTAAAAACTGTTTTAAAAAAAACCAAAAACACCAGTAGCAACGAATATTTGTCCATTCAATGTCTCAGAAAGATCGTTTTCACTGGAGTAGGAGCTGGTGCTTAATTGTTTACATGCTCTTCAAGTAAAAAAAAAAATTCCCTCCCCCCCCCACGGGTGCAATTTCTGGCCGAAATTACAGGCATTGTCAAACAGGGGGCTTTAAAGACAACTGCAGAAGGGAGCTTTGTTTTACTGTTAAGCACTTCTGTGGAGGGACTTCAGCCGACAAAGCCTTTCTTACTCGTTGCTTTCGCCGGTATAAGGGGGGGAAATGGTGACTGCGTCTCCAGAAGCTTGGGGGCGAGAGTCGGGGGGACACATTCTTTCTACCGCTATTTTGAGAACGCACATGTCTTTTGCTGATGTGTTGCGGCTAGTGCTCAGGAGTGTAGCATTTTTTTCAATGGGAATCCACTTTTCTGGATTTCCCCCTAAGCACTATAAAATTCTGATTGTTGCGGGAGTTTTGCGGTTGGTTTGCGATGTCATGCAGAACGTTAAATTGATAGCATTTACAAAAGGTAAGACTTTCTCTACATTTAAGTTGTGCGGAATGGCCCTGCATTACCATTAAAATTTTACCCCTGATTTCACCTGACCTTTCCCCTCTATGTCGAATAAAACAGGGGTAGTCAACTTGTGGTTCTCCAGAAGTTCATGGACTACAATTCCCATGAGCCTTTGCCAGTGTTTGCTGGCGGGGGCTCATGGGAATTGTAGTCCATGAACATCTGGAGAACCACAGTTTGACTACCCCTGGACTAAAATATTTGGTTAATTTGAAATATAAAAATGTTTTGAGTACCATTTAAGTTGTATAAGTTAAAAGGGGCTGCCATTCCTTCCTTCCTTCCTTCCTTCCTTCCTTCCTTCCTTCCTTCCTTCCTTCCTTCCTTCCTTCCTTCCTTCCTTCCTTCCAGCTCCTGGGCTGAGCAAACAGCCAAAATATTATATGGTGACAGGGTGGGACACTCATGATTCTTCAAGAAAGGAGAAAACAGATAACTCTGACAGCTCAGTCACGGAAATGGATGAAAATGGAGGAGAAATGCTGCCTCTGAGGGAGGGAAGTGGATGAGGGCTGTCATAGAATGAAAATCAGAAAATGAGAAAGAGTAGATTTAAAAAGTTCAAAAGATCATAGCTTCATTTACTGGGCTTCATTTACTGGAGTTTAAAAGTAAACCAATTTTGAGAGAGAGAAACCTTCACTACTAGAGTTTCTCCAAAAGGCAAATTCACTCTAGTGATTACTAGAGCCACTTTGGTGTAGTGGTCAGGAGTGTGGACTTCTAATCTGGCATGCCAGGTTCGATTCTGCACTCCCCCCACATGCAGTCAGCTGGGTGACCCTGGGCTGACCACGGCACTGATAAAGTTGTTCTCACCAAGCAGAGCTCTCTCAGCCTCACCCACCTCACAGGGTGTCCGCTGTGGGGAGAGGAAAGGGAAGGCGACTGTAAGCCACTTTGAGACTCCTTCAGGTAGAGAAAAGGCATCATATAAGAATTACACAAGAGTTTCATTCATGTCCATGGCACATGTGCAGGAGAACTTCCCAAGGCATGGTGCCACAAAGCTGCAGCTCTGTGATCATCCATTCTTCCCTCTGAAAAACCACAACTTTGTATGGGTATTTTTAGGGAGAACTTTGAGGATCTTGCCACAAGATTGTAGCCTTATAACGCAGCCCATATAAAACTACTAGTGATGGCCACTCATAAATCTCTTCTAATAATATTGCCCAGTGAAGAAAAGCACCAACATTGCTTCCAAATATACTAGTAATTCTCAGTCCTCTATTTTGTTTGAGGAACCACTGCAAAATGTAGTAATGGCCTGTCTTTCTCTTCTTGCTTTTTCCTGCTACATAAAAGAAGCAAGGCAAAGTGGTAATAAATAATGTAATTCACAATCCGAAAGTACAGAAGGTGGTGGTCACAGATGTCCCATGCTTGAGATTGTAAACATTTACAGAAACCCTGGGAAGTGTTTGCTGAACCCAAGGATATTTTTTAAAAAACTAGCTGAACAACTCTAGCTGTTTGGTTGTTCATTAAATGCCATTTATATCACAATAGTGTATTGTTTATCTACACTTTGGAAAGTGTACCTATCTTTGTTCACCCATACACAGTCACGTAACAGCAGGCACTGCTGCAGTTTCAGCAAAGCAATTATATCATCACTTCAAGAACATCCTTTCCCTCCATGCTAGAATTTCGTCTATGTGACTTTGGTTGCTTAAAGGCAGACCAACTCTATAAAAAGGAATATGGGTCCCCAGCGTCCATAATGTTAGAAAGAGCCCAAGTTATCCATCAGAGGAGAACTGATGAGCCTTTGTAATCTTGGCAGCTGGTTGGCTTTGTTCTCCTCTGGAGAGTGTAAGAGATGCACTCGAGTTTAACAGATAGCCTGCTTTTTTATTAGTTCCTGGAAGAGTAGAGGGATGGCAGTGTAAAAAAAAAACTGCTTTAAATGCTCAGTGATGCCTCAGTTTCTTTCTGATTCATTAGATCTATGGTTGTTTAGCATTTACAAACAAAGACCAACTTTGGCATATGTCCAACCACACAGTTCCAGAGGAAGTCTTTGGAGGGCCAATTTCTCTCTCATGCTCTGGACATTGATTTTGGCCTCAGTGCTGTTCCTAGGGGTCTGCTGATCCCTAGGGGGGAAATCAGGGGGCTCAGAGGAGTGCGGCAGGAAGGATATGTAAGAAAATCCCAGCCTACAAAGTCTATGGATGGAGGGGTGGGGATGAACTCCCATGACTTTTGCAAACAGCTATAGTTAAAACCTTGAAACTCAATACAGAACCATTTTACCAACTGTCACTTGCATTTTAAACTTATGCACTGTACATTAAGCTTTGGCATTAAATATTGAAGTAATGAAAGGGCTGTTTTCAGGTCAATTGTCTCCAAGGAGCAATAAGAGTCATATAAGATACAGGAGCCTGGATTTCAATCGATGTTTGGGCTAAATCCTCCCTCCTCCGGGGAAGTGCTAACTGATGACAGAGATGAGCCTATGACAATGTTATACTTCCATCAAGGTCTGCTTTGCATTGGCATTATGTTCAGGCATTTGTCAGCTATAGCCTATGGAATGCACTAGATAAAACAGAACTTTTATCATGAAAGAATGCCATTCTACAAACAAAATAGACTTTCCAAACAGGAAAACAAAAAGTAAATTGAGTTAGATGCTTTCGCCAACATTTAAACTTCCATTTCAGGGGGGTTTGGATTAAATAGCATTTGGTTGCTCACATTTCAAAGCAAGGGGTAAATTTTTGTCTTACTGAGTAGAGGTTTTTATGATGTTAATGAGCTTTTCATGGAAGGTCTTTGGCCAAGCTGAAAATTTACTCCCAGTTAAAGAATGAAAACAGTATGAGAAGATGTTCCAAGTCCCTTTTGAGGGGGAAAATGCCGACCATGAAGATTGGATAAGGCTGCTAAAGATATACCATGCAGCCAGCTTTCTTCGGATATCTTTGACAATAATGGGCTTTTCCGTAAATGAAGGCTATAATAACAAACAGGTTGCAGGTAAATACATGTGCACAGAAACAATGTAAATAGTATTAAGACATTCTATAATAGGATCCAAGTTTACATTTTATCTATGCACTTGTTAAGTCTTTCTCCCTCCAACCCATCTTGAAGACCACAGTAACCACTCTTCTGAACTTCCCCTTGGATACTGCTCCATAGCTTCAGTGTCTCTCTACTAAAGACCTAGTATCTGCTCAAGGCTATCCTCAACTTAAGCAACAATGATGCAAAATGTGGAGACGCAGTGAACCTTCAAAAGACTGTCCTTTCACCCAGCTATTGGCATGAAGCTTGTAAGCTAGCTGGAAGCTGGAAGAGCTACAATATAAAATTATGACACTGGAAAGAATCAGAGACTTATACCCTTCTCAGAGCAGGCATAATGTGATTTTGCAATATGGTTAGATTATCATTATCTGCTGCATGCACACAGAATGTGCTGGGGTCAATTGGCATGGAGAAAAACAGCCTTTCATAGCGTAACACCACAGCTAGGCAAATGAGTGCAGTGATGAACTAATAACACTGAGCAGAGGCCCTGACCTGGATAGCCCAGACAAGCCTGATCCCATCAGATCTCAGAAGCTAAGCAGGGATAACCCCAGCTAATATTTGGATGGGAGACCTCCAGGAATTTGGATGGAATTCCTCCAAGGAACACTAGGGGTCATGATATGGAGGCAGGGAATGGCAAACCAACTCCAAATGTCTGTCGCCTGGCTGCCAAATAATCTCTCAGCTACACTACATACTCGCCATACCATAAGTAATACAGAGCAGGGCAAGTTGCTTGACTAAAGTAAATGGACTGAAGTAGAATTGCCATTACTACACACACAAATGGAAGGGGATTGGGAGGGAAGTGCTTGAGGAAGGTGGAGCTTGAGGAGTTTGTGATATCAGGTCCATGAGACATTCTAGGAATTTCCACAATCCCCATGGTCTTTACCATACTGATTAGGGGAAATTCTGATATATCACCATTGATGCCGTTTCCGCTATTTTTACCCCCACCAAGGGTGGGGGCCTGACAGCAGGGGCATCAAGCTACTTCTTGCCACCTGGCAAAAGGTAAGCCTATAATGAAGTGATCAGAAGAGCAGACATTTCAGTTTTTCGCCACTTCACCCTCTACCATTGTGTGAAAAGCACACAAAAGCATTCCGTAATTTCTCAACTTCTCGTTCAAAAGATTTGTTGTCCCATTGCTAAATGGCAACATGTTACAACATCCTTATGACCTTTGCATTTAAGAACTCAGTGACATTATCAATGCAGGTGACAAGTGTTGCAACATTTTCAGTTTGGTAGAAGTGGTCAGAATACACATTTGTTGCATCCCAAACCATTTTGGGGCAAAGCATTAGAATTCCATTATACTTACAATACAATCCCAAATGGAGTCATAATTTTCTAAGAGTATTGACTTCAATGGACTTTGAAGGGCATAACTCCACTTAGGATGGCCCTATTAAGCTGTCTCATCGGTCTCTTTCTCCTCCCCCAGATTTATCAACCAATGAGACAAGGCAATGCCTGCAACAAGCTGGCTCAACAAGCTAAATGCCTTAACGTATCGGCTGTGTTTTCTTCAGACTTTACAAAGAAGCAGCAATGTGATTACTTAGAACAGAAGAACTGGTTTTTATACCTCACTTTTCACTATCCAAAAAAGTCTCAAAATGGTTTACAATCCCTATTTCTCCCCACATAGACAAACTGTGTAGTTAATGGGGCTGAGAGAACAGCTCTAACAGGACTGTGGCTAGCCCAAGGTCATCCAGAGGCCATCACTCTTAACTACTACAACATGTTGGCTAGTAACAGTAACAGATGCGGCACGGAGACCAATGGAAAATTCTCAGGAAGCTTCCCAATTCATTCTGTTCTTTAGACAGACTGTGGCAGTCCTCCTCCATGCTATGCTGCTGGGTGTCCTGATTGCTGGCACGCAGAGGCAGACTTTAGGTGTCAGAGTTTATAAAGCAACTCTAAGGTTCAGGCATAGGGTGAGCAATCCCCGTAACCTCATGTCTGAGATCAGGGATATGAAGGTACAGACCAGAGTCAGGGATGAGAGATCAATCCAGAGCATGGGCAGCAAGGTCAGTAGCTAATGGCCATTCCCTGAGAGAGTGCATTTAGATTTACCCAAAAAATATTCCCCCCAAAATATCTTTTCAGTATTTTGGGGAATATTTCAGATTCTGAAATGTTCCCAGGATGTTTCAGGGGAACAATTTTAAAAAACTGAATCCGGTTTTAAAAAATCCTAAATCCGGTATAAGCCAGGCTGCCCAGCAAAGTCCCACAAAATTAGTTGCTTGACAAAATCTTATGTTTAAAGAGACCACCTGAAGGAACCTCATCTGAGCCACCTCTCAGCTGTTTTTAGAAGCTTTGGCGCTACTTTTTTTTCTCTCCATGTTTTTCATTGGGCTTTCTTGGATGACACTGTTACCACTGGGCATGCCATACATTGCAGTGGTTCTACTATGCTTGCAAAAAAACAAACAAAAAAACATCATCTTCATTTTCTACTGCAGACATTCTCTGGCTTGAACATAGTCCTTTTGGATAGATAGATACAAAAAGCCTTTATTGGTGTAAAAAACAATACAGGTAAGGAGATACAAAATGGTACAATTATAAGAGTCAGGCAGAGTTACTCAATTTTGTTAAAAACAGGGAGTTAATACTAAAAACCTTTGCTAAAAATTAATGTTCTTTTAGGAAGGTTTAACCGCATTCATTTAGCGGAGAGACTATGTTTTCACGGCTGTATGGTCCCTGATCTCCTTCCGCATATTATTATGTTTTGCCCTAAGTTTTCTTTATACCGTCAGGAGATATCCGATATTCTATCTTCCCTTCAACTCCATAGTATAGTCCTTTTGGGTTTGCACTATCACAGTGGCACTGGTTCAGCTGCGTATATTGCACTGATTATATTGCACTAGAGAGCCCGCATGGTGTAGTGATTAAGAGTGGTAGTCTCTAATCTGGAGGACCAGGTTTGATTTCCCAGTTCTCCATATGCAGCCAGCTCGGTGACCTTTGGACAGTCACAGTTCTTTCAAAGCTCTCTCAGAGCCCCACCTACTTCACAGGGTGTCTGTTGTGGGAAGAGGAAGGTAACATAACTGTAAGCTGCTATGATACTCCAGGTAGTTAAAATCAGGGCATAAAAACAACTCTCCTTCACTTACAAAAATATTCCCCCACCTCCAGTTTCTACTGAAGATATATTCTGGGACTTTGATTCATTTCTGTTGGGCTTCTATTGCTCTTGCTCCCCCCCCCCCTTTTTTTTTTTTTTGCTGTTTTCTTTTCTCCCTTTGAAACAGTGGAGGAGGGGCGCCTTCTTTAAGGCACCATAACTCAGACCCCGTAAATCTGGTCATCATTAACCTTGGAGGAGAGTCAGCCAGAGATTCCCTGCAAGTTTTTTGTTTTTAGCATGCCAGGGAGTGTTCTACCACATCAGACCTCCTGATCACTACCAATTTGTTTCGTTCCAAAAAGTTCATGACTGTTTGTGGTTCATGAACCGGGCAGCCATGAACCACGGATCAACTAAATTGCATTTTCCTGGTTCATGCCCATCCCTAGACAGGATGGAGCAGCCTGGTGCCTCAGAACCAAGATGTGATTGCATCAGACCAGAGTCTCTGAGCAAGTCCCTACACAACCTCCTGAAATTGCCTTTTTGTCTCCTGCAGCCATGACCAGTTTATTAATGTCCATCTGCTAGGGGGATTTTTTCCTCTTCTGTTTCCAAGAAGCCCATCAGGAACATCTCAAAGCCTGCTAGGAAGAAGGCTTCTGTCTTCATCGGTACAAAGCAGATGAATGTTTAATCATTTTCATATCATTTATTGCTCAGACATGTCATCCGTCTGATAGCCATTGCCTAGGTTCATACCTTCTTTAACAATAATGCTTTTATGGGGCAATGTACGCACAACGCCACAGGTGATATGGGCTTTCTATCCTCTCTTCACATAATGCTGTAATATGCACCTGTAGTTCCCATTAACGAGTAAGTCAACAAGTAAATAATGCATTAACAGTAGTATGCCACTCTAATGCAGGGAAATGACACAAACAGAACTTCTTTCCCTAATGAGGATGTTATTCCTGCTAAATCATTGCAAGTAGATGGACATTGCTGACAGGTTATGGCATTAGCCAAGATAAGTTATTTTCAGTGCAGGACCTGTCTCTGTGAACAGATTATTTTAAAAACTAGGAAAATGTAAATATGAGGTTTTATCCTTATCTGGGCTAATTAGGCCGCACCGCTGAGACGACTTCTCCATACTCACAGCTACCAATCACATGTATTATCAGCCTGGATGGATTTATTTAACACTTTGCCTCTGCCGCTCCTTTCTGTCTCTCTATAACTTGGTCTTACCATTACAACTTGGCTATTCCCAGTCTTCTTTGTCAATGAGACAACCTTCTGGGTCGCCAGAAGACTCCTTTAGCAACCACTACTTATATACACTCCAGAATTACACACTTTTTCAGTAGAATAGAGGCCAAGAAGTCTGGAGAAAGCATGGCCTTATTCATAGGGATGGCCTAGAAGTTTACCTGGATTGGGGATGGGTGGGTTGCATAGTGATCATCTCATCTGTTACCTCCTTGTTTTGTTTTTGGGCTTTTCCCAACTAAGCCTTGCTCTCTGTTTCTCATCTACTCTGGTAACTTTTGGGCTGACATCTTTCCATTTATCCCTTGGTGCTATAAAAGCTAGTATTCTGCTGCTGAACTGAAATGGGCTTTTGTAAATGAGAACAGATGGGAGATGGTGGCAGTGAACATTTTTACTTTCCTGCTGTCTTATCAATAGAGCAAGAGATGTTTTGAAAGTATTGCACTTCCTTGTACTAACCCAAACTAGTACAGTAGCCTCCTGGGAACTAAGAACGTCTCCTACTCGGTACTGTCTGCTCAGACTGGCAGCAGGTCTCCAGCAGAGGTTTTCCACATCACCCACTCCCTGGTTCTTCTAACTGGAAATGGCAGGGGTTGAACCAGGGAATTTCAGCTCCCGGGTGAGCTGCGGGCCCTACGGGAGCTGTCAGCGTTCTGCAGGGCCTGTAAAACGGAGTTCTTCCTCCAGGTCTATGGTTGAGGCTGGGATTGGTGAGGAAGAACATTGCCCCCCCCTGGGGGTTTGAAGTAGTTATCATTACCCTCCATCCCCCAATGCCCTTGTTCGGGTAGGGGAGAGTGGTATTTTCCGCCGTGTTTGGTATTTTTATAGTCTTTTAGTGGAGGTTTTAACGGGGGATTTTAAGACTACTGTTACCCGCCACGAGCCTGTAGGGAGTGGCATGAAATAATAGAATAATAATAATAATAATAAGCTAAATCTACTCTCACACCTTACCTTCTGCATTTGTTCAGTTATCAAGGATAAATTCTGTCACTGAACCCTCAAGAAATGTTCTTCAAACAATGTAGTGGTGGTAGATAAGGGGGTGGGGTTAGTGTCCTTCACCCATATTCTCCTGCTTTGTTGAGAAACATACATCCACTACTTTACACATGAATGGGAGGAATTTATGCATATCACACTCCCGCACAGCTGCAACAATTTTGAATACAACAGAGATGTGATCTCAGGCTCCAGATCAATGATTCTCTATTGCAGAGAGATATTAGCTGATCTGTCATAATAATTGATCCTGTTGTATCTGTATACATTTGCTTGGTCTTTATTATTACTTCACTAGCACTACTGTCACTTTACTATTGCCTGGGAAGGGAAAGGAAGTCTGAAGTCTGTATCTCTATTCCTTACCAGACTGCAGGACAGAGTGGGTGCCTATCACTTTGGCTTCTGCCCCTGTTCTCTACAGTTCTGCCTGCCTGCCAGAGTGTGCAACTTTTTGCATCTTTCCCCTGCTGTAAGATGGCCTCACTACCATCAAGCAATGCTTCTTTCTCACTGGCCTTAGAGTGAAGGCAGTCCACTTATTGCTAACCTTAATAAGCAATGGTTACAATTCCCCAAAATGAAATGTCTTATGCAAGAACCATATCTATGTCTCTGCACATACCCAAACATCTTCTCACAGCCAGAGAAACTATGCAAAGATTGCCACAAAGTAGAAACACTTTGCACAGGAAACACAACTATTGTGTTTTGACTGGCAGGGTAACATGTGAGCCACAAAAGATGCAACTCATGATCTTGGTGTTAAGGCTACAGCTTTTATTGAAACCAGCACCCCCTCCAGCCAGTGGGTTAGCCACACGGGCTCTTGGGTACCCTTCTAGGAGGGCAGCGCCTTGCCTCAGAGTTCCCATGGGGAAGCAGGCAGAGATGGACTATGGACGCCCATCTCATTTGGCCATCCCACCTGCCTGGCTCCGGGTCCCCAACCTGCTCAGCTGGGTAGGCCTTGCCTATTATGAGCCAGTCCCTTATTGAGACCCCCATCCTCAGTGCACAGACTGGGACCCTGAACCAAGGGTCTCTCTCATGCCCTTTACCACAGCTGTGACAATTTATACAGCAATAACCAACCACAACTAAAACACAGGTAGGGAGGGAAGCTGTCCCAGTGGTGATCAGTGGTGGAATGGTGGGGCCTGGCCATGAGGTGACTTAGAAGGCACCTGGCCCCGTCCCCACACCGTGCATCATTGACACACTGCCACAGTGCCCGCTGGGGAGCAGGCCAACACCAATCAATCAATATTTATTCACGGTCATTCAGACCAAAACCCAAATACATGCAGTTAAGACCAAGACAATCCAAAAAGCAGGAAAACTGCCAATACTATAAAAATGTTAAAAGTCTGACATCATAGTCAGTATTTAAAACATACTTTAAGTTACCAGTTTAAAAAAAAATGGCTTTGTACTTATAACGTTGGATCAGAGAGAATTTTTTGATCCATATACCGAGTTCGCAATTTCATGGCGGCGGTGCAAAATTTAGCTGTGCAGAGAGTTATTTGCTTATCTGCGTCTTGGAGCAGTACCTTGATTTTCTCCTTTGTGGAAGATCTCAGGTAAGTGTTCAAAATTGGCTGGATAAAGGTGTGTCTGATAGTGTCATAAATGGGGCAGAACAGAAGCACATGTTCATCTGACTCTATCCATCCGCTGGCACAAGGACAGAGTCTCTGAGCAAGGGGTTTCTTTTGGTAGCGCCCCTCCAGCACGGCAGTGGGTAGAGCTGAGCATCTTGCTTGGGCGAAGGCCCTTCTATGGGTGATAAGTTCTAGGTCTGACAGGTATGGAGCTGGAACAAGCGTGTATCGGATCCTATCTGGACACAGAAATTCTGGTGTTTTGGCTAGATCCCTTTGCCGGCTGATGTCCTTGACCCTTTGTTTAATTATGGATTTAGCTTGATCTTGCTGTATGAAGGCTAGCTGTTGTTCCATAAAGCCAAGCTGTGATAATTTGCATTTCACAGTTTTTAGCCAAATTGGCTGAAAGTTGTCTCTTAAGATCAAGGCAGACAATCGCTTTGGGTCATAGGTTAGCTTCAGCCAATATAGGATCGATGACACATAGATCTTATCTTCCACACTTTGCATACCTGTTTCCAATCTCACTCTAGCATTTGATACGCACTTAGGGAGCTGGATGATCTTCCTTAGAAATATTGACTGCACCCTTTCCAGTAACATAACACTAGATGTTGGGGTTCCTGAGAAGGAGCCATAAAGCAGCTGAGAAAGTGTCTTGGCTTTGTAGAGCTCTAGGGCAGCTGGTACAAAGTATTTCCCCTTGGTTCGATAGAATTTGAGAATGTTGTTAGCCGATCTTTGGGCTTGCTCAGCAGCATATTGACAGTGCGCAGTCCTAGCACATGAAGATAGTAATACAATTCCCAGGTACTTGAATCTGTGAACTTCTTCAATTTTACAGTTGTCTAGTTTCCAAATTTTTGGTTTGGTCCTCTTGCCGAAAATCATGACCTTTGTTTTTTTGTAGTTTACTTGTAGTTGTTCTTCTTTACAGTAACTGCTAAGCCTCCTTAGCATTCTTTTGAGTCCTACTGCAGTTCTGGAAAGTAAAACTACGTCATCAGCATAAAGGAGAATAGGAATTGGACGATGGGCTAAACTAGGGGGATGAAATTCCTTGTCCTGGAATGAGTTAATTATACCATTAATGTAAATATTAAATAAAGTAGGAGCTAAGATGCAGCCTTGTCTAACTCCTTTAGTAACATTAATGGGATTGGTAAGGTGGCCTTGGTTACTGCATCTGACCCTTATTGTTGTACCCTGGTATAGTAATTTAATAAGGGCAAGAAGCCGTCGGTCAATAGAGGTGTTCTCCAATTTCTTCCAGAGGCGAGATCTTGAGATGGAATCAAAGGCCGCTTTAAAATCAACAAATACAGCATAGAGAGCAGATTTTGCAGAGGTGTATTTTTCTGCTAGGTGTTGGATAGTCAAGCAGTGATCGATAGTGGAGGCACCTTCTCTGAAGCCAGCTTGTTCGGGCCCTATCAGCCCTTCCTGCTCGCTCCAACTCGAGAGTTTCTCTAGTAGGTGTTTGGCATATAATTTGCTGGGAATACTCAATAAGCTGATAGGGCGATAGTTTGCTGGGTCACTTCGTTTGCCAGTCTTATATAAAGGTACAACCACTGCTGTCAGCCAACTACTGGGAATATGACCTGAGGAATTAATAGATGTAAAGAGAGTTGCTAATATTGGGCTCCACCATTCCTCATTATTCTTTAGAAGTTCAGGGGGGATCCCATCCAGCCCCGGGGCCTTGCCTCCCTTTAACTGATTAATAAGTGATTTTACTTCATTTTGAGTGACTGGAGGCCACTCATGAAGCTCCTCCAATGTGCCTGGTTGGTTCATTTCTGAGGAATCGTTATAAAGGTTTTGAAAGTGAGTGACCCACTTTTGTGGGGGGATGCATAGGTCAGTAGTCATTCTGCCACTTGACTTCACCCCTGAGGTCAGTTTCCAAAAGAGAGTGGTGTTCTTATTTTTCACAGACTGTATTAAGGACTGCCAGAGCTCGAGACTGTATTTTTTCTTCTTACGAGCTTCTTACCAGCCATGTCTTTTCCGTGACCAACCACCCGCGGCATCAACCAGCGGCTGTCAGTAAGTCACAGCTGCTCTTTGTGGGAAGATCAGCTAAATATTTTTGCTGGTCAATGTCCTTGTCAGTGGCTGAGTCTCTCCCACCCACTGCCTCTTGTTGCTCAGCAAAAATGGAAACAGACAGTAAAGAATCAAAGTCACTGTCAGTCTCAAAGGTTTCCAAGCAATCACAAATCTTTACACTGCTCTGCGGTATTAATAAAAGGCTAAGAGGTGTGGGGGTGGACGCAACCTGGGATTGGGGGGAGGGGAAACGATTGGCCCCTCGGGCCCGGACTGACAAGTGGATTTGCCCCCAGAGCCCCGGACTGCCATTCCAACCAACCACCTGCCGCCATTACGGCACTCACCAGGGATGCTAGAGGTAGACAGCTGCCACCCGGCTGAGCTTCAGCTGCCGCTTTCTCGACCTCCTTCTTCTTCCCCCACTGGAAGGGCACCGGAGTGACCTCCCTGCGGAGTGGCTGACCCAGCCATAAGTCCACCGGCAGGGGCTGCTTCTCCCCAACCCCATCCCCCCACCCACCCCCACGCAGAGCTCTTCCGCCACCGCCTCACCGCCCATGCCACCCCTCCTTTGCCCCTCGGATCCCACTAATGCACCCTGCTCACCCGGAAAACCTCTGCCCAGCCCTCAGAGCCCTCCCCCCCCACAGCCCTCAGCTATCGCAGCACCTCCACCCGTGCTGAGCCTGACCTTCAACGATGCTTCCCCCCACCCCCAACACGGAACTCTTCCAAACGCCTCCTCAGCCCCACTCGTCCGCCCGCCCGACAGCAAAGACACCCTTTCCACACTGTGAGGCCGGTGCCTGGGGGGGACTGGGGGGAGAAGCACAATGCTAGTGCCCATTGTATTACAATATACAATGGGCTTCAAATCTAGTAAAAGAAATAATTCGAGGTTTTATGAATTAATATTTTTAGCACTGTATTTTGGTAAGTAAATTTCCAACTGTTATGTCTTTATTTGGAATATTTTGTATGTATTAAGATCAATAATTTTTTAATATGGCTTTAGTAGGGCCCCAAAACCAGGCCCTGCCTTGGATCCCCCACAGCACTACAGCAGTCAGATTTCCACCTGTAAAATATGTCTTTCTCACTTGTATTTCTGCTGTCCCAAATGTCCTCCAAATGCTGCTCCTGGAATGCACACTGATATATATCACACTAATTTTTTTACATATATATATAGGTCTATGGTTGTTATGGATCCCAGATTCAGATGAATGAGTATTCTGAGTTCAAACAAATTCAGATTAACTACTGTAAACTATGGAGCATAACCACAGACCTATTTGTCAAGAATGAATGATCTGTTCCTTCTTCTCTACCTGTTTTAATGCAGCTTTCATGAGGTGCAGAATTATAAGTATGTCACCAAAGACTTCAGGGGTGTAAACATACACAGGGGTGTTTTTTTCTTCTTCTTCTTCCTATATAGCTGTATTGCTTTAAGCACACATTGTAAAGAAGAATGTGTGGTTTTAGAGGTCAAGAAATGTATGGGACAGTAGATTAAGTTTACTGTACATGGCCCTTTCATCCAAACTTCAGTTCAATCATTTCTCTTTCATAAAGCCTCAAAGGCAGAAACCCAATGGCTCTCCAGAAAAATCCATTACAAACAGCATGTTTGTGGAAACTGGCACAAAGACTTCTTAAGCCATGGTCTACACAGCAGATGGCCAATAAAACAAGAACAGAAGAGGGAGGACCTGGATAGCCCAGGATAGCTCATATTGTCAGATCTTGGAAACTAAGTAGGAACTGTCCTGGCTAGAATTTTGATGGGAGGCCTCCAACAAATACCAGAATCATGACATGGAAACAGACAATGGCAACCCACCTCTGAACACAACTTGCCTTGAAAACCCTCCTATGAGATCACCATAAGTCAGTGGTGACTTGATGGTGAACGAAGGAGGAGCAAAGAAGATCTCTCTGTTGGAATAGGCGATGTCTGGGGTACAAAAGAAGAAGACTCTGCAGAGGACAATTAGATGAAATACTGAAATCAGCACCTTCTCTCTTGTTAAATGTCATTTTAGGGAAGGTATTTGACACTTTGATAATCTTGGTGCTCTTTTCTGCACCTTTTTCAAAGGACTACTGATAAGAGCCTCCTGTGGCGCAGAGTAGTAAGGCAGCTGCCTGAAAGCTTTGCCCATGAGGCTGGGAGTTCAATCCCAGCAGCCGGCTCAAGGTTGACTCAGCCTTCCATCCTTCCGAGGTCGGTAAAATGAGTACCCAGCTTGCTGGGGGGTAAACGGTAATGACTGGGGAAGGCACTGTCAAACCACCCCGTATTGAGTCTGCCATGAAAACGCTAGAGGGCGTCACCCCAAGGGTCAGACATGACTCGGTGCTTGCACAGGGGATACCTTTACCTTTACTGATATAGCTGAGCCCAAATAAAAGCCAAATCATCTCAGTTTTTATTCAGGGACATTCAGCTACACTGATCAGTCGGGGCAGTGGGAGCTTCCTGCCACACACAGATCCTGTGGTCAATTTCTCTGCAATTAAGCTCTCCCTGCAGCAGTATAGATTGGTGATAAACCAAGCTGCCCAGCACAGCCTGCTATGAGCTCTCTCTGTCAGAATCAGTTGCTTAGTGGGCTCTGCCAGGCGGGCCCTGAAAACTGGCCACCCAATAGAGCCCATGGCAAGAGCTCTGCTGAGCATTTAGGTTTAAACCCTGATGCCCAGCACAGCCCCAGCAGAGCCTGCTGGGAGTGCTCTCTCACAGGATCAGCTTCGTGGCAGGCCTCGCCAGGTGATACCTTTAAACAAGGTTGCTCAGCAGACCCAAGCCTATAGGGAGAGCTGTCCCTGAAGGATTAGCTGTTTGATGGGGTCTGATGGGAAGTCTCTTTAAACCAAGTCACCCTGCAAGATCAGCTGCTTGTTGGTTTAAAGAGACCCCAAAGAGCTGTTTTTGGCAGCTTTCTCACTGCTTTCTTCCTCAACATTTTCCAGCTTGGGTCTATTGGACTCAAAAAAATCATGATTTTTTTTTAATCCATATCTGACTACTCTATGGGTTTTGGGATCCAGCTTTTGGAGGGGGGATCCTGTGTTGTTGGTTTTTTCTGGGTCCCACAGACCTGAAAAAAAAACTAAAGAGAGGGAAATTACACATCCTTAGTCTATACCCTGGAATATCACAAGTATGGTATGAAGAGCTGCTGAAGTCCTTGGCAGCAAGTGTTGTTCCTTTTAGCAACCTAGCAGTCAATAGTTTAAACAATCTTGCTCTGACACATTAATTGGCCTTTAAGTAGCTGTATTGAGGTAATCAAGAGACAGAAACAAACTCTAAGGTCAAATCCATGTATTGTTTTTGCAGCAGTCAACAAGTTCGTTCAATCTGCGGGAGATGGAAACGCTGTCCTAATGACAATGGTGCTTCAATGTTGAATCTGTTTGCTTTCTGCTAGGTAATATTTCATTCGAAGTACAAGCTTGCCAGTGTCTAGTTAAGGGCATCGGAATAAGTAGCTGTATTGTGAACACATCCTAACTAACTTGTGGAAAGTGCCATAGTTTTGAAGCCTTCCTCCAGAAAATGTGACTTAACTGCAAAATTAAAGCACCTGGCTTGAACAGCCACTGGTGAGAAAGGCTTGGTTTACCTTTGGACCTGGTCTTCTTATGCATACCAACAAACCATACATTTGCTTTTAGGGGGGACTCTTGATCGAACGAAAGATCATATCCAGATCTAGTCTCATTATAGACACCTTTAGTTAGTTCTGCTACCTCTGGTGGTTCATTTTAGGTAGAACCACTTCTACCTCCTATTGCAGCTCTCAAGGCATAAACAATCTCATCTACATTAAAAGTTTAACAATAGAATCTGTGAGCCACAATGTTCTCATTACCTCAGTTCAGACATTGAATGAAAATGGTTTAGCTACTGTAATAGGGTTAGTGTAGGGTTGCCAAGACTGCACTGAGAAATCTCCTGAAGATTTGGGGGTGAGGTTTGGGGAAGGAAGGGACCTCAGCAAGGTATAATGCCATAGAGTCCACTCTACAAAGCCTCCGTTTCCTCCAAAGGAACTAGCCTCTGTCATCTGGAGATAAGCTGTACTTCTAGGAGATCTCCAAGCCCCATCTAAAGGCAGGCAACCCTAGTTTAGGCTGTATCAAATGCTGTCTAATGATTATTTATCTGTTTAGCTACACAAATAAATAACCCTGCCTCTCCATGGATTGCAGTTGACATTTTAAAAAAAAGCATTACAATTATTACTTAACACTTAACATTAAAAGTCACTAGCCGCAGTTAGTTTAACAAACTTTGAGTACAGTGACACCCACAAACCTTGAGTCCAGTGACGCTCACAAACCTTTAGTCAAGGTATAAGCTTTTGTGTACAAGCACACTTCTTGAAGGTGCCTCCCCAAACATTTACTGGATTTCTGTGAAGTTTAGCTGTTTGGGTCATATAAGCCTAATAGCTGGGCAGCACGGGTCCGCAGCTGAACTGATAGGCTGAAATGGCTGCCAGCCATTTCAGCCTAACAGCTAATGGGCACACCTACCCCTCTGTTAGGCAGAAATGACTGTGAACCATTTCACTGGTTGATTTTGCTTCCCTACTTCTAAGCAAAACTAATGAGTGAAATGGCTTGCAGCCATTTAAACCTAACAGCAGGGTATGCCCACAAGCCATTAAACTTGTCACCCGCTACTTCAAAAGAGGGAGAAGCAAAACCGACAGCTGGTAGTCTTTTAACCTTTCCAAAGCTATTTCCCCCTTTCTCCCAGCCAGACAAGCTACAGCTGAGAGAAAGGGAGATCCAAACTGGCTGATTTGTTTGGGGCATTTTTAGTTCAATTTAATTTTGGTTACAGGGCTGCCCTAAACCCCAAACCATAATTTTAGGTTTATGCCCAATCTTAATAATTACTGCTTTAGGCATTGATTTAAAGCATGTCATACAGACAAGTCAATTTCATATAAATTGAATGAACTTTTTTCAATCAACAACTTTCTTGAATGAACAATTTACAGAACACAGAAATCTTACGCCACTAGGTCTCAACTCTTTACTTTACATTTATATTCCAAGAACCAGTACACTGGAGACAACAGCAGATGCATTTTAATTTTACTTGCTGGTAAGTTCCAGTTTCTTCAGAGGATTTTTCTGTTCTGCATGTTTTCTGTGCCCTCTAGCAGTGGATTTGGTATCACACAGGTTTATTTCCAGCATATCTCCCTGCAGATTTAAACCACAGGATTTTATGCTAGAAATAAACCTGTCTGACATTGAGTCAGCCATGTGAGTGAGTAAAATATCTGCAGAACAAGAAAAGAAGAAGAAGCCCAAACTTGCTAGTGAGTAAAATAAGAATGCAGAAAAGTCTCCTATTTGGGAAAATTACCAAAGAGGCTTAAAAATTATTCCTGTTATGGAGACTTCCATATTTGACACAATTCCCCTGATGTCCTGCTTTGCTTGATATTGATATTGTTTTATGCCTAGATATGGAGATTCAGGGATGATCCAAAATGAACCTGGATAAAAATGAGCCTTGTTGATTTGATTTAGCCTGTCAGGGAATAAACATCTGCCTTTTTTGTGTGGAAACACTCACTTATTGAAGACCAAGAAGAGATCTAGATCAACAGCCCCCAACCTTTTTAAGGCTGGGGACCGGCCTGCGGTGGTGGGGGGAACGTGAGGCCTGGGGCGCCGTGCATGCGTGGCAGCTCAGTGCAAATATGCATATGCAGAAGCTCCGCACAAATGTGCATGCGCTGAGTTGCCGCGCATGCCTGTTTGCGCCCGCTGAGCTCACAAATGGGCATATGCGGCAGCTCCGTGCAAGCACGTTTGTGCCCGCTGGCGTGCTGGCAGCCACGCCTCCCTCTTCCACCCCCCCCCCCACAGCACAGCGCTTGCCAGGCCGCGAGCGAATTGGCCGCCAAAGCGGCCAATTTGCTCAAGGCCCAGTGAGCTTCTCGCTGTGGGGGGAAGGAGGCATGGCCGCTGGCAGCCTGGAGCTAAGGTTTTCATGGCCCGGTACCGCTGACGACCTCCAAACTAGATGATAATGGCATTTGAAACTTATATGCAATACAGGAACTTTTTCTTCAAAATTATTTAATTTGTTTTCTCACAATCTTCAGTCTTGGGACACCAAGCGCTCCCTTGAACAACCTTTATTTCTCCTGCAATGTCCACATTCTATTGAAGAGTGCTTGCACTCGAAAGCTCACGGCCTGAATAAATCTTTGTTGGTCTCTGTTTTTATTTTTCACATTCTAAGCTTACTAAAATGAATGGGCTTAGCTGAGAGTCACTCTGCATAGGATGGAACTCCAGGAATAAGAGTTTCTCCAACTTGCATGGGCTTTGGTATATTACAAATTGAGTGGGAACTCCTCACCCCTGATGTTCTTGGTTATTAAAACAAGACTCTGTTTATGTGTTCCACTTTCAGCAGAACAAGCATTCAGTGCTGGCTATTTTATAGGATGCAAGCATGAAGCTTCTTTCATACTTAAGTTCATAGCCTCAATGAAACTTAGATTCAAAAGTCCCATGGAAATTATGGGTGAGTTTCTGCCAGTCTCTCTCTCTTAGCTAAAAGAACTGTTGCAATGAAGATAAAATGGAGGAGGGAGGCCAATGTTATAAACTCATGTGAGTCCCCATTGGGAAGAAAGCAGGGTGTATAAATGTTTAAACAAATAAATCATTGTACGGTGACCATGTCAGGAGGCATCACACCGTACATACAACCAACAGATATACTTGATTGTCCTCTTTCTTATCCTAGCTCCCTTCCTTTTCTGTAAGGTTCACAAACAACCAGAACAGCAGCAGCTTCCTTCACTCACTCGCCAAATTACTGAAATCACTATTATTAGGCTATTATTTCTCTTTACTCCATCAAAGGTTTAGGCAGGTTGCTATCTTGTCTCCCACCGAATGCCACTGTTGTAGAATCAACTCATTATAATCTGTACTTCCTTCCAGGTGCGCATATATTTCAGAGCAAAGGGGAGTAGCATAAATTAATATTTCAGATAAAGGACATTACGCTTACTGCTTTAAATATTTAACGGGAGACTTGCATCAAGGAATTTGTTATGGCCACAGGAAAGCAATTTGTTCCGAAATAAAACTGCATCTCTGTATTTATCCAATTTCCCTTCCAATATTGCCTGCAATTCCAATTTATGTGCTGCTCTTAATGTTTTCTAAAATCCTTTATGTCATGGCACAGTACACTCTTGGGAGTTTGCCAGAGCATGCACTCGCTAATTATTCTCCGTTTTAGGTCTTCAGGTTGGTATAGCAAGTCTGGATCCACCAGTTGTTAATCATGTTTACTGCACCCTGATGACATTTAATCTTTTTGCCAAGGGACATTAGGTGGCCCTGAGTACACGTGATGATAATTATCTTTCATTTAAGAGTTTTATTTTTCCCCACACAACAACCTAGGTTGTTCCATCTCTACAGAATATAACATACATTGAATTTTTCTTCTACTAGCTGTCATACTGATATCCATAGCCCTGATATGTATTAAATCTGTCATTGCCAGAAACATAATTGGAGTAAATACCAATTATTATTATGTCTATAGCCAATTTTTGCCTGCCAAAAACTGGGGCAAACAAGTGTTTTCAAGGGTGAGCCAAAGGTTCTCTGCAATATCATTTTTTTGAATTTTATAAGTGTTTATAGCTATTTCTCTTGGCTACTTACTTGGTCTATTTTCTTTTCTCTCAATCCCACTCACAGCTAATTGGAGAGAAAACAGCAAAGAAAAGAGGAAATCCAAAAGACATTGGGTTACCAACTTCACTGTGGGGAAATTCCTGGAGATATGGGGCAGTTCCTGGAGAGGGCTGAATTTGAGAAGGGAAGGGAGTTCAGCAGCTATGGGACTATAAGGTTCACCCTCCAAAATTGCCATTTCCTTCATGAAAACTGACCACTGAAGTCTGCAGATCAAATGTCGTTTTAGGAAAATTTCAGGCCCCACCTGCAGGTTGTTAAGCCAGACAGGTACCAGTCAAAGCATTTCAATTCAAAACATTTTTCCTCAGGAGAAGCTCTTGTTTGCTCATGCAGAAGAATGAGGTGGGAAAGAGTGGTAGAATGTTGAGGTATTGGCATGGACTGACCCACTTCAGAATAAGATGGCCAGGGTCACTGGGGATCTCTTGGCACTGCAATTTGTTTCCAGGTTACAGAGATAAGTTCCCCTGGAGTAATGCCTGTCTTGGATTCTACAGAGATCCCAGTGAGCTTCCTCCTATCCCCAATACTGCCCACCCTAGGATCCACCTCAAAAATTTCCAGGAATCTCCCAACCCAGACCTGCTAGCCACCTTAACATGGAGGTTTATGTTTTGGAATGCTTTCCTGTCTTTAAAAGAAACAAGGTAATAAAAGAAGAGGGTTTAAAAACTTTCTGTCCTAGTTTTCTAGTTGCATAGCATTTTGTAGGAGATGTGACATTCAAACCTGGGTGTAAGCGGCACAAAGCTTTTATTTCAATCCCAGATTGATTCAGTCCCTGCCGTCTACACAGAATGCGATTTCCGTTTTGATTTGGGGCGATTTAAATTTTCCTTCTGCAGCAGGAAGGATTGACCCGGAGTGACCCTACCTTTATTGTGCGATATCTTAGAGTGCTTTTAATGCTCAGTATTTCAAGATTTGGATTACCTCCATGGTAGAGACTCCCTGATTGGCCAAAAAATTCAAAACAGCCTTTAAATATTGAGGGTTAAAAGCACGCTAAGCTATCACACAATAAAGGTAAGATCACTCCGGATCAATCCTTCTTGCTGCAGAAGCAAAATTTAAATCGCTCCAAATCAAAACGGAAATCATATTCTGTGTAGACGGCAGGGACTGAATCGGCCTGGGATTGGAATAAAAGCTCCATGCAGGTTACACCTAGGTTCGCGTTGTATAAATATCAACGCTTCCTTTGTCAGATACGTGACAAAGGCAGATTTGACTCTCAAAAGTCCATACCCTGGAAATTTTGTTGTTCTTACAGGTGCAACTGGACTCAAATCTAGCTCTTCTACTGTAGACCCATATGACTACCGTCTGAAAACACCTTTCTAGAAATTACACTCTGTACATACTTATGCTGCTCTTCCACATTAAAAGAAAAATCTGCACATGTATAACTAGCCCATCAATTAGATGGTTCTTACTGAGGGCCATTTCGCACGGCTTCAAAGTAGCACAATGGTTGCTATTTGGAAACGCTACTAATTTGCCATAACCCACGACGTCGTAGACAATCTGCAACAATCCTGAAACCAATCAGCAAAAAGCGCTTCGTTGTGGCGCTTTCAGGGGAATCCAGAAAAGTGGATTCACCCTCCGGATAGCGATACACTCCTGCAACCAATCTGCAACAGTAGCGCTAAAGACCTGTGCGTTACCATTGTTGCTGGTTCTTCAAAGTCCCTCCCCCTGGCTCTCTCCTCCAAACTTCCGGCGAAGCGATAGCCATTTTTTTTTCTCCGAGCGAGCGGGGATAAACGCACCGGTGAGCCTCTTTCTGTTTAGAGGCTTCCCTGGCTTCAGTCCTTCACCTTTAGTCACTAAGCACAAACCACTGAAAAGCCCGTTTGCTGAAATAAAGTCCCTTTATTTTTTACAAATAAATTCAGCCGAAAATCGGGCCCGTGAGAGGGGGGGGGGATTTTTTTTTTATCACTCGAGGCAGCGTGCAAACGATCATACAATCAAACGACAGCTCACATTAGGCAGCTGGATGGGTCTCTCCGGTTTTTTTTTGGGTCGTTTTCTGGGTCGTTTTTTTTTTTTTTAAACCTTTCTTAAAGGGAAAGGGGCTGTTTGGGAGCATGCTAACGGCTGCCCATTGGCTGCTTGACGGCCAGGGGCGGGACGAGCTTGGCAATAGCGCTTCCTTTCTAGCGATTTCTGCCGAGACCGGAAGCCTGTGGGAAACGCTAAAAAACGCAACTGATTCCACTACAAAGGCAGGTATGCATAACGACGAATTCCACTATTTTAAATGGCGATTTTTCATTCCGCAAACAATTTGCAACAAAGATCCCTGTGCGAAAAGGCCCTGAGTTTTCAGAGTGCAGAGTGTCTTCTATATGAGTCAGTATCTCCACCAGCAGTCTGCACTGGAAAGATCCACAGAATTGCATTAATATGTGGCTCATCCTTCAGAGTTCTGCTTCACCGTTTCCCTGTAGCATGCTTGATTTATGGCCCAGAACCATCACCCTCCTCTCTAAATGTTGGGTCTCTGAGTGATCTCCCAGCAAGGTTGCCCTTTTCAAGTTTTCAGGAGGTGTTGCTTCTCCTGCTAGTCATTATTGTGGGGATTTGAACTCTAGTGGTGAATCCCTGCCGGGCTTGCTGGAGAAAGCAAAAAGATGCGCCGTAGTTTGCCCATTAGGCTTCCGGGGGGGGGGGGGGAAACAAAGCTAAAAGCTGCTGACACTCTCTTTTCCTTTACAGAGCAGTGAGATGTTTATCTAATAAGGCTGACTTGGTCCAAGAGAAAGGATGTTAACAGCTTGATTTCTCCTCCTTGCCTTTCCTGTCCGAGCTTGAGAGGTTTTCTCCGTGGTTTTAAGCTAAGTTTTTTCCCCTCAGTTTGCAAGACCAATCCCCGTTTTGCTGTTCACATTTTAAGAAGTGGAGTCCTTCACCACCCCAAGTATGCTTTCAAACACACACCTCCCCATTTATTCTGCCTCCGCAGTGTTCTTTGGGCACGAATGAGTGACTGGCTTGACAGTTGCTTTTTCATTACTCAGAGCCGGCTTGCCTTTTCCTGCTACTGCCACAGACACAAATGGCAAAATGAGAATCGTAAAAAGTAATTGAGTTAGCCATCACTGCCTAGCATTTGTGTTTTGCAGCTTTGCCAGGTCTGATGGCCTCTCAAGCATGCCGCACAAAAAGTAAAGCCAAAGATTTTGTCTGTTGTGTATGTCTTGGTTGCCCAAGCATCCATCTTGCTCAAAATTAAGTGACCCAGTTCTGACCCAGTTCTGTTCAAGCTGACAGGCGGCTTGGAGTGTTGGTTAAGAGTGGCAGTCTTTTAACCGTTATTTGATAGGTTGTTGTCAGGGGACAATAGAGGGGAACGATGCATGCCACCCAAAGCTAATGTTCTTATAGATGACTTTAGAAGGGGATTAAACCAATCCATAGAGGACAGATCCATCCTTACTTACCAGCCAAAAGAAGATGACTGATCCAAAATCAACCAGTGATCTTCCATGGCTTTGCAGGGATTTGAACCCAGGTTTCCTGGCTCCTGGCCTGACGTTCTCACCCAACAGTTCTTCAGTGAAAAGAGGTGACGTTACGGAAATGCATCCTATCACCCCAGGGAGCCCTGATTCCAGTGTATTTGGAAATAAACCATAGAAAAATATAACATCTAAATGAACAAGACGGCTTTAGAAAAGAGATGAGCCTCTTTTTGTTGTTTGTTTAGATGACTGTATGCCAAAGTATTCTGCCGTTTCATTTGCAAACCTTTCAAAGCAGGAGTTCATATTTTTAAAGGACATCAAGGCTTCTAGGGATTTTAACAAGCCTGCAGGCAACAAATTACCTACTTTATCTTGCATTTTGCCTATCTGTGTAAAGCAAGTGAAAGAAGTTGTTTTGCAAATGTAGTGTTTGTGTGTGCTCTGTTGACAGGCAGTTTCCTCCTTCAGCAGGTCTAGGTTTCAAATATCTCTTGCTGCAAATTCTTCTGCAAAATCAACAAGGAGTCATGTGGCACCTTCAAGAATAACTAAGCTGATGAAGCTAGAGTTCTCATGGGCTGAGAATTATATCTACAGCAATGTGGGTAAGACAAGTTGTAATCAACATCTGAAAGGATATGAAATGTAAGACATGCAACATATATGATGTTATGTACAAAGCTCAAATGCCTACAAGAACAGTGACCATTTGTAACAGATGTTGATACCATGGATTGTTTATTTTTTCGCTGGGGCCAAGGATCAATGGTAAAGCATCTGCTTTGCATGCAGAAAGTCCAGGGTTCCATCCTTGGCCTTCTCCAGTTAAAAGGATCAGCCTGTAGGTGATGTGAAAAGACCTCCACCTGGAACCCAGGAGAGCTTGTGGAGGCTAGTAGAGACAATACTGACCTTCAGCCTCCAGGGAAGGGTAGGGTATAAATGCAAAGATAAATAAAATAAATGTATCAGTGTTGTGGTGAGTCCAAGGTCACCCAGCTAGCTACATGTGATGGAGGAGCGGGGAATCAAACCCGGCTCGCCAGATTAGAAGTCTGCGCTCCTAACCACTACACCAAGCTGGCTCTATGAATTAATAGAAGGTAGCTTCGTGTTATGCCATTTGACATCACTTGAATCTAAGGTAGGTTTCAAATCCATTAGGGCAGCGGACAGGAAATAGCATCTCCACTGTGTCCCTATATCACCTTCAAGATAATGACTTAGAAGAAGAGTTGGTTCTTATATGCTGCTTTCCTCTACCAGAAGGAGTCTCAAAGTGGCTCACAATCGCCATACCTTTCCTCTCCCCACAACAGACACCCTGTGAGGTGGGTGAGGCTGAGAGAGCCCTGACATTACTGCTCAGTTGGAACAGCTTTGTCAGTGCTATGGTGAGTCCAAGGTCACCCAGCTGGCTATATGTAGGGAAGCACAGAATCAAACCCAGCTTGCCAGATTAGAAGTCCGCACTCCTAACCACTACACCAAGATGGCTCTCTAAATTTATGTATGGTAATCCAAGTTTATGACAGCAGTCAAGTCATCTCCTCACAAACACTTTCTGGCAAGGATAGGGCATAAACCAACAGTGTCCTTGGAAATGAGGAACCATTCCCTATCTTCTCTTAGTATCTAGTGTTCTATCAGATGTTCAAGTTAGGTCCAAATAAATCCTACTGACTGTATAATCTACTGTATAGTGTAAAGATAGATTCAAGTGGGTAGCCGTGTTGGTCTGAAGCAGCACAATGATATAAAATCCAGTAGCACCTTTAATACCAACAAAGATTTATTCAAGGCATGAGCTTTCGAGTGCAAGCACTCTTCCTCAAAATATGAACTGACCATCATGACTGTCAAGACGACCAATCTTTGTTGGTCTTCAAGATGCCACTGGACTAGGAGCTGCAAAGTTCATCAAAACTGAGCCTCCAGGGAGGGCAGTATAGAAATAAATAAATAAATAATAGCCAAAGCGGTTTCAAAAATTTGCTGTGGGTGTGAGAGTTTCTTCTATCGAATAAAAACAGAAAAGAAGAGGAAGGATATTTAATTCTTTTCACATATTTTAAATGTATAATTTGATTATCAGGGGAACAAAGGCCTCTAAATTCTTTGGTCATGTAGCATTTTTGTCTTTATTAGAATCTATGCTAAGTACTATTTTAAATTGATTAGCAACTATTTTTAAAGCATTGGTATAATGAATGGATAATTCTCTCCTCGAAAAAATCAAAGGATTAGCATGGAAAACAATCCTCCCTGAGTTTATAATTTACAGCCTATTATTTAAACTAACTTTGGTTGCTTCGTGAAAAGCCAAAGATCTTAACTGATAGAAATGTTGGTTCACTGTATGTAAGGAGAGCCATAGTTAAGGATAAACAAGTTTTCACCACACAGAGCCTGGTCCTAGTGTCAGACTAGGGAATTCCAGATTCAGATCTCCACTCAGCAGTGAAGTTTACTGAATTTCTCACTTGCAGTATAGCCTACTTCACAAAGCTGTTGTGAATATAAAATAGAGGAGGGGAAGAATTGCAATGGAATCCTTGGGTGTTGAATGGAATAAAAATTGATGGAATAAAATGTAATACACATATACATATATGGGCAAGAAATTGTCTAAGACTCCATAAAACTTGTAGAGTCTGTCCCAACCCACCTCAATGTTTTGAATTGACAATCTATGTATAAGATTATATCTCCTTCAAGTTCCTTCCCTGGACATGCCTTAGCAATGATCCATTGTGGTAATTCATATAATGTCACAGAACACCAGTTCTCCCCTAACCATTATCCCTTTACTCCAATCACATGGATTTGACTGAAGAGCTGAAATGTGAACATGGAACTGCTATACAGTGAACTCTGAAGAGTCCCACAAAAAGTCTTGTTTACCATACTCGGTGGGTAATCATATTAGGAAGCCTTGGTACTGACCTTTAAGGCTATACTTGGTACTGACCTTTAAGGCTATATGCGGCCTGGGTCCCACTTACCTGTGGGACCGCTTAGTTGCTTACGCCCCCACAGGGCTCTTTTCTCTGTGGGTATGAATCTACAGCTTGTCCCGGGGCCCTGGGACATCTTCCAGGCCTCGACCAGGGCCAGTGCCTTTTTAGACCTGGCCCCAACCTGGTGAAATGAGCTCCCAGAAGAGCTGAGGGCCCTGCCGGAATTATCAGCACTCCGCAGGGCCTGCAAGATGGAGCTTTTCCACCAGGTGCATGGTTGAGGCCAGGGCGGGGTCTCAGTGTTACTATCAGAGGATCCCCCAATTAGATCTGGTCCCTCACTCCCAGTGGAAGAGAACTTGACCCTCAGGCTGAAGGGGGGGGGGATTGGGAGAATAGAATTCTCTTTAAAAATTGATAGCCATCTGTTTATTCGCTTGTGTTATGTGGTTTTATCGTATTTTACTGTATTTTATTATGTTGTGAACCATCACGAGACCTTTGGAGAGCAGTGGTATAAAAATCAAATAATAAATAATAGTCACATATTCACTCGATAAATCAATGATCTTGTAATTTTACCACACCTGCTACAACCTAGTAGGATATTCAAACCACTGTTTCATCCTGACGTTTTATAAAGCAAGTTCTGATTAATAAAAATCAGTTTTGATGGGAACCCCCCCCCCCAAGTTGGCAATAACTAGAGCTGTGAACAAACCTGCAAAATGGAAGTCTGGTCACGGGTCAGGGGAACGTCATGAACCTCGAACTTGTACGGATGCCCCCATGTTCACAAACCTTTGGGTCCACTTGAGTTAGTTAACTGTTTAGCTGCTTCCTGGGGTGTTATGCATGTGAAATTTACTGTGGATCCCCTGACTGTGTTGCCTCATTGGGGACAAGTTTCTGGGTCTTGTCCAGTGTCCACCCTTCTCCCCTTTGGCCCTGGGAAGTGGTCATCCACCCACCTACCTTCCCATGTTATAGTTTTAGAGAGGAGCATGGCTTCCTATGGACATAATGGATGATGACTGAAAAGGGCATTGGGAGACCCACAGCCCACACATATCCCTTCACAAAAGGGGATCCCAAACTGATGGCACTCTGAAACAGCAAAAGCAGGGATGTATGACTAACTTCAAAGTGTGTCAAGGGGACATGAGCAGGGGAAAGAGGGTGGAAAAGAGAAAAACACAGAAAATGGGAACTTGACTGGTAAAGGTGACACTTTAATGTTGTCCCATGTGTGATCTGGGGGGGAAAGGGGAGGGGGAAAATGCAAATTCAAGATACTGATTTGGCTATCTAGCCACAGCCACCCCAGATACCAGGAAAAGATGCTGGGTTTAGAGCCATAGCCCCCCACCACACAGGCACCCAAGGGAAGGTGAATCTTGGAAGTAAAACTGCACCTCAGATTCAGAATGTTGGGAAATGGAAACCAGGATTTATTAGTGATCTTTCACCTCACTCCCAAGAAGAAAGGTGCAAATGGATTTGAGATTATTCTATCGGCTGAAATCCTATATGCTGATTTGGCTGTGCAACAAAAGCCAGCCCCCCCTCCCCCACAGCTCAAGTGAAGGGAAAAGTCAAAATAAAATGTGTCCCAAAAGCACTTTGTAGAAAAATAGAAATCAGGATTTATTTGTAACCTTCACCCCACTTCCAGAAAGAAAATTAGGAGAGTTAACCAATAAAATGTTTCCAAGGAACACTCCTCCCCTCCCCCTACTCCCAGAAAGAACAATATGCATCTTTTTAAAGACAAATAATAAAAGACATTTGTCTGCACTCAGCAAGGCTCCAATTGACAAGCAATCAGCCTCTTTGGGAGGGGCGGGGATTGAATGCCGACCAGAAATGAACAGCTGAAATCCCACAGGTAATGCTAAAGGTGCTCATCTCTCTAACCCTCCCACCTATCCCACAAAATTCTCTCCTTCCAAATAGCTACACATGTCCTCCTCTCTCTTTCACCCACTCCCACCAAGAGCAAAAGAACTCCGTGAGCTCTCATGTGGCCCCAGGGAGTATGCTAATGCATTCCCATTGAAATCAAAGGGAGCACTACTATTGGTTTCCAAGGATGCCAATCGAGCTAAATAGGTAATCACAGGAGTAGCCACAGAAACCAAGACAACTCTCCCAACCTCCATCTATGCCAGAAGAGAGATTTTTGTGTACTTTACACACTCATGCGCATGCACCAAGTAATTCTGCCCCCCAAAAACCCGTGAACACGCACAGGGGGTAAGACCCATATGTAGTTGTGCACAGTGATCAGGGGCATGGCCATATGAGCCCCAGTTCATGATCCACAAACTACGGCATTTTGTGTGTTCATGGAGACCCATGGGATGGCCTGTGCTCATCTCTAGTGGTAACATCTACATGTGAAATCTAAATTTGTTAGCCTTACGAAGCCATTAAAAAGAATCCAAGCTAAGATTAGGGCTACTGTAAGCTTGCAGGGCTATTCCTCTGGAAAAGACAGCCAAGCTCTCTCACAATAGTTTTTGACAAGTATATGGTCCTAATATGAAGTCCCACTTAGTGGTGAGGAAATTATAACAATTCCACAGCTTGTTCTGATTTCATGCTACCAACTTTGGGAGAGACATTCTCATCAAAACTAATTTTTCTTAAAAAGAAATGAAAAGCATTCAGTTTTTAGGTAAATCTACTGGATCCCCTGGTTTCACACAGTACAACAACAATAGCTGCATTGTGCAGATTTGTCTGTCCATACTGTAGCCAGCCCTAGGCTTTTAGATACAAGGATTGTCCTTCCACATTGTTCCATGCACACCATGGTAAATTACTGTAATACTGAAGTTGAAAGTAATTTCATGGTGATTCTTCCTCCTCAGAAATGGAGATGTACATCAGCCTTCACACAGCAATTCAGATGAACTGAAATAAGAGTGGAATAAAGTCTATGGGTTTTCTGATGACATGAACATGGAAAACAGCTGCGTTTGGAGGAATCAGAAGAAAGAAATTGGGAGGGCAATTGTAATGGCAGTACTAGTCATGGCCTTGGAACACTGGTTGCATTTACTTACTCTAATGGTAAATATTGAGGGTGATACTGGACCCTTGATTTCTATCAAAATTATAATTGTAAAAAGTACGATGAAATCTTTGTGAGAGCTGGTTAACTTGCACTAACCTCCCAGACAGAGTTTATTCAGTGAAATGAGGAAAATTGTGTTTTATAACTGCCAAGTGACAAAAGAAGGCCCTGATTTACCAGAGCCGCCCGTTGACGGGCGGAGGAGCTGGCGCCAAAAGAAGAGGCGCAGGGCTTTGACGTGCCGGCTGGCACGCCGAGGACGGCCTGGAACAGGCCGTGGGAGGGGAGGGGCGTAGAGGCGGGCTACAAATAGCGCCCACGTGCACTAGCCCAGCCTCTTTGCCACTCGGAGCCACAACGGACGGAGGTTGCCCACCCACCCGCCCTTTAGCATAGGGTAAAAGTTATTATGGTTAATGTTATGGTTACTGCAACGTATTATTGTCACAGCTGGCGGGAAGGTATAGGGGGAGCCGGAGTTTTTTGGGGGGAGTACGGCTTGCGGCCCGACTCCCCAGGCTGGGACCTCTTAAGAGGTGGCTGGGCATGAAAATCCTGACCCTTCGTGGAGAAGGAGGGACTTCATGCAGCCGGGTGGCCCGAGGTTGGACCAATGGAGGTGTGCGCCCCCTGCGGTACCTCGGGCGGGGCACTTCCCAGGTAAGGTACCTAGTGGCCAAGGAGCCCGTCCTCCCAGTTGGGAGGTAGGGAAGCCTCCAAACGGGGGCCACTAGGTAAGGTGGAGCGGGAGTTGTCGGATGACCACTGAACAGGCTCTCCCCTACACCTAACCAACACTCCAGGTTTTGTGTTGAAATAAAAAAGCTGTAGCCAGTTTTTTGCAAACTGTTCTGGTAGTAAGCATCTTCATTTGAAGCCATCAATGTCCTCCTGCCTGTCAACAGCTCTTCCTTGGCTATTTTCTTCTTACTTGAAAATAAAACTATATTGTCCTCTTTAGTAAGACTAGATAGGTTTACTTACCTACTAGTAAAATCTTCAAACACAAAGCTTCAACAGTAAAGCTGGTTTCAGATAAACATTTTTTACTGTTTGCATCAAGTCACAATTTGGTTCTGTTATACTGTTTCCTTTTTTACATTCACAACATAGAAGCGCAGATTATTTTACATTTTACATTTTCTGACTGACTTATAAACATGAACAAAGAGGCTCACTCTAACTGTCACTCTCTAAAGCACCAAACAGTCACTAAATGTCAAAGCTAAAAGAAATGGAATTCTCCCAACATGCATCACTTCAGTATCTGTGCGCATACATGCAAGGATGCAAAAACAAAAATGCCCACAGTTACTTCAGTTTTTAAATAGGGTATTTACTTATGTATTTTACTTCATTCATACCTCACCTTCTCTCCTATGGCGTCTCAAGGAGGCTTACAGTGTTCTCTGCTCTGCCATACTAGTAGGTGAGGCTGAGAGTAGATGACTGGCCTAGATATGAGAAATATCAGCAGTATGCCTAGATAAACTTGTAACTGTGCTGCATAAGAAAACTCTCTGCAGACCAAAGTCACAAGAACTAATCAGATCAATTTTGTACAAGTCAAAGCTACATTTTGTTAATAGATACTTTTATGTATTAGGAAATGCTAACTTGCCAAACTTAGCACCAGATCTTAAAGAAAGCAGAAAGAGGATTTGGGGATATGCAATGCTGAAAGTCTAAAAATGTCAAGAACGTTATTTTATTAGTGGAGGGGGGTGAGTTGGCATTCTCTTCAGATACTCTTCCTGAATATCACTGTTTTTCATTTAACAGATAATTGAGCTTAAAGGTTAAGCTTTAAAATACTCATGTCTTTAAGGCTGAGGAGTTGGGTTTTAAGTACTCGGTTGGTTCCTTTTTTATTTAGGAAAAGTTATTTCTGTAATAGAATGCTCAGACTTATGATCCTGTTCAAGATGGTTTATGAACTGATCAGTAACACAGAACATGGCAATATTAAGGGGTGAGTACATTTCCTCGATGACCTCAAGCAGTTCATGAATTAGAGGCCACTGACACAATCTCTCAGGAAATGTCAAGTTACAGGACTGCTGAATAACATTTCCCACAGAACCTTGTTCTACATAAGTACTGATTCAAAATTCCAAAAGATCATATAAAGGCATCTGTAACATTTCTGCCTTCTACAATTGTCTTCTGAAAACACCTTCCTTACTCCAAATGTGAATGCCCCTAAAAGGCAGTCGGTGGGGCGAGTTAGTTATTAAAATCTATTGAGTTTCTCCAAGAGAAACTTAGAAGGCATTTTATCACAGTCTAGGAAGGCATCTACACACACACACACAATTATTGAGAGTGGTCTGATGCTGGTATACAACATTTTAGCAGAAAAAAAGTTTAAACTAAAATTAGGAAAACCACAGTGAAGAAGAGGCACAGATTCTTAAAAGTGGAAGGAGTGAACCACTGGACCAATCTGTAGAATGATAGTGGGATGTCTTACTTTCTAAAAGACCCACTAGGGGTTGAAATTTGGTTTGTTTGTAGAAGCTGGATTCCCAGTTAACAAACTCATTCAAGAAGTCCTTTTCTCTGTGCAGCAATCCTCTCCATGACAACTGCGTGATATGTAATGTGAATTCTTTACAATCTTTAATCAGTCAATGATATAGCTCTGTGATAAATCGGACCTATCTGGAGAATTGTCATAGATTTTGTGAAAAGATTCTTTCTGTCATAGAGACTGAATCAAGGACAGACTGTTTTTCAAAGGTATTCTCTGCTTTGTGAATGTATATGGAATCCCGGTAACTATCATTTTACCATCTAGCACTTAATAGTTAGCAAACAGACCCCTCCTCCCTCTGAGGGGCAGCGTATAGGTTAAAAGAGCCAGAAACACTCTTCTTAATTTCAGCTTAAATACAGGGCACTGCTTGGGCAGAAATGGACCAAGCTGGGCTGTATTAAAAGAAGTATAGTATACAGGTCACATGAGGTGATCTTACCACTTTACTCCAATCTGATAAGACCTCTCTTGGAGCACTGTGTTCAGTTTTGGGTACCACAAATGAAAAAAGATGTAGAGAAACTGGAGCATGTCCAGAGGAGAGCCACGAAGATAGTGAGAAGTTTGAAGACCGTCATATGAAGAAAGGTTGAGGGAACTTGGTCTGTTTAGCCAGGAAAGAAAATGACTAAGAGGTGATATAACCATCTTCAAATACTTGAAGGGCTGTCATACATAAGATGGAGCAGAGTTGTTTTGTTGCCCCAGAGGGTTGGACCAGAACCAATGGGTTGAAATTCAAAAGAATTTTCTGCTAAACATCCGGAAGAAGTTCCTGAGAGTTAGAGCAGTTCCTCAGTGGAACAGGCTTCCTCAGGAAGTGGTGAGTTCTCCTTTGAAAGTTTGTAAAGCAGAGGCTAGATAGTCATCTGACAGAAATGCTGGTTTTTGATGTGGAACATCTACTGACATGGTCCCTCCAACGGATGTCTATGGACATGACATCCGTAGTCCTGCCCCAGGGACTGTGCCAGTAGATGGGCAGCAGCACCAGGGTGGAGTTTGGGGGTGCTTTGGGATTCATTGTTTCTTTCTTCTTCTTTTATCTAACTGAGGGGCAGCACTGTTTGGCTTTTCTTGTTGGGGTGGGTTTTTTACAGTTCTGTGTCTTTCAGTGTTTTTGCAGTGAATTCGCCCACCTTTGAGCGGGTGGCTTGCTGCCCTACTGCTGTTGCTGCTGTTTTGTTCGGGGGGGGGCACCACTTGTGGTGGATGGTTCTGGGGTGCCACTGTTGTTGTTAGAGCTGTAATCCTTTCTCCCAGTTTGGTAGCTGTTGTACTTGTTGTTTTGGGTTGCTAACTTTGGGAACTGTTGTTCCCTGGGTGACTTGTCCTGTGTTCCACTCTGGTTTGCTGCTGTTCTTGTGGCCTGCAGGGTACTGTTTGGCTTTACACAGTTGCTTTTTACAGTTTTTTCTTTCATTGTTGCTGTTTTTTTTTGGGGGGGGGAACTGTTTGTTGTGGATGGTTCTGGGAAGCCACTGTTGTTGTTAGAGTTTTAATCCATTCTCCTAGTTTGGTAGCTGTTGTACTTGTTGAGAGTTGCCAAATTTGGGTACTGTTGTTCTGATCTGGTTTCCTGCTGTGGCCACTATTTCGTTCTTCTTGGCTTCCCCCCCAAATCCCCATCGCCAACCTGGAAATGTCTCACTGCAGACAGAGTACCAGAGGGCCGTTGTGCGATTCGGCCACTTTGGCGGCCGTTCCCTCCAGGCGCAGCCAGCGCCGCGCCCGGAGGGAACGGCCGCCAAAGCAGCCGAATCGCACAACCCTAGCCCTAGAGATCAAATCAAGGCCCCTCAGTCACCGGAAGCCACCCACAAATTGGAAAACTTTTCCCAAAATTGACCACGAGCCATATAGCTCATGTGAAACACAAGAAGCAACCATCAGTTCTCAGGAGTTGCCCAGGAGTTCATACATGCGGCAGTATAGTAGCAAGGGGTGGATAAGACACTGGTTGATGATGAACACTTGGTGTAGTGGTTAAAGGAGGTGGCTTGTGACCTGTACAGCCAGGTTTGATTCCCCATCCCAGCATTCAATGTGTGGAAATCTGAGAAGCTTTGTCGAATTTCTGCCAGAGCTATTCTCACAGATCAGTTCTGACAGAGCTCCCTCAGGGTTTCTGGCATTAGGAGAGGAAAGGAAGGCGATTATAAGCTGCTTTGAGACTCCTTTTGGTAGTGAAAAGTGGGATACAAAAATCAACAGCTAGTCTTCCTCTTTATTTTTTTGAATTTGCTGGAGTGGGAGGCTGGATAGGTTTTCTGTTGGCCTGGATTTGTCATGCCCCCCCTCCCGATGTGGTGTTTGGTGGGCCTCTAAGTTCCCCCTGGAGGCTGGCATCCCTAGACGACTAGTGGTGCTAGTGATGCTGTGAAATTTCCCACACACTCACACAGTTGCCAGGTATCCCCCTCCTCTCCAGGTAAGCTCTGAGTGGACTTCAGTGGTTCTCCAGTTCTCACCTGGAGGCTAACATCCAAGCATTGCTTGGGCAGCCAGCCTCAGCTGCCTCCTGCAGTTCTGGTCTTTTCTCAGGGGAGGGAATGGGAATGGGAAGGAACTGCTCTCTGTGTGAAGATGAACAACAAATCCTGTTTATTCCCATCATTTCCTGCCTGGAGGGTGGTATGTGCATACTAGGCCTGTTTGAAAGAGAGTCCCTCCCTGGTTTTGGATTTTTCAGGATTCGGCCATCTCCATAGCCTGGGGGGGGTGAGTTTGAGTTTGAGTTTGAGGCTCCAAAGATTTAGGGTAGCTCTGGGAGCCTCTTATCTGACTCCCCCCCCCCCAAAAAAAAAGGTTCTAGAAGATTGGACCAGGGGGCCCAATTCTAGGGGCTCCCCATCATCTCACCATTATATCCAATGGTGAGAAAAAACACCTTTGGAAGTAATGGGCCCATTATGACCTATGGTGTTTTCTCACCATAGGATATAATGGAGAGGATGAGGGCACCCTCTTTGGAGCCCTAGAATTGGGAGCCCCTGATCCAATCTTTTTGAAACTTTGAAGAGAAACAGAGAAAGGTCTCCTGAAGATACCCTGAATGTTTGGAACCTGTAACCTTAACCCAACCTTAACCCCAAGAGATGGGAAATGCAGAAACCTGAAAATCCTCATTATAGTTAATGGCATCATTGAATATAATGAGCTCCAAAGCGACACCTCAGAGATCTCCAAGGCTTCAGAGTTCTCCAAGGTGGACCAAGGCAGCTTCCTCCAAGGCCGAGGTGGTCCTGATTTTCAGGTAAGTGTACATGCCTAAGACATTGTCTTCTAACAGTGAATCAACCTCTCTCAGGATACATTTTGCCCTATAAATATGTCAGCCCTATAAATAGGTGTATGTGTTCCTGCATCCTCTGTACATTTCCACTTGAATGTGGGCCTTCTCCCTCTCACTTCCAGAAATGCTGACCATTTAAAAGCCGCAACCACTGGGAAACACACTGGTGTAAGAAGACTTGAGCTTAAACAGAATGTTGCGGTTGATTATGACTACTCCATTCCTTGATATAGGCTCATATTTTAGTCTACCCTGGCTTAACCACATGCTTATCCACTCTAGGATAGTGAACTAGAATAAAGACAATTCTAGAAGCAAAACAAAATCAATTGTATCTATGAAAGAAGAAATGTCCTTATTAAACTCTTATTTGTTTATAGCTGTGCTGCCTCATTGTACTGGGTTGCAGGATACAACAGATGACTGCAGTATGACACAAATAACCAGCCCCAAAAAGACAATGGCAGTAAATTCTGAGATGATCAAATTTCTTATAAACTATTATCATACCTTATAATTAGGTAATTGTATATTAATAATACAATATTGTGGCGCAGAGTGGTAAGGCAGCAGACACGCAGTCTGAAAGCTCTGCCCATGAGGCTGGGAGTTCAATCCCAGCAGCCAGCTCAAGGTTGACTCAGCCTTCCATCCTTCCGAGGTCAGTAAAATGAGTACCCAGCTTGCTGGGGGGTAAACGGTAATGACTGGGGAAGGCACTGGCAAACCACCCAGTATTGAGTCTGCCATGAAAACGCTGGAGGGCGTCACCCCAAGGGTCATACATGACCCAATGCTTGTACAGGGGATACCTTTACCTTTTACCTACTAGCCATTCAAGCTCAAATGGCTAATATTCCATATCCCATAACGAAAACATCATCTTACCTCTTCAAATCCATCTTCTGTAGTTATCTACATTATTGCAATGGGACACACTAAAATAGAATTCCGTCCTGAACTATATAGTCATCCAGATTCTCTTCTGGCTCTCCATTTTCTCTGTCAACATCTCAAGTATTTTTGGCAGCGCATCGACAATTGTTCGAAAACTTTACAGCACATTCCGTAAAATCCTGTTTACAAGCACTTGTCAGTTTTAACGTAAAGGCATTATAAATAAAACAGCCTCTTCAATGCAGATCATGAGAAGGTGTCATTAATCATTCCCAAAGGGTTGTTACCAGGCCAGTTGCTTATTTCATTCATCTCCCTGTCACTGCCCTATAATGAAGGTAATTATTATTCCCATTTTAAAAATAAGGAGCTGAGCTTAAAGGATCAGAGCCCCAGGACAAATGGGAATTAAATCAAACAGATTAACCATCTCTCTATTGCATTCGTATGCAGGTAGTTAAGAGAGCAGAAGTGGACCATAGAATCATGTAGCACTTTCGTACTGCTCTCCACTCACACATAAATCTTTCCCTCCCTTCTTCAGCAACCTTAACCTATGATGAAGGGTTAGGTCTGCACCAGCTTTAACTGTGGCTAATGCAAACTAGACTTCTATGAGAACCTGGGTTTGCCTGTTTGCTAATCCTGCCAAACACAGACTTTAGATAGCATAGTCTATGGTTAAAGGCCAGTGCTGGCATAACTGTCGATCCTGGATAAAGCCAGATAAGAAAACTGAGGGGAAATTGTGATAATAAAGTGGTTGGGGGGGGAGGGGAAGTTGCATGTAGTCCTGTGATGCATTTTTCATCTCATTCTATTTTGTTTAGATACTTATATTAATCGTTTCTCCCAAATGGGGATCCAGCAGATCTCCAGGCCACACATGGAGGTTGGCTACCCCGGTTTGAAAATACTCCTTGAGGTTTGGAGGTGGGACTTCAAAATCGTACAATGCTTTGGCAGCCACCCAACCAGCCACATAGTGTCCCTGGCCTATTTCAGGTCAAGAAACAATTGCAGAGAGGACGTAAGGTTGCCAGATAGGTGTAGAGGTTCATGTTCAAGAATTCCACACTTCCTAGGTGTGCTTGATCCTGACTTGAGTCAGGACTGTTGTGTATAGAGAAACCTCCTCTTAAGGTTGCCAGTTCCCAAGTGAGGCACAAAATCCACACCAAACCATGGGCTAGCACCAACTATATTACAGCACAAATGGGCTTTACTATGAGTACTTCATAAAATGTTCCTTGGTTCTTAAACTTTTGAACTATAATCCAGTTCAGGCTTCTAAGGCTGTTTGTTATAAGATAGGTGCTCTTCTGGCTCTCCCTAGCTCAGAACTGCCAGCTCTTACCCAGCTGCTCTCTGGCTCCCACTGAGCAGATGTTGGTTCCAACTGTCCATCTCACCAGTATTCTGTCAAATCCCATTGTCCACCATTAGGGTGAGGCAGAACCTAGCCTGTCAATCACATACTTTAGGCTGACAGAGAATGACTGACCCCCAAATCACCTGGCGAGAGTTCCCACTGACACAGTGGAGAACTGAACCCAGGGCTTGCAGACCCCAATCCAACATTCCAACTACATCATCCAGCTAGCTTCTCATCAGAGATTGTGAACTACACAGGGGTACTGCTTCTCAATTGAAGTTTATTAATTTAGGGTGTTTAAAAAAAAACAATTGTACGGAGAATCTTAACCATTTAAACCCAAAGAAATTGATTCCAGTGACTCCTGTAAGCAAAATCCAGCCACACGCGCACACACTGAAAGCAGTGAGGGTATCTTTTGCCCATGCAAAGAAGCTGCTCTAAGAGAAAGGAAAATGGAGCCAAATAATAATCAAAACAGTCATTGCTGCAGGGAAGGGATACTGATTTGATTGCAAATGCTGAAGTATTTGTGCTCCAAAACCATGACAAATTGCAAGGTTAGGCGGCAATGTAAAAAAACACTGAGTTCCGACATTTAGCTGAACATCGGCAACAAAGAAAAACTCAAACCATCGACCATGAAGAAGGTAAGAAGGAGAGGCATGTAAATGGATAGCAGCATCAGCAAAAAGAAGCTGCCCCAGATCAAGTTGGATACAGAATGACTGAGTCCATGTAAAATTGTTTGAGGCATATGCATTATTAGATTGTAATTCCCTTTGCTGGAAAATACATTTGGAAGGAACAGCAATTGTTGTGCTAAGTTCAGAGAACCCAACAGGTATTATTTGACCCATTACATATGTTAGCAGCGCTGAGAAGAAATTACCTGAAACCTTTGAAATTCCAGCTATCATCTAGTGTTTCATTTCTCAGATTAAATGAGAAAACCCCTGTTTCCAGATGGGAAGTGATTTCATGCTCCAGAATGGCCTGTGGTACTGGGCAAATCCTGCACATTCTATCCCAGTTCTGGAAACTTTGGGGGAATAGTAGGCCTTTCCACAGTGAATTGCAGAGCTTGCTGAAAGCAAGAATGGAGGATGTGTGTAAAAAGTGCATCTGGTGGATTCAGGAGAGCCTGACCCATCCTACAAAACCAGTGCTATGAATATGAATTCTGGGTGAAACCTGGAAATAATGTTGTATTGTTCATCAATGGCTACCCTCACCATGCCCCATTTCCAAAAGTTCCCAAGGGTTGAGGCCTGGAAACCCCACATGCATGCCCCTTGTTTTAAAGCTTTCCATTTATACAAAATGATGATTTTGGGGCTCCAGTTTTCCATGTGCAGCCTCTCAAGAATTCACCCAGACATAAATAAAGCCCAAAAAACAAGAATGCCAAAAAGGAGGGGATTGCTGTATCATTCTGGCTTTTCTCCATAGCAACACAGAAATGTTGATTTTTATTTAAAAAAAAACATGTGTGTTGTGGCATTGCTGCATAGCACAGGGGAAGTGCCTTTTCAAAAAAATATTAATTTTGGGGCTTGGGGGTGGGGTGGGAGAAAGTTTAAGCCCACTAGATAACTGCTGTGCTATGACTGGTGGCTTGCTGTGATTGACAAGCCAAGGAGAGGAGGGAGAAGTTCAGCTTGTTTTCTCTTGCAGCCTCCTTGGGAAGCAAAAAGTGCAACGAGGCAGAGGGAAAATGTTGGAGGGGGTCTCCTCATGAGGAGGCTGCAAACACGAAGTTTACCATCCCATGTTTGCAAGCAGGAGGCCACTCATTTTTTAGCCCTCCGTGCGGAAATGGTCTATGATTCTATGTTCTCCTGGATACCATAACAATAATTCAGTAAGCAGAATGTTAGTTGTATATTGAAGCACCCTGACGAACATGATAGCATTACTGAATGTATGATGATCATCTCAGAATTAAGAGTCACTTCAGTAGCACTTCTATTAGCGGCGGTTTTCTTTTCTGTATAGTTCTATCGCCCTGTCAGAACCCCAGACACAGAGACCCACTGAACACCCTAGCACAACGGTGAATAGGGGGTAGTCAAATTGTGATCCTCCAGATGTCCATGGACTACAATTCTCAAGAGCCCCTGTCAGCAAACGCTGGCAGGGGCTCATGGGAATTATAGTCCATGGACATCTGGAGGGCCACAGTTTGACTACCCCTGTATCTAAGCTAAATAAAAAACAGATTTTCCACACATAGCTGAGGAGGATATCAGAAAAGAGGAGAATGCAGAATGCTGCTGCAAAAGCAGCATTAAATCCAACCATATGGTGTTTCCTGCTGTATACAATGCATCCCATATCTTTTTTACTAGCTTCCATTTTGGTTACTCTGTCTCAAGAATGTATTGTATCTCCAGATTTTTGAAAAATTCTTCATAATTCTTTTTTTTTATTATTTACTCCCAAGCAATACATTTAATTTACATCACTGTGTACTGCAGTCATATTTAATGTGGGCATTTTCCCTCCCATTTTGTAGATATGCATTTTCAGCTTTCGGCCTCCCCCCAAAAACCCCATAGTGGAAAATCCAATCAAGTTTCAGCACAGCCATCAAGCTTTATTGCTGCTCTGATGATTTTACTCCATTCCCAGCTGAACAGTCATTACTGAAACTTCTAATATTTCCAAATCTGAGCATTTCAAAGCAAAACATTTCTGTGAACCATAAGAAATTGGACTGAAGTGCTGCTGAGCCCTTTGTAGAATGCTGAACAGTGCATGTAAAACAAAAGGAGTTTCTTTTATATTTTATGAGCTCATGGTCACAGATGATGGTTGGGAACTAACACCCCAACAGCAAAAAAAGTGGAGATCTTGGCAACATTTTCTGCTTCCATAGCAGTTCCTTCTCCCCCAAAGTCAGTCCATGAGCTCATGGGTCCACTTAATTCGTAAAATCATACCCCTCTTCATCTTCCAGCTTAGTGTAGTGGTTAGGAGTGCGGACTTCTACTCTGGGGTTTGATTCTCCACTCCCCCACATGTAGCCATCTGGGTGACTTTGGGCTAGCTGCAGCACTGATAAAGCTGTTCTGACCGAGCAGTAATATCAGGGCTCTCTCAGCCTCACCCACCTCACAGGGAGTCTGTTGTGGGGAGAGGAAAGGGAAGGCGACTGTAAGTCGCTTTGAGACTCCTTATAGAGAAAAATGACATATAAGAACCAACTCTTCTTCTTCCATCAGAACAGCTCCAACAACAGAAAAAAGACGTGATCTCACCCCTGCCCTGTGGTTATTAGTCAGCTGGGGGTCCCATTATTTGGGCAATTCACTTTCTGAGGTTAGAACTGACAGGGAAAGAACTACACCTTCCATTTATGATACTCTGAACTGAGCCTCAAGTCTCCAATCAAACACATAGTTAAATGCGTTTGATCTCTTGTGAAACAAATGGGCCTTAAAGGTAAAGGTAAAGGTATCCCCTGTGCAAGCACCGAGTCATGTCTGACCCTTGGGGTGACGCCCTCTAGCGTTTTCATGGCAGACTCAATACGGGGTGGTTTGCCAGTACCTTCCCCAGTCATGACCGTTTACCCCCCAGCAGCAAGCTGGGTACTCATTTTACCGACCTCGGAAGGATGGAAGGCTGAGTCAACCTTGAGCCGGCTGCTGGGATTGAACTCCCAGCCTTATGGGCAAAGCTTTCAGACGGCTGCCTTACCACTCTGCGCCACAAGAGGCTCTTAAATGGGCCTTAAGGATGCTTTAATGTAGCTTCAGTGCTCCATTGTTTGGAGGGGTTATATATCCTTGTTTAAAGGTTTATAAGACTTTCTGGACTAATTTTATATCAAATAAATTTTAGCCTGGAGGATGTTCGGTGTTCTAGGGATACATTTTTCAATATTTAAGCAAGGCATTGTGGGTAACAGGGACAATTGTAAGAGCTTAATTGATATCAAGGCTGTAGGATTGCTCTCCTTTTCTCCAGTCCCACCAGTCCCCCTATACAGTTCCCCCCCCTAACCATGGGAATTTATCTTGATCTTGCCAGAACTGATTTGTCCATGGATGCAGTGATTAGCAGTGGGTCCCTCGGGTGAATCTTCCTAGAAATGAACATTGCTGCTCTGCTCTGGAAAGTCACCATGGTGTAGTTGTTAAGAGCAGTGGCCTCTAATATGGGGAACCAGGTCTGATTCCCCACTCTACATGCTTCCAGCTGGGTGACCCTGATGCTTAGTTCTCCTACAGCTCTCACCTACCTCACAGCGTGTCCATTGTGGGGAGAGGAAGGGTAAGCAATTGTAAGCCACTTTCAGACTCCTTCAGGTAGTAAAAAGCAGGGTACAAAGAACCAGTTCTTCGTGGTCTTCTTTATAACCAATGCAACCCCAGATATCTGGGTTTACTGATATTTCTGAACCTTGCACACATTTAAGAAGCAATGCTAATGGCAAAAATTTCTTCTGCACATTGTTTTCATGAGCTTCAAAGTGAACCTCATTTATTGTTGTATGCCCAACAGTAACAACTATGTTTTCAAAGCTTCCAAATTCTCTGTTGACCATTCAGATTTTCTTTAAAGTTGGGTGCTTATGACAATTATTTTAAAGTGTGTTTTAATTGTGCTATAAAAGGAATTGAAAAAATGATGATCAGTTTACAAAGTGAGTGTTTTCTCTTCTTTCTTCCACAAAATGCTAATTTACTCAGTAGATTATATTTTTTCCCCCTTGACATTGGCATTTGTTTGCAATTCAGCAAAGGAGCTCAGTGAGTTCAGTATTCCTCTAAAGAACACAGGAATATTTATTATATCATCAGTTTATTTTTACTATCAAATCCAAAATACCCAACATACGTTCAGGGCTGCTCTGACTCTCTACAATGGTTCCTTCCATCCAGTGCAAGGGAACAGGTAGAAGCCAAACACTTTGAATGCCACAGCTCTTTGGCTTTCTCTGCAACAATTCAGACTTTGGTTTGGACCAAAAAGGTTATTTCATTTGCATTGCATAGCCTTCAGTAGTACCATGAGATGTGCAACCAGGAAAATGCCTCAGGTGCTACTTTTCTACAGAGGTCTATAGGCTGTGTCCAAGAAGAAAATGTGCCAGAAAATGGCTTCAGGCTAGTTAGCTCCCCCACACTGACTCATAGAATGTGCACAAAGCACCAATCGATGTGTGAGGCTATGATGCTCTCTAAATTTTAATTGTTAGTGAGCAGCTTTTTTAAAAATAATAAATAGTTTTAATGTATAAACTAATTGCTTTTATATTGTAAACCACCCTGAGCCCCTATGGGAGTAGAGCAGCATAAAACTCCTACAGTAAATAAAATAAATAAATATACTCTTACCTTTGTAGCAGGATAATTGACTTTGCTAACTTGGCTGATGGTCCAGCCTAAGCAACAATGAAGTTGGGCAACTGCTGAGAAGGTAACAGCATCACTCGTTGTGTGTGAGAGGGAATATCACTGTTCAGTCTTGTGGGAGCTCAATGGATTCTATAGCAGAAGTCAATCACCTGAGAGAAGATAAGCAGCTGGACTCAACACTTTAGCCATCAGGTGGAGGCCGATATAGTTCCCCGCCCCAGTCCTAGTGCTTCCAGCTCTCCCCTAGTTCATCATTCACAAGAATCTACTGCCCCTTTTCACACTGAGTTCCTCTGCAGTTCTCTGATCCCATTGATTGATCCTAATGGCCGTTTGCTTTCTGAGTCACCTCTTTATCCAGTCAATACCTGCTGGTCTCCATAGCACCAATACAGGCAGACAATGATCAGAATACCATTCTTCTGAGTAAACAAGGCATACATTCATCCTCTGTCCAGTTACATTCTTTAATTTTGTACAGTTCTTAATGTATATGCCTAGAAGTTTTAAATGCTTGCTTTAATGTCCATGATTGGATGAGAGATAATAAAAGGGAATAAAGCTCAAGCAAGGAGGTATTCTGCTTGCCTCTGGTGTCCTCTGACCCCTTGGTGATTTAGATACTGCCTTTTGTTCATCCTGCAGAAAGCAGGACATTTCTGTTCTTGGAGTCACCTGGCTTTGATTAGTCCTATTATACTCTGTGGTAAATTATCGTGTTAGGAATTAGTAACATATTATAAGGGCTGCTGAAGAGATTTGCAGCTTTTCCCCGCACCCCCATGGTATTTGAAACTGATGCCTTATCCATATAAAATCTTATTTTCATAACCCTTCAGAAATCAGTTTTTAAGTCAAGTAAGAATACAGTGGGAGTACAGTGGTTACTCAATGCCGTATCCAGGGGTTAAACCTTTTACAAAAAAACTGCTGGATGAATTCTGTTCTCCTCTTTGCATTCTCTCTTATTTTACAATTTAAGAGGCTGTTCTCACTTTTGATTACTTACTGTGAAGAAAGGCATTTTTTCCTTGGTGGTTTAAATTAACAAAACCTTCACTCTGAGTATGAGGCAGCATTCCCTGCTTCCTCCTAAATGTTAATGTGTATAGTAACAGACTCACTCCATCTTGCAGATGTTACTAATTTAGCTACTTTGCCTACATTGCCCTTAGAATTTTCAGGGCCAAACTAAGGAATAGGATAATTGGCTCATCATGAGAACCTGTGAGCCACAGGATGGGAGGGGGAGAATCAGGAGTGATGAGGTAATTTTCTAGAGGTTTCTAGCAAGAACATGTCCTGATTGGACTATCACCATCACCTGATACCAGCTGACCAGAAAACTAGAATTGGGATAAGAGCCTTGTGAAGAAAACTAGCTTGTATTGTCATAGACTAAAGAATAATAAAGGAGCTGGTATTTTACATTCCACTGTTTACTGCCCGAAAGAGTCTCAAAGCAGAATACAATCACCTACTCCTCCTCTCCTCACAACAGATACCCTGTAGGGTGGGTGAGGCTGAGAGCTCTGAGAGGACTGTGACTGGGCCAAGGTCAACCAGCTGCCTGCAGGTGGAGGAGTGGGGAATCAAACCCTGTTCTCCAATCTAGAGGCTGCCATTCTTAACCACTACACCAAGCTGTAGTGCACAGATGCAAAGGTGCTCAGGCAATAAATAGTCCCTGTTGTGACCAGGCACTGGGCAACAGGAGACACAGAGGCAAGGCCTCTGAATTTAGAAGATAATCTGGGAGTCCTGACCATCCTTGTGAAGGTCAGGTGGTGACAGTGGTTATATGAGAGAGAAAATAAAGCCTTTCCATATTTTAGAAAAACCTTGGAGGGCAGGGTAGAGCAAGGCCTGCAAGCCTGACCAGGTCCATTCTGCTACATATACAGTTCTTAGTCATTTGAGTGAGTTACTTCTTCTTGCATCTCAAATGAAACATCTAACATTCTGTAACAGACATTCCAACTGTTCTTTTTTACTAGGGACGGTCTCTATTTTTTGTCATTTTCAATGGAAAAATTATTATCCTTAATTCATGGTCAATGTTTTGTGTGTTATTGTAAATGACAATATTAACATTCCTCAGAGTTCAGCTTTTTCCAGGAGAATGAGGAGCTAGCTGTGATTGGAGAGGAAGAGATAACTTGACTCTGAGGCACATGTGTATATGTATACCTCTGAATGCTAATATACCATGCTGTGCACAGAGTGCTATTTTGCACAGTAAGGATCTGCAGATATTATGAGGAGGTCAAGGCCTTGCCCTTCCACCAGCTTAGTCCCTGGTGTCTCCTGCCAGGGCCAGTAATAGCCTCAGGAAGGGAAGGGACTCACCAGCACCTTAGTCCTCCTCTTGCTGCCTTCTTTTTCTGGAGCTTGAAGAAGAAGAAATTGGGGGATCTTTTAAGACCTAATACAAGGCACTATTCAAGAACTCTCCTTTGCACTGGTGATATCCCCCATCCTCCGAAGGCTTGGCATGGTGCCGCTAGAACAAGTGGCCCCAGAACCTGAACAAAGGAGCAATTGAAAGGTTCAGAAGTTCACCTCATGGAACCTGTGGCTAGTGATTCTTTCTGAATCACTGTGTATCACTGCCCTCTGAAAGTATCCCATGGCAGCAAAAAGGAGTTAAAAACTGAAAAAAATGAACTACAAGTTGCATAGATGTGGGCTAATGAGGTTTCTTCAAAACTACTGGGAATTCAGGATGACATGGTGTCGCCACTGAAATGCCAGATAAGACATGTCTGCGAAAGCTGCTTTCACGGCTGCCCAATACCTAAGAATAAACAGTGCAATGCATTTAATCACATATCTTGCATTTTCTCCAATTATTCAAATAGAGCCCAATACAGGAAAATGCCTACTCCAAAAATATCAGAATTCATAGTTAATTTTGTTTTTCTGTCAGATTTTCACAATTTTGACATGTGCGAAAGTTTTACAGCCATAAAAATAAGTGAAAGTATCAAAAGAAATATGTTGCCTATAATAGTACTAACAGTTAAAATGTCAGACTATCTTCTAGGTGGAGGTCAGCAAATCCTCTTAAAATTAACCCAAAAAAAGATTCCGTTATTCACCTATGTATATCTCACTTAATTTTCTTTCTGTGCATTCTTTAAAGACACAAAAATCCTGCCCAGGTCCAAACCTTAGAGTCAGTCATATCCACCATGTGCTTCATTGGGCTGATGCAGAACAGAAACATTGTAGGTATGCATGCCATATGCAGAAGGGATTACATATGCAATCTTTTTTGATGCAGAGATGGGTCTACCAAATAAACTTTGGTCCTGCATGTAGATCACTCTTGCTAGACTGCTAGATTGACAAAGCTGACTTTTGTGGTTTAGCATGACTGAAACAAGGAGAGGTTGCTGCCCAGAGTCAGTTCAGGATTGGACATGGATTTAGGAATTTGAGTTGTTCCTTCTCTATTGAAAGGCTGGGAAATTAGCCCACAAATGGCCCCTGGGTCATGGTATTGAGGCATAGTGTTGAGATACCCACACATACACACACTATTTCTCAGATCTTGTGACTGCAGCAAGTGTGAAAAGGTGAGGAGAAGGGGGGAATTAATAAGCACACGCCCACAGGAAACACAAAACAAACTGCCCTGCTGGCAGAACCGAAGGGCATGGAAGGGGAGAGAGCAAGCACACCCAGAAGCCCTGTACACCACGGACCTCCCCGATTATGCACGCGGCCACTCCGGAGCCGCTTCTGGTTGTGCCCTGGTTGTGCCCGGGAAGCTCCACTTTCTTCCGCATTTCGCTAATGCAGCTTTTTCGGTGGCATACATTGACTCTGCGCCCGGCTGCCACCTGCAGTGTGCATTATTGGTGATTTCCTCCGCCTTCATTCCACCCCGAATGTGGACCTTCCCCTCCGTGCATAATAGGCCACATAGTCCCAGATTCTTGTTTGAACTTTGTTCCGAATATGTTTGGCCCTGAGAACAATATTAATTGCAAACCAACAATGAGCCTGTAATAGTTTTAAACTCTAGATGTCACCTATACTGAGGAAGAGTTTCATATATTTTACAAAAGCCAGGGATGTAGAGACATGAATTACTCGAGGCTTCTCAGAGTCATACTTCTAAGTAAAGGATGTGTTGGCCCGGGGCTGGAACAGCAACTACGCATGCCTTTCAGTTTCCTCTCAGGAAGCTGAAACATCATTTCTCATTCTGAGAAATGTTCAGAATAGCTCTACTTCATGCCCTAATCCGTAATTAGAAAACATCTTCACTTCATGGCTTCCTTATATTTTCCTATCGAGCTGAATTAGCCCGATGAATTAAGGCAGGAGCCATACTAATACGATCTCTGGAGTGGAAGAGGCATTAGGCACTTTTAAGGAGAAGGACTGAATGCTATGCATTTTAAAAAATGCTCTCCCCACACCCATTTAAGAGTAAGGCATGGAAAGTACGTATAACCCTCAGAGCTCAGGGTTTTGTGGCCTATCTAAAAACAAGAAAAAAAAAGAAACTGAAAAAATGTTGTAGATAGCTATTTTTAATATCTGATGTTTATTTTATGCTACATACAAAAATATAAAACCAGGCAACAGTAGCAGAAACAAGATGTGGCCAAGGGTAATCGGAAAAGTTCAAAGTCAGAGTACTTGCAAATATTTGCTGTTACAGGTTGGGTAAAAAAAAAAAATTAAAAAATGACTAGCACCTATACTCAATCTCTGCAGGTCCCATTAAATATAGCAGGATATCTATTTCTTGGCTTCTTGAAAAGAGTAAAGGAACTGAAATATCAGTTTAGGATCAGAGCAACCCTGTTTTGTAGAGCAAAAGGAACTTCAGCTTTGGCAAAGACAACACAAATCTATTGGGACAGAAGTTTTAAAAAATTATTCATAAGGCTTATGAAGTCAAGTGTCTAAGGAATGACCGTATTTCATCTAATACTAGATGAAATTATGCGTCAGTGGGGTTTCCTGTTCATTTTACATACCAGGACAAGATCTTCCTCCAAGGGGCTGATTTACATCAGGAAAAGGGTGTGGGGATGGTTTATCAACACCAAATCATTCAATACCATAGTCCTGATCCAAACTACCCTTCTCTTGGGAATCTAATTGATGGTCTTAGCATCTCCAGTGATGCTAACATGGATCTCCAAAATATAATCTTTTTTGATATATTCTAAGATTTAAAATCAGTCAAGAGTTGCAATCACAAGGTTCAGCCAGGACTTCTGAGAATTAGAGAAGGGACCTCCCAGGTCATCTAGTTCAACCCCCTGCACTATGCAGGACACTCACAATCCTATCACTCATCCACTCTAACCTGCCACCCCCTTGAACCCTCACAGAATCAGCCTCTCTGTCAGGTGGCTACCCAGGCTCTGTTTAAAAATTTCCAAAGATGGAGAACCCACCACCTCCCGTGGAAGCCTCTTCCACTGAGAAACCACTCTAACTGTAAGGAACTTCTTCCGGATGTTGAGACAGAATTTCTTTTTAATTAATTTCATCCCATTGGTTCTGGTCCGTCCCTCCGGGGCAAGAGAGAACAACTCTGCCCCCTCCTCTATATGGCAGCCTTTAAAATACTTGAAGATGGTTATCAAATCCCCTCTCAGTCGTCTCCTCTCCAGTCTAAACAGACCAAGCTCCCCCAATCTTTTTTCATATGTCTTGGTCTCCAAACCCCTCACCTTGTTGCCCTCCTCTGGACATGTTCCAGTTTGTCTACATCCCTCTTCAACTGGGGTGCCCAAAACTAAACACAGTGCTCCAAGTGAGGCCAAACCAGAGCAGAGTAAAGCGGTTCCATCACCTCCCATGATCCATTTGATACAGCCCAAAATCCTGTTTGCTGTTTTAGCTACCAAGTCACACTTATGACTCATGTTCAATGTGTGGCTTAGTAAGATCCCTAGATCCTTTCTGCACATACTACTGCCAAGACAAGTCTCCCCCATCCTATATTGGTGTAGATGGTTTTTCCTATCTAAATGCAGAACTTTACATTTGTCCCTATTGAATTTCATTTTATTCAGTTTAGCCCACTTCTCGAGCCTATCAAGATCATCCTGTATTCTGATTCTGTCTTCTGTTGTATTTGCTACCCCTCCCAGTTTAGTATCATCTGCAGATTTAATAAGTATCCCCTCTAATTCCTCATCCAAATGATTTATAAATATATGTTGAACAACAGAGACCCCAGGACAGATCCCTGGGGCACTCCACTTGTCACTTTTCTCCAAGAGGATGCTGAACCATTTACAAGTACCCTTTGGGTACAATCTGTTAACCAGTTACTGATCCACCTGACAGAATTAGGATCCATACCACATCTTACCAGCTTATCAACAAGAATATAATGTGGAACCTTATCAAAAGCTTTACTGATATCCAGATAAACTATGTCTACATGTTTACTAATATCTGATGTCCTCAGAGCTAATGTGGTGTAGCAGTTAAGAATGTCAGTCCCTAATCTGGGAAGCCAGATTTGATTCCCTGCTCCTCCACCTGCAATCAACTGCATGATCTTGGGCTTGTCACAGTCCTGTTAGCGCTGCTCTCACACAGCGGTTCTGTCAGTACTCTCCCGACCCCACCTACCTCACAGGAAATCTGTTGCAGGCAGAGGAAGGGAATGTGATCATACACGACTTTGAGACTCCTTTGAGTAGTTAAAACAGGGTATAAAAACAAATTCTTATTCTTCTTCCTACTGCCCAATTTGGTATCAGTGTTTACTCTCACACCAGCAGACATGTGAGCAACAGGGGTAGTCAACCTGTGGTCCTCCAGATGTCCACGGACTACAATTCCCATGAGCCCCTGCCAGCAAATGCTGGCAGGGGCTCATGGGAACTGTAGTCCATGGACATCTGGAGGGCCACAGATTGACTACCCCTGAACTATTGCAAAGAGAACAGAATGCCATCCAGCAGTACCGTGAGTAAACAGCTGCAGAAAGTATATAACCAAGATTTCATTAAACATCTCCACTCACCCTCAAAATCGGAACAATTTTCTTTACACTGTGAGTAAGATGCACCCAAACAAGCAGAAAGAAGAAACTAGCTATGCTCTGTTCCGTTCAGAGGAAATCACTATATTTTTGAAGAGGAGAAAAAGACGACGATGTCTGAAGCAGTTTTCCATCGTTAGCAAAGAAATTGTAAGCTGCCATTGTGATCTCATCATCATCATCACTGAGCTCTTCAATAAGCCAATAAAATGCTCTCTTCACAGAAAATAGCCCAAAACGCTTTCATAAGGGAAGGGCTGAAATTCATGTTTCAAAAAATAGCAAAAGAGACACCGAAGGGAAGGCAGGCGTATCCATCTGCTTGATAGCAGGGACAAGGAAATGGGTTTTCCACCAAGTGCCATTTTGGTTCTGGACAATAAACAGATAACCGTCAAGTGCTGGATGGGAATTAAAGACTGCCCTTCATATTAGTTTTCATGTCCTTTATGTGCAAAAAGTTTGAAAGTGGCAATCATATGGATCACAGTCTGACATAACCTAGTATGATTTTCCCGCTAGCTAAAAAGTTGTGAGATTTACAAATGAATCCTATTGGATGATTATGGTCCCAGGAGGCGAGGGAGGGAGGACAATGATATAAAGAAAACCATACAGAACAAACAGGAAAACTAGGACACAGCTTTTATTGAAGACAGCAGAAGGAGCATTGGCGCAGCCTGCTGTCTGGTATTACCCCATTCCCCCCCAGCCCACTTATTGGGGGAACCGCAGAGTGGCAACTCCCAGGAAATCTTGGGCACAGGCCCCTGTGTAATTTCTTTTCCACCTGGTGGTGAGAGCCAGATGACAGGTCACACTTGGGCATGCCAATGAGTGGCTGCACCCCAAGTCCTGTTACAGGAATTCCCAAATGGGGGAGGAGTCAGGCACACAGGAACAGGTTCCCCCTAAAAAGGATCTGTCCCGATGCCCAAACTGCCCAAGGCTATGGTGAGGACAGAGAGAAAGAAAGAACGATGTAAAGCCAACTGCAATACAGAACAACACAAGGCAAGGGAGGGTGAGAAGGAGCCAGAATGTGAGAAGATGAAGGGCCCTCAGCAGCCAAAAAAAAAATAGGGATGGGATGATGATGAGCCCAGAGCTTCAGCCCCTTGGCTGGCCCCACTGGAGAGCCGACTGGCCAGCTGGGGATGCAACTGGAGGCACTGCAATTCCAACAGAGGCATCACATTGAAACCACAAGATATTATAATCCTGCTTTACACCACATTGGTCAGACTGCACCTGGTGTCCTGAGTACAGTTCTGGAGGCTTCAAAAACATTGCATACAAAATAGTGAGGGTTCAGAGAGGAGCAGTGAGGATGATGTGGGGCCTGGGGACCATGCCCTATGAAGGAAGACTGAGGGAAATGGGAATGTTCAGATTGGAGAGGAGGAGGCTGAGAGGAAGGCAGGGAGCAGTTCCTGTTAGCAGCAGAGGATACAACCCGCAGTAAAGGGTTTAAACTACATGTAGAATGATATCAGGAAAACAACGTTTACAGTCAGGGTACTTAAGCCATGGAATCAGGACCCAAGAAAGTGGTCAGCTCCCCCTCACTGGCAGTCTTTAAACAACAGCTGAACAGATCCTTATCATGGATGCTTTAGGCTCATCCTGCATTCAGCAGGGGGTTGGACTAGATGGCCTGTATGGTCCCTTCCAACTTTATGATTCTAACTCCCCATGGCTGCTCCGAGCCAGAGAAACAGCCATGTTCAGCTCACTCTTAGCCTCTGGGCAACAAAAACAGTCTCGTATAACTGTAGGGGCCAAAACTGCTTCAGGATTACCAGTCTGTTGTTCCCTACGGCATCACAAGGTTTGAAACCTGCCTTCGATTTAGGTGGTTCCTCCTCCAACAGTTTCCTAGCCCAGGATACTACTCTCTGTACAGGAACAATGCAATCCAAAACTAACACAGCTTCTCTCTGATCTTTCACTTTCAAGCAAATGACTGCTTTCCAAATCTGAGCTGCAATGTTATGAAAAGAGAAACATGCTTCCTCTCCGCGGAATGATTGTTGCCATTATATTGTAGGAAGCAGGCCAATTTTTGTCTCTTTCAAAAGACAGCATCACAATGTGAGTTAACGGAACTATGGTGGCCCTGAATTCCTGATGAGCAAGAATTAGACAAGTTCTGGGACAGAGAGCAAGTTGAAGATGAGAGATAAAATATAACCAAGTTGCTATGCTCACTTATTTAGAAGTAAATCCAATTCAACTTTCTAACTCTTACTTTTGGGGAACCATGCCTTAATTTGCATGGAAAGCAAAGGTCCACTTGCCTGAAATGATCTGTTACTCCAAGAAAAATAGCTCTCAAAACTGCAATAATTGGACTTTTCATTTTTAAAAAGTGTCTTGCTCCTACATATGAACACTGGAACACTGTATGGAGTTCAATTTATGATCTTCATTCTTGTCTTTTTGACTAATGGTGCCACCTAAGTTTGTAATTACTGGATTTAGAATTCAAATCTGTCCAGATCCCAGGGCTCAGATATATAACAGATTGAGCAATATTTCCAAACCAAAGTTTATCAGAGTAAAAAATCACCTTCTGCACATGTATGGCCAGGAAATGTTGGGAGTTTTCATTTGTTCCAAATTGATGTGCACTAAATTAAGCAAGGACAGTTCACCCATCACTACTTTTGACAAGCCAGGAGATCATGGGGTTGCACAGACTCACAATATATATTAAGATAGTGAAAGACAGTTTTATTGACTTCTGCCATTCACATGAAACACAACATTCTCCACCACAGCCCATTCAGAACACATAGGATGAAAACTTTACTGGGAGTATAAGACTCTCCAGCAACTTTCCATAACTGCCGACAGAGAAAGTTTATGTATGTACCAGTTTAGGGTAGAGATTAACAATGGCAGCTTCTAATCTGGAGAACTGGGTTTGATTCCCTAAAACGCCTCTGCATACAGTTAGATAGGTGACCTTGGCCCAGTCACTGTTCTCAGAGCTCTCTCAGCCTCACCTCCCTCACAGGGTGTCTATTGTGGGGAGAGGAAGGGCAACTGATTTTAAGCGACTTTGAGACTCAGACTGATTCTGCACGGAGGTGCAAACCTCATGCTACCTCCTGCTTTCAAATGTTGTAAGCCATGCATTTACAAGTCTCCTCGCAGGATATTTAAACTGTAGGGTTTTTAAATTATTTTTGCCAGAAATAAACTGCTGTAATGTTGAATCAAACACATTTAGAACAGACATATGCACATGGAAGAAACAGGAACTTACCATTGAGGAAAGTAGCCCCTGGTGAAGATCAAATGAAGCGGAGCAAGATCACATATGCTGCCTAGGTTGGGATAAACGTTGTTTCAACCCTTTCCCCACCCCCACCCCCCATGTTCAGCTAATTCATTTGCACATTTGACCTTCAATTATTTAATTTGTCCAAAATTCCAGTGTGATAGCATATACTACCCAAAATATTTTCAAGGTTTTTCTCTCTCCATACAAATCCGTGAAGATAACAGTTTGCAGTGATGGGTAGGTAGAAACCTTTGGGAAATGATTTATTTCATGCCAACTTTGGAGGTTGTATTCTTACATCTGAACTCTCATTTCATATCACAGTTTTTCCTGACTCTGAAAAACTATTTGATATATCTGGATAACCTTCTGGAGAAATGAAGCATTACATCATAATTTCTGCTTCAGAACAAATGATCTTTTTATAATTTTTGATAGTTTTGAGTTATTTCTGTTGGTTTGCTTTTTTACTTTTGAAAAATATATTTACCTCAGGGTAGCCATAGTCTATTAAGTTAGCTATTCACCTATCCAGTTAAAATATTAGTTGTTTTGTTCAAATACAAAAATGCATTTTAGTATTCTGTAGACAGGCAGACAAACATTTGCTACCAGGATACTTTCTAAGTCCATTGGCAATGACTAATGGTCAACAAAGATGTCTTTTGAACAAACAGCAAAACACTAAAGAAGCACGCAAAGTCCATGATGTATCTGAAACCTTGGCTCTCATCTTGTATCACCTATTAAAAGATATGCTCATTTTATTTTACTTTATTTTTGGCTATGTGATACTGGCAGTTAATTGGTTGTTCTTGGACCTTGTTTTCTCATATTGATGTAATAAGAGACGCTAAATAAGAGACACTAATAGACTCATTACTTTGCAAAAATAAGAATTCCATCCATTTTCATGATGTAATTTACAGTGATATTTGAACTCGGCTAGACAAAATGATCCAGAAAACCCACATTTTAAAAGCACATTTAAGGAACATGTAATGTGTGATAGTGATTTCTTTCACAGCCTTTCAACACATATACATACAGTAACTGAATCGGCAATAGATCTACAACCTGGGTTGCTACAGTGCATTATAGATAATATATTTATTTTGAATTTTTATCCAACATTATTTCATTGCATTGTATTCTTTATTCTATGGTTATTGTGTGTGACATTTTTTTCTAATACCGAGTGACGCTCTGACTGATAAAATGGCCCATACATTCAATCAATCCTCTACAATTTCCATTATTCCCTAGATTACATTACATAATAACTTGATATAAAAAAAGAGAGATCCTAAGACTAACTCAATATTTGAAGCAGTTACCAAGCCTTTTAAATATCCATAGGTGATATATTGCTGGATAACATGTCATTGATAAACTTAACCACTTGATAAATTCAGTCTCTTACCTGACTCATGAAAGTTTATACTATGGAAAATGTTGGTGCTACTGGACTCAGATTTGCCTTCACTCAGTATGTATTGTTCAGCTGGGATTAGTTATTAGGTCTGTAATCATGGACCATTCCACAGACTTCCCTTGGGATCCCTTTGTACAGAGATGGCAGCCCTTGGACCACCCTTCTTTCCTTACAGAGGTAAGAAAGGAAATTTAAGAAATTTCTAGATTCTCAATATTTTCATTTGCTGAAGTGAAAGAAGCAATTTTGAGGGTTTTTTTCCATTGACCTATGTTGATTCTGGTGTGCCATCCCTACTGCTAATACCAAGGAAAAGGTGGGGAAGCTGAATGATTTACATAAGGACATACATAGGGACCAGTTTGGTGTAGTGGTTACGAGTGTGGACTTCTAATCTGGTGAGCCGGGTTCGATCCTGCACTCCCCCACATGCAGCCAACGGGGTGACCTTGGGCTCACCATGGCACTGATAAAGCTGTTCTGACCGATCATTAATATCAGGGCTCTCTCAGCCTCACCCACCTCACAGGGTGTCTGTTGTGGGGAGAGGAAAGGGAAGGCGACTGTAAGCCACTTTGAGCCTCCTTTGGGTAGAGAAAAGCGGCATATAAGAACCAACTCTTCTTCTTCTTCTTCTTCTTCTTCTAGTATATGTGTGTGTATATGTATATATATGTATGATAATTGGGCCTATGTACACTATGTATGATCCCCCCCCCCCGAATCTCTGGCTGACTCTCCTCTACTGGCCCTTGGAGTTTATTGAGGATTGGCTTCTTCTTCTTCTCACTAAAAAATAATGAATACTGAGGCCTAGTTTTGCCCTCTCTGCATGACTAGACTAGTCATGGCATGGCAATATAACCAGAGTGTGGAGAAAGTACACACTGCTTTGAAACTAAAAGCTAGTTTACTTGAAAATAATTCACAAAGATAACCACATTACAGAGCTACTAGAGTCTTCCAGAACTACTCTCTGCCACTTTGGCCAAAGGCAATCAAAGATATTCATGATTATTAAAATATCTTCAAAGAATCAGTTAGATAATCTTTAACAATTTTCATGAATGGTTTAGTCCAATCCTGCATTGAGCAGGGGCTTCTATGATAGTTCCATGATTCCATGATAAACACGGTATGCCAACCACCACCTATATTTATAGCCTAAGTAGGACTCTACTCCCAGGACATCAGAGGCAGGCCTGAACTAGAAATGGCACTTAGCATACAACCACTACAGGGACTTGCACTGACACTGCAGCTCAGGTTCCCTGTGGGAGCTCCATCCCAAAGCACTGCAGGGACCTCATGCAGATTTTGAGTGTGGTGCAAGGGAAGAAGAGTCTTTAGCCTTCGCCCTGCATCATTTTCTGAAACTGAAATGGCCACAGGGTATTATTTGCTCCCCACATACAATCCCCCCATAGGGCAAAGAATATCCCTAGGGGTGTTTCAGATCAGGAAAATAAAATGGGGGTGAGACTGAAGTCCCCTCTCCCTCCACCCCAGTTCTAATCTGAATAGATGCCCCATAAGGAACTTGCATCTACAATCTCACTCCCCATGACAGAGCATATGTAACCAGAAGATTTCATAACTTGCCTCCTAATTTGGATAGGTTCCAATATGTTACAGAACATCATGTTAATTCCTGATATCACCTCTGCATGTTACAACTTTCCATCTGTTACTGCTGCAATTTCCTCCTGTCATGAGTCCTTTATTCATTATGTTGCCAGTTTCAGATAGCCACTCTTCTGTCTAGGAGGAAAAATTAATGTCTACTTCATAAAGACATCTCCTTGGCACCTCAGTGGAGTCAGTCTGGTGAAACTCTGAAAGGTAGATTGATGATAAGAGAATACCAGGGTGCCACATTCAATGAATGAGATCCGGACGCCCTTGACAGTTGTGGAGATGGAGCAATTTGTGCCGTTGCTGCTCGTGCATCAGCACCTGTTGCAATCTCCTCTACTTCACACCTGCAGAAGGGACAGTTGCTTTCCTATGAACTTTCACTCCACTTGGCAACGGGCTTTGACTGAGTGAGAAGGCAAAACCCACTTCCAAGCAAATGCTCAACGGCACTGAAAATGGATTGAAAGTGGATTCTTCAGGAAGTGTGAAAGGGGGTCAAGGGGGGGGGCTGCTGTCATTCTGCAATTTATGTAAAACAGAGTTGTTCAGGAGAGCTTATTGATAAAGGCGATGGGGCTATACTTTAACACAATGGCCAAGGTAGGCATTTTCTAACGTGGCAGTTTATATAACTATAAACTATAGTTATAGTTTTATAACTATACCACTGTGAACAAGAGGCATGATCTGTTTGCCACATGTATTATCCTGCTTTCACTGCATTATTTCATAGCGATGCAATATCATGGTTTGTGTCGTATCTGTACTCTGTATCCTGCCTAAAGTGCTATGATTGTTCAAATTTCTGTAGTCCCCATAAATTGATATTTGAAGTCTCATATTGATTCCGTCAACTTAAGCTGTGCACGATGCTTTGGGTCTCTTTGAGAGAAAGGTGGACTTTTTAGCAAATAAATAAATAAAAGGCTTTTAGCTTGGGGAAGGGCCATAGCTCAGTAAAGGAATTTATGCTCTGCACACAGAAGGTCCCACGCTCAGTTCCTGGTTTCTCCAGTAAAACCACCTCAGGTAGGAACTGGGAGAAACCCTTTTCCTTTTAAGACACCACCTAAGTCAAAGCTAAGTTAGATGGACCCGTGATCTGCCTAACAGAAGACAGTTTTCTCCAAACAGGTACATATATCACTTACTATGGCCCACCTCTCTAACCTTTAGTAATCCTTGTAGTGTTGAGGAATAACCAAGAAGGAAAAGGTCATCATGCTTTAGGATACAGAAGGTTAGGCCTCATCAATGGGCATTCTCTTTCAAAGAATCTGAGATTTCGCAGTTGTGGACACTGTTTCAAAATCAACAGGGATACAAATGCCTGCTCAAGAAAGCAGACTTCCGTTAAAAACAAGATTTGGATAAAGGGGTCCAGCTATATTGTGCTGCTCTTGGAAGAGAACAGATGGGAACAGATTGTTAAAAGAAAATTATAGCTCCAGCAAACAGTCTTCTGACTTGTTCCCTCAATTTTGTCTTCCCTTTCTGCAGCATCTTATAGCAAATGACCATTTTCAATACATTTTTCATAGCTCTTCATTCTCTTCGGGAACCCAATTTGATTTTATCAATAGAGAATTAGATTTGAAAATAGCTCATGATCTGAAAGAAAACCAGTTCCCAGCAGCTCATTTGAGTTCTTCAGCCTGTCCAATTTTGTACAGTTGAATTTTTATTCCAAAAAAGAAGAAGAAGAAAGGGAAAGTTTATCTTTGGCCACTTGGCATTTCCCATTTCTCTGGAGCCAGCACTAGCAATAATGCTCTATACATAGGGGAAGCAACACACAGTCACACTACAACCAAAGTCAATTTATTTGTTGCATTGTCTTTTATATAAACAATAAATCGACTTGATGTACTCCATTTTATCTGCCATGGTTCAATTCTGGAAGTGTTCACCTTGTACATTAAAACATTGACTAATTTGGTTGAAGCTGGGTGCGATGAATACCGGGGAATTTCAAACTCTTTCTCCCTCCCCCCCCCCCCCCGTTCTTGGGTACTAGACCTACAGAACTACCCTGCGATGATCCATGCCTCTAGCCACTCCAGCCCATCAAATTGACTGTATTGGAGGCTGGGGAGATCTTTCAGTTGTACCGCCATCTTGTTTTATTGTGTCTATTGTTTATTTTATTGGGGAAAGATTTGGGGATTTTATTGTTGTAAGATTTTATGTATGATATTTTATATACATGCTGTAAACTGATGTGACCCAGTTCATTGGGAGCGGTGGTCTAGAAATCAAATAATAAATAAATAGAAATAAATAAATAAATTTCAGATATCCCAAATAGGAGCTTGTCTGCTTTTCCCACCTTCACCTTGTATACAGTGCTAAAATTGAAAACCATGTTCAGAATCCTAGCTGGTATGGCAGCACATAATTCAGAGGCCACAACAAATGGGGGATTGTCAAAATCTTGCTGGTTTGTAACTCCAGTACTATGCACAAGGGCAGAAGAAAGGAGAAGGGAGTTTCCAAATAAGGTCTTCAGCTTCTTCTGATCCGCATGGTAGGTTTTCCCCCATTTTCCCTTCCCCAGGCCTCTACAGTGACCACCCACCACAAGAGGGTTTTTCAGATTTTAAAAAATGAGTAACTGACTAATTGCTTGGCAGGGGTTGAATTAGTCGCCCGGAAATGCGGGCTCCCCAAGCGGGTTCCACATCCACACAATCCCTAAATGCCCTCCTCCTTTTACTAGGGATGCCAGCACACAAGCTTGGCCCCCTGGAAAATGTCCACTTCCAGCCAACCAACTGCCAGCTGTGACAACTCCACACAAACTCCTCCCATTTATTTATCTTTCATAAACATACAACACAACTGTTACAATCTTTTAAACACAACAATATTGTGGGAGGGTGGGTGGGTGTTCACTTTGACGCTGAAGGGGTGAAGAGGCAGAGGAGACTGGCTCTGCTCCCTCTAATGGAGCACTTTTCTTTGCCCCTCCCCTCTCTGCTGCTGCTTCAAGGCTGCTGCTATGGAGGCTGGGACTTGTAGTCCCTGTTCTCCCTCTCAATGTCCTTTTCAGTGCTCCTAGACCTCACGGCAGCAATGGCCCCTTCTCTGAATTTCAGGTGCTTTCACTACAGTGTTCTACTGCTATAGCAATTTGTCAAGCACAGTTTTTTCAAAAACCTTCAGTTTTTCAGAACCCTTCAATTCCATCCTTGTGGAATTGAAGGATGGCAAATGCTGCAAAGATCCAGATTGTCACATCCACACAGGACAACATGGAGGTTTTGTTGCAGTCTTTCTTAAAAGGTCATAACAAAGCAGGTAGAGCAAAGATCACAAGGAAGTGGGAGGAGGAACCTTGAGGATGGAACAAGGCATCAGGATGTTATACGGAAGCTGGGGGAGGGGGAGCAGATTACTATTAGCAACAAAACTGAGTTGAATATCCTGTGCAGAAACCATTTGGATCAAAAAGTTGTTGCCAAATTATTCCATAATTATTCCAAATTATTCCATAGTTGTTGCCAAATTATTCCATTTCAAAAAGTTGTTGCCAAATTATTCCACTTTTCCATAGCTTCTGGAAAAGTGGTACCTTGTCCCAAAAATTCTAGCAATCAAATGCAATTTCACCAGGGTTTCAATAAATCTGCTTGACAGCATTAGATTGTAGACTACTTGTGCTTTTCTGCATGCTGCATGGAAATAATTTCCTGACAGTAAGATATAGCACACAAAGTTATTTCTCTCCATGTTAGAAAGGGTGTGAAACAGAGATTCATGTTGGCTTCTTTGATTTCTATATTAGTTCAATGACTCAAACCTTTAGTATCCTGGCTTTCCAATCTCCTAGATTAGCAAATAGATCAATTCCCTTTAGACTATATGCACAAAATACAGTTATATTATCTCATTGTGAAAAAGGTGTTAGAAGAGCCCTCTGGGTTCTCATAGTATATTGCAACGAGAAACACTTAACAATAAATTTTCAAAAATCAAAAATCCTTGTCTTTACCACAAACTTTGTTACTTCTAGGTAGCAGATTGATATTGAGCAGGTAATGATTTTCAAATATCTAGTTTTTTCAGTTGACTTGTTCATGGAAAGCTCAGGTGGCCCATGCTATTGAGTCTGCCCAAAGGGCAATATCAGCCACTCTAAGATTCTTTTTCATTAAAGGGGTCCCACTTTATTGCATAGCTATCAGCTCTTTTGGAAGGGAAATATCATAGAATCATAGAATCATAGAGTTGGAAGGGGCCATACAGGCCATCTAGTTCAACCCCCTGCTCAACGCAGGATCAGCCCTAAGCATCCTAAAGCATCCAAGAAAAGTGTATATCCAACCTTTGCTTGAAGACTGCCAGTGAGGGGGACCTCACCACCTCCTTAGGCAGCCTATTCCACTGCTGAACTACTCTGACTGTGAAAATTTTTTTCCTGATATCTAGCCTATATCGTTGTACTTGAAGTTTAAACCCATTACTGTGTGTCCTCTCCTCTGTAGCCAACAGAAACAGCATCCTGCCCTCCTCCAAGTGACAACCTTTCAAATACTTAAAGAGGGCTATCATGTCCCCTCTCGACCTCCTTTTCTCCAGGCTGAACATTCCCAAGTCCCTCAACCTATCTTCATAGGGCTTGGTCCCTTGGCCCCAGATCATCTTTGTCGCTCTCCTCTGTACCCTTTCAATTTTATCTGTGTCCTTCTTGAAGTGAGGCCTCCAGAACTGCACACAGTACTCCAAGTGTGGTCTGACCAGTGCCGTATACAATGGGACTATGACATCTTGTGATTTTGATGTGATGCCTCTGTTGATACAGCCCAAAATGGCATTTGCCTTTTTTACCGCTGCATCACACTGCCTGCTCATGTTTAGTTTACAATCCACAAGTACCCCAAGGTCTCGTTCACACACAGTGTTATCTAGAAGTGTATCCCCCATCCAGTAGGCATGCTTTTCATTTTTCTGACCCAGATGCAGAACTTTACACTTATCTTTATTAAATTGCATCTTGTTCTCATTTGCCCATTTTCCCATTGTGTTCAGATCTTGTTGAACTCTGTCTCTATCTTCCGGAGTATTTGCCAGTCCTCCCAATTTGGTGTCATCTGCAAACTTGATGAGTAGTCCCTCCACCCCCTCATCTAGATCATTAATAAATATGTTAAAAAGTACCGGGCCAAGCACCGAGCCCTGAGGTACCCCGCTACTCACCTCTCTCCAGTCTGATGAAACACCATTGACAAGCGCTTTTTGAATGCGGTTCTCTAACCAATTCCCTATCCACCTGACTATCTGAAAATCCAGATTGCAGTCCTTCAATTTATCCATCAGAACATCATGGGGAACCTTGTCAAAAGCTTTACTAAAATCCAAGTTAATGACATCAACCGAATTTCCCCGATCCAGCAAACCTGTTACTTGGTCAAAAAATTTTCAAAAATCAAAAAAAAAAAATGTATATATATGTATCCCTTAGTCTTGCCATGTGCAGGGGCGCCTACAGTATATGGGCCTATCATGCATCCATAGCCTTTAAGCTTGACCAGATATCTATGCCTGCTGCACATGCCATTCTTTTATCTCTAGTGTATTTATTCAGCAGCTAAAAACGTAAAAGTAAAGGTATTCCCTGTGCAAGCACTGAGTCATGTCTGACCCTTGGGGTGATGCCCTCTAGCGTTTTCATGGCAGACTCAATACAGGGTGGTTTGCCAGTGCCTTCCCCAGTCATTACCATTTACCCCCTAGCAAGCTGGGTACTCATTTTACCGACCTTGGAAGGATGGAAGGCTGAGTCAACCTTGAGCCAGCCGCTGGGATTGAACTCCTAGCCTCATGGGCAGAACTTTCAGACAGCATGTCTGCTGCCTTACCACTCTGCGCCACAAGAAGCTCTTCACAGCTACAACCCAATAATACGTTTTTTTCTTAATTGGGATGGGAATGTCACTAGTGATGTGTAGGGAGTGGTGTCCAATTTTTTTTTAATTGCACAGTTGTCCTATTGCAACTGTGCAGTAGCATATAGTAAGGACCTTCCATTTCAACCCTCATGGTTTAGTCCAGTGGTCCCCAACCCCTGGGCTGGAGACCAGTACCGGTCCATAGATCAGTTGGTACTGGTCCACAACTGGCGGAGAGCTTTAAAAATAGACAGAACAGAGCTTTGCAGCTGCTGTAGTCAGACGAGACTCAAAATATCTTTTGTCATTTTCATAGTGATTTTTTTTTGCTACACTGCATTTCTTTGTGTTCCCTTTCATGCAAGGGCCTGAACTACAATAATTTTAATGGAAGGCATACATTTGCTGTGCTGAACTGCCATCATGGGTAATGGTTTTGTTTAATGAATCTTTGAAAAATTTTAACTATACACACACATACTAGCTGAGGCTTGTCAGCTTCCTTGCTTATTGCAGCCTTGATAGGTGGTACATAACTAATGCCAGCTCTGATCCCTTCCACCCTCCACACTTCCATTAAAATTCTCATGGTTCAGTCCCTTGTATGAAAGGGAACACAAAGAAGTGTAGCCAAACTGAATGCCAAGAGACTGCACAAAGCAGCAAAACACATCCAGTTGTCACTGGAGACTGATGTGAAAATAGAAACATGGAGGACCTATGGGTTCACTGAGATGGGAGGAGAGAATGAAGCCACATTTGTGGGAAAGGGCTTACTGAGCCTCCGGGGAGGGCGGCATATAAATATATAATGAATAAATAAACTATTCTGCATGTGGATTCATGCTCACAATACACAAACTCCAGCTGAAGATTGGCCACTGCCACAAATGCTGCTGGTCTTGATTTGTGGCAAATGATCCAGTTCCAGTCTTGACCCCATCCCTCCACTATTCAATAGCTTGTGAAGAGGCTCCTCAGAGAACTGAAGCATGTATCACCAAAGAATTGCAGAGAAATGCTAGCATTTCCTGGCAATAATTTTTCCTGTCAATTTTCCTGTCAATTTTTTCCCAGTGATACAAGTTCAGCAATGAGCTCATATCACTATACCTAGCTCATTCGTCAAAAAATGGTCAAAATTTTCATGCTGGAAAAAATATGCAACAGTGGAGCTTGTACGTGAGGGACGTGAGGGAGAATGGTGAAATGTACAGAGAGGAACAATTTCAGTGTGGATGATAGAGTGGCTTCCATGGGGCAAGAAAAGGGTGGCTTGGGTGTGAAGCAAGGAAAAAACTGGCACAAAATATCTCTCAGAAAACACAGGGAAATAGTGATCAGACAGTAAACTGAGTGCCGAAAGGAGGAAATCAATGCAGAACAACAACAACAACAACAAAATGATGGACGTTTATGGGAAAACAAGGGAAAATGCATTATGAAAAAGAAAACCTGATAGACATGCCTGGTGGAAGTGAGGGAAAACAGCTGTGCACAATAGGCCACGGGTGAAATAGTCGACCATGTCCTTTGTACTAGGATGCTGAAGTCTATATATAACTCCAATCTTATCAAATATCCAAGGCAGACCTGATAAATTTGATATTTTCCTCCCCCTCTCAAATTGTTTTAACAAAGCCATCTTTGAGATCCTCAATTTTTGCCCTTGGCATGTTCAACAAGAATTTTTTAATGAATTATGCTTCCACTACTCAAAACAGTCTATTATGTAGCTCTAAAATTTGATTGTGCGTAGATGTACTGATGAGTCTGTGCGTGTCAGTTTTGGTGGATCTATAATCATAACAAAGATTGATTGACTGATTGAATGTACCAGAAATACACACTGAAGCAACACATGGTCATTCTCCTCAAGCTTATATAAATAATTACTTTGTATTCATATGAGTTCTACAGTTTGGCAATGCAGTAGCCCGTTTTCATAAAGCCACCTTCTATGGTCTCAGCACCTTTCACATCACCTGTCAGCTAGAGAGAAAATGTGTACGACAAGAATCAATGATTCAGTAGGGCTATCAGTAAAAACAAGTGTATATGAACAACTAGAGGTGGCCCAGTGAACTACGTTCATGGAACCTAATTCCCTCCCCTGCAACAGCCCCCTAGACCAGGGGTAGTCAACCTGTGGTCCTCCAGATGTGCATGGACTACAATTACCATGAGCCCCTGCCAGTGTTTGCTGGCACGGGCTCATGGCAATTGTAGTCCATGCACATCTGGAGGACCACAGGTTGACTACCCCTGCCCTAGACCTTCTCCTGAGAGTTGGGAATATAGTGGGATGTAGTGTGGGAGAGTGCAGCTTGAGAAGGAATTGGTAGGAAAAGCCATTATTTCTTTTTTGCATAAGCTCTTTCCCAAATGGAGAAATTCATGTAAGAATGTGTGGCTTTTCTGCTGATTTCCACTTATTGATGCCCCCACTATGTTTCCCAGAGACCCCCATTCCTCAAGGAGTAGCTGGTTGGAGTACAGAAAGCTGCAAGGGTACATTAGATTGTTCCATTCATGGTTCGTGTAAGAACTGGATCCAATGAGCCATAGATATGTTTCTGTTTATGCATTCTTACTTGTACACACACCATGGGATACTATGATCCACATATAAAAATGCAAGCATAAACATTTAGGGCCTTGAGTGACAATAATTGAGTACTAAAAGACTGGTAGCACAACTGGGTACAACTGGAGTTCAAAACTGGCCTTATACTTTCCAGAGAAATCTGCTGCTTAGGCCAAGAAAAAAAAACAGAATTTTAAATGCAGTCTAGAATATTCCATTAAACATGTCACACAATTTCCTTCCACCATGTATTGAATTTAAGGCAGCTCAAGCCAAATGGTGGGCTAGATGATGACATGCGCTAAACACTGGCTCTTGATCTGTCTTCCTCTGATTTATTGCTGTATTCAGTTGTGATGGATAGTAATTCTACCCTAAGAATGAATTAACTGCACCATTTGTCATGTTACATTAAGGCCCCACTTCAACAGTGAAAATTTAATTCTCCTAAAATATCTAATGTGGTACACAAAATACTGTTAAGTGTCATGTCACAATTGCTAAGGAGATAGATTACCTGATTGAAGCTCCGGTTTCATTAGGCACAAGATGAGAATCAACTCGAACCGAAGATCGGTCACACACAATATCATTGACAGAAGCTAATTTGTGGCTTTCATTTAAGAAATTTCCAGGGTACGAGAATATCAAACCTGACATCCCAGTTCATGTGTTTTGTTTTTTCTTTTTAAAGTCTGATATACATCTTCAAATGAGCCTCTTGTGGCGCAGTGTGGTAAGGCAGCCGACATGCTGTCTGAAGCTCTGACCATGAGGCTGGGAGTTCGATCCCAGCAGCCGGCTCAAGGTTGACTCAGCCTTCCATCCTTCCGAGGTCGGTAAAATGAATACCCAGCTTGCTGGGGGGTAAATGGTAATGACTGGGGAAGGCACTGGCAAGGCCACCCCATATTGAGTCTGCCATGAAAACACTAGTGGGTGTCACCCCAAGGGTCAGACATGACCCGGTGCTTGCACAGGAGATACCTTTACCTTTACCTTTATACATCTCCAAACTTCATCATTTATAAAGTCAAAACTTTCCAATTTTAATTGCCAAACTTCAGGAGTTTCTTCAGGTACAATTCCAATGTGAGGCTAAAAGGCTCTGGGCTGTATGAGAAGTTACAGTGGGGTATTTGATACAGATGACATCTGAAACAAAGCCTCTGATGAGAAATCATGGCCCCTATCTGTTCCTATCTGCTCTAGTAGAATTTCTGGATACATAATTACATTGATGCACAATTACGATGACGAAAGGAATATATATTGAAACAGCTCTCATTTCAGTATGTAACAGACAACAGTTGTAAAGGTTCATAAAATAGAAGGAAACAGCCAATAACTATAATCACACCGTATGTAATTTCGAAAGCTCAACAGGGGACTTGGCCATTAACCTGCTTCATACTGAAATCTTAATCATGAGCTTACAGTTTGATGTAATGTATCTCACAACATCCTGGTGTGGGGCGAAAAACCCCAGGAAACATTCCATATATTGTGCCTTTAATAGCTATTGACTTCCCCATTGAGTGATGGCTCTAAAACCCTGATGAAAATCACCCACTGAAGAGATTAAAATTCCAAAGAAGCTTCACATAATCTCTAAACTGAAAAAAATATATTGCACTGGAATTCCTCCTGGATAGAATTAAACCATATTACTATTCCTCGCCCAGCAAGCCCGCTTCCCCATTTTATTCTCTAAAAGCTCAAACACCTGGGTATTGGAAAAATGAGTTGGGCCCAAATTACCATGAGCAGAACTTTGCTTAAGGAAGGGAATCTTGCTCAATTCCCTTCCTTTCTGCATACTCAAGGTTCAGTTCCCTACACAAGTCACCAGAGCAACTTTCAGGGGGCATGAAATATGGAGGGTACCAGACCATGTACACTAGGAGATTTCTTAGTATATGGGAAGTGGTGGGACATGCTGCCCAGCTGCAAGGAGCCCAGCTTGGCCACCACTATGCATAATCCATAAAGATGTTCATCTTCTGATCATGTTTGCCACACAGTTCTCAGTATTGATAGTGCAGAGGAGCTTTGTTTGCTCACAAGTATCAGGAGCATGGCAGGTGACAGACGAGAGGTTATGACCTCTTGCTTGGTAGGACCAAACAAAGCCTCTGGCTTAGCCCCAGTTAGCAGCATTTGGGGTTCAGAAAGTGATGGATGCTTGGGAGGGAAGGTCACAAAATACCTTGTTACCAGCCCTTATCATCTCCTGTGACCCATGAGAAGCCACTTCTCAAAGTGGAGAAGGGCACACAGAGCTGCCATAGAGGAGTATGAAAAGGCAGAGCATAAATGAGATAAAATAAAACCACATGAGTCTGCCTTTTCCCAATAATACCTTGTTTTATGGAACTCACTGGGTAAGTCTGGGCCAGTCACCATATCTCAGGCCAAATGACCTCACGATGTCACCAGGAGGATAAAATTGAGGAGGGGAGCAATTATTTTAAAAACACACAAACATTTATTGCAATTAATTATATGTCAAAGATTAAAGGAGAGACTGCTGCCATTCAGCAGACTTAACAGACGGTCTTGCTCTAAGGCCGTTTAACGTGTTCAGCTGAAGCAAACGTAGGGAATGTCACGCAAAATTTAGAATAAAACTAAGTATTGGATTGGGTCCCGTAGAAACATTCCATGACACTAACACTCCTGGCAGAAGCACTAAAATTATACTTTGTTGTCTGCCTGCACTCTGTGAAAGTGACTGTGCCATTGCATGCCCAAGACAAAACAGCCGGTATTTCTTCTGGCAATATTTAAAAACAACATTCAGCGATTCCACAAGCCACACCTGCTGCACGTTCCTTTGCTCCAAACACCCATTGTTATTTCCTTGCAAAGCATATTAACATGTTGCTGCAGCTGTTGCACCACTGCTTTCACAAGCAGCACTGTGCTAAGTATAGAGCCGCAATAGTGCCATCTCTTGTTAAAACAGCAAGTTAGACCTTGAGCATGCATGCCTCGTGTGCATTCAATGACCCTATCGTAGCTGAGTGTGCAGCCCTGGAGCCAAAACTGAATATCCCTCAACTCGGACAACAATTATTCAACACACTGATGACAAACTAACGGTCCAAGTAGCAATATTACAACATTGGGAAAGACTAATCTCGTGAATGCATAAGCAATGATGCCTTACCACCTACTGTTGTGTACATTGGTCATGCTATGGGCTAACAGCACATTCTAATGACTGCAGAAGATTTTTGAACCTGAATTATTTTGCAACCAAAACAAATACCCTCCTACTTTTCTGGTCCACGCAGATGGCAACCCTGCTTCTCATTTTAAAACTGCTGATTATTCCGCGAGTTTAAAGGAAAGCAATAATGCCCTAAGGAGTGTCACAGACTAAATAAATCCCTCCCCCCGCTGTTTCACAGCCACGTTTCTTCCATGGAGGATCAGCAGTATAAAGCATCAATATTCTTGGAAAGAAAAATGGGCTTGGGAGATACCTAGCCACATTGCTGTTTAACCAGACAATAAACTACAATCCTAATTATTTTCATGCAAATCAAAACAACTGACACAGTGCCAAAGAGCATTTCCTGAGGATGAGTGGGACACATACAAAGTGAGGTTATACAGGCAAAAATAAGGATTTTTTTAATCCCAAAACAACAATTATTGTGCATGTGAACAAGATTTCCCCAGACGTCTCAAAAACATTCCCTTCCCTTACTGGCTGTCTCAAAGTCCCTCAGTTTTACAGATGAAAATAGTACCATGTTATACATGGGATTAGAGGAAGAACCTGATGGTAAAGCCACATAGCCTGGTAGGAAATGATGGTGGGACAACATAATTCAGCCTCAAGGGGAAAGCAAGGAATAAAAAGTGCATGCAAATGGAGAGCTTCAGAGGACAACAACAAAGTTAATCAAGGGAAGGGTAGAACATGTGATTTGCATGCAGAAAGGCCCAGGTTTGATCCTTGCCAATTCCAATTAAAATATCAGGTAGCAGATGATCTGAAAGCCTTCGAATACTGGCGGCTTTTAGAGCCCCCTCAATATGATGTTGCCTGCAGCCCGAGGCTGTCCAGTACCTAGGTCGAGTTTTGGGCATTTTAAAATTGTGATTAGGGGAATCACCAAGACTGGATTCACTACCCTACATTGCACATACCATCGGTGAGCAACCAGGGGTAAGCCCATATGGATGGGGAAAGTTGTGATAGTCTCTGCAGTGTTGTCCTGCCCTCACACCCACCCTCTACTCTCCATTTCCTGCTCCAAGTAATTTTTTTTAATGATGTGGTCCACATTGCAAACTACATTGTGAAAGGTAAAATATAATCTTCTTTAATATGTCTCCAGTCTTTTTGGTATCAGGCAGGCAAAAACAGCCCCGTTTTCTGGAGGTGGGAAATGAGTCAGCGTGGGTTACAAAGCATCCTTCTCCTCATCATACAGGGGCCTGAACACCTTTGGGGCTCCAGGACCCACGTTCAGCATCTCAGAAATCCACCCAGACAGAAAAAAAGTCCAAAAAAAGGTGCAAGATCTACCTTTGATAGAGGACTGGCTGACCAAGCTGGCAGACCTGGCCAAAATGGCGAAACTGACATTGTTAGTTAACAGAAAGACAGAAGAAGATTTTCAAGAACAATGGAGCCCCTACTTAAACTATCTGAGAAGATAAACTAAACGGGGATAGAATGATTTCTTTTGTACTAATATGTTATCTGTAAACCACTCCATGGAAGCGTTAGTAAGGGCAATGTGGGAGGAGAAAGGGACGAGGCGAGTCCAGGATAAAAACTTGAAGGGGCCAATCAGGAGCCGCTACAGCAGGCCTTAAATCTAGTAAATCTAGTAAGAGTATAATTTGTATAATGTATAACAAGTTATTATTTACATATATACTCTGTCTCTTCTATAAATGAAAAAGAAAAATCTATACATACAAAAGAAAAAAAGAAAAAATCCAAAAGAACATGATTCCCAAAAGGGCCGGGGGGAGAGATAACTGTATCATTCTGTCATTTCTCCATAGCCATGTGGCAGTGTTGATTTTGTGGCATTACCACATAGCAAAGTGGCAGTGTATTTTTAAAATAATAATAATTTTGAGCCAGGGTGGAGGAGAAAATTTCAGTCCACAAAAGAACTGCTGTGCTATGATTGGTGGCTTGCTGTGATTGACAAGCCAAGGAGTGGAGGGAGAAGTTCATTTTGCTTTCCCTTGCAGCCTCATCAGGAGGTAACAAGCCATGATGGGTCAGAGGGAGGGGTCTCCCATGAGGAAGGCTGCAAAAGCAAGGTTTACCATCCTGCATTTGCAAACAGGAGGCCACTCGCATTTTAGCACTCCATGCAGAAATGGTCTCAAAATTTGAATCAGGAAGACAAATAAGCACCTTTACTGGATAGGACATGTCAGTGAACTGATAGAAAAATGGTATACAGTCAATATTGACCTTTTCTGAGATTAAAGAAAAATTTGAGTCAGAAGATGTTTTATTATTTCAATATTTGCAAATTAAAAGCTTTCTGCACTCCCTTGGCAGGAAGTTTAATATATTCAGGAGACTGGCAATATTGGAACAAATATTGTCAAAACCATTAATTCAGAAAGGTTTATTAAGTAAATTCTATGAGATGTTGATGAAATACCGAAAGCAGCCTGCTGTGTGTAAAAATTATGAGAAGCAGCGCTCTCTCTTTTTGTGAGTGAAATAGAACTTAACTGGCAATTTACATATAATATAACTAATTATCCCATACAGGCTATAATAGGAAATAAATTTAATACATTTTACATTTGGTCTTACATATCAGTTAGATTACTATATTATCTACACATTGTAAAAGAAATAGTAATTTTATTGGCAATTGGTTCCACATCTGGCAGAAATGCCTAGTAGTGAAGGACTACTAGTCTAAAATATTGTATTATTTGGCATTACATCCAAAATTATCATTATCGTTATTCCATTTGCTACCCGCCGCTCTCAGCGTGCTGGCTCATGGCGGGTTACATGACACTCCCAACACAATAAAATAAGACCCCCAATTAAACCCCCCATTAAAAACCCCATTATACCATACAGTAGCAGAGCTTGGCATGACAATGTGGGGAAGCCCTTTAAAAGGCTAACAGAACGTGTTTTGATGAGTTAAGCTCCATCCTTTCCCCATGAATGGTTATGGGTGGAAAATCCAGACAGCCCCTTCACCAGTGGTCACCCAGTAGTTCTCTCTTTAAATCATTTTTGGTGCTGTTATGGAAAGGTTATTAACCATTATATATTTGGGGATGACTATATAGTAAAGTATATCTAAAACTACAACTTTGAATCCAAATCTCTCCAATATTGTTCACTATGTAGTGGTTCACACTGGATATCTATGTGAATTAACCAAGAAGGCTTAGCCCCCACAACTCTGATTTAGCCAGGAAAGCCATGACTTTCAGAGCCCTACTGCATAGTAAAATACATCATCTGGTCATTCAGCCTTTTCCCCAAATCTTCCCTTTTCTGTTTCACAGTATGATAGCTAAAGGCAAACCCCCCGATCTAAGCATCACAAAGGAACTGCCTAGCACAACTGTACACAAATCTTTAGATCTTATATATATACTAGTACCAAAGTCTTCTTGTGGCGCAGGGGGGTAAGGCAGCAGACATGCAGTGTGAAAGCTCTGCCCATGAGGCTGGAAGTTCAATCCCAGCAGCCGGCTCAAGGTTGACTCAGCCTTCCATCCTTCCGAGGTCGGTAAAATGAGTACCCAGCTTGCTGGGGGGTAAACAGTAATGACTGGGGAAGGCACTGGCACCCCGTATTGTCTGCCATTAAAATGCTAGAGGGCGTCACCCCAAGGGTCAGACATGACTCAGGTGCTTGCACGGGGGATACATTTACCTTTACCTTACCAAAGCCCATTGCATGCTGAAATGCAATGGGTGCTAGCTCGGGGCCTCATGGGCACATTTGGCACCAGAGAGCTGGGGTCCAATGAGGAAGGAGAGGGAACCTCATGCCCCACTGGTTGGAGACTGAATGCAGCACGGGGTTGCCTGACTCGCCTTGGCCTTGTTTCAACTTCAATCTGATTTCTGCTCCAGGTAGGGACCACTCAAGGCAAATTGCCTCCCGTTTTAAGAAATTAGCCATCTGCCTGTATGTTTCATGTTTTATTATATGGAAAGATATATATTTCAATATATAGTGGCAGCAACACCTGTAACTGTTTGCATTTTTTTCAAGCAGGAAAAAGGTGAACTTAGAGACCAAAAGAGAACAAATACAGCAGGTGTAGTGTAATGATTGTTCAATGGCAGAGGACAGGTCTGTGTTCAAACCTCATCTCAGCAGGAAGCTCCCTTGGTAACCCCTGAGACCTCACTTCTTTCAACCCAGCCTATATATAAGTGGGTTTAGACTGGAGTCATTCTGCATAGGGTTGCAATATAAAAGACACAGCACTTGTTACTTCAGGGGTCAAGAGTAGCATCATGGGGCGGGGGAATCCTGCTAGGCTGCAGTTATGAGAACAAAAACTGCATACAGAGAAAAGGCTCAGCTACCCTCTAAATTGCTCCCCGTCTCCTGCTTTATTCACATTCCATTTTTAAAAATCTGGTTTAACCCTTAGCTTCAACATCATAGTCTGGTCTGGAGCTAGCACGTTTAGTTTTTAAACATTCCTAAATCAAAGGAATGCTAGTGAAGGGGAACAAAGTTTGAATCCAGTGGCACCTTTAAGACCAACAAAGTTTTATTTTTTTTTATAAAGTTTTTATTTTTATTTTCCAAAATTAAAGACAGTGAGATATATGCAATCTTTGTTCTGCTGCTTCAGACCAACATGGCTACCAACCTGAAACTAGTGAAGGGAGAGTAATTATCCTGGATCAGTCAGACAGAAGGGGGAGGGCCTAGTGCACAGTCAGCTATGCTGCAGGAGGTTTAGAATCAGGGTTACTGCTACCCTGTCAAAAAGTGGCTGAGACTTAGCTTGGCCGCTTGTTGACGCCCACGGAGGGCTGGCTGCAGGCGGACATGACCACCCCAGCAGCCTGTGGGCAGGGCGTGCTGCTGGCACGGCATCAGAGTGAGCTGGGACCCACTGTGCCTATATAAGGCATCACGTGTGCGAGTCCTTGGGCCTCTTGCCCAGCACACCGCAGAGAACAGCTTCCTTCCCACCCACCCTAGGTTAATGTAAATACGGCCTTGTTCTGTGTCTTGAGGGATCCTTTCACTGTCAATAATTCATCACAGCTGTGGGTTTGCATGGGATGGAGCCTGTTGGCAGGGAGTCCCATGGGTGATTGGACTCCCTGAAATTCAGGCCTCCTTATGAGGCGGCATGTAAATGAGCACAGCTGACCCTGGTGGGCGGCCAGGGGCTTGTTTGCCAAGCAGCCAGGGATAGCCAAATGAGATGGGCGTCCGTTGGCTACTCTACATAGATCGCTTCTGGTAGGGCAGATTGCAGAAGGCAAGGGGATCTTCTCTCCTGGCTGGGAATGGTGCAGATCCTCAGGGCGTCTCTGGACTTTGTAGCTTTTTGGCGCATTACACTGACTGCTAGGTGAGGCTCCCTCTCCTGTGCTACACCAACTCTCCCGTGGAAAGGTGATAAAGCCGTGGCCATGTTTATATCCAACATAGTTGCGTTACATCTTATTCCAGCCTAAATGCCCTCCTGAAAGTTCACATGGTTCACATTCTGACAGCTGCACCCCAGTTACTCAGGATTAAGACTCAGAAGCAGTTAGTGTCCCAACAAACCACCTCACCTCCCTCAGCTCCAGAACCATTGGAATGGAGGCAGAGGAGGGTCGGCCATGAGATGCTGGAGAGAAGGTGGAGTGCATGATTAGCAGTTCAGAAACACCTGGGTTAAGATAGTGAGGAGGAAGGCACCTGCATGATGCGTCCCAGCTGTGAAAAAAGCTATAAAAGACAAAGAGAAGGAAAGATGGATGGCCCGTAGAAGCAATATCTCAAATTATTTCTGACCTCTCCACCACTGATCCTGCCTGCCTTTTGTGACATGGACCCCTTTGATCATATCTGGACTCTGACTTCTGAATCTGTCCTGAATGTGTACTTATTACTGTTGTTTTTGACCCAGAACCTGAACTCTGAATATGGTACACTGGGTTGTGTCTTTGCCCTGCCAAAATTGTACTCTTGTTACAACCCATGAACAACCCATGCTCAATAAATTCCAGGACAGTGAGGAGAATACATTGTGTTCAATTAAGACAAGGTTTTGGATGGAGTCATTCCCCTCCTGGGAAATGGGGGAAAGGTGAAGTTTGGGTACATAGCAATACTGCAAATGGCTGCTTGAACTTCTGACTTTATAAGAAAGCAGGAGAAAGCCATTCAAATACTAAAGAACTAAGACAACCAGTGATAAGGAGTGCATTCTAATGTCTTCCCATTTTATTTTTGAGGCTTTTACAGTGCCTATAAACTTTGCAGATTAAAATTCACAAGACAGTATTCAGTTGTTTTACAAGGAGGTATAACTGTGTCACATTTTATTTTGGATGCATAATTCTTGTTGTAGAAAACTAATGCTGGAAATGGAAGTGTGTGTGTGTGTGTGTGTGTGTGTGAGAGAGAGAGAGAGAGAGAGAGAGAGAGAGAATGAGAATGGGAATTACTCTGTTAGAGTGTTGCCTGAATTCTTTCTCTGAATTCTTTGGATTTCATTCCTATTCAGCATCTGGATCTACCTTCAGTATTGAAGCCAATGGGGAAATCTGTTTACTCAGGAGCTGTATCTAAAATGGGAGCTCTCAAGAATCAGGGCCATAGTCTTCTGTGTCAGATGATGGTTTGCACCTCACCAACATGATGTGAATTTTTTTTCAAGTGAAACTAAAGTTTGGAGAAGTGGTACCCGGTGAATACTGGAGCAAATGACTCTTTCATAGGGACAGGAGTTGGAAACCACTTCCTTTCAAACTGAAACTGCTCCTCCTCCCCATGATCATTTCAGGGCAGAGCCTTTCCTTTCTCCAAAAAATGTCAGAGGCATGAAATTGGACTCAGAGACAACATGTTGAACGGTGGACAGATCCTAATTGTCCCGCAGATCCCACAGCATCCTTAAGGATGATGGCTTAGCTGCTGTTCTCCTACAAATCAGTCACAGGAGAGAAAGATGGAACTGAGTGGCTAGAGAGAGGCAGGCGAGAAGACTACAGAGAGAACAGAATTGACAACTTCTCCACAATGATCCTGCTCTGTGACTCCTCCTTGACATCCTGTTCAACTGACAACATTTCCTGAAGGACAGGGCCAAGTCAAGTCACTGTGTTTCCCTAAGAGTGAAAAGATTGCTTAGTAGGAGGCATGTACCTCTGCCCATTCTTCGCTCAAGTGGCTCCATGATTACTTGTCTTGGAGTCGAGCAGTAATGGCACAGTCATGGCAGGCACAACTCTTACCTTGCTTTTCCCAACAGCTCCAAAAGCTCGCTGGAGCAAGGCAACACTGGTACATGTGGGAAGGGAAGGGTGCCTCCTCTTGAACCAGCCCCATGGAGGTACCAAGAATTTTATTCTAAGCCAGTTTGACAGCAGCTGCATGAGTGGGGAAAGACCATGTGAATTCCCCCACATCACTGCCAGGCAGGTTGCAAATACTCTCTAGCCTGTCTTGGACCTTATCTTCCAGCAGCTCCCACTACCACCTCTGCTGATTTGGCAACCTAAGCAACTGTTTGGGTCACTTTCGTGGAGAACTAGTCCTTTGTTCATGGCTAGATTTTCATGCCAGAGAAATTCCCCATTTAAGGGATTTATTTCTCAGAGAGAGTGTTCCACTTCCTGTTACTGAAATATGTGTGGTCTGTTTATTTATATCCTTCATGTCTCTCAAATAGTGGCCTGAATCAACCAATGCCAGGTCGATTCAGTCCCTGCCATCTACACAGAATGCGATTTCTGTTTTGATTTTGGCCGATTTAAATTTTCCTTCTGCAACAAGCATGATTGATCCGGCATTACCCTACCTTTATCGTGCGATATCTTAGAGTGGTTTTAACCCTCAATATTTTAAGAATTGGATTGAGAAAGCAGACTGTTTTTAATCTGGGCTCTGCTCCATGGTAGAGATTCTCTGATTGGCCAAAGCTGTCCATGTGACAAGCTTGCCTTAAAGGAGAAGCCCCTAATTTCTCTCAACTTCTGTCGGTCTTTGATTTTTTTCTCCCTCCTTTGCCTTCTTTGATCCTCTCCCCCTCCCCAAGAAAAGAAAGAAAGAGGCTGTGCTTGGCTCCCCCCCCCCTTCTGAACTATCCTAATCATGTGCAGATCACTTTTCTGTTTCAATGGGGAGGGCGGGGAGAGGAAGACCCGAGTTCAAATTGATCTGAATTCAACAGGATTGACAATGGAATAAACAAAGTAAGTGCAGAATCAGCCCAACTTAGTGAAAGTTCATTGAGGCTTGGGAACTATGCAGGGTTGGCCATGTTCAGGACTTGGATGGGAGACCACTGACGAAAACTAGGGCTGCTATGCAGAGGAAGGCAATAGTAAACCATTTCTGCTTGTCTCCTGCCTGGAAGGCCCCCTGGATGGAGTCATCATGAATCAATTGCAACTTAATGGTGCATTATTTTCCTCCCAATAGATAATTGTTATAATATTTTTATATCCTGCTCTGCCCTTCCCTGATAGGCTCAGGTAACAAGAAGAGTCTTCCTCCAAAGCAGCCTGTCTTCCATATTACTCTCACTACAAATATCTGGTAGGTTGGTCTGAGAGAGTGTGACAGGCTCACTGTCACGCTTCCCTGGCAGGGATGTGAACTTGGCTCTCCCAAATGCTAGTCTGACATTCTAACCACAGCACCACACTACCCTTCATCGACTTCTCCACTAAAATAGACCTAAGTATTGCCTGTGTAAGGCACAATAGTAATTATTGCAGCCCATTGGCTAAAACATTTAGCTGTTCTGTAACACTTCTGCATGACATGATATTGTGTTTCGTGGTAGCCATTCTGTGCCATTTGATGTTCTGCACCTCTTTGTTTTCTCCTCTAAAGTGAGCCAACAGTAGGCATCTGTCAAATGAAAGTGAGAAAAGTATCATTTCATTTTCACCTGCAAAGAGTGCCTTGCCGCCAAATCACAAAGTCAACGATCACAGATGGAGACGATCCAAAAGTTAATACAAACCAAGCTGAAACCCTGACAGCTTGGGCAAACCTGTTAAGTGTTTCCTGAAGGCTGAGATAGGTTCACCTGGCAGATCCCATTTCCTTTCTGCCTGAAATGCCTCCTACTCAATTAGCTATTTTCCTGGACAGGGAGTCAGCACCAGCTGAACACAGAGGCTGTGATAGACAATTCATCTGCAGTGAAGTTGCAAAGCAGGCAATGACAAAGACATTCTACACAACAAAGGCCAAACCAGAGGGCAGGATCACACTGAGAAATGCCCCCACAAATGCTAAAATATAACTCTAACAAATAAATGAGAAAAATGCTTAGGTCATTCCTTTCCTGTGGTTCAATATATGTAAAAGCTAAGAGTGTGCAAATGCAAATATCCGTGCACTTCATAGAATGACTAGTAGTCATTGCTGGAGAGAACATTTGGGCTGATATAGTTAAAACAGTACCCTGAACTTGGCACAAGATGCACTGCTTTATTACCTGTTAGCCACACATGCAAAATATTACATCATGAAGTAGTGGGTTTAGGATTGCTAACTCTAAATTGGGAAATTCCAGGGATTTGGCAAGTGGAGACCAGGGAGGGAGAGTTTGGAAAGGATTTGATAAACAGAGTCTACCCTCCAAAGCAGCCATTCACTCCAGGGGAACTAACTAGGCATGGGAATGAACTGGCTCATGAACTGAAGTTCATCATGAATTAGGGGCAGTTTGAGCTTCACAAAGCCTAGTTTGTGGCAGGGTGGTCCTGAATTTTCCATGAACGTTCCAGCGGTCTGGGTTTGTGCTGGTTCATAAGCAGTTAGATCCCCAGTTTCTGCTCTATCTAAATGTTTACAAAACATCAAAGCAATAACTTGGAGGTCATGTAGAAGAACATCCAGGGGAGATCCCCTGTAATTCTGCTGTCTCTAGCTTACACATGATCCATTCTATACACTCCTGATCCTGTGCTTGTTAAAACAGTTGCCAAAATGGTTTCAGGTGGTTCAGGAGTATATGGAACAGATCCTGTGTAAGCTAGAGATACTGAACTCACAGGTGACCTCCCTTGGATGTTCCTCTGTATGCCCTCCAAGTTTGGTATCTCTAGTTTGGTGATGATTGGAGCTATGGGGTTCAGGATGTGGGCCCCCAAAGAAGGTGCCCCCAGAAAGCACTTTCTAGGGCCACTTTCATGTGTGTGTATGGGGGGGTGCATCACTGAGACCCTGTAAAACCAAACCTCAATAAACTCCAAGGGCCAGTAGAGGAGATTCAGCCAGAGTTTCAGGGGGGGGGATCATACATAGTGTACATAGGCCCAGTTATCATACATATACATACATATACACACACACATACTAGAAGAGGAAGAGGAAGAGGAAGAGGAAGAGGAAGAGGAAGAGGAAGAGGAAGAGGAAGAGGAAGAGGAAGAGGAAGAGTTGGTTCCTATATGCTGCTTTTCTCTATCTGAAGGAGTCTCAAAGTGGCTTACAGTTGCCTTCCCTTTCCTCTCCCCACAACACACACCCTGTGAGGTGGGTGAGGCTGAGAGAGCCCCGATATCACTGTTTGGTCAGGACAGCTTTGTAAGTGCTGTGGAGAGTCCAAGGTCACCCAGCTGGTTGCATGTGGGGGAATGTAGAATCAAACCCGGCTCACCAGATTAGAAGTCCACACTCCTAACCACTAGACAAAAACTAAGATTCTTGTACAAAACCAGATCTTTTCTTTTTAATGGTTGAGGGAATTTCTTTTTACTTCTTACAGATTTATAATCATGCTTTAAACTTTCAATTATTTTCATTTAGCATTGCGTATTTATTTATTATATATCCTGCCTTTCTCCCAAATGGGGACCTAAACTGGCTTACATAATTCTCCTCTCCTCCATTTTATCCTCACAACAATCTTGTGAGGTAGGTTGGTCTGGCCAAAGATCACATTATGCATAACAAAGTATTTAACAAAAGTTGTACTCAGGAGATGAAACATGTTCAATAAACACTGTACTTTGTATCATTTCAATTTTTCCATCAAGAAAAATACCCATTTAGTTATTATGAATATGTATGGAATATAACAATGAAAAATGTGTTTTTAATCTATTTATTCTTTAAAGGGTTATTAATAACAATTGGCAATTTGTTTTCTTTTAAATACCGTTTGTAGGCTTATGTGTGTTTGTGTGTGTGCATTTATCAGAAAGAGGCATTTATCTTCTAAAAGCTACCAATTCTGTTCAGAATTTGTTACCGTTCCTGAATAAACATGCTGCTGAGGTAATAAGTTGTATTATTGCAATTTCTTTGTACAAAAATTATCTGCAATCAAAACCAATTTTGAAAAAGGCAATAGAGTTGTTGTTTTTTTTTTCCAAAAAAAATTAATGGAGGAAATACTCTTAGTGCTTTTAAAGTTGCTTGGGCATCTTTAATTCTAATTTATTTCATCAGCAGTAAACATAGCTTCCGATGAAGTAGCACTTGTATTCTCTAAACACATGCACCTGGGAGGGACAGACAAGCCCCTAAAGACTTCACACAAAAAGACAAATTGGGAGGGAGAAATCTTCCTCCTTTAAGCCAAATATAGCATCAGTGTACATATCACTGCTGAGTTTCACAGATTTTGCCATTCTTCAATCGTCTCTTTTTTTGGCTAAGATCAAAAGAGCAACTTTAGTGGGGCTCAGGGGTGTTTGGGATTTGTGCTTTTAAAAACTTTGTTTGCTTTTAACCGTAGGCCCCACTATCACCCCAGCAGCAATTTTTAGAAGCCCTTCACTTTCAGAAAACAATTTCTATGTGGCAGGGAAGGGGGGATTACCGACTGAGATGCCCCATGCTTTCATAGACCGTTTATGCACTGGGAACTTCACTACCCCAGCTCTCATACAGGAGGACAAAACAGGGACGGATGAGGTGCACCAGGCCAGATGCTCCCCCGTTTGGGTGCAGGAAGAGGTGGGGCAACCTGCCATGACTAAAACTCCACCCTGCAGCCTGGCATGAAACCTCCAGTGCATAAACGGTCATAGAGATGTGGATCTAAAAGGGATGCTGATTTGGTTTCCAACTGCTATCAAGCAACATTCTTGCCCTCACATGGTCACATTATAGCCAGCTCTTTGTATATGTTAGCTAAAACAGCAATAGCTCGCCTTTCCGTTTATTTCCCCTCCCCACTTTCATTATGATTTCTTGCAGTTTTCTTCCAATTCCATTACGGTTAGAAAAAAAATCCCTTGATTCTTTATTACTGTTCCAGCACTTATCACTGCATTTCCAATTTATTTCTGGGCAATCCTACCCACATCATACCACTGTTGCATTAATTTATAATTTATAATTTCCCGTCCTCCCAATATATTCTATATCTTGTGAAATCCTTCAGACCAAAACTTACTCCAATTACACATGCATGATTCTGTGTCTCTTACGAGCCCAATGATTATATTTGTCCTATCTATTATAGTTATCTTACGGTGCCGTTGCAGGAATGGGTTTGGAAATCATTTCAAGTATTATCCCTGAGAAGCACTGTGATCTAATAAATCATGCGTGACCTTGGAGAACAGAGATATTCTGCAATGCTCGAAAATCACTGGCCCTCTCGGCTTCCTCGCCTGGAAAATTAGGATAACAGTTACAAGTCTCGGAAGGGGACGTATTAAATATTTAACAGTTTAAAGAATAACTCTCATAAGTATTATGGCAACACTGGAAGGAGGAAACAACCGTGGGGTAAAACAGATCACAGCTTACACTGCAGCTCCAATAAACGCCAGTGACAACCGAGAGGAAAAAATCATTCCGTTCAGGTCTAAATGAAATGAGAACGTATTAATTTTTAATATCAGATCGAAAATTAAAAGAAATAAATGCTAATTTCCATTCGGTGCCCACCATGGCAATTTTAGACACTTCTAGAAGCACCAATAATATCACCCCCTCCCTCCAGACAGCACTGAACAGAAAAGCCTCAGTACAAACTGGCATTGTTAGATCTCTGGGGTCTTATGCTGTTACAGAATTGGTCTTTCAGACCCATTTCCTCGTATAAGAAAGCTGTGTCTCTGCCATATTTGCAAGGCTGTATGCAGGCCGGAAAGTGTGGAGCAGAGATAACTTTGCCAAATTAACATTTAGAACAAGATATGGTGAAATTCAGGGACACGGAGAAATGGAAAAGAAGGACAGAGCAGACAAAGTCAGTGCAATATGTCCTGCTCATAACCAGGGTAGCATCTATAGCAGTCCTGCCACGGACATCAGTGGTGGTGTTGTGCAGAAGTGGTGGCTCTATGACAGATCAGGCCGCCAGACCCAGTCTATGGGGTGGAGCCCAACATCTATCTCATGCAGGGGGTGGGGAGGGGTTGACTACTGGAGTTTCACTCATTGTCAGGAGCACACGCCCCAGCCCCTTAAAGGGACCAACTCCTGTCTGCAGATCCAGGCACCTGGTAGTGGGCAAAGGATTTCAGCTGTTCACTCTGTTGTGAAATTGTAATTAGCCATCACACAACTGGATCCTGTCTGCCAGATCCAATGGGTTTAAAATGAAACTGACCAATTGCAGGAATCTCCTATTGTTCTAATCTAGTCTGTATATATTTGAGTGTTTCGGGGGAGTTTTCTCAGTTCTAGTTCTCTTGTACCTATGACCTGGGGACAATAAAAAGCTGAAATGAACTCACAGTGTCTGTGCTTCCTGTTGCCACGGATTTAACAGTCCCCCAAAGGCATCTGCAGGTGTCTCACTGTCCACACAGAGCACAGGGTCCATGAAGGGCAGCTGTTGTTTCCAACCAAAGCATCTGATCACAATAGTGTGCACTTCCCAACAACCCACCACATAGCCAAGGGCACTCCCAAACCTTCACTGCCAGTGGTGGAGAAGGAGAGTGGACCTCTAGGGGGGGCTCAGATGTGGGAGCATCTGAACCCCCAATTCCCTCCTTAGTGGAGCATAGATGTTCTGGGACTGGAACCACCATCATTTCACTCTGGTCTCTGTCTGGTGAGACAGGTTTTATTCCACGCCCTACCCCCACCCCCACATGCAGCCAGCTGGGTGACCTTGGGCTTGCCACAGCACTGATAGAGCTGTTCTGACCGAGCAGTGATATCAGGGCTCTCTCAGCCTCACCCACCCCACAGGGTGTCTGTTGTGGGGAGAGGAAAGGGAAGACAAATGTAAGTCGCTTTGAGACTCCTTTGGGAAAAGAACCAACTCTTCTTCTTCCACTAATATATTGCAATAGGAACCATGCACATCAGTTTGCATTCCTGGATGCCACTACATCCAAAGGGCAGACTGTCCCTCAACCCCATCCCCCCATGAGTCCACCAGTGGCAGTGTCTCTACCCCACTAGCCATTGACTCCAGGAACCTCTGTGTTTCTCTGTCCCCAGTGTTACCTTTATAGATGCCCTTTCCCCGGCTGACAGAAGCCCTCACCCCATTTCCTAGAGCAAACACAGAGAGTTATGAACCAACTCTACTTCTTTTTCTTCTTCTTCTTGTAATCAAAACCAAACATACAGAGACACAGTTGTGCCACAACACAAACTTCATTGAACTGCAAACCATGGCAAGGTGTGAAGACAAAAGCCATGCTGGGCTCAACCACAGATGTGTTGTCCTGACAGTGTCTACAAATGCAACCCCATCAGAGAAGCTTCACCTCAAACTCTCCTTGACCGTTTATGCACTGGGAACTTCCATGCAAGAACACAAATTGGGGGCGGATGAGGCACACCAAGCCAAATGCTCCCTCATGTGGGGGCAGGAAGAGGTGGGGCAACCTGCCATGACTCCAGCCTGCAGACCGGCATGAAACCTCCAGTGTGTAAACGGTCCTTGAGGCACATGATAGTCCCATCCAAATGACATTTACAAGCCCTGTGTTGAAGAACTCAGGAATTGCTGGTGATCCATCCACAGCAGCACCTGTTCCTCTCTGTTTCTCTGTCTACCATGAAGGATGGATATGCTTTCTACAATCTCTCTCCATCCTAGCCCAGTCAGCTAGCTAGAAGCCATTACTCTGCCTTTCCTATCTAGTATGGAGTTCTTTTACAATAGAGAACTTCCATTGCTTTTCTAAGTAACCAGCCGAATTCGTTAAGCAACCCAATGATATAATTCTGCTGTGCAGGGACTCAGCTGTGCTTTCCAGACTGACCTTGCCTCACCTGTGGCTGCCCCCACACAACACAAGACTGATTCTCCACTCTTGCAGTGCAATCCTGGGCCTGGGCACGTTTGTCCCACAGCTGCCTCTAGCTAGCTCTCCCTGCACTGACAGAGCCCAGTTCACTTCAGATGCTCCCCCAGGCCACCAAAACAAGACAACAAAACCACCATTCATTTGAATGATGGTGTGTTGAATTCTGGTGACACGAACTAACAATACAAAAAAATAAACCATGCTTTCCCTTTATATCTCAGAGGTGGGAGAGAGATCTTATTTAAACACACAGGTCCATTGCTATTACATGTAGCTGCAAGCTAAAGGGAGTTTTGTATGGTCAGTGAAGAATATTTTTTTCTCTCTGTGTATAGTTCAATACAAAAATGAGCCAATAAGTGAAATTCAGTCACAGGGGAGAGATTCTTTAATGAATAGGGTGGAAAGGCTCTTCAGTGAGTGATGTAAGCAAACCCAACCTGATGGCCCACAAACAACTGCTTTTAAGGACTACTGGAGATCTTCAACTTTACTCGAGTTCTTCAACTTTACTGGAGTATACGATGCTGAGAAGTGGGCATGCTGAAAGCGAGAGTCACAAAACTTTTGCTCTCATTTTTTAAAAGTCATCATTGTTCCAGTTTATGTTGTTCACTCATTAAAATATTTACACCTTGCCTTTCCCTGTGGCCCAGAGCAGCTGACAAATCCAGATTTTAAACATGCAAAATACAACAAAACACCAAATAACCCACTTCCTCTTCTAAGAAAATGCAGGCAGGCTACACTCCTTAAGAAGCCCTAGCAAATATCATGTTCTTGAAGTGCCTACTAAACTATTGTAGACACACTACACTGCACAGCTTCTCAGGGACCTGCTTCCATTACTTTATGGTACAAGTGTACCCATCTCTGTGTGTTTTGTGTGTGCGTGTGTGTTTGAGAGAGAGAGAGAGAGAGAGAGAGAGAGAGAGAGCAAAGTGTCATCAGGTCTCAGTTGACTTACTGCAATCCCAAAGAGTTTTTAAGGTAAAAGATGTTCAGAGGTGGTTTGCCACTGCCTGCCTTGACATAGTGAGCCTGGCCTTCCTTGATGGTCTCCCTTCTCAACACTAACCAGGGCTGATCCTTCTCAGGAACCAATATGTCATGTGATCAGGTTTGTCTGACCCTTCCAGTTTAGGGCAACATGTAAGGAAGACGGTCCAAGACAGCACAAAGAAAATGAATGGCAGCCCAATCAAGTTGGGCTGAATCAGAATCACCTGAAATACCCTTCACTAGTCCAATTTTTTTTTCTGGCACATGTCTCCCATATACATGTGCTGTTTCTGCTTCCATCTTCCCAGGCAGTGCCTGAGTAGGCTGGAGGTAGGATGCATTTAAAGGGAGCATCAGGCTGTTGATCTGTCATGAACAGCTGCTTAGCACACCCTTTAAATGCCTCCCCACCCAGCCCTCCCAGGCAATGGAGAGCTGATTGTGGCCGATTCACCAAATCACAATTCGGATATCACTGATTCCGCCAGCTTAAAGTAAGGGAGAAGGTAATTCAGCTCAGATCAGTACAACATTGCTTTGGGTACTTTTCAGCTTATCCGAACCAAATCACCTCTCCCTACTGTACACCTATTAAAATACATCCTGCCTATGGTGAATCACACACTGATAGATACTGATTTTAAAATCATCCACAAGTAGGACATTGGGGGGGGGTTGTTTTGCAAGCCCCCTTAGTTCCCTTCTAGTATAGGGAAGTCCGGGTTAGAAGACATACTGGGTTCAGTTCTATCACTCCACTCTGCTCTGTGCAGAGAGCCCACTTTAATCCCAAGGATCTTTAATCCGGTGAAAGAAGCTTCCAGGGAAGGAAGAATCCTTGCCCGGGAGGGCAGCCCCATGTTTAGCTGAGGGGATGAGTAGAATATAACCCATTTGTTTTAATCAGAAGTATTTATGTATTCATTTCCATGTCTGCTTAATGTTCAGTGCTGGCACCTTAAGCACGATCCTTAGGGATGCTTCAGGGGTTAGTGGCACATACCATCAAGAAGATGGTAGCACAAGAGAGGCAGATGTCTAATTGCTTCATTTTCCCCCTGTGTCCCCCCCCCCTAGTTTTCTGAGACCCATTTTCCATGAAAGGATATTTCAACCGACATGTGGTGCCTCCATAATGCTCTCAGTGGCAGAAGTCTCATGCTGTCTGCCTGGTCTTAGGCTGAGATGCACAGGGGGAAACTGAACAGTTGGTTGGCAGCTAAAAGCAGATACAGCAGCAGGGAAACAAAAACAAAAAGTAGTAGCAAATACCTGGACTAGTGGGCTTATGAATGTATGGTCAAGATATAATAAGAGACTTTCCCCCACACCATCAATATTGAAATCGCCAATTGAGGCACATTTTGGTAAAGCTCAACAAAAAAGGTTGACCTGTATTCAGTACAAAGACTTAATATCAAAGACTGGTAAGCTTAAGGATATACAAACAATAAAGGATGAAGGAGTAGAAATTCAATGGTTAGAGTACAACCAACTAGTATCCAGATTTAAAGCAGAGTTCCAGCAACCGTTAAATCTAGAGGCCCCAATACCAGAGTTTGAAAACTTAGTAATCCAAGATAAACCACATTTACAGGGCCAAATATATAAACTGTTACTAAGGTACGAGACAGAAATGGAACGGGTAAAGCCATGTATGATCAAATGGATGCAAAATATTGAGACTAATGTGACAATGGAACAATGGGAGTTAGTATGGTCTAGAATACCAAAGTATACCAACAGTCAAATACTTAAAGAAAATTGGTACAAAATGTTTTATAGGTGGTATGTAACTCCAAAAGTGATCGCTAAAATTGCCAAAAATTGTAACAACAAATGTTGGAAATGTGATGATAAAGTAGGTTCTTTTTTTCATATGTGGTGGAGATGTGAAAAAGTTTATAAGTTTTGGGCAAAAATACATACTATTATGCAGAAAATGTGGGGTCTTAGATTCCCTATGAAAGCTGAAGCTATGTTATTAAGTGTTCCTCCTCAGTGCCTCCCAACCCACACACAGAGCTTCTTCTTCTACGCGACGACGGCAGCAAGACTAGAATTGGCCAAGAAATGGAAAACGCAAGAACTACCCTCGACAGAAGACTGGCTGAACAAACTAGCTGACTTTGCCAAGATGGCTAAACTGACACTGATAATTAATGGAAAAACAGAAGAGGCCTTTCAAGAACAATGGGGCCCTTACCTGAACTATCTAAAAAAATAACACAAAGGGAATTGAAACAGGGAACCAAATGTATTAAATGAAGAGCATAGTCCTTTTTTTTCTGTATTGACAACATAGATTGCATATATCTTACTGTCTTTAATTTTGGAAAATAAAAATAAAAACTTTAAAAAAAAAAAATAAAAGCAGATACAGGAAAGGCACCAGTGAATGAAAATGCCAATCATCACCCTTGCCTGTCTTATACAACAAGCAGACTCATGTGGGCAGGATCACCTCTAGCCATATATAGTTATCACTGGCTACAGGTCAGGTTTATGGTCTTCCAAGAAATCTATAGGAGAAAGGTACTTTCGATTTTAGACATACAAAACTGCCCTGTGCTGAGTCAGACTCTTGATCCAGACAGGTCATTGCTGTCTATCCAGACTGGCAGCATCTCTGCAGAAGTTGAGCCAAGGGCCTTCCACATCACCTATTGCCTGTTCCTTTTAGCATGAAATGCCACGGACGAAATGCGGGACCTCCTGCACACCAAGCAGATCCCGGGCTCCAAATTCTCTAAGAAACAGATAAACTTTCATGTTTACAAACAGGCAGGGATAAGATTTGCATCTTCAAGGAGGGAAGGGGGGGAATTTTTTACAGAACAGGCACAAGGTATCTTTAATGCACCCTAAGCATTAAGTTGTCATCTAGAGTATGATGGGCTAGTATAGTCTTGCTGGTATTTGTGTATAGACATCGAATGTAATTATTGTTTCTAATAAAAACCTCAGATATATTAATCTTGTTCTCTAGTACTCCTTTTCCTCAAAGAATAATGTATGGGTCTCGTTGCATGCACAGTTTTGGTCCAGCGCTGTAATAAAGTTGTCACGCTGAGTGTATGATTGACCACTTTGCATTGTCGTAACTGTTGCTTTTGTATAATAATTGTTTGACTTTATGGCTGCCGTGCATCATGTTTACAAAGATGCCATAACATCCGGTGACAACGTACCATATCATCCTGTTGTTGCTTTTTTTCGGATGCTGCCTTTCTCAGTGGCTGCTTCCTTGAATAATTTGTGGCATACACAATTCCACAGCTTGCTTTTTTTATTTTTACAGCCCAGCTGGAATCACTGTGGCCAGGTCCTTGGGGCTACAGCAGATCTCACACTTGGAATAGCAATGGTACCGCGGGGGGGAAAGGTTCCCTTCAGTGAACAATGCCTTTGATTTACCATAGGCTTGGATCTTAATTATATTTTCTGTTGACAGTAGGCGCTTCCAACAGGGGAAGAAGGGGAGCAGTTTGACTGCTTTGCCCCACACACTGTTCATCAGAGTCCTTTAATAGCTGTGCACAAAAGAGAATTTTGACAAATGCCATTTCGCCCAGGAGCCATTCTGCTGAAAAGTACAAGCACAGCCCCATACACCGTCCATGGCTTCTTAGACTTTGGGCTAAGTTCAAAGGTAGTAAAATAAACCTTGATAGTGGCGCAATGCCACTATATACAGGAATGGAAAGCAGTACAAAGGAAACAGATATCTAATAAAAACAATAGAAATCAGTCAATAAATCAATATCTAAAACCCGGATTTAACTTTTTCAAAACATATTCTGAAGAATCCCCCATGTCTCCACGGCATAAAACTACCCCCCAACTACATCCAGTGCTCAATTAGCCATCAAAAGCAGTTAAAAGATGGCTTTCAAGTAAAAGTCAGGATTGGATACGTTTACTGGCCATTTTTTAAATTAAATATTGATTTACTTGTTGCAATCTTACTCGACATCCTTTGTCATGCTCTAATGAACGGAAAAGTACTAAAGCACAATGGACTACCTCCCTTTCTGGCTTTATGACTAAAGGTGGGCCATCTCTGTGGTGGATACGGTCATAAACACACACACAAGCACACACAGACACACACCTGCTGAGCCATGGTCATTTTTTTCTTTCTCCCTAACTACTGTGTGAGAGGCCTTCATTTTTGGGTCTGAAAATGATGCCCCCATTCATGCAGTAATATTGTTGGGCTTCTTCTTTACCTCATTTTTGATCGAGGCCCAAGCTTTCTGCTGTAGGATGACTGATTACCATGTCAATCACTTGGACAAATTTTGCAGCGTGGAATATGGCCTGCATTGCAATGAAACAGAAAGGAAATTATACACGACATCTGCAAGCCCAGTGCATAAACTGCATCATGATCTGCCATGTTTTATTTGCTTATTCATATTTTCAGTCTATAAACAACAAGGAAAAAAAGAAGGTCTACAGGCTTCAAATGATTAATGTAAGCAGTATTTGGCCTAATGTAAACAGTTTTAAGAACACAAATAGCCATCTCCATCAATTATCTGTGGGCGAGCTGGCTGATTTAATCGGCTAACATCAGTCATCTCATAGGGAGTCATCACAGACCATTGCTTTTGAACATCTCCCAGTTTGGATCCAAACCGAGGACAGGAGGAGTTGTTTTGCCTGCAGTAGTAAAAGCCAATGATCTATAGTGAACCATTGTATTGTGACTGTTCCTACGTTGTTTCCGTAAGTAGTGGCAATATTCTCCAGTGAACAACACAAGAAGAATGTCCATCTTTAGTTAGGGATAGCAAATCACAACCTGGAGATTCTCTATATACATTTGATGGTACTGAAGATGTTACAGTGACTTCTTTTGCTCTGTTAACTCTACCCTTGGTCCATTGTGTTCCCCCACGGCCTGTAGCAAATAGAACTCTGGTTTGCAAATGTACACGTGAAAGCTGCCTTATACAAGCTTTATACAAGCTGATACAAGTTCAGTACTGTCTGTGAATCTCCGTGGTCTTAGGCAGAGGCATTTAATATTAACTGTCACCCGTACCTTTTGACTGGAGATGCTGGGGATCAAACTTGGGACCTTTTGTGTGCAATGCAGATATGCTGTCACTGAACCCCACTACAGGAGGAGAAGGAAGAAAAGGGCTGATGAAGGGACCCAAAAAGTGGGAGACACTGCATCTAGTAGCTGCAGTCTCTCCTGAATATTAGGTATTTTATGTAGTCCATAATTCAGAATTAAATCCTACTCAATTCAATGTGACCTTCACCCAAGTAAAATATGCCTTAAAAGTTTGTGCAGCATATCTAGATTGGCCATGGTATTTTTCTGAACACAGATTTGTGTTATGTGTCTTGCTAGGTCTCCATAATTTCTCCCTCTATTGCGCAACTTATGTGAACACAATAAGACTGCACATCCAGACTTCTTATAATGTATTGCTCTCTCCTTTAGTTTCCTTACTATCATGTTGATTTGGCATTTACAGCCAAGGAAGTTTTCTTCAGCTTCTATGAGATTCTTTAACTTTGTGACCAAAGCTGATGGGTGATTGGATATCAATACATTAAAGGTTTCTGAAATGCATTTATCTTGCTGTTCAAGCCCTTGACATAGTTACATGTTTTTTTTTTCTAGGATCCTGGGAAGACCAATGCATGGGCCTTTCCATTTACCAATGTACAGATGGAAAGGCCCATGCATTGGTCTTCCCAGGTTCCTAGAAAAAAAAAACAATGCTCTAAAGTAGCATAATTCTAAGTTCTATTTTATGATCTGTTTTAAATTGTATTACATTAAATGACCATATTCTTTTGGTGTTTTATGTATTGACTTCATATAACTTGGTCTGAATGACTGTAGTAAAGTTTGATTGATACCAATATACAGACCAACAATTGAACACTTGTTGCTTATTTAACATGCCATCTAGAAATCTTCCTCCAGGCAAAATCCTGTTTGGTGATAATGGAATTCTTGACTTGGGTTTCCGTATTATGTCTGCCAGAGGCCCTATTGTGATTGTGACATCACTGAGCACAAACCATATTTTACCCACCGTGCCTGGGCTATGATTCATAAGAGCAGCACTGAACATTAAAGGAGACACACAGAAAAGCTGCCTCCTTTCATATCTATAGGCAAAGTATATTGGTTTGTGACCACTGAGCAGAAGCCAGAAAAGTGAGTTGCATTAATCCCTCCAAGATCAATGATGTGCTCGGTTTATATATTGAATCAATGGAATTTAAGCACACATAAACTTCATGATGGGGTTTCTCATTACTTGATCACCCACAGTTCAATGTGTAAACAAAAAGCCAATTAATTTGTTACAAAATCTTTATGGCTGTCACAAGGACTTTCAATCAGACATGTGCTTGGAGGTCTGTTCTTGCTGGGCTCTTCCCACACCCACAACTTGTTGCCTGTCCCCAGCCCTGTCCCAGTGGAGAACTACTTAACATATATGGCAATATTACTAGGAATTGCCCCAGTCTCAATAGTTTTTTGCCATAGTGATTTGAGGAAATACCTAGAACACCAAGGGGCATTTCCCACGGCTTAAAAATAGCACAATGGTAGCTGATTGAAAACGCTACTAATTTGCCATAACGCACGACGTCGTAAACAATCTGCAACAATCCTGAAACCGAACCGCCAAAAGCGCTTCGTTGTAGCGCTTCTAGGGGAATCCAGAAAACTGGATTCACCCTCCGGATAGCGATACACTCCTGCAACCAATCTGCAACACTAGCGCTAAAGACCTGTGCGTTACCATTGTTGCGGGTTCTTCAAAGTCCCTCCTCCCGAGCCTGTCCTCCAAACTTCCGGCGAACTGTTCGCCATTTTTTTTTTCTCCGAGCGAGCGGGGATCTACGAGGCAACGGGACAGCGACTGGCTTTCAAGCACGATCACTTTCGGAAATTCTGCCCGGACACCACAAGAGTTTTTCACAAGCACAGTGGCACACACCGTCACGTTCCCAAAATTTGCCCAAAGCTTAAAACCCCGTCTACCATCGGCCAGTCCTAGCGGAGTCAACGTACAGGGAGCATTTTAAAAAATTTTCCTCTGAGCGTGCCAACGAACGTTCGCCGCTCGCAGTCTCCTGCTTAGCTTAGAGGGGTTCAATAGACATGATTCGTGGTGATATCATGAGGGGCGGCTTATGTGTAGTGGGTCTTTGTGTGGTTCCCGGTGCGTGCTTGTGCTTGGGTGCGGACAACCCCTTCCATTGGCGGCTAGACCTCCGGCAAGCGGAGTTGCCGTCCCCCGTTCATTTTAAAAAATTTTCCTCTGAGCGTGCCAACGAACGGTCGCCGCTCGCAGTCTCCTGCTTAGCTTACAGGGGTTCAATAGACATGATTCGTGGTGATATCATGAGGGGCGGCTTATGTGTAGTGGGTCTTTGTGTGGTTCCCGGTGCGTGCTTGTGCTTGGGTGCGGACAACCCCTTCCATTGGCGGCTAGACCTCCGGCAAGCGGAGTCGCCGTCCCCCGTTCATTTTAAAAAACATTCCTCTGAGCGTGCCAACGAACGTACGCCAGTAACATGTCATGTTTGGTTGATTTATGCTGTGGCTGGTGAATATTATTGGGGAACTGCCGAGTACTGCCGCACTTGCTCTCGGTTGAACACCGGCATGCGTTTGTGTAATGGCGGACATTTTCCTAAAATGGCTCCCGCTGCATGTTCAAACTGCTCTTCTCGCGTGTAAACGAATACGCGCATGCGTTAAGTCAAACAACAAAGGCGCCAATCTGGCCATTAGGAGCAGATCCTGTTCCCGCGCGAGGAGTTTTGAACGTGACATGTGACCTGATGTGGCCAATGTGCGTGTCCCCTGCTGCCCTCCACCAATCAGGAGCCGGCTAGTCCCTTTGTCTTTGTGTGCGGGAAGGTATATGATCCGTTGCACCCTGCACCTCCCACCACCATTTTGCTCAGCTACTAGCGAAAGCAACATGGAATCGTCTTCTCAAGCCTCGTCCGTCCCTGCAACCGGCCGTGGCCCTACTTGGAGGGACGCGGAGATCAGGGACCTGATCGGGATTTTCTCGGAGGAGAAAATCCAGGACGCGTTCCAGTCCTCCCACAGGAATAGGGAGGTTTTTGAACAAGTGGCTATTAAGATGCGCGCCCTGGGCCACAACAGGACCGGCCTTGAATGCCGGTCGAAGACCAAGACAATGAGGGCAGAGTACATGCGTGCCGTGAACCATAATAAGGGTTCCGGCAACGAAAAGGTTACCTGCCCCTACTTCGAGGAGCAGCGCCAGCTGTACGGGGACGGGGAAGGATCCGGCAGGCCGAAGCGCGTCGGCCGGAGCCTTAAGGTGGTTCGGAAGCCGGCTGCCCCGGTCGAGGAACCACCCGCTGAGGAGGATCCCGGCGAGGGAACCTCGTCCAGCTTTCGCCCTCCACCCCCCGTCCAGCAACGAGCCGCGGAATCGGTAACGCTGGACCTGATCGCCATCGCTCCTGGGGAGCAAGAGGAGGCTCCTGAGCAAACGCCCCTTGCCTCCGGTAAGTGATTTTCTTTTTATTTTATATTTCCTTTTGAGCAAATGTGTGTTCTGACGTTTGGGCATCGTTTTCTCGTGTGTTCGTTGCAACGCATAAGATGGTAGGCTGTGGAGTGCTTGCTGTGGTTACTATTTGAAACGGTTTTAATTTTATAATTTTATAATTTAATTTTTAAAAGATTTTAAAAGAAGGTAGGCTGTGGAGTGCTTGCTGTGGTTACTATTTGAAACGGTTTTAATGTTATAATTTAATTTTAATTTTTAAAAGATTTAATAAGATGGTTGGCTGTGGAGTGCTTGATGTGGTTAGTATTTTAAACGGTCATGTTTAACCCACAGCCCCAAAATATTTGCTGCATGCCTCGCCCATAGGCCTTCTGCAGTACTTTGGCTCACTACTTTGGGAGCTTGCTTTGTGGTTCATGGTGTATGCTTGCTCATTTTTCGCTATTTTCTGCTCTTGTCCACAGAGACACAGTTGCCAGGGACGGGGCCCCTAGAGTCTCCAGCAGCACCTGACGTGGATAGTGATTCGGGGGCATCAACTAACATTGGTAAGTATTAGTAAAAATAGGGGGGGGGGCTGTTTTAACTGCTTTGTGCTTTTCTGTTTGTGCAGGGCAGCAGCACTGCTAAGAGAAAGAAGAGAGTCCCTCTGCGTTGCTGGTGTAGGCTTTGAAGCTGGCTTTGCCACCCTTTGGTCCTAGATCTTTTTTTTTTCCTTTTTTTGCAGATTTCATACCCGGAACACAGGAGGAGGAACAGCCTGGGGTGCTTGGACCTCCTGCCCGGCGCAGGCGGATACAGATTCAAGATGGTGAGCGTGCATGACCTGTTCCTTTCGAGCCATAGCTGCAGGACAATGTCGCTAGGCACTAACCATGTGCTCCCTTTTAATTGTTGAGAGTCCTGCTGTGAAAGTAGGCAAAAGTAAAAGCACAACATGGGCAAACAAACAATAGCCATGTGCTCACCGGGGATTGTTTAAATTCTTGGCAGGAAAACACGGGGACAAAAAAGGACACCATGTCCACCATGGTGTGTTTTGACTTTTTTGATGTTACTAACAGTTTTGTTTCTCATTTTTTGCCAACAGAGGTTCTTTCAGATGAGGAGGAGGAACCACCCCTGCCTCCAGGCAGCCCACCACCTAGAGGTGCGCTCCCAGCAGAGGAGAGGCTTACGAGGGAACGCGGCAGGCTGAGGCGCGTCTCAGTCTTGACAAGCGTGGGAGAGAGGCTCCTTGAGCACTGCTATGAGGAGTCACGGCGTGCCGCGGCCGCTGACCAAGCCATGCTCACACTCATTGCCCAGGAGGGGAGAAAATTGAGGGCAGTCCTTAGAGAGACAAACCAAATCCTACGCGAAGGCGTGGAGGAGGTGCGACTGATAAGGAGACTCATGGAGAGGGCAGTAGCGGTCATGGAAAGGGCCTACCCTCCACAAATCGCCCCCCCACCACCACCCACACCAACACCACCACTTCCAGCACCCACCCCACCAACTCCCTCTCAGAATGCCTCCACCCAAACAAGAAGGAGGACTATTCTCGGAAAGAGAAAAATTAAACCAGCAGACAAGTACTCCCCCTCCTAGTTTTGCCCACTTTTTCTATCTCATGTTATCTGTGTTTTGTTGTTTGTTGAATAAAGTTTATATTTTTGACTCTGTCTCTGTGTACCCTACTGTAGAATCTGCAAGGCTGAAAGCGGCCTCTCTAGTGATTGTGTATATTGTGGTACTGCTGTGTGGGTTGGAGGTTGGAGGGGTGTTAGTTCAAGGAGTTTTAGGAGTGTGGTGTGGGGTTAAATATGTGCGAGTTTAAGAAGTCACACTGGAGTCTTGTTATAAAATTTGCAATAACATTTTATTTTAAACATTTTAACAGGGGAAAAACATTAGGGAATGAAACTTGGAGCCCCACCAGCACCACCACCCCCCACCCCCCTGGAAAACCTATTTTTTTTAACAAAGGTATACATTTAACAGGGGAAAAACATTAGGGAATGAAACTTGGAGCCCCCCCCCCCAACCCCTACCCCAAAACACAAACAGGAAACAAAACTCAGTTCCCACCGCTCCCCTCCCCAGCCCCTTCCATCGCCCTAACTCTCCTGCACAGCCGTCCCACGGTCCCCCTAACTTTGCGCCGGAAGAGCTCTTCGTCCTCCTTCTTCTTAACTGTGGGGAGGGAGAAAAAGTACACATTAGTACCACACATATTTTCAAATTTCTTTAGTTTACATGCATACACTTTTAAGTGGCCTTAGCCACAGTGTGAGATGAGTTGGGCAGTGGGGAACATAACCTACGTTCTTCCGCCTCCCTCTGTTGCCTGTGCTGCTCAATCTCCCCTTTCAGCTCTGCCACTTGAGCCTCCAGGGAAGTAACTCTGGCCTCCATGGCACGCAGCCTTGCCTCCACAGTTTCAGCTATAGAAATCAAACAAAGAATTTAATAACACTTCAAATGGGAGCATCACAGCAGGCTCCCATATGGCTCCATGGGGGTACACACACATGGGTCTCCCGCACAGGCATAAAACTCTCACCTGCAGCCTGTCCCGAGGTGGAAGGTCCCTCTTCCTCCCCCTCCTCACGCTCAGGTGCTGTTGCCAGCTTGGATGGTGATTGTGTGGCTGGGCAAAGAAAAAGACAAATCATAATTAAAAGCACACAAAACAGAGATGAAACACAGCAGGTAGACACACTACAGTTAGAGTCTAAGCGCATAACCAAAGTGGTTCTACAGTACTGGCTGGCTAAGTCTGAGGGGGTTGACAGCATCTAAATACTTTCTCGAATTTCATTGGGGACAGTAGGGGAAAGAGGCAGCTAGTCATTCCATGCATGTTTAAGGGCAAAACACAACGAGGGCAGCACTCACCCATATGCCTCCTCATGTCCAGGGGGGGCTTCCCAGCCTTCTCCCATATTTTAACCATCTGGTCGTGGAAGACCGTCCTCCCACTTGGCTGCGGGATCCCCCCCCACTGTTCCAGACTGTTTAGGAAGTCCAGCTTAAGGCGCTTGAATTTTGTCCGGACCTGCTCCCAGGTCCGGACGTAGCCCCTCTCCCTCAGCTTTGAAGCCAACACCAGGTAGGCACCCTTGGTGTGGCAATGGGTGCTGGCCATTAGGCGGCCAACACTTTTTGATTGTAGCACAAGCTCCAGAAGTGCCTCAGCCTCGGCGCGCTGCCAGAAGGAGCCCTTCCGTGGCTTCGGCATCTTCGGAATGACGGTTAGGGAACGAACGTGCGTTGCTCCGATCGACCACCCCGTTTTTTAAATGTATCAAAGCTGCCCACCAATAAAATTATTCCTTGGAACATGAGTGGATTGATCCTCCGGTTTGACAGGGGTCGCCAATACTTCCTGGCTACCCGCCTCCCCGAACTTTCCCCATTCAGCGCTTCCGTATTGTGTTTGTCAATTTCAGTGGGGAGTTAGCATTTAGGGCTGTCAAAGTGCTTTTGGACCAGAGAATCCCCGTTTTTTTGCTGGCAAAGTACACAAACCGCACAAGACAAGGTTAAACAAAGAACACAAAACTTTATTAAACAACAGAGTAGGAAAAACAATTAAACACGCCTCCTGTTTCTGTAGATGTGGGTGGCTATGGCGTCCCGAACCTTGCACCCCTCAGCATATATCCTTTTTCTCCTTGCTTCAGGGATGTCCTGTGTATCCTGAAGGACTACAGGTTCAGGTTCGTCCTCAGGGAAGGGGATGTTATGTCCCTTGTCCTCGCATATGTTGTGCAAAATCACACATGCGATTATCAGCGGAGTCACATTGTCAATATGTACATGGAGTCGTGACATTAAACAACGGAACCGTGACTTCAAACGTCCAAAGGCACGCTCCACTACATTCCTTGCCCGGGAGTGACTGAGGTTGTAGTGGCTCTGCACGTCCGTCCTTGGCCGCTTGTAGGGAGTCATGAGCCAGCGTCGTAATGGGTAGGCTCCGTCCCCGAGGACCAACGCCGGCACACGCACGCCCTCAATGGTGGCGGTGGGGTTTCCTGGAACAAAGACCCCTTCGTCCATGGCTTTCCTGAGGTTGGATTCCCTGAAAACAAGGGCATCATGCCTCCTGCCACTCCACCCCACCTCGGCATCGATAAACCGGCCGGAGAAGTCCACTGTTCCTTGCAGGAGAACAGAGCAAAAGTCCTTCCTGTTCCCGTACTCTTTTATGCTTCCCCCGGGGGCACGGATAGGGATGTGGCTTCCATCGACGGCCGCAAAACAATGCGGGAATCCAAGCCTGGCAAACCCGTCCATACTCTGGAATAAGGGAAAGAAAAGAATATAAGCCATGGCATGTCAGCGTGGGGTGTATCGCGTCTTCGTTGCTGACCTGTCAAACAAGAAAAAAAATTTAAAGGGCAAAGGGGATAGAATGACACTCACCGCTCCAAGCCGGTCTCCGAGGCACACGACTTTGCTGAACAATTCCGCCTCCATGGCGAGGCAGAACTCCTTAAGGATATCGCCAACCGTAGTGACTCCGAGTCCGAATTGCTGGGCTACTGTCCGGAAGTACTGAGGGGTGGCCAAGTACCACAATGCGGCAGCCACCCTTTTTTCAACTGGAACGGGGCGCCGCATGCCAGTGACTTGCCTCTCCATGCGTCCACGTAGAGCCTCCACGAGTTCAAAAAATGTCCCCCTCGACATCCTGAAGTTGGCAATCCAGTGGTCATCATCCCAGCGAGTCCACACAAAATTCTCCCACCAGTCAGAGGATCGTTCGTCCACCCAGAACTGTCTGGGGAACCGGACCTCTGCCAGAGCTTGCCAGCGTTTCTTGGCCGCCATGGTTACCCTTACAGAACGTCTTCTGCTGCTGGTCAGCGTTCCGGCCACCCGTTCTCGGTACTCCGCGATAGCAGACGTCCGACGCGACAAGGCGATATTCATGCGCTGGACCACCGCGAGCATGTAAGCCAGCAATTGAAAAATAAGCCTCTCCATTGCAACGTTGACCTGTGCTGCGGGCAGTAGGCTACGCAAACAAAAGAGTGAGGCCGACCGCGTGTCTGCCCAGGTGCATATAAGCAGGTAACCTGTGGGCGTGTACTGTGGGCGGGGATTAACCAATCAAACATGTCAATGCATCTGGTTCCTAGAAAACAATAGAAAACACGTTCCAAGGGCGCCAATGATTGGACGATAACGCGTTGCTACGGGGTTTCCTGGGTTTTTTAAAAAAAAAGGGAACCCCGACAAGTTCGGCTTCAGGGTCGAGGTCAAAGGTGTGCCTGCAGTTTGATTGACGGGCACGGGAGGCCAGAAGCGCTAAAAAGGGACCTCCTTTGTAGCGATAAGACGGAGAACCGGAAGCCTGTGGGTTACGAAAGTGGCGAGAAGTGAAAGTGCCAAATTCCGCAAAAACCGCAGCTGTGCGTTACGGGCACGGCTAGTTACATTTCGCTACTTGAAGTAGCGCTTTCACAAACGGCAACCAAATAGCAACTTTGAGCTCTGTGCGAAATGGCCCCAAATGATAACTCCCTTCTCCTTTCTCTGCCCCCAGTCCTCCTGGTAACCCTAGTGTTTGGACCATAATTCTCAGGTGTGCAGAGGCATCATTCAAATCAGTAACCCACCCAGGTTTTCTCCAATCTGAAACAATCCCAGAGAGCCACTGTTTGCCCCATTAGGAAAGTGCTTGTAAGTTTCCTCAGCAGGCAAACTCTGGCTCCCTAGGACCATTTCAAGTTGAGGAAATGGTGTAGGGGGGAGGCTTAATCCCCCTTTCCCCAAGTACTGTGGTCCTAATCCAAATTAGGCCAATGAGCATCTGGAAGTTAAATTCCCAACAAGGAATTACCAGAAAACACTTGATGAAAATCACCTAGACCAATTATGCACAGGGGGAAAAGGCCGGGCTGGTGGTGACCAGGCAGCGGGGCCAAACACCAATTAAGCATGACATTGCCACCATTCCAGCTGCCTCCCAGCTCTGGCCCACCTCAGGGCCTCAGATGGCCTGCAGTAAGGAAACATGGATATTTCTGTGTTCCCTGGGTGGCTGCAGCCACCATCTGTGGCCCTGTTGGGCCAGCCCCAACCTACAGTGTCCCTGCAGGGACACCAAATGCCCCAGTCAGCTTTGTGGCACTGCAGAGCCAAACGGGGCATCGTCTAACCACCATGATGATGGGTTAGTGGCATGCTGCTCTCCTGCCATTGTGCAGTGAAGCCCCCATTCCCCATGCTCCCCCCCCCCCCCGCTGCTGCTGAACAACACAGCGGGCTCTTCCGGCTCTGGCATTGTGCATGTGCACACACAATGTCAGGGCAGTCTATGTATGCTGAGGGATTCCTTTCCCCGTGCATTCTTCTAAAGTGGTTGGGGCATGCTACCCCACCACATGGAACTGGCAGCAGCCTGCCGCAGCCACTGCCATGCATAAACAGTCCTGGGGAGCACATGGACTTCACGGAATAGATTTACCCTATTTTGAAGATTAAAAAATGACATATTTTCCTACTACTTCAAACAAATGGGTTACTATGACAAATCTCATTTATTTAAGCTATTTAAACAAAAAAAGGAGGGACATGTTCTCTAAAATCAGACATCTGGAAACCCAATGTAATGTGCAGTTTGCCCTGTATCTCTTTGACACCAATTCAAGAGATGTTAGTCATACATAGAAATCTGATGCCTTTATGTACGTCTCCTGTTTAAACATTTTGCTCTCTGCTTATGATAAGATTTAGGCATTCCTAACTTTCTCTGGATGATGACTCTTTTATTCGAGTGGTTAGAAATCTTCTGTTCATAGCCATAAGGCTCATTCACACATGCAGGTCACCACTAATGAATGCTGCAGCAGAGACTGGTGGATACATCACCATAATTTCTTGGATCCAACTTCATTTTCTGCTTGTGAAGGAGGGTTTAGTACTGAACTAGGCAAGATCTGTACTGTGCATGTTCCAACAGCAAGTGAAAAATATCCCACAGGAAGCATCAGAGGAGACCTGCAATTAGCATATTTAGGCATTTACTGATACTTTCAATCTCCTCCTGTGTCCTCGTTGGCTCATCTGAAGACTTCCTGCTCCTTCCTGGTCGCTTTCCAAAGACAACAGGTACACTGCTAGGATTATTGCTCTTCTCCCCCCCCCCCCAAGTTTTTCTATTCTCAATAAAACTATTTATTCCAGGGTTGGGCGCTTTGGTGCCTCAAGCGGCCATTCGCTCCCGAGACAGCCAGCGCCGTGGCACGGTGCTGGCTGCATTTGGAACGAACGGCCGCTGCGGGCACCAAAGCGCCCAACCCTTTGCACCTTTGCATACTTAAACTCTGCCAACAGAGGGCCCGCCTTTAACCACTGAAAAGACTATGTCGGGGGTCATGATACCTACATGGACAAAAGCTACTCATTAGAGGGGCAACATCGAGAAGGAAGTTGGGTGATAACAGCCAGAAAAGTTATATATACATACTCAGGGAGAAAGAGTGTATATATATAGATACACACACACAAACACACACACACACACACATATATATATATATATATATATATATATTCCGTTTCCAGATTTAAAATATATAACATATACCACTTGAATAACTCTATTTGTAGCAAAATGTTTTTCTCTTTTTAAAAACCTGATACTACTAAAATATATACTTCCAGTGAACTGCAGTGGCCAACATGATTATCATCCATATTATTACATTACAACACGGGTTTCATTTACTATATAAAAGGACGGAATGTGGTGTACGGCTAAAACCAGAACTTCAAAATTATAGCACCACATTAAATATTATAAAATAGTGACTTGATTTTCCATTTGCTGTGATTGTTTCCTGGGAAATGCAAGCATCATTACTGAGAAAATTCCATATATCTTTTGTCCTTCAAAATCATTTTCATTGGAAATGTATATTATTTCACTTTCACCAGATAATAAAGCGATAGGAGCATATATTGATCTATGCATGCAACACTTACAGAAACAATATACAGAATGCAATTTCTCTACTGATCATGTTATTGGTTCTTATCATTAGCTGCTCTCTGAAATATAAGGGGTTCAGTGTCATTTACAATTGCTGCACTGATCATTCTGACTTGTGGATAGCCAATATGATATATTTTCATATTAAAGCTTTGAGCCCACCTTTAATGGAAACAATAGCATAATAAGACATCTCTTTATCAAGTTATATTCCATACAACTTTTTTATTAAGCTTTCCACCATCCTTTATTGAGCAAATGGAATTGTGAGTGTTGTAATGTTAATAAAATGCAGACGAATCTGTAAATCATATCCAGTGGATTATAGCAAAATCCTATAATTATGAACACACATGTGCACACCATTTTATATAAATTATAAGGAAACAAGGCTTACCCTATAACCCTGGGTTGCTGACGTAACTACAAGGTTAGGGAGTTATTTGCAAATGATACGATTTATTAATAACCATTATTGTTATAATTTATTTATCACATGGCATGTATGCCAGCATCTTAAACTGGGCCTGGAAACAAATTGTGAACCAGGGTATATGGAACACAATTGGAGCAATTTGGTTTATATCACCCATTCCACTTGATATTCTGACCCAAGCATTCTGTACCAACTGCAGTTTCTGGATATTTTTCAAGGAACCAGGTAGAGTATATTGCAGTACTCTAATCAAAATGTTATCAGGGCCTTACCATTGTGGTGAGATCCTACCTGCTCAGGAAAGGTTGAAGCTGGAGAAAGGCACCCTGGCCCCTACTGGCACCAGCCCTGGGACCAGCAGCATTCTCCACCTACAAGCCTGTTCCATTAGGAGGAAGGCAACTTCATCTGGAACAGGAGACACCCCCATTTTTAAGGCAAGCCTTCCACCCACCTGTAGCACCTCTGCTTTGTCAGGATAAAGTTTCAGCTTCTTAGCTCTCATCCATCCCCAAACTGCATCTAGAACACTGTTTGAAAATAGCAAGATTAAACCTAAATGCCTTCTCCCACTTTCACAAGAGATTACACATGTATCTTCTTATAGAAGCAGAAACATAAGGGCAGCTACAGATCTGAACATGACAAGGAACAGGATTTAATCACAGGATCATAGAGCTGGAAGGGGTCATATAGGCCATCTAGTCCAACCCCTTGGTCAATGCAGGATCGGTGTAAGTCAGCCTTTCTCAACTTTTTTTGCTGTTGAGAAACCCCGGAAACATTCTCCAGGCTTCAAGAAACCCCAGAAGTGGTGCAATCATGCAGAATATGGTTGGGAAGCATAGCCTTATACACACCCACTTGGGGCCCCTCCTTCAGGCCCATCATTGGCCAGTTTTGGGGGGGGGAGGAAAGGCAGGTCAACATGACCACATATGGTCATATCACCCAATAAATGTTTAACATATTTTAAAATATATTAAAAATTAATTAACTCCCACCCATTCAGGAAACCCTTCCAGGGCTGTCAAGAAACCTCAGGGTTTCACAGAACCCTGGTTGAGAAAGCCTGATATAAGCATATGTGTGAACTGCACTAGAAGCTATCTTCCTTCTGCTTACAGGTCTTTGTATCCGAACCTTTGTTCTTTTACTGATACAAACTTCCAGCACACAAATACACTGAAGGACAACAAGAATCTCTATTTTTACCAGCCTCTGGGTAGCAATTTCATATGATTTGCACTGCTGTCCCCCCTTCTTAATCTGAATGCAAAGCAGCCAGAGGTTGTCACAACATGACCCACATTATGGGAGAAATAATCACAATCATAGGTTTCGGAACAGGACTGAACCACACAGCACAGGAAAATGCTGCTATACAGCACATGTTGCTATTGTCAATGTGAACTTTTATTTGCAGAAAAATATTTGTCCTTTGTGAATATTCAAGAAGAATAGTCAATTCTATACTACACGCTTGACATTGAAAAGGGTCGAGAGCACTACCAGGAACAATATTTTTTTGTTAAAGTTACAAAAATCCAGAAGGGACGGGGGAGTCCTTTAGATATAGTCAGCCTTTGAATGAAATGATCTTAACTACATTTCGTTAAAAAGTCCTATTGATTTGTGAATAAGCACTCTTAGCATTGCAGTAATAAGCACTTTTAGACTCCCAGTGAAATGATATTAATGTTCCATTCCTTTGTAGAAGTACCTGGAAGTTAAGTCCTGTTGAATTCTTTGGGATTTGTCACTTGGATTTACTTTCCACTTGTTACTTGGATTGCACATCAGTCAAACATATCTTAAAACTTGCTCAATAAAACTAGTAACCTGCCACCTCTGCAGCAAAACATTTAGAACTCTTTTGCTGCAGTGGCTCCTGGGTTTTGACCTTAGCCCCTTGAGACAGCCTCCACAAATTTCTTCATGGCCTCTCCTGGATAATTGGGAGCCCCACTGAGCTCTAATCATTGACATTTTCATGAGAAATTGAGTTCTTTTTGAAAGAGATTCCTGATTCGAAAGTTGACATATGTCAGAATTTGCCTCATTGATATCTCCATGTGGAACAGGCTGCGGATAATTTGACGGAGAAGGTCTCAGGTCTGGAAAACGATGCTAATCATGGCTCGGTTTTGAGAATAGTGCTTTGTTGTTGTTAGGTGCGAAGTCGTGTCCGACCCATCGCGACCCCATGGACAATGATCCTCCAGGCCTTCCTGTCCTCTACCATTCCCCGGAGTCCATTTAAGTTCGCACCGACTGCTTCAGTGACTCCATCCAGCCATCTCATTATCTGTCTTCCCCTTAGTGCTAAAGTCACCTAATAGTGCCTATTTCTAAAAGAATAGTGCTAAAGTCACCTAAAAAAAAATCAATCACCAGCCAGAGGAGAATAGTATGGGAAGAGGAAGGCTTTATGTGTCCTGACCCATCTGCCACTCTTCCAGTCAAACAGTATCTGGCTTCATGTGGATCTCTATGGCTAAGACATCAGCCACAGAACCATTAGTGTTGCAAACAAATGCCAGACGACTAAGTAGACCCAGTAAGGAGCTATGTACCTGGATTATCACCTGTTAGAATATGCAAGATCTGTAGTGTGCATGATTCAAACATTTATGTAGAATATCCTAAGGAGATGTGTACTTGGCATAGCTAGAATAGGAACTTCCTGATGTTTTTCAAATAATCTCTGTCCTGATTGGCTCCCTTTGGAGACTTCCTGCTTCTTTGAGCATACTTCCTCCCTGCATGCTTCCAGAACATATAGAATGCATACAACAGAACAGTTAGACAGTCAGTTAGGCCTCTCTCCTCTTTCCATGCAATGTTTGTTTCTCTTCTTAATAAAACTATTTTATTCTTTTAAGCAGCTTGGTAAAACATATTGTAAGGTATGTCATTCTGTCACCCTTGGTGCCTGATCTGGCTTGGCCACCTCACACTGAAACCTAACCCATCCCTGATATCTTCAAGCCTTTGTTCTAGAGGGGAAGGGCATAATGGATTGGCCCTCCTAACTTGCCATACAAGGAATTTCTGGAATTCAGCCACTTACCAAGCTTTTGCTATATACGGTCATCTGGGAACAAATACATACGGCATCCTTTGGACTCTACTTGCAGCAGTGTCACCACTGGCTGTAAAAGCATTATATTATATATAATTCATATATAAATGAATTATTTCATTTGTTGGAACAGTCCACAAACACCTAGTTTCCTTAAATGAAACAAAGTCTTTTGGGCCAGATGAACTGCATCCAAGGGTACTAAAAGAACTTGCAGATGTCATCTCTGAACCTCTGTCCATTATTTTTGACACTTCTTGGAGAACAGGTGAGATGCCAGGTGATTGGAAGCGGGCAAATGTTGTCCTCATCTTCAAGAAAGGGGAAAAGGAGGATCCAGGTAATTATCGACCCGTCAGCTTGACATCTGTATCTGGCAAAATTTTGGAACAAATAATCAAACACTCAGTCCTTGAGCAGCTGGAACTGAGAGCTGTGATTTCCAAGACTCAGCATGGGTTTCGCAAGAACAAGTCATGTCAGACCAACCTTATCTCTTTTTTCGAGAAAGTGACTACCTTGCTGGATCAGGGGAATGCCATGAACATAGTTTATCTGGATTTCAGTAAAGCTTTTGATAAGGTTCCACATGATATTCTTGTTCACAAGTTGGTAAAATGTAGTATGGATCCTAATTCTGTCAGGTGGATCAATAATTGGTTGACAAATCGTACCCAGAGGTTACTTGTTAATGGTTCAGCATCTTCTTGGAAAAGAGTGACAAGTGGAGTACCTCAAGGATCTGTCCTGGGGCCTGTGTTGTTCAACATATTTATAAATGATTTGGATGAGAGATTAGAGGGGATACTTATTAAATTTGCATATGATACTAAACTGGGAGGAGTAACAAACACAACTGAAGACAGCAACAGAATACTGGATGATCTTGATAGGCTCGAGAAGTGGGCTAAACTGAATAAAATGAAGTTCAATAGGGACAAATGTAAAGTTCTGCATTTAGTTAGGAAAAAACAAATACACCAATATAATATGGGGGAGACTTGTCTTGGCAGTAGCATGTGCAAAAAGGATCTAGGAGTCTTAGTAAACCATACATTGAACATGAGACAGCGTTGTGACTCAGTGGCTAGAAAGGCAAATGGGATTTTGGGCTGTATCAAATGGAGTATCGTGTCCAGATTATGGGAGGTGATGGTACCGCTCTACTCTGCTCTGGTTCAGCCTTACTTGGAGTACTGTGTTCAGTTTTGGGCATCTCAATTGAAGAGGGATGTTGACAAACTGGAATGTGTCCAGAGGAGGGCAACAAAGATGGTGAGGGGCTTGGAGACCAAGAAGAAAGGTTGGGGGAGCTTGGTCTGTTTAGCCTAGAGAGGAGACGACTGAGAGGGGATCTGATAACCATCTTCAAGTATTTAAAAGGCTGCCATACAGAGGATGGAGCAGAATTGTTCTCTCTTGCCCCAGAGGGACAGACCAGAACAAATGGGATGAAATTAATTCAAAAGAAATTCCATCTAAACATCTGGAAGAAGTTCCTGACAGTTAGAGCGGTTTCTCAGTGGAACAGGGTTCCTCGGGAGGTGGTGGGTTCTCCATCTTTGGAAATTTTTAAACAGAGGCTACATAGCCATCTGACAGAGAGGCTGATTCTGTGAAGGCAAAGGGGTGGCAGGTTACAGTAGATGAGTGATTGGGATGTTAGTGTCCTGCATAGTGCAGGGGGTTGGACTAGATGACCCATGAGGTGCCTTCCAACTCTATTATTCTATGATTCTATGAAATACTCCATATATAAAGTTTAGATACAAATGAGTAGCCGTGTTGGTCTGAAGTAGCACAATAAAATCAGAGTCCAGGAGCACCATTTAGACCAACAAAGTTTTATTCAGGGTGTGAGCTTTCGAGTGCTGTCTGAGGAAGAGTGTTTGCACTCAAAAACTCACGCCCTGAATAAATCTTTGTTGGTCTTAAAGGTGCTACTGGACTCTGATTTTATTATATATAAAGTTTGTTATGCTATGAATAACATCAGGGATGCTTTCTTTCTTTTGGTAAAGAAAAAGCATATCCCTCCCAAAAAGGAAGGAATAAAAAAGTTCAATGTAAAAGCATTAAACAGAAGAACCTGTATGTAATGATAATGGCTACTCTTGTACAATGTAATAGTGCATAAGGGAAGGGGAAAAAGACTAAAAATACAATGAGCTACAACAGGATTATACCATGAAGGCAATTTGTGTGGGATGGATAAAAAGCAGAGAGAATAAATGTGCATCTTCACTTTGATTCAATATTAACATTTGGAACAGCTGGACGAAACTCTTATCACCAAGAATTGCTCTGTTAATACATTAGTCTATTTCACCACAATTTAATAAAAAGAACAAAGGAAGAGCTTTTTTCTACTTGGTCAGTGGCTGGCCTAAGATCTTTAAAAATTTATAATCACAAGAGCTAATTTTTATGATTGCTGCAACAAAAGAATCCACAAATTAAATTCCCTTAATTTGCAAACCTACAAAGCCAGGATTATCTCTCTCTTTTTCTTTTTTTTTAAGGTACATTTTGGACATTATCCTACAAGTTCAGAAGTTCCCAGACTTTCTGAGGAAGCCAATTTTTATTTTTAAAAACTTTCATTTCCCAAGCCCTCCCCATCCTCCCTCACCACTACACTGAACAGCCCCTTATCAATTGGGGTATGAACCATGGAAGCACCTGGCCCCAAACAATGCCCTTTCATTAAAGATTATTTTCAAAAGGGATCAGTCAAAATGCTGATACATCTAGAGAAATATGCTTTAGACTAGCAGTAGTCAGAGATGTTTCAGAAACAAACATAAGAAAAATAGTTATGTGGTCTATGATGATGATGTCATCCGTTCAGTCATGACCGACCAACAGTGATTCTATAGGAAAGTTACTGCCACACGTCTCTGTCAATGACCACTTCTTTTAGTTGGTTCATATTCATCCCTGTGTCGGCTTTGATCGTGTCAAGCCAGCAAATCCTTTGCTGACCATGTTTCCTTTTGCCGCTGACCATGTCGAACATTAATGATTTTTCTAACGTGTTTGATTGCATGATGTGTCCAAAGTAAGTGAGCTTTAGCTGTAATATCTTGCCTTCTAATGACATAGTTGGTTTGTTTCTCTCTAAAACTGTCTTGTTGACCAGATCTCAAAGGGACCAGATATCAAAGGGAAGTTAATTATATAGGGCCACAACAGAAAAGCCTCTGAACTCGTAAAAGGTCCTCATAAACCCGATCCCATAATTAGAGGGGATTATGTACTAGAGACAGCAAATAACTTCCTTATTGGTTAAGATGTTCTCTGTGGCCAGCTGCCCAAGGTGGGAAGGGCTCAGAGAGGATCTTATAGACAGAAGAAGACCAGCATCATGCAATACCCTGAACAGGTGGCCTTCCGTTGAAAACCACCACTGTCTGTTATTGCTAATGGCTACAGGTTGGCTTCTCTTTCAATCCATGTGCTAAAATCCTTTGCATTAGAAAATGGAGTGAAAATACTGTAATACAGGGAAATAGCATAATACTGTCTGGAAGCGACAATGATGACTGCATTAGGACTATAAATTTTGAGTCCAGAAGCACTTGGGAGAGCCACACAATTTTCCCGAGCTTTCATGAGTCAAAGTTCACTTTGACAGACTGAAGGAATCTCTTTGTAGCTATTCAGCCAATTAGAAGCCCTAGGGCTAAAGTTATTGGATCATAGTAACAGCTCAGCATATTTCTGGTGACTGTGCTTCAAGCTACATATTTGCAGATAATGGCAGTGCTATAAGCTCTCAGCCTTTGAGTGAGGACAAAGCCAATTCTGTCCCTTTCCCTTGCCGTGGAGAATGCACTCCTCGATCCTGAATGTTTCTCCAACCCTCAGAAGTAGATTTTTTTACAGTAAGAGATATAACAGAAAAGGAGAGATGCATTTCATGAAATCATTCAGTTCGCAGTTCTTTTGATCCAAACCTCACATCTATAAACAAAATTTCAATAAATACTGGAGACAGTCTGGAAAAATATCAACACTTTTACAACACAGTTGTCATGCTCGGTTGCCAAAAACTTTGGGAGTGCAAATTCATCTAGCGAAAGCTGCATTGGGATTTTTTTTAAGGCATGACTTTTTTCAAAGACATAATTTATCTTGCTAAATATCTCTCTTGTTCCTAGAGAAAGATGACTGCTGGAGCTGCTGTAGGGAGTGAGTCGGGCAGAGGTGCTGTGTTCCGAGAACTGAAGGCATCCTCCTAATCCCCACTTTCCATTTTTTTCTTTCAGACCCATTATTCTTTATAATATAATACCAATTCTAAGCACACTTTTCTATTAAACCTTCAGCTGCACATGCTTATGCACAAATCATTAGGATGAATAAAAATTGCAATTTTGATCCTAAATTTTTCATTTTCCCACTCACAGCATGTTTAATAATCAGCTTGAGACCCCCCCCCCCTCCAGTAATACTCACTGTAAAGGTATCCCCTGTGCAAGCACCGAGTCATGTCTGACCCTTGGGGTGATGCCCTCTAGCATTTTCATGGCAGACTCAATTCAGGGTGGCTTTGCCAGTGCCTTCCCCAGTCATTACCGTTTACCCCCCAGCAAGCTGGGTACTCATTTTACTGACCTTGGAAGGATGGAAGGCTGAGTCAACCTTGAGGCGGCTGCTGGGATTGAACTCCCAACCTAATGGGCAGAAAGCTTCAGACAGCATTTTTGCTGCTTACCACTCTGCGTCACAAGAGGCTCTAATAGTCACTGTACATAGCACAGATTCATGATTCCCCAAATCAGTCCTAGAAACTGAGCCAAGCTACATCGAAGTCCACTTTGTTTTGATGTGCCAAAACAGCGAACATGGTCCAAGATTAATATGAATTTGGCAAAGACCTTCAGGGAGATTTCATTTTTCAGTAGCTTTTAGGTAAAGACATGAACAGTTTTGCCTCTTTCTCTTATTGATAAGTATCGGTTTCACCATTTCCCCTGCACAGAATTCCCACAGTCCCATTTATCATTTTGAATACCTTACATTCTGTAATCTTTCAATTTATCTGAACCTTTTTCCAATGGCCTGAGCAAAACTTGAGCCACTTCTAGAAATGTGATCTAGACCAGTGGTCCCCAACCTTTTTATCACCGGGGACCACTCAACGCCAGGGACCACTCACCGGGGACCACTCAACGCCTTTTACTGAGGCCTGGTGGGGGGGTGGTTTATTCCTCTACTCTCAACCACTGCCCTAGCACTCTGTGATCGCTATGGTAATGTTTAAATATCCCTTCAAAATAAGATACAGTCACACCACAACAATGAAGTGTGTTGTAAAGGGCTGGGGGTGATGAAGTAAAGGGCCGGGGGGGGAGAGAAGGCGTCCTTCGGGGCCCACCTCCAATTAGTCGAAGGACCACATGTGGTCTGCAGCCCACAGGTTGGGGATCGCTAATCTAGACCATGGTTCATTTCAATAACTATTTAAGGAGCTGTTATCGCATGTTACATGTACTTAGCATGTATTTATCAATTCTAAGACATCTTTCCCATGATCATTGCAATGTTAGGCTCTCAAAATGGGCCAAATAAAATGTCAATATATACTCAACCAAACGTCAACAGAGGGATATCAATTATCCCCCAACAAAGGGTAGCAAAACACATTACCATCCTGCAGGACTGCAAGTATTTAGAATCATAGAATCATAGAATCATAGACTTGGAAGGGGCCATACAGGCCATCTAGTCCAACCCCCAATGCAGGATCAGCCCAAAGCATCCTACAGCATCCAAGAAAAGTGTGTAGCCAACCTTTGCTTGAAGACTGCCAGTGAGGGGGAGCTCACCACCTCCTTAGGCAGCCTATACCACTGCTGAACTACTCTGACTGTAAACATTTTTTCCTGATATCTAGCCTATATCGTTGTACTTGTAGTTTAAACCGATTACTGCACGTCCTTTTCTCTGCAGCCAATGGGAACAGCATCCTGCCCTCCTCCAAGTGACAACCTTTCAAATACTTAAAGAGGGCTATCATGTCCCCTCTCAACCTCCTTTTCTCCAGGCTGAACATTGCCAAGTTCCTCAACCTATCTTCATAGGGTTTGGTCCCTTGGCCCCAGATCATCCTCGTCGCTCTCCTCTGTACCCTTTCAATTTTATCTACGTCCTTCTTGAAGTGAGGCCTCCAGAACTGCACACAGTACTCCAGGTGTGGTCTGACCAGTGCTGTATACAATGGGACTATGACATCTTGTGATTTTGATGTGATGCCCCTGTTGATACAGCCCAAAATGGCATTCGCCTTTTTTACCGCTGCATCACACTGCCTGCTCATGTTTAGTTTACAATCCACAAGTACCCCAAGGTCTCGTTCACACACAGTGTTACCTAGAAGCATATCTCCCATCCAGTAGGTATGCTTTTCATTTTTCTGACCCAGATGCAGATATTTACACTTATCTTTATTAAATTGCATCTTGCTCTCATTTGCCCATTTTTCCATTGCATTCAGATCTCATTGAACTCTGTCTCTATCTTCTGGAGTATTTGCCAGTCCTCCCAATTGTCATCTGCAAACTTGAGTAGTCCCTCCACCCCCTCATCTAGATCATTAATAAATATGTTTAAAAGTACTGGACCGAGCACCGAGCCCTGAGATACCCCACTATTCACCTCCCTCCAGTCTGATGAAACACCATCAACAACAACTCTTTGAGTGCGGTTCTCTAACCATTTCCCTATCTACCTAACTACCTGAAAATCCAGATTGCAGTCCTTCAATTTATCCATCAGAACATCATGGGGAACCTTATCAAAAGCTTTACTAAAATCCAAGTAAACAACATCAACCAATTTACCACGATCCAGCAAACCTGTTACTTGGTCTTAAAAGGAAACCAGGTTGGTCTGACAGGACCTGTTGGATACAAATCCATGCTGACTTCTTTGGATCACCAAATTGTCCTCCAGATGTTTGCAGATCACTCCCTTTAATATCTGCTCCATTATCTTACCCACAACCAAGGTCAGACTCACTGGTCTGTAGTTTCTCGGGTCATCCTTCCTCCCTTTTTTGAAGATCGGAATAACATTTGCTCTCTTCCAGTCCTCCGGGACATCTCCAGTCCTTAAAGAGGTCCCGAAGATGATGGACAAGGGTTGTGCAAGTTCTCCGGAAAGTTCTTTGAGCACTCTCGGGTGCATTTCATCCAGCCCAGGGGATTTGAACTCATCCAGTGCAGCTAAATGCCTCTCGACAACCTCTCTGTCCATTGTCAGCCTGCCACCCAGACACTATCTCTTGGCTACTGCCATCTCTAGATGTGCCTAAACCCTTTGATCTGTGGGAAAAAACAGATGTAAAATAGGCGCTGAGCCTTTCTGTTTTCTCTGCATCCTCCGTTAGAGTTTGTCCATCTGCACCCAACAGTGGGCCTATTGCCTCCTTTACTTTACATTTGCTCCTCACATAACTGAAAAATCTTTTCTTGTTACAGTGGGCTTCCCTGGCCAATCTTAGCTCACTCTCAGCTTTGGCCTTTCTAATGATTGATCTACAGATTGATCTATTGATCTGATGATTACCTATTTCTAAATAGGAAATTTAAAACCAGCTTCTTGAAAATCAAGGAAGGTATTTCCAGAGGCAGAATGCTACCACCGAGCAGTCACCATAAGATGTTATTGCCATTATCCTGACAATGTTAAATGGTGGCACATAAAACACAGACTATGTGGGCCATTCCGCACTGGTCCAAAATAGCACAATGGATACAAATTGAAATCGCTACAGTTTTGCCATTATGCACAACATCATTGACAATCTGCAACACTCCTGAAACCGATCCGCAAAAAGCGCTTCGTTGTAGCGCTTTCAGGGAAATCCCAAAAAGTGGATTCACCTTCCGGAAAGCGCTACACTCTTGCAACCAATCAGCAACACTAGCGAAAATGTTCTGTGCATTACCATTGTTGCGGTTTCTGCAAAGTCCCGCCCCCTAGCTCTCTCCTCTGATCTTCCAGCGAAGCGATCGCCATTTTTTTTTCTCCGAGCGAGCGGAGATCAACGCACCGGCGAGCCTTCATTTACCCAGCAAGGCTTCACTGGCTGCAGAGTCACCAAGCACGAAACAACACACAGCCCCGTTTGCTGGTTTATTTTCCCTTTATTTTTTACTGTATTTTTGGCCGAAAATCGCGCCCATGCCAGGCGGGGGTATTTTTTTTTTCACTCGGGGGGAGCGTGGCAATGATGAAACATCAGCTCAAACACCACCTGCTACCTAGATGGGTCTCTCCATTGCAACGAATCAACGCAGATTCGTTGCAACGTGTTTTTTTTGAACTTCCTTAAAGGGAAAGGGGCTTTTTGGGATCATGATAATGGCCACCCATTGGCTGCTTGACGGCCAGGGGTGGGACGAGCTCGGCAGTATCGCTTCCTGGCTAGCGATTTTTGCCGAGACCGGAAACCTGTGGGAAACGATAGAAACGCAACTGGATTCCACTACAAAGCCAGGTATGCATAATGACGAATTCCACTATTTAAAATGGCGTTTTTTCGTCCTGCAACCAATTTGCCACATAGATCCTGGTGCGGAATGACTCAATGAACCATGCAGGGACCTCCATTTTACCTACTAAGTCAAGATGTCAAGTTATCAGACCTCAGTGAAGAGTTGACCTCCCCATCCTCATTCCACCATCCCAAAGAGACATGAGAACTTTTAACAGCTGCCATTTTCAGAAGCAAATTTATATTTTTAGCTGAACCCCAACTTTATTTATTTTCTTTATTCATAGTCTGCCTTTATGATTGAATCTGAAGATGGATTACACAGTGTAACATGAAGTGTTACATATCAGGATAATCTATACATATATATACTAGGGGTAAAGCCCATTGCATTTAGGAATACAATAGGTGCTAGATTGGGGGGTAGGGTGGAAGAACTCTGTGGACAGCCTCCCCCTCCCCCAGAACTTGGAAAGGCTACAGGCAGCTGTTAGGGAAGGAGGGGGTGGTCAGGGGTGGGGGTAGGAAGGTGATTGGACAGACAGGCAAGCTTGTTGGAGGAGGAGGAGGAGGCACTTAGGCAAGACAGCCACCCTGAAAATATTAAGTGAAACAGATATCTTCCAGAACCATTTTGTTATAATATAGCCAACAGTGGCTTGGGCAATTCTTGAACATTTTGGAGCACAACCTGGAGAGAAATGAGTTGGGGGGAGGGAGCTCAATTGGGGCATGATGCTACAGAATCCATGATCCAAAGCTCAAGGCAGGCCATTCTATAAAATGTGAGCCACAACAGAAGATGCAGTGTTGACCTTGCCCATTTGTATGGTGGCTCCTGAAGAAGGCCCTGCTCAGATACTTCTAGTTCTCAGAGGAAAGGTTTCAGCCACTCAGAAGGCTGATAGTCACTGGAAGATATTGATAGACTAATGAAGGCCTAAAACCAACAAGTTTAAAAAGAGTCAGACATGACCCGGTGCTTGCACAGGGGATACCTTTACCTTTACCTTTTAAGCTTTATTTTACATTGTGTAGTAGAGGGATAGATAGACTTAAAATCATTTTTTAAATATAATAGCCATTTTCAAAAGAGAAACAGAGTCAAACTTTCCACTTTTCTATCTGGCTAAAAACAATATAGGTATTGGTTAGGACCTGAGAACAAGATAACCAGAGTTTGAAGCCTAGAGATCTTGCAAACAATCCACTCTGAGCTATGTAAACAACAGGTGTACTGCCCTGGCAGAATTATGAATTGTATTATAAATGCATACAGGAGATGACAAGGGAAAATGTAAACCGTGCTTGCTCTTTAAGAAGGAACTGCAGTCTGCAGGACTTTCAGGTTACATGTTGTATTAGTTGATTGGTATAAGCAGTCTTGTTTTCGGGGCATTTGCCTCGTAGGGTTTTGCAAAGAGTACCCAGCTTGCTGGGGGGTAAACAGTAATGACTGGGGAAGGCACTGGCAAACCACCCCGTATTGAGTCTGCCAAGAAAACGCTGGAGGGCGTCACCCCATGGGTCAGACATGACCCGGTGCTTGCACAGGGGATACCTTTACCTTTACCTTTTAAGCTTTATTTTACATTGTGTAGTAGAGGGATAGAAATTCATTCTGTTTTTCACAGAACATGAATTATTGCCAAAGGGGTCAAACAAGAGCAGGGGGAGTTTCTGAGGCTGAGAATCAAGGGAATAATAGTTATATATAGTAAACCTTAAGGTAGTCTTGTGATTTTAGAAGTTAACCTTTATTTTATCCTGTTTTGGATACTGCGTACATGTGACTGTATTTGTCATGGCCTAATGCCAATGCAATAAGGTCCATCCATCCATCCATCCATCCATCCATCCATCCATCCATCCATCCATCCATACATACATACATACATACATACATACATACATACATACATACATACATACATACATACTATATTTCTAATACACCTTAAGGGTTTGAACAAGCACCTTGAGAAGATGCAGAGAAATGTAAAGGGAAAAGGAACCTCACTTAAGCCATTATAGCAGATAAATTGCAGTTTAATTCCTAACAGAAATCAGACAGGTCCTATGGGGAGCAAGAACAGGTAAATAATTATCAGGATTCACGATACCAACTTACCTAAGCATCAGGAACCAGGCTGGAGAGAGAAAAACCCACATGGTTCTTCCACTCATTGAAGAAATAAAAAAGGCAGCTGTTTCAGAAACACTCCCTCAGAATCTCTGGCTCCTGCCCAGGGGTGGTTTAAGGATTTGCGGGGCCCGTAGTACCAGAGCCAGTTTAAGAATTTGTGGGGCCCTAGAAGTGTACAATTGTGGTAGGCATGGCAGACTGGGGCAAGAGATCCCCCACAGTGGAAAGGGGGGTCCTTCTGCCCCTAATCTGGCTGTTCCCACCACAATTGTACTCTTCTAAGGTGTCCATAAAGATGGGAAAAGGAGGAGGAGGGGTTCTGTGGTCCTGTTCCATGGTGGGAAAGGCACCATGTGGGTCTCCTGGAAGCGCAGGGCCCATAGCACATGTGATATGTGCTTCGTGGATAAAGCAGCTCTGCTCCTGCCCCTCCTACTGGTACCAAAAAGTGCCAAAGTGGGTGCAGAAGATAAACTATCCTCGATCAAAGCCACTAGGAGTAATGAAATCACAGCATTTGAGAAAATATACAATGTGACTGGAGAACACATCATCGAACCTTGACTCTTCATCTCATCCAATAAATAAATGCTACAAACAAGGTTAAATGCAACCACTGAAAATAACAACCAAAGAAGAGAAGCAACAATTATCACTGGTGTTTGCTCAGTATTATGCATTGCATAGTCTCTCCTGTGTGGAACAAACAAAGGGCTTCCTGAGGCATATACTAAAGAATCACCACAATCAGTTATTTCATTTTTTACATTAGTCTGCCCCAAAGCATAGACCACCTTGCTGTGAGAACTGGAAGAACAGCCCAACAATGGCTTTATGTTTACCACTGCCTGGGTTGTCCATGATAATTTCATTTTCTAAACGTCCTCATACTTCATTACTTTGTTTCTCTCATATTTTTTCAGTGTTCCCAGTCTGAAATGGAGTATTTCATTATTTTTTGATTTATTAGGCCTTTATCTCTGCTTAACGATGACTGATTCCCCAAAAAGTAGTTTTTAAGCTTTTGCAAAATATTGATTAGTACACTCATTTTTCATCACTCTTGTCTGGGATTCACACACTACATTAACTCATTAATGACTTGAACTGAAGGTAATAATAGGATAAATCAGTCAGCACTGTCACAGGCTTATACTTGAATCAGTCCTATTTTCCTCTTACCCTTGTGTTTCCTAATATGCTATATGAAAAAAATGCAAACATATCAAAAGTAATCATGAAGAAGAATATAAGGGCAAAGAATGGACAATGCTAATGCATGACACTTTATTTATTTATTTATTTATTTTGCTCAGTTGCTACAGGTCAAATTTAGACTTCTTATATGAATGTATGCCATGGATTTCTGCAATTATGGCCTTCCAAAGAAAAAACTCATCAGTTCAGTGTTGTGAACATGTATCCCAGAGCAGTGGCAGTTTTGTAAAGTAAAGTAAAGTATTTAATTAAGCACTCTATTTCATAGTAAAACTTATGTGGATGGTTTGAAAGGGCAATAATTTGATGTGAAATTGTAATCAACTCTAGATGTCAAAGTGGGGAGTGGTATAGAAGTCAAATTAACAAATAAATAAATAAATATTTGGATCTGCTTTACAAAAACTTTATGTCCATGAAAACGGATAGGTATCCCAAACATGAAATGCCAGCATGGAAAGGCATCAATAACTGTAAACATAAATAGGACACATAAAGAGGAAAGTCTCTAACATCCTCAGGGACTGTTGTTTCCACACTGATTGACCAGGAAATAATGTGGCAGCACACATGATGTAGTGGTTAAAATGTCAAACAGGGACCTAGGAAAGCCAGGTTTGAATCTCCACTCTATAGGCTTGCTAGCTCAGAGTTGGGAAGTAACTGGAGATTTTTGGGGTGGGGCCTAGGGAGAGTGGAGTTTGGGGAGGGGAGGGGAGGGGCCTCAGTGGAACACAATGCCATAGAGTCCAACTTTGAAAGTAGCCATTTTCTCCAGGAGAACTGAAATAGCAAGATACCTCCAGTAACCACTTGGGGGTAGTCAGCCCTACCACTTTGTGATGGAAGCCTACCAGGACAACTTGGGGCAGTCACATTCTTTGAGACTAACTGACTTCTCAGGGTTGTTGCGAGGATAAAATGGAAGAGAGGAGAGTGATTTAAGCTGCTTTGGGTCACCTTTGGGAAGAAAGGTGGGATGTAAGTAAATACATGAAATAAATAATTCCCATTGAATTCAGTGGAACAATGGCAAATAAGTATGCTGCAGATTTGGCTGCATGTCAACTGCAGTCTATTCACTTATAAGCTAACCATTTCAGCACTGTGGCTGGAGTTATAACTAGGGCTGCTGGATGTTGGTCAAAGATGTGGGTCCAAGGGATAAACTGGGAAAGGCCCTCAACAGCTTAAACAGTAATGCATCAGCTTAAACAGACATTCATACCGAACTGGGTGCAACTATGGGAATTGCTTAGTAAAATTAAACATTTTTGCTTGTTTTCAGGTTGTCTTTCCCTTATAGATCCCAGGCTGCCTGTGCATTTTCTAATTAGCTGAAATATCATGATAGCTGTTAATGTTTTAAAACAACTAAGCAAACATTGTCACGAAAACAGATAAACTTTTCAAAAGCTCAGTGAAAATATATATCACCAGGGAAATTGTGGGGGAGTGCCATTCTATTCCATAGTATCTTTAACTTGCTCTTTTAATAAAGATCAAACCCCAGCTAGAGGGGTTTTCATTTTATGCCTCAGAGGGGAGTCATTTTATTAGAATTTAAAACATAGAGATTAAATAAGGACTTCCTAAAAATTCTTAAACTTACCTGCTCAGCTAAATAAATTTTCCCACTCTGCACTTGGGATAATTTTAATAGAGTTTTTGATCCCTGGGTAGACAGATATAACAGTCATATAAATCCAAGATTTTCAGCATCCTCAAAGACATAAAATGTTTATGAGAGAATATGGTTTTAGAGACATCTGGTGGTTGTACAATCCTAAGGAGAGAAATCAGCAGTGTCAGTATTAAACATAAATTCTACTTTTCAACAAAAACATCTTGTATAGTGAGGAAAAAAGATGAGCTTGTTTCATGTTATCTATGACTACTTGAGCCAATATGCCATAAGAGGGGACCTCCTTTTATGAATATTGATGATACATTCATGTCCTTATCAAGGCAAGCTGGACGTGGTCAAACAAGAAATGACAAGACTGAACATCGACATTTTAGGAATCAGTGAACTAAAATGGACAGGAATGGGTGAATTTAATTCAGATGACCATCAGGTATACTACTGTGGACAAGAATCTCGCAGAAGAAATGGAGTAGCCTTCATAATCAATAAGAGAGTAGGAAAAGCAGTCTTGGGATACAATCCCCAAAATGACAGAATGATCTCAGTTCGAATCCAAGGCAAACCATTCAATATCACAGTGATCCAGGTCTATGCCCCAACCACTGCTGCTGAAGAGGATGAAGTTGATCAGTTCTATGAAGCCCTACAACACTTTCTAGAAGCAACGCCAAAAAATGATGTGCTTATCATCATGGGGGATTGGAATGCTAAAGTAGGAAGCCAAAAGATAACCGGGATAACAGGCAAGTTTGGCCTTGGAGTACAAAATGAAGCAGGGCACAGGCTGGTAGAATTTTGTCAAGAGAATACAATGGTCATAGCAAACACTCTTTTCCAACAACCCAAGAGACGACTCTACACATGGACATCACCAGACGGTCAACACAGAAATCAGATTGACTATGTGCTCTGCAGCCAAAGATGGAAAAGTTCTATCCAGTCAATAAAAACAAGACCAGGAGCTGATTGTGGTTCAGATCATGAGCTTCTTGTTGCAAAATTTAGGCTTAAATTGAAGAAAGTAGGGAAAAGCACTAGGCCACTCAGGTATGAAATAAATCATATCCCCGACGAATACACAGTAGAGGTGACAAATAGATTTAAGGAATTAGATCTGATAGACAGAGTGCCTGAAGAACTATGGACGGAGGTTCGCAACATTGTACAAGAGGTAGCAACTAAAACCATCCCAAAGAAAAAGAAATGCAAGAAATCAAAATGGCCATCTGAGGAAGCTTTACAAATAGCTAAGGAGAGAAGGGAAGTGAAAAGCAAGGGAGAAAGAGAAAGATACACCCAATTGAATGCAGAATTCCAGAGAAAAGCTAGAAGAGATAAGAATGCCTTCTTAAATGAACAGTGCAAACAAATAGAAGAAAACAATAGAATGGGGAGGACCAGAGATCTTTTCAAGAAAATTGGAGATATGAAGAGAACGTTTCATGCAAAGTTGGGTATGATAAGGGACCAAAATGGTAGGGACCTCACAGAAGCAGAAGAGATTAAACAAAGGTGGCAAAATTATACAGAACAACTATACAAGAGCGAGCTTAACATCCCTGATGACCACAGTGGGGTAGTTACTGACCTGGAGCCAGACATCCTGGAATGTGAAGTCAAATGGGCCTTAGGAAGTCTAAGCAACAATAAAGCTAGTGGTGGCGACAGCATTCCAGTTGAACTATTCAAAATCTTAAAGGACGATGCAGTAAAAGTGCTACACTCAATATGCCAGCAAGAGCCTGTTGATGCGGGTGAAGGAGGAGAGTGCAAAGGTTGGCTTGAAACTCAACATCAAGAAAACAAAGATCATGGCATCCGGCCCTCTCAATTCCTGGGAAATAGATGGGGAAGAAATGGAGATAGTGACAGATTTTATTTTCCTGGGCTCCAAGATCACTGCAGATGGGGACTGCAGCAAAGAAATTAAAAGACGCTTGCTCCTGGGGAGGAAAGCTATGGCAAATCTAGACAGCATCCTAAAAAGCAGAGACATCACCCTGCCAACAAAAGTGCGTTTAGTCAAGGCTATGGTCTTCCCAGTTGCAATGTATGGCTGTGAAAGTTGGACCATAAGGAAGGCCGAGCGTCAAAGAATTGAGGCTTTTGAACTCTGGTGTTGGAGAAGACTCTTGCGAGTCCCTTGGACTGCAAGGCGAACAAACCGGTCAGTCCTAGAGGAGATCAACCCTGACTGCTCTTTAGAAGGCCAGATCCTGAAGATGAAACTCAAATACTTTGGCCACCTCATGAGAAGGAAGGACTCCCTGGAGAAGAGCCTAATGCTGGGAGCGATCGAGGGCAAAAGAAGAAGGGGACGACAGAGAATGAGGTGGCTGGATGGAGTCACTGAAGCAGTAGGTGCAAACTTAAATGGACTCCGGGGAATGGTAGAGGACAGGAAGGCCTGGAGGATCATTGTCCATGGGGTCGCGTTGGGTCAGACACGACTTCACACATAACAACAACATAGTTCAATACAAAAATGAGCCAATAAGTGAAATTCAGTCACAGGGGAGAGATTCCTTAATGAATAGGGTGGAAAGGCTCTTCAGTGAGTGATGTAAGCAAACCCAACCTGATGGCCCACAAACAACTGCTTTTAAGGAGATGAAGAACTTTTCTGGAGTATACGATGCTGAGAAGTGGGCATGCTGAAAGCGAAAGTCACTGAATCAGTAGGTGCAAACTTAAATGGACTCCGGGGAATGGTAGAGGACAGGAAGGCCCGGAGGATCATTGTCCATGGGGTCGCGATGGGTCGGACACGACTTTGCACATAACAACAACAAAATTCATGTCCTTCTTTTAAAGGGGATGGTGGGGTACAGTTCTTCAAAATAAATATGAATGAATTTTTGAAAACATATAGTCTAGCCCACCAGCTCCTCAGAACTGCAGAGTTGAGTAAATAGAAAAAAACTTTTTTGCCATCATAGCTATAAAAAATTCCTGAAGCCATCAGATCAGTTCAGTGGCCCTATTCTGTCGTAACGTCTGAAGCATGTACAGGGCAAATACACTGCAAGTGATACATACAAGAATGACATGTCATTTAAAAGAGAGAATGTGACTACAATCTAGTTTCAGAATATCTATATCAAAGTAATTCGGCATCTCATGCATATGTACCAAGGTAGAAGATCCATCTGCTGCCCCTTTCAGAAGGAACAACAATCATGTGTCAGTACCTTATCCGCATTGGAAGCTTTGTGCCGAGCTGCAGGATGGAGTTTGAGCTGGTTTCTTGCGGTGGAGCAGTATGCTCCACAGCAGCGGCCTCCAACCTTTTCACGGTTGTGGACTACTAGGAGGGGTGGAGAGAGAGGGTGGCCAGGGGCGCCACACATGCACGGAAGCCCCGCGCAAACGCACATGCACGGAGCTGCCATGCATTTGCCTTTGCGCTCCCGGCAGGGGCACAAACGCACATGTGTGGCAGTTCTGTGCATGCATGCATGTGCGAAACTGTCACGCGTGCGTGTTTGCGCCCCCAGCAGCAGCTCCGCACCTGCGCCTTTGCGCCTGCCGCCCTGCCAGTAGCCATGCCACCCTCTTCCCCCCCCTCCTGCTTCGGCAGCCGATTTGCTCATGGCCTGGCAAGCTTCTCGCTGTGGGGGACGGGGAGAGGGAAGCAAGGCTCCCGCAGCCCGCTCTCGAGGCTTTGCGGCCTGGCAGTGGGCTGCAGCCCGGGGGTTGATGACCCCCGCTACACAGCTTCCCATATCCCCATGGGGGACTATTTGCTGCGGCAGACCCTGTCTACCCCAGATTAGTTCATCCCCATGGACACAGCCGGGGTGGGAATGTTCTGCTGCACATGGGGGCAACGGGGAGGGGGGATTGTTTTGCACTATGGTAGGATTGTGTACCAAAGCAATCCCACCTTCCCACAAAGAAAAAAATGCCCCACTCAGCCCCATTTTATCTTGAAGCACCACAAAGCCAACTGGGGCATTTTTTGTCCCTGCTGGCATGCCATAGGTAGGGAGGAGACTTCCAGGCCCAGCTCTTCCATGTGTACACAGGCCTGTACCTGGCTTGATCCTGTTGGCCCCCAGGGGAGTGAACGGAATGCAGAAAATATCTGCATACCCTTAACACAGGGCAACGGAGCGCTAAAGAACACCAAGCCTGGGAGAGTGCTGGGCCAGCAGTGATGTCATATGGAAAAAGGGATTAGCCCTACTGCCATATGAGCACCGGCACCTGAGGGGAAAGTTTAAAGTTTAAAACAAACCTGGTTGACCCAAATCATAGGAGAGTGTGGAAAATTACAGTGCTATCTGTGCTAGGCTTTTTGTACCAATTTTGAGGTCTCACACAGTCTTCTAAGATTTGGTACAACCAGGTTTGTTTTAAACTTTAAAACTGAAAGATCATAGGATGTAACAGAGAGCAAAAATGGGGAGGGAATATCATGTTATAAAGTTAAGTATTTTACATTGTATATACTCTACTACCACATAGTTGTGCAATTTAAAAATTCAGTTGTAATATTCTCAGCTAATTGCCTGTTTAAAATTATTTTAAATGTTTTGCTGGTTTTATGATCACCAAACTCTGTTTTTTAAAAACATTTCATGTTTCTTTAAATTTCTGAAAATCATCCAATATTTTCAGTAAACAAATAATCTGACTACTATTTTATTTTATTTTATTTTATTTTATTTTATTTTATTTTATTTTATTTTATTTTATTTTATTTTATTTTATTTTATTTTATTTTATTTTATTTTATTTTATTTTATTTTATTTTATTTTATTTTATTTTATTTATATACCACCCTCCACGAAGGCTCAGGGTGGTTTACATGAAACAAGAAATGATACTTCTACTCCACTTAAAATCTATGTGAGAACTCACATGCACAAAAAAGCCCTTTCTGCTGTACTGTACTGTACAGAAGGAATAGTTGAAGCAGACTGCCAAATAGGCATATGTGGGTTGACAAATAGATCAATAATGCATTAAAAATCAGTTTCCTGTTTGCCACTGGCAGACAGGACATGAGATGAACAGGTGACTGTTTGACCATTCTTATTTTAAACCTTTGTTCCATCCCTAAGAAATAAATGTCAAACAAGAGCATCTCAAAAAGAACTGCAAATTAAAATGAGTTACATTTTGTAAAAAGGTAGATTTCTTTAAAAAGAGAGGCACAGATACATTCATTCCATGTGTGAGTATTTGCATGATAGAAATAATGGCTATTGGCATCAAAGGTAAAGCAGAGCAGAAAGCAAAATTGCTCTGGAAAGGAGAAAAAAGAAATCATGATAAGTGTATTCTTGATCTGGAACACACACAAAACAGGTATGTAAGTTGTTCAGCTGGCAGGTTGGGCCTGTGATGAGGGAATATATATAACCATTGTGTGGAAATTACAGATGTTTATAAATAGAGATATTATTAGAGACAAAAATACGTTACTGATTGGTACATTAAACAGTTTATATCTTTTTTAAAAAATTAGGGAATTTTGCTGATAAATATAGTTATCCCATCTGCTCAGCTACTTGAAATATCTCTAAATAGCTATCCTGTAAAATGCATAATTTAAACCATGGATATGCCTCAACTCAGAAGTAGTTACTTTCTTCCAGGCTGGTGTGTGTATTGTTAAATTACACTTAAAATGTTCTGCAATGTTAAGTATGGCAGCACCCTTGTCTTACATGCTGGCACACTGTACTCCATAACCAGTAATACACTAGGCTTGGGAACAAGCCAGATACAGGAACACACTGAAACAACCTGACCAGACATTACTAGGACAGAATCCATCTTGGAAACCAGGCCATACCTTGGCTTGACCCCTGCCACAGGTTGGAATTTCAGGTGCCTTTGGACTCTGATTCCCACACACACACACACACCACGCCGTAGTTTTGCTGATAGCATGGTGTGGCCAGAACTGGTTTGGCCAGGGATTCTTGGCCAATTTCTTTGTCTCCTCACACTTGGCCACTCTGCCAGGGGTTAAGCCCATCATCCAGTCAATAGAGAGCACCATCTCTAGGATGGTACCTTTTGTCGAAGACCATTAACAGTCATCTCCAGCTTGAGCCAGCAGTTGCCCAACAGCAGGTTCAGTGGAAATTTCCAACTAGTCTCCCATCCGGCTTACAACACATAGGCCCCCCTCCCCAAAACCTATATAAACAGTGGCTTTAGCAAGCCCCCTCGTGTATTTTGGATATGGGACCCTTCTGAAACACCCTGCACGCTCCCCATGCAGGCTGCTTTCTCTTGCCTATCTACTCTACAGGAAAGAGTAGATAGGCAAGATACTGGAACCTCCTTTCCCACCCTATTCTTCTCTATACGACTGCCTGTTAGTGTTAGATATATTTATGCTTTTTATTATTTTCTTTTCAATAAAGACTATTATTTTTAAAATTTACCAACTTTGTCTGCCTTGAGTTCTTAAGGGCATAATCACCTCATAAAACATTTGCAAATTGATCCTTAAATGCTATATTACCACCCTCTCACTCAGCTTTTTCCCCATTGTTGAATATACATGTATCTCAGGAGACATGTGTAAGTGCATTTCTGGTAACACCAACTATATCCAAATACTATCCGAGGTTTTATTTGTTCTTGTTGTTAACCTTGATATATATACCAAATTGTACTTTGGCAGAAAGAACCCTTCCAGTAGCTTATATCCAAAGGGCTCATGTTTCTAGGGGTTCTTGTAGTCAAACAGGGATTTTTTTTTTCTCTTGAAGTTGACTTGATCCCTACTTCTGATCATGAAGGATTTAGGCTTGAAGAACAGGTTAAAGCCCCTCAGCAAGGAATAATGTACAGAATTCATTCACTTCTAAGTATCAAAACAGTCTGCACCTCCATCATGTCTGCATCGCTAACCACAGGTTCTCTCAACCACAAAACCCTAATTCTCAATATATTATAGCTATTTTTAGATTTTCCATAGACATCCAAAGCAGTCACAGGAATATCCTTTATAAACCTCCTGACCCCTTTCACCTTGGCAAAAAGCATTTATTTTGACACTCCTGGTGTTCAGTATTTCCTCTGGTCCTTCCCCACCGGTTTAAGCTTATGAGGTAGCAGAAAAAAGTGTTCAAGCAAGAAAACAGACACTCAAGCATAGCTTAGCATAACAGCGAAGATAGAGTTCATCACTCAGAAATGTGCTTATATTTAAGTGTTCCTGCTGGGTCCCCAAACACCCAAAGTGATGAATCTCTGCAGACAGCTGTTAGCATGAAGGAGCAGCAGAGAAGTGCCTTCCAACCATGCACCTCATCATAGCTAATAATATTGTTTCTGCATACACATGGGGATGCCAAAACTTGTGTACTCTTGAAAGGCTCCATTCTTCTTGTGCCTCACAGAGACAGTTTTCCCCTCCTTTCATGGAAATGCAGCCCTACGGCTGATTATCCACATGTGGAATAGGCCAGGAGGACGGGCATATGGCAGTGGGATTAATCCCCACTTCGACATGATATTGTTGCCAGGGCAGGCCTCTTCTGGATCTGGCACATGTTAAACTCCCATTGCCCCACTTTAAGGGAACACAGAAGTATTTGTGTTCCCTTAGGCACTCCAGGGGGCAATGGGGCCTAGTCTGCCAAAGGCCCATATGGACGGAGGCCCACAGGGGACAGAAAATGCCCCACTTGGCTTCAGTGGGTTTCGCAGTCCTATTTCCTGCCAAAAAAGAAAAGAAAACCTGTCAGCCCCTCCCCCCCCCACATACAGTGAGACCATTCTGCCCCGGCTGCACCTTTCAGGATGCACAAATCCAGAGCACCGCTAAAATATGTCTCCTATGGGAACACAGAAAATGGCAAAACATCAGCTCCATCGTAACACACTGGTGTTGGCCCAGAGTGTCACTGCAGATGCAAAAGAAATCACTTCTGTCCCCTGAGAAAGCTACTGTTTCATTTCCATCCAAAGCTCCCCAAATAACAGATAACAGCCTACAGATATCTTGCTGCTGGACAATGGCTGTACATCTCACAGAACAGCTAGGAACAGATAGTGAAAAGATCTGCTCCAGGTTCTTTAAAAAAAATCTTTTATGACATAGGTTTTCTCCTGTGCTGTTTTAGAAGACCATTTCATTTCTAGTGCTTTCTCTAATCCATTTTCTGTTTTTGGCGGTAGACACAGCTAATTTATGGAGCCCCCACAGAGGTTTCAAGAATGGAAGAAGCCTCAAAGCTGCTTACAATCACCGACCCTTCCTCTCCCCATGACAGACACCCTGTGAGATAGGTGGTGCTGAGAGAACTCTGAGAGAATGATGACTGGCCAAACATCACCCAGCTGGCTGGAGAATGAGTGGGGATCAAATCCAGGTCTCCAGATTAGAAGACATTGCTTTTCACCACTACATGAAGCAGGATCTAAAGGCAAGAGGAGAACATTTGCCGTTGCCTGTCTCTGCATAGCAACCTTGGAGTTCCTTGGTGGTCTCCCATCCAAGTATTAACCAGTGATGACCCTGATTAGTTTTGGAGAACTAGCCTGGGCTACCCAGGTCAGAATGCTCTGTTCCTAGGACAGAACAGAATTTGGAAACATACTAGGATTGAGGGGAAGTAACTAGGGACAGTTGTCATATCTGAGGGACTGCATCTCTGAATAAGTTCCCCAGAGAACACTTCGTTCGAGTAAGGATCCCTGACCCTAAAGAAATATACCTGGCCTCAACCAGAGCTAGGGCCTTTTCCACCTGCCTGGTGGAACAAGCTCCCTGAACAGATAAGGGTCCTGGCAGAGCTTGTTAAGTTCTTCAGGTCTTGCCTTCTGCCAGGCTTATGGTTGAACTAGAAAAATTCAACCAATTGGCTAGTACAAAAATGTAATCTTTTTGTTTATAATTATTCCAATTTATTCTGTAGATATTGCCTTCATATCTATGATGTACAAACATAAACCAAAACAGGTTCTGGATAAACAAGGGGAAAAAATATTTTTCAATAGCTCGTTTTCAAAGTTGTTTTCTTCCTCAGTGGTTTTTATCATATAAATAGACCCTCAGGCTTAGTGTTTCATGGAGATTTCTTTACTGCTCTATGGTTGTGAAAACCTCAGGCTTATGTTTGAGGCCAGCTGAAAAATTGAAATGTTATCTCACATCAATAAAATGGGCCTCTCTCATCCCCTATTCCTGCTCCACCCCCCCCCCGACTCCTATCTCCTTGTGACATCTATGCTAGCAAAATTACTATCTATGTAACTACTGTAATCAACGACTGATGCTGACAGATGTTTAATTTATTAATGCTTATGGATATTGCTTGTATTGGTTTATTGACAATCCAAATGTTATTGTTTTATTGCTGATGCACATTGAGACTGTTGTTCTCTGCCCTGAGATGTCTAGTCCAAGAGGGGTGGTACACGAATTGATATACTAAATACATAAATAATTCAAATCGAGTTTCATGACAGAAAGAATTGGTTTTTCCTACTTTGGAAACATAGCAAACCACCACATGTTTACATTTAGTTCCTTGCACAGCATAATCTTGTGTAGTTCTGCTCCAAAGACAGACCCACTGTGTTGAATGGGTTTCTCTACTAAGCAAGTATGCAACTTCAGCTACATACAGCTACATACATTGGCATGCATTAATCATTTTTTTCGCCTCTAATACAATTAGTCTTTATATTAGCAATCAAGGGCCTCAACCTTACCTAAACCATTAGTTAAATTATCATCATTTGTCAACTCACAGCTTCGCTTCTAGAGATAATCCACAGTTAATCGTAATGTTGTATAATAAGCAACCTGCTGGGAGATATTTTTTAAAATGTTAGATGGCGAGCATTAAAATGCATTCCTATATCATCTGTATTAAGGCATCTGAAAGTCATTTAAAAGACTAGAAGTTATTTTAATATCTGTGTCAATTTTATGAGCTTCATTATGCTTTAATTTTGCTTATTTTTAAACAGTGAACAGAGTAATAGTCAAAGTTGCATTTCTTTAGGGAGTAGCTATTAGTTGCATTTTCTCAGAAAGAACCAGATTGAGTAATAGATTTGTAAATGAATTGCCCTAAAGATTTGACTTAAAAGTGAGGCAGTTTTAGTTCCTGAAGATGACTAGTATAAATTGACCTTTTGTGGTACTAAATTTTATTCTGGAACCCTTGGCTTTGGAAAAGAACTTTGTTGGTAAATCCATAAATAGGATTGAGATCAAAGAAATTAATCAGAAGCAGAAATCAGCTTCATACCCTAACAATCAAAGATATCAGGACATCATTGAGGCCAGAGGCTCCCTTCTGCTCAAGACTTCCCATCTGGTGTTTGGCTAAGGCTCCTTTTCCTCATCCTCTGCATCATCACCAACCTCCATGGGCTGACTTCTGACACTAACAGATCAATTCCTATTTCACGTCTCTGACAGAACATCTGACTGACCTATTGAAGACTCCACATGAATGAGCCCCCCAAAAATGGGCCTCAGGGGCTCATATGTAAAGCCAGCCCATAATACACAGCTTCACAAGATAACAGATTGTCAATGCAATGAATTAGCAGATGCCCAGGGACCCTAAGTAGGCAGCACCTATTCAAGCCACGTACATGTTATATGTTCAAATGTAATGTGGGTTGAGTAAGTATTTGTGATCACTGGGATAATTAGATCACACACATACATCAAGCATTTCTGTAGGTAAGTGCAATACTTCTGGCATATATTGTTTCTACCTACTTTCCTATGTAAAATAGTTTAAGAATGAAGATACAGTGGCCACTGTCCAGCGAGGCTGGTGCTGATTGCCTCAAGGAAACCAGTGAAAGAACTAAATTAAGTTTCATTGCACTGACAATTAACTTTGGCAGGATTGGGATTGCTGAGAATGCTGAACAGTCATTGCCATGGTACCACGCTGAACAGATTTTATGAAAGCAATGCCAATTTCAGTGAGTCTTCCTGTAATTCTGGGACACATCTCCAGAGTCAATGTCAATGGAAAACACAGAGGTGTCAGTTATGCTCCAGCAATCCCAAACAATAATACTGGGGAGAAGACTCAAAAATCTATAAATGCCTACACCATTTTGGCTCAGAAATTTGGAGGTGCATACAACAGCATTAATTTTTAAAGCAAAAACTGCTCAGGATTTTGGAACGTTGAAATATATTGATTCTTTTTAAAATCTGACTTTGGGGAAATATGTCTAATAACATGAAGTTCTAGGGATTTCACTCCCACTGACTCATTTAGTTATCTGTTTTTCTTATATTTAAAATTAGTTCACTCAATATTATCTATTGATTGATACTATATGTTCTGCTTGAGTCTACATTATGCCCCAAGATTACATCACTGCTTTCGTGACAGCACACGGAAATTAATTGACTGATAAAATTAATCACATTACTGCTTCCCTCTAGCTAGCATTCTTTAATTCAATGTATCATATTGTTGATTTTCTTATATACTGGGGATTTTTCTGGAGAGGGAAGTAGCTAGAAATGATAAACCTCTGTGTCTCAACATGAAGCCAAATTCATCAGAAAAAGAAGTCAAAAGAATTACTGGTAATGTGTTTCCACCACGTTGGAGTGATTCCATTTCTATAGTGAAGCCTGAGATCCTATAATTGTCTGGCAACCAAAACGTCTAACTCTTTAGCATTATCCAGGGTGTACCATGAGGAGGCAAGTTAGAAGTACACACCAAGAAGGTATCAAGAGTGGAAAGGCATCATGCTTTGATTGCATCCATAATGAGTTCCTGATCAGCAGCAGCATGTTCACTAAAAATGGTTTGCAAAGTTTCTCACTGACATCATTAAAACAGGAAGACCCCCAGGAGAATTCAAGAAAGCAAATATAGCTGTTATTCTGCAACCTGCAAAATCAAAACATCCAGCAGAAAGTTACAACTCTATTATCCTTCTGAGCTTCTGTTATAAACTCTTTAAGTGACTCCTGAACAGAATTAGTGACACAATTAACATATCCCTATAGAACAAAAATTATTTGGCCCCATCATCATTGTGAAGACCAGATTCTCAGCTTAACAACTTTCATGGAGGCAGGATATAAGAAGTGTCTTAAGACATTTGCAGTTCTTATTGATCTGACTTTTTTTGGTGGTGGAATTGATCCATCTTTCCTTCCCTTCATGAAGAACGGTGCGATTAGATAAGATTTTCTGGAATAAGAACTCTTTTGGATTTTCAAACTGTCCTGGAAAGGTTCCTTATGCTGACTGACATGGTGGCAAGATGTTGACGTACAACACCACTGAGGACAGTTTGGCTTGCTTAGGCAAAAAAGTAAGTAGCAACAGCATCACTGCTCTGAGCTTACAGTCAGCAAGGGTTGAACTGTCTGAAAGCTGGCATTTTAGAGGAGAGACCCACAGCTGTGAGCACCTCAGGCCCATCAATGACCGTTTATGCACTGGAGGTTTCATGCCGGGCTGCAAGCTGGAGTTTTAGTTGTGGCAGGTTGTCCCACCTCTTCCTGCACCCACATGGGGGAGCATTTGGCCTGGTGCACGTCGTCCGACCCTGATTTGTGCTCCTGCACAGGAGCTGTGGCAGTGAAGTTCCCAGTGCATAAACGGTCAATGCTTCTTCCTCAAAATACTCCTACCAAAAGCAAAGGACTAAGCCTGACTCTCCTAGACCTTCCTGAAGCCTGAGCTGCTTTAGAAGACCCCTAGAGGCATCACCTGCAAGGAGCCCCTATTCAGAAATAGCTGCCCCTCATAAGAGGATACTTGCTTTGGAATCTCCCAATATTTCATAATTGGATTCCCTATGGCATCCATTTTATGACTGGCCCATGGTAGCCATTTTGTGGTGGTGATAAGTGCCCACAGGTTCACCATGATTGACAACACCTGTTATATGAGCACCTGTTCAGTATTCATCACAAATTAGGAGGGAAAAACTTCTGTGGGAACTACTACCCATGAAAAAATTATAGACCGTATTTGCCGGCATATAAGACAACCCCACAACATTTCCACTCAAAATATAGAGTTTGTTATATACCCAGCGTATAAGACTACCCCCTCTTCCACACACCAAATAAAACGTAAAAGAGCATCAGGAGGGGGGGGGTGGAGAGAGAGAGAAAGAGAGAGAGCCATAAAAAAAAGAAAGGAAAGCAAGAAAGTATGCTCAGATTAGTGATTACCTCCCTTCCCCCAAAAAAAGGCAAGAGGAGAGGGGTAACTCTCTCTCTCTCTCTTTCTCTCTTGCAAGTTGAGGCTGCCTTTATGCATGGCGGTGCCTCTGCATTGAACTGAAACAGCTTCCTCTGCTTATTTACCTGCAAACAAAGAGGGAGCGAACAAGCGAGCGGAGGGCAGAGCAAGGAGTAGCATTCCCTGTGCGCCAAGCTTTCAGGGCCCAGCACCGGGCTGGCCGCGTTTGGTCTCTTCCTGCATGGGGGTGGCTTCAAAACACTAGAAACCGTGAAAGGGAAAGGGAGGGGGAGCAGAGGCTGGCACCTCGTCCCCCAGCATCCTCCTCCTCTACTCCTTTGCCACTCGCTCGCCCACCCGGCCCTCCGGGAGATCTCTCTCTCTCCCCCCTCCCGCTTCAGAGTCTTATGTGGGAAGGAGGACTTGTTGTTGCCGTGGAGAGGTGGGGCGTGGGACCCAGCAAGTTCCAAGCCGGGAGGAGTTCACGAGACAGCAGCAGAGTTGGTGAGCCCAGTCGGGGGGGCACCGCCACTGCCGCCTCGGCGTCCCTTAATTCTGGTCGCCTTACACTATGGGCACCAGGCAAGTATCGGGAGGCCACTAAGGGCAGCGATATCTATCCCAACTGAAGTGCACCCGGCATATAAGAAGACCCCCCCCACTTGGAGGCATGTTTTTCAGGGGGGGGAGTCATCTTATACGCTGGCAAATATGGTAGCTTATTTGTAAAGAAGTCTTGAAGACGTAAAGGGAGGTAAAGCAATATAAAAACTTATTTTCATACTCAGAGATCAAATTATGCTTTAATGTGGATAATGCCACTGAGGAAACAATATGAATGTCTGATTGCACTGCACTCAAATGATAGGTTTTAATTTCTATCAAAATGAATACTGCTAAATCAGTATCCTACTGGGAAAATGATACAATATACAGTTCTCCTCCACACACAGCATCAATAACAAATGCAATTGACTTTAATTCTCTGGGAAAGAAATTGCCCTCTGTACTGAAAACCATATTAAAACCTGTGCCCTATTAGTTCTTACCTAAGCACAAAATTTGCTCCAGTTCATGTGTGTGCGAGAAATCGTTAAGACAACAGATATTTTTTGTGTTTCGTAAAAAAGGAAAAAAAAGTCACAGATCAGGTTACAGAACAGGCAGCAGGAAAGATGTCACAACACTTGTGGGGACCCCATTTCATAGGAAGTCACATTTCTCCGCCTCTGGGGACATTGAAGCCATTCCAAGGATGTCTGTTTCTTAATGGTCCAGCAGCTTGATTTTCTATAGCACTCTTTGTGCTCAATTTCATTCTTTTTAGTCCGTGTGCGGCAGGCTCTTTTTTAAATAGCATGTTACCTTGCTTTTCAGCAGACGAGACTTCATCAAAGACTAGCACAAATACAAAGATATTAGTATCTTGTACTTTTTTGCAATCCACTTGATGAAACAGGCTAAGCAAGTCACCGCTCATCAGGATTATGTTTAAAACTCAGGCACAAACCATCAAAAGCACTATTCGTATCCACAGTGGTGAAAAGTGCCGGCATACTGTGATCAACATGGCAACCCCATAAACAAGAGAAAACAGAGGAGCTTTGCCGTTGCCTACCTCTGAATCACAGCTGCCTTAGTGGTCTCTCATCCAAATAATAATCAGGGCCATCCCTGCTTAGCTTTCTAGATTTGATTGATTTATTATTTCTTTCTTTTGTCGGGTTATATACCGTCCCTCTCGGACAAGGCATCTCGGGATGGTGTACAGCATTTAGTTTGTAATAACTGTTTCAGCACATTAAAACAATAAAACACATATGTGATGAGATCAAGCTAGCTTGGGTCATCTAAGTCAGGGCATCATATCCATGAATGAAGGTTAAATTATACATGTGCAGAATTCTGTGTAAGTTTCTCCAAACTAAAACAAAAACAAAAATTAAATGCATTCAGATAAGGCTAAAATCATGACACAAGGCTGAAATCTGGAAGGGGAGGTGGGAGAGCATGATTAGCCTATTATGCCAATTGATCTTTTCTCAAAAATAATTCTCCCTGCCCTGCTGTGACACTTCTGTCCTTGACAAACAGTGTTGTCACAAGCAGGTTTACACCCTTCTAAGTCCAATGAAGAAATGTTAACTTTGCTTGAGATAGCAGTAGAAAAGAGCAAGAGTTCAAGAGCACTGTAAACACTAACAAACCTTGTGGCAGGCTATGAGGTTCCAGGAATCACCACTCACTTCTTCAGAAGGTATCTGATAAAGTGTGGTGGCTCATGCCAAAACTTTGTTGGTTTTTGAGGTGCTACTTGTCTCTTATACTTTTCTACTACTACAGATGACTATTACATGAACTATCTGCTTGAGAAAAGGACTGTTAGATCATTGCTTTCATTGGGATTGAATCATGAATAACATTTCTTTGGAGTCTGTCACTCTGAGGGTGATTCCACACCAGGGGTGCCATTCCAGGCTACCGCTGGTACGTTCCGTAGGAGCTCCATGCTTCACCACTTTCAGTATGCCCATGACAGACACAGCCAAGGCAGAAAGATTCTGCCTTGAAGGGAGATAGCTGCAAATAAAAAATGCCCCATTCAGACCTGTGTCGCTGCAAAGCACCATGGAGCCGACTGGTGCATATTTTGGCCCTGCCAACATGCCGTAGATGGGGAGGAGCTGAGCCTGGAAGGCCTGGCTCTTTCTCATCCACATGCACCTGCACAAGGCTAGGCCCTATTGGCCCTGAAGCACACCAGGCCTGGGAGGGAGCCAGCCCAGTGTCAGGACTCACCCGTGGTCATGGATGCCAGTAACTCCATGCCCTATATAAGAACACCACCTCGCTGAGCACACCTCCAGTCTGCCCCAAAGATGAACTCTCTACTTACAGCTGGGAGGGAGCGTTCAGGTAAAGAACTACAATGCGGGGAGGGAATGATTGAGACTACTTAGTGCCTCTCTTGTCTGATGATAGCTGGGGCTGAAGCACCTTCGGCATCTTTGGCTCTGACAGGATGGAGCACGCTGGGTGAAAGACGCGGAGAGGAGGGATATTTGTAACTTCTGGTTGGTTAAGGAGAGGGAGGAGAAGAGGTGAATGGAAATGGTTAAAAGGGGTGATTGGAGAAGGGAAGGAGGTTCCTTTTTGTAATGTGGTGAGATTAAAGGAGAAGGAAAGACAGCATGAGCGGTTTGGCTGTGAGTTATTGATGCTTGATGAGCCTCTTGTGGCGCAGAGTGGTAAGGCAGCGATATGCTGTCTGGAGCTGTCTGCCCATGAGGTTGGGAGTTCAATCCCAGCAGCCGGCTCAAGGTTGACTCAGCCTTCCATCCTTCCGAGGTCGGTAAAATGAGTACCCAGCTTGCTGGGGGGTAAACGGTAATGACTGGGGAAGGCACTGGCAAACCACCCCGTATTGAGTCTGCCATGAAAACGCTAGAGGGCGTCACCCCAAGGGTCAGACATGACTCGGTGCTTGCACAGGGGATACCTTTACCTTTACCTTTACCTTTATTGATGCTTGACGGAGCCAAGGCGAGGCTGAATGACTTTCACTTTCCCTCTGCCTCTAAGAAAAGGGTGTGGCTGGAGGAGATAACATGTTCCAGAAGGTCCAGGGAGTCTTGTCAATCAGCAAGAGCCTGACACCCAGTGGCATCATCATGTGGAAGCAAGGATTAGCCATATGAGTGCCTGCCCGGCCTTTTCCACCCATGCAGAATCAGCCTCAAAATAATACATTTTATGACATTATGGCCTATTTCACACTGACAGAAAAGGCCAAGGGGGCAGTTATATGGAAGCAGGGAATATCCCCGCTTCTATATGGCATTGCCACCAGGCTGCCGCCTCCTCGGGCCTGGTACAGATCAGGCCCCTGAAGCCCCAGGCTAAGAGAATGCAAAGTTCTGAGTTCCCTTATCCCACTGCAGGGCCATCAGGGTCCATCCCGCAGCAGGGTCTGTCCTGCCACCTCTGTTCTTCCTGAATGCCCCAGTCGGCTTCAGTGTGCTTTGCTATGCTGTTGGGCGGACCAGGGTATTTTTTATTTTGCAGGAAGGTGGGATTGCATTCTATTACCTCAGCACTCCACTTTCTCATTCTGATGCATTTGTCAATCAGGCATCACTATTTTCCATAATGGGCTAAAGCAATCATTTTTTAATGTTTATCTTGTGTGTTTTTAACATTAACTCCAGATTCAGAAGAATATTTTTTTCGGAAATACAATACGCTGCCTGTCCAGAGACCAGTTTGAGGTGACTTACAAATAGGGTCCTTGGGGATTCTGAGTGGAAAGATGGCATTTAAATGTTTTACATAAATATATGAACAATACTTTTAAACAAGCCATTAAAAGCAAGCCGGGACATTTGAAAAACATCCTCAAACAAACATCAGGCGTCCTAAAATTATACTGATAAAACAGTTCTCGGAACAGCAGCAGACGATAAAATAGCTTTTTAAAAAGATAAATGTCTTCGTTAAAAGCCTAGGTTAAAATAAACGCTTTGGCCTTAAACCTAAACGTATGAGGCCAGACAAGCCTGAAGAGGGGGAGGGCATTCCAAAGAGGAGTTGGTGGTGGAAGGTGTTGTCAAATTGCAGTGCTCCCCCCGCCCCCCCCCCCCCCCCCGTAAAAGACCCCTTTCTGGTCACATACAACTTCACTTCTACAAGAAGGTTCTGCAGAGCTTCCGCAGCAGATCTAAACGGGTGCTTTACTTTGAATAACTAATGGCAAGCTTCAGAAGGAACTCAAGAGAAAGATTCTTTTCTCTTCTGAATCACCTGGGGGGAAAGCCCCCCCCAAAATGTCACCCGCATTGTTTTATACAGCCTTGTCCTTTACACAGCTGTTGCCAGGCCTTCTATGCTTCAGCCCCTTTTCCTGTGGGCTTTACAAAATACCTGCTGTTCCCGAGAAGGGTTGGTGCTTGTTTGATATCTGCCAAATGTTAGCAAACGGTATAAGTTAATTATTTAAACCGTGCTATGAACAAGTGCTGCACTAACTTTTCCCCCCCGGGTGCTGTTTTGATTGGAAAAGTTTAAGCATTGTTTTGTTTTATTTTTCCCATCTGGTGGCTGACTTTATCATCCCTCTGAACTAGTCCAACTACCCTCATCAGTAAAAACATCGGCTAATTTAATAAGACACTTTTGTGTGGGCATTTTTTTACTTCCCCCATATGAATTTCCTTTAATTGAACAGGAAACCTGAGCACCTAAAGTAGGTTCTAGATAAGTGAGAATATTTCATGTAGGTGTTAAAACTGGATTGGAATGAACCATCTGTGTAAACTGTAGGGTTTACATAATTGTAACACAGGCTTGGTTGGTGGGAGGGACAGGAAGAGGGACTCCATAAGTTCAGAAGGATAGAAAAACACAGTTCTCTTACCATGCGTATAGACACAAACTCAGAATCCTTGACTATCATTTGGGGGATGAAAGGAGGGTTAAATATATAACTGGACCTCTAAAGGGGTACTGCATGTACAAACAAGCAATGGTCCCAGACTTTCTAAGAGGCATATTTGTAGCTTGGGCATGGGAACAGGTGAAAGAAGGCCATCCCACTGGGACCTCTTCCACACCAGGCATTTGGCCGCAATCACCACCTATTTGCATGTAGGGCTAATTCCTGCTTCCTGATGGAATCAGGCCCAATCTAGGGCAGTCTCAGGCCTGGTCCTACTAAAGCCCTCAGTTGCCCCCCTTAAAGAGAACTTGGATATCTTTAGAAAGAGTTATTGCAAATTTACGTAATAACTCTTTCTTGGGAGTAAGCTTGGTGTATGAGAGCCAGCTTGGTGTAGTGGTTAGGAGTGCAGATCTCTAATCCGGGAAGCCTTGTTTGATTCTGTGCTCCCCACATGCAGCCAGCTAGGTGATCCTGGGCTCCCCACAGCACTGATAAGGATGTTCTGACCAAGCAGTAATATCGGGGCTCTCTCAGCCCCACCTCTCTCACAGGGTGTCTGTTGTGTCTGTAAGCCGCTTTGAGACTCCTTCGGGTAGAGAAAAGTGGCATATAAGAACCACCTCTTCTTCTTCTAAAAATGGGGGGGGGATGTGCCCCATGGCTCCATAGTGCTGTTTCAGAGAGCTGTGGGGGAGCTGTGGTGTGCCTTTTCCTGTCCCTGCTGCCTCCTGAATGCATACTTTCATCTGTTCCCTCAGGAAGGCTCCACCTGACCCTCTGGAAAACATGTCACCATGGATACCAACTGCCTCAAACAACACCCAGAGCAGAAGGAGGGTCTACAGTCCATTTTAGGTGGGAGAGGGTCAAGCATGGGGTGGGGGGCAGAAATTGGACAGAAATCAGACCGGGCTGTGGCTTTGATCAGAGCTGTGTGGGGGAGCCATGAGGGAGCCATAGGGTACATTTTCCTGTTCCCGGCAACTCCTGAACACAATCTCTCATCCGTTCCCTCAGGAAGGCTCTACCTGAGCCCCTGGAGAACATGCCACCATGGATACTGGCTGCCTTAAACAGCAGCCAGAGCAGAAATAAGAGTCTGCAGTCCATCTCAGGCTGGAGAGGGTCAGCCTGGGGGAACCTTTGGACAGAAAGCAAGTCAGGGTACGGGGAACAGACCAGCAGTAAACCCCCTGCCTCTTACCCTGCTTGTGCTTGGTGGGTGAAAAATATCAAAATAACCTTGTTTTCTTTTTGAAGGGGGTTCTCAGGTATGAAAAAATGATGATGGAAGATGATTGGGAGTTCATAACTCATAACAATGACTGATACGGCAAAAAAGAAAAAAAGTGGAAAGTTCTGACTTCCGATCCACTGGCTGCCTCATGCAGGAGCACAAATCCAGGGCAAGGCAGTGGGAGAAGGAGGCTAGAGGCTTCCTGTGTGGCCATGGGAAAATCAGGGCAATGAGCCCTGGGACAAAAACTAGGGGGCAGTGTGGCATAATGCCTCCCATGTGGTAGATGTCTGACCCTGAGTCAGCTGCACAGGGCTTAAAGGAGTGGTCCCTGCTGCAGCCTGAGCCAGCCAATCAACTTGTTTCTGACTGGCCAGGGAAGAAGAGTTTGTTCTTACACACAGCTTTTTTCTACCAGAAGGAGTCTCAAAGTAGCTTACAATCACTTTCCCTTTCCTCTCTCCACAACAGACACCCTGTTAGGTATGTGGGGCAGACAGGGCCCTGATATTACTGCTCAGTCAGAACAGCTCTATCAGGCTGTGATGAGCCCAAGGTTACCCAGCTAGCTGCATGTGTGGAAGTGGGGAATCCCACTCCCCCACACAGCTCTGATCAAAGTTCCACCAAGGAATACATTCAAAATAAATAATCTATGATCCCAATGGAAAACTCCAAGAGTTCCAAAAGTAAACAGTGGACTCATAGCAAGGAACTCAAAACTTCCACAAAGAAGATCTCTTAAGAAAGGGAGACAGACCACAGAGCCAGTGAATCTATCTGAAAGAGATCTCAAAACACATGCAAGCATTCGTTCATGTAAGTCGCCTACAAGAACACTCCCCTGAACTGATGTTTTCCCCTTCTGATTATTGCCTTCTAAATCAAGAAGACTTAGTGAGTCTATAAGAAGGAGTCTTACTGAATCTATAAGAATGTAAATAGCCCTAGGCCTTCAGCTGATTTTACTTTGATTTTCCGATCAACATTGTTCTGTGCATCAAAGCAGCTCCAGCTGTTTTTGAGATATTTTTCAGCATGTTTCTGTTCCAGTATTTTCCAAGCAAGAAAGAAAAGGGGTAAAAAGAGAGAGGAGAAAGAATGCAAGATGCCACCACAGGCCGCCATCATTCTGATGCCACAAAGAATAGAGTCCTTTTTAAAAACTAAAATCAGATTTGCTGTTGCTAAAGTTTACTAAGAAACTTGTTTAAATTCCATTCTATTCAGTCTGATTGGTCCACTGCATTGTCTGCTATGTTAGGCAGTGAATTTCCAGCCATCCTTTATCTTGAGCATGCTAGTATCTGAATTACAGTGTCTTCAAACCATGTACCCTACTACTAAGCTTTTCATACCTTTAATCTGAAAATAATATTGTTGCATGAATACTTGCCACATACACAAACACACATACACATTATTCTTTAACTAGGGGCTAAGCCCATTGCATTCAGGAGTACAACGGGTGCTAGATTGGGGGGGTAGGGTAGAAGAACTCTGCGGGTGGCCTCCCCCTCCCCCCAGGACCTGGAAAGGCTGCAGGCAGCTGTTATGGAACTCACTGGCAGGGGCAGCTCTCACGCGGCAGAGATCTGTAGCCTCCAAGCCTCAGAGGGAAGTGGAAGGAGGGGGGGTTCAGGGGGGGAGAGAAGGCAACTGGCTGGCCACTGGACAGATAGGCAAGCCAGATGGAGAAGGCACTCTGGGGTGGGACAGCTGCCCTGAGTGGGTGCTAAGTGTTGAGTGGCACAAGCCTTGAGGCACGTTCCTCCTCCAAGCCCTTACCAGAAATATATAGTGGAACAGATGTGCCACAGAACTCTGAGTTCCTGGGAAACTGATCGGTCCTACTCATGCCTGTACAAAATTCATTTGGACAGGAATTTAAACTAAACATTGTACTCGCCAATATAACAGAAAATGCATGGTGCCTATTAAAAACCCAAACACTATACTTAGTGTATATTTAAGGCAAAAAACACCCCAAATTTAAAAATGTATCAACAACCCAGATTTCTTCTCATTTTGAGAAAGAAATTTCCTTCACCAGCAAATGTACACACTTTTGAGCTTGCATAAACAGACTGTTGACAAAGAAAAAGATTAAGAATTTTAAAAGGCAAACCAGAGTTACAAAATTAATCACAGCTTGAAAGTAAAAATTGTTTCATGTGTTCATTTGTTGAAATAAGGCTGAAGATGGTGAGCACTGAATATAGGAAGTTTAATTCTTTTAACTAAAAAGCTCTTTTTCCTTTTATGAACACAGTACTTGGTCTGCTTAGTCTCTTATCTTATCTTATATTTGATATAATTCTGTAGTTTTATTGGATTTTGGAGCTGCCTAGGAGAAAACAAAAGTTGTCTACAATCCGCAGCCAGGCTCCTTAAAGGTTAAGGGGCAAAGTTTGCGGGAGAGACAATTCAGCTGGAGGGACCCTGAAGCCAGCGACATGCTATATTAACAGAGAAGACAATTAAAAAAAAATCTTAGTGTAGTTCTGACGGCAACCACTAGGATCACAGGGAATTCCTAGCATTGCAAAAATAACTCTCAGCCTTTCTGCAAAGTGTACGGGGAGGAGGAAGGAACATCTGCCAATCAGATCTTTCCAAACCCATCATCAGCCAAAACAGGATTCAACCACCCAACATGGTCTATGGTTTCCAGTTTGGTGCAGTGGTTAGGAGTGCGGACTTCTAATCTGGCTAGCCGGGTTCGAATCCACCCTTCCCCACATAAGACCAGCTGGATGACCTTGGGCTCGCAGCAGCACTGATAAAGCTGTTCTGTCCGAGCAGTAATATCAGGGCTCTCTCAGCCTCACCCACCTCACAGGGTGTCTGTTGTGGGGAGAGGAAAGGGAAGGTCGACTGTAAGCCGCTTTGAGCCTCCTTCAGGTAGAAAAAAGCGGCATATAAGAACCATCTCTTCTTCTTCTCCTTTTACCTTTAGTTCCATCCAGCTCCCCTACAGCCAAAGATCAACTTTGTTGGTGTGTATTAGCAAAAAACACAAAAAAAACTATCCCAGCTTCTAATTTTTTCTCTTCCTCCCCCTTTATTTTTCAACATTAATTCTCCTTCATTCATCCTGGTTGGCCACCTAGAATGTATTTAATATTAGTATAGATGCAAACCTCTCTTAATAGAACAAACCGCTCTACGCTCCGTGGGGGAGAATATCCTGGTCGTTCCCGGCCCTAGAGAAGCGTGCCTGGCCTCGACCAGGGCCAGGGCCTTTTCGGTCCTGGCCCCTACCTGGTGGAACGAGCTCCTGGGTGAGCTGCGGGCCCTGCAGGATTTACCAGCTTTCCGCAGGGCCTGCAAGAGGGAGCTCTTTCGCCAGGTTTTTGGTTGAGGCTGAGGCCAGCGAATGAGAGTCAGTATTCCCCCTCCCCCAGAACTAGTAGGTTCGATCTCCTCCCCATCCTCCCTGCCACTCTGATAGCAGGGGGTGGGAATAATGAGAGTTTCTGCCATGTTGGGATTGTTTTAAAGTCTTTTAATGGGTATTTTAATAGGGACAAGACTACTGTGACCTGCCACGACCCTACGGGGAGTGGCGGGAAATAAATCTAACTGTTATTGTTATTGTTATTGTTATTGTTATTGTTATTGTTATTGTTATTGTTATTGTTATTGTTATTGTTATTGTTATTGTTATTGTTATTGTTATTGTGGACAGAAAGGAGGAGTAAATATTTCTCCATAATCTATTAAAATAATAAAACATGATTCCTCTTCCCCTCCACCCTTAATTTGTATTATAATAAATGTTAATCTGCCCCGGTGGAGACAAATGAAGAACAGAAATTAGAATGCATTTGTTTACTGATATTCTGTCAATCAATCAATATCAATCAACAAAATTTTAATGGCATGAATGATAAAAACAGGGTAACAGTAGATCAGAAAAAAATAGCATATAATAAGACAACTGAAACTAGATAATCACTGGTAGTAAAAAGTGAGGTCCATTCCGCACGACTTTAATATAGCACTAGTCTTGCATTTTGTTTTCGCCACTAAAACTACATTCCGCATGACGTCGTGAGCAATCAAGGAAGAATCAAGGCATATTCGTTGAAACGTGTGTTTGTTTGTTTTTAACTGTGCTTAAAGGGAAAGGGGCTTTTCCGGAGCATGATAACAACCGCCCATTGGCTGTTCGTTTGATTGACGGCCAGGGGCGGGAACAAGCACAGAAAAAATCGCTTCCTTTCTAGCGATTCCTGCGAGACCGGAAACCTGTAAGGAACGAATGAAATACTGGATTCCACTACAAATGAAGGTATGCGGAACGCCAAGATTCTACTATTTAAAATAGCGTTATTGCTTTGTGAAACCAATTAGCAACATTGGTCCTTGTGCGGAATGGGCCTGAGAGATGATTGAGTGGAATGACCTATCTCTGTCAAGGATTTGGCTACCCAATATCTAGTACAAGTCTCCCAAAACTTGGAATTGAGCTGGACCTGGTTGATGGACAGCATTCAGCTAGATATGCCATGTTGTACAGGCCTGTCTCAAACTCTTTCCATAGATCTTTACTCTAGGCTCCAGCTAATGATCCCTTCTTTTATGAGATGCTGATAAATACTAATGTGTAACATTTTTCTAGCAGTGTATTCTCTTTTCAGAAATAATTGCCCTTTTCTCTTCATGAAAAGTGCTGCCTCTTTCCTCTTTTATAAGCTTACTAATAATTTCTCCCTTTATCTTGGCATTTCCTTGCCAACATTTAAAGTCTAAGGAGCACCACTACACTCACCCCTTCGATATTTCTTTTCATTAGCTGTATTTTTGTATTAACAATTAGAAGCCGGGTAAGATATCTTTTAAAAAACCCAGTTGTTGCTTCACAAGCCAAGTGTTACTATGCTTGTTTGTACAGTCATCTTTTAATTATATAATTATAATATAAGCGGGAAAACACTCATCTGTTGGGCCCAGGAGACTGCTTTAGGGGAAAATGTCAGATGAAGGTTCAAAAGTACAAGCTACACACACTAAACATACAGGGAACCTGTGGCTTTGAAGTTTCTTTGGAAACCTGTTGCTTTAATGTTTGGTGAACATTTTGACTGAGCAAAAACAGTCTGTCTGGAAATGGAAATCCATTCACAAACCTCCATGAACCACCACAAACAGCTTGAAAATGTGTGGAAATTTCATGCTGGGCAAACTGATTCGAAATTCAGTTTGCTAACAACAAACTAGACAAAATTCATCACAAACTTTAGTTTGTGAGCCAGTTCATGCCTAATCCCTCGTCTGACTATACATTTTTAAAAACCTGAGAAATAAAATGGTACATTTGGGAGCCATTTGATGGATAGATTGTAGGTAGGCACGGGGATTTTTCAGGATACCAGTAAATGGTTCTTGAAAAATTCTGGCAAAATTCAAGAATATATGAAAATATTGGGGGAGGGGGGAGCATTTAACCAGGACTGTTTTTCTTAAATTTTTCAGTATTTCTGAGCTGGCATCTTCTTGTCTGGTCTTGGTATTGGCTTGCCAGGTTGGTTTGTCTTGGAGTCTCTGGTTTGACATGGATTGTGTTGGCCTTCCCATTTTCACACTATCGGGATTTTCTGGTTTAAAAAACAAACAAACAATCAAGCGGCTTGTTCAATATAGACACAAGAAACAAAGAATCCTTAACAGGGGCTGAATAAAGTACAGTAAATATAACTAGTATACAAATGAAAAAAGATGCTTGTCTGTTTTTCTTTCTTTATTTGTAGTTGTCACCAAATTTTGATATATATATATAATGTTTTGTAGGTATTTTTCTTGATGCCACCTTTGGTAAGTGCCCTATGGCTTGCCTCTCTGCTATTCATACACATGAAATTGTAGTAAATATCTTGTGTTATTTTTGAGAGACATTTGTGTTTACTTTTTGAAATTTAATTCTGGGTCATTTAGACCACTTGTTATGGTGAGTGATCCTAACTGTTGTTACAGTATTACCATTGTTATTACGTATTAGTTGAGTTCTTAACTTTGAATTTAATTTGGCATTTTATCTTATTGCACAGTCTTTTCCACTGTGGAAAATATTTTGCAAGTGATTGTTACCAGACGGTGCTTTGTTGAAGACTAAAAATTAATTGAAAAAAAGAAAGACAAGCATAGTCTTTTTCATATGTATACTACTTACATTTACTGTACTGAGCCTCTGGGGAGGGTGGTATATAAATATAATAAATAGATAAATAATGCTTTATTCAGCCTCTGTTCAGGATTCTTTGTTTATTGTGGTTTTCTGTCTTGACATTAGATTTTCTGAGCTTGTTGTTTCTGTTTGTATTGAGATGTTTTTCGACAGTGGTTGTGCTAACTTGTGTATTTGACTGTTGTCTTTTTTACCTTTGAGAAAGGATGGGATTTTTTCCTTAATATAAACGATGGAGACAGAAAAGATGGCTGAGGCATCTTGTTCATGGATCTACAGAATTGGACCCCTTGATCCAATCTACTTGAAACTTTGCGGGTATTTAATGTCCAGGCAGAACTGGACATGGGGGGTAAATAGTAATGACTGGGGAAGGCACTGGCAAACCACCCCGTATTGAGTCTCCCATGAAAACACTAGAGGGTGTCACCCCAAGGGTCAGACATGACCCGGTGCTTGCACAGGGGATACCTTTACCTTAATGTCCAGACAGAACTGGGTTCCCTGATATTTTGTTGCCATCCTGAAAGAATTTCCATACGACATAATGGATCCCCAAAATTTCAAAATTCTGAACAACTAAAGTCCAGTCACTGAAATTGTATTGGGAGACTGAGTAATCCAGAATACCAGAATTTATGTGCTTCCTGAAATCCAAAAAATACCAAATGTTTTTTTCAGATGCACTTCCCTAGTCACACAAGATACAATCCAATAAAAATTTAGTTGTTTAGAACCAAACACCACACTAATATTTACAAAAACAGCACATCTGCTGAGAAACATAATTTCACTCATTTCACAGAGTTAAAAATTAACTTTTAAAGAAAAGTCTTACAGACTTCAAGAAAACTAAGCAGCCAAGTTAACAGCCTAACTTCTATAAAGAACTGATACTATAAGACAAGTGCAGTCATCTGTAACATATAGGCCCAGTTTTGACCTGGCAGGAGGAGGTGACAGGAGTGTAACTGAAGATAGACTTCCATGGATGATATCCATTGGCTGGCAATGAGGAAGGGAAAAGGCACTAACAAGGGATCATAAGGTTACACAGATCAACTGCCACTTTCTATTGAATACCTGGAAGTGGTGTCATCCTCAGCATCATGTCAGTACAACAATTTAGAATTTGGACAAAATTCAATGATAAAACCCAAGCCAGTCTTCACTGGGTTAGGGGAGTCTTTCTCAAATTTTTAAGGACCCCCTGAAACATTCTTCAGGCTTCAAGAAACCCCAAAAGTGGTGTGATCATGCAGAATATAGTTGGGAAGTATATCTGGGGAGGCGGGTTGACATGACCATATATGGTCAAATCACCTGATAAATGTTTAGCATTTAAAAAATAAATTAAAAGTTAACTCCCACCCATTCAGGAAACCCTTCCAGGACCATCAAGAAACCCCATAGTTTCATGAAATCCTGGTTGAGAAAGCCTGGGTTAAGGCTAGACCTTGTCTCCTTATATCCTTCTATTTATTTACTTAGAAAATGTATATGTAGGTCTTTCCAGAAAATTGCTTGAGGCAGCTTATAACTAAGATACTAAAACTAAATCCATTACCACAAAACAATTAAAATGCTAGCCTATGCCATTAAAGCAACCCTTAAACAGCAGGCCAATGCCACTAAAACAACTATTCATGCATGCAAATACACACTGATCAGCATTAAATGATTTAGATAAAATGATCCTCACAGCAGAAGCAGAAAATAAATAATAAAATGTTTGGTAGATAAAATCCTTTAGTTAAAAGCCTGGTTTAAAATAGAATATATTATGCTAGCACTGAAACGAAAGCAAAGTAGATACCAGGCAAGTCTCATGAGGGAAGTCATTCCAAAAGGGAAGCACCACCACTGAAAAAGCCCTTTCCCGGTTGCACTCACCTTATCTCTGATCTCTAAAATCACTCAGGCTAATCTTCTGTGACACCCCACAGGACAAATCCAAATCCTTATATTTTGCTCCTTCAGTGCTTGGGCAGAAAAGGCAGGGGGAAATAAATATTATGGACACTTCAGGAGATTTCCTGTGCAATTCACAGAAGTGAATTTCCTGTGCTTAGAAGTGTGTATCTCTGCTTAGAACTGAACTGTTCACTACTTCATGTTGTTACCAGAAATCGCACACACATGTGTCCTGTGACACATGTATATACAGCAGTAGGGAAATAGCTTTGCAAGAGGTCGGTAATGTAGCAAAATGGATCATTTGCTTTATGGGGTGATTATACCCTTAAGAACTCAAGGAGGACAACAAGTATATAGTAAATATAGTAACGACTTTTATTAGAATGAAAATAATAAAAATATGTCTAGCACACTAGCAAGCAGTCATATCGGGAAAAATAGAGGGGGAAGAGGTTTCAGTATAATTATTGGTCTTGAAGAGTGGATAGATGTAGAACTGCAACCCAAACAACCATGAAGAGTAGGGTTGGGTGCTTCAGAATCCGAAGCGGCCGCGAGCAGCCAAAGCAGCCAGTGCCACGTTGTGGGGGGGAGGCATAGGTGTCAACACGCCAGTTGGCGCACACTTGCAGACACTGTGCATCAACCGGCGCCTTGACTCCCGCACAGTACTGGCTGCTTCGGGCACGAGTGGCCACTTTAGATGCCGAAGCACCCAACCCTCGAAGGAAGCTTCCAGTGGGTCCCAAAACGGAAAGCACTTGGTGGTTTTGTGAAGCCTCTGTTTATATATGTTTTTGGGGAGGGGGCTACATGATGTAGCCCAGGTGAGCACATGAAAAAACAGACCTGAGCCAGGCTGCTGAATCAGCAATACAATGGGATAGAAGGAGGAGAGCAATACATGTGTCAGGCAGAGGCTGCCATTCTGAACCTGTAGCTAAGCTCTTAAGATGGAGTCTGACCTAGCTTGGCAGACTTTTACAGTCTCTGGCTTTGGCCAAAGCCTAGACTATAGAGGGGTGCCACTAGTTGTAGAAGACAGTATGTCAATCTGGGAGGCAGGAGTCCTGCCATACTTAACATTCATTTAATGTGCTCACCTTAAGACAACCGTTAAATGAGACCCTGAGGACATGAAGGCAAGTAGTTAAGAACAACATCCTCCATATAAGCATTTTGGCTTCACTAAAAACTGATATGAGACTAGCTTATTCCTTGATGCAAGTTTTTGTATTTCTGAGGCCTAGATACTGGTACTACTGTCCTTGCTGATTCTCAGCTGGTGATCCTCAAGTGGTTTTCTACATCAAAAAAACATCAAATTGCTAAACCTGAAATAAAAAAAGGATTTTAGAAACTTGTGTGTCATAGGATCCTACAATTTTTCAAAACAGAATTCCACAAAGATGCATCTCTCAGAAAAGACAATGTGATCACATTTTAAGTTTGGTGGCTCCCCCCTCCCCCCTTCCAAGAATTTAAAATATAATTCTGCTCTCTGTTTCTGAAAACTTAATTTCTACATTTTGATCAACCACAATATGGCTTTGGAACTCAAGAGTATCTTTCAGAGGCAACTTGTGAATCAGTCAATGATTTGTTGTTTCCAAGGAGTTGCAGATGGTAATTGTAGTGTAAATTTTTTGTTTCCACCAATCAATGCTCTTTTAAGGAATAAATAGCCTTTTAGCGCTCATTTCTCTTTGGACCTCTTCAGTCAATGATTGGAAAAACCATCACACTCCATCAGCATGCCAGTAGAATAGTCACCTACAGATGCCAGCTGCAAACCCACTAATTTCTTTATGTGGTACAATTAGTAAACCAGGAGAAAGCTTGACCTACTTGTATGGCTGTTCTTATCCTATATTACAAGGGAACCTGGCTGTATTAGGGTGACCTCTGGACCTCAAGTGGTGATGGTCAATTGATAACCAGTAGCAACCATCCAAAGTAATTTCATCGTTCTTTATTCCCTGTACCCTTTTTCCCTCTTAAAGTATTATACCCATTAGTCCTCTGACATCAAAACAGATGTTCTCATTTCAGTCTGCTTGTACACTATCTGTAAGAGAATCAGTTACCAAGGTCCACCTCTTAAAGGTCACTTTTATCTTAAGATCTAAAGAGGGAAAGCCTGTAATAGAATCTTGCACTTAGCTTCTGTCTTAGGGAAGCTTAACAAATCTTTACCTTTACTGAAATACAAATCTGCTTAAAGTTCACATTAAAAGGTATTTTATTTTAGATGGCCTTTATTTGCTTATTCTACCTACAGTTTAAAATGGCAATGTATCCTGAATCCTTGTAGTAGGGCTTTAAAGAAGAAAGACTGTGTCAGTCCAAGTGTTCCCAATATGCACTGAAGCAGTGGTCCGCAACCTTTCTATGGCTGCGGACTGGTGGGGGGGAGGGCGATTCAACAGCTGCACATGCCATGCATGTGTGGCAGGTCTGCGCATGTGCGTTTGCACCATGCACGTCCACAAACGTGCATACACGGCACTTCCGCACATACACGCATGTGCAAAACTGCCATGCATGCATGTTTGCAGCTGCGCATGGTGCAAACATGCACGTGCGGACCTGCCACCGGATCGCCCACCCCCCCACCAGGACGTTTCTCACTGCGGGGGGGAGGGGAGAGGGTGCCGCGACCCAGTGCGGCCCGGTGGTTGGGGACCACTGCATTGAAGCACTCTTGTTCATACCCCACCTCAGGGACTGAATAGAGGCAATAGATGTTACAGAGCACCTAGTTTGTGCACAGAATATCCAAGGTTCAAGCCCACAGCATCTTCTGTTAAAAGCAAGATTTTAGATTACTGGATTGTGAAAGATCTCTATGACAGCTTAGAAAGCTTCTTCACTAGGCAAGATGGACAAACAACCCAGTATGAAATAGCTCTTGATAGAACCCTCTTGGGGTTGGTACGCTGGTCATAGAATCATTGAAGGCTGCCATATAGAGGATGAAGCAGAGTTGTTCTCTCTTGCCCCAGAGGGATAGACCAGAACTAATGGGATGAAAGAAATTCTGTCTCAACATCCGGAAGAAGTTCTTGACAGTTAGAGCAGTTTCTCAGTGGAACAGGCTTCCTCGGGAGGTTCTCCATGTTTGGAAATTTTTAAACAGAGTCTGGTTAGCCATCTGACAGAGAGGCTGATTCTGTGAAGGCTTAAGGGGGTGGCAGGTAACAGTGGATGAGCAATAGGGTTGTGAGTGTCCTGCATCATGCAGGGGGTAGGACTAGATGACCCATGAGGTCCCTTCCAACCCTATGATTCTAAGTATTCTGTTTTATCCAAAGTCCTCAAGTAAGTCATGAAGACATATTCATTCCATCAATGTTTAAGAACAGTTCATAGACACTAATAATTTCCCATCTTTCCAAAAGATAGTTTGATGTCAGATTCACAGAGATATTTTCCCCACCGCTTCTTGAATATTTATTGTGTATTTTTTTAATTATATAACTTTCCCACCTAATCAGTGTTCTCAAGGATGTGCACAGAAAAGATCAGAACAATTTAAAACCACATTTCAATTATAAAACAATTCAATAAAACAGGTTAAAAATCACCAACACCAGAACCAGGGATGAGGGCCAATAACTGTTTTTGGGAGTAGGTCAAATGAAACCAAAAATGTCTTCACCAGCTGGTAAAAACACCACTAGAGGGAAACAGATGAATCTCCCTGGAGAACGGGTTCCAAAGTATTGATGCCACAACTAAGACCATTTCTATACTTGTGATATCCCTCAGTTTTGACTTCTTAAGTTGCCAAACTTTGTGTTCATTTCTGCACCTAATTTTGCCTTTCCAGCCACAGACCTGAACTGTGTGCTCATTTACCCCACAGTACGCTACTCTCCTATCCTTTCCTCCTCACCTCTTTAATAATTGGGGGAGGGATGGGATTTTTAGCCGTCATGTTAGTAGATTGATGTTTTAATGGGAATTTTAATGGGGTTAGTTGTTGTGACCCGCCTCGAGCCTGTCGGGATAATAATAATAATAGTCAAGGATTTCTGAGTTATAGCAATTTCATTTTTAAGGCAGATTCTAATTCAGGACTGCCCAATGGAGAAATCACTGCATTTGGGTCCCCCCCCCCAAACCCACCATCATTCCTTCATTACTGTTATGAACTGAGGGGAACTTTCCGGAGAAAAAGACAGCCACAAGTTGGCTGGCTGAGAATGGCAGTTAACAAATATTAATACTAATACTAATATTTTGAGAGATGGGGTGGGGGTTATCCTTCCTTTGTGGGTGCTATACTGAACCAGAAACCAGCTCACCAGACAAAAGCACAGTCATCATCATTATTATGAAAAAACTTGACTGAATGTGTAATTGCCACTGAAATTAAACAATACCTGTCAGTTCTTTTCACAAGCAGAAAAGGGCAATTATTTCTGTCACATAAGCACAGTGCTGGAATGGCTGCCAAGTAGTATTTAACGCTTCATATTTAAAAAGGAAAATTCACAAAAAACATTAAATAAAACACATTCTCATGGTTCAGCTGCTTCGTGGAAGCAGCCTTGAAACTGTCTTCACATGGCAGCTCTTTCATACAGCTGGGACATTGTGATTAGGAGCTACATCCAGGCTCACCTGCCCAATCTGATAATAAAGCCAAGATGATTGCAAGGGGGTAGCCAAATTTGTATCTTAAGAGGTGTATATAGGGGGTGGCAAACTGAGTGAGAGCTCTGGGTGCACCACTGGGGAGGCACCCACTAAACTGGATGACACACTGAGCGACATCCCACTGGCCAGGCCATGTTGTAGGTCATACAGCAAGAAGGTACCTGCAAAGTGCCACAACCTTGGTGAACCACCGCCATCCCTGTCATGCATGCCCATGATGCTCCTCAGGAGGCCTAGCAGCCTGCCTCTCCATCCAGGCCCTCCCTGTATCCTTTGCTGCTTGCCCGCAACAACACCAATGCTAAGGGACCCAGCACCACTGGAGATGGAGAATGCAGGGGGCTGGTGCTGCCATAAGCCTACTGGTGCTTGCTCATCCTTTAACTGGCTTGACTGCCTGCTTAGCAGTCTGTGGCATGGACATGTTCTGGGCCCCTATGGCTTGCCCTCCCCAGTGCTCACATCCTGGCTGGGGGATGGGGGGCAGGCCTCCTGAGCAAGTGCCTTTGAGCAGAAAGCAGCCAGGCACACACTCCATCAGCTGCAGAGCCTGCCTGGGCATGCATCACCAAACCCTACCCACAGCACCCCCACCCCAGGCACCAAAGAGGCTAGGTACACCTCTGGATCTGTGGTAGTGAAATAAAACGGAAGTCTAGTGACTGAGCTGAGCTAGAAGAACCAGTGGTCTGATTCCATACAATGCAATTTGATATGTTCAGTATTTTCTCTGAGTGTATCCCTGCATCCATACAGGCTGTATTAGGAATGGATAGCAGCAGCACAAGTTCAGTGGCACCCTGAAACTAACATATATTACAGGGGTAGTCAAACTGCGGCCCTCCAGATGTCCATGGACTACAATTCCCATGAGCCCCTGCCAGCGTTTGCTGGCAGGGGCTCATGGGAATTGTAGTCCATGGACATCTGGAGGGCCGCAGTTTGACTACCCCTGACACATGATCTTCCATGAGTCACTGTTCACTTCTTCAGACATGTATGGAAATCAAACTGAGAATTTATCTTTTAGAGCAGGTTGTTATCTGCCACTGGACCTATGTTTTATCACACTCAAACTCTGTGGGATTCTGCGCCTCAGAAAATGTTCAATGCAGTGGTCAAGTATTGTTGTACTGTTTTACTGTTAATTGGGTAAATTGTGGGGGTTTATTGTATTTTAAATATTTTATTATGTAAACCGCCACGAGACCTGCTGGGGAGCGGTGGTATATAAATCTATAAATAAATAAATAAATAAATAAATAAATAAATAAATAAATAAATAAATAAATAAATAAAGTATCAGCTTTGCATATAGTTTCAAACTGGCAATTCCAAATCAAGTTTGATCACTGCTGTGTATCACATTTTTTATTTAGACTGTTCATCAGAAACTCAACTAGTACACAACTTTGAGGTGCTGTCAGCTTGGATGCACCAGTTACAGCATGTTGGCATGAGAAAAAGCTAAGAGGCTAGTAAAACAGGAACTGACTGGGGACCTGTCTGCCTTACCTTGCCTTGCCTTTGCATTCTGCACAAGAATATACAAGAATTGGTTTTTGCCAGCATTCTTCTAGTCTCCCTAAACCCTGGAATGTTCCAAGAAGTCCATAGGGAGAAAGATTTTAATGGAATCTTCATACTTTTGACATTGTCACTATGACCCATTATGCACTGCCGCCGAAACGGCGATTTCGGGTCACATGGAAAATGCGGAGGGGGAAGACACGAAGCACACCGGTTATGCACGGAACAGGACGCAACGGTGGCAAAACCCAGAGTAACCGATTATGCACGCGGTGACCCCGGCGCCGCTTCTGGTTGCGCCCCGGTCACCCGGAAGCTGCACTTTCTTCCGCGTTTCGCTAATGCGGCTTTTTCAGCGGCATGCACCAAAGCTGTGGCCGGTTGCAGCTGGCACTGTGCGTTATCCGTGATTTTAGTCGCCGCCATTCCGCCCCGAATGTTATTCCCCCCGTGCATAATGGGTCTATACCTGTTCCAGGACTATAAAGCACTTTAATATGTGTGGGATTAAAATGCATGAGCACTTTAATATGTGTGGGATTATGCATTTGCATCTTATTGGAAATTGAAAGAATTGTTTATTACTGTATGTAGCTAAATGGTGGGATCATATGTATACCCATTTAAATATCTGTTTTGTGAAAAAATATTTTTCCTATGAAGGCAAAAGATGCAATACAAGAATGTGGTTTTGATTTCTCAGTGCCAAGATGGACTGTAGTTACATCTAACTGGGGCTGCTTTATATCTAGTTGTGTTATTATTTTCGAGCCCTACATTGTGTATTTATGAACCCTTCAGATAATGGCAACCATTTACACTGGGAGGATCTGTCTGCAGTTGCAAGACTCTTGGTATGCCTGAATTGAAACATCTGAAAAGAGACAGCATACGTTTACTTTTTTAAAAAGGAACCTGCACCTGGATGATGGGCAGTTAAAATTGCAGATTTATCTTTATACATACTGAGTATACCTGAAGAATTGCTCAACACACAAATTAAGATAAGTCGTGTTTATACTAGATATAGTAAATACAATATGTACAGAGATCAAGTATATGTATTAATCATGGGATGTGATATCAAACAATGAACGCATGTGTGTGAATCAAAGCAATGCTTGAGATTTTAGAAATTGTAAAATGTTGTCAAGGTACATACAAGATGTCATAAATACTGTCCCCTGGATTTAACTAGTAAAAGTTGCAGTTTCCTTTTCTGTCCTTGATATGTCTAACAAATAAAATTTACGGTGCACAGATTCCAGTTATATAAATATACATGCATGCATACATAAGATAAGAGATATGTGCAAACTCTTCTAGCCCTGTAGTCAAATGCACTTTGACTCGATGAATTTAAAGCATAGAATTCCTATAGACTATAAACATATTCTTATCCAGTCAGGATTATGCATTACCCAGTTTCATTACTTTGGCTGAATTCATTTAAGGACAGCTGCTTATTTTGTACTTTCTGAATAGCAATAACATTACAGTATATTTAAATTCCACACTTCATCTTTCAACTCCAATTCATCTTATTTCCAGCTTCCCTTCCTAGAAGAGGCTTTCAAAATTATATCAAATCAGTGAACAGCAGTAGGTCAAGATGGCTTAAGTTAGAGATCTCAGGAGAGCTCTGCAGCTGGTTAAAGATATAAATGCTGTTTACAGTGTAACAAAGTAAATTCCTTGAAGTTGTAATGAGATTATGTCAGAGACAAGGAGGTGGGGAGAGGTCAGTTGAAAGAATATTTCCTAATACTTTAACTGCTGTAGTACAAATTAAAATAATAAATCATTCCTTGACAGGAAACACTTTTAAAGGAACAGGGCATACATTTTAGGTCCAATGAGTATTTTGAACTTTTAATACACTTTTTACAGTGCTATTAAGTAGCATGGCAAGTCTTATAAACTATATGAACAAGGTTTTTCTAAGGATGCCAGTTCCATTCTATTTGGAAGCTAGAAAGATCTATTTTTTAAAAAGAAAAAATACTCAAAATCCTTAGTTTTATAAAATATACCACAAAATTAGAGGAATTTCTGGATCTGCATAATTAAATCTGGGATCCTACATTGGGGGGCATTCCGGGGGGCGGTAGGAGAAGAGTGTCATGTCGACGTGGAGGGGGGAAGTAGCGACGGCGGAGTTTGGGCTCGGCGCAGGGGCAGGAGCCGGCCTGGCTGCTGGGCCAGAAGGACCACCTGGGGCTGGGCAGGCAGATCTCTCCTGGTGTCTTCCAAGCCTCGCTCAATGGCTCCATGGCTGCCTCTGCCTCAGCTGTCTGTGGCTGCTGCCTCAGCTCCCGCTTGAGGCGTCTTCAGTACCGGCTCCATGGATTACTTGTACCTCAAGCTGGAGTGAGACAAGACTGAATCGAGTGAGTTAAATATGTGACCCACGGCCCCCGCGCAGCAGCAGCAGGAGCAGGAGCAGGAGCAGGAGAAGGCCGCCATGCGAAGGCCATCTACCGCTGTCTCCTCCCCTGAACTGTGGGCTGCATGGGCTGGAAAGTCCTGGGTCAAGTAGCCAATTGCTGATTTCGATCCCAGATTCGGCCCACCCCCACCCCCCCTTAGCCTTTTATTTATACGGCAGAGATGTATATACAGATGTGTCATCAGTGTGAAACTACAAGGAATTATGGACTATACCAAAGAGCCTTCATGACATCACTGAACACTGTCTTCACAGCTAGAATTTCTTTTACTGCACAATGTGCCAAAATCTGTGAACGCAGATACAATATAGACATATACCAGTAAATCTCAAGACAAGTCAGATGTCTTAGTCAACGAATGTATTTAATCTCAGCTTCCATCACTTACTTAGTGATAAACAACAATCCTAATCAAGGGGAAATGGTAAATATCTCTAGTAGCTCTTGTGATACAACCACTGCTGACATTTTACTGAAAATCTCAAAAACAACCAAGTGTCTTTGTTTAATAATTTGAGAAAGTTGATTTGACAGAATTGGACTGTTATGAAAAACAGCTAGGTACTAACAAATTACCGTTGTTTTAGAAGGCCCAGTCCTAAAGCTCTGGAAGGGGAAAGCTTTCAGACAATATTATTGTGTATTTGAACATGTGTTTAGTGATGAGGGAAGGAAACTATTAAACAAGATTTGCAATCTCATGGATGAGTAAGAAGTGAAATATAGAAAAAAATTGGTAACCATGTTTTTAAAGCTAATTTATGGGGCTAATTGGTATATATATATATATATATATATATATATATATATATATATATATATATATATATATATATATATATATATATATATATATATATATATATATATATATATATATATATATATATATATATATATATATATATATATATATATATATATATATATATATATATATATATATATGGTATCAGCTGCTAGACTGGTGTATGCTAGGTACTCCAAGGTTCAGGAATGGTTCTTGAAAATAAAAAAGATTTATATTCTAGTGAATATAAATTTTAAGGCCCATTTTAAGGCCTCCAATTGCCCTTTTTTGCCATGGTAGCCATCAGTGGACAGGCTGGGCCAGGACTGGCCCCACAGAAATATCCAGGCCTGGAGGCCCAGCTCCTCCCTGTGCTATAGTGGCTGGGAGGGGACCAAAAATGCCCCACTCAATTCTGTAGCATTTCACAGCGCTGCAGTGTCAAATGGGGGCTTGTTTCACTATTTTGCAGGAAGGTGAGATTGCATTCTCACACAATCCCACCTTCCTGTAAAATAACTCCCCCCTGCATGTAGCATAACCTCTCCACTGTAGCTACTATCCTCAGGGGGACACATTTTGGCATGGAGCTGGTCTGTCACCGAAATGTGTCTCCTTTGGGGAGGCAAAAAACAGCACACCAGTTCACACTGCTGACATGTGTCTCCCATTGGGACACAATAAACGGCAGAGCATACTGCTCTGTCACAATGCTCCGGCAGCAGCCTCTGCCATGTGTAATAGGTCCAGAAGTGTTATGCTATTGTTCCTCAAATGGCCTTCTCCAACTCTTTTCAGGCTATTGGCCAGGAAGCCTTGTGAGGCACCAATGTATATTTATCATTTTAAAGGCCCAATGTATATTTATCTCTCATGAACAGATGCTGCACTGACCTACCATTCCCTTCAGTTCTCTCTTTGTGACCCTCAGCAGTCAAATTTCACTGACATGGTCTGGTTGTTACATGCAACTCTGGTGACACAAGGCAGCTATAAACAGAGCCAGCAGCTCATTTTTAAGCAGAATAAACAGAATTTACAGCTAGTAGGGCAGACCAGAAGGACTCAAAGTTGCCTCAGTCCACTTGGCCATATGTATTTCATTAGTCTAAAGACCAATGGTGTGATCCATTTATAAGGAGAACATTTTGTCCTCTGAAGTATGTCTTAATGTGTAGTTTGCTTTATGAGAGAACTGATTTATTGTCTTCTATTGTCCTTTTGGCACAAGTGACATCATTTCTTTACCTCGGAACCCCTTATTCTATGACAAATGACATGCATATGTTGACAGACGAATTCATGATTCTGTGTCTTTGGTAAAATGCCTCTAGCAGATCATTTGTCGACTCTTGGAAATTTATTAAAGTCATATTAAAATATATGCCAACTTCTCAGAGGAGAACAAATGCGTTCTTTCCATGAGGCTCAAACAGCAAATCTTAAAGGAAGGTTAATAAGTTTCATTCAGTTGTGGCTACATACAGGCCAGCTTAAAAGAAAATTATGACTATGACTTCTGATATAGTATCCTACTCATTTTTTTCTCCTTTTATACTTGAAGCTCATATTTATATGTCAAATGCAAGATAACATACAATCTAACACAAACTACAAAATGTAAAGCAATATTCATACAGGAACGTACCAAAACACTAATGACTTCTCTGTTAAGTTGCAATTTGGAAGTGTGATATAGCTATAAGGGATCACATGGCACAAACATTTTTTTTCTCCCAGAGGGCATAGTTCACATGTTCAGCTATCAGGTGTTGAAGCACAAAGAAACACTTTAAACAGGAAAAAAATATTGGTAGAGTTCCTTCTCACAGGAATGTTTTACCTTATCATGCAAGTGGGCATATTGTCATCCCCAAAATATTTTGACTGTATTCACACACAAAGGAAGCACAATGTGGAGAAGTGTTCAGGTGTTGGTTATCTCCCCGTATGCAGATTTTTTTGAGAGCAGGGAGTTTTTTACTTTAAGGAGCAACACAGAATGCAATCTTCTCATTTTCATTGAGAAACTGTGCCAGAGGTATTGCTTAGTGGGTTGCTTCGGTTACTATGTCCCTCAGTTCCACCAAAGTTCCTTCTATCTACTTCATCTCAGCTCTGTCCAAGGAAACCCCTCTAATTTGACCCAGTGGTTAAATGGAATCTCATGTTCCAAAGCACTCCATCACTCAACACCAGAAAGGAAACCAATGTAGAAATCCAGTTTTTTCCCCTCCCTTTATTATAAGCTTCCCATTTGGCTGGACATAATAAGAGATTAAGGGGCCGTCATGAAATGAGGACAAAACAGAAGTGGATTTATTTATATGTACCCTACTTTTATCTCCAATGGCAATCTAAATTTACAACTCCATTTTACCATATTTGCTGATGCAACATGATAGTGTACAGAAGGCAGAAGGAAGAGACATGCCTAAAATCACAAAAAGGATACATAGCAGTAGTAGGGTCTGGGCAACAAACAACAACTCCAAATAATTTTCTTTCTGTTCATTTCAAATATGCATCTTGCTTCCAGACCCCCTTTCTAGCTGTTCCACCTAGAAGTCATACTTCTATTGAAATGACTGAAAATGGTTCAAAACATGCATCCTGAATTTGTGGATTTGCCATCAGAAGAGATTTCACTCAATACACGGGATATAATGCAAATTAGGCTTGTGCACTAAAAGCCCAATTTGGCCAATTCAGTTTCTACGCCCACTAAAGTCAATGGCACCATTGACTATAATGGGAATTTCAGCTTTTCTGCCTTTCTCGGGAGAGTCCATCCCATAGAATATAATGGAGCAGATGGGGGCACTCTCTTTGGGAGCCCCAAAAAGTGGACACCTTGGACCAATCATTTTGAAATTTGGAGAGGAGTCAGGAAAGAGCCTCCTGGATTTACCCTGAAAATTTGGAGGCTGTAACATAAACTCCAACCCCACACACCCCCTCCCCCAGGCCCTGGGAAAGGCAGAAAAGCTGAAATTCCCATTATAGTCAATGGCGCTATTGACTTTAGTAGGCACCGAAGCCAAATCGGACAGATCAGGCCCTTAGTGCATAAGCGTAATTCAGATATTACATAAAAGTGAGTATTATGTTTTGAGAAACTTTCTTTTAATTAAATGTAACATTCAGAATCAGATTTTGAAAAGTATTACAGGCTGGTTCTCATCTACAGAGCTGCAACTGAACATTATTGGACAGTACACTAACATTTGATGGCTTCAGATGACTCTCATTAACCAAAGTGGACAAGTTGCTGAGGTCAGTGAGGGCAGTCACTTGTCCCCTAGATCCCTGTCTGTCTTGGCTGCTCAAAGAAAGCGGCCAGAGGATAGGAGGCCAAGCACAGGGGCATTATCAATCTCTCCCTGTCTACTGGGAAGTTCCCTGAGTCACTGAAAGGAGGCAGTGGTTTGCCCTCTTCTAAAGAAACCATCACTGGATCCATGGGACCCGCCAGCTATCACCCAGTCTCACATCTTGCATTTCTGGGTAAGATGTTTGAAAGAGTCACAGCAGACCAGCTCCTGGCATTCTTGGAAGAAACTTCATCACTTGACCCATACTAGTCAGGCTTCCATGCTAGCTATGGGATGGAGATGGTGCTTGTTGTTCTGACGGATGATCTCCGTCACCAGCTGGATCAGCCATCCTTGTGACATTAGATCTGTTCAGCCGCATTTGATATGGTTGACCATGAGTTGTTGGCCCACCGCATTGCTAGAACGGGGATATGTGGAACAGCCCTTCAAAGGCTGCTCTCCTTCCTGTGGAACTGGATGCAGAGGATGGCAATGGGGGATGAGTTATCATCCTTTTGGGGTCCCACAGGGAGCAGTGCTTGTGAGGTCCCACAGGGGGCAGTGCTCTCCCCTATACATTTTAACATCTTTATGCACCCTCTGTCTCAGCTGGTCCAGTGTTTTAGGCAGAGATGTCATGCTCCGGGCCTACAGTGGATAACAACCTTGCTCCACTTTTTCAGCGCCTTTGGTTGTAGGGGTTGTTGTCTGCCATGTTATGAGTTTTAGAGTCTTTTAATGGGGAGTTTTTAATGGGATTTTTAAGACTACTGTGACCTGCCACGAGCCTGCTGGGAAGTGGCGGGATATAAATCAAAACAATAAATAAATAAAATGTAGATGACACGCAGCTCTATCTCCTCATGTATGGCCACCCATACTCCCCCTCAGAACCATTCACCAGATGTTTGGAAGCCATAGCTTGGTGGCTTGAGCAGAATCACCTGAAGCTCAACCCCTCCAAGATGGAGGTCCTATGGTTAGAAAGGAAGAGGGCATGCCAGGAAGTGCATTTGGCCACACTGGCCAGGACACAACAACATCACATCGCTGGCCAGACATTTGGGGGTAATCCTAGTCACGAGGGTAGCCCACCTGGCATTTTACCATCTATGTCAGGCAAAGCGACTAGCACTGTACCTGTCTTCAGAGCACCTGACCATGGTGATCCATGTGATGGCCACCTCCAGAATTAATCCGCTTTATGTGGGCATGCCCTTGTCTCTGACTGGGAAATTGCAGCTAGTGCAAAATGAAGCTGCTAGGGTCCTCACAGGAACGTCTTGGAGGGCACATATGCAGCCTGTGCTAAGGCAGCTGCATTCATTACTGGTTGTAGCCTGGATCAGGTTCAAGGTTCTGTTTCTGACCTTTAAGGCCCTTCACAGCCTGGGACCCACATATCTAAAGGACTGCCTGTCACCCTATGCCCCCCCACAGGGCTTTACGCTCTGCAGGTACCAACCTGTTAGTGGTTCCTGGAAACCAGGACGCTCTCCTGGCCTTGACCAGGGCCAGGCCTGGCCCCAACCTGGTGGATCGAGCTCCTGGAAGAGCTGAGGGCTCTGCGGGAGCTGCCTGCATTCCACAAAGCTCTTCTGCCAGGTCTATAATGGAGGTCAGGACATGGAAGTTCAGATGGGCCCATCCAGAAGAGACCACCATAGTGGCCAGACCATTGCCTCGTGAGAGACCACTGGCATCCATAGATCCCCTTGTGGCATATCAAGGGGGAGTTAGTTGTTGTGGAGGTGGGAGGATAGGTTTTTTGCTCCTGCGGTACATAATTTTAACGGGGTATTATAATAGCAGTTTTATTTGGAGGGTTTATTATGTATCCCACCACGAAGCAGCTTGGTGATAGCCGCGGGGAATCAATCTAATAATAATAACAACAACAACACGCAATTGCAATAATTTGCAGCTGGATTGGCTTGAACACCCAGGATAACCCAGTTGTGAATAATTGCTACAGCATAAAATCCAGTGATGTGTGGTTGCAGCCTAAATCTTCCAGATCTCATCTGGAACACAGAGGTCTCAATTGTTCTAGTCCCTTCCAACCCCAGACACTGCTCCTCAGTGGCCTTGGATGTTTGCAGAGGGAAGGCATCAGAGCTTTTATGATAAACATACTGGGAACAAAGAAGGGAGAACCAACCTTGTGGCAAATGCTTTCCAAAGTGGTATAAGTTCAACTGCACAATTAATAAATGAGAGTTTTCTATCATCATCAATATATGTATTCATGATGATAGATGACTATGTAAGCAGCTACCATAGCACCAATTATTTGTATCATAATCAAAAGGACAATTTTCTGTTCTCTTAGATTGTCCTAATATATCTTACTATCACTATCATATTATTTAGACACTTTGTTAGATGAATACATCCCTAGAGAGTCAAACAATTGATCACTTTAATTCAACAAACCTGTCTCTTTTACTTCATGTAAAGATGAATTATACTTAATGGAAACATTATGTTAAAATGGAGCATGTGAGAAATCTATAATGTCTTCTGTGTTAAATCGGGAGGGAGCTAATGAACTGCCAGATGTATTTGGAAACTTACTTTTCGTGTTTAAGGTATTTAAAAGTTTTACAGTAATCAATCTGCTGCATTACTGAACATTCATTACAGTTCCAGTAATTTTGTTGTTATTTACTGAGGGTGTATAAATTACTAGCAGATTTTGCAATTCAGGTTCTGGCTCTTGACAATTAAAAAACATACGCAATTAAAAAGGTAGGAACAATAAATCGCAATATATTCCAGTTGCTTAATTAAAAACATAAATATGCTGAAGGGCCATCAACCTTTTAATTTCATGAATTTTCAAAGCTTGTTGGAGTTTACACACACACACACCAAAAAAAAAAGAGTGATAACCATCTGAATCCAACAATCCCCATGAAAAAGTGAGGGCCCCAAGTTTCAAAACGGTCATTCAAACATTTCTAAATAGGGAGGAAAACAGCTCAGACCAAAGTGGTCTGACCACAGTAGAGCAAATTTTGATTTGGAGGATCATTTCAATATATTTTGACAACGCTGTAAAGCAGGCTTTATCAACCAGGGTTCTTGAAACCCTGGGGTTTCTTAAATGCCTTGAGGTTTCTAGATGGCCAAGAGAGAGAGAGAGAGAGAGAGAGAGAGAGAGAGAGAGAGAGAGAGAGAGATTTTAAAATTGTTAAATATTTATTGGATGATATTACCATTAATGGGCCTCGAGGGGATGGGAAGGAGAGAGACCCTGGATGGACCTATATGCTGTTTGCTTCCCAACCATATTCTGCATGATCACACCATTTCTGGGGTTTCTCAAAGCCTGAAAAATGTTTTAGGGGGTTCTCAATGGTAAAAAAAAAGTTGAGAAAGGCTGTTTTAATGGATGTGTGTAAAAACTAGGGATGTTAGCAAAATCAAATTGGATCAAATTTCACAATCAAGTTGCAATCCTTCCTCCATAGACTGCTCATCGTATTGAATCAATTAACAATCCAACAAAATGTATATCTTCATCCAGTTTTTCCTGGGACAGATCACATTGTGTTTTCCTTTATTGATGTTGATCTTTGCTTTGATATGAGTAGCGGATCCTTCACACACTATAGGGTTTGGGACTCCAATTCTTATTATTTTATTATAATATAATTGTCAGTGCTGTTAGCTGCCTCTTATTTTTCTCTAGGGGCAAAACATTAGATGCAAAATGCAAGATAATCTTCAAATCCATTTTTGGAAATATTTACCTATGCAGATAATTAAAAGTTAACACTCCAACAATATGTTATTGTGTAATTTCCACATGAGAACTTGTGCAGTCACTTCAACACATCATGACACTGTGGCACATGACACGTATTATTAATTGGGCTAAAAGTAGCATAGTTTGGGCAAACAATACTGTTCTTCAGTGGTTTAAAAGACTTATTTGTTAGAAATTAAATGTGCTGCAGTTCAGTGCTAATAAAGTTGTAGTGCACACAGTCTATCACATATCAAGCTATTCTATATGGATGATGTTTTGTTGACAAGTGCAGTTTATTCTAGAATGGAATGAGAGAGAAACTCAAGGGAATGACACCAGTATTTGGCTAACAGATTATTATATCATTGAAGCCCTACAAATCACAAACTAAGAATAAATCATTAAAAAACACTACAGATAAACACTTTGTGCAGTAACATCTTCATGTATTTCCTCCCTAACTAAGAATGAATTCCAAGGAATATATCTTACCCTGCAGATAAGAATGTATAAATATGATTTCCCCAAAAAAAATTATTTAAATTGTTATGTTATGATTTGTTGATATAATTTTAATGCCATTTTGATACCTTCCACATCATTTGTGATGGGGTTTTTTTAAAGGTATTTTGCTGGCATGTTAGGGGAGGGAGATCACTCCTGTTTCGCGTGTGAAGAAGTCACAAATGAATCCTGCACTTCTAACTGAACCAGACATATCATGGAATTGGGTAACATCCCTACTTTTAGGGTCTCTGTAGTCATTTAGAACAGGGGTAGTCAACCTGTAGTCCTCCAGTTGACCATGGACTACAATTCCCATGAGCCTCTGCCAACACCAAGTGTAGTGGACATCTGGAGGACCACAGGTTGACTACCCCTGATTTAGAATACTGTGTTCTTGTAGATGGGGAACACTGAAGGCATCTCCTTCCTCAGCCTAATGCATTTCATTAAGTTGCAAGGTGGTGCAACAGAATATCACCTTCTCTTTTTTCACAACTACCATACAACCACAGGGGGCTTTCGAAATAGCAGCAAGCGGCCTCCCATCCGTTTTAAAATCAAGGCAATGCACACTTCCTATTCATGGAGAGTGATTTATTGTCCCATGGTAAATTGTACATCATCCCCCTGAATATGAGAAATGAGAATAGTAACAAACAAATCCTACCGACTGACCTCAAAGTGACAGGAAAACACTGCCCACGGATTTCCGTATGCATTTGGAAATTGCTTTTCATGGCAGGCATCCCAAGCTCTGTAAATCTGAGAAGGCCTGTGCCCCCAACTTGTACTTTGGCACTTGACCTGCCACAGATTTTGGTAATGTCAAAGGCTCCTATTCTTAGAACAGCCATAATCAGGACAGGTAGCAAGTTTTCATGACAACCTGAATTATTTATCTTCTTTACTTTTGCATGGGCAAATCTGAAGTTCACAAGGAGGCTACACTAATGTCACAGGATTCATTTGTCAAGATACAGGTGTGAGAGATAGAAAGCAGGAATCTGGAAGAAAGCGCCGTGAATCAAGGCAGGCGTCTTTGACAAAATTATAACCATCTCATATTCAGGGCTCAGATCTGAAGTGCTGAAATACTTCAAGGGAGCATATTGGATGTGCTTTTTACCAAGGCTGAAAGAAAGCAGTGTGCACACTGAGCAGCAATTTGTTATATTATTTGCCTTGGCTTTCGGGCTGAAGGCAGAACTGGTAGCTTTTTTCCTTCATGCCATCTGACTGGAGCTGGTGCGTGTTCTCTCAGTAAGAGTTGTAGAACACAGGATCTGAACTAGATCTAGTTTTTAAATTGAAATACACAATTCATAGGAGTTAAAAACATTACTTGAAACTTTGGCTCTGACATCAGAAGTGAGCTAGAAAGGAACAAAAATATTGAAGTCACTCCCTGTTTACCATTCTGTTCAAATACACACATCCCAATTAATGTGTCTGTGTGTACTCTTCACACAAGTATATGAAATAAATTGCAGATACTTTCTTCTATCAATTTTTATTTAGATGCTGTTCTCCCAATGGTGACCCAAAGTGGCTTCTAATTGTTCTGTCCTGCTCCCATTTCTAACTCACACCAACATCCCCATGAGACAAATTATGATGAGGGCAAGTCAAGGTCATATTTACATGGTACAGTCAGGATTCAAATGCAGGTCTCCCAAAAATCTCAGACCACACTTCATCTTGGAAATTTAACAAAGTACCTCACCAAAGGTATCTTATCTGACTGAATGAAAAACCAATAAGTTAAAGGCAGAAAGGTATTTCCAATTTCCTAAAAAAGGGAATAGGAAAAAAGCATCATATTAATTTTAAAAATGAATTTTTTTTACAACAAAATGACAAAGACCCTCTCTCTCCTTCCCCAATCTGTGCACGTCCATGAACTGGCAAGGCTCAGTGCAAATGAGACGTCACTGTGAAGCCGTCCTTTTCCAGACCATTTTTGTTTTGAAATGTTACAATTTTGCTAATACTGGCTGAAAGGGTATTTCTTCCAAGGTGAAAAACAATTATAGTCATAGCAGATTTGACTTTCCGTCTCCACAAAATGTGTAATAAAAGAAATAATGAGACCGCACGGCAATACTCAGCTATGAAATTTGACTGATCTCTAATATCTGCCAACACCAAGTGCATTAATTAAAAAGTTGTTTGGAACCACACTGTGTGACTTCCCATTTGAAGCCTCTGAAAGTGTCAGGGCATGAATTCATGTTCTTAAAGTGGCACAAGCAAATCTTCCAGCAATTGCTGTTCAGAACATCACTGTGAAGAAGTGCATAAATCTTTCACATGTCGAAAGGAATCCAATATAGTGCTATAGATGCCAGAGCTATAGAAACTGGAGTCAAGAAGAACAGTTGGTTTTTTATACCTGCTTTTCACTCCCCAAAGGAGTCTCAAAGCAGCTTACTTTCAAATGAGTGAGGCATGAGTCATGTCGAAGTACTATAGCACAGTGGTCCCCAACCTTTTTATCACCAGGGACCGGTCAACGCTTGACAATTTTACTGAAGCCTGAGGGGGTAGTCTTTTGCCGAGGGACGTCGCTGCCACTGCCTGAGCCCTGCTCTACTTGCTTTCCCGCTGGTGCCCCTGACTTCCCGCTGTCCACTGGGGGGCTCTTGCCAGCTGCAGCTGCGTAGTGCCATGCCGAGGAAAGCCTCAGCCATGGTGGCCACCGGAGAGCATCAAAGATGAGCAGCAGCCAGGGAGGAGGACGAGGAGGAGCCGCGGCCCGGTACTGACTGAGCCACGGACCGGCACCGGTCCCCGGACTGGGGGTTGGGGACCACTGCTATAGCATCTCGGCCATAAGACACTCCAGTTTGATTCCAGGAATAATTTTAGTCAGAAGAGTTGCCTTGCTCTTGTAATGAAAGTTGCCAGCGTAAGGCTAGCTACCTGGAAGAAGCATTAGCATAACAAAGAGTCGTTTCTTAATGTTTGAGTTGCCAGGCATCTGCTGCTAATCTGGAAAGGTGGCAGGCGCAGCTCTCCCCACCTATTCTCCACCTGGCCCAGTTCACCATCTTCTGCACCTGCTGTGCAACACATCTGGAGTCCTGGTAGACACAGAAGGTGGATGACAAGACCAAAAAAAAAAGACTGGAGGGAGGAAAACTAGCCAAAGAAACTATGGATGATTCCTCTCCCTATTTACACAGAAATGAACAAGAGAAACCTTTAGATAGCAAAATGGGAAAGTATATTTTGAGCAATTTTCATAAGAGATTTTCATAGCAGCCTTTTTCATAAGAGATTTCATGCACCTTTGGTTGGCCAACAAGAAAGTCACTAGCAATAGCTCTTCTTCCAAAATCAACAACATCAAAGAACCTGCTATACATAGGTGTTAACCCAAGCCATACCAGATTAATCCCTTTAACACAAAATGTCACAGATTTCAACAAGAGACTTTTCATTTCCCACCCCCTTCCCCTTCTCATCCCTTCATTTCAAGACCCTCCTGTGCTGCAATTCCACCAACTTTATTAAAAACACTGTTCTCCTTTACTGTTGTCTTTCTCATTTTACAACCTACACAGTAAGTCACTTAGAGCAGCAAATCACTCTAATTCCTCCCCCCCTTCAACGCTGATTCCAGCATTTTTTGATGGCACAATGTATAACATTTTATTGACCAACAAAGAAACCTTATGAAATACATTTCCATCTCCCTAATATTGATTTAAGTCAAGCCTGGTAATCTTATAAAAGCAAGCACATTTTATAGTCTGCTACAGCCAGAAGAAGCTGAAATGCCGAGCTAAAACACAGTTGTTTTGCAGACAAACTTCCATTCACCCTGACCACAAGTCAAACTCTTTGAACAAAGTTTTCTAGAGCTCTAATAACTGAGATGCACTTGTGGGTTCCCCCCACCCTGAAATCCCACTAGTAGCATTTTGCATACTTCCACACAAGTTTAGAATTGTCCAGAGAGGCACCCCACACGTTGAACCTGCCTTATACTGAATCAGACCATTGGTCGGGTTAGGTATGCATGGTCTGCTCGGATGCCAACAGTTTTACTGGTTTAAATTACCGCAAATCCATTTCTTGTCTTGGTCTGCTCAGGCTGGCAGTGGCTCGTGTCTTTCTCGTCACCAACAAATAAAACTATCGTACAATTAAATTCTGAAATCACTGAGCCAGACTTCCTTGCCCTCCATGGAGAGGTGGTACACCATCCAACCTGTAGAGGACTCTCAATTCATGGGAACTGTCTGTGTGAAAGTGGCACTTGTGCCACCTTGCTGACCAATGCTGGGTATGGTTGCCCAGAGTCTTCCCACACATGTACTTCTTCAACCTGGACACAGTAACCGCTCTAGTTTAGGGCTGAAAGCTAGACTTCTGAGATTTCATGCTGGAGGACTGCCAAGGAATGAAAAGATGCCAACAAGTTGAGAACATTAGAATGCAAATCTTGTAGTAATAGCAGTCACATCTGGTTTTAACATGTGCATTTTAATTGGCATGCTGCTCTCATCTTAATAGACTGTTACGCTGCTGTTTTTATGTCTCTTTGAACCTTGTTCTTGTTGGAATATGTAAGATATGCAGTGTGCTTGATTCAACTACCTAATCTGGAAGGAGACAGAAGGGGCTGTGGAAGACCATTAGAGATCCCCAGCTGGGAGATGACCAGCAGGCAAGACCTCGGATTCTGAGAACAAGAAAGCAAGAGGAGCCCTAATTAAAGATTTGACCAATAGAGATGTTTTGATGGTCATTCAAATTCAGGCAGCAAGGGCAGTCTAATCAGAGTTAGAAAGTTAATTCTTCTCTGAAAAGCCAGCTCTATTTACAAAAAAGCTTTAGAATTAAGCTTTAGAATACCAGAAGAAAAGAATTTGTTTGACCATTTAGACCAGATGCCTAGTCCAAGATTTCCAGATCTATCACATAAAATGAAATAGCAAGATCCTCTCCATCCCATTGTCTCTTTAATCTGCTTATTATTATACTGTGATAGGAATCCTTTTATTGCCTTGTTTCCTGGTTTGGTATCTCAGTAAAAGCTGGAGCAATCTCTTATCTCAGCCCCTGAACAACATAGCACAAGCAGAAGGTACAGAAATTCAACCCTATTTCCAAAAATAGCATGTGTACAAAAGGGAGAAAGGTGCTGCCTTCCCCCGTTAGGGATCTAGGGCTCTGTGTACACACATGAAATGCACAAGATGTTTGGGGTTGCTTTGCTGTTTTTTAATACTTTGCAGATATTCAAGTGAAATGGCCTACTTGCTCTGCACTTGAAAGACCTCAACATGCTATAACTGAGAATTCAAGGAATTCATCAATATGTGCAGTTATCATGGGACTGAACACAAACTATATTCCGTGTTCTCATAAGCATCCTTTGCAAAGGATTATCTCCTCTTGAGACTTCTCTATTGCTTGCAAGCTGAGAATGCTTCTCTATGGAGATATAATATTATCATGTCATGAGACTTTTGGATCACTTGAAAACTGAAGATGCTTACTAAATGATCTTGGCTTGCTAGTGGATTATTGTGGGAATCAAGGGCCAATTGTGATGTGGAAGGGGAAAGCCGCACAGTTCTTAGCATCTCAGGCAGGGCAAGATAAGATGAAAGAAACCAAAATGATCAGACAAAAGGAAGTATCACACTCTTTCCAGTCCTTTATTCACCCTGTGTGTGTGCAGATCTCCTATCTAGTTGGCTTTCTGTCTCCACTATGCAGGATTCTGGCTGCTTTACTAAAGGCAAATACCTGTCCCTCAGCTTGAAGAGATTTATAGGCAAGTACTGGAGAAGCTCAAGGCGTATTTTGCAATGGTAATCAACAGGTCTCAAAGAAAGCTACTGGCCATTTGGACAATGGAGGAGAATATGTGGGACATGACATGACGGACTATTTGGCTGAAGAAGGAATGGAACATTAGCTCACTGTTCCATACACTCCAGAACAGAATGGCATAACAGAGATGTACAGATGCATGCTTTCAAAAGCATAGTTACCTGAAAAATACTAGGAAGAAATACAACACTGCTACCTACATACAAAACAATTACCCACCAAAATACCATAAAGATGCCATATGAACACACCACAAACCCAGAATGAAGCATTTGATGTTTAGGGCAAATGCCTATGCATACTTTATCCAGACAAAACACAGCAAGTGACCATGAGAATGGAGCAAGGCATATTTGTAGGATATGCTTTAGGATGTAAAAGAAACAGGGCCCTCAATCCAAGAGACTATAAAGAACTGCAACACAATGCACATTGATGAAAACCAAAACCTACAAAGACAGATAAGGTAAACATCAGAAAATCCACACTGATGGAAGAAAACAGTGTCCAGTGGCCAAAAGTAGTGCAACTAAGCACCTTGAACTTTCAGATAAAACATCAGCAGAACCCCAAGAACCAGAAGGGGATGCAGAAGCCGAAGTCAGAAAATTCACTTGAACAAATAAGGGAGTTCCACCAAAAAAGATTCCCCTAATTAACCAAATCAGAGGGGTTACACGGGAAAACATAGTAAAGATGCCCAACAAACAAACAGAAAGGTGGTCAAAGACTAGAGAAGAGGACATTGGAGCTCTAATTAAAGTCCAAACATGGAATTTCACAGGCCTGCCTCCAGGCAAGACAGAAGCAGGATGCAGAAGAAGAATCTCAGAAAAATTTACAGAAAATGAACCTCAGGGACAATGCAAACTGAGAAGGGGAGTTTGAATATGCAACACTGAGCAGCATATGAAGAAAATCCTTCAGGGGGCATTGGAGGAGAGGTGAATTTAACAGTTAGATTAGGAATTTATTAGGGTTTTTTTTCAAATATTCTCTTCTCATGTCCTGATTGGCTCAGTTGGAGACTTCCTGCTTCTTTGAGTACACTTCCTCCATGTTTGCCTTCAGATGAAGAACAACAGTTAATCAGTTAGACAGGGTGATCTTTCTCCTTTCTTCCTTATGAAGTTGTTTCTCTTCTGAATTAAACTATTTCTTCTTTAAGCAGGCAGTACTTGGTTCCTCCTTTGTATATTTTAACTCTGCCAACAGTTCTTTCTTTCTTTGTGGCCTTGAGTCTAAGGAGATAAGGTGAAGCATACATATTTTAAAGAAACAAATCCAAAGGGGCTAATTCAAAATGGAGCTTGAAAATTCACAACACAGTTCAGATTTTTGCTAGTATTAGTTTCAGTTCTGATTTTGAGTATTGCCTGCCATACTGATTAGGCCTCAACTAAATAATAAGATTCTTGTCAACTGTTGCCCCTAAGTTTGACTTGGCCCTTAGAGTTCCTAAGTCTCAAAGGCCTCAGGCCTTTTTCAAGCAAACACCATACCCATGTAACAATCTCAGATGAATTGTTTGCAAAAAATGCCATATATCTACTGGCATAGAATATCCATGAGAAGCCATAGAATGTGGTCCAGAATGCTTGCTTTCCTTCACCTGCTTCTGCTGGAATTGTGTTAAATACACTGCGGAAGAGCCTGCATTGAACTTTCTGTCACTCTCGTGAAGGAAGGCACAAAAGAAAGTGTCTTGCATGTTAATCATTTTTGAAGGCTTGTAATTGTTTTCTGATGAAAGCTGGCACTGGTGCAATAGTTCTCCAAAGACAATAAATGACTTTTTTCCCCTATTGTCTTCTGCACAGACTTGAAGCGCAAAGAAAAGAGCATTGCATTTCCCAGAAGAGCACTAAAGGTGAAATTTATACTTGCAGAGAGTCCTGTGTATCACATAAATGACACTTAAAGCACATATTAGAGGATAAATCCTACCTTCTCTTCGCCCCAAAGGCAGTAGGGAATCTCAGGCTCCAGAAGTAATGGGCTCTGGTTGCACCAGGAGGAAGAGTCTAGGGAGACATCGCAGAAGTTGTCTAAATTCTGTGAAACTAAGCTATAGATGGACCTTCTTGCATACAGAGGCTGAAGGAAAGCAAATGCTAAACTGAAAAGAACCCAAAAGTCATCAGGTCCAAATTCCTGCATTTATCCAAGACGTACTAGACGTAGAGAGCCAGTTTGGTGTAGTGGTTAGGAGTGTGGACTTCTAATCTGGCATGCCAGGTTCGATTCTGCGCTCCCCCACATGCAACCAGCTGGGTGACCTTGGGCTCGCCACGGCACTGATAAAACTGTTCTGACCGGGAAGTGATATCAGCGCTCTCTCAGCCTCACCCACCTCACAGGGTGTCTGTTGTAGGGAGAGGAATGGGAAGGCAACTGTAAGCAGCTTTGAGCCTCCTTCGGGTAGGGAAAAGCGGCATATAAGAACCAACTCTTCTTCTAAATAATTACTGCCAACAAGCATTTAACCACTCTATAGATCACAAAGATCATGCAAAGACAGGTATGATGGGTATGATAAAGGACCAAGATGGTAGGGCCCCCAAGAACCTAAAACCCTAAGGACCTAAAAGAAGCAGAAGAGATTTAAAAAGGTGGAAAAATTATACAGAAGAACTATACAAGAGCGAGCTTAACATCCCTGATAACCACGATGGGGTAGTCACTGACCTGGAATGACAGCATTCCAGTTGAACTATTCAAAATCTTAAAAGACGATGCAGTAAAAGTGCTACACTCAATATGCCAGCAAATTTGGAAAACTCAACAGTGGCCACAGGATTGGAAAAGGTGAATTTACATTCCAATCTCAAAGAAGGGCAATGCCAAAGAATGTTCAAACTACCGCACCATTGTACTCATTTCTCATGCTAGCAAGGTCAACATTATGTTTCATGCTCTGAACACATCTAGGATTGTAGCTTCATTGTGGCACTATTTTTATATATCTTGTTCAATTAGCATTATCAAGTTGTTCTCTGAATGTTCACAGGCTGAAGAAAGAGACAGCTCATGAACAATTTTTGTTTACAAAAGAAGCGTAATCAAGTGAGATTTTTATCGTTCTGAGTGCATGTATTCTAGCCTGCATATAAACAATATAATTCATATGGTTATCTAGAATAGAGTAATCACTGCAGGAAAAGCAAGAAGAGTGAGATTAAATTATACATGTGTGTGTGTGCACATATGTGTGTAGAACATTTTTTTAAAAAATTATGATCTGGGACAATGGTTAACAAATACATAGGAACACCACTGTCATATTTTGAAAGCCCCCATCAATCACATTTTCATCTCATCCATACTTAAAGGAGCTCAGGAAAGCATGGTTGGTTCTCTCCCTCCTTGTTTTATCTTTACAACAGTTCTACTAAGATGAGGCTAAGAGACAGCTGCTGGGCCAAATCGAGGATGGGCTGTGGCTCAGAGTTAAAGCCTCTGCTTTGCATGCAGAAGGTCCCAGACCTGTAATGGAGGCTCATCAAGCTCCAACCCAGTCGGGGGTGGCTACAGGAGGTGATTAGAGATGGGGATGAGCCAACTCGCAGGTCTCCACAAACCCACAAAATGGGGTAGTTTGTGGGTTGCAAACTGGCCCTGTATGGCCACACCCTTGATGACCTCACACAACCACATATGGGCCATACCCCTATGTGTGCATTCACTGGCTTTTTGGGGGGGCAGAGTTTTCCCCCTTCAGCACATGCATGTGAAGTATACGAAAAAATTTCATCAGGCATAGATGGGGCTTGAGAGGGTTGTCTTTTGGCTTCCGTGGCTACTCCAGTGATTCCCCATTTAGCTTGATTGGCAGCATCACAAACCAAGAGTGCTCCCTTTGGTTTCAATAAGAATGTGTTGCCCATGTGAGAGCTCATTGCATTCTTTTGTTCTTGGTGGGAGAGGGTGAAAGGTAGACATGCATAGCTATTTGAAGAGAGGGAAATGTGTAGCTGTTTGGAGGGAGAGAATTCTGGGGATAGGTGGGGGTTTAGAGAGAAGGAGCACCTTCAGCATTACCTGTGGGTCTTCAGCTGCTCATTTCTGGCTGGCATTCAACCCACCCACCCCAAGAGGCTGACTGACTGTCTTTGAAGATGAGGGGATTTTGTTTTTGTCTATGGCTCTGCCATGGAGCTAAGATTTGATCCATGGTATCCTCACAACTCCACATATTATTTTCTTTGCCTCAAATTTCAACATGAGAAGCATGGGTCCACTGCTTTGTGCTGTTGCCATGATGGAAAATCATGGTTTCAAAGCATGGATCCTAAGGAGTTTTCTATTGGTTCAGCCAAGACTCACAATCACTTATCTCAATACCACCAGAGGACAACATCAGAAATCATGAATCCACTGCTTTTTGGTATTACCACATCCAATATACTCTCCAGTTACCTTTGGAGGGCATCCATTGCACAGTCCTCTTTCCTTTCTATCTGCATGCTCATTGCCCCTTTTGATAATCTATAGTCTGACAGCGAGTCCAGTCATAGGCGTTAAGGGGTAATTTGGGAGGCTTTTGAGGGAGGATCGAGTTTGCCACTTTCCTCTCCCTTCCAGGTTCGTGAACACGGGGGGCCGGGGGAGGGGGTCCATGCAAGTTCAGGATTCCCAACCTGCGACCACCCACAAATCCAACCAACTTCCATTTTCCAGGTTCATGCCTAACTCTAGTGGTGACTCAGTTTTCTGGGGAGGAAGAAGGCTTCAATGAACCCAGGGAACTGCTCTCCCTTGCCTACACCTCTTCACTGCCAGAAAGGTAGAGATTTTGCCCTTCCGCTCAACTGCTTTGGGTTCTGTGGCCAATCAAGAAGGCTGGATTCCCAGTACAGGCCTCTTCCCCTATTTCCTGTCTTTTCCCACTGCCTCAAAATGGCACCACCTCAGCTTGTGGGGCCTCAGCCTTTAGGTTGCCAAGAGGTACAGCTCAGCCACATCTTCCTGCAGTGTAAGATGGGTGCAACTGGCTAGGGAATGTATACATCCTTTGGCTACTCTTTGCCCAGCAATTCCACTTCTGCTTTGAGCAAGCCCAGCACCCTGAAGACACCAAGGTATTTCCAGAAGTCAGCTGAAGCCCAGGACAGTTCAAGGGCCAGTTCCCTGACCCCAGTGAGGGCCCAAACAGAATTTGGTTTGTTTGGCATAAGAACAAATCTGGGGGAATGCCTATAGCAATGTGTATTCCTCATTCCGGCTACTAGTCCTGAAATAATTTCCTTTGTGAGGCATCTGAGAGATGGCTTTTTCTAAATTATGTGCCACTGTTAATCAGGACATCTCCCACCAGCTGTGAAATTAGCCCAACTAGCTGAAGCTGGGGTGGTCTGTTCCCTCCAGCTTTTGAAACCACAGGGAAGGGCATTGTTTTAGAGCAAAAACCTCAGCTCTCATTTCTGAAAGAAGAGCCATAATGCAATTAATGCAAATCATTTAAAACACGTTTCAAAGAGTATTAAGAGCATATGGTGATTAATATGTGCTAATTAAAGACAACCTAATTATTTCCACATGCAAATAGCGGTTTGTTTGAACATGCAAATGCAAAAATTGAAGCCCCATCTCCCACATGTACAAATAACAAGCACTCTAATTCCAAGCCCGTTCCTTGAGGTTAAAAGAAATTAAACTGTTGGAAATTAAAGAGATTTCTATTTAATCTTAATTTTACTTGCTGAAGCTATAAATTAGCAAAGAAATTGGCCACATTAACACTAACAAAAACATTTGGACACGTTTATTGTACAATTAGTAAACACCAGACCCATTCTTGCAGAAAACCAATAGGGAATTCTGCCTTAGGCCTACAACAACATTTCATAGAAAGTTAAATCCTGCGCATCCGCTTATGCCAGTTTCGTTTTGGAACAACTCCACACTTACCCAAATGTAGCATCAAGGGAGACTTCAGCAGTGAGGGACTTCAGCTGTAAAATGCCTATAAACAAAAATACGTTATTAATATAACACCATTGCCATTTCATTATAGTAAATGGAAAACCCCACCTATTTGTGGAGTTGTAATTAGGATAGCCAGGCTGAGGTGAGCTCGGCAACCACACGGGGTGGTTGAGGCATTATTGATATCACTATATCACCTCAGGATAAAACCTGGAAGTAACAATGGTTAGCTCAGGTATCCTTGGAAACCCTACAATAAAGTTTCCAGAGATTCCTAGAGCTATACATTGTCACTTCTGGGTTAACACCAGAAACTGGCAGAGGCTAGTGGCATTCTTTTTCCAGTGAGACCATCAGTGGGAGCCCTCCTACCATAGCCTGGAAATCCTATCTTCAATTCAAGATGTGTAGAATGCCAATAGAGCTGAGAGCTGGTCTGCACATTACACATTTACAGCTCTTTGAGAGCTGGTCTGCAACAGCTATTCTCAGCACTTTTTTGACCATGGCCCTTTTAGGAACTTTTCTCAGGTTCTAGGACCCTCTGCAATAGGCTAGCCACCTGTGCAATGAGCTAGGCTAAGAAAGGTCTAAGGTAAGAGTGAACTAATTATATAGCTTGTCTTATATATACGTGAGCCAGATTTCTAGAACGTTGGACCAAGAGAAGCATTTTTCTTGAATGCATTAATGATATCTCCTTTTCATATGCTCTGAGCTGCATTTATTTTTAAAAATCCCAATATAAATTGGCTGTCTATCATCAACAATGGCCCCTAACAGACATCTAGGGACTATACACTGCAACAAACGCAAATCTCAGATCTAGCTTCATATCTGTTCAGGCAAGACCATTACAAGATCTAACACCACCAGCCATATCACTGAGAACTGATTTACGTACACCTGCTACACAAGCTATGCTATTAGGTACCAACAATGCCCTTCTATGGGCTACGCAAAACAAACAGCAGCTCTGTCTCTATGATGTCAAATAAATAGACATGTATCTGCCATCCAAAATGGGAAAGTTCAGGAATTGTTGGGGAACATTCCAATCTCTTAGGACACCACGGCTGACCTCAAAGCCACACTTTAAAATACAAAGATAGACACTTTTTACAGAGGCTGCAGCATGAAATTGCTGAACCCATATTTATCATCAAATTCTGCTCATTTCTGATTTAATCAAGGCCAAGATATCACTCCCACAACAGAAAATAATTATCTCTCCTTTGGTGTTCAATTAGAACAGCAAAAAAAAATTGGTGCTGAGAATGGGTCCCTCAGTTCTTATTTTGTGCGTGTTTGAGTTCTGCAGAAAAATGAGATATACTGTAATCTCTTACGTTTTTATAGCTTCTTGGGCTTACCATTGGCAAACTCTCCCCCCCCCCCCCGGGTTCCCAAGTACGTCCACGTTTTTCAAATTGAGACTTGTGCTTTTTCGTGTCTGACAAAGCAGGCTCTAGTCCACAGGTGTTTATGCCACCAAGCAAATGTGCTACAAGAATTTTCATTATTTTCCTGTTAAGCAGGTCACTATTATTATCCCTATAGGATGGGTAAGGAGAGAGTTGAGGCTGAGAGATAACACCTTGCCTCAGGCCACCTACTAAGCTCATAGTGGAGGTGATAATTCAACTGGGGACCTACATCAATTGCTCACAGCTACCCCAGAAGAAGATGCTCTTTCAAGGAGCCACCAGTACCTTGATAGCAAAGATGATCCAATGTCTGCAAATAAAGCATTTGAAATCCATACTTACCTTGCTTGCCATGTGTTTACTAAATAGTACCCCATGTGATTGCCATATTACCTTATAATTCAAAACAAGCAGCATTAATAGTAGTTTTACCTCTGAGCAGCGGTGGTTCACTGCAACATGAGCCAGCCCAGGCCAGCCCAATCTCATCAGATTTTGAATGCTAAGCAGAGTTAGCCCAGGTTAGTACTTGGATGGGAGACCACCAAGCAAAACCACCTCTGTTCATCTCTTGCCTTGAAAACCCTACAGAGTCATCATTCAGCTGCAATTTGATAGTAAACTAGAAGCGGCAACTTTCAACATGGTAGCTGGTTGGCTAGTTAGCATGCACCATTAGCATGCACTCGATTACTGGTTTATTTGAAGTACACAAGTCCAAGGTCATAAGAGACACACGGTGTGTCATTTACAGTCAATAGCATGAAACACAGAGGTGCTTCCTTTTGCACATGCACTGCACATGCCCATTCATGCTCATAAATGACTAGATCAAACAACTATCCCTGATGGGGATCCACAAAAGCACACATCTAATATTTTTTTTAAAAATCCATAAAACTGCCTACTGAGTCATCAGTCTATAAAGGCCAGTATTGCCCACTCCAAGAGGCAGTAGCTCTCTAAGGTTTCAGGTAAAAGTCTTTCATGCCACCTGCTACCTGATCCTTTTAAATGCCTGTGGGATAGAACATGATATAAATCAGACCAATAATTAAAATGTGATTGGATAGCTTAGGATAGCCCATTCATATCGTAACTCAAAAGCTAAGCAGAGTCTATCTTGGTTGGTTGATCTCTCGCCTTGAAAACTGTACGAGGTCACCATAACTCAGCTGAGACATGACAGCACTTTCCGCCACCACAACACATATCACTCCATTTCAAATGAGAATGTCCAGTAACCACACATTCTGAAGGAACAGCAGACAATAAAAAGACAAAACCAAGACAACAGATTATTTAAAAAATGAACCAGCAAAGAAAACTAACACCTTTCAGTCCAGCTAGCCAGATTAGCTACGATTTTTACAAGCCAGGTCTCTGCAACATGCAATATGTCATAAAACTCTTGATAGAGCAGAGAACTCTGCAGGAGCAGCTCATGTTCCCTGAAATGTGATGCATGAAAAAAAACCTCTGTAACTAATTTAAGAACAAGTAAAGAGAGAAAGCATATAGTAAACTGCTTTACTGGTTTCCTTTACTGGTAAATGCAATATTTTTTTTCACAATTAAGCCACTGTACTGTAGTCGTTAGTGGGGATGGGCATAAATTAGAAAAATGTGGTTTGTGTTGGTTCGTGGTTCAAGGATGAACCACAAACTGTACCAAAAACCAAATAAAATGAGGAAGTTGGTTCATGAACAAAACTGGTTTGTGATTTGTGGCCCTATAAACTCTGCTGAAAGGAACTGTAGTCCTTGAAAGAAAGTTTGCAGAAAGCCAAAAAAATAGCTAAGTGGCTGGGAGCAGCCTGCTCCCCACCACCCAGTTGTCTGTTGGTTTTCTTGTGCAGTCCCTTTAAAGTTTGAAGGGACTACACAAGAAAATCTGGAAAACATCTGAGCAGTAGGAAACAGTAGGAAACTGCTCATAGACTCAGCTGTTTTTGCAGCTTTCACAGGAATGGAAACCACTTCTTACTGTTCTATCCACAACTGCATGCACTGCTTTAAAAGTTTGTTGTAGTTCATGATGGTAGACACATCACAAACTTCACAAACCATGAACAGGGCAAAATTCATGACAAATTTTGCTTTGTGGTCATCATGAAACTTACTGGGTGACCTTGGACCTCTTATTCTTTCTCAACCTAACCTAACCTCACTATGTTTTTGAGAGGATAAAATGGGGGTGGAAACTAGTGTTGCCAAGATCCAGATGATGCCTGAAGACCTCACATCATTACAATGTCTCCAGACCACAGAGATCAGTTCCACTGGATACCATGGTTGCTTTGGAGAGTGGTGCCTATGAAATCATAATTTACTGAGGTTCCTCCCCACATTTCACCCCCAAATCTCTAGAAATTTCCCAACTTGAAGGTGGCAAGGTTATATACACTTCCATGAGCTCCTTACCCTGCCCTAAGTTCCTTACACACCAGATAAATGCATAAATGAAACAAACATAACATTATTGATCACATTTTGGTTCTTCACAGTCCTGTTCCCAGTAAAAATTGTTATACGACACCTGCAAATACTTTGCAAGTATCTACTGGAAAATACCAAACATTTGTTATGAGAGGATCATATTGCTTCACCATTCTAGACAAATCCATTTATTCCCACTACAGGTGACACTTGTAACCATTAAAGAAATCCCAAATTAGGAATGATTTGCATTTTGCTTAGTTTGCATGCACTTTCTTGATTAGATCATTAACAATAAGGCATATTAATTAAACATGAGGGCAGTTAATCTATCTGACTAAACTGAGGATATTAAATTTACAAGTTCATCATAAGAAGTGCATTTGGGGAATAATCACTGCTGAACTTGCATTATCTTCTCTCTTACAGGTCAAAATACGTTACCATCAATGCTTGACACAGAAATTACAAGAAGCAAATAGGAAAATGTATTACGTGCTTGAACTGTCTGTGGAATAAATCAATTTGACTTAACATAATCACCCATTTCATTGTTATTTAACATTAATTAGGCACCAATTATACATCAGGCACTTTCAAGAACACAGAAATGACACAATCATTAGCCACAGTCTAATACAGAGCTGGTTCCAAGCTAATGTAGGACGCTGTAACTCTTGTCCAGTAAGTGAAAACAGCAAACAGGGACCAGCCTTTCTTTCAGTAAGAGCTCTGTGCAGTGATTCTGAGGGTCACATCCAAGAGAAGAGTTTATTTACATTTACCCAGAGTTTAGGATGTAGGGATAAGGAGTCTGCATGCTTTAACAAACACGAATCTTCATGACCCAACAAACCCAAAGAGAAGTGTTGGATCTCACAGATCAATTCTAATCAAAGTCAAAGGAAGGAATAACGCTTCCCCTTCTGACTGTCTGTGGAAAGCTATTTAGTGCAGAGGGTCTGGGCCAGCACCTGACATGGCATTACAATGAAAGGGAAATGTCACAGCATGTGCAAAAACTTGCCAGTCATTAAGTATAATGCACTTGGGTCCTCACGACCAAGGTTATGGCGGTACATATTCCCAGACTCAAACTAAAAGTGCATGGCAGTGGAACATTTACATTTTGAGGCTGCTCATAACAGAAACCTAGGATGTGGTATGTATATTAATGAAACTGTACTTAAGACTCTTTCAGGAATCCTCATGGACAAGCTCCTGGAATACCCTCCCGGCACTTAATAAGCATTTCAATTGGATTTCCACTCAATTAATAAAATACAACTCCAGCAACAACTGCCTCATTCTCTGTTAATATATCACAATCTCTATTTAACCCATATCTGTTGTGCATATTGTACATGCAAACTATACCAAATGCTGGATAACCAATTATTTTCTTAGTTCGCCCCCACTGAGCCACTTTATGCTAAAAATGCATTAAACTCCTTGATATATTTGCTTGGGAGTAAGTTTTGCTGCACTTTTCCTGTTTAAGCAGAACTTCCCTTTTTATTTAATGTCAAAGGACTGCTGCATTAAACCTCTAAAGAGATTTTGTTGAATTGTCAGTGCAGGCATGCTAAATATATTCAGGGGATCCAGCACCATAATCCAGACACTACAATGAATAGGCAAGAGAACAGAACAACACAAAAAGAGCCACAAGCACAACGGTCAGTTGCAACAGGAAATAGCTGACCCATAAAGCAGTGTCAGAGGGATTAAACTACATATGACATAGACATTCATGACTGTATCAGACCCCCTCAGATTATATAGTAGTGGCAGAAAATGCCGTCAGGTTACAGCCGATTTATGACAACCCAGACACTATAGTAATCACAAAAATTCAGGGCAAGAGAGACATTGAGAGGTGGTTTGCCACTGCCTGCCTCAGTGTAACTTATAGTTAGATTGATGGTGGGGTAGAAGTTGTTGAAAGTCTGGTGAAATCTTTCAAGGGCTTCTTTGCCATGAGTGCAGAGAAGGAAAACGAAAAAGTAGGGGTTCCAGTGGGTAAGAGTTCTGAAAACATTGTTCTAGATCGGCCATAAAAATGTTGGCATGCTGTGGGGTCATGGGGTTGCCCATGACTGTGCCATCAATCGGAAGGTATCATTAGCTGTGAGTGAGAACAAACATGCAGAGTTCAGGGGCAAGGTCTCCTGGGGTGGAAGAACGATTAAGCACAGCATTTTATTTATTCATTTAGAAAATGGGTAGGCTACCTCTCCAGAGAGTGCCCATGTTGGCTCACAGCAATAAAACATGATCAAATAAAAAGCATAAAATCATCGAAATTAACAAAACCATTACAAGCATAAGACAGCAACTTAAAAAGATCTTTATAAAGCCAACTAAAAGAAAATGTCCGTGTTCTTGAAGCTTGCCCTGTTGCCTACACTCTTACAAAGTTCAAGTTGTTAATTAAAAGTCACCATAAAAAGAAATGGTTTGACCTGACACTGAAAAAGAAAGAATGTAGGCCACAGGGCAAGCTTCAAGGACACAGACATTCCACTGGCCTCATTGTCACCACTGAAAAAAGTCCCATTCCTGGTCATCACCCATCTCATCTTCATAGGTAACCGGGAAGGCAGCAGGGCTGGTGAGGAGGATCTCAGTGGAGACCAGCACATCTCTCATCTTGGTCTCCATCTCTCCACATCCTTATTCTTTATTACCAAGAAATTCTTATCTTATGCTCTGGTTTATTCTCCCTTCCTCTTTTTGCCACAACCCATCCTTCTGCTCTCCCTCCCCTTCTTCATTCAGAGCGCCAGATCATGTTTAACTGGACAAGATAAAAAATATAATAGATTCTTAAACCAGAAATTAAGTTGTTACTTTATACTGCTAAGAAAGTGAGGAGTGATTATGACTATTCATTAAAATATAAATAAGCCTATCATAGTGCTATAGTAATCACAAAAGCTGTAACTTCCAAATCGCACAGGATGGCTCTAGGTCTCCTAGTGCCCAGCTGCTTTTTCCCCAAAGCAAAGATTCAGCTCTGGCTTTCCTCCATCTAACTGAAGTTAGGATTGCCATGTGCCCACTGACACTCCAGCAGACGGGGGGAGAAAGATTTTTGGGGTGGGGGAATCACTGTCAACAACAATGTGATATCACGTCCAAGAGAAAGTAGGAAGTGACATCATGGGTTGCTGTGGCAATGCCTCGGAGGCCCGAGGCGACGGTGGGGCATCATGCCTCTGTAGAAATCATCACGAAGTCTAAGGTTTTACCATAGTATTTCTGGCAATTCCTAGAGAGGGGTGAGAAAATCCAGTGGTGAAACCATGCTGTCACTGATGGTGATGATGACAGATCCCTGCATTCTTGCCCCACCCAATCTTCCATTGGTTGCGAAGCTTATCCTGACAACCTTGAATGGATCAGAAAGCAACCCCACGAACTCCAGAGGCATCACCTTTATGTCTGAAGAGGTTTCTTTCTTCATTGTACAGGGAAAGTTAGTTTGCCGTATCCCAACTTGACTTATTTCATCAATTTTGAAGATAAAATATTTTGAATTTAGCATTCCATGTTAACCATTTAGTGATGGTGACCACTCCCCTCATTCTCAAATTCCAACAGTGCCCATGCACTAGTAAGTACTGGAGAACCCTGACATTGGAGCACTCAACAAATAGGTAGCTTTGTACCATGATCATTGTGCATGGACCCCCCTGCTAGAGTGACCCCTGGGGTTAGAAGTAAGGATTGTCCTTGACTTCCCCCAGTTGGAGGTTACCAAACAGAGGGTGAAGAGAGATTGCCCTAAGCAGAGTCAGCCTCTTTGTCCAGTGAGTCTCCTGTGGCCTGGGGGTAGGGAAGGGACTCCAGCTCCATTGTTCTTTCCCCCTTCCTGATGTCCTCTCTCTCCTTCTCCTCATCTTCTCAATTTCTCTTTCTTGTTTTCCTCCTTCTCTTCCTGGTCATCAGCCCTCCTTCCTCCTCCTTGCATCCAACCCCTTCCCCCTTTCCTAAGGTGACCAGATTGTCCCACTTTTGGAGGGACATCTGGGGGCACCTGGCAAATTGTACTTATGTTGAAATTTTTAAAATATATATTACAATAGCATTTTTGTGTTCTATCTGTTCTATTCAACTTTTTGTTGCTCCATATAGACCACATAAGAGCCTCTTGTGGTGCACAGTGGTAAGGCAGCCGCCTGAAAGCTTTGCCCATGAGGTTGGGAGTTCAATCCCAGCAGCCGGCTCAAGGTTGACTCAGCCTTCCATCCTTCCGAGGTCGGTAAAATGAGTACCCAGCTTGCTGGGGGGTAAAACGGTAATGACTGGGGAAGGCACTGGCAAACCACCCCGTATTGAGTCTGCCATGAAAACGCTAGAGGGCGTCACCCCAAGGGTCAGACATGACTCGGTGCTTGCACAGGGGATACCTTTACCTTTACCTTTATAGACCGCATTTTTAATCAAGAACCCCCCCCCCTGGTCAATGGTGTCCCGCTTTACCAATGTTAAAATCTGGTCACTTTACCCTCTCCCACAATCCCTTTTATCCCTACCACACTCCCAGCTCTCCCTTCCCCATCCCCACCTTCTGAGGGCTTCAAAATGCCAACTTCCATGTCATCTCACCGCACCTTGGCCTCCCTGTGATGTAACTGGGGCTGCAGGGCAACCTTCGAAGCCTCCCCAGGCCGTGGGAGAGGCAGAGGAGGTAAGCCAGGCATTCCTGGCACTGGGGCAGACAGCAGCTCAGTCATGCCATCAAAGGCTTGAGGGCTCAGGAACCAGGTCTGCAGAGTGCTGTGGGCTTCCTGGGTGTGTGGGGAATGGGGGCTGTGGTCTGTCAAGTCTGGTCTCCTATCCGGGAGTTGGGGCAGGCCCGGACAGTCATAGAAATAGTGTAGTCAGAGGAACATCCCACCAAGACTTGCTTCCAAGAAAGTATGCGTACAAATGGAGCGGAACTGTATATCCAGTCTATGTTTTCACTGAATTAAATTCTTCTAGGTTGAATGCTTAGTGCTAAGTAATTGAACAAAGTTTGAATCGATTGGCATCTTTAAGACCAATAATTTGTTGATCTTAAAGGTGCCACTGACTGGACTCAACCTTTCTTCTGCAGCTTCAGACCAACATAACTGCCCACCTGCATCTACTTCCAACCGAGTTCAGTTGCAGCCTTAGGGCCAGACTACAGAAGACTTTTAAAAAATGAGCTGGATCCAGGTAATCCATTTTCCCAAGCCGAAACAAGCTGGAAATATTATTTTCCCTGTTTTTTCAGTTGCATGTGTACAGAATCTGCACCCAACTCATTTAAAAACATCTGGTGCAGTTTGACCCTTACTCTCCCTTTGACGCAAGCAGGAACATTTGCAGACTTTTTTTGTCCTTTTCAGCTAATGCCGCTATTTAAGGCCATAGCAAAAGTGCATTGTAGTATTCAGCATTAGGCATAATGATGGTGTGGGAACATGTGGAGTCATTCTTGGAGTCCAATCATCGTGAAGTTATTGTTAACGAGAAAGGTTACCATGGAGCCTTCATGCCACTCAAAATAGCAATGGGTTTTGAAAGTGGGGAAAGCTTCAAGGGAAGAGGAGAGGAGTGACATGTGGAGTGCCTCAGGGATGTGTCCTGGGCCCTGCATTGTTCATTATAAATGATTTGGATGAAGGAATAGAGTGGGTACTTATTTAATTTGCAGATTACCCTAACCTGGGAGGAGTAGCAAACACACCAGAAGAGAGAATCAGAATAAAAGCTGATCTTGACAAGCTAGAAAAATGGGTTTAAAGGAATAAAATGAATTTCAATAGTGATAAATGTAAAGTTCTTCATTTAGGTAGGAAAAATCATATGCATCACTTTAGGATGGGCAAGTCTTGTCTTGGCAGTAGGATGTGGGAATCTTAGTAGACCAGACACTGAACATGAGTCAGCAGTGTGATTGGGTAGCTAAAAAGGCAAATGGGATTTTAGGTTGTATTAAAATAACTATAGTGTCCAGATTACGTGAGGTAATGTTACTACTTTACTCTGCTCTGCTAAGACCTCACTTGAAGTACTGTGTTCAGTTTTGGACACCACAAATGAAGGAAGATATAGAGAAACAAGAGTGTCCAGATGAGGGCTACAAAGATGGTGCAGGTTTTGGAGACCAAGTTGAATGAGGAAAGGTTGAGGAAGGTTAGTCTGTTTAGCCTGGAGAGAAGACAACTAAGAGGCTGTCATAGACGATGGAGCAGAGTGGCTTTCTGTTGCCCCAGAGCAAGGGATAGTCAAACTCTGGCCCTCCAGAAGTCCATGGACTACAATTCCCATGAGCCCATGCCAGTGTTCGCTGGCAGGGGCTCATGGGAATTGTAATCCATGGACATCTGGAGGGCCGCAGTTTGACTACCCCTGCCCCAGAGGGTTGGACCAGAACCAATGGGTTGAAATTAATTCACAATAATTTTCAGCTAAACATCCGGAAGAAGTTCCTGACAGAGTGGTTCCTCAGCGGACTGGTTTCCTTGAGAGATGGTAGGTTTTCCTTCTCTGGAAGTTTTTAAGCAGAGGCTAGATGGTCATCTGACAGAAATGCTGATTTTATGAACTTAGACAGTTTGTGAGTGGGCAGGCAAGACGGGATATGTCAGTGTTTGTCTCTTGTGGCCCTTTCTTGCATACCCAGGGAATTGCTGGTCACCACTGTGGGATGGTAGGTGAATTCAGTGGAATGATCACTTGGGCATGAAATTGGGGTGCCAGTCGGGCTACCAGGAGAAGAGAAAGAGAAAATTGTGGGGGGAAGGGAAAATGAGGTATCCCCTGCAAACCCTTACAGGTCTGCCGCTTGTGCAGTATAATCCATATGGCTGTGTTGGGTTGGTCTGGTTCTCAGTACTCTTCTTTCCAGGACTCTTCTAAAAGTCCTTGTATACCTTCACTCCTTCCCTGATGAGCCTGACATTGTCTCAGGGGGCCAAGATTCAATCATGCTATGTATTTTGGCAAAAGATTCAGAAAAATATGGCAGGTCCTTCTAGATGCACCACCATTGGTTCTCAACCTGGGAGTCAGGACCCTTTTGTGGGTCAAACAGCCCTTTCACAGGGGTTGTGGCAGAGCAAGCAGCTTGGCTGAGGAGGCACCATCCACACAACAGCCTTGCGGGGTAGATTGAGATAGAGCGTTCATCTGTCTGGAGCAGTGGAAAAGAGTGAGATCAGCACGGTGGGACACGAGACAGAACTGAACTGAGAAGCCCCAAGAAAAAAAAACAATTTATATAAAATCATAAACAATGGATCTTCACACCATTGGTTAGTTTCAGATTAATTTCTGTGAAAGAACACTTGCATAAGTGTTAGGCTGGTTTGGTGGTTTTTTAGGATAATTTTATTGTATTAGGGGGCTTTATGGGGGTTTTAATGAATGTAACCTGCCACAAGCCTTGCGGGAGTGGTGGGATACAAGTCCAATAAATAAATAAATAATAAAATAATTTTATGGTTGGGGGTCACCACAACATGAGGAACTGTATTAAAGGGTCATGGCATAAGGAAGGTTGAGAACCGTTGCTCTAGCCAGATGCTCACCAAAATGGCAGATCCTGCCAGATGTGTCAAAGTCTAGCCGGATGCTAACCAAAAGGGTAGAGAGTGATGCTAGGAAAGTGGGAAAATATCAGTCTTGGCTACAGTGAAGCCAGGATGAAAGTAGGACTTGGGAAGCATTCGGCAGCCTTATGTCCATCATGGGGGAAAGATTGTCAGTACAACCTTGCACATTTGATATGTTATACTAATAACTTCTAATGGGATTGCAGATTACACAGCCATCATTAATTTACTTGGCGTCATTTTTTATGGGGCATGGGCAATTACTGCAGACTGGATCATCAAACAAATGGAAATTCAGGCACAGTGCTTCCAGCTATACTTGGAGTTAAATATGCAAATCTCTGGGCACTAAAAAGGGAGAGATCTATCAAGTTGGTTAAAGTAATCCCGATCATATAGTCAACTAGAAAACAAAACGTTAGATAGATGAATATTAAAAAGCAATAGTATGTGGCTTTTTAAAAAAAACCAACACCCTGTTTGGAGATAAATAGTCCTTCTTACATATGGAAGGAAATTGCCTAAAGGAGCCAAAGGAAGTATGAAGATTAACAAATTAGACCTGATCAAAGGCTGTCACAGCATGATATCAACTTTCTGAAGAACATCCTTATCAGATCTTTTTCTCAGTACTCTTTAAAAATAGATGGGAGGGGGGAGTAAGCTTCTGAATATTCAAACATTCAACAATAAATTGATGCTCGGAAACAACTCTGCTGTTACCCAAAGAGGTAGTCTCCTAATTAGTTGGAGAAATTAGCTATAAAGGAAACAGAGAGGGGGTAACTGGTAGTCTCTACCAATATTTAAGGGATTTTTCCCTTAAGAGGACTCTCAGAATAAACCAAGCTACGTTTACCAGAAATATTTTATTATTTTAAAAAATAATAAAAGGGTAAAACACACAGGAGCTTGCTGCAATCTTCCCATCCTCTCTGCCTACTGACAGGATGACCAAAGTCCCCTCCTCCCCCCACTCAAAAAAGATAGAGCACACTGAAAACAGTAACTAAGAGGAAATCAAGGAGAATCAGGGAGATAGGAATTTTGGGAAAAGCTTAATCATTACCAGTCTCAAAGGAAGGGATCCATGGAGGCGGGAAGCAGAGAAGGCCCACATGTCTCTTTTGATGGTCTTCCATTATGGAAATATGCTAACACAAATGCCCATTGGGAACAATGGGAGAGGCCCAAAGGCCCATTGGGTATAACTTGATCTAGGAATGCCAACTGACTTGTGTAGGCTCCCTTAAAATATGTTACAGAAAACAAACGTTGCAATTAAAAAGTAGAACAGATTACAAGAGACCTGCCCTAGGCCTGGAATGAAAGTCTCCAGAGTGGAATGTTAGTTCCTAGGAGTAGAACTCAGATAAAATTTTCTGAAATTGGAAAAACAGCCCCCAGAATTGAATGACAACTCTGGGACTAGAATCATTGCTCTGGATATGGTCATTCTAGTCATTCTAGAGTTGTTCCCAGAGCATTTTATTGGGGCCAGGAGATGGTCATTCCACTCTGGAGACTGTCAATCCTTGCCCAGGGTAGAGTTCTTGTAATGCAGTCTACATTTTCATTGCAACTTCAGTATGCTGTAATTTACTTCAGTGGGGGCTATGTGAGTCAGATGGCATTCTAGGTCCATTTATATTCAATGGGTCTTTAGGCATGTCCTGTTGTCTCCAGTGGGCATTTCTGTCATTCATTTTAGTACATTCTGCCATTAATGCCCTATGGGGAAATTTTCAAGGGGCTGCAGTGGCTAGTTTTCTATCAAATGACACCAAAATTGCAGTACAGTGATTTTTCCCTGTCCTGTGAAGAACCTCCAAGCTTCAAGCAAATTACGCAAAGATGATAAATTCTACAAGCCCCTGGTCAAAGTGCTCTCAGGTCTGTTATCCTGGACATAGAAGGGCACTCACAAGGTAGGAAGGGAAAAGAAGTGAGGCTGTCTGTGGCTTGTCTCCAAAAGTGATTGGCTGGAAGGATGCACTCCTTTCTTGCAGGGATTCAGTTCAAAGGAATAAATGCCATTGCTTGAGAAATCACAAGAATCAAGGAAAAATAGAAGCACATACTATAGCTTGCTAAAGGCACCCAAGCAAAAAACAACAAGGATTTCTTCAGGGAGGGTAGTTTCATTACACTAAGAATCCCAGATTCCTAATACCATCTCAGAAAATCACAAAGATGACATCAAACTCTGTATAACTTTGGTTTGGGAATTTTGTTATGCAACCCCCCAGCCACACCATCCAACTACAGGAGACAAGAGGGACTACCACTGGGGTAATATAAAAGAGTCTTACATGAAACCACCCACAAGGCATCCACACTCTTTCAAAGCTGCACAGGTCTTCATTGGGAAAAGTTGCATTTAATGGTAGGGAGGGGAGAACATCTTTGCTTTCCAAGGGTACCAGTGCGGTGGGGTGGTTAGAGTGCTAGACTAGGATCTGGGAGACCCAAGTTTGAGTCCCCACTCTACATAGAAGCTTGCTGGGTGATCTTGGGCAAATTATATACTCTCAGCCTAGCCTACCTCAGAGGGTTATTTTGAGGATAAAATGGAAGAAAGAGAAATGATACAATCCATTTAGGGTCCCTCTTTTGGGGACACAGGCAGACTATAAATGAAGTAAACACACATGCAATTCCCTGATGATCAGAAGAACAGCCAAAAGAACCACAACTAAAGCCATTAAAGTGTACAGCACTTTGGGTCTAGTCCATCTTTTTCCTTGCGATTCCAACTTACAGTAACATACTATGGAGACCTCTACAAAGAAGAAGAAACCTGTGGAGAGGTAGAAGCTAATGAAAAGTAGGGGTTTTGTACACACCGCAGGGATTCTGTCCTCCATTCAGTACTTTCTTCTTGCTTTCCTTGTGTACATGAAGGAACAAGATAATCCAATAGATCCTGACCTGAATCTATACTCCCTTGTGGATACCCACACAAGTATCCACGCTTGTGATAGCAATGCTCTGCTTTTACAAATCGAGCTGCAACAGTTACAGTGCCATAGTAGGCTTAGCCTGGAAGAACTTGGCCCTGCTTTTCAAATGAAGCCAAGTGAATCCACTAATTAGACAGAATATTGATTTATTGGCTTAAAATTGTAATTCCTCCCAAAATGTACAAAGGAGTAAAAAAGCGCTAAAACGGGTATTTTGCTTTCCTTCCCCCACGGGAAGGAATCCCTAATATGGGGCAAGAAGCAGCAGATGGGGACATTACCTAAAATCAGAGAAAACAGACTTTTTTTCAGAATGGCAATAATATTCCCATGCAAATGTGTGCTGATATAATTATATATATATACTCGTTTGAGTTAAAGTCACATAACTACTTGATTTAACATTTCCATCACTGGATGAGCTGTATTTATAAACAGCAGTGGATGACCTTTCCCTGGGCCAACGCACAGAAGGAGGGTACTCTTGACTGGGGCCAAGAGATCCAGGGGGCCAGGCCAACATCCATATAACCCTGGTAGAAATGAGACTAAATTGTACACCATGCTTGACGATATTTAGGAAAGTTTATTCTCCTGGATCTCTACTATATATCTTTATGGGGTGACCAGATCTTGTGAGATTTGTGGAGCTGAAGGGAAGCAGAGCCAAAGAAGCAGCATTCTCAGTCAAAAGTTGCTGGCCAATCCAGGCCTTTCCTGCTCGATCACAGCCAGCTTGGTGTAGTGGTTAGGAGTGCGGACTTCTAATCTGGCGAGCCGGGTTTGAATCTGCACTCCCCCACATGCAGCCAGCTGGGTGACCTTGGGCTCGCCATGGCACTGAGAAAACTGCTTTGACCAAGCAGGAATATCAGGGCTCTCTCAGCCTCACCCACCTCACAGGGTGTCTGTTGTGGGGAGAGGAATTGGAAGGTGATTGTAAGCCGCTTTGAGATTCCTTCGGGTAGAGAAAAGCGGCATACAAGAACCAACTCCTCTTCTTCTTCTTCTCCTGAAGGGAAGCAGAGCCAAAGAAGCAGCATTCTCACTCAGAAGTTGCAGGTCTTTCCTTAAAGTGTGTTTGTGCAATAACACAAAAAATATAATGATCACAGGGACAGTGCGAGCCACGCACATGCACATGCACACCCATACACACACACACACACACACTGTGCTTTGTCTGTCTATAAATATAAATCAGTTACCCAAAACTGTAAAATGGATGAAACAAAGGGAACTAACAATGCAGATTTAACCAGAGTTTTAACACTGACATCCATGGACTTAAAAAGGTATAACTCTATGTAAAATGGTATTGTAGAAGAAGTCTAAAAGGCACCACACATTCCCCCAAGTTTTCCAAGCTAACAAGCCTTTCTGAAGTCTGTTCAGGTAACTCAGAGGAAAGTTTACAAAAGAAGGAGTTAATAGTGCTACCCTATCTCATTCCCCCCCACAACCCCCCCCCCTACACACACACATGGATCCCAGACTTCTCTGGACTATAAATACAACAGATTTAGTCTGGTAACTTGAAAAAATCGGGAAGCTAGCCCAGCCACTGTCAAAATATATTCATGGGCATAATTTTCCTGAGTTTCTACTCAAATGTCAGACTGCACAAGGAGAATAAGATACCAGGTTAATTTGAGTGCAGTCAACCAAGAACTGTACACCTGAGCCCAAGGAATCATGCTTCGTCTACCTTCACAGAATATGAGCCAAACTCAAAATGAATTGGGCAATGTTACCTGTGAATGCACAGATTCACGGCAAAACAATCAATACCCTTTGTTTGCCATTTAATTCCATTCTAATTGATGTGACAATACAACCTGAAGATCTAGAAGAAGCTTGTCTACAGACAAGTACCCTACAGTTCTTTCTGGGAATTATCCTTGTGAAATTTTGCACCTGAAAAAAATTAACTTTTAGAAAAGAGAATGAGCATCCATAATTAAATAGGGCTGCCGGTTGATGCCTCTGGAGGGCTGGCCAGGAAAGACAAGGCGGTGGCAGGCACAGCGGGCATGCGCACCAGGGCCAGCACCCATGGCAGTAGCATTAGAGGTGGGCCAGGAGGAACTTATTTAAGGTGTCACATGTGAGGGACCAGCCTCTCTTCCCTGGCAATCACCACCAGGACAGCTTCCCCTCCCACCCACCCTGTGCTGTAGTTTGTTAATATCATGTTTTAAAATTGCTATGTTTATTGTCACAGACATAATTTAAGGGTGTAGTGGTTAGGAGTGCGGACTTCTTATCTGGTGAGTTGAGTTTGATTCCGTGCTCCCCCACACACAGCCAACTGTGTGACCTTGGGCTTACCACAGCACAGATGAAGCTGTTCTGACCAAGCAGTAATATCAGGGCTCCCTCAGCCTCACCTACCTCACAGGGTGTCTATTGTGGGGAAAGGAAAGGGGATTGTAAGCTGTTTTAAGACTCCTTTGAGTAGAGGAAAGTGGCATATAAGAATCAACTATTCTTTTTCTTCCTCTTGGCAGGGGTCTGGTTTGCATACTGGATCCCTGAGGTTTGGGGGATCTTGTTATGGGACTGGCTTGGGACGAGTGTGGCTGACTCAGCTGGGAAACTAGGGGCTCAAAGTCTGGTGGCTGAGGGCAGCTGAATGAGTTCGGGCCCCCATTCAGGCTGCCTCCCTAGGTGGGACTCCAGGGACAAGGGACCTACCCTCCCAGCTGGAACCTGGTTTAAAGCAGCCGGATGGCTGTGTGGTTGATGTCTCAACTTCTCATTCAGGCAAACCCTCCAGTGGGACGTAGTTAAATAAATAAATAAAGCTGTGGCCTTGTTATTGCCAATCCTGAGTCATGTCTTGTTTGGCCAAAATGCCACCCTACCAGTCAATGAATTACAAGGGAGATTTACAATGGAAAAATGCAAAGAATTGTCAATGGTATGTCTCTTTGTGTCCTACAGTTTTTTCTTCATATCACTAGTGATTGTTAAAAAAATTAAAGTTTCAGTGCGTTAACAGTTACACTAGACGAATATTTTGTCTACTGAATATGAACTCGCAAAAGAAGCTAACTTTGGAAGGATAATTCAACATTTTGCAATGACAAATGCCAGCAAGATAAAACTGGACATGCGTTGGTATATATATAAAACAGTTGTGGCTGTGTTTGTCCATTGGAATGAGGAAAAACCTTAGGGTCAACATAAAGAATCTCCTTAAGGCTGGTTAGTAGGACCTAGAGAAACTCAGATTCTATCCGATGTCTCTCCTGAATTTCATTTCAAATGTAATACTTCCAACAAGAGACAAACGGTAAGAGCAAAACAACAGGAGAGCGAAACTGGTTCTTTCTAGAATACACCTGGATATTACAAGCTGGGTACATTCTTACTTTAGTCCCATGATACCTTAACTTTGGTGGCATTATGATGGATGTCTAGCTCCCACTCCCCAGGGCATGGATGTTTTACTGTTACACACCCTGAAAGCACATGAAATGTCTTTGAGCCAGTCACTCAGTCTTACAAGGCTGAAGTGAGGATAAAATAAGGAAGGAAGAACCACACTCTAAGCTCCTAGGGGGAAAAGTGGGATAAAAATGTGCTGTACAGAAAGAAAGAACCAAGAGAGAGCGAAGGGTGAATGCTCTTGGGATGTAGCAAAAGAGGTGGTTTTCCATCCTTGGAAATGAAAGCATTTTTAATATCATACTACACTGAACAGATTTCACTTGCAGAGAAATCGAGCAAAAATACTTTTAAAAAATGCATCTCGAGGGACGAATATTTGTAAGCCCGCTATCAGCCCATGGAAATTTCCAATTCCATAAATCCATCAGAAAACGGGTGTTTAATGGATATACTGTCAAGAACCTGAACTGCAGCATAACAATAATTATGAAGAATTTGGGAACCCAATAGCACAGTAGTTCATAAAGTGGAGAGTTTTTAACATTTTAATGGAAGTAGCCCTGTTGCTCTTTATTATGTTTCACATATGCACAAAATATAGTGCAGCAAACTTGGTAATTATCAATGATCTCAACTAAAAATTCCAATCTAGACCACTGCAATTGTTCCCAAAGGCCCACTAAGCGGTTACAAGTAATGGGATTTTGATACTGGTATATAAAATATGAAACATGGCTTTTAGCATTAGCATAGGAACCAGGAGGGCCCAAATAAGAATCTGCTGCTATCAGCAACTACTAGTAAAACTGAGCACACCAGCCCTTCACATATTTACATGGGAATAAATTTCAGAGATTTCCAGTGCCCATATAGGAAGAGTTGTATGACACCTCAGTGTTGCAAGGTTTGCAATGGCCTTTGGCTATACACAATAAACTTAACATTTTAATAGGAATGGTTAGTAGTTTCAAGTACTAAATGCATGTGACATAGTTATGTTGTTGTCAGGTCAGAGGTGACTTATGATGAACCCATAAGGTTTTCAAGGCAAGAGACAAACATAAGAACATAAGAGATGCCATGCTGACTCAAGCCAATGGCCCATCTATGTCACACAGTGGCTCGAGGTGATTTGCCACTGCCTGCCTCTGCATGGCAACCCTGGACTTCCTTGATGGTCTCCCACTGAAGGAGCAACCAGGGCCCACCCTGTTTGGTTTCTGAGGTCTGATCAGACTGACTACCCTGAACTATCCACATCTAGGAATTATAGTTATACACCTCTCATATTATCTAGTCCAGATGGCCAACTAGAACACACTAGTACAGAATTGCCAACTAGGACACATTCATTTAGAATTTGAGAAGATTACAAGGAAAGTGAAAAAGGAGAAAGAGAAACTGAAAGGGATACATTCCTATCAGTAGAGCAACACATATCTTGTCACTGAAGAGGGCTGCACTGATAGGTGCTTTAAATGTTTAGACTAATCACACTGCTGGCTAATTGACCAGGGCCTATTATGCATGTATCAGTTTTTACTGCCAACCCTTTTAAATCATCCTTTTGTAAAACGTTTTTTAAAACATGCCCATTTATGCATGTGTTCTAATACAGCGTTGCTGCAATTATGGATTTGAAAATGTTCTGATGGTAACTCTGGGAGGGGGAACCTCCTCCATTGTGCTGCAATGTCACCTGACCACCATTCTGGCACGTGCCAGAATTGTAGAATAGGAATTGTAGTTCATGAACATGGAGACCTAACAAGAAATTTCTGTGGGTATATACAGGCTTTTGCCTTTCAGACAGCTGCAGAGCTAATGCAAGGCTGCACGGGAAAGACCCCTCTTCTTTGCCAGCCTTATAAACTATAAAACAACAGCCCCCCCCCCCCAGCCATGGTCACTGATGAGAGGTAGACTGCCGTTGCAAGTAATTATTTGTGTGATAGAGTTCCACAGAGAAGCTAGTTTTTTAGTCTCAGGAGCGTTCAAGGAGGGAATTCCATTGCTAGCCAATGCCATTCACATTCAAACTAGTTTTGTCCTCAATTAGCATTTTAATTGCAGCTTCGCCTGGAGCTGCAGCCAGTATCTTTAATACAGAGACCCTGGTACAGCATAAATCAAGCTACAAAGAACTAATTTTGGGGGGAAATTGCTCTAAACTGCCAAACAGCCATTCCAAGTTAATGCAAAGCCCTTCCCTTCCTAAGAAAAAGCCACACAAAACACCAAAGCAGTCCTTGTGCTATTATGGTCAATGGGAGACTGAATCAAATTGCATGTTCACATGATCACTGACACTGTGGAGGCAGGAATCAGCAGCAGGCACCTCGAGCTCCCATTGGAGGACAAGGGATGGGAAGCAGAAAAGGGGAGGAAACACACTAACATTGATGCACCAAAAAAAAAAGGTGCATCCTCAGTGCCGTCACACAAGAAAAGTCACTGTAAAACTAGTTTCAGGAGCCTCACTGAAAAAAACGCAAAAACAAAAAAACTGTGGGCAGTGTTTGCAATACAAAAATGAAAATAATACGATGGGTTTTGCAATGTGAAAATTGTGCCACATTAAGAATTAAAAATAAGACATCATTTTTGGCATTCTTTTTGCGACCCCTCTGGAATTATCAAGAAGTTACGTCTAATATGCCATAATATGGCAAACACAAAGACATACACAACATGTGTGTCCTCTGTACACGGCATTATTCATAGGTTTTCCATTTTTTTCTAAAGCTTCTCATCTTTTAGCATTTAAGGACTTCCAAGATTTGACTGCATGATCCATTTTGCATAATAGCCCAGACAAGTCAGTTTAGTTCACTGTGACTTCAGAGTGCAAATGATGGCAACTGATCGCGTGCTCTGATCCTGTACAGGCATACTAAGAAATAAGGTCCACTTAACACACTGGGACTTCTGTCGTTTTCTAACGCAGATAAACACGCATAGGATTGCAGCCTAATATTTCCTGGAGTAAAACTGGATGCACATGATTGTGTGCTACTCTTTGTGCCTTCCCACGTGGATAATTGGTCCAAGAACACCACTACACTTCTGAAAAAGTAGGATTTGGGTCAGCACTGGAAATATCCGCTTAGAAAAGGCAGATCGCATCCATGTGCAGTTTTAGTTTGGATGGGTGACATGCAAAGAGTACACAGATGGATCAACCCCACATGGTTTCGTACATCCAAACTGCGGTCTACAAAATTTTATTTACATTTTAAAAGGGGGGAAGACATATCCTTAAAACCTGTCTAACCGCACAATAGAATGTGGAGTTGAATCTAGGTTAGTGAGTTTGGGGCTGAATGGTGGAATTCCCTCTCTCCTCCCTGTAGAGGCTGCACATGCCCTGAATTGGCCTTTTCTAGACAGGCATGATCTTGGTCACGATTGAGTTTATATTTAGTTTTTACTTGTATTTGATTTTCTATAGAATTTCCCCCATCTGGATCCTTTAGGGAGTGGATTGCAAGATTTTTGGCTGAAATCAATATGAAATTCTATGAAGAATGTCCCTTGAGGAAGCTTTCTGTCGTGGCTCTTGGAGTTTAAGACATTTTCAGTCATTGAATATGTTTTGTGTTACTCTGAAGAGATTTGGTTTAGCCAGCATTGGGAAGCAGCGGGGGTCTCAACATGCTTGGGTGTTAGATGAATTGGATTGCTGAAGCTTTGCATGCAAAGTGGCTCTTAATAAAGATCTTCCGAAAAAGGTCAAGTGATTGGCTACTCATTAAGCCCCTGCATTTTAAAATAATATATGCTGAATTCCTGTGGACTGCCCTCTGAGCACTCTAGAAAACGTGAACTTGAGGAAATGGATTTCTTTTATTACATTGCTCATGAGCACTCTTATTTGCACACTCTATATTTCATTGCGAGCTTAAATGGACTCCGGGGAATGGTAGAGGACAGGAAGTCTTGGAAGATCATTGTCCATGGAGTCGCAATGGGTCAGACACGACTTCACAACTAACAACAACATATATCATAGAATCATAGAGTTGGAAGGGGCCATACAAGCCATCTAGTCAAACCCTCTGCTCAGTGCAGGATCAGCCTGAAGCATCCAGGATCAGTATCTGTCCAGCCTATGCTTAAAGATTGCCAATGAGATGAAGTTCACCACCTCCTTAGGCAGCTGATTCCACTGCTGGACTACTCTGACTGTGAAAAAAAAAATCCTGATCTCTAACTGGTACTGTTCTACACATAATTTAAACCCATTGCTGCGAGTACTATCCCCTGTAGAAGCCAGAGATAAACAGCACATTTTGTCTACAGTAAGACCCCAAAGCCTACTTTCGACTTACTGATATCTCAGCAAGTAGAGAGAGGAGGATTTCTCTGCCCTCTCCTCCTCCCCAGGCTGCATCTACACATCAGCCACTCCTCAGGGTTCATCCCACAGCCCTTCTCACTCTCCTTGTGGACTTCTAATCTGGCTAGCCGGGTTCAAATCCACGCTTCCCCACATGCGACCAGCTGGATGACCTTGGGCTCGCCGCAGCACTGATAAAACTGTTCTGTCCGAGCAGTAAGATCAGGGCTCTCTCAGCCTCACCCACCTCACAGGGTGTCTGTTGTGGGGAGAGGAAAGGGAATGCAACTGTAAGCCACTTTGAGCCTCCTTCGGGTAGAGAAAAGTGGCATATAAGAACCAACTCCTCCTCCTTCTTCTCCTTCTTCCTCCTCCTCCATAGCTTTTCAGTTGTGCCACAGCCAAATGTTTTAATGCCGCTAGGGAGGTGTTGCATTCATGTCCTGGTTTCCTTGGCAACCAGACTGACAGCATTCCCTGGTCCAGCCTCTAGCAAATTGTTGGTGGCCAGTTTTGCACAGGCACTGCTATCGAAAGGAACATAAGTGCCCCAGGTCTTCTGAGAACTACTCGATCAGGGGTAGTTAAACTGTGGCCCTCCAGATGTCCATGGACTACAATTCCCATGAGCCCCTGCCAGCATTTGCTGGCAGGGGCTCATGGGAATTGTAGTCCATGGACATCTGGAGGGCGCAGTTTGACTGCCCCTGCACTAGATAGTGGTGCAGCAAGGAAACAAGTCCTGCATCCATGAGCTTGTGGAACAATGGAAAGCTAACTACTGCAATGGTAACCTGAGACAGCAGGTAGTTATCTCGGATCGGAAGCATACTGACTCCCTTTCCTTTCACCCACAGGACTCCTGCCTAGTTCAGTAGACTCTGAAGGAAATGAGCTCATACTATCGCAAAGGGGACTGGTTAGCACTCTTAATTCTTGTCGCACTGCCTAATACTTTAGACTTGATTGGATCATCCTTTTGACAAGTGTAGCACACTGCTGTTCTCTGCATATCTCAAACAGTTCACAGGCAATGGCTTCACTAGCTTCCAGCTGTTAATGTTAACTGCAACAACCTAAACCTTTGAGCTTCAGGCAGACTTTTTCCATTGATTTTTTGATGCTGCAAAACCTCCGGAAGGTTGTGTTCTGACTTTTAGCATCTGCTGTAATGCCCTGGTCTTTCTTCTCCACCATTAACTATTTTAGATCTGCTCTTCTCCAGTTATGTCCCTTGCTTTATTACATTCTTTATTCTAATGATTTCTAATTCATCATCTCAAAAACAAACACAAAGAGGAAGAAAGAATGAAGAATTATGCGAGTTTTCATGGCCTTTGGTCAGAAGATCTTCTATCATCTTGTCCCCACAATTCTTACTCTGGGTACTCTCATGATATGCAAAGAATTTCTGGCATACATTGAAATGATTGCCCTTGTTTGCTGAATCGAGTTTGTCATAATTCTGCCTTTATCTTTCCATGCCAAGATATTGCCTTAATAGTTCTAATAGCAGTTTTTCCTCTGGAGACATTCAAAGAGAATAGAATCAATACTTCTTCTCTGAATCACTGCATATCTCTTCAGCCTCCTATTACCACCAGCATGACATTATTTTTCCTCCATGAAGAACGACTTTAAAGGAATGACAGGCGTAGCTTCCCAATTGGTCATGTCAGCAAAATACTTTTAAGTACCATTGATTTCGAATTTGGAAGAGACTTAGGCACCATTCTGTGAGCTAGCCTAGGCTGAAAGGTGCACACCATGAGCTTGATGGGCAGTCAAAATTCTTTGTAGTCAACCAGTTCTTTACCGTATAGACCAGTCCAGCTGTACATTCATTACTATGTCCAATAATTGGGAATATTGCTCCTCTGCTCCTTGAAGAGGAGGAAGCAGAAATACTCCATTGAGCCTCTCCCTATCCCATTTCCAATTTCAAACAGTTTATGAGCACATTTTATGTGTATTGGTGTTTTTTTCTTTTAAGCTGGATCTATGCATGTCTATTTCCAGGAGCTGGATCAAGAGTTACAGGAGGAATTTGGTAATCCAAAAGGTAAGTCGGATCAGACAGCTGCTACCAATGCCCGGTTTCATACACTATTCCTATGCCTTTTGATCACTGTTCATGGAATGAGTGTAAATGCTTGGTGGGAAATGAATACTAGAATAATAGAGACTGATAGAAATAGGAAATTTGTTTGTGTATCTCATTGCAATAGGTTTATGGTTATGCTCCAGGCCATATACAAACAAACTTATTAATAACACATATACATTATTATAAATTATAAATGAGTAGCCAAGAGGAACTTAGTAGAGGTGCCAATATACTTGTTACATGTGCCTTCCATGTCTTCTGATTGTTGTTGATGTGCAGGGAGAAATGACTATAGTAGTGAAAAGTGGCATCAGCCATGCCTCATCTTCTCATCTTCCCTACCTGGTGTGAGAGCAACCTTGGTGTGGTCATTAAAGAGTGGTGAACTTCAATCTGGAGAACCAGATTTGATGCCCCACTCCTCCATATGCAACCAGCTGGATGACCCAGTCACAGTTTTCTCAGAGCTCAGGCTTACCTACAATACAAGGTGTCTGTTGTGGGTAAAGGAAAGGAATGAGATTGTAAGCTGCTTTGAGACTCCTTCAGGGAGTGAAAAGTGGGATATAAAAACCAACTCTTCTTCAAAATCTTCAAACCACCTCTTGGAGATGCTATTGGCTCCACCATGGCAATCAAATGTCATTTCCACAATGGCTCCAACAGTGCCTCCACAGAGTGGTTGGTGGACGAGAAGATGGCTGAAGTTACATCTCCCCATCTGGGGTAGCCACAAGCAGATGTTAAGGAGGTACAAAATTCACATGACATGTCTGATACGAAATCCTCATGCTGTCTCCTAATAAACATAAGGCCACTGAAATGCATGCACTGACCCTTCAGCTGGTTGGCAGAGTTTAGAAGAGTAAAGGACCAGGCCGCTTAAAAAAATTAGTTCTATTATGAGGAGAGAAACAACTCTGGAGAGACAAAGAGAACTAACTGTTGTCTGTAGTCATTCTGTCTGTTGATTCTGGAGGGAAGCAGGGAGGAAATATGCTTAAACCAATCAGAACACTGCAAGTTACAATTTGGAAAATATCAGGAAGTTCCTGTCTAACTATGTTAAATCCATTTCTCTTCTGAGGATCCCTGTAGGACAGGGGTGGTCACCCTATGGTCCTCCAGATGTTCATGGACTACAATTCCCATGAGCTCATGGGAATTGTAGTCCATGAACATCTGGAGGACCACAGGTTGACTACCCCTGCTGTAGGACACTCTTTAGAGTCTACTCAGTCGTGCACACTCTCTGAATCAGAGGGTTGCTTATGCTAGCCTGATCACATCTAAACTGGAACAGTATCCAGTATGTGGTCAGTAATCCTCCCAACTTCCTATTCTGTACACAACCACCAATAAGATACTTTAGGACTTCATTGAATGCTTTCCCAAAGGATTCACGTGTGCCACCAACTAAAGTAACACCAATGAATAGCTGTTTAAATAGGCTTGCTTACTCTTCATTATTTTACAAAAACAGGAAGAAAAGTTTTAGACAGTTAATTACGGTTGTACTTTTAGTGGCGTTATCACTATATATTAATAATAATTTATAGCGCTTTATATTTTAATGCTGCGATGCACTTTACAAAAATTAAATGGCTAATTAGTATTTTTAATAAAATATACGTTCTATATTCCAGCTCTGCTAATGAACAAATGCATAAATTTTGCATTATTTAACAAGTGTGTATAAACTATACCCCTGACAGTACCGTTTGTGTTGATTTAAATAATTGCTTTAGGCTTTATTAAATAGCGCAACCAAATTTTGTTGCTTGGGGTTTGCTAATATGAGGACAACAACCTGCAATGTCAGCAACAACTGTAGTTGCAGGCTTGCTGGCACTTTTTATTGCTATTATTTAGTATGGCTTTGAAAGGCAAAAAATTTTTTTTAACAACACTGGAGAAAAGTTGGGGCTTGCAGCACCATCCTCTGCACTGCTTAGGATCTTAACTATATTGGCATCAAGGTCGGCCAGCCCTGCCCCAGTGTAACTCCAGCACAGAATCTAGCGGCATCAGGGGCATGTTGTAGGCAGAGCGGGGCTTGGTCGCCATCCTAGCTCTCCCCAGCTGGTGTGGTGTAGAGGTTGGGAGCAGCAGACTCTAATCTGGAGGGCTGGGATTAATTCCCCATGCCTCCACATGTAGCCAGCTGGGTGGCCCTTGGGCTAGTCACATTTCTCCTAGGGCTGTTCTCAGAGAACAGTTCTGTTAGGGCTCTTTCAGTCCTGCCTATAAAAAGCAACTCTTCTCTCTTCTCCCAGCTCTGGTCCCAGCACCAATGCGGGGATAGCCCAACACCAGCAAGTACTGCTTTGATTTTATCTTGCAAGGAAGAGGTCTGTTTTTATCAAGTTGACTCCTGACCTCCTTTTTTAGAACATGTCCTGCCAGTTATAAATTATTTCTGGTTTACTTAGATAGATGCCAAGTAGCTTCACAGAGTTTAATTACAAAGGCTTGATAATGCAGTGCTCTCATTTTTAATCATACTTCTGAAACATTAAATTGTAAATGCTTTATAGGCATGACGCAAGGAGGATGAAAGGAAGACAAACATGTGCTTGTAAATTTCCAAGTCTCACTGTCTGGTGTTGGGAGAAGGGCACAGCAGAAAAGGGCAGTGGCCAACAATTTTTGCATGCTGATCAGGGAAGTGACTTTGCCTATCGAACAAGAACCAAGAAGGGGATGAGTTAAGCTAGCATTGTCAAAGCTTACACATATCTACAATGGAAGGGCTCACTTATCTTTCCATATATTCTGTGGCCCCTGATGACTCACTTCTCAAAACTGGAGGTTATTGGCCCTGAGTGGGGGATATGTGACCAATAGGAAAAAAGCAGTCCAAGGGTTCTGCCCAGCAACTGCTGACAAGACCAGACTGTTTTTTCCCTATAGGCTCTTGCTCCAGATTGCCTCACCCCCTTCCTTTCAAGCATGCAAGATCCTTTGCCTCCCCACTGTCCACTCCCGTTCTGCCAACAGGGCAGGCCTTCTTCCCCACAGTGGCCAGACAGCAAAAGCACCCAGTCCTAGTCAGACTAGGATTACTATGCAGAGGGAGGCAATGGCAAACCGCCTATGCTCAAACTTTTGCCTTGAAAAACTCCTGAGGGGGTTGACATATTATTAAGTACCATGCAATCATCAGAAATTGGGTTGGAGTCAATGAAAGGGTTCACAGAAGGAGGGGGCACGGCAGTGTGTAACTTTCTCCACTTTCCCATTTCAAAGTATTCAGCTTTTTGCCCTTAAACTGCTCTCTGAGGAGTGGGACAATTTATAGGCTGTTTGAATTATGTAGAACAAGTTAAAATTGTGTTGTAAAAGTTGTAGTTTAATTTTTAAAAGTAAATATTGCAGATGTTGTGGGGGGGGGGTCTTCATAGCTTTAACATTCCTGGAAGTTTTGTATCGTTCCCCTGTTACCTGTCACCTTTGTGAGGTTGATGTCCCATTCCCAATCTCTCTGTGCAAAGCAAGACATGTGAAAGGGCCTTGCTGATTTTCTGCTAGCTTAATAAAGATACACAGAAACTGGGCTGGAAAGGAGGGAAGGAGATTGAAACTCTCTCTGCAATTGCTTGCTGCTGATTAGAAAAACTTGCCTCACACATTCGAAAGCCACAACTCTAGTCTGCAGCTGCTTTAGTGTCCATTATCTCAACTCCAGGCAAAACTGAACCCACAATCAAGCATAACTGTTGCCTCGCCATAACTGATACTAGCCTCTCACCATTCAGCCATGATTTCATACACAATTCCATGAAGGGAAATGAACCGTGTGATCTAGCCTAGTACCAAGTATGAAGCCTGAGGGAGCCAAAGGGCAAAAAACCATTCACTCAGCTCCAACAACCCAACAACTTTACTGGAACCAGAAATACAGAACACCAACTATCAGAACTGTGGAGTTTATATGCACATTTGCAGCTCCTTAATGGCCTTTAATGAAGGGCTGGGATTGGTGCTAAAGTCTCTTCACTGATTGGCTGTGTTAGGAACCAGCTAATCTCTAACAACAGCTTTGGATCTCAGGCTCAGCATCCAAGCTCTTAGTCTCTGAATGTCCACTGTCACAACAATGACCAGTCGTGGTCCCCTGCTTATGCAGAACAAGTAGCCCAAGTGAGTGTTCCCACAAGGAAAAGCAGCTGTTTTGCATGATGAATACTGAAGCCTTCCCCATACCAAACCAAGCAGAGACTTTTGTTTGTGATAAACTATTCAGGCCTGACATTTCTGTGCAGACGCTGGGGAACCTAAAAGGTACTAACACCACCCATTTATAATAATAAAGGGAAATGGCCAAACTGGCTTCCAAAGGCAGTCATGCCACTGTGCCTGGAATGACCAAAAACTGTTTCAGTGGGGGGAGGCAACACACTTAAAAAGCACATTTTAAAAGAATTGCTTCTTTTAAAAAAATGACTAGATCATAAAAAACAATTGTTTTTGTTGGGGGTGTCACCATGCATTGGACACAGCTGACAGGTATTACTTCTCTATAGGTGGGTCATGCCACACTAGAGGCACTAGGATATGAATGAAGCCTATCACTGTCTTTCTCATTAAGGATAAACAAAGTTAATGATCATGCTATTCAAAATAGGCATTGGGACAAAGGAATGGGGGCAAGGAGGAACTTTGTTCCCAAGTGGGCACAATCAACCTTGTTGTCCCGGTACAGGGTTCAGTTACCTGCATTTAATTACTGTCTGTTGTCCTGGCTATCATACAGTATACTTCTACTGTTCTGTGGTTCAGCAGTTCTGTTCTCCTCCATAAGGAAGCTATTTTGTAGAGGAAAAAAATTCCTTTCATTCAGTTTCTCAAGGTCAAACATTATCAAATCCCAATTCATCCGTGGGCTCCTATGCTAGAAGGTATCAACAGAGCCAGTTCAAGATATCATGGACACTTGAAATATTTTAATAAGCAAAAGGGAATCTCCACTAACACTTAGCTTTGGTTTTTTAAGAAAGAAATTACTGGCAAACACTGCTTTTGAATGGTGCTCCAAATCTGCTGCCTGAGGCAATTGTCTCTCGTTATCTCATAGCAAGTCCAACCCTAAGAATAAACCCCTATTCACATCCTGTTTTCAATCTGAAAATGAATAGCAGCCTAACAGCTAAGCTGTGGGGCTAGGTCCTATTATACTTTTCCAGTCCCTTCTTCATTCAAGCCCTCCACTTCACCCCTCGTCTTAGAGAGTGGGATGCACTCAAGCCACTAGCATACAAAAGCTGAAAGCTAGCAGATTTTCATTGTGTCAGCTTTTGCAATCATTACTGCACATATCAATATGTAATTCATCATTGTACCAACCACAATAAGACACATGGTGCTTCCTTGATCTAAAGCAGTGACAATGTGTCACAGGATGCGAGGGTGGGATAACAACAAGAAGCAGTGTTCCATCAAGGGGATGAAGTGGAGGACTTCTGCAGTCACAGAGGCTGGTTTCTAACACTGAGAACATTGACTCAGCCAAGATGGTTGAGCTAGAGAGAGTTCCCATGATACAAACAGATGCCTACTTTTCCATTTTCTCTCAGTGGCCCTTTATATATATATTCAAAGCATGTATGTTGAATATATGCAAAGAAAGCAGCAGGAGAATAGAAGCAGGTCTGCTTATTTACAGGGTTCCCCAAAATACATACAATTAATACAGAACTGGGATCTCATCTCACTGTAGACGGAATGCACAATGGTCAGGTTCATCATTTGTCAGTTGATTTATTTGTGGCTGTTAAACAAGTTGCTTCAATTATTCCTTCCTAGCAGTACTGTACAAGGCAATCAGTTTTTCCACATACATTTTAAAAAGCAATTCAATACGAGGTTCACTACAGCTCCCAAACTGAACCCTGAACAGAACCAAACCAAAAGGGCCTCACCCAAACTGAGCCAGTTTGGAAGTTTGGTTCCCCCATTCTCCCAACTGTGGTGAGCCACCACCAAAAGAAAAGGGGAGGGGACCACCCTGGAAAAGACTTCTTTTCCACCTTTCTCCTGGCCACAACTTACCATGGCCAGGAGAAAGGGAGGGAACACCTAGAAAGAGTTAAGTACCTGCCAGCCATTTAACCCATCAGTTTCACTTCCCTCTGCTTTGAAGAGGGGAGCCAAGAATTTTAATGGCTTGCAGTCATTTAAACCTAACAGTTGACTGAGTTCTCTGGCTAGCTGTTAGGACTAAATGACTGGCATCCATTTAACCAATTGTTTTCCCCTGCTTTGAAGGGGAAGTAAAACTGAGAGGTTTAATGATTGGTTTTGCTTCACTTCGCTTTGAGGGGAGATCAAAAAACAAAGGCTTTAATGGCTCACAACTATGTAAGTGAACAGCTGACAGGGTTTGCTGGACAGCTGTAAGTTTTAAATGGCTACCAGCATTTAACCCCCTTTGTGGGAGGGGGGAGCAAAACTAAAGGGGTAAGTGGCTGCCAACAGGAGGCTGGGAACTGTAGTGTGTAATAACAGCAAAGGAGATGTTTGGTTCTCAGGAGAAAGGAGGCTGCCCTTTAGAGTGGGATATGTAAGGAGGTGGGGGATCTGGAGAGTATATCTATCTCTGTCTGGCAAAGAAATTTTGATTTCAGCAAAAAAGTTTCATAGACTCTGCTATGGTTTCTTAGTAAAATGCTTTTGCTGAAAATGAATAAGGTAAGTTTATTGGGAAACCAAGAGATATCCTGACAATGGTTAACTGGTGGACCATGTGTGGCTCATTTATCAAGTTGAAATGGCTGGTCATAAATAACCAAACTGTCCAGGAAACAAGTCCAAGAAATGTTTGAGAAAGATGTGTTTCCCCAACCATTGGGTCACAAACTCCAAACTGGCCCAAATTCGGTCCAAGTTTTGGTTCATGAACCAGTTTGTGCCCATCTCCACTTTCAAGTTTTCATACAACCCAATGAACTTAAACTAGATAATTACATTGGTCACCCAAAAAAATCTAAAAAAACAACAACCCTATCATTCATTGTTCATTTGCATCAGCTCTTACTCTAGACTGGTATTAATATAACCTTTAAATGGCTGCCCATAAACAATTATTAATCTATGCTTCAAAGCAATACTTGATTCTGTCAGAACTCAGATGCTTTCAGTGCAAATAACTCTGCATTCCCTACCTTCGATAAGGAAGACTCTTTTCAGTGTCTCTTTAATATGAGCAGTCATATTGGGAATAGGACATGACTGGCAATCCTGCAATGATTGCAGGATTTCTGAATTCTTCTGATGTATGCAGAAAAACATTCTTTCCCTCCAGAAGTGTTCTGTGGCAGATAGTTGATAGAGAATCCCAGTCGTGAGCCTCCTATGGCATCTCCCTCACCATTCTAAAGGCTTTTGAAAACTGAAAAATTACTAAACCTGCCAAGTGCATTTTATATTTATCATCTGGCTGTCTTCAGGAAAATGAACATGCCATTCTGTCAGAAAATGTCTTCTTCAGGAAATGTGATTAGGCTTTAACTGTTGGTGTAGAAGTGGCATCCATCCTCTCAGTGCAACTCTTCACAGCCCCAAAGTTGTATTCACAGGCTCCAGGTGATGTAATGCTTTAGTGACTTTATTTGTGTGGGAATAAATGACTTTTCTAAAATGAAGATTAATAATTACTCACACCGAATAAAAATCAAAATAGGGGGTTAAGATGGTTCTTCATCTAACACAACTGTGTGCAAGAAAATTCTGTTTGATTCATGAGGCATAAAGAAGACTCCTGGCCACTCAAGAGAGGAAAACTGAAGAGTCATCATATACGGATATTAGCATCCATTCATTTACATACATTTAAATAAATCCACTTTGCATCTCAAAGCTGGTAAATTTAATCAGATGGGTTTTTCCCCCATAAAATTAGTCTCCTTACAAGATTTTTTAAGACTATGAAACACTGTCAGTATCTGGGAGAACTGCACCCTGGGATATTTGGGCTGTCCCTGAAATTTCTGTAAAGGAGGAAAAAAATTAAGTCACACCTTCATCCCTGTTGCAATCCTCTGAAGGATTAACAAACAGCATTCCTATAACTGATTGCTGCTTATTTGGTGGGCTGTATTAGAAGTTCCAGTTCATGCTCCCTTTGCAGTGCATTTCCTGTCAAGACTTTTTTAAAAAGTCTTGAAAATCTGTAAGTGCCTTACTTAAATCCGGGGATGGGAGATGAACTCATCTCTCAGTTGCACAATTTTTTCAGTTATGTCTGCATAAGGGTCGGTTATGCTGTCAAAAGCAAGGAGAAGGAGAAGGAGAAGGAGGTCCCCCTGTGAGGTGGGTAAAACCGAGAGAGCCCTGATATCACTGCTCGGTCAGAACAGCTTTATTAGCACTGTGGTGAGCCTAAGGTCACCCAGCTGGCTGCATGTGGGGGACCATGGCATTGAGTGCCAGATTAGAAGTCTGCACACCTAACCACTACACCAAACTGGCTCTCAGAGACCTTTAGGACTGTACCACCCAAGCTATAACTTCAATGCTTCCCAAATTAAAATTCTAGTTTCTCCTTCTTTATGAAAAATAATTGAGAAAGTTATGCCAGGGGCTTTCCTGAAAAGTCTTGATTTCTCATGGGTTAGCAGAGTATTTCAATGTATTATCCCCATAGTAGAAGATTTCAATCATTGCCCGTTCTTCTACGTATATCAACAGCTGACCATGAGAGTTATTGATCTGTTTTCTGGGACAAGGGGAGTAGCTCTCAGGTGACTACATTTTTTACTCTCTGAGAGAAATCCAAACTGGATAATTGTTCTCCTGACTCTTCCTTGTGAGAAATCAGGTGGTCAGTGTTGTCAATATGAACACAATGGTTCTGAAGCTGAATGAGGAGATACAGGACTGTTGTGAAACTGGTACCAGAAACCTAGACCATTATTCCTGAACCTTCTGGTCTTCCCCATAGAAACAAATTCTTAAGACTCTGTGTCCTGAGCATATTTGTGTAGAGTTTTTCTCCCAACTACATTTTTTTTACAGTTTCAAAACTTAAGCACCTCAGAAATTTGAGGACACCAAAACTTAATAGTGTGCATTTAGAAAAGTTCAACAGCTTAAATGAAATTTTCTGATGTACACATCAACGACACTTGCATGGATCTATATTTTATGCTCAATAGATATAAGAATCCTAACCAGCTCTGACAATAAATATGTCCTGAACCAAACATGATAAAGTGTCCCAAATGCCCATTTGTTTCTCTGCTATTCATTCTATTAAAATGTGCAGTTTAGAACTTTACATCAGACTTAAAAGTTAGTCTTTTGAGGGCTCAAAAACACAAACCAAATAGTTTTTATACCAGTTCTGCCAGATGCGTGTAATATTTGGAAAACAAAGGATGCAATTCCGATATCAGAAAAGCCTGTTATTCAAGAATAATGCTTTTATTTATCAAGTATGTTGACCCAGCTGAGAGATAGATAGTAGCCCATCCTACAAGATTTTACAATAGAACAAAAAACTGCCAGTTTTGTCTATCATTTCTGTCCTCAACAATCAAAGTGCAGTGCTCCCAAATCTCCATAATTTCTCTCCTAACATAAAGACAGTAATTTGTTTTCCTTAATAAAAGCTTTCATCTCGAGTTCTGTGATTTCACTCTTCCCAAAATAACTCGAATTTAGAAAATGAGAAAATTCTTAGTATGTGAATCTAGCAGTTGGTTCATGCATATTACCTCATCTACCCATCCCCAAACTAGCTCCACTGAGTTTTAAAAGGGCAGAAAATACTGGGTTTTGCTGCTTCAGGAAGCCTGTTGCCATACACTATTTTGGGAAGTATAGTTTAATGGGTGGGGGGCTTTAAATCGATCAAAGCATCCATCTCTTCTGTCAATATAAATTATTCAGGTGGCCAAATACTTTTTTTTTTTAAGAAAAGGGTATATTATATGTAACTAAATCCTGTGCATGCATCTTCTGGTAGCTACTCCCAGTCTCCCAAAAAAGGTAAAGAAGGATTTTGCCTTTCCGCTGAAGCAATAAAATATCACTGTTCCAGTCTGGGTTGAAGGGATCATGATTTTTAAATGATGGGTGTTAGTTTGAATACAACAAGCTTTTAATAGCATATAAAAGTGCAATATAAGAAGGGAAAGTGCAAAAGGATCCACTGCTAGTGAAAACAAAGGCAAAGATCATGCTTTAGGGTAGGACAATACATTCATGATTTCTCATGGCAAGATAGAAAAACTTTGCATGATGGGTGTTAGTGTTCTAATGTGCTTTATGTATTGTTTTAATGTTTCTAATTATGTGATTTTATGTGACTTTGTATTACTTTAGGTTTAGTACCCATAAGCCTTCTGACTTGGGACTATTATGCATGGCAGGAAACCTTGCAAAAAGTCTGCCCCCAAAGGTGCTTTTTTAAAAATTTCTGCACATGGCACCATTTTTGCTGTGGAAAACCCAAAGTAGTATTTTTTTTTATTCTGCTTGGCACTCCCCCCTCATAGTGGCGACTGCTTCTTTTCAGCTCAGTATTTAAAATTAGCTTTGCTATGATTTTTTTCATGCATACACTTTAGTGTGCTTTTGGTCTCCTCTCTTGTGCCCTTGTGACAACCCCTTTTCTGATTGCAAACCATTGTCCACCAATGAGAGCTCAATGCACCTGCTGCTGATTCTCTGCCAAAAGAGGTGGGCTGCCTCTTCAAGCATCAGCAATCACGTAAACATGCCATTTGCTTCTGGGCTCCCTAGCAACCGAGCTAACTATATTGCCATGTAAATGAGGATTACTCCTCTGGTATGGGTGATATGCATTTCCTTTAGCAGTCTTCCAAGCTTTATATGTGAATGTTCCTCAGACTACAAAACTGTATCTTCTCTGTAGAACTGTGCCACACAAGTAATTATGTGTAATGACAGTCTACCTCTGATCAGTAACCATGGCTGAGAGGGGGGATTGTTTGTTATCAGGCTGGTGAAGTGGAGGGGTTTTCCCTGTGCCGCCTTGCATGGGCACAGAGGCTGTCTGAAATACCAGTTCTCTCTTGCAGGAGAATGAGGAAGCTGAGCTCTTTCAGGCTATGGGCAGAGGTTCCCATTTAGGGCATGCCAGTGATTTAAAAGGACTTTAGGGAAGGAAGGTATGGTGGGGGCTTTAGGCTTTCATGGGAACCTGTGGTCTACTGTGATCCATCCTGCCCATTCTCTATGAACAGAGGTGGTTTGCCATTGCCTGCAAAGGTGGTCTACCATCCAAGAGCCAGTTTGGTGTAGTGGTTAGGAGTGCGGACTTCTAATCTGGCACGCCAGGTTTGATTCTTCACTCCCCAACATGCAGCCAGCTGGGTGACCTTGGGCTCGCCACGGCACTGATAAAACTGTTCTGACAGAGCAGTGATATCAGGGCTCTCTCAGCCTCACCCACCCCACAGGGTGTCTGTTGTGAGGAGAGGAAAGGGAAGGTGACTGTAAGCCGCTTTGAGCCTCCTTCAGGTAGAGAAAAGTGGCATATAAGAACCAACTCTTCTTCTTCTTCTTCTTCTACTACTACTACTACTACTACTACTAACCAGAGTTGACTACACTTAGTTTCTGAGAACTGAGGAAATCAGACTAGCCTGGGCCAGATCTCCAGATCAGAATAAAGTAGTATTGTCTTTAGTATTGGAAATCCAGCAGGTTGCAGATGCACACACAGGACTTTTGCATGCTTCTAGTTTCCAGAGGCCTATGGAGACATTTCTAGAATTACCTGCTACTGATAATTGCAGACATTTTATTTTTAAGGAAGGCAAATGTAGAAATGCTGGCATTATTAATCTGTCACTCAGTAGGCAAAGCTCATTCCTCATCACACAAGCTAATCTTTCATATGGCTGTGTTCTAAACACTAATGTTTGTGTTTGAAAAAGGTACCAAATCATATATATATATTACATAATCTCCACTGTGGGCTGAAAGCTGCACGATTGTTTTCATTAACCTTTCATTCTTAGAAAAGGGCAAAATCAATAACAAATTTATTCAAGCAAGTGAAAGGCAATTTCAAGAAATTTCACATGGGATTTCATTTCCATGGCTTTTTTACTCCCACAAATTCTAATAAAAAATAATATCATCTGTCCAAACAGAAGACAGATATAAAAGCGAAGATAGCATCAGCTTTTCAAAGATGCCGCATTAAGTCTCTTTTACAGGTAGACAGTTGTCTTACTGAAAACACAGCTTGTGTATGTACCAAGTGATCCAGTCCAGAATCCCTGTTGGAAGGGCATCCTTCTAAAAAAAATAGTTTTTGTAGTTTTCCAAGCCCTGTTCAATTTGCTTTGTCAGTTCATCACCAGTTGGGAATGATCTACCTAGACTCACTTGTATATTGTTTTGGCTAGATCTTGTTATACATGTCTTGACCTTCTGGTTTTATCTTGTTATGATTTCTTTCTCCCGCTTCAGTCTTCTCTGATTTGTAAGCATGAATTTATATACCTGGCAATTGAGAATAGCTACGCATCTGACAAAGTGGGCTCTGGCTTATGAAAGGTCATGCCCCACAAATGTGTTCGTCTTACTGGCATCACAAAACTCTGTTTTGGTGGCTGCAGACTAACATAAATGCTCCTCTAGAAACTACCCCAATCCTTTTTATTCCTAGACTAGTATCAAAGCCCATTTTAAAGCCCATTTTTAAAATGGGCTTTGAAAGGAGCGGCAGGCAGGAGGGCATGAGAGGGTGGTCGTGGTTCCCTTTGGCCCACAAAGCAGGCTAAAGGGAGTGGAAAGCCCCCCCCATGGGAGGGGACAGGGCTTGAAGCCCCGCATGGAGGCTGCAAACTCCCCCCCCCCGGCTCCCTCCCAGCAGGAGCATACCTGCGAGCTGCAAAGCCCTGTTGCTGCCTCTCTCCTTGTGGGTGACAATGGAGGCCGCAGCCACAAGGCTTCTAGCTGGAGGGGGAGGGCCAATCAGGGTGGACCTGGATGGACAGGAGGCTGTTTCCCAAATATATAAGGGAGCAAAACAGTGTTAAGGATTTTTTAATCTAGACTTTCTGTTGTCTTGCTTGACCTGTACTAGGCAGATATAGGATGCTCCTAAACTCTCCTACACAGTGTTTTGTTATTTTTTTAAAAAAATAGGAGGACAACAGAGATTTATATGTATCTTCTGACTTTTATGTCTTTGTGAAAGGTGAATAAAGTACAGGGTACAATCAAGCGCAGAAAGCAAAAGGGACTAGCCCAAAGCGGCAACGGAAAATGTCCTTAATAAATCCTCCATAGTTATTTAATGCCTTTCAAAACTGTATAGTTAGTTGCCAGAGAAATTCAGATATTGTTTTAACTTGGGTAAGCCATTTGGCAAAGTATGAGAAAAGAAAATATTGTATCTTTCTAGAACATTATCTGACTATTCCCATTGATAGTTTGTACATGTTTTGAAATACATTGAATAGAATGTAGGGATTTTATGTAGGAATTTCAGGATATTTCATAACTCTGGTTCATCTTGATATTCATATTTTCATCCCAAGAGTGGAAAAACTGATGTTATCCTCTGGCGATATTAACAACATTCAACAGAAATCTTGACTTTAAAATTGATGTCTGGTGGGCATGGGGAACTGTGTGAATAAATGACATAAAAATACCACAATGGAAATATATGAAATCAGGACATCTGATTAGTAAAAATATGTGTGGGGATGGAAGACAATTTTAAGCTATTTTTGGGATTTCTTAGGGTAGAGAAAAGCAGGGTATAAAAAACAACTCTTCTTTATCTGGATCAATGTGGCTCCTCCGAAAAACACTGGAGTCAACAATGTAATTTGGCTAAATAATTATTTCAGTAAAGACAAATTAAGTTGATGTAGAATAAGGGAGCAATCTGAATCCCCCCCCCCTCCAAGAAATAAGTGTGTCAGTACAGCAGCTTACTGGAGCTACAAACTCTGAAAAGCAATCAGAGAAAAGGTAAGCAGTGAAGAGTAGTTTGGAGAACATCCCACCCCACCCCACACACACATATATACATACGCACATATATACACACACAGAGATATAATTTTTCATGCTGAAAATATCTGCCACTGAACACTTGGGTTGGTCCTACTGATAACTGATGGCATGCTGATTGTATCATTTCCTCCACTATATCCAGTTCCCTACAAGCAGCTTCATTTATCAGAAGTCAATGTCACAAATTGTCCCTTCCCTGCTAATTTTTATTGATTGATTGATTGATTGATTGATTGATTTGTATACCGCCGCTTCCCAATAGGTCTCGCGGTGGTTCACAGCATAAAATTCTAAAAACAATAAAATCCCAATTTACCCAATTATAGGATAAAACAATATCACAAAGATGGTGGTGTATCCTCATTCAATCCTTTCCCACCTTGTTCAGGGTGGGGTCCAGATCTTCCTCTAGCGAGAACAGGAGCTATTCTGGTGGAACTTGGGATCCAGTTGGAAAAACCCGGGACTCTGTCATGGCCTCAACCGTCCAGCTAAAAGGGAGTTTCTTTGGAATTTTGTCTGAAGTGAGTAGGGGGTGTCCATTTGCATAATCCAAACCAGAGAAATAACCCAAAATACTATTTCAATCATATATTTTTTTAAAAAATTATCAGCTATCTGAAATAGCCAAGCCTGAAAAATATTTGGGATTTTTGGGACTACCAGAAAGCAATAGATGAAATACATTCATTTGAATCCACATTTAAAGAGTTATCAGTCCCTTTAAATGAATTTAATGTGCACTCAATTCAGAGAACGCATTTAAAAGGACAGTGGCAGCAGAGTCCACTCATGTCACCACCACAATGGAAAAGGCATTTAAATGTTTAAGGGACCAAATCATTTAAATTTTAAATGCCTTTATCCCCTTAATTGGAAACAATGGAGGGTGGGGACACGTTTGGTCCAATGTTTTTTCAAGCTTTGGGGTGGATTGAAGAGAGACAACAGCAGGTGTGCTGCAAATTTTGTCCCTCTACCTCAAAAAACTTTCCCCCCTGAACCCCAAATAGCCCCAGATTGATTCTCTATTATACCCTCTAGGGACCATTGACTATAATGGTCTCTATAGGCTATAATGGAATTTGAAAATTCAGTATTTCTGAATATTTACCAAATCTAAATACCATACCAGTATCAGGATCTGGGAATATCAAGAAATACTAATATTTTTCAGGCTCATTATCCCCAAATCTGAAAATGCCATCCTGTTTTTGTTTTGTTTTTTGTACATCCATAAAAGTTCACTAGAAATATATTTCCCTAGAAATATAGCATTAAATCAACAGATCCCTAAGGCTGGGGTCCTCAACATGCTGCCCGTGGGCCACATAGTGCCTAGTCTACTGGTGCCTTTCCTGGTGCCTGAAAAGTGTTTTAGAAAGTGGGTGGGCGGGACCAGGTAGGGCTTTTGACCAGCAAGGGGTTGGCCATTAGACAATTGATTGGCTTTGCAGATTTTTAAAAAATTACTCTAGCAGTACAAGGATCTTCACTGTGTGACCGCAGCCACTTTGTAATTGGTTCCACTTCCTGTGGCAGCCATTTTGTGGCTATGCCCACCACTGTCTGAAGTCTGAAGGTTCACACAGCCTAAAAAGGTTCTGAACTGCTGCCATAAGGAGTAATGTTTATGGCTGATTTTTTACTTCTGCCTTTTTGTTGTGGCTGTTGAGGCCACTGAGTACAGAGTCACACTGGCTTCACCTAGCATCTTTTGCACTATGACATGTTCTTCCTTCTTGGATTCCTTTCTAACTATCCCTGGGCACCGATGTTTTAAGTTTCTGATTTCATTTACAATTTTTCCCCCATATTTTATTTTCTGTTCTTGTTCAGGTGAGGGGGGAGCACTAGAGTGGTAAATTGACTGAGAAATTGATTTTCCTGGGAGGTATGTCTAAAATGGTCCCCAATTAACTTGTCAAATTATAGACTGTATTAGCTATGGCACTGAGCAATGTTTCCTTCTGAACAGTTTCAGGACAACATCAGGTACTTTGAAACCAGTTTAAAGAAGAACAACTAAGTGATCACTTAAAATCATTACTTTGTTTTTACTTATGTATCCCACTACTGAACTTTATAACCCTTTTCTAATTTTAGTGGATCTTGTATAGCTTTCCCCAGGGTTCTTCTTCACACACAACAGGGACGTGCACCAACATGTTTTCAGTTCTTTTTTAAAAACTTGATCCTGTTTCACTCAACTCATTACTTAAAGCAAGTACTTTCAGCTATTCAATTCATTTTTGTTTCCCTTGGTTTTGATGGGAAATGTACTTTCAGCTGCAACCTTTCCCGTATTCTTGGGATAAAATTATGTGGGTTCATACTTCTCATCCAAGGAATCCTCTTTGCTAAATTTAAGACATTCCATTTTACTTCTTGTTGGTGGTAAAGTGAGGCATCTGACATTTCAAATAAATAAATAAATCCTATAGCAAGAAAGTCCATTGCAACCAGGAATGCAATGGGCGCTAGGACCCAGGGGATACCGGCAGTTGCAGATCTCTCTCTCTCTCTCTCTCTCTCTCTCTCTCTCTCTCTCTCTCTCTCTCTCTCTGGCATCAGGAGCCATAGAAGGTAATCAGGGCTAGCTCAAGCAGGGAATCAACGCTCGTTTGCAGTTTGTTGATGTAATGGGGTGGGAGGAGCTAGCTGGATTTATCATTCCAGTCCTCTTTGAGTGGCAAAACGTGTATAGCTTTGCTGGTTGGAAAACATCCTTGCTAGTGACATCTCTGACAAGTCTCTATCACTTTAAGCTCTAAAACCAACAGCCATGTACCAGAAAAACAGACAGATCTGGAGATTTTTTTTCCATGTTAAGAGTTTAGTTGTTAGTTATAACTACATTAAGGAGCAAAGAATTTTCTGAACAGGTTAGGATTAGGAAATATCTGAATGCATATTCCTAAAATGTAAAAGAGTTGGTTTTTAAGATTGTGTGTATTTGCTTGTCATGGGTAAAACAAGCATTATCTTGCTGGTGATGGGCCCAGGATCTAATAAATAGGATGACAATTTGATTACCTCCTGTCTACTACCTATATTTGCATTCAGCCCTGCCCTTTAAAATGGAAGTGATTGTGTTGTCTCAGGGCACAAACTACAGTGCAGGTTGTTAATGTGCCAAGATCCTTTCAAAAGCACATCCCATAGCAGGGCAACAGCTTCTGCAGAGACCAGAAGCAGATGGTACACAGTGTTCTAGCATAGCAACGTTCCCCGTTTCTTTGAAGTTTCTGTCTCCAGTGCCTCAGCTTTCAAGCAGCTAATCTCTAGCCACTAGCAGCACCCTGAATGAAAGCAATCACCTCTCTCTGCTTCCTTCAATTTACACAATTTCTTGGGCACATATTTGATTCCCTTAATGCTGGGCAAAGAAACATGAGTTATTCAGAGATGCACTTTACTTATTCCAAGGAACGTATAACTGGAATACTGCCCTGGGATCCTAAATGCAACTCTCTAGGTGATCACTATTTTTATCTGAATTCCCTAGACTTGTCAAGAGAAATCTGCGTACCCCATAAAATAGGATTTCTCATGGGCTCAATCCTCTCTTGAAAGTTTCTCTCCACGTAATAACTTTGTAGCTTGTTTTCAAAAGTATGGCTACAGATCAAATGTGATTAAACAAACTGCAACAGGAAATGGTCCGTAGCTGCCATACCCTAGGGTGACTGCATAGTTGCTTCTCAACACACTAAAATCGCAGCTGCCCACTTTTTCCTGATCAGTGGAAAACTGGGACTTGCCATCCTATAGTGCATGTTGTTTGGGGGCATTATTTTTGCTTTGCAAGCTGCCTCAGGCAGGTTCCTGGAGAAGTGGTGTTAAAATGTTCTAAACAAGTACATAAATGTATTGAAAATTTGGTAGCTGCAGACCCACAAACCGGAACAACAGTAAAACAGGCAATCCAAATATAATGGCCATTCCTTCTGGCATCCCCCATTTGGATAATAATTGAACCCTGCTATAGATTGAAGTGAATTCTATCAAGTACAGTGAGCGGTGGAATTCGCCACCTCTACGGCTAAGGTTGCCAACTCCAGGTTGGGAAATCCCTGGAGATGGGAGGGGAATCCCAGAAAGGGACAGGTCTGGGGAGATGAGGGACTTACACACATGAACGTTGGCAAGTCTGCATACCATGTTCCCCTCCCCCCTGAAATTTGTGTTCTTCAACCCTCAACCTGCTTGTGGTACCTACCTCTGGGATGTTCACCTGGCATGTACTAGGACAAAGGCCTTCTTTGCGATGGCCCCATCCTGGTGGAACCCACTATCAGATGGAACACAGGTCCTGAGGAACAGAGCTCTTCTGTTTAGATTTTCATCACTCAGATTTTAAAGGGAGTGATCTGCAAACATCTGATGGACAATTTGTTGATCTAGGGAAGTCAGCATGAATTTGTCTCCTCACTTCAAAAAATATGTGGGCAAAATCAAGAGGGTTCAGAGGACAGCAACAAAGATGAAATTGGGCCTGGGGACCAATCCCTCTAAGGAAAGGCTGAGGGACTTGGGAATGTTCAGCCTGGAGAAGAAAAGATTGAGAGGGGACATGATTGCAGTCTTTAAATATTTGAAAGGTTGTCACTTAGAGGAGGGTAGGGAGCAGTTCCTGATTGCAGCAGAGGATGTGTAGAACGATACCAGCTGGACATCAGGAATAAATTGTTCATAGTCAGAGTAGTTCAGCAGTGGAATGGACTGCCTAAGGAGGTGGTGAGCTCCCCCTCACTGGTGGTCTTCAGGCAGCAGCTGGACAGACGGTTATCATGGATGCTTTAGGTTGATCCTGCATTGAGCAAGATGTTGGACAAGATGGCCTGTATAGCCCCTTTGAATTCTACGATGCTATGATCACTAATGGTGAGATTTGAGAAGTTTAAACTACCAGTTCCAGTTGGGCATTTAGGATATGCTAAATTTGAAATATTCCATGTGTTAAGAGTACACTCATACAGTTGATAATTGGAAAGTTTCAAGCCTGAACAAACTAGCAACCTGTAGACAGAAGACCAAAGGCAGTTCTACAATGTCCTGCCCTTGCTCCCACCCTTCTCCCTCCATTTCCTGTTCAGTGAAGTAGGCAGGACAGGGGTGATGGGTTAATGGGGTATGTGTGTGTGTGAACCACCCCTGATTAATTTGCCCAGATCAATTTGTGGGGTGGCTGTGGGGTGGCTGGGAGCTCACCGGGAGCCTTTCAGCTGTTTTAAATTAGGGGGGAGCTGCCTCCCTCCCTGTGCCCTTCGCTTGCTGGCTGTGGCTTTTGGGGGGGGGTCTTTAAATAATGTAGCAATGCATTTTCATAGAAGTGAATATGCATTGCTATGTGCAAAGTCTCAAGTAAAAAAGGGGGATCAAGATCAACAAACCACCAATTGGCTGGCCCCGTTGATTGACAGGCGGAGGAGCAGTGAGTGAAATAGCTCCTCACTCTCTCGCTTGCTGTTTGCGCAGGATGTGCGAAGGGAAAGACGCGGCAGGATGACTTTGAAGTGTGGAGGGGAAGAATAGTGTGATTCAATATCAGGCTATTGCAGGTTGCAGGCGTCTCAACATTTTGAACACTGTGTGGAAACACCCCAGGAATCAACGCCACAAGGATGTTTGAAAGAAGCTAGCTATGTTTGGAGAGTGAGACTATGGGGGAAATAGCATACAGAAACAGTAAGTTTGCTTCAGTGCTTATAACATTGAGATATGGGTTACTGACAGACAGCCACAGAAGTCAGAAAATTGAGTAACACGCAATTGCCTGATTAAATTATGTGTGAGAATGCATTTTTCTATAGCAGAAACTGAAAGAGACAAAACATAGAGATGACATACATTTCCTCAAGCGGGGGCAAAGCCAAAATTGTAACCTTTCAACTGGAGCTGAGAGCTGGATCTCATCTACCAATTATTTCTCTCCTCACATGCTTGATTCTCAGTTACAAAGGAGTTGTAAAAAACAGCAGATGACAGAGACAGAGCAGAAGTGACAACTTCCAACAATTCTGACTGGGCCTCACACAGCAGCAGAAGAGAGCGATGTTCGCATGTTACCTCTTGCTTCTATGATCATTACTGCATGGGAGGCATTGTACCACGCAGCTGCATGCTTTCTGGCTCAGGGCAGATTGCCCCGATTCTTTCCGGTACCCCACGGGAGAGCATTTGGCCCTCTGCACCCAGTCCGTCCCAGATTTGTGCTCCCGCATGAGGCAGCCAGGGTGGCGAGGTTCCACCACACTGCAGGGCAGTGTGGACCTTTAAAAAAATATATTTGTAAGAACATGTGATTGAATAACAACACAATACCACATTTTTGCAAATAAAAATAAATGCCCCATGGAGCTCTGCCATACTGCACACCACAGTCGTGCTACCTGGGGCATTTCTTTCTATTTTTAATGACACAGTATTACAGTCAAAGGCTGGGAGAAGCCAGGCCAAAACGGCCCAATTTGCCCCCTACCAGATGGCCCTGGCCCAACATATGCCCCAATGAGGCTGACAGCAAAAAAGGGAACATGGATTTATCCTTGTTCCCTTGCCACAGGCCAACTGAGGGCCCGAGTTGCACCAGGCCTGGAACTGCCCTGGACCAGCACCAAAATCATCAGGAAGTGGGAATTCGGCCCGATTCTAGACAAGCAGTGAGTCAGGCTCTGTGGAACAGGTGTATGTGTGTACATTTTTTTCTTTTAAAAAAAGAAACAGTCAATGTGTAGTCACTTTACAAATAGTACCAGGGATCAGTACCTGGATAAATTAGTTACAATCACACAATCAGAAGAAGAATTAGCTTTCATATCCTTGTTTTCTCTACATTAAGGAGTCATCAAGTGGCTTACAATCACCTTCCCCACTCTCCCCACAATGGGCCCCTTGTGAAGGAGAAGGGGCTGTTCTGAGAGAATGTTGTCTGGCCCAGAGTCACTTAGCAGGCCTTATGAGTCTCAAAGTGCCTTACAGTCACCTTCCCTCCCTTTCCCCACAACAGATTCCAGTGGGTAGCCATGCTGGTCTAAATTATCAAAACAATTCAACATTTTAGGACCAACCCCATCATGCCTTGTGGCCCCAGATTTCTGGTCACTTAAAGGACATGTTGAAAATTCCATTCCTGGGTTGTGCCTCCTGAATTTTCTCTCAGTAAAATGACAAGTCTGTGAGAGTTTTCAGCAATTCCTAGAGCAACATGACATCATTTTTGTGTCTTCCCTGGAAGTAATGTCAAGCCACACGATGCCAGCTTTTTTTAAAAAAGTTCTTCTGCTGCAGCTCCGAGCAGCTGTGGAAAACAAGGGTTGACGGCAGGAGGTATCATGCCACAGCAGGAGACCTGGCCAGCCAATACCAAAAAGCACTTTCCCCTTTGCTCTTCCCCTGTATCTCACACCCTTAAGCAACTCACTAAGTAAATCCAAGACTAACCCAGGGTAATGTCTAATGTACCTTTTGGTTGTTGTTCAGTTTGTTTGTTGACATGAAATGTACCAATATTTTTGTGAGCCACTTTCTCCACTGGGGAGGAAAGTGGATTATGAAATACCATAAATAAATAAATATGACCATCCAGTAGGACTGCAGAGGGAGCAGTGTACCATTCTGCATATAGATATGCAGTTACCATAAGTTAGTGCTGTCCCTATCAGGATCCATGCAGTACATGAACAGGCCCAGTCTGCAAATCTGGCTACTACTGCTATCCCTAAGCAAGCAATCTCAAGCTCTAGAAATGAAGCCTTGTCAAACTCCTATTTAGGGTTGGGCTGTAATATTGCATCTGGGAATGATTATATAAATAAGAGGCCTTGGAACACATCTACAGAGAAATCGTTCAAGAGAACTATATATTGCATTCGAGGGAGCAAAATTGCCCTACTGTCTCAGATTTCTGTTTGACTGATATACATGTGAAATATTTATCTCAGGATTAATCCATTCTCAGATAAATTAGACTTAATTCTGCCAGTAATTCATCAGACTGTACTAATTAGAAGTGAACCTACATGTCTTTTCTTCCTTAGCTTATATTATCATTCTTCAACCAGACCAAAACTTTCATTAGCCTACTGCCCAGCAGGAATACTCTTCAAATATTGTAGCCAGGAGTGTCTACCTTTCTATGAAGAGGCTGTGTAGTTACTGCGGAAAAACACAAGCTCTTCCCAATGATTCATGTAGGACAAAACAGCAAATAAATCCCTTGTATACATATTATTATACTCCATGTGGAAAAACTCTGAAGTGCTTGTTATTATTGCACAGCAAGCTGAATCAAGAGAAAGAGTGGCTGTCACAAATTCTGTCTGTCAATCTACAGACTACAGCTGGCTGACCCAACACAAAGGCCTTCTTAAGCCATCTAAGGAGGTTGTTGCTGTTGGGATGGTGTCATCACCAGTGTCTAATCCTATACTGATCTGTGTGGCAAACCCAGATGGACAATCCAGTACCACTGGAACCAAGAACAATTACTACACTTACTACAATTACTGCAGGCTTAGTCCACCAAGTCCCATTCAGAAATTCTCCGCAGGCCTTGAAGCCAACTGGATCTCTAACACAAAGATTAAGAGAGACTAACTCCCTTCCATCCATGACCTAATACCTGAGATTTTGTATACTTACAGAACCCCTTATAGTAGAGTTGTCAACCTCCAGGTAGTAGCTGAAGATCTCCTGATATTTATAGATATTCATTGAATCATAGCGTTGGAAGCGGCCATAAGAACCATCTAGCCCAATGCCCTGCTCAATGCACGATCAGCTTAAAGCATCTATGTTAAGCAATCCATGTCCAGCCACTGTTTAAACAAGTCTCCAGGTAACAGAGATCAATTTGCTTGGAGAAAATGGCAGGTTTTCAGGGTGGACTAAGGCCCCCTCTCTCCCCAAACCCTGGCCTCCACCCCCAAAATCTCCATGTATTTCCCAACCCAGATCTGGCAGTCTTACGTATAGACACATGCTGACTGGAATAATGTAGCCAGTAGTAGTAGTAGTAGTATATAGTAGTAGTAGTAGAAGAAGAAGAGTTGGTTTCTATACCCTGTTTTTCACTACCTGAGGGAGTCTCAAGGTAGCTGACAGTTGCCTTCCCTTCCCCTCTCTGCAACAGATATCCTGTGAAGTAAGTGGAGCTAAAAGCTCTGAAAGTACTGCTCTGTGAGAATGGCTCTAATAGCACTGTGACTAGTCCAGGGTGACCCAACTGGCTACATGTGGAGGAACAGGGAATCAAACCTGGCTCGCCAGTTTAGAAGCTGCCACTCTTAGCCACTATGCTTTAGCATACATCTGCATCTCAGCTGAGGAAAAACAATGTGTTCGCCACCTGACTAACCTGTAAAGGCAACCAAGCTCCCCTCATTGAGACAAAGCTCAGTTAACTGCACAGGCTGGTCCTAACATTCCTTTTCATGTACTGTTGAATAAAAACATTAGTTTAACATTATGTGCTCATCTACCGATTCAGAAAAAGTAGGTCTTGCTTATTATTTCCAGCAATTCTACCCTTTCCTCATCCATGACTAATACTCCAAGATTTAAAAAAATGGCTACTAATGTTTTATTGCTTAATTTTGACAAATCCTCATGATTTGTGGAATGACCCTTTTGTGGTGAAAGTGTTATTTTAGTAGTTAGTTATACTGCAACAGGGAGCTCTTCCGCCAGGCATTTTGTTGAGGTCGACCAAATCCATCATCTTCCACTGGGACCTCGAACCTCCCTCCCACGAAAATTAATGCCTGAACCGACCAATCATGGGCTTTCCGGTATGCTGTGGTTTGAATTTACTGTTCTCACTGTTTATTATTGTTCTATTGTCATTTATGGTAAATTACTTTTTCTGTATTGTTCCTGCTCTTATGTTTTATGTGAACCACTCTGAGCCTCTGGGGAGGATGGTATACAAATGTAATAAATAAATAAATAGCTGGGGTAAAGTTCTATTCTGTGTTGTGTAGGGGGGGAAGGCTAATTCCTTATCCCAAGGCAAGCTAGCCTCGTATTTTAACAAATGAAAAGAGGACAAAGAGCAAGTGAATCGTGCTTCTCAGTTCAAAGTGCAAAAATAGAATTTTATATCTATATTCTATTAGCAACATGTGGGCCCCATATGTGGATAGCTAAGCCTGCAGATCAGAGCCATGTGGACACTAAACAGATTTTTCAGCAAATATGATGAAGTTCTTGTATGCCGCTTTTCTCTAGCAGGAGGCTCAAAGCGGCTTACAATCTCCTTCCCTTTCCTCTCCCCACAACAAACACTCTGTGAGGTGGGTGAGGCTAAGAGAGCCCTGATATCACTGCTCGGTCAGAACAGCCCAAGGTCACCCAGCTGGCTACATGTGAGGGAGCAAGGAATCAAACCCAGATTGCCAGATTAGAAGGCCATACTCCTAATCACTACACCAAGATGGGGGACACCCCAGGTTTGCAGAAAAATCTGAAATGTTTAAGGAAATATATTGGGGGGGGGGGTTGAAAGCACTCACCTCCTGCAGTCAGCTTCGGAGCCTGGGAACTCTGCTGGGTCTAGAGGCAGCAGTGACTGTGCCAGATTCAGAGGGTGCAGAGGAGAATGACAAGGATGATCTGGGGCCAGGGGACCTGTCACTATGAGGAAAGGCTGAGGGACTTGGGGATGTTCAGCTTGGAGAAGAGGAGGTTAAGAGGGGACATGATGACTGTCTTTAAGTATCTGAAAGGTTGTCACTTAGGGAAGGGCAGGGTGTCACTTATAGAAGGGCAAGGAGCAGTTCCTGTTGGCAACAGAGAATGGGACCCGCAGTAATGGCTTTAAACTATGTGTAGAACAGCACTGGCTAGATATCAGGGGGAATGTTTTCACAGTCAGAGCAGTTCAGCAGTGGAATCAGCTGCCTAAGGAGGTTCTGAGCTCCTCCTCACTAGTGGTCTTCAAGCAGCGGCTGGACAGATACTTATCCTGGATGCTTTAAGCTGACCCTGCATTGAACAGGGGGTTGGACTAGATGGCCTGTATGGTCCCTTCCAACTCTATGATTCTGTGATTCTTTGAAGCCAAACTGGGCACAGCAGTGGTGGTATAGTCCTGGATTCCTGCTGGGTCTGGTTGTGGTACAGCTCAGGAGTCTTCCTGGGCTTAGCAGCACAGCCCTGAAGCCTCACTAGGCCCAGCAGTGCACTTGACCCAACCCATTCAGCTCAGCAGTGCTGGGTAAACAGCCTGGGAGCTGCACAGGGCATGCCACCAGCAGCAACCCAACTTGGAATACATGCTGGGCCTGGTTAGGAGTCATATGGGGTACACTGCCAACCACTTGAAAGCCCCTGCAGTATACTAGGCTCTTCTGGAAAGTGGGGTAACACACATACACACACACACACACATGGGTATCATGGGCCCATACTAGTTCCCTCTAAACAAAGTGGTGCAAGCTGTCCCATAGCACCCCTTATGCCTTCATTTATTGTACCAAAAGCAAGGTGACCAGGGAGTATTACAGGTTTCCCATTGATTTATAACCTGGCTTTTCAACCAATTATCCTCAAGGCAGAAAAAAACAAATTATATCAAAATTCTGGCCAAAAGTATTCAAAGGGAAACTATAATCAGAGAAACTGTATAGTAGCCAACCAACCAAAATCCATGTTAGCCACAGAAAGCTTTTATAAACAAACAATCCCTTAAAGCAGGTTCAAAGGGGCCAAGAGAACCGTCACTATTTTCATAATGTTTCAGTTCCGGAGCTTTATTACAGGACGTTATGAGGCAGTGTTCCATCTCTGGGGCTTTTATTTTTAATCTCATATTATTTTAGCTTTTATCTATTTAGTTTAATTTAATTCCCTTTATCCTAACATTAGTACTTTAACTTTGTTCTACTTTATCAAGCTTTTACTCTGGCTTGTTTTCTTTCCTTTTATCTCTGTTTTGTAGGCTCAGTGGTGAAGTCTCCCTTTCCTCCCCATGCGGGATGGGCGTGGCAGGAATGGTTGGAAACAGATCAAAGGGTTTCTCACAATTACTGCTTTCTTTTTCTTATTTTATCATTCCTTATTTCTCTCCCTCTTTCTTCTCTTCCATTTTCCTCCTTTGAGAAACTACTAGAGCTGTTTGAGGCTGTGAGGGAAATGCACTGAGTTCTGAATGAATTGCAGATGCCTGTTGAGCTTATGCATATATTTGTTCATTTTTTGTTTGTTTGTTGGGCGGGAGGTTGTAGTCTATATGAGTTGTGTTTTTCATTTTCTATTTTGGCATTATTATTTGTCTAATTTATCTAATAATGTCCATAATCCGAAGACCATCACTGAAAATTCTTTTATTATATTTCTATTATTTTTCCTTCCAACCAGGCAATGATCTCATCCATACTTGATTAGTTCCGAGCAAGGTTGCTTTTTTATTTCTGCATACCTTGCCTTTCCTCCGCAGCTCACAGAATACAATTTTAAAAATGCACACTAAACCCCCAAATACCCCTTTCCCTATAAAACACATGCAGTCTGTTGTCAGGTAGCCACCAGCTCCTGCTATGAACTGACTGACCAGAGTCCCAGAACTCCTCACACAGAAATGCTTCACTCATCTCCCCCCCCTCAAAACACACAGACCTTTCTGTTCCCATGCTCTGGGCCAGATGGTTCTTTATCACACTTTCAGATGTTTTGGCTATTTCCTTCCCATCTAGAGGGGCTAAATGAAAGATATGATTACTAACTAGTGACCTGGGGAAAATACAGCCATGCATATGTGTTGTACTAGACATGTAGCCATGCAATGTACTCCAGTGAATGGCTTGTCAAACACCAATGAGAGGATATTTGTGACTCCTAGTTGTGATGAGATCTAAACCCACAGGGACTTGGACATTCTTAGTGGGAGTTACAGCAAAGGAACAGGCTCTGCTTGATGCCAGAAGGGCTACCTTATGTAGGAATACCCAATAGGTGGATCCTGAGTCCCATAGTTGGCAGATAGAGATATATAAGAGGAGACTGTCTTTTATACATGGGTCTTGGGATATGAAGTGGTTTTCAAGGTCACATTTTTTAGAATATGCAAGATGTGTAGTGTGTATGATTCAATGACATATACAAAGAATATCCCACAAAAGGCTTTGGAGGAGATGTGTAGGTAGCATTTAGAAAAAAACTTCCTGGTATTTTTCAAATACTCTCCTGCTATGTCGTGATTAGCTCAGTTGGGGACTTCCTGCTTCTTTAAGCATGCTCCCTCTTTGTTTGCCTTCAGATGATGATGTAGAAGAAGAATAGTGAGACTGCTAGGAGGTTCTCTCTTCTCCCTGTCTTTTCAACGTTGTTTCAATTATCCGTAAAGCTATTTATTCTTTAAGCAGCTGGTGCTTTGCTCCTTTGCATTTTTTATCTCTGCCAACAATGATCAGCACCTTGAATTTAACTCTTAAACAATCTGTCAGCTGATGTAGCTGTTTAAAGATGGGTGAAATATGACCTTATTAGCTAGCCTCTGAATATTACTATAGCAATAATAGAACTTGGAAAGTACCAATGGAGCTGGGCATCATCAGCATCCTGATGGAGCCCACTTCAAAACCAGATAAACTCTCCCAGTAGCTTAATTGTATATAAGACATTAAACAACATGTGGGGCAATACAAATCCCTGGTAGGCCCCTTCAAGACAGCTCCTGCCCAGAAAAAGAAATGGCAGCCTTTCACCATCATCTTCTGGATTCTTCCAGATAAGTAAGATCAGAATGTGGTACCTTCAACTCCCAGCACAAAAGTCTACCAAGATACTATGGCCAAATGGCATTGAAAGCCACATTGAAAGGGAAGTCCAAGAGAAGATTCTGTGCTTCCTCCTTCCCTTGTTCTTTGTAATGTACAATGATACCAATAGATGGGAATCAGTCTCCAGGCCAAGGGGCAGGAGATCTACCATGCTAAGACAAACATTTAAAATCACTATATAGCAAACCACATCTCAGTACAACTTTAATATCACGCGAGTCAGTTGCCATAGCTGAATGCAACAGACCCTGCCAAGGGCATTGAGCATGTGTCAGGCTGCAAAGAGGTCCTTAACCTTTAATTGAGATTTTGAAAAAACCAACCTTCACTTCCATGCAACAGTCATTTAGTTTTAGCTTTTTTAAAATTAAAAAAAGCATGTGACTAAGAAACAATCCTTCCAGAGCTCTCTCCATCATTGCATCGACAATGGAATATTAAGGCTCGCTCACTCCAGTGAAATAAAGCAATCTTCTGACAAGTCAGTGCTGTCCTTTTCCTAATTCACACGTCTGTCGTTTTTCACATCACTATTCCAAGGCTATTTTTAAATCCAAAGTTGCAGCTGTCATTGTGTCTCCCCCATCCATACACCCATAATGAATGAAACACCAGGCAAGCAAAGTCACTCGAGAGAATACATGTTTCCTGGAGGGCAGGAGTGGACCCCCGGCATCAATCCAGGATGCACAGGGGTAATTTTTACTTTCTGTTCTTTCTGCTACAAAATGCAGTTTTTAATTTAAAAAAAACGTTAAGAAGTTATGAGAAAGAGAAACTATTTTTGCATATACAGGAGAGCTGAAGTACAACATCTCTTCCAAATTCTCTATTGCAGATATTGTCCTGACATCCATCAAAAGCCTGAATATTCTCTGGTTTTTAGGTCTCTATATTTGACACTCAATGAGAACTTATTTCAGAACTTGAAGGTTGATATTTTGTAATACTTTGTAGTTGACCCAGAATCATGTTGATGGTTTGCCTTGGCAGTTTTGGGTTGGAAATTCCTAGAGGTCTGAGGGTGGAGCCTGGGGAAGACACGGACCTCAGTGGATTATAATGCCATAGAGTCCACTCTCCAAAGCAGACATTTTCCCCAGTGCACTAATCTCTGTAGTCTGGAGATCAGTTGTAATATGCAGAGATCTATAGGCCCCACCTGGAGGTGGACAACCCTAGTTTGACTCCATTGACCATTAACACTCTGTGTAAGGTCACAGTAATTTTCAGACTGTCTACCTTCAGGATCTCTTTCCACATCAACAATTTCAAGGGACTTCTAACTTTCCCCCAAAGAATCCCTGCAGAAGATTCTAAGGCATATTGGAGAGTCTATCTTAATTGGCCTCACTGTTATTCAGTGTCAAGGGAAAATATGTAAACGTTCTAAAATGTTTTATGTAAACCGCCCAGAGCCGTGGGGAAGGGCGGTATAAAAATCTAAATAAATAAATAAAATAAAATAATATATATATATATATATATATCTTAGAGTATATTCTGTGTTGGTATCTTGGCTTCCTACCAAGGAACTGTCACAACCAGGGTTGGGCTCTTTGGTGCCTGAAGTGGCCGGTCTCTCCGGGTACAGCCAGCACCATACCGTGGGGGAGGGGAGGGGAGGCTCTGATGCCCGCACCTCCCCTCCTCCCCCTGCAGTGTGGTGCTGGTTGCGCTGGGAGAGACTGGCAGCTTCGGGCGCCGAAGCACCCAACACTTGTCACAACCCCCTGTTCAGGTTTTTCTTTGGTTATTATATTGTATACCTCTTTACCAGGTTTCTCAGGCTGAAGAATTGCATACCACTTCACCACCCGCATCATTCTTTTACATTACTTAAAAGCTGACATAAACAAATTTAATAAAACCTGACATAAACAAACTCGAGACCTTCCAGATGTGATGCCTGCAGCAGATTCTTGGTGTCTCTCTATGTGATCATAATTGAAATGAGACAATTATGACAAAACGTGACATCCAGCCACAAATTAAAGAACAAATCCAAAAGCACAGGCTGCAATGGTTTGGCCATGCCTGCAGAATGAACACCAGCAGACTGCCACACAAACTCCTCTGGCGAGAACGACCAACTGAATAGAAGATCCAGCCACTGCCACCAAAGAAAATATGGCTTAAACAGATCAAGGAAGACCTTAGAAACCAGTGATTGACTATCCGTGTGGTCAGAACTAACGCCACCCATCACCAAGAGCGGAAACATATTATAAACAAGGCAAAAAATCCAGCGGAACCTCAAGCAGCGTATTGGCTGAGAGGTTCTCTGCGCGGCCAGGAACATTCCAGCCTGCTAGGTAATGACCATGCTTTGGCATATACACAGTATTCCTGAAACATAGAGCACATTCCAACTTCAAATCCAGACCCCATTCCCCTCAGTACTATAGAGACTTTTTCCACTCCAGGAATTTGCCCCACCTTTTCCAGGACCATCCCAGGACCATCCCAGGACCATGCTAGGACCATCCCAGGCAGGGTCCAACTCAGGGTCTCTGTTGCCCCATGGCAAGGGAAAACAGATATATCCGTGTGTCCTTTTTTGCTATGGAGGGCAACAGGGCCAGTGTTGGAGCAGGCCCTTGCAGCAAGGGAAGAGTTAGGCCAACCTGGGCTGGCTCCTCCCCCAACTATGACATTCCGGAAGGGAGAGGAGAAGAAAGAATTGTGTTCCACTGTGCATATGTCATAGAATCCAAGCCGCTGATGTTGTTAATGGATGCAACCACAAAATGGTTGCTGTGAGAGGTGGAGCCAACATAAAATGAGTGCTGTGGGAGGTCAAGTCACAAACATCCTCACACAGAGAAAGCCCAAGGCCAAGTGAGAAAAGTGGTATTTTTTAAGGGTATGATAGCAGAAACCAACACTGCTGTGGTGGCAGCCGTTGTAACAACATTTTTGAAATTCTGTACAGCCAATCAGATCTCCAGTAGCCAATTAGATGCCATGATGGGCAAAAGACTAATTTAGCCCAATCCACTTTCTAAAAGCAGTTGGCAGGGATCCAAAAAGGTGTCAGAGGGCATCATGGAGCCTCTGAGTACTACAGTGGAATCCCATGGTATATGCTATAAGCATATTTGCTTTGACAGAATATGTAAAACTATGCTACTATATATATTAACACAGATAAAATTATGATGACCGGAGAGTAGACATTACAATCAATTGTGTCAGAAAGAAGCAGATGAAAGAATCACCAAGTTGATCTTGACTCAATATATATTACCATCGAACCACTTCCCTGTTATCCCTGTTATATTTTATAAAAAGTAACTTCAAAGCACTTTGATCCTAGTGCTTTCACTTTGCCAAAAGAGCCAATTACATATTTGATATCACCTAACGCACTCCTGATTAAGAGTAATGTTATCTACTTGTAGTGGAGATGGAAGATTAATGTCCTTTGCAAACAGCAATCACCTCAAGTCTCATCACCTGAGTGACAGTGTGTGCAAGGGAGATTTGGGAAGTAATTTCTAAATAGGGAGTAAATTTCACTTGCTTTAAAGGTTATTTGTCCTTTTCCATTTCCAGTCAGTGAGATAGCACACTCAATTTCAACTTCCTCGTTTCCTGAGACAAGTGATAGTTCAGATATATGGTTTTGTTCATAGATTTTGGCTTTATTATTCTATCACATATTATCATTATTTAATAAAGACTATAATTTTGTCCTCTAGTTACACCTAGTAGTTTCCAATAATATAATATTAGGTAATTTAAGAGATCAGATTAAAAACCCCAAGGAAGATAATTTTTGGTAATAGGAGACATCAACATAATTACCTGTGAGTTTTTCAGAATTTCTCGGCCCACCTGATTCTTGGCATAGGCCACTGTACAAAGGAGTAAGTTATTCAGACACTTGCAGCAGCAGATGTTTTAACTAAAGAAAAAACTCCGGGGTCAGAACTATCATTACACAAGACAAGGGAGCCTGTGTCAGGCTGCAGAGATGAGGGCCCACAAATTGTTCAACTTATTATTGAGTGTGGGCCTGTTTGGATTATCTGTCCTGGCTTCAAACCCTTTCAGGCTGCCTTCAGTCATATACAGTACTCTAAATGCTTTGAAAACTAAAATAGCCTATCAGATGTTGTCAGATAAAACGTCTCTAATATTTTCCTTTGCTGCAAAATGCAGCCGCCTGTGTTCTGACTAGGACTCCTTGGAAGACCCATATCCCAGTGGTCCCTAACCTTTTTATCACCGGGGACCACTCAACGCCGGGGACCACTCACCAGGGACCACTCAACGCCTTTTACTGAGGCCCGGTGGGGGGGGGTAGTTTACTCCTCTACTCTCAACCACTGCCCTAGCGCTCTCTGATCGCTATGGTAATGTTTAAACATCCCTTCAAAATAAGATACAGACATGCCACAACAATGAAGTGTGTTGTAAAGGGCTGGGGGGAATGAAGTAAAGGGGGGGGCAAAGGGGGGGAGTAAAGGGGGGGAGAAGGTGTCCTTCGGGGCCCACCTCCAATTAGTTGAAGGACCACATGTGGTCCGCGGCCCACAGGTTGGGGATCGCTACCATATCCAACCTGTCCTTTAGCAGATATACTGACTACCGATTGTATTCCAGGTCAAGTTTCAAGTGTTGATTTTAACCTTTAAGGCCATATGCAGCCCAGACCCTGCATGCCTACTAGACTGCCTCTCTCAGCCAATACCAACAGGCTAGTGGTCCCCAGCCCCAAGGAAATCCATCTGGCCTCAACCAGAGTCATGGCCGCTTTGGCCTTGGCTCCTGCCTGATGGAATGAGCTCTGAGAAAACATCAAAGCCCTGTTGAAGCTCACTGAGTTCTGCAGGGCCTACAAAATGGAGCTCCTCCACTAGGCCTATGGTTGAGGCCAGAAAAATAGTCAACATGTAATTGGCCTCCCTCCTGCATTGTACCCCCACCTGAGCACTGGTTCCTTGTCCATGAGATTTTTTTAGAATTTTAGAACAGATTTTAGAATTGTCAAACATGTTTCTGTCTAGGTAAGTATTATGTCCACTGGCACCCAGCTGAAACATCAGCTGCTTTCTGAAAAGCTATGCATATTAAAAGTACTGAAATATCCCTATATGTCAAACACAGGTAGTTACCACAGGATTTTAAAAATCAGGGCAAAACTGGATGCGGCATAAGAGACAAATGATCCAGATCTCCAGTGGCTTATTGTTCTAGGTCAAAGCAGCTGTTGAGAAGGGAGGATTCGTTTGGAGGAAGCAATGCCAAGACAGAGCACACACACACTTTCTACCAAATTAAATCACTCCCAAAGTTGCTGTTAGCTTGTGAAAGAGGGGGGCTCAGGACAGAGAGATGCAGATACCTCACGCACCTCAGAGGGTGTCTTTTGTGGGGAGAGGGAATGGAAGGCGATTGTAAACCAATTTGAGACTCCTTCTGGTTGAGAAAAGTGGCATATAAGAACCAACTCTTCTTCTGTCTTTCTCTATAGATCTCTGTTTAAGACAGAATAGTATAAAAATGCTTCATTCAACCTCTCTTTCACCTGTTCAGCTTGCCAGAATGTACCAAGGAGATGGTGATGTATGTTGGCATTGCAGGGAATCACAAACTGATTCCATATATACAGGTTGGAAATGCATTGGAGTAAAAAAAAAATTGGAAGATGGTAACTCTATTGTTGACAAGAGGATTGGGTGGTTAATATTAAAATATTGAAATATTTTTGCTAAATTATACTCTTTGAACCCAAGGAAGCTCCAGATAATTGCTTTGCATACCATTTCCACTGCTAGGCTAACCTTTGCCAAAGTACAGAAGCAAAATAAAATTCCAACAAGAAGAGAATTTGTAGAACAAATAAATTAGATTTAAACTGGCATACTGTGTTGTTGTATGGAACAACTGGCGAAAGGTTTTTTTTTCTTTTTTCTCCTTTCTTTATGATTATTTTCTTATCAATTGTAATTTTTATTAACCATATAAAGAATAAAAATGCTAAACCTTCTCTTCTCCAACACCTCACTCCCATCCCTATGAACAAATGCTTTCAATTTTTCAAATTTAAAAAATAGGCAATCCTGATCACAAATTTCCTGCACTGTATCTAGTCAATCCTTTAGAGTCACTGCCCACTTGTGTGAAGATCTCAGGAAGTACAAAAGCTTAACAAAATTCACCATTACCATTTTGCCCAAAGTTGTGATCTCCTCCTGCATCACCACCCACCAGCTACTAGAAGTATATTTCTTCTTAATGCAGCAATATTTTATGCAATAATTCCTTCTGCTCACCAGTTTACAATGCTATTTTGTATAGTCACATTAAATTAAATAATAAATAAAATAAATACTGCAGCATGCATCCTACTGTCTGTTGTTTCCGTGACATGACAATTGTACTGCAAAACAACAATGAAAAATAATGTGGATTCAACATCAGTTCTATTGTATTTTGAATAGATGAAACAGTTTTATCCCAAGACAGGACAATGGTCCATCTTTCCACTACTACCTGAGATTCCTGAAAAGAACAGACTAGAAACAAAAGGCAGAACATGCAAAGTAGGTGCTCTGTGTGCAAGGCATGTGGTCTACTACTGAACCATAGACCTTCCCCATGTGGCACCCTTCTGGGTCTGCTGCTCATATGCGTATAGCCAGCACCACTGTGAATTATTGCAAGGTCTGAAAAATAGCTGAATAACTGTCAGATTTTTCTCTCACATTTTAATGGAATAGTAGCTAGAATGTCTGAAACTGCAAAACCATAATCACTTAGTACAGTTGATGAAATATCACTATTCAACATTCAGTGACAAAAACTCATATCCACACCTTAATCTGTCAGTGTGAAAATAAATATTTCTGTCTCCTCTTCAATCCAAGTCATAAATGCTCCATAAATTCCCTCTTCTGACCTACCTGTGGAAGATTTCTGGCAGACTGACAATAAATCAATAGGATATTTGGAGGTGTCACTTGACTGTAAACTTTCCCAGAAATGAGATGTTCAAGAAGAGTTCTCTGTTAGCATTGTCTGCATTCTTTATTTCATCTTTGTGGGCAGATGGTATTCGACATTCTCTCACCAACACGATCAGAGTCCACAAATGCAAGTTAACAAAGGTTCTGAAAAAAAGCCATACAATAACTGCATTATGACACCCATCATTCGCAAAGGTGGGGAATTTCAGTTAAGTATGACCCAATATAGGGCCCTCAATTGTGGGGACCCACAGGGAACCATACTTTCCCTAATGCTACGTATGCCCCCTCGACCAGCTGATCCAGAGTTGCAGGCTGGGTTGCCACCCATATGCTGATGACACCCATTTATTACTGTTAAGGGACAACCATCTGTCAGCACCACCAGATTGACTGGCTAGGTGCCTGGAGGCCCTAGTAGACTGGATTATGCAGCTGAAGTTAAATCCAGCCAAGACAGAGGTCCTCTGGCTAAGTTGGCACATAGAGAGGCAGGTTATACAGCGCCCAGCACTTGACAGAGCCCAATTAGCACTGCTGCCTTCTGTTAAGAGCTTAGGTATGATTTTGGTTGCCTCCCCATCAATAGAGGCCCAAATCATGATGGTAGCTCACCAAGCCTTTTTCCACCTATGCCTAGCATGGCAGCTTGCACCCTTATCTCTCAATTTTGGAACTAGCCAGAATGATCCATGCAAGGTCACCTATGGATTAGACTTCTACAACTTGCTCTACACAGGGCTTCCCTTGAGGCTGCTCCAGAAACTCCAGCTGGTTCAAAATGCAGCAGCACAAGTCCTTACAGGACTCCTGTGTTGGTCTGTTATATAATTTGTTAGGGAAATTAGAGAATCTCTGTGTTTTTAACCCAATTACTGTTTTAATGATGTTGTCACCTGCCCAGAGCTGTATTAGGAGGGTGGGCTGGGGAAATCTTATGCTGTAGTCATTATGATATACATGATGTATATGTAACATGACTATTCCATTGTTAGCATCAGCAAGTGCATTGGGACTCCAGACTCCAGAACTCTTCTGGTCATAACCAGCAACAGAAATGCCCTGAACATGTAAATTCTGGATCATACCCATTGTGTTTCAGGCAGAGTGCAGTGTTGAAGAACAATGGACTCTAATCTGGAGAGAACTGGATTTGATTCCCCTCTCCTTCACATGAAGCCAGCTGAGTAACTTTGGACTAGTGACTAGTCACCATTCTCTTAGAATTGTTCTCACATAGCAGTTATCTTATGTCTCTCTCAGCCCCACCTGTCTCTCAGGGACCCATTATGCACGGAGTGGAAGGTCCACATTCGGGATGGAATGGCGGGAGCTAAAATCACCAATTATGTACACTGCAGGCGGCAACCGGGAGCAGAGTCAACGTATGCTGCTGAAAAAGCTGCGTTAGCAAGATGCGGAAGAAAGTGGAGCTTCCCGGGACAAGGGCACAAGCAGAAGCACCTCCGGAGTAGCCACGTGCATAATCGGATACTCTGGGTTTTGCCGCCGTTGCGTTCCTTCCCGTGCATAAGCTGTTTGCTTCACTTCTTCCTCCTCTGCATTCTCCATGCCGCTGTTTCAGCGGCCATGCATAATAGGCCAGGGTGACAAAGGGAAAGATGTTTGTCAACTGCTTTGGTTTTCTTTGGCTAATGAAAAGTGTGGCATAAAAAACAGCTTTTATTCAGCTCTTTACAAGTTGGAAACAACAATTCCCTTCCACTAAGCTCATCTGCTAATACTTCCTTCAAGGGAGACAGGCTTCTTCCGATGGAGAATTAATTTGGAAGAGACATTACTGTAATTTTTCTACGGGTGCCTCACGTAATAACATAGAACTGGGAAATTCTTCAAATGAGAAAATCCAAGCATCAGTGATAGATGTGCTTTATCAGTGGGACAGGGCTCATTTATAAGTATCCATCACATCATAGATGGATTTGTTGCTTATTTGTGAGATCTTCCCTTTTTGTGTCTTTTCCTTTTCCATCTCTGACACTGATTTCCCTCTGTGCCTGGGTAGTCCAGCAGGGTTGCCAGACAGAATGACTGAAGAAACCATAGGGGCAGTGGAACAGTTAAAATGTTACATTTTAATTTTTTTAAGGTTTTAAATATGGTTTTAATGTGATTATGTGTTGTGAGCTGCCCTGCTTTCGGGGAGGTGCAGTCTAGAAATCACCAAAGCATAAATAAAGAGCAAGAAACATGTTCATACTACCCTTGATGGTGTAGTGGCTACAACTGACTCTGCATTACAATTCACAATTCATTTTGTTAGGCTTGGGCATATGCTCATTAAGCTATTTAATTAAGAAACTGGTTATTACATCTGTGTTCCTACAGCTCTGGAGACATTCTGTCATCTGCATTCCCCAGATGTTACTGTGGCAATATAAATACAATATAAATATAATTCTATAGTGAGATGGCCAAATCCGATTTTAGTCCCAGTTGTCTGCTTCAGTAAAATTGACTTGAAGATCTACCACACGACTTTGTTATTTGCAACGAGGAGGCATAGATGTTAGCACAGATAAATCAGCAGCAACACAACAAGAGTCTTGAGCCTTTCCTTATTCCATTATAACATATACCATATCATCAGATCTTGGAAGCAGGGTCTGTATTTGGATGAGCTTCCAGGGAGGGTGGTATATAAATATAATAAATAAATAAATAAATAAATGGGAAACCACCAAGGAAAATTCTTCAGAGGAAGGTAATGGCAAGCCACTTCAGCCCCCCCCCCTTTCTCTCTCTCTCTCTCTCTCTCTCTCTCTCTCTCTCTCTCTCTCTCTATCTCTATCTGTAGTGGCTAAGAGCAACAGCTTCTAATCTGGTGAGCTGGGTTTGATTCACTGACCCTCCACATGCAGCCACCTGGATGACCTTAGGCTTGTCACAGCCCTGATAGCATTGATCTAACTGAGCAGTCCTGTCAGAGCTTGCTCAGCCTCACCTACCTCACAGGTCACTTCTCCATAGGTAGAAAAGGCTGAGAGGGTGGTCATATGGAAGCAAGGCTAATCCCCGCTTTCATATGATGTAGCCACTGGGCAGAGGCCTGTCACGTATTGGGTTCTCAGCTGCCCCAGGCTGAGGGAACACAGGAGAATCTGCGTTCCCTCAGCTCACTGTAAGAGCCAACACGGCCTGTCCCATGGCAGGCCTGTATGGACAGAGAAGAACCAGCCTGGCTCCTCCATGCCCTACGGTAGTCCAGAGGGAGCAAAAAATGTCCCAGTTGGCTTCACAGTGCTTTGCCGCACTGCCAGGCAAACTGGGGCATTTTTAAAAATTGCACAGGAAGGTGAGATTACATTCCACGCAATCCCACCTTCCTGCAGAATAACCCCCCCTGGTGCACTGGAACCATTCTGCCACTGCTGTGTTTCCCAGGGGGACACATTTTAGCACTGCAGCATATCCAGCACTGAAATGTGTCCCCTGGGGAGAAACAGAAAGCTGCAGAGCATGCAACTCCACAGTTATACATCGGCAGCAGCCTGGAATGGTACCATTGGTACGGAATTGGCCACAAAGTGTCTATTGTGGAGAGTGGAAGGTAATTGTAAACCACTTTGAGACTCCTTCTACCACAACATCCCCAAAAGATTCAAGGAAACTAACAAAAAAACATTACAATAATAGTGACATAAAGACAATCTGAAAAATCAGCCCATAAATCCCACCATAATCAGATACTATCAAATGCAACGTTAGGAGTGTGTACTGTGGAAAAAATTGTGTTCTTATTTTTGATCCAGAATTCAGAAGGGATTTTATCATGATTGCTTAAATTTACATAGGATATGGATTTCAAATCCAGACCATTATTTTCAGTGTATTTGAGTGTCCAGAGCAGCTGTTTATAAAGATAAATGGCCCCAAAGTTGCATGTAATAGTCTTCTCTCAAATCTAAGAACCCAACCCCAGCCCCAAGTTTCAATGAAGTGGGCCATAGAGTTCAATTTTACAGACCTCAGCAGATGCCTCTTGGTACAAGTACACTTCTCTCTGCTCAACTGGTTTCTATCAGGTGGAAGGGCCGTTGGCCAATAGCATGAAAAGAGAAACCTGACTGCATTCATTTCCTTTTCCTACTGTTATAAGGACTGGCTGACAATTGGGGATGGAATTTTATGTGAGCCATCTCGAGCCTTCGGGGGGAGGCGGGATAATAATAATAATAATAATAATAATAATAATAATAATAATAATAATAATAATAATAATAATTGCAGCAGAACTAGTGCTGCCTGTTCACTAAAGAATCTCCGACTTTCACGTGAATTCACTTTCACGTGAATTGGACCAAGGAGACCAATCCTAGAGGGCCCTGAGCAAAATGCCCCAAACCATCATACTTGCAAAGAATGAAAGGGCACCTTCACAAAAGATTGTGTGTGTGTGTGTGGGGGGGGGGGGGTACTGCAGTTCTCCACTGCTTGTTTACAAAAGATTGCCTGGGATTGCCCTTGGAAGGGCCCAGTATGGGAACTAGACTTAGATTCCTCCTCTGCTATGTATCAGGATTATGCTCTGTGTATTTTTTAATGCATTTAATTCTAACTTCTAAATCCTAGGGACATGAAGAGCTAAGCACCTTTTTAACTCTTCCACTGAACTCACCACATTAGACTTGAAGGTGCTTAACTTTTGCTAGGTTATACCTACAGGAGTTGGTACTCAGTATTTTTGTTTTTCGTGATGAAGAATCACCTCCGTGACAAAAAGTCCTGTCAGCAAGAAGACCTTATACCCTCCTGGCCCACTGTTATATTCTCAGAGTCATCATAGTAGACACATACCGTAGCTGGAGAATTCCTTGTACAATTGTTACCTTTACCGCATCTAGGCAAACGCAGCACTCCTATCAATACTGTGCCTTTCAGAAGCACCGCATACAAAGGCCTTAAAAAAAAATAAAACATGGGTAACAATGTCACTGGGGGTCTAATTAAACTATTTTTTTCCTAAGGAATCTTATGTCTGAAAAGCAAATTGTAGATCAATAACCTCTCTGTTGACACAAGAAATTGCAAGAATCTGCCTTCCAGTACACATAGCAAATTGCTTGCGAGACAAGAAAGTAGTTGTTGTTGTTTTCCATTTCTGTGTATTTCTCCCTGCGAAGCCTATGTCAAGGCTTTCAGACAATGCTTTTTTCATGTCTTGCTGTTCCCAGTGCAGAAAACACAGAATTCCACTGAGAGATGAGCTGGGCTTCAGGGTGCTCAGAACAGGCTTATGGGAGGAGGTAAATAATATATACATATATACTAACATTTACTAGAGGATGGAGTGCCAGACTCCTAAGGAACATGACTTGCTCATCTTTGCAATCTACCTAGACAGTTAGATTGCAATAGATTGAAAAGGAACAGTGACAGGTACTCTTTCAGGGTTTTCTTGCTTTACAATATTCATTTTTAGACATTATATCCATGTATACAGGGAAGCTGGCAAACACTTACTAGTGGAAGCACTCTCCTCCCAATATATGTGGTCAAGTTATCAGAATCTGGACACCAGGTATATTTTGTATATGGATACAATTTCAGTAGATGTGAACCTGAATCCAGAAAATACTGTACACATGTACAAAATACATGAAGTGTCCTTGTTCAGCCTAGGCCAGAGGAATGCAGTCACAATATGAATAGCTACCAGCCTCCCAGTACATGCAGACATAGCATCTGAAAAAGAGCTAGTGATGGAGCTGGAAATATAAAATATACAGATAATCACATAATTACATCTAACATATAGGGATACCAGTCTCCAGGTGGGACATGGGGATCCCTTGGAATGATAGCTCATCTCCAGACTAAAGAGATAAGTTCACCTGGAGAAAATGGCTGCTTTGGAAGATGGACTCCACAGAATTATACTCCACTAAGATCCCACCCTGCCCCAAATCCTGCCCACTCTCAATTCTATCCCCAAAGGCTCCAGGTATAACCCAATTCAAAGCTGACAACCTGAGTAACGTGAGATAATACTTGTGTCACAAGGGCATATTTGTACCCACAAAAGACCCACATTTTCCTATTCCCACTGTATTTCAAAAAGTGAAAATGTGTGCTACATATGACAGAAATCATCTAAAACAAACTACACAAAAAGGACATATGCTATATCACAGAAGATGAAAAACAGTACCAGTATTCAGCAATAATATATCCACAACTGTACAACCTTCTACAAAAGGCATAAACACAGCAATATCTAGAAGATAAGATGAGCTCCAAGGTATGAATCAATAAAGATCCTACGTCTGAGGTTAAATTTATCACTAAGATCATAGTTCAGGAAGCTATGTCTTTAGGATATATGGATACTGCTTGCTTTCCTAAGAAATATATATAGAAGATTCCTGTGTTTTACATTCTTCCAAGGAATCACAAGGATGATTTTCCTGTCATGAGGTAGGCCATTAGTCTCAGGTATGGGTTCTGTTGTGAAACCATTAGCTCAATTTGTCAATTCTTTTTAAAAAACTTTTTGTTAAAAGTTGAACCTGTTATTTGGGATACTACTCATTTCATCCAACAAAGAGAAGGTAAGCATTTTGAGGACTATACATGTTTGCTTACTATGGGTGTTAATTCTTCATGATGAAGTTAGGACCATAACTGAAAATTTTCTTTACACCAGAATGGAAATGATACTTTTTGAAATCTAGAGTCAAGTGTGCTTTTGTACTCACATATATGTGTGTGGTCCAAATATTATTCTATGTTAGACATAATAACATTATCTACATACTTTTTATAGTATCCTTGCATGTTACTTGTTGGAGGGCCTGAGTTTATGCTTCTTGTTTAACCTAGTGACCAGAATGTCAGACTCCAAAGAGGTGGGTTTGGATCTTCAGTCCACCAAGAAGCTCAAATAGTAATGTATTTCAATTAGTATTTCAACCTGAGTAAAGGTAAAAAATGGTAAAGCCGTGTAAATAATCCTGAAGATAACATTATTAGACTCTGTCAATCAAGAAATTCTCTGAATCATTGAAATTAATGGGATCTGCATGAAAGCATTGCTTGTACATGTATGACCATTGCTAACAATTGACATATGTACCCTGCTTAATTTTCACAACCAAAATCAATTACATTATGGAATTACTATATATAGTTATTTCCATTAATAAATTTGTGTATGATAATTCAACATTTTATCCTCTACATTTGTCCCTGTTCTTTTTCTTCTTGCGTTCTATTCCTAATATGCATTCACCTGTGTTCTATTCTTAATATGCATTCTTTCTGTGTTCTATTCTGAACATGCATTCGCCCTAATATGCACTCATCCATCTACTCTTTTATAAAAATAAACATAATCTACTTGTTAATCCTATTATATTTAAACCTAAATTTCTCTTTGTTTATCTCCATTTCATTTGGAATAGTCAGTCCAAAGAGGATCAGAACACTGTTATTGTAAGTAACATCTCTTCCACAAGGAATACAATCCCACCTAAAATGGAAAAAAAATATTCCCTAAAACTAGTATATACAAAAATGAATGTCAATTGTGTGGTTTTTTTAAAATGTCTTTTTAAAAGAATTAGGATTTTTGGCTCATTTTTTTCATCATTTATTAAACAAATGTACATTCTTTAGCCATGCACATTCCTTAGGTCCATGTGTTCATTTTATGGATTCCACCTCCATTTTAAAGAGATTTAAAAATGCCATGACAGCCAGATCAGGATCAGGAACCATTTTTCAATCCCTTTAAAATGACAGCAACATTCAGGAGATGAACCCATGAATGCCATCACATCTGTACATGTAGTAGAATCACATAATGCCATTTTTCCTCAGCTAGAACGTATTAGACTTCAGGATGCTAAATGATATCTTGAATGCCTCCACCCAGTACACAAAAAACATTCCCCACAGTTATAAAACTACTACAACCAAAAGAAGCTGTTTATTTTCCTTTTTGGTGGTATTCTGGATTTCTATGTACAAGGAACATTTTAGATGAAAACAGATTTTTTTTCCATGGAGAAATGCTGAAGCATGGGATTCCTCCAGTTTTACAATATATCAGGAGAAGCTGATTCTGCAGACAATGGAGATAACTAGTTGATATGTCACACAGGTAGCCTATCTTGACAGTTAACTCTGTGTACTGTGTAAACTGGAAGTGGATTTCCCCCCCCCCATCTTCTCCCCAACAGCCTTCCACAAGAGGCCCTCCCTTACTCTACGGTAAGGAGCAGGGAGGGGGAGCCTCTCCACACCTTGCAGAGCCACCCTCCCGCGCATCTGCTGCCTCCCATCCACCCCCAACCATTCCTCCACTAGAGCCCACTGCATTTTAAACTGCAGCGGGCTTTTTGCCTAGTATATGCCTCAGATGCTGTACATGTAATGTATTGATTGATGGAGAAAGTTTTTTTATCATTGCAACTCTCTAACTTATACATTCATTTAGCATATAGACAGACCTTGCAATGCTGGCAATGAAAAAAAGCTTGGTAATCCTTTTCCATCTAAAGTATTCATTGCTATTTCTATGTGGAAAAATCAACTGTGAACAAGTATGTCGTTGAGGTTTTTCACTCATTTATAGGCAAACAAAGGATTTGAATTACATCTTGAAATGTTAGAATGATATTCTTAATGTTACTGTAGTATTACTTGTACGTTGAAGACTGAAGGATATTAAATTCTGGTAAACTTGTACTAAAGTCTTAATATCCTAAAAGTTAGCAGAGTACCTTGTATGCACAGCATGCAAATGCATGTGGTCAGAAAAAAAAGAAAGCACATTCTCCAGGGTTGCATTTAACTAATGTAGTAACTATTCATTAGGGAACTTAATTCTACATTTGTTGTTGTTAGGTGCGAAGTTGAGTCCGACCCATCACAACCCCATGGACCAAGGTCCTCCAGGCCTTCCTGTCCTCTACCATTCCCCAGAGTCCATTTAAGTTTGCACCTACTGCTTCAGTGTCTCCATCCAGCCACCTCATTCTCTGTCGTCCCCTTCTTCTTTTGCTTTTGATCCCTCCCAGCATTAGGCTCTTCTCCAGGGAGTCCTTCCTTCTCATGAGGTGGCCAAAGTATTTCAGTTTCATCTTCAGGATCTGGCCTTCTAGGGAGCAGGCAGGGCTGATCTCATTTAGGACTGACCGGTTTGTTCACCTTGCAGTCCAATGGACTCGCAAGAGTCTTCTCCAGCACCAGAGTTCAAAAGCCTCAATTCTTTGACGCTTGGCCTTCCTTATGGTCCAACTTTCGCAGCCATACATTGCAACTGGAAATACCATAGCCTTGACTAAACACACTTTTGTTGGCAGGGTGATGTCTCTGCTTTTTAGGATGCTGTCTAGATTTGCCATAGCTTTCCTCCCCAGGAGCAAGCGTCTTTTAATTTCTTTGCTGCAGTCCCCATCTGCAGTGATCTTGAAGCCCAGGAAAATAAAATCTGTCACTATCTCCATTTCTTCCCCATCTATTTGCCAGGAATTGAGAGGGCTGGATGTCATGATCTTCGTTTTCTTGATGTTTAGTTTCAAGCCAACTTTTGCACTCTCCTCCTTCACCTGCATCAACAGGCTCTTTAGTTCCTCTTCACTTTCTGCCGTTATAATTCTACATACTTATAGGTAAAGAGAAGATTCCTATTATAATCTAAATAGCTAGATGGAGAGAGATGCTTGAGACACCTCTGCATCTATCATGTTGCAGGCTAGAGCAATGAAGGAGAAAAGAAGAAAGGAAACAGGAAGTTTTCCTCTAGGGACAGGTCAGTAAAATCAGAATGTGAATGGTCAGTGTTCTTATCTGTCTCACTAACTCTATGGTGAAGAGAATCTCAAGTCAGGAGATATCACCCAGAGTCATTTTCAACAAATACAACAACCATTTTCTGTAGTATTGGTTTTATTTTGGGGAATTAAAAAAATGGACCTAGGGGTTTGTTTAGCCTTATAAAGAGCCAATTGTAATTCATCCTGATTTCCTTATTTATTTAATGCCTGTTCCAGCCTGTGTTCTGGAGGCTTTTTGGCCTGGTAAGGATTAATAAAGGTGCGGAATTTCTGCCTTTTCATTTCTAAAATATTGTTCTTGAGTGTCTGTAATACATCTCATATTTGTTTGTGGTACTCTTGTTTGTTTAATGCCTGTTCCGGCCCTTTCCAAGCCATTCTGGCCTTTACCCTTTCCCATTCGAAAGCAAATATCTGTAACCGCTCCCGCGGTATTAAATAAAAGGGTAAGGGCAACGTGGGAGGAGAAAAGGCGGGCTCTGTCGGGGATAAACACTCAGAGGGCCCATCCAGGGCCAAGCGGCCAATGGGGAGCTGTGCAAAGTGTGGCTCCCCATTGGCTGCTTGGCCCGACCAGGGAGTCACTGTGCAGACACAGAAGGATGGCCGCATGGTGAGTCCTCCGCCCGCTGCCCCCCGCCGCCGCAAAAAGCCTTCTCTGGCCCCAGCCGCTCCCTCGTAGCATCCTGGACATTTTCATGGAAAAATGACTCAGGGAAAAGAGCATCCAGGATAACTGCATATCCTTCTCATCACTCTTGCATAATCATAAACTCAAGATATATATCTTTTTTGAAGTGCATTTTTAGAAGTGTTTGGGACATCCACAATCTAGAACAGCCTTTCTCAACTTTTTACACAAAACAATATTCAGGTTTCAGGAAACTCCAGAAGTGGCACAGTCATGCAGAATATGGTTAAGAAGCATAGCTGTGCATATGCCCAGGCAGGGCCCCTCCCATTCACATCCTCCCCAGGCCCATCACTGGCCATTTTGAGAGGGAGAGTTGGGTCAACATGACTATCTATGGTCATATCACCCAATAAATATTTAACAAATTTTAAAAAGGAAACCTTTCCAGGGACGTCAAGAACCCCCAGGCTTTGCAAAACCCTGGTTGAAAGCACCTGCTCTAGAAAGTAAAAAATATACTCCAGAAAGCAGCAAATATAGGTTTACAAATATACTATTCATTGTGTTGTACAAGCCAGTGGCTCAACTGTGAGGCTAGGCTCTGGGAGACTCTAGTCTGAATCCACACTCTATCATGGACACTCATGGGGTGACCTTGGGCCACTGTGACAGGGTAAAATGGAGGAGGATAAAACAATGTTGTAAGTCACTTTGGGCTCCACTAGGAAGAAAAATAGAGCATATAAACTTAGATATTATCTATTGTCAAATGCTGGAGGATTTTCACTTCTCCCCATGTTTCTGAAAGGAAGCTTCCACTTATACAAAATGGATTCTCTCTTTTCCTTACACAGTTGGACCATCAGAGCCTCCCCAAGTGCTTTTCAAGGCTGTATTTTCATGACATTTTTATACAGCTCCAGCTCCAAGTTGCATCAATTCACATTCTGCAGCTTCATTTTCTTCCTATGCCATTTCCACACACAGCGGGAATCCACACAGAACATCTGATGCCAGAAATCAAGACAGTTTCAGGTATGCCAGTGCAATGACACATAATCAGCATTGATCTCACTTAGTGCTAATGCAACTAGGTAAGTGAGCGCCAAGTGGATAAGTGACAGACCCACAATATTTTTGCACACAAACCACAGCAAAAGAAGCAGTCTTGGATTCAGTAGGTTCTCACCTCTGTTGAAGCAGAAAGAATCGCTGCTCCAGTTTATTTCACGGACAACGGTATGCATCGAAGTGTTTTTATGTGCCTCATAAAGTCATGTCAATAAGTAAACTGCTACAGGTGTCATAAAGCAAGACAGGCCATCTACTGAGGTCACAGCTTAAGCGGTCGAAAAGGATTTAAATGCAACCCGAGACAAATCCTTTTTATGTTACCACTGCTTTCGAATGACTGTTTCACAACCAGGGAGTGAATCTTTGGGAATCTTACCTCATTCCAAACACCTACAAACAACTTTGTAATTTAATGTATGCATAATTAACAGCGGCAGGTTATATGCAGATTCTAAAATGACACATTAATTATTCTCAAAGTAGCAATTAGTTTTTTACCTAAATCAATTTTTTAAACATTTACGTTTATTGCTCAGCATGAATATTTCAACCCTTCTCGAGGGCAGACAATTTTCAGTTCTGAAGAGTGAATTCAAAGGGAATTTAAAGCGTGTGGCAATTGGCAGCCGGCAATCAAAGCCCTCAAGGATTGAACCCTACAGGCAAAGGACGCCTGAGAAATTAAACACAATTTTAAAACATTTCCCTTAAGGGGTAATAGTGCTACCTGGATGAGATAAAAGTTGTGCCCTCCACTCAAGGGAGCCAAAGGGAATTTTCTTAGGCAGAAACAGAACTTTCCCCAAGCAGAAGTCCCAAAAGAGATTCACAAAGCTGTAATTATGGTGAGGATAGTATAGCTAGAGTCTTGTGTTAGTCATGTAACCTTGTAAGGAAGTTCATTTAAGTCACGAATGACAGATGAAATAACTAAATTCATAAGAAGAAGAGGAGGAAGAGGTTTTTTACTTTGCTTTTCTCTGCCCTTGGGAGTCTCAAAGCAGCTTACAATCACCTTCCTTTCTTCTTTCCACAACAGACACAGATCCAAGCCAATATATGCCTGAATCACCTGACTTGGATAATCACATACAAAACCTTTGTATAATTTTCAGCAATCTACTTGTAATGAGAAAGTTGGGATGACTTTAAAAAAACCTGAGGTTTAAAACCAAAGCTCACTTCTTTTTTCTGATCATGGAAAATTCATCTGTAATGAAACACTCTAGTAAATTATTTTCACTTGTGGTTATCTTCATTCTCCACAGTGGAACAGAAGTGGAAGGAAGAAACAGAGGTGCCCATTGTGTTGTAATTGCAATCAGCAAATAATTTGGTGAAGTCAGCCTTGAAGGGCTGTTGTTAAGCTGTTTAAGCAGCAGAGCTGTACCTGTGTGCTCACTAATGACACCTAATGGTCACTCTGGAGTTGCAGAGAGAAAAAATCCCAAGCACATAGCTGGAGATTCCTTTGTTTAAGGTTGGCTCCTACTCACTTCCTCTTTCTTTAGACAAAGCAGATCAGTGTGCTTTGCAGAAGCAAGGAACAGCCATTAAGGCTCTCAGCTCTCTATATCTGCTGATATGTGAGATGTAATCTGCTTGCAGCCCAGCCACAGAGGCTTGCAATGTGCTACTTTGGGAACTATCTTTGAAGCTTTTGTGCACTGCTTCAGTAAGGAGACTGAAGCAGATGAATATGACATTTTGTAAATAATCTTTCCCAGTAAAGATTTCTCCCTCTTTCAAATCTCAAAGCGATGTTAGTCTGGATCTGTGTCTCATCCACAAATAACTGCATACTTTCAAAATGCCGTTACTCTGCAGTTCTGTTTCTCTGAAGGGACTCAGGACCAAGACAATTCCAAAGTCCCACTGACCTTTCCTGGGCATTTGAATCAAGGCATAACAGCCCTCTCCCTCCATTGAAAGCAACCATATTTCACCACAGATAGGAGAAATATTTTTCTGTGTCATCAGCTCCCATTTACTGTGAAATGGGTTTGACAATCTCCTGCAAGATAACTATCCAATCTAACAAATTGCTAGAAAGGACTATAAAATATGTAGGAAAACCATACCAGTGTTCGCCACTTCCTACTACACCAGGTTTCTTCATTCCAGGGGTGCCAACATCTGGGGGTAAGCCTGCAAACCTCCCAGAACTACAAGTGATCTCTAGACTACAGAGAACAGTTCCCCTGGAGAAAACAGCTGCTTTGGGGGATGGATTTTATGGATGGATTATTCTGAAAAAGAAAAAAAAACTTGTGTCCTGACTGATTGCTTCAAACAAATGACCACTATGAGAAATCTCAGTTTAAATACCCCTATTATTTAAACTGCAATCATCTCTGCTAACTCAGAATATTCCTAACCTTCCAACCCCAGAAGAGGACATTTTCATCAGTTTTTTTTTAAGGAGCCCAGAAGAGACTAGACAGCACAAAAGAAGAAGATGAAGACAAAGTAGATGCTGTGTCCTCTAAAAGAGGACATCTGGTAACCCTAATTCTATGACATTATAACATGCTGAGGTTCCTCTCCTCTCAAACCCCACTTTCCCCAGGTGCCATCAACTCTACAAGAATTTTCCCATTCAAAATCAGCTATCCTACATTCCCAGACCAAATCACTATTCTTTGGAAGTCAGTAGACTCCTAAGTTTTTTCCCCAGGCTCTGTCTTGCTTGCAAAATGGCTTTGCTGTTTCCTAATCATTGAAATTTACCCAACATTTTTACTCTTATTTTCACTTTACTTTCAATTAAGCTTTGCCACATCCACAATCTGTACCTGTAACTTTGCAGAGCTGCACATGTATCTTTGATCCTCTCTGATCTTTACAGAAGTATCTTGGGTCAAAAGATCAGGTTCAAGTCTAACACCTGCTAATTACCTTTTCTGTTTTCCTTGTCTTTAATTGTGACATCCTTCTCTCATCTTTTAAGCCTCTTCAGTGGTGGTTAATGAACGTTAAATCTTGACAATCCCTTTGGTATGAACAGAGCCATGTGTTGGAGATGTAAGCCATTCTAACATCAATAAGGTGGAAGGTATCACGCTGGCAGAAATGGTAACCCAATCACTAGGACTGGAATTTTTTCTTGTTTTAAAGCTACTAAGTTACCCAAAACGTCCAGAAGTTTAGGAAAGGGAGAGGAAAACAACACTTTTCTCCTTGAGTAACGATCGTTTGTATTTGAATTTGTAAATGGATCTACATAAAATGTGGCACATTAGTATGAACATTTTTATAGAGGGCTTATGCCATCATTACATTGCACACTATTTGTTCCTAACTTACATTTCTCCTATTATGTTGCAGGTTACAGATGTAGATGTAGAATTTCCAGTAATTTTTATATTTCCAGAAATATAAAAGAAGTGCAACGCAGAAGCAGAATTAGGATATAAATGTATAAAGTAGATCCTGAACAGAAATATCCTCTACTTATTATGAGATGTATTACAGATTTTCTTACAGTACTCTGACATATAACTTGTTAGAAGCTACACTGAGTATGTAGATGTGATAAAAATATATAATACAGAATAATACTGAATATGTAGTAAAGATGCAATAAATAATGGAGATGTAAAACAGATTAGCTATGGAATTTGAAATTTAAAATATTGAATATAAATGTACCCCAAGAGAAGTATTATTGCATTTTATGGAAAGTTCAGTCAATCAATCAAATACCCTTATTGGCATTATTCATTTGTTAAAACGCTAAATATTAATAAATGCAGCCTCAACATTATGAACAGTCTCAAGGGCTATCCGTACAGTTGTCCTTTTTCTGACTAGATTTTCAATTTTATAGATAGCGATAATCAACAGCACTATAATGGAAAGGCTCCAAGTGCTGAAGTAACAGCAACAAGTAAGTGAAGGGTTAAAATATCTCACTAAGGCCAATTCCGCACAACAGCAGCCACATCAGGCTGCCCCTGGTGTGATGCTACAGAGATTTATGCTCTGCAGCTTTCTGTGTCCTTGCAGGGGGCACATTTCAGTGGGTCACCTGCACAGTAGAACTTGTCTGCCACCAATGCATTTCCCAGCGGGACACATTTCAGCAGGGACCAGGTGACCAATAGCTGAAAACTATAAGAGGGAGGTGTAAGCCCTTTCCCCCCCCGGCATGCCGTCCAATCCAAACTGGGCATCAAAGTGCACTCCCAGCAGGAACTCCCAAACCAATATCGGACTATTTTAAAAAGTCCTCAAAGCAATTTGGAGAACATTTATCATGCAGTAATTAGCTAGATCATGTTGGAGAAGGAAGTGTTTTGATCTTGGGTTCATTTGTTTTTTAAAATTTGGGGGTGCCACTATGTCTTTTGCCAAACATTTGCTAACCGTATTCAGGGCAGGTTTATCCATGTAGAACATTAACATGTGCTACGGTTCCCACAGTTCCAGGGGCCCTGCATGATGCCTTTTCCCCATGGATCAAGGCCACAGCCTCTGTCCCTCCCCCTTTTATCTCTTTAAGGACCTTCAAAGTGACACCCCTTCCCAGTGTGGGGGGTCCCCTTAGCCCCCATTCTGGCCACTCCTGCTGCAATAGTACTCAGCTAGGGCCCCAAGAATCCTTAAATTGACTCTGATGCTACAGGCCCCCGGATCCTTGAACCGTTCCTGACCACATTGCCCAAGCGTCAGCCATTTCATAAAGCAGGGCACTACCAGAATCAGGATTCAAAGCTGTCGTATCAGTTGTATAGTTTAGTTGCCTGGAACCACACTCCAGTGCAAAAGACAGCCCACTCAGTTTCTCAAATAACTAATCTATAATACCTGGCTGGAAAAATGATAGCGAAAGGCTGACATTCATAGCAATTGCTTTTCTTCAGTCACTTCTCCCTTCCATGCACTCATGGTGAAAATGATAGCACGGCTGTGATTCCGGCGAGGCATCAGAATTTAATATCTTTACTAAAGCACATACCCTGTATGGATTAGCGATCTCAGCATTGCGCGACAAATAAATATTTTGCTAAACCTCTTCAAGCAAGCAGACATTGCTTAACAAGTCAGGAAAATAACAGCCTTTTCCAAGAGCAGCAATACTGTAGCCGTTTCATGGCAATACACTGCAAAAGGAGGGGGAAGCAGATTTTTGTAGTCTCTGATAAGAATATGGGGGTAGAGAATAACCCCTCCCCCTCCTGTGGGGCCCTTTTTCTGGCACTCCCCACTTTCCCTCATTAAGTGTGTGGGGGGGGGGCTCTTCAAGGTTTAGGCTGCAATTCTAAGAATATTTTGCTGGGTCAAAAGCCTACTGAATAAAATGGGATTTACTTCTGAGTAAACCTGTTTAGGCAGACTTCTTTACAGAGCAACCTTTCCTGAAAGTAAAACTCGTTGACTAGAACTGAGTAGGATTCTGAGCAGGCCTGCTTAGGATGAAACTGCCAGTTTCCTTCTCATGAAATAGCACCAGAGACTTTGCCATTTTTGCTCTGCCTACCTGTAAGTGGACGCCAAGGCACTAAGATTGCCAAATCCAGGCTCAGAAATTCCAGGAAGATTCTGGTGCAGAGCCTGGGAAGGGAAGGTTTAGAAGGGGAGGGACTTCAGTGAGTTATAGTACTATAGCGTTCACCTTCAATGTACCCATTTTCTCTTTGGAGACTGATCTATGGTGCCTGAGATCAGTTGTAATCAGGGTTGCCAGCCCTAGGTTGGGAAATACCTTGAGGCTTTGGGGATAGGGCTGGGGGTGGGTGAGATTTCAGGAAGGGAGGGACCTCCATGAGCATAATAGTATTGAGTCCACCCTCCAAAGCAGCCATTTTCTCCAGGGGAACCGATCTCTATGGCCAGGAGGTGAGTACAATTTCAGGGGATCCCCAGCTCCCTAGTCATTCTGGGAGATCTCTAGGCTCCACGTGGAGGCTAGCATGCCTGTGAGAACTCCTACAAGTCAGCAGATCCTGTAGCCCACACATGATCTATACTAGAGAGCCTGCACCTAGATGAGCCTCATCTTCAGACAACTGACAGCAAGGGGGCAGTTCAAGGCATCTTGTTTTTTTTTCATGCAAGATACACCCATTGGCGTATCATTTCCCACCACTGACCAGGTCTGAGCAAGCAGCAGGTCTTCGTCTGGAGGTTATGTGTCTCCCCCACCCCCTTTCCTACACTGCCAATAGCTGGGGTGAAACAATCTCTTTCAGAGTAGTCATATTCTTTTCATCTGCCTTCCCAAGCTTGGGATGGAGAACATGGCTGGAGAAGTAGCCCTTTTCATAGCTTGTGTACTCCTGCCCCTTCTCTTACTGGGCCCATCCAAACTCCTTTCTGCCCACTCCACTGAAGGGCTACTAGGAAAGGCTCTCCTGTGCTTGAAGAGCTACACAGAATCCTTCCCCTTTGTTGGCAGAGTAATTAACACAATGAGGTTGTACAACATGATTAAAGAATAGATAAATGTCTATTCTGGAATTGCCATACTTGATAGTGCAGAGGAGTAATAGAAATAGGTTCATAACTACATCTCTTACTGAGAGGCAGAGAGAGACTGCCTGTGGCATCTGCAGGAAGAAGGAATTTGCACCTAAGAGTAACAATCTGGGGACAGACAAGGAATGAGAGAAGGTCCTGACCTGTATATCCTAATGTCTTCTTGCTGCCCCCTGCAGGGCCTTCTTCTCTTCTTCTTTGTACACCAGACATGGCCTATTCCAACATCCTCCAATTGGCCAAGGAGCTGACAGCAGCCCTCAGCAAGCTATTGGTTACTGTAGAGTGGGAGATAGACCAAACCTCTACAAAGCCTACGAGTCTTGTTTAGATGGGGGTTAATGTCTGAGCTCAACTCACAACAGCAGCTTAATATAAGATTTTCTCCCTCCTTACACCCATTGCCAAGATCAAGGGCCCACAACAGGTTGTAGAGATACCAAATAATGCATGTTACATCAGATATCCAAGTCAGTACAAACCCAGATTTAAGTCCAACAGCACCTTGGAGAACAATGACATTTTTGAGGTATGAACTTTGGATAGTCCAAGTTCCTTTCATCATATATCTTGAGAGCCAGCTTGATGTAGTGGTTAAGAGCGGCAACCTCTAATCTGGAGAACCAGATCTGATTCCCTGCTCCTCCACATGCAACCAAGCTGGATGACCTTGAGACAGTCACAGTTCTTACTCTCAGAGCTCTCTCACCCCACCTACCTCACAGGGTGTCTGTTGTGGGGCCAGGAAGGGAAGGTTATTGTAAGCCACTTTGAGACTCCTTCCAGATGTAAAAAGCAGGGTACAGAAACTCAGCTTCCTCTCCTTTCTAGATGATCTGACAAAGGGAGCTCCATCCCTCAAAAGCTCATACCCCAACTAACCTTTAGAGATTGCTACTGGATTCAGATCTAGATGTTCTATTGCAGGCCAACACTATCTTGATAAACCCACTATACCAATTTATAGAACCAATTAGTCAATACACTGACAGTTTCCATATGCCTGGTTTTACAGAATAACCAGCTCATTGCCAGTTATTGATTTACATTGACCTTGAATTATGGTTTTCTTCCTGTGGGACAAATCTAGTGAGTGGTTGCTTGCATCATGACTTAAGAAATAAAATCTCCACTTTATTCAGCCCTACAAGCATCCAGCCTTGTTATATTATTTATGTAACTCATGTAACTCATTTATCTATTTAGAAAAGGTTTATGCTGCCCCTCCAAAGACCTGCTCAGGGCAGCTCACAAAGTAAAAGGACTGTAAAATTATAAAGCAATAAGACAAACTATTAGCATAAAAACCCGGATAAAACACACAGCATTCATAAAACACACAGCTTACAATCAGACCGGAAAAACAAACTACTACAAAGGATACAATTGCTCCATTAAAAGCCTAGGTAAAAAGTAATGGTTTGGTCTAGGAAAGTAGTTTCCACTCAAACCTCAAAAGGAAGGGAATTCCACGTGCCACCACTAAAAGAGACCTATCTCGGCTCACCATCCATATCACCTCTGCATTGGATGCATCGGGGTCTGCCCTTGCTTGTCTGGAAGACCTCACACCCATCAATGCTGTAAATAGTCAGCAAAGCAGGAGAGTTCTGGGAATTGTCTGGCTTACTCTGAAGACAGGAGAACATGAAGCAGACATTCTAATGATGTGCTCCATTACACTCTTCAAACTAATTGGCTGTACCCATGAATGACATGATATTTCATGCATTGCCTCAGCAAGATGTGTGTATATCTTTCCAAAGAAGCTGCCAGTTAGTTTGCTCCATCAACGGCTGATCTTGCCTAACTAGACAAAAGCAGTTATGGCTGGAACAAATGATGAACCCCTTTCTACAGCAACTCAGGATGGGAAAAGGTAGGGCCATAACAAGTGCTCTCCTTCCCCTTCCTAAAGTTCCAAGTACACCATGACTTGGAGTCATCTCACCAGACTTAAAAAAAAAGTTTTTCAGTGGATTTTTAAAGATATTGTTTGGCATCCATCTCGAAAGTATTATCTGCTGGATGCTCACAGCTGGCTGCCACAATAATAAGCTGATTCAGGCCATCATGGTGAATCGTTGCTAAAATGAAATAAACATCAACTAATAGAACTCTTGAATATAGAGCTCACATTTGGGAAAGAAAACATCAGGCAGCATCTACATCAACCTCATAGCCTTGTGTTTGGCTGCATGTGGAGAACCACACAGTGGTAGGCTTTGCTTCATCTAATATTTTATTTGTTCTTTTGGGATTCTTTTCTGCTGGAGGTTTTTTTAATTACACAAAACTACAGAGACAAACAGATATATGCATATGTATACATCTATCTATCTGACAGACAGATAGATGACAGACAGACAGATGTGTACGTGTGCATATATGTGTGTGTGTATACATATTTTTCCTTATGCCAAGAAGGACATTTAGGCTAAGCAGGGCCAGGGTAGTAACGAATTTGGGCTATTCAAATGTGCTCTGCAACTATCCTAACATCTTGCAGAGGCAATGCCTGAAATATCACAGCCTTCACTAGTACAGCCAATTAGTTTGAAGAGTGCACTGTAGCACAGCATCCTTACTGAAGTACTCATATGCAGGATAATAATGGAAAATTTCTTCCGCTTCCTTCTCTTTCACTCCCAGTGCTCCAAATATAGCGGTGGTGTAAGCCAAAAAGAAACAAATCTCTTCTAGAATCTTTGCCCTCCATAGCTTTATCTCTTTGAACTATGTCTATATAGCAAGCTGTCCCCCTTTGACTATGTCTCTTCTTTAAAGAGAAATTAACTCGTAAATTATATTAAGGATATTTCTAACTTCGTAGTAGAGAGGAAACCACAACAGTTTCTTCACATGCATAGCATAACAGGAACTTTCAATCTTGCTGAGTAGGTGGGCAGTTATTTTTTAATTCTGAAGATAGCCACAAAAAGACTATCACATGAGGAAATTTTAAAATGGTCACCATGAGGTATTGGCAAACACTGGGAGGTTGCAATCTAAGCAGACTTTGACAATGGAAAGAGTAAGAGCCCAGTAACACTTGAAAACTAACAAAAAAAAAACCCTCACAAAAGCTCATAACGTCAAACAATTTGTTAGTCTTTAAGGAGCAGCGGACTCTTGTTTTTTTCTAATGCTACAAACGGACTAACATGGCTACCCAACTTGAACTTTAAACAATGTAGGCAGCTGTTTCTGAATGGGCTCCCCCTCCCCCAGGTTCTCACAAAGATAAGTGGAGGAAAACCAAGACTAGTTGATCAATTTGGGGAAGAGCAACTTTGCTGTAGTAGCAAATCAGCACCAAGAAACTCATTAGTGGGCTCATCACCAGAGATCATTGGTTTACGGTGATACCTTATACCAGGGGTAGTCAAACTGCGGCCCTCCAGATGTCCATGAACTACAATTCCCAGAAGCCCCTGCCAGCAAATGCTGGCAGGGGCTTCTGGGAATTGTAGTCCATGGACATCTGGAGGGCCGCAGTTTGACTACCCCTGCCTTATACCATCACTAAACTTCATGTACCCAACTATAGCTTCATTTCACCACAGAGATTAGCCCAAATGGGGTTAGTCTAAGGTGACCATCTGTCCCGCCTTTGATGGGACTGTCCCATTTTGAGGGCATTTGCCCCGTGTCCCGTAGCATTTCCTGCCTGTCCCACGGTGTTCTCATATTTTTTAAAAAATAATTAAAAATTATTTTTTGCCGCGTGGCAGGAAGCTGAGTAGGCAGCCTGGGCTCAGGAGGCCCCCACACAGGTGCCTGGGCTCCGGTGGGTCTTCCCGACCAGGTCTGCTGCTGCCTGCTCGGGCAGCCTTCCTGCCTCCACACCTTGCCGTGTCCCGGGCTGCCGCCACCCTAAAGCCAATTGGGGAGGGAGGGAGGGAGGAGGGGGGAATGGGGGACGCCCACCTGCCGCCACCACCTGCTGCCACCACCACCGACCTTCTAAGAGTCAGGGGGAAGGGAGGGCCCACCTGCCGCTGCTGCCCTTCTAAGGGTTGGGGGAAGGGAGGGCCTGCCTGCTACCATTGCTGCCCTTCTAAGGGTCGGGGGGAAGGGAGGGCCTGTTTGCTGCCACTTCCGCCGCCACCACCATGGCACGTCCCGCCTTGTGACCACAGATTTCTGGTCACCTTAGGTTAGTCTATTATGTAACAAAAAACTGATGTTCTTTTGACAGAGGGGCCCCAGGTCTTTTCATGCATCTTCCTCAGTAGACCACCAGAACTGCCAAAGGTATGGAGCTCCGATTCAAGAACTAAATGATACCAGGCCAGAGAGAGCAGAACCTGAAAACAGCTATGGCACTATCATCAGGGAGCTGAAAAACAGTATGCCTATTTTAGTGATCGTCATCCTCCATGAGCCAGAAACACTGGTAGCAATAAAGCATCACCAGGTGTTGACCACAGTGGACTTAAGAACGGGTGCAGTTCTGTTCAAACCTGACATCAAAGAAAGGAAATAAGAGTTATAGGGAAGCAAGAGGCTAGCAGCAACACTTCAGGGTTTTTTTTAATTAAGAGGCTGTTAGCAGTTTGATTCTCTATCAGATTGCACATATTAGGCCGCTAATGTGTAATTTGTTTTCTTCAAGCATATTGGCCTGTTTTTTTCCCCCAAAGATGGCCTGGAGGAAAAAAAACACTAAGAGGTAATATGATAGCCATCTTCAAGTACCTGAAAGGATGTCATATAGAGAATGGACCAGAGTTGTTTTCTGTTACTCCAGACCAGAACCAATGGGATGAAATGAATTCAAAAGAATGTTCGGTTAAACATCTGGAAGAAGTTCCTGACAGAGCAGTTCCTCAGTGGAACAGGCTTCCTTGGGAGGTGCTCAGTCCTCCTTCTTTGGAAGTTTTTTTTACCAGAGGCTACATAGCCATCTGGCAGAAATGCTGATTCTGTGAACTTAGGCAGATCGTAAGTGGGTGGGCAGGGAGGGTTGCATCAGTGCTTGTCTCTGTGGCCCTTTCTTGCATGCCCAGGGAAATACTGATCACCACATTGAGGTTGGGAGGCAAATTTCCTCCAGGCCAGACTGGCCAGAGATTCTGGTTTGGGGAGGGGGGCATCATCTGGGCATGGGTGGGTGGGTAGTAGTAGTAGTTGTTGTTGTTGTTATTTAATTTTTAGACCACCCTTCTCCAAATAGGTCTCAGGGCGGTTTACAACATAAACAGTTAAAACACAATAAAATCCCCATAAAACCCCCAATTTACGTCAAACATCATGTCACATATAACATATAAGCGGCGGTGGTGATAATTCTAATCATATTTACCCGACTTCCCCCAAGTTCAGCCTGGTGGGGAGAATAATATTCAGAAAAAGGGTGGTGCCAATGCAATAGATCTAACAATGATCTCGATGTTAGAGATCTCAATAATGGAGGGGATCCTCCAATGGATTAGTGGGAGAGCTGCCCCGGCCTCAACCATATGCCTGGCGGAAGAGCTCCATCTTGCAGGCCCTACGGAAAGCTGGTAGATCCCGCAGGGCCCTTAGCTCCTGTGAGTTCCTACATGGTGCAGGGGGTTGGACTAGATGACCCTGGAGGTACCTTCCAGCTCTATGATTCTATGTCTATATGGCTTCTGCATTTTCTTTATAGAGCCATAATCCAGGCCACATGTCACTAGGAAATGCCCTTGTTCGTGCCCCACTGAAATGAAAGGGGGCATCACAGTCACAGCTTTTGTTTTGATGTTCATTTCAATGGGGCTTCAGCAAGAGTGGATTGAGCCCCCTCCGCAATCTGCAATTATTTGCCCTGTTTTTCCTTCATTTTTAAATATATCTAAATATCGAGGGAGCGCAACCACTTCCTGATTGAAGTTACAGCTGATAAAACGCCTCGTGTGCTCCAAGAGACGGGATAACATTTTGTTCATTTCAAATCTTTAACTTACGGTCCATTTCACTAACACTTATCTAATTTACAATACCAAATGGATTTTATTAATTATGCAGATAGCGTGGGGGAAATATTTACTCACATCCTGTTATTAGGAAACGGCCATGAATTTTAATTAATGGCAGATGACCTCTTTATGAAGATTAACAATTCTGAGAAAGTGTTGTCTTCTTGGAACCCGTGCATGATTTCCAAGATGTGCTGATTGACTCGAAGAGTGACGTGAAAAAAATGTGCTGCTTGAATGCTCCATCTACGGTTGTTTCTGAGAGAAAATATTTCCATCTGCTCATTTGACTTACCCTTTTGCATGCTCAGTGGTATAATTATTCATCTGCATATTGCATATTACATTAAAAAGCGAAATCAGGAAAATTTCAAACTCTGAAATGCTCCTAGTCAAAATAGCAATTGGCAACTGCCAATCAGTGCCAACCTAAACAAAATTATATCCTTCTATAAGTCCATCAAAGTGTGGCTTAGAAAGGATCCTACTGGATGCCTTTCAAAGGACCTCTCTACTGCTTTACTGTGCCTTTGTTTCATTCACTGTCTTTTGGGTGTCATTTTCAACACAGCTCATCAATTTAATGCTGTGCAATTTTTCCCGATAGTGTTGATACTGTAAGCTTTATTATGGGATTGATGTGTTTTTTAATTGTCAAAATGGTCAGCTTTAATAGATTCTGTACTCGTTATACAGTTTCTGTCGATCACACTGCATGTGAAAAAAGCAGCATACAGATACTTTAATTAAGAAGAAGAATTGGTTCTTATATGCCACTTTTCTCTACCTGAAGGAGTCTCAAAGCGACTTACAATTCACCTTCCCTTTCCTCTCCCCACAACAGACACCCTGTGAGATGGGTGAGGCTGAGAGAGCCCTGATATTACTGATCAGTCAGAACAGCTTTATCAGTGCTGTGGCGAGCCCAAGGTCACAGCTGGTTGCATGTGGGGGAGCGCGGAATGAACCCCAGCTGGCCAGAATAGAAGTCCACACTCCTAACCATTACACCAAGCTGGCTTTCTGAATAAAAGCACTGTAACAGGCTTATCAGACAATTGTGCTCCAGTGATTTTTTCATGATGCATCTGTTAAGGATAAGAGTGTCAAATCTACTTTGCTTGTGGCATTTAGAGATGAATCAACAAATAAACAGCAAGATTTGACTTTATTTAATCTGAAGTGTCTAGGAAGAAGCAAACTGCCATGCACACTACGTGGGCCTGAACAGTCTTTGTACAACACAAGCTCTGACTTCTGAAACACAATGTGGTAACATCCAACCATAGCCTACCTTTATGAAAGACGTTTGACCAAGGCTGGTTAGAACTGGGAATTCAAGGAGTCTTGGGGAAACTCTAGAACACAGTACAAAGGTACTCAGACTGCCATCCATATGGACAAGCATATGGGTGATCCTGTAGACCATTAGTAAGACACCACCCCCTTGTCCTACATAAGACATGAAGGCTTATCCAAAGTAGATGGAAATCAGGTGGATGAGCTAGCAAAGATGGTGGACTACTCCTAGCACTGAGCAGCCAGTAATGTCGGTGCCAACTCACTATTGCTGCACGTTGATGCGGCTGGGGAGCTGTGTGCCTTGAGACAAGCAGCAGCAGGCTGGCAGAAGGACACAACATGTCATCAGGGAGGTGGGCGGGGCTTGGGCTTTAAAAGGCACCATGTGCACCTGCCCACCTCTTCACCTGAGGCCACCAGAGGACAGCTTCCTTCCCACCCTCCCACTATGGTTAAGATTGTTTGAAATGTTGTGGTATGTTCAAATGTGTTTAGGAATGTTTATGTTAATATTGTTACAGCTGGTGGTAGCATATAATGGAGCCTGGTTTGTAGAAACACTTTATAGCCTCCAAAAATCAAAATACATTTCTTGGTATGTTGTAGTTGTGAGGGTACTGTGGCCTGAAATCTGCAATGAAAGAATAAGAGGACAAAATAATCTGTTGAAAAGGGGGTACATATGGGCAGAAGTGTGGTATCCTAAGACACATTATACCCAAATCGATCAGGAGATAACCTTGGGGGACGTAGACTGATGTAATGCTGGTTTCCCTTCTTTAAACCATCCTTGCTTCACTACCTATAGATTATGCATCTTGAATCTATGAGCTCAAACCTTACATTTGACCAAGTAGGTAATCTGTTGTTTGGCAGCAAACAGGGAATCTTCAGCTAAATGCAAGACAGAAGTAGAGCCTGTGATTTCTTAACTAAGTCTTATGTCCCTTTCGGCAGTAACTGCACAAAAGAAAAAGACTGGAGGTCCCACTTGAATGAAGAATGCAGGATCAGGAAATTACAAAACCATTTATCAGCAAGTTGTGCCACCCAAAAGACAGACCATCTCAGCTGCTATAACCGTTTCAAAGGATAATTCTTCTCCAGTTACTACATAAAAATGACAAGTGCTTATTCAACAGATCACCCCAGCTTTGAGGTTGTCTAAACACCGCATCTGCTTCCTTTTAGCAAAAAGAAAAGTCACATTTTCCTTCTCAACATTGAGCGCAATAGTCTCATCTTCTTATACTGCTTGATGCAGCTGAGCCTGAATTGTGAACTGGATTCCATTGGTCTTCATACAACACTATCTCACCAATTAGAAGAGTTGGTTTTTATCCGCCACTTTTCACTACCTAAAGGAGTTTCAAAGCGACTTACAATTGCCTTCCCTTCCTCTCCCCACAACAGGCACCCTGTAAGATAGGTGGAGTTGATTAAATACCAGTTATAAGGCCAAGATTTGTTCTTGAGGCACAGGAGGTCAACATATTGTAAATAAGCTATTGTGTCCCATTCTCGTAGATATGGAAAATGATGACTTTGGTTGAAAGAGACAAACTCTGCAAGTCAGTGTTTTATTAATTGGGTGGGGCTCTTAATAAAATCCACAAGATTCACCCCCAACTCCCTTCAGTTTGGTCCTTCCCATTTAAGTCCATCCCCTAGTTCCAAAAATTGTTCAGATAACTGGTGAGTCATTATAGGCCAGGTTTATGAAGCGAAAAACACAATATTAGAAGGCCTGGGTTACCTTAAAAACGTTCAACAGGCAAATTGCTCAGGGTCATCATAATCACCTGCTTGATCCTGAGCTGCCTTTGCATCTAGGTTTACTGACAACCCAGTAGAATTGGCTGTGCTTTGAAAACCTTTGCATTTCCCAACCCTACCCATTTTGCTTTGGAATCTCTTACCCCAGTAGAAGTTGCCACCATCAAGAGAATTATTCTGACCCATTGTGACTTTCTTGGACACCACAGATTGGGGAGTAAACCTGGCCAACCTGGGTGAGAGATTCTACACAGTCACTTCACACACAAAAATTATGAGTGGAATGAATTGCAAAGAACCATAAAATACAGAAAGCAGAGATAACTGGAACAAATCAACAGAAAAGGTTACATGCAGAATCCTAAGAACAGAAATAAAAGGTACATTGCTAGCTAAGCATATACTTACAAAAGAAGAACTCCAACATTCCTATCTGAGGAATGGGTTCAGGACTTAGCATCTTTGTAGCCTGACAGCCTCTGCTCCTGATCAGAATATTAACACAGAACAGGCCAGGCTAACAGTTATATAGATCTCTCTGCAGGAGTTCCCTTTCCACCCAATCTGAAATTGGGGCTCAGATTTACGATTTCCCCCAAACCTGCTTTTGCCCAACCTCTTCAAATGTTTGGATAAGGTAGTTAAGGTGACAAGCAGTGGGATTAAAACTGATACTGCTTTTCTCCTCTGATAGATATACCTAATGGTAGAATGAACCCAGCATTCAATTTTCTTTTGGTTTGCTCATAGATCACTATCCTGAGATGCAACATTAGAACTTTTATTACCCCATCCACAAACATGCGGGTGTTCTTCTAAAATCACATTTTATCCTCTCACAACAGGCAGCAGTTTGGTAGCGGGGAAAAACAGATTATCTAGACCCATTTCCATTCAAGTGCTAGCCTGGGTTTGGCACAAATGCAAAATGGATTGTTCCTTTCATTAATTAAACTCCCCACAGCCAGTGAAATTTCTGTAACAACCTGTTTCCTTTCCATACTGTGGGCCGAACTAGATGAGCACTCGGAAGAAAAGTATGTTTTTTGAGCAAAGCCTTCACTCTTTTAACCCCCCCCCCCCGGACAGAGAGCAGTCAGGAAAGGGGGGGGGAGTTCAAATATTCTGGGCCATATGGTGTCACCCAGGAGTGCACAAAGAACTTTCTTGAGAGCTTGTGGAACCTTTGTCCAGAACCTCTTGGAGGACTAGAGATGTGCCAGAAGACTAGAGGAGAGTGAATGTGATCCCAATCTTCAAAAAAGAGAGAAGAGATTACTCAGGAAGCTACAGGCCTGTGAATCTGACCTCTATCATAGGGAAGATAATGAAGCTTTTATTAAAGGGGGTGACCTACAAACTTCTGAAAGACAATTTGGTGAACCAGGGAAGTCAGCACAGATTTGTCTCCAACCGGTCTTGCCAGACAAACCTGATTTCCTTCTTTGACCAAGTGACAGGCTTACTATATAGAAACTCAGCTGAAGTTGTTTACCTGAATTTCAGTAAGGCTTTTGACAAGGTTCCCCATGATGTTTTGATGGGTAAATTAGAGGACTGCAGACTGGATGTTTGGATGATTAGGTGGATAGGGAACTGGTTAGAAAACTGCACCAAAGAGCATCTGTCAATGGTACTTCATCAGATTGGAGGGAGGTAAGCAGTGGGGTGCCACAGGTCTTGGTACTGGGTCCAATACTTTTCAACATTTTTATAAATGATCTGGATGAGCGGGTGGAGGGACTACTCATTAAATTTGTGGATGACACCAAATTGGAAGGAGTAACAAACACCACAGAAGATATAGAGTTCAATGAGATCTGAACATGCTGGGAAAATGGGAAAATGAGAACAAGATGCAATTAAATAAGGAACAGTGTAGTGTTATACATCTGGGTCAAATAAAAATGAGAAGCATGCATTCTGGATGGGAGATATGCTTCTGGGTAGCAGTGTGTGTGATCTTGGGATACTTGGGAATTGAAAGCTAAATATGACCAGACAGCGTGATGCAGCAGTAAAAAAAGGTGAATGCAGGGGCATCGCATCAAAATCACAAGATGTCATAGTCCCGCTGTATACTACACTGGTCAGACCACACTTGGAGTACTGTGTGCAGTTCTGAAGGCTTCACTTCAAAAAAGACGAAATTGAGAGGGTGCACTAAGGGCTTTAAACTACATGTAGAACTGTACCAGCTAGATATCAAGGGAGGAAATTCACAGTCATAATAGTTCAGCAGTGGAATAGGCTGCTTAAGGAAATGGTGAGCTCCCCGTCACTGGAAGTCTTTAATCAGCAGCTGGACAAATACTTATCCTGAATACTTTAGGCTGATCTTGATCAAGGGGTTGGACTAGGAGGCTTGTATGGCCCCTTCCAAGTCTTTGATTCTATTATTCTAAGTCAGTTCAATTTATTTCCAGATTGACTTCAGCCCCTTTACTTCTGTCCCTCAGAACAGACAGAATTCTTGACTGAGATCTGGAGGAGAAGGCCATTAGCCATGTGTTGGTCTGGACAGCTGAAGGAAGCTTCAGGGTCCTAGAATAGATCTGCAACTTCTTAATCTAAGGAGCCTCTCCTATATTTTATCATCTGACGGGACATGTAAAGAGTGAGGGACCTTACTCATTCTGGTGCTTAACTAAAAGAATACTAAAAGTATGCATGTGAATATTTTCTTTTTAATAAATGCTTTATAACTTTTGGTGCCGGTTCTCTGTACCACGTACTTCCACCATTTTGGACACATTATTGTAAAAGGAGATCCAGGCAGAAGGCTGGCAGTAGGCAAGTAGCTATTCCTCAAGGGGTCCACAAGGCAGTAAACTGTCCCCACAATGACCAAACACTGGGCAATGGGAGATACAGAGGCAAGGCCTCATACCTGGGAAGGGCAGTCCTGAACCTCCTAGCAAGCAATTATTTACAAAGTTCATATGGTGGGTTCCCAAGACAAAAAGGAAACCCTCTCCAGATGTTGGGAACACCTTGGCAGGCAGGGTAGAGCTAGCCCATTCTGCCACAAGTACCATAACCAGCTTTGCTCTGGGGATGTGCCTTCATTTTGTATAGCCCCAGAATGCCTTTTAAAGAGCACCAGTGGGCCACAATTCTGGTCAGAACCACCATGGTATGGAGTGGAAAGCAGGAACCTCTCCTCTCTCAACGCTGGGGTGGTCCCTCCCAAAACTGGGCCCTTGCAGTACTTTTTAAAGGTTCCTTACAAAATAGAGCCATGTCACTGCTGTGACAAGGCAATGTTCACTATTATCATTATCATTATCATTATCATATTTTGAAATTCCAGAGTTATGCTGTCCTGGACTAGGGCCGATCTTCCTTAATGCCAAAAGAGAATTTTTTCAGGCTCATATCTTCACACAAAGGAAAGAATCCAACTTTTAATGCACATAGACAAGAACACAAAGGAGTAAAGACAGATTTGCCTAATGAAACTCTTTATGTGGCATGCAAATATATAATCCAATATTAATGGTACAGGAGCCCCTCCAACAAATGTCTCCCGAACATCATACCTCTAAAGGTAAAGGTAAAGGTATTCCCTGTGCAAGCACCGGGTCATGTCTGACCCTTGGGGTGACGCCCTCTAGCGTTTTCACGGCAGACTCAATACTGGTTTGCCAGTGCCTTCCCCAGTTATTACCGTTTACCCCCCAGCAAGCTGGGTACTCTATCCATCAGTAAAAGGGCTTCTCTGAATTATTTTTGCAGTGTACATGTTTTATTTATTTTTAGTTTCTTTCACATTTGCCAATGTGACTTATATTTGCAGTATCTAAGTTTTAATTTCTGAATTCCTTGGTTGTTGTTTCTTCCACATTTGCCAACTCTTAAAGTTTTTTGAGCTGCAGTAAACGTCCAGAAGCAATGTGTAACTAACTTTTTTGAAGATATAAAGGCAGCTTGACCCAAGCAGAAGAAATAATAGAGTTGCTTAAATTATTTATGAATAAAGAATGCCCCTACTTTGCAGTTTGGGAGTTTGTTTTGTAGACAAATTGCCCACTTCTTTATCGTCCGGCAAGAATAACCACAAACAGCTAAAAAGACAACTACGAGAAACGTTCCTTGCCAAAAAGGAATGCTGAAGCAGCCAGAAGATAGTTCACATTGTTCCTCAAAGCACTTTGCTAATCCCCCTTTCCAAACATGAGAATACATTTACAGTTCAAAATGCTTGTGTTGCTTTTTCTTCCGTTCATTATTCATTTTCTGGAACCAAAGCAAAAATCAACATCCAAAAAAGAAATGACCTTGAATATTGTCTCTTTTATTTCTCATAAAGCAAGTTATACTCAGGGGCATCCGCCAACTCACTCATTGTCCGTCTCCTCGAGGCATAACCACTTGGATTATAGGGCTGGTGTTCCTGCTTCACCCCCCCCCCTTCACCTCATTACATTCTAAGTCTGTTGAGAGCTGCCTTGAAGGAACAGCATCACAATACATAACAAAGATAGTTGGTGACTCTTTTATCAACTGAATGGACAGAAGTTACAAGCGGGAGACCTCTCAACTCTTTCAATGGACTACTTCTGGATCCCATTATTCACTTTAAATGAAATATTTAAATCACAGAGGATTGAAGTAAGGCTGTGGCCAAGTGTACAAGAACTTCTGCTGCTTTGTAGGGATCTTAATGTTGCAGTACCTTTCCTAAAGCTGAGCTCATCTGCTCAATGCTAGGATGGAAGGCCTCCTGGGATCCTTGAAGTCCATTGTGGGATAGAAACAGAATCAATACATTTGTAACTGGGCAGAGGCCAAAATAGTGTGGTTGTTTCCTTAATGACTTGCAATGTCATCCTAAACAGAGGCATGACCTAAGTTCATGAGCTTAGAAACATGAAACTCAGTTCAGAATTGCAGTGTTTGTTAGGGTTCCGGGAATGTACTGAGATTTGCAGCACAATCCATCCCAGACTCTGTAAATTAACTTCAATTTCTATTTTTTAAAATTTATATTTATTTTTAATTTATGCTTGTATTTGTTGACTGCCACTCAGCTGGCCCATGGAGGTTTACAGTAAAAATGATAAAAACAACAACAACCAACAATCCTCCTGGCGGACAAAGTAATCTGTTACCCTCCCCCTACCCTGTCCGCAGCTGATGACACCAGACTGCACTGGCCCCCAGGAACCCACCATCAACTTCAGGAGAGGCACCCATGCCCAGCTGGCCAAGGCCAAGGCCTCTACAAAGGGCTGTACAGGGAGGGACCCGATCTTCCTGGCCTGGCCTCAACCAAATGCCTGGCAGAAGAGCTCCATCTTGCAGGCCCTGAGGAACTGTGATAGCTTCATCAGGCCTCTGAGTTCTTCTGGGAGCTTGTTCCACCAGGTCAGATTCAGGACCGAAAGATGTGCCTCCTGGGGGCAGGGGACAACCAGCAGATTCATACCCACAGAGCAAAGATTGATACTTAGCACACACACACCCCGGACCACCCTTGTTGGCATAGTTTAAATATGCAGGTTTTTTTTAAGAATAGTTTTATTAAGAACAATTTCTTCTGCTTAAAAGACTAAAATAGTTTTATTAAGAAGAGAAACAAACCTCATATGTAAAGAGGAGAGAAAGAATTATTTAACTGTTCTGTTGTCTGATTTGTATGTTTAAAGATATTTGACCTGAATAGGCTGGGCTAGCTTGATCATAGAAGCTAAACTGGTTCAGTCCTAGTTAGCATTTGGATAGGAGACCACCGAATAAGTCTAGGGTTGCTAGGGAAACAAGACCCACCTTGGAACGTCTCTTGCCTTGAAAACCCAGGGAGGCCATAAATCAGTTGTGCCTTGATGGCAAACAATAGCAACAATAATAATTAAAAATCTGGTTTTCTCTTTGTTACTTAGTCCGTTCCCCCTTCCCCAATTGTAATTTACCTGTCATAGTAGTGGACATTAACACATTCTTCTGTGTTGTACTATGGTTATTCCTTACTTGGAAAAATGGGGGGGGGGCATTGTTTGTGTTTTTAACATGGTGGCACTCAGATGATGGTACCCGCTAATCCTGGCATCAAAAACACCCATAAAGTTTTGCAACATTTGTAAATACTTGCTTCCCAATTAAGTAGCGAGTGAATGGATGGATGGATAAGCTAAAGCCCAAGTCACTCTTTAGAAATAAAGGAAAGGCTTTGCAGCTCACCCAAAGCACAATCAATAGCTACAGCAAAGTTCAGTTCCCTGGCATCTGCATCCGTCATGCAAATTATGAAGGCAGGAGAATGCTGGGCACACACTGCAGGTGAAGAACATGCTGTGCCTTCTTTTTTAATCTATTACATCTGCCTTCATACAAAGCGGTGAGAAATAGTAACAGATGCTAATAGGTGATGAATTCAGAACTGAATGCCAGCAAACTTATTTTGCTACCGAAATGTCTCATCCGTCTATTCTGGGACTATTTCCTGACTCTTCTTTCTTTTTCCTCCATGCCCTGATTACAAAAAGAAAATTAAATGACTGAGAAATACAGTATCAGGTGGGGGGGGGGGTTAATGGAAAGAAGAATGATAACATCCTGTCTCCTAATCTGGTTTGGGAGCAGAGGGAGAGATTTTGATCTGAACCTGCTTTAATATGCATATCCTCTGGATTCATTCCCTGTCATATCTGCCCACATTTCCAAGTTAACCACAGCTTCAGATTGAGTCTGTATTTTCTCATAATCAAGAAAGATACTGAAGCAGTTACTGCCCATGCTCCCAGTGGACCTGAGGAAATATTTTAATTTTAAAAAATGAATAGAGATGGCCTAGACCATCACAAAAGATGCTTTCTGTTTAAGTAAAACTGATACAACAGGAGACGAGGCACCTGTGGTTTTATTGGCTGTTTTGAAGAGACCATTTTAACTGAATAATTGTATATGTGTGTATATATATATAGCCATGTGGTCTGGGCTTCCCTCCTGCTCTTGGTGAGCCCCGTCTCCATCAGTTACCAGGAGAGACCTTGCAATCCAATTGACATGCCATCTGTTACTCTCCTAAGCACCTGCCCCATATTTCAGGACAGTGGACATAGCCCTTGCCTGGTGAGGCATGTGGTTGGCTGCTGCTTTCCATCTTTTAGCAGCTACCATCAGAGAGACGGGTAATCTGTAAGCCTGCCTGAGGTACAAGCCTCATACCAGGGATGGAAATAAATGTGGCTGTTTTGGTTGATAGTAATTGCAGTTGTGGCTTTCCATGAGTCACAGGTCATACACCACTGCCCATAAGGGATTATTGAAGAAGTCCTGCGGAACATCAACGTACTGGATGTGGAGTTAATGGAGTTGGCCCCACTTCTCTCTAGAAATATTCTGTGGGCAAATGCATGAAGAGGGGTATTGATCTGGATTTGGTGCTGTCATTGGGATGTCATCGCCTGATACCATCAGCAGTTTTGAAGCAGTGGGCTCAAGAGTACACAAGAGTCTTGGCCACATATCAAAAGCTGAAATCTGGTGAGACACAAACATCACGATAGTACAGCCTCCTCATACATAGTCTTTCCACGCACAGCCATCTTGGAGACTTCAACCTATCTCAGCCATAGGCTTGGGAGGACCAGATGCTCAGGAGCAGAGAAGTGAGATGACCAATAGCCAACCCCACACACTTAGAGTTTAAAAATTAAAAAGTATTTCACCACATAGACAAGATAGCATTAAAAAGCTAATGCAGACCCATCAATAATTCTTCTACAATCATAGTACAAATGGTGCTGAAAGATCTAATCATGATTTTCCCAGGGGCATTTCCCACGGCTTAAAAATAGCACAATGGTTGCTGATTGAAAACGCTACTAATTTGCCATAACGCACGACGTCGTTAACGATCTGCAACAATCCTGAAACCGACCCGCCAAAAGCGCTTCGTTGTAGCGCTTTTAGGGGAATCCAGAAAACTGGATTCACCCTCCGGATAGCGATACACTCCTGCAACCAATCTGCAACAGTAGCGCTAAAGACCTGTGCGTTACCATTGTTGCGGGTTCTTCAAAGTCCCTCCTCCCGAGCCTGTCCTCGAAACTTCCGGCGAACTGTTCGCCATTTTTTTTTTCTCCGAGCGAGCGGGGATCTACGAGGCAACGGGACAGCGACTGGCTTTCAAGCACGATCACTTTAGGAAATTCTGCCCGGACACCACAAGAGTTTTTCACAAGCACAGTGGCACACACCGTCACGTTCCCTAAATTTGGCCAAAGCTTAAAACCCCGTCTACCATCGGCCAGTCCTAGCGGAGTCAACGTACAGGGAGCATTTTAAAAAATTCTCCTCTGAGCGTGCCAACGAACATTCGCCGCTCGCAGTCTCCTGCTTAGCTTAGAGGGGTTCAATAGACATGATTCGTGGTGATATCATGAGGGGCGGCTTATGTGTAGTGGGTCTTTGTGTGGTTCCCGGTGCGTGCTTGTGCTTGGGTGCGGACAACCCCTTCCATTGGCGGCTAGACCTCCGGCAAGCGGAGTTGCCGTCCCCCGTTCATTTTAAAAAATTTTCCTCTGAGCGTGCCAACGAACGGTCGCCGCTCGCAGTCTCCTGCTTAGCTTAGAGGGGTTCAATAGACATGATTCGTGGTGATATCATGAGGGGCGGCTTATGTGTAGTGGGTCTTTGTGTGGTTCCCGGTGCGTGCTTGTGCTTGGGTGCGGACAACCCCTTCCATTGGCAGCTAGACCTCCGGCAAGCGGAGTCGCCGTCCCCCGTTCATTTTAAAAAACATTCCTCTGAGCGTGCCAACGAACGTACGCCAGTAACATGTCATGTTTGGTTGATTTATGCTGTGGCTGGTGAATATTATTGGGGAACTGCCGAGTACTGCCGCACTTGCTCTCGGTTGAACACCGGCATGCGTTTGTGTAATGGCGGACATTTTCCTAAAATGGCTCCCGCTGCATGTTCAAACTGCTCTTCTCTCGTGTAAACGAATCAGCGCATGCGTTAAGTCAAACAACAAGGGCGCCAATCTGGCCATTAGGAGCAGATCCTGTTCCCGCGCGAGGAGTTTTGAACGTGACATGTGACCTAATGTGGCCAATGCGCGTGTCCCCTACTGCCCTCTACCAATCAGGAGCCGGCTAGTCCCTTTGTCTTTGTGTGCGGGAAGGTATATGATCCGTTGCACCCTGCACCTTCCACCACCATTTTGCTCAGCTACCAGCGAAAGCAACATGGAATCGTCTTCTCAAGCCTCGTCCGTCCCTGCAACCGGCCGTGGCCCAACTTGGAGGGACGCGGAGATCAGGGACCTGATCGGGATTTTCTCGGAGGAGAAAATCCAGGACGCGTTCCAGTCCTCCCACAGGAATAGGGAGGTATTCGAACAAGTGGCCATTAAGATGCGCGCCCTGGGCCACAACAGGACCGGCCTTGAATGCCGGTCGAAGACCAAGACAATGAGGGCAGAGTATATGCGTGCCGTGAACCATAATAAGGGTTCCGGCAACGAGAAGGTTACCTGCCCCTACTTCGAGGAGCAGCGCCAGCTGTACGGAGACGGGGAAGGATCCGGCAGGCCGAAGCGCGTCGGCCGGAGCCTTAAGGTGGTTCGGAAGCCGGCTGCCCCGGTCGAGGAACCACCCGCTGAGGAGGATCCCGGCGAGGGCACCTCGTCCAGCTTTCGCCCTCCACCCCCCGTCCAGCAACGAGCCGCGGAATCGGTAACGCTGGACCTCGTCGCCATCGTTCCTGGGGAGCCAGAGGAGGCTCCTGAGCAAACGCCCCTTGCCTCCGGTAAGTGATTTTATTTTTATTTTATATTTCCTTTTGAGCAAATGTGTGTTCTGACGTTTGGCCATCGTTTTCTCGTCAGTTCGTTGCAACGCATAAGATGGTAGGCTGTGGAGTGCTTGCTGTGTTTACTATTTGAAACGGTTTTAATTTTATAATTTAATTTTAATTTTTAAAAGATTTTAAAAGATGGTAGGCTGTGGAGTGCTTGCTGTGTTTACTATTTGAAACGGTTTTAATTTTATAATTTAATTTTAATTTTTAAAAGATTTTAAAAGATGGTAGGCTGTGGAGTGCTTGCTGTGTTTACTATTTGAAACGGTTTTAATTTTATAATTTAATTTTAATTTTTAAAAGATTTTAAAAGATGGTTGGCTGTGGAGTGCTTGATGTGGTTAGTATTTGAAACGGTCATGTTTAACCAACAGCCCCAAAATATTTGCTGCATGCCTCGCCCATAGGCCTTCTGCAGTACTTTGGCTCACTACTTTGGGAGCTTGCTTTGTGGTTCATGGTGTATGCTTGCTCATTTTTCACTATTTTCTGCTCTTGTCCACAGAGACACAGTTGCCAGGGACGGGGCCCCTCGAGTCTCCAGCAGCACCTGACGTGGATAGTGATTTGGGGGCATCAACTAACATTGGTAAGTATTAGTTAAAATAGGGGGGGGGGGCTGTTTTGACTGCTTTGTGCTTTTCTGTTTGTGCAGGGCAGCAGCACTGCTAAGAGAAAGAAGAGAGTCCCTCTGCGTTGCTGGTGTAGCCTTTGAAGCTGGCTTTGCCACCCTTTGGTCCTAGATCTGTTTTTTTTCCTTTTTTTGCAGATTTCATACCCGGAACACAGGAGGAGGAACAGCCTGGGTTGCTTGGACCTCCTGCACGGCGCAGGCGGATACAGATTCAAGATGGTGAGCGTGCATGACCTGTTCCTTTCGAGCCATAGCTGCAGGACAATGTCGCTAGGCACTAACCATGTGCTCCCTTTTAATTGTTGAGAGTCCTGCTGTGAAAGTAGGCAAAAGTAAAAGCACACCATGGGCAAACAAACAATAGCCATGTGCTCGCCGGGGATTGTTTAAATTCTTGGCAGGAAAACACGGGGACAAAAAAGAACACCATGTCCACCATGGTGTGTTTTGACTTTATTGATGTCACTAACAGTTTTGTTTCTCATTTTTTGCCAACAGAGGTTCTTTCAGATGAGGAGGAGGAACCACCCCTGGCTCCAGGCAGCCCACCACCTAGAGGTGCGCTCCCAGCAGAGGAGAGGCTTACGAGGGAACGCGGCAGGCTGAGGCGCGTCTCCGTCTTGACAAGCGTGGGAGAGAGGCTCCTTGAGCACTGCTATGAGGAGTCACGGCGTGCCGCTGCCGCTGACCAAGCCATGCTCACACTCATTGCCCAGGAGGGGAGAAAATTGAGGGCAGTCCTTAGAGAGACAAACCAAATCCTACGCGAAGGCGTGGAGGAGGTGCGACTGATAAGGAGACTCATGGAGAGGGCTGTAGTGGTCATGGAAAGGGCCTACCCTCCACAAATCGCCCCCGCCCCCCCACCACCACCCCCACCACCACCCCCACCACCACCCCCACCACCACCCACACCAACACCACCACTTCCAGCACCCACCCCACCGACTCCCTCTCAGAATGCCTCCACCCAAACACGAAGGAGGACTATTCTCGGAAAGAGGAAAATAAAACCAGCAGACAAGTACTCCCCCTCCTAGTTTTGCCCACTTTTTCTATTTCATGTTATCTGTGTTTTGTTGTTTGTTGAATAAAGTTTATATTTTTGACTCTGTCTCTGTGTACCCTACTGTGGAATCTGCAAGGCCGAAAGCGGCCTCTCTAGTGATTGTCTATATTGTGGTACTGCTGTGTGGGTTGGAGGTTGGAGGGGTGTTAGTTCAAGGAGTTTTAGGAGTGTGGTGTGGGGTTAAATATGTGCGAGTTTAAGAAGTCACACTGGAGTCTTGTTATAAAATTTGCAATAACATTTTATTTTAAAAAACATTTTAACAGGGGAAAAACATTAGGGAATGAAACTTGGAGCCCCACCAGCACCACCACCCCCCACCCCCCTGGAAAACCTATTTTTTTTAACAAAACTATACATTTAACAGGGGAAAAACATTAGGGAATGAAACTTGGAGCCCCCCCCCCCAACCCCTACCCCAAAACACAAACAGGAAACAAAACTCAGGTCCCACTGCTCCCCTGCCCAGCCCCTTCCATCTCCCTCACTCTCCTGCTCAACCTTCCCACGGACCCCCGGACTTTGCGGCGGAAGAGGTCCTCATCCTCCTTCTTCTTAACTGTGTGGGGAGGGAGAAAAAGTACACATTAGTGCCACACATATTTTCAAATTTCTTTAGTTTACATGCATACACTTTTAAGTGGCCTTAGCCACAGTGTGAGAAGAGTTGGGCAGTGGGGAACATAACCTACGTTCTTCCGCCTCCCTCTGTTGCCTTTGCTGCTCAATCTCCCCTTTCAGCTCTGCCACTTGAGCCTCCAGGGAAGTAACTCTGGCCTCCATCGCACGCAGCCTTGCCTCCACAGTTTCAGCTATAGAAATCAAACAAAGAATTTAATAACACTTCAAATGGGAGCATCACAGCAGGCTCCCATATGGCTCCATGGGGGTACACACACATGGGTCTCCCGCACAGGCATAAAACTCTCACCTGCAGCCTGTCCCGAGGTGGAAGGTCCCTCTTCCTCCCCCTCCTCACGCTCAGGTGCTGTTGCCAGCTTGGATGGTGATTGTGTGGCTGGGCAAAGAAAAAGACAAATCATAATTAAAAGCACACAAAACAGAGATGAAACACAGCTGGTGGACACACCACAGTTAGAGTCTAAGCGCATAACCAAAGTGGTTCTACAGTACTGGCTGGCTAAGTCTGAGGGGGTTGACAGCATCTAAATACTTTCTCGAATTTCATTGGGGACAGTAGGGGAAAGAGGCAGCTAGTCATTCCATGCATGTTTAAGGGTAAAACACAACGAGGGCAGCACTCACCCATATGCCTCCTCATGTCCAGGGGGGGCTTCCCAGCCTTCTCCCATATTTTTACCATCTGGTCGTGGAAGACCGTCCTCCCACTTGGCTGCGGGATCCCCCCCCACTGTTCCAGACTGTTTAGGAAGTCCAGCTTAAGGCGCTTGAATTTTGTCCGGACCTGCTCCCAGGTCCGGACGTAGCCCCTTTCCCTCAGCTTTGAAGCCAACACCAGGTAAGCACCCTTGGTGTGGCAGTGGGTGCTGGCCATAAGGCGGCCAACACTTTTCGATTGGAGCACAAGCTCCAGAAGTGCCTCAGCCTCGGCGCGCTGCCAGAAGGAGCCCTTCCGTGGCTTCGGCATCTTCGGAATGACGGTTAGGGAACGAACGTGCGTTGCTCCGATAGACCACCCCGTTTTTTAAATGTATCAAAGCTGCCCACCAATAAAATTATTCATTGGAACATAAGTGGATTGATCCTCCGGTTTGACAGGGGTCGCCAATACTTCCTGGCTACCCGCCTCCCCGAACTTTCCCCATTCAGCGCTTCCGTATTGTGTTTGTCAATTTCAGTTGGGAGTTAGCATTTAGGGCTGTCAAAGTGCTTTTGGACCAGAGAATCCCCGTTTTTTTGCTGGCAAAGTACACAAACCGCACAAGACAAGGTTAAACAAATAACACAAAACTTTATTCACCAACAAGAGAGTGGGAAAAACAATTAAACACGCCTCCTGTTTCTGTAGATGTGGGTGGCTATGGCGTCCCGAACCTTGCACCCCTCTGCATAGATTCTTCTTCTCCTTGCTTCAGGGATGTCTTGTGTGTCCTCAAGGACAACAGGATCAGGTTCATCCACAGGGAAGGGGATGTTATGTCCCTTGTCCTCGCATATGTTGTGCAAAATGACACACGCGATGATCAGCGGAGTCACATTGTCTATATGCACGTGTAGTCGGGACATCAGGCAACGGAACCGGGACTTCAAACGTCCAAAGGCACGCTCCACTACATTCCTTGCCCGGGAGTGAGTGAGGTTGTAGTGGCTATGCACGTCTGTCCTTGGCCGCTTGTAGGGAGTCATGAGCCAGCGTCGTATTGGGTAGGCTCCGTCCCCGAGCACCAACGGCGGCACACGCACGCCCTCAATGGTGGCGGTGGGGTTTCCTGGAACAAAGACCCCTTCGTCCATGGCTTTCCTGAGGTTGGATTCCCTGAAAACAAGGGCATCATGCCTCCTGCCACTCCACCCCACCTCGGCATCGATAAACCGGCCGGAGAAGTCCACTGTTCCTTGCAGGAGAACAGAGCAAAAGTCCTTCCTGTTCCCGTACTCTTTTATGCTTCCCCCGGGGGCACGGATAGGGATGTGGCTTCCATCGACGGCCGCAAAACAATGCGGGAATCCAAGCCTGGCAAACCCGTCCATACTCTGGAATAAGGGAAAGAAAAGAATATAAGCCATTGCATGTCAGCGTGGGGTGTATCGCGTCTTCGTTGCTGACCTGTCAAACAAGAAAAAAAATTTAAAGGGCAAAGGGGATAGAATGACACTCACCGCTCCAAGCCGGTCTCCGAGGCACACGACTTTGCTGAACAATTCCGCCTCCATGGCGAGGCAGAACTCCTTAAGGATATCGCCAACCGTAGTGACTCCGAGTCCGAATTGCTGGGCTACTGTCCGGAAGTACTGAGGGGTGGCCAAGTACCACAATGCGGCAGCCACCCTTTTTTCAACTGGAACGGGGCGCCGCATGCCAGTGACTTGCCTCTCCATGCGTCCACGTAGAGCCTCCACGAGTTCAAAAAATGTCCCCCTCGACATCCTGAAGTTGGCAATCCAGTGGTCATCATCCCAGCGAGTCCACACAAAATTCTCCCACCAGTCAGAGGATCGTTCGTCCACCCAGAACTGTCTGGGGAACCGGACCTCTGCCAGTGCTTGCCAGCGTTTCTTGGCCGCCATGGTTACCCTTACAGAACGTCTTCTGCTGCTGGTCAGCGTTCCGGGCACCCGTTCTCGGTACTCCGCGATAGCAGACGTCCGACGCGACAAGGCGGTATTCATGCGCTGGAGCACCGCGAGCATGTAAGCCAGCAATTGAAAAATAAGCCTCTCCATTGCAACGTTGACCTGTGCTGCGGGCAGTAGGCTACGCAAACAAAAGAGTGAGGCCGACCGCGTGTCTGCCCAGGTGCATATAAGCAGGTAACCTGTGGGCGTGTACTGTGGGCGGGGATTAACCAATCAAACATGTCAATGCATCTGGTTCCTAGAAAACAATAGAAAACACGTTCCAAGGGCGCCAATGATCGGACGATAACGCGTTGCTACGGGGTTTCCTGGGTTTTTTAAAAAAAAAGGGGACCCCGACAAGTTCGGCTTTAGGGTCGAGGTCAAAGGTGTGCCTGCAGTTTGATTGACGGGCACGGGAGGCCAGAAGCGCTAAAAAGGGACCTCCTTTGTAGCGATAAGACGGAGAACCGGAAGCCTGTGGGTTACGAAAGTGGCGAGAAGTGAAAGTGCCAAATTCCGCAAAAACCGCAGCTGTGCGTTACGGGCACGGCTAGTTACATTTCGCTACTTGAAGTAGCGCTTTCACAAACGGCAACCAAATAGCAACTTTGAGCTCTGTGCGAAATGGCCCCCAGAGTCACATACTGCCCAATAGTAATCTTCTTTAGCTTTGCCATTAGGTTGAATTGTATTTCTAGCATGCAATTACTATGAATAGCCACTGACACAAAAGGATGCTTTTATCAGCTAAAAGCAAAATCAAATGATTCAAAGTAAGACGCTTCTAACAAATTTAAATGATGGGATTAATGCAGCTGTTAGCAACACCAGCTTGAAGGTCCTTGGCCAAACCAGATCCTGAAACTGCTGCCCTGATTAATCACACTTGTTCCCTTTCCAACCACCACACACAAAAGCAAATCTTCCACAGAATAGCTGTTATTGTGTCTCTCTTGCTGGCTAAGCTGCCCATACTGGAAACATTCCTGTTGGCACTCCATTAGCTTCCCTTGTGATGGAGGAGCTATTACCAAGTCATTGATGCTACAGGGATTTCATCCCAATACATGAATCCTGGTCTCTCTGATGGGGAGGGGCCATGTCTCAATGTCTTACAGAAAATCCCAGGTTCAGTCACCAGCATCTCTAGTTAAAAGAATCAGATATTAATTAGATAATGGGGAAGACCTCTGCCAGGCAGAGTAGACAATACAAACTTGACAGGCCAATGATCTATTTCAGTATTAGGGGTTTGTATTCAGTATATCAGAGCAGAAAAAAGAACAGAAAAATACCTTTTTGGTATTTTCAATCTATTCTTTCAGTCAGATTCAGACTGGCATTCCAGCTATCTAAAATGGTTTCTCCCCCACCCACCCCAAAAAAAAGTCCTGAAAATATTTAGAGGGACAGCTGGAACACTGAATTCACCAGGTGAATTCACTGCTTGCAGAAGGCATTTAAAGGGACAGCAAGCCTTTAAAATGCCTTCAGCATTCACTCATGACTTGCAAACCAGTAGTGGATTGGATCCTGTGGTCCAATCTTTATGAGACTAGGGGATGTTGCTTCAAATGTGATAACTCTAACACAAAATAACAGGCCCTCCCCCCAAGCCCCAGTTACTCCTAGTTCAATTCTCCACTAAATCCTATGGCAGGGGTATACTGGCAGGGGCTCATGGTAAATGTAGTCCAGGGACCTCTGGAGAGTCAAAGTTTGACCACACCCTATAGAAACCATTGACTATAATGGTATCCACAAGGTTAAATGGATCCCACAAAAAATGAGCATTCCTGAATATTTACCAAATCTGAATACCATACTTGCATTAGGATTTGGGAATATCAAGAAAAAAAATCTACATACGGCAAATATATGTGTTCATATATGTTTATATACATATTTACATACAGACTGTGATGGCTATCATTCTACATATGAGATATCTTTGGCCCTGTCCTGTTAGATATTAAACACAATTTTAATTCAGAACAAGTTAAATGCTGCATGCCTCTCTCTGAGCAATCCAAAGTTCTCCAGCCGGTCCAGGCTAACAATGTGATTCAGTATCAAACTGGAAGTGCTTCTGGACAATATGTAATCATATATTTATTTAAAGGGCAATAGAAGACCGATGGGGCCCTGAAATGGGTTTGGAGATGAGAGGAAATGAACTTCTCTTTCTTGAAACCAAGCTCTGCTATAGTTATTATTAGACCTAGAAGTTGGAAGGTCTTCCACAAAACTGCCAAAGGGAAGGACTAAACACCCCTTCCTCCTGTATCTCAGCTCCAAACAGAATCAATGTTCCACAAGTAGGCTGCTTATATTTTTAAATGTTGAGATGTTTGTGAATTTCTCAGTGCTGCATCTTATTTTGTCCTGAAAGCGCAGCATAAACATATTTAGACTTCTTCTAGACTAACTCGAAAGGTAAAATGCAGCATTAGGAGCAATGCTTATACAGATAAACTGTAGTTAGTTGGGCTAGTCAGTTACAGCTTAAGAATTAGAATTAGAATTAGAATTAGAAGAAGAAGAAGAAGAAGAAGAAGAAGAAGAAGAAGAAGAAGAAGAAGAAGAAGAAGAAGAAGAAGAGTTGGTTCTTATATGCCGCTTTTCTCTACCCGAAAGAGGCTCAAAGCGGCTTACAGTCGCCTACCCTTTCCTCTCCCCACCCACCTGTGAGGTGGGTGAGGCTGAGAGAGCCCTGACATCACTGCTCGGTCAGAACAGCTTTATCAGTGCTGTGGTGAGGCCAAGGTCACCCAGCTGACTGCATGTGGGGGAGTGCAGAATCGAACCCGGCATTCCAGATTAGAAGTCCACACTCCTAACCACTACACCAAGCTGGCTCTCAATTATCACTGGCTCAGCTGTGTTCCTTCCTTTGCAAATTTAGAAAACTGAAAGGTAGGCAAGAAAACAAAAAATTCTGAAGTGAGAATAGTATTGTCAGGTTTATATCCAGTCTTTCTTCAAAGGAGCTTGGGTGTGCACTTTCAACACGGGACACTCACAATCAATTTCATTCTCACAACTTTTCTATGCAGTCAGCTAGACTGAGAGATAATTACTTTTCTAAAACCACCCAGTGAGCATCAGGATTCAGTAGGGATTTGAATCTACATCCCCTTGGATAAGCCTACCATACTGGAGTGGCCTCATGCAGAGATCTCACATTTCAGAGTCAAACCCAGGACTGAGTACAATATTCACTATACACATTCTAAATTCCATCTAGATTAGGGGGAGGAGGCAAGCATGCTATTCCTGAATATATGGCTTTGCGCGCTTGATGAGACTGAATAAAAGCCAGGCATTCATTCAACCATTATGAAATGTTCACTGTCATCTAAATTGTCGATCTCCATGTACCATTTTCAGAAAGTTGTTTGACTGTGATAGGCAGCTCTGACCCAAGCTCAAGTGGCGATTGCCAAAAGAAAGATGGGAATAGAAAGAAACTGTCCTCAATCGAAAGGCTGCATTGTCTCCAAATGCGGAAAATCTACTGCATTCCTTTTATCCACTTGATATTTTAATAGTTTTCACTAGCCTGCCAGCACCCTTTAGAGTTGACGATGAAACCATAATCAATCCTTCAAATAAATGAAAACTATTCATTGCTGTGAAAGAGAAGTCATATTTTATCCCCGGGACTTCAGGGGATAGCTAAGCTCTGCCACATGACACAGATGCCATCTGTCTCACCGGCCATTCAGGTCAGCGTTTTCTAGGTAAAGAAAATGGTAAGCATGCATTTCCCCCCTGTACGGCGCATAAAAATTCTTGCACATTTCCCATCTATTTACCAATGGGAAATCACATCTTCATTTATCAGTCACTCTTGAGATGATAGTTTCAGCATAAGCTGTCATGTAGATGGTCCTGCAGCACCAGGCAAGATGTCCCCCTAGACCTGAAACAGAACATCTTGCAAATTTCAGATTCAGGCCCATCCCCATCTTGAGCTTTTGATATTCAAACAGAACTTTCAAACTTTATTCATTTAGTTTGTTATTTGATTCTCACTGGAGACAGATAATATAAGTATTATTATGTGGTGATACTAATATGCAATATACATAATCATCATCATCATATGTAAAATATTGTAAACAGCCATGAAGCCTACCAAGCAGACTTGCATTGGTTATTGCAAAACTGCACATGCACAAAGAACCATTTCTATGAACACCAAAGCATTTATTTATGACTAATTTATATGATCCATGACTGAATTAATTGTCTGATTGCCTAGAGCAGCTAAACAGCAAGGATGGAGGATAATGGAACTTAAATGGGTTTTGTGAGATCATGCATGTGTGGAAAGACCATTAATCTGAACTGCACAGTTAGGAAGCAATACAGTGAAACACCCTCCTAACAGCTACATGCTATTCATTGACCCAAGCATTGGAAAAGTAGTTCCCTGTTTCCAACTGACAAACTTGATGTGAGCCAAGCTGACAGGTATTTGAGCAGCCCTACACAAGACTGCACTGTAAATAAACCAAGGCATGCGGTGGCATTGCTACCACATTACTGAAAAGATCAGACAGCTGCATACTAGGACTGTGCTTATTTTTTAAAATGTATACAGTTTTGATTCATTTCAAATTAATCCACAAATCCATGACTCAGGTTTACCCAAATTGACTTGGCCCATTGGAACAAATAGCTGATGCAGTGGATAACTGGTAGGGAGAAAGATCCAGCAGATCCCTCTAAGGCTACAGAGAGTGGGCTCTCCCAGATGGGTCTGCTGGGGAGACATTGAAAGACACTGCCAAACAGCTGATCTTAAAGCTGTTTGGCAGGGTCTTTCTCAATCAGCCAAATCAGATGAACCAAGCCCAAATTGTTTTGAGCCAAGGGACCAAGCCCTATGAAGACAGGTTGAGGGACTTGGGAATGTTCAGCATGGAAAAAAGGAGGTTGAGGGGGGACATGATAGCCCTCTTTAATTATCTGAAAGGTTGTCACTTGGAGGAGGGCAGGATGCTGTTCCCGTTGGCTGCAGAGGACGCACAGTAATGGGTTTAAACTACAAGTACAACGTGTGATGAATGAAACAAAGAGCAGGTTCCAATTACTTTTAATTAGCATTATATGTATAATGGATTGCATAACTTGTTTACTCAAAAATGAGATTATAATAGATGTTGACCTACTGGTTTCTGTTACAATGGGATCCAAGGGAAAGAGACATGGCAGCAGCAACTATGTGGGGAAAATATCATTAAGTTCCAACATTTTCCTAATTAAGGGCCATCTGGCAATTATGTGGTCACACACTGGAGGCGGGTGAAGCTACATCTTATTGTAAAGGCAAGTCAAAAGAAATACAAATACATCCTTTATCTAGATGAAATTCTTTTGAAATTGATGAAATATTTCGTGAGGGATTTTTCCATGCAATAGGAAGACAGGTCTGATATGGTTCTTATAAGCCAAAGGACACTGAAGTAGGAATGCATTCGGGGGGAAAGAAAGGTTGGGTCCTGATTTTAAAAAAAGCTTGGGGAACTCATTAGATGGATGGTTCCCAACTCCATTTGCCTCATCACTACTGCTGGAGAAGATGCTTGGAGGAATAAAAGATCAATGATGGAAGATCTGAACTGCATCTCCTGAACTGCATTTGAAGAGACTGCAAGATACATACAGTGCAATGTGGTGCAAGATGCATTACTGACTGGTAAACTCTAGCAACAGACTCCTGGCAACTTGCCCCCTGCCACATCATAGCAAAATGCAAAAGGAGGGAGATGATCACCTGCTCTCTGCAGCACTATAGGGAGCCAGCAGTTGTGACTATAGTTGCTTGCTCAGCGACAGGCAGATGATGCAAGGGCAATGGGATTCCACCTAGGTCTATAAGACTCTTGACTGTAGTCTGTCCCTCAGCTGGAGAATAATAAATGAGGAATAAATGAGTTTGCACAGTGACAAAAGCCACTTGAGCTTCCCAGCTTCCTGTAAACTCCAATGAACAAAGCCCCTTGGCCATTGGATAATGAAGATACTGGACCACATAATTAATTTAAGCATTACAGAACCTAATTATTTGGAACTATACAAAAAAAAATCTGTTAGTGAATATGGCCCACTCCAGGACTCTAAATCAAAATCCATGGAGATTTATTAACTTTTTTGTTTCAACACACCACAGATTCACAGCTATATAAACTGCAGGAAACTGGACAACAGTTACGAAGTGAATAAATATTTATAGATTACAGCCCAATGGAAGGGATTTGTTAACTGTTTTCCATTTTAAGAGATAGTGCAGTGTAGTGTTTAGAGCACTGGACCACAGTCTGGGAGACTGTGGTTCAAAGTTACAATATAATGGTAGAGGATAATTATCCATCTGGACTCTGCTGGAAGAGCAGCCAGTGCAAGTATTTAGGATTTGAACCTCCATATTATACACAAATTACTATAATGGTAGATGATGCTGATGGAATATGCAAGATCTGTAGGGTGCCTGATTCCACAGCATCTATGAAGAATATCTTACAGGGTCATTGAAGGAGATGTGTAGTTAGCATATTTAGATGAGGAACCTCCTGGTATTTTCAAATAACGTCCTCCTGTGGTCTGATTTGCTCAACTGGAGATTTTCTGCTCCTTTGAGCATACTTCCTCCCCATTTGCCTTCAGATTAACAATAGTTATTCAGTTAGTGGGACTCTCTCTCTCTCCCTCACTACACAGAGCTTGTTTCAATTCTCAATAAAGTTATTTATTCTTTAAGCAGCTGGTGATACATTCCTTTGCATATTTAAACTCTTGTCAACAGATGTGAGGTATCCATTTGCTTTTATCCCATTAGGAATCTCAAGAAGCTTACACTGTTCTTCTCTCGTCCATTTTACCCTCAAAAGAATCTCACAAGTTAAGCTGAGACTGTGCTGCAGGTCCAAGGTCACCCACAGTAGAGTGAGGGGTTCAAAACTGGATCTCCCAGATCCTAGTCTATTATACCACACTGATGAATAGAAATCCAAAACTAAGAACAATGCTTTGGATCTATTGGAACAATTCACAGACGGTATTGGCAGAAGAAGGATTATTCTGACCGTGAAAGGCATCTAGGGCTTTGACGCATTGGAAGAGCTTACAGAAGGAAATAATGGAGGACATAATTCCTTGCTACTCCCTGACCAATTATGGCGGCCGCTGCACTGGATAGCTCCTGTTTCCGTGCAGCGGGGCAGCATGACCTGCCGCTTCCTGTATACACACAGGGGGATGAAATCCTCTGGCACACACAGTCCGGCCTAGAGTTGTGCATGCACATGCACAACTCCAAGGTAGACAGGTTCTGCCACACCGCACCCCTGCAGCAGGGGGGGGGGTGTTCCTACACAAAGAAGGGATAGCGCAGCAATACTATCCCACCATAATGGGGGTCAACAAATGACCCATTTGGCTCTGCCATGTCGCAAAGCCGAACAGGGTGTTTTATGTCCCTCCTGGGACACCATAGGCTGGGGAGGAGCCAGGACAAGATGGCCCAGCTCTTCCCTGTACACATGGGCCCAGCCCAGCATGGGTGCCAATGGCACTCATGTTAAGAAAGGGAATGCTATAAAATCAGCATTCCCTTAATGTGGGGCATCAGAGGCCCTAAAAAGAGGCCAGGGCCAAGAGGGGGCCGGCATCCAAGTTCAGACTGATGGCGACATCATGTGGGGATCTGCATCACTGACATGTGAGCACTGGCCCAGGTTATCCTTACCTGGGCATAATCGGTACCCGTGATCTTTGTCTTGATTCAGAGCATCACTAGCAAAATGAGCCCCACCACACAGGACAGAGGAGCTACAATAATTAAAGGGAATCAAGTAAAATAGTCTCTCTCCCCTCTTCTGTTCATAGCCTGCAACTGTGAAAAAGATTAGAGAAAGGCAATTTTACAAGATTCCTTCTCATTCCTGTAGCCCCCACCCCCACCCCCACTCCCACCCCCTGAACTGCCTTTTCTTGTGGAGGTCCCTCAATTCTCACATGGGAATTTCAGGACAAGCAGCAAGCTGCTTAGGCAAAGGAAGGGGAGATATCCATTCTATGGAAAGCTCTACATTTTGCTGAGCAGTGGTAGGCCCAGTCATAATCAGAAGAAAATCTCCCTACATTCAGATAGCCTCATAGGCCCATTATGCACGGCCGCCGAAACGGCGATTTCAGGTCACATGGAAAACGCGGAGGGGGAAGACGCGACGCATACCGGTTATACACGGGGCGGGGCGCGACGGCGGCAAAACCCAGAGTAACCGATTATGCACGCGGCGATCCCGGAGCCGCTTCTGGTTGCGCCCCAGTCACCCGGCAGCTGCGCTTTCTTCTGCATTTTCCTAACGCAGCTTTTTTGGCGGCATGCACCGAAGCTGCAGCCGGTTGCAGCCGGCTCCGTGCGTTATCCGTGATTTTAGTCGCCGCCATTCCACCCCGAATGTGCGCTAAAACCCCCGTGCATAATGGGTCATACAGAGAACTCTGTGCTTGAATGCTGGCTGGTAGCTTTTTTTAGGACATTTCTATAACATGCTGTATTTTCAGAAAATCATAACAATAAAAAGCTGCTTTCTCTAACAGACTAGGACATAAATTGTAAAATGAATAAAAATCAGGAAGCCTTCATGAACCTCGCAATGTTTGAGAATGCTAGGAAATATTTCACTACCTCCATAACGTGTATTCCTATAGCGATGGCAGAGACTGTATATCTTGACTGGAACTCGGAAACCCCATTACTTCTCCTATCTATGTTTACACAGACACAAAACTCCCTGAAAACAGTAACATTTAATGTATCAGATGACAGGAGGGCAGCTTTCCCCGCACCCAAAAAAGCTAATTTTACCAGAACTTTGTTTTTCCTTGTGTCTTGTGTGATGCTATCGCAGTAACAGATTGTTTCAGAATCCATAAAACACAGAGCTGATACGCACCCTTAGAACCACACATTCCCATTCTGTCCATCAGATTTCAAGGTGAATGGAAGAACAGTAACTATTAACAAGAGCTGGCATCTTATTAATGGCTCTTCCAAGGAGAACACATTGGTTTCTCCAGTGCAGAAAGTCAACAATTAAGTTCCATAGCTGTTCCGCCTTTAGCTACGGATTTACAAACTCCATGTTGGCCCCTTATCTTGCAGGAAACAGAAGTGATCAAGGCCAAAGGAGCTGAATTACCCCGGTTACAAGGCTTATTGCTCTTTGTCAAGCAGACTCTGAGGTTCTATGAGCTTTAAAAGAATGCATTGAGAGTTATTGGCGTATTAATTGTAAGGAGGCAGTTAACATGTTAGAGCCAGTTTTCCTCTGGAATCCTTTCAAAAAGCCTACTCATTCTGCATTAAGCTGAAAAGGATTAATATATATATAAAGAGAGAGTCAGGAGTAGCCAGAGTTGCCTTCCTGAGTGTTCAGACTCAGGTATCACTGTGCAAAGAATGCCGTTGATTATTACTGAAGACACAACTGGAAGGAACTCAGCCTGTCACAACAGAAATCATTTGGTCTGTTCCCAAGTATGCAACCCATTCAAGCAATGGTCTTTCTATGCAGGCGTGTATCCTAAGACAGGACCATGCTAGTTTTGTGCACTAATTGAACTGCCATCTATTCAATTGCTCCTAGTAAGTTAAAAAAAAATTGGCTGCATCTTTGCACTGGCTGTGGGCAACTACAGTCCAGAATAGGCAAAGTTTTGGAAGACAGTATGGACCACTCAGTAGGAAAGACAGAAAGACAGGCAGGATATGCACAAATGGGATTCCTAGAATATGTTGTTTAGGTGAGCCAAAAACCTGACTTTGCAAATGCAGAAGACCTTTTTCGCAATTTACTGGCTGCCACACAGAAACTAACTCAGTTACAAGTCTGCCTTTTGTTTCGGTTTCCTCACTGAATGCAGCAAAACAGCCTTTGATGCATGTTGTCTTTCACTACACTAACAAGCTGAAGATCAAATTTCACATAATTATCAAAATATCTTGTTACTAATAACTGATTTGTACCAACTGTATCTACAGCAAAGCATGCAATGATCTCCCCATTACAAAGTACAAATCCAAGACCATTTTACTTTTCAGGTCTTAGGACCTAAGTTTACAAAGGCAGAATCTTCTTGGAACCAACCAGTCCCCAAAAGAGCAGGAATCCAAATGCTGCACAGACCTTATCATCTGGGAGTAAGAATTACCATGCTGAGAATTACAGACATGTTGGTTTGTATATTTCTTCACCAATATGATTGCAAGACCTCATCACAAGTCCCATAACAGCTCTGTTCGAGATCATTGCATTAGGGTTGCCTGGTCTCCCCTGGCCACTGGCCGGGGAATGGGGGGGGGTACTGTTGACAGATCCAGGTTGGGCAACTCCTTGAGATTTGTGGATGGAACCTGGAGAGGTCAGAGGCCTCAGTGGGATATAATGCCATCCTTTCAAGTTGGTATTTTTTCCAGGGGAACTAACCTCTGTATTTTGGATATGAGCTAAAATTTCAGGGGAACCTCAGGTCCCACCTGGAGGCTGGCATCCCTAAATTGTATACAGGTCTAAACAAAGCCAGAACCTGAAGAACTGGCTTTTTTTCTCCTACAGTTTTTCAATGGTTTTCCAGTAGCCTGATTTTTAGTCAGATAATCTCTTTTCATTTTGGACTACTTAATTTAAGTGAACCACCCCAGTATATGTATCAGCTGGTGCAACTTTAAATTGCCACAAGAATATGAATCTGTTCTTGTTGTTGTTGTTGTTGTTGTTATCTGGGAGTAAATGTGCCTACTTGCTCACATTTGGCCCTTTCCTATACAGATTACACATACTGATCACTAAGATGTGGTGCTCCATTTCCAGCAAGAAGTGCATTTTTGTGACATTAATTTTTATGTCTAGTATTGATTTAGAAAATTATTCTTCACTTAAAGTGCCATTACCCATATGTCCAGCTTGCTAAGTAATGAAGGGGGGTAAAGGTGACATGTGAATAATAATAATAAGAGTTGGTTCTTATATGTCGCTTTTCTCTACCCAAAGGAGTCTCAAAGTGGCTTACAGTCGCCTTCCCTAGTCTCTCCCCACAACAGACGCCCTGTGAGGGAGGTGAGCCTGATATTCCTGCTCAGTCAGAACAGCTTTATCAGTGCTGTGGTGAGCCCAAGGTCACCCAGCTGGCTGCATGTGGGGGAGTGCGGAATCAAATCTGAATCACCAGATTAGAAATCTGCACTCCTAACCACTACACATAAGCCATAATGTAGCTATATCCATGCAGGCAAGTAAAGAATTGAGGAGACCATTCAACCAATGATGAGCCAGCACTGTTATCTGTGATTTTAGTTCCAAAAGTCTGAATGCCTCACCGGGCAAACTAACCTTAACTAACCTTTAATACCAGCCATGTTTTCTCAAACTATAGTAGTCAGCAGTTCATGTTGCATTTGTAACATACCATAGCTCAGGTAGTAGTATTCTTCAAAGCAAGTTAAAAATATTGATTGCTTTTCTACTGGTTAGACTTAATGCACTGATTGGTTATATGTTACTGCCTTCCTGTGGTGCAAAACTTGCTATAAGTAATGATGAACAATGTGACAGTGTCAGCATCTTGAACTTTTTAAGAAATAGATGCTTTCCTTGATCATGGTCAATCAATAAGGAAAAGAGTTCCTACTCCAATTCATGGTAATGATTTGGACCCCCCTTTTTGAAGTCACCTAAAAGAAGCAATAGGGCAGCAGTTTCACACACATCCACAACCATTTCCAAGCATTTAATGCAACATTTTAAATGGTGAGCAGACATTGCAAGGGGACTTTAGTCAATATATTTCAGTAAGGTAAAGGTATGCCCTGTGCAAGCACCGAGTCATGGCTGACCCTTGGGGTGACACCCTCTAGCGTTTTCCTGGGAGATTCAATACAGGGTGGTTTGCCATTCCTTTCCCTGAGCCCCTTGCCATGAAATCAAAGTCATTATCGTTCCAATTACAATGCAACCATTTTTATGGCAGTCAAACAAAGTAGACCGGCTACTCTCCTTCTAGCTCAGGAATCCTTCACATTGGCCTATTATGCACGGCTGCCGTAATGGCGGTTGGCAGTCGCATGGAAAACGCAGAGGAGGAAGAAGCAAGGCAAACTGCAAATGCATAGGACGGAACGCAATGGCAGCAAAACCCGTAGCAGCCGCCGGCTGCGTCCAACAAGGCAGCGATGCGGAGCAAACAGGAAGGGAGGCGAACGTGGTGCTGACCAAGGCTGGGCCACCAAGCATGATGCTGTGGCAGAAGCAGCCACCAGGCAGGACGACCACGGCACACGCAGGCGCAGGCCCAGGCCCTGCCGACAGAACCGAAGGGCACGGAAGGGGAGAGAGCAAGCACACCCAGAAGCCCTGTACACCATGGACTTCCCCAATTATGCACATGGCCACTCCGGTGCCGCTTCTGGTTGCATCCTGGTCACCCGGGAAGTTCCACTTTCTTCTGCATGTCGCTAACGCAGCTTTTTCAGTGGCCTATGTCAACTCTGTGCCTGGCTGCTGCTGCCAGCATGCATTATTGGTGATTTCCTCCACCTCCATTCCACCACAAATGTGGACCTTCCCCTCCGTGCATAAGAGGCCATTAAGATGCACAGCAGAATGTCTCTTCACTTACACAAACAGGCACAGATTTCTCCAGAAGGATAAGAACTGGCTTGGCTTGCTGATTACATGGAATTACAGAAAGCATGTTTTTCAGCTTCTTCATTTGCTATAGAAGATATTTGAAATTTCACCACACACAGTACCCTCACGCAGCTCTATTCTGTATTGATTCTTGCTTGCATAGTTGTGAAACAGAAGACTTTGTGGGATTTTTTTTTAATGCTCTTGGGGTTTTTTCCAATTGTTTTTAAAACATGGCTATCCATTATGAACCCCCCCCCCCAACAATTTCATTATCAGTCTTCATGTTGGTGCATCCCTATCTGCTTTTCTGATTCATGATCTGTTAACCACAACATCCTGGTTATTCTCCACATTACAGTTGAGAGCAAATTTGTTCATCACATGAGAGGCCGTGTTGAGTCAGAAGGACTGTGTGATGTGGCAGATAGAGTGACAGTGGACAGTGAGCTACCACTGGTGCATAGACAAGCATTCCCTTTGGCACACTATCAAATCCACAGTTCCAGAATCCACAGTTTGGCATAACATGGACTTGAAATCCACAGGTCCAACAGATCCTACCCCACTCTTTGATTATGCAATAGAATACAGTGGTCAAGCCAGTTATGGCTTTTCGTGTCAGAATAAGTGAACCAAACTGCTCCTAGGAAAGCTATAGGGCAGTTGTCCATACAATGATGTACAGATTTAAACCACTGCTCACAACAGTCTTCCATATGAAGACAACAAATATTCTTATGGCACCTAACAATTTTACTGTAGCATAAGTTTTTGAAATTCAGAAATTCGCTGATACAAGAAATATTACAAGTAGGGCTCTTGGAGGAAAGAGAGAGAACATAGAAACTGGGCAGAACATTATAACTAAACCAGGCCAGAAAACCCAGCAATACAATGAACAATAGTACCAAACCACCAATGGAAAATCCCGTCGAAGGAGTACAAGACCCAGAATGGATATGAAGCATTCCCAACTGGTGGTGAAGTACCAAAGCAAGCAGAATGGGATGCATGATGAATTTCTATCACATGGGGCAGTTACTTCCTCTAGTTGAGTTAGCCACTTCCAGGCCTTACAGAGAAGGAACGGAGGGTTCTATATGACTGCGCTCATATGACTATATGACTGCGCTCATCTCCTTCTAAATGGTCTCTAAATATAAGAAGGTTGTCACTTTAATCAAAACTACAGCAATCTGATGACATAGTTCATTGTGGTTACAAACTGAAAGATTAAATTGTTGCCACAAAATTCTGTGGAATCAATCTGATGGCTGTCTCACATACTTTCAAAAACACTATTTTCTCAATTCCATGACTGATTTTGAACCGGTGCGGTACTTCTGTTTACAAGACTATCCATTTAGTAGTCCCCTGGCTGGAGAGACTATGTTAAATATTTGCTTAGGCCTCTCTTGTGCTCCATTAAAAAGAATGCCAAGGAGGGTGGCATTCACAGCAGTGGTGAGCAGGATGTAAATCAACCTGCCTCTCCAAGAATAATATTGCAAACTTTCTAATCTCCCAGGCTTTTGGCCTTCCTCATTTCACTGTTTCTTGGAACAGCTTTCCAATTCAGTGGGTAAGCAATTTCATGCTAATAAAGGCAAATTACAATTAAAAAAATGAAAATCCACATTCTGCTCTTATTTATTTAGATCCCTGTATAGGCGTCATTTTGTGGAATGGAGTAGGGATTAAAAGTTTTTCACATGCCAAAGCAACTTTTGAATGGTATGACAGAAAAGTTTAAAATCTTCCTTTATGAATTTCTATGGATGAGGTAACCTGAAAATTAAACAACAAAGCATTCAAGAATAAATTTCATTCTGCTTAATTTTCTCTCTTGGTATAATACCCTTACATCAATAAAGCAGTACTTTTTACAATCAATTCACAGCAACTGTTGCTCAGTGATAGAGCACATACTTTGCATGCAGAAGGTCCCAGGTTTAATCGCTGACATAAAGTTAAAGAATCTTGAGTAGTGAATGCTGAGGGAGACATTTTGATGCTCGAGACCCCCAGAGCTGCTGTCAGTCAGAAGAGGCAAAGTAGAGCTAGATGGACTACTGGTATAAAACAGCTTCATATGTGTTCAATTTTTCACTCTCCTGATCTCTTCCTCCACAATACCCCTCAAAGGCATTGAGAAAACATTTTTCTCCATTTACTAGAATTGGGCAGCTTATTCCCTTCAGCTAGCTTGACAAAGCCATGGCTCCTGCTCTATCGCTGGGGGAGAAATCTTATCAATAATCAATAAACTCGTTTATCAATCCCTGTTTGGTTCAGTACTATACACCCCATCCATAATTATGTGAGTGCTAGTGTAAGCAAGGAACTCTAAACTGTGCACAATTTGCCCAGATCAATACTTGGAAAAATGCCCAGATCAAATTTTGGCTCAACTATGAGCTCCACCAGTTTGTCCATAGTTATGTATACAACATAAGGATAATGTTTTCCATCTCAATGGGTTATGGTTATTCTTGTGATGTACTATAAACACTCGAAATGCACAAAACAAATGCTTATTGTGATTGTTGCTATTCATTCCATTCAAACATCACATGTAGTCATAGGCCAAAGTAGAATTCTTCTTAAACACTATTGGAATATGCAAGATCTATAGTGCGCCTGATTCAACAGCATCTATGAAGAATATCTTAAAGGGGGCACTAGAGGAGATGTGTAGTTTGCATATTTAGATCAGGGATTTCCTGCTGTTTTTGGTTCAGTTCTGCTCTGATTGGTTCAGTTGGAGACTTCCTGCTCCTTTGAGCACACTTCCTCCCTGAATGTCTCTAGATGAAGAAGACACACTGACTGTTAGGAATATCTCTCTTCGCTCTTTCTATACAAAATTGTTTAATTTCTTAATAAAACTATTTTATTATTTTAAGCAGCTTGGTACCTCAGCCCTCTTTGCATATTTAAATTCTGCCCACATGCAAAAGCATATGGACACTCGGTATGCCAGGACATTATGGGACAACCTTATGTATACACACTCCACCCAGATCCATGCCCAGTCCTCTCCTGCCCTGTAGTCAAAAAAAGTAAACATAACCAGGGCCCAGGGAGGCATGGAAAGACACACACGATTCTTCTTCTGCCTAAGTGTCCAGCTTCTGCTCTTGTGTGTACTTAAGTTACTCCGCATCAATCCCTCTACCCATCACACCTCTCATTGGTTAGTTAGGCCAAGGTAGCAAGGTAGTTCCTGGTCCCTCAATCTCTAGCTACATCAGTATTTCAAACCACGTTCCCAACCTCACTTAGAATTTTGTATACATCAAAACTAATATGAATTTCACACCCAGCCTTCAGCAGACTAATCAGTCACAAAACACAGTTAAGCAGAACTAGGTTAGGCAAGAGCCCAAATTAAGGATTGTGGGCTGCCTGGAGAAAAGGCAACATATATACACAACATGTCAGTCTTCTGTTAAAGTGTAGAGCACTTTATGAAAGCAGCATACAGTTAATTGTATATACCTTTTCTTATGATCAAATTATTTCAAGGCATAGGCTTCCTACTACTATGTATGGGTATGAAAGTTGGGAAATGAAGAAAGTGAAAGCCTATTCCTTTGAAATTGTTCTGGAGGAGAGTTTTATAGATACAGTGGGTTGTAGATCAAATCAACCCTAAACTCTCCCTAGAAGCTAAAATGACTAAAATGTGGCAGTTGTACTTTGGTCACATTATGAGAAGACGAGAGTCACTGGAGAAGACAATATTGCCAGTAAAAGTTGAAGACAGCAGGAAAAGAAGTCAATCCAACATCAGATGGATTGACTCAACCAAGGAAGCCACCACGGCCCTCAGTTTGCAACACCTGAGAAAGACTCTTAATGAATGGACATTGTGGAAGACATTAATTCATAGGTGGCCATAATTTGGAAGTGACAATGGCATTTATTGTACACAACACAAACCTTTTCCTGTCTTCATATCTATGCACTGACATTACAGATTGTGAACAGCATATTCAACTGACTGAAGCTCCAGCAGAGTTTCCATCAGCTTTTCTACCTGAGTCACTGCCTGCCTTTCATTAATAATGTCGATAAGACTCGACTCCTGCAACACTCACGACATAAAGTATTTAAAAACTGAGCCAAGGATGGCCAGCTTAGCTTGTCTACTTAGATGTGTTTTGATTATTCAGGCTCAAGTTATTGTTGTGACAGGATTTTCATCTGGGAACCGTCAATAGGAGAAGTCACTTCATGGCCGAGGCCCACAGTTCTGTCTCAGTCGCTTTGGCATACTCAAGACAGCAGTGGACTGGAAAAGGGGGCTCACAGCCCAGATGAATCAAAAACATCAGCATGTAACAGCGAAGGTCATATCCGCTGAAGGGGCGAAACGCATTTGCTGCTTCAATGAACTGCATAAAATTTAGTAAAGCTGACTGAGTGAGTGGCTTCCAAAAAATGTAAATGCGACCAGACTTGATTCCCCTCACTCTTTGTCTGATGTCATCTTGTCTAAAATGTAGACATACAAAGTTCACGATTCCACAATTCTTCATCCCCATTGCTAGAGACAGAGTAAGTGTTTGATGTAGCCGTTTTTAATTCATGCATTTAAAAAGAAATGTGAGCTTTCAACCAGCTTCAGAAAATAAACGTCAACCCTGACCCCCAGAAAAAGCTATTTTAAGATTCAGTGTTCAATGTTAATATTTATTCTTCTCAGAAGGGGCCCCATTTTGGATTTCAAAAGAGGGACACCAAGATTCATTAAGGTTCAAAGAATCAAATTCAGGGTTAAAATGTGTAATGAGCATGAATATTAAGATCAATTGTTGTTACTTTGTTCTATTTAGTTATGCCTCATGATGACAAGCAGTGGTGTATACTTGGATAACTGTGTAACAATTGTAAAAGTCATGCTTTAGCCCAGTGTGCTAAAGAGACAAATCTATCTAGCCATTTTCAAAACGCCTTTTTTTCTGTTTTAGTAACTGGTCGTTGATGGATTTTTTCCTGTCATTTCAGACGGACCTGTTTTAGTAACTGGCTGCTACAGGAATGTGTTTACCTGTTCATACAAGCTTATTTGCATTGGGTTAACAAAATGTGGTCCTTTGGAGGGAAACTGCTTTCTCTCATTTTCTACCTCTTTATTGTGCTTCTATGGTGTGCTGTTTAAAATGTCCATAGCACTTCCTACAATGCTGCTTTCCCCCTGCCCTTTTTGCCTTGCGATCTTCCTCAGTGTTTTATTTAACATTCCACATGGAGCGCTATAGCTCAACAAATATAGCACTTCAGAGCTATAGCAGCATCACGGAGATGCTGATTCAATGGAGTCCAGGCATTTCAATGGTACCACTAAAGCACTGAAGTGCCATATTGGTTTAACGCTATAGTGCTCAACTGAGAACATTCTATTCTGAGTGAATGGATTGCTCTTTGGCTTGAATCTTAAAGAGAAGTATCAGCTGCTCTTTAAAACATCCCCCCCCCCATTTTTCTATTGTGTACATAAATTAGCCTGGTAGATTTGATGCAGTAAGCTTTGACTCCTACTGGCTCCTAATGGGCTCCAGTTTGATTTACCTATATGAAGGAGCTAATGATGAGCAGAGTGATCAAGTAGGTTCACACAGGCAAAGTATTTCCTCTGACGCAGCCTCCCACAAAAGTTGCTTACAAAAGTTGAGTGATTGAGCTGATCCACTGGTAAGGTAGCCAACCTCCAGGTCGTAGCTGGAGGTCTCCCTCTATTAAAACTGATCACCGGGTGACAGAGATCAGTTCACCTGGAGAAAATCAGCCACTTTGGAAGTTGGACTCTATGACATCAATCCCCAAACCCTACTCTCCTGGAGCTCTCAAATTCTCCATGTATTTCCCTGCTGGGAGCTGGCAACCTTATCCATTGGATATTCCCTAGCATCACAATAGTATCTAATAGGGTGTTCTTGAGTATTAGTCTAAAACATATCCATTCAGTGGCTGCAGAACTGGCTCTAGCACAATGCAGAATGAGACAGACTGCTTAAAAGGTATTTAGAAATTCCTACTTACAGGCCTTTTTGCAACAGTAGCAGTAGTTATCAGAGTGAACAAATAAATCTTGCAGTAGATCACAGCAGGGAACAAACACCAGCCAGATGAATCCACAGAATCAATCATTTTAGGAATGTATAATATCAAAAATGGATCAAGATGAAACATTGCTTGCAGAGCATATGGAAGAAAAGTTTAATCCAACAGAAAATGAGATGAGAGACAATAGAGGAGAGTGTTTTGAGTTCATTCATCCCTCTACCATCATGCACATTTCTCGAGAATACTCTGCAAGGGAAGAAAACCTGCAAATAACTTTTCAAAATTAAATTATGTAAAAAATATAAACCACTACACATTGAACATATTGCATTATGATCTCATTGCTGAGTATTTGGGGGGAATCCTGCCAAATTAAAGAGCCCCAGGGGGAACTAATATGAAATTGATTGTTTTTTAAAGCAAAGAAGAAAAGCATGCTAGGCATTTACAAGCTTAATTGTCATCCCTAGCAAAATGGATTCAGAATAAAAGGCAAAAGCTGAGATATCTTTAGGGCAATAGACTTGTGGGCAAAATGCAACATGAAGAAAGAAAAAATTGCATGTTAAGACAAATCTTAATCTACTTTAATTGTTTTAATCAATTTTAACTGTTATTGTATTTTTAACAATGCTGTAAACAACCCCAAGATGGCTGTGTCAATAGGAGCAGGCTAGGAATTTAATAATAACAATAAAATTATAGTCCAGGTCCAGTAGCACCTTTAAGACCAACAAAGATTTATTCAGGATGTGAGCTTTCGAGTGAAAGCACTCTTCATCAGACTATAATCTTCTTACATGAGAGGGAATATTTAGCAAAAATCAATTCTGTTACATCAGTAGACTGTGTCACAACCAAATACAGCCAATGATAATCCTTTGTCAAAACAGCCAATCAATCCCCTAGAATTCAGTGTACTTTACAAAGAGAAACCAAGATTCAAATGGGTAGCCCTGTTGGTCTGAAGTAGCACAATAAAGTCAGAGTCCAGTAGCACCTTTAAGACCAACAAAGAGAAACCAAAATGCTGTTACCCAAGGTGATAGCCTTTGATCTCGGGTAACAGCATTTTGGTTTCTCTTTGTTGGTCTTAAAGGTGCTACTGGACTCTGATTTTATTACACTACTTCAGACCAACACGGCTACTCATTTGTATCTAATAAAATTATGTTCAAGTGAAACTGCAAATCTTGTGGCCAAAGCAGAATGCATTAAAGTACCTCCTTTTTGTATGTTCAATTGTACTCTAGCAACCAGCCACTCTAATATTCACCAAGATTTTGATAGTCACCATTAAACACTTGCATCATTCATGACTTCCAAAAACATATTTGCCAGTGCCATTCCAAGAACATTTTCTTGAGAAAAACTCAACTGAATGGACATATTGGGACTGCTCTCTCAAGCGGGTTGTAGGTGGGGCCTTCTAAGAGAGATGAGGATATCTGTTGCCAGTGTCTTTGCATACCATATTCAAAGGAGATCTAAATAAAGATGGTACCAAACTAAAGAGAAGGCAGCAATTGTATCAGCATCATATTGGGATGAAGTAATGGAGAGATTGTTTTAGACAAAGAAATAATGGGGAGAATAGAAAATTTCTACAGCTTTTCAGAGCTTAACTGGAGAAATTTCCACAGCAATCTCAACCTTTAGCAATGTACTACACCCCAGAATCTCATTCATTCATTCATTCATTCATTCATTCATTCATTCACTCAATTTTTAACTCGCCTCTCTCAAATAACTCAAACCTTGTTCTATGGATGTGGCTAGGAAGTTCAGTGAAAGATTTAACTACTGTTGTGATATATAAACACAATGTGGCTGTGTTGCATTTGGCTTCTTCCAATCTTGAATGTGGCATATTTTATTTTTTATTTTTTATTATAATATTTATATACCGCCCTCTCCGGGGGCTCAGGGTACTCCCGGTCTTAAATATCTGTCTGCCTTGGTTTTTAATGATTCTGGTCCCATACCACTTTGGCTTTTCCTGATTTCAGCACAAATTTTTATATCTTACATTCTCACAGTGGTTCTTACATTCTCACAGTGCCATTCCCCCCCCCCAGCTCTTTTGACACCACTTTTAACCCAATGTTTTCTGGAAGCAAGTTTTGAGTCAGGGTAGCAACTTACCACAGAGCAGGCAGAAGAGGACTTGGCCAGAACCCTAGGAGAGATCAATCGTGAATAGGGTGGAGATGGTGGGACCAAGAAATAAAAGGGAGAGATGGAAGAATTTGGAAAAGGAAGAAAACTGGGCTGGAGTGCATCTTGGAGGAATCAGGATTACTCCACAGTATGATGGGACAATTGACCAAGGTCCAGGAGGTGACAGGATTCAGGAATACAGCAGCGATAGCCAGGAGACTGAGAGACAGCTAGATCTTGGTGGTAGCAGAGTGAATGGAGTAAAATACCCCTCCAGCAGAGAAGTGACCAGGAAGACAACCATCAGCTGTCTTCCTGAAGGGGCTGCCAGAGGGCCACAAGGGCTGTGGCAATTGCAGATGGTGAGGAAACTCATGAAGTAGCAGCAGAAGCTTAGTTGACGCTGGGGAGGTACCCTCTGCTGAGAACAGAGAGTGATTGTAAATAAAGAGCACCTGAATCACAGTAAGAGTATCTGGCCTTTGTGACTCTCTGAAAAAGGGCAGGGTTTGTGTGAACCTTTACAGTCCGCTTTCTCCTAGTGTGTAATGTTTCTATCAATTGTTTTTGTCCCACTTTTCTCCAGCACACTTTTCAATGACTGGACTGTTGTCATCATTAAATCACTGCTATTCATCCTCAAGGACGTGCTCTGATGACAATGAGAACACCTCTGGGAACAGCACCCTCCCTTGAAAATCCTTACTATTTAAGTCACATGTAGAAGAAAATAAACTCATTCCACAATTGTCAAAAGGCACAGGGGGCAGACAATGCAGGACTCCCAACCAAAGCAATTCCAATGCTTGTGAACTCACAAGAAAATCAGGAATAATTCAAGCATGCAGAAAAGGTCATAGGCCAGGCTTTCTTGAATGGGTAGGAGTCCATTTATGTTTAATTTTTTTAATTGTTATACATTGATAGGGTGATATTACCATATATGGTCATGTTGACCCATCCCTCCCAAAATGGCCAATGATGGGCCTAGAGGGGGGAACCAGGAGGGGCCCCGGATAGCCATGTACCCAGCTCTGCTTCTAAACCATATGCTGCACAATCATGACAATTCCAGGGTTTCTCGAAGCCTAAAGAATGTTCCAGGGGGTCCTCAATGGTCAAAAGGTTGAGAAAGTCTGTCAGATCCTGATAAATATAATCAGTCTGTCCTCTTATACCGGTTCCTTTTGCCTACAAAGAACAGCCTTGGAAAATGTTGATCCTCACACTGGAGGATCATTTTCTCAGGCAAAACAGGCAAAAATAAGACTGATGCTGGTAGCAGTTTATAGGAGAGATGAAAGTGGTTCAAGAGGCATTGTTTCCTATGGTTATACATACATATTTCCTTTGTTCCATGGCTGCCTCTGATCACAGAGGTTTTTTGAAGCGATACAATAGCCTGCAAAACCTATTTTGCCAGAGGCAAAGCTGCACAACAACTTCTCTCAATCAAACAAGTCTTCAGATCTGTGAAAAAACTATTGCCTCCCTCCAGCCTAAAACTGTTCTGGAAATAGCTGCTGTGGTGTATATGAACAGAGGACTTTGCCTCCATTGACTCACCTGCCCCACCAGAAGAGCCACATACTAACAGCTCAAAGCCATAAAACAAATGATGCCATACCGGAAGGGATGGAGCCCAAAGACAAGAACATTGTCACCATGGCAACCCTACAGTACTTGAGTGTTGGGAATTGGGTCATCATTGCAAGAGCCATGCATCAGCCAGCAGCTAATAGCAGCAAGGGGTGAAGCTGTAGAGGGAAACAACCCAGGAAGGGGGCAGAGCCGGGACAATATGGATGTATTATTTAGGTATCTGTTTTTCCCACAAATAGCTTCCAGCGTTTTATTTGTTATATACTTTAAAAACTTATATCCTTTTTTGCCTTTAGAAGGGCTACCAAGGCAATTGAGAGTTCAAAATAGACAGTATAAAACCATTAAAATCAACACCCCTCCCAAATGTTTTCAAACCAGAGTTAAAATATATACAAAACAGTTAAAATATGTAGAAAACATAAAAAATACTGGTTAGGAAGGAGGGATCATTGAGGAAATACCAAATGAAATGTTGTGAAAGGCATCTACTGCCAGAAGATGGCAAGAAAAGGCGACAGGCAGACCTTCCTGGGAAGAAAGTTCCAGAGCTTTAATGTCAAGCTGTGTGTGCTATCTTAAAACTGCCCGGGCGCCGTGGACTAAATAATGCGATAAGCAGTGAGTGGGAGGAGTTAGGGCGGGCTCAGTCCATGATGAGGAAGGGTGCCGATTGGCCCCTTCCTCCGGACTGACAATCGGAGGGCCCAATCGGCAGGCACGAAGCAGGATTTTCCAGCAGGATTGGGCCCTCCGATTGCCCGCCCGCCGCCAAGGGAGCAACTGCAGTTGCTCCCTTGCCGGTGGCCTGGCGCGTCGGGAGGCTCGCGGTTGCTCCCTGCCCGCCGCCCTGCAGCCTCAGAACACCGACACGCCGCCCATTGCGAGCCACGCACAGCGTGACTCGCCGTCGCTCCCGGCCCGTTATGGTAGCCGACTCTGAGTTTGGCAATCCCTGGGGATCTGTGAGAAGACCCTGAGGAGGGTCTGCATTTGTGGAAGGGAGGGATCTCATCAGGGAGTGTCAGACTCTAATGGAAGCAGAATTTTCTAATGGAAGCAGAATTTTCTCAAACACTCTGCATATCAGTTGGTGATGACCAGTCACAGTAACTAAACACAGTACCACAGACACCGCATATGGCCCAAAGAGGCCATAGAGGATGCAAAAATATTCACGCACCATAACAAACCCTCCATAGATGAAAACAAGCATCTGAAGTCCTCAGTTTTAGTCTTAATCTCCATTATGTTATTGTCACTTGCTACTCAGCTGAGTTATATGGTGATTAAAATTTACTGGCCTTTTATGCATGAATGGCCTGTGTTTTTGAAGCAGTTTGGAACATCTCGCTTAGCCTTTCTGACTCAAGGATTTACGATACGCTCGGTAGTTTGTCTGAATCTCAGTGATGAAAACGGGAAAGAATGTAGCTCAGTGTTGGAGGAGGCGGGGAGTGGAGAATCGGCTTTTCCAATATTCAAACATAAGCCATCAGCTCTTCTAATTTATAGGCCATTGTGAAGTAGCTGAGCATTTGTAGATAAGACCACAAAGAGACAAGTATCGGAGGTTGGGGCTGCTGAATTTTTCATGGTTTCAGCCACCCGTGCTTAAAAAGTGATTCATTTGCCCTCACTTTCATTGTTATGGGCAACAGAATGAAATATTTATTTTACCCAGAAAGATGCTGAAAATTACAAAAACTATGAAGTAAAAGCTCTGTCCCTGCCAAAGTTCGTTAACAAGATGAGAACTGACTCTAAATGTAAGTGGACTTCAATTTGAACAGAGGCGAGGTAAAGAAAAAAATAATTTCAAGTAGGCTACCTCTTTGCGGCATAGTGTAGTGGCTGAGAGTGGCAGATTCTAATCTGGAGAACTGGGTTTGATTTCCCCACTCTTCCATATGAGACCTGCTGAGTGACTTTGGACCTGTCACAGTTGTCTCAGCCCTCTCTCTGCCCTACCTACTTCATAGGATGTCTCTTGTGGGGAGAGGAAGTAAAAGGCGATTGTAAGCCACTTGGAGACTCTTTAGAGGAAAGCGGGGTATAAAATCCAACTCAGGGGTAGAGAAAAGCAGTATATAAAAACTCTTATGCCTCTTCTTCTTACAGGAAACTCACAAATTTTATCACCCCAATCAGGTATGCTGCCTGTAACATTTGGTGGGAGCAAGCTGAGTCCCAGCGTCATTCCAGGGCCTCCACTTAACGCCCCCCCAAGCAGCCTCTTGGTGGCTTCAGCAGGAAACTGGTCCTGGGCGGTGGTAGGGAATTTCATCAAAAGAGTCTATGAATTCATCTCTTCTTTATTGATTTGATGGCAGGATGCCCTAGGGCCAATCAAGATGCAACTCAGCTTTTGGCAATAACAAGGCCACAACATTATTTAACTCTAATACCTCCAGCCAGAGGGTTGGCCTGGCACCCCATTGCAGCCATCTGCCTGCTACACAGGGCTCAAGGAGTACCCTGGGCCCAGTACCATCCCAGCTGGGAAGTTAGGACCCTTACCCCTGGAGTCTCTTTTCCATGGGAGATGTACTATTTGACTTGCGGGCGTGTCTGATGGGGTGAAAGAAGGACGCTGGAACTTGGATGGCTTAAACATGGCCACAGTTTTTTTTTCAAACAAATTAGCAACAAAATAGGCATGGTTGAAGAGAGCCTAACCCATCGGTATTAACCACAAAACCTTCTGGCCTAGTGCTCACTGATGCCGCCTGCCTCCCTCCCCGGGAGGCAGGTCATCCCTAAGAACTGAGCCCCACTCAGGAAGTGTTCCAACCTAATATGCCAGAAAGAGGTGCAAACCTCCTCTGACACATAGGCCACTTGGCTCAGCGAGTATCCAGCCTTCCCTTCCAGGTTGGCCTAGCTCGCTCCAAGACGCCTCACACTTGAGGCTCCACTTATCAAGTCCAATGCTCTCATTGAACTACTTTAAGTGGCTCCTTCATCATGCCATTTCCACCCCCAAAGCTGTGACATATTATAACAAATTGAACAAAATAGCTGAAGAATAGAACAAACCAAATAACAGGGTGCTTGCTGCTTCCTCGCCAGGGGGAGAAAGAGGGGGGTCTGCACTCGCTGCATCTTAAATAGGTGTGACGAACGCTCGGGCATCTCTCGGCACACCTCGCCTCTCTCTCCTCGAGGCGTCAGTGACGCTCACCACCCCCTCCCACCCCACCCCACCCCACCACCTCATCAATAGAGGCTTTGGGGCTCAGGTAAGCCCCCAGCTTCATTTAATGGTTGATGGGTGCCACTTCATTTGCCCACAAAAGCCTGCTGGTTCCGAGCCCCTGGCCTTCCCAGATGGATAAGGCTGTGCTCATTGTGAGCCAGACGCTTACTGGGTCCCCCCACCATACCCAGGGTTTCAGTATGCAGACTGATCCCTGGACCAAAGGTTCTTGTCCTAAACCACAATTGTGACAAATATAAAGCATCAACAACATATTAACCACAGGGTAAGTGGGAGGGAAGCTGTCCCGGCGGCAAATGCAGTGGCAAAGAGACTGAACTCCCCGCATGGCACCTTAAATAGGTGCCAAGGAGCTCCACCCGACTCTGCCATAGGTGCCCTAGTGGGCACACGCAGACACCTTCTGGACACAGGCGCAGCCATTCAGCATCAATTGCTGGCCTTGTTTGTTCAGCAGCCAGTCTTTATTTTTGAAAGTTTTTTTTAAACCTCATCCCCTAGAAATCAAAACAAAGGGCCTAACTACACGTGGTAGTGGAATGCCATGACTAGACTTGTTGTCAAGTAATTGGAATGTCGGCAGCATAACTCACTCTATAGTTTTCCCCATTTCTTTTAATCATTTGTGTATCCTGAAGGTAGTTAGCCTTCCTCACTCACTAATCCAGCTCACTTCCTCACTCACTTCCAGCTCACTAATCACTCATTCACTAGCACTTCCAAGGTGAAGCAAACTCCATCCTTGGGAAGTATATTTGCAGGAAGCCAAACCGGTTAACCCCAGCAAGGGAAGCTAGGTTTGCCGATAGCTGGGCTAAAGGTTATTTTTAAAACTTATACCATGTTTGGAAGGTCAAAATGTAAGATCTCTCCCTATTTCAATTCACTGTTACCGTGCTTTAAAAAGTGGATGAAATTTCTTGAAATAGGGCTTCCACTCAGAATTCAATGAAATAATAAGTCCCAGAACTGTGTAGACAAGGAAACAAGCAACTATCATGCATAACAGAATGATAACACTGGAAAAAACTAGAACCCAAAACCAGACAGAACACGCCTGGTCACCCTTTTCTAGCATGACCCCTAGAGAGGGGAAGAAAGCAAGGGAAATAGGTTCCCCACTGGTGCTGGTCTACAGAAGGGAAACCTACCCAATTCAAACTTGTCCTATAAAACAGGTTTTTTAAAAATTAAAATACATCTTTAGGAGCCTGGAATAGGGAGTAGTAGTGCTAAGAACCCTGAGCAAAATATAATGTAATTTGCTTCCTGGTTTTTTCTTTCATAAGAAGAAGCCAGAAACACAGACTATATTGGGAAAAAATCTTCTGTACAGTTACAAATACTTTACAATTTTGATGTTTTAAAGGAATATGCCAAAGAATTTTGAAAGTAATTGCTCCAATGACCACCAGATGTGTAGTAGTTGTTTCTTGTAATTGCCCAAATGCCGTCCTGAAGTCATTCTGAATCTAGTGTGTGTTAAGTGCCATCAAGTCACTTCCAATTTATGGTGAAGCCATGAATTAATAATCAAAACAACAGCATTGAATGGAGCAAAATTCATGCTGAAGGAAAAAGAAAACCTGATGCAGGTTAGCAATGAGAAATACACCTGATGGGAATACACAGTAAAAGTGGAAGAAGTCACCAGTGCATAAGGGATTTAGGCTGAATCTGCACAGAGCTCATTCCAATCCCAGGTCGATTCAGTCCCTGCCATCTCCACTGAATGCAATTTCCATTTTGATTTTGTCAGATTTAAATTTTCCCTTTGCGACAAACATGATTGATCCGGAGTGACCCTACCTTTTCCCTGCAATATATCCCTCAATATTTGGGTTATATTGCAGGGTGGATATAACCCTTAATATTTGAAAAATTGGTGTGAGAAAGCATGCAGAGCTCTGCCTGTTCCGAATTTGCTGCTGAGCTCCATGGTAGAGAAGCCCTAATTGGCCAAGTTTCAGTTCCTTGTTCCCAGGCTGCAAGCTTGCCTTAAACGGGAAGCCCTAACTTCTCTCAGTAGAGGCTCCAGAAACCCTAACTTCTCTCAATAGTGATTTGCTTCTTGGTTTTTTTTCTCCCTCCTCTACTGTCTCCAATCCTCTCCTCCCCTACTGAGCTTCCCTAACCACGTGCAGAACACTTTTCTATTTCAATGGGGGGGGGGGGAGAGGAAGACCCGAGTTCAAATCGATCTGGATTCAGCAGGATCTACAACGGAATAAACAAAGTAATTGCAGATTCATCCCTAGTATATTTACAGAGTGTACCTAAGGGATCGCCTCTCTGCCTATACTCCTCAAAGAGCCTTATCCACCATGAGCACCAACTTCCTGGTGATCCCTGGACCCAAGGAAGCCTGTTTGACCTTAACCAGGGCCAGAGCTTTCTCCATTCTGGCCCCCACCTGGTGGAACGAGCTCCCAGAAGAGATCAGGGCCCTGACAGAATTCAAACAATTCCGCAGGTCCTGCAAATGGAAATTCCTCCACCAGGAGGTCGACTTTGGTTGAGGTCAACCAGTACCACGGCTTCCAATCGCCCCCCCCCCCCAGCCTCCCTCCTCCAACCAGCATTGCAGGCTCACCCAACCCACTGGGCCATCAGTAAGCACTGAGTTATTGTTCTCCCCAATGTTCTATTGTTCATAATGTTATAGTTATTATGTTATTATACACTGAGTTATTTGTACAGTTATCTCTGTTTGATGTAAACCACCCTGAGTCTTCGGGGAGGGCATAATAAATAAATAAATAGCATCCCGTCCTATAATTTATGCCCTTCTTTTTGTCTCAGGCTGCCATTCCAACATCCCCCAGATTTAACAGTTTTGTGGCAAGGGAGGTGAAATTCAGGATTCCTAGGCATTTAGTAACAACCCATGAATACAAAGGATGGTCCTGTTACAATAAGCATCAAAGATCTGCTGTGATGTCAGCCCTCTCCAAGAAAAAGGGAGTCTTGTGTTACCTTAAAAATTGATGAATTTATTGTGACATATGCCTTCATAGGTTACTTCAGCAGATTCTAAAAGGTTACACTATGAGAAATTTTCTAAGTTCTTTTCCCCCTGAAATTGTTTATGAGCACAGGCTTGATTTTGTTTGTTGAGGTCACTTACCTGAACCGCAACCCTACTCCATGGCTAGAGTGCTGTCATAGGCTTGCTGGCTCAAGCAGTCATCAATCTAGCTTTAGTGTTTTTGTGAAATCCAAATGTTGATGCTTCAACAAATCTCAGTTATAGGTAGGGTTGCCAGATTCCTCCTGGCCACTGGCAGGGACTGAAAGGCCTTGTAGCAAACCCAGATGCAACCCAAGGACATTCCAAGGTGTAGCCATCAGTGACAAGGAGCTTGCAGGGTATATATGTAGGGTTGTTATTTCCTGGTTGAGTTTGAAGAAGGAAGGGTCCTAAGTGGGTTATAATGCTATAGAGTCCACCCTGCAAAGCAGCTGCTTTCTCAAGGGGAACTGACCCCTATAAATATCAGCCATATTTTCCAAGAGCTCTTCAGGCCTCACCAGGAGATGGACAACTGTGTCCAAAAGGAGCATCTGCCACAAAAAAGCAGCATCTGATGAAGTGGGTTCAGCCCCTGTACAATTGTTCCTCTGCAAAGTGTTACAAGCCTGGCTGTTGTTTTGCATCCTGCAGGGGTCCTTGAAAACAAGGCCGGTGCTCTACACACAGTCATTGCCCATCATAATTATAGCCATTTGGCACGTTTCGGAATAAGAGAAAATACAATTATAGCTCTCCTTTCATTCAGGCAGTTCAAAGTGTGATCTCTGCAGTGTAAAAATAATGACAGAGTTGGGCCTGTAGCTAATAACACACACTAAGCTAGCTTTAGGGAGCAGCTGATCTATCACAATGAAGGTGTGGGAACAGGCTCATAAATAAATCCAGCTGCTGCAATTTAGCCTTATCTATCTGCTTCTGCGGTCCTATAAACGCTGTGACACCCCACAGCGCCAGTCGATCTCCAGGCCCCTTTTGCTGGCTTGAGTTAAAGATACATTTGATTAGAATAATGAGTGTTGTTACTTCAACAGCCACCAAGATGGACAGATTATTTGCTGGTTTATTTAACTGCCAAGAAGTAATCACAGCTTAGCAAACAAACGGCAGCATTTGAGGAGTTCTCCCTGGGTTGTGTGTTGTGCGGAAGGACAAACACCAGCCCCTTGTTGCGTTGATCCTGTTGTTATAATTAGCCTGACACAGTGAGAATTAGAATTCTAGTGGGCTACATTCTCTCCTGTAAACAAAATATATTTATTTGTTTCATTTGGAGCCTTGATTCTGCCTGAGCTCAGGGTGGATCACAGCATAAATAAAACCACATAATCAAAATTCTGGTATATAAAAAATAGAAATCAGGTTTGCCCACTGTATGGGATTGGGATGGGAGGTCACAATAGCATTACCCTCATGGGTGGGCATTGTTTGGTGGGTGCAGACAGAGAGGTTAGTGGAATTAGATGTCAGACCTCAACCATGGGCCTGGCGGAACAACTCGATTTTGCAAGCCCTGTGGAACTGTCTCAGGCCCTGCAGGGCTCGGATCTCATTTAGCAGAGTGTTCCACCAGGCTGAGGCCAGGGCCAAAATATGTAGCTCTCATTTGAAAACAAAAACAGGTTTCATATAAAGGAGCTAAACAATCATAAATTGGTATGTGGGTCTGTATTCTCGATATTTTAGAAAATATATTCCTCATGTTATAAGCAACCAATTGGAATATTGATTTCTGTATACATTTGGTCCCCACAATTCTGCTCATGACTGCTACTCTCTGCCCACCATGTTGGCAGGATCTCTTGGGTTCAATTATCCTGAGCCCCAAAATCAGTTATGTAGAACTAGTGAGGGACAAACACACACCTAGGTACCCATGTATGCTAAAGATTGTATTCTACCTGTTTTTAGCAAAAATATGTTTTAAATTCATAGTGAAGGCAAATACCTCCAGGGGTTCTTGTTAGGGTAAAATAAAAGAATGGCATCATAAGCCACCTTGGGTCCTTATTGGAAAGAAAAACAGGGTGTCAATCTCTATGTCAAATAAATAAGTCAATAAAATGGAAGTCAGAGCTTTCCAGTGGTCTGGGCATTAATAATGGACAATACAGGGTTATAGAAGCATCTTCAACTTCAGATGTTTAGTGATATCCAGCGCACAGCTGGACTAGTGTCTGAACAAAAAGTAACTTCCATGGCTTTCCAATTATTGTTCAAAGCTGAAGATTGTAGCCTCTTTCTTACTAGTCCTCTGAACCAAACTTGCACTGACTTACCTTCGCCTCTTCACCCCTTAATCCAGGGAAGTCTTAGGAATTCCAGCCCCCAGGTGAGACCTGGGGATCCCCTGGAATTATAGCTCATCTACAGATCAAAGAATCATAGAATAATGGAAGGCACCTCATGGGTCATCTAGTCCAACCCCCTGCACTATGCAGGACACTCACATCCCAATGACAGAGATCAGTTCCCTTGGAGATAATGGCTGCACTCCTCTGAGGTCCTTTCCCGCCCCAAATTCCACCCACTCCTGCTCCACCCCCAAAGTCACCATGTATTTCCCAACTCAGAGCACGTGACCTTAGACAGCCTTGACCAGCAGCATACTATTTTTAGGCATGCTTAGGCTAGGACCAGGCCCCAAGACTGAAACTTGCCTGCTGCTTACTGAGCTACCATGATGTATTAGGAGATAAATAAGACAGAGCTGCACATCTCGGCCTCGTTTGACAATAGACAAATTTAGCCATAGTGCTGAGGCTGCTGAAACTGAGTCATAGAATGAATTGGGTCATTCATTAGACAGTTGTCTCAGCGCCTGACACAATTTGTTGCGTGAGAGACAAAAGGATTGATTGGATGGTGCTATCACCTAAGAAGAAATTATATTGCCCCGTGGCCTAAATAGGACTCTAAGGATGATTGGTCTTTAATTGCCACTTTTGAGAGCAGAGGAAAGGTAAGGGGGTAAAAACACTTAAACATACCTAAGCCTCTTGTTCCAGCATTCACAAATGAGGGGAAATGTTAATTTGGTCTAGAGAGGGCTTGAAGCTTATTCAGATTGCTAAAACAGTCGCTCTGAAGGATTTACGATTTTCTGAAGGATTTCCAGGATGATGTCATCATTCCCTTCCGCACTCAAGTTTCAGAGGCCACATCAGGTCTAGGAGGAAAGGCGGATGAACAAAGGTGTCCCCTGTAATTGGCAGGCAGAATTAGGCCTCAGAATTGGCTGGGCCTAGGATGGTCAAGAAGAAGAGTTGGTTCTTATATGCCGCTTTTCTCTACCCGAAGGACCATGAAGTCCTGGTTCTAAATACTTTCACTGTACCATAGAGACAAATTTCCTATGTGTCATTCATGCTGTCACTTGTTAGCTGTCTGAAGCATAGTGCATTAATTTTTTTCATTGTTAAGTAGTTACTCACCAATGGTCTGGGCCAGCAATGGAGATCCACACGTGCTATCCTGCCCTTCCTACTTGTATATTAAAATACTTTAAAGCCACTCCACTGTTCAAGAAGTCTTGAAAGAGCATGTGCCAAAAGTGACACAACACAAAATCACAAAAAGCCCATAGCTCGCAGTCCTCCAAAACCACAAGGCAGACATGTCAGCCTCTATTAAAAACTTCCCCAAACAATAGCACTTTTCAGTGCTTTCTAAAGCATGCCAAGACCTTCCTAAACATTTCTGTTCCACAGGGACAATACTACCACCAAAAATGTTCATGAGGAACACATGAAGCTGCCTTATAGTGAATTAGACCATCTGTCCTTCAAGGTTAGTTTTGTCCATTCAGATTGGCAGTAGGTCTCCAGGAACTCAAATGGAAGTATTTCACATCACCTGATCCTTTCAACTGGAGATGACAGAGATTGAACCTGGGACCTTCTGTGTTGCCAAGTCAGTCCTCTGCCATTGAGCCACAGCCCCGCTTTATGATCAGGCCATAGCTGATCATGGGTGGAGGACCTCTTGAAACACACAAGATCTGTAGTGTGCATGATTAGCAGAATATGGGGGGGGGGTGTCCCATAGGAGGCACTAGAAGAGATGTGTATTATATTAAAGTCAGGAACTTCCTGATATTTAAAAAATAATAATCTCTTGATCGGCTCAATTGGAGACTTCCTGCTCCTTTGAGGATACTCCCTTCCTGCTTGTCTCCAGAACAAACAGAATGAAGACAGCAGAACAATGAGTTGAGTTAGGTCTCTCTCACTCTCCTCTTTCTTCACACTATTTTATTATTTTAGATAGGTGTGCGCTCTACTCCTTATTACATATTTCAAACTCTACCAACAGGGCTAGTCAGAAGAATCTGCTAGGAATGTCTAAGATGGTGAACAGGTCCGCACACCATAAGGTCCTTTAAGCTTGGCTGACATATCCAGAAAAGCACACCACCATCCAAGAGGGTTGCTAGGTGCTACTCCTGCTGAGACCCAAACATTCTAGAAATGCAAGTATGCTTTATCCATTTAGTACCCAAGAGTCCAATGCTTAAAATCCAACACTATGTATTGCCTTGTTTGGAAGACTGGCAGACTTTCCTTGATCCAGATGAGGACAAATCACATGCACAGTTTTGAAAACTAATTGCATAATTCTACTTTTTCTTCTCTCACAAAAAAGTTCTGGCCTCTTGCGTGTGGAGTAAGAAAGGTGCCTTCCTTGTTCGTCTTGCAGGTACCACATTTATCAAGCTGCTTCCTTGTTCCTTATGAAATTGAATCTGTGCTTATTACTCAAGGAATGGGACACATCGATCTTGTCAGGTTTCACTTATAAGCTGAGCTTTAAAAAAAAGTTATGGCTCAGGTTGTGGAAAGAGCTCTTGACCAATTCACAGCAATTAAAATGGGTAATTGCTCCAGACTTGCTCTTCTGTCTCTACTTCATTTCACACTGTGCTGGCTGGAGTGACCTAATACTAACATCCTCCAGGAAAGCACTAAGAACAAGGACAGGCCTTTCCAGGTTATTAGAATGCACAAGGGCACAACTCTACCAAATGTAAGCACTTTCATCCCTGCAAAATTAAGAGAGGACATTAATGGGATTTGATTGTGCCCACACTTTCACTCTTACTACTGTGCTGAGATAGGGTAACTAACGCTGTTCTACTGCCAGTAACGGAAGGGAAAGCCTTCATGAAGAGTTCCCTAGATACCTTTGCTGAAAAACAGAACTGCTCAGGTTTTCCTCTTCCTCTACTCTAGATTGTTTATTTACTTCATTCATGCCCCACCTTCCTTCCAACATGGTTAAGAACAGCGGCCTCTAATCTGGAGCACTGGGTTTGAGTCCCTACTTCTCCTCTACATGCAGCCAGCTGGGTGACCTTGGGCCAGTCACAGGTCTCTAAAAGCTCTCTCCGCCTCACCTACCTCACAGGCAGAATTTCCGCACTAGCAGTATCGCTCAGATTTGCATTTTTAAAGGGCCAACTTTTCCATCCATTTCTGTATTAAAATCCACCCTTCCAGGTGCAGACCGTAATTGCCCTTTCATTTACTGCACAGTTAAGGAATTCCCAATTACAGCGATTTCATTTTTTAAGGTGGAATCTAATTTGGGGTGCCCAATCCAGAAACGCTCGCATTTGTGTTTTTCCCCATGACCACCATTTTGAGTCATTTGTGCATGCCCCTTTCCTCGTCGCCATCATTTCTTTGATGTGCAAAGACAAGGAGACCAGGAAGGTAGCACCCTTTCTGGAAGCCACTACCTGTGGCGGCTGCTTCATTGCTTTGGGATATGGATGGCTCTGGGACAGAGGATAGCTATGTTAGTTTCCACTTTTAAGAAGGAAAGGTGCATATTTCATCTTCCATTGGTTGTTTTGCTTTCCTTTAATTAATACTTTCTGTCTCACCTCTTGCTTTGCAATAGTAGCCATAAACACACATGGGGCCTGCTTGTTTTCATTTTCTTTGATTTGGGGCTTGTTGACAAAGGATAGGAAGCAAAGCCGTGAGATCCTTTCAATCTTAAAAAGGAAATGTGGCCACCTAAGGATCCTGAAAAATTTCAATGGGTCTTCATCAAAGCATTTCCCAGCTGCCAAAATATTCATTTCAAGAGTTTGGCATCCCATTTCCATTTTGAAATTGACAAAGAAATGTGACTTGATACATGCTGACTTGCAAGGTTGCAACCTAGAACGTCACATTGTGCCTTTAAAATTTCTGATTAAATTGGACACAAACTGGTAATGGTTTCTTCCTGCTCATTTCTTTCCTCATCTGCCCCCTCCCAGTTCTGCTATACAGCAAACTTCTCATCCCGTTTACAGCAGCAGGACTGGGTGTATGAAAAGGCTACAGAAGAAAGGGGTATGAGAAGCTGTCATCTATTTCATTGTAGTTTTTTAAACATACCACAAATCACTGGCTTGTAATCTGAAGTCAGCAACAATGCTCTCCCAGAAGGTTCCATCAGGGCATATAAGAGCCCCATATCTGCTATAGGAAAGTATTGTGAGTGCCGATGCTCATAAATCACCCCACCTAAAAAATGGATGGGAAAGCCTTCACCCTAAGGCTATCTTGCAGCATAAGATCACTCCCTTCCCAGTAAAAGCAGGACTAGCACCTGTAGATTACCAGCAACCAGTCTCAATAATAGTCTAGCTCTTCCTTGTAGAAAGTGCAACAAACTCCCTTCATCAAGATAAGGGTAATCTCCTGCTGAAATATCAATGTTTGTGCAGCCCCAATTCCAGGCTCCTCCTTCAAGGCACACGTGTGTCAACCTACAAAAGCATGGATACAAAAAACAGGTCCCCTCACATCAAACTCCTGAGGCCAAGTGAGATATTCCTTGAAGAACTGCCTCCAGCACTATGATGCTGAACCTGAGCTCAAGCAATGAGACCAGGGAAAGTATCCTTTAAGACCCTCCTTTAAATTCCTCCCTCCCTCTTCTCTACAGTTCCTTTCTCTCAGATTTGTTCTACCTGGACCTTACCCCCCAGCCATCCCCAAACCCTCTAGTCCTTACAAGGCTGCTCCATACAGTTGTCTTCTTCCTTCCTCCTCTCTGCTGCTATTCCCTTCTCTATGCTTTGACCCTCTGCTGCCTTCCCTGGACAGTGTCCGGTGTTCACTGTAGGGTTGGAACTTGGCAGCCCCCCTTCCTTCTCTCCCTCCATCCCCCAACCAACCTTCTCTGTGTCCTCCCTGAGCTCCCACACCAGTGTCTCTAGATTGGTCCCACCACTCTTTAAGCAACTTCGTTTTATCCCTGTCTTCTGGATACACCTCATAAGCAATCACAGATGGAGAGGACATCATCAAGCCATTGCCTCCATGCAGCAAGCGTCTGTGGAGCTGGTTCCAGCAGAGCATTTTTGCTGTTTATATGGCCAGCCATTATGTGTGAATTGCTAGTAAAATTGCCTCACTTGTACCTTTCGGCACCCCTTAGTGAATACAATTCAATCAATTTTAGAACCGGCTCCCTTTCCAAGATATCTCATCCAAACATGCTTGTTTACAGATAGACTTTTTAAAAGACCAGGGCATGCAGATGTGAAGGCCACAGGTGTGCACTGTTTCATTCTGTGGCAACACTGGGAAACACAGCTGCAGAAAATAACCAGGGCAAATAACATGTCCTTCATTTGTCTAGTTCCTATGTATCTGTTCAGTGCCATCTCTCTTGCTTTATCCAGTGCCTTTGTGTAGGTTCCCCCCCCCCTCCAGCTCTCTCTTATGCTTGGGATGCTTTTAAAAAGCAGGGCAACTTTAGAGAAGTGACACTTCAAGAAACTAAAAATGCAAATGTAAAATACTGCAACATGAAATGCTGGATCCAATTTAAAACAGACAGAAAGCCTCTTATTAGGGAAATCCTTAAGAACATCAGAAACATCTCTATATTTCTGCACCTCCGTAGTCTTGGGAACGTTAATAAGCCCCAAGATCTTTTTTTTCCCCTACTTGCTTGTTAATCCGGGTGCAAAAAGGCTTACATGCAGCCAGGCTTCTCCCCCCCCCCCTTACATTTTCCCCCATCCCAAAGGCACCAATTACAGGGCCAATCGTTTTTAGAGTCCTGCTCAGATGACAGCACCTTCTCGTTTCTACCAATCCAAGCAAGCCTTTTATCGTTCAGGCAACAAACTGTTTCAGACACCAGGAGTCTACTCAGCTGCCTTGGCATGAGAATCACGACCTTTTTATGAGGAAAGTGGAGCAGAGATGTCCAGCGGCATCCATGTGCCTTTGAAAGCAAGGATGCGGCCATCGTTTCCAGCAGTGGAATCAGAGAACCATGCTTAGCAGAGGGCTCAAGACCAGTCCTTGTAACGGGGTCCTGAATGCCCATGACAAGACTCAGAATTCAAGAATGCTGCGATAATGCTAGATATTGGGTCACGGTGTAAGGCCAATATTAGGGGTGCCTTTTCCCCAGAGTTCCCGGTGAGATGTCTTGCAGCTCCACTTTTGCAACTGCATCAAGGCTAGGGTGGTACAAAGCATGGCAATGTTAATCCCAGGAAACTGTTCCAGGCATCGCTACACACAGCCAAACCTCATAATTGTACTTCTCCTGACCCCTTCCAGGCGAAACCAGGAGTTTGTAGTGAGGGCAAATTGGGAAATATTGGACAACATGAGAACATGATAGCAAGTCAATGGAACACAGACGTTCCCTTGATCCTGTCAGGTTTCCTTCGGTTCCATGACTCCACCTGGGACAGTCGGTAATCTTCCTCTTTTCAGGAATGTGCCTTACCTCCATTTCCCATCCTGATAATGATTGCAGGCCATCAAGGTTGTTGTCATTTTTAATCATCTGTTCAGAGACCATCTGGTCTCCCCAATCTGCCTGCCATGACTCATGGTCACCTGGGCAGGGAACTCCGGATTGCGCTGTTTATTGCACACCCCTGGGCTTTGTGTCATGCCAGCCCAGAAAATCATCCCTGCTGTGACTATTTCACTTCTCACATTAATACCCTCCCTGCATTGTCTCAAGCCGCACCATGCCAGGTAGGCTGTAGGCTGCATTTTTGGGTACTTAAGCAAGGCACAAATTTCCGTCAGTGTGTTTATCTTGGCACCAGGTAGATCACCCAGATACAAGCTAGTCTTGGGCCTGCCCCTCTCTCTCTTTCCATTTGTTTGTTTGTTTGTTTGTTTGTTTGTTTGTTTATTTATTTATTTATTTATTTATTTATCACCCTACCCAAAGGCTCAGGGTAGTTCACATAAAACAGAACAGGTCTTCAAAGGATCCATTCTCTGTAGGACAGGTTGTATGTCTATTTTGCCCCCAAATTAATCCCTCTATCTTGGATGCGATAACTTTACTTTTCTCCAAATGCTAGTGCATGTATACTATTACTTAAATTGATGGATTTAAATTGTCTAGGATTCCTTTTATATAAAAATTATTGTTTATTCAATATTAATGCCTTCTCTTGAAACACCAATACTCATTTTGAGTTTTTAACTGACTCTTACGGTCTCTAAGATCACTTTCTAACTAGGCCAGACCAGGGATCTCTGTACTCTTCAGAGCTAATTCCCTGTTTGACTGAGTAGGGAATTTTCCTCTCTCTCTTGAAGATCTATACCTGTGTCTTGTTTTGTTTTTTGCCCAAATGGGAGTCTTCACCTACTTTCCAAACTTCCTTGCTACCTTTCCCCCAGTTCTCCATCTGTATTAAACTGCCTTGAGCTAAGGCTGAAATCGGTCTCAGTTCAGTCAAGGAAGAAATCTAACTATCTCTTCAGTATGCAGCTCTCAAGTCTTTTTCTGCTCAGCTGATACTAAACAATCAGATTGCTTGGAGCAGCCCATCACTCAAGGCTCTCTGTTTCTGTGAAGAATTAATCCATCATGGTCCTTCAGCTGTTTGTATAGCTCTACACTTTAAAAAAGTGCTGTCCATCATTCCAGCATTGAAGCCCCAGAGGCACGAGTAAAATACAGGCCCCAATTAATAAAATATCAAAGAAGATTCTAGGGTGGAGGACATTTGTTCACACTTTCATTTCCCAATTATTCATCCTCCTTTCTGAAAGAATAAATGTTCTCTTTAATAAAAAAAAATCTAATAGCTGAATAGAGCCATGTTTTTCCCCTATCAAAAGTACCTATTAGGCTAAGTAATAAGCCCACAGTTATACATTAAATAAGAACGAGGTGCAGCCTTCTTCACAGTAGATGTCAAGAAATACTTTTTGAGATGGGAAAACGCTTCTTTAATTATTGTGGTAACTAAAACCTTTGAGAATAACAGAAATTTTCAGTCTAGGTAATGGATGCTTCACACATCTCTGTTGCTAATTATGACTCAAGCCCTGAGTCATTATTTTTATTTATTTATTTTCCTAATCAAAAACAATGCCATTTGTTTATTGCACAATTTTGCTTTTCAAAATTCTGGCTTAAATTCAAAACATCTTATACAAATATCCAAATGTAACACTACATCCTTTCATCGTGTTATGGGTAGATTTTCGAAAAATCCTTTTCCTAAAGCAAATGCCAATAATTATTCACTTCTGCAATATCTGAGAACAATCTAGCCAGTGTTAACAGCTTCTAAGTCTAAATTATTTCCGTGGAAGACTATTAAATATGTGCTTAATTCTCCTGCTGACAGCAAAGGGTAATTAAAAATGTATTCTACACCATACCTCTCCTCCTTAATCAACTTTAGTATATTTTTTGATCATAACATTGTTTCAATTTCAGCCTGCTCCTCAACCTTAGTTCTACTAGCTGCCCAATATATATTGATTCTAGATCTAAAATTACTGTAATATTATTAGTCATATATACTTTACCGTTATCTGTGGGTTTTAATTTTTTTTAAAGACCAGTAGCACAACATATTCTAGGATAGAGGACATACATCTCTTTTTGAACACTACAAAACTGATGCTGGATGTTGTGAGACCAGCGCTGAGAAAAAACTGTGCAGATTGGACAGGGGGGATATAGGAAGAAGGAGAAAATCAGGCAAAATTGCCCCTGCTCCACCATATTACACCAGCGGTCTCCCAACTGCACTGGCTACAGATTGGAGACCAGATTAAATTCAAAGTTTTGACGGTGATGTTCAAGGCCCTAAATGGTTTGGGACCCCTGTATCTTCAGGATCGCCTCCTCCCCTATACCTCCCCCAAAGAATGTTATGATCAGCTTAAGGTCTCTGGACCTAGGAAGATAAAATTGGCCTCATGCAGGGCCAGGGCCTTTTTGGCGTTGACCCCGGCCTGATGGAACACTCTGCCGGAAGAGTTCAGGGCCCTCCAGGGTCTCACACAATTCAGGGGGGGCTGTAAAACTGAGTGGTTCAATTAGACCTATGTTTGAGGCCAAGAGAAGTGCAAGGTAACTGACGAGGACAAACAGTTTATTTCCCACAAAGTGTAGTAATTTCAGCAAACAGTCAAACAGTCATAACGAGTCTCTTGGTGGACATCTCATTTTCGAAGAACTTCTTCAGTGAATTTTAAGAATAATTTATTTTCCATAAATTGTAAAGATTTCTTCACACTCACATCTTCCTTTCCTTCAAACTATCACTTAAACACAAAAGTTTTTCACTCTCAATACAATCTGGGGATCTAGTGAGCTGAGATCTGAGGATCTAGTATTGAGTGGAAAATCTTTGGTCCATTCCGCACGACTTCAATGTTGGAAAAGGCTTCCAAATTGTAAACGGTACTAATTTGCAGTTATGCACGACTTCACACACAATCTGCCACACTCCTGAAACAGTCCCGCAAAAAGCGATTCGTTGTAGTGCTTAAAGGAAAATCCAGAAAAGTGGATTCACCCTCCGAAAAGCACTACACTCTTGCAAACAATCTGCAACAGTAGCGAAAAAGACCTGTGCATTCCCATTGTTGCGGTTCCAGCTGGCTCTCTCCTCCGAACTTCCGGCGAAGCGATCGCCATTTTTTTTTTCTCGGAGCAAGCAGAAAGCAACGAACTGGGGAGCCTTCATTCACCCAGCGAGGCTTCTCTGGCTGCAGTCCCTCCATAACGCTGCTTTAAAGCTCCCCTAAGTCACCAAGCACAACACAGCCCCGTTTGCAAGTTCCCTTTATTTTCATCCGAACATCACGCCCGTGCGTGGGGGGGGGATTTTTCTTTTCACTCGAGGGAGCATGGTAAAGATGAATCACCAGCTCACATGCCAGCTGCCAGCTAGATGGGTCTCTACGTTAGGAGGAATCAAGGAATCAAGGCTATTTCGTTGCAACGTGTGTTTTTCTTTCTTTTTTTTAACTGTTCTTAAAGGGAAAGGGGCTTTTTGGGAACATGATAACGGTTCCCCATGATAACGGCCGCCCATTGGCTGTTCATTTGAATGGGACAAAGCACAGAAAAAATCGCTTCCTTCCTAGCGATTTTTGGCGAGATCGGAAACTTGTGGGAAACGATTGAAATGCTACTGGATTCCACTACAAAGGCAGGTATGCGTAACTCGGAGATTGCACTATTAAAAATAGCGTTTCCGCTATCAGGAACCAATTGGCAACATTGGTCCTTGTGCGGAATGGGCCTTTGTCTTGAAGCGATATAATGAAGGATTGTTTCATTGTTTTATCGCTTAGCGTGTATGGTTTTAAAATGCTGTCAAGCACCCCGAATTAACAGGGATGAGGCAGTATACAAATAAAATATTTATTTATTAAGAAGCTGATCAGAACAAGTTAAGGAGAAGAGAGGAAGAGTGAGAGCACAGCGGCTCATGTCTAACAGTAAACCATAGTTTAATACTAACTCCTGAATCATCTCCGGGAGTTCATAGACACATTGAAAATCAAACAAGGGGCCATCTTAATTTACAGCTCAGTCTCTTAATCATATAGATTTATCAGTTTTCTGATGGAAGTTTTCCCTTTTGGTTCTTAAGTACTTACATTTACATTTTCAGCATTTTTAGGAAATACCCTCACACCCATTCAAGGTCACCTTTAAAAAAAATGTGCTGCTTGTATGAATTCAGGATGAGCGAACTGGCCGTCTGTTCCGTTACTCGGTCCCATTACACGCTGAATCAACAACGACAAAGATAGTCTGACTCTGCCAATCCTTTGGGAAAAAAGTTCTCTCTGATACAGCTGGAGAGTTTTCTCACAGGAGAGATTAAAACCCTCTACAGGCATTGCCAGGTAAGTGGATTAATAAAGAAGTTATTTAAAAAACTGCAGAAGAAAAAACACGGGGTGTGCTTCAGACGGCGTTGGGGCTTTTGTGAAATTGTCTCATTAGCACACAGTAGCTCCTGTACCAGGACGACTGCCTGATATCACAGAGCACTGTAGGCACTTGGTACAGTTGATGCCCTGTGATAATCTATAGCAGGGGTAGTCAAACTGCGGCTCTCCAGATGTCCATGGACTGCAATTCCCATGAGCCCCTGCCAGCGAATGCTGGCAGGGGCTCATGGGAATTGCAGTCCATGGAGATCTGGAGGGCCGCAGTTTGACTGCCCCTGATCTATAGCACCCATTTCTATACTTGGAAGGAACCAGCCTAGGAAGAAAGAAGGTAGATGCCAACCCTCCAAAGTTAATTTGTTGAGTTATTTGCTTGTTCGTGTGACTTATTTCAGCTGTTTCAACGCTAGGATAGATGCCTGCAACCCGCTCCTCGGCGTGATTCTTTGCCACTGATAACAGACGGAAAAATGAATGGGTCAGACCTGAAGGGTTTTTTTCCTCCTGTGCCATTCTGGAGGTGATGACATTGGAACAGCACAGGGCAGTGCAGCTAAGCCACTACACCAGCACTGGTATAAAAGCTCGAGGGAAAGGTAGGCGGAGGAGGCAGGACAAGCTTGTAGCAGCATGAAGTGCAATTATGTCCATGCCAACAGGTGCAGGCCTCTCCAAAATCATTCAACCGGGAAACATTTGTATTAGCTCAAACACGGGAATGCACAATGTCAGAGCTAATATATATCCGAGCTATGCGGATGCTGCCCTTCTGCAAGACAGGAGACTTCACAGAAGGATGCAGGCTTCAGCATCCTTAGTATTTGCACTTTAGTTTTGTTTTTAAGAAAAGAAGTTTCTAGTCCTCATGAAGACATGCTGGATACTGTATTGCCTGCTAAAATTTCATAAGCCAGAACTCTAGCAGAATAAGATTGCAAACAGGGGAAGTGAGGCTCCAGTTTCCTTACCCTGCCTGTAACTTATACAAAGTAGAAGAATACTAAATACAGACTAAAGGATGCCCTGTAATTGTGCTTCCACACCAGCCTTTCATCGAAGAAGGGACATTGTTTGTTCTCATGGCTATAATGGAGTTTCTTTCACATGGCTGTGCATCAGAGTGATTCAGAGCTGGTCTGTGGTGGTACATTTTTGCTTTGAATGGAGTAGCTATACTAGCCTTTCTGGTATGGACACAGAATGCACAACTGAAGCACCCAACTGGAGGAACTCATTTCTAATTTGGCCACACACACACACACACAAACACACACAAAGGAAATGTAGGTAATTAAAAGAAATCAGATGCTTCTTTTTTTAAAAAACCTGTTGTGCGCTGCAGAAGTGTCAGCAGAAGCACCTGCAACAAAAGAGGAGGATCTTCCTGTGTGGCAGAAAAGCATTGTGGTTGCTGAGTTCAGCTGTGCTCAGCTTGTAGAATCTGTTTCAGGGGCACACAGATCCCTACTGCCTTCCAAAAGGCCAGGCTAGATAACATGTGTAAGAGGAGTACAGTCAGTGATTCCCCAGGTCAGGGGTCATCCTGCAGAAAGCTCCAGTGGGAGGGCACCTAGGTTGGAGTCCCACTAGAGGAAGCTTCAATGCTTAGCATTGGCCAGGGGTGGAAAGGAAGGGAGTGGAAGCTTGAAAATGCAGCTCAGTGTGGTGGTGGGAATGAAAATGATTTTCATTTTTGATGTAGCACCATTGGAAAAGGAAAGGAAAGGATGGTATCTGAGGCATGATTGGTGTATTGGTTGATGTAGTGGTTAAGAGCAGTGGCATCTAATCTGGAGAGCTGGGTTTGATTCCCCATTTCTCCACATGCAGCCTTCTGGATGACCTTGAGCTAGTCACAGTTCTCTTAGAGCTGTTCTCACAGAGCAGTTCTGTCAGAGCTCTTTCAGTCCCATCTACCTCACAGGATGTCTGTTGTTGAGAGAGGAAGGGAAGGTGCATGTAGTGTAGCGAAAAGCAGTGTATAAAAAACCAACTTCTCTTCTTTGTTTATTTATCATCCTCCCTTCTTACTGAGTTTCAAGGAGGATAAAAGTTTTGCCCTAAAGGTCTGCATAGATATTAAATATCATGGGGGATAAGACTGGACCCCATGGCACCCCACAGGACGAGCCCCACCCTGAAGACAACTGGCCTCCAACTGCAGCCTTCTGTGTCTAATCCCTAAGGCACAATTAAACCAATCTCAGGTGTATCCCTTGATACCTATTTCTGCCTCTAAACTTCTCAACAAGACAGCATGACCTACTATATCAAAGGCTGCTGATAAATCCGCCAAGAGCAATAATGAGTCATGGGCCTTGTCTACTTCCAAATGCAGACCATCAGATAAAGCCATCAGTGCTTCCTCCATCCCATAGCGGTCTAGAGCAGGTGAATCATCCAGGAAGACCTGGCGATGTTCTGTAACTGGCCCCTCAATGATCTTTCCAAGAAAGGCAAGACACTACTTGGCCACATCACTCTTTTCAAATGATGAGGATTTCTAAAGTAGTACACCGATAATAGCCTCTTTCTCTGACAGAGGAAAGGTGCCCTGTGACAGTGTCTAACAGGCGTAAATGACAAAGGCTGGGAGGAAAGATCAAGGAACGATTCATGCTTTTCCTCTGAAACGTGACAGCTGAAATGACTGAACGCTGCAGTCTTATGCATAGGGTCAAGAAGTCCTTGTAAACCAAATGCAACTTGTCTCTGAGTAAGCATATACTGGATTTTCCCATATGGTTACAATCTATAACCAGCAATGCACTGCCTGCTTTTTCCTTTGCAAATCTCAGAAGCTAAGCAGGGTCATCCCTAAGCAAGGTTGGAAGGGTGGCCTCCAAGGAAGAGCAGGGTCATGGCATGAGGGCAAGCAATGGCAAACCACCTCTTAGGATCTCCTGCCTATATTACACACATGCCATATGATATATAAATATAAATAGATAAATAATGCTTTTTCCTTTGCTGTGTGCACATGTCACAGCCACATTGGGACTGTACCATGATGAGAAAACCCTTTTACAAATCTTCTTGAAGATAAAGAAAGGGAGGGAAAGGCTGAGCATGACACAACAATGTTGCCATGTAGAGCCAGCCTAAGATAATTGATGAAAATATATACACGTTGCAAGAGTGTGTGTGTGTTGTTGTTGTTGCTGTTTTTTTTTGAGGGGGAGGGGTTGGATTTCCTATGTGAGCCCTAAAATTCAGCTTAATACTGTCAGCAACCAGCAACGAGTATACAATAGATAACCAAGTGAAAATGCAAACAAGTGAACCTTTCTCATTTTACCATGGTGTACTTATCGCCCTGCTCATGCCCGAGTCTCTACAAAACACAGGCAGAAATGGAAATGACCATGCTACACTGCAAAGCTGACGCACCTAGTCACTGGCACTGGCCAACATGCCAAGGCCTGTATCCTATTATACTCCAAAGAAGTCCATCTTATATTTTAAAAGTTGGGTCAAAATAAGAGGTAATTACAAAATAATTGTGTCAAAAGTTATTTTCCTAATGGTCAAATGAAAAAAAAAGGGCTTTGTTGTTTTATTTTAACTGATGATTCGGTAATCGGATATATTTCCACAAGCGATTGGATTATTTTTTTTTAAATCTAACTCTTCATTCTATACATAACAATGACAACTACTCCGTGGATAAAACAAAATGTATCTGTTTTGGTGTTAGTTTGGTACCCAAGACCTTAAGTAAACACCAGCCAACATGGTAATTCAGCGTCATAAACCTGTCTTACAAACAAATATTAGAATGGATCCTCATGGGTACAAGATGAAGAGGGGAAATAAAGAAATTAAAGTCTCACCTATGATGTCTCCCCCCCCCCCCAAAAAAAAATAAAAAGCATTCTGGATAGGATTAAAGATCAGAAGGGTTATATTTCATGTTGACAGTTCTGAGAGAAACTGGTTTTCCTCTTACCAATCATGAAGGTTTCTGATTTTATGTTCTTCAGTCATATTGTGAGCTGCTTTGAGGCCCAGATAGGGTCAAAAGGCAGTTTCGGAATGCAACTGAAATAAAACAAAGATCCCCAGCAACATTATGCTCAGTAGCTAGAATGGAATGTTATATCCTCTGAAAGTGTTTTTGAAATGATAAAATATGTAGCACCATTGCTGATCATAAAAATAAGGGCGAAAGATCTATCTAATTTTCAGTGAAACTTGAAGGTAAGGATTTAAGAGTTTATATAATGTAATTTATAATGAGAATACACAACAGTATTTCAATACTGAGAATTATTTTGGATCATTTGGCTTGTGGATGAGGAAAGGTGCATACTGATTTACAGATGAGATTGGATAGGGATGGGATTGTTCTATTTTTATATATTCTATTACAAGTCAGATTTTTTGCTAATTAGATATCAGGCCAAAATAATAAGTTGAGAGCCAAAAAGAATGAAGCAAAATATAATAGCAGAGGATCATTTCGCAGAGAATGCAGAGAATGCAAAAGAAAGAACCTTGTACGTTGCCCTGATCTCCTTTGAGTGAGGATGGCATAAAATGTATGAGGGAGGGAGGGAGGGATCTTATAAATATACTAGTTTCAAAGCCCGTTTGTAATAACAGGCTTTGAAATACCCCCCCAGCGCCGAGTACACCCAGTGCCCCAGGGAGGCTTGCAGGTGTGTTCTGGGGCCACAGGGAAGCCATGCCCGGCCCCATCCCCCCCACCGAGACCACGGGTGGGCCAAGGCCCACGGAGTGCAGCCGCACTCTGCGTGGCCAGGGAAGCCATCCCCGGCCCCCTCCCCACAGAAGCCACAGCAAGGGGCCTTCATGGGCCCATGGGGAAGGCACTTACATGTGTCCTGGGGAGCATCTAGGACAAACTGCCGATAATGGCAGCAGAGAGCCCCTGGCCGGCTGGGTGGGCGGGAGTGGGCTGATCCTGTGGAAGGTAGGGCCCAATTGGGACACGCAAGGCCATGCCCACTCTCTGCCCACTTAGGCCTTAACCTTTTATGTAACAGCGACCCGCTGTTAAGGATGAGACCGATTTCTAGAATGGTCAACTAAGAAAAGCATGTGCGTTCCTTTTTTTCCCCTTGAGTTTATTAATTCAAGCGCACACAGAAGATAACAAGCTTTCTTTTTCTTTCCCATGACAAAAGTCAAACTTTCTAGCATTTATTGATGTCACACATGAGAAGATGGGTATTCTATCAGACCCCCCACAAGCCCTCTCGGCTCCGCTTCTCACGTTTTTCAGTCTGTGGTCCCCTTCAAATATGCCAGGGACTCCCTAGACAACCATATGGTCCCTTTGAGAATGGTTGGATTAGATTACAGCAGCTCAGAAACTGAAGGCCATTTAATAAGCAAAGGGTTTAAATCTAAAAAGTTACACAGTGTAGGATAATGTGGGAGGGAAGGCAGCACAGTCCAATCTTGTCAGATCTCAGAAGCTAAGCAGGACTGGTACTTGGATGGGAGACCCCAGTGAAGACTTCCACAAAAGGCACACTACCAGACCACCTCTCCTCCTCACTTGCCTTGCAAGCTGATTACTGGGGTCACCATATACAGGGTAATATATTTGTGGAATCTAACATTAAGAAACTAAGAATGATTTATATGAAATGCTGGAACCGTGCAATGGTTGGTGTGGATTTTAAACATGACTGGCGGAATGCTCCAGGGTTATTATGTGCTGGGAAATAGTGATCAGAGTTATAAATAGTATCCCTGGTTATATATTTGGGGAAAGGCCCTGTGGGGATCAAGTTGGGCTCTTTAAAGGATCTTTGCTAATGTTTTAAGATAGATGTGTTGCATTTAATCTGTTCTTTGCTGCTCAAGTAATTTTTTTTCTAGACAATGAAAATCAAAAACCAACCCAGAAGAGAAAGAGATTAAAATCCTGACAATTGGAAATAATGTTATCTGCCAGATGGATGAAGAGCAAAGGAAGTCACAGAGAAGTGAAATGACTGCAGCCATTTGGGCAAACTTTGTAACATACTGAAATATATCCCAATGCAAAACATTCCCCACATTATTTAATATTTTGTAGGTCAGTCTTCCTTCATTTCTTCCCTGTCCTTCTGTGTTTACAGGCTTCCTGCTTCACTGTGAGTACACTAGGCATATAACCCATGCATAAACCTCAAAGATATTGTCTTCTCCCAGGGAGGTGATTTTAAGCATCCTTCCATTCTGTATATGCAAAACATATATTGGCATCACTGAGATTGTATAAAACATGTTTTCTCAGTCAGTTCGCTACCTTCAGTGTCAAGCAAGCCATGCTGGGAGAATCAAAGAAAGCTTATTCCATGAATACCTGGAGAGCTGAGCAACATGCTCTAAGCATACTGGATCATACCATGGGGAGCTCACTACAGAATAGCTTAGAAAGGCAATATTGTTTTATGAAACTTACTCTGATTGCCTTGAGTATGGAAGGCACAACATTTCACAAGGCACACAGAGAATTCGTCGCCCTGTGTCTGGTGTAGATAAAACCTTATAATGAAAGTCTCCATATTATTTAATGCAGCTGACGCTTTTCATGAGCATGTCAGGAATGCGGACAAAGACTCCTGGGCCATTTGACTAAAGCGGGAAGGTCACATATATGGCAGGAAAGAATAGCAATCAACTGCCCCATTCGGCCTATGATCCACTATTGATTCATTTGGCATTAGATTACTTTTGCCATTCAGTAAAATTCAAGCACTCAGTTGAGTCCTACTGAATCAGAACTGGTTGAACAGAGTTGTTTTAGCAAAATGCACATTCGACAAATATATTCTGGAGTTGTCCTTCATAAAAGATGTCACTATGGATGTATCATCCTCTTCAAACAGTTCACTAGACTAGTCTGTCCATATCAGGTGGCTTAAAAGGGAGGGAATTATTCATTTTAACATGTATGTGGAAGTTTTCCTTAAGGAGCAAACAGAGAATATCTCCAGTAACATTTCCACTGGAAACGCCATCCCAATACTTCCTGAGGGAGGTATACTCCCTCCCCTCTTTCTTCCTTCTTCCTATCTCTCACATGCACAACTTTAAGTCTCACCTTCCTTCTCATGGAGGAGAGGAAGGATATGTTTGTGCATGTGTATGAGAAAGATAAGAATTGGGAGAACACACACTGAAACATGAGAAGAAAGTGGAAACGAACTCTCCATGATCACTTGATTTAAGAAAACCATGCTCTTAAGTTGGATTTGAGGGTGGGTAGGAGATCTATATGTTCATACATGTCTGTTCAGTAGTAAGTACATTTGGAGAGGATGTGCCAAGCTAAATATACCACAGTGAACATGCTCACAAATTTTGTTTTGTATCTCACAGATTTTGCTTTGTATTACAGGCCCATGTGTTTTTCACATTTGATCAGAAAGCAGTTTTGTGCCTTGCGGCTCTGGTATCACACGCTATTGATATGAAGGAAACATGGGCCCTTGCTTAGCAATTTTCAGGATGTCATGAAGTTTAAGCTGACAGTGAGCATTCAAGACAAATATCATTGATAAATTCCATCCCCCATACCTACCAGCTCCCATCTGCACTGCTATAGTACAGTCATCAAATGTCAAAGATTACCCCTATCATCACTAATACATTCCCCACCATGCACACTTAACATGCTACTATCCACAAAAAAGCCATACATCTGTCCAGGATGTATGATGTGCTGACATTAGCATTTTCCATCAGGGATCATTCTATGGCAGCACTACTGGTTTCCAGTTGATCATTTCAGTAGATGATCAATTCAGATCCAGTAACACCTTGGAGACCAACACAATGAGTTGATCAACAGGTGCTGAGTCACAGGTATTGCTCTTCCTCTCTGTTAGTGGGAGACCTTCTTCCAGAGAAGGGACGGGATATTTAGAGAAGGAAGTGAAAGTATCTCTGAGGAATCAGACAGCTCTTTGGCTATCCTCCTTCTTTGGGTAAGGCCCAAAGAAATCCTGCTCTTGTTACCACAGGAACAAAAAGGTAAAGCAGCAAGTCAGGGAGCTGTCCAGCAATGAAAAATTGCCTACAATGGACTTTAGGTCCAAGACCTCAGTTGTTGAACCACAAAGGATGCCTAACATGGACCAAGGGATGTACCTTGAGGCACTAGAATTCAGATAAATCCTGTATTCCACGTACAAATACACATGCATATATATATCCTTCCTATCCTCCATGGGAAAGAAGGTGAGACTTAAAGTTGTACATGTGAGAGATGGGAAGAAGAAAGGTAGAGGGGACGGAGGGGCAGTGTGATCTCCATAGCTGTAATTTAACTCTACTACAGTCTCAGCTTCATATCCACCATCAGCAAATGGGGATAATGGAGGAAGAGGAAAAAGAAGAAGAGTAGGTTTTTATACCATGCTTTTCTCTATCTTAAAGTCTCAAATTGGCTCACAATCGCATTCCCTTCCTCTCCTGACAACAAGGTAGGTGAGTCTGAAAGATTTCTGAGAATATTGTGACTGGCTCAAGTTCACCCAACAGGTTTCATGTGAAGAAGTGGGGAATCAAAACCTGGTTCTCCAGACTGCATCTGTCTGTCGCTCTTAACCATGACACCAACCTGGCTCATAAAAACAACCTAACTGGATAACAAACCAGCCTAACTTTCTGAACCCTTGCAAGGATTACTGTGCTGCCCACAGAACACTTTGAGCACTGGAAAGCAATTTGCCAAGGCTAAGTTTTACAGCCATTCTTGAATTCTGAAGAACGGCCCTCCCACTTGGTTCTTCTGTCCTGGTTTTTATCTTCAATGCCAAAAGAAGTCCACTGACAAAACTGTCTTTTTGAGATGGATTCAATGCTGCAGTAAAAGATATTAGTACGGATATACCTTGACCATCCTTACAAATGGTGCGAAGTCTCATTATTTGTTTTTAAAGTTAACCTCTGTAAGTGGATTTTTATGCACGAAGCGGAGCCGTGGACTAGAGACGAAGACACTTATGATAATGGTTTCAAAAATGGGCCTTTAAAAAAAATAATAATAATGGCAGCGCCAGCTTTTAAATGAGAGTCATTTTGATAAAGTGATCCCATGCAGCTGCAAAAGGACTTGCCAGCTTATGAGGACAAAATTAGGATAACAATGTTGTTTTGAAAGGGGGAAAAAATCAATATCCATTTCATGAAAAAAGAAATGTCCACCTCTGACTTCACATGGCTTCTTTACAATTAAGGGTCCTTCTACCCTCACCTTTTCCTGTCATTAATATCATTTGCGCACTCACTGCTGAGAATACAGGTGATGCTCCCCCCCCCCAAATGGTTGCATTCTCCTGTTTTTCCATTGCTGGCCTTAAAAAAGAAAAAAAGATATGGGTTTACTACCTGTGAGGCCTAATTTCCCTCCAGCGTTAATATGGTTATTGGCAGACTGGCTCTGGCTCGCAGGTTTTGTTAGGGGCGTGCATAAACCAAGCCAAAAAAACCCCTCTGCAAAATGGCTTACTGGTATTTTCGGTTATTATTCAAACCAAATATAGATCAGTGAATCTGATTACCTACCAGTATGGTTGAGCCCGAATAAAGCTGCATTTTTTCAGCTTTTATTTGGGTAGATATTCAGTTATATCAAAGATCAGCTGCGGGAGCTGAGAGCACCACATTGTCTCGGCTGGGATTGGCAGTTTGGTTCAGACTGAGCTTCAGTAGGGGCCAGCCAAGGATTGGCCAGGGCAGCAGGAGCTGAGAGTTACTGGTCAGGTTTGCATGAAGCGAGGCAAGCCCTCTCCATGGCATGCAGATCCTGGGACCAGAATCTCCCAACCTCCCTCCCCCTGGCCACAGCCCCGTACCGAGGCCTCCATAGCACAGGAGAAGACAAGCTAGCCACAGGATCAGGTTGGCTTCTTTTTAATTTAGTCTTGGGTCTATAGGACCTGAAATAATTCTGGATTTCCAAAAAAATCCCAGAGTCAAACATCATATTGGTATTGGGACCCAGGATTTTTTTGGAATACCTAATTTTTTTTCAGGTCCAATAGACCCAAACTGAAAAATACCGTTTTTCCCTCTTTTTTGCATACCCCTAGTATCCATAATTTAGGCCTTCCAGCAGATACCATCCTTTATCTCTTTTAAGGCCAGATTCAAGAATATAGTAATTGGACTTAATTGTATAACCAGATGGGAGGAGGAAATTAGGAATGGATGGATATTAACATCTTTTGGGAAGTTCCATCAATTAAGATTCCTGATTGGATGCAAGAAACCATCTGGAGCCAAAGGGCAAAAGACTATAATAAGGCTACAGGACAGCAGGAAGCCAGGCTAATTTTATGCTTGTGCCATGCTAGTATGCTTTGACATGTTATACTGTACCATAAAGGACAGCAATGTACAGACTGCTTTAGCCTACAGCTTGGGTTCTTATGCTTCAAAAAGATGTGTCATCTAATACCAGGTACTCGGTGTATTAGATAGAAACATTAATTTTTTTATCTTTCTGGTGCTAAGGTACAGAGCAGCCTTTCTCAACTTTTTTACCATTGAGAAACCCATGCAGCATTCCTCAGGCTTCAAGAAGCCCCAGAAGTGGCGTGATTGTGCAGTGTATGTTTGGGAATCTTAGCTGTGCACATGTCCACCCAGGGCCTCTCCCCCTCCCAACCCCTCCAGGCCCATCACTGGCCATTTCAGAAGGGAGGGGCAGGTTGACATGGTCATATATAGTCATATCACCCCCTTAATGGCTAACAAACTTTTAAATATATAAAAAATAATCAGCTCCCACTGCTTCAGGGCCATCAAGAAACCCCAGGGTTTCACAAAACCCTGGTGGAGATTACCTGGTATAGAAACCGTACTGCCTAGTGATATCCTTCTTTAAATTGTTAAATAAACCTTTATGTGTTTTTACAGTGGCTGGCTTTGTTTGTATGCATTTAACCTCAAGGACCCACAGGGCTGGGTGCTGCTTAAGCTTGGTTCTCTGACACCACTATTGAACTAATATTTTGTTTAAAAAATTGCTCAACCACAAGTGCAACCCAGGCCTTGACAGTGAAAAGTGACTGCTGCAGTTGTCTTGCCTACCATAGAGGAATGCTGCTGATCTTGTTGGCTGACAGCATCTGTATTACCTGCCCATTCCCATCCACCATCCCCAATCACCGGTGTTAACTGCCAAGGCAAATGGAAAGCCCTTGTGAATTTCACAGCTGGCTTCATTTTAAGCCTTCTCGTAAAAAAGAAAGAAAGAAAATAACTAATAGTGAGGATGTAGCTGCATCCATTCAGTTAAGGACTACTTCATAAGCGGTGCCCTTCAGGATCAGACCCATAATACATGTAGTCCAGCATCTTTTTTCACACCTTGGACAACCACATTCCTTTGGAAGGCTGAAAAACAGGCCATAAGGTTGCAAGTGTGGTGTAGTGGTCAGAGTGCCAGATGGGGATCTGGGACACTCAGGTCTGAATTCCCAGTCTTCCATGAAACCTTGCTGGGTAACCTTGAGCCAGTCACCCACTCACAGGCCACCTCATTTCACAGGGCTGCTGTGAGGATGAAATGGAGGAGGGCAGACCATGTAAGTTACTTTGGGAAGAAAAGAGGAGCATACATGAAATATCTGCTGATCTAATCAGAATCAGTAAGGTAAGGATGGGATTAGAAGTGGCTTAAGCATTATGTTATGTGAGCTATGGGACAAAGGTTCAAATGACACAGGGGACCTAGGTGGTAGTTATCTTAGAACATAAGAAATGTCCTGCTGGTTCAAACTAGTGGTCCTTTTAGTTCAGCATCTTATGTCACACAATGACCAACCTGGTGGACCAATGAACATAGCATACAAGCCAACGATCCCCCCCCTTCTGTTGCTTTCTAGTACTGGTAGTCCAAAGCTTGCTTCCTCTGAATAATAAGCTTCCCTTTACTCACCATTGCTAGGAGCCAATGATAGACCTCTCCTCCACAATAGCCATCTTCCTGCTGCCTCCTCCTGCCTCTCTTCCTCCACAGCAGACTGACTGAGATCTACCTACTTTTGATGTTCCTCCATGTACGGAGTAATCATCAAACACATCACAGGTTGAGGGAGAAAGTTAAGAGTCCTCTCCTTGATGCACTAGTTAACTGGCTGTGGGAACCTATTTATATGTGAGAGTGCATAAGAACACCCCTTCTTGAAGTGTGAAGTGGGACAGTCCCAAAAGCCTTGCTCTGCCAGATTGTTCTTGATATTCTGAAGGGATCCGAGGACTGATCCAAATGAGATGTTGATGTGCAAAGAAATAATAAGCAACCCGCCCTATGCTGAGACAAGATTCTATATGGGAGCCTCTGTGTGATAAGTCACCTGGGTGGCTGGAGCCTCTGCACGCATGGTTAGCCTGCCAAAACTGCAGCCACCTGGGCCACAGATTCAGTTCCAAGAGCAGCCGCGGACTCCTGAAATCTTTTCCCTTTCCAGAAACACTGGAATAATAAATGAACCAAATATTAAAACAGAGATAGCATGCTAACATACTCGGTCAATATGGTTTTGTTTTCAGAATGCCCAGAGGACTTCAATTAGAACCGTACCGTAGGGATTCTGCATATTTCTGCATTTAAGATGCTATGGAAGGAGTGATAGCAAAATAAAAGGGGTCGGAAAGTGAAATTCAGCAGGAGAGTGGTGCAGATAGAAAATAGAACATAAAGCTGATGAGGGGACTTGCAGACATCTTGTAGTATACCTAGGGTTGCCAGCCTCCAGGTGGGACCTGGAATTACACTTCATCTCCAGACAACAGAGATCCTGGACAAAATGGCTGCTTTGGAAGGTGGACTCTTTACTGTTATATTCTGTTGAGGTTCCTCCCTGTCTCAAAGCCCACTCACTCCCAGGTTCATCCCTGAAGTCTCCAGGTGTTTCCCAACCCAGAGCTGGCAACTCTAAGTATACCTGCAAAAGGGCTGAGTGCTTGTACTAGTAAAGTATTGCTGCACCAGTGTGTCTACAGTTGCTGCCATAAAGCAGGCAAGCCGAATCATGTTTAATCACAGCAGTGGGGAGCAGGGGTTTACAGCGCACCCCTAGACAGGCCTTCTCAGAATCCTACCCAAGCCAACTCACAGAAGCTTACTCCCAGGCAGGTGTCCTTAGGACTGCACTGTCAGTTACACACAAATCACCATGAAAACGAGGTGGGAGGTCCAAACATCTTGTGCTTGTTCCTGTAGTGAAGTGAAGCTGGTTTGCCCTTGTGGGGAGGAGCAAGCTTGTGCCTCAGTAACCTGGGCTCATTCTGCTCATGTTGGATAATTACTTTCATTGCACTTCAGGAGTAGATTATCCTGTGTCACATAGGAAAATCCAGCTGCAAAAGTACATTAGAAGTGCATTATCCAAGAGAACTGTAAAATAAATATCTGCAGAAGTATATATCTTTGCTGCCAGCATACAGTTTAAAACTTTAGAATAATCAACGTACACAATCATCTCCTCTAAAATACTCAGACAGGGGAGTCCTCTAGAAGGGAGCCAATCTTCTAGCTTTCAAGTTTCCCATGATCAGGATGGCTCAGGTTAATTCAATCTTGTTAGCTGTTGAAAGCTAAGCAGGGTCAGCCCTGGTTAGCATTTGGATGGGAGACCACCAAGGAAACTCAGGGTGTCTATGCAGAGGCAGGTAATGGTAAACCACCTCTGAATGTCTCTTGGCTTGAAACCACTACGGGGTCACCAGCTGAGACCTGACAGCACTTTACACACATAAATACAAAGTTTGCAATTAGAGCATCTCATCCTTAGCTCTAGTGGCGCAGACCAATTGTGGCATGTGAGGAAGTGAAATCATTCAGTGCTAGGTGGAAATCTTAATTGTAGAATCGCTTATGCAATGTAGCAAGATTGATACAGAGAGGAGACAAAAGCTCAAGCAGCTGGAGAGGAAAAGATAATCTAATTTTGCAAGAAAAAAGGTGGCTATTAAGGAATCTACGTACGCAAGGCAAAGAATAGGAATGCCTCTCTTACCTGATTTGTACATCCGGATTGCTATCAGTTTGCCTAAATGCACGGTTTATGGGATTAACTTATTTGTGAGTGCCACTAGCAATTTGGCCTGAAATGTATAAATGTCAGCTCCGTTCTTTATGATAGCATTTTTCTTCAAACATTCCCTGCCCTCCTTTTTTTTCCCCTTGAGCTATAGCTAGGGCCCAAGAGTACTTCCCTGACTCTTCCTTTTTTTTTAAGGCTGGGTCATAAATATTTTAAAGCTGTTTTTAATGCTATCTTCTAGACCACTTAAATAAGAAGCATCTCCCATTATGCCTTAACTAAAGGCCCAATCAGTTCTTCATAGAACTTGGCCAATCGCTCCCATTTTTCACATGGAGGAATATGGCTCCTTGTTCAGTGCCTAGGTAACTAAAGCACAACCGGTTTCTTCTCGGATCTAATGCACCCAAATTGCCAGCCCAGTGATTTCTGAATTAATGCTACTCTATTATATTTATTATCTCCATCAGCTAATGATTCTCCAGTTCCATTTGTATGTTTATTTCCTTTTAAGCAGGCTTTCAGAGGCGCTGCAAAGGTCTTGCCTTCTGTCTAGAAATAGTAATAGCAGTCTCTTTCTCTCCTGTTACTCATAAATGAGTGGTTTTTATTACCAGTTGTGGGCTGAATATCAGACATTTAGACATGACATCCCATTGTTCTGTTTCGGTGCTTAATTATCATTCAAGATTCTGAACGCTATGTTCAGGGAGGGAAAGCTATATTTTAGCTAAGTTCAAGTCAGCGTCCATTTTCTCTCTTGTCATTATTGCTTTTCAAAACTATTTAAACTTTTTCCCCTCTTGCTTGAAGAGGGAGGAGATATCGGAAGGCCTGTCAGCAGCCCAGGCTCACACAGACTCCGGTGTTATGAGCCAGGGATGTTTTCTTGAGCAAAGTTAGAACTGACTTCCTCTCCAGTTAGTGTGGAAGAAGATACTTTCCCACTGGCCTGCCCCACATGCTGGCTCACACTGCCCTCTAAGCAGACCCAGTTGCAACCCTATAGATGAGTGGTTTTCAACCTTCCTAATACCATGACCCTTTACTACAGTTCCTCGTGTTGTAGTGACCCCCAACCATAAAATTATGCAAGGGTTCTTTCACCGAATTTAAACCGAAACTGACCAATGGCATGAAGATCCATTGTTCATGATTGTATATAAACTGATTTTTCCCCCCTGGGGTTTCTCAGTTCAGTTCTGTCTCTTGTCCCACCAAGCCGATCTCACTCTTCTTCTCTGCTCCAGACAGACGAACGCTCTATCTTGATCTACCCTGCGAGGCTGTTGTGTAGATGCTTTGCCTGATCTTGTTAGTTTTAATGATGAAGGAGGGGGAGTGACCAAAACTGGCTTCTATGACATTTACTAGGTTTCTCCACACACATTCCTTTGTCAATTTCACTAAAGGTCTGTGAAAAGTGAGAAGCAGATTCCATTTATCAATGGAACGAGGGGGGGGGGACACATACATATATATGAAACACACACAAAATATATGAAAAGCACACAGAATCGGAACCTTGGCCCATCAAAGTCAGCTTTGTCTGTTCAGATTGGCAGCAGCTCTCCAGGGTCTCAGAGGTCTTTCATATCACTAACTGCCTGGCCCTTTTAACTGGAGATGTCAGGAACCAAACCTGGGACCTTCTGGAAGCAAAGCTGATGCTCTACTGCTGAGCCACTGGGCCACAGGCCCTCCCCTTGTGTGAAACCGTGGTGCTGTATACAGAGAGATAGGTAGCTTTGCGTTCGCAAATGTTCAGGAGAGCCGGAGCACCAAGCCACTTAAAACAGGGGTAGTCAACCTGTGGTCCACCAGATGTTCATGGGCTACAATTCCCATGAGCCCCTGCCAGCATTTGTTGGCAGGGGCTCTTGGGAATTGTAGTCCATGAACATCTGGAGGACCACAGGTTGAATACCCCTGACTTAAAAGACTAAAATATTTTTATTGTGAAGAGGAACAACTTTGAATAGAAAGAGGAAAGAGATAGTCATTCATTCTGCTTGTTGTGGAGGCAAACAAGGAGGAAGCATGCTCCATGGAAGTCTCCAAATGAGCCAATCAGGATGCTGGAGCACCAAGCGGCTTAAAGAATGAAACAGGTTTTATTCAGAAGAGAAACAACTATGCATAGAAAACAGAGAGACCCAACTAACAGCCATTCTTCTGATCAACTACTGTTTTGGAGGCAAGCAGTGCTTAAAAAGCAGGAAGTCTCCAGTTGGGCAAATCAGGACACTGGAGGAGATGATTTGAAAATCATCAGGAAGTTCTTATCTTATCTATGTTAAATATAAATCTCCTCCAATGCCCCCTTTATACGCTGCCCCATTGTGCACACTGCTGCTCTTGCGTATTCCAACATGTGATTCAAGCATGTTTGAAATCCTATTTCCATCATATGCACATGCATGCCAATAACAGAAGCACAGAAGCACTCACAAGAGGCCTGGGTGAAATCCGGATTGGCCAAGCTCCTCCCTGCAAACCTGAGCTGGGGAAGGTTTTACTTTGCAGACACCCAAGCAAAACTTCCTAAAACTTTTGTGTGCTTAACAGCTATTTATTACGAGAGGACAGATGGGGGGTAGTGATGTTAGCTGATGTATGGCAAAAGCTTTCCTGTCTGTCAGCTTGCGAGAGACCATCTGCTGCTCAGAAAATATGCTGTTTGTACAGTAAGTTAAGATTTAGGTTGCTGCGAGAGTTATAAAAAGAAACCCAGCGAGAAAGCCGGAGCCCTTTCAAGGGACTTCTTCCCGCCTGCCTCCCTGCCCACAGGTTTTAAACTCCTGATAGATGTGGTGCAAAAGGGGTTCTGCCTCACAAACTTCTGTATTATCTATCATAACCTCATAGCTGGAAGAGCACAACGCAGGCTTTGCGCCTAGTCGCACAAGACACACACCTCCCCAACTTGTGGCCCGCCTCCTTCTGTGACTGCCGGCTTGGAGGATGCAAAGAGCTCCGGTTATCTTGGCCCTCGCAAGCAAGGGATGCATGGAAACAAGCGGCCATAGAGTGGGCCGGCCACCCTTCAGAATGATATATATATAGGGCTCGGTGGGCGAAAGCTTGCCACCTGCCTGTTGAGTTGCAGCCACCAGCAACCTTCTTCTTTGTTAGTGAAGGACCGGCCTGGAGGGGGGAAATTACTGATGATTTACAACGGCGGCAATTAAAAGTGAACATTTAAAGATGAGGGTCACAGACACCTGCTCGGCTTTCCGCAAAGTCAGAAAACCCTGCAGAAGTGGGTGTCGAATGCAATTAAAAGGCCGGCACTATTTCATCACGGCAGCTTCACGAGGGCAGCACTGAAAGTCATTAGCAAGCAAATTAGAGGACAGGCACGCTTCCCGGGAGCTTAGCGGGTCCCTGCTAATCGGACTGACTCTACGGGGGTGGCTGAAAATGTGTTGAGAAAAGAATCTACAGTTTCATGTGGCTGCCCACTTCCTCCGAGTTGCATTGTGATCAGGGCCAGTTTGTTCATGTAGCATATGTAGCATGTGCTACGGGCCCAAAACTTCCAGGAGCCCCATGCAGTGCCTCCCCCCATGGATCAGGGCCATAGCCTCTCTCCTCCCCCTTTTCCCTGTTGGAGGTCCGTCCATCCCGTCTGACTGCTCCCACCCCAATGTACTCTGCTAGGGCCCTGCAAATCCTTAGAGTGGCTCTAGGTGCTATGGGTTCCATGAATCCTTAAATCAGTCCTGTTTGTGATGCTCCAGAGATCACTGGCTACTTTTTTCTTGGGAGAAAATAGTAGTGGTATCAGGTTGCTCAGAAAACTGAATTGTCCAGGAGGACGTTTTAGGGGGGCTACCACAATGTTGTTGAGCTATCGTTCTGTCCTGGCAGCTTTCATTGCTCTACAATGATGTTTACTCTGACTAGCCCTATCTTGTGAGCTCTTGGCTGCAGAACACAGGCAGCTGTCATTAGTACGTGGGTGGCAAACTACTAAGGTATCTTGGGGTTACTCTGCAGAGGCAGGCCATAGCAAACCATCTCTGTCCATCTTTTGCCTTGAAGACCCCATGAAGGGTCACCATAAATGGCTGGGATTTTACATGCATACTATTATGCTTGGTGGTTTTAATCTTCTGTTGTAAGCATAGGTCCTCTTTGGTCAGGAAAAAAAGTGGGTTGTGTTTTAAGTAAGAAACCAATTACGTTTTTATCTGTTTGCAAATATGGCCATTTGAGCAAGGGGTGGTTGGGGTAGTGCCTAAGCAGTGCTACACCATCAAAATGGCATGACCGCCACCCACTTACCCTGAGCAAAACGATTTGCAGTAGCAGCATCTACCTCCACACACCCTCCACAAATAAGTTACTTCTCCCAGCCTGGTACAAAATTCAAGTCTTCTTAATACTGACTTCAAGCCAGTATCTCATTAGCTTGTCTCCAGATTCAACCCAAGAGTGTGTGTCCAAACTAGTAGCCCATCAGTGCCTATTGAAGAAATATCTTCAGCTAGATCAAGAACCACCCAGTGACCTTCAGGGCTCATCAGGTACTCTAAAGATGACTCACATTTCACTAAACACAATCACATAGATTCTTACAGCCTGGTGGTAGATGGTCTATTGATGACCACTGGAAGTAGAATTCCAAAGGCTGGTGGCAGAGGGGTATACAGCTGTCAGAGCTCCACTGCACACTTGGGGGGTAGAATTCATTTCATTTTTCAGCCACAAAAAACCTATACCACCCCACCCCCACCCCCAATTTTCATTTCTTGCCATCAAGATGCGGCAAGAGACATTCCGTATCTTTTTGCTGCTGGCTGCTTCCACATAGTAACCTAGTCTTCTTTGGTGGTCTTCCATCCATGTACTGCCCGGGGATGACCCTGCTTAGCTTTTAGGATCTGATGATATGAGGCTAGTCTCAATTGCTAGAGACCCATTAAGTATATTCCCACAACCTGATATTCAAATATACGATCATCTTGCAGTCTACAAGCAAATTTGTTTTCCATTCAGTGGACTTTACACCAGTGGTTCTCAATCTGGGAGTTGGGACCCCTTTCGGGGTTGAACGACCCTTTCACAGGGGTCATGGCAGGGCAAGCAGCTTGGCCAGGGTGGCGCCATCCACACAACAGCCTTGCATGGTAGATCGAGATAGAGCATTTGTCTGTCTGGAGCAAGATCGGCATGGTGAGACAAGAGGCAGAACTCAACTGAGAAACCCCTGGGAAAAAACAATTTATAAACAATCATGAACAATGGATCTTCACAACATTGGCTAGTTGCGGTTTAATTTCTGTGAAAGAACACTTGCATAGTTTTATGGCTGGGGATCACCACAACATGAGGAACTGTATTGAAGGGTTGCGGCATTACGAAGGTTGAGAACCACTACTTTTCACTGTTTTTAATGCCCACTACTGGCACGGCAACCTGGGAGTCAAATGCATGTTGATAGATTTAACAAGATTGTTCCCCAACAGCCATTCTGCAAAGCGACTGTACAGTTGACAGTAAAATGGACACAAGAAGCCATGTGAATCCAAATTTAGATCTCTTTCCCTCTTTGACCCCCTTTCATGTTGTGCAGAACAAGAACTACAACCAACAATCACTTTCTAAATGAAGCTATTCACAACCCCTTTTCAGCCCATTTGCTCAGTTGTTTACAAGATTCTGCTCAGATTTCGCAAACGCACATCCACCTCTAAGCATATGAGTAGCATGTTGAGATCAATGACTCCTCTCGTGCCTTGAGCTAGCGGCGTTTATAAGTACACGGCTCAGCTGCCGTCTTACCAGCCCAATCACTAGAAGCCTAATGACTCATTACTTCTATGGCACACTTTGGTTGAGGAAGTGCTAGATGAAATCTAATTCTGTAAAGGCTGCCTAGCGAGCGACAACAGGCCTTTAGAACAAACTGTCCTAAAAATGCCAATTGACAAGAACATGAATTATTAAGGACAAACAGCATTAACAAGTGAAGAGTAGTGCCACCATCTACAGAAAGTTAGATGTGTCTAATTCTGATTTTAATCAATGGAACAAGAACTGAGCAGTGTGCTTTAGCCTCATGAATTCTTGCACTCAGGTTGTTCTTTCACAATGAGTTATTTGCTGAAGAGCTACTACATACTGTAGAGGGCAGTCAAGTGGCTGGTTCTGCCTTCTGCAGCAGCCATTTTGGGGTGGTACCCAGAATTCCAACGGCGCCCCCAGGCTCACAAAGATTGAAGAACCCCTGGTGGGTCACCATTAATCCACTTGAACTCATGAGCCTGTTTGATACAGAATCAGAACTATTGGCTCATCAAGTTCAGGATTGACTCCTCTGATGGACAGCAGCTTTCTGGAGTCTCAGGCAAAGGTCATTCAGATCAGCTACTTCCTGCTTCATTTAGCTGGAGCTGCTGAGAACTGGGCCTGGGCCAGGCATAGCAGATGCAAAGCTCAGTGGCATAAAAAGTCTCAACAGCATCTTCAAAGCAATGGGGATAGATTTCACCTTGACTATACCAGCAAAGCAGACCACAGGGGGGCAAAAGTCCAGGAGCCCTGGCCACGCTCATAGGATGCTTTTGTTGAGTCTTGTTTGTGTAACATGGGCCCAAAGGGACACTATTCTACAAAGCTTATGGTAGAGACCCGAAAAAGCAAATAAAATCAATGCTCCTTCCCTCTCTGGCATGTTCTCTCTTCTGGAACATCCCACTATTGAACAACAATATCACAACCAGAATATCGCCAAGTGGCAGGAAAGTGGAGCACTGGGAGAGGGAGTATTGTTTTGTTGTATTTTAGCTTGGATTTTAACGTATTGTGAACTAGCGATCCCCAACCTGTGGGCCGTGGACCACATGTGGTCCGTCAATTAATTGGAGGTGGGCCACAAAGGACGCCTTCTCCCCCCCCCCCACCCTGGCCCTTTACTTCATCCCCCCCAGCCCTTTACAACACACTTTGGGTGTCATTGTCTCCCATCACTCCCAGATGGGACTATCTCGTTGCAGAGAAATAAGCTCAGGGTTCCCATTGATTTGTCATTGTCATGAGTTAAAATTTCCATGAAAATAAAATGTTCCTTATGTTCATTGTTGTGGCGTGTCTGTATCTTATTTGAAGGGATGTTTAAACATGACCATAGCGATCAGAGTCAGAGAGAGTTAGGGCAGTGGTTGAGAGGAACCCCCCCCCCCCACCGGGCCTCTGTAAAATTGTCAAGCGTTGAGTGGTCCCCGGTGATAAAAAGGTTTGGGACCACTGTTGTAAACCACTCCAAGCCTGCTCACAGAGAGGGGTGGTCTATACATTTAATAAATGAATGGGGATATTTGCCAAGGCTATTTGCACTGGGTTAGCAAAACAAAAAGGAATTTCTGAAAGTTCTGTCCTAGCATGAGGAATATCCTAAGAAGAGGGATCAGATCCTGGCAAAATTACCTCTTACACAAATGTGGCTTACCATGTATAAATGCCACCAATGCTCCATCTCCCAACACAAAGCTGTCAAAAGTGCATTCAAGGGAATCCTCTCATACATTGTCAGTTGGGCCTTATCTTGGCCACATGCTAACCAGCTAATGTTATCTCTTAGCAGAAGGTGCTGGTGGGTCTTCCCATATCCCCACAACAGTCATCTTTGCCTGGAAAAGCTTATTCCCAGGGTTCCAGGATCCCTTTGAAGCAACAGCCACATGGGTTGGAGAGTTGCCGTGAGGAAGAGGAAAAATTCAAAATTGCTCCAGCCTTCCTCTTCTGTCAGAAGAGTTCTGCTCACACAAGATGTAGGAGGTAGCCACCTCCCCACTGTAGCCTGACAACCCACATGGCTATTTCTCCATTTGGATCCCACAACCCTGGGAATAAATTTCCGCAGGACCAGAAAGGACTTCCAGGGGGGAAGGGACAGCTGAGAAGACTGGCAGTCCTCACATAGTCCTTGCACTGGACCCAGCCCCAGGAGTGCCATCGTGTAGCTAGTGTGAACAAATAGACTTTCAAGGGATGCTCATCCACCATTGCTAGTGTCTTTATTGAGGGATCCCAGATAAGCTTCCATAGGTTCCTAAAAATGAAGTCTGCAAATCACTGCCGCTGGCACAACTGACTTCCTCTGGATTGCACTTCCTATCACTAGCATAAATCTTCCGATAAGCCGCATCAGTAGTTTTCAAATACCTGCTTGCTAAATCTCATATCTATGTCTTTTGATTCCAGGGAGTGAAAATGCAGAACGTGTTCTCTTTTCTGTATCTGTCATTTTAAAGAGCTGTTTTGATTCCTTGTACCAGCCAGCGAGTTATTGATTCATAATATGAAGAATTTGTGCCTGAAAAGAAGCAGTTCTGGGAAACATGCATCAGAAAATGACTGCAATGTTTGCACAGCTTGTTATGAAATCTTTTAAACCATGCAAGATTTCAAATGATCTATGGCATATGAAATGAAACCAGCCCAAGGTTTGTGAAATCATTTACAGTGAGGATCAGTTCTTAGTCGGGGTTTTCTAAGAAATGGATTTTAAATGCAAAGATGAGACGAGGGGCCAAACTCGACATGGAGGCAACAGATATATATGGTTGAATCCAGATTTGCCACAAGGATGTAGAAAGCAAGGGGTTGGTCTATCTTAAAACACAGGAGTATGCAAGCAGGGGGAATTAAACTCTCCCTCCACCTAGAGCTGCCCCAGGTCCTGAGTGTTTCGTGTTGAACTCACTTCTAGTAACAGAGTCCCAACGAAGAGAGGTAAGGTGTAAGTTTACCATGTGATGAAGCCCAGATCCTGCACAAAGACCTAGATCCAAACCCACTTTTACACTAGCAAAAAACACTTTCATTCACACAGTGGGGGGAGAAGGGTGTTTCTGCTAATTCTTCCCTTCTCTCTGATCCCACTCCCTGCCATATTCACCCTCATCCCCAAGGGACTCTCAGCTTTCAGGAGCAGTTTTGAGGAAAGGACCAGCAGCAAGAAAGGGGAGACAGGAAAGCCAGAAGCTGAGATGGACTAGCTCGGGCAAGGAAGCCATGGCTTTCTATTTGCAAGATCTGAGAGAGGCAGTTAACAAAAGGACCTTTGGGAAGTCACTTATTCCTTAGGTCACCATAAGTCCAAGGTGATTGGACAGCCCTTAACGCTCACAAAATTTTTGTGCTGTTTGAATTCTGTTGGATCCAGGCCACAGATCTGCCATCATCCCTCCTAAGTTTGCCCCCCCCCCCCAAAAATCACACTTACCTTACAGGTACAAACAACACATCCACTCTGCTTCACTAGGTGACCCTAAACTTAGTGCCTCCGATACCCTTTGAAAGAGTCCTGCCACTTCTAACTCTTTCCTCCAGTCTAGAGGAGATAATGCATTTTTTATAGAGATGGAAGGGAACCACAGAATGAACTTGAGGGTCAAAATCATGTTTGTTGCATTAAGAAGCTCATTTCCATTGGGGGGAGGGGATCCACATGCTATTCAAAATTTACTGTCTTTTTAGCAGGACAAAGGAAGGGGCAAACAGGAAAAGTTGGAGTGATGAATACACCAAAAGTAGCTGTGTACTTGTGCAGGCTAATCAGGCCAGTGGTTTATGGTAACACAGGCCAATAGTACTCTATGGCCAGTCCAGATCAGGCCTTCCTCAGTCTTTACTAGATAATGGCTGCCTATCAGCATGATGAAAACTACTGGGAGGAGTTTGTGGTGGATGGGGGAAAGAGAGGGCCCTGTTGACATAGCACTACACATCTGTGGCTGAACTGCATGGAAATCTGCATAACTTCTGCCCCACCCAGCATTTTCCCTCTGCAATGTTCCCCCCTTCCCCAGCTGCTTTTCCATTACATCCGATTTCCAGACACATTGCAAAGGCATTTGCATTGGCAAGGAAGCCTCTCCATGCAGATCCACTTTGCACTTTCCCCTCCCATTCGCCATCCCACCCCATCCCAGTGGGCTTTTTGTCTTCCACAGGGTCCTGAAACCTGATTTGGGAGCAGTTTTCAAGAAAGATCTACCAAAGCAGATTTGGAGAAATGCACAGCAGAGATAGAGAAAACCCACGTTGACAATGGAAGCACGCCAATGTAATGCAGAAGCCAAAATTAAACCTGCTACAGTTTGGGAAGGAATGTGGAGTAAGAATTCCACATGGAAGCTGCTCTAGTCACAGGAGGTTGCAAGCCTGCCTTCAAAATCTTTGTTGTGACCTTGCCAAGGTTGCTCTTCAGACACATCAGTTATGTCAATCTTCCCCTTGGCCTCACCTCTGGAATCTCCTGTCCCTATTCTCTGCCATCACTGGTAGGTTTCTTTGTCTTACTTATGATCCAGCAGCTATGAAAGACAGGTCAGCAAACAAAACTGGGGAAGGAAAGCTCAAGTTTCACACATTTTCTGAAGCCAGACTGTTAATTATACATTAAATTAGAAATTTCATATCTATACAGCAGATGTATCTTCAAAGTCTTGGGTAAAATGGTTTCTTATTAGCATTTAAGCAAAAAAAATTATCCTGTATTATCACAGTCAGGGGCTGAAACCAAAGTCTTTTAATAAGCACCTAGTCACTGCAGGTCAGGCTTCTAACAGTGTCCTTAATTGGAATATAGTACATCTTATGGATGAAACAGCGAGATACTGAGAGAGCAAGCTTTCTGCCCCTTCTGTCTTGCTAGTCAAAGCAATGGAAAAAGAGCCCCCTCTGAATTTCAATAGAGTTTTGTTTGGAAACTGCAGTAGGGAATCACCTAAGAAAAAGTAAATAAATGGAGTTCAGTCCAAGGACAATATCCCATTGAAGGCTGAAGGCACTGCCTGCTGCCAATTTATTCGTCAAAAATTGAAAATGGGCCTTTAACTCAGGATTTTGTTTGGAGCCAAGGGGTGGCCCCAGAACCCCATAAGTGACAACAGTGATAACTCCATCAGTGATAACAGATAATCAATAAAGAAGCACAGACTTGATGTTTCATTTATCTGTCATGGGTAACAGCCATTGATAAGACATAACCTCCATGAATTACTCTTTAAAAACACCGAGGGCATCAACAATCAGCACAGCTTCTGGCACTGAACTCCTTCCCTGAATTGTACTTTGTGCAAAGATCTTTCCATTGACCTGAATCTACCATCCATCAAGTGCTAATGGAGAAAGAGGGAGGGGAAATGACTGCTTCTTAGTCTCTGACTTTTCACCAGCTGCTTTTTCCCACTCCTGTCCAGGCCAAATTCAGAACTACTTAATTAGGATGTGACAATCAATTTCCTGGCAGCCAGGGGTGATGTGCTGTCCATGGTACTACTCTTAAAAGACGCTACATGAAGAGCTTGGGCCGCCATCTCCACTGCTGTCGCTCAGGCCCAGTTAGCCTTACAAAGCTGTTGAGAGAGGAAAATGGAATGGTGTTCACAGATGCTGCCCCGAGAAACTTAAAGGAATGGTGGGATATAGTCATCCACAAACAACAAAACCAACAGAAGCAGCTGGGACCCTACTACCACCGTCCATCCACTTCTCACTACCTGGAGTAAATAACACTCCTTTCTCAGGTGTCTAACTACAGGGTGACAAGATGCACATGCCCTGTGGGGCTTCCTCAGCTCTCATAAGCACTTCAGATGCTCTGGTCAGACACCGGGACAGTGGAGGGCAGCCACAGGGATGGGCAGGGTAAAGGCAAGGCACGAGTGTTGATGGCTTCCAACCCTCCAAAAAAGCCCACATCCTCAGGTGTCCACCTCATCCCTCTTCATTAGAAAGCTTCAAAGGTGAAGAAATACCTGCTTGGTCCTACCTGATATCCTAGGGAAGGGGAGAAGAGTTAAAGCTATAGCCCTGGAAGAAATAGTAAATGTGTTGACTCAGAATGGAAGAAATAAAATCTTCCTGGCTCAAAAATATAATTTCAGATACTGCTGAGACGTTTTACACTTGGTAACCTTCATAAGACTTTAGTGTGTGGGTGGGTGGGGGTGGGGGTGTGACTGACTCAGTGGCCATGTACCGTAATCCCAAATGCCCTCTGCCACCTCTCTGTTTGTTTACTTCCAAAGTAATCTAAAGGAGGATTAAAATCAGGAGAACTGCCAGCTGCCAACAAAAAAAGGGCAGATTATTTAACAAAATGACACCTCTTTGCCAAAGCACTTGATAGTAGATCCTTCATGGCTCTCGGAGTTAGGGAAAGCAACATAAACACGCTCGGGCTAAAGAAGAGTGAGAATATCTCAGCCAGCTGAGGAACTGGGGAAAACAAGGTTGAACGTGTTCCAGAATGCAGTACAAAATGTCAGGCGTGTCAGTCCCAAGATGGGAGCTGAGGGTAAGAACAAAACCCAGCTAATTCCCTGTGTGTGTCTGTAGCAAGGTGACCTAGAGAAAATGCACTAGCAAATTTGCTCTTAATGATTCTGACAGAGGCAAACTAGAGATGGATGTAGTTTAAAAGATAAAGAATAAAAAAGGTCACTGCGATGACAACTTTTATATAGCACCATCAGTGTTTGCGGGGCTCTAAATTTAGTTTGCAGGGGGGACATGGGAGACAAAAATGAGAAGTTATATTCAAAAGAAGAGGTTGAAAAGGGTTTGCATTCTCCTTTTTGAAGCAAAACACTGTTTCTCAGGCAAAGTTTCTTTCCTCTGAAGCATTTCCTCTCCTCTTTCAAGCTTTCCTTTCATCATTACCCACTCTTTGGCCAAGATGAAAAAAACAGGTGGGCAGCTCTTGATACTCATCTGCACATGTGCCCGTGGCCTTAGTCAGGCAAAACCAAACAGCTCTGGTCCCAGGACTGCAGAGAATGAAGGCAATCCTGATCACAATTTACATGCAAGCTGGGTACAGGATCCCTTCACTGTGTTCTGTGTGTATTAATTTTTGTGCCTTATTCTAGTAATTTATTTCGATGAAAGTCCACCCTTCCATTTACACAAAATGGCTGCCATACAGACACAGGTACGTCTTATACACATTTATCCATAAATTATTTTAGCCCAAAAAACCCCCCGCTCTATTTGATGATCTTTAAATTGTGGCATAATCATTCCTGTTATATTTATCACTTGACAGATTCAGATTTCCATAATAATGAATCTCCCACATTAATCATTCTGGATTATAATAGAATCATTACCTCAGTCCTCAGATGGGCTGCTCCAAAATGCTGCGCCACTGTAATCTCATGCTGTAAAAGCATTGTCACTGCAATGTAATAAGATTCCCAAGCATTTGCATCCAAATTAGCCTAATGAAACATTCGCCATTCATCAGGGCATTAGCATCTCTGTAAACTTCCATGAAATACTGCCACCATTGGACACCACCACCATGTAATTTCCTAACAGCGTCTCTTGACAATGAAATTCATTATATATCCAAATTGTCCTCCTACATGCATCTTACTCATCATTCCATATAAAGATATGGAGAAGCGATGATGCATCTGACTCAAGGGGACTAGGAACTTTAAATAACAAAAAGTATGCCAACTGACTGGGGCACAATCCACATCACTCACAACAATTCCAACTTCAGTAGTTTAGATCCAGCCAATACACAGCCCTTGTGCCATTCTTTCTCTCAAAAGCTCTATCATAATCTGTCAGTGGGTATCAGAAGAATATATCTGTGAAACGTTTTTTTGGGCCAAGACGTGGATGAGAAGAATTTCCAAACCAGAAAATGTTTGTGAAATGGGGGAGGGGAGAACAACCATCTCTGATCACCATATTTCAAAGTGGCATAGTTCAAAGCAGAAGCAGCACAAAATCCTGAATACTTCATGACAGCATCTGGAGCAGCGTCCAAAATGGCACTAGGCATATGGGAAATGTCTTAAGGGCTCCAGTTTGTTGGAGATCAACCAATTAGAGAGTTTTGCAAGTTCAAAAAATTTGTGTCTAAAAATTAGACTTCGTTTTATGAAATTAAATCTTTCCAACATATTTTTTTAATCAGCGGCTGATAGGCTTCGGGCTTTTGATATGTGTCATCTACAACAGCTGAGTGATAGAAGGTGAAGGGTCAGCCACCAGAACACCACATTGTCAGCAATTTCCAAAATTGGATGCATTCTTTTCCACACTGACTCAGAAGTAAGGCCCATTAAACATAATGGACTTCTACAACTATGAGTGTAGGATGGCATTGCAGGATAGATTTAAAAAACAGGGAATGCAGCAAGTCCCCTTTTCTTTAAGAACAGTGCAAAGGAATAGAAGTAGAAATGTTAAGGCAGGAGCAGGTGGGGGAAGGGTTTGCTTGCTCTCTGTTGCATACCAAATCTTTAACACACTATGGTGGAAAGTGCCATCATGTTGCAGCCAGTTTATGGTGACCTCTATGGGGTTCTCAAGGTAAGAGACATTCAGAGGTGGTTAGCCAGTGCCTGCCTCTGCCTAGTGACTCTGGACTTCCTTGGTGGTCTTCCATACTAACCAGGGCCATCCCTGCTTAGTTTCCAAGATCTGGTGAGATCAGGGCCTAGTCTGCACACAATAGATCATTCAGTTTCAGTGCTCTTTAGAAGTTGATTTTCCTGTTCCGTACAGGAAAATCCAGCTGCCAAAGCACATTGAAAGTGCATTATCCTATGTGTGCAGAATGGGCCCAGGATAGCCTGGCCCATTCCGGTCCTGACTTACCATGCTTGACCAGTCCTGCCTCAGGAAAAATGAACTGGCTCGTAGTCATACCATGAGTCATTTTGGTTTTATCTTAAGAGATGTCACAGCATAGGACATAAACATTATATGGTGGGGGGGGCAAGGTTGAAAGTTGCATTGGGAACAGTAGGGCAGTAGGGAGTGGTTACTAGCCAACACTTTAATTATTCCGGGGGGGATGCCTTCATTTAAAAGGGTGTGGTCATTGTGTAGTGAGGGAAAGCAGTCCATGCATGCCCATGGATACCCTCTTCACTTATTTGTAGTCTTGACAATAAGAGCAGGGATTATCCTTAGTTCAAATATACTTGCCCACATCTCTGTCATTTTTGGGGACAAAGATGGAGAGTCCAAAGACTGCTTGGTGGGGTGGGGGTGGGGGTCAGGAAGGCTAGGATTGCCAACTTCTAGGCAGTGGCTGGAAATCTCCTGGGATTACAATTGATCTCCAGACAACAGAAATCAATTTACTAGAGAAAGTGGCCACTTTGGAAGGTGGATTTTATGGTATTATACAATTCCTGCTCCCCAAACCCCCTCTTAAGCTCCACCCCCAAAATCTCCAGGTATTTCCCAACCTGGAGGTGGCAACCCTGGGGCAGGTTTGTTTCTTCTTTAGTGACAGATTCTGGAGTTCAAGCCTACTCCAGCATTAGGACCTCTATGGCCTGAATTCTGCTTTGAAGATAGTGAGCCTAGGGGTTTGACAAAGCTTGGTTTTGGTGAGATAAAGTCATTCAGCACATATTCAGGGACACAATTGCCTTTATACAGGCATCTTTATTTACATGCTGCATCACTAGAGGCAGCTGCAGTGAATGACTGACAGACACCATTCTGGCTGACACAAGAGCATAAGACAAGCCATGTTGGTTCAGGCTAATGGTCCACCCAGTCCAACTTCTATGTCAGACATAGTCAATAAAAAAGTGCCATCAGGAACACCATCAACAGGACCATAATTCCAGAAACCCTCCCACAATTGCCCCCAAGCATCAAGAATACAGAGCATCACTGCTCCATCCATATTTTATGGACCTCAGCTCTGCTTCATATGTTTATCTAACTACATCTTGAAGCTGCCTATGCCTGTAGGTACCAATTCCACATGCTAATTACTCTTCGAGTGAAGGAGTACTTTTTTATCTGTTCCAAGCTTACTGCTCATTAACTTCATTGAGTAACCATGCATTCTTGTATTGTGAGAAAGGGAGAAAAGTACTTCGTTCCCCACCTTCTCTATCCCATGCATAAACCTCTATCATGCCACTCCTCAATCCTTGTTTCTCCAAGCTAAAGAACCCTAGCCTCTTTAACCCTTCTTCACTGGGAAGGTGTTTCATCCCCTTAGACATTTTAGTTACCCTTTTCTGCATGTTTTCTAAGCCTGCCTCCCTCCCCAGATGTGTTCCAATCCTGTTGGGCTCTCCTTTTGTGAGGGTCCTCCCATGCTGACCCCACCTTCTGCTGTGCTGGCCTACATTGGTGGACATTCTTCCAGGCCTCAGAATAGGAGACAGTGGAGGTTGCAGTGCCTTCCCCATCTTTCCTTTCTTGGACAGCTATCTCCCTTCCAGCAGGAGATCCCATGCTCCCTGGCCTGGCTCTCTGGAGCTTCCTTTAAGAGGGGGCCTGCCCCACCCTACTTTCTCCTAGGTCCAATCCTGGCCCTGCTCATCAGTCTCTGATCCCTGTTCTGGCCAATCCAGGTCACTTTCAGTCCTCCTTGGGGAAACATTTTCCTAGCAGTCTTGGGGGCTGCTGGGGCCCACTCCTGGCTGGCACAAATGTCATCAGGTCATCATCAGGATGAAACATCATGCACTAGAGGTACAGTAGACTCTCTGGTGGAATGTAAAGTAATTTGTACTTGGTACATATTAATGTGATTTGTTTTGTTCCAGAATCATCATTTTGGGCATGTCACAGCGCTCTCATTTTCCCTCTCCCCTCAATGCACTATAAACAATCAAACATGAAGAAGAATTCTGTGAAACCCCAAAGTTATCTTATTGGCTTGGTGGGTTTTGGTTGGCTCCAATAAAAACGTATTGTGCTATCTCCCTTCCAGAAATCCACGTTTGGATTTTTTTTCATGGATCACAAGGCTGCTTGTGTTATTTAGCCTGCACACACAAAATAATCGTAAGCTTCCCGGAACAGGGCACTGGAGGCAAATAAATCTCTTAAATTTTTTTCAAAACCCTTTGAATATCAGGACTAGTCAACAAGCAAATAATTGTTCTATAGTAGCTTGTCATATATGTCCTCTCCACTAGCTGATGACCAGCCTAATCTTTTTTTATTTTTAACTGAACTTAGGAGTTCTGTTTTTATTTTTACAGAGACTGCTAGCTTTTGATGAGTTTTCAGTCAACTGTTTCCAGAAACATTTCTAATGAGATCAGAAGGAATTATTCAGCTTTTCGAGACTTGATCTATAGAAAAAAATTCACATCAAAAGTACAATCTCCAAACTTAATATTTTCCCCCACTTTGTGTGAGTAAAAGTGGACATATATTATGATTCCTCAGTGACTAAGGCTTTTGGGGTGGGATAAAACAGAAAAGGGTAATCTTTAGAAACAGGCGTTAGGAAGTAATCTAGAAGGGCAAGAGCCAATCAATCCCAGATAACAGTGCATGGCACATACCAGCAGGGCATTGGGATAGATCTTGCTCTGTCAGTAGAGGAAAAAAATGCAAAAAAAAATAAAAGAGCCAGTCAGCAAGGGTGAATCCACAATGACCCCACTGACACCCACCGATCACAGAGTGGCATGCTTATTGTATAAGTCAGGATCCCCAACCTTTTCGAGCCTGTGTGTACCGTTGGAATGCTGATGCAAAGTGGGGGGCACAGCACAAAATGACTGCCACAAAATGGCTATAATTGGGGCAGAGAACGGTCACTGCAACATACATTCAGTCACCCAGTGAACTGTGGTGGCAACTACTGCCAAAGCAATGTTTCTAAAAATCTGCACAACCAAACAAATCTCCAACGGCCAATCAGAAGCCTTGCTGGGCAAAAGCCCCTGTTGGCCCCACCTACTTTCTAAAAACCTTCAACAAGTTCCAGGAAAGGTTTCGACAAGTGCCGTGGCTCCTGCGGACTGTGTATTGGGGAGCCCTGATTTAAGCCTTGAATGGAAGTAGCCAACCCATGCAAAGTGATGCTGGTACATCTCCCTGATATCACCATTCTTCCTCCCCTCCCAAAGAACATAATCTCCATTGTAGAGTGTGGCATGCCCACCAGGAACCTTGGGCCTACTACCCTCCCAGGAGGTCAATGTAAGGGCAGCTGCAAATATTTAGAATCATAGAGTTGGAAGGGGCCATACAGGCCATCTAGTCCAACCCCCTGCTCAATGCAGGATCAGCCCAAAGCACCCTAAAGCATCCAAGAAAAGTGTGTATCCAACCTTTGCTTGAAGACTGCCAGTGAGGGGGAGCTCACCGCCTCCTTAGGCAGTCTATTCCACTGCTGAACTACTATGACTATGAAATTTTCCCCCCTGATATCTAGCCTATAACGTTGTACTTGTAGTCTAAACCCATTACTGCACGTCCTTTCCTCTGCAGCCAATGGAAACAGCATCCTGCCCTCCTCCAAGTGACAACCTTTCAAATACTTAAAGAGGGCTATTAACCTCCTTTTCTCCAGGCTGAACATTCCCAAGTCCCTCAACCTATCTTCATAGGGCTTGGTCCCTTGGCCCCAGATCATCCTCATCGCTCTCCTCTGTACCCTTTCAATTTTATCCACGTCCTTCTCTAACCTTTTACCAGATGGCCACCCAGGGAAGAATGCATAACTATATATGGTCATATCAACCGATAAATATTTAACAAATATAAACATTTTATGAAAAATTTATTGAATTCCCACCCATTCAGGAAACCCTTCCAGGGCCATCAAGAAACCTGATTGAGAAGGCCTGAGCACATAGGAAAAAGATAGATCTTGAGGCACAATCAAAGCCAGACAGAGTGCCCCAAGACTGCTGTAGGGCTACACACTCTTAGCATGCATGCTATTCTCCTGGTCAAGCCCTGCACATGGTCAGTTCTGAAGAGTCCGGGAAAATGTCTCAAGCACAGCTTTGTACCACCTGATTCAGTTCATGCAGTGATTTGGAGGCAATCCCTATGAGCACTTGTACCTAACCCTCACTAGTCCAAATCCTAAGTGCACAACAGCACACTTAGAACTGAACGAAACACACCACGTGAACTTGCAGCTTTAGGCCCCCCAACCAAGAGTGCTAAGATCTAGCAACCAAAAATTTTTCAGAGTCCCTGCCCCCAAAGTGGAGACATTTACCTTAACCAGTGCCATTCTTGGTGCTGGCCCCAGCCTTGTGGAACACTCTGCCAGGTGGCATCAGGGCTCTGTGGGACCTTAACCAATTCTGAAGGACCTGTAAGACAGCAATTCCACAAGGTCTATGGTTGAGGCCAGAGAACATCAAAAGGATATTGGCCTCCTGCCAATAGGTAACACCTAAGCACTCTATATGCCTCCCCAGGTAGAAATTTGTAAGAAACGGTTATGGGGGTTTTATTTTTATTTGGACTAAATGAATTTAAATCCAGATTATAAATTTTAAACCTGTATTTTTTAAACACTTTTAAACACTTACATTGTATCCAATGTTTATTGTAAGCCACCCTGAGTCCTTTGGGGAATGGCAGGGTAACAATCAAATAATAAATACTATCACTGCTAGGTCCTGCAAATAATTGTAGAGCAGGGCCTGGTTCCGTCTGGGACCAGCATGCAGGAGAAGAAGGGATTCCTGCCTTCTGTGCTGTTTTCAGCAGCTGAAGCAGCCCATTTGGATCCAGCACTTGCACTGAATGTTTGCCCATAGTGGCTTCCCACAGGGCAAATGACATCATATTCATGGGGGAAAGGGAAGCGAGAGAAGACTGAGACCTGCTTTGCTAGCAAAAGTTCCAAGAGTGAAGCCTGCCTAGTTTCTCCACCCTTGGTGGAGAAAGCGTCTCATAAAATATGGCTGGAAAAAAGCAGCCACAGCACTACCGTCCCACTCAGTATAACATGGCTTCATCCACACTGCATCTCTAACTTCTGTGTACGCTTGCCATATAATCATGAAAGTTTCCTACCTCCCCACTTCCAGTGATAAGAGTTCTGTACAACATGAAAACATTCACTGTAGCAACATTCAGTTGTGGAAGGGATGAGTTGCATCTTTCACGATTCTTAGTTCATCCCCTTTTCTCCCCAATGGGAACACCAAGCGGCTTACAGCTTCAGTCCTCCCTCCTCTGGTCCATTTTATTCTCACAACTGCACACCTGTGGTGTCAATTAAGCTAACAGAGAGCAACTGGCCAGGGAGCTTTGATGGCCGAGTGGGGAGGTGGACCTTGGTCTCACAACTGAGGGAGGCAGACTGGAACCTGTCATGTTTCATGTTTTCTCTTCCTTCTGCCTCTTGACTCTGGTACTGGAGATGATGTTGCAGAGCTGGCTGGGGTGGGGGTGGGGAGGTAGAGAGAATATAATATTTCACTCCCTGTATGGGATGGGTATCAGGCTTCATTAAATGGATGCAGTCATTCACAGCATGCTTTCAGATGCTCCATTAACATCATGAGTTCATATTGCACTAATTGCTTTGCCCGATACCCTGTGCAAGATATCATGCAAAATAACACATTATCTGGGTGAACCGCATAAGCCTGAGAAGGATCCCAAGCCTTGCAGGTTAAGACCAGCATCAGTTGCACAGGCGTCAGCAGAGAAACAACTCCTCACAGTCGGAGAGTGCCACCTAGTGCTTCCAAAGTCACTCCGGGACTTTCATCTCTTGTTTCTACGCTTGTTCTCAGCGTAGATCACGGATCAAAGGATAGGAGCAGCTGGGTGTGAATGAGAAGAAAAACACAGCCACCACAGTGTCTTACCACCTAAAAGGGAGGTGAGAGTGTAGTAGCCATCCCCCACGATGCACACTCCTTTTTTTTTAATTTACTTGATTCATTTATATATCCCATCAAGAGCAGATCACTCTTGAAACAATGAAATCTCAATTAGTACAACGAAAGGAATAGGCAATGGATGCCAGCACTGGCATCATGAAACTGCGGCACTTGTCCAAATCACTGCAGAGCACAGTACCAATAGAGAGAGGCGAGATATAACACTAAAGAGAACCAGTGAAGGCAGCACAGAACCTTGTGCCTGATAGCCCTCCACCCCAACCCAAGAGCTCTGCTTTTTTTGCATTCCAAGATCCTCTGGCCCTGCCCCACTTTCCCATAAGGAGACTAGAATCATAGAATCATAGAGTTGGAAGGGGCCATACAGGCCATCTAGTCCAACCCCCTGCTCTACGCAGAATCAGCCCTAAGCATCCTAAAGCATCCAAGAAAAGTGTGCATCCAACCTTTGCTTGAAAACTGCCAGTGAGGGGGAGCTCACCACCTCCTTAGGCAGCCTAAAGCCCTGCTGGAGTAGGAGAGGTTCCCTTAGCATTTCTTCCATCTAACACCTTGCTTCTTTTGTTTTCTTTTACTTGCCGGTTCACTGTGTGCTCTCATCTTACCCCAGCATGCCCAATTCCCATGCACCTTCCTCCTTGCAGCTAAATCCAGGAGTTGTAACTATACTTCCCTTGGGCTCCTCCTGCAGCCTCACTCCCACAACCTCAGAGCTACTACTGCCTCACATCAAGGCACGTATTTCCCCAGGCTCTTTTAAGAGCAAGTGGCAAACAGCCTAGTTTTTACTTTCAGAAATGCACAGAAGCTACTGACATAAACTAGAATTTTTTAGCAGCCATGGAAAAGGAGACTTACGTTTGTTAAATGGACATCTATCAGTTCCATTGTTACTCAGTTTGTTATTCATAGAGAATAAGTTGAATTTTTTTATCTCACAGGCTGTTTTTTCTAATGTAACTCGTGTGTTCAGGATTAGACCTCTAAGGAAGACCCGTTTTAGGGTTGAAACACATTGGGTCTAGCATGTTATGGTACATATACTGTGATTTCAATGATTGGCCTATGGGCTCTGACCACGAGCTTTTCTGCATGTGGTAAATATAATTAAATGCTTACCTAATGCAAGTGCTATATTCTGGACGCTCCACATGACGTCACCCACAATAGGGTGCCCCCATCCCTCCATTATATCCAATGAAGAGTTCACCCCATAGGATATAATGGAGGAATGGGGGCATCTCCTTTGGGAGCCCCTAGATATGGATCCCTTGGAACAATCATTTTGAAATTTGGAGGGGAATTGGGGAAGAGCCTCCTCGAGGGACCCTGAAAGGTTGGAGGCTGTACCTCAAACCCCCACTCCTGCAGGCCTTGGGAAAAGTAGAAAAGCCAAAATTCCCATTGCAGTCAATGGAGGAAGGGGATTGGTTGCCCGAATTGATTGACAATTGTTTTTATAGTTTTACTAGTAATCAAGCCCGCTGCAGCTAAATGCAGCGGGCGCTAGGACTCACCAGCGGCGGGGGCGGGCTGGTCGGCGGCGGCGGCGGTGGCGGCGGCAGCAGGCTTCATTGGGCAGCAGGCAGGCAGTCTCCGTCGGGCGGCGGGCTGACGCGGCAAGAGGCGCTTCGCGCCTCTCGCCGCGTCAGGCCGGGAGCAACTGTGAGCCGCGCTGCGCGCAGCTCACAGTTGCTCAGGCTGGGAATCGGAGGGACCCAATTGTCTGTCATGAGGAAGGGTCCAACCCGGACCCTTCCTCATCACGGACAAAGCCCACCTCAAGGGGGCTTAACGAATTATTTAGTCCGTGGCGCCCGTGGCGCCACGGGCTGTTTAAAGATAATGTTTAAAATGTTTGATTTTAAGTGTTTTTATTGTTGGACATTTGTACACTACCATGATTTGTTGGATTATGGTTTTGTAAATCATGAGAGTTTTGTAGCTGGGTTGGAGCTGTATTTTAATAAATCATCATCATTAAGTCACCCATTCAGCTGAAGGTCTTGAATGTAACATGAAAAATATGCAGTGTACATATGCATCGTATACAGATTGTATACAGTGTGTGAATTCACTATAACTTGTTAACACTTGGGGTTTCAATGGCTCTCTTCCTAACTCTGTGGCAACCCACTTAAGTCATAGAATCATAGAGTTGGAAGGGATTTCCAGGCTCATCTAGTCCAAGCCCCTGCCCAATGCAGGAACTCACAGCTCCCTGTCTTACCCACAGTGACCCCAATTTCATGTCCAAGTGATCCCTCTCACCAAAAATCTCCAGAAACCAGCCTGGTCTGGAGGAAATTCACCTACCATCCCACAGTGGCGATTAGCAATTCGCCGGGTATTCAAGGAACCGCTCTGTCAGTGTGCTCGTCTGTGCTGTTCTTCAGAAGGCGGCAAAGGGAAAATGCCCATGACCCCAAGAGCATCTTGCAGCTATCCAATTACTTACTATGACAAAGTTTCACCCTGCTCCCTAACAATGTCATTAGTATTAGGCTCGGGGTGGTTTACAACATAAATCAAAACACTGATAATCAGATTTTAAAGCACCCTAAAGTTAAAACTCCCAGCCCAAGCCCTCCACTCCTCCCCAACCATCTTCAGCCTGACCTGTAGAACAGCTCTCAGTCAGGAGCATTTGCCCAGACAAGAAAGGGAAGAGACACCTGCTGTATCACTTCCACACTGGAGGCTTCGCACCAGGCTGCAGGCTAGAGTCTGAGCTGAGGCAGGTTGCCCTGCCTCTTCCTGCTCCTGCACAGGGGAACATTTGGTCTGGTGCACCTCGTCTGCCCCAGATTTGTGCTCCCACCTGGGAACTGGGGCAGCAAAGTTCCCAGTGCAGAACAGTCCTGGAGAAGAGAGGTAGTAGGCCTATGTAATGTTAAGCTACCCTGGCCTCAGCCATAGCAATAAATTATGTTGATTCGATAGACATGTGTCATGTGGGGGTTTTTTTTAAGTTACCTTCCCCCCCTCCCCTGCAAGGAACCTCTGTGATCTCCTCAACACTTTCAAGCCAGAAGAGATGGTCCCCCACTGAAGAATGCAGCCATTGCTTCCCACAACCAATTCTCAGAGACAGGCTGCTTGTGCAGGATGTTGCCTTCTGTGTGATGGCAGTTGCTCCCCCTTGGGAGCCGGCACCTCATAATTTTACACATCTGAAATACCAGTCCGTGCTGGCCCCATCACTGGGAGTCCTTTGTACAGGACTTATAATTCCTGGCTGTCAGCGGTCAGTCTAAAAAGGCTGTCTGGCTGCTCCGGCTGCTCTGTGCTCACAGTTCCCAGATCCCTGCTAAGACACGAGGCCCTGAAGAGATTGTCATACATTTGGTACTCGCAGCGCAATTAGCGGAGAGTTCCAATAGAGCACTTTTTAAATTGCTCAAAGGCAGCAGAAAAGTGAGAAAGCAACACCCAGTTTAAAGTAGAGCACAGCTATTAGAATGACATCAGTAACGTCATCTGAGCTGAGTTACAGCCGCCTTTTAAAAGGTTGCACTGGCAAATGAATTCCTAAAGCTGAATGTACAAGACCAAAATGGGCATATTGTGCAGCTAGTAAATATAGGTGGGGGTTCATCGGGGATAATGATAACCTCCATGCACATGCATGAGCAGCGAAGCCAAAGAAGCACTAGAAATAATCCTGTTTCCCCTACAGAAAGTAGCAACGTTAGAACAGGTGTCATCAACATATTTATTTGTTTGTGTCTTCCTGTTTACTTAATTGTTAAATTTATCTTATGCATCTCATGCTTTCCAGATAGGTAAATAAGGGATCTAGCAAATATAAGGAGCAAGTGGATCTTGGACACCAGCTCACCAATCTGCAACAGGTTTCAAGAATGGATTCCAGAATTCAAGTCCATTTAGCTTGGAATTGCTATGAAACTGCTTTTGTCAGAGAGATGATTTGGTTAAAACTTTTCTGAAAGATCTTATGAAAGATTCAGAGCTCCGTCAGAGAACCACAATTCCCAAGACTTTAAAAAATATGGAATCAGCTCCAAGAGGATAGGGCATCAGGATTTCTCACCAGTTTAATTTCACAGCACAAATATTTTTATGAACCCAGGAAACTTTACATGGCAAGGAACAGCTCCTCTGCTCAAGACCTTGCATTTGTGATTTTCAGCTAGTACTTTGCTTGAACATGCCATGCTGGTCCACAGCAAGACCCCTGATTCCCGTTCCTGCTGGTGCATGAGAAACGCTCTGCTCCCCTTCCTTCAACAGTAAATGCAGACTTTCCACCCTAGCAGTGAGAAGCTGCACTGATCTTCCATCAGTGGGGAAGAAAGTGTTCAACTACCCAGACTATCCATGCTAGGTATCTCACTAAAGGCTGAGCATGCGCACTCATGCAAGAAGTAACTGCATCAGCTTTTCTCTCCACCACTGCTTTCACACATTGGATACTGCGCTTTCAATGCACTTCAGCAAACATCTCCAAGTGGCTTTTCAGTGTGATTTGTTCACCATGGCCCCAGCATGGAAATGACTGCAAGCCTATGTTTTGTTTAGCTGATTAGCCATGCTAATCATGATGATCTCATCCCTTACAAGAACATTCTCCTCCAGAGATTCATCTTCAGCCTATGAGTGGCTTCAGATTTGCTGCATGTTTTCAGAACTGATACTGTCACTGGAAAAGCATTGCTTCCTAGCTGTCAGTCCACATTCTTGATAGGTGGGGAAGATTGCTGCTTGAGCTCTTGGGGAGCTCATGGGGACCTCTTGGTCCGGACAGGGGGCCGAATGTATCTATGTCCAACAGAAGCAAGCAAGGTATGCAAGCCTTGCTAAATTCGCCTTATAGGAGCTTCAGAAAGCTCCAGAGCTCTAAAAAGGCCTGTCTCTGATCTGCGGAGAGATTGTCAAAGCTGTCTGTGACCAAGGTCAAGAAGCAGTCTGCCGTCATAACTTTCTACAACAAGGATTGTCTTTCCTTTCTCATTCCTCTCTCGTCTTCAGTGTGTGTCTTCTTATGTTCTTGTCTCCTCTGTGCTTATGGCATCCTACAACTTAAGGCCAAGCTTCAAAACACACCCAATGCATGCCAGCTCACAGGTTCATTACCCAGATGTACACTGGGCAACTCACCTTAAAAAGAGTTAAAAAGGGGCCACTGCAAGTACAGGTGAAGCAGCATCCCGTTTCCCACCCATCCCACCCCACCTTCACCATTGGAAAGGGAGACGGAGGGGTTGCCCTTTTCCTCTGGCTTCCTAAGGTATCTAGAGCCAGTAACAAAGGAGGAAATAGAACAATTTTGCTTAAAAAACAACATAATGCTCACCTCCACTCATGCACTCCCGTATAAAACATATGCAAATGTGGCAATCCACTTAAGTCAACCCACTTAAATGTGAGCAAATAAGCTACTGAAAGAGGACCTACAGATTCTCTCAAAAGTGTTCTCTTGTTATATACCAGCTTCCTACCCTCCCCCACAGGAGTGTGTTATCCTCCTGGACTCAATCACCGGCATTTTGGGTTGCATACCCCAACCATGTAGAATTATGATTGCCAGGTCCCATCTTTGCCAGCCACTGATGGCGGGTGCGGGGCATGGTTGCCAGAACCAGGTTGCCAAACTTCTGGGCGTTTAAGGGTGGAGCCTGGAGAAGACAAGGTCCTGATTGGGGCACAGTGCCGTAAGGTCTATCCCCCAAAGCATCCATGTGTTCCAGGGGCCCTGATCTCAGTAGTCCGGAGAGGAACTGTAATTCCTGGGGATTCCTAGGTTCCACCTGGAGGTTGGCATCCCTACAATGAATAGGGTAGCTTGCCTGAGAAGGACAAGAGGAAATAATTTCTAACAATTTACAAAAGACATACAAAATGGTCTGAGGGAATTTCACTGATGCTTGGGGGTTGCTATTGAGAAAAAGGGCTGCTATTAAAGAAAAGGTGGCATGGCCAGTTTTTTGTTTTTTGTTTTTTTGCATTAATTTTTAATTGCAGGATGCTTCAACTGTAGTTAGTGATACACTTTTTGCATATTTTCCTGAGTTTTCTTGGAATCTTTGGGGAAAATATATAAATATTTTAAGCAAATAATTAAAAACTATACCAGACGGTTGCTCTTGGAACATCCATTTGTATGCATGGAACACACCTTGTAAAAACCCCACACTAACTCAGAGAGCAGAATATTCTCATCCTTCCCTCTTCAGAGATAAGTCCTCATATGGTCTATACCCCAATGTCCTGGGACCCCAAAATGAAAGTGTTGGCTTCTCATGAACTCCAGAAGTATCATACCTTTATAAAATGTCTAGCCCTTTTAAAAACATTTTCTTATTTTAAAAATCTCAGAAGATTTTCACATTACTATTCCAAACCAGACGTTATTCATTGTGAGTCTAATCCTGAGTAAAACCATACAAGGAGAAGGTGCCCATGCCAGGAATCTCCTTCCATTAATGAGCCATCTGACAATCTATGGTCATTTCAAACAGTGTCACTTTTGTTCCTCGTCCTTTTTCACCATGAGTTGGTGTGTTTTCTTAAGGTTCTAAGTTGAGTGCTATACTACTAAATCACTGTAGCAGTTCAGAACATCTCTGAGGAAGATAGTGCTATGAAAAAGGACCGGGAGGGAAGCAGCATGGCAAGGAGCACTAGACAGTTTAAACAGCACACCACAGTGATTCAGAAGCACAATGGAGGGGTAGAAAATGGGGGGTGAGCCATTGCCCCCTAAAGCGGTTCAATCACACTTTGCTAACCCAACACAAGCGAGTTTATATGAACAGGTAAATAAACTGCGGTAGCAGCCAGTTACTCAAATGGGTCTGTCTGAAATCGCAGGGGGAAAAAATCCTTTAGAGACCAGTTACAGAATAAAAGCCTGTTCGAAAATGGCTTCAGGGCTCTTCTCCCCCCTCCCCGCATGAATTTCTGTCACGTGTAAATGCTAGGGAATGTGACCTGGGGCTTCAAAAACAGATGGAGAACAAAAATAGCTGCAACTGTTCATTTAGTTATTTAATCTTTTGATTTTATATCTTTAAAAAAAACACCCTGTAATTTGGAAGCAGAGGCTAACTTAGTGCTTCAGCGGGAGATGAAACAAAGGCAGATCCCGGCAGGCCTCCAAGAGATCTTACATGATGACTTATAAATACAGAGGTGGCACAAACAGCAGGATGTGCCAGAACATCTGCTCTTTAAACCAAGTGCTTGCGTTCCATCACATGCAGCTGCCCAATCTAGCCTTTTCCCCCTGTGTCATTGGGATGATTTTTAACTTTCCCTGGTGGTTCTTTGTGCACGCCTGTTCCTCTGTTTTAAAAGAGTCAGCTTCGCTGCTCATTTCATATCCACAAACTTTTAAATGAGCAGACAGGACTGGCAGGGACAACTCAATATCACTTTATTATGTACTGTAATGAGGAGACGTTGGAGTTCAGCGTTTTCCTAAGGTTATGCAAAGTACCTCCAGCACCTAGGAAGAACCCACACTGCGGATTCTCCCCTGGCCAGCATCATTCCAGGGTTGGCTGTGTGGGGCTTCTATCCTGCAGCTGAGGACGTCTCCCATTACCAGAGCAGCATCAGAAGGAGCCTCATCTTCAAGAGCAATGGTTCTCCAATGATCAAAGAACCCTGAATGTTCCCTCCAGGGCTACTGGGTACATTGTCCCCTTAAGACCACTGGTTTGCTCTACCTTGGAATTTATTTAAAACTGCAGGTGGAACTGGCGTCAACCAGGATCAGGGATGTTTTGGCCCTGGACCCAGTTTGGTGGAATTCTTTGCCCACTGAGATCAGGGGTCTGTAGAGCCTTAATCAGTTCCTCTGAGCCTTTAAGACAGAGCTATTCCGCCAGGAGGCTGGGAATAGAATTCATACAAGTAATGGCTGGTAAAACACCAAAGAATAGATTTACCCACCCACCTCCTCAGTCCCCAAACTAAATTGGTGGAATTACTGGAGAAGTGATAAGATGCTTGAACTGTTTGTCATTTTAATTGATATTGATGACTGGAAAGTGTCATCAATGGTAAAGTCTTGCTTCTGATCACCTGGAGTGCCAGGTTGCATGTTCTTTTCTGTCATGAATGAGGAGCCAAGATGCAGAGACCACATCCAAGTAGCAGTCAGGTCCAAAATGAAGGTTAAAGCACACGGAGTAAGGAAGCAAAGCTGATAAAGGGAGTCGCAGAGAAAAGCAGGGAGCTGGAAGTTGTTGCCAGAGAAAAACTGGCTGTAACCACTCAGTATGTGCAGGACTGTAGCAGCCGCTCCCTGTCTAGGTGTTCCTTGTTCTTTAAAAGGAGGCAGCAGTTTCTCCATGTGTGAATAATTAGTGCTACATTCACTTTTGCCTCTGCCTCTTCTCCCTACAACTCTGTGAAGGATAAGGTGGAGAGATTCACTGCCAGTCTTCAGGCAGTAGCTGGACAGATACTTATCCTTCCTAGATGCTTTAGACTGATCCTGCACTGAGCAGAAGGTTGGACAAGATGGCCTGTAGGACCCCTTCCAACTCTGTGATTCTAATAATTCCCTCCTCCTTAGATTGCAATTCCTGGGAGGGCTCCAGCTGTAACTCTTGGGGAGCGCCCATACTCGTTGATGGCTCTGCTGGTGAACCTGGGAGAGGGTCTGCATCTGTCAGGAACCCAGAAATGTCCTCAGTCACCAGACCATAGTATTCCTCACTGCTTTCAGAGTTATCCTCAGAGTCACCATTACCTTGAGCTAACTGAGGTGTTGGAGAGACTCACTGTTCAGCCATGATATGGTCAAGGACACCAGGGTTCAAATCCCTACTCTGTCAGGTATGATGTTCACTGGGTAGGGATGCCAGCCTCCAGGTGGGGTCTAGGAATCCTCCAGAGTCACAGCTTATTTCTAGACTACAGAGGTCTGTTCCTCTGGAGAAAATGAAAGCTATGGAAGGTAGACTCTATGACATTGTACCTCACTGAGATCCCTACCCTAGGACCACCCCAACTCTCCAGGCATTGTGTATGCAGAATTCAAGAGAATTGTAAAAGACATTGAGCTTTAGACCTGAAGCTGGAATCCTGAGCCCTTGCTTGGGATTTGCCAGCCCCAGGCTCTTAACCAATAATAGAAGAGACTTGACCAATCAGGAGCCAGACTTAAGGTCCACTCATGGGCCTCCATTAAGCACTGGTCGCATGTCTTGGTGGGAGTCCTGAACATGTCTATAAGTTCTATGGTTTTGCTTATCTGTTGTTCATAATTTCTGGTTCCAGTCAAGTTGTTGGTTGCTGGAGCCTAGTGTTCATGTCTTACCAAATCACACATTTAACACCCAACCTGGATCTGGCAACCCTTTCGCCCATCCCCAACCAGTGGCTAGGAAGAACGTGACAATCCTATCACCAAGTGACCTATAACCAGAAATGATTTCTCAGTCAAACATGCCCTATAAGGTTCAGAGGATGAAATGTTTAGAGGATAAAATGGGAAGGAGAAACCATGTACCCTTCCCTCTGTGGAAGACCAAGGCCATGATCAAGGTTTTGCTGAACTTTCTGCTTCTTACTTCTGTTTCTTACCCATCTCCAGGCAGGAAGTTAATATATCTGCTATTCCAAATATTCACTCCTTTCCATTGACAAAGGATCAACAAGTTTTAATTCACAAAGGTATATAATATCTGTTCCAGCCTGTTCGAGACAGCCTGTTTTATATTTAGCTGTTGAATTATTGAATTTATCAGGGTGAAGCTGAGCTGAAACTACTGATCGGTGAAATTGGGTGCAACTGGGTGTAAGCAGGCAGTGTAAAGAACTACAACAAATGGCAACATTGCTTAAAGCTTACAGGGTTCTGCTGTGAAAACATTGCCCAATGAACACACACTCAGGTGCATAAAGTTCAAGGGCACAGATTGTTTCTGGAGCCTGGTAAAAATCCTTGTATGATACTGAGCAAAGTGACACAAGAGGGCAAACCCAAAACCAATGGGACATCCCTGAAACAGCTACAAAAAGCACTTTGGCATACCAAAATACCGCCTTTTGCCCAGATTCTGCACAACTTATCACACAATAATTGTGCTGTGGTTACCAACAACAGAACAACATGGTCTTCATCATACACCTTCAAAAGCACCCCCCCCCTACACACACACATTCCTTGGACTTCCTAGCAAGATCCTATCACACAAATCTGCAATCAGCAAAAGGAAACAACAGTAAGTGCACATGAGCCTGAAAGGAAGCTCCAAGCTGTGAATAGTTGCCATATAATGATGCATACAGTTACATCTGTAGAAGAGGAACCAAGATGTGTGGTAAGAAGAACCTTTGGCTACCTGTGCACAAAAAGCAAACTGCTGGAGCTCAAAGAGAGGAGTAATTGCAATGGATAAAGTAAGAGCAGGAATACTGAAAGGGGTTAATTCTGCTCCTAAGAGGCAACCACTGCATAAGACAGTGTAGTTTAATTTCTGGCCTAGGCCTAATGATAGGTTCAAATCCCTACATACCATGAGTGACCTTGAACTGGTCACACACCTTCAGCCTAACCTATTTCACAGTATAATTGTAAAGATAAACTGGATGAAGGGAGACAAAAGTCTGCACTGCCCTGAGCTCTTTGGAAGGAGCATAGGATTTTTTAAAATGTACCATATAAATAAAATACGGAGCAGTACGACGTCTGAAGAGATGGGATAAGAGATGAAGTAGGAGAGAAAAGAGATGTTCCTTATTACCGAAGGACATGGTCGTTTGGGATTTTAGAAGGGGATACCACGTGGAACAGAGGCTGCCACCCCTGAATTTGATAGGGGAAAAGACATGACTAGTTGACCAGACACTCCATAGCAACAAATAACCTTTCTCAGCAAGTGTGAAAAATATTTACAGGGTACTGTGTACAAAAATGGAATCCCAGAAAATTATTTCCTTGAGGTCGAACAGCAGTAACCCTCCAGAGCCACCATCCAGAGAAGTAGAAAAGGGAGTTCCCACTTTGTGATCTGCCCGGGAAGAAAAGTCCATGGTTTTGTTTATTACATTATTGCATTTCCTTCATTATCTGGAGAAGGTGCCTATGCTGAGCTTTTAATAACATGCATATTTATTTAAATTAACCAGTTAAAATGGGGCACATGACTGCTCAACAAAAATCTGTAATTGTTTGGCAGCCCTAGGGAGGAAAAAAAGACAAGAACTTATGCCTCCTAGCTTTAGCCCTTCTATTAACATGGAAACCAGTTTGCAAGGTTGGAAGCTGAACCAATTTGTTGCTGAATCCCCATCATTGAAAGAGTTGCATCTGGCTGGCTGTGTTGTCAATTTGCCTTACACTGAAGTGAGCCAGATGCATGATTAAGAGGGATTTTTTCCTCCTTTCTTTCTTCATTTGATATTACTATACAACTCAGGATCCTGGCAATACACCATAATCATGAAGCAAAAGTGCAGGGTGAAATGTGTGCAAGTTCAGTGGTTAAGAAAAGATTGTCCCATGAACCACATATGCAGAAAATCAGCATTTAACACCCCAGTGTCTAACCTTGAAGTAGAAATGCAGACTTTCAGCTGGAATATACTTTGAGGATGTTCCCTCTTGAGTCTCAATCACTTCTAGGCATGCCAAGTACATTACCTGGAAGTCAGTTCTACTGATTTCAAAAAGCAAACACAACAGATATGCACAGGCTAAAATTGAACATGGATTCTCTTCTTATATGGGAAACAGCACACACAGACAAGATATACAAGGACTTCTGCTGTAGGTTAAGTAAGATTCAGTTCAAATTATTATTTATTGTTTTCATTAAATTTTTATTTCGTCCTCTCTCAGCAGATTCAAGGTGGATCACAGCATAATTAAAAGCACATTCTATTCTAAAACACAATATAAAATCTAGTTAGGTTAAAATTACAATTTCTAATCCACTACTACCCAAAAACATTCCCAGTGTAAAGTTGGAGGGGGGGTGATATAAGCCTCCCTAAGGAGTATAGTCTTGTGGGTGTGGATGCAGGCAGGGAAGCCTATGAGGTTGTTAGTTATTGGCCTCAAGAGTAGGCCCAGCAGAACCAGTCTGCCTTGCAAGGCCTGCAGAATTGTCTGAGGTCTCCTTTGGCAATATTCCACCAGGCTGATTGAGGCCAGTGTGAGCTCTTTACGGCCATGGATCATAAGTAAATTTTGGTTGTGTCATGTCCTTTGGGGGAGCATGGTGGAAGAGGCGGTCCCCAAGATGTGAAGGTTGCAAGCCATTTAGGGCTTTGAAGGCTAGAACTTGAACCTGATTTGGTCCCCCGATCTGAGGCTTCTAAAATTCTCTCTGCTAATCAGTTTTTTTTCCTCCATCATTTATTTTCTGTCTTTCTTCAAAGAAACTCAAGGCAGTTTACAAAATATCAGTCATATCAGTACGCACGAAACATCCTGAAACCCTGAAACGGAGTACTTTTAGTTTCCAAAAAATATTAAACTTTACTTACTCTGTAATGCATCTGCCATCAAATTCCAGCCCTTACAGGTTCCCAAAAACTAAGCAGGGAAGGAGCATTCAGCTGCCCCAAGGAAGCTCATTGCATAGAGCTGTAACTGCCACATAAAGAACCCTGAGAATAAGGATACCAAGCAGATTTTTGGCACCACTGGTGGACCTTTGGGTGGCACCTGGGTTTTGGCCATTGCATGACACAGAGTGTTGGACTGGATGAGCCACTAGCCTGATCCAACTTGGCTTCTCTTATGTTCTTATGTTGGAAATATAGTCTCCCAGGCTATATAAACCTTTCCTTTGGGCTCCCAGGATGCTCATACTTCCCCCAACTCAGATGTCAACTCATTCATGTTGTCCCAACTCCACCCTCGATGTACCCAACTCCTTCATGCTATGCACTCCAAGCCTAGATAGGTCACTATATGAACCTTGCTCTCCTCTTCCCCAAACTTAACCACTTCCTATCTTATTTTCCCTGGACACATGTGCAGTGTGATCGCTTAGTGTTTTTCTGTGTATTACTTGCTAAATCAAGCTACATTCTTATTTTCAAAAGTATTTGTTGTCTGTTTTGGATTCTTGAACGGCTGAATTACCTTGTAAACTGTGCAAGACAGATCCTTGCTGGTTTATCCCCCTTTTGCAAAGCCAAATTCCCCATTTTTTTATCAGAGCATTTGGGATAACACCATAGTTCTACTCTCAAAACATACATACATGTCCTGCACTCTCCTCACCATGTAAGCTTCATAGGCTGAGATAAGAAACCTCTTTTATGACATCGGAGCAAGCAATGACAAATCTGCATATCAAGGGCAAAGACCGAGAAAGGGACCGGAGGGACTGTAGGAAAGTTTTGAAATCAACAGCTTGTGGGTATTGACCTTGACTGGAATTCCATATGGCTTCTTATTTTAAGAGAAGGAAAGAAAAAAACAGAAAAATATTTTGGTGTGACAAAAATATAAAGATACAAGGTACATTTTCAGCTGCAAACTGGAGTGGTTTGTTTTGCCTTCCATCCAAAGAATTCTACAAGGCTTTTAAATAATGAAAAACTCATAGAAAAATAAAGAACACAAAAATAACACACTTCACACAGGACTGCATTAATGATTCAAGCTGTCCAGAGATGTATTACGATACTTTTCCAGAGCTGTAAGATTTCTGCCCTGTCACACTTACCATTATTTATTGGTAACCTTTTTGTGTCCTAAGAGCTTTCCCCAAACCTATGGACATTCCTTTAAGTTGTTTCATCACAAGAGCGGTCAGAGTTAGCAATATTTCTAGCTTTATGGTACATTTTTCTTGTATTCCGTTCATCTAGGCAGAGGGTGTGCTCTTAGATAGGAGAGCTGTTCCTTTCTATAAATACTTCAGGGTAATTACCAGAAGATCAAAGGAGAAACCTTGCAAATAGAAGAAGCTTCAGTGCAAATCTTCTGCCACATGAATGGCTTTGGGGATGGCTAAAGCTATATGGCCTGCCAGGTTACTGCCTCAAAATGATTATCACAGACCTGGTATGATCAACAGTCAGGCAAGTATTTTCAGTCAGAATCAGTGCCTGTGGTCTCAAGTCTTTCTTTCTAAGTATCGTTAGTCTTAAAAATATCAATTATATTCTAGGCAAGACATTTAATAAATCTGAAGGATACTTCTATCTATCTAAAAAAACCTATTTAGATGCTCTCCTTCACCCCCCGGAGGTGGTCCTCAACCGCAAAAAGGTTGGGGACTGCTGATCTAATATGTACAGTGTCCATGATTCATCAGCATATTAAGAATATCCTACAAGGGGCATTGGAGGAGATGTGTAGTTATCATATTTAGGTAAAGAACTTCCATATTTCTAAAATAGTCTCCTCCAGTGTCTTGATTGGTTCAATTGGAGTCTTCCTGCTCCTCTGAGCACACCTCCTCCTGGTTTGCCTTCAGATGAAGAGGAACAGGTAGACTGCTAGGACTCTCTCTCTCCCGTGTACAAAGTTTTTTCTCTTTGTAGTAAAACTTATTTTATTATTTACACAGCTGGTGATTCTACATTTTATATGAGGAAAGCAAGTGCTTTAGAATGCTTTGGGTTGATCCTGCATTGATCAGGGGGTTGGACTAGATGGCCTGTATGGCCTCTTCCAACTCTATGATTCTATGATTCCTACTTCTTTGCATATTTAAACTATTCCAACATGGTGGAGACCCTTTCCTCTTGTAGAATGGGTCTTCTGCAATGGAAGAGGCTGTTTTGTTGGTGGAACAGCCTCTTGAGTCAGGGAAAGATACCTCTTTACCAAAGGAAAAACTCCTCTCGAGGAACAGAGCCCTGGGCTCTAACCCCACCATCAAATGGAACAAATGAACATTGGCAAAGATGGTTCTGCTGGATTGACATGAATAAATAGTTAAGCAAGAAGAAACCACAATGCACTGGGGAAAGGGAGTGTTTTATTTATAGCAGGGATAGAGTTGGAAGGGTCTATACAGGCCATCTAGTCCAACCCTCTGCTCAATGCAGGATCAGCCTAAAGCATCCATGGGATGTATCTTTCCAGCTGCTGTGAGGGGGAGCTTACCATTTCCTTAGGCAGGCAATTCCACTGCTGAATTACTCTGATTGTGGGGAAAAAAATCCTGATATCAAGCCGGTACTGTTCTACGCATAGTTTAAACCCATTACTGCAGGCTTTCTCAACCAGGGTTTGGTGAAACCCTGGAATTTCTTGATGGCTGTGGAATATATATATATTAAATATATATATTTATATATATATATATATATTTATATAAATATATATATTTAAGAAACTGTTAAACGTTTATTGGGTGATATGACCATATATGGTCATGTTGACCCACCCAGCCCAAAACAGCCAATGATGGGTCTGTAGGGGGTGGCAAGGCGAGGGGCCCCAGGTGGTTGTGTACATAGCTTATGCTTCCCAACCATATTCTGTGTGATCACACCTCTTCTAGGGTTTTTTGAAAACTGAAAAATGTTTAAAGAGTTTTTCAATGGTAAAAAGTTGGAAAAGGCTACATTACTGCATAGTTTAAACCCATTACTCTTCCCTTACAAAAACAAATTGACCTCCTTGGGCCTACATTTTATATGGGGAAAGCAAGTGGGATTGTTTTAATAGATAAATTTAGTAGCACCTAAATCAGTATTGGCATACCTGCATCCATTTTGATAACATGGTTGAGTCCTACCTACATCTGTTTTGTTTTATTGTATTTTTCCCCCTCCTGGGAAGCTATCCATGGGTTGGTATCAATAGCTCTCCAAAAATGCCTCTGGATCATAGGAACACAAAATCCCATGCATAATTTTTGCCTTTACACTCACCTTTAGTACCTCATTTCTAGTACATTAAAGTGCAATTTTGAATATTTCTGAACAGACGATTGGACATATCCCTTGTTTAAAAAAAGAGTTATGACACAATTACCAGTATAATTGTCCACAAATGATATTAGGTTGATTAAACCTCTGGGATTCTCGCTACTCAATTTTCTGAATGACCTCTTCTCAACTTTAATTCCATTTTTCTTTTCCACACGTGTTTAAGATATTGCCTTCTCTGACTCTTCCTTCAACCAGCCTGTGACCTTAAGCTGAGAAGAAACCGCTCAGGAACTGTGGAGCCAGCCTGTTCTGGAGGGCATTGTCCTCCCCTCGAAGGAGCGGGTTTGCAGCTTGGGGCTGGCACTAAATCCTGGCCTATGGTTGGTGGCTCAGATCTCCACCATGGCAAGTAGGGTCTTTTATTACCTCCAGCTGGTTTGCCAGCTATGGCTATTCCTCAAAAAACATTATCTGGCCACCCTGATCCCATCTAAATTAGATTATAGCCATGAGCCCTGCAAGAAACTACCTTTGAAGACTGTTTGGAAATTTCAATTTATCCAAAACGTGGTAGCCAAGTTGTTCTCAGGAGCTGGTTGCAGGGATGGCTTTGTCCCCATGATGAAAGATGTGGACTGGTTGCCCATCTATTTTCAGACACAATTCTAAGTTCTGACTCTTACTTTTAAGGTCCAAAATGGTTTGGGGCCTGAACACCTGAAGGACTCTCTCCTCCCATACAATTCAACCCATCAGTTAAGATCTGCTTCTCAACCCCTGCTCTCTGTGCCTTCAGAGCAAAGATGGGTGGCAACCAGCCTAATTCTTTGAAATACCTTCACCCTGAAGTTCACCTGGCATCTGCTTAGATTTTCTTAGGTGCCAGGCTAAAACCCATCTTTTTATACAGACTTTTAATTAGAGCTTTTGTCGGCTTTTTAATAGCTTGCTTCTGCTTTATTGATACTTTTTATAATACTGTGATCAACAGGAATGCTAGTCCTCAGGTAGGACCAATGGATCCCCGGAATTATAGCTCATATCCAGACTAAAGAGATCAGTTCCCCTGGAGAAAATGACTGCTTTGGAGGGTGGGCTCCATACCATTATACTCCACTGAGGTCCCTCCCCACCCCAAATCACACCCACTCCCAGCTCAAACCCAAAGTCTCCAGGTATTTCCCAAACCAGAGCCTGCAATGCTAAATGTTCTGTGTACAGCCCCATCACCCATCTGATTTTTAGCACTTAGTATTTTTTTCCAAGGTACTTTAACTCAGCACAAAAATTATTCCAACAACTACAGATGTATTGAGTGGCAGGGGCAGGAGAGCCTCCAGCAGCTTAGAGTGGGGCGGTGTCAAAGTGGAAGAGTTAACAGACGCAGGGGGTCTCTGTGCCTGCAGCATCTCCTCCACCTTCTGTGAACCACAGCCATCAGGGAGAGCAATTAATCTTTCCAACCTGTAAAAGCAAACGCTCTTCACAGCAGCCATCCACCACCTGACAAAGCACCCCTGTCTCACAACTGCTGGTCTGGTGAACTACAAATAACCAACTGTTTGAAGGAAGCTGACAAAGCTAGGAGGACATTATGGAAATTACGATCAACTCTTTGAGAACTCAGCCATTAGCTAAACTGGTCTCCCTGTGCAGGACTTTCCTCCACTGCAGTGTTCCTTTAATTAGAGGGGTTTCATAATATCCACACTACATTAAGAGAAGTGGGCTATGACCTCTTTCTAAAAACAACATGGCAATATTAAACAAAATTATATCTTATCACCATGGAAACTATCTTCCTGAGCTATAGAGTCCGAGGTAGTAAATTCAGAATAAATGTTATGTCAAAAAGTGAAGCCAACCGTCATTATCAAGCTTGTACTAATTGTTGTGGTTTTTTTATTGGAAAGAGAATGATGTTGAGATCAAAACAGAGGAAGGTATCAGGTAATAGAAAGAGAATATTGCAGACAAGTTCCAGAAAAAAGATTTGAAAAGGGCTATCTTGCTCGTGTGTGATATGTTTTTTTCCCCAAAAATGTTCTGCAGTGAATTCCTGAAGTGAATGCTTCATCTGAAATTTCAGAAAAATGGGAAATCATCTACAGCGGGCAATGCAGTGCGCAACTCTTCTGAGATACATTGCCTTGAGACATTTAGGGATGCCATATTCAAAAGAGAAATATGCTTCTGCCTCCTTTGCGGGTCCTTCCAATGCCCTGAAATGTTTGTATACAACAGTAAATTCAGGTTAGTAAATCTAAACCCCATTTCCCAATATTTTTCCACGTTTGACTCTCAGCTGCTGTCAGCATTCTGCACCTTCTGGAACATGCTCCTCCCCCAGGATCTTTCTTCTTGTTATTGGTAGGGGGATCCTGTTTCATTTTATGAAGTGATATTTTTCTGTATACCCGGTGAGTCCTCTCCCCCCCTCTCCCCATGTGAAGAAAACACTACTTTCTCTGTGGGTGGCCTGTTTTGGCTGCTTTCACAGTTGGCATAAGCCACCCACTACTGGATAGAGTGGTACAATCTATTACCAACATAACAGCATTCACTGTTGTTGAAGACAAACATGCGCTGTCACCTGCATTCTTAGAATAAGCCTGACTATACTCTGATCAAGAAAGAATTGTCTTGGGAAATTAGTCCTACTCTGAGGCCAGGGAAGACTCTCTAACTGCTTGACCACATTCTTTTACTGATATACAATAGTCTTCTAGAATTACAGGTGTGGTTACTCTACTCTACTCATTTCTTCTTCAACACAAGCCAATTCATCTGCATGTCCCAAGAAACCACAGCATGTCAGAACGCACATGGTTAGATTCATCATTCTGAATGAATTCCTATGTCAAAATTCCCTTCCATGTAGACAGACTAGGTTAGAAGCTCAGAGCATGGTGGCAAGGGCGAACATAAGGAGAGAGAAAAGGATACAGTATGATTAAAAACTAAGTCTATTGTGCTTCGTATGACAAAAATAATAAAATATTACATGGCTTGGGAACATCATCTCAGTAATTTTGCAGTGACCTTGCCAGGTAGGTTAGCATTATTATCCTTATCTGGGAAATGGAGGTTGAAGCTCAGAGATACACTAGTACAGGTAAATTAGTTGTGAAGCCAAGGTAAAGGTAAAGGTATCCCCTGTGCAAGCACCGAGTCATGTCTGACCCTTGGGGTGACGCCCTCTAGCGTTTTCATGGCAGACTCAATACGGGGTGGTTTGCCAGTGCCTTCCCCAGTCATTACCGTTTACCCCCCAGCAAGCTGGGTACTCATTTTACCGACCTCGGAAGGATGGAAGGCTGAGTCAACCTTGAGCCGGCTGCTGGGATCGAACTCCCAGCCTCATGGGCAAAGCTTTCAGACAGCTGCCTTACCACTCTGCGCCACAAGAGGCTCATTGTGAAGCCAAGGGAGGAGGTAATTTTGATCACAGACACGGGGGAGGTACTTAACTGCATTGCTGAGAACAAGTGCAGGACAATTATATATGAAGTAGCCCAGCAGATCCTCCCACAAACTCATAGCTCTGTTGGATCAGACAAGTGGTCCTTCTAGTCCAGCATCCTGTCTTGCACAATGGTCAGCTAGTTCCACTGGAAAGCCAACAACAGTCATAGAGATGTTGACTCTTGGCACTGTTATTCAGAGGTTTACTGCCCTTGAATGTGGACTTCCCTTAAGTCACCATGGTTAGCATCCAATCTTCACACCAATGACAAGTCACAAACAAAGCCTGGCCTTGTGCAGTACACCCAACTTTTAGCCACAAGCTGCAAGCCCCTGGTTGAGAACCAAGGACCCTTTGGCTCCTTCCCTTAGTCTGCACCACAGGCTTGCATCTCTGGCCAATGGGAATGGCAAAGGCTTAACACAGCCATCTTAGATGCTCCCAGTTCTTTCCCTTTTTCCATCCTTACATACAAATGTGGAGATCGTATTGTTGTTCTTGGATCAACTATTGACTAGTATTGTGTTTCCTAGGAAGAGCCCCAATGCTTAGATGCTTGAGACATTAATTGCATGCAAAAATAATAAACAAAAATGTTCAAAGGAGGGGGGGCCACACTTGTAATATATGGGCTCTGTTCTCTTCGTGTTATGTTTCAGGATTAGAATTCCTTTCAAACTAAAACTTTCAACTTCAAAGAACTCAGTGGGTTTTTTAAAAAGAAATATCCTTCCCCTTTCATATTAGCACACAAACTGTTCTTTTTCACTGCAGGTTAATTATGGCTTCTGTCTTACATTAAAATTCTATGTTTGCTCTGCTTTGAAACTTCTTTCACTGTCTTTGCCTATTGACCTTGTGGGGGGTGGGAGAGAGCTTTCCTCCTCCACTGCCGCCTCCTCATTGCCTATACCATAATTCAGAATTCTCTGGCTTTTGCTGATTGCTTCGCACTTTCGGAATGTACAGAAAGTGAGGCTAATCCTGCCCTCTTGTCTGCTGCATGCCTAGCAATTAAGCCTCTCCCTGGTGCTTAAAAGTTGCCTCTCCTCGCTCCGAACTGCAACACAGCTTCATGCATAGCCCCTTCCACAATTGCTATGAGCCTATGAAGCTACTGCTTGGTTAAATCTCAAGCGCCCTGCACATCAGGGGGTGGGACATGCTCTCCCGGGAGTTCCTGGGCAAACAACATTAACCAAAGACAGCATTGGCTTCTCCTGCTCCAGCACTACACTGTTTGTTTGCATTCAGTGTCCAGTAGCACCTTTAAGACCAACAAAGATTTATTCAAGGCGTGAGCTTTCGAGTGCAAGCACCCACCACGGCTACTCATTTGAATCTATGTTTGCATTCAATTAGACATGCCCTTTTGATACAGTCCTTTGTGAGACCCACAAAGTGCTGCCGCCAAGCCATTTCCCCTTCCCCTTTATTTTTGGTCCCCTCATTGCAAGGTCCCTTCATTTTCTTTTTGGAACAACATGCTGTGAGTGTTCTGCAGTCCTTTTAGCCTGTCCTCCAAAGGTGAAAAGGTAAGCAGCCAATCACCCGCTCCAATACCCTTTGTTAAATGAATGTGAGTTGCTAGCCTCTACAGTCTCTAGTCTGCACACCCATTGTACATCAAGGTATCCTGCAGTGCGCAGCCTGCACATTGCAACAGCTGAGATGTTCTGAACTGTCAATGACATATTGGAAAGCAGAAGAGTCTAGTGGCACCTTTAAGACCAACATAGTTTTAGTCAAGGTATGAGCTCTTTGTGTGCAGATGAAAGTCCATCCCCAGTGGGAGCTGGGGATCCCCCAGTTTCACAGCTCATCACCAGTTCCCCTGGAGAAAATGGCTATTTTGGAGAGTGGACTCCATAGCATTATATTCCGTTGAGGTCCTATCCTGCCCCAAATCCCACCTACTCCCAGCTTCACCCCCAAAGTCTCCAGGTATTTCCCAAACCAGAGCTGACAACCCTAGCTTATTACCTGAAAAAAACTTGGGGGGCTTAAGGGTGCCACTGGACTTGAACTTTGTTCTGCCTTTTCAGACCAACACGGCTACCCACCTGAATCTATACAGGAAGACAATTATCCTTCTCCCCGTGTTCACTTAACGAAAGAACTGCCTTTAAATTCATGCATACCATATAACTCACGTGGACTAGAAGAATAGAACATGTTTCCAATGGGGAGAAGGATTCAGCAAGGATCAAGAACAGAAGGGTGAAGCCCATCACATAATCCTTGTTAGAGAATTGGGGGGGGGGGATTTATAGGCATGCCCCAGGCCCCATTCCTTATGCTCCATCTGTTGCTCTGTACCCTTTTTAGAAGATGTTATCCAGCAGGCCAGTTTGCATGGCAGTAAGTGAGCCTTCAGAGACCCTGGACCCTCTCTTTTAGCAGTTTAAAAAGTAAGAGCCAGTCCTTTGAACTGTGACTATAAATGAATCAGGAGCCAGGATAGTTCTCCATGGCTTACAGATGTCAGCAATCTCACTAATGGCCATTAAAACAACTGAAGTTTCTGAACAGTCTTCAAAAGTGGAGATGATCCTTCCATGGTGTATGAGAATTTATCAAACCCCAATTTTCCTCAGCTGTAGAGAGCTGGGGAAATTGCTTCTTGAAGACCCATTCCTAGTGCATCAAGTGGCCACAGGTGATGTTATAATAGTAAAACCCTGAGCACACGTCCTTGAGATTCCTTTGTTTAAAAAGAGTTCCCACCTACATCCTGCTTCTTCAGGAAAAGGAGATCAGTGTGCTTTGCAGACAGAAGCAAGCAGCCATTAGGCTCAACTGCAGATGTATGGGCAGGATACCTGGCTTGCAAGCCAGCTGCTTCTTTGTAATTACCTTTTAAGCGTCTGGGCTCTGCTTCAATAAGGAGACTGAAACAGATGCATACGATGTGTTTTCTGTAAACAGCCATGCAGTAAAGTTTCTCTCTTTTAAACCTCACAGTGCTGTGTGTGCCTCATTCACAAAGGTAACTAATAACTGCATAATATCACAATGCTTTGTTACTCTACAGATTTAGTGTTCCAGAGGGACCTAGGAACCGGCCAAGTCCCAAACCCCCAACAGAACTGTTTGGAGATCAGTAGTAATAGCAAATCTCCAGGTGGCACTCAGAGGGTGGCAACCCTGTCTCTACTTCAGTTCTCCACCTGTAAAACAGGAATAATGGCAACTCACCTCCCATGAACAGATCACAAAGGATAAGATATACTGAGTATTTAAAGGTGGCTTGTGGAGAATACAAAACAGTTTTAAAGTGACTCGCCAAAGGTCAAGCTGGTGTCAGGAGCTGGGAATAAAATCCGAGACTCCTGCTCACTAACTCACTGGCATTACTCACACTGCCTCCTTTCCCCCCTTTAATTTAAAATTTCATAGAATTCATTTTCCTTTATTCCCAGGAGGCTTTCTCCCAACTTCTACTAATTTCCTTTATAGCCCTTTGACCACCTTTGACAGAAAGCTCTCGGTTTCTATTACAGTTCCCTCTCTCTGGGGGTCTCTCACTCTTCCCCCTACCTGTATTTCAGTCACATTTCTTGTCTTTAAAAATAAAAAAACCTAAAATATCTTTATCCTGGCTCTTTTACTCAGGTTCACTTTCTACCTTTTCTCAGCTGCTTTATCTCTGCAGCAATTATCCGAGGCCACAAAGCATTAGGGGGGATACACGGCGTTAGCTGAAGCAGCAGAGCTTATGGTAAGAAGAGAAATTTGTAAGGAGAGACCACTTACACTTTTTGACCTTCTCTGACCTTGAGAGGCAGGATTCAGCAGCTTTATATGTATCTGGGACAAGTAATGTCAGAAAATCCCTGCAGATGTCAGTCACTTTCCCTGGGGCCCTCACTGGAGATATGACCTGCTGCTGTCTGAAACAGTTTCTCGCTTGTATCCTTTAGCCTGCTCCTGTGGCTTTATTGAGCCAGATTCACCTGGCTGAGAGTAGTTCTGCTGCCTCACCATTATAAAGGCTTCAAGGTCAGGCCAAGGTCTGGCAGGGTGACTTGTAAATTCTGTCCTGCTGACACTGAGCGTGTAGCTGGAGCTATTGTTATTTTTGTTTTAAAACTTGGATTTCTCCAAATGTAGTACAGAAGTCATTTGGAGAACAAAAAAACTGTGAAGTTTATCTTTTTATTTTAAAAGTCGTTGGGTTAACACTGTGGTTCTCAACCTTCCTAATGCTGCAACCCTTTAATACAGTTCCTCATGTTGAGATGACCCCAAACCATAAAATTATGCAAGTGTTCTTTCACAGAAATTAAACCAAAATTGTTCATGATTGTATATAAATTGATTTTTTTCCAGGGTTTCTCAGTTCAGCTCTGCTTCTTGTCCCACCATGCCAATCTCACTCTTTTCCCCTGCTCCAGACAGACGAACGCTCTATCTCGATCTACCCCACAAGGCTGTTGTGTGGATGGTAGCCCCCTGGCCAAGCTGCTTGCCCTGCCGTGACCCCTGTGAAAGGGTTGTTAGACCCCCAAAGGGATCCTGACCCCCGGTTGAGAACCACAGGTTTAACAGCTTTGTGTAGTGATAAGCATGGCAGCCACTAATCTGGGGAACCTGGTTTGATTTGGCACTCCTTCACATGCAGTCAGCTGGGTAACCTGGGCTAGTCACAGTTTTCTCAGAGCCTTCTCAGTCCCACCTACTTTGCAAGGTATCTGTTGTAGAGAGCGGATGGGAAGGTAAGTGAAAGCCACATTGGGACACATGAGGCCTGCTGGGTGACCTTGGGCCAGTCACAGATCTCTTAGAACTTTCTCAGCCTCACCTACCTCACAGGGTGCTTGCTGTGGGGTGTGGAATGGAAGGCAATTCTAGGCTGCTTTGAGACTCCTTTGGGGAGTAAAAAGTGGGGTACAAGAAACCAGCTCTTCTTCTAATCAGGGATACAATTTCCCTAAGGGCACCATGCCTACCAGTCTCTCCTCTTGAGAGGCTATTCCATTGTGCATCTAATTCCATTAAAAATCCTCAAAGCTGAATTGAATAAAGAGGTCTACATAAAAGCTGCTTTTCCAAGGATACAGGAGGCCCTCAGTAGGTCCTCCTATCTGGGAGGTGCAAGCAAGCCCAGCTCTGAGAGGCATACAATGGGGCATGTAGTAGAAAGCACCTTTCTGCAAAGTTGGCATGTGAGAAAGAACACCAGGCTGCACATCTTCTCCCTGAGTACTACTCGTTCTGTGCAGACAAGGGATTTTAAAGTGGGGGCGCATTCAAAGAATGCGTTCCTGCAAATCCTTACCTGATGTACTGTGCCCACCATGAAGAAGGGATTATGTCTGAACTGTCAGATTCACACCACATAAGAACTGGAAAGCCAAGTCACAGATGCGTGCAAGCCAGTGAAAGAAAAAGTCAAACTGCACATGCTTAAAACACCTTCTCTCCTTGGATATGACTAGGGTTGCCAGCTTACCCAGAATAGTGGCAGACCTCCCACCACCAGCTCCCAACCCTTGCTTGAATGAAAGGCATGAGAAAAATGAGGAGGGAAGGGAGGGCAATCAGTGCAGTGATATCACTTCCAGAAGTTTCACCCAGAAGTGATGTCATAATGCTGTTGGGGAAATTTCTAGAGCATTGGGACATCTTTTGCCTTGCCTCCAAAAGCTCCTAGGGACTGAGGACTGAACATCATGGCACCCCACCCAGCTATACTAATGGCCTAGATCCGTGGTCCCAAACCTTTTTATCACCGGGGACAGGTCAACACTTGACAATTTTATTGAGGCCCGGGGGGGGGGGTCTTTTACCGAGGGACGTCTCTGCCACCACCTGAGCCCTGCTCCACTTGCTTTCCCAACGGTGCCCCTGACTTCCCGTTGCCCACTGGGGGGCGCTGCCAGCAACAGCTGGCAGTGCCATGCTGAGGGGGAGCCCCAGCCATGGTGGCTGCCGGAGAGCACCAAAGGTGAGCTGGCAGCAGAGTGGCAGGGCAGCCCCCAAGGCAGCAGCCAGGGAGGAGGACGAGGAAGAGCTACGGCCCAGTACCAACTGATCCACAGACCGGTACCGGTACCGGTCTCCGGACCGGGGGTTGGGGACAGCTGGCCTAGATAGTGTAGTGGTTAAACAGAGGCAGACTCTAATCTAGAGAGTGAGCTTTGATTCCCCACTCTTCCTAATGCAGCCGGCTGAGTGACCTTAAGCTATTCACCATTCTCTTACAGCTGTTTTTGCAAAGCAGTTCTCTCAGAACTCTCTCAGCCCCACTCACCTCACATGTTATTGTTGTGGGAAGAATAAGGGGAAAAGTGTTTGTAAGCCATTTTGGGGCTGCATCGGGTAGTGAAAAGTGGGGTATTAAAAAAAAGAAGACCTGGATGTAACCTCCAGTCTCAGGCAGAGGCCTTTCCTAGCTGAATAGCTCTTTGAGGCCCTTTTGTGGGGGGGGAAACTCGTAATAGTTTTTAGGAACACGAAAGCAAGTGCCCTGCCAAAGAGCTATGACTCATTCCCTCATGTTCATTCATATGTTCCATTTCTGAAGGCAAAGCATCACGCAGGCAACTGTACTTTCCTCCTTACCATCTAACCTGAGGTGTCTCTGGGTTGCTGGAGGCAAGGGAGGGGACTGGCGATTTAATCCCCCTCCCCCCAATTATCATAGAGATGGAAACTTTGGGCAGACACAAGTTGATGCTATATTTACCTTTCCTCATAACTATGCTGACGATAGTGTTAGCAATTCATAGAGGCCTTGCTGCTTCCCTGGGGGAGGGGGGCAGTGAGTTTAAGATAAGAGCAAAAAGATAAATATAATTGTCCATTCATTCGCCAAGGGAATAGAAATAAATGGAGCCATCATAATTCAATGTTTCCATAACAGGATTAGAAAGATTTCCAAAGTCCTGCTGGGTGGTGGGGTGGAGGGAAGTGACAGGATTATTCGCGTTCTTTTTTATTTGCAGGCTCCCTTTGTGTTTGGCTGCTCTGCTTATATAGAAAACTGGGTATTTATTGTATGACAAGACAGGATACAGCACTTGAAAAGAAAAGAATTAATAATTGTGCTGCAGAGTCTTCCCCCCCCCGCCCCCCCCAAAACCCCAAAATACATTACATCGTATACCTCACAGCCAGATTCTATAAAATCAGGCATGGTTAAATAAGTGTCAGGGTATTTAGGTTAGAAACTCTTATCGCTAACAGTTTCACGTGTTGAGAAATATGGCTCCAACTCGAGGCTCCTGTCATGAGAGAGCTTTTCAGACGGATTAACTTCCTCACGGAAGAGGCCTCCAGTCCTGAGCATCGGCTCCACCAGGAACGCTTGCCTTGCGGTGTAAGCCTTTCACACCATAACCTCATCTGCTTTCACGTGTAGCCAACACTTGTGCCTGCTGTGATTAACTGAGAAGTGTTGCAGATCGTTCTTTTAGGATCAATCCACGGTGCTCCTAAGTGGTCTGGCTCAGCAATGCTTGCGGGCAGGCGAAGCCTTAAGGGCTGAGCTGATCTACAAAACACCCCTTTGACTTTTTAACAGTGAGGACGATTCAGCACACCAGAAATAACCTCCAGGACAAGTGATGCTTTGTTCACAGTGGCCTTGTTGAAATGGCCCTGGGGAGCACGAAGCCATGGATAATTTCTGTAACAAAGTCATAGAAGCAGTGGACTTTGACATGACAGTGCTGGCTTGAAAGTGTGAACACCAGAGCTGCTTGCTGTGCCGAGTTTAAACCTAAAACTTTCACATTTTAGACGAACTAGGTTTTTTACTAACCAAAGGAGTCTCAGAGCAGCTTACAATTGCCTACCCTTCCTCTCCCCACAACAGACACCTTGTGAGGTAGGGGAAGCGGAGAGAGCTCTGAGAGAACTGTGACTGGCCAAGATCACCCAGCTGGCTGCATGTGGGGGAAGAATAGAGAATTAAACACGGTTTTCCAGATTAGAGGCTGCCGCTCTTAACTGCTATACCAAGCTGGCTCTACATCAAGCTGGCTCTACACTAAGCTGATATAAGGATATGCCACCTTATAGATACCATGTGACCAGTATTAGAAAGATCTGTGTTTCTGGAAGTGACCAGGGCCCCTTGAACCCTTGTTAAGGCTTTGTCGGTAGAAAGATCAGAGAGTCAGCAAAGCTCATCACTCCTGCAATTCATTCCTGGAAATCTAGGACTGCAGGGAAGTATTAAGCATGCACCAAATAGAAAGAGGGCTCTAGGTCACCCTTGTGATTAATGCAGGTCAATTGCCAGATCAGGTCAATGCCCTGTTTCAAGGTACATTATAGGACGTACTGCTGGGTCCATGGCAGATGCACAAGGGCAATTGGGGAAAAGTTTTGACATGGAACAGAAAAGATTTCTGGAAAGTAGCAAGCTTGAAAACCACTCAGATAGATCAGTAGTCCAACTGCCCTCTGAGACCCTTGGGGATTTGTTCTCTGAAAAACAGATTCCCAAACATTCCTGATATTCATCTACAGGGGATTATTAGGGGATGTTCTTAATGAGACAGCAGAATGTCCAGCAGCCACGGTTGTTACCCGAACATGGTTCCCCGATATGGCACCACCACTGCTTCCCCTGTCCCCATCAAGCTTTTCAGAAAGTAGGCAGGGCCACTGGAAGGCAAGGACTTGTTATTGGCTGCCCTCATCCAAATGAACAGGCTGGAATTTCAGTACTGTGGAATATGTATTCTGAAATCCATTTTTATTTGCTGGTCTTGGACCGTAATAATAAACCATTTCATTTCATTTCATTTCAAAAGGCTGTAATAGCAGCCATTGGAGGACCAGGATGACTGGTAAGTACCTGTGCCTTCCTTAGTGTGTGGTTCCACTCTCTTTCAAGCTTCTAGCTTTTTCTTTGCTATTCTCCATCTCGCTCTTTCCTCGGGCTTTCTTTTGTTTCTTTTTATTTCCCACCCATTCCCCTTTGGGCTTTCCTTTATTTGTTCTACCTTCCATACTTCATTGCCTCAGTCACTGGAAGCACTGTTTCTGTTCTGGGCCAGTGTCTGGAATCTGTGGTCAAGTGTCCAAGGGATGGATTCTGACAAGACAGAGGTGAAGCTGACAAGAAGAGCTAGAGTTCTGGAGGAAAGTGTTGTTCCAACACTTGATGTGGTTCAGATGGTTTGGCCAAATTCAGGGCAGAGTCTGGATTCCACTTCATTGCTAGGAAAACAGTGAAGTGCAAAGATGGCTGGCAGAGAATGGCGAAGATGGCTGGCAGAGTATAAAATATGCATAGAGGAGCAAAACACCAGGTGGCTTAAAAGAATAAAACAATCTTCATTAGAAGAGAGCAACTATATAAAGAAAGAGAAGAGATAGAGTTCTAACTGTTGTTCTGCATTCTTTCTGTCTGTTCTGGAGGCAACCAGGGAGGAAGTGCTTCAAAGGAGCAGGTAGTCTCCAAAGGAGCCAATTAGGACATTAGAGGTGAGTTCTTGAAAAAATCAGGAAGTTTCTATTCTAACTATGCAAAATACACATCTCCTCCTGTGCCCCCTGTAGGATAGTCTTCATATTCTGTTCACTCATCCACACTACAGACCTTGCATATTCCAACAATCTTCCATCACCTTCATCAAGCACAGAAGTTGGCTCCCCAGCTTGATGCAAGCTGACCTCTCATAGAATCATAGAATCATAGAGTTGGAAGGGGCCACACAGGCTATCTAGTCCAACCCCCTGCTCTATGCAGGATCAGCCCTAAGCATCCTAAAGCATCCAAGATGTGTATCCAACCTTTGCTTGACGACTGCCAGTGACGGGGAGCTCATCGCCTCCTTAGGCAGCCTATTCCACTGCTGAACTACTCTGACTGTGACATTTTTTCCCCTAATATCTAGCCTATATCATTGTACTTGTAGTTTAAACCCATTACTGTGTATCCTTTCCTCTGCAGCCAACGGAAACAGCATCCTGCCCTCCTCCAAGTGACAACCTTTCAAATACTTAAAGAGGGCTATCATGTCCCCTCTCAACCTCCTTTTCTCCAGGCTGAACATTCCCAAGTCCCTCAACCTATCTTAATAGGGCTTGGTCCCTTGGCCCCAGATCATCCTCGTCGCTCTCCTCTGTACCCTTTCAATTTTATCTACGTCCTTCTTGAAGTGAGGCCTCCAGAACTGCACACAGTACTCCAGGTGTGGTCTGACCAGTGCCGTATACAATGGGACTATGACATCTTGTGATTTTGATGTGATACCCCTGTTGATACAGCCCAAAATGGCATTTGCCTTTTTTACCACTGCATCACACTGCCTGCTCATGTTTAGTTTACAATCCACAAGTACCCCAAGGTCTCGTTCACACACAGTGTTACCTAGACCAGTGGTCCCCAACCTGCGGGCCGCGGCCCGCCGCCGGGCCGCAAAGGCCATGGCACCGGGCCGCGGCTCCCTCTCCCCGCCCCCCCTCCGCAGTAAAAAACTTCCCAGGCCGCAAACTTGCGGCCCGGGAAGCTTCTTACTGCGGGGGGGCGGGGAGAGGGAATCAGGGCCGGGCTGCGCCCATGCAGGCCGTGCCCGCGCGGCCCGATCCGCGGGCGCGGCCGGGCGCGGCTCGATGCGCGGGCGCGGCCCGCAAGCACAGCCCGAAGCGTGGGCGTGGCCCACGCGGGTGCGGTCCCCGCGGGCGCGGCCCGATGCCCTGCCGGTCCCCAGCCTAATAAAGGTTGGGGACCACTGACCTAGACGCGTATCCCCCATCCAGTAGGCATGCTTTTCATTTTTCTGACCCAGATGTAGAACTTTACACTTATCTGTCACTATGGTCCATGCCACAGTAACCTCAAGACTAAACTACTGTGATGACCTCTCAAGGGGACTGTGTTACGTACACATTATAGTTCATTGCAAGCTGCTGGGGATCCTGTGTGCATGCCTGTTGCTTCCTCCCTCCTCAGTTTGGACCATTGCAAACAAACTCCCAATACTGCCTCTTCCCAAGGAAAGTGACCCGACTGCTATTAAGTCTGTGGCTTCAAAAACAATCAGCTCCTTATTAAACACCAACTCCAACAACCTCCAACCAAATAGCAAATGACAGAACTCGTGGAACTTATATACATTCAAGGCAACCCACTAAGGCCCCTGATTGTTTTTTAATGGAGCCTTCGGATTGGTCCATGTGCAGAATCTCCAATAGGTTAGTCATTGGCTTGTTTACAGTCCTTCATTTGCATTCTGACTGCACAAGACTCAGTGTCCACATACATAACAACTGCCTCCTGAACTTCCTGTTACGCAGGAAATAGGATTCCACTCTCTGAGTGGATTTGCCCATGTTTGCTTGGAGAAAGTAAGACCAGGGAACATTATTTTTTCCCCATTTCCCTCTCCACAACAAGCTGCAACATAGGACCATTTTGCCACTATTAAACAAACGTACAGGTCTTTCTGATAGAATACTCTTGAAAAACTCTTGGTAGATGAAAACGCTCCAGTTTTGACATGTGCTGCAAAGTTGTGTGCCTCAATATATATAGCTCGCAAGAGCCTCTTGTGGCACAGGGTGGTAAGGTGAAAACGCTAGAGGGCATCACCCCAAGGGTCTGACATGACTCGGTGCTTGCACAGGAGATACCTTTACCTTCATATATAGCTCATAAGGGTCTTCTAAATTAAATTACTCATTTTTGTTCTATTTCTGTATATCATATATCATACATTTTATTTTGATTCTGATAATATTTTATCCATGAATTTTATCCTTATGTATGCTGACCTTGTTGTTAAAATATTTTCTCTTTGGTCTATGATGGCAAATAAATTGGTTGATAATATGGTTGACTTCCTGGTGCCCTGCCTTGACTTCTAAAAGACCTCAGACAGAACTTCAAGCACACATTCGCCGCCTTCCAAACAGAAGCACTACCATGGAAGGCCAAAGAACAAGAGCAAACTTGCTCGGTCTATACCTTTGAGACTTAGCATTGATGGGCTGGCCACACCACACATCACTGTGGCTGGGCCACTAGCCAGAGCTGCGGCATTTGCTAGCTTGAGGGTTTTCCTGGCAGAAGCCTTCAGAGCTCATAGTTACTATCTTGTGTTCTGGTTCTCCTCTCCCAGAATCTGCCACAGAGCATTGGCTTCTCCAAAGAGGACAGGACAGCAGCTGAGACACAGGCATAATCTGTTCTTCTTCAGCTGCTGTTTTTTCTCATTGTCTGATTACATCTTTGCCTGGCCAATGGGGATGAGACTCCCAAAACTGGATGCCAGCATCTTTCCCATGCTTTAAAGCCAGCCTGGATTACCAGGATTGCTAGGTCTGCCACACTAGGCTGTGCCCTGCTGGGAACATTACCAGATTTTGCAAAACATTCTGTTTCTGTTCTAAAGTTCTTATTTCTGCCATGCTCCCTCCCTGCTGGAGACACAATCGGAATAATCTTTTCCCCCCAAACTATGCTCATGACATTTTATATATTTGGGGGGGAAATGATCCGCATTAAAGCTGAAACTCATTTTCCTATCAGTATTATATGAATGACCTTAATATATGCCATAAAATGGCATCAAACTTTATAAGAGAAACTAATGAACTACTGTAGAAACTCCAACACCAATAAGAACCAGTATGACATAGTGTTAGGCTAGCAGATCTGAAATATGCAAAGGAGTGAAACACTGACAGCATAATGAATAAACAGTTTTATTTGGAAGAGAAACAACCGTGTTTTTACCCACCCTGAGCCAATTGGGAAGGGCAAACTATAAAAAATAGTTATTGTTATTGTTGTTGATGATGATGTTGTTGTTGCTAAAGAGAGAGGTGAGAAAGAGCCCTGTCTAACTGTTCTTCATCCAAAGACAAACAGGAAGTCTCCAACTGAGCCAATCAGGATGGTGGAGATTATTTGAAAAATATCAGGAAGTTCCAATTCCAGCTATGCTAAACACACATCTCCTCTGATGTCCCCTCTAGGATATTCTTCATATCCTTTTGAATCATGCAGACTACAGATCTTGCATTGTCCCACAAGATTGTCAAGCTAGGATCCCTACTATGCCATGGAAGTTTATGGAGGAAGAATGGGGAATCAAACCCAGATCTTGAGATTAGCAGCTGCCTCTCTTAACCCTACCCCAAGCTTAGATAATACACCAGTTCTGGGATACTGGAGGGAGAGGGAGAGCTCACAATGGAAGCAGAGGTTTCCACACCAGGCTGTTCCTTCCCAGGACGACCATATCTCTGAGTTGGCCATCCATGATGTCAAACATGTTTAAGTTAAAAGTTCAACATTATGTTATACTTTTGCAAAGGTCCCTCCATTAACAGCTCACAGAAAGCTTAGGAGCAACATTGATTCATAGCCCCTATTAAAATTAAATTACTGGATGGCAAAAAAATGTAATCTGCGTGGCAGGTACCTTCCTTTAATAAGTAGGTCAAGGAAAGATAAGGAAGGTGGAACAGTTACAACAGGGAACAAGAGAAATAATTTTTTAATTATAATATAAAGGATTTTTAAAGGACATGTGCAGGTGTCATAACTGTAGAGGAACTGGTGGGTTACTCAGCTATGGGACAGATTGTGCTTTCCCAAAATGTATCTTCCTGTAAAGACTAGTGTTGAACTAGACAGGATTTCAGATTTTGCTTTAAAAAAAAGACCTAAGCATCTGGACTGATTAATTGTTTATAAGATACATTTTTAAGTCAGTTGATGTCCTTCAAGGCTCCCACCCAAGGCATGCCTCCAATGGAACTGGGAGGGAGAGACCAGGGTGTAAACTGCACGGAGATTTTATTCCAACCTCAGATCGATTCAGTCCCTGCCCTCTACACAGAATGCGATTTCCGTTTGGATTTTGGGCGATTTTAATTTTCCTTCTGCAGCAAGAAGGATTGATCCGGAGTGACCCTACCTTTATTGTGCGCTATCTCAGACTGCTTTTAATCCTCAATATCCGGATTGGGAAAGGATTGGGAAAGAAAGCTCTGTGGTAGAGAACCTCTGATAGGCTACACCTGGTCATGTGACATGCTTGCCTTAAAGGAGAAGCCCCTAATTTATCTCAACTGTAGTCCTGGATTCTTTCTCCCTTCTCTGCCTTTTTCAATCCTCTCCCCTACCCCGTCCAAGAAAAGAAAGAGGCTCCCTGCTTGGCTCCTCTTTCCCCCCCTTCAAGAAAAGAAAGAGGCTTGGCTCCCCCCCCCCTTCTGAGCCTCCCTAACCACGTGCAGAAGACTTTCCTGTTTCAATGGGGAGGGGGGGGGAGAGGAAGACCCGAGTTCAAAGTGATCTGAATTCAACAGGATTGACAATGGAATAAATAAAGTAAGTGCAGACTCTGCCCTGGAAAGACCAGCTGGAGTACAGAGCCTCAGCTCTAATGGAACCAACCAGGCTGGCCTCCCCCCTTCCCTCGAGTGCTTCCAGCTTCCCTTGGCAACCGTTAATGAGGAGTCGGGTGGGAAGGCCTCCCTGACAGGCTGAGGGAAGGGGACAAGGGAGGTGCCCTGTGCTCCAGCGCTGCAAAGGCAGCTGCAGGAAGCCGGTATGTTTCTTTGGGAGTGGGGGAGAAATTTTAAAGAGCCTGCCCAGCCATTCTCCCACTGGGTGAGCGACTCAGCAGGTTCTTCTCTCTCCGCTGAGCCTGTAGAGAGGTTTCTGTGAGGGGGGTGCAGTGGGAGAGTAGAGGGCTTAGCCTGGCTCTCTCTCTCACTCGTCAGCCTCTCCGTCAGTCACCGTGACCCCACTTCATCCTCCGTTGCCGCCCTTGTAAGGTGACTGTCCTAACCCCCCAGAGCTTCTCATTGCCCAGCTGCCTCATGTTTACCACAGCTGGAGCGGAGCAACGGTGGCAGGAGAGGCGAGGGGGGTCACTGCAGGCCCATGGTGGCAGAGGTGCACTCCGCAGAAAGCAGAGTGGAAGATGACCTCCCCCATCCCCTGGAGCTCCTTCTTGCCCACCTGGCTCACACATACCGCAGAGCAACAACCTGAGGTTACAGCAGGTAATGGCGGCAGTGGTTGGTTGGTGTCCTGTGGTGATACGGCCATGAGAGTTCCCGGCCCCATTTCCATAGTCTGCTTCCATATGAGGTAGATAGACTCTATCAAGGAAGCTATGCCCCATGCAGCTATGGACATTTTCACATCAAAAAACATTGTTCTTTATCAGTTCCCTAAGAAAAGTTTACATGTGGCTCAAAAGGGCTGCAGCATGTATCCATAAAGGGATCGTTATTAAAACTATGCCTATATGCGGTCTGACTTTGCAATCATTCCCAGTTATCTCTGGTTAAAAGATATTTTGAAAATGTGATTAAGTCAAGTTCAGTTGTTCATATTACGGTTGCAGAATTTGGAGGAAGGAACATTAACAATTTGAGATATGTAGATGAGACACATGTTACTGGTAGAAAATGGTGAAGATGTCTACTGATGAAAGTTAAAGCAGGACATACCAAAGCAGGATTACAGATGAACATCAAGAAAAGCAATGGCTACTGGGGAATTATAGAATTTTAAGGTTAATGATGAAGAAATTGAAATGGTTAAAAAAATTCCTTGCCTTCATCATCACCCAAGAGGGCGACCAGCCCAGAAGTCATAAGTAGATCCAGACTGAAAAGAGCAGCCATGAAGGAGCTGGAAAAGTTTCTTAAAATCAAGATAATCCATACCATAGTATTCCCCATTACTATGTATGGGTGTCAAAGTATGTATGGGCATGACAATGCAGAAAGCTGGCAGAAAAAAATACCAGTTCATTTGAAATGCAGTGTTAAAGGAAAGTTTTACAGATACCATGGACTGCCAAAAAGACACATAAAGCGGGTTCTACAGCAAGTCAGGCCTCACCTCTCCCTAGGAGCTGAAATGGCCAAACTGAGGCTATCATACTTCTCACATTATGAGAAATCACTGGTGGGGGGGGGAATGCTAGGAAAAGTTGAAGGCATCCAGAAAAGAGCAAGAGTCCCCATGAGGTAGATAGACTCTATCAACGAAGCTATGCCCCATTTGCAAGGCCTGAGCAAGGCGTAAAGGATAGGACATTTTGGAGACATTAATTCAACGGGTTGCCATAAGTTGGAAATGACTTGACAACACTTCACACATACACACTCACACACATACACACACATAGTCATGCCATGCAAACCGTAAGGCATCAATTTGCGATAAGAGATGCTTCAAAAGGAAAAAGCAATTCTTTATCTGAGTTCATACAGTTCTCACTGTCATGACCTGGAGCCATATTCTTGCACACGATTTTAGTTCCTGATGACGTCTCTTCAGCCTGGATTTTACTGGCCCCACCTTACAAATTTGCCCAACAAAGTAAATTAGTATTATTTCTGTATCACCAAAAGTGGACTGAGAGCCTCTTGTGGTGCAGAGTGGTAAGGCAGCCGTCTGAAAGCTCTGCCCATGAGGCTGGGACTTCAATCCCAGCAGCCGGCTCAAGGTTGACTCAGCCTTCCATCCTTCCGAGGTCGGTAAAATGAGTACCCAGCTTGCTGGGGGGTAAACGGTCATGACTGGGGAAGGCACTGGCAAACCACCCCGTATTGAGGCTGCCATGAAAACGCTAGAGGGCGTCACCCCAAGGGTCAGACATGACTCGGTGCTTGCACAGGGGATACCTTTACCTTTACCTTAAAAGTGGACTGTGAAAAAAAAATCTAACAGCTTCCCAAATGAACACACAACTGATATAAAACTGGAACCATGGGCTTCCCAATGTAGAATTTATCCACCAATGAATGGGATTCCTAAGGGACAAGGGCAGATAATGATATATTTGTGACCATACATTCAGTAAAGACCATGTTACCACACATCCAAGTGTGCAACCAAAAGTGAAGGGAGTTTAAAAGAGGGGCTGTTGCTTGATGTGTGCATACTGGGGTAAAACAGATCTTGCAGGTTCATTTCAAATACCTGCAAAACCTATTTATCCAGCACTGGCAATGGTTCAAATGTGCATGTATACTATGAGGTGTAAAATCTCCCTCTAACCCCTGCCCACTCTGTTGAAAACAATTGTCTGTCTCCGGCCACGGATGGCAATTCAAAATTCCCATGGATGGCTGTAGTAGACAGACCATCTAATCAACTGGACAGCAGGTTGGAAACAGGGATTAGAAGCAGATTAAAAATGAATTCTGGCTGCGGTGTGGCTGGATTTGTCAGTTTTATTTGTCTGGGTGAGAATGGTTAAATTCCATCAACCACAAGCCATCAATCCTCCTGCTAGAAGAACATTTTCATGTACTAAAAAGTGTAAGCGAAGCAGTTGCTAAGGGGGTTGTGCTTGGCTTAATCTGAACATGAATCATTCCAGCACTTGAAGCAAATGTGAAATGTTTTTCTTTTGGAGAAAAGTCTTAGATTGCTTGCTAGAGTGAAGAACACTTGCTTCTGAATTAATGAATCTTTTTTTCCAGACACGTAGAGGGTTCAGAAGGCTTTTATTTTCTTTTTCAACTGGCTTTAATTTTGTGCATGCCATAACAGATGCCATTGAGAGCAAGCGAAAGGTGTTGGGGGGGGAGGGAAGCTTAGTGAAGCAACTCTTGAGAACTTCTACAGACAATTATTTAGAGTGAGATGTTTCATTCTTCATGCAAAGCTTGCTTATATGGGCAGCTCTCCTACTATAAATGCTATTTAAATCACTGCCTCTGTGATTTGTTTACATGCTCTAGAAATAAAATTAGTCTGGTGAGGCAGAAGTGGAGAAGAGATACTCTAGATCAGTGGTTCTCAACCTGGGGGTCGAGACCCATTTGGGGGTCGAACGACCCTTTCACAGGGGTTGCAGCAGGGCAAGCAGCTTAGCCGGGTTGTGGGGTGCCATCTACACAACAGCCTTGTGAGGTAGATCAAGATAGAGCGTTAATCTCTCTGGAGCAGCGGAAAAGAGCGAGATCGGCATGGTGGGACAAGAGGATGAACTGAACTGAGAAAGCCTGGGAAAAAACCAATTCATATACAATCATGAACAATGGATCTTCGCGCCATTGGTCAGTTGCGGTTTAATTTCTGTGAAAGAACACTTGCATAATGTTATTGTTGGGGTCACCACTACACGAGGAACTGTATTAAAGGAAGGTTGAGAACCACTGCACTAGATCATGCACTACAGATTGCAAACCAAGTACATCGACACCCACCAGTAGGTGGGGCCTGGAGTTTTCCCAAAATTTCAACTGACCTCCCAACTACAAAGATCTGTCGCCCTGGAGGAAATTGCAGTTTTGGTGGGCAGACAGTCTCAGAGGAACAAAAGTCCTAGAGCAGGGGTCATCAACACCCGGTCTGCAGCCCGGTGGCGGGCCGCAAAGGCCACGGTACCAGGCCACCGCCAGCCACGCCTGCCTTCCCCCGCCGGCAGCAAGAAGGAAGTGAAGAGGCAGGCGCAGTCGCCGGCATGGCGATGACACAAACGTGCATGCGCGCTTTTGCCGTGCATGCGCGTTAGCGCCACCTGGTGGTGAAAACACACATGCGCAGCAATTGCGCGTGCGAGTTTTCGCAGCACCCGGGCCGTCGGCTCTTCCCTCACTCCGGAGGCGGTCCCTGACCTGAGAAAGGTTGGGGACCACTATCCTAGAGTGTCATTATGTCCCCACTGAGCCCCAATCTTCATCCTCAAGAAACTGAAGACAAGGAGGGGGGAAGCTAGAAAATGGCCTCTTAGGCATTTTCCTGCATCTCTATGGTCTTTACCAAAAAGATTACAGGAATCTCATAGAGCAGGCTTTCCCAACCAGGGTTCCGTAAAACCCTAGGGTTTCCTGAATGCATGGGAGTTAATCAATTTTAATATATTTTTTAATATTTAAACATTTATTGGGTGTTATGACCATTTATGGTCATGTCTTCCTGCTCCCCCCCAATGGCCAATGTTGGGACTGGAGGGGTTGGGAAGGGGAGGATCCCCAGGTAGGCGTGTACAGAGTTATGTTTTCCAGCCATATTCTGCACAGTCACACCACTTCTGGGGTTTCTCAAAGTCTGAGGAATGCTTCAGGGGTTTCTCAATGGTGAAAAGAGAAAGGCTACCAAGAATGACACCTCCCCAAACTCTGGTCTTCCGAGGCAGCATTTTAAAAATCTCCCATGAGGTACAGCTCTTTTTGAGTGATTCTGCCTCCCATTATTCCTGTGGGTGACACTGTTGGAGGCTGGGAAATAAGCACAATTCTTTCTGTGCTGGCAACTGGCCCTTAGAATGCCCTCCCCCTCAAGGATCGCCTGGTGCCAACTTTCCTTTCTTTTAGGCACTAGGCTAAAGCACATCTTGGTTTTTCCCCCAGGCCTTTAATGAGAGTTTTTATCTCATTCGCTTTTTTAATGATCTTCTTGTATTTTATAGATACTTTTAATGCTGCTTTTATGCCACTTGTATGTTAGTGGCTTGTACTGGGGAGCAGAAAAGCAGCATTAAAAGTATCCACAAAACTGCAAGCCACCTCAAGCGGAACTCTGAAGAGACAGCACAGAATATTCTAAATGCATAGATGTCATGACGGGAATGGGAAAATGTACTGCAGGAACCCCGGTAGGCATAATGTGTGTTTCTGCATGCAAAAATATTGTGCCAGCAGTGAGAGCCAGGCTTTCACCGATGGTAAAAAAAACTGCCTGCCTTCTCCAGCTCATGGTGGTTTACAAAATTTATAAAAGCAAATATATATATATATTCATAGGAGGCTGGCCTGTGAGAACTCACAAGCAGAAAAGAAATGGCATCCCTATCACACACAGACACATACAGAGAGAGTAGATAGAGAGAGTGTGTAGCCCTGCCTCTGCTTTCTCTCACCCTCCTCTCCTGGTATTACTGGCTCTGTTTCACCCTCCCCTTGGCTCCAATTCTGTTCCCTCTCCCTTCTCTTCCTCCTGGATTTGGCAGATGCTGAAACAATGCTGGGCACCATTTTCAATTGCTATGACATATTCTGACAACACTCTTGAAGGATTTGGGGGGGAGGGCAATCACAAACTAGTCCATTTCTCTTTTTTAACAATCCAAATATTTCTGTCTATCCTGATGTTCTTTCAGCTTTGCAAAGCTCTAAATTGCAGCCATAGGTGGTCTTGTATAGATTTTTTCTATCCACTTGGAGACCAGCTCTTGGCTATTAGAAAAGGATTATTGTGTAATAAAACCACTGCAAGGAAAAACCCTGAAAACATTTCTCACCCTTTATCACTATTACAAGCATAATCCAGACCCCAATATAAGATTTACTTTCCCTTCCATGAAGCTGCAAAAGCATATGGAGCTAAGATCAGCTGGGAAATATGGGAACCGTAAATGTCAACAACAATTTATTTACCACTTCCTTCTCTATGTATGAATTTCTGTGCTGCAAGGAAAGACATTTTATTGATTTATTTGATTGACAGTTGTTCCAGTTTAAATTTAATAAAGTGGGAGAAGAAATGTGGGTCAATCAGGATTTATAAATATAATTCCCTTCCCCCCAAGAATTCCTCTAGTTGGAAGGTATTTAGGTTTTTCTGGTGCAGTACTGCCAACCTATATATGTTTGCAGACAATCACTGATCAACATTAATCTAAATCCTCTCAAGTAATTGTTCTTTTACTATAAAAATAGAGTCCAATAGCACTTTTAAGACCAACAAAGATGTATTCAAGGTGTGAGCTTTCAAGTGCAAGCACTCTTACTCAGATTAGATGAAAAACTATCGTAACTGTGGAGATATAAGGCAAAAGCAAATTGTGGTAAATTAGCAAACTGTGTCAAAGCTGCTTTAACAAAGAATGACCATACGGCATCATATGGCTTAATATGGATATTATGACACAGTATACTAATTTGCCACAATTTGCTTTTGCCTTATATGTCTACAGTTCTGATGGTTGTTTATTTACTCAAAAGCTCACGCCTTGAATAAATCTTTGTTGGTCTTAAAGCTGCTATTGGACTCTATTTTTGTTGTGCTACTTCAGACCAACATGGCTATCCACTTGAATTGTGTGTGTGTGGGAGGGGGGGGAATACCTATTAACATAAGGCTCTGTATACTTATTTCTATAAACTATTAAGTGGTCCCCTCTTCTTTTGATGTGCTTTAGTTTAACAGACAGAAAGTTTAAAAGATGGATATAGATATATATAGGAAAAACAATGGAAGCATGATATTAATGGCTTGATATGGCTATACACTATACATACAGAATAAAGGTAAAGGTAAAGGTATCCCCTGTGCAAGCAACAAGTCATGTCTGGCCCTTGGGGTGACGCCCTCTAGAGTTTTGTTGGCAGACTCAATACAGCGTGGTTTGCCATTCCCTTTCTCAGTCATTACCAAGCTGGGTACTCATTTTACCGATCTTGGAAGGATGGAAGGCTGAGTCAACCTTGAGCCAGCTGCTGGGATTGAAAACCCAGCCTCATGGTCAGAGCTTCAGACAGCATGTTGGCTGCCTTACCACCATGCACCACAAGAGGCTCTACATACAGAATATGGGAAAGGAAACATAAAATAAATAATGTTGTGTCTGCAGACCTGCAAAGGACTGAGCTTGAGGTCTGAGGCAGGATTGGAACTCTGCAACTGTCAATGCGCAGCTAGATCCTGACTGCAGGATCCAGTTAGTTTAAACCAAAACTGACCTATACCATGCATTGGCAGAAAGATCCCTTTGTTTGTGCATGTATATAAGGTGGGGTTTTGGTGGGGTTCTTTGGTTCAGTTTTCGCTTCTTTGTACCATCATGCTGGGGGCACAATAAAGGGCTGAAATGAACTCCCAGTGTCCTGATCTCTGAACCCACGGATCTAACAGAAGAATAAAATTGATCAATTTAAAACTGGGGCTAAACTAAGAAAATTAAATCCAGCAGAGACAAATGCAAAGTTCTGCATTTGCAAAGAGACAGGATAAGGGATGCTTGGCTTAGCAGCAGAGCATACGAAAAAATTTCAGGACTGCAGTCAACCACAGACACAAGAAGAGCTGACAGTGTGATATGGCTACAAAGAGGGCAAACGTGATCTTGGGCTGTATTAATAAAAGCAAAGTATCCCAAATAATGAGAGGTATTTGTTCTACTCTGTTCAGCACTTCTCAGGTCTCCTTTGGAGTGCTGTGTCTAGTTTTGAGCACAAAGAAAGACAAAGGCAATGGACCATTTATGACTAGGGATGAGAAAAACCTAAAAAATGGAAGTTCAGGATGGCTCCCAAACCCAACCCTAGACAGAACCAAACAGGCCCCATCCAAACCAAACTGTACTAGTTTCCCCTTTCTCTCAGCTGTGGGGGGCAGGGATTGCTCTGGAAGGGACTTTCTGTCTACCTTTCTCCTGGCTTTTGTGCTCTGGGGCCAGGAGAAATGGGGAGTGCCTGGAAAATTATTTCCTTTCCTCCTTTCTCCTGGGCATGGCTCACCACCCAAGAAGGAGCATCATTTAACATTTCAGTTTTCCTCCTCTCCCCAAAGAGGCAGGGGGCAAAACCAAAGGCTTAGCAGTAGACCCCTCCCCACTCAGCTCCTAATTTTAAATGGGTGGTCCTGAAGCACCAAACCAGCCAAAGGTCTAGTAAACATTTGGGGAATGAGTCTTCCTCGAACATCAGTTCCCGAGCTCTGAACCAGCCCAAGTCCAGCCCAAATTTTGGCTCGTGAGCCAATCACTGCCCTTCCCTACTTCTCCCTTCATTGAGGGCTTTCAACTAGAAGTGCCAAAGACATTCAAAAAGTTCTAGGTTTAGATGACCCGGACTTTGCAAGGGGTTCAACTTTTAAGACCTTGTCTAGCTCTAAGACTATTAATTTATTGGTTTTACATTATTTGTTTGTTTGTTTATTGTCTTTATATGCTGCCCTTCCTATGTTAAACCCAATCCAATTCAAGCTGTGACTGGTACTCACTTTCAAAATATTGGGTGCCAGGGGGAAATGAACTCCCAAGTGCACAAGGTGGAACATGATGCTTTGTCTTCCCCTCTCTTCCACCCAGTGTACTTTCATAAGCAGACAGTGGCCGTGGGGGTCAGCTGTTGGTCTTATTTCTGGTTCCACGTGACTGCCCAAGAGGCACGTGGAACCAGAAGTTAGAACAGCCTTATTAATGTTTTTACTATTGAGAAACTCTTGAAAAATTCTTCAGGCTTCAAGAAACCCCAGAAGGGACACGATGGTACAGAATATGTAGGGGAGCATAGCTATGTACATGCCCACTTGGGGCCCCTCCCCTTTCTATTTCCTCCAGGCATATCATTGAGAATTTTGGCAGGAAGGGTGGGTCAACATGACCATATATGGTGATTGTTGTTGTTGTTGTTGTTAGGTGCGAAGTTGTGTCTGACCCATCGCAACCCCATGGACAATGATCCTCCAGGCCTTCCTGTCCTCTACCATTCCCTGGAGTCCATTTAAGTTTGCACCTACTGCTTCAGTGACTCCATCCAGCCACCTCATTCTCTGTTGTCCCCTTCTTCTTTTGTCCTCGATCGCTCCCAGCATTAGGCTGTACTACCGGGAGTCCTTCCTTCTCATGAGGTGGCCAAAGTATTTGAGTTTCATCTTCAGGATCTGGCCTTCTAAGGAGAAGTCAGGGCTGATCTCCTCTAGGACTGACCTGTTTGTTCACCTTGCGGTCCAAGGGACTCTCAAGAGTCTTCTCCAACACCAGAGTTTAAAAGCCTCAATTCTTTGATGCTCAGCCTTCCTTATGGTCCAACTTTCACAGCCATACATTGCACCTGGGAATACCATAGCCTTGACTAAACACACTTTTGTTGGCAGGGTGATGTCTCTGCTTTTTAGGATGCTGTCTTGATTTGCCATAGCTTTCCTCCCAAGGAGCAAGCGTCTTTTAATTTCTTTGCTGCAGTCCCCATCTGCAGTGATCTTGGAGCCCAGGAAATCTGTCATTATCTCCATTTCTTCCCCATCTATTTGCCAGGAATTGAGAGGGCCGGATGCCATGATCTTCGTTTTCTTGATGTTCAGTTTCAAGCCAACTTTTGTACTCTCCTCCTTCACCCGCATCAACAGGCTCTTTAGTTCCTCTTCACTTTCTGCCATTAGAGTGGTATCATCTGCATATCTGAGGTTGTTGATATTTCTCCCTGCAATCTTGATCCCAATTTGTGACTCCTCTAATCCCGCCTTTCTCATGATGTGCTTCGCATACAAGTTAAATAGGCAAGGCAACAGTATACAGCCTTGCCGAACTCCTTTCTCAATTTTGAACCCATCAGTGATTCCATGTTCAGTTCTCACTGTTGCTTCTTGACCTGCATATAAGTTTCTCAAGAGACAAATAAGATGCTCTGGGTATTCCCATGTCTTTAAGAACTTGCCACAATTTGTTGTGCTCCACACAATCAAAAGCTTCAGCATAGTCAATGAAGCAGAAGTAGATGTTCTTCTGGAACTCCCTAGATTTCTCCATCATCCAGCGTATGTTGGCAATTTGATCTCTAGTTCCTCTGCCTCTTCGAAATCCTGCCTGTACTTCTGGAAGTTCTTGGTCCATATACTGCTGGAGCCAGCTTGTAAAATTTTGAGCATAACTCTGCTAGCATGAGAAATGAGTGCAATGGTGTGGTAGTTTGAACATTCTTTGGCATTGCCCTTCTTTGGGATTGGAATGTAAACTGACCTTTTCCAATCCTGTGGCCATTGTTTTTTCCAAATTTGCTGGCATATTGAGTGTAGCACTTTTACTGCATCGTCTTTTAAGATTTTGAATGCTGTCACCACCACTAGCTTTATTGTTGCTCAGACTTCCTAAGGCCCATCTGACTTCACATTCCAGGATGTCTGGCTCCAGGTCAGTAATTACCCCACTGTGGTTATCAGGGATGTTAAGCTCGCTCTTATATAGTTCTTCTGTATAATTTTGCCACCTTTTTAAAATCTTTTCTGCTTCTGTGAGGTCCCTACTATTTTGGTCCCTTATCATACCCATTTTTTCATGAAACGTTCTCTTGATATCTCCAATTTTCTTGAAAAGATCTCTGGTCCTCCCCATTCTATTGTTTTCTTCTATTTGTTTGCACTGTTCATTTAAGAAGGCATTCTTATCTCTTCTACTTTTTCTCTGGAATTCTGCATTCAATTGGGTGTATCTTTCTCTTTCTCCCTTGCCTTTCACTTCCCTTCTCTCCTTAGCTATTTGTAAAGCTTCCTCAGACAGCCATTTTGATTTCTTGCATTTCTTTTTCTTTGGGATGCTTTTAGTTGCTACCTCTTGTACAATGTTGCGAACCTCCGTCCACAGTTCTTCAGGCACTCTGTCTATCAGATCTAATTCCTTAAATCTATTTGTCACCTCTACTGTATATTTGTCGGGGATATTATTTAGTTCATACCTGAATGGCCTAGTGCTTTTCCCTACTTTCTTCAATTTAAGCCTAAATTTTGCAACAAGAAGCTGATGATCTGAACCACAATCAGCTCCTGGTTTTGTTTTTACTGACTGTATAGAACTTATCCATCTTTGGCTGCAGAGCACATAGTCAATCTGATTTCTGTGTTGACCGTCTGGAAATGTCCATGTGTAGAGTCGTCTCTTGGGTTGTTGGAAAAGAGTTTTTGCTATGACCATTGTATTCTCTTGACAAAATTCTACCAGCCTGTGCCCTGCTCCATTTTGTACTCCAAGGCCAAACTTGCCTGTTATCCCGGTTATCTTTTGGTTTCCTACTTTAGCATTCCAATCCCCCATGATGATAAGCACATCGTTTTTTGGCATTGCTTCTAGAAGGTGTTGTAGGGCTTCACAGAACTGGTCAACTTCATCCTCTTCAGCAGCAGTGGTTGGGGCATAGACCTGGATTACTGTGATGTTGAATGGTTTGCCTTGGATTCGAACTGAGATCATTCTGTCATTTTGGGGATTGTATCCCAAGACTGCTTTTCCTACTCTCTTATTGATTATGAAGGCTACTCCATTTCTTCTGTGAGATTCTTGTCCACAGTAGTACACCTGATGGTCATCTGAATTAAATTCACCCATTCCTGTCCATTTTAGTTCACTGATTCCTAAAATGTCAATGTTCAGTCTTGTCATCTCTTGTTTAACCACGTCCAGCTTGCCTTGATTCATGGATCTGATGTTCCAGGTTCCTATGGAATAAAAATCTTTACAGCATCGGACTGTCTTTTCGCCACCAGTTACTTCCACAACTGAGCGTCCTTTTGGCTTTGGCCCAGTCACTTCATTCATTCTGGTGCTACTCGTACTAGCCGTCTGCTCATCCGCAGTAGCATATTGGACAACTTCCGACCTGAGGGGCTCATCTTCTGGCATCATATCGTTTTGCCTTTTGAACATGTCAATTGGGTCTTCATGGCAAAGATACTGGAGTGGTTTGCCATTTCCAGTGGATCACCTTTTGTTAGAGCTCTCTGCTATGATCTGTCCGTCTTGGGTGGCCCTGCATGGCATAGCTCATAGCTTCACTGAGCTACGCAAGCCCCCTTGCCACAGCAAGGCAGCGATCCTTGAAGGGGGATATATGGTGATATCAGCTGATAAATGTTTAACAAATTTTAAAAATGCAAAAACAATTAATTAACTCCCATCCATTCAGAAAGCCATTCTAGGGCTGTCAAGAAACTCCTGTTTCAGAAAACCCTGGTTGAGAAGGCCTGAGTTTGACAAACAGCCTTCCCTGCATGGCCCTTTTCTGCTTGCGAAAACATTTTGGATAGAAGGGAAAGAAAGATGAGTTTCTCCTGCTCTCAGCCATATGCACAGTGGCCCGTTCCCCAAGTGCCAGTCAAACATTAAATGTTTATTGAGGAGTCCCCCAACCCAATTCACATTGAGCGAATTGCCGAATCAAACCTCCAACTCACTATAAGGCAGTTTCATATGTCTCTACCATGATTATCATATCCTAGCACTCTGCTAGCCTATGTATATAGCCCTATACACAAGGGAAAGGATTCTTTTTCAGGAAGAAGGTTCTGCACTCCATTGAGTTGGAAAGATGCAACCCACACTCATCAAACAGACATGAAGACAGGCGAACATGATGCACTTCAAGCGACTGAGTTTGCTGTAAACTTTGAGGAGCAGAAATGAATACTTGGACAAGCATTTGACAGTGTGGAGAAGCTGTAGGTTACACCCATTGGTGGAATCTCGCCCTTTTGCAGGTACTGGGACCCATGCTCAATCTTTAGACAGGTTGATGCAATTTTGTACCTGCAGGTCTAATTCACCCTCATCAAAGTGCTGATTTAAACAGAAAGAGCTTGTGGCTGTTCTCATGGCTCTTGTCACTGTACTATCATGTTTGGATTAAAAGATAAGCACAAAATAATTAAATAGGATTCCTGCATGCTTGATGACAAGACACGTTGCCAGAGGGAAGTGCTGGAGAAAGATAGCCAGAAAAGGGACGTGGGGCGGGGGTGCTATTTCTCAAGATCAACATATGTCTCCTTTGGTTCTTTTGCAACTTATTCATACCCTGAAGAAACATGTTGCCTGTGTTACAAAGTGAAGGACAATATGCCTCTTCTGCCACATTAAGGGTAAACAGAATGTTTGCATTCCAGGCAGGTTAAATCCACAGCGAGTGGGAGTTGAAATAACCAAAGCTCTACTGACATCTAGTGTTAAAAGTAGCATTGAAGCCACTTTGTTTTTCCAGGCTACTGTGATGGATTCTATTTGGTTTATTTCCCGTCCTAGATGAATGAAGGAATAGAACCAACAAACCCTGTCCTGTTGAATCAGGATTGTGGATGTTCTGAGGGCAGCACCACAATAGGCAATGGAGCCAAATGGCCATAGATCAGTCCCAATCTGTTTTGTGCTTCAGTGGCTCTTCAGCAGTCATGTCTCCACTACAGATGTAGTACGTTTCTCTCACCAGATAACTCTGAGGACTAACTACAATACCCAGAATCCTTTTTGAGAGAAGACATAATAGCTAAACTGGTATGCCACCAATCCAAGTTAGATTGCTACAGCAAACTGGATTACTGCAGAGTGTTCTGTGTGGGGCTGTTCTGGAAGACAGCTTGAGAACTACAATGTAGAACAGCCTTTCTCAATGGAGGCTTCATGAAACCCTGAGGTTTCTTGATGGCCCTGGAAGGGATTCGTAAATGGGTGGGAGTTAATTAATTTTATAGATATTTTTTAGTTTGTTAAATATTCGTCATGATATGTCTATATATGGTCACGTCGACCTCCCCCCCCTCCCAAAATGGCTAATGATGGACCTGGGTGGGGCAGGAAGGCGAGGGACCCCAGATGGGCGCATACACAGCTGTGCTTCCCAACCATATTCTACACAATCACACCATTTCTGCAGTTTCTTGAAACTTGAAGAATATTTCAGGGGATTCTCAATGGTAAAGAAGTTGAGAATGGCTGATCTCAAATGTAGCCATGATGGTCATCTTTTGATGGATTATATTACAGCTGTTTTCAAAGACCTGTACTGGGTAATTTTTTGTTTCTGGATCATATTGAATTCTTACCTTTATTACCCTTCTGGATTCACATATTGGAAAGACTGTGCACTTCCTGTTTGAATTCATGCTGCATCTCAGCAATGTCTGCTGTCTGTTTCCTCTGCAAATCTGATTAAATCTGCCTGTGGTCACAGGCCATGTTGATTCTGGCCCTAGTTATTCATAATGATGGATCCAAGAACATCAGGGAGGTTCCTCTGATACTGGTTTCTTGCACATTTGCTAAATCCGTATTGTTCAGGAGACTTTCCAAGAGGAGATAAAGATGCTTGAGATCTAGAGAAGTCTTGAAATCTTCTAGAGGAGTCTCAGGAAAGCTGTTTGACAGTCAAACTGACCATGTTTGAAATCACCAGCCAAACTTACATTCAACACTGATTATCAGACTTTGAGCTGATCAGGGGGAGGTTCAGATTCTAACTCACCACCACCCCTCAGCAAAATAGATACAGAGGGAAGGTGTGAAAGGGAGAAGAGACAGAACTGGTTTCTGTCCTCTGAGCTGGACAAGAACAGAATCAATGTGTCTGAGCTCCCAACTGCAAAAGGGAAAGAGCTTGTTTTCTCTTTGTCTTTCAATCCCAAGCTGATAGCTGGAGATGAAAAACAAAATCGAAGGTGGCTGGGCTTCTGATCATAATTCCCCCTAAATTTGCTACAACTAAGCAATAACCAGGAACAGCAAAGTTTCTTAGATGGAGGATCAGAAGGACCCAACTTCCAGCTGATCAGCTGGGAGTCAGGTCCTGATTTCATCTCCCCCCCCCAAAAAACACACACACACACACACACACACACACAACTTTTCATGGTACAGAGCAAAATTTCTCCAGCAGGAATCAGAAACCAAATCCCAGCTTGTCTCTCATCAGCTGGGATTTGGCTTCTGATGTCTGTAAGTAGACTTTCCCAAGGTTTGAACATGAAAAGACCGAACAGGCAAATAGTTAATCAGTCAAATGGCTGCCTGTTCGCCACTGGTGAACAGGAAATGAGTGGAAATGGAAGGTATTTGTGCACTGTGCCAAGCCCCTCCCAAGAGGCAGGGCATCCTCTATTCCCAGCTGCCGCCCCCACCACCCATCAGCTAGCTGGTGGAGAACTTAATAGCAGCATGGGGAATCATAGAATTGGAAGGGACTTCCAGGGTCACCTACTTTAACCCCCCAAAGAATGCAGGAAATTCATAACTACCTGCCCACCCACAGTGACTCCAATTCCAGGCCCATATGATGCCCCCTCTCCCAGCATGGCAACAATGTTACTGTCCACACAGCATCATCACTTCTGGTGTGCCCTGAAAGTAACATCATTGCATAATTGGCAATGTAGGACGCTCTGGTATTTGAGCAAAACCTCTATGATAAAAGCAGCTTCTCCCACAGGGTGTTTGTCCAAATACCAGAGCCTCCAGCATTGCCAGCAGCTTAATGAGATCATTTCTAGTGCACACCAGAAGTAACATCACCAAATTTGTGCAGTGTCACTGCTATACCAGGTAGGCCTCATGTTGCTGTCACCCCCAGCCAGTTGCCAGGGGCAACCCTAGAGTCTGAAATCTCTATGTACTAAGCCCTTAGAATGGGGCAATTTTCTAGGGCCTTTTCGCACGGGGATCTTTGTTGCAAATTGTTTGCGGAATGAAAAATCGCCATTTAAAATAGTGGAATTCGTCGTTTTGCACACCTGGCTTTGTAGTGGAATCAGTTGCGTTTTTTAGCGTTTCCCACAGGCTTCCGGTCTCGGCAGAAATCGCTAGAAAGGAAGCGCTATTGCCAAGCTCGTCCCGCCCCTGGCCGTCAAGCAGCCAATGGGCAGCCGTTAGCATGCTCCCAAACAGCCCCTTTCCCTTTAAGAAAGGTTTTTAAAAAAAAAACAGACCCATAGCAACGAATCTGTGTAGATTCTTTGCTACGGAGAGACCCATCCAGCTGCCTAATGTGAGCTGTCGTTTGATTGTATGATCGTTTGCACGCTGCCTCGAGTGATAAAAAAAAATTCCCCCCCCCCTTCTCACGGGCTCGATTTTCGGCTGAATTTATGTGTAAAAAATAAAGGGACTTTATTCCAGCAAACGGGCTTTTAAGTGGTTTGTGCTTAGTGACTAAAGGTGAAGGAATGAAGCCAGGGAAGCCTCTAAACAGAAAGAGGCTCGCCGGTGCGTTTATCCCCGCTCGCTCCGAGAAAAAAAAATGGCGATCGCTTCGCCGGAAGTTTGGAGAAGAGAGCCAGGGGGAGGGGCTTTGAAGAACCAGCAACAATGGTAACGCACAGGTCTTTAGCGCTAGTGTTGCAGATTGGTTGCAGGAGTGTATCGCTATCCGGAGGGTGAATCCACTTTTCTGGATTCCCCTGAAAGCGCTAAAACGAAGCGCTTATTGCTGATCGGTTTCAGGAGTGTTGCAGATTGTCTACGACGTCGTGGGTAATGCCAAATTAGTAGCGTTTTCAATTAGCAACCATTGTGCTATTTTTAAGCCGTGGGAAATGGCCCCTAGTGTTTGCCTTCATTTCAGACCCTCTCTGCAGAAAAAGGAGGGATACATTTTTTAGTTGATGCCTGACGGTAGGTGAGCTTGAGTATCTTTTAAATTGTGGGGTAAAGAGTGAAACCCCATCCTTTCCTTTCCCTTCCCTTCCTTTCCCTTCCTTTCCTTTCCTTTCCTTTGACATGCTCTACTTTTTTCCAGCATTTTTTCTTCCAAGCAGATTCCCCATATGAACCTGTCAGAAAGAAACTGCTCTAGGCATCTGGATAATACATAGGATGGGCAGGGTGTAGCTTCCCACCATGTACTCTCAATTGTTTATTTAAAAAATAGACCTCCCATCATCAGCTTTCTTTCAATGCAAATAGGAGAAGTTGTTTGCCTTTTTCTCCTGCTGGGACTAAAGAGGGGGGATTTGTATTACAGGAAAACGACACAGCAGCTGAGTAGTTTTGCATGAAATTACAGCAAGATCTTGGATCCTGAACAGGCCTTCCTCCCACACATAAAAAGATGAACTGTTCTTCCCCCCCACCACCACTCCTGTCGCACCACATCTAGCATCACTTCTCTTTCACAGCTCTCAGAATGGTCAGGACTTTGCCTTTCCACCTTTCCTTGCCACCAGCAGCTATTCCTTCCACCACGGTGCCCGGCCTGCCTGCACTGCAAGGTAAACAAGATGCTTATCTCTGAGAGGAGGACAAAGCCTGGGCCTCTGCCACTGTTCCCCATGCCTGCAATCTTGCCTGCTCATTACCTTTTCAAAGGCTAAGGCCTCATGATACATATCATGTGTGATGTGTTGCTATTAATGCAGAGTGCAGCCTAGAGATATCAGCCTCCAAGTGGGGGCATGGAATCCTCCCAAATTACAGCTCATCTTCAGACTACAGAGATCAGTTCCCCTGGAGAAAGTGGAAGCTTTGAAGGTTAGACTCAATGCATTGTCCCTGTCTTCCCCAGGAGCCACCCCCAAATCTCCAGGAGTTTCCCAGAGTGGTTGTGGCAACTCTACCCCCATCATCCTCTGGTGGCCATGGGGAACCTGGCTACCTTAGTGTTGCCTGACTGGTACCCCAGTAAACTATAAACCACTTGAAAGGTTTGGGCTATGCAGGGTTAAATTCTGGTGGCCCTGATCTCTCTGGAAGCTAGTAAGAAGATTTCTTTTATATGGGTTTGAGTGATATGAAAAGTCCCTGGAAGGAATCGCTGTCTCCAGGGCAATGGAGACAATTGGTGGCTTTACATATTTATTTATATCATTTATTATTTATCGTATGGCATGTGTGTGGTGTAGCCAGGAGATGCTACAATTGTGGGATTGTCTGACAGCCAGGCAAGAGATGTTCAGAGGTGGTTTGCCATTGCCTGCCTCCATGTCATAACCCTTGTTTTCTTTGGCGGTCTCCCCTCCAAATAATAACCAAGGGCGACCCTGCTTAGTTTCCGAGTTCTGAAAAGATCAAGTGTGCCTGGCCTTGCTATCAATTCTGGAAGGATATTCTCCTTTGTAAAGCGAAGTGTATGGTCACAGGTTGTATTTTATATGTAGTGAGGGAAAGCCACTCACTACACTCTCAGGGATACTTTGCTACATATTCTGCTGGTGGTGGTCAAAAGTACCATCAAGTTAGGACTGATTTGCGATGACTCTAGAGGGGTTTCAAAGGAGGTGACATTCAGAGCTGGTTTGCCCTTGGTTGCCTCTGCATGACAACTCTGAACTTCCTTGGTGGACTCTCATCCAAGTACTAACCAAGTACTGACTCTGCTTAGCTTTATAGAATCATAGAGTTGAAAGGGGTCCCCAGGGTCATCTAGCCCGACCCTCTGTAGAATGGGGGAAATTCACAAATACCTGCCCACCCACAGTGACCCCAATTCCATGCCCTGATGATGCCTTCCTGTCCAGCCACTTATGATCTGCCTAAGTTCACAGAATCAGCATTTCTGTGAGGTGGCTATCTAGCCCCTGCTAAAAATTTCCAGAGAAGGAGAACCTACCACCTGCCAAGGAAACCTGATCCTCTGAGGAGCCACTCTCACTGAAAATTCTTTTTAATCAATTTCAACCCATTGGTTCTGGTCTGACCCTCTGGGGCAACAGAAAACAATCCCTATCCATCCTCTACATGACAGCCCTTCAAGAACTTGAAGATGGCTATCATGTCACCTCTCAGTCTTCTCCTCTCCAAGCTAAACAGACCAAGTTCCCTCAACCATTCCTCATATGTCTTGGTCTCCAAACTCCTCACCATTTTCATTGCCCACCTCAGGATGCGTTCCAGTTTGTCTACATCCTTCTTCAATTGTGGTGCCCAAAACCAAACACAGTATTCTAAGTGAAGTCTAACCAGAGCAGAGTAAAGGGATACCATCACTTCATGCAAGGTACACTTACGAAGCTTCCAGACTTCCAAGGTCTAATGCTACCAGGCTAACCTGTAAGTAATAGAGAGGGAATTTATGCCTGTTAACGCCTGCCTATGCCTGCTCAAAAAGTGTGATTTTTACAGTTTAAACTGCAAGTCTGAAAAGTCTATAGAATTCAGACCCTTTCTCCAACGTGCCCGAAAGAAGAAGAATAAGAGTTGGTTTTTTACCCCATGTTTCACTACCCAAAGGAGTCCCAAAGCAGCATACAATCGCCTTCCTTTCCCATGTGAGGTAGGTGGGGCTGAGAGAGCTCTGACAGAACTGCTCTGTGAGACAAGGTCTAACAGGACTGTTACCGGCCCAAGATCATCTGGCTGACTGCATGTGTAGGAGTGGAGAATCAAACCTGGTTCTCTAGAATAGAGGCTGCTGCTGTTAGCCAGTACACCAAGCTGCCCTGCAGCATCACGGACATAGGTGGGTCTGCCTAGAATGGAACCCAAAGCAAACATGGGTATGTAAAGCAAGGGACCTGAGTTATCCTTGCGTGGATGGGTGCTGTAGTAGATTTCCATTCCTCCAAATAATCTGTCTTGACTGCTGTTTAAATAACTCAGCAAAGCATTATTTAGTACCAGGTTTCATTTATCTGCCACAAAACTGAAATGGATTCAGTAGATGTGACGTCTTGGGGCAATGGGGAAAGCAGAAGGCAATTGCTATTCTTTAAGGTTTCGTATTAAATTGAACAGCAACTCCCGCTACTACAACAGAAATGCATAATACATATGTACGCAATGCAGATTCACAGCTTTGTTTCTAAATAGACAGCTTACACCAATCAAAGAACGTCCTTCGTCTTCAGTCCAAGTTCTGTCCCCACCAGAGTATAGAAACTTTACATGCGTTATTTAGGGTGTATATATATATATGCTGTTTGTTTCCCTGCTCTGATTATCTGGCAAGAGATTCCTTTTGTGCTGTGCATGTGAAAGCCAGACAAGCATGACCAAACTGCTGAAGCAGATGTGGAAAAGAACAAATGACCCAGTTAGCTAATACACTTGATTTTTATGCATCACAAAAGGTCACAAGGACTCGCAAAATTCCAAGTGTCAAGGCAGCCATAATGCAGGGGAAAGGCAGCAAATGAGGACTTACCGTACTCAATGGGACTCAATGTTATCCAGCACCTACACTAATGGCTGTATGTACATGGTGAGAAATGAATGGTGACAAATGGAGCCGGGTCGTAGAACTGCAAAATATTCTTGTCGCTGGATGCTATGGATAGAAAAACAAACATCCCTAAGCCTGTATTGTAATTTGAGGACAATTGCATAAAGGAACTAGAACATTAACAAGCCATTAATTATGCCCATTTGTTTTCCTAAAGACTCTGCTATTCCTAAGAATGTGAGAAACATTGACAAGAAATTTCACTGAAATGAATAGCACCATAGAATCATAGAGTTGTAAAGTATCATAGAGGCCATCTAGTCCAACCCCCTGTTCAATGCAGGATCAGCCTAAAGCACCCAGGATCAGTATCTGCCCAGCCACTGCTTGAAAACTGCCAGTGAGGGGGAGCTCACCACCTCTTTAGGCAGCCGGTTCCACTACTCCGACTGTGAAAATCTTTTTCCTGATATCTAGCCAATATCATTCTGCACCTAACAATTACAATATCTAGTAAGTGTGCAACATCATAATGGAGCTCTCCTCTTAGAATGAAAGGAAAAACATGGAAGTAGCTTAGAAATGTGTATCTTGAAAGAATGGGGATAAGGAATGCCTGTAAAAAATGGGATCGCTTTATTCAATCAACATCTCTATTAAAGTTTCTATTTCAATACTGTTGTACGTCCATAAAGAGAAAGTTTTTTAATGTAACAAACTTTTGCTGGTGTGTTATAAAGCAGGGGTAGTCAACCTATGGTCCTTCAGATGTTCATGGACTACAATTGCCATGAGCCCCTGCCAGCAAACGCTGGCAGGGGCTCGTGGCAATTGTAGTCCATGAACATCCGGAGGACCACAGGTTGACAACCCCTGTTATAAAGGATGTCCTGACCTGGATGGTTCAGGCTAGACCAACGTTATCAGATCCTGGAAGCCAAGAAGAGTCAGCCCTTTGGGTTGAGGAGGCACCAGGGAAGTCCAAGGCTGCTACAAAGAGGCAAGCAATGGCAAACTACCTCTGTTTGTCTCTTGCGGCAACTTGATGGTATATAAAGCAGGGGTAGCCAAACTGTAGCTCTCCACATGTCCATGGACAACTGGAGAGCCACAGTTTGGCCACCTTTGATATAAAGGAAGGTGATTTTTTCATATATGTGTCAGTGGTGAAAGATGATTAAGAAATTCTCAGTAGACTACTGTGGGTTAACCTATTGTGGAAATCATAGCAACAGATTCTGCTTTGGTCTTCAAGTCTCCTTCCTAAGCTAAGAGTGAACTAACTATACTCATCTTGTCTCATATATATGTGAGACAGATTTCTAGAACATTCAACCAAGAGAAGCATGTGGGATGATTTATTTTCTGGAATGCATTAATTCAAGCACACACAAAGGAATGGATTACATGTTTTCTGTTTCTTTCCCTTGATGAAGATAGAACTTTCTAGCAATTCATGATTTTGTATGTGACAAAAAGGGTATTTCATTGGTTCAATTACCGGGGGGGGGGGCTAAACCCTTTGGGCTCCCCTTCTCACATTTTTCAATCTGTGGTCCTGCCTCAGATGGGTCAAGGCCCCTCAAGGGGCCATGTGGCTCCCACTGAGAGTGGCTAGTTTAAAGGAAGAATATACATGTCAATTATATTTAAACAAACAGCAGATGATATCCTACATTCCTCTGCATTGCCACAGCTCTTTCAAGATGCTGGAAAGTACAAATCCAGGCATTAACATTTTTTTCCCTTTTTTTAACCTTGATTAAATTTCCTTTTATTAACCTTGATTTTATTAACCTTGACTAAAGTTAGCAGCATTCATTGTTTAAGTTAACACAATCGAGATTAGGGATGTACAAGAATGCAATTTGTGTCTGAGTTATCTGGAGGGAAATTTCTTTGCCTCCATTATTACATTAAGAAAAGAATTTAAAGTATACAGAAAATTTAAATATAAAAGGATAACATGATGCAGTTTTAATCTGGAAGGGGAAGCCCATGACACCGTTTAACAGGGCTCTTTGCACAATTATTTAACCTCAAGCCAAGCCCAAAGCATGTGCAAAAAGCCAACATTTTAATTATCCGCCCGGGTTTGGTATCAACAAGAACAACAATGTATGCAGGAGCACTGCTCGGGAGTTCAATTGCATTTTGGAGAAAATAGCTTCTCCTTCGGAAAGGGGAAGAGAATCTAATAACCTGTTTCATATTATTCTTTGTTCAAGGCATTACCTCTTTAAAAGCTTATTTCAGCTGCAGGCAGAACACACACAAAAGCAAGGGCTGTGTTAGGGTTCCACGTCTTACTTAAGAACCTTAACTGGCTTCACTTTCAACACATCCTCTGTTCCTGGGGCTAGGTGGGAAGCCTTAATATAAAACAATAACCCAGGCAGTAACTACCTCTGTCAAAGTTTTCCCTCGGTGATGAATAGCTCATAGGATTCCATGACAATCAGCATTTTTATCCAGGCCATTTTAGGAGGATTCCTTGACTCTTGAGCTTCTGAATATGTTCATTTAGAAAGTAGGGCAGCAGCTGTATTGCAGCACAGCTGCCGGGTCCCACTTCTTCCCATCCCATGACAAGCAGAGGCGGCCCTTCTCATTTCACTAAGCAGCATTAGGACCAATTCCCCAAATGCCTTTCCCCCCACCAATCAGGGTTGCTTTTTTAAAAAAATCTGTTCAGAGAAAATATGCACAAAGGATTTGGATTCCAGAGGAGTAGACAGCTTAGTCCCTTACAGCAGAATTAAGCAGGAGTCTTTGTGGCACCTTAAAGACTGACAATATTTTATTGCAGCATGCACTCTTATGGACTAAAAGTACCAGACCGAGCACCAAGTCCTGAGGTACCCCGCTACTCACCTCCCTCCAGTCTGTTGTCAATGGTGTTTCATCAGCCTGGAGGGAGGTGAGTAGCGGGGTACCTCAGGGCTTGCTGCTCGGTCTGGTACTTTTTAACATATTTATTAATGATCTAGATGAGGGGGTGGAAGGACTACTCATCAAGTTTGCAGATGACACCAAATTGGGAGGACTGGCAAATACTCCAGAAGAGAGAGACAGAGTTCAACGAGATCCGAACACAATGGAAAAATGGGCAAATGAGAACAAGATGCAATTTAATAAAGATAAGTGTAAAGTTCTGCATCTGGGTCAGAAAAATGAAAAGCATGCCTACTGGATGAGGGATACGCTTCTAGGTAACACTGTGTGTGAACGAGACCTTGGGGTACTTGTGGATTGTAAACATGAGCAGGCAGTGTGATGCAGCGGTAAAAAAGGCAAATGCCATTTTGGGCTGTATCAACAGAGGCATCACATCAAAATCAAAAGATGTCATAGTCCCATTGTATACAGCACTGGTCAGACCACACCTGGAGTACTGTGTGCAGTTCTGGAGGCCTCACTTCAAGAAGGACGTAGATAAAATTGAAAGGGTACAGAGGAGAGTGACAAGGATGATCTGGGGCCAAGGGACCAAGCCCTATGAAGATAGGTTGAGGGACTTGGGAATGTTCAGCCTGGAGAAAAGGAGGTTGAGAGGGGACATGATAGCCCTCTTTAAGTATTTGAAAGGTTGTCATTTGGAGGAGGACAGGATGCTGTTCCCATTGGCTGCAGAGAAAAGGACACACACTAATGGGTTTAATCTACAAGTACAACGATATAGGCTAGATATCAGGGGAAAAAATTTCACAGTCAGAGTAGTTCAGCAGTGGAATAGGCTGCCTAAGGAGGTGGTGAGCTCCCCCTCACTGGCAGCCTTCAAGCAAAGGTTGGATACACACTTTTCTTGGATGCTTTAGGATGCTTTGGGCTGATCCTGCGTAGAGCAGGGGATTGGACTCGATGCCCTGTATGGACCCTCCCAACTCTATCATTCTATGATTCTATGACTAGAGTCCATTTCTTCAGATGCAATGTGCTACCTTGTTGCTCGGCAGGCCTCTCATGGAAAAGCAATCGTTTTTTTATTTCATACTCCATTTTCCCCCCAAAGGGGGCCCACGGCAGCTTATTACCCTGTTCTCCCTCCTCCATAGTATCTGCACCAACACAACCCTGTAAGGCAGATAAAACTGACTGCCCTATAGTCACCTGGCATGGCACTGTGGGGTTTCCTAATTGAATTTTCCAAATCATATTCTGATACCCTAACCACTACACCACACCGGTTCTCAATAGCAGGGTGAAAGAGTCATCAAATGCAGCAAACACAAGATGAGGTGTGATTGTGAGAAGAAGAAGGCCAAGAAGAAAAGTTGGTTTTTATACACTGGTTTTCACTATTATTGCCTTCCCTTCTTCTTCCCACAACAGACACCCTGTGAGGTAAGTGGAGCTGTGACAGGACTGTCACAGCAAGTGACTGTGACAGGAAGTGGAGCTGTGACACGGCTACCCAGCTGGCTGCATGTGGAGGAGCCTGGGAATCAAACCCAGATTAGAAAACACTGCTCTTAACCGCTATACCAAGCTGGCTCTCTAATTAAAAAAGAGAGAGAGATCACTCACTAATTTTACTATCCTAATGAATGCCTGCAATGAGTGTAGCATCCTGGGTTTCTTTAACTTACACAGTGAGATAAAAATATCACACCCTAGTTGAGGTGGGGCATGGAAATAATATTGTGGGTTTTGTGAAACTTTCTTGTAGCCATTAGTTGATTCTTCTTTCCAAAAAGGTTTTAAGCAGTGTTAAGAAAGTTAAAAAGGAGCCACAATGGTTAATCCTAAAAACATAACTCACCTGTTTTTCCAGGCCACTTCACTTGTAAATTTGTATGAGGGAAGGGAAGAACACCTCACAGATAGATTCAAAAGCTTATATCAAGGCTAAGGGTTATCGACAGCATTGGTCTCCTCATGAATTATCTAGCAATGAAAAACAAATTATTTGGAAAAGAGGATGAATTTTCCTTTCAGCAACCATAATTGGAATTCTGGCCTGCATGAGCTAACTGCAAAAACAATATTATCTTCATTTTAAAAAAAATTGAAGGAGGAAGCAAAAGATTTTAATGCAAGATAGAGAATGGATCTCAAAATAGAACACAGCTCTTGGGGAGATAAGGCATTCTTGCAGCTGCAGGTCCCTCAGTTTTCTCAGCCAGAAAAAATAAAAAATAAAAATCATGAACTGATAGAAAAAAATACTTCTGCAAGAAGCCCCCTACCTGAACTCCACAGAACCTCTGAGCTCTTTCAGTCTGACAGTCTTTTGTCCCTACCTTAGGCCTGATTACTGACAAAAACTAAAACACCTGTGCTTTGTGCCAACTGCCTATAATTTCTGCCCTTGCCTTTCACTGACTAACAAGCAGCAGAAGGAGGGAAGCAAGGATTTCAAAGACAAAGAATTGGTGATGATCTTGAGTTTAGGGTTGTTGATCCCACACACAGGTAAGGACTGATGCTTACACCTGTGATGTTGGGCCACATTCACAACAGCAAATCCTATTTGTTCTGCTGAGCAGCGTGTAAATCAACTCTCAGAGATGCTATAGTAGAGCCTAATGCTGTCAGATCTTGACGCTAAGCAGGGCTGGTGTTTGGATGAGAGACCACCAAGGAAGGTTTTGCGGAGGAAGGCAATGGCAGACCACCTCTGCCTCATCGCAGGCCTTGAAAACCCTACAGGTAGGGTTGCCAACCTCCAGGGGGTGGCTGGAAGCCTCCTGAGATTACAACTCATTTCCGGGCAACACAGATCATTCCACCTGTAGGATCAGAATACCTTTATTGGAGAAAATAGCCACTTTAGAAAGTGGACTGTGTGTGGCATTATGCCTAATATAAGTCCATTTCTGACACTTTTCAGTCTGGTGCTATTCACATACATGCATAACACTATCTGAACTAAGTTCTTTAAATAACTTAGTGGAAGATTGGACGGCACCCTAAGGGAGACACTGCCACCATGTTCTTAGACCAGGGGTAGTCAAACTGCGGCCCTCCAGATGTCCATGGACTACAATTCCCATGAGCCCCTGCCAGCGTTCGCTGGCAGGGGGCTCCTGGGAATTGTAGTCCATGGACATCTGGAGGGCCGTAGTTTGACTACCCCTGTCTTAGATGGTTGTTGGGTGAAGCATCCCCCTGGCATCCCAAGTAGCCGCACCAGTTGAGAGAGGGTGTCCGTTACCTTCATGAATTGTAAACTGTATAGATGATGGTTTTAATGGGTTTTTAATGGAGATTGTATTTTATGTGGGCTTTTTATGTAACCTGCCACAAGACGGCTTGCCACGGGTGGTGGGATATAAGTCGAAGGAAGGAACAAACACACCTTTGGATGTTAGGAGATTTCTTGGATTAGTTAAGACTGAGATCCAAAATTTCTGGAGCTGTGGACAGAACATATCATAATGTCAAAAGATGGCTACTGGGATGTTGCAGTAATAGGTTTAAACTACAAGTACAACGATATAGGCTAGATATCGGGGGGGGGGGGAAATTCACAGTCAGAGTAGTTCAGCAGTGGAATAGGCTGCCTAAGGAGGTGGTGAGCTCCCCCTCACTGGCAGTCTTCAAGCAAAGGTTGGATACACACTTTTCTTGGATGCTTTAGGATGCCTAGGGCTGATCCTGCGTTGAGCAGGGGGTTGGATTAGATGGCCTGTATGGCACTCTATGATTCTGTGATTCACACAATCATTTTTTATTTTATTTATTTCTTCTGTTCTGCTCTGTCTCAGCTGAATCATGTGATGTAAAGAATTTTTGGAATATCAGTTTAAAGAGTTTTCTTTGTTAACTGTTGAGATCAATTTCTTGGGACTGTTTCCCAAATCCATCGTCATTCTTCAACAGGTATTTCATCTCCCCAAGTTCTTGCACTTTTTGCTAGATGTATATCATGAATAGGAGCCAAGTCCAGTATTAATATATATACATCAGAACACTTCCCAAGGACCCCTCAGATTTAAAAATATATATAAATATATTTTATTAGACATTATTGATACTTTATATTTTATATATATGACCGTGATACGCTTGACCTATAAAAAAAGGAAATATTTTTGGTCTCTGATCTCCCAGCTTTTTTGCTCCTCCTTTGGATGGCTTTTATCTTCCTGTTGGCATACATCACTCAATACGCTCGGATCTATCATATCATGATAAAATATTCATACTAATGGTGATAATCCTGGACTGAAGACTGGTTCCAGTTTATCCCAAACCTATAAACTAGCATTCACAGAACAAAAAGAACACAACAATTTACGCTTCAAATAACTGGCAGCGTTCTTCATCGTGTACCTCCTCAAAACATCCTCACCTTTTCTGACTTTGGGAGAAATAAATCTCCTTTGTTTTCCCCTTTCCACTAAGCATCTTCCAGTGGGAAGATGGGACTCCAGAGACGCTAACAAAGCACTTTGCAAACTAAAACTGTGCTATTTAGAAGCAGGAAAGAGTAACAGTAGGACAGCAGCCGTGTTTTAATATGGATGTGGAGCCACATTTATCCATGGCTATTAAGGTAGACTGAAAGAAACCTGCAGCATTACTCCTCTATCCCCCCCCCACTCAAAAAAAATCAATGAGAGTTTTGTCATTCATTTGAGCTGAAGACATATTGCACCTAGGGACTTTGAATTTCTTTCTTGCTCCATATTTCCATTAGATCAGAAAAGCAATAATGGGGGATAGGCTGTAAAGTTTTGTTATCTTATAAAGACCTTAGTGTTTTCAACCACCTCCTTTCCAAGATGATTTACGCTGCTACATGACTCATAACTGAACCCTAGAAAGCTATATGCCACAAGCTCCCCTAGTGAGTCATATATGGTATTTCCAATAGCATCCGCTTGGGCATTGTAGGTAAACCAGAGTGCCCCTTCATTGAATTTATCTCTTACAAAGCTGCAGGACTGCTATATCCATGAAAAGCTTGTGTTAAATTCCAAAGGTAAGAATTCCATTTGGCCTAAACATTATTGGCGTGGCCAGATCTTTCCAGTATTCACAGTAGACCAGCAATTGTACCATATTATGATTAATGTTATCTGGAAGGACAAGCATGTGCTGGCCATTGTCCCAATGCTAGAGGTATACTGTATTATTTCCGAACAAAGGGGTCACCCATCATCAGAAACATTGTGTACGTTCAGACAAAGGGAACACGTCATGTTCCACAATGCAGGGTTATGAAATGGAAGAAGAAGAGTTGGTTTTTATACACCGTTTTTCTCTACCAGGAGTCTCCTAGTGGCTTACAATCGCATTCCCTTTCCTCTCCCCACAACAAACACCCTGTGAGGTAGGTGAGGCTGAAATATTACTTCTCAGTCAGAACATCTCTATCAGGGCTGTGGCAAGCCCAAGGTCACCCAGCTGGCTGCATGTGAGGGAGCACGGAATCAAACCCAGCCTGCTAGATTAGGAGACACTGCTCTTAACTGCTACACCAAGTTGGCTCTTTTTGTTGAAATAATCTTGTATGATATACGTAGACCGATGGGCCAGTTGCACAGATTTCTCCGTGATTTCTACAACTTCTTCTATAACTACAACTGTGAAAGTAGAGGGTGTTTATAGCTTGCTTATATTTGGCTGAGTGATTTGGGTACATTTCCCAATCCTGCTCTCTTTATAACATATAATTACATAAATATCTCATCTTACTGAAGCAAGATGCTTAAGCATATTCCTTAACAATTATGTTTATTAGTCTGCAGAAATGAATTATTTGTGCCCCAAAATCCGCATGTATATGCACAACTTATCAATTAAGCTCTTGCAGGCACTAAATTACGTCTATTTTTTCTAATTCTATTGGAAATGACTCAAAGGTGACATAGCTCAAATTTGGCAACAAAATATGTTCAGACATTGCCAAAACAATTTTATGCCCCACAAATTGCAAAGTTCCACTAGCTATTATTTCTAGAAACCCCGCAGTGTGCCAAAAATATGGCTTGTGAGAAAGTGGCTAGCCACTTGTTGGAGGTTTCAGTTTTAGGAGCACATTAAATACTAAAAATGCCTTTTTTTCACAATTCTATGAAAACACCTAGCCATTGAAAAAGGAGAAAGGCATTTGCAGAGGGTGAGTGTTTAAATGTCTGGCCGTGATATACACATTTCTTAGGTGGACACCGGAGAGTGCTTCACAGGTCCCAAGAGCCAGGAGTAAGAAAAAGAAGGTTCTTATATGTCGCTTTTCTGCAAGTGAGCTGAAGGAGGCTCAAAGCGGCTTACAGTCACCTTCCCTTTCCTCTCCCCACAACAGACACCCTGTGAGGTGGGTGAGGTTGAGAGAGCCCAGATATTACTGAAGAAGAAGAGTTGGTTCTTATATGCCGCTTTTCTCTACCCGGAGTCTCAAAGTGGCTTACAGTTGCCTTCCCTTTCCTCTCCTCACAACAGAGGTAGGTGAGGCTGAGAGAGTCCTGATATCACTGCTCAATCAGAACAGCTTTATCACTGCTGCAGCAAACCCAAGGTCACCTGGCTGGCTGCATGGGGGGGGGGGGGGGTGCAGAATCAAACCTGGCTCACCAGATCAGAAGTCTGCACTCCTAATCACTACACCAAGCTCTTGGTGCGCTCTCTTCAGCAAAACCAATCCCCTCAGATCTTGGAAACTAAGCAAGGCCAACCGCGGTTAGTATTTGGATGAGAGACCACCAAGTATTTGGGGAGTAGTTCCTCCAAGGAACACTATGGGCCATTGATGGGGACGCAATCCATTGATGGGGAGGCAAACCACTCCAAATGTCCCTTGCCTGGCTGCCAGACAATCCTTGGATAAATAATATCTTCAGGGAAACACAGCTTCCCATAACACAACTTAATTATTCACTCTTTTAACCTCCCCAGCTCTGTGTTTCAAACTATATTATTTTCCATGCATATTTTTAAGCTGAAACAATATGCAACCATCAACTGACCTTTTTTGACAGGTTTTGACAGTTTTAGGTGCGACGTGCAGAACACTTATTATTAGATAGCAGCTCTGTCATTTCTTCGGGAACTCATGTAAGGAGGTCGGCATTTTTACATGGCTCACCAAACGTTCCAGAATGAACTACAGTGGAACTACCAGGTAACATCACACTAGAAGCGGCTGTTCATTTCATAGGAACAAAAGACTGAATGTTAGCAGCACCATCTGGTGGCCACTTGGCCACATTTGCACTTTCTTTTTGTAGAAGTCATTCCAAGTGAATCTAAGGGTGTTTTTGAAGACTTGATGGGAGGGCATGTTTTGAATTCCTAATAAGATCTTCAGTAACAGGAAGGCGAACTCAAAGAGAAAAGTACTACTTTCTGTGCTGGAGTTTGAATAGGTCAGAGGTTTGACAATTTTGTTAATCTCTATGGATTGCCCCTTCCCCGTATTTATAAGTAGAGCGAGGGGATGATCAGGGTTCTGGACTAATATCATAGTCACCCATCATAGGGCTACCAGAGAAAGGTTGGCATCTTGAAGTGACTTAAATGAACCTCTCTCACATGCACCTCATACACATACACTCCCTCACATACACAACCCTGTGTCAAAGCCTTATGGACTAGAAGTAGCCTCTTCCACCCAAGGATAGATAAATCCACACAATGAGGCCAACCATATCTATGACTGAAGATTCTGCAAACCCAGGCAGGACTACACACATCCCATTCTGGAGAAGAAGAAAAAAATTTTTTAATGAGGGAGGGGGGGGGTTAACAAAACTCCCACAATGTTAATAGGAACTTCTTTGCATGTATAGGTGTCACCTGAAAAGTCAGCCTTTTAAAAGAGTCCCTAGCATTATGGCAGCCATTATCTAAAGGTAAAGCCAAAATCTTGAGCCAAAATCTGAAGCAAAAGTGAGGGAAACAAAATTAAGGGGGGGGGGGCAGAGTCAGTGGAGAGGAATGGAGGAAGCCATAATTGGCAGCAATGATGGATTTATTACTTATTTATTATTGTACTAGCAAGAAAGCCCATTGCAGCCAGGAATGAAGTGGGCGCTAGGACCCAGGGGACACCAACAGGTGCAGATCTCTCTTGGAGCAAGAGCCATAGGAGGTAATGAGGACGTGTTTATAGCAGGGTATCAAGGCTGGTTTGCAGTTTGGGGCTCTTTTACAGTTTGGGGCTCATTTCCATTTTGTCTCTGTCTGTCTCTTTCCCTCACAGCAGGAGCCATAGCAGGTAATCGGGGTTCTCTGTGTCTCTCTCAGGCGTCTGAGAGTAAAGTGACTAGCATCCAGGGAAGGAGGGCTGTTTCACAAATATTAAGGGGAACAACAATGGATAAGGATGGCATGTGTGTTAATGTAGCCAGGATTGTCTGGCTACCAAGCAAGAGACGTGTGGAGATGGTTTGTCACTGCCTGCCTCTATGTCCTGACCCAGATATTCCTTGTTGATCATCCTTCCAAATGCTAGCCAGGGCTAACCCCACTTTGCTTCTGAGATGATTGCAGACTAGAATGGTTATAATGGTTAGTTACCCCCCCACCCCCTCCTTTAGACACAAAATTGTTCCTCTTCACAATAAAACAGTTTTATTCTTTTAAGCATCCTGATGCTTATTCTTTTAAGCATCTTTGAAAATTTAAATTCTGCCAGCAGTGACACACTTAGACAGAAGGGTCGAAGCTGATTGCTGAGCCTACTATCTTAATTTCTGATCTTGCTGGCATCCTCTGGGAGATGCAAGTTGTCTGCACTTTATTGCTGAGGCATGGAGTTATGGCAGGGTCTCTGCAAATGTTCCAAGCCTGTTAAAGTTTCCACAGGGGTTTGAAAGGTGACATATCAGTCAAGCATGTGTGCCACTAAAGCAAGAGCTAAGATAATCCTCTCCCAGGAGGGCTGCAGCTCTAAAGCACTTCAGAACAGATTCTATCTGGGCATCTGTGAGCTGAACTCTATCTAGTAAGCACCCCCAGCCCCTGCAATTTAATCTTTCCTGTAGAAGCATAACTCTGTCCTAATTTCTGAGCAACTCTCCCAGGGTTTTATTTGTGTAGAATAAGTTATACACTCTACTTTTGATGAGCATCTCAGGATTCAATGTAGGTTCCTTGGTACATTAAATAGAATCGGGGTGTGTGAGGGGAGCACTAGCCTATATGGAGCTCTACAGCAGTGGTCCCCAACCTTTTTGTCACCGGGGATCTGTCAATGCTTGACAATTTTACTGAGGCCCGTGGGTGTAGTCTTTTGCTGAGGGACATCACCGCCGCCGCCACCTGAGCCCCTGCTCTACTTGCCCCTGACTTCCCGCCACCTGCTGGGGGGCGCTGCCAGGAGCGGCTGTGCAGTGCCACGCCGAGGGTGAGCCCCAGCCATGGCGGCCGCCAGAGAGCACCAAAGGTGTGCCAGCGGCAGGGTGGCAGGGCAGCCCCCGAGGTAGCAGCCGGGGAGGAGGACAAGGGGGAGCCGCGGCCTGGTACCAACTGATCCACGGATTAGTACTGGTCCCCGGACCGAAGGTTGGGGACCACTGCTCTACAGCACAAATGTCACGGTGCAGAGTAGTAGCTTCTCAGCCCCACCTGCTAGAAAAGATGTGCCAGATAGCCCCAGGGACAGATGCTGGGGGGAAAGGTGCCTATTTGTAATTAAAAGGTACTTTCCGCCCACTATTACATTTGGATGTAATAGTCCGGGAGCAATCATTGCCCCCCCCATCCCGGACCGAGCCCTCCCCCACACCCCTTAGCGTTTTATTTATATCGCTCCCACGGAGCGGTGTAAAGATGAGTGCTGTGAAGTGCTGGCAGCATTTAAATATGCAGAGAGGGTGAAGCCCCTGAATGCTTAAAGAATAAAATTGATTTTATTCATGAAAAGAAACAACTATGTATAGAAAGAGGAGTAAAGAGACCTAATGAACTATTCTGTTATCTACATTCGTTCTTCTGTGGTACTGTTCTAGAGACAAGCAAGGGGAAGTGTGCTCAAAAAGCAAGAATTCTCCTGTTGAGCCACAGTGAGGCTGTTAATGATGGGATGTTTTAGATGTCATTAATCCATGGGGAAGAGCCTCTTGTGGCGCAGAGTGGTAAGGCAGCAGTCATGCTGTCTGAAGCTGTCTGCCCATGAGGCTGGGAGTTCGATCCCAGCAGCCGGCTCAAGGTCGACTCAGCCTTCCATCCTTCCGAGGTCAGTAAAATGAGAACCCAGCTTGCTGGGGGGTAAATGGTAATGATTGGGGAAGGCACTGGCAAACCACCCCGTATTGAGTCTGCCAAGAAAACGCTAGATGGCGTCACCCCAAGGGTCAGACATGACCCAGTGCTTGCACAGGGGATACCTTTACCTTTACCTTTAATCCATGGGGTCACCATAAGGTGACCTGAAAGCATGTATCACGTTTATGATCTATAACAGTCCCCAAAAGAATCTGCTTTTAGGGACATAATGTGTCAGATGCATTAATCCTTCCACTCAAGAATTATTGTTGTTGTTGTTGTTATTTGCTGTACAGGCTATTCCCTAACAACACAAGAATGGCCCTGCCGGAGCACACCAGTGGTCTCTCCATCTAGTCAGGTTTCTATTTTACACAGTGGCCATCTCATTGGAGGACCTAACAGAGTATGGAACTATTTAGATGTTACTTCCTAGCTCTGGTAATCAGAGGTTTAATCCCCTTTAAAGCCATTTATGCTAGTTGCTTCCAATGAACGCCAACCTTTTAATCATCTTAGTTGTCCTCTCCAGCGCTTTTTCCAGCTCCAAAATATCTTTTTTGAGATACTGTAACAAGAACTGTGCACAGCATTCCAAATGAGACCACATGGGGGAAGGGGAGGGGAATGGCCATGCATGGTCTGCATGGTGTGCAGAAAGTCCCAGGTTCAATTCCCACCATCTCCAATTAAAAGGAGCAGGTAGTAGGTGACGTGAAAGACCTGAGACCTTGGAGAGCTACTGCCAATCTGAGAGGACAATACTAACTCAGACAGACCAATATTCAAAATAATAATATTCTAAGGCAGATTCATGTGAGTTCCTTAGGGGCATTATAACCCTGCCTGTGTCATTTTAATACACTGAACTTTCTTCACTTTCTTTGCACAACATTGTTTAGCCTGCAGTGAGAATTGTTATATGTGGTTTTGTGCCTACTGATCACGATAACCAGACCCCCACCCTATTTGCCACCAACAAGACCCACTGTCAGAAGCACCAAAAGAAGGTGACCAGAAAAGGGTCTTACTTAGGAGGCGACATTCAAGTGTACCAGCGCTAAATCAGGACACCATTTCATTAAATTTTACAGCTCTTACAGCAGCAAGGTAGTATTTATAATGTTTTGACCATGACATTAACTTCACACCTGCCAAAACAGGCTGAAGGAGATCGCCAATGTCATCTTACCTCCCCCATAGAAGAGACAGATAGCTCTCCTTCACTGGAAGATCTTGATTTATTGCTTCTTTCTAAGAGTTGTGAAAAACAGAAGGGCATGGGGCAATGAGGGTGATAAGGGGCTCAGAAGAAAACTTTCAATGTCATTTCCGCTGGTCAGGAAAACATCTCATAAGTTATTTTCATGATAGAAAATGTTTGTAAAAGCAGTTTTCACAGGATACACAACCTCTCCTAAAGATAAAGATAAAATTACTATTGTTAAATCATAAAATCTGAGCATTACATTTTCCTCCTTTCTTTTTGCCTGCCAATTTCTTGCAGGAGTCACCCACCTCTACCCATCCCCCTTAAAGTTCTTAACCTCTCCCCTTTCTTCAAGCAGATTTATTTTACAGATTGCAAACCAATGTTCATAGTACAAAAAAAATGTTAATTGACATCAATGAACAGCACTTTTTGGGGGGCTTCAAGTCACAGCCATCTTAACACCACCCAATAAGGTTTATAAGCCAAGAAATGTTCAGAGGTGGTTTGCTATTGACTGCTTCTACATAGTGACCATAGTATTCTTTGGTGGTCTCCTTTCCAGATAGTGACTAAGTCCAACTCCACTTCCAAGATCCAATGAGATCAGGTACTCCATGCCTCTTTAAATTCCTGCTGGCAAATATATATATATACCGTGGAACAAAGTCCAGATTCATGTTTTCTAAATAGGGTATCAAATGGGGTGTAAATAGGGTCTTAAAGATCAGTAACTATGCCTGGACTACAGGGAAGCCAACAGTGTATGAGACATTCACAGTACTACACTAAAGAAGTTTCATGAGAGGTATTTTCATCAGTTGTTTGGTTTTGCTTTTTGTTCAGTCGGCTGACCTGCGTTTGAACTATGGACATTTGAAATTGTAAATTGCATTATGTTTTTTCATTGATGATCTTCTGAACCGCCCTGGGCCTGTTGTCAGGAAGAGTAGTATATAAACATAATAGTAATAAGAAATCCAATCTTGCCCTTCAGCAAAAGAAGGGGGGATTATTGTACATTCTTTCAAGCTTAATACTGCTGGCCAAGGTATCCCCCCCAAAATCTTGTATGGTGCCATCCTTCCTATGATATACATCTTCAGGACTCCATAAAGGGAGGCCTCACATGTTTGAACACTTAGCAGTAGGGCAAAACTCCTGTAACTAACTCCTCATACTTACCATCGAAACTCTGAGTACTCGCTTCTCCCCTTAGCATTCCTTCAGTCACCAGCATGTTAACTTCCAAGGTCTTCTGACCCTTTAAGCCAGTGATCCCCAACCCCCAGTCCGGGGATCGGTACCGGGCCGTGGATCAGTCGGTACCGGGCCGTGGCTCCTCCTCGTCTTCCTCCCCAGCTGCTGTCTCATGGGCTGCCTTGCCACTCCGCTGCTGGCTCACCTTTGTTGCTCCCCAGTGGCCGCCATGGCTGGGGCTCCCTCTTGGCATGGCACTGCACAGCTGCTGCTGGCAGCGCCCCCCAGCCGGTGGCAGGAAGTCAGGGCACTGGCGGGAAAGCAAGCGGAGCAGGGGCTCAGGTGGCGGTGATGTCCCTCAGCAAAAACTACCCCCTCCTGGGCCTCAGTTAAATTGTCGCGTTGACCGGTCCCCGGTGATAAAAAGGTTGGGGACCACTGCTTTAAGCAACTCCAGTGATTCTCCTTTGTGGGCCCCTAAATCTGGAATCCAGAGTATCTCTCCCCTTTGAAATCCCTCCTCAAAACCTACCTTTCCTACAAGATTTGTGGCTTAACACTATAGTTACCACTTCCTGCAAAAATTAAACCAAGTACATGCACAACTATCATACTTACATAAATTTTGCCTATTATCTCACCTTCCCCCCACCCGTGTTTTCCCTTATCAAAATGCATATTGTAAACTCTGCAGGGCATCAAACTGTCTTTTACTTATATTAATGTATAAAAATGCCACGCATACTGAGAAACCTCTGGAACATTCTTCACCCTGAAGTGGCACTATGGTGAAGAATTTCATTTGAGACATCGAGCTGTCTATATGTCTACCCAGTGCCCCCTTTCCACCCCCTGTAAGCACATCATTGGCTAGGGGGGGGGAGGGTCAACATGACCATACATGGTTGGTAGGTAGATAGATAGATGATAGATATATGATAGATATATGATAGATAGATGATAGATAGAGATATAGATATATAGATATAAAATCGCACTCATTCAGGAAACTCTTCAGAGCAGTCAAGAAACCCCAGGGTTTCACAAAACCCTGGTTAAGCAAGTCTGATCTATATAAACACATAAAAACTTAGTGGCCTGATATTTCTTCCCTTAGAAGGTAAAGGTATCCCCTGTGCAAGCACTGGGTCATATCTGACCCTTAGGGTGACGCCCTCTAGCGTTTTCATGGCAGACAATACGGGGTGGTTTGCCAGTGCCTTCCCCAGTCCTTACAGTTTACCCCCCAGAAAGCTAGATACTTAGAATTAAGCAATTTGAAGATGTGTAGTATAACTCAGCTGGCAACAGAAATTAAAAGAGCAGGAAGATCTCTTCCCCTTAACTGGAGCAGTATATGACTTAAATGAAGGGCCTAATGCAAGGAGGATAACTCAAAAAGAAAATTTAATAGTCAGCCAAATATACAGCTATCAGTTACCTAAATATCACATAAATTACAAAAGTATTGGTATAGAGCATAATAGATCTTTTTACTATAAAACAATTGACATACTCCCATAGTCCATCAAGCCCCCCTCCCCCCATCGTTTACAGTTAAACACACAAAAACCAAAGGATATTGTGCCAACACAATTCAGACCTCAAGAATCACAGAAAATAAAACCAGACCAAGTACATTCATTCATTCAGATACAAAACAATTAAGTTGTACAACTCCCCCTTCCCACCAGTTAACACAACTTTTAGGTGCAATTTCACATGCATCCATGTATTTTCCAGCACAGTTCCCAGAGCATTAAAGTGCTTATGTGCACTCTGGTTTCATTCATTTTCAGGTGTGCAATATCATATTTGGACATTTTAAATTCAACATCAGTTCAGCCAGTTTAGATATTTTATATCCAGTGCCAACATTTATACATGTCATTTTTTCAAAGCATATTGAGGTGATGGTTCAGACCGGGGCAGTCAAACCGCGGCCCTCCAGCTGTCCATGGACTACAATTCCCATGAGCCCCTGGGGCTCATGGGAATTGTAGTCCATGGACAGCTGGAGGGCCGCGGTTTGACTACCCAAGTTTAGACAATGTGTGTAAAGTGTACATTTTGTTCCCAAGACCACCAGTCGCACTCTGTCCTGCTGCTGGATTTCATATAAAGACTAATCTCCAACACAACTAAATATTTAACGAAGAGATGGTTTGGAAAACACGGCAAAAGAACTTTTCCTAAACCTACGTGGAAAAAAAAAACCCTCAGGTTTACCGTCAAACACGAGATTAGTAGAAATAGTCATAGTATGAAAGTTTTAAATGTGCACTAACTCTTTAGTTAACAAAATTGTCACCCACAGTTACAAATGTGCAGTATTTAGCTCATGGATATGTAGTGGAGTGATACTTCACAGCTGAATGGCTCGCCATTCTAGGTTTCAACTCAACAGTTTATCAGCATGAGCAGTCGGTACAAAACAAGCTAACGACAAATTGGAATGTAAGGCTTCTGGATGATGTGCAAGCATTACTTGGGCTTTGTGTGGAGTACAACTGATTTACTGCCATCTACTTTAGCCTTCCCCCACATCCAACTTCAGACTAATTGTTCTCTGCATGGTACACTATCAAAGTTTCGTGCCCAAAGTTCACATTTAGCTGGTTTCATACGAACTAAGCACTGGTCTGCAGTCAAATTTCCTGGCTGATTCCCTGGTATGCACGCAGATGGATTGATAAGCCATCATCATATAGGAAACGCCTCTGGTTTTTGAAGGCAGCTGGCACAGCCCTGATTAGCTATAGTTTTGTAGAGGGCCTGCTTCAGAAGGAGGTGGAAGAGCGAGCCAAGGCTCCATCACTTCATGCGACAGAAGCTAGCTCTCCAACTTGTGTTGGTTTCTTGACTGGGAACTGGGGTGGGGCTGGAAGAATGGCATATTTGAGCACAGCAGTTTCCCTGTGAACTAGTTTTGGGATAAACAGATTATGAACAATGAGAATAATGCTCTCCAACAGCAGTGGGGCATCAGTGTAAGTTAAACTCTTAAAGCATTCCAATTACATCACCTTAGGTGCTACACGAGGTCACTGAAAAGGTACCAAACCTGAAGCAAAAGGCACTCAGCAGGGACAGTTATTGCAAACAGTGTAAACTATAATAATTTAGAATAGCTAACAAATGGGCAGAGATGTTCATATGAATTAACTGGAGTCCTTCTAAGGGTCATTTTTCAAAGGGTTTCATAATGTGAACCAATTCTAAAAAATTAGGCTCAACAAAATGTAGTGGTTGCATTTTCCACTTTCTTCCTAAATTAGTACTTGAGAAATTAATTTCTTGTTTAAAAGATGTGATGCATTTTGCATCCTAAGTAACAAACCACTCTTTCCTATATAGCAGTTTTGTGGTTGTAGACTCAATCAACAATTATGTGTGTATTTACCAGAGAGTAAATCCAACCAACTGTGTGACTCACTTCTAGGTTAACAATCACAGCTCAAGTTGTAATCCACCAAACTGTTCATTTGAACTGCACAATGTGAAAAAGCCCCTTCCTATAATTTAAGCATCTCATATGGAATAGTATTATGACATAGGCAAAAATACACTTTTACTGTACAATACAGCAAAAATAATTTGTTTGAAAATACAGCCTCCATGTGAAACACCATTATACAGTTTTGTAGTTGTAAAACTAGTTAGTTAAAATATTTAAACATTTCATAATACCATTATTTTAAATTTAATTTGAATCTATGCAACAGGAACCACCAATATCGAAAAAATACCAAGAATGAAAATGTTTTGTTATAAAAATTATACAATTTAAATTCTTATCAGGTAGGACTGTACACAATTTTCCATATAACACATTTTAAAAGAAACACTTTCACAAACACAGTAAAAGCAATACTTTTAAGAGCTGCCCTTGTGGCAAGAGCTGCCTTACCAAATTCAATGCCATTTGCTTTCATATCTTCATGGTGCTTGCCTCTGTCATCAGTTAGTATTTCCCTTCCAAATAAATCCACATTATTCTAACAGCTTGAGAAGAACACATACTGAAATACTCCTCAATCTATGCAGGGGCTCTAATCCCAAACTACTTAGGTGCTCCGATGAACACACCAAAGGTCTCATCTATATAGGTTCCCAGATTCACATCACCCTACAATGGGCACTTCCATCTTGCTAAGCAAACTGGAGCTGACCTCTCCATATGTGAACAAGAAAACTTGACACGTGCTGGATAACCCTGTGTACAGTGCACAAACAGTGACTAGAGTAGGCCATCTCTTTGAAATACAGAGACTACTTTCAAAATTATGTTTTCCAGCCTACACTAGGCAGGGTATCAATCTTAAAAGTTAGCTTTGAGCAGGAAATATTGTGATGGAATTAGCTCATAGATTATGGGAATGGGGAGCATGATAAAGCCAGGTAGAATGTTATCGCATTTAGAATATTTATTGTATGTTTTGCCCACTAGTGAAAGTCACAAAAAGGATTTGTTTCAAAACATTACTCTAGACAACAGTATGTGCAGAATTTAGAACATAAATTTAGAATCAAGAGTGAGTATTACTCAGCTTCACTCAGCTTCCAATTTAAAGCATTCCATCTTTCAAATTCAATAAACTATTTAACCAATTCAGGCGCAGAAACTTAAAATTAGCTGGAATTATTTTTTTAAAGAGATGTTCTAACAACGTTGCAGTTCCAATAAATACTGCAAAATACTAATGCAACACAGCACAGAGGTTAATACCCTACAGAATCTGCAGGATTTCCAGTGGCACAGCATAAGAAATACCACCTATCCTCACCAGACATATCTTTTTTGTATAAAAAAATATTCTGTGTTACAAGAACCTGCTGGTAAGAATGTTTACTACTAGACCTAAGCTACCAATAAGGAAAATGATAAGATAAACTAACACAACTTTTTCAGAATATGGCTTTTTTAAACAAAACACTGAAAACACTTAATCACTCTCAAAAGTTAGTGTCACCTATATTTTGAATCTCACATATTTACCTGTTTGTTTTGCTGTTCACCATTAAGGCTCTCTTTAAACCTGTATTAAAAATGAATATCGCATGTTTCTGTATGAACACTATTTGCAAAGCACTGAACTATATTATCTGCTTGCTGTATATCTGATGCTTCCAACAGATAATTTATTACAACCCATATTTTAGTGCAGGGGTAGTCAAACCTGTGGTCCTCCAGATGTCCATGGACTACAATTCCCATGAGCCCCTGCCAGCAAATGCTGGCAGGGGCTCTTGGGAATTGTAGTCTATGGACATCTGGAGGACCACAGGTTGACTACCCCTGCTTTAGTGGACCCTATGTATCTGTAATACAGCTCTTAGACAGAGCTGGTTGTCCTATCAATACAAGGTATTTTACAAGGATTCAAGTCTGACATAATGCTGATATTGAGTCTGGAAATCTAGGTAGGCTTCATTTTATTTCAATCTAAGTAGTCTGTAGAACAAAAGAAGGCAAGAGGAGATGAAGTGTTTCAGTAATTCTCTTGCAGCAGTTCTGACCTAGTAACTATTAATTTTTGCCTGCTCAGTAAGCTTATCTGTCAAATGAACACAGTTTCCAAGTCTTGTTACAGGTCTGAATTCAACCACGTTGTTCAGCTTGACCCAAGAAAACAACAGGCTTTTTGGTTACAAAGAAGACTTGTCCGTAGCCAAATCCACATTTGGCTTCATGACCCAAGACGAATTTTGTACATGACAATTCCACAAATGGGACGCTACCTAGTGGGTACTGATGGTCATTCTATAAACATTCTCCTTACCTGCCCTCTCTTATTGCCTTTCTCCATAAGTTTGTGTACATGCATATATCCCCAGAAAATTCACCCAAGTTTTCTTGTGACAGAGCAATATTTATTCAGGACAGATTCTGACCATATAAAATTAGATAACTTTGAAGCTACATACTCTGGGAATTGTTATTCTTTGGCAAGAGGCAATGTATTTACACTGAACTAGTACCCAGCTTGAGACCAGAGATAATTCTTTAGCTATTTTCTCCAGTTATATCCTCTTAAAAATCAGAGGCAGATCTTAATAAAGTATTCTGTCTATTTTCACTTATTCACTAAACAGTAAATTGCCCTTGATAAAGAATTAACTAAGCCCAGCCATAATTTGATGAGTTGTTTCAGTTCCTATTAGCCACCCAGTTGATTATATGATCAAGGCTAGATCTTTTCCAATACAAGCAAGACAGGGCCTCTGAAAAACAGGCATTTTAACATACGACTCAGTATGTTTCTTGATATATTTATATGTCCATCGAGTCCCATTACACAATTTTTGAGAAGTTTTCTTTTGACAGCACCTACATGGGAAGAGTTTAGCTGTGAGATAAGCCAGGAAAGAATGAGAGCCCCCAGCCAGATTTAAGAATGCAGCAGTATGATCGTATTCTCACTAAAAATGCTGGTTTGAAAACCGATTTTTTTTTAAGTATTTATCCTTAACATAGGATCATTCCAGTTTTGAAGATGCAGTATATACCCCCAGGACAATTCTAAGGATTCATCTATTAACCCGTTATTTAGAGATATGGCTCAGTGTTCTGGTTGTACAGACAGATTTTGATTAATCTAAAACATTGAAGGGTATGAACAAAATCATTTTATCAGATATAAATTCTCTTCCAATTTAATCTAGCCTTCATTTGTTAATTCTTAATACAACTACCAGTTAAACCTCACTAGCTCTTCCCTTATTTTACTAAACTATGAGTAATTTTCCTGAGTAAGATTATAAAATATTGATCATTCTACCAAAAGTACAAAGACAAGTAAAACAGGGAACAATACAAACCAACATATAACAGGATCACAAGTGCAGAAATGTTGTTGCTTTTCTTTGTAATTGGCCCCCAGTAGAAATCATAGCAAAGAAATTCAGGTATCTAAAATATTCTGAAGGACAGTCATTAAGTTCTTCAGCCCATGAATATAGCCCTCATCTCTTGTGCTGCTGGGGAACACGTGCGCAAAATCTATCATCCGGACTTCAACTTCTGCACTTTCTGGCACCACAGCAGGTCTGTGGCAGAAAACTTTTTCCAACTGAGGTATAACATTTCCATTCAGGTGTTCTTGTGAAAAGCATGCACTGCTCTTCCATAGGTTGTCTTGTTCCACAGTTTCAACTTTTAGAGAAATCTGACTCTGGTGCCTTTTGTGCAGTGCATACATTTTAGAAAAACCTCTGCCTACAGAGGACTCGAGCTTGCCGTTTTCTGGAGAACTGATTACGCGGATATTGTTGTTGAAGTACTCCAATGTATTACCACCAGGACCCTGGCCCTTGGCCATACTTCTCTTCTCGACCATAGTGCTGTCATTTAGCCATGCTGTTGACATTTGAGATGAGCCGTCATAGACGAAGAGCAAGGAACTTGCATAAAAGTTAAGATGCTTCTGGCTCTCAAACCACTGCAAGATTTCTTTAATCTTCTGAATACTGGCAATGACGACGTCTTTTCTCAGGTAGTATCCATTATGGAAAAATCGAGCCACACCTGCATGAAAAAAGATCACTGCAATTAGGAGATGCTGACATGGAATATTTGAATAGTCTAAGTACATGAAAACAAGTTCTAAAAAGCAAAAATAGTGATTTTGAGCTGTTGTAACAGAATGGCACTCTCAAAAAGAGCATTTTATTCAATTTAAGGTATTTTTAAAAAAAAACTAGTAACTGCTCTGCATTAGATAGCTTGGTGTGGCAAGTTATTTATGGAAGTTTGAAAGATGACTGGATGTTGATCCAATTAGGGAAGCTCACAAACTGAACCACAAAGCAAAATTCATCACAAACTGCCACAAACTTTTAAAGCAGTTTGTGGTGGCGCATGCTGCTTTTGTGGATGGAGCAGAAAGCAGCAGTTTTAAAGAGACTCTTATCTCTTTAAATTTCTGCTTTCTGCTCCCTGCAAAAGCCCCAAAACAACTGAGTGGCAGGGAGGTGCTCCGCCCTGCTCAGCTATTTCGGGCTTTCTTGTGCAGTCCCTTTAAAGTTTAAGGAGATTGTACAAGACAGCCTGAAACAGCTGAGCAGGAGGAGCAAGATGGTTTTGGGGCCTTTCTGCAAACCTTAAAGAGACAGCAATCCCTTTCAACAGGTTTGTGGGGCCATGAACAGCAAGCCAGTTTGATTCATGAACAAACCCTCTGGTTCAGCCGTGAACCACAAACTGAACTTCCTATTTCCCTACATACCCACTCCTAGATCCAATACCCATCTGAGTCGTCCTAAATGTAATTCATACCAAGTTTTAAAAAAATGCTTGTCTGCTTAACATTTGTTTCAAGGAAAAGTCAAGCAGACTATTTTGGGAAACTATGGCTTAGGAAGTCTCTAGTTCAAATTTCAAGTTTAATATGAACTCACTATATGACCTTAGGTAAACCTCTTATTCTTATAAAACCTTAGAGAATTAATAAGAAGCTGACAATATAGATACTGAGCATGTTAGGTTACATTCCAGAGCAGAGACATATTATACAATAATACATTTTATTTTATACATCCCCTCTCCATTCTGTGTGCGTCCCTCTTTCCTCCCCATAGCCTCTGGTAATATTGCCCTCTAAAGGCTGCTTTGTTTTATTTTATTCTCTTGTCCTAAATTTTCACTACCAAAGATACCACATATAAGCCACAAGCCCTAGCTCAGTACTCTTGTAACACTCTTGTAATAAAGGTCTGGAATTCCCTATTTGTTTAATACAGACTGGATTCACAGATACACAAACATTACCGTCTTTTATTGTCTCTTTTGTTAAACCTCTTCCGTAGTGCTGGTTTTGAGTCTCATAGCTGTCAGAATGAATGTGATAAACCTTTAAAAAAGCAAAAATAAAGTTGCTCTCTAGCTCATTTCTCAAAGTTTCTCTCTAATCTAGGTAATATTCTGCATGCATGGAGTAAGTTTTCTTCAATATGAGTCACCCACACAATTAATGCCCAGACAATTCTGTACACAGGTCTTGTATAGGATCTCAAGCTTATCTCAAAAAGACAATATTTTAAAATACTGTCAAATACCATAATTGCCTCATCACATTTCACATACCAAGATGAATTCTGGACTTTTTACACAATGGATTCATTTATACCCATTTCAATCTCGCTTCACGTTTAGTTTTGGAACATGACCTCCGGTAAAAAGAATGGATGAATGCAACAATATTGAAACTTCTAGACCTTTGGAGGATTTCCAGTGCTCTCAGCCATGATACCCTTTTAGACAGGTTGGTAATCTGGGAGGGGCTACTACTCAACTTGTTGGCACACACTACAAGGTTCAACAGGATTCCATCTTTTGCCTTGCACTGCAGAACAAAAAGACACATGGTTCTCAACTACGGGGAGGGACCACAGTTCAGTGGTGTGACTCATGTCTGCTCTGAACCACCAAAATTCCTCCCCAAGTTCTTGTGTGAGCTGCTAATCTCAAGCCAGATGGACCAATGCTCTGTATAAGGAACATTCTTTTCTGTAAATGTTGGACAAAATATTGTATTTACCAGAATTAAACAAGTGTAGTACTACTCTGCGTATAACTGCGTTTCTCAACAGTTTTACCATTGAGAAACCCTTGAAATCTTCTTCAGGTTTCAAGATACCCCAGAAGTGGGACAATTGCGCAGAATATGGTTGAGAAGCATAGCTGTATACACACCCACCTTGGTCCCCTCCCCTTCAGGCCCATCAGTGGCCATTTTTTGGCAGGGGTCAGGTCACCATGACCATATATAGTCATATCACCTGAGAAATGTTTAATATATAAAAATTAATTAACCCTCACCCATTCAGGAAAGCCTTCCAGGGCCATCATGAAACCCGGTGTATGATGTTACAGGGAATTCTGTATCTTGAGAATATATGCATATGGTTTGAGTTAAATAATCAAGCAACCACAGGATTCATGATGGACTAGAATATGAACAGAGAAAAGCAGAACCTTTCTTCCTTTTTTTGGACTAGAATATGAAACAAACTTTGAAATATCTAATTCTGAAAATCCTTTCACAAAAAGAGGAATTAAAATATATTGAAAAAATATTGTATGCATTATACAAATCATTATGAATAGTGTTAGCCTCTTGCAATGTTATTCAGTGGAACAAATGGAGAGGGAGAGTGAACCTGGAAAAGGGCAGAAATTCAAGAAAATAGCATGATAAAGGAAAAAGCAATGCAGGGAAACAGAATGAAAAAGAAGTACACATTTAAACTCCAAGACACAACCAAAATTACTACATGACTATGCATTATTTTGGGAGAGAGAAGAACTGGGCAAGACCCCGATTAGATCTCCTTCAGTTGAGTTCAGAAGACTTCTTCTGTTTTCCCCTAAGACCATAACCATGGAGACATCAGGAGTGAGGCTTATTTTTACATGCACATGTACATACACCCCTCAGGGAAGATAGCAATGGGCAATCTCTCCTATTTGGTAACTTATCTGTCCTCAAAAGGAGAGAAGCAAAGAAGACTTGCTCTCCATTTGTACAATGTACAATCCTAGGAGAACAAGATTTTCTGAACAGGTCTTTAGTAGTCCATTTCAGGTCAAAAGCATAAACCTATCAGAAATCCAATGAAGAATTACTTCTTACCCTCATGCCAAGCACCAAGAACCCAATCTCCTCCATTAGTGGGTACTTGCTGACCTGCTGTTTAATCTTCTCAGCTGAGGCATATGGATCGTAGCTTTTCTGGCCTATTTTTACATCCATTATACATGGCTTTTTAAATCTATGGGTCACATCTTCCAGTTTCAGGTACAAATCTGTTAACAATCCAGAATAAAGCATTATACTAGTTGTATTACCTACATTAACAGACCCATTAGATGCCACCAGAAACTAAAACAAAGCAGCACAGTAGGATTGTACATCTACCTATTACTTTGCATTTGTGCACTGCACCTCACTACCAAAACAATTACTTACTAAGCCCTATCACTCTACTTTTTTCATTGTCTATCCCCATACATTATCAGCCCACATCCCAAACTAAACCACGGTTTAAGGTTTGCTCAAATACTACTTTGCATAGTTTTATTTTGTACAAGGGCTCCTGTATAATTGTACTTATATGAATATCCCATTACAGCATCTGTATTATTGCTGTGGGCAGCTGAATACAGATAAGGCATTTTGACATACAAGCATTGCACTAGATCGGAAGATACTAAATCCAATCTTATTTGGCTTGCAAAACATTGCCCCTATTTACCACGTACTTCCTATCTGTCACACCATATCAGTATATAATTTCCTGATGTTCTACATGATAGGGCTTTATCAGGCAGCACCAAGGCTTTCAGTTTCTGACATTATGAAAGGAATCTCCACAATTGCTTTTATCTAATTATAGCCTAGAACAGAGTCACCTAGGTAATAGTACCGTTGGGAGCAGTAGGTGGTGACCAGGTCCCATGGTATTTTGGCAAATATTTTCGCAGTTCGAGAAATACAGGATCTTCACAGTCGGCAGCATACACCTGAAATAAAGCAGACATTAAAAAAAACTGTATGATTGCTAATCACATATTTCCTGTAGCAAGCTAGGACTTCTTCACAAAAAAGAAATATCTGTTTAGCGTTGGCTCTTCAAAATAAAGGTGATTATATAAAGGCTGGCAACTGATCAAACCTTATAAACAAGACAGGTTCAAGGACTGCAATATAAAATGACAAATGAAACTTTCACAATTTGGCACAGTACAAACCTAGCCAGTTCTAAAAAAAGATTATGCAGCAGCTGTGGTGAGGGGAGTACACACAAACATGCATTAGAAAACCTGCGGTGAATAATTTATATCTCATAGTTACCACTGGCTGAGTTGGGGGGGGGTGGTGGAAGTAATCCCTCTTTCACCTTCATTGATAGGTAAAACTATATTAAGAACTGGATCTGGATCAACATTTCTCCAGTTCTTGTGGGTACCCACAAACTATGATTTTCCTGTCAACCCTTCCCATAGCGGCCTAAAATGGAAAACCATGCTCCACAGAAAGAAACTGTTGCTCCTACATGATGTTAGCCTGGATCTAATGCTCTGAATTTTTTAAGATTACTAAAACCATAACTTTTAGAAAATTATGTTGGAATGGTAAAGCCATCCCATGGGAAATGTTTGATGTAAGAATTCTTAAATCAACCCTATTAACTATTGGTATAACCTTCATAAATAGGAGCAGCCACTACAGGAATATATCTACAAACACTTGCCAAGGTCTAGACAGTCATGGAGCTATTAAAAGCTAGGAATTCTGAGCTTGTTTGCTAGATTTATTATCTCCTCCCAAAATATTAACCTTTGGTGGTTAAATACAGACATAATATTTCCCAGTTCTGCATTTTTCATTCACTATTATACTTAAAAATATGTAACTGATTGTGATTGTTAAATTCTATTGAGCATTCTAAAGAATCCTCAAGCATGGTCCCTGTGTACTGATGGAAAGAAAGTGAGTTTCCATTTTTCTATAACTCGCCAAGATGGAAATTAGTTAAGAACACTATAAAATATCTATTTTAAAGTAGCAAAGCAGGGAATGACAAAATCTCATTTTTTGTCCAAAAAGAACGCTGATAAATTCACGTAGTTAACGCAAGAGGAAAATCAAGATATAGGAAAAGATCAAAACCCTGTTTAGGGAACTCTGACTGAAGAAAACGTTCATTTATGCCACCTATCAAGGGAATGAAACTTTCTGTGAGTAAAATTCAATTTCCAAGATTTCTTTTTTCTGTTTTCTACTCAGTAAATACCAGTTGTCAGTAATTGAGAGAGCAGCCCTCCCCACGCTGGCCATTATTTTTATTTATTTTATTTTTTATTTATTATATTTATATGTCGCCCTCCCTGGGGGCTCAGGGCGGTTTACATAAGAACAAATAACAATACATAAAACAATCTATAAACATGTGAATTATGAACTCAAGGTCATGCTACAGGTATCCAACATCCCTATAAATTAATTCACTGTCTGTAGCAGTAATGCAAGAGGGGGGATTTTGTTCATGTTCCAGAAAGTTGCCCCAAAACAGTGTCCTGATTGGTTGAAACAAGTCAGCAGATCAAAAGTTGCCTGTAATCCTCCTAGGTGTCACTATTATTCCTTCTACCCTTCAAACATACGCTGGCTTTGATGTTTGTAGGTACTTTGAATCTTCAAAGGAACTGTATTGTTTTTAACCTTTTTCCCCTTTTATTTCCTTATAATAAAGCATATTTTGGCTTTCACAATACTCTTGATTATGTTGTCAAGGGAGTGTCTTGTACTCGGGCTGGAGATGGGAATACTTCACTCAGAACACAACAAAGCAACCTTGCTACTACTATACATTCATTTTAAACAGGGTTGGCCAAACTAACTCTCTCGATGTCCATGGACTACAAATCCCATGAGTCCTTGCCTGCATGTGCTGGCAGGTACTCATGGTAATTGTAGCCAATGGACATCTGGAGAGCCACAGTTTGACCAACCCTGATTTAAAACATCTTTTATTTTAAACTAAGGCTAATGGGTTAAATTTTAGAAATCTACTTTCCATGTTGTCATTGCACTAGAAAATTCTGCTCTTAAATGTTACATGTTATTCTACGAACAAAGACTCATCATAGGCACCTGACTCTGAACAGAGCATCCAGTTTCTCACACTGGAAATAAGTGAAAGAATATGATCCACATGCAGAAAATATGCTTCACTGCACATGACCATTCCTATACGGAGTAGCTGTGCTCTGCTTTGGGCTTTAATAAGGAACTCAATCTTTTGTAATTGAATGGTTCCGCCAAAAACACTCAGAGCTTTTGTTCTAATGAACTATTTACATTTTGCTCCGTGCTCACATTAGCATGACTCTAGGCAATTCCTGCTGGAAGATACATAATGCTCATCATCCAACTCACACCCCCTATTTCCTCTTAAGAAGAATATTAGCTTTCATTCTATACACAGCCTGCAAATAAATTCTGGGCTGCCTATGTCATGCTACCAGGTTAACCACTACTAGCTGGACAGCTGCTGCTTTCCTGTCCAACGTGATCTTTGTAACAAGATAGCAAGAATACTCTAATACCCATTAGTAACAGAAATGTATGTAGCACAATATCAGATATGAGTACCAATATGCCACCATCGGTTAATTAATACAATGGTGCAATTACCAAATGCTGTAGGCTTCTTAGCGCAAGGTTAATTCAGGGAAAAGCTGAAAGAACACTGAGTGTCACTACAGAAATGGCATCAGTAATGTTAAAAGGGCAGCTGATGTGGGGACAAGATGATCCCTGACCAAGGTTCATACCTGCTTTAAAGCTGCAGGATTTAATATAGAAGCTTTGTGCCGTAATTCAAGACACTGAGAGCACCTTTTCCTTAGTAATGAGGAAAATGTCCACACAGCCACATTCTTCTTTAGCATTGGCATTAAACAAGAAGGTTTAGCCCACGTATTTTATACAGCATTAATAAAGTGCCTGTGCAATTTAAATGTCAACCACTCTGTGTATGGAATGCAGCCTACCCATGTCACTCTCCACTCTTGATGTGCCTTCTGACTCCTGGGGACGACCATTCAAAATGCTGGAGGAATAGTCATGAGGGCTGGTTAGAATGAGGAAGCGCAGGGAGTGTGAAATGGTTCCTCTTTTCAGTATAAGGATTCGGTATAAACCAGAGAATTGTTCCTCTTTCCTTTCCCTTGTGTTGTGCACAAAGCTGGCCAAAAGTTGGGCCCTATGCATCCTCTAATGTTAGTCATATTCTCCAAGAGTGAACATGAGTTTTATATTGTAAGCCGCTGTGAGTCTCTGGAAAGCGGCGGGATACAAGTCCAATAAATAATAACAGTATTAATAATAATATTTATGGTTCTTTATATAGTTCTCAGTTCCATGTAAATCACCCTGGGCCTTCTGGGAGGGTAGTATGTAAATGTGAAAAATAAATAAATAATAAATAAACTTCAAAATTTGCTATCTGGGTCAGCAAGAGTATCCTGAGGGTTTCTGAGAGCCAGTTTGGTGTTTTGGTTAGGAGTGCGGACTTCTAATCTGGCATGCCAGGTTCGATTCTGCACTCCCCCACATGCAGCAAGCTGGGTGACCTTGGGCTCGTCACAGCACTGATAAAGCTGTTCTGACCGAGCAGTGATATCAGGGCTCTCTCAGCCTCACCCATCTCACAGGGTGTCTGTTGTGGGGAGAGGAGAGGGAAGGTGACTGTAAGCCGCTTTAAGCCTCCTTCGGGTAGAAAAAAGCGGCATATAAGAACCAACTCTTCTTCTTCTAAAAGGGTAGTTCTATTTGACATCAAGGTATAAATTCTTCGCTTAGAGGATTACCTGGTTATAGAATTCTAATTCTCTGGGTCCTCGAGGTGGTGGCTGCAATTGTTTCAAGACTGTGCCATCAGGATGTTGTAGTATTCCTGGGGAGAAAGAGAAAAAAAATAAGTTTGTTCATAGCTGAACTCTGAAGGTAACTTTTGTGGGACGTTGGATGCGGGTTACTCATTTCAATTGTTCCCTATTAAACACCTGAGTTTTTCATAAACAAGAATTGGAAAGCATATCAGTAATCCCAACACAAAATCTTTCTTAGAAAGTCTGCATTGATTAAATTATAAAATCAATGAAGACATCAAAAACTTTCAGCCAACAGAGATATCCTGTTTCCACACTACCACACACAGGCTGTTTTCCAAAAAGAGTCAGACAGAGTACTAAGAGATGCCTCAACAATACGCAGATGAACACAAAATGTTTTTCAAAGGACCGTTTGGAGTCTGGCATGCATCCTGCAGACCAGACATGTCTCTTCTGTTGAGCAAGAACCTCATGATTTTCCAGCTGACCTCCCTCCTATTTTCATTTCCAAACATTGTCTTTTGTTCTGGCCAGTTCCAGCTTCACTGAAGTTTACTGAACAATACATAGTCAATTAAAGTTGTGCAAGAGCCAAAATTCCCAGATCAAAGCAAAGCAATTTGCAGCTCTGATAATTTGTAAATTACCATTTCCCTAATCACCTTCTGAAGAATTAACTTATGTACAAAGCACATTGCTTTGATCCAGTAAACAATATTCTTAATTAACCTTGCAAAATCTACAACTAGATTAAAGGTAAACTTTTTATGGGACCTTTGTAGAGTAGTTCTCTGCTATGCTTGAACCACCTAAATAAATCCGATCTAAAGATTTGCCGGCAAGCCTTACAGGAAAAAACAAGCTCATAATTTAGAACAGGATGACAAACCCGTTTTAAAAAGGATGACAATATTCTTTTTTGCATTTAGCTTAATTTAGGAACAGCCTTTGAGGAAATGCGAGTGTCACATGGGCCCTGGGTAGTCTGTTTTTTTTGTTTTAATTTCATCACTGGTTTAAATGAGAAAACGAATGTGTTCAAGATCAAATGGAAAAGCCTAAATCAGCCCTACAAATAAATCCATAGGAGTTACCAGTCAACATCTATTGTTGCTAGTCTTCCTGCCCGTACGTACTATATGAGCTGTAGAGAAAAAATGATTTCTGATCGATTAGCTCCCTCAGCCTAAAAGCTAATCAAAACTGGACTAAAATACCCTCTGTAATTTTAACAGATTTGTAAATACATCCCTTGTCATCATAGTTAATGTATCACAAGTGGTAGCTGAAGATATGTGCGTGCACATGAAAGCTTACACCCAGAAAAACTTTGTTGGTCTTAAAGGTAACACTGGACACAAACTTTGTTCTTATATTGCAGATGAACTGTGATAATCAAGCATAGGCAGTATGCCCCTGAAAAGTGTTTTTTGCTTTCTTGAATTGTGTGTTAAGATTATAAACAGTCACTGGCCCAGTTGTTGGGGCAAGTGAGCATTTTCTCTAGGGAATCTGGCCAAGAGGCTTTATATAAAGCTGTAAGAAAGTTGACCCCTTTAGCTTTATTAGGCTATGACTAACATAGGTCCTTCTGGGATTCAGAGGCCTACCAATCCTTTTTATTAATCCAATTTAAGTCATTACCTCTTGTAATTTATTATGAAGGGCTACCTCTTATATAACAGCAGTATCACTCGTTACGATGACCGATAGTCACACTAGGTGGCTGTATCACTGTGACAGCAACACATCCACATATGTATTTTTCTCAGAAGGAGGGCAGAGATCTGACCCCTAGCATATGGTTGCAGTTTAAGTTCCTATAAAAGTCAGGAAAGTGATGTGAATAAGTAAATGCTTGTTCATCTGAAACCTCCGCACTGCTGTTGTACTTCCTGTTTTAAGAGAGTTTGGTCAACATGTATTAAACTTAGATTCAGTCAAGGTATCAGCTTTCGTGAACATGCACTCTGTTGGTCTTAAAGGTGTCACTGGACTCAAACCATGTATTAAACCTGTAAATATAGAAACTTAAAAATGAGACTGCAAACTCAACTAATATAACACAACCTTTTCTTAAAATGAATCTGGTCAAATCCATTCCACTTGGTCTAAAGCACCCACCCCGGTCTGGTGTAGTTGCTCCACTCAAAGGCTGGCTGAGAGAGTCCCACGGGAATGCGGAAGACATTGGTACTACTGCTAGCATAAATCTGTCTCTGGTTCCCTTCTCTTTGAAGCAAGAGCAGCAGCAACCAGCTCCTGAACAGTAACTGTAGAACAGGCAAATTCCCGTGTATCCAATGTGCCCGAACAACTGGGTCCATGGTTGCTGGAGGCACATCTGACCTTCAGCAAAAGGGAATAGCCACAGATGGGGCCTTATCTCCTATCAATCTATTCAATCTATTTACAACCCCCTTTTTTGGCCTTTGTATATTTTTAGATAGAGAATATGTCTGAGAAAAGCCACTCCTAATGCTGCATCTAGTATAACTCTAGGCTCTTAACTGAATTAAAGAGCCAGCTGGACCCCATCAAAAATGGAAAGCAAGGTGTACTTCAAAACTTCACCCATCCCAACCAGTGTCTTCCCAGGATTCGGTTTCAACGTGTTCACCATTAGCCATTTAACCACAGCAATCAGTCACTGGACCTCTACTGCAGGGCTCAACAAACCCCAGATGCCAGGCTGCCATGGCACCTAAAAGTTCCATTGTGCTGCCTAGCATTTTAGGCAATGATTTTACTGTGGCATCTTTTAGCAATTTTCATGGGAAACCCTAATTGAAAACCCAATCATTTTTTTCACTTCTAAAAAAGGACCCTTTGCTCTCCCAAAGGGCTATGGTTGAGATCAAGAGCAAAAACCACATGGAGTCTTAACTCCGTAAGGTTGGGAATTGGCGGAAACAGAGCACACAACTGGGCTGGATCCATTCCAGCATTTTATATCAGAACTAGATATTAAGCCCGCTGTGGCCAAAATACAGCGGGCCCTAGCATGATGGGTGGGTGGAGGGATGGGGCGAAGGAAAGAGGAAAAGGAGAAAGAGAGACAGAAAGACAGAAAGAAAGGGAGGAAGATAGAGACAGAAGAAGAGGCAGAGAAACAGGTAGCCAGAAAGAGGCAGATGGAAGAGAAGGAGGAAGGGAGAAAGGGAAAAACAAAGTGAATGCTGGGAGGAAGGGAAGGAAAGGGCAAAGGGAATGCTGGGAGGAAGGAAAGGGCAAAGGGAATGCTGGGAGGAAGGGAGGAACAGAGGAAGGTAGGTGGCATTGGGACCTTCTGCTGGGCCCAGGGGCAGGCTCGGCTGCTCCAGGGCCCGGCAGAAGGCTCGGGAAGGCGGCGGCAGGCTTTGAGGCCTACTGCCGGGCCGAGGAGCAGTCTCAGCTGCCCCAGGGCCCGGCAGAGGGCTCGGGACGGGGGCGGTGGGCTCCGCGGCCTACTGTCAGGCCTAGGAGCAGGCTCGGCTTCTCCAGGGCCCGGCAGAGGGCTCGGGACGGGGGCGTGGGCTCCGCGGCCTACTGCCAGGCCTAGGAGCAGGCTCGGCTGCTCCAGGGCCCGGCAGAAGGCTCGGGACTTCGGGAGTGGGCTTTGTGGCCTTCTGGCGGGCCCAAGGGCAGGCGAGCCTGCCCCAGGGCTCGGCAGAAGGCTCCCTGGGCGAGGGGAAGCCGGCCGGAGGACTTACCGCTGGGGAAGGCTTCTTACTCTGAGCGGCAACTCCCCGGCTGGCCCAGGCGAGTGACACTTGGAGGGCCCAATCAGGAGCCGCTTCGCGGCTCCTGATTGGGCCCTCTGAGTTTTTATCCCGGACAGGGCCCGCCCTAACTCCTCCCCACTTGCCCTTACTCCTTTATTCCTCCCGCTCCTCTGGAGCGGGGGGAGGGTTAAAGATGTTTTGTTGTATGATATATAAAAATAAAGTGTACATGAAATTCTTGTCATGTTTTTTTTATGTGAACATAACTTGGAACCATTCAATGGTAGATTAATTAATTTCTTATGCGGCCACTTTCTATACTGGCTTCAATATTCAATTGAATTGACCTTTTGGAAGAAATAATGTAATGTAAAACTAGGGAGATGTTTGGCTTGGCTTAGAGGTTAGGGTTTATTTTGTTTTTGCGATGACAACCACGGTTACTCCAGTATTTACATACTATACAACTTCAGGCATAGCTTCATCAAATGTTTAAGGCACTGTATAGGAACTTTTGCAGTACTAATAATTAGAAAATACAGTAATTAAAATGTAACACCTGAAGGATGAAAAATTTGTCTGGGTCCTGGATTTTGGAACTGGCTCCTAAAGTCCAAGAAAATATGTCAAGGCCAGATCTACAGAATCACTGGCTAATCAGGATAAAGAAATACAGAGCAGGGTATCACCAGCACATGGATAACTGCCTACTCCTAAGCCACAAATGATTCCTGCTCAGGGCTTTACACAGAGATGGAATGAGAAGCATGGAGGATAAAACCAAGCCTTGTGGAAAAATTCCACACTAATGACAACTTGTCTCCAATACCAACCCTCTGAATTCTGCCTAAAGGTAATGATTTTTAAGGCACATCCCTTTATCCCTGCTTCTACCTACAAACACCTCAGCAAGATGGTATTATCCACAGTAAGCTGATAAATCCAGTTACAAAAACAAAGATGCATGACCCTCATCTACACCCAAGCAAAGATGAGAGACTAAAGCCACAACACCTAGCTCAACCCCATAACTCAGCCTGAAATCGAACTAAAAGGAATGCCACCAGGTATTTTGGCCATCAAGTCACAGCCAACTCATAGTGACCCCATGGAGCTTTCAAGGCAAGAGATTGTAATGTATAGCTACATAAGTATTTGTAATACTTGACACATTAATTAGCTTAGCTTTAAGTCTGCTTTCATATCTTAGGTCAGGCTTTCTCAACCACTGTTTCATGAAACCCTGGGGTTTCTTGACTCCCCTGGAAGAGATTCCTGAATGGGTGGGAGTTAATTTTAAATATATATTTTTAATTTGTTAAACATTTGTCAGATGATATATGGTCATGTTGACCCACCCACCCCTCCCAAAGTGGCCACTTCTGGGGGTTCTCAAATTCTGAGGAATATTTCATGAGGTTTCTCAGTGGTAAAAATGTTGAGAAAGGCTGTATTAGGTCTTATGATTCTGCTCCCTTCTTTAAAAGGAACTGTGCTGCATCTGTTAAAAAATAACTGGGGATCATGTTTTATTACTATTTATAACCATATAACAGATAGGACTTTGGACTGTGTAGCTGGAGAAAGCACAATGAATCCTTCAATCATCAGGTACAATTTGCAAATAGTATTATGACTAAGAATTCTTTACCTCATCAAGTGAAAGATGCCCTCAGCACATAACCTTGAGTGAAATGACAACCAACCTACTTTGTCACATGAGCATAATGTGAATGTGACTTTCTTCGCACATATGTTACAAATTGGCATCCTTCCAGACTGCATTTTGGGATTGGACCCAGGAACCACTGTTTAGTGGTGGCTTCAGTTCCATCTGAAAGGTGGATCCCAGAGGGTGGTGCTGGGGAACTGCTGCTCAGCCTCTTGACCTCAGGGATTCCCTCAAGGCTCCACCTTGACCCTCATGCTTTTTAACATCTACATGCAGTCACTGGAAGAGGTCATCAGGAGATTTGGCCTGGGCTGGACTAACAAGCTGAAACTAAGTTGCAGAAAAGCAGAAGGTGCTACCGGTGTGAGGAAAGACTGACCCAGTTATTAAGGCATCCCCTGTTCCAGATGGCCTTGCACTTTCCCCTAAAGAAGCAGGTTCACAGCCAGGGAGCATTGCTGGACCTGCAAGCTGTGTTGCTTTAATTACTGTGAAATATAGTAGATATGATGCCTTGTCTGAACAGATTCTGAGACTTGTATTCACATCTTCTATACTCTGCTTTTCAGTGTCATTCCATTTGAACATTTTTATGAGTATCATGTCCAACAGGCTGCACAATGTTATAAAAAAAGGAATAAACAATAGTTTAACATAACCAAAGAGGCACATGAAAGTACACGATGTAGATCAGTGTGAGAGAATTGGGCCTGGATACCAGAAAAGCCGGACTGCCTTGAACAAGTCATCTCTCAAGATAATCTCCCTTACAGGGCTGTTGTGAGGATGTCATATGGATCCCATTTTAACTATGTTTTGAACATAGAAAAATAGTTCAAGAGTAGTAAGGAGAGATAGACAACATGAAAGGAACAGCGCACTGTTTGTGAAATCACTTTCTTCTGTATTCTACATGCAGCTACTAAAAGAAAAGGAAAATGAGATAAGCAAACTAACTCAGAAAGCCTTTAGCTCAAATTCCATCTCTTTTTTAAATGTCCACTGGCACCTTTCCTCTCATGCATGTATGTCCCATTCCTTCCTATTTCCAAGCAAGTTGCATTTAAAGTTATGCATGCCACAGTGTTAAAGGGGAATGGTACCTGCCCAAGAACAAAGGCACCCACAGGCACCCTGGCAGTATTACGTGAGCATTAAACCTGCAAGTACTTATCTAGCACAGGCTGGAAGTCCAAGGGTTCAAATAAAACAGACAGACCCAAAGACATGAACAACCCAAAGTAGCTCCTTTAAATGGTTTGTACATTCATGCGCAAGCATTATTTACATTTTCATCAAACTGTTTTAAAGATGCTTGACTAGTAATTTGAGATATACTTCAAGATACCAAGTTATCCTCTTGCCTAATCCAGAAAACTGAAACCCCATTCAAAAGAGGCTAAGAAAGTCACTTGAATGGTATCATTTTAGAATCACAAAGATTACACTTTTTTTCCACAGTGACGAAAAATCTCTGTGATGAATACCGGATCATCTTGTTTACCCAAAACAGGACTGTTTATTCTTTCTACTGTTTCCTTGTGGCAAATGACAATAAGAGGTATATCTCAACTGGCAAGCTTTGGGCTCCTGTGGTATGCTCAAGACAACAAATTTACCATCTTCTAGACTTTTTTGTCGGGACAGGAAGAAACAGAAACGTTCCCCTCCTCAAATTTTCCTCTTCATGAATATTAACCTGCACATATCAGATTAAGTGATTATATGCAGCTATCCTCAAGAAAAAACTTGAACTTCCTACAGCTCCTAAAGGCTTTATAACTAGAATAAGGGAGATTAAGCCCCAAAAAAGAAAGAACAGCAGATGCAAATTGGACAAAGCCATGAGAATCTCAAAAGCAAATTGTGCTTATTCTAGTATAAGTACATTAATATATACAGAGAAGCAGGAAATTACTGCTAACCACTAAGCAGTGGAATATCATCACAGAAAATTACCAGGAAAAAAAGGAATGAAGCTTAACTGCAAGTTCTACAGGGTTTTACAGTTAAAATTCAAATTTCTGAATGTCAAACATTCTCAGATATTAATGTTTCGGTTAAAAGAGCACTATTTAAGCAGTACGATTTTACCAAAGTACCAAGGCACTGTCAAAACACCAATTAGCTTTTGAGCAACATTTTAGGCCTTTGTGCAGTTCCTGAATTCTGCCACATAAACTACTTAATGGTCGCAAACGAATCACACTTTTCCAGGCTAGCCTACCTAATGTTATGACTGGGCAGCCAACAAAGTTCAGTATACATCGTCATGAGAAGCCACCTAACTAGTGTGCTGAAAAAATAATAAAATGACCATTGTAGGCTGCTGAACAAACTGTGAAACGTTCACGTGGTAAACAAAGAACACTTACCATGTATGATACCCTTTGGGCTTTTACGTTCATGCTTTAAAGCAGAGTTACACCCTTCTAAGACCACTGAATTTCAAAATTTGTAACAGTGCTTAAGCAGTCCAAATAGCCCTAGTTTTGAAGAGCCTGGAAGCTAAACATGGTCAGCCATATTGAGTATTTGGTTGGGAGACCACCAAGGAAGAACTGGGTTGTCCTACAGAGGAAGGAAACAGCAAACTACTTCTGGTGAGAACGCCCTGTGGATGGGGTTGCCATGAGTTAGGAGCAGCTCAATGGCACATTCTCATCCTGACCAGGCCTATCTCATCAGATCTTGAAAGCTAAATGAGATTGGCCATGGTTAGTACTTGGATAGGGTCCTTCCAAGGAAGTCCGGGGCTGCTATGCATTGGGCAGGCAAGGGCAAACCACCTCTGACCATTTCTTGCCTTGAAAACAGCTACAGGGCCTCTGTAAATCAGCTGTGACTAGCCGACACTTGCCTTTGGGCACCACTGCAAAAACCCTGAACAGCCACTCAAACCACTGAAAGTGCTGGAATTATTTTTAAAAAGAGAGCGATTTATATTAGAAAAAACGAGGAGGGGGGAGGTAATATATACATAACACCTGGCACGGGTAACATTTTTACATGTTGGCCTTTTCTTTCCCTAAAGCTTTAGGACCTTTAAGGAAAGCACATGACTAGAGCAATGCAAAACGAGATGTATGTATATATGTAATATACATACATATAATGTATTTATATATGTGTGTGTATATGTAATATACATAAATATACATATAATGTGTATATATGTGTGTGTACGTGTGTGTATATATACATATATTTGCAAGTAAAAAGAGTCTGCTGGGCATCACCTTCCAATTAATCTCCCTCCCTCCCCACCCCCCAAGGCAAACATGCAGCCCAACTTGGCCGGAGGGTCTGAGGCTCCGCGACGACAGCTCGTCCCTCCCCGCCCCTCCCCTGGGGACCCCCTTTCGCCTGCCAAGCGCTGGCCGACTTACCGCCCTTATCCTTGCCGTACATGTGGCCGGCCACCTGATGGGAGAGCGGCACGCAGCCGTTGAAGAGCGGGACCTTCCCTCCATCCTCTTCTGCCGCCTCCTCCGCCGCAGCGGGCGGCCCGTCCAGCAGCTGGACGCCCCGGGGGAGCCGCTCGGCCTCGGCGCTCTTGGCGCCGCGTGGGGGCTCGGTGGCCATTTCCTGGGGCGGCCTCCGCGGCGGCCACATCCTCTCCGCCCTCAAGGGCCGCCGCCGCCGAGGCCCCCTGCCCGCCGCCCCGCCGAGGCCCGCGGCTCCATCGCGCGCCCGCAGCGCCAGCCGCTCTCCCCTCCGAGAGCAGGAGCGCCGCCGCCACCCACCCAGCCTCCTCGCCCGCCCGGGCTCGACTGACTAAGCGGCGCGGTGCCCGGGCAGCTCCTAGCAGCCACTGGGCATGCGCGCTCCGAAGGGCGCTTGCGCCTCAGCGGCGAGTGAAGCCCGAGGCTTGCCCGGGAGTTCCCCGCACTGCCATCTGGAACGTGAGGCGGCCGAGGCAGCGCTTTAAATTGCTCAACGGGGAGTGGTCCCGGGGGCGGTGGGACTCGTCGAGAAGACAGGACTTCTGGCCGTGTGGGAGGAATTGCGTGCTGTCAGGTGGTGGTGAGTACGGTTGCTGGCTCTGGGTTGGGAAATACCTGGAGACTTTGGGGGTAGAGCCGGGAGGGGGTGAGGTTTGGAGCATAGAGGGACCTCTGCTCCAAACCTTTAAGCTTTGGAGTCCGCTTTCCAATGCAGCCATTTTCTCCCGTGGAACTGATTTCTCTAATCTGGAGGCGAACTGTAATTCCTAGGGGTTCTGGCATCCCTAGGAAAGAAGGGCACTCTGCTCATACTCAGAGACATAGCATGCAGTATTGCGATCCTGAACGGAATCTTAAAGGAAACCGAGCCCTGGCAGAAATCTGTTCATAGTTTGAGGCAGGATACAGGAACCCCCACTTATGCAATCTAAGGCACACAGAGGTGAACAGAAAGTAAAACTGATTCAAGCAGCCCGAGAGTCCCAGTTTTCAATTCTATGTAGAAAACCATAGCATCATCATTGTAATAGTGAAAGTGACTGCACATAGCATTCTATTAAAGTTCAGTTCCTCAATCAAGAGAATATTGTGAAAACCAGGGGTAGTCAACCTGTGGTCCTCCAGATGTCCATGGACCACAATTCCCATGAGCCCCTGCCAGCATTTGCTGGCAGGGGCTCATGGGAATTGTAGTCCATGGACATCTGGAGGACTACAGGTTGACTGCCCCTATTACAGGACATGGTGAGGGGTGTGCCTGTGTCTGTAAATGTAACTTGGTCCCCACTGTTTATAAGAAGCCATGCCCTCTAAAAACATCAAGACTGAGAAAGGGGTTGTGGCTCAGTGGTAGAGCATCTGCTTGGCATGCAGGTAGTCCCAGGTTCATTACCTGGCATCTCCAATTAAAAGAATCCAGTCAGGCCCTGAAGAGCTGCTGCCAGTCTGAGTAGACAGGACTGACGCTGATATACAAAGGATCAGATCCAGTATAAGGCAGCTTCATGTGTTCAGGATTGCATTGAGGACATGAAAGAGTAAGACCTTCCTGAAACGAATAGGAATGGCAGATCTACTAAACAGAATAATTTTTGAGAATCCACTATGCCTACAACAACTAATTTTATTCCTTATTAGTCAAACTTTTGACTGTAGCCATGAGACCATTCATAAAAAAACATTAGCAGTAGTATGGGCAATTTAGTAATTTACTTTCATTAACTTAGAACTTTAACTGGGAAAAGTTGGGTGCCCGCTTTGGCCAAGTGTGTATGGATTAGGCTATGATAGGTAATTGCAGATCAAAACATAGCATCTTCGGTACTTAGTATTTAGCACCTTTCCCTCATGCATTTTAGAAATGCTATTTGCTCTGGAGCATGGAATCCAAAGCTAGGAGCAGGTTTAATTGAAGCCACGATTCAACCACATCCTCCATGTCAAACCTGTTAGGAAGTCTGCTGCTGAGTAGAGCTCAGCCCCGCATCTAGGAGCAAGAGGGAAAGATTTTGTGTTGAAGACAGTTTTATACATTATCATTGGTAGGAAATGCTCATCCCATGCAACCCCCCCCCCCTTTGTACTAGGCTTCTTTTTGAACACAGAACTGTCACCAAACACCCCTAGTTCCTATTCCATTTACTTTATTCACTCCCATTTGGAACTTTCCACACCCATTCTACATCTGAATAAAGCTCACTTACCAGAAGCAACACCCATTAATCCATGGAAAAATTACTCAGTACCTTATCCTCTTGTAATAGATACATTATCATCAAGTACCATGTGAATCATGCTTTCAGAGGAATCTCCCTTCTTGTCTTACAACTGGGATATTCCTGGTGTAGTGAGTGTTACAAATTCAGATGCAATAAAATAGTTCTTGCATAATACATTCAGTCTCTGACTATCAGTTTAACAGTGCCCACCCCAACTGAACACAGATTTTCAAAAAAAATTCTTGCCCATGAGGGAATAATGCCAGAAATATTTTATATTGGTTCCCCAGAAGAAATTACATGTGTTGGCTAGCAACACAGGTAGAATGCAAAATGAGGCAGTTTTTATTAAACAGTACAGTACATTCAAGAAACTCTTGGTGCAGCATGTTGATTTCTGGGTTACATTATATGATCAGAAAGGCTCAGAAACCATAAGAGAACCAAAGGGTTAAAAAAAATAATGACTTAAATATAGGCTTCATTCCTGAACACACAAGAGTCTTTGAAGAGGTTCCACAGACATTTAAAATTACAGTTTCAGGGCATCATTAAATGTTATCTGGAAGCTCTTCACAACTCTTTGTGAGGTCAGGAATACTCCCATCCTATTTAGGGAGTTTTCCAAGTTTCTCTTTCTTAGTTTGGGGAGAGCTTCACATCATGTTGGGTCGTCCCACACAGTACAAGGCCTCAGCAATTCACATATCTTTTTCCTATTCAATACAAAAATGTGAAAAATAGTAATTTGGAACAATTTAGTTTGAGGAGGGAACTTGGATGAGTTTCTCAAGGGTTTCTTTGTGTTCTACTGAGCAAATACAAAATTTTAGATTTTTGAACAATATGTATTGATGACAGAAGTTACATGTGAATCATCCTTTCACAAGAATGTCCCCACACTCTTATATGAATGCAATGCAAAATGAAATAAATTTTAATTTTATTATTCCTAAAGCACTGTTAGATCCTGGCAGTATTTGCCTCAGCCCATCATTATGGCAAGGAACAACTATGCCATCCTATGAACAAAGCTTCCTGTTAAGATGCACAGAACTCATTAAGTTTTGGCTGAGATCTGCTTCTATATCTTTACCTGTTTTCTGGGATACAGAATAATTAGTGAGCCAATTATATTGCAGGAACTGTAATATTTATCCATCCAGAATGTGGTCCGTGGGCTGACAAGTAGACCATAGCTCCTTCCACATGGTATGCTTGTACAGAGTAAGAAGAGATGCTTGTGCTTTGTAGAGTATAGGTTGACAAGTATCTTATAACATGCAGTTAGGAGGGAAAGGCAGAAGGGTTTTTGTCCTGCAAATGACAGGTTTCTTCCTGTTCTCACAGAGCCATGAAAGGACTTGGTAAAGGGAAGGAGACAGGCATTCTACATTCAAAATAATGAAATTTTTAAAAACAACATTTCCCATTAGATATGGAAGGTTATCAGGTACTAGCAGCATAAATTAATTTACCACACCCAAACTTTGCAAGCAACCAGTTACACAACTGTGGCCCAATGAAGCTTTCCTTTATTCACATATCCTTGTTTCTTGAAATGTATTTATATTTATAATTGCTGACTGCTACTCCCGGTACAAGCCGGCTTGTGGTGGTTTATATAAAAATCTAAAAAATGCACATAAAAACAATATACACAACAGGCCAGGTGGTGGCAAAGACTCGATCTGCAGGATGACCCCACTCCCACCCCAACCCCCATTCACATAGCCTTCCAGGAGTGATTCCAGCAAGAACTGGACAAACAGACCTACATAGGGAGAGAGCCACTCTTCCTTCTAGTAGGTATATCTACCATTCTTTCTTCAGTGACAATCTCTGTAGGACAGGCTTTCTCAACCAAGGTTTAATGAAACCCCTGGAAAGGTTTCCCAAATGGGTGGGTTATATGACCATATTTGGCCATGTTGACCCACCCCACCTCCTAAAATGGCTAATGATGGACCTGGAGAGGGTGGGGAGGGGAGGGGCACTGGGTTGACATGTACACAGCTATGCTTTCTAACCACATTCTACGTGATCGCACCACTTCTAGAGGTTCTCCAAGCCTGAGGAATGTTTCAGGATTTGAGAAAGTCTGCTGTAGAAGTTCTAAAAGCTGAACATCACTACAAGCTCTCACTCTTTAAGGCAGAATTAAGCAACAAGGGCATGTCACAGTCTCCTAATGATTGCATAGTAGTTTGTGAATAGTTTAATTTTAAAACTTCACAATTTGGGTTTTCCTTTCTAAATTTCATGCCATCCACTAGAGCCATCCCCAACCTTTTTATCACCGGGGACCACTCAACGCCTTTTACTGAGGCCCGGGGGGGGGGGGAGTTTACTCCTCTACTCTCAACCACTGCCCTAACACTCTCTGATCGCTATGGTAATGTTTAAACATCCCTTCAAAATAAGATACAGACACGCCACAACAATGAAGTGTGTTGTAAAAGGCTGGAGGGGGGGATGAAGTAAAGGGCCAGGGGGGGGGAGGCGTCCTTCAGGGCCCACCTCCAATTAGTCGAAGGACCACATGTGGTCCGCGGCCCACAGGTTGGGGATCGCTACACTAGAGCAGTGTTCGAACCGAATCAGGAACTGTGTCATTATATAGACTTACTGCATCGGATTCCAAAAAGATGTTTTTAGGAATGCCACCATGTATTTGAAAATAATTTAATGCATCAATACACAGTTAAGAGTACATTCAGAAGGTCTTTTTTTACACTTAATGAGAATGAACACTTTACAAAACAAATAAAATCCGGAAATCACAAGTACTCATTCCAAACTTTCTGTAGTGTTTAAGCAAGGCAAACACTATGGAATTAGGTATGCTGCAACTTGCCGCGTACCACATCTTAAAAAGATCTCCAGTGAAATGACTTAAGAGCTCCATTTACTTCAATCATAAGTGAGCATAAAGCGCTGCAACAAGATCATGTTTTCGTGTGGTTGAAAGCGGTGAGTGTTTATGCATCTTTTCTCTTGATGATGAGAGGTCCCACATTGTCTCCTGTCTCATCGTTGTGCTTTGTGTGAGACCCATCGCATAATGGGAACTACAGGGAGGCGAGAGAGATTAAACAATCATAACTTACAATCAATTCAAGACTGTGAAAAATAGTGCTCAGCTATAAATGCAGCAGGTTACTTACTACCTATGGCATCCGAAAGCATGTAGTTGCTGCAACATGCAAGAAGACCCGCCAAGCCATTGAACAAATCACATTTGTCCAAGGATCAGTAGCAAGATTTGGGTTGCAAAGTACTCCCTTCTCCTACTGTTTACAGGTATTTGATCACCTTTCAAGGGTGACAGCACTAGTTCAACTGTAACCCCTGGAAACAGCAAGCAAACAACTCAGCGGCACGTATCATGATATATTTACTTTGCAAGATTAATGCTTATGGAAACTCACAGAAATTACATCACTCTGATTTAATTCCATCAAGGAGAATTGGAATCAATACATTAAATGCCACTTGCTTGGAGGTGAAAAGGCAGAGGGAAGTGATCCGTATAACGTAGTTTACCATGGTGGGGGCAAAGGGGGGAAATCTGCACAACCAGTCTCTTCTTAAGCGGGGTCAGAACTACTTATCATTGGGTATTGTGCTGCTGCTGGACTTACCACAGTCTTTTACAAACAGACTGCATTGTCCACACAGGAGGAGGAAGAAGAGGAGAAAGAAGAGTTGGTTCTTATATGCCACTTTTCTTTACCTGAGGGAGGCTCAAAGCGGCTTACAGTCGCCTTCCCTTTCCTCTCCCCACAACAGACACCCTGTGAGGTGGGTGAGGCTGAGAGAGCCCTGATATCACTGCTTGGTCAGAACAGTTTTATCTGTGCTGTGGTGAGCCCAAGGTCACCCAGCTGGCTGCATGTGGGGGAGCGCAGAATCGAACCCAGCTCACAGAGTAGAAGTCTGCACTCCTAACCACTACACCAAAGTGACTCTCCAGTTGTGAACTACTACTATGGTGTTCAGTAGTGCTCAGACTGACAAATAATACCTTCTCCACCTCCAAAAAGAACAGTGGGAACGACAGGGCAGAACAACTCTTCTTCCCCTGTACTATTCTTCACATTACTGCAGGGATGGGCAGAAAGAAGGCCGGTTCTGCAAGACAGGGTTCTTCCATCAAGCATTTGGTTGAGGCTGCGTGGCAGAACATAGATTTTCCCCCTTGAAATACCCCACCTATGGTGGTAGGTAGTGCTTCCAGCCATTGCAAGACAGAGGGGATGGGGGGGGGGGTTAGACTTATTTGATCTTATCTGTTTTGCTTTTAAATCGAATTTTCCATTGTTGTGAACTGCTGTGATTCAGCTGGCTGGGAGGGGTGGCATACAAGTCAAACAGAAGGAGCAAAAATCTTATTCTTCCTATTCACTGAAGCCAAAAGCCCCTTTAAAAAGCACTCTGAAGCAAACATGCCACCTTGAAGGCTCTTTTGTGGAGCACCACTGAGCACTCCACTGCTAGATCATTTTAGCAGTTCAACACCCATAAGTGGAGTTTCCTAGCTTCAAGTCATACGTACTTCATTTACAGCCTCTCTCCTTGAAATTCATGGTAAAATACAATCAAACAGCAAGCATCTCTACTAACCAGGGCTGCAAAACTATGGTCAGAAGCTTGCGATGTAGCATAGAACTATGCAATGTCTATACATGACATGATGTAATGCAAAAAGCAGGTTACAAAGGTAAAAGGCAATGTGGCAAAAAAATGAGACACACAACCAACGCTGCAATACACTACAAGCCCTTATAAATTTTTATTAATCTTGGACCGTTCTGTTCTTCCACAGTCCTAATTCCTTGATAAAAATGTCCTCCTGAATATTTCTTTTGCACATTTTGTGAAATGTTTGAGAGAACCTGGCTATTCCACAGAAAAGTAGAAGCTGCCTCTTGCAGCCATGTTTTTGCACAATGGTAGCTGTTTGCTATTTTGCTAACTTCTTATAGAAGCCAGGTTCTTCCAAGTCCAACAATTTCAGCTCCACACAATGGGCTGGTTCTGCAGACGTCATAATTACAATCTGGCCTTATGGCCAGATATGCATGAGACTCCGCAAGCAGCCTTAAATGAACTAGTGTTTCTTTGAACATACACTTCTATCCTGCAATCCTAAAGAGGTTTCATGCCTCTTAGTGACAGGAAAATGCAATGCCCTAAAAAGGAGTGCTGCTTCTGAGAGAGTTACCAAAGTGAAATGCCATATAGATTAAATGATTAAGCAATAGATTCACATTACTGCATCTTTTGGGCTAGAGACTAGACTGCCAGAGGGTGAACAAGGTAAGAGCAGCACATAATGGGCATGACATTTACTCTTTCATTCACATGGCTGGATCCAAAGCTGCCCCTTCATTGAACTAGAGGCACTTCCATTTTTATTTTGATTGTAACAGTTTTTCCACTTTAACTACAGCCCACCCTATTCCCAAAGGTGCCCCTACTTCCAGGAACAGCTTTTCAAGCGATGTAGGGGAGTGCAGGAGGAACGATGTGAGAGGTATACATTCTGTGAACAAACTCCCTTTAAGTTTTCTGGATCCACCTGGCATTCTCCAAGGAAGAAAGATCTTCTAGTATAGAAAGCTACTTCCATCACTCCTGCAAGAATCAAAGACTTCCTTCTACTCCTCAGTCTTACCCAGTTATTGCTTTCAGTACTTCACTGCTAGATATTTGGGTCCTAGAGCATTCATCAAACACACCTACTAAGTGATATTGTTTTCTTCTCTTACCTTCTTAGACCTCCAGCAGCGACAGTACACAGCTTTATCCCCCAGGTCTTCCATATCAAATGCGTGAACTACCTTGGGATTATCTTTCTGGATACTCAGGTTGACCATTGCATTACAGCATCTGTCCTTGGAGATGAATTTTTTGTAAGCAAGATACCCAACGGCTGCCGCTCCAGCAGCAAATGAGACGGCTACAATCCATTCAACTGAAACAAGAAGATGGGAGGTATGGTCAGAAACGGTCCACCGAAGTACCTCTATAGGGGCACCACGGGGCTGAGAACTATGACCATCAATGTTTTTCATGTGCAGTGACTGCCTCCTTGCACAATATCGAAGGAAATGCCCTCCTGTCTCTTTTTCCACATGTGAATCACAAAAGCTAAAGCAATCTGGTTCTTCAGCTTTATGACCCAGTCCTATGAATCCTTCTGTCAGGAGCTTGTCACTAAGCGCCCATAAGACCATTTACCCACAACTCAGCCCCACTGATTTCAATTCAAAACCTTCTGAAGGGAATTTTAGGATTATAAATTTAGCCTTTGTCCTGACATTAGATACCACTAAGAATACTTTCAAATGGGTAGCCGTGTTGGTCTGAAGCAGCACAATCAAATCAAAGTCCAGTAGCACCTTTAAGACCAGGGGTAGTCAAACTGTGGCCCTCCAGATGTCCATGGACTACAATACCCATGGGTCCCTGCCAGCATTCACTGGCAGGGGCTCATGGGAATTGTAGTCCATGGACATCTGGAGGGCCGCAGTTTGACTACCCCTGTTTAAGACCATCAAAGATTTATTCAAGGCATGAGCTTTCGAGTGCAAGCATTCTAAGTCTGAGGAAGAGTACACTCAAAAGCTCACGCCTTGAATAAATCTTTGTTGGTCTTAAAGGTGCTACTGGACTCTGATTTCAATGCACTAAGAATACTGATGACTTTAGACAGAGGATTACCATTTCAGGGCTAGGATTGCCATTTATTTTACACAGAAGAGGCAAAATCCCTTTTCAGAATACTGGGAAAGGCATTTTAAATTCTTCCAGTAACAATTCACAGCAAGAGGAATTTAGAAACTAACGGTTCCCAAGCAGGCCAGGCCCCACCTGTAACATTTTAATAAACTTTTGAACACTGAATTTTAAGAAACAGAAGCTGAGTATGAAATAATTATGTAGAGCTACAAAAGAAGAGAGAAAATGTTACGGGCAGGTAAACTACATGGCATGGAAAAGTTCAGGCCCATTACTACAAATCCACTGACCTGGAAGAACAAACAAGAAATCCCAGCGGTAATAATAATGATTATGATGACAATGACAACAACAGCAATAATTTTATTCTTATAGCCTGCCATTTCCTGGTAGGTTCGGGGCAGGTAGCAATAAAAAATTAAAAAAAAAACATTCCATTCCAATAAATTCCACTCCATTCCATAACAACAACACATAGTCAAATAAATTTTAGGTTTTAAAATTCAGTTAAGTTAAAAGCGATCTCCTCATTATTGTTACTTTGCCCACAAAAAAAGCTAGTATACCATACCAAGAATCCAAACAATAACGCTCCAGGGCAGATATGGGTTCCAGAAGGATGGGGAAATGTTAGTTCTATGACATAGATACGAAAATGATTTCCTGAAGGTAGGCACTCTGAGCTCCAAAGACCTACATACACTAAACAGAAATTGGGCCAGAACAATTGTATTAGGATCATCTTAAATAATCAAAATCATGAAGCAGCTTTTGGATCTCACAGGACTCTTCTTCCTTTTACTGCAGGCTATAGTGGAGGCCATGTCTGCATCTCCTAGTCTCAAAGTGATTCAGGACTAAGGTGGTTAGTTGGTGCCCAGTGCAGAAGACTGCAGACCGCTATCTTAAGCTCTGCAAAAACTGTCATGTCAGGAGCTTTTTTTTGCTTAAGGATGTGTTTTGTACCATGCTGAAACTCACTGTTTTGGTTTTTCCTGAACTCTAAAATGGTATTATGCCACTGTTCCTATTTTCCCCCCATTGGCAGGTAGGCTGACAATAGGAATTTTTCATTCCTATTATTATTTCATAGTTACAAAGCTATAAACACATGGCCTCACAGGACAAACTTCCTACATACTCCTCAATACAGAGTGTCTATGCAACAAACTCACTAAGCTATGAGAGAAGGATGTCCAACAAGAAGAAGAAGCCCCCTACAGAAATTAAACTTGGGAAACACTAACAAAATCAACTTATTTCACTTATCCACCACAATGCAGTATACCGTTTCTAAATTCTGTTGTTTACTACACTGATTATTTTCAACTTCATTTTCCCTCTACCCTCCATTTTCCAAATTGGCACAAAAAACAAAAAAACAAAAAGAAACCCAAAATACTCAAATATAAAATTCTTTTTTTAAACATTTTTTTATTGAAAGTTTTACACAACCACAAAAAGGACACAAAACCTACGAAACATTACCACCAACACCCCTTAAAATAACCCCAATAATAAATAATAATAAAGACACCTCTCCCAAATATAAAACTATCTTATGGTGCAGCAGACTATAGCTCCATACTCATCCCAAGATATATGTGCAATTACTGGCTGAATGAAAACATTTCTACTTCTAAATTTAATCAGTATACTGAGGAGTACAATTTTATTTGCCAATATATAATTCTTATTTTTTATTTCTTATTTCCCTGAGTCACTGGGTCCAGGGGGCCATTAACTCTGTTGGGGGAGCGGGATAATTTGTGGGAGAAATGGGTACTGTGGGGATTTTATGCCTACTGTTGTAAGCCGGCACAAGCTGGCCAGAGTGGCAGTCAATATAAATATAATAAAAGCAAGCCCTGCATGCTCCTTTATGAATTAAATATCATACTAGGTGCAGCAATACATGTTGGATTTAAGAGCTGCGTATGTTCACAGCATCCCCACCTTATTCTAAAAGGTATTTCATGAGGGTTTTCCCCCACAATTCCCCATATTTCCAATTTTTCCGAGGCCTTTTCCTCAATTTTTCCATTAGAATTTTTTTTCTCAGAAACAAAGGGAAAATAAACTGGTTTTTCAAAAAAAAAAAAAAATTCCCTCCCCCCTGTCTTCACATCTCTAACCCTACCTATACAACCAACTACATAGTGTATCCGGTCATCTGTTCCTTAGCACAAACTGCTAGGAAGCAGGGCTTCTCAACAGCTCTGGAAAGGTTTCCTGAATGGGTGAGAATTAATTAACATTTTTAAAATTTGTTAAACCATATATGGTCATGCCAACCCATTCTCCCCTCCCAAAATGGCTAATGATGGGCCTTGGAGAGGGTAGGAAAGGGAGGGACTCCGGGTGGGAATGAACACAGTGATGCTTCCCAATCACATTATGCACAATCGTGCCACTTCTGGAGTTTCTCAAAGCCTGAAAAACGTTTCAGGGGGTTTTCACTCGTAACAGAAGTTGAGAAAGGCTGCTCTACAGCAAGATGCCCTCTGCCTGCTGACCAGTAAACCAGAATTCCCCAGCATCAGCTGACACTTCCCCTGGTGCTTTTGGAAAGTGGGCAGAGCTAACTACTGAGGAATGCAAGGTTTGTCAAAAATACCACCAGTCAATTGACCGAACATGAAGAAGAGTGAAGCAAATACAAGGAAGGTAGCAGAACATCCCCGGGCACAGCATCTATGAGAAACCATGCCCGAGTATGCATTTTTCCAGCCACATGCAGGAGACTATTTACTCAACATAGGGTCCCCTGGGCAATGAACAGAACTATTCCAAACTGCTCCCTGAGGTCTGAGATATGCCAGCAAAATATACTCCAAGGAAACAGCTGCAGACTTCTTTTACTATCATAGTTCATACCCAGAGGCACATTATCACCATTGTCACATCTGAAGTTCACAGCCTGAGTGATGCACCACCCCAACCTCATGTGTCACGGTCTGATAAAGGCTTCCAGAGGAGATGAAAGCTTGCAGCTTCTACCAAAAAGCTATTGCCATTGTGAGGTTTTGAAGCTTTGCTTTAACCACAGCTGCCAGCCGCCTCATTCCACACTACCCACCAACAGCGGCAACCTACAAACTCCCCATCTCTCAAGAAACTGGGATGAGGAACAGCTCAAGCCACAGCCCAGGATGGCCAATGGCCCTTCAACGCACTTCAGAAGCGCAGGGAGTGCATAGTGCAGGGGGTTGGACTAGATGACCATGAGATCTTCCTAACTCTATTATTCTAATATTCTGTGTAGATCACTCTGTTCCGCAGAGGAAATTCCCGCTGCAAAAGCCCACTGGAAGTGCATCCTCCAAGGCAGGGGTAGTCAAACTGCGGCCTTCCAGATCTCCATGGACCCGGGAACTGTTGCTCTGGGCTTTCTTGGCACCTGCGTAGCCCTCGCGACCCTCCTGCCTTCTGGCCACTAAACGCAGCCGGGCGAGGCGGCGCGCACGTGGGTCACGCGTGGCAACCGCGGCAGGCTCTCGCCGGAGGGCGCCTCCCTTGCCGCGACCGCGGGAGTGCGACGGCTCCACGCCCTGGGAAGGCGAAGGCGACTGCCCTCGGGGCCCGGCGCCTGCTCCAAAGCGCCAGACCCGCCTTACCGCGAGGCCGGCCTACAGGGAGAGCGCTTGGAGGCTGCCCGCGGGGAGCTGCTGCAGCCAGGAAAGCCAAGGCCGGAGGAGAACGGCTGAAGGTCACGGCCAAGGCGCCGGAGGGAGCAAGCCGAAGCAACACACCGGCCTTTCCCCTGGAAGCAGCGAAGGCTCGCCAAAGCCCCGCACGAAGCCGGCCGGCCTCTTGCAGGGGAGCCAAGCCAAGCCTGGGAGCCCCCTCCCCTTCCATGTCCCGCTAAACCCCGGCAAAGGCGCAAGGAAAGGCAGCGCGGGCCTGCGCCGGGCAACAAGTCGCTCCGCCCCATCGTGGTCAGCAGAAAGGGGCGCGGGCTGCAGGGAAGCCCCACGCAGGACCCGCGCCCTGCAAAAGCGCCCGAGGCTCACCCCTCACGGAGGAATTCGACCCGCCGCCCATTGTCCCTGCACCGGTCACGCTGCACAGCTCCGGCCGATGGCGACTGCAGAGGACACGCCGAAGGAAAGGCGGGGGGAGTGGTGTTTTGTGAACTGCGCCTGCGTGCCGGGGCGGCGCCCCTCCTCTTAAAAGGGCCCGGCTCCTATTGCGGGAGAGGCGTGTCCCCTGGAAGTTTGCAGGGATGGCCGCTTATGTGGCATACAGGTTGCTCAGGGCTGCAGCCCAAGCGCGTTAGCTAGTCCCGTGGGTTCAGTAGAGCGTATTCCCTCGTGAGAACGACTGTTCTGTAAGGAATGCAAGGGATTGGGTCGGAGGCGTTGGCCTTTGAACGGGAACCTGAGCAGGTCGACTCAGAAGCAAGTCCCGTTTTATTGGATGGGCTTTACTCCTAGGAAAGTTTTCTAGGATTGTAGCCTTCATGAGGTGATGTCAGTCCTTCTCACTGACATTATGTTGGAGCTTTCACTTTCTTTGGGTTTACACGTGAGGACACACACTCAGGATTGAATCTTGGCTTTGGACAAAATGGTGGCTCTTGACTAGTTTGATTTTTGAATGTGAGATCCATGTCTGAAATTATTTAATATGCCACCAGCCAAGTCTCATTGTAACACTGCGCTATTGTATGTGTGCATATAGTTTATCTGAGCACTGATGACCCTCTGGGTTGAATTTCATTTGGTATATGGTCATACCATGTGCAACCATTTAGAGTGTACGTGCAATATCAAACATACTGTCTTATGTTTTAATGTTATTTTTAATCCTTAATGTGCACTTCATAATAAATATTTGTATTTTAATTTTCTCATATGCTGCTTAACCTTCATGTTCCTGACTTTTCTCAGGTTGGGTTTATTTTTCTTCTTGCCTATTTACCTCTAGGCCATGAAAAGACTTAGTTCCTTCTTTCCCTAAGTCTCTACTAAAGGAGTGGGGATTCTCCATGCTCAATTTTAAGCCTAATAGAGTTAACAAATTCCTGGAGAAAAATGTCTTGTTTCTTTAATAGAGGCTTAATGGACTGGGACTTGCCAGGTGATGTTATTTGGAGAGCCATTGTGGTATAGTCCTCACACTGTCAGATTTGGTTCTGGAAGATCTAGATTTAAATCCCAACTCAGAATTTCACTGGTTGACTTTACACCAGTTGCAGTTAAGTCCCAGTGAGAAAGACAAACCATAAATGAAGACCATATAATCCTAATAATTTGTACCTATCAGTGCAATACTCAAAATACTTTCCTGGGAATAAGTCCCACTAACATAGGATTTTTCGGCAGAGTTGCTTATACTTTCTGTATCTAAGAGCAATCCTAAATAAGTCTCAGAATCTCATCTCAGTAAAATATATTCAACAGGGCTTAATCCCAGAAAAATGGAAGTATATTTAACAGGGCTTATTCTCAGGACTGCATCATTCCCGTCATGTATTACATCAAAATCACTCTGATTAATTAGGTTACATTTCTTCAATTAGTTTTTTGATCCTTTCTATCACCCAGCTGAAGATAGGTTGTCTCCTACAGACTCAATACATTGTACCTGCATTTGACTACAAAATCAGGGTTAACAAGGCATATCTGGTAGGTAGAATGGCCAGCTTCTAGATGATGCCTGAAAATCTCCTGGAATAGTAACTGATTCTCAGTCCACATCTCAGTTCTGATAGACAAAATATCTGCTTTGGAATAGGAGAAAAAATAAAATTCAAACAGCAGTCCATGCTGAAGCCTATTAAAAATAATGGACGTCTCTCAGCTTAATTGGACCTAATGCAGATATAGAACATTAGTCTAACTGGTACATTTATTTTATTGGTTGAGTCATCAGGTTAGCATTATACCTGATTGGTCATAATTTACTATACTTTTGATTGGTCTACTAGAATTAGGCCAGTGTGGGTTGTTGAGCATATGAGAAATATTTTTTTTTTAATTTGTGCCTTATGTCTGTGTCACATCTGATTTTGGGATGCTTCTTGATTCTGTGTAGGTTATGCTGACTGGAACTCTTGTGTTGGACTTTGAAACTTTATGGGACTCAAGTCTTGATAGATAATATCTGCATCTTGAATCAATGCCTGTAAATATGTCTCTTAGATTTATAACTTCATTGTATTTTAGATTTATAACTTCATTGTATTATAACTTCATTGAACTTTACTGTTCACTGCTGTTTTTGTTTGATATTCCTGAACAATTTTATAATAAACCACTGTTCTTGTTTTATGGTAATGAGGCTTCATTCTGAGTACTTCAGCCTGTATTAATTACAGTTACCAGAATAATTGTTTTCTGGAACTCACCTTATAAACAATCCTATCAAAATGACTTTCTTGTTCTTAGATTCAGGAAGGCTTAGGAGTCTTTTCTCTTGGTCTCTAACTGGGTATTAAAGGATATGGTGGTAGTGATACTAGGGTGTGAAGAGTAAGGTGTTGGCCTCCCGGATTTGTCTTGCCTGACATTGCCATTTTCAACAGTATGTTGGCTTTAGTGTTCTTTGAATACCTCTATTTAGGATTGCATTGCAAATGTGTTTTAGATTTAGCTCATTCTAGATGCACTGCTCTTGTGTTCATTATACTGTTCAGTATACTCAGGACAATTAATGCATTAACATTAGTAAGAGTACCAATGGCATATGTTCCCTGTGGTATCAGTACGAGAATGTGTACTCAGTGTAACTTACAGTTACCCTCTACCCTTTAATACTTGTAATGATAGTAGAAACTCAAGCATTCTGTGAATGTATATATTTACGGAAGCAGTTCCACAGGTCACCAGCAGAAAACTTAAAATAGGACATACAGATCTTTTTAGGTCAGTCATAATAAACAACATATAGGGTTAAGAGTTGTTTGTTCTGGATCACCTGTACTATCATTTCACAAAGGCTGTATTGACAAATGCAAGGAGAAAGTAAAACAGCAACAAATAATGACCTTTATGAAGCTTTCAGAAAACTGTTTGCAGTTAAAGGCAGCTAAGGAGTAGAAATAACAGTTTGAGTTCCATTATTGGTGGGCTAGATAAGAGACTTCAGTCAGCATTGTTTCTTTATTTGGCAGGTAAAAATAGATGTGCTTCATATTTTGGATGACAGTGCAGATAAGGAAAACTTTTGAGAATCTAGAAAAGCTATTAGATTTGGAGGGCACTAATTCTTCAGAGGAATTCTGACTGAAAAAGGGAGTGGAGAGTTGTATGTGATTATTGTGACATAATTTATGCAGATTGGACTGGAGAATCCTATGAATCATTTATTCAAGACTCTAATGCGTGTCAGAAAGTCAGAGATTACTGAGAAAGATCAATTAACTTTGGAGCATTCAGCAAACTTACACAGGGCAGAGGAAGTGGTTGCAAACAATGCTTCCTCATCTTGGCCTACTAACACCCAGCCTGCTCTACTTCACAGGGATAAGGATCAAACAGAAGAATGTAAGATACTTTAGGTACCCCTTGGGGAGAAAGGTAGGGTGCAACTGGATTAAATAAATTATGTAAGAAATTTACACCCTGCTTTAACTCCTTAGACTCCGCTAATAAAGTACCAAGAAATCACAAACTAGCAGAATAGAACAGGGATTCCCAACCAGGGTTGTGCAAAATCTCCTTGGGATTATGTGGCCTTTCCCATAAATTTGGATGGTGATTGACATTATGTCACGGGAGCCTGCTTCCCTGTTACTCTATAGACCTATATAGGTATACTCTCTTTCTCCACAATGGAAATGGTAAATGATCTGTTGATTGGCTGGCTTCTACATTTTCCTTCTGTGCCCACTTCTCTGAGGGGACATGTCACCACTTCCAGCGTTCCCTGAAGCTTGACAAATATTTAAGGGGTTCTTCCGCAGTTGAAAATGGCTGCAATAGAACAATCAATTTGATACAGAGGACAGCCAGATCTCACCTATGGGTTTTACACTAGCCATGAAGGATTTTGGTCCCCAGATAGGACCTGGGGATCCCATGGAATTACAGTTTGTCTGCAGACTAAAGAGACCAGTTCCCCTGGAGAAAATGGCTGGTTTTGGAAGGTAGACCCAATGGCATTAAACTCCACAGAGGTTCCTCCCCGCCAGAATCCCGTTTACTCCAAGCTCCACCCCCAATGTTTTCAGGCATTTCCTAACCCGGAGTTGGCAGCCCTATGCAACTTGACTTATTGGATTTCTATACCACCCCATTCCCATAAATAATTATTTTATTTTTATAGCCCACCCAGTTGGTTTAGGGCAAGGTTTACAATATGGATTAAAATACATAAAACAATTAGCTTATAAATTAAAATTAAATATTAAAATACCATCAACTCACTAATAAAATTCTAGCCATCCCCCCCATCCCAGGTATTATACTTTACCTGCCTGATGTCTATGGCAGGTAAATGAGGAGGGGGAGAGACTCACCACCATTCATAGATACTGTAGGGGTGAAGTAGCTTCTTCCTCTCCATGTGCTAATTAATGATCTTATTAGGTTACAAAACTTGTCTGATTTTCCATCTACGGGTCAGTTCCACAAAAGAGAACTCTGGGGAGGAAGCTACATGGGACTAGCAAGAAGTCTCTTAATTATTGCTTTCCACGCCTGTGGAGGTGTCTGCCATTAATCACTAACCTTAACATTTTTATGTCCCCTGTGTGTTTGTGAAGGACAACTGAACCCAAAGGACAGATTTTGTTATTCGAGCAAGGAGCTATCCAGTCTTCATTATAATGCTGCATATTTGTTCTGACACTGTTTACTAAATTACTCTCTCCTTATATCTGTACTCCTATGATTTTTGTTCCGTTGTCTGAGGAAGTGTGCATGTACAAGAAAGCTCACGCCTTGGATAAAATTTAGTTGGTCTTAAAGGTGCCTTTGGACTCCCATTTTGTTCTGGGGACGAAGGGCGTTTCAGGAACCGCGCTAGCAACCCCAACAAAACTGCCCCCCCCCCCATTGACTCCCGCGCTTTCCCGCGCGCGGCAGGTGCCTAATCCCAGCATCACCACCAGCGGTCGGGGCTTCGCAGGGGCCGCCTAGCCGCCGCCGCGGCCCTCGAGGAACTACATCTCCCGTGATGCCTTTCGGGCGGCGAGAGGCGGAGGGCGGGGCGTCCAGTCTATAAGTAGAAGCGGAAACAAAAGACCCATCGATCGGGAGCGAAGAGGCGCCTCGGCTCCGGCCTTAACCAGCCCCGCGAGAGCCCGGCCCCCTCCTGGAGCAGCCGCCGCCACCGCCGCCTCCTCCCCCCCTCACAGCTTCCCTGCGCCGGCCCGCCCGCATCCCCGGCTCCCCATGGCGCTGAAGCGGATACAGAAGGTGAGAGCGGCCGCCGGGCTGGCTGCGCCCCACCGCCCCTGGGGAGCCGGGGGCCGCCGGGCCTGAGGCGCGCGGCGGGAGGGGGGCGCCGGGGGCGCCGAGGAGAGCGCGGGGCTCGCGCCTGCGGAGGGGGCAGTGATGGGGGAGGCGAGCTGGGCCTGACCCTGGGCGGGCGGGCGGGAGGCCAGCGGAAGATGGAGAGGGGTCTTGGCAGGGGGGCGCCTCCAGGTCGGGGAATTGGGTTCGGTGCCGCTGCTCGGGAACACAGAAGATGATTGAGGGGTAACCTCTCGACGCGTTTTTAGAATTATATGTGTAATAATAATATAGAAATCCCCCGTCGTCCTATGGGGCACTACAGCTAGCAAGTGGTAAAGCTTTTGCTAGACTGTACCACTTCAGATGGGGGGGGGAGGAGAAATCGTCGCCTGTGAGTCTTATGCCACTGCCCAATCTCCCCCCACCCCTAAAAAACGACCCCACCCACACTGTGCCTGAAAAACGATCGTGTCAGGTTGACGAGTTCGGCTGCTGTGCAGGGTTTGTTGTCTTGTTTTGGGTTGTTGTTTTTTTTCCTCCTCCCCTATGCATGCTGACCTCAAGTGGTATAGCCTGGGGAAAGGTTGACCTCTTGATACTGCGGAATGTGCATAAGCTGGCCCCCAAAGGTTGTTGGTACAGACATCCCCAGAGAGTTGTAAGGCTGTTTTTTAAGCTGCAGTAGCACCTCTCTTTTCCTGCTGCTCTGAAACCGAATGGTAAGCTGGGAGCAGCATGTGTGTGTATGTATGTTTGTGAATCAAGCCAGTATATGAGCTGGGTATAAGTTATCATGTGGAAGCATTGTGCCCTGGCCCCTTTGCATGGGGGTTTGGGAAGGAGCACTGCTGCAGCACCTTCATGCCAATAGAATAATTTGAATAGAGCAGACCAACACAGAGTAGTTAAAAATGTGATGAGTGGACTCCTGCTATGCCAGCCAACTTGGTGTGTGGATGAAGCGCTCATTGTAATTATGATTTTTTGTTTGTATGTGGTTTGGAGTAAGGGCATATAATTTTCATCTTCCCCCTCATACAAACATATCATGCCACAGGAACAACGAGAAGGTAGTTTATTCCTAGCTGCTTCTACAAAGTCCCACGTTCAGTGCATGCACAGATGCTAATATTGTGTTACTTTATAGTCTTGGGAGACCACTCGTCTGTTGCTCAGCCTCAACTGGAATGATCTGCTTTCGTCCTTGCTCAGTAGTCTAAAATAAGAAAGTGAGAGGTGGATTCAGTTGTTGGAATTTGTTGTCCTCCTCAAGCGAGGTGAGTGGCGTTCATAGTGAGAAGGTGAGGAACTGAACAGCAAATGTCTTTGCCAAACTCCGTCTTAGCAACAACAGCTGTCAGCACTACATGATGTTGAATGCAATGTTTTGTGTGAATTCAGCCCAGCAAAACCTGTTAAAACACCACTTATCATTTTTTGGCTGACCTGGTCCGACCAAAGGTTTGGGTAGGGTTGTGATGACAGTTCAGTCTCGAGCTTATGTTTCGGTTGCAAGTTAATGTCTTACTCAGGCAGATGCTCTCTTTGAGGTGTCACATTCTGTTGCTTCGACTCTAGTTAACTAAAATGTTGGTGGCATTTTACCCGGCATGCCACGAGCTGCAATCCTAAACACATTTACTTGGCAGCGAGCCCCATTCAAATCAGTGGGACGTAATTTGAAGTTGTGATGGTTGAGAATGGGCTGTAATACTTTTCTGTCAGGAAAACATTGCTAGATAAGTAATTTGAAAGCAAGGATTGAATGGAAATAGCCATCTTTTCATTCCAATGTGTAACCTGCCATTTGAGCATGCTTGTACCGAGAGTCTGTTAAAACACACAGGCAGAAGCTTTGGTTCTGCTTTGCCAAAGATCCAGAATGTACTACGGAAGACAGAATGATTTCTGCCCTTATTCCATGATCCCAGGACTGTGGTTTATACTGGCACTTTAAAACTTTGCTGACCTTTCCTCCTGGGATGTGGGTGACACTCTGCATCCCAGAAGGGAAGATCTTTGATCTAAAGGGTGAAAAGGAAGAAAAGCACTGGAATTAGAGTGTCCAGTACTAAGTGGGAGGCTGCACCAAGGTTCTTCTCTTCCAAGGTCTGGATGCACGGCAGAGTTCCAGCTCAGTCTCGGAGGTTGCACAAGACCCCTGCTTCGTGCATCCCAGAAACTCCAGGGGAAAGAGAGGGAGAACAACTCTCCTGCAAAAATCTCAAGTGGATCTAGAACTTGCTGAAAAATCAACAATCTGCTCCTTCCAGCAGCTGTGATTCCATCACATAGCTCAATCAGAACAGCAATATGTTCTGGCCCTAATTTTAACCAGTTTCCTGCAGGTGTGAAAAAAAACACTTAAATGTCAATAACAAAAAGTTTCAGACCTGCTGATGCCCAACATCTGTTCTGTACTAGAAATTGGGATTGGTCACATCTCGTAGTTGTGGGCTAAGGCTTGATAGTAATGTAACCTCATTGTGTCAGACAAGTGCTGTGCACATGCAGGTATTTTTGATCCACATGACGTTTGAATGGCTGTAGTGGTGGAGTTTGTATTAACAGCATTCGTGCATCTTGGTCAGCAACTATAGTGCAGAAATTTCATATCTAGAAAAGGAATTCGGCAGGGCCTAGCAGTTGCCACACACCGAAAAATGAAGTTGGAACTTGTGTATAGTATAAACAGGGTCTGGAATACATTTACAGCCCAATCCCCCATCAATTGAGGACTTGGGTTTGTTGTGTATTTGAAGTCTTGCATACATTGTTTCTTAGTTTAATTTATGGGGGTGAGGAGGTCATAATTGTCATGTCTCATTGAGTTAACATCCATTGAATTGGTGGAGTCCCTGTCCTAGATAAGCCATGTAGATAAGCCATGTAGCCAGCAAATGCTGGTAGTGGCTCATGGGAATTGTAGTCCATGGACATCTGGAGGGCCACAGTTTGACTACCCCTGATGTAGACTCTAGCTTCGCCTACTGTCCATTAGCCGTATATGAACATGAACGTGTCTTTGAACATGAAATTGGGATTCGTAAAGAAGCTGTAGCAGAAGTCAAAAGTGCCCAGAAGTCAAAGATTTTCATAGAAAACCCTATGTGCTGTGGCTAAGTGATCCATTGAGATTTCCAACATGAAACTTCTAGGATATTAGAGACAGGTGCTTTTGTAAGTAGCATAATGCCTGTTCATTTATCAAAATAGTATTTTGTCAAGAATGCTTGACTGGTCAGCAGACAACTGGCAAATGGCAGCTGCCGCCTGACTGACTGGCTGGCCAGCCTACTATTCTGATCTACTATATTTGAGTCCGGCTGTGTGATTTAATATGGATCTTTTCTTCCCACCTTTCTTGTTCAGCATTAGAGGGAAAATAAACTTTGCGTGTAACAGCAGTGAAAAAGGCAAACTCTACACTGGGGATGGCTGTGGATAGCCTTGAGAAGGAATTGCAGAGTTCATCCAGGAGAGGTTAATCAATGGCTGGTAGTCCTGGTAAATGCTACTGGTAGGAGGCAGCATCAGAGAAGGTTTTGGGTTCTGTGTATTGTTTTTGGCCTTTGAAGAATGGCTCTCAGCTACAGTTTCCTCTTATAGTTCACTGTACTTGGCCTGCCTTGCAGGGTTGGCATAAGAAAGCAATGTCCCTCTCATAGCGCTAATATAAATCAAAGGAGAAAGAAGTCCTCCTATTAGGGGGAGGGTCAGAACATAGCTATGTAATCTTCCCCAGTTATCCCAGGGGTGGGGATAGGTTATATTGGATCTTAAAGGGAAGCTCTCACTTCCTGGGCTGTCTTGTGTTACCTCTCATCACTGGACTTAAGCTGGCTGGCATGATGAGTTTAGTCAGAGCACAGTGACTGTGGTTTGCCATTTCATTTTCCATTTTTTGTCCAGTCCTGTTGCCTATAAGTATTCTTGTGTATGTGCATGATCCTGTTGTTGTCACTTTAGAACCTGAATGCCAGAAGGCTTATTTCTGCACCCCACCAATACCATGTCCTCTTAGCCACATTACCTGGCACAAGGGGGGAGGGGGCAGTTGACTACTTCTTCCCTGAGAGGCATTTCTTCATTTCTACCAGAGCTTGGCCAAGCCATGTGGCAAACATAGGAAAGAGGTGAAACCAACTTGAGGCTTGAATGGAAGAGAGAATTGGAGCTACACTCCTTGGGGTAGGGGGGCTGTGGATAAAACCACCATAGGCCCTTCAGGGCAACTTTGCTGCATCGTGAAACCAGATGCTGGACAAATAGAGCCCTGGTCTTCCCCAGCAGTGCTCTTTCTGTGTTCTTAACTAGGCAAAAAGAAGGATACTATATCTAGCCTTCACTGTTCTGTGCTGGATTTCTCTGTTTAAAAATGGTACTCAGGGCATTGTCAGCCACAGTGTGTTTTCACCTTTTAAAATGGTTTTGAGAGTCAGGTTCTTAGGTTAACTTTGGGAAGGAGAAGCTTATGTGAATGGAGATGATTATAGCTGATTGTAACCCATCTTATTTTCAAGGTGCTTTAATTGGGCATCTGATTATTTATTTATTTACATTCAATATTTGCCTTTCTTACGAAGACTCAGGGTGGGTTATCCTGTCCAAGTGTCATGGTCAGCAGAATGGGACATCCAATAAGCAATGCAATAGAATTTGAATTGTAGAAACATGTAAAGAAGCTGGAACAGACTAATAATTTAGATGTGTACTCATTTTTACTGCCTTTACTTGTTTGGTAGAGGGTTTTTTAATGTTCTTTTATTTGGCATTACATTTTTAAATGTATTGCTTGTAGATTTTGGCTAACAAATTGGTTGAGGGCTGGCATAATGTTGTGGTGAAGAGCTGCAGAGAACTGGTTTGCTTCCCCACTCTTCCTCCATATGAAGCCTGCTGAGTGACCTCAGGCCAGTCAATCAGGATTGTCTCAGCCTTGCTTATGTTATAAGGTGCCAGTGGTTGGGAGAGGAAGAGAAGGCGGTTGTCAGCTGCTTTGAGACTCCTTTAAGGTAGAGAAAATGAGTATAAAAAAGGATTGTGTTTACCTGTAACAGTTATTCATCGAGTGGCCTTCTGGGCAATCTGGACTGCAAGATTTGCAGGCCTGCCATGGACATGAGCTTCCAAACTTTTAAAGAAGCTTTTGGCTCTAGGAGTGCTTCTCATCTCTGTTGACAGATACCCCTTTCCTGCCCAAAGGTTCACATGACAGAGGTGGGACAAGGAGTTCTCCTTCAGTTCCCGTCACTGCCATTAGAAGACCGTTGCTCAATCAGCAGGCCAGAGGGGGGAAGGAGGGAGGCTAGTGTCTCTGCACAGAAGGTCAACAGTTACAGGTAACTGCAACCCCATTTTCATAATTGTTGCTTCTGTACAGTCCCACATGGGAGAATAGCAAGCTCATTTCCCTAAGGAGTTGTGGGCTGATCAGTGAAAACATTGCCTATGACAATTCCTTTCCCACTGCAGCTTTGTTTCTGGAGTCCACATCCATCAATTGGAGCTTGATGAATGTCAGAAGAGTGGATCATGTTGCAGTTTTGCCATTGTCTTCCAGAGAAAGTCTGGGTTGGAATGGCTCTGAAGAAGCCATGTCCTCATGAAGTGGCCTTCACAGGAATGGGGCAAGACACCCTAACTTCAGCATAAGTTGTTCTGATTGCTGAAACCACACATCTAGAAGGACTGTGTTGATGTAGCTCTCTCTTTATTTGCCCCCCTTGAAATATATGAGCAGGTTGCTATATTCCCTGAATCCACATGTCCTTTTTCAATAAAACAGTGTCCTCCTTATTTTTAAAGTGTGTAATGTGTGCTCCGACAGTGACATCAGGAACAGGAAGAATACTGGAAGGTTGATGTCTTGGTTAAGGTGAAACTGACCCTGCTTTGGAAACTCTACATTGAGTCTGAGAACTACTTTGTGGGGCTGGAATTTGATAAAAGGTGTGCCCGTAGTTCTCCCACCCATCTAGCAGGTGTGATGGCTACTAAGTTGGTGCTCTTGTACTCAATAAAAGACAAGTCAAATGTGGCCGTAGTTTAAAGAGTTCATACATTACTTTTGATACAGCAAGTGACAAACTTCATTGGGAAACCTGGACTACAACAGATGGAAACACATTAAGCAAACCTTTAAGGAATTTTTTGGATTAGAGGCAGAAGAAACTGGCTGCGCTCTAATTGAGTTGTGGTGGGTGGACGAACAACAGAAATTGAGACGCTACGGCTGCCCATTTGAATCTATTGTTATTGATGAGACAGCTAAGCCAGCTTCTTTCAATTCCAGGAGATAACTGCATGATCATGGGTCGAACTCTTGCCTGTCCCCCACAGCACATCTTTTCCATTTGTACTCATGGGACCTCCTTGTGGGTTTATAAGAGGCTATTAAGACTTTCTCTTTCAGTTCCCTACTGCACGATCAGCCAAGTGGCTAGCTGCAACAGTCCCTCCGGGTGGCAAATGGAGACTGTGTGTAGGTGATCTTCCTTTGGGGGTAGTATTATGTTACCCTGTGTCTAGTTTCCCCAAAGAGGGGAAACCATGCTCTTCTGAGCAAGCAGGGCAGAAGGATGCATGAGGTGTGGTCTGTGCTTCCCCCTCCCCAAAACTGCCTTGTGCCGAATACCACAAGGGGAGGGGGCTGTGATCACCGCTGGAAAGCATCTCCCAGTGAACCCTTGCCCCAGGCTGCACTGGAGCAGAAGAGGTGGCATTTCTTGTTGTCTGCTGACTGTGACTGACAACTGTAGATAGAATATATTTACATACGAGAGGTAAATAAAATTCCATGGAAAACTGCAACTTTGGAAATTTTCCCACCCCACATTACAAACTGCATTCTAAAGAAGTAGAAAGGCAGATCTTTACTATTCCTTCTGTCCATTACAGGGCTAGACTTAAATCTCAGATAATCATTAGAAATAAAAGCCAAGGGATACAAAAATGAAGGTTAGATGACAGATTATCACATTCCAAAGACACAGTAGAGTTTTTGGATTTTCTATTGCCCAGATGATGCAGGAACTGCTGCCTCATCTGTCAAGTCACAGGGATAATGTGGTTCTTCCACATGCCAGTGTTATCCCAGCTTTAGGGAGATACACATGGGAGGGAGGACATATAGTGTAGACTTCCTTCTGCCTCCTGGGGCTCCTCAGATTTCCTCCGGATGGGGGGGGGATTGTCAAATAGGCAACAGTGTTCATTTGGACCAATCTCCAAAGCTACTGAGAAGTGACTGTAAACTAGCCTCATAAGTGCTAAAACACTAATGAAGTGTGCAGTAAAATCTGATTGTAAAAGATGGGCAATTTAGGAGAGGATACTAAAAGAATGAAAGGCCATTTGGAGATTTATTGAGGCCTCTTGGCTGTGATGCTGCTCTTCAGGCTTACGGTCGGCGACACGCATGGATCCCTCCCTACTCATCGTGGATGAAATCATGTTTTAACAGTTACGGTCAAATTGACATCCTGCTTTCATTAATGCTGAGGCATGCAATACATATCTTCTGGAGCTGGAAGTAATATAGTAATTACAGCACCACAAGCACCCCTCTTTTGCCAGCTGGTGCTTAGTAAGCTTTACCATTTTAATGCAATATTGGTCCCAACAGAAATTAATAAAACTATGTTGCACAGTTTTTTTAATAAGGGTATTTAGCAATAGCATGGAGAACCTAGTGGGTTTGACACAGCAATGGCAATGTTAAATTCCTGCTTAAGGTCAGTCGTGAGATTGCTGAAAGTAGGTAGTAACTGAACACAGTGAGGTTCTAGAAGCAGCTTGAATGTCACTGGCATGCTTAGAAATGCAGCTATTTGCTACCCTAAAGCAATGCTCAACAAATCCTGGGTTGCCATGGCGCCCAGAAATGTCATGGTGGTGCCTAAGTTTTCAGTAGTCATTTCCATATGCAATGTCACAGCAGTTCTCAGTAGAAATACGAAGGGTTAGAGCCAATCAGTTTTTCCTCTAGTGAAAAAGGGGAGGAATAGTCCCCTTTGGCCACTGCAAGGCCCTGTGTTTGGGATCATAGGAGCAAAAGCCATGTGGCATAAAGGCTGATGGTACTTAGAAGACACCATCATGTATGCTTGATTTTGCAGTTCTCAGAACTGTAAATGTGTGACTCCTGAGGTAATTCTTCTTAACAAAAATGGTTTAAAATAAATATAGAGTAGCTGGATTCATTGGTTCAAGTGTGAGGACGGACAGGCAAGCAGTACAAACGGAAGTGAAACTTGTTGAGCTCTTCAGAAGTCCTTGAGATCTTTGTGAGTGTAGCCTCATGGATGTTCAAGCAAATACAAGAGTTCATATATGTTCTATAATGTTGTTGTTAAATAAAACAATTTAAATGGCTGTTTGCTTGTTTTTTCTCCTTCCAATAAAGTACAATGGAAAAGTTGTCAGAGAATGAATGATAATTTAATTTTACACTTGAATGCCACCCTTTCCTAGCAGCTCAAGGCAGCTCACAACCAGATTCAATATAAAAATATATATAGAAATATAAAATATAGAATATAAATACGGTCCGACATGACCCGGTGCTTGCACAGGGGATACTTTTACCTTTTAAGATTATAACATTTAAATTTTAAGTTTAAAATTTAAAAACCAACCAACCAAGCCTCTTCCCCCCCTCCCGGGGAGTTACACTAAATAAACTAAAATGAGGCAGGGGGGGCATATAAAGTTCTTGAAGGGTCAACCTAATGGGTGGATTTTTAGGCAGGGAAGCCAGCATGCTCTGGTGCTATTTCTAGACCTGGCATCTTATGGGTCCTGCAGAACTGATTAAAGTTCTGAATTCATCAGATAGTGCATTCCACTGGGCCAGGGTTGAAAAGGCTCTTGCCTTGGTTGAGGCTAGCCTTACGTTTTTGAAGCCTGGGACCCTGCGCGAATTCTGATTGATAAATCTTAGCACTCGGGGGGGGGGGCATAATGGAAGAGATGGTCCCATGGATACAACAGCCCCACACATGTAAAGATTAGCACCAAAAACCCTGGACCTGATCCAGTCTTCAATCTGGAGCCAGTGCAGCTGGGAGAACACAGGTCAAATATGTCCCAGTAAAGGCTCTGCTGCATTCTGGGCCCATTGAAGTTTCTGGACCAGTTTCAAGGGCAACCCTGCATAGAGTGAGTTACAGCAGTCTAGCCTGAAGGTGATCAGTGTGTGAATCACATTGGTTAGGTCAGATGCCAACAGATAGTGTGTGAGTTGTTGTACCTGGCAGAGATGGGCCTCCATAGATAAGGAGGCATCCAGAATTATATCCAAACTCTTGACAGCAGTCAAAGATGTCAGTTGGACCCTATCAAAAGTCGGTAGTTGCATGGCATGCTGGCCCAGCTGGAGAACCTCTGACTTGACTGGATTTAGCATCAGCCAGTCTACCACAGCCCTCAGACCTTTGGCCAGAGAATCTGAGGGTATAATTGTAAGGTGAGCTACTTCAAATGGCTAATAAGCAAACAATCATTAAGTTTCTGATACCATTGTAAAACTAGCTTGAGCAGTTATTAGTCTAAAAATGAAAGTGCCATCTGGGTTGTAAACATTAAGGCCAGCAAGAATTACCCTTTATGTAGAAAATGAAGTTTCACTGCCTCGTGATTTAAATCATGATTTAAATATACCATTCCGTGATGGTAGATGAAATCTTTTCATACCCAGTGGCTTTTTTTTTACTAGCTGCAATATTCAAGTAAGTGGAGATTTTAAAGAAATAATAGTTATGTGGAATTGGGGAGAGATTAGAGGAGAGGTTTGCCTTTTGTTGTGATGATGACAATGAGGATTACCTCCGTCTGTTTTGTCAGAGCTTTTAGTGCATTATGAGAAATGGTGAAGAGGTTAGAATTCTGTTTTTGTGGTAAAAGGAAAACCACACCTATTGAAAAATGAACCCAGCTCCTAAATTTCTGGACCAGTTCCTAGAGCCAATGAAAATCTGTCAAGGCTCTAAAGTAACAATGAATTAACTCCCTTAAGCAAAGATTCAGAACTGGATGAGTAATTCACTGTCATTAATATAGACAGTTGTCATGGTGATTACTGCTGTCATTACTTGTTCTTTCCCTGTTATACTCACATTTTTTTTTCCGTGAGCCGCTCTGTTGCACATTCTCTGGAGTGTGGGGATGGTTACTGTCTTTTGCGTTAACGTCTTGTAATTGATGCAGTGTGTAATTTTCCCTGGGACCCCTGAGCAGTGCAGCAACAAGTACTGCAATTCAAATTTTTAAAAAAGATGTTTATTGGCACTGTACCATCATTGAGAATTAGCGTCATTTCTCGAGGAGGGTTACCAAGGAGAAAATTGTAATTTGAGAGGGTGTGGGGATTCTAGCGAGTGTTAACTGTGACTGGAGTGTAGCTTTTCTGGGAGGAGGGTTGTACAAATTGCTCCCAGGGAATTGAGTCCAGGATTAATGGATTTGCTGCTGAAGAGCAATGTGAAGATGGGGGGCAGGGGGGAGGGATAGTGGTATGCCACCGTGAACTAATAGTGCAAGTCAGCTCAATTTTTAAAAAGGTAATGGAAGGAGCATCCATTTATTATGAATAGGAGGAGGAGATGGAGTCATGATGAGAGCAGAAATCTCTTCTGGGGAAATAAAAATCTGAGAGAGTTGATTTTCAGTAGTGCAGTCCCTACCAATGTGTGGATTTTCTTTGGTGATTCCACATACTTCTAAATGTGGAAATGGAACGAATGAGCTAAGGTAATGTAGCATGGGATGTAAAAATGAGACTCTTCCTGTAGGCTGAGTGTGCTTGTAGAGGTATGGCGCTGGTTTGAATGTTTTGGAGAATTGTGGAGCAAGCCCTGGGAAGGTTCTGAGCCTTGGGACAGAAGTTTCCCATCCAGTTAACCTTGGTTCCTTGAACACTTTTTGTTTGCTGCATTATCTAGAGCTGCCAGGCCATGCCAGGGAACATTTGGGGGGGGCATTGTTTCTAGTAGACAAAATTGAGGGGACAAGGACAACATTGAGAGGGTGCAGAGGAAGGGGACCAAGCCCTATGAGGAAAGGCTGAGGGACTTGAAAATGTTCAGCCTGGAGAAGAAGAGCTTGAGAGGGGACATGATTGCTCTCTTTAAGTATTTGAAGGGCAGGGAAATGTCTCATTTTTACATCCCATGCTACATTTAGAGGAGGGCAGGGAAAGGTTCCTGTTGGCAGGAGAGGATAAATAATCCTAAATAATCAATACCCTCTTTATGTGAAAGGATGAATAGATTTTTTCCTATGAGTTATAGAGTGAATAGTCTTTGCACATAATTTACCATTATACACAGTAATGTTTGTGTATAACTCTTTTTATGAGGTTCATCTTACACTCAGGGTTTACGTTGGTAGTACTATTGTTGTATGAAACAGTTTCTATCTATCACGAATACAACCAATACGTTGGTAATGAATAAACCACGGGGCAACCTCCCTTTTTCGTATTGGTTGTATTTGCAGGTTTGCTTGTAGAAAATAAAGCTATTTACAATTCTGAGTTCACAAATATGCTGTAAACTTTCATATGTTATTATGAACTATTCATTTTATGTTAAAGCACTGAGATACGTTTAGATAAAATAACATGTCTTTCTATGTTGGGTTTGGGAAGAGTGGTGTTTTGATATGGCTTCAAAACACCCAGAAACTATACATCTCTTTCTTAGTACTGCCTGACAGGATTTCGTAATTTGCCAGTTCCATCCTTCATCTCATTGTAATTCTCAAGAGCTACTTCACTCCGGGAGCACAACTGAGCTACACAAGTGTGTTTGAAGGACAGAAATATCCCCGCTGTGCTTAAGGAGCTGGGCCAATTGACAGCTGGTGTGGTGCGTTCTGCAATCTGTTGGATGTAGATTGGGGGCAGCCGTGTTTACATCCCTGCTCAGCTGTGATGGTCACCAGGTGACTTTCGGGCAACTTGCCTCTTCTCAGCCTTGGGTATTGAGAAGGAAAAAATGAGAGAGAGCGCTGTGCCTCAGCTATTCTCAACAAAGCATAAGGGACAGCTTTGATGTATAGTTGTACCTCCCTAAAGACATCTTACTGTTGAGTAGCACACATTTGTGTTTGCTGTCTAAGGAAAGATTGTGGTGGAAGACTTATACCTCCCAGCTGCCAAGGAGAGGTATAGAACTGCTGTTGATTCCACATGATTCCAGGAACAAGACTGACATTTGATTGCAAATATACCACAGGATGCTGGACCTACTTGGCAGATGACCAAAACTGAAAGTATGAGAGTTGAAATACTCATTGTTCAGACAAACAAGACACTTTCCAAACCTCTGTGAAGATCCTCATGTTGGAACCACTGTGTTTTGGAATTTGCCTTACTGAGCCTCATAATGCACACTTTGGCAGTGTACTCAGCTTATGCAGTTTAGCAGCTGCCTTCTCATGCCTGTTTCTGATATGCTCCTTGAGCGCTGAAAACCCTGAACAAGCAACCCTGGTCAAGATGTTCCATCCCAAAGATTAATTGGTTTTTATAACACTGAGGAGCGCTGCATTTTAAAAATAGCTGGGGGACGTTATAGCATACACTGAGCTCAAATGCCTGCTGAGATTAATATTTCTAATAACGTACATGTCTAACATGAAGTGCCTTCTGAACAGTAAAGCTCCAGAGTAACGAAGGCTGTTAATCTTCCTTACTGGTCTTTGTGTAAGGTTACTTCATTACAGTAACAGATTTTTCCATGCGTTAAGATGACTATTTGGGGGATACGTTCAAAGGACGGATTGTAGGTTCTCTCTCTGATTGCTGCACATGAGGCAGATTGCCTGAAACTGAGGTCCTTTGTCATAAATGTTCCTCTTCTCTGTTTAATGATCTGACTACATTTAAGAAAGCCATTATTTAAAAGAGTAGGTGAGGAAAAGGCATGTTGGCACTATGCAGAAGCTTGGTGCAACTAACAGTTAATGATCTTATGAGGCGATCGCTGATGAAGTGGTCTTGTCAGCCATTGGAGCACCGATGCATTGGGTTCTTGACACTGGTTAGGCAAAACTATGTTAACGCTTGCCAACTTTACAATAAACCCAGCTTGAGACCTCTATAAGACTCTAATGACATTCAGACAATAGGGCCTCTCTGCCTTATGTGCTTTTGACAGTTGTATCCTGGACTGGTTTCTGCTTGCGTTGTAACAGTGCAGGAAATTGTGTATCTGACAGCAGAGTCTTGGATTTAGATTAGAACGGCATGCCAGCTTCCCATTCATCCAGGTTAACACATCTGTGCAAAGAAGGCAGTCTGAGAAAGAGCGTGAAAAAGATCCCAGAAGGAGTATATTAGTCTTGCCACAAAAAAACAGGAGTCTTGAAGCCCCCAGTAAAGCAAAGGGGCTTTTCAGCACAAGTTTTTGTGGACTAGACTCCTCTGTCAGATGCAGGCATCGGGTCCTTGCTAGGAAGATGAGAAGAAAAGTTATAAGCGGGATCAGAAGGCCATGAAATGCAGGAAGCACAGGGTGTCATGCAATCAACAAAAATTGAGTCTAGAGGGAATTGGTGATAGGCAAACTTACGGGATGAAGTTTTTAAAAATTTACCTTTTTTAGTCGACCTTGCTTGCTTGGACTTAAGGAGGATTACTCAGGGTGAATCAATATTAACCTGTCGATTGTACCTATAATGCCTCACGAGTGTCAGGTCTTAAGTCAAGTTAGGAAAAAGATTTGTGGTATGAGTTTCTTTCTGCATGTTCATTCATAACGTAGAGCATTTATAAAGTGTATATGCTGTTGAACACCTCCAGAGGGCCATCATGGATGAAAGCTTTGGGGATCTTGGCTGAGAACCAGATATGCTAAGCTTAATTGGAAACCTGGAAAAAAATTGAAGTGCAGAGACTATAAAAGGGTTTTTTTAAAGGGAGAAATTGTTGATTTTATTTTTAAAGCAGGATTGAAGTGCCATCTTAAGTATTGAGCAAAGACTGAAAATTGCATTCTTTCTCTCTACAGCCTTCCAATGCCTCTTTGGACAGTAACACATTGAATGAGTTTTTACAGCATGAGATTAAAAATGTGCTATCCTGTTGTGTCAGCTGGTCCTGAGTGCCACTGCATTGAGGGTGTTGAGTTGTCTGACAAATCTCTGGGTGCTTGGTAAAGGGTGTCCTTTATTAGGGTGCTAATTTTAACCTCTGTAGGCTCTATTTTTGGCTTGGCAAGCTAGTGAATCATTCACACAGCATCTGTAGAACTGCTGTCTTGGACTTGATAGGCAGTGTGAAGGAATGCCTTTTTGGGTAGAGGTCTAACCAGAGTAAAACCTTAACCAGACAATGGCTTTCCAGGTTCATCTCAGCTACATCTTACAAAATGTTAACTGGTCTAGCTAGACACAATAGGAAGATCCAGTCTCTTCCACCCCCTCTTCAAATAAATACTGGAGAAACTTCAGAAGAAATTCTTGAAGAATCTCCAGGGAAAGCTTCTGTGACCTAGCCTGACCTGATTAGTTGGTGGGTAAAAGAAGGTGAAAGCTAAGAGAAAGGGCTCTTTTGTGCTAAACCCATCAGAGCAGACAGAACTCTGAAGTGAGGTCTGGAGGAGGCAGCCATTAACCATGTGCTGGCCTGAAGAGCTAGAGGAAGCAGCAAGGTAATAGAAACACTGCAAAGATCTATAACATCCTAAGCTAAGGAGCCTGTGCTATGTTTTAACACAGGCTTTCTCAACCAGGCTTTCATGAAACCCCAGGGTTTCTTGATAGCGCTGGAAGGGTTTCCTGAATGGGTAGGGGTTAAATTGTATACTTCCTAAAAGGTGTTAGAAATGTATTGGGTGATATGACCATATATGGTCATGTCAACCCACTCCTCCCAAAATGGTTAATGATGGGGTGGGAAGGGGGGGGGGGTTCTGAATGGGCGTGTACACAGCTGTGCTTCCCAACCATATTCTGCATGATCACACCACTTCTGGGGTTTCTTGAAGTCTGAAGAATGTTTCAGAGGTAAAAAAGTTGAGAAAGGCTGTTTTAACATCTAGTAGAGCATGTGTAATGACTGGGGAAGGCACTGGCAAACCACCCCGTATTGAGTCTGCCATGAAAACATTAGAGGGCGTCACCCCAAGGGTCAGACATGACCTGGTGCTTGTACAGGGGATACCTTTACCTTTACCTTTTAGGGCATGTGTAAAAAGAGGGGCAGAGGAATTGTGTTTACCAATTTCTTTTAAATCCCTTGCTGGTTCTGTGCTAAAAGTCTGCTTGTGAACATTTTCCCTTGAATAAATATTTTATAACTTTGGATGCCAGCAGTGGTTCCCCATAGCACATAGACCTCCACCATCTTGGACATTCTATTTTAAAAGCCATGCCAGGGGAAAGCAGGCAGTTGGCAAGTGACTATTCCTACAGAAGCACACAAGGCCGTGAGCGGTCCATGGTGACCAGGCACTGGGTAGCAGGAGACATAGACAAGACCCCAGAACATGGAAGGAAAGCTGGGTTTCCTGACCCTCCTAACAGACAATTCCTTACAAAGGTCAGGTGATAGCAGTGCTTATCCAAGAAAAGCCTCTCCAGGTGTTGGGAAAACCTTGGAGGGCAGGATGGAACAAGGCCTATGGGCCAGAGCAGGCCCATTTCTCCTGAGGTGGTATGCCTCATTTACAGTTCTTTTTAGAGTACCATTTTTATCCATAGCCAGTGTTGCAGTTATGAATGCTTCAGTTGTAAGCACTTCTTCTTAACAGCTGCAAAGGAATTCATAATGTTTTGCACATACCTGAAATTTTATTTGAGAATACTTAGAAAAATTCCTTTCAGCCGTTCTTATCAGATGCGTGAGGAGACATTTAAATCCTTTGTGCTTGGAAGAGATCTGAAACATTTGGAAAGAATTCCACATGCCTGAGAAAACTTGATTCACGCTGTTTTTAAGTGTCACCTTGGATTCTGAAGTGTGAAAGAATCCTGATCTCTCTTTCTTCTTTTTCCCCCTTCTGGTAGCACAACTGAGTGACATCAGTCTCGGTATTTATGCATTCCCAAGCTTTGTATTTTTGTACGGTTTTTGCTTAGTTGGCAAAATTTAAAGTTCAGTTGATTTAAAAAATGGTATTGTTGACCGTTCATAGCTGAATTTAATTGCACAAGTCATAATCCTCTGAAACGCCACATTTGCTCTATAGAACAAATGTGGCATTTCAGCGGATTATGACTCGTGCAAGGAAATTCAGCAACGAACAAATTCAGCCATAGAACAAATGTGCTGTAGTTAAATCTTTGACTCATCAAATAGCTAGATTCTCAAGCTTCACAACTGGGTATGTCATATTAGCCTCCCGTCCTTCTCATGCCAAGGGATGCAAGTCAGTAACGCTAGCTGAAAAGAATCCATTATTGGATATCACACTGTTTCACTATAAGTGTGCAGTGGTTTGCCAGTGGAATTTTCTCTGTGGATAAGACAGTCTGCTTGCAAATGATGGTTCTAGCGCGAACAACTTCCAGTGATGTAGGGATGCAGCTTCTTAGTGGAGTGCATAGTCTCTGTCAATTCCTTAAGCAGCACCATGGGACCATTTTCACAGAGGGCGGGGTTTCAGTTTACTTTGGTCCCCCTGGGTTACACACATGCTTTTATCCCTCTGCCCGAGAACTGAGGGGTAAACCCTGAAAAGAAGTTAGAATAAGGATTTCAGAAATAAAAATAACATTGGCTTCATTTATTGTCCATCTTTCTTGCTGGAACTCAAGGTAGATGTAAAATATGATCAGAACTATTATTAGCAAATGAATTGCAAAGTTTGATGTAAAAATGCAACAGCAAAGATCCATGTGTCTTTCCTCGCAAATTACCTTGGAACCCTGGCAGCAAGAGAGCCGAGCACGAACTCTCACAGTTGACTTTGACAGGATGAATGGAAGCAAGCACCTTTCTGTCTGGCTTCCAACCCCTGCATGATTGGGCACCTTTCCCATTGGCTGAATTTGCCAGCTTTGATTGTTAAAGGATGCCCTTTTCCATTAAAGAAACAGTAGCCTGGTTCATAAATTACCCTGAATGCACATGCAGTTCATGGGTTCTTTTCTTTCTCTCCCTTATTTTCCTTGCTGTCAAATTGCAACCAACTTGTGGTGACCTTATAGGGTTTTCACTAGGGCAGGAGACATTCAGAGGTGGTTTGCCATTACCTTCCTCTGTATATACTATTCCTTGATGGTCTCCCACCCAAATACCATCCAGGGTCAACCCTGCCTAGTTTCTGAGATCTTATAAGATTGGGCTTCGTAGCCTATCAGAAGGACAGAAAAACAGGGACACCTCAGACAAAGTTTTGGAATCTTCAGAGGCGCTGCTGACAATGTTGTCAAGTGTGCCACTGTGCCAGCCTTGGGAGGTCTGAGTATGATTGCTCTTCAGAAAAAAGTAATGCTGTGGGCAACTCAGTGTGGGGAAAAATGGGAAGGACCTGCTCTAGCTTTTAAGACGTTGTAGTATTCTTGATGGTCTGACAGGCATAATCAGTTCTCCTATGTGTACTTGGGGGGGGGAGCTTAAAAATACCTGTCTTCTCCACTCTTTCAGTCAAGTTCAGGGCTCCACAAACAATTCTCTGCTTTCTAGCCCTGATTATTTACTTCAGTTATACTCCATTTTTCTCCCAGTGGGGAGCCAAAGCAGCTGACATCATTCTTTCCACTTTATAATGACAACAACCTGAGAGTGTGTGACTGGTCTAAGGTCCTTCAGCAAGCATCCATAGCAGAACAGAGATTTGAACCTGGGCCTTCCAGATGCTAGCCAGGCAATGTAGGACTGCTAGGCTGTGGCACTAAACTGCTGAGACTTGGCTGAGTAGGAAGTTCTCTGTAACACTCAGCAGTTTTGTGCTATTGGAGAACTCTTTGTTGCTATTCCCTCTCCCCTTTTTTCTTCTTCTTGAATAATACCTTGTGTGCCTTTGGCTTGTTTAGTGGAATAAATCAACAGAATAAACAGCTACTCTATACTGTGTTTAATTATACCTTTTATTTAGTCAACCATAAATGGAAAGGTCCTGATGTTCACTTGAACTCTGAGCAGTTCACGTGGAAGCAAGTCAGAAGCAGAGCCTTAATAGGGCCAGGTGGAATATTACTGCCCCCTCCTCACTCAATAGGCGAGGGATTGATTAACTTAGCAAAGGAAGCCGTGATCTTCAGTTTGCAAGACCTGAACGAGGCTGCAATGGGACACTTGATGGTTGTTAATAGGGTTGCCGTAAGTCAGATGCAACTTGGTGCTTCTTAATACACGTTGCTTTTGAGCTGGCAGCCACAATATGCTTTGCTTATCTGCACTGGCACAACCTAGCAGGTCAGCAGCTCCTGCATTGGTTGAATCAAAGGAACACAAAATAGGATGCCTGAGGTTACCTGCAAACCCAGCAGAAGAGTCCAGTAGTTCCTGCATCTCATGAGCCATCATAAATGAAGTGCCTGTGCTTGTTCCCAATATTAGACCTTCACACTGCAATTCTGTACAGAGTTTCTTCAATGTGATGAGACTCTAGTAACTCTTTGTGACACAAAGGTTCTGCTTTTGCTTGAACACCCTTTCTCACTTCTATACTGTCACCTTCACATCCCATGTGGCCTCAGAATACATCCCCAGCCCAAGATGAATGGGCTAGATGCATGGCTTATCAGTTGCCCAAACGCTATCTCCTTAAAGTCTTTGCCTTTAAGTCCCTGCATAGAGTAGCTGTTGTGCCAGAACCTCTCTACTGTTTCAAGTCCCAGGTGTTGAGGCTCCTCCTTTGCCTTCTCTCTCACCATCTTTCATTCCATTGTAGGGTGGGAAGAGGCAGAGAGAGATCTTCCCTTCCTTCCTTGCAGTCAGGGCCTCCTCCCAGCTTCACTGCCAATCCTTAACTGCCCTTCTTACCACCATCCCTACATAGATGACATCGGGTGGAGTGCCAGTGCCTTAAAATGACATTTAGTGTGGTGCAGCCTGATCTACAGGTGCTTGCCGCAGAAGTGTCTCCAGATGTGCAGATAGTATGCCACTGCCTTACTGGATGTTAAATAAAGGATTACACCAATAGGTAGGGGTGAGTAACATACATATTTTCATGTACCTTACAACAACTGTAAGTCAGCTATTGCAAAATATTCCCAAACATGGATGAAATTATATTTCTGCTTCATTGTTTGGTAAGAGTATTTATTATGAGTGCAGTGTTTGGACTTGTTACAGGTTTATTTTATTTCATTTAAATTCAGATTCTGTGCAGTCAGGTCACCCTGGTGGTTAACAAGTTAAATGTTACAAAAACATATCATAAAAGCAAATTAAAACCAAAACTTGTGGACACATTAAAAGTGAATAAAATTAATTGAAGTGTTGAGCAGGGGGTTGGACTAGATGGCCTGTATGGCCCCTTCCAACTCTATGATTCTATCCTAACTGTTGGGGGAAAAGAGATACATCGGAGTTCTTTGGTATAGAAAGTTCTGCTTGTAAAAAAAAAATCTGTTCTGTTTTTGTTTTGTTTTTTTACCACCCTTCCTCCATAGATCTTGGCATGTACAATTTTTATCACACCAACTCTATAGGATATGTTAAACTGGAATTGGTAATGGGCCCAAGGTCCCTGGTGAGCTTCCTGAGAAAGGTTTGTGTTTTAATATCCCTGGCCCTGGTTTAACATTGCAGCATAGTGAGTCTTAACCAGCCTCACAATACTGTTCTGGTACAGAAATCCGATTTTATATCTGTATAGTCAAAACCATTTTGAGATATCCAATTAAAGGACAGTAGGTTCATTTAAAGAAAATAGCAATTTTGCCAGTTTACATTCAGAATTGGAAAATCTCAGGAATAATGAATTGCTTTATCTGTATGCACTAATCACATTGTTTTTTTATATGCTTGATTTTTATTGTTATTATTTTTAAAAGGCCTGCATCGGGGCTCTTAAATGCTGGCATCTGTTGTTTAGCCATCCAGGCTACCAGCTTCTGGACATTTTCCCAAAACTGTTCCTCATTATCCACAACATCAATACTATTTCATGCAGGTTGTCCTTGGCTTATCCTGTCATTTTGCTGGAATACAAGCCAAGTTTGCCTTTCTTTAGTAATATCCAAGTAATAAAATTGAAGGAGATACAGTGGGTCATAACGAAAGTCAGTGGCAGCATAAAAAAAATAAAAAAAATAAACATACTCTGGTTTCTCATCAAATCATGTAAGTCTTTTACTCACCCACCCTTTAAAAAAACTAACATTGTTTGCTGAATATATTATATTATGGCAGAGTTACACACAGGAAGCACATCTGTTCCACATAATATATTTCTGGTAAGGGCTTAGAGGAGGAGCATGTCTCATGGCTTAAGTGCCAGAGCTTAACACTCACTCAGGATGGCTGTTCCGCCCCTGAGTGCCTCCTCCTCTAACTGGCTTGCTTGTCTGTCCAGCAGCCAGGCAGTCATCTTCTGTCCCTTATCCCTGATCACCCCCTCTTCCTCCCACTTCCCTCTGAGTCTCAGAGGCTGCTGATCCCTGCTGCATGAGAGCTGCCCCTGCCGGTGAGTTCTCTTCCCAGGGGCCTCTAGCCTGCAGACTTTCCCGGGGGGGGGGGGGAAGAGTCCATCCACAGAGTCCTCCCCCCCCCCCAATCTAATGCCCATTATATTCCTGAATGCAACGGGCTTGGCCCCTAGTAATAATATAAAATATGTAACCAAGTTTGTCTAACTGGTATGCAGACCAATTGGGCAATACTCCTAAATATGAATATCTAAATACACTCAATTGCAGCTGGGGAGAGTTTGGATGAATGTCAGCTGCTTGAATGCAGAGGTGCACTTCCTTCCTTTTCAAGTTAAGCAAAATGCCACGGAACATAGATGTACCTCTTTGAATTTAGTCTTCCCTATGGGAATCACATCATATTGCTGCTGTATGTGTGTGTAACACTTATATCCTGATTGAATGACTGGCCCAGTACTGCCTCTTTTGCTGGTGCTGACAGAACCATAGTATTCTGTGCTTTTTAAAAAAATTATCTCGTATAGAACTCATGGCCTGGAACCTATGATTCTCTTCCATTAATGGGGGCTCTTTGCTTAATGGGGATCCACAAGAGGCTTGTCTGCTTATAGAAGAGCCAAAAGGCTTTTTGCACATATAACCTTTAGCTGAACAGATTCATAACAGCCCAACCTGTAGATGTTTGCCTTATGGTTATGTCTGTCCCACGATTAAACTACCTTAGTATAAACCTGCCCGGCATGATCTACTGTGCTGAATGCAGCTTGCCAGCTATGTACAGCGACCCACCACAGGCTCATAGAGGATCCTACAGTGATAAGAGTTGGCTGCGACTTGCAGGCCTCCCTTCCATTGACCAGACCTGTACGTGCTGAGTCCAGTCTAAATGTGGGTCTTTTGCTGCCTACCTGTGCAGGTTGTCTAAGGCATGACCAGCTACAGTATGCATAATACAGGCCTAATTTAATGCATGAACGCCAGTTCTTTTTATGGAATGAATTACTGAAGATAATTAAAGGGGTAATCTGCCTCATGGGACTCAGTGTTACCCCTCTTGTATTTTGCAGAGTCTCTTAACTGCGTGTTCTGTTTCCAGCAATAATATCATTGTATAATATCGTATTAATAGGCAGCCTGTGCACTTGCTTGTGCAGGTGTTAAGCACCAGCATATTATAAACTACCTCTTCCCTTGTGCATAATGAAGGGGTTGTTTAGCCTGAGCTTTTAACCCAGCAGAAAGCAAAGCAGGAAAAGGCATGTGAGTATATTTAAACTAGCCAGGTTTTTAAGGTGGTTTGGCTTCATCTGAGACTGAAAACTGCAATAAGAGATGAACTTTTCCCGCCCGCAGTCCACGGCTTTGTTTAAGCGCTTGCTGGCTCTAACTTTCATGACACTAGGAAATCTGACACTTGTGGATCCTCTCTTGGACTGGCAATATCTAGGCTTTGCATAGATAAGTTGTTCTCCCCTCTCAGTGAAACCTGAGCACTTGGATTAAAAAGGGAACTGCACTTCTAAAAGATTTTGCTATTGGTTTCTCTGGACAAGTGTATACCGAAATGACCTCTCTGGACTGGCATGCAACTGGTTCCTCAGAATAAAATTAGTTGCAAGTGGTTGGGTGAGACCTTAAGACTCTTTGTAGAAGGTCAAGGAAACAATCCGGGAAGCTTAGCAACATGGGAACTAGTATATCCAGATATGTATAGTTCGAAAGAAGGACAGGGGAGTGTTCATGGGGGGGAGGGGGGAGATTCTCTAAAATGTTTTCAAGTTTGGAAACTGAACTAAAAGTGAAAGGCTGTATTAGACTGAGCGGCTGGCTTATCAACATGCCTGTTGGTGTGCGGTGGTGGTGGGGAACCTTCAAGTAACTAGGCCAGAAAGATTTTGTAAACAAGGGAGGGAGGGAGGGAGGGAGGGAGGTGGTTCTTTCTGTTTTGAGTCGTTGATGGTATATGCAAATGGATAAACTGTCTAAGAAAAGTCTTTGTGAACTTGTGTCATTGAGCATCCTTGGAAATCAGCTATGAGAATATTACAGGTAATATGTTGGTTGTGATTCATTCATTGTTCATCATTTTCAGTTCTTGTTGATTCAAATGGGACATAAATATATCCTTAACAACGCAGTGAAATTGATTCGTTTGGATTGGATTGAGGCTTGTGATACAGGAACGTTTATCTTGTTAGTGGCAAGAATGATAATTTAAAGAAAAGCTAAAAGCTTCCTATTTTAAAGATCATCCATTTTCCAGTTGTGTTGAATGTGGTAGGGATGTGTGACCAAGTATGTAGATACTTAAAATCTTAGAGATTGGGGGCATGGGCAGACCAGATAGATCTTCTTACAAACCTGAGAAAAGCTCCAGGTTTGTAGAAAATCTTTTAAAAAAATTATGAGGCTAAAAACCTCCAAACTGTAGGAATGCCTGTACCTTTAAGGAATGAATGTCCTCAGAGACCATTGCTAGGCGGCCGCAATGGTACTGTCAGTCTTCAAAACTTGGTTTATATCAATAACTGATGGGGGGGGGGGGCATGGTCCTTTCCAGGACATTTTTGGGCCTTTGGGGGAGAAATAATTAGGGCCAAGTCCAGCAGTAAGCACCTGGTCTTTCATTACTACATGACTTGTACATCTCACCTGGGCCTGGCTACTTGCCACTATTCAACAGCAGCTACCTCACTGAAAGCTAGTATGTTGTAATAGTTACAGTTTCAGACTAGGATATGGGAGACCCAGGTTTGAATTCCCACTCTACTATAGTATTCACTAGGGAACAATGACCAGCCATTCATTCTCAGCCTCATGTGCCTAAAAGCATTGTTGTGAAGATAAAATGGAGGACGAGAATGGAGTGAGCTGCTTTGGATCCCTATCATGGAGAAGGGGCTTAAATGAAATAAATGGACATAGTTGAAGATAGGAGGGGATCAATGATAGACTGTTTCGTTGCAGGAAAAGAGAAAAAGAAAGGGGATAGTGTGGAGATGGGGGCTGACAGGTGGAGGGAAAGAGAAAATAGTGTGGGGTGAGGAGATACAGAGGGAAATGAGTTATCTCCACAAGTCCTTGCAGGTTCCCCACTGCTCACCTGGCACTGTGCAGATTGGCTAGAGTTTTTCTGGGGAGGAGCTTCCAGTGAGAGTGAAGGATAAAAAGCTGAGGATGGTGACAAATAAAGGTCGTTTGGCTCGTGAACAAGAAGAAAGTAGGAAAAGGAGAGAGAGTATTGGTGTTTTCAGGGAAGGGAAAGAAGAAATAGTGCAGGAGGGGGAAATGAGTTGCCCACATCAAGTTCTTGCTGGTCCTGCCTTCATCTCATGTACTTGAAAATGTGTGGCATTGAAAAACCAAACTGCAAATCAGAAAACACTGGTTTTGGAACTGGAATATTGTCATCTCATTGTGGCCCTTGGTGTTGAACGGGTTGGTTGTTCCCTTATGTGAAACATTTAAATAACTGTCATCTTTGTTCACTAACATTTCTGTTGATTTTGGGAATGTAGCTTTTGGGAGCACTTGATCAAACCTAAAGAGGATCCAAATTTGGATTATTAATCTTGGGTTTGTTTAAGTAACATTACACATATTTTCATGTTTCCTGTAGGAGCTAAGTGATCTGCAACGTGACCCACCTGCACACTGTTCAGCAGGACCTGTTGGAGATGACTGTAAGATCTTTATAGTTGATGGCAAGATACTTTTGCCTATTTTATTATGTTTAAACGCTTAATAAAGCGATTAATGTTTTATGTTTTTCAGTGTTCCACTGGCAGGCAACTATTATGGGACCTGTAAGTATGCAATTTACATAACTCAACTAATCTTTTACATACTCTTCTCCAATAAAGTAAGCCTTAATTGGCGTATCTATCTGCAGCTGAGAATTAATTTAGGTGTGCTGTTTGAACAGTAGCCATGAATTTAGACTTAGAGTAAAATTTGCTCTTTTTGTCATTTTTGTTTGGTTGTCCAGCCCTCTCCAGTACCTGGAGGAGTATTCCTTACCATTGTTGGACTTTTCTGGCTGGATGCAGAGAAAAATTGCTTATAGAACATTTTCATCTTAGAACATTGTATACTCCTGTACAGGTGACAATATCCCCAAAGTACAAGCAGATACTATTTTGCAGTTTTCTTTCAATGTACAAGAAGAAAATCACCTGTTTTTTTTTAAGCCATAGAAATTTATGCATTTTGTAATTGGGGTATTTTTCTGTCACCAACCCATTCAACGTGGCAGAATAAAAGAAATACCCTAGGAGTTCATTACGGAAACTCTGACCCAGAGAATGATGTTTAAGTCTGCTGGAGAGAGAGAGAGCCTTTCCTAACAACTTGAATTATATTTATTCTGCCATGGTATGCCATATTGGAGGGGGGGGGGGTAAAGTAACCTTAAAGGTACAAAAATGTTAGAAATTGTTTTGAATTCTAGATGTTTTCCTTTAAAATTCACAAAAAATTAGTTGTCTAATAAAAAGGTCCACACCATAGTTTTTGTTGTTAAACACTATATATAAAATGAGAGATTTGTACAGGAACCATATTGGTGTGAGTTATTTAATATGCAAATAAAGAAAATAGGAGCTGCACAAAAGGAACTTTCTGCATTTTCAAGCGCTGGATGTTTTAATACCATGAAACTCTATTGATTTCTTACTCTGAGGGGGAGCACATCTTATCATGGGTGATTCCCATCTGTTCATCAAGGAGGCAGGTCTAAAATTCTTCCAGACTTCCTGTTTCCTATGCAGGGTCATCCACTTTCTTCAGTTTTCTGCCTTGTTTTTTATAGGAGCTGCTTAGAAAAGCACCAACAGTGCAGCAGAAGGCAGCTAATAGTTCTATTTCAGCACTTTTATACTTATTTATTTATACCTCAAAGTCCTCCTTTTGGCCTACTTCTACCCACACACACTTCATCTGAGGGTGGAGTGGCTAGGGTAATGGTAGACACTCAGAATAAGGAAGCCTCATGTTTAATAGTCTAACAAGACCGCAAAACCTAATGGTCACTTGCCTGGACATAGTTCCTTGGGTGTGGTTTTACTCCTATCCTCTGCTGGGTTTCCTGAGATCTTTCAAGCTGGAGACCCTTCAGATGACAAATATTCCCTTAGCTCTTTCCTATCCTCTTTAACAGGGCCATGTATATTCAAGGTCAAAGACTATATGAAGCCCAACATAAAAGTATTTACAGATGCAAACCTGATAGGCTTGGGGGGTAATCTCTCAGGGAAGATATGCACATGATATCTGAAACTGTGCAGAGAGGAAGATGAGCATCAACCTTCTCAAGATCCAGGCAATCATACTCTCTCTAGCCAGGTCCCAGGACATGATTAGGAGCAATCATGTCTTAATAAAAACAAACAATATATCAGTAAATAAGCAGGGCAGGTCCAAGTCTTAGAACCAGTACACAAAATCAGCTTGTCTCATGTGTCAGTCAGAATAGAGCCTCAAGTCCATATCATCAGAGCACATCAAGGGCCAGCAAATTTGCTAGCGGCCTAGCTAAGCAAACAACAGCTGAACAGTCTCAATATGATCTTCCTTCAGATTGTGACATGCTCTAGAAACCCAGTTATTGGACCTCTATGTCTCAGACCACAATTGCCATATGCCCAGGTTTTTCTCCAGATTCCACATAGAGGGAACAGATCATACACCCTAATAGTCCCTCTGGCCACCAGGTCTCCTTTATGCTTTTCTATCTATTCCAGTAAACCTCAAAATGCTTAAGAATTTGAGGCAAGAAAAAGCAACCCAAATCGGCATAGTCCCCAACTGGCCACACAAAGTGGTTTTTAGCATTAGTGGAATCCTTGGCAGATTCCAGCCTGTCTGGACATGCTTCAACAAGGGTCACTGTGGCACCCAGACCCAACACGGCTATACCTGACTGCATGGAAATTGCAAAGAAAAAGACTCTTAAAGCTAGGCTGTTTTACAGGGCTCACAAACATCATGCTAGCCTCTAGAGCAGGGGTAGTCAACCTGTGGTCCTCCAGATGTAATGAATTACAATTCCCATGAGCCCTTGCCAACAAATGCTGGCAGGGGCTCATGGGAATTGTAGTTCATGAACATCTGGAGGACCACAGGTTGACTACCCCTGCTCTAGAGCAGCCCTTTTCAACCTTTTGACCATGGAGGAGCACCTGAAATAATATTTCAGGCTTCAAGGAGCCCCAGAAGTGGTCAGCTGGCCATGCCTCTCTGCCACATCCCCATAAGTGCCATGCCAACGGAAGTGACATCACTACCCACATTAACAGGTAGGCTTAAGGAGGATTGAGGGGGGAGAGACAGGAGGCAGTTTAAGGTGGGAGTAGCCGTGCAGGTTCTGCCCCTCCTAAGCACTCATGCTTGGGAGGAGGAAAGGAGGAGCAATGGAAGTGACCAGTTCTCTAGTTTATGGCTGAGTCCATTAAGACAGGAGGGGGAAAGCTGTGGACCCCCTCCAGAGCTCCCACAGATTCATGGCAGTCCGTGGGTCCCTGGTAAGAAATCCCTTCTCTAGAGCTTCTGTATTGGGAATGTATAACTCTCTTTGGTTTATGCCAAGGAGAGGAAATTAAAACACCTAAATTCATTTTCCCTCATACCAAATCCTGGAGTTCTTGCACAATCCTGTCTGTGTAGCATATTTTTGTCAAAAAGTGGCAGCCTTGGCTACCGTGGATCCACCACTTGATGGTTCCTTGATATCTAGACATCCTCACAGTCAGGTTTCTCAAAGGAGTAGCCCATGTCAACCTTCCAGTTGCCCATTAATTTATTTCTTGGCAACTACACACAGTCCTTTTGACACTCACTTAACCACCATTTAAACCTCTGAGAGAAGTTTCATTAAAATGGTTGAGAATGAAGGTTGTGTTTCTGGTAGCTGTGGCTTCACAGAGAAAAGTCTCAGAATCAGGAGTTTCCTATCTCCCAAGAAAGGTCTCTGTGTGTTTTTCATAAAGACAAGTGGTCCTAAGAATAGATCCAACATTTATTCTAAAGGTCAATACTTCCACTGCTCTCATGAAATATCATTGCTTTCATTCTGCCCAAAACCATCCCCCTCCAGAAAAAGGAAAGGCACATACAAGATCTTTGCAGTGCCCTCAGGATTTACATCAGGTGCATGGCATCAGTTTTCTAAAATGGATTTTCTTCTTTTCAGTGAGCCTGCACAACAGGGACAGAAAATGTCTAGACGAGTGATAAGTAAGCCTCTGAGGCAGTGCATCTTACATGCTTATCAAGCTAGCAGCCTCCAGGTACCACCTGAAATTACAGCTCACTCCATGCAACTAATGCAGCATTGGACAAGAAAGCTTCCATTGAAGAAATCTGTAAATCGGACCATGTAGTCCTTTCTGTCAACATTTATCAGTCATTACAAAATGAATACCCTTCCCTAGTGTTCCCCAACCCCCAGGCTGCAGCCTGGCACCAGGCCACAGAGGGGGGAAGGGAGGTGCGGGTGCTCCAGCGGGCATGCCTCCCTTCCCCCTCCGCTGCGCGGTGCTCGCTGCACCGGGAACAATCAGCCGCTTTGGCGGCCGAATCACTCAAGCCGGGGGGAAGCGCGGTTGGGGTGGGAAGCGCAGGCCGTGGAGCCCTCAGTACCAGGCTGCGGTGGGGGGGAGGCGCAGGTGCGCCTCCCTCCCCCTTGTGGCACAGTGCTCGCCGCACCGGGAGCAATCAGCGGCTTTGGCGGCCAAATCAGTCAAGCCGGGGGGAAGCATGGGCGCAAACGTGCAGGCACTACCCCAAGATTTATCATAATTTGACTTGGTTAAAATAATGCCTAAAATAGGTTGCTAGAGGGCTTTGCATCCTTGTCTAATGCATTTTCTAGGTGATTTAACAGTTTCCACACTAATGTGTAGTAGTTTTCTGAACTAAATACAGCAAGGGGTCCCCAACATGTTACCTGCAGACACAAGTGTTTCAAGAAAGAAGATGGGGCCAGGAAGGGATTTTATCCAGCAAGACTTCTGATTGGCCACCAGAGATGGTACACCTTAGGTACTCTGGGCCCAGACCATATATGGCCTTGAAATATAACTTATATTGCCCTGATGCGGAGATAAACATTTAAAACTCATCACGTTGTATCAATAGTTTCCTGTTCCCATTTTATTATTTCTATAGCCCTATTAATTAGGTTAGGGGAAAGAGAGAGAATGGGCCAAGGTTCCCACATGACTATCATGGCTGGGCAGGTGTTTGAGTCTTAATGTCTCTGGTCAGAGTCACAGGCTTTAGCCATTAATCCAGGCTTTCTCAACCAAGGTTGTGAAGCCCTGGGATTTCTTGATGGACCTGGAAGGTTTTCTTGAATGGGTGGGAGCTAATTAGTTTTGTAAATATTTTAAAATCAACCCATTCCCCCCCCCCGCAACACCCAATGGCCAGTGATGGGTCTGGAGGGGGTAGGAAGGAGAGGAACCTCAGCTAAGTTTCCCAAGTTTTGCACAATCATGCCTCTTCTGGAGTTTCTCAAAGCTTCAAGAATGCTTTAGGAGTTTCCTGGGTGTAAAGAGATTGAGAAAGGCTGTATTAATCTCATAAAAAGTACTAGGCTAGATATACAAGCCTGGATGGATGCAGGGAGCCCTTCTTTAACTTGGACACCAGTTATGTGGGCACTGACTATTCCAAGGTACCTACTGTTGAGCCCTTCTAGTGTACTACATACAGTGTTAAAATTAGAATTCCTGTGCATTTCCACTTCTGATGAAAAACTCCCTGGTTATATACTGTAGCAGGTTATGTTGCTAGAATTTTGTAAGCAAGAATTTTTGTATACTGCAGATGTGCAGGAACACCAAAAAAAAAAAATTGCAAAGCAAGGGTAAGAGGTAAACAGTTCATTTTCCTGAGAAACTTGTTCCATTTCTTTCAAGTAAACACATTTCCAGTTGTTATGGCTATGACAGTATGTTTGCAAACATGTGGGCAGTGTTTTCTGGCACCTTAGGGGCTGTGAGTATACAGTTTTTTTTCCAGTAGTTTCCCTCCCAGAACAACAAAAAGTTCTGAATATGTTACTCAAAATGAGAAATTAGTTGCCAAATCTACTCAGGTTACAGATTTCTGCTCTTCTTGATACAACATTTCAGTTGTTTTTGTGCAAAGCCGGGAAAATGTAAAGATCATGAAAACATGCGTCATTGAGAACTGAGTAACTATTTAAGGATTGGGCCTAGTCCTCCTATAGAGGAGAGATCCCCAGCCCTTTTGAGCCCATGGGCATTTTTGGAAAACTGAGACTGTGTGATGAGTCCAGCTACAAAATGGCTGCCACAGGAGGCAGAGCCAGCTGTACAGTGGCTGCTGCAGCCTACCTTAATTGAGTTGTGGTGGCGGCAGCTGCTGCCAAAGCAACCTTTTTACAAATCTGCACAGCCCAGTGGATTTCCAGTGTCCAATCAGAAGCCCTACCAAGGCAAAAGTCCCACCTCGCCTCAGCCACTTAAAACCACTTGGCAAGCACCCGGAATAGTATTCTAGGAAGCCCATGGTGCCCATAAGCACCACACTGGTGATTCCTGCTGTGGAATATTTGTTGTTTGCATATATACCTGGCAGTTAGCTTCTGCAGTGGTGAGAAGTCCCTCCATATTTTCTATTTTTGATAGCACTGCTGAGTTTGGTTTATGAAACTGCAACAAATGGTGACTGATTCATCTTGAAGCAGAATGGGAAAATGTGGGAGGAAACAATGATGCTCAAGACAGGCCAGTTAAAGAGAACTACTTTCTGAACCATCCTATGATGGTAATATGTTAGAAGCAGGAAATAGATGTGGGTGGTACCTGTATCAGTCAACAAAATCATTATCAGCCAGCCTCAAAACATGCATTGTCTCTCCCATAGATTAATCCTCTCTTGAGTAAATTCCTTCTTCCAATCTCCCCCTCTCCAGTTAAAGATAATGTTTGACTCAAATGGATAGCCGTGTTGGTCTGAAGTAGCACAATAAAATCAGAGTCCAGTAGCACTTTTAAGACCAAGTAAGATTTATATGGGGCGTGAGCTTTCGAGTGCAAGCACTCTTCCTCAGACTGTGAATTCCTGTCATGTAAGGAGATCATAGTCTGACAAAGAGGGCTTGTGCTTGAAAATTTACACCCTGAACAAATCTTTGTTGGTCTTAAAGGTGCTACTGGACTCTGATTTTATGTTTGACTGACACTGTTCTCGCAAAACTAAAGTGCCATGTGCATCCTGTTTCTGGATCTCCTGACTGCTTTGAAGAGTTATCGTAGTTAAATTGAGTAGCTGAAAAATAATGAGAAATACACCTGCAAATAAAAAACTGATCTTTAAGTCACTCTCTGTTTGGATGTTAAAGTTAAGAGGCAGTTGCATACTGTAACGTAGGAGCTCTAGTTCAACTTGCATCCCCTATGTGTACTAGGCTACTCCTTTGGGGATGTTACCTGGCTAGCAATTTCAGTTTTCTTTCCCAAGTACTTTTCGGTAGTTCTGTCTGTTGTAACGCAGTTCATGGTGACGTCCACAGAGGCATTGAACTTGAACAATGTTCTGGTGACCCCCAAATGGGAAACAGTCTTCAGATTGACTCTTCTGTGCAAAATCCCTTGTCTGAAAGAGCTGCCTTCTTCATGTGCTTGCTTTTCAGCCTGACAGCGCATATCAAGGGGGAGTCTTTTTTCTCACGGTACATTTCCCGACAGACTACCCATTCAAACCACCAAAGGTAAATGTTTAGTGACAAACTAGGTGCCGTTTACATGTCTTAAGATTTGAGGCTGGTTAGTAGTTGTTTGAGTTAAACAAGGATCGATCCTGGAGGACAGCTGAAGCAAGAGGAAGCATTCAAGGAAGAGAGCTGGGCAGAGTACTGCAACTCTAAGAGCATTGGACAACAGCTGTACTGTTTTGACTTTAGCACCCATTATTTTTAAATAAGTGCATTAAAAAGGAGAGTTTGGGGATAAAGTATTTTAAATAAAATGAAATGTCTTGCTTCTCATCAAAAAGAGAAAGAGGCTTGATTGGTATGCTCACCTTTGCCACTCCCTTAATAGCTCTCAGACTCTTCTTGGGGTTAGTGGCAGGCTGTAAGTCAGCATTTTGGGCTGCAGTGGGAAGGGGGCACCATGCTTCTGTTTATGCAACTTAAAGGGCAATCCAGCTCATTGTATTTATCAGTTTATTTGGGCTGTGTACAATTAATTTACATTAATGGTTTTCTAGCTTTGAGGAGCCATTTCCATATGGCATGAAACCCCTGCATTTTGCACAGGATGAAAATGTAGGATCAGGATTAGGCCTGCTCGACTCTTATCATTGTGCTGCATAAGCTGTAACCGTAGAATGTATCCCAAGCTCTTCTGCAGCTACACATTGTGGGGGAAAAAACTTCCAGTGGAGAGCACATTGTCTTTGCAGGAAGCTTCTTTTAATTCTTGATATTCTTGCTGAAGAACCCTGGCAAATTTTCCCAAGAACTCTAGGCTTCTTCAGGGTTCCGTTCAAAAACCACTGGTCAAGGCCTTCTGAAAACATTTGTCTGACTTACATACATTGCTCCAAGGTATTTTTTGCACCTGCAAAAAGATTTAGGATTGCTGATCTTATTTGTAGAAATCTCAATTTTGCAATGGGCTTTACTGTAGCTGCCATACACATCTTATTCATAGCTCTTTCCAAGATTGTGCTTTATGGGAGGTAGATGACAATGTAAGCTTTAAAGTGCTTTGTGTGGCTGTTTATTCTCTATTTCAGTGTACCAGAAGGGTTGGATCATCATGTTCTACGTAGCCCATTTAACATAAGGCAAATTTACATCATCTTACCCAGGGAACAGAACTATATCTGCTCTTACTTGTGTATTAGTAGCAGATTGTGTAACAGAATGTATCACTGTTTGTTATAAAGCCAAGACAGGGTGCTTTGAGAGATGTCAGATGGGGAAATAAAATACGGGGAATGTGCGTGTGGTTCCAACACTGATAAATTACTCGCAATTCTTCTGTTACAGATTGCATTCACAACAAAAATATATCATCCAAACATAAATAGTAATGGGAGTATTTGTCTTGATATCCTGAGGTCCCAGTGGTCACCTGCTCTGACTGTATCTAAAGGTAACCCTATTTGTAAAGGATACTGTGCTTGCTTGAGGCTAAAGTCCTTGTTCCCCGCATAGTGTATGGCTGTAACATTTAGGTAATAGAAGATGCTTTCTGCTGCTGGTGGTATTTCCACAAAATCTTTTGCAGAAACTTATTCTGTATTACTACTGCTGCTCTGATATTAGTGTGTGTGTGCAGGGAAGGGATTCATACACTCTGTCAACAAAAGAAAACTGTTCTATTTTAGTGGTGATCCACCTGTGCTTAAAATCTTCATCTATTGGTCTGGCCCTGTGACCTTTCAGCCAAAAAGCATCTGCAACAACATGGTTTGTGTATGGAGGGGAAGAAATAGGCAAGTTTACACTGGAGCCCTTTCTTTCCACACAACTGACAATTCCTTATTTATGAACCTCAAATTTTAAAAGTTGCCGAGAGGAAGTAACAGGCTATTCAAGACCTGAGCTATCATTGCCTCGGTTCCTAAATGCAGTGAACAATTTTTTTCCCATTTAAATTTCAAGAAGATAAATTGTAGACCAAAGCCATAACCAAAACAGAGTAACATCGCAGCATCTCTAGTGTTATTAATAATGGTTGCTCACTGAGAATAAGATGCTTGAGTGTATTGCCAGGTCCTTGCTTTGGAAGAAGGTGTTTATAGGGTTGTGTTCTTGAATGTTTCAGAATTCAGATATGTTTTAACCTAAGTGGTATGTCTTAGGAAGCCATTTTTGCACACTGAAGTGACATTTGTAACAATTTGCATAAAACCGCCAAGTAACTGAATACTAATTTAATGTTAAAGATGACTTGCAGGGGTTAATACATTCATAAAATTTTGCTCAAACAGTTCCATAGGGGGTGGGGGTAAGTGTACCTCTTTTTATTGCAGAAGCTCTCTACTTGGCAACAACTCACTTTCAAAAGCAGTTTGATTTTAAGGTTTCACTTCAAAGGGGAAAAAATTGAAAATCCCAACTACATCTGGGGCTTTCCCAAAGGAGCTCTTGGGTTCCTGGCCAATGCATGTTCAAAAAGTGCCTGGCCAAATAAGATGCTGGGTTGGATCTAATGAAATGTGGATCTACAGGTTTAAGAAACAGATCTCTCCTAGGAAGCTGTTCCTTATGGCCATGGGGCCTTTAATTAGAGCAGGATATGGCAGAAATTTCCCATTTGTTTCTGTATGAATTGTTGTTTCATTCACAAAATAAAAGCCAATGCACGTTTCTAATGCAAGCAAATCTAGTTTCTGCTCATGGCCCGTTGAGATGCAGTTCCCCCCAGCCCAGCTCTGTGACCATTGGTCCCTGACTCTTGGGGGCACATTTTCAGAGAAGTCAGGCAGCTGCAGGGAAAAGCAGTAGAGATCTATTCCTTTAATTTCCGGCCACTATGAGGTGTTGAAAGGCAGTAAACTTGTTCTGTTCACAGTTCATTGGATCAGACATACATTGATCAGATCATCTTGAAACTACTGCATTGTTTCTGAAGCTTATGGTGGGGATACTTTTATTGCTTTTATTGTTGGTAGGCCTTAAACAGTCATATCTGCTGTATTTTCATGGGGGACCCTTCCCCCCCCTACACACACATAGGCATGCACATAGTAACTTCTGCAAAGGGACAAGTAGAATTCAAGCAACTGACTGCTTGTGGCCCATTTCCTTAAACTAATTGGGGGAGGGTACAGTCCTTATCTGTAGAAGTGGAAAGGAGCCATCTAAATGTGTGGGCCTGCATATGTATTTGGATGAGAACTACTGCATTTAAGAGAAGGGTCATAATTTCATAAAGTTAAATAATGACAGTATAGTACCTCTTGGCTTTATTTACTATACTCAACTTGCGTCAATAAAGTCTGAGGAAGAGTGCTTGCACTCGAAAGCTCACGCCCTGAATAAATCTTTGATGATCTCAAAGGTGCCACTGGACTCTGATCTTATTGTGCTACTTCAGACTACCACGGCTACCCATTTGAATCTGACTCTACTCGTCATTGTCTAATTGCTTTTTCTTTTTCAAATCTAGTTCTCTTGTCCATATGCTCTTTACTTTGTGATCCTAACCCAGATGACCCTTTAGTACCAGATATTGCACAAATCTACAAGTCAGACAAGGAAAAGTAAGTATATGAACATAACTTTTTTAAAAAGATTGTGGACTGCTGTCTTATTCTCTTTGCCTCTTCTGCTTTATGCTTTCAATGTGTTTTTCTGCAATGTCATTATCCACAGCAAAATTTGCAAGTCTACTGTCTCAGGACCTTAACATGCTGTTCTGATATCTGCTAATTTGGTTCTATTCTTGCCCTAAACAGTATATTTCTACTCTGCAACTGTTAAATTTAAAGCAGCAGATTCTGTAGAATAATTTACCCTTTTCTGTCTTGCTCTGAAACAGCATATGTATATGGAAGTTTACTGTCACAAATTATAACTCTGAAGTGGTAGTTTTGTTAAATAGTGAGAGAGACACATGTTCTAAAAAAAACCTTAACCCAATTAACTCAATACATTACAGGTTTATTGTGTGTGACTTGCTGATTTTCCTAGATAACAAACTCCTTTTGCCAAACTTTAAAAATCTACCCCTTGAAATGTTATACCATTTGGGGAAGGTAATTCCACATACTGCTCTTTGTGGTCTTCAAACAAACTGAACTTGAGATGAGGTGTACTTTTCTATGGTCTGTTGTAATTCCATACAAATTTGTTATACTGAACTTGAGGTTTCAGCTGTTTTATGCCACCTATTAGGTTTACTGTCTTAAAATTGAATGGCATTATATCTGTGATCAGATTGAGGCAGTGATATTTAGGCCTGGTTGGCATTAAGGCTCTGTTCTCCCAATGCTATGAAAGGTAAATATTTTATCTGTGTGCTTCCCTCATTTGGTAAGCTTTTGTGGTCAGGAATTTACTTCAACACTGAATGAGCCTGTCCATTTACTTGATGTTCCTGCCATTCAGGCGGTAAACTTCCTTTACCATATTGTGGGTTAGGTCACATCAGAAGAGATTAAGAGTACAATATGGCAGCATGAGATAGGTGTTGGATCACTGTATCAAAGCCGCCTACTACCAAATTGTTTCCTCCAGTCATTTGTTTGTCACTTGCTCAGTTTCCCTTTGCATATTTATCCTCCCTGTAAAATGCTTCTGCTTCTACATAGTCTCATGTTGCTGTTCATAAACATGGCATGGGGTGGGGGTGTCATTTATACACTGTCTTTCTCCCCAGTGAATATCCAAAGTGGCCTCTGTTGTTCTCCTCCATTTTATCCTCACATCAACCCTGTGAGATAGATTTGGTTACAAGTGTGTAACAGGCCCATGGTCACCCAATGAGCTTACATGGCAAAGTGGGGATTTGAACCTGGGCCTCCTAGATCCTAGTCTGACACTCTGACCGTTACACCACACTGGCTAGCCGCATCTTTGTCTGGCATGCTCTCTATGCTGCAGGCATGTCTTAAGCAACACCATGGATGTATCTTCACATTCACTGTATGCCCCTGGGACAACAACCAGCTGTGAACCCTTTTCAGGGACCAGCAACAGGTTTTTGCACCCTTGGTGGCCTGCAAGACTAGTGTTCTTGTAAACTTTAGTGGTACCCACCTGCTTTCCCCCACTGCTTCTCTCTCTGAAAGCCAGTAGCACCATTCTCACTTTGCATCCTACATACTTCTTTGACTTGGCAAGTACCGCACCTCCTACCCAACACCTGTAGGGGTTTTTTTGCCTGGGCTGGAGTTCTTCTGTCTACCATTACTCATCTTGCTTAAGTCTGCTTACATACTTGGGTTCTAAGGAAATATGCTAAACGCAGAATGCAACTTGTCAAGATAATTAGTTACTAGTAGAAATAGCTTGTCGAAATCGGTACATTTTATCTATGTTGACATTACTGTGAATATTTTTTCCATCACTCTCTTTAACAGATACAACAGACATGCAAGAGAATGGACACAGAAATATGCAATGTAAACTTTGAAGACTTTTTTCATATATACCAGAGTACTGTAAATTCTAGGGTTTTTTCAAAATTAGAAGTAAGTGGAGCACAGTTTACTGTTTCAGTGTACCATGAGGCCCTTTTTGATTTTCACCCGTATAAATGTGTTTCTGGAACAAGGAAATAACTACGAAATTTAACCTGAAGACTGTGATAAGAGTATTTATCCTTTTTGTATGCTTTGCAAAAGACATTTATTATGGGTTTTTTTAAAAAGATACTTGGACATCTGCATCTCCAGCCTGCAAGATCCATAATGCAGTTGTAGAGCAACCAAATTATTTTTGCTGAAAAACTAGGTGTTACATGAAAATATTCTTTGTGTGTCTTTGAGATGTTGGTCCTGTAAGTCTGTCTGAATTTCATTCTTTGTTTAGTTCATTGTATAATTTGTATTTTTTTTTTACTGTATAGGCTATATTTTATTTACCGTCTAAGTCAACTCACTTTAGATTTTCTGCACAGTATTGATGAAAGACAACTGCTATGAAATGAGAGACATTTTCCTTCCTAAAGGAACATTCTGTAAACCGATAGACTTAAAACAAAACTTTGCACTCTAATTCTCAGTATGCCGATTATGAGGAAACACTTGGTTTTGATTCTGTTGCATACTTAATTTTATTGCAATGTGAACTAATTGCACTGCTCTGTAGAAAGAAATGTAACTAATTTTATTCTGTTCACAGCTGACTTTTTTTTTATCCCACGTGGGCAATATAATCTCTGACCTTTTAACAAAATTGACTTGAAGCTTTTCCATACAAATAAAATGTGTTTTTTACTACTTGTCTTGGCTGTTCTTTAAGTCTTGCACATTTTTTACATGTGCTTGCTCTGCAAAGATCAAAATATTGTTAAATAATGTGAATTGCTATTGGGAGAAAGAGGCCTGCGTGTTTGAAACTGCTGCAAATTCTTGAATATGTTACAGAAACTGTTACACAATTTTATACGCGTTATTCCATGTGTCGTATTGTGTATGATCTGAGTTGCTGGAATGACTTTGACTGACAAAATGGTTAATCCCCATACTTTGCTTCAATCAATAGTGTCAGTGTCACTGAAGCTTCTTCCCTCAACAGTAACAATATTTTGATCTCGTACTATGATCGCAAACTTCCACACTCTTAATGCTTTTAAACAATTATATATAAACTTCACCATGCATGTATGGAGAAAACAGCCAGTTAGGTTCTTTAAAAACAAAAATGCTTTAAAAACTAAAGCGTTTGTAGTTTCGGAACACTACATCCTCATGAAAGGCTTTTTAATTTGTGGCTGCAGTAATTATTAAATACAGCTTGTTTGAATGGGAAGTTTGCCACCGTAGACCCATTTTGACCTCCTTCTGGTGAAGAGAATATAGTTATAGTTACTTTGCTATACCAACGAACAAAAAGCACATAAATAACTGGAATGTGCAGAAGTAAGACAAGCATCCCAGTGGTTATTTTCCTATTACTGGAATTTTTTAAAAAAAACACAAATGTTTAAACTTCTTGGGAAGCCCTCATGGCCTACGAAAGAAATCTGTACTGAGCATTTGTACATAAAGGTAATCGAGTGTTTAGTATGTTTTTACCTTGGTGCATACAATCAACTCTCTTAAGATGGAAGCTTTATGAAATAAGCACTGAAAAATCCTTACATTGTTTGTGTAAGTGTCATGACTTGCTGTGAAATAGATCAATCTCTGCAAAGTACCCAATAAGTGTTCCCATGCAGTAAAAGATGATTTTTGCTATACTTGAAAAAAAAGGGGGGAGGGGGGATGCCATAGCTTACAAGGCAAGGCAATTCATCACTTTTGTCAATAAATACTTAACTCTAACTGCTGGCAAAGAATTCTGATTGACTGATTTCCTAGACATTTTTAAACCTTGTCTATTTTAGATTATTATGTTTGTCCCAGAATAAAGAATTTATAGTCCTTAATCCTTTAAAAAGGACTATGAAATTTGGCAGCTTTGATTTTGCATGCCTGTTCAGTGAAAGCGCATTTAATCTTCTGCTTTGCGAAAATTATATGGAGGCTGGTTTGAAACTGTTTAAATGTACTATGCTTTGGAGTATGCATCATACAAAAAGGAATTTACTTACCATAATGCAAAGTCTTCAGGCTGAGCAAAAAGGTCAGCAAGCCTCTGACTCTTCCTTCTTTAGAGAGCTTTTTGAAAGGCAAGCGTGTTGAAGCCATACTTCTCTCTCCTCTCTTCCACCCGCAGCCAGGAATCCTTGTCATTTAAAACTGCCATTTGGAGACTTTCGTATGGAACTCTCAAGATAATCTTAATACAACGGCACCATTAAATGTAATTACTTGATTCTCTGGGCTTGGTATGAACTATGGCTTTCAGTAACCAAGGGTGTTGAAATTCCCACTTGAACATTTTATATTCCCGGGTGAATGTTCTTTCTTTGCTATTGAATAATCTGACTCCAAGGTTCTTTGTTCTCATGTATTTGCTCAGTCCTGGTGCTTCCATTATGGTGGCCTAAATGTTGTCTGTGCTTCAGTCCCTCCCACCAAATCCTACTTTATACTGTACAATGCCTTAGCAAGGGGCACTTCCTGAGCCATCCCATTATACTCTGTATATTCCTCACATGGCACGATTGGCATGACTAAAGCAAAGGATCTCTGTTATCACTGACCTTTTCAGAAGTGTAATCTTTAGTCATTCTAGTTAATGTTAAATAAGGCGTACTTTCTAGCTACTTCTGATGTGATATTTTTCTGCCTAAAGATGTCAGCTGAGGCTTGAATGGAAAAAAATAAATAAAAAGATTTGATTTGAAACTGGAGCATGTCTTGGTTTATTTTTTCCCTCCCTTGTGCTTCCCTTTTGACTGACTCAGAGAAGGAACCATTGGCTCTCAGTTTTCAAGCAGCAGTTGCTTGTTGTCCTTCACTTGTTAACAATACAGACTCCTTACTGAGGCTTCCTGGCTGTCAATGGAGCAAGGAGTATAGGCTGCTGATACAGAATATGATGGGTATTGAACAGATTTGAAAAAATGAAATGCATTCAGTATATGGTGTCTCTGAGGTCAAACAACAGAAAGGCTTTCCCACCCTCTTTGTGATAGGGAACCTCATATGTCCAGACCTTATCTTCTCCACAGTACACCTTCCAGAGGAAGAAACATTTAGACTAACTGTACTTTACACATCCAATGGGGACTGGGAGCCAGTTTAGTGTAGCGCCAACTTCTAATCTGGTGAACTGGGTTTGATTCTGTGCTCCCCCATATGCAGCCACCTGGGTGACCTTGGGCTCTCTACAACACTGATAAAGCTGTTCTGGCCAAGCAGTAATATAAGGGCTCTCTCAGCCTCATCCTACCTCACAGAGTATCTGTTGAGGGGAGAGGAAAGGGAAAGCGATTGTGAGCTGCTTGGGTTTTTTTCCTGTGTGGTAGGTCTCTCCCTATTGCTCAGTTTCAGGCAAGGTGTTGTTTTTTTAAATAGAAGAATACCCACCTACAATCCGTAGTTACTATCAGGTAGCCATTTTAGTAGACCCTTTAATCCTCATGGCTCTCTCCATCGATTTTGAAACTCAATTCCTTTGTTGTTGCAAAAATGGGACAAGTCTAGCATGAATTGAATGCTAGTCTTTTCTGAAAAGAAACTGACAAGGAAGGTAATCTGTATAAGTTGTAATCAAAAATGTAATGAAGCCATTTCCTCCCTTTGGCAAATAAAAGAAGATCCTCCTTCCCTCCTTTCCCAGCCGCTGCATTCCTGGCTTGCTGTGCTTCACAAAGCATCAAGGGAAGACAACCCGCAGGCTGCTGCCGCCTCTGCTGAGAAACAAACCCAAACATAGACTAGTTGCTGGGAAGTGGGCAGAGGAAGAGGTGACCTGGGAAGCAGTCTGGCACATAATTGCTAACTTCAGCTTTAAGGGTTCTAAAATACTAGAACTAATTTCCTTATTTTAAAAATGCCCAGACAAAGGGAAATATATTTCCACTCTCCCAGAAAAATATAAATCTTCAACATTTACATGTTGCCCTATTTACTTAATTCTAGGCAAGTTAGCAATTACCCAGAGACCAAAATGAAAGATAGTACTGAACACACCAAGTGATAAACATGACAACCAATCAAGGTTCTACTTCACTGTTATCTTCAACTCACCTCTTCCCCACACCTGGGCCAGGCTCTGCTTCACAAAGTGGGGGTGGGGGAAAGCCACTTTCTAGCAGAGGTGGAAGTGGTCCAGGGAGCAGCTTGTTGGTGCAGTCTAGCTGGAAGAGGCAGTTGAGCTGCCCTAGCCAGAAACACCCTGGGAGCAAAGAATGGGGAAATACTGCAGCAATAGCACTCTCAGAAACCTGGAGAAACAGCAAAGAGAAAATAAACTGAAAACGGAAGGGAGAAAAATCCATGCAGAAATGACAGGCTGTGGCATGTGCATAGTGAGAGGATACGCAGAATGAAAAACTTCAGCCAATGGGAATGCCGAGTAAAACTGAAGGAAACCACGAACGCATAAAAGGCCTTTTCGTGGCACCACAAAAATAGTTCACAATACATGTTTCTTTTTAAAAATGTGTTACATTTCCGTACATCGCCCAGGCTTTGACGTTTTACCATCTGGCAAAGGGTGCTTGTGTCTTGACTCAAGAAAGCTTACATTAGAATAAAATTCAAGTCTTTTAAAGGGGCTGCATGTGGTACAGGGCAAGAGTAAAGTACCTAATTAATGGAGACTGCTGTTATGATTTCTGTAGGTAATGCGATAGATGAGAAACAAGTTTGAGTCCAGGGGCACCTTGAACTTTTGTGTGGTTGAAGAAATGTGCTGTGTACACGAAAGCTCACACCTTGCCTAAAGCGTCGTTGGTCCTAAACGTGCCCCTGGACTCAAACTTTGTCTTGCTGTTTCAGACCAACACGGCGACCCACCTGCATCTATGATAGAGGTGAGAACGCCACAGAGTCTACAGGGCGGTGGAAACTAGTATTTTGTGCGTACGGGAAACTTGGAGGAAAGGACTTACTAAACGTACGAGAAGTTTGCAATTTAGCTATCTGAGCCACAGAGAATGAAGGCTCAGCTCTTCGGCCAGGGCTTCAGTCTACCTTCCGTGGTTCTGACTGCCATAATGTCGACGAATTTCCCGCCCTGCCTCTTTCGCTCAGTGCGCATGCGTCACAACCCGTCTTGAGCTCTCTCGCCCTTTCTCCCTAGGGAGGGCGGGGCAAGTGACGCGACCAGGCTGTCCCCGCCCACCGCCCTTGTGACGCTAACTGCCCATCTCTGTGTCTGTTTCTCCGGCTGTAGGAACGCGAGCACGCTTTCAGATAGGAAACCTTGGCGCCTGGGAAGATTGACCCTTACCGCCTTCCGTTATCTTTTCTTCCATGGGCCACCCTATCATCGTGACTCGATCATACAAGCGTTTTCCAACTGAGCGGGATGTTGGAAGGGCAACAAATCCATATATACGGAGAGTGGGGGATCCGCAGTTCATAGAAATAAGGGAAAGGGGAGCTACGTTCTAGATTCCCTGTCCCGCGCATGGCAGCAATAAAAGAAAATTGAAACCGGAAGTCGTGACTGTATTTAACGGTGGGCCGTCCTTCGCGCCAATCGGGCGGGAGGCTTTGGCGCATGCGCACCCCGGGCCCTTGTGTCTCTTCACCTGCCGTTGGGAACCGCTGTGCCCGGCCGGAGGCCGTCGCGCGTTGGGTCGTTTCGCTGCCCCAGAATGCCCCGCGCTCGTGGCGCGTGCCCGTGGCTGTTCTGAGGCGCCAGAAGGAGCGAGCTGCGGGGGTCGCTGCTATGGCTGCCGCTCTGCTGGCCCGTGCTTTATCGGCGGTGTCCGGGCCGCGTTACATTCTCAGGTAAAAGCAATGCCGCAACGAAGCCACGTCGGGAGAGTCCATCCTTTTCCCCGCCTTGTGTCTTTCCTAAAGATGCCCCCCCCCCCCTGTATTTTGCCTCCCCAAGCACGCCCCCCCCGCCCGCCCGCTGTCTGCCGGCTTCCCTCTCCTTCCCTGGGTGCTTCTTCGGATAAGGAAGGCTTATGTGCTCTGGGGCGCTGTGACCAGCAAGCAACATGACCTCTAGAGCCTATTAGGCGAGATCCCTGAGGGCTAAAATAAGCAGGAGTCTTGTGGAACTGCGGAAGCGGAAACGGTTATGTTTAGCAAGGCAGCGTATCCAAGAAATGCGTAAATCTAACTTAAGCTTATATGGGCTACAACGAGGGTTGCTAGGTCCCATCCCCCCGCCTCACCCCCGGCCACTGGCTTAGGATAGGGGGAAGGGCACAGGGTTGTCATATTCTGCTTGCGGAACTCCTGGAGATTTGTGAATGGAACCTGAGGACAGGGACCTCTGTGGGGTGCAGTGCCACAGAATCCATCCCCCAAAGCAGCCATTTTCTCTGGGAGAACCGATCTCTTTCGTCTAGAGATGAGCTGTAATGCCAGGCGATCCCCAGGCCCTACCTGGAAGCTGGCATCCCTGTCTTTCACTATGTTTCTACATGGTGGGACGTAAGAGTATGTGTAGAACTGATTCTTGGAAACTGCACTCTAAATTTAAGTACATGTAACTTTGCTGCTCAGAGTGGTGCAGACAGTTTGGCTGGTCTACTGCAGTCCAAGTATGATGCTGATACATCATACACCAAATATTTTTATGGCTGTTATTTGTTTCTGGACTAGTGTTAAAATAGTCAGCTGGACTGGGGAGAATTCTGGTGCAAGATGAATGTTTGATAATATCATAGGACTAGTGCAGAATGGGTGAAATGAGTTGTTATCAGTTGTCTTTGGGCGTACAGTGGGATTGTAATTGTAACATTGCATTGTATTCTGGAGAGTTATTTTTGTATAATATCAATTGTATGATAATGTCAATTGTCCTTTTGAAAGTTTGTTATATTTTAATTTGTTAATATGTATAATTTTGCTTTTATTCAGATGTAGTAAAAACTGCTTGGTGGAGAAGTGGTTTTCAAAATATATTAGTTCAGATAACCGTCCAAAGCAGCCTTTGACAGCCTACATGCGCTTTTGTCAAGACCAGCGACCAATATGTAAGCAACAAAATCCAGGTAAATAAGCTACTAGAATATGTGACTTACATAAAATCATTGTTTTACATACTGAGTGTCTCTTTGGATATCAAAAGATGTATAAAACTTATTGACACGTTTTCATGCCTTACGTTTTGCCAGGATTCTCCCTCTACTTCAGCTATGTCTCATGAAGCAGTTGCGCACATTCTGCTTTTGGACCACCAAACAGACCATAAAACTTAAGAAAAATAATTCTGGTTGTCCTGTGCTAAATATATTAACTATGTACAAAATAATGGAATCATTTGCCTTGATTGGATATTATGCCCTTCTGCATTTAGGTTAACAGTGGAGAAAAATTAAGGGGGTTTGATATCTTCTTGGAATTGGCCATTTTGTTATCCATACAATTCTGTCAATGTGCATGTTGTACAATAACGTGTGAAAAGAAAGATAATTGTTCTGAGGTGCATTTAAAAAATTCAGTGGGGTATGGGGTGAAACCTACAGAAGTAAGGAAAGAAAATGTGAGCAATGTAGTTAAACCTATTTGGCCTTTACAGCCATGGGCAAAATAGTGCATTTGGGCAAAATCTTTCAGAGGAAGCCCTCTGTAGAAGTTCTGACCATAAATTCTCATTGTGAACTTATTTGATTTGCTATTGTAAGCTGGAAGCATCTTTCTTTGAATAAGAACTTACGTATAAACAAAGAATACAGATAATTAATATAATTGGAAAATTCAATTTCTGTTTTGAATTGTCTATTGTTTAAGGCAGAGGTCGTCAACCCCTGGGTGGCCTCGTCTGCCTCTTCCCACCCCCACAGCGAGAAGCTTGCCAGGCCACATAAAGCTTCGATATCGGGCTCGCCAGGCCACGAGCAAAGCTTCGCTCGCGGCCCGGCTAGCATCTTGCTGTGAAGGGGGGGAAGAGGCAGGAGCAGCCGCTGGCACGCCGGCGGATGCAAACACGCATGCGTGGAGCTGCCACGCATGCGCGGCAACTCTGCACACGTGTTAGTGCCCCTGCTGGCGCAAACGTGCATGCGCGGCAACTCTGAGCCCGGTCTGCCAGCTCTCCCCCACCCCCGGAGGCAGTCCTCAACCGTAAAAAGGTTGGGGACTGCTGGTATAAGAGATTGTGTGCCAAGAAAGGTCTTGCTAAGTCACATTCTGACTCAACAATTGACTATTTGGATCAGTTGTTATATACTGTGCAGTAACACAGAATCGGTCTGCCTTTATGCATGATTAAGTGATTTATTTTGTGAATACCTAGAAAAAATGCAACTTCATTAAATTTAGTTGTACATTCATGTTTGGGTCTAAATCTTTTTTCCCAGGTACAAGTATTTTTGACATAACAAAAAAGCTAGCACATGCTTGGAGGGAGTTATTGCCATCTGACAAACAAGTGAGCATCACTTTCTTTTGGATTACTGTTTTCATATGAATGAAAATTTTACTGTTATTTTACTGCTCTGCTTTGAACAGAAAATACTTTTAAAAAATGTTCTCTATATACCCTTGTGCCCCTTTCTGGTAGATTTGCTTTGTAGTTTGCTTTGCTAATAAAGAATCATACACTGGAGGGGCAATTATTTTGTCATTAATTGTTTAAAATTCACTTAGGATGGATTCCAAAGTAAAACATGATAAAAACATGTTTTTATGTAACATGTAATATTGCTAAAAATCCAGCAAGAGCATAGAAACAACATAAAATAATGCTTAGAGTAGAATCAAGAATTTAAAAACTATGTCAAAAGATGAATACCGACCATGTAAAAAGAAAGTTTGTGCCTTGTTCCTGGAAGAGAACAGTTTAGGCTACAGGTGAGCCCCAAGGAAGTGTGCATTCCCCAGTGAAAAAGCACTTTCTGTCACCACCTTCCTCATCTCTGCAAGTGAGATAACACAGAGCAAGGCTTGTGAGAAGGATCTTAACTAGTAGACTAGTTAACTAGTATGGGAAAAGTTGGTCCTAAACCTTGCCACAAGTCATTTAGGACCTTAAAGATAAGAACCAGCTCTTCATGCCTGAAAACAGATGAGCAGCTTGTGTAGATCCATCAGCACATGGGTGATATAATCCCTGTATCAGCCCCTTGCAATCACTTGGTGCTGAATTTTGAAACAAATGAAGTTTCTCAAGGCAACCCACTTAAAGTATATTATGCTATTCTAACCCCAGAGTATGGATTTTTGCCCAAATCATACTTTTTGAGAAAAGTAAGAGATTGTGTAAAGGAGGCATTAGCTTCCAGCCTTAGGCTCAGATCCTCAAACTACAAACCTGCTCCTTCAGGAGGAGTGCAGTCCCCTCCCAGGACAGATTAAGTTGCCAGTCCTCAAGTGGCTTTGGTGTTGGCCAAGATAACTTCTGACTTGTCTGGAAATTGAGTTAATTGATCTTTATACATTTGGCTACCTTCCTCATGTACTTGCTAGGACTTCCAGAGACCTACCCAGATCAGCTGTTAAGGAGAAATAGACTGAGGTATCATCTGTATATTGTGGATACCTGAACTCCAAATCTCCTCACAATCCCTCTCAACAGTTTTATGTAGACGTTACACAGCATGGGGGGCAAGATGGATCCTTGCAGCACCTGGAACTAGAAATGCCACAGTAATAGTTCCTACCAAATTAGAAATTTCTGAAATTATCAAACAAAAAAGAGGAAAATAATTTCAGTTTATATGTCCATCCACATGTATAAGACATCAGTTAATTTTAACTATGGAAGTAAATTGTATTACAGGGCTGATGATGAAATTATGGTTTTCACTTAACATTACTTTTAAAAAGTTACTAATAGTATACTATATAGTTCATAAATGTTTTAATTAAGAATGTTTTGTAAACCACTTAATGTTTAATCGTACATGTTAATTGAAACAGTTTTGGTCCCCCCCAATGAATCATGGTAAAATCATTGATACTTTTGTTTCTAGCCTTATGAAGCAGCTGCGAAGATTGAAAGGCAGACTTACAAAGAACAACTAGCGAAATACAAAGCCCAGTTAACCCCTGAGCAGGAAAAAGCTTTGAAAGAAGAAAAGAGAAGGAGATCTGCAAAAAGAAAAGCAGCAAGGAAAAAAAGGGTTAGTCTTTAAAATGTAGAATTTTCATTATTACAGTGGATGAAATAATATACAGTAAATGAAATATATTTATGTTAATAATGCCTCAGTGTCTAAACACAAAAAATATTGCATTATTTATAAAGTATGTATGATATTTGTATTGTATCCAACTTATCTAATCAAAATAACCTTTCTGATTGCTGTTTGAGTATATTGAGGGAGAAAAGCACAGGTTATACATTAATATGTCATAATTGACATTCAACATAGAATCATAGTCAGAAGGTGCCTCTAGGGTCATTGAGTCCAACCCCTGGCACAATACAGGAAGTCACAATAAACTAGTACTAGGGTCAAAATAGAAAATCTGTTGTGGGAATGAGCTCTGAGCTGTTACAAGTGGCAGATTAGAAATGCTGTTTGTTGGAAATAATATAACAATTCAATCCTATGCAGAATTACTCCAGTCTAAGGTTATTAGGCAATGTACTTAGATGGCAGTTGCTCTTCATGGGATATCATCATAAAATAAAAACAATGTTTGAGCTGCTACCACTACCCAGCATTACTGCCTCCTTGCTGCCAGGAGGGAAAGAGGAAGGTGGCTAGAAAAAGCAGATGCTATCAACTGGTGGTGTTTGGGCTGGGAGGGAGTAAGTGCTGCTTCTTCACCACCCCACAAACTCAGTTGATCTTGGGGCTGTTGAACATGAGCAGTGTTCGGGTTTGGAGGGAGCCCAGAGCTGATTGGGTGCCATTTTAGCCCTAACACCCCTGGTGCCTAGAGCCTGCCTCTCCTGCTGCCTTCTTCCTTCTGTCCTGGTGGTGTCAATGGAATCTCACCATAGGTTTTCCACTGGTTCTCACTTGTATCATTAATTTTCAGTTTCTAAACTATCAAAAGCTGGTCATGTCACCCAAACAAAACTAGAACCGTTTTTGTAGTGTTGCCCTGTATAGTTATGCCTGTTCAATCATATTATGGCTGAATTGTAACCAAACTGGAAAGTAGCTGAGGAGCAAACTCCAGAGGCTGTCCCTGCTGCTGCTGCTGCCCTTGTGCTGGATTAGCCACCCCCACCCCCCCAATCCTAGTCAAGGGCACTCAAAAGCAGCATCCATGAGGCCTTTGGAGCTGCCACAAAAAAGTAGTAATCAGTCATCTGGTGACTAAATTCACTATTAAGAGAGTTATTTACAGGTGTCCTTTTTTTCAGCAATTAACTGTGCTTGGAAAACCTAAAAGACCTCGTAATGCCTTCAATATTTTTATGTCTGAACATTTCCAGGAAGCTAAAGGAGTCTCAGTGACGGTAAGTGAGTAGAGCTGCTGTTCTAAAAACAAAATTATATACGTATTGGGTTTTTATAACATAATTTTAAGGTACCATGAAATTCTTCGGGAATTAGTTGCTAGGCTCTTGCTTGCTCCCCTACCTAGATCATTTTGTGCAAAGAGTCATATTTAGAAGCCAGCTTTAATTACCGGTGAGGCACAAAGACAGATGTATGGAATTAACGAGAGTTAGTTCTCTACCCAAATAACTGGTCCCCTAAACAGTGTTGAATCACGGTTTAGGCTTGGGACACCATGGAGCTTTTTCACTGATGGAAGGGTCTCCAGAAACAGCATTTCAGAGAGGGGCAGTTGGGCCTGCAACAGTAGGGAAGAGGCAAAGAAGTCACTTTCTGCTGATGGGAATCGTCCTATCTCTGAAATGGCTCTATGGGATCTTAATCCTATAAATTCTAGCTTGCTGAGGGGGACAAATTGCTGAAAAACTTCTTTCCTGATTGCATATGTCACAGCTAACAAGTTAGTTTCTAACTATGATTCTCTATGCAAGAAGGGGTGAGGGGAAAGAGTGAGTGCAAACCTGGAAAAACAGGGAAAACCTGGGGAAAAAATAAATATTTTTATTTAACTACAGCTAAATAACACATCAGGTGGCAGCCCTAGAATTCTGTATCCCAGTGACAAGTTATACTGCTCAGTTTGCTTTTTATAGCTAGTCTTTTCCCTTGCATAATCTTGGTTGATTTATTATTAAAGTTATTGATTGATAATTGATTTATTACATTTATGGAACCACCCCTCGGCACAGCTTTCTTGATATAGTGTACAAGAAGAATGGCTTATTGAGGCCAGTAATTTTGTACCTATGCACTCGTGCATAATAGACCTGTCAAACATGGCTTTGCCCGACCCCAAATACTGAGATTTTCTCCCTGTTTAACCTTAGACCTCTTTCTGAAAGCAGATTGTGTGCCTGTCAACACCCCAAAAAGTAAGAGATATCAAGGAATGACACTTCCTTATGATGATTATATTTAAATAATTTCTTTTCTGATGGCTGGTTTATTTTTGCTCCCATCATTCAAAAACTGGTTCTATATATCTCCACTAATCCTAATACCAAAAGTTAGTGACCTTTGCCTACCAACTTGCTTGGCAGTGGAAATAATGCTTTTATAATTTCTTTTAAATATATCTTTGAAACTAGAAGGGCTGGAAAGTTACCTTTTTGAGATTGCCTGGCTCCTGTAACTGCCTGCCTTTTCTTCAGAGGAAGACATGGAATAGCAACTCACTCATAAACGTTCTGTCTGCAAGCCATTAAAATACTAGCCAAAATTGAGCTTCTGTTGCTTCCAAATAGATTTTCAGGTTTGGATTTTGGCAGATTTCTGGGAGAATGAGCTCTATAACGGAGGAATGGTCAGCACAAAAGCCTCTTTTCATTTGCTTACTGTTTGTGACATCACAGATGATGTCCAGCACTGTAGTGTTTGAGTGGTTCTTCATCTTTACCGCTTCCGGCATTAGGCCAAAACCTTTAAAATTTCAATCCTGATACTATAAGATCTGTAGAGACCATGCAGCCAGGGGCACAAAGCAGAATTGTTACATTACTGAAAGTACTATTGAATAAGGAGGAAGGAGAAGCCAATTTTATGTGAATCCATTCCTCATTGCACCTCCCTTTGCTGGTCATGTGGAGTTTATATAGCATTAGCACTTTTGAGGGGATGGGGTTCCTGGGAGTTGGGGGTGGGGGCTGCGTCATGACTGTTTTTGTGCATGCACTCCATTGAATCCCAAGCATTATCAGTGAGATGTCAGCCTTAACTGGTATTGGCTGTATGTTGCTGAGTATGGGTTAAGAGATTTCTTCTACAAATCTGCAGATGTTTGTGAATTTTTCTCTCATAGGGAAAGATGAAAAATCTATTTGAAGAGTGGCAAAAATTGGCCAGTTCTAAAAAACAGGTATTGTCATAAAACTGTCTTTGAAGCTTAGTAACTAGAAATTACCATGTTTTAAGTTTTGTAGATGAAGTTTTTTGCAGCAGTAATAGGCATAAAACTGAAAACTGTGGCTGGGTAGTAGTTTTGAAATCCCTCCTGTGTCTTATGAGGTATGCCCTCCCTCATCATGATTATCTTAAAAGCTCAATATTAGCTTTTTGCCTCTAGAAGCAATTGAAATTGTCAGTTCATTTGCTGTAGCTTCTCTCTGCACTCTGCAGCAGGTTTGCTTTGAAGAATTTCAGTTTCTGTAGGCTTTGACAATGCCATAGCTTTCTAGTTGTGAACTTCAAATTCCAAACACTTGAGATATTTGGCTTCTTGAACTATTCTAAAATATAAGATTTGTCACACGAAAAATTCATGCTAGCCTTTTGCCTGTTATTCATGTACTGGCTGGGATCCGAACTAACATGAGTGCCTGTTCACTCATGCATGGAGTCTTCTAAGTTTCCATGCACACAGCCACATTAAAGGTTCCCCCGCTCTCTCGCCAGCATTTGTGGACTTCTGGAGCTGATACCCCATAAAGTGTTTAAAGCTTTTGTCAAAGAAATATCGCCCATCCCTGTGCATGAGCAGAAGCACCCCATTTAAACATGGGAATATGAAATTCAGTCGAACCTCTTGGGTTGAAGTTCCTTCTCTTAAAAATTTGGCTACGGGATTTAAATATACAGTGATTTGTACTTGTTAGTAATCACCATGGTCTAAGGTATCAACATTCTCATTTGTGTTGAGAAGAGTCAGTTGGTGCAGCTATTTTGCTTTGAGCTTTTCTATTTCAACAGGTAAAGGAAAAAATGTTGCCTCTCATAGTCCTTTGCTTGCATGTTAAAATGTATTTATTTTTACATATTGACATTGCTGTTGTTTAAAAAAAAAGTATCATAGGTATGGCTGTAAAAAATTCAAATGCCTTTATTATGTTATAAGTTCTTTGGGTGAACAGGATTTAAAAAGTCTAAAACAACTTTGTATTCCTGAGGGAATTATGAGAACTCATCTTTACCAGCTGCTCCAGCATCACTTTAATGTACACACCTTAACAGCTGTACCTGAAGAAGCATGCACTTGTCACAAAGGAAAAAGTACTCATGTTTGCATTACATGGCAAATGTCGGAGGTTCACCAAGCAGCTTCTGGAGTTTTGCTGAACATACAACTTTAGAGAAACAATGTACATAACAATTTCCTACATGTTTATGATACTTCCAAAAGACCTGTAGTTCTGTGAGATAAATGCCTCAGATATTGGTAAAATGTTCCTGCAATTTCTGATGCATTTAAACTTTTTGTCATATCAAATTCTCCTTCTGAAAAACTTACTATTACTACTTAGACGTACCATCAGCTTGCTGAAGATGATAAGATCCGGTATGAAAACGAAATGAAGTTATGGGAGGATCATATGGCAGAAATTGGCCGTGAAGATCTTATACGTCATAAAACCAGAAGGAAAATCCCAAAAGCAAAGAAAACTGTAATAAAGGCAACTTCAAAAAAGCAGTCTACAACTTTAAAGAATCCGTTGGGAAGCAAGGGAGCCTCATCAGCACCCAGTGTGAAGAAATCTGAAGAATAAAAGTGTTAAGTAGAATGTATTTTTTCATTCAAGAGCAGTCATTAATGTGTTCAGAAATTATGCTTGGCGAGGAACTGAGATGAGATTGTATGCTTGAGAGAAACTCAGAATAATGGAAGTTTTAAATTTCTGAAAACTGTCCACAAGGATAAATCAAGCTGTGAGAATTTAAGCGGTGGTTGATCATGAGAGTAGAGATGCTTGTTTAAATGTATAAATAAGCATTCTCTTACAAATTAAAACTATGTATAAAATCATTTTTTTTCTTATTAGGAAATACTTTGGGGGCTTCAAAGATATTTAGCATGTAAATAATGAGTAGTCACTGGAGAAAGCATGTACATTTGCTAATTTCGGCCTTGTAATTAACAACCACTGAATAGTTTTTTGAAATGTTTTTCATCTACATTTTTGTATGTCTCTACCAGCAGTGCATATTATTTATATTGCATGAAAAAAAAATAAAATGTAGTGACTTTTATACAAAACAACTCGGCTTTCATTATTTATCCAAGTTTGAAAATGGACCTTTTCGTGTTGGGACTTTTAAAACAGAAGAGGCATTACTGTTTTTACATCTAAACTCTAGTTCTGCTTTCCTTAGCTCTACAGTATGCAAGTAGTAACCTCATAAAATGAAATCTGAAGTTAAATATTTTATTATATTTATATACCGGCCTCCCCAAAGGCTCAGGGCGGTTCACATAAAACAGTACAGATAACTTAGTTTAACAATAATACAGTGATAACTGCAAGCAACATAGAACAATAGAATAATATGAACATTAAATTAACACATTTAAGAGTAGAAAATGTAAATTAACATCACCCTTATTTGTTCCTGAGCATGAGGTTCACCTGAGGCTTACCTGGGAGCCTCAGGAGTTCTTGGGTTGGGTGGGCCCTGGGAGAAAGCAGTCCAGAATTGGGGACAAGCACACATCTTTTGGTTTATGGCATAGATGGTCTGCTTAAAAAGAGCTCTTATCTAAGACATGCCAGCTTTTCTATATATTGGTCTTATGTTTGTAGACTATAAGCTTTCGATCAGGGCCCTTTTAACTGTGGCCCAGACTAAGTGCTTCAAATGCCGAGTCTGATACAGAATGCTTATGGTGACAGAACTTTGGCTGGAAATTGATCAGCAGAATGTTAAACCAGCTGAACCCATCAAGTATCCAGACATGTTACAGCATCTTTATTGTCTATTCTCAAGGATATTATCAGAAACAGAGGGCTGCAAGTATTGGTTAAGGATGAGAATAAGCCAAGCAAAACACAGTTTGTTTGGGTTCTTGGGATGATACGTTGAACCACAGAGGTGTGAACTTTTTGAGGTTCATGATGGTGGTATAATAGCCCTCCTGCATGCTAAAGACCTGAAACTTGCAGTGGATCTCCAGTTAACTTTCTTCTACCTGCTGTCCATATTTGGTATGAATTGGATTTATAGGGTCTGAATTATCACCCCCCTCAAAATGAGGGTGCCTAAATCCTTGTTTTTATGAAAGGTAAAAACAGCAGAGGGGGAGGGGGGCAACAGAAGCCTAGAAGAACAGAAATGAAGTCCCCAAGAACCTCTGCAATAGAAACTGAAAGTGTGGCAATTTTGAAAGCCCAATATAACTGGTACTGCTGTGGCAGTGCAAACTGAACATGACTAAGGTCAAACCAGAAAAGTACTTCTGGGGAAAATGCTATCTAAAGGTGTTCTGTAAGTGGAGTTCTACTCCCACCCCACTTCAGCCTTCTTTCTGGACTATTAGTCCACATGGGTCATGCAACACCTACAAGCTTTCCATGATTGAATGACTGAAGGAGGGGAGAAAGCATATGTGCTCAAAGAGACAAGAATTCAAACAACTAAATTTTTGTCCAAATAAATACTGCATTGTGCATATAAATTCTGCACTGCAGGATTTCATTTCATGTATCTGATGTGTGTCAAGAAAACCCTTTCATAACAGTAACGCTATTCACACCTGGTTCCATCCTTTTCCACTCTGTCCTCACAAGTGTGAAGGAATTTGGCTGACAGACTGGCTCAAAGTTTGCCAGCAAGTGGGCATCCTAGACCAATGCTCAAACTACTACCTATCTAGTGAGTCACTGCTTCTCATTTGGAGAAGCAGCCTCTAGGGCCACTTTTGCAGAAGCTAAATCACACACGGCTCCTGTTGGTTTTTCAGTTTGGGGTGGGGGTGTCCATTCCCAAGTAAGCACATTTTGAATCACAGCCTCCATGGCCGATTGAGTGAGTGATTCTTCGTGAGCTCCAGCATGGCCTTCCTTGGTGTCAATTGAACTACCCATTCCTGACACGTTAGGCTGCAGGCTATGTGGTCCACTGCCTTCCAAAATGACTCATCCTGTAGAGAAGGAATTCTATGCAGGAAGACTGGTGAGCATCTCTTCTCCAAAACAGCATTTTGCACAGCGCCACTATCAAGGTGGCCTATCAGACAATTTCACCCATTAAGGATTGCATCGTTTTTCTCTTTACTTCTGGGGGCTGATCAAGATGGGCGGCTGCATTAGTCTGTTCGTAGCAACAGAAAAGAGCCAGAGTCCAGGAGCAACTTAAAGACCTACTAAATCTGTGGCAGGGGAGGAGCATTCGTGAGGTGCCTGAAGAAGCGGGCCGTGACTCAGGCAAGCGCCTCCGCTGCCACCCATTTCGGCAGCCTTTATGGTGCTTCTGGGCTCTGTCTTTTTCCTCCTCTTTTACAGGAGTTCGAAGGCCCCTCTAGCCTTGCCCATCTCTATGGTGAGCCTCTCTCCCGCCCGCTCCTTTTTGTGGCCGTTGCGACGTTTCCAGGCGCGGCCGTAAAGCAGCTGGTGGCGGGAAAGCAGGCAGGCGAGCGGCCGGCGGGGCGATGGGGCTGCTGGAGGAGTGCCGCGAGGCCTTCGGGGCGGGGGACTTGTACCAAGTGCTGGGCGTGGCGCGCGGGGTCTCGGCCGGGGAGATCCGGCGCGGCTACCACAAGGCCTCCCTGCGCGTGCACCCGGACCGCGCCGACCCGGCGGACAAGGAGCGAGCCACCCGCCACTTCCAAGTAAGGGGGCGGGGAGCGCGGCCAGCCTACTCCTCCGCCGCCGCCTCCTCCTCACTAGTAGGCTCTGGCAGGCGGGAATGCGACAGGTGGAGCTTCGCCTTCTCAAGGGGGGCAGTGGAGGCGGGCTGCCCTTCTTTCAAAAGGAGCTCAGGGGAACGTCCCTTTGGCTGTTCCTGGCAGCCCTGCTTGCCTTCCTTCCCTGGTTTATCCTGGCAGAGCAGCTGTCTGGAGAAATGCCCTTTTGCCACCTAAATAAGAGCCCTGGGCCACTTGTGACGTTGGCGTTACGGATGCAGTGGCTGGGGAACAGACTGCCCCATGGTTGCAGCTGCTAGGAGCCCATCCCTTCTCATATCCTCATGCATTAGTTATTGAACGTTGTGGACTGGACTGACTCCCTGTGGGTTATCCACCATGTCCATGTGAGAAAGGTGAACCTTAAACAAATAGAATTGTGTAAGACTGTGCTGTTAACTACTTAATTCTCTAATGTATGAATAGAGATTTCCTTTACATCTTAAGAAATGTAGATTCAAATGGGTAGCCGTGATGGTCTGAAGTATCACAATAGAAGCAGAGTCCAGTGGCACCTTTAAGACCAACAAAGATTTATTCAGGGCGTGAGCTTTCGAGTGCAAGCACTCTTTGTAATGTAAGGAGTTCTTAGTCTCGAAAGCTCACACCCTGAATAAATCTTTGTTGGTCTTAAAGGTGCTACTGGACTCTGCTTCTATCTTAAGAAATGACACTCATCTGCCCATTTACTAAAAGGTTTTGCTTTTAGATTGGTCTGGCTTTTCAATGTGTTCCCATGCAGAATTGCACCAGACTGTTGGGCCATAATAAGCCAAAATGTTCACCTGTGTGTATTTCTGGGGGTGTGGATGATGTAAGAGAGACACAGTGCAGGAAAAGATGCTGAAGTGAAATTTAATGTGATGTGTGTGTGTGTGATCACCCCCCCCCCCAATAGACCTTAACCAGTACAATGAGCAAACACATAAACCAGGTGTCCTAGTGTCTTCTAAAATGAGTAAATATGTTGGTCCAGTAGCACCTTTAAGACCAACAAAGATTTATTCAAGGTTTGGCAGGGAATTATCATGTGGCTGCATGTGGATGCTGTGACACAGTTTACTAATATAACAAGATTAACTTTTGCTTATATATTCCTACTGTTATGATGATCAGTTCTTAGTCTGACAAAGAGTGCTTGCACTTGAAAGCTCACGCCTTGAATAAATCTTTGTTGGTCTTAAAGGTGCTACTGGACTCTGATTTTATTGTGCTAGTCAGAATTGCTCCATTTTTCAGGCCTGAGGAACTGTGCCAGCTCCAGTATGCTGGGAGCTCATTCCACCAGGTAGGGGCCAGGACAGAAAATCTCCTAGCCCTGGTTGAGGCCAGGCATATTTCCTTGGGGCCAGGGACCTCCAGCTGGTTGGTATTATAATATTCTTCGTGGGGGTATAAATGTAAAGGTGGTCTCTCAGATACACTGGACCCAGACCACAAATGGCCTTATGGGTAATTACCAATACATTAAACTTGATCTGGACTTCAACTGGGAGTCAGTGCAGCTGTTGGATCACCGGATGAATGTGTGCCCTCCAGGGTGTTCTTGTGAGAATCCTGGCTGCCTCATTCTGGACCAGTTGAAATTTCCGGAGCAAAGATAAGGGCAGTGATGGACAAGTATTTGGGAGACCCAAGTTCTAACCCACAATCTGCCATGGTTGGCCTTGGGCCAGTCATGCACTCTCAGGCTAACCTATCTCAGGTGGTTGCAGTTGGGGAATAAAATGGAGAATGCTGTAAGCCACTTCGGGTTTCCATTAGGGAGAAAAGTGGGATATAAATTAAGTAAATAAATAAAATCTAGTCTAAATCACTTGGTTTTGAATAAATCTCCCTGGCTCCCTGATGTTGATGCTCCCCTTATGTAAATAAATAAATAGCATTTCCTAGAGAAAGATTCTGGCTAGCATTTCACACGGCAATTTCTAAACTTGTGGGGATTAGTATATTCCCTTCCCTTCCAGTCTGAACAGATGCATTATGATTTGCTACCTTGTCCCCCATACTACTTCATTCTGCTGTACATCTAGATCAGGCTTGAGTGACAGGTTGCTTTTCCTTATCGGCCTGTTGAGGTGGCTTGTCTTGTCTCCTCAGATCTTGGGCAAGGTGTATGCAGTGCTGAGTGACCAGGAGCTGCGCAATCTGTATGACCAGCAGGGCATCGTAGATGAGGAGTCGACTGTGCTGAGTCAGGACCGCAACTGGGAAGAGTACTGGAAGCTGATCTTCAAAGAAGTAGGCAGTCGTCCTCAAGCTGGTGAAGCTGGAAAGGGCTCTCTTATTTATTTTTTGTATTTATTGTGCAACTTCTATACCGCCCCCCACACAATTAATCACATCAGGGCGGTGAACAACACAGGCATTATAGTAAACAATAAATATACAAACAAACAAAAAATAATCTAGTTAGAAGTCTGTTTAAAAATTTTAAAATATAATTTAAATAATTTAAAAGTGATTAAATTCACTAACCCTATTGGGGGAGAGGGATGGGTGGAGGGTTGTAAGATGATTATCTGGTGTGTGCATCTGTAATACACAAATCCTATGCTTGTGTTTTTTTCAGTTTAAGAATTAAGTATCTTTGATCAATTATTCATGGCTTAATGAAACTTGTTTGACGTTTCTTTTCTCTAAATAGGAAGAGATGGAAGTGACACAAAAGCTTTCTTCCTTCTTCCTCTGCCTAACTTTACATATGGAACAGAAATTGGTAGAAATTGGTAGAGTTCCATGCAGTTGATCACAAAAGTAAACTTGTTTAAAGAGGATTGCTCTTGCAATGAAAACATCTATCGTCTGCATTTGGTATTGAGGATTGTCAGACTCAAGGTTTTTTTCTCTGTTGAAAACCAGGTAACTTTAAAAGATATTGAAGACTTTAAGAAGCAGTACAATGATTCTACAGAAGAAGTGGAGGACATTAAAACAGCATATAAGAAGTATAAAGGCGATATGGACCAAATCATGGATAAAGTATTATGTGCAGATTATACAGATGAACCAAGAATAAGGACAATTATCCAACAAGCCATTGACTTGGGAGAACTTCCATTCTACAAAGCCTTTGCTAAAGAGTCTAAGCAAAAAATGAATGCAAGAAAAAGGAGGGTATGTTGACGGTAATAAAGTTCAGTGAACAAATGTGTACCATTTGCCAATAAATAAAATTCTGAATATTTCCTAGTCTTAACATTCCGTATTTCATATTTCACATGTGTCAGCTCGTTTCAAATGTAAAACCCTCTATAGTGGAGGTATTAAATACAGATTTCTACTTTATTCCTTTGTGTCACTGAGCAAACTCACCAAATCCTGAATGTCCTTAGTGGAACAGAATGATGATGGATGGCATGTCAGCAGTGCTAGGTCTAAAATGAGAATCTTTTTGGAATTCTGTGCTATCGACTTCTCTATGGAATGTCTATAATGTTATTGCCGTTTGGTGTAAATGCGAATGTCAATGCAGTGCTGGAGGAAAATGGCAGATTTTTCTCTCTAGTGTAACATGTTTGCAATGTTTTTTAATGGTACTCAAGCAATGCAGATTCCTATATTCAAGCATTTATTCTGCTTTTGTGTACTGCCTGTCTACAAAGGAAATTTAGGCAGCTCACAGATTATTATTATTATTATTCGATTTATTTCCTGCCACTCCCTACAGGCTCATGGCGGGTAACAATAGTCTTAAAATCCCCCATTAAAACCCCCGTTAAAAGACTATAAAAATACCCAACACGGCGGAAAATACTACTCTCCCCTACCCGAACAAAGGCATTGGAGGTTGGAAGGTGATGATGATAATATGAAATAATATTTCATATTATTTAAAATAATATGAAAAAGGCAGGATAACAAATGGCAGAAATTCAGGTCTCCCAGTCTTTTGAAGGGCAGATAGCCAAGGCTTCTGACTTTTCTTTTGAGGCTTAACAGAATATAGGGTTAGTTCCTGCAATACATGGTTAATAAAGAAGCTGTGTTTCTGTTTCAGGCTGAAAAAGAGGCTAAAGAGGCAGAAAAAGCCAGAGAAGAGCTAGGCGTTGATAAAGACGATGATGTCAGAGCATTAATTCAGGTAAACTTGTGCCCATAGCACGAAATGGAATCTCTGCATTCAGGTGCTGTAGGTGGCAAGTGCACAAAAGAGGCAATAACTGTTGTTCTTTTGCATTGCTTTTGATGTTTCTGGGAGCAATTGACTGGCCTTGTTGAAACAGAATGCTGACTCAGATGGATCCTTGAGCACATTCAGTAAGTTATGTTCAGCCTGCTACTGTGGCCTGGACTAGCCCATAAAAAGGGCAGTGCTTTCATCTAGAACAATTCTCACCCTTTCAGTGGCCTGGTTTTTGTAGTTATTTCTATACGGGCATTCTAATACTGTGTTCTACATCCTGAATTAGCCAGTTTTGAATCTTATCCTTTCATAAATAAGAGAAGCAAGTGAAATACCTGGGCTGATCAGCATTCTTTTGTTAATTTGACAGAGAAGAAATGAGAATCGGAAAAAGGAAATGGATGACTTTCTGGCCCAGATGGAAGCAAAGTACGGAAATTCCTCCAAGAAAGGAGGCAAGAAAACAGCAGCCAAGAAAAGAAGTAAATGAGCATACTTTTTTCCCAAGTGTATTCCTTTCTTCATGTCTTCCATTTGAATGAATTCTACTCTGAGACAGCCAAAGGAAAAACATTCCTTCATCAGTTCATGGGTGTAGCGGGGAACGCATGTCCAAGGAGGTGAGATGTAAAATAATTCTGTGTAATTTTTTAGAATGCTGCAGAAGAGTAAGATATTGGCAAGTTTACATCTGCTTTTTGAATGATGTTTGGTAGAGCTGTCTTATTGCAGGGGTAAGTTTGATATGAGTGCAAACATTATTTCATTATTTTATAAAAGTATTTGTTAGACTTAATAAAGGATGTTTTTAAAAGTATTGTGGCAAATAAAGACCCAAAATAACAGCTGGGAATGAAAGTCCTAAATGCTTCTGAAGACAATTAAGAAAACATTGTGAACATAGTTACCCTTAACATCTCCTATTGGCAGAAGCCATGGCCCTCAGCTTGCAGGACATGAGAATGGCTGTTAACAATCAGATGTTTTGGAGGACATTAATTCATAGGGATTGCTATAAATTAGAAGTGATGCAATGACACTTCACTCGCACACACGTTATTGGCAGAACGTACAGTGAAACTATTCCCAAAAGGTTCAGCGTGCTGTGGTTGAAGTATAATTCCAGTAGTAGCTCTATCAATGGCTCTAGAAAGCATGTTTAGATAGCTGGGTGACTTCAGAGCTAATCTCACTGGTCTGGCTAAGGAAAAGGGTATTCAGAAATCCACTTTCACAGGTACAGCCAGTGTACGCCTGCAGCAACTTCATGATGTTTGGAGTGGCTGGGGGTATCTTTTATGGTGCTGGGAATGTCCATCATCCTGAGGGCTCTCTCATTTTATGTGACAAGAGCCAGATTGAGGCCAGTCTGTCACTGCGCAACTAGTATTTTCTTCATCCCACAAGAACACAGGTTGCAGCTTTGGTGACTCACTTAAACGGCCAGTCTTGCAGTCCCCAACAAAACCCCATGCATTCAGTAAAGACTTGCTCCCCAAAAGCCAAGTCCCTGAATTCAGAAACCCAGTCTCACGATGACCCCCTAATCTAAACAGCACTATGAAGCGCACATGGTTTTTCTCATTGTTTACAAATGCAGATGCAGTTTACAAAATGTTTTCTTTATTTGCATATAAAAGTTATTCCATTTTACAATTTAATAAGAATCTATTCCCATCCTGGCTTTTACAAATTTTCATGGTATCTAGAAAATAATGCAAAGCTATTTTCAATTTACATAGCTTCATACCTTCGCAGTCGGCACTTACTTTGACTAGGAAGAGCTAGAACTTCTTTTAAGAGAGTTACATTAAACTTACATCAGATGTGGAATGCAACTTCATAGTAGGCTACGCTTTTTCTAAGTATTTTTTAAAGTTAGTACACCCCATTGAGCTGCTCTTCTACAAAATGTAGAAAGTGTATATCTGCTTAAAATTATATCTCTCACCAATGAGAATCGTAAAACTCTGAACATGGCTGCTGCACAGAAACAATTATCTGAAAGTTTTTATAACTTTTTGCATTGTTTAAAACATTTCAACAAGGGAAAATGGGTGTTGAAAAGTATGCTTCTAGTAAACAAATCCGCCTCAGCCAGCCCCCTTTGACTGAGTCAGTGGATTAAGAGGTATAAAGTTAAGGAAATGTGATACCAAAACGTTAACCCTTTAAGGGTTTTAAACTTGGCCACCTTCAGATGTCAGCTGCTGCAGTCTCGTCTCTCCCCCCATATGAACTTTGCTATGAGGAACTTGCTGTAATCGTGTTCTAGAAATATTACTAAGTATAGTGCTATTAGTTCAACTTACTGGCAAGTGAATGGGTGTTACAAGTACAGTGTTATTATTGCAACAGGAATCAGGCTCCTCAGGAAGACGTTCTTTGTATTACAATATATCAGCATTGGTTAGTAGGAGCTTGGAAGATTCCTAGAACAGGAACAGTCCCGCAGAATAGTACAGGAACAAAGTTTAAATGCAGTCCTGTCGTCTTTGGCAGTTCAGTTTCTACAAAAATAGGACTTCCTAGAGGAAGTTTTAGACCTCTTCTGTAAACAGGTATAATATTGCTACCGTTGAATACTGATTTTTAAAACATCTGTAGATGCTCCCCGGTGTTGGGAAGGGATGGCTCATTTTCATAGCATGCTACAAACCCTGTCTGCTTCTTGGGACCGATCCACCTCGGCTGTGAGTTCTCATAGACCCATGCAATTGAAGACCTACTAAGCAAAAAACCAGAGAAGGCTGTGAAAGCAGCAACCAGTATGCAAGATATCCTTTCAGGACCACTTTACCATGTTTAGTAAAGTCAGCTGAAACTTAGACATTCCTTCCATGCTTCATTCACTGTTAGCTAACAATTTAAAGGTACTATGTGCTCATACGGTATGGTCCTTTCTCCATAACTGTGTTTACTACACATTTTGAGATGGTGGGGCAAACAAACCTCTGCATATGTGAACTTGGGTTTTAAGCCCAGTGCATACACTTCTTTAGATGTATGGCTGTGGATAGAAAGGAACTGTTGTACTGTGTAGGAAGAGTTCCTACTACTGGTTATATCCTGGGCTGCTGGCAGCACTAACAGGACGCACACATTGGTACCTGCGATTACCTGTGATTCATGTATAAGCTGACCCACATATAAGCCGAGGCACCTAATTTTACCACAAAATCTGGGCAAACCTATTGCATATAAGCCGAAGGTGAGAAATGCTCCATCATCGCTGGCTCTCCCATCCAGCATTGCCATTCCTTTTGCCATTGAAGGCAAAAGGAAAAAAGATCGGAGTCCCGCAGTCAAACCACTGATGTCCTACAAGCTGCTAGAGCAAGCTCAGCTTGCAGTACACATTTGCAAAAGGCAATGCAATGATTGGCTGGAGCAGGCTTTTATTTCAATTACCGTATATACCTGCATATAAGCCGAAGAGGGCTTTTTCAGTGTGAAAAAGGTGCTGAAAAACTAGGCTTATATGCGAGTATATAGGTAGTTTCTTTTTTTATTCCCATGATGATGACAAACAATTTCTGAAGCTTTTGTGCCTGTGCAAGAAGTGTTCGGTACTACATTATCCTGTCCAATTTCAAATACAGTGGTCAAAGCAAAATCTTCCGTCATTACATACTACCTGCTTTTACTACAGGTAGTATGTTTTTATTTCAAACGAAGTACTATAGAAGTGTATGTAGTACTATAAATATACATCTAATTTCTGGAAGGGATGTCACAGACATTAACATCCTACAAGTGCAGCAAGTTACTTCATTTTCTTCAACCATATAGCCTTTATGACAGGGTTTGATAAATCCCAGGTGCCAGGTCGCCACAGAGCTGAGGAGTTCTAGCAATGATTTTATTGCAGCATGTCTCAGCAGTTACATGGATGTACAGAGGGATCCAGCCACTTTGTCCACTGGGTGAAAAAGTGAGGAACAGGTGTTCTTGAACACTAAAGAGGCTATGTTGGTAATCATGGGACCAGCATGGATTAATTCCATAAATCATAGAGTTGGAAGGGGCCATACAGGCCATCTAGTCCAACCCCCTGCTCAATGCAGGATCAGCCCAAACATCCTAAAACATCCAAGAAAAGTGTGTATCCAACCTTTGCTTGAAGACTGCCAGTGAGGGGGAGCTTACCACCTCCTTAGGCAGCCTATTCCACAGCTGAACTACTCTGACTGTGAAAAATGTTTTCCTTATATCTAGCCTATATCGTTGTACCTGTAGTTTAAACCCATTACTGCGTGTCCCCTTACTGCGTGTCCTTTCCTCTGCAGCCAACAGAAACGGCATCCTGCCCTCCTCCAAGTGACAACCTTTCATATACTTAAAGAGGGCTATCATGTCCCCTCTTTTAAGTATTTAATGTACATGGAGGATGTAATGACAGTAATTGGCCAAAATTTAGCAAAAAGGCTGCTTAGAGCCAACCCAGATCTTGTTTAACATTTTGCATCACACAATTTTGTTCTGAAACGTAGAAATAAACATGCATGAAGGTCTTGCTGTTGTTTATATGCAAACTTAGTGGTTCCAGTACTGAATTAAATAGAGCTTTTAAAAGTAATAATGAGTTTATGAGAAATTGGGGAGAAATTGAGCGAGGCTTAGGCGTTAGCTCTTTGTTGTGGGAATAAAAATAAGATTACCCTCTATTGTCTACTAGAATGCTTTTGTCATTGCCTTAATAAAATTACAGGAAACCAGGAAGCAATATAATAATAAAGATTAGAATTAGAAAAGTATGGTCATCAAAATACAAAACCATGAAGGTTGGAAAAGCAGTCTGGCTCCTAACCTATGGACAAAGAAAATTGGTTAAGTGAAGGCCTGACTTAGTATTATTCTTTTTCCCATACCTTGTGTAGAACTCTGTATGGGGAGAAAGAGGGTCAGAAGGAAACAAGCAGCAAGGGACTGGATCTTAGTCTTCAAAGTCTTAGGTTAATGACATTGATTCCTACCAGCAAAATACTCATGAACTACCTTCAAGATTGTTGCTGGACCAAAAGATGTACACAGTAAAGCTGGATATGGACTCCTAGTTCCGAAGAGTGCTAATCACTATTGGTAGTTCTGATATAGTGACAAAACTGATATGAAAATCTCATCACCCAAGCCTACATTAAGAGGACAGTGCAAAGAGTATGATATTCAATGGGCTTGGGCCCAGAATGACAACTCATGGTTTCTTATGTGTGAGGCATTCCTTTCTCAATGTTGGAAACCTCTAGATCATGTCCTTATAAATAGGAATGGATTTGTGTGGACTTGTAAGACTCCCTGGAGTCAGCTTTGCTTAACGTTTTTACCATTACAGACCCTCTGAAACATTCTTTAGGCTTCAAGAAACCCCAAGTGGTGTGATCCTGCAGAATATAGTTGAGAAGCATAGCAGTGTATGTGCCCACCTGGGGTCCCTTCCCTTCCCACCCCCTCCAGGTTCATCACTGGCCATTCTGGAAGGGGGGGGGGAGGCTGACATAAACATGTATAGTGATGTCATCTGATCAATATTTAATTAAAAAAATTAATTCCCAGCCATTCAGGGACCAGGCTTTCATGAAACCCTGCTTGAGAAAGCCTGCTCTGGGTTATGGTATGGTCTTGAGTTCTAAAGATCAAAATAGGCACCAGTTTTTCTCACAATTATAGTAAACAATACTTTTTTTTTCATCCCCCCAAAACTCAAGTTTGTACATGTTAATCTAGCACAAGAGGGCATCAGCCAGGAAGGAGCTGCAGAGTGAACAGTAGATATGAACCTTCTTAGATCATCTCAGAAAGTCCCCCAAGTGCTGGGCATGCACCACTAAGCAGGATGGATCTGTGTCAGCCTTTTCCTTATGGAATTCCCTCACCAGTAAGGACTACTTTCTAGCCTGGCTATATTAGAAAGCATTTGAAGCAGCAGGCTTGTTGTCAATTTGTTTTCCCAAGTGCTCCTTTTCCAGGAGGTTTCCCCGCTGACCCTTCAATTACTTTTAACTGTTTCTCACCATTAAAAACTGGTGTAGGGATTTGCCAAGAGAGAAGATAAAAGGGGGGAGGGGGAACGTGAAAATATAGGAGAGAGTTTCCATTTTAGACTGCCAAAACTGACTTTATAAACACCAAGACCCTGTGGGAAGAAATGTGAAGATTTTCAGGAATACACTGGTACATGCACTCCATGTGGCATGATCATTGGCTATGACCATTTCTACTGAGAACAGTGGAGAGTCACCAAGTCACAACCCATTTCCCTGGGTTGTAGCCTCTGTGTTTGCTTATTCAAACACTGGTACATCTGCTGAATAAGAGACAATAAAGCCTTACCAATTAAGTATCTGACAAACCAACCAACAACTAACTTCAATAAGAATGCTGCGTATTTTATAGGAGGCAACCAAATCAAGAACAGAGTTTCCAAGTTCCCTGCCTCACTTCTTACCCAGTGGAGGATGATCTTCTTTGTCCTCCTCATCCTCGTAAAGAAAATGACCGAGAGGCTGGTGGTGGAAAGAATTAATATAGGAAGAACTAGACATCCCTAAACTGACTCCCATCACTCCTACGTTAATAGGATCTGCAGAGTAATAAAGATTGCATTATTAAAATAGTTACACATATATTAGTCTCCATGAAATACGAAAACAACGTACAAGCTGTGCATATCCAATATTCAACCTACCTGTGCCAGCAGATCCTTTATTAGTCCGTGGATGACTACCATAATCAATGAGAGTGCAAGAACGGCGATGCTGCGAATCTGGCTGGAAAACAAGAGAAGCTGGGTTTTGTACCCCACTTTTCACTAACCAAAGGAGGCTCAAAGTGGCTTATAATTTCTTTCCCTTCCTCTCCCCACAACAGATATCCTGTGAGGTAGGTGGAACTGAGAGAGCTCAGAGAGAACTCAGGATAGCCCATGGTCACCCAGCTGATTGTATGTGGGGGAGGAGTGGGGAATCAAACCCGGTTCTTCAGGTTAGGGGCTGCCACTCTTAACCACTACACCATGCTGGCTCTCAAGGAAACAGTTATAGCGTGATCACAATTTGACAAAATCAAAATACAGGCACAGTGTACAGGTGTGAGGGAGAAGCTATCTGCCAATTGCAGATATATAGATTAAAAGAGCACTGGTTTTGTCTCTCCCCCTCAACCTGGATGTGTACGGAAGCAGTACTCTGGGCTTCATGAGGAGTGGGGAGGTCTCTGCAAACTTTTCACATCCCTGCCCAGCCTTCACAGTTCAAGTGACTTGAGATCCAGATCTCAGCTCACTTGTATAGCACAGAGAAAGTATGCCACGAGTGTCCTGGTCTGCCACTCCAAGTGGCAACCACTACCACATTTATTGGTATATCATAAGAGAATACAATTAGCACAACCATTCTATGGAGATCAAGGGCAGACAAATACTAGATTTGCAGCTTGAGCTCTTGCAACCTTATGGTAAATTGTAAAAATATTACTACTTTCTCAATCCAGGCAGGATTCTGACTAATCATTACTAACAATACCTTAATCTGGTCAGAAGGCTAGATGCCTTCTTGGTTAAAAATGAAGCTTAAAAACTTACCTGAATATCCTTGTAATATGGGAAATGCAATAACTAATGTGAAACAGACTATGCATTTTTGCCCACAGTTAGCAAAGCTGAAGGTAGAACATTTAACCTTTTTAACATAAAAGCTCTGTTGTGGTTAATTAAATGTTAAAAATATGGGACTATGAAGTAGGATTCATATAGTAGAAGAGTGTGTTTTAGCAGCTGCACAGATTAAATCTTGAAACCTCCAAGCATGCAGCGGCTGGAAGACAGAATCCACAGCAATCTGTTGAGTCCTGTGGACAGACGTCCGCAAGTGGGCACCAAGTCCTTCTGCAGGCAATGATGGCACCCCGACAACTCTGATATAAACAAACTACAAAATGACAGCCCCAACTGTTCATGTAGGAGCAGCAGCAGCAGCCAGGAGAATCCACAATGATTTAGGGAAAAGTGACCTAGAAAAGCCTACTTGGCAGCCAGCTGCTCAAAAGCCATAAGCTAAGATTCAAAGTGAGAAGACTGTTGCAGAGAACAAAAGGAACCCCCTACACCTGACAAGCTTTGTTCTGCAGCCTCTTCACCTTGGTACTGTCAACATAGATAGCAAAACAAATTATCTGCGTCCAGTTGTAATTTGATATTCCTTACCCAAAATGCGTGGGATGTGTTGGGTCTGGAGAAGCTATCTGGCAACAAAAATCTCTCATGTACTGGCTGATGGTTTATTTCATCCGCTATCGCACTGCGAGCTCGGCTGGCATTCCCCTGGGATTTCTGCAAAAGAAAACCAAGCAAAAATAATAATCACATCTAAAAAGGGTGCGTAAGTTTAGGAATGAAGATTGATTCCAAACCTGGACCAGGATGACATCAGTGAAGCATGATACATGTTTTGGCTTCTTGGTTGATAATCTTAAAGGGTTAAGGTGGGTCACAATCGCTATTGATGGTCAACATTCCATTCAGTATTTGCAACACTGGGCTTTCGAATAAATGCTAATTTCTTTCTTTTGGAAATAGTTAACACCAGCAATGTATTTTCAAACCCTCGGCCATTTGTTTATTTATGTCAAACCTTCATTGGCCACCTTTCTGCCTTGCAGAGGTGGCTTTATAATATACAATTATTTTAGAAACAAAGCAGGGGAAGTCAACCTGTGGTCCTCCAGATGTCCATGGACTACAATTCCCATGAGCCCCTTTCAGCGTTTGCTGGCAGGGACTCATGGGAATTGTAGTCCATGGACATCTGAAGGACCACAGGTTTGACTACTCCTGACATAAAGGGGACTGCCAATAAATAAAAACTAAATTGATCAAATGCAGTCCTAGATAAAAATGTCTTTTAAAGTTCAAAATAGAGGAGGCCAGGCAACCCTCCCTGGGGAGATTGTTGCATAATCTGATTGCCACCAAAAAGGTCCTCTCTCATGTGCCCACTGAACAAGCTTCTTTGATTGGTGGGCATGATCTTAATTCCCCAGCAACGTGCTCCCTGAAGATACGCTACTATTCTGAAACTCGGGTTCTTGTCACAGGCTCACCATTTGCTTTTGGGTTCCCAAATGTTCTACTGCATCTACAGAACTAATAGGAGGCAGGAGATTGTTTCGGCTCAGCAGCATCGGGGAAGGTGATGATAACTGCTCATTTGCAGTGGTGCTGGAAAAATCAACATCAATGGTTAAACGCTGCCCACGAGCACTAGAAGACAATATGAGTTCAAGACATGTAACAAAACAAGCTGTGCATGCAATGCTGATGAGAAATGACGAATGGCTCTTTGAGAGCTGATGAGATGGTGGCTTCAGTGGGGAACTCCCTACTAAATTACATTTCAGTGGACCTGAGAAGTTGAGGAAGGTTAAAATTTTCCTGGAATCTTGTCTTGATATTAATCTCCGGTACCTGTTCCTTGTGCAGTTCTCAACCCCTCTCTCCTTTATCACTCGGCAACAACAGGCTTCACTTCAGGTCAGTAGTCACAACTGTCTTCCACCAAGTAATCGGGCATCTTTTGCCACCAGCTCTGTTTTAAGGATTTATCTAATTCCTTTCACTGCAATACAGTTCTGGTTTTAGATCTACAAACTGTTCACTTCAAAATGCAATGGCTTTTTTAATCTACACAATCAAGGGCCAAGAAGACTACTCTCACTTCTCATTCCTCACCAATAGCAGCAAGTCTACTTCTTACCCTGAGAAATGGAGCAATGCTCAGTTATTCACGCAGCCCCTCATTTCAAAGACTAGGATACGTACAAACTCAGATGCAAGAAACATACTAATGGCACAAGGCAAATTGTCGCTTTCATCTGAGGAAGGTGCCCTCATACATTAAGCATCTTGGCAAAGGGATGAAACAATGAGTAGGAAACACAACTCAAATAAGATGGATGTCGGCGGAGCTTTTGCAGAATCCATTTCAACTCCTTGAGCTATCAGCAGTCATTCATTGAATGTGCAAGAGGCGAACAGTCTAGGAGTGATTCCTCTGTGCGTCCAAGTGGGCAAGGTTGGTCACGGGCAATTCTAGATATATATCTCAAGGGCGAATTACCGCAGAGTTCACTACCTGAGACTGGAGAATGGAAAGCGCACAGGAGCTGTGACTGCTTCAGGCTTATGCCGCCAGTCCCCTGTAGCACCACCAGCCAGACTCGCAGCTCTGGATAAGCCCTGGTCTCTCATGACTTGCTTGTCTATGTAATAGTCACCTTGCTCTACACCACTGGGAGGAAGCCATGTTGAAAAGAGCTCAAAAGTTTTAAGTGATAAGCTGCAAGTTCCACCCCCCCCCCAAAAAAAAAAAGACCCTTTGAAACCAAGCAACAAAAAGTTGCATGTTTTAAAGCCGGCTAATGCCACCAGAGGCTTTTCTTGTTGAGTAAAAATAGATTTCAGGACTGAGGATGCAATCCTAAACATGCTTTCCTGGAAGTCCCATTGTACAACATGGATCTTACTTCTGAATACATGTTTAAAATGGCATCCCAAGTCCAGCAATGATGGTACAACATTCTGCAAAAACAAACTGGATCGATGGTGGAGGTGAGGGCCTTCCGCTACATTTTAAAAAGATTGATTGAATGTCCTTCTAACTGGAAAGAAGGAATACACCACTTGCAAAAGATTAAAATGTTTTTAAAAGATCAAAGATGTGGAGAGTTGTCTCTGTCAACCTCCTCTTTCAGTCTGATCCAAGTGATGACTGAGCATGTTTTAAAGGGTTTCGTAAGAGGTCCTGCACTTAAATAGGTAAAAGATCTCAAAATAGCACAGGCATGAAAGGAGGGGGTTTGTCTCCAGAGACCTGCTCCATAATATGATCCCTGTGGAACAAATGCCAGTCCCATTCCAATATGGTTTGTGTTTCAGTGGACCACTACTGGGGTGAGATGAAGGAGCATTTGCCCCAGCAATAAAATTATTTGCCCCCAGCAACGGAAGCAACATCATATCTGCATATTTATTTATGGTGTAATAAAATGATAATGCAGAAAGACTGCCTCCTACTAGATTGCTTCAGGGAACAGCTTAAAAGGGTAAAATAACTTTAAGGACAGACTACTGTCCCGTCTACCCACTCTTCTGGACAGCAACAGATTAGGTCTCACAGTGTGAAATGTTTACAATTCTGTTTTATTTGACTGCTCCCTTGCCCCCTTCGTGGGATTGGTTTCCGTAAGACTGTTTCCAAAGAGACACAGGGATTAAAACATAGAGACACATACAGTCGTGTTCCCCTGATGACTTCATCCACGGATCTTGGCGTCCCCGAGCGAGAATAGCTGGTGGTGATTGGATGCAGGGTACGTGGTGGTGGGTTACGCCTTCTAGTAGTCTGAGCAGAATAGGACAGAGAAGAGGTGCTGAGCTCAAAAGCACGATTTGGCCAGGCTCTAGTTGACAGGACAGTACTGGACCCTGGCCTGGTAAGCAATCTGTCATCTAAATCTCTGATGGGGAAAGCACAGAAAGAGAGCACAAGAGCAAAATGAAACATTCACTGACCAACTAGGATTGTGAATAAACGTGACTAAATGAAGTACAAATATGGCAGTTCTGTTCCTGAAAGCCCTCAATACAGGAAAGACGGGCAAATTTTCATTCCTCAAAAAAAGTAGTAGACAGTGCTTATCAAGGCATTTGGCATTTTGCCAATCCACCACCCTAGTAACTTGTTCAGAAACACCAGTGTTTAACATAGGCAAGAATTAGAAAGCCGACATGTTAACCAAGCAGGATCACAATTCAAGGGAAGGCAACTTTCAGTGTAATCCTAAACAGAATTACACCCTTCTGAGTCCACTTAAGTGAAAAGGGCTTAGCAAGATGCAATTCTTCTTAGAATTGCCTTGTAGATCTCTTCAGCTGACTTGATTACAGCTCTACTAAGCAGTGTAGCACCCTTCTAAGTCCATTCAATTCAGGCACTTAGAAGTGTAAAACTCTTAGTTTGGCACTGTAAGACTCCAATTGCACAACATATTTAAGTAGGTGCTTAAACTGAGGCACTAGGCCCCTTCAACAGACTATGAAATTCAGTAGGTATAACTGTCTGTCATCTCAATCAGGACTGAGGGGCTAGACACAAATGTATTGTTTCCCACAAAATATAAACAGGATGAAGTTCAAAAGTTGTATGAAATTAGCTGACAAGTGAAAGTCTGAAGCAAGTATACATCTTGCTTCTCAGCTCAGTAATTGTTAGGCTGGTTTTCATATAGAAAAGGCTGGGGTTCTTACAATAATTTATCCATCAGGGGTAAGTTCCTTTGGTATAAGGGGATCCCATGAATTACCATCAGGCCATTCAAACTACGCTGTGGACTGCAGCTTGTTCCTTGAGAAAGATTTACCTGCAAAGCAAAGGCAGTACGTTTACTCAGCATTAAGTCAAATAAGAAGTAGAAGGAGAGCTGTTCTTTTATACTGGATTTTTACTACCCAAAGGAGTCTCAAAGTGGCTTTCAATTACCTGCCCTTCCTCTTCCTAGAAGAGACACCCTGTGAGGCCTAGGAGAACTCTGACAGAACAGCTGTAACAGGACTGTGTCTGGCCCAAGGTCACCTAGACAACTGCATGTGGAGGAGTGGGGAACCAGCTCTCCAGATTAGAGGCCGCCACTCTTAGCTGATTCACCAAGGTGGTGAAGACGTGCTTATGGTCATATTTATGCCTACTACTACATATTAAAAGGGAAGGACCTATCAACAGTTTAAAGAAAAGCTGGGGACCATCTCCATATCCCAGGTGACACATAACAGGCCATAATAACTCATGCACACAGAACACTTTCCATATGTTTTTAAATTTTCAACGTATATTATTTTTTTTTGTTATACCATTTTACAAAAAATGTTGTTCTACCATTTCACAAACAGAGCTTGTTACTTAAAGCAGTTACATTAAAGTCGACATACATGAATTTGGACTCAAGCAACATTTGGTTCTCCTGAACAAAAGATTCTCACAGTATCAGACTTGCTTGTACTTTGTGCTAGGAATACAAAATTAACTCCTCCATCCTAACTGAATTTGCATTAAGAGTCTGACAGATCAATTCAGTGGAACTTCCTTCCAACTAGGCATGCTTAGGATTGCTGCACAGCTCCTCACAAAACATGCACTGTATTAAAGCAAGCGTCAAGAATTAAAGGGCCTACTCTTCAAGCCAAATTAGGTGACACCACAGCCAGTGCAAGGGGAAATTTGAGTAAAGTTAGTTCTGTCAAAGCAAATGTACCTCACTTCAATGTAAGCAAGTTTAGGATCAAGGTAATAATTATATTCTCCTGTAGTTCTGCCTAATATGGTAAAATTCCAGAAAACCCACCCATCACACGGACAAGAAAAAGAACCCCCTCCCCACCAAAGAATACGTACTTCTGGCGCTTTTTCCTTCTTTTTGGTTTTGCATCCACATCTGTGCTTTGAGCACTATACATAATAAGGTGCATGCGAGGAAAACAGAGGATTATACAGGGAAGTGGAGGGGAAAGAAATAAAAAGGAAAGAAACTGAGTTAAAAAGAACAAATACTGATTAAACCTTGGATATTGATCGCTGTCATGGAAGCCTTACACCAAGAATATGTGGAGCAAGATCTTAAAAAAATATATTTAACCGAGTTACTTTGTACTTCAAATCACCATAGCCATATTTCCCTCTGTTGTGTGCTAAGCTAAGTGAGCCAATGTATTCTGCTAATATTAATCGGAGTCTCACAGAGTAGATCTTATAAAAATCATACACCAAGTGCATGTTCCAAGTCTGTATAATGGGATCACCTTTAAGTCTGAATGAAGGAGAACAAACCAAGAAAAGGCAGGCTTCATAAAAAAGAATTGTGACAGAATATGACAGGAAAGAAGTTTAGAAAGGATGGTCATCGTCAAGCTACGGCAGCTTTTAATGTTCAGACAAGGGAAACCTCGGGCATTTCCATCTTTGGACATCAACTCAGCCTGGCGCAGGTCACTTTGCTTCTTCGGCTTACCAGGTTGGAGGTGATGGTGGGCATCTTGGTTGGTGGCATTCGAGGTAACAACAATGGCAACGGTTCAAACTGCACAAAGGGGCTTCCCGAATCTGTCCGGCTCGATTCGACAGCTATTATATTCTTCTCGTCATCTATGAAGACCAGGAAAAATCAGTATCACTCTGCTATAGCAATTCTTAAAAGCAAAACTTCAAGAAATGTAACTGGTATGTCTGGTAGGAATGGTATCAAAAATGGACTTTGTTCCCTAGGTTTTTGTCACACAGCAACAATTTAATGTACAGTAATGGGTCAGAAAACAACCTCTAAAATAAAGGCAGAGCTGACAGAAGATTCTGTTCAGCATTATGGATTGCAGGACATATCTCCATTTCCTGAAAACAACGCAGGGATCAAAAACCTAATGGGTCGTATCCTGCCTAAATTCCATGCGTGGAAGCACACTTCCCCACCTCCCCCCTTCCAATGTAGCCTAAAATGCCCCCTGAATTGCTGCTCTTGAGAGATAAGGGAACCCAAGGAGCAACTGTTGGGGAGAGCTGGAGGAGCATGCAGGCCTTTTCTATAGGATCCAGCCCAGTAGGAGAACGGAATGTAGCTGAGAATGAGTTTCTCCAAAGCAACCATGATCCAAACCAGGGGTAGTCAAACTGCGGCCCTCCAGATGTCCATGGACTACAATTCCCAGGAGCCCCTGCCAGCGTATGCTGGCAGGGGCTCATGGGAATTGTAGTCCATGGACATCTGGAGGGCCGCAGTTTGACTACCCCTGATCCAAACCATTTACTTGCCCTATTTCATGAGGAGCTGCTGCTAACACAGTTGGGCACTAAGAGGCCAGCCTGAGGCCACAACTCACTTTTGGAGAACAGAGTTTACCACTACAAAGTGTTAAAATATATTTCTGGGAAAGACCTTAAAGGTAAAGGTATCCCCTGTGCAAGCACCAGGTCATGTCTGACCCTTGGGGTGACGCCCTCTAGCGTTTTCTTGGCAGACTCAATACAGGGTGGTTTGCCAGTGCCTTCCCCAGTCATTACCGTTTACCCCCCAGCAAGCTGGGTACTCATTTTACCGACCTCGGAAGGATGGAAGGCTGAGTCAACCTTGAGCCGGCTGCTGGGATTGAACTCCCAGCCTCATGGGCAAAGCTTTCAGACGGCTGCCTTACCACTCTGCGCCACAAGAGGCTCTTGGGAAAGACCTTAGGAGGAGGAAATCTGTTGTTCAGATTATATTTCAGCTGTGGCACTTACCTGAGACTGACCCTTCCCAGTGCCTACAGATTAACTGCTCCATACAGCCCAAAACTTCACTCCATACATCATCAAAGACATAAGAAAGAACAGCATCCCGCATGCAGTATGACGGTGAGATAGGAGGGAAGCCTAATTTCCGTCTGTCTGGTGAAATCCCCATTTTCCTTTCATGCAACTCTTCCTCCCTGAGAAGAAGACAGGCAGCTAGCAGGTGTCCGTATGTAATACAGCAAGCTTGCTGAATAATTTCCCACAAATTGGCACCGGGAAATTCTGACATTGTTCCCAGCAGACTACCAATAGAACTGAACTAGTTCAGTGCTCACGGAGCAACCACAGAAGTGTGCTGTCTCTGGAATTAAACATTTCAGTATGAAAAATACAACTCCCACCCAACTCTAAAAGTCTTAATCCATCTTTTGAATTCTACAATGCAGTCCTATAGTGTTATTGTTTGGAACATGTCTCCCTATACCTCTGGGGAGAAGGACCCTCACAGGTAAGACCAATGGTTGTTTTCACCCAGGGTTTCGTGGAACCCTGAGCTTTCTTGACAGCCCTGGAAGGGTTTCCTGATTGGGCGGGAGATAGATATTTTTATATATTTTTTAAAATGTGTTAAACATCTATCAGGTGATACGATTATATATGGTCATGTCAACCCACCCTCCCCCAAGTGGCTAATTATGGGCCTGGAGGGGATAGGAAGAAGAGGGACCCCAGATGGGCATGTACACAGTTATGCTTCCCAGCCATATTCTTGCACGATCTCACCACTTGGTTCTCAAAGCCTGAAGAATGTGTCAGGGGTTTCTCGATGGCAAAAAAGTTGAGAAAGGCTGGGTTACTTGATTAAAATGCATACAATTGTATGCAAATGAAAACAAAAGCACTTCTATTTGTTTTATAGGATACTTGCAAAAGTCACAGTAACAAAGCACGTGCAGCTTTTATAAGTAACTTTATCCATAATATTGCAATTTTCAAAAGCGTTGCCCAATTAACTGGGAATGCTTTTTAGTCCAACAAAAGGATTCTAACGGATTCATCCAACAAACTGATTGAGAAAAGATTAATCTAACCAACGGATTAATAAAAGATTGCATCCTTAATTAAAAATATACATTCATCTTGCTTATAGCAAACGTTAAATAATTCACCATGCAATATATTAGTTTGTAAAATTAGGACATAAAAATGGACATAAATTTTGTGATAAACATTCTCAACCACTTGTGTTACACTGACCAAATATTCAATACCTACACATCTCTGCAGTCAAACGCTAAATATTCTTCCATTATGCCTTCTGACACAATCACTCCATCTTCTCCTTCTTCACTCTCCAACTCAAACAATTCAGTAGGTTTTGAAAAGTAACCTTCCTTAGAGACAGGAGTTATAGAGAGGGAAACCTTTTTGCCCAAAATACTAAACCTGAATAGGAAAAAGAAAAACAAGTCATCAAGTTGTTTTCAAGTGGCCACAAGCAATGAAGACTTCATATTCTTTGTATTTATTATATTATATATATATATATATATATATATACACACACACACACACACACACACACACACACCACCCTCGCGGCTCAGGGTGGTTTACATTGGCAATTTCATTGTATACTACAGTACAACATCTTGGTTTGAAATGCATAACATTTTAAATAGTAAGAACTTGCATCAACTTTCATGATACAGTATAATATAGAACAACTCGGTTTTGTCACTCCAGTTTAATATTCAACAATGGGACTCTGTTTTACTACACTGCTGATTCAGATTCTTTTCTATGAGTGCAGTTGGTGGTGGGAGGGGCTTCTGTGGTCTGGTTGTTTAGGCTCATTCACCTTGACCAAAAGCCTGGTGGAAGAGCTCCAAATTGCAGGCCCTACGGAACTGTTTTAGCATCGGAAGGGCCCTGAGGTCCTCTTGGAGCTCATTCCACCATGTGGGGGCCAGGACAGAGAAAGCCCTGACTCTGGTCAAGGTCAGGCGAGCTTCTCTGGGGCCAGGGATTACCAGTTTATTGATGTTGGTGCAGCATAATGCTCTCTGTAGGGCATAACTAGAAAGGCAGTTTCTCAGATACTCAGGGCCAAGACAGCATATGACCTTGAAGCCGATTGTCAGAACCTTAAGCTTGAAGTACAGGATAACTGTATAGTTTTGCTATCAACTGCATGATGATGTACGTCTTAGGACCAGAGGTGACTTTCAAAGGATGACACATAAGCCTATATATGATACGCACAAGTCCACAGAAAGACTTCTTATAATTCCCCCTCCTTCTTGCTGCCCCATCCCAGAGTCAGTTTTGCATACAAGGGCCTGCAGCATCACAGATAGGAGACCTTCAGACACAGAATAAGAAGGGAGTGGAAGGCCTGAAGTGGGAGGGGGCAACTAGAAAAAATCACCCCCTTCTGCCAGTAAACGTTTCCCATGAGATGCAAGCTAATATCTGAAAGGAGTTAATAGTGCAGTTTATACATGAATCATACTGTAGTTTTCAAAAGTATTGTTTGTATAGGAGGTCTAATACATTGCATAGATGGAATCATTATAAAGGTGAATAATTTCCTACCACTAAAAAAAGCAAGAAAAAGGTTACGTCACTAAAAAGTCTGCCTATAAGTGACTTACTTTAACACTGATACCTACTCACTAGGATCTTTTTCTTGCACTGAGCTTGTGTCTGACAAACCTAAGGTGTTGCAAGTCGAACTAGAATACCAGCTATAACCTTCATCTGTGGGGCTCACCACTTGTTTTCCCACAATCCTATAAAATTAAAGAGAAAATGACAAAGGAAAATTTAAATAAAACAAAGTATGCATAACAAAATAAGAAAACAGGTATAAGGTACCCAGCAGGTATACTGAGGCTACTGGCCAAAATAACACAATTTTTATCTGTGAGCAACAGCTGCAGATGTACAGACCGACCCATCACCAGCTTCAGAGGAACATTTTATGGTTGACCGTGACCCAGTTCCTGAGCAACATTCATTACCATCCTGTGCAGTTAGTTTAGTCTTAAATCCATCCAAATCAATAAACTGGAGTAATTCTCCACAGCACCGGTCCATGGATCAGTCAGTACCGGGCCGCAGCTCCTCCTCATCCTCCTTCCTGGCTGCTGCCTCGGGGGCTGCCCTGCTACTCTGCTGCCGGCTCACCTTTGGTGCTTTCCAGCGGCCGCCATGGCTGGGGCTCCCCCTCAGCGTGGCACTGCGCGGCTGCTGCTGGCAGCGCCCCCCAGCGGGGGATGGGAAGTCAGGGGCGCTGGCGGGAAAGCAAGCGGAGCAGGGGCTCAGGCAGTGGCGACGTCCCTTGGCAAAAGACTACCCGGGCCTCAGTATATTTGTCAAGTGTTGACCAGTCCCCGGTGATAAAAAGGTTGGGGACCACTGCTCCACAGGATTGCCCGGCCTGAATTTTCAATATCTATCTGCACATCTTCTTAAAATAGTGCCCTCTGACACCTTTCTTAGTGCCTGACATGTATTTTTAGGAAGTGGGTAGGGCCAGATTAGACTTCCATCTATCAAGGTGTTTGATTTGCCAGTGGAGATCTGACTGGCTATACAAATTTTTAAAAATCTTGTCTGGCAGCAGGTGCCACCATTGCACAAGGATTTTCCACTGCACGACTAATGGTAAGCTGTGGGCCTGCAAGGAAATATTTCTAAACATGTTCATTTAAAAGCTGCTGCTCGTAACCAAACTGGCAAGTGCATGGTTGTGAACTACTGATATTACACCTACACATGAGACATCAGTTCTGCAGAATTTTAAAATTACAGCCCTCTTTGTATCTACAGATTTCTAGTATTTCTAGTATTATATAACATCCAGCACGATACCTGAGATGGGGAAAGCTTGATGTCCATTGTTGGCACTCTTCCTCTAGGCCTTCAACATAGACACTTGGCTTCTGTTCATACAAAAGCTCATCAATGTGTCTGAAAATCTGTTGAACTTGCCGTGTAGCAGCTTTATCAAATTCCTGGAGAGAGGGAACATGGGGAAAAATAGAATAAGAAAGGGAAAATGACTGACTACATAACTAAGAAAAATTATGCAGGCTAATGTTTTAGCTCCGGCAGGGCCCTGATGAGATTGTGTTACAAGGCTACAGAATACACAGAAGACTTTGCTCATATTAAGAAAAATTACAGTTCCAATATACAAACATAACTAGATGGCTTAGAATAATGCAGCCATTTGGCAAACTTTTGCCTTGCTAAATTCCTTTGCAAAGAAAGGTTTATATAATAGACTTATCCAAAACCAATAATGAATTGATGAGAAAAGTTTCTGCTGAAGCAGCAGCACCACAACTCAGCCGAAATGGTGGGAATTCAGTCTACTTACATCATAGCCCCACGAGAAGACTGAACTGTCTTCTGTGGAATTGCCTGTGAAGCTCCGAGTAGGTGACCACAAGTTTCCATTGTCCACAGAAGTGATTGATTGGTAATTTAACTCTTTTGTACTTTCAGAATCACTAAAAGGCAAATTTGGGGAAACAGAGATAAAACAAATCAGAATAGGATCAAAGCATGTGTATGATGGTGAATTGAATTTTTCATATGAACTAACAGATACAAAGAACAAAAAACCCCAAGATCTGAAGATTTTAAACATAGCATAAAATACACACACAAAGTTCTATTCATGTTCTTATCCTCAGCTGACCTTTCATTGCTCAAATTACACAGAAAGAGTGTCTAATAGTGATCAAAAGTGTAAAGCATTAATTTATCATAGTGCAGAAAGAAACTATCAGCTGCATCAAGATGTTTGATTTGTCTTTATGTGACTGAGCTGTTAGAACTGTTGGGCTCCCCAGGGCCCTTAATGGTATCTTGGCATGGGGGATTTCAAAATGGTGGCTGGGGGCAGCCTTACCCCCTTGTGCCTGCTGTTTTTGGCTCCAAGTGAAGAGGAAAGACTTTTTTTAAATCAACCTTTATTTGGGCAGGTTAACCCCCCCCCCCCCAGTCACCAGTGATGAGCCTGGAGGGGACAGGCTGGAAAGGGATCCCCAAGGACGGCCCAGTTCCAACTACATCATTTAAAAAAGAAACAAATTTCATTCAGAAACAATAATTGAAAACACATAAGGTTTGGAATGCAGAGAAATAAAGGATAATTAATAATTAATAATTGGCTGCTTCTAAGCATGGTGTATATGCGTGTGACCTGACTCAGACCCTGAAGAAACAAAGCAACCTCTCTTTTGACTTTACTATCTGATGGTTATTCCAGCTAAGCAGCACCTTAACATAAGGATATTCTTGGTTTTGTGGCAGAACTAACATTTGACCACAGATAGCCAACTGACTGTATCTGAGTGGATACATTAACAGGCACCCCAACCCTAAAGGGAAGACAGAAGAACCTCTGTTACTAGAGTACATTTTCCTACTATCTTCCCACAAAGCATATTAATGCCACGATACCTTAAAATGTCTTCTTGGCTTCCTGTGGATGGATTACTGTCTTCAAGTGAGTCTGGCAGGGGATGATGTTCTAAGGTATTCTTTGTAGGTCCTCGGCTAACAGGAAAACCAAAATATTAGATGCATTTACCAAAACATAAAATTGAGTTTCTTTACCACTGGGACTTCCTATAATGGTTATTTCTGTTTTTGTCCATTATGAGAGCTACAATGGTTAGTGTCTGTTATGCAAAGATGTATCATTTCATCAGAACAGCAGACAGAGGCATACTCTATTTACAAAATATGCTTAGGGGGTTATGAATGTTACACCTGCACTGAGCCATGAATATTAAGGTACCGTCTCAATGTGTTAAGAAACTAGCCATGTTTTTGCATTGCTCTATTGGTGAGCATTTAATTTATTCTAATCATACTGCATAACCCTAGACTGTTGACATTGTCAGCGTTGTGATAACATTGGAAAGTCTGGATTCAGTGGCACCTTTAAGACCAACAAAGTTTTATTCAAGGTATAAACTTTCTGACGAAGTGTGCATGCACCCAAAGGTTTAGAATTGTAGAATCCTAGACTCGTAAGGCCATCTAGTCCAACCTTCTGCTCAATGCAGGATCAGCCTAAAACATCCTTGATAAGTATCTGCCCAGCCTCTGCTTGAAGACCGCCAGTGAGGAGGAAGTCTTCAAGCAGCTGCTGGACAGACAATGATCAAGGATGCTGTGAATAAAATTTTGTTGTTCTTAGAGGTGCCACTGGACTCAAACTTTGTCCTGCTGCTTTAGACCTAATGTTATGATCCTGATGTCAGAAAATATCCAATACAGAACTGGCATAGATATTACTGGGGCTAAATCATAAAACATGTTATATGCAGAAAAACAATCCTTGCACACACACACAGTCAATGTCTCAGGAAAGCTTGCAAGCTCTTGGTTGAGAAACACCGGGTGGCTTTGGAAGTGGAGTCTTGGGAGGGGCCCCAGCAGGGTATAATGCCAGAGTCCACCCTGAAAAGCAGACTTTTCCTCCAGGGGAACTGATCTTGGTTGTCTGGAGATCAGTTGTAATAGCAGCTCTCCAGGTGACAACTGGAGGTTGGCAACCCTAATTGCTATGGAGCAGGATTCTTGCCTGGCATACCAATATTCTGCAAGTAGGAATAATTGGTGTGTGTGTGTGGAGGGATGTTTTGAGGGAACATCCTATGCCACCCTCAACTGCAGGGTGACTATACAACCCAGACATAGGCTGACCCAGCTCTGTGAGAACTGATTGAGAGGGAACTAGTTCTCACCCATACACTTTTTCCCCGCTGAGGTGCTGTTGCTGCACTCGTCCAAAGCAAAAAACCCCAAACCAAATCCACCTAACCCTTTTCATGGAAGGCCAGCCAAAATGACCCAAAACATCCTGCAAAGTTTCTCTAGCACTCTTCATTGGGCTGGGTGCTAAAAAGAAGCGGGGAGACCATGAGTTCTCTAGAACAGCAGCCAAAGTTCCTGGGGATCCCCTGGAATTATAGCTCCTCTCCAGGTGACACAGATGAGTTCCCCCGGAGAAAACGGAAGCTTTGGAAGGTGAACTCCACACAGCATTACACTCCACTGAGGTCCCTATCCTTGCCGGCTCCATCCCCAAATCTCCCGCCTGGGTCTAGCAACCCTACCCGTAGACCTGGCCACCCCACCACACCCTCCAGAGCACCTCCCTCCGCTTTCTTCGCACGCCGGCTGACGATGCCGGCGAAGAGTTCTGCCTAACTCCAAAGCTCGCATCCTTTTGGGTGGCGGGGAATGTTTCCTAATGAAAGCCCTGGGACCTTGGCAGGGCCATTTGCGGGGCGGCGGACTAGGGAGGGGAGGCGGCGACCCGAGGCCGGGACGGACGGCGGGAAGGGAGGCCACTCACATCCCCAGGGCGTCGGGGGGCACCGGCTTCCGCGTGTATCGCGAGATCATCCTCCCGCCTCAGCGCTTCATCTCGGGCCTGGTCGGCGGTGCCGCCCGGCCGCCTCGGCCCCTGGCCGCCATGGCGACGCCCCGCCCCCCTCCGCCTGGCCCTCGTCGCCCCCCGCCCCCCCACGCTATGGCGGAAGCGGCCCGGATGGCGGCGCGCGGAGATGAGGTGGCCGGGAGCGCCGGCGGGGAGTGGGGCTTGAGGGGGAGGCGGGCCAGCGGCGCCGAGGGTGACGTCTGAGGGGCTGGGGTCGCTTGACGGCTGTTGCTGCAGCACACGCCGCTTTCTGCGGCTTCCACGAATGCGGATCTCAAGGGCGCTCTGGTGGTGCGTGAGCGAGTAATAACCGCGTTTTCTTCCAGGATAAACTTTGCGAGGATCTCTTCAGGTGCGATGTGCAGATCGTGACCAGGTGGTGGTTTCAGGTCAGGGGCTTGGGAGAGAAGCAGCAGGGTACAGAGGCCGTGAAGGGAATGGAGAGACGCCGGTTTCTAGTCAAAGCCGGGAATTTGTAGGGAATATTTCACTAGTTTTGCTCAACCAGCGCCTGGAAGGGGTGAGGAGTTGTAGGTTTTGTTTAAATGGCTTTCTCAAGGGAGCTTTTCTACGTATAGCAGGGGCAACTCCCAGGCATGTGTGCCTGGAATTGCTGGTGTGGGTTGTTATGAATCTAGTGGGTATTTTGATTGCGTGTGTAGTTAATTAATTAATTACTTAATTATATATTTGTATGCTGTCCTCCCCGCTCAGGGTGGTTTACATGGAATGTGGAACATAAGAATAAGTACCATATAGTTCAGTCATAACAAAAGCCGTAATGGTGGTATCAATAACAATTAATAGGTAAACCATATAACTTGTAAGTGTGGAGGGGCAATGTGCCAGAAAAGGAGTTTCATATGTACATGAGTTTACCTGTAGCATCAGATAATGGACAGTTAAGTTTTTAAAACTTCATTTGAAGTGTTTTTTGTAAATTATAAATTGTTTATTCATTGGTGTCATGGTTGTATTTATCTTCTGTGACTTTTAGAGTTTGGAACATCCTTATAACTGGTGTGTACAAGCTGCCTTATAGATTCACTATATGTGGTACGAACTTATTGGTCATTCCTGGCCCCAGAGAAGCGTGCCTGGCCTCAACCAGGGCCAGGGCCTTTTCGGTTCTGGCCCCAACCTGGTGGAATGAGCTTCCGGAGGACCTGCGGGCCTTGCGGGAGCTTTCAGCATTCCGCAGGGTCTGCAAAACAGAGCTCTTCCACCAGGTCGTGGGATGAGGCTTGGCCACATGGACGATCTGGCCCCCCTTACTGCGGCAGTAGCGCAGCCCATCTGGTACCTTCTGTCCTCCCCCCCCTCTATAGTGGGTTACTAAGGGGTAGTGTAGATATGAGCTGTGTTTTTGCCGCATCTTGTTTTACTATGTGGGGAATTGTATATGATACGTTTTATATGTTTTATTGTATGGTTTTAGTGGGGGTTTTATATGTTTGTAACTTGCCTCGAGCCTCCGGGGAGAGGCAAGGGATAAATCTAATAAATAATATTTGTAAAGGTGGAATATAAGTATTTTAATTTAGATGTATGCAGCTGTCCTAGACCAACTGACGTCGCTGGTCTGTCAAGATCACTATGGTGTTCTCTGACTGGCAGTAGCTGGGATCTCAGTCACAGATCTTTCATACCACTTACTGATCCTTTTAACTGGAGATGCTGGAGATTGGCAGCCTTTATGGAGTAGCACCGCCATCTCTCAAAATATCATGGTTCACCACTGAGCTATGGTTATACTCCAAATTTAAAGTTAAACTATGACACTTTTCTTGTCATTTTTCAAGGCAGAGTAATCAGTTCAATAGCACAAGGTTTGTTAGAAAGGTCCTTTGTAGATCTGTTTTGGACACCTTAAATAAAAATAGAGTGAGAAGTGTTCTGAAGAAGAGTTTCTAAAATTGACACTGCAGATTAACACTTGATGTTAGCAGTGTTGTATGTAAAGGATTGCAATATTTTTTCTTTAAAGGGTACAGAATGGAGAAAGAGTTACATCTTGCAACTGTGGAAGATGCAGTGCAGTATCAGCTATTTCTGCTAGCACCCGAACAAGAAGCATCTGTGGATCACCAAGAAATTCTTCAGTCATATATTGAAAAGATATTAACACACTTTGCACCCATCCTAGTTTCCTATATATGGCAAAACCAGCCATTTAATCTCAAGTATAAGCCAGCCAGCCAAGGTAAAGTTGTTGTGTTCATTCTGTTCTGACATACCTAATGTGAGGAAGGGACCCTCAATTCTTCAAAAACTGACAGAACATATAGATGGTGATATTGTGGCACACATTCTGATAAAGGATACTATACATAATTTTATCTCAATATTATTTCTGCAGACATGACTGTGCAACAGATTGATGTTCAAGGCATTGGGGTAGATCTTAATTTAGTAAAGCATGTTAAACGACATTAGAATGCTGAGGTTCAAATTTCTGCAGAACAAATTTTGTAGCTAAGTAGCCCTTATTCAGACAATTCATATGTTTTAAAGCTATACTTTAAAGCTATAGAATTTCTGTTATAAAAAAACAAAATAAAGCTCAACTGTTTTTAAGAAGAAGAAGAGTTGTTGTTTTGTACTCTGCTTTTTTCTACCTAAAGGAGCCACAAGGCAGCTTACAATCACCTACCCTTCCTCTCCCCACAATAGACACCCTCTGAGGCAGGTGAGGCTGAGAGACCTCTGAGAGAAATGTGACTGGCTCAAAGTCACCCAGTTGACTAGATGTGGATGAGTGGGGGATTTAAACCCGGTTCTGTAGATTAGAGGCCGCCACTCTTAACCATGCCAGCTCACAGGAAATAGAGCCCTCTTAGATAAGAGCAGTTGGTCATTTTTCATTTTACTTTCCCTCTCATACCTATGGAACAACAACAAAAAATAATTTTACTAATTTGGTTGGTTGTTATTAAAACAATCTATACTATGCCTTTCCTCTTCTTTTTTTAGATATCCCTGCTCATATTGGTGGTCTCACAAAATTTGGAGATAACATTGAAGATGAATGGTTCATTGTGTATCTTCTAAGAGAAATTACAAAGGAATTTCCAGAGTTGGCAGCCAGGTACTAACAAGCATTAACAGCACTTTATTTCTTTACTAGCAAAAAAGACTGTTATACTTAAAAATACAAAAGACACTAGGCTCCCCCTCTCCTGCATATGGAAGAAGTTTGAGGGGGATGTGGCCAGGGGGACATACTTTCTTATTAGCCGTTCCTTGGACGGATGTCCAATCAGGAAGGGGACATCCTGGACAGCCTACCTGATTGGTGGTTAGGCGATTAGCCCCAACTCCTCCCAACACTCTCTTACTGTTGTAGTTATATGTTCAGATTTCTTTATTCCGTGTTTGTGTGTATATATATTCTATGTATATACCGCCCTTCCATTACATATCAAAATCTGAATACTTATACTATTTTCATTGTGACAAATCTGAATTTAAGTTTCCTTTTTAATCACCTTTCCATTATATTGATATCAAAACAAAAATTGCTCTGTGATTTTTATTTTTAAAAACGGTAAGCAGCAGTGCAGTTGCCTCCAAGCACTATGTAATTTAACTTTTAATCGTGTTAATTAGAAGATTTGACAGAAGTTATGGCAGCCATTGTTTGTCTGTTCATAACATGAACCAGCCTTTAGATTCTTTGTAAACTACGTTGTGCATCGCACTGTTTTGTAATTGGCAGCATGAACCCATTTCTTCATCCAGACCTATGCTGAAAGCTTTTCATAACCTTTATAGTGGAAGTGCATGAGCTTAGTATTTTCCCAGTATTGAACTCATTAAATTAATATTGTAGTTCCGTACACCTTTTTTATGCCCCTGCTGTGTTGATAGTTTAAAAAATCTCTAGTATTTGTGCAAAATGGAAGCATTAGCGCAAATAGCATTACAGTATAATACAGTCTTAGGTGTAGTTATTTAGAATGATCAACCATTGATGACACAACTGGCTTAATGTGTGTAGGATTGCAACTGTAAGCTATTCTGTAATTCAGTTTGAATTGTATGTGAAATGAGAACAATAGTTTGTGTGAAAGTACTCGGGTGTCAGAATCCTTGGAAAGCGAGATCATGAGGTCCAAAATATATTCAGTCTTTCTTGAAGATTACAGCAGAGTAGGCATATTTACACACAGTACAGATATATTGGCGAAGGCAGGGAACAATAGCAGAACAGGACTTATATCTGCTTGGGGTCCCACCCCTAACTAAATGGAGGAAAACTAGTTCTCACAAACTGCCCCTTTGATCTATAAGGGCATGAAACCCAGAGACTAGATGTCAAGTTCCCAGATTCTTACACAGCTGCGAGGTTGCTTGGAGCTGTGAGCATTCACACTCTTCAAGGCTATAGATAACATAAGCATAACACTAGCTGGCAGGGAGCTTCAAAGGATTGCCTAGAGTCACTGACCGAAAAGAGGAATCAAAGGACCAGGTTAGAAGGTGGATTTTCACATAAACTCCCAGGGAAAACAGGAGACAGCATGACATCAGGTGTTGGTGTCTCTGTGAATGGAGATGCTGCTTGAAAGTTAACAGAGTGGGTTTGGTTTAGCTTGTATATCAGAAGATAATTCAAGTAAGGTTTAATTCATAATGGATGATAAAGAGAAAGGGTCAATACTATATTCAGGTGAATAGAGGTGTCCTGGTTTAGATAAGGAGACCCACACGAAGAAGTCAACTTCTCTTGCTTAGAATTTGCTGGTTCAGGAGCAAAAGGTGTAAATTAGATGTGTGCCCAAATGCCCGTATCTGTTCCATTGAATTATTTTATATTTATTCTGTATCCCTAATCTGATACAAATACCCAGCAACATCTGGGTTGTGTGAAGTTCCTATTCATATGATTATCATTTATTTTAATAGGGTGGATGATAATGATGGTGAATTCCTCCTGATAGAAGCAGCTGATTACCTTCCTAAGTGGTTGAACCCTGAGAACAGCATCAATCGGGTAAGAGAGCCAAAAGGGAGAGTGGTACATAAATATAACATAAATAAAATTAATAAAAATGCTGACTATTAAAGTAGAAATAATGTAAATAATAAATTATGTATATCATCAATATATCGAATTCTCAGTGTCTCCCTATCAGTAGATATTTAAATCTGGAGGTGAGGGTCATGACCAGTCTTTCTGCAAACCTGAAAAAAGCCCCAGCTTTGCAGAAAAATATGAAATCTAAAATATACATTGGGGAATGAACAGCACATATTTTGTCTGTTATACACAGAACTCATAAATTATTTCTGATATTGTAACAGTTATAAATTCTACTCTTGAGGAGAAACTAGATCAGTAAGGTTTCTTTTATAAACTTGGCAGAATTTGTCTTGGCAGCCAAGAAAATACTTCTAAAGGCTGAAGGATTTTAATCATATTTTGTGGAAGTGTTTAACATTATTGGTCTCCTGCTTTAGCCATAGTTGTGTTAGGTTCTTCTGTGTGCCCCAGTGGTAATGGCAATGGCCTTTGCCCTTACCCAGTGAATGTTTTGCTGCTGCTCTAGTTGCGGCCATTGATAGGCAGCGACCTTTGAGGGATGACTTATCAGGGCCAGTTCCTACAACTATAGGCATCTTGCCACCACACAACTGGCATGACTCACCTAGGCACAGCTGCTTGCTTCTGTTCTACAGTAGCCACCCCACGAAACCGGTGTGGTGTAGTGGTTAGCAGTTCTGGGAGATCCAGGTTCAAGTCCTCACTCTGCCATAGAAACCCACTGGGAGAACTTGGGCCGATCATCTCAGCCTAATCTCCCTCAATGTTGTGAAGATGAAATGAAGGAAAAGTTCCAGGAGGAGGGAAGGGTAGAATGCTGAAGAGTGGGGAACAGAGAAGGGCAGGAAGGCTGGCGGTTGGGAAGGAGAGAAGGAGGTAGGAAAAAGGGAGAGGCTGTGGGAACTTCAGGAGAAGGAAAAGAGGAAATGGAGGGGAATGAGATGCCCCCTTCTACAAGTCCTTGCAGGGTCCCCTTTTGTCTATGTATATTTTTCCTGCTGAGAGACAGTTTTATATCTGCTATATACATGGTATATATATATGGTAAGAAATGTACTTTTTTTGGCCAGGTGTTCTTGCACAATGGTGAATTGTGCATAATTCCACTAACAAGCTTTCCTGAAAAGGAGACTGTCCTACCCTATACCAATCCTACAATTCTTCAGGCACTGAAGTTATTATCTACTCATTCTGGCAATTTTGTAGCTGCAAAATCTATTAGAGCAGCAGTATATAAACGCATCAGTGGGTAAGTGGCCTATTCAAAGTTAATATTGCTGTTATTTATTGCCAGGAATACTTTATACAAGTATTCAGAGGGCTTCACAGCAGGACCACTGCCAGTTCTGTAATGTGATTGAGGGGCTGCTGTCACAGGCAACCAGTGCTAAACACATATGTTCCTTTGTAGAGATTACTGTAGTGATCATTGATCAGTCTTTCCAGTCTTGTATATGAAAACAGTACAATCATCAAAATTACACCATCTAATGTTAGAGATAAACTGAGATCTATCCTTAGTAGGGTAAATCTCTTTCTTTCTACACTTTTGAACCACTAAGTGCAAGATGAAGAAGTAAGCCCCACTGAGATACACCTGAGTAGACCAGTTCAGGATTAATGTCAGTCCTGTATGGCAGAAAAGGGAAGTACCTGATTTTCCTTTGGCTGGGTAGATGCTTGTACTAATCATTCAGACCATTCAGCTCATGGGTGAAACTGAGTCTTTTGCTTAAGTTGCTCAGAGATCTGTGCTGCCTTAAATATTCTGCTAGATGGCTTCATTTTTTAAAAAAGGAAACCGGGAATTGTTTCATATAAGTAAATTGCAGGTCATGTTAGAACAATGTTACCCTTATGATACAATTTTGTGCCATAGGTATCCTGAGAAAATCCGATCTTGCGTTCACCAAGCTCACTGTTGCCTTCCAGTAGGCGCTGCAGCAGTACTGAAGCAACGCCCTGGGTTAGTGTCTGCAGCTGTTCAAGCTTTTTACCTGCGGGATCCCATTGACTTAAAAGCATGCTGCGTTTTCAGAGTGTTCCCTCCTGAAACGCGCATAATGACTTCGGTAAGTGTTGATGCGACATGGAGCCAGCTCTTTTTACTGTCACGTAATCACACGTGCAATTTTATTTATGATTTTTGAAGGCTGTCATGGGATCTGGCTCTTAGGCCTGAGACTCAGAACTTATTAAAAATGTCTGGAGGACATCCCCTGAAGAGCAATATTCTCTTCAAACTCCAAGTTGCTGGTTCTACTCTGCCCCAAAGAAGTGCAGTTGGCCTCAGCCAGAACCAGGTCTTTTTGGCCCTGGCCCCAGCCTGGTGGAATGAGTTGCCAGCAGAGATCTGGATCTTATTGGAGCTGTCAAAGTTCCTCAGGGCCTGGAAGATGGCACTCTTCTACCAGACATATGGTTGAGGCCAATGTCAGCACAGCTGGACATCAGAATGGGCCCTGCCCCTCTTCTCCCCCTCCCTTCCCATCAGAACCTGGATACAAATTCTAAACTAGGATATTTTTTACCCCAATCTGAAGGAGACTCAAAGCAGCTTACAAACACCATCCTTTTTCCACAACAGACTTGTGGTAGAAGTGGGACTGAAGGGTTGCTCTGTGAGAACAGTTCTAAAAGAATTGACTGGCCCAAGGTTCCCTAGCTGGCTGCCTGTGGAGGAGTGGGGATTCGAACCTGGTTCTCCAGATCAGAGGCTGCTGCTCTTAACTACTATACCATGCTGGCTCTAGGATGCTGCAGGGGCCAGATGCAGTGTGGATATAGCCATGGGTGAGCTTTATGTCATTATATCTTGGAGCATTTGCTGAGTCTGGATGCTGCATACATTTACATAGCTCATGCGGTCCCTAGGATGCTGTGGCACTTCTGCAGAACCACACCCCACTTCAGTATCCAAAACAACGTGTAAATGTGAGTCAAATTCAAACAGAATCTCAACATACCTGGCCTCCTTATGCAGTCAAATAGACCTTTTGCAATGCCAAAATATTGGAAAAATTGAGTTTAACACTTTCTCCCACCCCTCACTGCAGGAAGGAAAGGGATGCTTCTGGACAGTAAAGGACAGGAAAAACAGGAAATGTTTTTTAAATATTTAGTCATTTTTATATTTCCGTGGAACAGTTTTATGTTGATACTCAGTTTTATAACTATTTTTACTGCCTTGAGCTTTTTGGAAAGGCAGTATAAAAACATAATAAATAAATAAAACAGACTTGAGAATGAGGCAAGTGTATAATTTTTTTAAAATGTATTTCCAGGTCACTTTGACAAAGTGCCTATATGCACAGTTGGTTCAGCAGTCTTTTGTCCCAGACAGACGGAGTGGGTACTCACTGCCTCCTCGTTCGCATCCTGACTATAAAGCATATGAGCTGGGCATGAAGTTGGTAAGCACATCCTCTTAACGCCGTGTTCCAACAATAAGATTCTGGTCAGCTGATTTGATGCAGAAGTGTGGCTTGTAATGAATGCTCACCAGATGTTTTCCTTATTTCATAACCCTTGTTTTCTAAATTGACAAACCAAAGGGATTCGCCGACTGTGTTCGGATGTCGTCTCTCATTACGTGTCTCGCTCCTTCCTCCCGTCATATGTGGAGTACAATTTAAGCCTTCCTGGTTTGGGAAGCCTTGAATTATGCTTGAGGTTGCACTACTGTCTGAATGCAGGTGGCTGGGTGGATTGGTGTTTGTTTGGGAAAGCAAGGGACAGGGCAGAGAAGCATGGCGAATGCATGAGTGCAACAAGCTTCTCAATCAACCGTGTCAGAATGCAGTCCCGGTTGCGTAGTGGTGTCCCATTTAGAATTTCCCCTGGTGCCTTCTTTAGATGAGAAAGAAAGTTATTTAGACTTTTCTTTTGCAAAATACTTCAGCATCTGATTTTTTAAGGCAATGGGTTGTTGTTGAATGTCGGTTGGTATTATCCCCCAAATATACAGCTTATTACAAGGACTAGGCAAAAAGCCCACTTCAGTTTAAAATTCAGTGGGTGTTAGCGGGGGAATGGTTGGGGGAGGGTGGGAGGCAGCAGGGGCATGGGGAGGCCGGCTCCGCGAGGTGAGGAGCAGCTCCCCTTCCCTGCTCCTTACCGTACAGTCCAAAGGCAGTGGGGCAAGTGCGCGGCAGCCTTGGGGTTGGCAGCCCTCGTCCTGGCTGTCGCCACCGCCCTCATCGCCGGTCAGGCAGAGCGTTGGGCAGGGCAGGGCTGCGCAGACTGATGTGCTCCGTGGCCAGGGAGCGTATAGCCATGAGGCTGTTATCACGCCGCACAGCCAGCTCCTGGGGGCATGAGCTCCAAGGACCGGCCCAATTCGGCCGGATTGGCTGTGGAGCTGGAAGTGGTGTCCGGACACCTGGACGTGTCCCGGACACTGCCCCACCCTTAGTGGCTCTTCTACAATATTAGTGGCTACTAATGGTTAAGCTTTTAAGTTATTTCAGATGCATTATTCTGCTTATCCCAGCATTTAAGAAGCGGAGATAAAAATCAAATGTATTTGTGTTTCCTTCCTGCATGTTACAGGCTCATGGGTTTGAAATTCTGTGCTCAAAGTGTAGTTCAACACTTAATAATTCTAACGGATGTGTGTCAAGTGGTCCATTGTGGGACAACTTTCTGAACAGTCTGAAGAAAAATAACTATTTTAAGGTGAGATGTGTTGCATAAATTTGAAAGCAAGAAAACCCAGTTTAGGCAATGAATTTATCTAATCAGAATCAGGCCTTTGTTTGCTGAGAATCTTTTCTTAATTGATACAAAAGCTAGCTGAAAGGGAATCCTTTACATTTGGCAAACAAGTACAATCCTAAGCAGAGTTAAGCCCTTCTAAGCCCATCTCCTTAAATTAATTTAGAAAGATATTACTCTTCTGAAGATTGCACTACCATTTTGATTTGCTTCAGGGTCTTGTTTATATTGGGAACACTCATAACTAAAACAGATGCTCACAGTGTCTTTTAGACAAACTTGTTACGAGAACCTTTCAAGACATTTTTTAATTTATCATTTTTGACACGTGTTCTCACCATATTGCAACAATGTCTTCTATATATCCTCTATATCAGGGGTAGTCAACCTGTGGTCCGCCAGATGTTCATGGACTACAATTCCCATGAGCTGGCAAATGCTGGCAGGGGCTCATGGGAATTGTAGTCCATGAACATCTGGAGGATCACAGGTTGACCTCCCCTGCTCTATATCATTATGCAGTGTATTCTATGCTGTAAAAAAATTACTTGCTACATTGCAATTCCATTTTTTTAGCTTGGGAAGTCGTTAAATTTTGGGGCTTATGAATTGAATTCTATAATTTTGTTTGGCTAGTGCAAACACATTCCTTTGTCACTTAATACTGAAAAAATATGTCATTACCACAAATTGGTGGAATCCAGTATTAGTGTAGGATTCCCCCCCTCCCAATGCTCCTATTATACTACTTGTAGATGTGCCATTAAATACCTCTATCAAAAATGGAATACATTGAACTACTGATATTTTTTTCGATGTCGTAGGGTGAGATGGAAGGTTCTGCTCAGTATCTGGACAAATTGCACATGGCAGAAAATTATTTTCAACAGACTGTAATCAATCCACAAAGGTGAGAGCCATGATTTTGCTTCGTAATCTCTAGACTGGTGTGTTTTGTTGGCACCTGTATATTTTGTGTCCTTAGAGTCCCACTGTATATTCCTCGAGGCTGTGTAACACTGACCTGTTATTGCTAGATGGCTATGCAATCTTATTTCATGTCTGTAAGAAAGTATTTGCAAAAATATGATATTGTCTCATCCAGAAGTGTTTGTAAATACGGATTTGGATCCAGTCTGCTGCAGGCATGGAATGGAACTTTTCTATTGCAGCCTTCTTGCAGGAGCCTGTTTCATAGCCTCTAGAACAGGGGTAGTCAAACTGCGGCCCTCCAGATGTCCATGGACTACAATTCCCATAAGCCGCTTCCAGTGAATGCTGGCAGGGGCTCATGGGAATTGTAGTCCATGGACATCTGGAGGGCCGCAGTTTGACTACCCCTGCTCTAGAACCATTGGCTGGTTAATCCTGCTTATTCTTGTAAAATGATACCTCAGGTAGAGAGAGGACTTCCTTGCATCAGCTGCCCAAGATTGAACCTGGGACCTTGCTTGTGCAAAATGTATTCTTTTGGTGGTAAACAGTGGCTGCCACTGACACTACATGGGCTGAACCGACAAAAATTAGGGCACACCTGGCATGAATACCTCCTACTTGCCACAGAAGCCCTTTAGACCCACAGAACTCTCAAAAGTTATTTTAGAACCAGTTTAAAATTACTTGAGTTGCTTTGTCACCCAGTTTAGAAATAATGAAACCACAAACTGTGCACTGGGAATTGGCTCATCTGAATTTGTAAGCTTAGCAAAGTATGGAAGATTTTCCCCAGTGAACTTTATTTAATTTTCTTCATTTCAACTTTATTTAAAATTTTCTTCAGTGAACTTTATTTAATTGGTGTTTGTGGGGTGTGGGTTTTCGGGTTGTTTTGGCAGTTCCGTTCTCAGAAGTCCAGGTGAAGAAATTCTCTCTATATTGAAAGCAACTAATTTGGAGGATTATGGGAAAGAATCGTGCAGTCTTCCACCAGAGGATGGTAAGAGCGGAGGGAAAGGGCAAGATCATAAACTGGGCATCTTGCAGAGATCTTGCTTATTTACCGTGTTCCTGTGTCTGCCAGGGTCAGGGTTCCCCAGAGTGGTGTAGTGAAGATGAGGATAAAATAAAGTTCAACCCAGAGAATGAAGCTGAAATCTCAGACCTCAACCTCCCATCCCTGTTTTCTATTTCCTCTCAGGTGCTCATTAATTTTTATAGTTCACATCACAACACTGAGTCTTGCATGTCAAACTGAACATTGCCCAGAGGAATTAAAGAGCAGTCAATGTGTGTGTCCTTAAAATGTGATTGTGCTGTGGCTGTTTTTTTGCTGCAAAACAGACCTCTGCCTTCATATCCCACCTCTGCCCTAGTTATTGACAGGCAGTTGTGTTCAGCCTCAGCTACCTTTCAGGGTTCTTGTGAAACTAAAATGGACAGGAGAATGGTGTATATAACATGTGCTCCCTAAGAGGAATGGCAGGATAAAAAAGGACCAAATAAATAAATTGTCTCATTTTTAATTTTTTTTAGAACACCAAAATGGTATGATATTTATCCTGGAAGCAGAAAGTAACTGGTTTATATCCCTTTTCCTGTGGTCGCCACAGAGTGGTGACAAGTTGCCAAACCCGGTTCCTTTTATATGCTGTGCACGTCTTCACACTGAATGTACAGCTGTTTTCTCCATCTTGCTTTTTCAGGTGATGATTGGCTGGAGATCACTCCAGATTCTCTGGAACAGATCCTAAAAGAGGCTCAAGGAACACATGAGACTATTTCTGCTTCAAACAAGGAGGAACAGAACTGTGACTTAACAGAGGTGACTCAAAGCATGAAGGCATTTATGTCTAAAATATCAACACATGAAGGAGCAGAAATACCATGGTATGCATTTAACTGCCTTAGATACCTTAGGATTCTTAGTTTTGTAATCATTTCTGTGCTACTGTGATCTAGTCAGCAATACAATTTTATGGCAGAGCTGAACTTCTTATGTTGCCACAGAGATGAAGAAAACACCTACAGGACACAAACAGATATGGAGAGTTTTGTGAATGTCTTATAAACCTTACATTGTGCGTCTGGCCTGCGTGCTATTATGGGTTTGGGTTTTTTTTAAAAATGCTGTTATCAGTAAAGTAGTGGAATTGGTTTAACTCTAGTCCTTCTGAATGCATATTTTTGAATTCTGCCAGCATTCATCAGCAAAGCCTCCCATGGACACGTTTTCTAGAAGACTAGACGTGTTACTGGGTAATGACTAAAACAAGAGTTTTGTGTCAACTGAAAGGCCAAACAATGTACTGTATTAATGAGTGTTTGTAGGCAAGTTCCTAGGTCTGAAAAAAGGACATTTTTTGCTTATGAAAGCTTGTGCCGTGATTGTGTTGTCCTGATTTCAGTTTTGTCCTGATATCAGTTTTTCTCAGATGCTGTAATCATGTATACAAAAATATCCCCAATTCATTTTTCAGGACATCTTCTGAGGCGCCTGTCAGTTTTGACGTTGACTCATTCACAGATGCGCTAGACAAAATTTTAGGTAAGCTTGTTTGGGGAGGGACAGAGTAAGAGTATCGTCATAAAAATCTTGCATCCCCTCCCCAACATGAACTCCCCAACACCAACTTTACTTGCTATTTGTTGCTCTTTTTATGTCTTCTATTGCTTTGGTTCTTCTGTTTCCAGGAACACCTTCAGAAGAACTCGACTCGGATGACTTGGAAGAAGAAGAAGAGTTTGAATTCCTGGAGAGTGATGAAGAACTAAAAACTGATCCTCAAGGGGAAAAGCCATCTCAGGGTGACGCAGTAGGAAGTCTCAAATCATATATGGATGAGATGGACAGTCAGCTTGCATCAACCAATATTGGGAAAAGCTTCACCACCCAGCCAAGAATGGTATGTTTAAGCTTAGAAACCTAAGCTTTTGGTTTTCTTCTAAAATTTGGCCTTGCCTCTGCTAGTGAGCTTGTATTTTCATCAGGATTTATGTTTAAAAGGAAACTCTATGTAGTACTAATGAAAACATGAGTTTCTGTTGCTGTGCATTTATTACAGGTTGAACCTAGTAAAGACTGTTCATCCCAAAATACTGACAGTGATTTGAAAGATGATCTTGGAGCGGGAGCTGCTGACTTGAGGCCTGTGGATATAGATCTCAACCTCGTGGCCAATTTGCTGGAATCCTATACCGCTCAAGATGGACTAGCAGGACCAGTCTCCAATATTCTTCAGAGCATGGGGGTACATTTGCCTGAAAATACCGACCATAAGCCTCACTAGTAGTCTGAGGAGGCCGTAATCTGGATACATAATTTAGGATTCTGCTGTTAGACAACAACAGTGCCCCAAGAAACAGGTTTTTTTAAAATGAGGGATAAAGGTTTCAACCTGCAGGTCAAGTGCTTCACTTTGCAAGCAGTTTAAAATATGTTGAGAAAGTTTTCTTCATTAAAGTCTCCTGTGGTCTTTGTGGAGTCTGTTTTCTAAGTACAGTCTGTTGTTGCCATGAAGAAGTCATCTTGATTTCTTATCAGGCTAAAGAACAATGGAGTCTAAAATATTTTTCTAAAAGCCTTTTTATCTTCATTAGAAGATACACAAACATTTCCTTGCTGCAATTTTTTCTTTCCGGTACCTATGAGCCTACCACTAGCACATCGACGCCAAAGGCCTTGCTCGTACAGTGCAACAGCATCCATCACCAGCAGAAGAGGAACTGCATTAGAGGAGCACATGGTGGACAGGACAGAATGGTAGGGTCCAGCCCACTGTGCTGTTCTTTACACTGTGAAGTCCCAGAAAATTCATTGTTTGAAATAGCTGTTTTGAGTTACCTCTGGCACCAACTGAAAGAGGACCTTCTGTTCATTTTGTTTTCTGGTAATAATACAAATGAACTGCTAAGTTCAGAAACCATTAAAGAGTACTCTTAAACATTGAAAAAGGATTCTTTTCATTTCTTTACAATATGATATAAGTAGAAAGCTAAGTGGATACAGGAAAAGCTTTGCTTTGTTTTGTTATTTATTTGATCTCTAGGCTGCCCCTCCCTGCAGAGCAGACTCGAGGCAGCTTACAAGATAAAATTTATATCAAGATTAAAATCATAAAACATAACCACAAAGCCGATACATAGACCAGTCGTTATTAATAATGGAAAGGCAGAGCTCCAATAATTAAATCAGTGGGATTATGCAGTTGTTTCCATTTCCCCTGGTGAGGAAGGGGGGCCCATTTTGATGTTCTGTTGCTTGTTTTGGCCTCAACCATATACCTGGTGGAACAGCACAGTTTTGCAGACCCTTCAGAACTTTGATAGTTCTTAATGGGCCTAGATCTTCACTGACAACTCATCCCATCAAGCTGCAGCCAGGACTGAAAAGTCCCTGGCTCTTGTCAAGGCCAAATGCACTTTTTCAGGAGCAGGGATCACCAACAGATGGGAACTATCAGAGTGCAATGCTCTTCAGGGGACATAGGGGGAGGGGTGCTCCCTTAGATATCAATGAGATCCGGCAGACATTACATGATCTTAAAATATCTTCATTCTGTGTTTTCCAGCTAGGTCAGCACTAGAAGCTAGACAGGTACAGAAATTCTGCAGGGGCTGAATTGGCAGGGCAGCCTTTGAACTGCCCGTCAGCAGGAAGTCCAGGCCGGCTTTGGTCCACAATATGGTTCCTTGGCCAGCTGTTGCTAAATCAGGTTTGTTGTACTAAACCAGTTTCTCACCCGTAATATTTACAATTACTGCTAATTCTGTTTTTTGCCAAAGGATGTTGGAATTTGCCAGAGTGAAATGTAACATGTTTAATTGAAAATTACTGACAACTTGTAAAAGTGTGTGGCAGCTCAAAGCAAAACAGCAAGCGAGGCCCAGCCCTGCTGAGAAGCTTGGGAAGAAAGTCCTTTTGGTAAAGCAACCCATTTCCCCAGAGGGAAACCCTTACTGTTCTCCAGTGGGCTTCAGAGCCTTTCCTTCTAGTAGACTGCTACCACCTGATCCCTGCCCCCTCTCATCAGTTTGATGGCAAGAGCTTATTCGAACTGGGGCTGCTTTATACGACAGGAATCAAGGCAATTGTTTCCTCTTAACTAATACAGTCTTTTATTCGGAACTCTTGAGAAAGTGCAGATTAAGAAAGGAAACTAAGAAGGAAAAGATTACTAGCCACCGTGGAACTTCTAAATCCCAAGCATCTTATCTCCTCACCGTATTGAAAAATTCAAATGGGTGTATCTGTGAAGAGGATACACTCCCCCACAGTCAAGCAGACCCATATGATGGCTGATGGCTGCGCCTGCCTCTTCCCCCTCCCCCCCAGCAGCAAGAAGCTAGCTGGGCCGCGAGCGAAGCCGCTTCAGCGGCCGCTTCTCTCGCGGCCTGGTGAACTTCTCGCTGTGGGGGGGGAGAGGCAGGCGTGGCCAGTGGCCCATTACCGTGGCCGGTATCGGGCCACGGAACGGGGGTTGACGACCCCCGGTTTATAGAATTACAGGCTTCTTCCCTATGTAAATTATATTATCCCTGTAGTCTTGAGGGTATGTGTTTTTTTCCTTGTGCATATAACATGCTTTAGAATCCTTTGTCTGGGATGTTATGCTCTCCTGTTTCTGCTGGACTAGCTCTTGGCCCAAGGAAGGGTCACAACTCCCACACAGAGAAGTTTTTGCCAGAGAAGGAAGAATAAAGGCTGCACAGCTAAGTTCCAAGCCTGTCTTTTAGTTGGAACTGAGCAGGTCCCTGGAGAGAAAAGGGTTATGCACAAACAAAATACATATCACAGCTGCTTGTAACTACCCTCAGGATATCTAGAATAGTTCACGCTTAACTGAGAATAAGTTCAGCTCATTTATGAGACTTCCATTGTGAATTACAATTGCATTTTGCCACCAAGGAAAGACCTTATAGCTGTTTAGAAAGATGGGTTCAACATTTACTTGGAAAGCTGAAGGCCAAAGAAACCTTCAGTCTTCCCATGTTTTCAGGCAAGGATCCCATTTGGGTCACTGTCAGCCAGCAGTAGTTATTACTACATTGCTCTGTGTGACACATGTCTAGTGAACCAACTTGAAGGAAGGGTAATTGCTGTGCCTTCCACATTTTGACTGATAAGCAAAATTTTGACCTAAACCTGAACTCTCTATAGCTGGTTGAAGTTCCATCTGAAAAAACTATTTAAGAATGAGATTTTTTTTCAAAATAAATGAGCTTCTGATCTCTGCACTTCTTGCAATCAATACTCATCATTGTTCCATTGCTACAAGCACAAACCTTTTTTCTGAACCTGGAGGTTCAGTGGGCTAACTAGCTATTTCCTGCAAAAAGCAATGTTTTATGTAGACAGAAGGATATAGTGACTGGCATCAGAAGACTACATTAAAGCAAGCTAGTGCTATAATGAGTTGTAGGTGTACTTGAAGCATTAGTGCTTTGAAAGACTTACCTATGTCGTCTGTGGTTAATTTCCCCCAAGTAATCCTCAAGTATGGATAAAATAATACAGTTTGGAATGAAAATTTCAGGATGCTACTACATATTGCTTGTCATTTTATATTAGGGATGCCAGCCTAATACCACTTCTTAAAAATAATAATAAAATCAGAATGGACTAGTCTTTGCATATTTTTCTTATTAACACATTTACACATACTGGAGAAAGGGCTGGGTTGGATGTGATAGTTGGTAGGCCAGGGAATTGACTGGAAAACAGTTCCCAGGGAAAAATATATGTGGAAAACATTACACCATGTCCCCATACATTTACTAAGGAGAAAAACAGCTCCATAGGACTCAACCCATTCTACATTTGCAAATCTTTATTTCAATTTCAATACTTTCAACCATTAGTTGGTGGGCTTATGGATAAAACAAAAACTGCACAAATCAATAACATGCTAAGTTTGTTTTAAAATGTATGCATGAAATCTAGCAATAACTTCCAGTCTACCCACATCATTTGAAAACTACCATTTCAGAGTACTGTAACTACTAGAGCATTGTACAAGAGATCCCAATAGATCAGCAGACATTACATGATCTTAAAATATCTTGGTAAAAAGCATGCCCCTGCCTCTAGCCTCAACCCTGAGAATATCCTGTCCCAGGATGTATTCTGATAGGGAATTCTACAGCAGCAGTCCTTGAAGTCTCTTTTTTAATTTCAGAAATTTCATGGACTTCCACCTGATACTATTAGAATCCATGTTTGAGGAAATACATAGGCAAAAGGCTACCATTAGTTCAGTTATGCTTTTAACTGAATTTGTATTTTATTAATGACAATATTTTAAAATAGTAATATTTCAATGTGCAAAGACATTGAATCATTCTACAGAAGGTACATGAGCCTATTTTTTATACTATTTAAAAAGATGACTGATATTGATTCCAGAGACTAGAAGGATGGCTGAAGCCATTAACGTTTCAGCCTTAGTGCTGGTTCCGCATCCAGCTCGTTTTGGTGTTTAGATTTCAATGCAACAAGTGCTGCCAATCCATTTTCCCAATGGACTTTCAACCCTTCATAGATCAACAGGTAGATGCTTATTCATTTTGACCTTAACCTGACTGTTTTGTCTGTGGTGGTGATTTCTTCAGGCAGTCATACCAGAGATGAGAAGAGCTTGTTGCAAAAGCAGCAGCAGGACAGGATAAGAGCCTTGGCTGGGTGTTGGAATATGCAAGATCTATGGTGCGCATAATTCAAAATCATGTGAAGATACATGGTGTGCATGATTCAAAAGTCCTCCCAGCCTGGTTGAGATATGGAAAGGACTAGTGACACCACCCAACATGGAGGCTGCCCGACCAAGAGCAGCTCCTAAAAGAGCCACAGCCCACACCTCTATCCGAGGCACATACATTTTTACCTTGTCACTGGAGATGGAAGTTGGTGGGCAATGGGAGCCAATATGACTTCACCCAAGCTTCTTAGGACGAATGGTTCTCCTTGTGAGCAGGGAAGCAGTTTCCTGGGCTAGTACAACCCCGATGGGGTCCTACACCTGATGTTGGCCTGGTGCCACCTACCTGTACGGAGGATTCCCAGTCAGCAGCTGGCCTTGGATACAGTTGGATGAGACCTGGCTGCTCTGGAAGCTAGTCTGGGAGTGGGTAGCGAAGGCACAGGTGTGTGTGTGTGGGGAGTATGGACATCTGCCCAAGCTGCATGGATCTGCAGAACTCTTGAAATAACTCTGCAGCCCCCAGCCCAAAGGTTGAGAACTATTGTTCTGGAGCTCTGGCCTAAGTGTATGCCTTCTTCCTGCAACAAAGTTCCTGGAATTTTAAAAAAACATACCTACTTTGAGTACTACTTCAAGTAGGATGCCAATGTCACAAGAGCTACAGTCATCCAGCAGGTTACTGGAAGCAAATGTTTCTAAGCAGGTACGACGGCCTGCTTCTTAACCCACTCCTGAATCAACCTGTGGGCGATGGCTTGCTTAGGTGGCACCCAGAATGAGTGGCTGTCATCATCCTCTTGGGAAGGCTTAGGTGCCCTTCTAAGGGCTTGCTCTACCTCTTCAAGGCTGAACCACTTGGCAGCTTCTAGTTCCTGGCTGTTGATACTGATCTGGAAAAGGAAAGATGTAAAACTAGCCCCTACAGAAATAATCAAGGAGTGTCATAATGAACACCTATGTAGTGCTGGGGTTAAGATAAATAAGGCAGTCTCCAGACTGAAAATCCCCCAAATTCACCTATTCTTCCCATCTGCAGTGTAGGATAACAGTACTAACATGTCCTACTGAGCTGGCGTAAAGATGGCTGGAAATTATGCAGCACTCTGAGCAACCCAAATTCACTATATGAACACCAGCTTATATTCAGCCTTACAGTTTAGAGGGGGCAGACATTTTTGCTGATTTCACCACTGCTGCCCACTAAACCTGCACAACCCCCCCCCCCCGCCGATTTTATCAGGAAACATTCAAGAACAACATAGTGGGATTCTTCATCAAAAAAGGAATTCATTAAAAATCAGCAAGATTAAAATTTGCATATCTATCTTAATATGAATGAGTGCTGGCCACTTGGTGAATTATAATAATCATATATTTGTGTGGTAGAAAGTGCCATTAGCCCATAGACGACGTATGGCGACCCTGATGCAGCTTTCAAGGCAAGAGACGTTCAGAGGCGGTTTCCGATTACATGCCTCTGGGTCACAACCCTGGTATTCCTTGGAGCTCTGCCAATAAATAAATAACTAAATTCAAATACTGCCCAGGGCCAACCCTGCTTAGCTTCTAAGACCTGGTGAGGTCAAGATAGTATGGACTATCTAGGTCAGGGTGGTTGGCTACATGATTGGGAAGAATTAGCCCCATGGTCTTGAGTTTATAAGTCTGCCAAAGACAGACTTCATAGTCACCGATTTCATCACGAATATAACTGCTTTAGATACATCAAGACAATGGAAGTTCAGTAGTCACCAAATCAAGCAAACTTCACTCAAGAAGAAAAGGACCCACCCCAGCCCCATTTCTTACCTTGCTCTGTTGTGGACACACCGTAGCATGACAGGCTATCATCAATGTGCTGTTTGGGAATGGCCAGTGTTGAGAAGCAGAGTACCAAAGAGACTCTACTTCTAATCCCACCTCTTCAGCCACTTCCCGTCGAACTGTCTCTTCCAGACTCTCACCTAGGAACAGAAAGCTGGGCTTCACATCCTATGAGAAACACCCTTTTAAAAGTGCAAATAACAAGTACAGAACCCCTAGTTCCTTGACTGGCAGTTTACTGGAGCAGTGGTCCCCAACCTTTATTAGGCTGGGGACCGGCAGGGCATTGGGCCGCGCCCGCAGGGACCGCGCAGGCCACGCCCACGCTTCCGGCCGCGCCCGCGAGCCGCGCCCGGCCGCGCCCGCGGACCGCGCCCGCGGATCGGGTCGCGCCCGGCCGCGCCCGCGGACCGCACCCGCGGATCGGGCCGCGCCCACGAGCCGCGCCCGGCCGCGCCCGCGGGCCGCACCCGTGGATCGGGCCGCACTCTCGGGCCGCGCGGGCGCGGCCCGGCCCTGATTCCCTCTCCCCGCCCTCCCGCAGTAAGTAGCTTCCCGGGCTGCAAGCTTGTGGCCCGGGAAGTTTTTTACTGCGGGGGGGAGGGGCGGGGAGAGGGAGCCGCGGCCCGGCGCCATGGCCTTTGCGGCCCGGTGCCGGGCCGCGGCCCGCAGGTTGGGGACCACTGTACTGGAGCATCATCATCAAAACTCTTCCAGTGATATGGACCATGCAGACATACAAAGTTTTCCTTTTGAGGTTGGCTCCATACAATTAATTAATGCATTTCAACTAAATATAATCCTAATTTTCAACTAATCCTTGGTCTTTTCCACTTTCTTTTTTTACTGTTGTTGCTTAGATCTTTTTTCTGCACTTGGTCACTTTGATATTACATCGTTGTATCTGGGAAACACTCCAAAGATAATGATGTAATATTAAAGCAATCATTGGGGGAGCAAAACATGTTGGGGGGGGGAAGCAGTACAGGAACATAAGCAACAACAACAACAAAAATGCAGAAAAGCTCCTTAACTAATCTGAGAGCCAGCATGGTTGAGCCTCAGTGCTAAGATCTGAAAGACCCAGGTTCAGATCTGTCACAGAAGGTGGCTAGGTAGCCTCGGGACAGTCATGCCCTATCAGCCTAACATACCTCACAGGGCTGTTGTGAGAGTAAAATAGAGGAGGAGTGTGATGTAAGCTGCTTTGGGTCCCTGTCGGGGAGAAAGGTATCCCTGTGCATGCACCGAGTCATGTCTGACGCTTGGGGTGATGCCCTCAAGCATTTTCTTGGCAGACTCAATGCAGGGTAGTTTGCCATTCTCTTCCCCAGTCATTACCGTTTTACCCCCCAGCAAGCTGGGTCAGGGAGAAAAGCAGAGTACAAATAATTTACCCAATAAGGAGCACAAAAGCACCAAATGACAAAAATATGCTGACATGGGATTTCAAATACAAGGAGTGAAGTGCTGATCGTGTTCACGGTTTTAACTTTTTAAAAATATGTCCTTATCCACATAAGTACAGAAGTAATGAAGCTTCCTCTGAAAAACCAATTTAGTGGAACTGATAGAGATTTCTAAAAGCATTGGTGAATGACAGATCTACATAAGCATGCCCCAACATCATTCTTCTACATGTGGGAACATAATACTATCCCAAAAGTATTTAAAATAAATACCTAACTTTATTCATTTTCATTTATTTATTTATTGAATGTATAGACTGCCCTTCTCAGCAGACAAGCTGTGGGTAGTTATGACATATTAAAATTCTAGTTAAAATACAATGAAAATGGCAAAACCAATAAATATCCCATAGTGTTCCGATTATCCCATTTCTCAATAATTTGTTCAGTGATGGGATGATCTGGAGAGGGGGTGGCCCATAAGATTTTATTTACTTGTTCTGGTCTCAATCATAAACCTGGTGGAATAGGGCCATTTGACAGGCCCTCCAGAATTTAAGTAATTCTGTCAGGGCCTGTGTCTCTGCTGGCAACTTATCCCACCAGGCTGGACCCAAGGCTGAAAAAGCTCTGGTTGAGGCCAGCTGTACTTCTTCTGGGCCAGTGACCACCAATATGTTGTTCTTAGAGGACTGTGGCGTTCTGGGGGCATAATGGGAAAGGCAGTCCCTTTAATACTAGTAATCCACAAGTTCTACACGCACATAATCCCTGGTTCATCTCTTAGTCATCTCCCATCCTCTCTCATATGCAGCATTAGTCTGCTAAGGCATGGAAAGCCATGAGCAATTCCTTGATCTCTGTAGTGCTCGTAAATTTTGGTAATTCCATGTAATGTCATAAGCAAGCCAGTACTGACCCCCACAACTCGCAAAATTTTCCTCGTGTGGGTCTCTGTGCTGAGACAGCACTACACACTACTTTGTGGCACACAGTTAAATTGTGCATCCATGTGTATATCAAATACAACCAACATGCTTCCTTACCCACGTCACAGAAGCCAGCCAGAGCAGTGTACATCCCTTTAGGAAACGATGCTTGCCGTACGAGAAGACACCGACTCCCATCAGACACCAAAGTAATAACCACTGGAGCCATCTAAAAATTGCCCCAAGGCACAAGAAGTTAAATGGCAGCCCAGAGACCAGCTGGCCACTAAGTAGAATTCAAAACAGCCATTGAAAACAAAGTCCCACAGGAATCTCTGTGGAATGTGTAAGGAGTGTAACCGGCCTACATTATGGCAGCATTTTCTGACTTCTATAGATTAGAGCAAAATAATGAGAGTGAGGATTCTGTTGAGGACTCTGGGCTGCAGTCATGGTCAGCCTTAGCATCTTTGCCAGCCAAATCAAAGTCTCGGGGCCTTACCAGATGTGTGCTGGGAGATCCCACTTGAGAGCTTCCAATGATTTCTTAAAGACACATGCCCATCGAGTAGATCAAAGCTAGAGAGAAAAGATTTTAAGACTCTCTCAGCGCTGTTCTCCCAACTTGAGATGGTGGTCCAAGGGAACCACCCTTTCCCCCACTGGGCTAAACTGCCACAGTCTGAGCCAAATTGGGCCACTGCTAAAAAGTTTCTGAAAACTCTGAACACTCTAAGGCCCTATTTTCCTCACAGTATACCAGCTGCCTCCTCCTCCTCTGCACCCCTGACCAGCCTCCTCTTACAACTATGTATGCCTTCAAGAATGGTGCCGCAGGCATACATTTGACCATCCCTGAAGAAATTGATGATCTTCTTGCTACTTCCCAGTCCTCCAGAGCAGTGGTCCCCAACCTTTTTATCACCGGGGACCGGTCAACACTTGACAATTTTACTGAAGCCGGGGGGGGGGGGTGTAGTCTTTTGCTGATGGATGTCACTGCTGCCTGCTCCACTTGCTTTCTCGCAGGTGCCCCTGACTTCCTGCCACCCGCTGGGCAGTGTCACACTGAGGAGGGAGCCCCAGCCATGGTGGCCGCTGGAGAGCATCAAAGGTGAGCCGGTGGCAGAATGGCAGGGCAGCCCTTGAGGCAGCAGCCGGGGAGGAGGATGAGGAGGAGCCACGGCCCTGTACCAACTGATCTGCGGACCAGTACCGGTCTCCACTGCTCCAGAGGATTGAGCTGATGAGGTTAGTCAGTTTCAGATTTTTCCCTGTCACCAAATCCTGCTTCTGCTGAGATGCTCAGGCTGGCCTTCTCTGCTCTGATGGAGGAGCAAAGATCAAAGAGAAGAGCCGAGCTAAACCTATTTGACTTGGCTCTAGAACTGCTTCTAGAGACAGAGGAAACCACTTCCCCCTCTGCAGTCCCAAGGTCAACTCACAATAACACAATCTTGAAGTGCATAAACACATTCTAGGTCAAGGCTGGCCAAACTGTGGCTCACCCAGTTGGCAGGGCATCTCTGATCCCACTCAGATGCTCACCTGTGGGTAATAGATTATTTCACTGCTGTGGCACACCCGTTTGCTCCCAGACAGGTTCTTCTCGGTGGGTTGGCCAGTCCTGCCACAATACTTATTGTTGTTATGCCAGCGAAGGAGAGCCTGAGCCTACAAATACCAATAGTCACATGAACACATGAAGCGGCTTTATACTGAATCAAATCCCCCTGTCCCTCAAAATCAGTATTGTCTACTCAGGCTGGCAGTAGCTCTCCCCCCAAAGTCTACACCAAGGCAACTCACTGGAGCAGGCTCTGCTTCCCCCACCCACACCTCAACGTCTACACTAGGGCAACTCATTGGGGGCAGGCTGTGCTTCTCCCTCCACCCCAATGTCTACATTAGGGCAACTCTTTAGGGCAGGCTGTGCTCCCCCCCCCCCCAACTTCTACACCAGGGCAACTCATTGAGGCAAGTGCTGCTGCTTCTCTGCCTCCATGCCTGAGCTAGGCACTGGGGCCAGCTCCATTTCCACCCAGCACATTCCGAGGGCGGCAGGAAGTTTGGGGCGGAGAGATGACTCCTTATCAGCCCTCCCTGACTGAGGGCTCTCTTCCAATGAGAGCCAGTTTGGTGTGGTGGTTAGGAGGGCAGACTTCTAATCTGGCATGCCGGGTTCGACTCTGCACTCCCCCACATGCAGCCAGCTGGGTGACCTTTGAGCCTCCTTCGGGTAGAGAAAAGCGGCATATAAGAACCCATTCTTCTTCTTTTTCAGTAGAGGCTCAGCTATAGGGGAGGGCTATTACTGGCTGAGGGCCAATCAGGTAGCAAGTGACACGTCATTTCTGAAAATGTATGGTTTACTGATGATTGTTCTAATAATCCAAATCGTACATAATGCCCTAAAGATAATAAGGGCAAGAGATGGTAAGGCAACTGTAAGCTGCTTTGAGACTCTTTCGAGTAGTGAAAAGCAAGGTATAAACCCAACTTTTCTTCTTCAAAGCAGAAAGAGAATCGGGGTGTTCGAAAAAGGAAACCTTCACAGAGAAGAAGAAGAAAACTTGGAGAAGCACTGCACAGAGGCTAGGGAACTGTGAGGTAAGAGAGGCTGTATTTCACATTTTTATTTGAAACAACTAAATCTTGGCAGGCTTGCAGTGAGTATCACATACAAGGCCCATCAAGGCCTTGGCCTGTCATATCTGCAGGACTATCTCACTCCTGTGTTCTCCTGCAACAATTCTGCTTTTCTGGGCTATCCCTACAAATGGACAAGATCAATAACTGCCCATGTGTTCTGTCATGGCCCCCACTTTTATAGAGTAACCTGCCGGTAGAGGTCAGGAGGGCTGCCGCCCTCCCCCGAGCTTCCCCCAAACAATGCTAAACTGAATGATTCATTTTTACATAGGGAATACAGCTATACCGTAATAGAATGGTTTAGAAAGATGCTTTAATAAAGATAAGGAGACTGAACTATACTATTGTGTACACTATGTACTATGAGTTGCTGTATGTGTTCCACTAAGTAATTTCTGTATTGTTTAACTTCATGTTAATACTTGAGAGCCGGCTAAAAGACGCTACCTCTAATCTGGAGAACTAGGTTTGATTCCCTGGCTCTTCCTCCACATGCAGCCAGCTAGGTGACCTTAGGACCATCAATTCTTACAAAGTTCTCTTAGCTTCACCTACCTCACCAGGTGTCTGTGGTGAGGAGAGGAAGACTGGGTGATTGTAAGCCACTTCGAGACTCCTTCCGGTAGTAAAAAGCATCACATGCAAAAACAGCTCTTCTTCTAATGCTTGCTGTCAGATTTCTGCAATCCTAAACCTGTTGATTGCATTGTCCTGTGTACTCCCCCCTGAGTCTCAGCAAGAAAGACAGATTACAAATGACATAATAAAATTAAAATTTACCGAGAAAATCAGTGCTTTATCTTCCTCTTCTAACTGGAAGAATGCTTTCCACAAATCTGCAAACGATCCATCAAGTTCAGATTCAATGGCAACTTTCTCCAAGGATCCTGGAATTTAACAAATCTGCAGGAATCAGATATTTGGGTTATTACCCCCTTCTCCCACCTCCCCTTTGTTTCCAATTATCACCACATAATTACGGCATAACAGTTGAGACTAGCCTGTTCTCATCAAACCTCGGAAGCTAAACTGGGTGGGCCTTGACCAGTATTTCGAATGGAGACCACCAAGGAATACCAGGGTCAGGATGTGGAAGCAAGCTAGGGCGGGACCACCTCTGAATGTTTCGTGCCTAGAAAACCCCACCATGAGTCAGTTGTGACTTGATAGCAAAACCCCAAAAAGTTGATACCATGGTTCTCCCGCATCATGCCCAGGGGAACATGGTCCTCCCAAAATGAAGTCATGTTCAGAGAAACCAACTTTGTAAAAAGTGCAAGGAAGAAAAAAAAAACTTGCAAAAACTTCAGTGGACTGTGAGGAGCCTCGGAAGAACGTCTCATAAGTGGTTAATGGGCAAGAAAAAAGCAAGTAAAAGTTTCTCCCCCCCCCCACCTTCCAGTATTCCCTCTAATTTTTGTCCCTACTGAATGGAGCAGTTCCCAGCCGGCTGTAATCTCAGAATGGGCGATGCAAGGCTCCAGGCCGCTGCTGAGCAGGGCTTCCTGTGTTGAGCAGCAGCCTCTCATGCCCACTTCTTAGGGAACACGGCCTCCTTCCCCCTCTCAAGCAGCCTGCCCTTTGTCTCGAAACTCCCAAGAGCTGGGCAGCATCACAAGCAAAGTATTCCCCCCTCCCCTTAGCAAAGCCCTGACATTCTGACCTAGATCCAAAGCAAAGTATGGCGTACATTCCTCTGAACAGCCGACCAGCACGGAGTCCTCAATCCGCCTTTCACTCTGGCTGTGTTTCATGAGGATCCTTTTCATGTCTAAAAATCAGAAAGCATCAATGCAATCTCAGTAGATGTCACTCTTTCTTGCCATTTTCTGCAATCCAGGATAGCAGAACTGGAATGACGATGTTACAGAAGACGCCCACATAACCTAATATAGTTTGAACATCAGAGATTTTAGTTTTACTTTTTAGTTTTAGTTTTTAGTTTTTTTTGGGGGGGGAACACAGCCATTTCAGCATTAAGGATCTCCTCCATCTACCTCCCCCATTCCCCCTGAGCTGTTCTCATAGTACTTTGGAAGCAACCAGCAATTTTGATGATGTTGCTACACTTCCCATTACACAGATAAGGTGGCTCTAAAGTCAAGTGGCTTTCCAAGCCTCCGGGGATGGTTAGACTATGACTGCTATAAAATAAGTGTGTTACCTGGTGCATTGAGCTTTGGAGCCAAGAGCGTTTTCCCTCTTTGCTGCAGGAAGGGAGAGAGGTTGTGAAACAGGAAGAAAGAACCTGAGTTGTAGACTCGTCTGCAGGCATCGTCGTCTTCTTTTAGCTCAGACAAATACCTGCAGTGGGAAAAGGGTCAGAAAGAGCATGAAATTCAGTGGTAAAGAAAGCTGAATTCATCCGATAATAAATATCCCGTGGAGACTAAGATAAGAATCCAAGGGATACTAAAATGCACTCAGCAATATTTTTAAATTAACATCCAGCACTGCATGGTATTTGCTAAGGAGGTTTAAGGAGTCTTTAAAACTCTTAATTTTGACCTTTATAGTTTCAAGGCATTAACTATTCTGGTTACCTTTCAGAGGACTTATTAAGAAGAGTTTTTCGCTTATTAATGCAGTTATCCTATGCATTCTGACTCCAGAGTAAAGCCCCACAGAGTACAATCAAGCCGCTTCCACATATAGAGGACAGATTTGCATTCCTTGTTCCAACCGTCTTGACTTTACAAAGGAGAAGGAGAACTGGGTGCAAATCAGCTGAAAGACCCTGCGGCATCAACTCAATTCCTATCATTCTGAGAGAACCTCTCAGCCAGGCCACAGATAAGGGACACCAAGCAGAGAGGGAGCAGATGCAACTTCCCTACTATCATGGTGGGCCAATCTAGAGTATCCTACTAGGATCTGGGAGATCCAGTTCAAATCCCCACTCTGCCATGAAACTGGCTGGGTGACCTCGGATCAGTCACTCTCTCAGCCTGAAAGAACAAGCTGTTCCTTTTTAATGTTATGAGGGTAAAAGTTTTGCCTTCTAAGGCCTTGGCTTCCTGCCCTCTGGGTTCACCTTGAGATGCCCCCATGTTTGAGTCAATGCCGCAAGACTCAGCCTTATATATAAATCAAGTTTATTAACAAAGGGTGTCGCTCAGCATAAATCACTCAGGTACAGGCAATAAATACCAAATCTTGTTATTGTTCTTGCATGCTGCTATCTAAACGTCTATCTTAGATGTCTATCCAAGCATTCTAGAATGGCATGCTTCAGCTGTTCTTCCCAGTCAACAAGTGCAGCATGGTGCCAGGTGGAATGGCAGAACAAAATGAGGAAGCTGCATGTGTTAAAAGCCACCTTTCCTAGCAGAGAATGCCTGACTGAGCAACCCAACTGCCAACTGAAACCCACCAGCTAACTGGCATTTCAGCCATAAGAACAGACCAACTAGGGACGGTGGAATCATCACCCAAGGTCGCTCGTTAATAATCAGCAAAGGGAGCCCTATTAAATAAGCCAGAATCCGTGCAACATCTAAAGTTCTGAACCAAGGTTCAACCACCCCATCAAAACCCAGCACTTAGGCTACCAAGTTCCTTACACAGCCTAGCCTACATCACAAGGTTGTTGTGGGGTTACAATGAAGAACGAGAAAACTCTATATGTCACCATGACCTTTCTTGGATGGATAAGAACATATTAAATGAATGAATGAAGACAGCCTTTAAGATTGCTTTGAGGGAAATGCTCAGCGCATTGCTACTGCCATGCATAGCGATGACGGCAAGAAATGGTCTCCCCCAGCTTTGGTAGCAATCATCAACAAAGCTGACATTCTGCTTTAGCAGCTGTTGTTTCTCCTACTCCTGATATCTGTCCTGACATCAAAACATAGGATGATATGCGAGGCAGCTCGTAATTAAAGCAAGTCCTACTCCTGCAACCTAGATATGTATCCTCTGTCCCACTTCCTCAAGCATTATGTAACAATGGAATAATAAATTGGACGACACACCTGCATAAAATCCGCAAGGGTTTTGAATACATTTGCAGAACTAGTGGAGAACATGCCTACCTCAACCATTTGGATGCTCCATGCTTTGGCAATGCAGTGTGAAGTCCTAAAGGCAGACAGGGCTACCCAGGAAAGACAGATCTGCCTTGCAGTGCTTTCCCTTGCATGCAGTACTTTGGCCAAACCCATAGAATCATAGAGTTGGAAGGGGCCATACAGGCCATCTAGTCCAACCCCCTGCTCTACGCAGGATCAGCCCTAAGCATTCTAAAGCATCCAAGAAAAGTGTGTATCCAACCTTTGCTTGAAGACTGCCCATGAGGGGGAGCTCACCACCTCCTTAGGCAGCCTGTTCCACTGCTGAACTACCCTGACTGTGAAAATTTTTTCCTGATATCTAGCCTATATCGTTTTACTTGAAGTTTAAACCCATTACTGCGTGTCCTCTCCTCTGCAGCCAACAGAAACAGCATCCTGCCCTCCTCAAAGTGACAACCTTTCAAATACTTAAAGAGGGCTATCATGTCCCCTCTCAACCTCCTTTTCTCCAGGCTGAACATTCCCAAGTCCCTCAACCTATCTTCATAGGGCTTGGTCCCTTGGCACCAGATCATCTTCGTCGCTCTCCTCTGTACCCTTTCAATTTTATCTACGTCCTTCTTGAAGTGAGGCCTCCAGAACTGCACACAGTACTCCAGGTGTGGTCTGACCAGTGCCGTATACAATGGGACTATGACATCTTGTGATTTTGATGTTATGCCCCTGTTGATACAGCCCAAAATGGCATTTGCCTTTTTTACTGCTGCATCACACTGCCTGCTCATGTTTAGTTTACAATCCACAAGTACCCCAAGGTCTCGTTCACACACAGTGTTACCTAGAAGCGTATCCCCCATCCAGTAGGCATGCTTTTCATTTTTCTGACCCAGATGCAGAACTTTACACTTATCTTTATTAAATTGCATCTTGTTGTCATTTGCCCATTTTTCCATTGTGTTCAGATCTCGTTGAACTCTGTCTCTGTCTCTGTCTCTATCTTCCCATCTTGGGAATCTCTGTTTACTATGCAACCAATTGTGAGATCTGAACTCTCCATCCATCAGTGCCTTGAGGTGTAGAGAGATCTGGATGCCCAGAGCTACAGACAAATGCATGGATGTCATTAAGCCGTCCTATGTAACACAGGACTCACCAAGCTGGAGACAATACACCAGCTGCTACAAGTTGTACAGAGCGTGTAGGTGCCTGACTAGGTGCCTGCCAAACTCTTTGAATCTGCAGTCCTCACCAGGCTGAGCAGTCAGGAGGTTTATGATGATCCAGGTGGGCAGCCATGCGTCGCTGGAAGACTGCACTCAACTTGGCCATGATTTAACACTGACCCCAAGTGAAGTCAGAGGTTTAAGAAGAAAGGGCTTCCCCCTCCTAGCCTCTTGTCATGCAATCACAGTGCCAAAAATACTTTTCTGTGATTAGTATGGCCTGGTTTTCCTGGACCTTAGCAAAGGATCAATGCTTTCAACAATCTGCCATTTTTGTATTGTACTGTGCATCAGAAGGCAAGGGCAAAATACAGAATTCATCCTACACTAGCAAATACCGGAGCTCAGAATCTCAACCGGGGCCAGAACTTACCTCATTCTCCTGATGTAGGTGGAACAGAACCTGTAACACAGCGAGGGAACTTTTCTGTATGCCGCATGGCAAAATCCAGGGACTACCATCTTGGGAAGGAAGCCACTAGAGCTTAAAAAAAAAAAAAAGAACATGTTATAAATATCCACAAAATGGGCTTGGCTGTAAATGGTCAACATTTTCCAATGTAATTACTATATAAACCAGTTTCTCTCAAGGAGAGAGAGAGAGAGAGAGAACCCAACCACCATGCAATTTGACAACGGATGTGTGGGTATAAACAGTACTGTACTTTGCTCTGGTATGCATGAATGGGAAATGGCTGGGAAATGACTGGATAAGCTCCCATTATCTCCTCTAGAAACTAGGTTTTGAAGCCTTCTTGCTTGGGTGGAAGTCTTTAAAAAAGTGTGTCACTTTTCCTTTTGTCCTGGCATCTTCCATAAATGCCTGCAGTGGCTGCATTTTTGGCAGCTACTTTGCAGATACAACTAGTAATAAGATTAAAGAGTCATGATGGCAAACCATAAAAAGCAGCTTCATAGGGGATATAGTAAACATAAAAATAACAGAGGGTGGGACAGGATAAAGGCTGGAATCACGGAATCATAGAGTTGGAAGGGGCCATACAGGCCATCTAGTCCAACCCCCTGCTCAACGCAGGATCGGCCCAAAGCATCCTAAAGCATCCTAGGAAAGTGTGTATCCAGCCTTTGCTTGAAGACTGCCAGTGAGGGGGTGCTCACCACCTCTTAGGCAGCCTATTCTGAACTACTCTGACTGTGAATTCCCCCCCCCCCCCGATATCTAGCCTATATCGTTGTACTTGTAGTTTAAACCCATGACTGCACGTCCTTTCCTCTGCAGTCAACGGAATGGTCCAGAACAAGCCGGAAGAGACATTAAAACAAACAAGAGTACCACAAAAAACAGTGGAATGCATTAAGAACAATATTTTTAGCAAAGAAAAGGCTGAAATCCTGCACCTTTATTAACCCCTACCAGGCCAAAAAGCCTCCAGAACACATGGAACAGGACAGAACAGGCATTTAACAAACAAGTGTATGACAAAAAATAGGGAAACGCATTACAGACACACAAGGACAATATTTTCAAAATGAAAAAGTAGAGTTCCCACACCTTTATTAATAATCTTTTCCAGGCCAAAATGCCTCTGAAACATGCTGGAACATATTGGAACGGTTGTTAAATAAATACCTCAAAAAGCAGTGGGACAAATTTAAGGCATGGCAAAATATTTTGGAACTCCAAATGCAGAAGTATTGTGCACATTAACCTGTTTGGGGCTGCTAAAATACCTCCAGAACACCCCCAGAACAGGCTCGAATGACCTTTAAACAAACCATAGTACCTCAAAAAAGTGGGATGCATTCAAGGGGCTCCAGAACAATATTTTAGAAATCAAAACACAGAAATATTGTGCACATATTTAACCTTTTCAAGCCAAAATGCCTCCAGAATGGGGGGAGGAGGAAGGCAAGTATTCCACAGTTAAGTAGCTACATTTCAAACTGAGCAGAGGTTTCCGGAGAGGTGCTGGGTAGTTGTTGCTCATGGGTTCAGGAGTGGACAGAACAGTCTGAAAGAACGTAATCTTCCTCTCCTTAATTAGTAAACAAATTATCCCATTTATTTTATAATTATTGAAATTTCTTGCAGGGTCCTATAAATTGATAAATGGACATTTTCCATCAGATCCACTGATTTTGCCACCCTAAATAATAAGTAAGCCTGATAATTATAGTTTCTTTCATTATTGATTTGTTAGAACCTATAACAATTATCCCATTCTCTTATTTTTTATGTTTTATAATTATTTATTTTGCTGGCTGCTTTGTGTCTTTTAGCATTGTATGTATGTCATAACTAGACCTCTGTGTATGTGTGTCATAACTAGACCAGTGAGGCTTGAAACGTGTCAGGTCTAAGACCTAAGATTATACAGTGTACACAGGACAACTTTTCAACAATGGCCTATGGGCTTTCTGTGTGTTCTTAATGTGAAAGCTTTTTAAGTTGCGTAAAATAAATATTCACATATTTTGGTAACTTGTCAAGTTCACACAGACATTCAGCCTTCTGGCTCTTGACAATCCAGTTAGGTTGTTTCCTGTTGTGTGGTCATCCCATCCCACCCACAGCGCCCTGCAACAGTATAGAGTAATTGCCATGGTTCCATGTATAGTTGCATATATTAACAGCATCTAAAACTGATGTTCCCTTCTTCAAACCATGGTTGGAATTTTCCACATGGCCTTTTCTCCTCTTACTAGGTCTTAGAAAGGGGAAAGGGTGACAAGAAAAATTCCAGAATCAACCAGCCCTGGAGACCTGCTACCAATCCAAGTAAACAATACTGACTTTGAAGGACCAAGGGTCTTACTCAGTATAAGGCAGCTTAATGTGTTCACTATGCCATCGCAGCAGAAATCTTCATAGAAACTCAGACACAGAATTCCTACATCTCCACAACCTTGATAAAATATAATGGATAAATTGTCTTGTAAATACAAAACTACTATTTTTTGGCCCAGAATGGGTTAATAAAAATGCGAGAGTGACACATCTTCATTTGTATAATAGTGTTCTTGATTGTCTGTAATGCATTTCATTGTTTTGTGTGGTTCTCTTGTTTAATACCCGTTTCAAGGTGTTCCGGAGGCATTTTACCTTGGAACGGGTTAATAAAGGGATGAGATTTATACTTTGTTTCTAAAATATAATTCTCAGGTATCAGTAATGCATTCTGTTGTGTGTGTGTGTGTTTTCATCAGTTCTCTGGGTTTTTAATGCCCATTCTGGGGTGTTCCAGAGGCATTTTGGCCCAGAATGGGTCCATAAAGGGAGAATTACACTTCTTCATTTCTAAAATATTGTTCTCGAGTGTCTGCAACTCATCCCACTATTTTTTGCAGTACTCTTGTTTGTTTAATGCCTGTTCCAGCCTGTTCTGGGGTGTTAATGGAGGCTTTTTTGGCCTGGTAAGGGTTAATAAGAGAGCCAATTTGGTGTAGTGGTTAGGAGTGAGGAAGGTTCCATTCTGCACTCCCCCACATGCAGCCAGCTGTTCTGACCCAGCAGGAATATCAGGGCTCTCTCAGCCTCATCCACCTCACAGGGGGTCTGTTGTGGGGACAGGAAAGGGAGGGGGACTGTAAGCCGCTTTGAGACTCCTTTGGGTAGAGAAAAGCGGCATATAAGAACCAACTCCTCTTCTTTTTCTTCTTCCTCTAATAAAGGTGCGTGATTTCCACCTTTTCATTTCTAAAAGATTGTTCTTGAGTGTCTGTAATGCATCACACTGGTTTGTTTTGTTTTTTTGTGGCACTCTTTTTTGTTTAATGCCCGTTCCGGGCCGTTCCGGGTTTAACCCTGTCCCACAGAGGGTGGGGTTGTAGAGGCGCTGGCTTCAGAAGCGGGGCCAAATCAAGCTACTGCAGAAGAAGTTAACCCAGCAGGAAACGACGTTTTCAGTAGTAGGAGCGGGGAAGCAATCCTTTGGTTTGAGAATTATCGTGACTTTTACAAAAAGTAGCCTTGGAGGGGTTAAAATCCTAACTGCACGCAGAGAGTGAAAGTGCAGATCTGGTTTCCTCCAAGCAGCCTAACTATCCATTTCAATTCCCTCAAGAAACCGAGCCCCAGTCAGGAAAGACAAATATAAGCCTCGCGCTTACTGTCTGCCAAGGCAACTCCTGCTTCCGTCAGCGCGACAGCTCTACTGCGGGGATCGACAAGGGGTTTCGAAGAACTGGCCTCGCCGTGTGCCTATTACAGATGAACTACCACACCCAGAATCCGTAGCTCCTAAGCGGATCTCTGGGAAGTGTAGTTTCCCCCAAAATTCCTTTCATAATATGTTCAGGCTGGCGATACAGATGCAGGAATTTTTAGAGAGACTTGGGGAGGCAGGAGTCAAAGCCCAGCACAAAAGCTATTCACCAGGTTTTTCCACCTCCAGGTTAGATAATTCCTGCAGGTTGGAGAGTAGAACTACGGGGGAGGGGGGGGGAATAGAGCCTGAGAAGGAAATTAGCAGGGATGTTATGCAATAATATCCCCCTGACACTACCATTTTCTCCATGAGAAATAAACTCTGTCATCTGGAGATCAGACCGGGAGGCTGGCAGCCCTCCAAAAGGAAACAAAAGGCTTTTAAGCATTTTAGAGGTTTTAAAGACTTTTAAAACCACTTTGTATTCTGCAACCTTTTACGTTTCTTTAGTGCAACCCAACAAGCATGGTAAAGCCTTCTTGAGTACCGGCTGCTGTGGGTATTCCAGTAACTGGGGCTGACATCTTTCAGAGGTAGGAAGTGGACACATGGAAATCTCCCTATGCCAAAGTCTGTGAACAGTTGCTGGGCATTTCATTTATTTCTCAGGGGTAGATGCGTGTAAGTAACATCACATTCCTATTTTATGGACTGGAACTAGGAAGTGCTTTTCCTGTTTTTGGGTGGAGTTCATTAGCAAATCAATTAGGAAATGTCTTATGTCTGGGCAGAGTTCATTGGCAAGTCCATTAGTCTTGCCTGTCTTATCTGCTGAACTGTTGTGACGTGTTTTTAGATTGCTTGTTTGTTTTGATTCTGGTGTATTTAAGGGCTGGTAGCCAGGTTTTGTTAATTTCTAGACTTTTTTGTTGAAACTATGTTGTGTTTGTGAATTTCAGTGGCTGCCTTAGTTGTTGTTGTGGTCGTCCAGTATTTATTTCTTTTCAAATGTTGTTGTTATTAATAGGCCACCCCGCCCCACAAGCAGGCTCAGGGCAGCTTACAACAGGATTCTATGTCCAAATTGGTTTAGAGCATGTTCAGCTACTGCTGATTTTCTCAGGTCTGCAGTGACTTTCACATTCTTTTATTCTTGTGTAAATGCTGCATTTGTAGTTCCATGGTATACCTGTCCGCAGCTGCAAGGTATACAGTAAACTCCTGCGGAAATGAGCGGGTCTCTCTTGTCTTTTACTAATTGTAGTATTTGTTGAATTTTCTGTATGTTCCGTATTTTCGGGTGGATGGTGCTGAGATGGTTCAGAAATGTCTCTAATTCTTCTTCACCATGGCTCCAAATTGTAAAAGTATTATCTATGACCAGACTCCACCCAGACACAGGAAAAGCACTTCCTAGTTCCAGTTCATCTCCTGGCAGAATTCCAGAAAAAATAGGATGTCAGACATATAGGATGTTAGACATATAACCCCAAAGAAGTAAATGAAATGCCCAGCAACTGTACACACATTCCACGGTACAGAGCTATTTCCATCTTGCCATGCCCTACCTCTAAAGACGCTGGCCACAGTTACTACTAGACCACAGCCACAAAGCCCGGAATACCCACAACAGCCAGTAGAAGAAGTTGCCAGACATTTAATTAGAAGCCATACCTCATATAAAACAAAATAAAGCCGCTGTATAGATATGGCATACTTGTTATTAGAATGATGTACAGCACTTTTAGGTTACGCTTGACTGTTTCTCATGAATTTCATGAACACAGCAAAGACTATCAAATTAATCCACTGGAGTAACAGGATTAACTGAGAAAACAACACACATAAATCTCTCCTTAACAAGCAGAAAAGACTATGATAAAGGACATGGCCAGTTTGCTTATCTGATAGATATATCAACCTTTCATCCATTCAGATACAAAGTTTCAAGTACTGCTTACATGTAATTCATTTTTAAGAAATATATATATATTTAACAACATAGTGTATATATCTATATTTATCTATAATTATCATAGATAGGGAGACATACAGATAGACAGAAAGAAATATGTTCATGGGCTCGATAGACACAGAGTTCTTTGAAAACAAACAGCTGTTTAATAGTGCCAAACTCCAACTAAAAATGCCGAACACTCATCAACAAAACCCAATGACTTATATACACTTGTACAAGCCTGCCAAAGAACTTGATTAGTCCTTTATGGGAACAGTTCAGTGGGTGCTTATCGGTAGCAATATTAATACCACAACCAACCACAACAGTTCTGCCTGACACCACAAGGGATTTCCTTTCCAGCAACCATCCTTTCCCCCAAATGGCAGTGCCAAGTCATACCCTTTCCCTGATCCAAATGGCAACATGGGCAGACCTTGCCCTGATCCAAGAGCAACATGTTGGGCAGAGCTTAAATTTGCAAAAAGGAAAGAAGCACCAGACTGCTTAAAGAAAAAAATGGTTTTATTGTGAAGATAAACCACTTTGCATAGAAAGAGGAGAGGAAACAATAGTTTATTTAACTGTTCTGTTCAGTTGTTCATTCTGTCTGTGGTACCAGAGGCAAGTAGGGAGGAAGTGTGCTTAAAGGAGCAGGAAGTTTCCAGTGAACCAATGAGGACAGAAAAGGTTACTTGAAAACATTAGGAAGTTCCTCAGCTAACTATGCTAAATACAGGTCTCCTCCGATGCCCCCTGCAGTATATTCTTTATCTGTTTCTGAATCATGCACACTACAGATATTGCAAATTCCAACACAACAGAAAGGTTTGCACCCACAAGGTGCCAGTTAGTGTTCACAAAAGACCTGTTCCACAAACTTGCACAAGTACTCAATAACAGTTCTGATTTCTGAATGGCTTTGCTGACCTTGTGAAAATGACCTAGCACAGGGGTCAAAAAATGCAGCATAAACACAATTTCCAGTTCTTCCATTTTCTGCAAAAAATTGCTAGCTTGAAGTCTGATATCACCTTTCCCATTAACATCACAGTGCAAATGACTGAGGGCATCAGTTGCTGAAACTGTCCAAAATATTTCCTGTGGCTCTTCCATATGCCACCCACCTAGCGTTTGATGGAAATTTAGTGGCTTTTGACTTGGGTTGCAAAAATGATTTTAGAATCGCTCATCTCTTTGTGGAGGATGAAATGGGGTATCCATTTCATTGATCACACGAAAGCAGTTCACTGCCTCAAGGCAGCATTCAACAGCCGAACAGCCCCCCAATTTTAAAGAGTGACCAGCGCCGGATATAAATTACTGCAGTGCATTATGGCAGCATGTCTAAGAAAGACCTTTGACAGTGTCAAAAATATTATACACTTTGGCTGGAGGCCCCCTAGATTTTGAGGCCTTGGGCCTTCAACCTACTTAGCCTATTGGTCAATCCGGCCCTGTATGTATGTCCCATAAAAGCACCCGCAACTTACTTTAAAAGGGACGTCTCAATAAGGGCGCCCATAAAACACGAGAGACACAACCCAGTCCCTCCGCCCTGCTATCACCTGGCTGCACCCCCCCCTTTCCCCCATCTTGCTATCTCATCTCACCCCCCCCCCAAAAAAAAAAATCCTGCAGAGAGAGGAGAGATGGAGAAATGGGCAGCCGCTTGCCAATCGGCTGGCGCTCCTGGCCACCCGCGAGGAGAAGAGACCGGGGGGGGGGTGGAGATGGACCCGCTGGCTGTCTGCGCTTGCGCATTACTGAGAGCGGAGGTGGGCGGGGGGCGCTGCTGCTGCTGCTGCTGCTGTGACCGGCCTCACGTAGGGCCGCCGCTTCTGCCGCCCTTCCCGGGCTGTGAGGGGCCGCCTCCAGGAGCCGGTGGGCGGGATGCTGGGCCGGAGCAGCCTTCGGAGAGGGCCCTGCGAAGCGTGCCGTCTGTGCCTGGCGTGAGGCGAGGAGAGGCAGGGGAGCGGCGGCGGCTTGGGCCGGAGGTGGGTGGCCGGGCTTGTGTCCCCCGCTGGGGGGTTCACGGTCGACGGGGAGGGCGAGCGGCTCCCGCGCACTTAGCTTCCCGCGGAGCATTTCTTCACGTCCCTTCGCTGCTTAGGGGCGCGAATGCGCTTCCAGAGGGGGCTCTTGCGGCTGGGGCTCCCGGTGCGGAGCGAGAAAACCTGCTTGGAAGCACCGGGCAATGGAACCGCGTTGCCCGAGGAAGGGTCCGGCGGGGGCGCGCGAGCTTTCCGCCCTTCCCCGAGCGGAGTCAGGAGGGGCTGCCTGGTTCTCCAGCGACGCCTCCAGAAACTTCGAGCGCGCCACGCTTCCCGTGGCCAAAGGAAACGGGGGTCCGGCGGGGCTTAGGAGGGTCGAGGACCGCGTGGATCGGGAGAGAGGGACTCGACTCCCCGACAGCTTACAGTGCTCCCCCCCCCCCAAAAAAAAAAAGCGCTTGCCTGGAAGTCGCTGCAGAGGGTCTCGGTTCTGCAGGAGAGCAAGAATCTCTCAAGTTGCCACCGCCGGATCCATTAGGACTCTTGAGTAGACCTGTTGAGAATCGCTCTCAGGCCGAGGCTTGAAGGGAGCCCTCGAATGCATCTTGCATGCGCCCGTTTGAGAGCTGTCGCTCGCGGGAGTAGATTCATCTGGGTAGCCGTGTTGATCTAAAGTAGCACGGCAAAATCCGAGTCCAATGGCACCTTGAAGACCAACAGAGATTGATGCAAGGCGTGAGCACTCGTGTGCATGCATGCATGCATGCACACGGGAGCTCACGCCTTGAATCAATCTCTGTTGGTCTTCAAGGTGCCATTGGGCTCAGATTTTGACACGAAAGTTTACGCAGGGATAAAATTTTGCTCGATTGTAAGGGGCCACTGGAGTCCTCTTTATTTTTGTGGCAGTCGAGGAAGAACACGGTTACCCTGCTGGAGTTTTTCAGGGCCTTTTCACACGCTCCGCACCCCCTTCCCCCAGTTTAAATCCTTCGTGGGTTACAGATATACCGGCTGCCTTTCTCTGCTCCACTAGGTAGATGCATGAGATATTTTATGCATTCCTCCACCCCACCTCTCGGCTAGGAATCTCCCTGCTTCCCTCGGGCACTTTCTTTTGCAAAGAAGCTTTGTACCAAGAACTAGTGGAGAGTGAAAGGGGAGGGGGCGGTGGGGGAGGCTGTCCTGAAAGGGATCTGACAGTCTCCCTCTCCCTCCCTCAGACAGTGCACACTTTCTCCTTTCCTGGAAAGAGCTGGGCCTGTCTAGTCCAGTCTTGTCAGATGAATGCAAAGGATTTCCATTCCTACCCTCCCAGGAAAAATGAAATTATAGCCGATGTGGAAAAGGGTCTTTTTTTGTAACCCCCGTCCTCCTTCTGCTGCAGATACCAGTTTTGGAGAGTTTTGGTTTGGGTTTTTTTTATTGGGGCTGAGCGTGTCTGTAGAAGAGGGTCAATTCTCTTTGATCTCCATTTCTTGGTATTTGTTGGAAAAGTTCTTCCATCTCAGTTTTGATGAATATGCTCATTGTCTTGATGGCAGAATGCACACCAGGCCTAATATTTCAATTTTTAAAAAATGGCAGTCTTGTTTTTGCTCAGCAAGGGAGCCTTACATTCATTCAAGACGTGTTGCAGCATTAGTTTTCTGGTCTTTATTAAGCCGTTTAGACAAAACTTGTAGTAAATGGGTTGAACTGGATTGGTTTGTGCAGAGATTCCTAGCTACGCATGCTCTGGGTTCTCCCCCCAGCACTGTAAATTGATCTCCTTGCAAATATGTAGGAACAAATATGAGAATGGTCAGAAGAGCCAAAGAAAAAGAGGAGGATTTATGCAGACAATTAACTGTTTCTGCTTGAGCTGAGAAAGCTGTTGTTCTCTTTATGGGATTTCACTTGGAAGGGATTTTCAGATGAAGTGTCCATTACGTGAGTGGGGGAGGGTGAAATACGTGGCAGTAGCATTTTTTCATCAACCTTTAGCTCGCTTGGTTGTGGAGGGAAAAGCTATTTATGTAGTCTGTTATTTTTCCTTGCGAAGTATGAATAACGTGCACTCTTCAAAGCAGGACTTGTGGGTGAAAAAATCAAGAATTTTCACAAGCATCTATTTCCTTGCTAGTTTATTTCATAAGAAATGCAGAGCCCTAAGCTATTTAATTCATCTGCTTATGAGAATTTAGTATTGCCTCACCCTTGGATGATATGGAAGTATGTTGAATGTAATTCTGAAATTCCTAATGTCTGATTATGAAATTTGAGAAGCAACATGAAAATGAGGCTTCTGAAGCTTATGTAGCATATCTGGCTACGTGAGCACATAACTTACTTGTGGTTTATAAATTTGGTTAATTGCCAAATACATTAAACTCTTGAAGGATATGTGTCCCTTTTTCAGACAGAAGGACTATGCAGTGCCTATGCTGCTTTGGAAAGTGGTGCTAGCAACAGGGCATAGAGGCCAAGACCATGAAGTTGCCCCCTGGCTCTAGGATTCAGAAGTTTAGTGCCTCTGAATGTGGAGGTTCCCCTCAGTCACCATCGCTAGCAGCCATTGACAGTTATTGATCTGTCTAATCCCACTTTAAAGCTGTTCATTTCTGTGGCCATCACTATATCCTCTGGCAGCGAATTCCACATTTTAATCACTCTCTGTAAAGGAGTATTTTGCTTACTTAATACCCATCAGCTTTATTGGATGCTGTCAAGTTCCAGAATTTTGGGGTAGGGAGAAGAATGTTTCTTTGACAACGCTCTCCACACCATACATAATTTTATAAGGCTCTATTATGTACCCCCTTAGTCGTCTCTTTTCTAAACTGAAAAAGTCTTCAGCCTTTCCTCCTGGAGAAAGTATTCCAACCCCCTCATCATCTTGGTGACCCTCCTCTGTACTTTTTCCAGCTCTGCAATGTTCTTTTAGAGATGCAGTGGCCAGAACTGTACACAGCATTCCGAATGAGGCCATAGATCTATATGGGGCATTGCAATATCAGCTGTTTTGTTCTCAATCCATTTCCTAATACTCCCTAACATAGATTTTACCTTTTTCATCACTGCAGCACACTGAGTTGACACTTTCCTTGAGGCCCAAGATTTTTTTCCCTTTCCCCTTCGGTCTCAACAAGTTCAGACCCCATTGGGATTTTTTTGCCCCATTGTGCGTGACTGTACACTTTACAACACTGAGCTTCATTTGCCTCATTCTCACCCACTCACGAGTCTGTCAAAAGTCATATAGACTTTTGCCATTTTAAGCAATTACTAAAGTTTTGGTTTACCACAGGGTTGTAATGTAGTCAAAAAACATGAAAATATTAATCTAAAGTGTTGGTGGAACGGAACTGAGCAAAGCTTGAAACAACATGGTACTGCAGACGTGCTGAAAGAAGAAGAGAAGAGGAAGAGTTGGTTCTTATACGCCGCTTTTCTCTACCCAAAAGAGCCTCAAAGCGACTTACAATCACCTTCCCTTTCCTCTCCCCACAACAGACACCCTGTGAGGTGGGCGAGGCTGAGAGAACCCTGATATTACTGCTTGGTCAGAACAGCTCTATCAGTGCTACAGCAAGCCCAAGGCCACCCTGCTGGCTGTATGTGGGGGAGCGGGGAATCAAACCCAGCTTGCCAGATTAGAAGTCCGCGCTCCTAACCACTACACCAAGCTGAGGATCTTGTATTTTACCAACCTGTCTGAGGCTTCTTCATTGTCCAGCAATATACTGATGTGAAAAATTCTACAATTTATGGGTTTACTTCGTACATGTGTAATGTCGAAGCAGGAAGTACCTCAATCTGAAACCAAGTGATCTAATTAGCTTTGGGGTTCATGAGAGACCACCTCTTAGGTTTTTTTCAGGGGAGGTTTTCTATGATGGCTGGACTCTTTATGCAAGGCAGGCAGGTAGAGCAGCTTCCGACTGTTGCTGTGCCCAGGGGCTTCTGACTAAATGCCAAATAGGACTCGTTCCCACAAGCAGCCTAATGCTTGGCACCCTGACAAATGTCTACCTAATCTCGCAACTACTTTCATATCTTTGGAACCTCCTCAGGTAGATTTCGTTGATTGATCCTTTTTTAGAAGAGTGAATGCTTGCAATTGGCCATGTAATATGTTCCTCTTGAAACCCAGTCTTGGGTTGCACCTGGGACAATCTCGTTTCTAGTTGTTTGCTGGCATAGTGGGTAAATTGTTTTACTTTGGAAAACTGCACTGTATTTGTGTGGGAGGCGGGGATGAGAGAGAGAGATGCCGATGACCTGACAGCAGCTCTTGTTTCGCTGCATAGATAGAAATAGATTTGGCTTCCAATCATTGCCTCAATATATGTTCTCCTTTTGCTCTGAAGGGGTAAATTAAGGCTGGGCAGTAACACACATCTGTTTTATGGGGTATGTACCCAAAAGAAACAAGGTTAGAGTGGGAGAAAAGATATAGCAAGATCCCTGAGTTCATTCACCGCATGCAGAGCGAATAGATTGATCCTGATCGGATTTGTTAAAAATCAAAGATGGTGGGTGACTGTAACAAAGCCAAGTCTGGACTTGAGAGCTCTACATTGCATTGGAAATTTGGGATGATGAAGAGTTCTAGGATGAACTTTCTGATGTTGTGAAATAATGTCTGAATCAGAGATTACTTCCTCTGTTTATGAAAGGACAAAGTATACCAGCTACAGAAAAGGCCCCAGTTCAGATTTCTGTAGTTGCCAGTTGCTAGAAACGTAATTGATTAGGATATATGATAAAAATTATCACAATGTTGCTGTTGAGCATCCTCAGTAGGTTTGCTGATTTTTACCACGTCTTTGCATGATTGGATAGTCTGGTTTGCTACCTTTTGAATGATAGATATCTGCAGAATGGCAAAATTAGACGAGGAAGATAGGTAACGTAAATCTAGGTACTTGGTGTTCCTGGGAAGAATTGCCAGGCATCAGACACACCTTTCCTCTTGTGTTACGTTATTGTTGTGATCCGTTCCAGGAAATGTTTGTTTAAAGACATTGCATAGTTAATTCATTGGATCCAAATACTGATAAGCCAGTAAATATCTAATTCTGAGAAAGCACTTAATGTCCTCTGGTCCGTTATAAACAGGCACATTTGCTCAGTTACTTTTAAAGGTCCAGCATCTTTTAAATTTACTGGAAATTTGACTATTAATGTTCTTGAGATAATCTACTTCTTTGTTTAAAAATCTGAGGTACATGTCTTATTGTCCTTGACAATAAGAAAGCAGTAATAGGATTAGTGGAAGAAAGTGAATTCATTACCTGAAACTTCATCCATGAAGCTAGAAGATCCACTGGTTGCAGTCACAATTTTGTGGTGCATAATAAGTTTTGTCTTATTCATTATTTTCACTCTTTCAGCATAAACTGCTCTTTCTCAAGAGTATTTACCTGGGTTCATAATCCCTAAAGTGCTTTTACCCACTCTATTCTCGTAAGGAGAGGGGTTATCATAAGGGAAAGTGGATGAGTTTAGGAAAGAGATGGTGCTTGAGAACCTTTAGCTGTGAGGTTTGAGAGCATCTGGTGGATGCCTTACAATTATTAATTTAATTTCTATACTGCCCTCCCAGTGAGCTGGCTCAGCAAACAATCTTGCTATCTGTCTCTTTCCTGCCCCTTTTCTTCAGTTTCTTGCTTGTTGACCATTCAGATGAAAAATCTGGGCATGGCAAATGATAGTCAGTTGTCCTGTGATTGTTCCCAGGCTTGGTCATGCTGGTGGATAGCCAGGAGATCAACCTAATGATTTTTCTGGACCTCTCAGTGGCTTTTGATATCCATCGATCCAATATCCTTCTGGGTTGCTTTACTGGTTGGGATTAGGAGACACTATACCGCAGTGGCTCTGGTTCTATCTGTATGAGGTCACTCAGTGACTTGTGTTTGATTGTCACCAGTATGCAGATGACATTTAGCTTTGCCTTACAGTTTTAATCTTTTATATTTACATTAAGCTCTGGTTTTAACTGGTTTCAGTGACTTATTTGTATTGGTTTTAATGGCTTTTAAGATGAGATTTTCATCCGTATGTTTTATGTTAGCTGCCTTATTTGCCTTATTGGTGTAGAAAGGTAGGTAAATATCCTGTTACTATTAATAATATCACAGGAGGAAGAAGGGTTGGATTTTATACCCCACTTTTTATATCCTAAGGAGTTTCAGAGCTGCTCACAATTGCCTTCCCATTCACTCCCCACAACAGGCTCCTTGTGAGGCTGGTAAGGCTGAGAGAGTTCTGAGAGAATTGTGACTGGCCCATGGTTACCCACCAGGCTGCATGTGGAGGGGGAAAGGGGAATCAAGCCCAGTTCTACAGATTACAGCAGCCTTTCTCAACTTTTTTTAATGGTTGGGAACCCCCTGAAACATTCTTCAGGCTTTGAGAAACCCCACAAGTGGTATGATCATGCAGAATATGGTTGGGAAGCAGCGCTGTGTACACACCTACCTGAGGCCCCTCCCCTTCCCACCCCCTCCAGGCCCATCTTTGGCAATTTTGGGAGAGGGGTGGATGGGCTTGCATGACCATATATGGTCATATAACCCAAGAAATATTTAACAAACTTAAAAAATATATTAAAAAATATCTCCCACCCATTTGGGAAACACTTCCAGGGTTTCACAAAACTCTGGTTGAGAAAGCCTAGACTAGATTCTCACTTTTAACCACTGCTGACTGTCATGGGGCAAAATAGTCACATGACCTGCTTCATTTGCCATGCCCTGTAAGGTACTAGACTACTGGAGCATGGATTACATGTGGCTGTTCCAGCTAGCTGTTACAAGCACTTTGGAAGGCATCCTTTTTAAATAGATGGGACTTATCATTTCCCCCTGTGTCTCTTCCCCCACTGTTTCTTCTTTCCCTTCCCTGGCAGTCTCCATAGCGTCACCCCTTTTCCTGCTTCTTTCTCTTCTCACCCACCAGTCAACGAACCATTATCTATTATCCTGCCTTAAGTATTCCCTGCTTCCTTCTCCTCCTCCTTGCATCTTATCCCTTGGAAAAATCTTTCTGCACTGTGCAGGGGCCGGCAGGATAAGCCCAGGTGAGTGATGGCCACTGCAACCAGGCCAGGCTCAGTTGCCACTGCTAGGCCTGTATCCACCAAGTCATCCTCAGTCAGGGGAAGAGGATGTTCTCCAGTGCAGTTTTATCCTCCAGGTCCACCCTGCTCCTCCCTTATAGCTTTGCTTTACAGAAAGGTAAGGTTTGGAAGGATCAGCAATATTATTGTGGTTTCCTAGCAACCTCCAAAATGGTAACAAAGAGCTCAATGGACATTATTTTTGTAAATCAACAGGTTTTGTGTTTATTTTTTGAGGGAGTGTAATCTTCTGATGCTTAAAAAAAGATTATGTATTTAGTTTTTTGCAATTTTTGGTTTTCTTTCAGGTTTGTAGAGGGAGACCCCCTTCTCTCTGTTCCTGCCTATTATCCTACACTGTGGCCCAGTTCAGAATTAGATATATGATAGCCCTGGTGCCCTCCCCCCCATTGAATGCAATAAATGACAATTATGTTTCTAATTTATTGGTTTAAAATGTGTTTCTCAAAACACCTGGTGTTGGTCTGAGAAGTCTGATTTACATATTACAGGATAAACGTAGCCACCATGTGTCTCCACAGTGAATGCTGTTAATAAGTCAAGGGTAGATGCACAATGAGAAACACAAGTAAAAACTGTGATTAGCTAAGGCTTAATGATATGGCTAGGATTTGATTTTGAATTGTGCTTTAGGAAATTTGTCATTTACAGAGGTTACAGGTTATGTGTTGTTGATGAGATGAGATGCAGTTTGAAACAAACAACACTTGAGATCTTTTCAGCATTTTCTGATGTTTTAATTTTTCAAATACTGAAGGAGTTTACATGTTGTATTCTTTATATGCAAATAGAAGAAGTATAAGCAGTGTCAACACAGTGCTTGCTGGGTAAATGCTGTTATTCCAGGGAATCATTTTGGGGGGTATTAATGTTTTGTAGGGTCAGCACTGTAAGGATGAAACTGTGCTCCTTAGCAAGTTGCAAGTTACAAGCCCAAGTAGCTACTTACGTATGCTTAAAGAAATACCTCTGCACTGGTAGAATTTTGTGCTAATGCACCTATGTCTAGTCGAATAACCAATGTACTTAAAAATGCTCTTTGTCTAAATAATAAAACTGTAATTAATTAATTAATTTCTCTTTAAGGTGTATAGAAAGGATCCAGATTGACAGAACTATGGTATTCACAATGTCATGGTGTCTTATAGTCCTTGGTGTTTTGCTGCCTTCTTCTTATGCCCATACAGATTTCTTCACGTCCATTGGTAAGCAACTTTTTGTTTTTTAGAGCATGTGATTCAACATACATGGTATGATCTGTCATGCAGCGTCTCTTTTGAATGACGGGATGAGTAAATGGGTCTTTCCTGAGATGCATAAGATGAATGTACATCTAGCCCTCTTTGTAAATAATTGCAAAAAAACTTCAGTAGGCAGCATGCGTCTCATTAGATAGTATACATGATTCATCACATACACAGAAGATACGTGTTCATCACTGGGATGGTCAGTTTAGAGAACTTAATTCCCAGGTATAATTGGAACCCAGTTATGATTTGGACCACAGGGCATGAGAAGAAGGAGCTTCAGCTTTCCAGTCCTGCCATTTTACTGACTTGAAATTTCCCCTTGTTGGGGAAAATTGACCTGCAGCCATCAGCATATATAACTTTCCCCAACTGACAAAATAGTAATTGCTGCTAAGCATGAGAAAAGGCTCTTCTCATCCACCATGGTCTTGACCCAGGTATGCCTGAGAAATTAAGTTCAAAACATGGACAACCCATAGCATAGCATGCCCATGCATCTGCATGAAGTTATGAAACAGGAATTGGTCCTCAGTTGCAAGCCGGTTGAGTAATTATTCTGGAAAGCTGTTAGCCGGGTAGGGCAGGCTATAAAAACCGTTATTATTAGTAGTAGTATGAAACTATTCCTTTAATAGCATGCAGATAGCAGTACAAGAGTTAAACTGATACTATTTTGTTAAATGTAAAAAAAAAAATCATTTCTCTTGGAAGCAGAGAAGCTTATGTAGCATCGACAATCCTTCACATTTCCCTGTTGCAAATTGCAAAGATGATCTGACTCCAGTAGTGGCAAGAGGAAGAAATTTTACTGACAAAAGTAGCACATCTTACATGACATATTAATGTAGGTACATTTTACTTATTATCCAAGTCAAGGTAAGAGAGAGGAGAAGAGAGGTCCCATATAAGATGAAACACAAAAGGCAAGCAATGGCCAAAGAGGCTTAACGTTTAACCAATGAAAGTGTGAGGCCAACTGCCAAGTGTACCCAAGTGAGAGAATTCTCTTAATCCTTTCCCTCCCATATCCTCTTGCATGCAGAGGTACAATGTATAACAGATACTGGGTAAACTTAAAATATACAGTTGGAAATAAAGAAATATAAGGAAAAAACAAAATTTGAGTCCAATGGCACCTTTAAGTCCAACAAAGTTTTATTCAAGGTGCGAGCTTTCATGTGCAGGCACACTTCCTGTTAACGCTAACCTTACCCACCTGAATCTTATCTATAAGGAAAGAAGTCCAGGCAGTATGCAATACTTTTGCATAATAACTAATAAATGGAATATGAAAGATGTCCTGCATATAACTATGCAAGGACAGTCTGCCTGGCCTCAACCCAGGCCAGGGCCTTTTTGGTCCTTGCCCTGACCTGGTGGAATGAGGTTCAGGGAATGCTGAGGGCTCTGACAGAGCTCTCACAGTTCCACAGGACCTGCAAGATGGAGGCCTTCTACCAGGTCTATGATTTAGGCCAGGGCATGGAAGATCTAGACTCCCCCCCCTCTTGACCAAATAAGATCTGGCTACTATTAACCCCCTGAGGCGTCTTTACATTCTTTACGTTTTCTGTGAGCGGGGTTGGGTTTTTAGTCCACTGCCAATTTTTCTGGTTTTGATTGTTACTGACTGTTGGATTTTTGTTCTTTTGGGGGGGGGGTTATTGTGAGGTTTTATCTACTGTTAGCTGCCACGAGCCGGTTCAGGAGTGACAGAGTATAAATTAAATTATAAATAAAAAATAAATAAGCTATAGTTGCAGCAGTTTAGCGAGTCTTTCTTCAAGGCTGTGTGAAAATGAATAAGTGCTTATGATAGCGGTATTTTAGCTACATGTTTTCTTTTGTGGAATGGTTATGGCTGCTTAATAGCAGAAGAGTTGAAACCTAAGATGCAGAGAGAACTTGGATATTAATGTGGCGTGTGGAGAAGAGAAACATCTTTTCACACTACTTATCTAGTGGCCAACAATGCGTTCTATATTGCTTTTTCAGCTTATACAATATATATGTACTGTAGGACAGGGGTAGTCAACCTGTGGTCCTCCAGATGTTCATGGACTACAATTCCCATGAGCCCCTGTAGTCCATGGACATCTGGAGGACCACAGGTTGACTACCCCTGCTGTAGGAGACAAACTGAGGTTCTGGAGGAGGGAATTCCTGAAGACCAAAGGCATGTGCAAAAGTATCATTTTGGCCCAAACAGCCCCTTCTTCCCCTGTGTTGTGTCCCAGTTCAGATTGGAAAACAAGTTCCCTCACATCCTACCATGTGATTCTTAAAGTCAAACTTAGGTCGGGATAACCTTACGAATTGTAGCATGTAGTCTGGCTCAGCATTTTGCTGGGTAATGTAACAGAGGCTGAGAAGATCATTAAAGCGCCACACCCCAAACCTACGGGGATAGTATGCAAGTAGGTATAAGATTATTTTACGGTATTTGCAAGGCATCAGTTGAAGTCAAATAGAGCGCTGTGTTAGAGTTTGCATTCACTTCACCATAGTAATTGTTTGGTGGATTGATGTTGATTAAGGTATCCTCTCTACAAGATACAATTACTGAGGTTGGGTTTCTCCTTATTATGAAAGTTTGAAGCCCAATACTTTATCATCAGCAGTTGACAGTACAAAGAAAGGGCAAAATAGTTCAAAAAAGGAACCTAGAGCCAGAGGCAGAAGACGTTTTAAAGTGTTCATATAAGTTGCATAAACATAATGTTCTTTATATTATCTTTTAGGTCACATGACAGACTTGATTCATACAGAGAAAGACCTGGTGACATCACTGAAAGACTATATCAAGGCAGAAGAAAGCAAGCTGGAACAGATTAAGAAGTATGTTGTGTCTTCAGCATTAGTATTTTATCATGATTCTACATGCATAACCTTGACTGTTAATCCAAACAATGTTTAGCTTTTGTGGGGATAAGAGTAAATTTGTCATTATTGCAAGATGCTGGCTCTAAATAGTTCAGAGCTGAGTATGCATTGTGGTTAAGACAAAGTTCAGCGAATGGCTTCCCAAATCTTAGTTCCTCATTAAAAGGGGAAGCTGTTACAGCCTGATAGGAGGTAACTTTTTAAAAAAATCTGTACTATTTATTATTTTACATTTTGAAATAATACAATTTAATTCAAGGCCGTAGGTTTTCAAGAAAATGTTGAATTGTATTATTTTCTAAATCATTTTCTGATGCCCATAGTTGATTTGGATCTGATTTAAATTTTACTTGGGGTCACTCTTGAAGACACGAAGCTGGATTATATCGAATCACGTTGTTGTTCCATCATGTTTGATATTATGTACATGAACTGGCAGTGGCTCTCCAGGGACTCAGGTAGAAGTTTTTAACATCACCCACTGCCTGGCCCTTTTAACTCGAGATGCCAGGGATTAAACCTGGGACTTGCTCTGCCACTGAGTTACAGTCCCTCCCCTAATCTTGTGCATCACAAGTAGCTTGTGGAATGGAACTTCTCCACCACCCCCTTTCCACTGTAGCTTCCTGTGCTCCCTGAAAAGGTCTGAGGGGAGGGGTAAGGAACAGTGTGGGGTACAACATGCATTCTGAAGGGAGGGAGAATTGGTGTAAACATTACTGCTTTTGCAAGTGGAACAAGGTTTAGTATCCAGCCTTTTATATTCAGTACATTTCTTTGTGTTAGTTTCTAACCGTTGAGCTGAAATATTTGGTTAATATACATCAATAGAATGTTTCTTTCAGCAGTCCAAATTTGACTGCTCATACATTAACTATATTACCAAAGTGCATGGCTGCACAAAAATACAGCGGTAGAAAAGAAAACTTTCCACAGGAAAAATTCTGCTTCGGGTTGCCTTAAGAGCCAATTTGGTGTAGCGGTTAGGAGTGCAGACTTCTAATCTGGCACACCAGGTTCGATTCTGCACTCCCCCACATGCAGCCAGCTGGGGGACTTTGGGCTCACCACGGCACTGATAAAACTGTTCTGACTGAGCAGGAATATCAGGGCTCTCTCAGCCTCACCCACCCCACAGGGTGTCTGTTGTGGGGAGAGGAATGGGAAGGCGACTGTAAGCCGCTCTGAGCCTCCTTCGGGTAGAGAAAAGCGGCATATAAGAACCAACTCTTCTTCTTCTTATCCCATTGGTGGTTAAAAATGTCACTGTGAAGGAGCCCCCTGAACCTGGATTATTGAAAATATTTAGTTCACAACGTATTTCTACAGGTGGGCAGAGAAGCTGGACAAGCTGACAGACACAGCAACCAAGGACCCTGAGGGATTCTTGGGACATCCTGTGAATGCGTTCAAGTTAATGAAGCGACTTAATACTGAGTGGAGTGAGCTGGAGAATTTGATCCTGAAGGATATGTCTGATGGTAAATGCTTTGAAAGTCTCTACAGCCTTAAAGAGTAGGTTGGCTATTCAACATTACTATGAGGAAGTGGATAATCCAATGGCAAGTCCTTGGCTCTGTTCCCTTATCACTCACAAGTTGACGTTTTTTGTCATTGTGCTGGGCAAGCTTGACAACTTAGAAAGATTTGGTATTATGGGGGCAGTAGTTTTGATCATGATGTCTAGAAGTCTGTTCAGATCCTCCTAACTGCATGATTGTCTAGGAGGAACTGAAATGTACTTCTACATTATATGTGGGAGGAGATAAAAACCAAGAATCCTACTGAAAACAAGGGGAAATAAGAGAAATGTGTCTAATAGAAGTCAGTATTGTGACATAGAAAAGTATATGCCAATCTTTAAGCTGATAGGTTATGATGCACTGTCTTACCTTCTTATGCAAATTAGACATGTGGTGCAATTTTTATTTCATTGAATCTGAGCGCTATTCAGCTTCAAAAGAGATACGAGATAGAAACTATGATTCCCGGTACTTTGCAGTTGTAAAGGGGATGGAGATTAATATAATGACAGTGGCATCATAGGGCTAGGGGCCAGGTGGAGGAACTGGGAAGAGTGGGGGAAAGCTCAGGTGTTCTTGTTAAACTGCTAGTTTTGGAAAGATCCACATGAAATATTAGGGCAGTGTAAGTCTGTGTATGTCTTTAAATTGATCTGTATTAGAAATATTTGCTTAAAGCCAAATCGGGTTTGAAAATGTAAGCCCCTTCCACGTTTTGTCTTTGTCCTTAGGGTTTATTTCCAACATGACAATTCAACGCCAGTATTTCCCTAATGATGAAGATCAGACTGGGGCTGCCAAAGCTCTTTTACGGCTACAGGATACGTATAAGTTAGACACAGATACTCTCTCAAGGGGAAATCTTCCAGGTAAATGGACCCTGGGAAACAAACGTAAAAGAAAAGCATTTGATATATCTTGATCAACACGTTCTGTTTCTTCTTTAATGTTTCCAATTCTCTCTCTCTCTCCCCCTCTCTCTCCCCCTCTCTCTCTCTCTCTCTCTCTCTAACCTTATGAAGGATCTGAGACAATGTTTTTTGTTCAGGCTTCATTGTTGCAACCGTGCAGTCAGTAACTTGTGAAGTGGTGTGAATTAGAACATGGAGTCTTTACATATTAGCTTATAGTGCAGAAATATGTAATTTTTGTTATGTTTGAGTGAATGGGAATATTTTTCAAGGACATTTTCCTGGGGGGGGGGAATATTTCATTTCCCCATACTTTCACCCTTCCCCTCTTTTGCAAAAAGGTGAGTTTGTGTTGTGGACATTGTAACAGGGATGGTGTTTGGAATTTGGCTATAACTTAGTCAGGAACTCTATTGGATGACACATATAACATCACTGCCCACATACTGTGTATATAGGTTCACCATCCATATTGTGTCAATAGATTCCCTTTCACTGTAGTTTATTTGCAATAGATACTGTGAAAAAAGCATGAATCTGGGTTACAGAGACAAACCAGCATATTTGCTGTATATGTTTCACTCTCTGGGTCCACTGAATATATGAAATTGGTATGTGTGTTTGTTTTCTCCAACTGTGATCTTGGACTCCGCATGAGGAATTTGCCCCTGGATAGCCTCTCATTGTTTGTGAGTTTTAGTGCTGCTTCCACATGTCATCGGCAGCAACCCGGAGCTCTCCAGTGGGTGGTGCGAGTTTTCGTCCAGTTAGCTCCATGATGAGAGAAATCACAAAATCTTGATTTCCCTCTGCTTGTCATACTGCAAATCAGGGTGCAAACAGGGGCGAGCCTGTCTGGAGGGAGAAACATGCAACAGTCTTGGTAGCATTTTGCCCAACCTTGTACCAGTCCTCCCCTCTCCATTTCCTAATCTGTGTAGTTACGGGACCGCAAAATGATGTGCCTTCATTTCAAATAAAATGTTATCCTCAGTGTGCATGGTAATATTAGGATCGGGCAACTAAAACACATTCCTGTTTGTGTTTTCTGGTGGTGGTGACGTATGAACGGGGAAAGGGGGTGTGTGATCCAGCAGCCCCTCTCCCTGTTAGCTTGGTATCCATGCTCTTTGTTTTAAATCTTTATCTTGAACGCACAATCATCAGGGTCCAGTTACCATGGCCAGCCTATCACAAATCTACCCAAACATAAAGCGAGACCATTATACAACGAATCCCGAAAAAGGATCTAAGGAAATGTTTTATTATTGTGGTGTGACCCCGAAGCAACGCGGAAGTGCAAGGTTTTTTTAAAAAAATGTTTTACTGTTGCCCCCATAGCAACATGGAAATGTTTTTTAAATTAATTTTGGGACTTAGGTGGGAAGAAGGAAAGAGTCCCCAAAACAACTGCTGTGATGGGATTGGTAGCTTGAGTTGATTGACAACCTGAGGAGCAGGGGGGGAAATGCGGGTTGTTCATCCTTCTTGCTTCTCCGCTTCCTCGTCCGGAGGCAAAAAGCTGTGATGAGGCAGTAGGATAACACAGGAGGGGTATCCTGCCAGGAATCATGCAAATGTTTGGTTTCCTATTGCGTGTTTGCAAGCAGGAGCCAGCATGTGCTTTATGCTTCTGTGTGGAATTGGTCTTGCTTACCTTCTCTCCATTTGAGAGTTCATTATAATTGCTTTTGCAATGTGTAGAGGGATCCTGTCGAGGCTCAGATTGCAAAACAGGCCTCTCATGCGATCTGATGTTGATAAGGGCTTTCTTCCCAGTTGCTATTAACATTCAGTTCCCTTTGATTTCCTTCTTTGCACTCTGGGGGCTTTGGAGTGATGGGTTCTGACACCCAGCTTATTTTAAGAAGCTATGCATTTAAATAGCAATGATCCCCATTATTATATATTATATTATGGGTAAAAATGATCATCTAGAAAGATTCTTACATTATAACCCACCCATAAGCTTACCTTTTCCCAGCAACATTACGAAATGGCACTTGAAATTCTTGTACATTTGGAAAGTTGCTTTCTCAAGGGTCTTGTTAGAATTGTTTCTGCTGTTGCTGTTTATACACAATACAAAGAATTAGGTGGCTTAACCTTGTATAATTGAGAGTAATCCCAGCCAGAGCTACTCAGAATCCTGTGTGGGTCTGCTCAGGAAGGCTTATTCCCAGGACATGATTGTCTTGTTTGTTTGTCAGTAGTAGAGATTTTAAACAGGAACTGAGGTTATATGGGTTTAGAATAGTGGTTCTCAACCTTCTTAATGCCGCAACCCTTTAATACAGTTCTTCTTGTTGTGGTGACCCCCCAACCATAAACTTATGCAAGTGTTCTTTCACAGAAATTAAACCGAAACTGACCAATGGCCTGAAGATCCATTGTTCATTATTGATTATAAATTGTTTTTTCCCCAGTGTTTCTCAGTTCAGCTCTGCCTCTTGTCCCACCATGCCGATCTCACTCTTTTCTGCTGCTCCAGACAGATGAATACTCTATCTCGATCTACCCCACAAGGCTGTTGTGTGAATGGTGCCCCCCAGCCAAGCTGCTTGCCCTGCTGCGACCCCTGTGAAAGGGTTGTTCGACCCCCAAAGGGGTCCCGACCCCCAGTTTGAGAACCACTGGTTTAGAAGAAGACTTTGGTGCAAATGTACAATATCCAAGTAACAGGCTTTATGGAAAGATTAAGAGTTATTATTTGCTTCTGATTCCTAGGAGTGAAACATAAGACCTTTTTAACAGCAGAAGACTGCTTTGAATTGGGCAAGATTGCCTACACTGAATCCGACTATTACCACACAGAACTTTGGATGCAGCAAGCTTTGAAACAGCTGGATGATGGAGAGGTTTCGTCTATTGACAAAGTCTCTGTGCTAGACTACTTAAGTTATGCTGTGTACCAGCAGGGGGACCTGGACAAAGCCATGACCCTGACCAAGCGGCTACTTGAGCTGGGTAGGTGAATGAACATAAGCGTCTTTAACATGTCATGATACTGTTTTTTGCTAAAAGCGTTTCCTTATCATAGTAAGTCTTTGGCATTAAGTAACTCTGATCTTGTTGCTTTGATTCAAATATAAAACTGAAAACTGTAATGGTTGAATTCTTTTGTTTGCGGCCAGCATTTGGTGGGTCAGCATTTGGTGGGTAGGGGAATGGTGGTTTTTGCCAATTCCTCTCTCTTGCTAAAACCCCAGGGAGTCCACTGACTCCCAGGGGCCCACAAGACTTCGGCAGAAAAGGGAGGGTTAAGCTTTATGCAGCACAGTTCATTTTGTTGTTGTTATGAATCTTGGTGCCAGCTTGGTGTAGTGGTTAGAAGTGCAGACTTCTAATTGGGCAAGTCAGGTTTGATTCTGCACTCTCCCACATGCAACCAGCTGGGTGACCTTGGGCTTGCCACGGCACTGATAAAGCTGTTCTGACCGAGCAGTAAGGTCAGGGCTCTACCAGCCTCACCAAACTCACAGGATGTGTTGTGGGGAGAGAAAAGAAAAAGTGATTTTAAGCCACTTTAACACACCTTCTGGCAGAGAAAAGTGGCATATAAGAACCAGCTCTTCACTGTTTTTCAGACGAGGCTTCATCCTGAGTGTAGTTCTTGTATATACAGTTACAGTGGCATCCGGTATGAGGCAAGCGGGATGGAAATAATTCAGCTGGGCCACAATTATTTGTATAAACTCTCTGTTACCGGTGAGACTGGTCATGTGACAGGCCATTGGAGTAAAGCCTCATTGGCTGTGGACGGTGCTCTTGTGCTGCATCCGGGTGAAGTACAGCATTGATGTCAAGCAGCTGGAGTCCCAGGACTCGACTTCAGCGCTTGAGAGCGAGGCCTCCTCTCACACCAAGGCTCAGCACAAATTTAAACTAGATTGATTTAGTGTTGGGTGGAGATGCACATAAATAAATCCCCTCAGCCTCGATTCAGAATGAGTCTCCTCATTTGGATTATTTTCAGCAAGTGCTGCTGGCCATCTGAAAGGTCATCCAGTTTTTAATTGGATTCATTCCCATTCTGGGAGGTTTCTGGGCCCTGATATGCTCACAGTAATGTTATCAGGAATACAATAGGGCCATATGAGGACTACAGTCTATATTGCGTTGTTTCACCCACCCAATTTACCAAGGCAATATGTGGTGGGATGGAATGCTCGTTGGAACTCCCATGTTATAGGCTCAGGCAGAAGTACTCAGAGCCGGAGCCCTATGGTATGGCTTCCCAGAAGCCCTTGCTGCCATACTCGCCATGCAGCCTCAATAAGATTTGAGTGGAGATGGCTCCCAAGAACCTTATCAGGCTGGAATGTTACCACAAGTTGGGCCTGGCCTCAACACTGGAGGAACCTGTGATCAGAAACCGACAGCAGGAAGTGACTTCAGCATCACCAGCTCTTCCTTTTGTATCTGTCCTGCTGCTACTTTTGGTTTCATTTTCCTTTTTTTTTTGCAGTGCTATTAAAAATTAAACTATTGCCTTTTACTGAAAATAATTCTTCTTTTTCAAAAAGTAAAAATGATCTACCAAGTAACATTTTGTTATAATCTGTTATTTTAGTTTTTATATGTTTTTTTCCTGTCTTCCCGGAATTTAGTTCTAAACTACCCTCTTTGCAGGCAGTCATCAGCTTAAGCCAAAGGTCATTTTCCACCACCTAGAGGAGTATGTGATTTCCACCCCAGCCCCCCACTTCAGTCTACCTCTTTTTCTCATCCAGTTTCAGTGGATCCCCTATTTCCCCAGAGCAGCATTTGGGGGGTTTAATTGCATTCCAGTAGGTTCAGGGTGGCAGGGAAGTTCTATGCTGTTAGCAGCTTTCTGTTGGCAGAAAATGATTTAGCCCTTTGAAAAGTCTCTGCTGGCGTAGTTGCAAGCTGATACAAATATTTCAGCTGTCACAGGAAGTCACTGTTTTTCATGGTTCTGGTAGGAGTTTTATCCTTGTCCTTGACTTCACAACTTTACTCTCAACAAAATTCATATTTGCTGGGTCTGTATTTATCACGTACAGCAACTTCTTTTGAGTTCATCAGACATTTCTTAGTAATTCACAACTGTCCTGCACAATCTTTGGCTTGCAGGGATGCAAGAAAATGTTTGTTACTGATTTTTTTTTTAATTCTGAAGATACAGTATTGTTGGTAAATGAATCTGTGTGTCCTTACTAGGCAAGAATGGTACTTTTTAACAATGAGAATATGCATGTATGCATCAAAAACAAACCCACAATATAAATGGGCAATATATTGCTCCATTCTAATTTAAGTATCTGTCTGAACTGAAAGTTAGCATCTAACCGGCACATTTACATGCACATTTCCTTTCTTCTACAATAGACCCAGAGCATCAAAGAGCAAATGGTAATATGAAATATTTTGAATATATCATAACGAAAGAAAAAGAAGGAAACAAGTCTGATGGCAAGACAAATGACAAGGCAGAGGAAGAAAGCAAAACGCAGAAAATGGGCCCTTCCAAGAACTACCAACCAGAAAGACAAAAGTATGAAATGCTGTGTCGTGGGGAAGGCCTCCGAATGGTAATTTCTCTGTCCATTAAGTTAAACGCAATTAATTGCCTGGAAATACTTTGTAAAGTTGATGACGCCGGTCTGTTGATTGTTTCCTCACAGAGGTATATGTATTTTATCACTAAGATCGAACACTTTGTTTCAAATTTTAGACTCCCAGAAGACAAAGGAAACTCTTCTGCCGGTATCATGATGGACATAGGAATCCAAAATACATCCTGGGCCCTGTCAAGCAAGAGGATGAATGGGACAGCCCGCGCATCGTTCGCTTCCTTGAAATAATTTCAGACGAAGAGATAGAAACCGTCAAAGAGCTTGCAAAGCCAAGGGTAAAAGAACTCAGTTGTCCAGATACAAAAATCCCACTGTTTTCGTTTCATTATGGCAGACTTTGCTTTTGATAATTCTGTAATGCAGTTTCCCCTCCCTGGGACACTGAATGCCAGCATTTTGCCCCCCCCCCCCCCCATGATTTGCCAGCAGTTAAGGTGGGCAGGATGTGTGTCTGCTTTGTATTGGAATACCATTCTAAAAAGCCGTGAAGTTAGATCCTAAGGACCACACATGTAAGGGGGGCTTGTACAGGTGGATCTTCCTCCCCTTCCCCTTCCCCTTTCTTCACCAGCCCCGTGACTTCCCCAAAAGCCAATGCTAAAGGTTATGTGGCCAGATAGCAGTGTGAAGGGGAGGCAGATGGGGCAACATCATCCTCCCCACTTTCTTGTGCTGGTCTCCAGTAACACAAGAAAGGAGACTGTTTTGCCATTTCTTCAGGTGCAGTTTGAAAAGGCCTTGACTGTGAAGGTGGTAGATAATCAGTCGTCATGGCGAAATGGGCAAGGGGCAGGTTTCTCTCCCTCCCCTCTCATTACAAAGACTCCCCCCCCCCAAAAAATCCCTGAGGGAGTCTTCCCCCCCCCAAAAAAAAAACAAACAAACAAAAAACAGGGAGTCTTTCACTCTACTCCCAAGGTTGACAGAGGCCCATAAGGAAAATATTGTCCCAAACGCAACTGATAGAACAGTGCCCTGTGACCTCCTCACTCCTCAAGAGGAGTATCTTCCACCAGTGAGCCAATTCCAATAAGTGTGTCAAACACCTATAATAAGTTGCCCACCTAGGTCTTTAATGTTACAAAAAAAACATCATCCAAATGTATTGATTTTTCCAATGCCTCCAATAGGAGTAGCTTGCTGCTTCAAGCTAGGTTCAGGTGAGTTCCATTACTGTGTGCTCCAGATAAGTAGTGCTAGCCTGGCAGGGGACGTAGCATTGTGCATGATACTGTTTGGTTGCTGCACCTAGTGCAGAGGAACATAACGGGAGCCAGTGCTCCATTGCCGCATTCTGAACGGTCAGATTGATGTGATGCAATAGATACATTGTAATGCAATTGTTCTGATTGGTTCGCTTCACAGCTGAGGCGAGCCACCATTTCAAACCCCATAACGGGAGTCTTGGAGACTGCACATTACAGAATTAGCAAAAGGTAAGACTTTATATGCCATACGTTCCGTCCCTGAAATGAGGGCCTCCCTGGTGCTCATTTAGGGAGACAATGGCCAGAAAAAACATGCCAGTTAAAAGCTTTCTGGTCCATTTTTTCTTTTCTTTGTTTTGCTATTAGCAATTATTGTAACAGGCTGTTATTGCTGAGTTTGTCAGAGTCTTCTCCTAACCAGAAGTTCTGTTCTTGTTGGCATGATGTCTGTTTCAAAATGTCCGGCAGTGAGATTACTTGGGAACAGGGTAACAACCTCCTTTGTCACCTATCCACCTCTTTCCTACCTTCTGTTATGCTACCTTTTTCTGCTTAAGTGTGCCAGAAAATATGCTATTCTAGAGATATTCTTGACAAATATCATTAAAGGCTAGCATTTCACTAGTCAGCTTATCTCTTTGCTTCCAGAGAATGCAAACTAGAGAGGCTGTTTGGGCGAGGTCACATGTTAAAGGCTGAAGAACATTTTCTACAGAACTGCTGATTCCTTCTTGTTACCAGCACAATTTTTTAAAATCCATGAGTTTGACATTATTTTATTACAAGCAGGGATCTGCAAGAGTTGTGGGGGGGGGGGTCCCCCCCCCAGCTCTACTGCCTCTACAAACTGGGCTGATGCAGCAGTGTGGCTTACTTTGCTCACAATGAATAATGCACGTTCATTGCAGTTTAGAAATGCATTTTCCTGTTTCGTACAGGAAAATCCAGCTGCAGAAGCACATAGAAAAGTGCATTGTTTAACATGTGCAGAATGAACTGTTGGTATCTGCTCTTCTCCTCACAAAGAGGAAGAGGGAAATCTCGTTCTCCTGTACTCTGCCCATCTCCTCACTCTTTCCTCCATTTGTCCCCCTTCCCATAGCTCTGCCCACTTGGCTTCCTCTCACTATGCTGCCCACCTGCATGTCCTCTTCCCTGCAGCTCTGAGCGATGCAGCAGCAGTGAAGGGGGCAGGGGGAAGCTCCATGTCTGCAGCAAACTCTCACTTGCCTGCTGCTTACTACTCAGTTCCATTCCCCTGTCTGTCTCACCCCACCACTCTGCTCATTCATCCTCCCTGCAGCTCTGGAGAGCACAGTGGGGCTGGCCTGCCCTCCCCCTCTTGCCTGCAGCACTCTCTCTGCCTTTCTGGCCAAAGCAGTGGCTCCCCCTTCTGTGAAGCTGCTCACATGCCGTGATGTGGATTTTGGCCCTGGGACTGGCAGAAGAGGGTTGCCTGTACAAGCACCAGGCTCCCCAAGTTAGAACAAAAATCTCCCTCCTCTCTGCATGAAACTGATACTGAAATTTAAATATCTCCAAAGGTGGCCAGGCTGAGAATTAGTGGTTAAGAGCTGGAGACCCGGGTTTCATTCCCCAGACAGCTGGGTGACCTTGGGCTAGTCACAGCCCTGTTAGAGTGGTTTTTATGGAGCAGTTCTGTCAGAGCTCTCTCAGCCCCACCTACCTCCCAAGGTATCAGTTGTGGGGAGAGGAAGGGAAGGTGATTGTAAGCTGCCTTGTGGCTCCTTCAGGTAGTGAAATGCGGGCTATAAAGACCAACTCTCCTTCTGCTATCACATTTGTATCTTGCCCTTTCCTTCTAGGAGCTCCAAGCACTGCACATGAGTAATTACCCCTTTTTATGTTTACGTTTTGTGACCGATTGCAACAAGTACCCTTCTGGTGAGCTTCAGGAGTGAGTCTTGTGTCCTTTGAACTTAGATGTCAGATAGCAAACAAGCTTTAGCAAGCATCTCTAATATTTTTGCACCAATTCAAGTGGATTTAAGAAACAGACAAAAAACTGAAGTGCCGAGGGCCAAAAGAACGTTTAACTTCTGGGTACTGAGAAGCTTTCTGTGAAACTCAGCATGCAAGGGCTTTGCAGAAACTTACCACTTGGGGGGAGAAAAGCGAAAGGACAATCTAACCAAATTTACTGAAACAAATGTTATGAATTGGGCACTGGCAGTGGCAGCGGCAGCAGCTACTGTCGTAATCCTCTTAAACCTGCTGATCTGAGCATCGCATACCATCCAGACCACGGGTAGTCAAACTGCTTCCCTCCAGATGTCCATGGATTACAATTCCCACGAGTCCCTGCCAGCAAACGCTGGCAGGGGCTCCTGGGAACTGTAGTCCATGGACCTCTGGAGGGCCGCAGTTTGACTACCTCTGATCGAGACCAATCGGAACCTTTCTCTGTGGCTTGGCCAGACGCTCGCTATCAGAGTAAGCCCTTGTCCTTTCTCTTTTTGTAGCTGAGCCGAGCTACAGTACATGACCCTCAGACTGGGAAACTGACCACAGCCCATTACAGAGTCTCTAAGAGGTAAGGGGACAATGGCATGTCTTGACTGTTACAAGGTCTCTCTTCGTGGCTGCTTGCGTCAAGCATAGTGTCGGCCTCTGTTTTGCTTGTTTGTTTTGCCAGATTGCTGACAGCAGGGAAGTGAATAGCCTCAGACAGAAGTGTTAAGGCTGCTACAGTGAAGGGGCATGGGAGTCCGCAAACTGGAATTGCATAAATCGTAGGTGCCCCCATCCTCCATTGTTTCAAATGGAGGGGGAAAATAGCACCAAACCAAGGACCGATGTCAAACCAGAGTCTCTGCAGTAGAAACTGAAGGTGGGGGCCATTTTTGCAGAACCAGTGCCACTATGGTCATGCCAGCTCAAAAAATCCAAGCAAAGGTGGTGTTTGTTTCTTTTTTGCAAGCCAAGCACATCAGCACATGTTTTTTTGGTATTCTCCCCCCTCCCCGGAAACAATGGAGGATGGGGGTACTTTCTTTGGGACCCAGAGGGTCGGACCCCTCTTCCAATCTTTTTGAAACTTGGTGGGTTTCTGAGGAGAGGCACCAGAAGTTACACTTAAAATTTGGTGCCTCAAAGTCCCCCCCCCTCCCAAATCCCCTGGATACCCCTGATAGATTACCTATTGGCTATAATAGTCCCATAGGGTATAATGCAGCTGACAAAAATTTACTTTTTGTTCAAAGCCCACTGAAATCTGAATACCATACCAGTATCGTCATCTTACCTGTTGTTTATGATTGTTGTTGTTATAGTCCTTTTAATGGGGTTTTGATGGGTTTTAATGGGTTTTTAGTCAGACACATGTGAACCGCCACGAACCTTTGGGAGTGGTGGTCAATGAAGTAATAAATAAATATAAATAAATAAATAAATTAGAATCCAGGTTTTTGGGGGATCCCGATTTTTTAGGTTCATTATATCCAAATATGACAATTTATGATTTTTAAAAAATGTATACCCCTAGTTGGGATAACTGTGTTAATTTTAAAGACTTCTGGGGGGAAAGCCAGCAGAACAGTTGTAGTGGTGATAGCTTCCAGGTTCAAAATCTGTTTTTAAATGGCTAGTTCACTGAACAGTCCTGTGCAAAATTGCTTGAGTCTAAGACCACGAAAATCAATGGTCTTAGACTAGAATAACTGCATAAGATTGCACTGAAAAAACACTAGCACCACAATCTGTGTATTATTTGTAACAAAAATTAAATTCTAAGGTTTATGGCAGCTGCCAAAACTAGAGACTAATCTGGTGAGGTGCTCCATTATTAATTTTTTTTAAATCACTAGAGATTCTGTTCAACAAATGTCATTAAGCAGTCCCCCAAATGTCTTTACGAATACAAATATTTTAGAAATCCCAAATTCTACATCAAGCATGTGTGAAACTGGAGTCTTCTGCAGTACTTAAAATTCCCTTAAAGTTTGCAGCCTGAAACTCCCTGCTGAGGCGTACATATTTGAAACCTTCCTCCAGCCCAAGGAGATTTCATCCTACAGAAGAGGCTTTTGTGTTAGAGGAAGGTGCTTGAACTGAAGGAGGGTTTCATATTTGACCAAGCAGTGTGGCGGGATACAAGCCAATATGTTTTTGAGACAGAAATGTGAAACACCTGTGTCACAGCCTGAGCATAGGAAGTAGTCTTGGCATGTTGATTGAATCTGCACTTCATTTCGTTTGCCTGCAGCAAAATCTGGAGAACAGTTATCTGGAATAAATATGCTCTTCCTAACAGAGTCATATATGCAGTAGAATACTACAGTTTGTGTGCTAATCTCCGCTCTCCTATAAGGGCCAAACAGAGGTTTTTAAAGTCCAGCCTTGAATAGCAAAATTCCTTTTTAAAGCTAGCACTGTTCTGTAGAGGCAGAGAGGCAGCTAGCCTAGAACTTCAGGGATGTTTCACATTAAAAACTGCATTTCAAGAATAGCCTGATTAAGAGGGTATTGTTTTAAAACAGATGATTAATAGCGTGGTAGAAGTTTTGAAAACTTAGGAGATTTTGTTTTCAACAGCAATTCATTGCTACCAGCTTGCTAAAATAGAAATGCACCTTTAGTCCTCTCTCCTCCTTTCTTCCTGTGGACTCCTCTACTGACCACAGAATCTGACTCACTATTAGAGATATATCCCCAGCTGTTAGCATGGTCACATGCCCTGCTTGCCAGGGGGGAAAGCCAAATCACTTAGGATGTACATTTTAACTCTTCAGTTTATTTTTTTATTTATTTATATTTTTATTCATATATCGCCACTCATGACTGGTTGTCTTGTGGCTGTTTACAGCTCCATTTAAAATTGCAATATAAAATCCTCATAAAACCCCGTATCACAATATATATAACAACAATGGATGGTGGCTTAATTAAAATCCTAACCCAACTATGCCTAGTCCCACTGTTCCAGCCAATGGACCCAGCTGAAGACCCTGAGCAAGATGACCTGGGGGTCTTGATCAATTAAAAGTTAGAAATGGGGGAATCCGCTGATCAAAATCTGTTATCTCTCTCTCTCTCTCTCTTTTTTTTTTACATAGCTCTGTAAAAATCCACAGAAGCTAAGCATACCCACAGCCATTACTATCAGGCTAGGATTTCCAAAATCAATAAATTGCCTTGGGAAAGAAATTCTGTCTCCCTCAAGGTTGTTCGAACGATCTCTCGATTCTAGCTAAGCCACTTTTTTGGGAACCGAAATAGTCCCCTCCTGTATTTATAAGAGAGGCCTGCTTCCGCCTCGCAAGCATTCCTAGCACTTTTTCCTAGCTAGCACACTTCCACATTATAGCATGCCTGGGCTTATGAGGAGACTACTGTTCGTGCCAAAGTATGTGGCAGGAGGTACAAAGTGGCATTGAGCCAGCTCTGGTAGCTGCATATTGAGCAATACCAGAATAATTCAGTCAGTCTCTTACAAGTTTCAAGGAAACTGCTGCTTCTACTGATGTATGTTTTTAAGACAGAGGAATTGGCCGCGGTATTTCTTCATGCAGCAAATTCCTCCTTTCTAAAGGAACTTTCTTAGACTACGAGATTTGTCCATTTCCTTTATAGATGCATGCCTTTTTAGCAATACTTGTAAAGATGTAAGGACACCTCTAAATCGTGTAGTTTCAGTAGTAATATACCCGAGAGCTACTCCAGTGCATGAAGAGGCAAGTGCCTTTGCCTGCAGTCATAAGAGCACTTTCCTGGGAGTAAGCCCCATTGAATCCAAGGGGCTGAGTAGACTTGCCTGGGATTTCTCCTTTCCTATATTTTCCCCCAGAAAGTGAGAATATATTAGAAATAAATTTATGCCTGCTAAAGACATGGGAGTGTCAATATTTATCTGAAACGTTTGGATGCTGCCAGTGGGAGTAATAAAACTTCATAGCATTCATGGAGCGTGACATCGAAGGTTATGTTTCATTCCACATGACTCCCGATCTTTGAGCTGAAATTAAAAGTGTTGACATGTGGTCTTCCTGGGAAAGGCAGTGCAATGTTTTCCAACATCTCCCCTCCCATTACTCTTTCTCAGGGGTAGTCAAACTGCGGCCCTCCAGATGTCCATGGACTATAATCCATGGAATTGTAGTCCATGGACATCTGGAGGGCCGCAGTTTGACTACCCCTGCTAGGTTCAAGGTGTACATAAGGAAACAAAAGGAAGCATCTAATGAGGAGTCTGAATCAAAAGCTTTTCACAAATGAAGCCTATATCCTCCTACTTGGCTCAGCTAAGTCTGACGCCTTGGAGAGGGAAAAGATCAAACATACCGTGCCTATTTAAACAGGGTTCTTAATTTTCTTTCTGACTGAGGAAATTCTCAAGGTGCTTTAACATAAAATATGAAAAAAGATTTACTGTTCAATATAATGGTTCTCAGTAAATCCAGTTCCTGCAGAGATGAAGGAGCTAACAACCTGAAGCATCATAAAAACTCCATCCCATAACAAATAAACAGACATCCCCGTAGCCGTCCACCCCCCCCCCCCAGGGTGGGGGTATACTAGATGTGACCGTGTAGCCTGAGGGGGAGCCCCATGGTTCCTGGTCCTGACCCCTAGCCTATGATTTTAATGGGAGACTCCTCTACCCCACTCATTCCCTGGGGTCCAACCCCCCTGGGTCCTTGTTCCCACTCCCTTTACCTGCTGCTTCCACCAAAGAAGTCAGGTGGGGAACGGTTGAGGTTTTTTCCATTGGCTCCTGTCCCCTACCCAACCTTGCCTGCCCTATCATGTGGCATCTGGCTTCTGATCCCTCCCTCCATCCCTCCCAAGACTCGTTTCTGCTGGCTCCATTGCTCCTGGTAGGACATGACTAACTTTTCCTACTCACCAATGCTCATTTTCCCTGCCCACCCAGCTGTTTGTCAGTTAGCCAGATTTCTGCCCTGGTGGGAGTACTTCTCCCTGGGTTTCTGCAATGGCTTTTGCTCTCTTGGGACCAGTGGTTTGGCATCCTTTTCCTCTGAAGCGGTCAGGCAATCTGCAATGTCCTTTTCCTTCCCATGGCTTCTGGCTGTCTCTGGGGAAAGTGGAGTTGCTGTCTGCCCAGGGAAATTTGGACCTCGGGCATCCTGACCAAGGCATTTATCTCCAGTGAGGATTTTTAAAATATTGACTAAGGATTCTTGCCATCCACAACTCTCTAGGTTCCGTACTATGTTTTCTTTCAGGTGCATACGTTTGGAAATTGAGCATGGTCTGATTGCTAAGAGATCTTCTCACGGTCAACCCATTTGTATGGTTCCATCCCTGTGTGGATTCTTCAGTGCTGACTTAAGCATGATTTCCAGTGACTGCCCTTTTCATATGCTGAACACACCTAGGTGGGAGTGGGGAGGGGAAGGAGAGAAAGGGATTGCTCCTGTATGGATTAGTCTGGCTTCCTTAGCAAGATACTGTCCTCATTGCCATGGGATCTATGAAAACTGGATTTCAGTGTTGTAAAGAGTCAAAATATTAGATGGACCCATAATTTACTGACTTCAGTATAAGGAACAGAACAAATCTATTCATACGTAAACTAAATAGGTCTTGTTAGTCATAGAGTGTCATGGATTTGCTTGAAGTCTAATCTGTGCAGTGTGCATTAAATGTATGCATGGAATACTTACAGCTTCTTAATTATATTTAGCTCATTGTGATCTTCATTTCAGTATTCATGAGAGTCTGGTGCCATGGCATTTTGCTTCAAATAATCAAATAACGAAAGATGGTTTTCTTTTGGTCTGTTTATATGAGAAATCTTTTTTTTTAATCTGCTTATCTTCTACTAACAATGGCTCTGTATGGCAGTTAACCCCCTAAATGTCCTGATTTTTTATTACATACTCAGTTCTTCTTTCTCCCTACCCCTCTGAGATTCTGTAATCAGTGGCAGTGCTTCCGACTGAGATTCATTGCAGTAGTTTGGAAAGGGTGTGTGTGTTTATACACACCCACACAAGGAAAGCAGGGAAGATGTGGTTTTGACCTTTGGAATTTGTCAGTCTGATGTATTTCTACAAGTGATTTGTGGCCCTTGATGGTTACTCAAGTTTTCAAACTTCTAGTTTTGATTGCACATACATTTTAAAGGCACACAGAAAATGGGAAATGATCATTGGTGTTACTACGGCTGCTGACCATCAGGCAAATGTACATTTTTAATAGCAAAGGAATAGGATTGCCAACATACTCCTCATGGATTCTTTTGCCCTTGCTCCTGCATAACTCCCAACCAGTGCCACTTTTCCTTGTTGAGAAATGCTGTTTTTGGATCATGCTTGTACGCCAATGCAAATAGAAGCCTGGACAGATAATTTTAGCAACAAAAAGGGAACTGTGAAATGGAAAGCGTGTACATATGTTTGGAGAATAGCTACTAGAATAAAAAATACAGGTTGGATTGAAAAGTGGTAGTAGTGAAATAGTGGCCTCATCAGAAGTTATAAAGAGCTTGATCAGAAAGAAGGCTGAATTCCTTACTCCAGCTTTCTAGTTTCAGTTGTTTGTATGTCTTCCAGGCTGATTCTGCACAGGCAGAAAAGACCGAAAGGGCAGCCATATGGAGGCAGGGCAAATCCCTGTGTCCATATGATGTTGCTGCCAGGCCACCGTTCTCCTGGGCTTGGCATGGATCAGACTCCAGAAGCCCCTTCTGGTGATGTTGAAGCCAACAGGGCCTGCCCCCGCCCTACGGATGCCTGCAGGGGACAAAAATGCCCTGGATGGCTTTGCGATGATCTGGCACTGAAATGTGTCCCCCCTGGGGAATCCATATGTTGTGGAGCATGCAGCCTGGAATGGTGCTGCTGGTGTGGAATCGCCCTCAGTGTGCTTTATCTAGTTGTTCCTATCAGCTCTTCAGTGCAGAGGAAGAAATTCTGACTGCTTGCTTGGCATAGAGTGGATTCTTTATTTTTGCAGACAGGATCAGCATCTAAATCATCTATTTAGGGTTCAGGCACATCCTATGAGTGAGAGGAAGCAAAGTGGTGTCTTGTACATGACGGGTACGAGTATGATCAGATTCAAATGAGTAGCCAAGTTGGTCTGAAGTAGCACAATAAAATCAGAGTCCAGTAGCACCTTTAAGCCCAACAAAGATTTATTCAAGGCGTGAGCTTTTGAGTGCAAGTGCTCTTCGTCAGACTAAGAACTGAGCATCATAACAGTAGGGATATGAAAGCAAAAGTTAATCTTGTTACATTAGTAAACTGTGTCATAGCATCCAAACACAGCCACATGATAACTCCCTGCCAAACCAGCCAATCAAACCCCTCAAACCCATTTGTAGTTCACAAAGACATATCTTTAAACCGTCCCGCGGTGCGGGTCGCCACAGACTAAATAATTGAGTAAGGGCTGTTGGGGAGGAGTGAGGGCCGGCTCTGTCCGGGATAAAAACTCTGAGGAGTTAAGGAAATCAGAGATAGAAATGGCTTGGGAAAAAGTCTTCCTAAAGCATCAGTCAGCTGCAGAATATTTTATCGGTGCAATCGTATTGGGCTTGCTTGTGCTGAGGGGCTGCGCCTCAGTGGGAGGAAGTAGAAGAACCACCTTCAATTCCCAGCATCTGCAGTTAAAAGACGAATAAGCTGTAGGTGATGTGAAAGACCTCTGTCTAAGACCCTGGAGGGCCATTACCAATCCGAATAGAAATTGCAGGATTTAATGGACCAGTGGTCCAATTTAGTGTAAGGCAGCTTCATGTCTTCATGCCTGTAATTATAGCAGGTCACAAAAGGAGGGGAGGCTGAAGTGGATTGTTGCATTGTGTGACGCCACGTGCATCCTTCTTGGTTACGTGATACTGCTGAATGCAATTCTTGTTGTACCCAAGTCAAAGAAGATTGCGTTGAACATTTCAGGAGTGCTGTGCAAAATGTATAAACTGACCAGTGGAAAATTGTTATCAGTCCGGGAACCCAAACCTTACACTTTGGCTAGCAGGTGCCCCAGCAAAATTAATGCCATGGGATTGGGTGGGACCAATCATAATGGTATATCATTCTGTTACAATGAAGGCAGCTGTTTCCAAGGGGGGGGGCTCCCTGCCAAAGAAAAGTGATATGCCCCAAATTCTTTTGAAACACTTCCTACTCTCCTGAAGTAGAGGAATGCCATGGCAGGCTCCTTGCTTTGGGGAAGAAGCAATTAGGTGCCAGGAAGTAAACCAGCAGGCACTGTGGGCACCATGTTTGGGAACTCTGAAAAAATGGTGGTGAAACTATCAGTTGCTACTTTTTGGCTGTTTGCTTGTATATTGTTCATTTTTGGTACATTATTATTGGAGCATGATGTTGAAGAAGAACGTCTCTTTTCATATTTAGTGCCTGGCTTTCTGGATATGAAAATCCTACAGTGGCTCGCATAAATACAAGAATACAAGACTTAACAGGACTGGATGTCTCCACAGCAGAAGAGCTGCAGGTAAGTTGCAAGATACAAGTAAAAGCAGGACCGGCCAAGCTAACTTTGTCCCCTGTAAGGGAAGTTTTAAAATGGCCCAAGTTCCTCACACTTACAGGTGCAACATCTCCTTGAGGTTTGGATTTCTTTCTCATTGACAGTTTTGCGGCACCTTAAAGACTTAGTTTGATTATGGTGTGTGCTTTTATAGACTTTTCCAGAAAAGTCTTCAGAAGGTGCTGAGACTGTTTTCTTGAAAGCCAGCCTGGTATAGTGGTTAAGAACAGCAGTCTAATCTGGAGAACTGGGTTTGATTCCCCACTCTTCCAAATACAGACAGTCACAGTCCTTCCAGAGCTCTCTCAGCCTCACCTTACCTCACAGGCTGTCTGCTGTGGGGAGAGGAAGGGTAGGCGATTGTAAGGCGCTTTGGGACTCCTTTGGGTAGTAAAAAGCTGGCTACAAAACCCCAGTTCTTTTTCTTAAATATCCTACTATTCAGAAATTTCAGGACGTAGCATTTTATGCTCTTGAGAAAAGAGAAGGTGGCAGGAGTGTCAGTTCAGGATGAGCTTTGGGAAGGAATAGTGAGTGGAGAAGCAGGGCAGGAGTTACATTCTGACTTTTCTGTTTTGTTGTCGCTTATTACATCCCCTCCGTGACTTTTTGTTGATGATGGTGATGTGGAAATTCACATGGGGGCTCTTGGGCCCCAGCAGTGGCCAGCAAGGAAAAGACTGATCTGCCCACACTGCTGCTTCTCTGCCCACAATCCCCTCTTGCAAAGTGGCTTTTCATTTCTTGCCACTTGTTCCCTCCGATAATTCGGCATGTACTCAAAAGCCAGCAAAGAAACGCTGTTCAGAGTTTCTTGGGGAGTGAAAGTAACACAAGAGGATATTTCGTAAATGTTAAATCTGAAAATGGGGTCTGTAATAGTAGACTTTTAACAGTGTGCCTGCATGGCCAGCTGCGACTGGAGGCCAGCTGTCGGCTTAGCTTTCTGCTGGACTTGCTCAGCTCGGCTCAAATCGGCAGTGCGGTGAAAAAGCATGGCGCTGTCTTAAGTGACGCCATGTCCTGCTGGCAAAACTTCACTGTATGTGAAGGCAAAGACTTGCTTCTCTCCTGGGTGGTTTATTGTATATTTGTGCTTCTTCCACCGTAGGTAGCCAACTACGGCGTAGGGGGCCAATACGAGCCTCATTTTGATTTCGGAAGGGTAAGTCTTTCTCTGTCCCGCCTTTGCAGCCTCACATGTGCTGTGTTTCTTTCTTCCAGGTAGCAAATTATGGAGTGGCAGGACAATATGAGCCCCATTATGACTTTGCTCGGGCAAGTAAAGAGATGGGTGAACAAAAAGCCTGTACTTTTCAGCCTGTGGCACAAATGACTGGTTTAGTGTTCGTGTTGAAATTCAGACTGCTAAGTCTTCTAATCTGTACGAATGGATAACGTCTTTCTAAACCACCATTTGAACAGTGAATCTAAAGAGTATAGCAAGAAACGGCCAACAAAATGCTACATTGAGAATGCTGTTAATTAAAGGCTAAAAGGTGTCATTCAGTAAAAACTGAGTTGCAAAATAATGCCGCTAGTACATTTATGGTGATGATCAAATAACTTTACGTGGTACTATCCACCACTTAGAATGGGGTTTAGCTTCTTTGTTCCCCCAGAGAAGATAAGATAGCCTTTGAGAGTCTATGAAATCTCAGAAACTACAAAAATGGGTAAATCTGTTTTAAGTCGCTGCCCAGGTAAAAGATCCAGATGATCTTGAAATGCCACACTCTCAGCGTTTCTCACTATCTGCTTGCATTTATTTCTGGATGATGCACCTGACATTTTTCAGTGCAAGGCTGCAAGGAATAAGGCCATTGAACTCAGATGGTGGTTTACAGGGCACTTGTGCATTATTTCACTAATCTTCAATTAACACAACATAAGATCATGGGTCCCCTCCCCTTTGGTACTATTTCTCCGTAGTTTTTTTTTTTTTTTTAAATTCTAGCTGGACTCCATGAATGCTGCAAATTATTAACAATTTTTATCCGTTTGCATGAATACAGTGTCTGCAATGCTTTAATGCACAAAAGTTGTATTCCATACTATCATGTATGCAAGGCACTTGGAGGTTTTTCAAACATGTCCATGTGAAAACAATTAGGCTTGACCAGTAGGAAAAAGTTTCACTTGTAATTCTAGGGATTAAAAAATGGATGTCCTTTTAAGAAAACATATTGTTGGCCTTGGCATGGATAGTTTATGCTGCAAAGATACGTTTTCAGTTGTCTTAAGCTATGGTTGCTGGCCAGGAACATCTGCTGTTGTGTGGTTTCCTTGTGTCCTCTGGTCTGCTTATGAATGAGATGGTGTTTCAGCATCAGAGAATCCTTGTGCCTCGGGAGCTTGTGCCATTTGGGAAGGGGCTGTGGCTCACTGGCAGAGCATCTGCTTGGCATACAGAAGGTCCGAGGTTCAATCTCCGGCATCTCTAGTTGAAAGGATCAGGTAGGACGTGATGGGAATAATCTCAGCCTGGTACCCTGGAAAGCTACTGCTGGTCTGAATAGACAATACTGACTGTGATGTACCAATGGCCTGATTCAGTAGAAGGCAGCTTCACGTGTCCATGTAGTTCAGAAAATCTATAAACAGTGATGGCTGGCTCATCTTGATTATGAGGGCATTGCCACTTCATGCGTTTCCATGTGTTTAGAAGGCAGTAATACTGTTTAGGGTTGCACTTAGTAGTGAAAGGAAACCAGATTGTTCAGGCAGTACTGTTGTTGCAGAATTGAAACTTGGGTGTATCCTCAGCTGAGTAGAACGGGCTTGAGGAAGTTAAATGCAAGCCACCGGAAAGTAAAATCATGGTCTTGCAGTGATCTATGGAAAGAACTCTCCATTAAGAAATCTCCTTTTAACTTATAACTGTTAGTTTAGAGGGGACAATCATGTATTCAGTTTATTAAGGTTTAAGCCATAAACCTAAAAATTCAGGAATATAAAAAGATGTAAAACAAAAGCTAGCCACATCCACAACACAGTTATGACATAAGTTGCTCAAAAACAGTCTTAAATATTGCAGTGTCTGAGAAGGACGGATATTTCAGCCTTTTCTCAAAAAATCATCTCTGTTTCATATTTTGGACAAAAAAGAAAACGTGAGAGATAATGAGTCAAGTTCCACCATTTGGCAATCACAATAACATTGGTTTGGAAGTATTTGGAGAACATCTGAGCTGTTGGGTGTACATTGCAGAGTGCAATCATAGATGACCATTTCAATTTAGGAATTGTTAATATGCTGAAATGCAGAGGCAGATCAAATTCAGTAGAATATTTAATTTCAGGATTAAGTGGAGAACACTCCCATTGATTGATTGATTGCCTTATAGGCCACCCCTCTCTGAAAGGTCTCAGTGCATCTCAAGCAATTGATGTAAAACCCATACAATTGGTAACTATTAAAACTATATCCTCTAAAATCCTTGTTGTTAATAGTCACTCCGACAATAATAACACTCCAGCAAATTCCCCTGTTGTGCCTGGACGCTGAGTAGATGAATGGAGTGCCAGGTGCATGACAGTGGGAGTAGGAGTCCAGCTGGGTGATCATTTCTGACGGTAATGATCCTCCTTGGCCACAACCAAATGCCTGGTGGAAGACTCCGTCTTACAAGCCCTCCGGAACCTAGAAAGCTCTGTGAGAGCTCGTACCTCTGTGGAAGCTCATTACACCAGGCTGTTGCCGGGACAGAAAAAGAGTGTTCCAGCTTCTGTATGAGTTAAGATTTTCTGTTTTGTGTAGACTCCAAGTGCAGAGGCCTATTCAAATATTGTGCAGAAGAAATCTCAACCTGGAAAAAGGGTCTTGGGTCTCATTTATACCTGCTTCTCCATCAGTAGAGTTGATCCATATATTCCATTTATTTGACATTCTTAGGAAAGAATGCGGGTTTCCAGATGTAGCATCCTAGTGGGGTCAGCTCAGTATAATACCAGGCTTGTTATTTCTCTCCATTTAGTAAAATCTGAATAGGCACCAGAAGCATACTTGGTGTTTCAAGAACATTGTCCTGCTCAAATGCTGAAATGACTGATCATTTGATTTAATGCAGAAAACTTTTGATTCTTTTTCCACATAACATCTTCTAATTCTTTGCTTTCTATTCCGTAAGTCCTGAAAATGATTTTTTCTATGAATGTGCGTATCGCTTGTATAGTCAGACTTCATGTTGTTTTTGTTGGTCGTGCTAAGTTTTGGTTTTGGTTTTGTTTATATTTAGAAAGATGAACCAGATGCCTTTAAAGAACTTGGCACAGGCAACAGAATTGCTACATGGCTATTCTATGTAAGTAAGATGGATTTTCTTGCTGGATGTTGTGGTGTAGAATGATTGGTGAATTTTAAGGCCCTTTACATTGTGTGCCAGTTTTTATTTATGGCACCCTGGTTCTTTAGAATTTTTAAAAAGAAAATAAATTGACCCAAGAAGCTGTACAGCTCAGGGAGAATGGCTAGATTTGAGCACCAGAGCGACCAAAAGAGATTTTTGAGATGTGAGCTTTTGAGAGTCAAAACTTTTTCACCAGATGATCTGGTAAATGGAGCTTGACTTTCAAAAGTTGATACCCCCAAAATCTTGTTGGACTCAAATTTAGCTGTTCTACTGAAGATCAGCATGGCTACCCTCTGAAATCAGGGCAGGAGGAAGTATGAATTTAGTTCTTGTGTGTCTTTGGTCTGCCTTCATTTTCAAAATTGCAGCAGTAAAGAGAATGCAATTTCTATAAACTGTGCTACAGTGGCCTGTGCTTGGAAATACTCAGCAGACTGTTTTTCAGTAGTACCAATAATCTTTCTGGGATTATTATTCAATCGTGGCCACACTTTGGCTACCTTATGGATCACCTCTTCCCTTTTGCAGATGAGCGACGTGGCTGCAGGGGGAGCAACTGTATTTCCTGAAGTAGGAGCTAGTGTTTGGCCCAGGAAAGTAAGTAGAATTGTATACTATTTCTTCTTGAAAAACTAGTCTGCATAATACTTTTTGAAACTCACATGAAATGCTACAAAAGTTTCTAACAGGTAGAGGAGAGCTGGCATTCTGGGAGGAGGACGTGGGAAAAGACAAGGGACCCGAGACACAGGCACCCTCAGGACCCTTCCCGCCTCTGTCCCATCCCTCGGATTACTAGGGTGGAGGCAAAGGTGTACAACCCGCCTCCGACACTGATGTTGTGCAATGCCAGGTCGATCAAGAACAAAACCCACACTCTGCAATACTACTTTGCAGCTAACAACGTCGACCTGGAATGCGTGAACGGAGACCTGGGTCAGCGATGGCAAAACAGTTGCCCTTAAAGAACTAACCACACCTGGGTTCTCTGTCCTTCATCAGTCTCGGACTGCGGGGCGGGGAGGAAGGGTGGCTACCCTGATACAAGAGAATTACTCCTTTAGGGCTCTCCCTGCACCGTCAATCTCAGAAATTGAATGTGTTGGCCTCGAGTGGGACTCAACCAAGAGCATGGCCATCTGGCTGGTGTACCGCACGCCCAATGCACCTCCAGATGCCCCGCCAGCCCTACTGGAGGAGGCACCGGCCTGGGAGCTACAGTTTCCCAGACTCCTAATTCTGGGTGACTTTAATATCCATGCTGAACTGCCACCCTTTGGGAATGGGCTGGACCTAGTGTCAGCCATGGCAAAACTGGGGCTCTCACAGTTTGTTGTTGGTCCCACCCATCAAGCAGGCCACACCCTTGATCTCATTTTCGGTGCAGGGCTGAATGTGGATCTGGTTTCGGCCACAGCTGTGCCATGGTCAGACGACTACGCCCTGAAGGCCCAGCTAAGGCTGCCGCCCCCTCCTCAGTTGGGCGCTGAGCAGATTTTAGCTCGCCCGCGGAGACTTATGGATCCAATAGGATTCCTGAATGCTCTACGGTAGTGGTCCCCAACCTTTTTAGAGTTGAGGACTGCCTCCGGGGGTGGGGAAGAGCCGGCAGCTCTGTGCATGCACGTTTGTGTCCGCTGGCATGCTGGTGGCCGTGCCTGCCTCTCCCCCCCCCTCCGTCTTGCAGCAAAAAGCTAGCCGGGCCGTGAGCAGGCCTGGTGAGCTTCTTGCTGCGGGGGGGGGGGAGAGAGGCAGGCGTGGCAGCCCGTTACTGCGGTTTTTGCGGCCCGGTAGTGGGCCGCAGACCGGGGGTGACGACCCCCGCTCTGCAGGACCCAATGCCTTCCGGCACTTCTCTAGATAGCTTGATCAGTGACTGGCACAACAGAATGCTGGCAGCCATCGATGAGATAGTTTCCAGATGTCCTCTCTGCCCCCCGTTGCAAGTGGGCTCCTTGGTACACTGAGGAACTCCGTGAGAAGAAATGAGAGCTGAGATGACTAGAGCGAGTCTGGAGGAAGACTCGTGACGAAGTGGCGAGAGCATCATATAGAATGCAGTTAAGAGCCTATGAGATGGCGGTGTAGTCAGTAAAATGCAAATTCTACTCGACTGAAATCTCATCTGCAAACTCACGCCCAGCGCAATTATTTAGGATAGTTAGATCTCTTACCGCCCTAGAGGAAGGGCGCCAAAATAATAGCCAATTGGACATCAGCTGTGAGGCCTTTGCGAGTCACTTTGCAGATAAAATCTCGACACTCCGCCACGACCTCCCTCCTAGTTTAGATACAGAAAATGAACTAGAGGCCCCTTGGCCGCCTTTGGAGAGTTCACTGAGTAACTTCAGACGACTCACGCTGACCGAAGTGGACAAGTTGCTAAAGACAGCAAAGTCAACCCCTTGCTTTCTAGATCCATGTCCATCATGGCTACTAAAAACATCCGATATAATAGCCCCCCTCCGGGAGATAATCAACCTCTCCCTTTCAACAGGAGAATTTCCGGAAGGACTAAAAGAGACAGTTGTTCACCCACTACTTAAAAAATCTTCTCTGGATCCACAACAGCCATCCAGCTATCACCCCGTCTCACACTTAGCATTTCTGGGGAAATTGCTTGAAAAAGCGGTCATGGACCAAATGTCAGCATACTTGGAAGAAGCTTCGGTCCTAGACCCATCCCAGTCTGGTTTCTGGCCTGGCCATGGGGTAGAGACAGTGCTAGTCGCCCTGATGGACGACCTCCGTCGCCAGCTGGACCGGGGCGGGTAGGCGCTGCATATATTATTAGATCTCTCAGCAGCGTTCGACACAGTAGATCATGCGCTTTTAGCTCACCGCCTCGCCGATGCCGGGGTCAGAGGGATGTATGGCCACCCTGACTCTCCCCCAGAAACATTAGCTAGCTGCTTGGAAGCGGTAACGGGGTGGCTCAAGCAGAGCCTTCAAAGACTGAGTTCCTGTGGCAGGACAGGAAAAGTCCAAGCGAGGAAGCATGCCTACCCAATCTGGATGGAGTGCAGTTAACAGTGGCCCACTCTGCCAGAAACCTGGGAGTGATACTCAATGGCTCCCTCTCTATGGAGACTCAGATCACGATGGTAGCACGGCTGGCATACCACCTTCGCCAAGCCAAACTACTAGCGCCCTACTTGGCCCCGGAACACCTCACCACAGTGATCCACGCGATGGTCACCTCTAGGCTGGACTTCTGTAACTCGCTCTACCCTGGCCTACCCTTATCCTTGATCCGGAAACTGCAATTGGTCCAGAACGCAGCTACCAGGGTCCTCACAGCAACACCTCGGTGGTCCCACATCCAGCCCATCCTTCAGCAGCTGCGCTGGCTCCCAGTTGAATTCCAGATCAGGCTTAAGGTTTTGGTTATCACCTTTAAGGCCATACGCAGTCTGGGCCCAGTATGCCTGAGGGATCACCTCTCCGCCTACACCCCTCAAAGAGCCTTGCGCTCGACTACCTCCAACCTCCTGGTGGTCCCTGGCCCCAAGGAAGCCCACTTAACCTCAACCAGGGCCAGAGCTTTCTCCATTCGGGCCCCCACCTGGTGGAATGAGCTCCCAGAGGAGATCAGGGCCCTGACGGAACCTAAAGAGTTCCGCAGGGCCTGCAAAAGGGAGCTCCTTCTCCAGGTATTTGGTTGAGGTTGACCTGGACCATCGCTTCCAATTGGCCCTCAGCCCCCCCCCCCCACTCCTATTATAACCGCCAGTAGTCTGCCTGGTGCCCTGGGTCCCGGTGGGAGTTGAGCTGAGGCTCCTTTGCAGTTCATGTTATTACTGTTATCATTTTGGTGTTATTGTTGTTGTACTGTTGCTGTTGTTACATGTGTTCCTCATGCTATATGTATCTGTTTCCTGTTCCCTGTAAACCGCTCTGAGCCTTCGGGGTAGGGTGGTATATAAATATAAATATAAATAAATAAATAAATTATAGAATTCGTGGGTTATGTAGCACAGAAACCCTTGTCATACAAAGCTGCATGACCGTTTCCCCCGATGAAGATATGGGCTGGGCGGTAATCAGTACGGGCTGAATGCAGGGTGCCTTGTGACTTGTAGGGTTGAAATGTACAGAATGACTGGAAATGAAATAAGGCACTAGTAAGATTTCAGTATCTCTGTATTAACACTGAAAGCTTCCAGAGTTGTTCTCCCTGTTTTAGTGCCATAAAGGGAGGGGAACATAGCATTCAGAAGCACGTGGAAGCCACAGTAGATGTTTTTTCCAACTCCCCTTTGGCTGTTGTCCATAGAGCATCTTGCCTTTGCTGGCTGTGCATTTGAAGAAGTGAAAAGTGAGACGAGAAAGAATAAGTTGTGACTTCTTTGTGTTTTGCCAGGGGACGGCTGTATTTTGGTACAATCTTTTCCCAAGTGGTGAAGGAGACTACAGCACAAGGCATGCTGCTTGCCCGGTACTAGTCGGAAACAAATGGGGTATGTATTCCCTACCTCAGGGGTAGTCAAACTGCAGCCCTCCAGATGTCCATGGACTACAATTCCCATGAGCCCCTGCCAACAATGCTGGCAGGGGCTCATGGGAATTGTAGTCCATGGACATCTGGAGGGCCGCAGTTTTGATTACCCCTGCCCTACGTTCTCTTAAGCTTCTTCAGTTCTGTGATATGAAACTTGAGATTTGACAGAGGAATCCCAGCTGAGGCATTATTAAGTATGTTTCTGAATGTCATGTAATAAAAATAAAAGTCACTCAAAAGCAATAGGAGGGGGGAAAAAGGGAGTGGTTTATTTAACCTTTTAGATCCCAACACGTTTTGCGATAAACTAGGGCATCTAAGTCAAAAACTTCTCTTAATGCCCACTCTGGACAAGTAGCCCTGGGCCCTATTTGTGCAGGGTGGGAGTTAGAAACGTTTCTGACTGATATTCCTGATGAAGTTAATTGCAAAACGCTTTGGGATCTAACAGGTCAAATAAAATATTAAATCAGTGAGTTCAGGAAGACATGGACACTTGGCTCCAATAACCAACAGCTTTTCTGGAACCAAAGATAATGAACGCGGATAAGCAGAACTGGGCAACTTATATACACATTCATAACTTCTACCAAGACGCACAGTTGGCCGTTAATGGAGGCCCATGATTGGACCTTAAGTCCGTTCACTGATTGGCTGCAAGGTGGGAACCGGTGATTCCCAGACACAGGTTTACGATCTCTATTCTGTCATGGTTTCTAAATGTCCGCAGACACAACATAAACTACTTGCCCATGCAGCTGCTTCCTCCCTTTTTTCCTCCTACTTATCAGTGCAGCCTTATTTTCTTCCCCAAACGAAATTAGTAATAGAAAGAGAAATTTTGCAGTATAATACCTAAAATGAAATGGGGAGGGAGAGATAAAAAGCATGGCTAGTAAGCCCTGTGCTTGTGAGATACTGCGTCATTCAATGTGGGCTGGTGAAGGTTGCCCAGTGTCACTGAAAACATAGATTATTTATAGATGCTGAATTGATTCACACATCTTGGAATGAGGAGATTTATCATATCAAGTTCAAGCTATAGCCAGCTATAGGATTTTAATCTGGAGAGCCGGGCTTGATTCCCCTTCTCCACATGCAGCCAGCTCTGTGACCTTGAGTTAGTCACAGTCCTGATAGTGCTGTTCTCTCAGAGCTCTCTCAGCCTCACCTACCTCACAGGGTGTTGTGGGGCGAGGAAAGGAAGGCAAGTATAAGCCACTAAGAGACTTCTTCAGGCAGTGAAAAGTGGGTTCTAAAAACCAACTCCTTTTTAAATAATCTTTCCAGTACCTAAACAATCTTTAAGTGAAAGGCTTGCTGATAAATGTTGATTGAATTTAAGTTGAGCATAACCTTCAGTTTTGGGATTTTTTTGTTTTGTTTTGCAGTATCCAACAAGTGGATCCATGAACGTGGACAAGAATTTCGAAGGCCATGCTCTTTATCAGAGTTTGACTGAGATGGACCTGTCCTTTGCACTTCCTTTTGTGCAAGCCTCATTCCCCTTCCACACTGCCTCAATTAACTCTGACAGTTCACATTCACACCCCCTGTTCAGGTTGTGTCTCCAGGGCCATCCAGTACTTCATATATGGACAAATACCTTCCTCTCCTTTTTAAAAAGATTTTGCTAATATACCAATTTACATGTTTATAGAGAGAAAGAGACTATATTTGATTTTTAATGTCTGAGTTGTCATGACCAAAAATTTCCATACAGACATTATAAACTTTGCTGGTAATTGAATGAATAATGAAAATAAGTCATCAAAAAATGGACTTGGGTTTGCTTGGAAGATAATATTGTATCTGACTTTTCTTCTCGAATACTCAGATGTTCATTGCACTTCCTCCTTTCCTTTTTGGCAGTGTCTGGCTACTGCTATAAAACTGTGGACAGAGATGGCGAGTCATGCCATAAACACCAATGGCAAAAGGTTCCACTAAATGCAAAGGTGGTGGGAGATGGTGATAGATTGTGATGCAACAAAGGAAAAAAGAATCTGCCCAATGGCTTAATAAAAAATTTAAGAGTCTCTATAATCTCTTTATTATTATAATTTCCACCTGGACTCTGCCAGGTGGAGTCCGAGTGGAAATTATAATAATAAGGAGATAACAGAGACTCTTAAATTTTTTATTAAGTCATTGGACAGATTCTTTTTTCCTTTGTTGTGTTTTTGGGATCGTCCGCTTTCTTCTTACAGCAGATAGATTGTGATGCAGCTGCAGTCGAACATTGCCTTAAAACGGTCTCTTCTTGGTTTGCTTTTCTAGCACCATGAAAGGTCAGTCACCGCTGGACTTCGTTTTTAAATATCTGGCAACCCTAAAGAATGAATTAATAGTAGTAACAGTGGTTTTAACGGTATTGTAGGAACTGCAATAATGTACTTATGCAATCGCCACGTATATGAAGACAGGTCAACAAATTAAGGACTGGTATTCCAGGTGTGATTCATTTTGTAATTGCATAATGATTCAAGTTTGTCCTTTGAAGAAAATCATTGCTGCTTTCATTTGTTTTTTAAAAAAATTAGTAATAACCCCATGGAGAGACATAAATCGTTGTGCCTTAGACTGGGAGCCTGAACTTCTAGAAACCATTTGATGAGAAAATGCACAGTTTTATTCCCAGAATGTCAAGCTTTGTTTCCCAACTGAAGTGTTTTGTGACAAAGATGATATATTTATAATACTAAATCTTTTGAAAACTTTTTTGTTTTGTGTACATTGGTATGTTGTGGATCCTGAATGTCTCCTGACTCTGTTACTGGTCTTTTAAACTGCAGTCCTGTTCATGCAGGATTTTTTTTTTTGGGGGGGGGGGAGGAGATCCTAGCACGCTGCTTTTTGAAGATATATTTCTATACTTAGAGTATATTTTAGCCATTTCAATTGTGCTTCAAGATTTTGATGTTGTTATAAGAAAGCTGGAGAAGAGATTTCCTTTGGAATCCCTGGTATTTCTTTAATGCTTTGTGCAAGCCAATAAGGATTTTTTTTGAGATACATCTAACGAATGGAAATGTGGCCGACATGGATGGATGGGAATTCAGCATGTAAATAAGTTGGCTTTTGGCAGTATTTTTTCCAGAGTTTCAGAGGAGAAATAATGAACTGTTTGTACAGGATAGTCAGCGAGGTAGACAGATGCTTCTGATCCTGCTGAATGATTTGTTGGAAGGCCTCAATAGCTCTAAGATTCCTCTGGGAGCAATAAATACCATCTTGCCTCTCCCATGGTCACACAGTCACACAGAAGCCTGGTCTTGCTTTCCTAAATTCTCTTCACCTGCATCTTCATTTAGTACAATTTTGCTGCACGTGTATTTAGTACAATTTTGGAACAAGGAGAACAGGAGGAGACCCTCATGAGTCATGATCACATTGTATGCTTTCACAACACTATTTATTTACCGTACAGTGTGTGTGTCCTGTAGTTTGGAAATCCAAGGATTATTGGGCAGCCAGGAGCTGGTTTGCCCTTGTCTGGCTCCACATCGATGACCCCTAGTGTCCCTTGGAGGAATTGACATCCACATTCGTTGAGGTCTCCCATCTAGATAGTAGCCAGGGTCGTATGTCCCACTTAGCTTCTGAGACCTGGCAGACTTGAGCTTGCCAGGGCTATTTAGGTTAGGGCTTCACTCCACAATAACAGCCAGGACTGACAGAGAAAATAGTAAAGAAAGCACATGGCGCTGCTCAGTTACCGGATGAAACAGATTTGTCCCTGCTTAAAAATGACAGACCTATAAAAAAACAAGCAAACAAACACTGTTGGACCTGCAGGATCCTGCCAACAACCGCCCAGTATCACACTTAGCATTCCTGGGCAAGATGTTGGAAAGGGCCATGGCGGACCTGCTCCTGGCTTTCTTGGCGGAAACTTCGGCACTCGATCCATATCAGTCTGGCTTCCATCCTGGCCACGGGGTGGAGATGGTGTTGGTCGCCCTGCTGGATGATCTCTGTCGCCAGCTGGATAGAGGCGGGTCAGCCGTGCTGGTCCTCTTAGACCTGTCGGCGGCCTTTGACATCGTGGATCATGAGATATTGGTCCATCGCCTCGCCGGGACGGGGATAGGGGGCACAGCCTTGCAATGGATACACTCCTTTCTCCCGAACCAGACCCAGAGAGTTGCAGTGGGGGATGAGTTCTCACTTGGGGGGTACCTCAGGGTGCGGTTCTCTCCCCCACTTTGTTCAACATCTTTATGCACCCTCTGGCTCAGCTGGTGCGGAGTTTTGGGCTGGGTTGCCATCAGTATGCTGATGACACCCAGCTCTATTTCCTAATGGACGGCTGCCCGGACTCCCCCCCCCCCCCCCCGGAACCATTTGCCAGATGTTTGGAAGCAGTGAGAGAATGGTTTGAGCAGAGTTGCCTGACACTCCACCCCTCCAAGACGGAAGTTCTGTGGCTGGGAGGCAGGGGGCGAGATCAGGAAGCGCGCTTGCCCACCCTTGCAGGGGCATAACATAACATTGTATCCCAGGCCAGGAATTTGGGCATGACCATCGACGCCTCTCTGACTATGGAGGCGCAGGTCAAGAGAGTAGCGGGCCAGGCATTTTTCCATCTTCACCAAGCCCGGCTACTAGCGCCCTACCTGTCCTCTGATCACTTAGCCACAGTGATCCATGCGACAGTCACCTCCAGACTAGATTTCTGTAACTCGCTCTACGCAGGCCTACCCTTGTCCTTGATCCGGAAACTTCAGCTAGCGCAAAATGCAGCTGCCAGGGTCCTCACTGGTACATCTTGGAGGGCCCACATCCAGCCTGTGATGAGGCAGTTGCACTGGTTGCCAATTGCTGCCCGGATCCGGTTCAAGGTTTTGGTATTAACCTTTAAGGCTTTACGCAAGTTGGGACCCACTTGAGGGACCGCCTATCACCCTATGTCCCCTGCAGGGTGCTACGCTCTGTGGGGGGAAATCTATTGGTCGTTCCTGGCCCTAGAGAAGCGCGCCTAGCCTCAACCAGGGCCAGGGCTTTTTCAGTCCTGGCCCCCACCTTGTGGAATGAGCTCCCGGGTGAGCTGCGGGCCCCGCGGGAGTTGTCAGCTTTCTGCAGGGCCTGCAAGACGGAGCTCTTCCGCCAGGTTTATCGTTGAGGCTGGGGTCTGCGAGGTAGAGCATTGCCCCCCTGGGGGGTCTGAAGTATACATCACTTCCTCCCATTCTCTATTGCCTTGGTAGGTGGGAGTAGATTGTGATTGGCTGCCGCCTTGCTATGTTATGATTATTAATGTCTTTTAATGGAGTTTTAATTGGGGTTTTTAAGACAACTGTTATCCGCCACGAGCCTACCCAGGGAGTGGCGGGAAATAAATCAAATAATAATAAATAATAATAAACAGCAAAAATCAAATGCTGACTTATCTATCATTTTGTCAGGCTACCCCACTTAGTTTGGAAAGCCCCCTATGAGCATTTTCATATTTAAATACCCTTGTTGATTAGGGGGAAAATATTTTTTTAAGTTCAAAATCGATCTGGCAAAGTTTGTGTGTGTGTGTGACATCACCAGAGGATAACCAGTCAGCAGCCTACACTGCTGGCATTTGCTGGTGTGTTGGGTTTTTTAAAAAAAATGCTGGAACTCCCTTCTTGAAAAGAATAAGAGAATATCCAGGATGGAAGTGTGGATAGCACTGATGTTACGAAACTATAGGGTACAATTGTAGCCTCCTATGAAACGGAGTTGAAGCAGTGATCCAGCAAGCTCAGACCTTTCTGGCTTGACTGACCATGCCTCTCAGTGTACAAATCTTTCCCAGCTGTGCTGAAACTGATAGAGAAAGGCTAGATATCAGGGGGGGAAATTCACAGAGTAGTTCAGCAGTGGAATAGGCAGCCTAAGGAGGTGGTGAGCTCCCCGTCAGTGGCAGTCTTTAAGCAAAGGTTGGATACACACTTTTCTTGGATGCTTTAGGATGCTTTGGGCTGATCCTGCGTTGAGCAGGGGGTTGGACCATATGGCCTGTATGCCCCCCTCCAACTCTATGATTCTATGATTCTAACCAAGTATCATGTACCCTAGAGCAGGGGTAGTCAACCAGCGAACACTGGCAGGGGCTCATGGGAATTAGAATCATAGAATCATAGAATTGTAGTCCATGGACATCTGGAGGACCACAGGTTGACTACCCCTGCCCTAAAGACCACACCCAGAATAATGCTTCCCTTTGTGAGCTCAAATGACTTTCTAACCTGTCTCTGAAGACAGTCACTGTAATTCAATCACTTTTTTGGGGGGTATATTGTACTGAACTGCACGACTGTATACAAGATGACTCATTACTTAAAATCGATTAAATTGAGGAATATCCACAAACAGTTCTGTAACTTTTAAATGCATCTTTTAAGAGGAAACTGCCTAGCATTGTATTCTGAAGCAAAAGGACTACAGCTTATTTTGATACCAGGATTTTCAGTGCCTGAGGTTTGCACCCACTCTACAGTCTTGTGGAGTGCATTTTCAAAAGGGCAAAGAGCATAGTCTGGGAAAGAGCATTTGGAAGAGTGATTCTTGATTCTATGATCTCTCTGAACGGCTGTTACAGTCATGAATTCCCATTTCCTCAGGTGCTTTATCCTTAGTGCCTTATCCATCCATGGAGACGGATAGACCGCGCTCAGTCCATTCAAGTTGTCCTTGGATACTCCTTATTGTTCTAATGCATTTTATTTGCTGGTAAATACTAGTTAAAACTTTTTTTCCTGAAAGAGAAGCATTTTAAAAAGCTAAAAACCTGCCATGACAAAATAGATTTTCCCTTGGATTGAATGGTAACAGTTCTGAAGGGTATTCGGTGAATTCATTCCTCTCTCAAGATAGGATTCAGGCCTTTTCTCCATCAGCCATTCTTTCTAGCTTTCTTGGTCTTCAGTAAGCAGTGCAGTTTACTAGTAGACATCGATTAACAGGGAAGTCATGGCAGCTGGTTTAGAAATACGAATGTTATGCACAGGCACTGACTTGGAATAAGGTAAAATATTGCATCTTCATTTATGCTGACAGGGTCATCAACCAAGCACATGTTAATAGAGTTGCTCTGCACATTTTCATGGAAGTAAATCCTGCTTAGTTCAGTGAAACTTGTCCAAAGTATGACTGCATGGGACTTCTGCTTGGAAATATTCCAGTCATGCTAATCACTTTGCTCTCTGTTGCTAAATACATTTGGTTGAGCAAGTTAGAAGAGCGCTCAGAGCTCCGTGGGAAAAGGGACTTCTCCATTCTGCTCAGGCTGACAGAATGTACCAATGCACAGGTTCCTGAAATGACTTGGGAATTTAGGACTGCAGCAAATTAGCTGGGGACAAAAATGAAAGGCCTATATTTGACTCACCTTCTCATATTCAGTTGTCTCCAAAGGTTGCCCTTTTTTTCCTGGGAGTTTTCTTCCCAGGAGTGGAAAAGTGCTTTTGGATCCATCCTTTAGCTTTTAACCTGCCATTAAAAAAATATATGGCACTTAAAATTGGAGTGTTACAGCCGGAGTTCAACTAATGCTCAATAAATTGTATTTATTTAGAACAATACAGGCGATTGAATGCTTTGCTTTCAAAATGTTCTTGTGTGTCGGCAGAGTCAGTAGCAACCATTCCTCTCCTTTGTATGCAAAAAAACCAGCATGTTTCCTCCCTATTAAAAACCAACAGGACCTGTGGCTTGTTAGACAAGGCAGAGAATACCTGAAGCATGAGGTCCTTTGTTGAAGGTTAGCTTGCGTCTATCTAGAGCCAATGGCACAGCAGCAGCTCCCTTTCTAAGAAAACCCCAACTGGGTATAAACTATAGAGAAGACTCAGGGACTCCAGTGCTAAAGATCACTCTGGTGCAGTGGGTGGCATGTTGAGCTAGGTTCTTGGAGGCTCCGGTTCAGATGGCTACTCTCTCATGCCAGTTTGCTGGGTGACCTTGGTGGAGTTATTCTTAGCCCAACTTACCACACAGCACTATAGTAAAAATAAAATAGAGGCAGAGAGAGCCACGTTGTAGGCCTCTTTATGAAGAAGAAGACGAGTTGGTTCTTATATGCCGCTTTTCTCTACCCAAAGGAGGCTCAAAGTGGCTTACAGTCGCCTTCCCTTTCCTCTCCCCACCACAGACACCCTGTGGGGTGGGTGAGGCTGAGAGAGCCCTGATATCACTGCTCGGTCAGAACAGCTTTATCAGTACTGTGGAAAGGCCAAGGTCACCCAGCTGGATGCATGTGGGGGAGCGCAGAATCGAACCTGGCATGCCAGATTAGAAGTCCACACTCCTAACCACTACACCAAACTGGCTCTTATGTGGAGAAAAGGCCTCATTGTGGAGAAAAGAGTGGGGGATATACATAAATACATAATTATACATACAGTTGGGACCTCTTGATAATGGAAAGTAGTTCAGGAGTTTCATTTTGGATTCTGGTGAAGCCTGAGCCACGCAAGATGATGGAGAAACCAAGCAGAAAGGTTTCTTAGCTAAAGGTAGAAATCCACTTCTGTAACATTTTTCGGGTTGTGCTCTTAAACCAGTGGCCTTGGTTTTCTCCTAACCTACCCACATAATTAAACTGTTCCCCCTTAATTATTTGTTGACAGGAAATGTTGCTTCATTCTCCAAGTCTAATTTTGTATTTATGGAATATTTCAGATTTCGATGAGGCACTTTTAACATTCCAGGAGGTAAGAGCTAGGCATTTTCACAACCGTGTTCTTTACTGATTTACTGGCTCTTTTATCACCTAATTCCCATGTTTGAATAAATGAAATTCAAGGCAGTACTTTCCTGTTCATGCCAGAATGCACTTTAATGGCTCCCATTCTGGAAATATCTCTGTTCTGAAAGAAGATTAATCAACAGAGACGCACACTTCTAAATCCATTAAAGTCAGTGGATTTACAAGGGTGTTTTGGCTGATGCTTGCCTATGCTTCCTGTGACTTACTTGGAGTAGCAGCCTCTAACCTGGAGACCCAGGTTTGATTCCCCACTCCTCCACATGCAGCCAGCTGAGTGACCTTGGGTTAGTCACAGTCCTGCTAGAGTTCACCGAGCACTTCTGTCAGACCTCTCAGCCTCACCTACCTCACAGGGTATCTGTTGTGGAGAGAGGACAGGTAGGCAGTGGTAAGCTGCTTTGAGACTCCTTCGGGTAGTGAAAAACAGGGTATAAAAACCTACTCTTTTTGGGTTTGCCTCCTCCTGCTTGGCCAGAGTTCAGCTCTTGTGTGAATTTCTGTGTGAAGCAGGGATGACAGCTGTTTTGGTCACACAATGACTGTTATTTGAGAAACTGCCTGTATTACTGTATTACTTTTTGTAATAAACATTTCAAGCTTAGAAAAATATGACCCCCGGGCTTTAAATAAAAGCCACTGCCATTAAATGTAGAGAATCGTCTTTACTGAACTGTGTTGCCCCCACACACACACTGCTGTGTTCCGTCTTGTGTCTTGAATTTAAGGTTTGCTGAACTTGTGTTATGCAGCATACGTGAAGCTGCAGAAGATGATTGTATTGTGAATTATTATTTTATCTGTTCTTAAAATTCCAGCAGGAGATTTATGCAGTTAGGGATGCCAGCATCCAGATGGGACCTGGAGATCCCCTAGAATTGCAGCTCACCTCCAGGCAACAGAGATCAGCTCCCCTGGAGTAAATGTCTGCTTAAAAGGAGGGCTATATGGCAAAATACCCCATTGAAGTACCTCCCCTCCCGCAGCCCTACCCTCTTCACCTCCAGGTTTTCCTGAACCTGGAGCTAGCAAACCTATTTATGCTGGCCTTGATGGTAGCCAAATGAAGAAAATTGCTAGCAACCAAATCAAAATATTAAAAAATAAATAACAGTGGACTTGGCCCCTTCCATGGAACAGCCACTGATAAATATTGGGCAGAGCATGCAGGAGGGAGGATTGCGCTTTACCAAAAGGCATTGTCATCAGTGAAATATAGACCTGATGGGATAGGTAAGTGCAGCTCCCCCACATCCTAATCCAGCCCTGGGTGCTTGGAAATGAGTTCCCATCGGCAGGTCACTGCCAGTATGTGGCTGACTGAATGTTAGGTCAGGGAACAGCCATAAGCTAGGGGAAACGGGAGTGTTTACTTTCGCCCTCTGAGTGGTGCTCTGGATGGATCTCTAGTTCACACCACCCACAGCAAGTCCCTGTAACTTTGAAATAACTGTGTGGGAAGGCCTGGTCCTTGGCTGGGTGCAGGAACTGTCTCTCTCCGAGGGGAGGATTTCTTTACACTTAAATTGTTGTCCCACATGTTTCTGAATTGAGGCTTTGTGCTTGTTCAGACACTGCAAAGACACTGAGGACCGCTCAAAGAGCCACTACAAGTAATCTGTTTTCCCTGTGATAAAAAAATATGTACTTGACTTTGGACTCATTATTATATTGAGTTGAAAAGATAAGGGCATATATTCTGCCACACTGCACAGGACCCAGACCATATTTTTAATCACAAGAAGAACTGGGATTTTGTACCCTGCTTTTTAATACCTGAAAGAGTATCAAAGCGGCTGACAATCATTTTCCCTTCCTCTTCCCCCCAGTAGACACCCTCTTAGTCCTCATATTCACAAATCATCTGTTCATTCCCCCCCCCCCCATTTTGTGCAAGAAGTCTATAAAGGATAGAACACCCTCACTGTTTGCACCCTAAATTCATCTCGGCAAAGTTGATTTTTAAAGCCTTTCTCAAGCAAAGCAAGTTAAGGGATCAATACTGTCTTAGGATACTGTGAGAAAGATCGATGTCAGTGGCACTGAATCACTGGATTGAATTTTCAATTACAACGAATACTGGCCATACTTGAAATCCAAAATCCGGGTGGAAGAAAGTGAAAGACTGGGGTGTGCCCCCCTCCCCCCATACGCCCTGTGGCCTTTGTTAAGCCTGCTGAAGCTCTCTCTTGTCAAATCTTGGGAGCTAAGCAAAGTCAGCCCTGACTAGTATTTGGATGGGAGACCTCCAAGGAACTCTAGGGCCATGATGCAGTGGCAGGGGCTCCTGGGAATTGTAGTCCATGGACATCTGGAGGGCCGTAGTTTGACTACCCCTGTGCCATAGGATAAATCATACCCCCTAGCCTGGGAATGAGCAATCTCCCTGACATGCGCTGCCCTAAGTGTCAGCCTGGACAAAAGCCTCATTGCACGATTTCGCACATTACAATTGTCCACACAGGGACTCTACCCAGTTGCAACTCAGAGGAACGTCCTTCATGATGCCTGTGTTTCCCATAGTTAAGTTAGATTTATTTTTATCCATGCTATTTTGATGTAATGTGGGGGGAGAATACTTCAAAACGGAAGCTGCAATTGAATATGTCGTGAATCAAGACAGAGGGTAGCAAAGAGGAGATCATGGGTAAAGTAGGCCAATTGGGCTTACTTTGAAAGAGGAGGCATTTGTTATGGACAGTCAGTCAGTCAGTCAGTCAGTAACCTTTTATTGGCATAAAAAGTATAAGACATATAAAAATACGGTTTAAAATTTCAACAAAATAATAAAATGGGGTTACATGACCAAACAGATCTTAAAATGATTAAATAAACTATAAGAGATAAAATACTAGGTAGGCAGCATATTATAAAAGCATCTTAGTTAAAACTCTGGCAACTAAAATGGTTATCTCTGGGTCTTTGTCAGAGAGCAGAAATTGCAAGGTCATAGATTTACTTACAGAAGGCTTGTTTCCCAGCAAGGCAACAAAGCTGTCATCCCGACACTGCTCATATAAGGGGCAATCTAACAAAATGTGTGAGACAGAGTCAGGGCAACCAGAACCACACGGACAGAGTCTTGCATGGTATGAGATATGGTGGAATCTTCCCTCTAAGACCTTTGAGGGGAAAGCATTCATTCGTGCGAGGAGAAAAACTCTGGTTATGGACAGTTTTGAGGAAGTTGAGCAAGAGCATGAAAACGGAAAGGTTGGGAGGCAGAGCCCAAGTTAAAGAGAGGAGTGAAGGAGAATTCTCCCATCTGGCAGCTTGTTCTTTGTTGCTCTGCCCAGAAATTCCATCCTTTGACTGATGCTTCAGGGGCAGGAACAGGAAATGATTACCAGAGGAGGGGCTTATTATGGAACGAGGGGTGCCTGGGTTGGGACCGGTGCTTTCCCTGCTTATTTGTGACTGGAATTTTTAAACAACCCCCAATGCAAGTGTGTTAAAGCTTCGGGAATGCCTCAAAACCAGGTCTGCATTTTTAGCTGATGGCTAAAGGGAGCAAATGGATTGTAGCTTGGGGGAAGGTGTGTCATCTTTTTCAGTGCCCATAAGTGAGCTTTAATTGCATGCATGCGGAGCAAGAGCATATGTTCTGTATGCAGGCTTGGTAATCTGGGATGCAGCCTGTTTTATAATGGTTTTGTGGCATGAGCATCAACACTGGAATGGGGTCCTTCTAAAGTAAAGCAACATGGTGACTTTGGGCCAATTGCACCCTCTCAGCTTGTCTCACCTCACAAGGTTGTTGTGAGGATAAAATGGAGGTGTGAAGAACTATGTAGCCTGCATTGGGTCCCCACTGGGGAGAAAGGGAAGGTAGACATGGCAGAGAACTAATAAACTCAAGGGAAGCTTCACACGAAGGATGGCAGGGAGGCCAATCAGGGATGCCTGTCTCCAAGTGGGACCTGGTGATCCCCTGGAATTATAGTTCATCTCCAAGCAACAGACGCCAGTCCCCCCTGGTTGCTTTGGAGGGCGGAATCCATAGCATTATACTCCACTGTGGTCCCTCCCTGGCCTCAAACCCCACCCACATCTGGCCTCATCTCCCCCCCCCCCCCCCCCCGCCCAAAGCCTCCAGCACTTCCCAACCCAGAGCTAACAAACCCAAGGCTGATTATTGGTCTGTCAAACTCAATATTGTTTAATGTGGCTGGCAGCAGCTCTTTGGGCTCTCAAGCAGAGAAGGGCCTTTCACTGCATCTGCTGCTTGAGATCCCTGAACTCAAAACACCTTGGACCAAATCCAGGATTCTCCCTCATACGTGACACTGGAGAGGGCTTCAGCACTTGGCAAGCGTCTCCAGCAAGCAGTGTTTTGACCTCCTCGGGCTGAGCTAAGAATGATCCAAAATAAAAGTGGGCAACAGGGTTTGCTGTGGTGGATTTAAAATATCAGATCGCCTGATTCCTCCGCAAGTAGCAGGAAATGCTTTGCATGAATGCCTTGTAAATGAACGTCTGATGAATTCAAGGGCAGATGAAAGAGATGCAGTTGTGCCAGCCAAGCCAGCAGAGGGAGGTGGTGGGCTGTGGTTTTCGGTTTCATTAACTCTGTTTCCCAGTGGCAGCAGAGCTGTGAATTTTTGTCATGCATCCTTGCATTCTTGGAAAGGCAATTGCCAGTGATCTCAGTCTTAGAGCAGACTACATATCTGCATAATTTTCCTGTTTGAGAAATCTATATACAAATCTTACCTGCCTTTGACCTCAAGCCACAAGGGGGGAAATGTCAGGGGCACATACAGCCTGCAACAGCTGCTATGATCCGTGCACTATACATTGATGAGCAATAAAAACAGCGGCCATTATATGTCGAGTGGTTGTCCTTTACAGGTTTGATACTGTCACATGGAGATCTGGTGGGATTCTTCAGCCAGGTACTGCTGCTGGCAATGATCTCTGTCCCTTTCTACTTTTCAGCTGAGGCACACGTAATTACATCTAGCCTTGAGAGCCAGCTTGGTGTAGTGGTTAAGAGTGGTGGCCTCTAATCCAGAAATCCAGGTTTGATTCCTCCACATGCAGCCAACTGGGTGCCCTTGGTCCAGTCATGGTTCTCTCACTCAGCCCCACCTACCTCACAGGGTGTCTGTTGTAGGGAGAGGAAGGGAAGGTGATTGTAAGTTACTTTGAAACTCCTTTGGGTAATAAAACTGGCATACAAAACCAGCTGTTGTTCTTCCTCTTTTTCTTCTGCTGCTGTTTACAGTACTTTTCCTCCATAACCTTACATCTACCAAGTGAGGATCCATGTCTTGCATCTACCAAGGTGAACTGGAAGCCAAGACACATTATGCTAAAATGAAAAAAAAAACTACTCTAAAATACTCCAGCTGTTTGTTTTGACTGAGTAGATTCATTTCACAGTTTACATCATAGCATTTTAAAAGCTGTTTCACATTAAGCTCCCATTTATTTATTTGAGAAAAACATGACTTTATGGAAAAAAATTCACTCCCTCCTAGCAATGGTCCAAGAAGTTTTTTTAAGCCAGAAATACCAGCCTTTATTAGTTTTAAAATAGAATAGAAAGAAAAAAAACAATAGATTACAGTATAAAGATAATGAACTGCCATAAAGTTATGTTTGAACCTTATTCAACTAATAAATATACTAATGCATATATCGAGTATATATATAGTCTGTGCAGAAATGCCATGACTCTCTCGAAGTTAATTTGATCAAGATCATGTATTCAGAAATTATTTTTTTCACCAAGGTTCACTGATGCATGTCCTACTCCTCATCTACAAGAAATTAAAAGAATATATTGTTTCCGAAGAAAATGCAAAGAAGTAGATGTTGAATTCAAGAGGTAGTCATTAGTATTTTATAATTTGTTAGCAGAATGACGTTTTCAAAGGTCTCTTCACCAGATAATCCAACATTCCTGGAAGACAAGGTCCTTTCAGATTGCAAAGCTCGAAATCAAGGGTTCTTACTCATCTCCACCATGATTCAAGTTCCAGGGAAGATTCCTTTGAATTATACTAATTGTTCATTAATTGTGGGCATAAGGCACTTCTATACCTCTTCACGTTTTTTTAGTTTGAAGAATTTACTTTTGTTTAATTTATCCAGGACATCTGTGAGCTCTTTTGTTCCATTTGCAATAGTCAAGACTCATACAGTCTCCATCTAGGAAAAACATTAGGAGTGAATCAGCTCCTAGCTCTGTGCTGTCACAAATTAACCCTGGGTCATAGTTAACTCCTTAAAAAAACAACTCTGCTTCCTTTCATTTCCAGACCTTTTTTAACCCCCTGAGTCATAAAATAGATTTTGGCACATATAACAATTTCTCGTTGGAAATTTTGTAACCTAGGCATTTCTTTTAAACAGGCCATTATTGAAAGGACAACTGAAAACCAGGTTTGATACATTTATTTTGACATCTGAGGAATCTATTTTTCAAGATTGGCAACCGGAGCCAACAAGTGTGCTAAGGACAGCAGGTTGTAACCTAAGTCACACTGAATTAAAGCAAGTCTCCTTGAACTAATTTTGAGTTATTTCTGACTTGACACCAGTAGAATCATAGGGGCTTTTTGCACGCCTTCAAAATCGCACAATGGTTGCCAATTGGAAACGCTAACGATTTGCCATAACGCACGACGTCGTAGACAATCTGCCACACACCTGAAACCAATCTGCAAAAAGCGCTTCCTTGTAGCGCTTTCAGGGAAATCCCAAAAAGTGGATTCACCCTCCGGAAAGCGCTACACTCTTGCAACCAATCTGCAACACTAGTGAAAAAGACCTGTGCGTTAACATTGTTGCGGTTTCTTCAAAGTCCCTCCTCCTGAGCCTGTCCTCCAAACTTCCGGCGAAGCGATCGCCATTTTTTTTTCTCCGAGCGAGCGGGGATAAACGCACCAGCGAGCCTCTTTCTGTTTAGAGGCTTCCCTGGCTTCAGTCCTTCACCTTTAGTCACTAAGCACAAACCACAGAAAAGCCCATTTGCTGATGTATTTTCCCATTAATTTTTACACATTCATTCAGCCGAAAATCGGGCCCGTGAGAGGGGGGGGGATTTTTTTTTTCACTCGGAGGCAGCGTGGCAACGATCATACGATCAAACGACAGCTCAAACACATTAGGCAGCTGGATGGGTCTCTCCGTTGCAACGAATCTACACAGATTCGTTACAATGGGTCTGTTTTTTTTTTTAAAAAAAACCTTTCTTAAAGGGAAAGGGGCTGTTTGGGAGCATGCTAACGGCTGCCCATTGGCTGCTTGACAGCCAGGGGCGGGACGAGCTCGGCAATAGCACTTCCTTTCTAGCGATTTCTGCCGAGACCGGAAGCCTGTGGGAAACGCTACAAAACGCAACTGGATTCCACTACAAAGGCAGGTATGCATAACGACGAATTCCACTATTTTAAATGGCGATTTTTCATTCAGTGACCAATTTGCAACAAAGATCCTGGTGCGTTAAGCCCCATAGAGTTGGAAGAGGTCATCTGGGCCATATTGTTGTTGTTATGTGCGAAGTCGTGTCCGACCCATTGCAACCCCATGGACAATGATCCTCCAGGCCTTCCTGTCCTCTACCATTCCCTGGAGTCCATTTAAGTTTGCACCTACTGCTTCAGTGACTCCATCCAGCCACCTCATTCTCTGTCGTCCCCTTCTTCTTTTGCCCTCGATCGCTCCCAGCATTAGGCTCTTCTCCAGGGAGTCCTTCCTTCTCATGAAGTGGCCAAAGTATTTGAGTTTCATCTTCAGGATCTGGCCTTCTAAAGAGCAGTCAGGGCTGATCTCCTCTAGGACTGACCGGTTTGTTCGCCTTGCAGTCCAAGGGACTCGCAAGAGTCTTCTCCAGCACCAGAGTTCAAAAGCCTCAATTCTTTGACGCTTGGCCTTCCTTATGGTCCAACTTTCGCCGCCATACATTGCAACTGGGAATACCATAGCCTTGACTAAACGCACTTTTGTTGGCAGGGTGATGTCTCTGCTTTTTAGGATGCTGTCTAGATTTGCCATAGCTTTCCTCCCCAGGAGCAAGCGTCTTTTAATTTCTTTGCTGCAGTCCCCATCTGCAGTGATCTTGGAGCCCAGGAAAATAAAATCTGTCACTATCTCCATTTCTTCCCCATCTATTTGCCATGAATTGAGAGGGCCGGATGCCATGATCTTTGTTTTCTTGATGTTGAGTTTCAAGCCAACTTTTGCACTCTCCTGCTTCACCCGCATCAACAGGCTCTTTAGTTCACTTTCTGCCATTAGAGTGGTATCATCTGCATATCTGAGGTTGTTGATATTTCTCCCTGCAATCTTGATCCCAATTTGTGACTCCTCTAATCCCGCATTTCTCATGATGTGCTCTGCATACAAGTTAAATAGGCAAGGCGACAGTATACAGCCTTGCCGAACTCCTTTCTCAATTTTGAACCAGTTAGTGATTCCATGTTCAGTTCTCACTGTTGCTTCTTGACCTGCATATAAATTTCTCAAGAGACAAATAAGATGCTCTGGTATTCCCATCTCTTTAAGAACTTGCCACAATTTGTTGTGCTCCACACAATCAAAGGCTTTAGCATAGTCAATGAAGCAGAAGTAGACATTCTTCTGGTACTCCCTAGCTTTCTCCATGATCCAGCGTATGTTGGCAATTTGATCTCTAGTTCCTCTGCCTCTTCGAAATCCTGCCTGTACTTCTGGAAGTTCTCGGTCCACATATTGCTGCAGCCTAGCTTGTAGGATTTTGAGCATAACTTTGCTAGCATGAGAAATTAGTGCCATATAGATCCATCCAATCCCATTTTAAATCCAGCCGAGTCAGTGGCCATCACCTCATCTTGCAGCAGGGAGTGCCACAAGTTAGAAAATAAAACTTGCATTCTTTCTGCCTACAGTCTAGCAATTTTGACCTCGATTTCCTATATTGTGGGGGAAGGAGTTTCTTTTGGTCCATTTATGCCCGGCATAAATCACAGCTTTCTAGAATCATAGAGGTGGAAGGAGCCAACCCCCTGCTCAGTGCAGAATCAGCCTCAAGCATCCACGGTAAGTATCTGTCTAGCCACTGCCTGAAGGCCGCCAGTGAGGAGGAGCTCACCACCTCCTTAGGCAGCCAATTCCACAGCTGAACTGCTCTGACTGAATCCCCCCTCCCAATATCTAGCCGATATCATTCTATACAAAGTTTAAAGCCATTACTCCAGGTCCTCTCCTCTGCTGCCAACAGAAACCGCTCCCTGCCCTCCTCCAAGTGACAACCTTTCAAAGAGAACAATCATGTCCCCCCTCAACCTCCTCTAGGTTGTAGCATTGGGATACACAGCTATAATCCTAAACATGTTTAAAAACTGAACATAACTCCCACTGAAACTGGCTTGAGTTTCTGTGCTTGTGTCCACCTGGCTGTTTTGCTCCTCCATGGCTTTCAAACTGGAGCAGTGTTACTGGGAGTGTCCGCATGCCGTTGTCCTTCAGTCATCCGCTTGCCAGGTGTCCCCTGATTTGCTCCAGTCAGCCCTTTGCTATGACTCTGCCTGAAAGATCACCCCTGAAACAAGTTTGCATGCTGGGATGGGAAGCCGTTTCAAAACATCCTGCTCTTGCAGTGCCCCCTGAACTTCCATCTTCCCCATGCAGCTATCGCTGACTCTGCTGTACCCATGGAGACTTTCTGCCATTTTTAAAGTTGTTACATCATTGCAACAACTACCTTTAAAAAAAAAGCTGACAAAAGCATGGGGTTGTAAGGCGGTGGCTTAGAGGGGATGACCCAAAAAGTGCAAGGAAAGCTTGCATGTGGACACTTCAGTGCCGCTGCAAATACCTTGCCATTTACAGAATCAATGAAATGGCTTATATAATTGGATCAGGGTGTAAGAAGTGTATGTTTAAGAAAGAGTAAGGATCCCATGTAAGCCAATTAATAATCAAGTTCTGATTTCCTCCCTCTCTCCCTCCCTCTTTCTGGCAAACCATTATAACTTTGATCTCTGTCCTGAGCAGCTCTCTTCCATTGCATTTTGGGCTTCTGTTCATGTAGGCAAAGTCCAATCTGTTGCCTAGTTTGATTTTGTCTGTGCCAGCTGACCTGCAAATTGTCCACTCAGTGTACCTAGGACTTACTGATAATGAAAGATCATGCTTACCAGCAGAGACCCCTCACCGTCAAAACTGATTTGTGCCCCTTGCCAGTACCTTGAGATGCAGAGGTAGATGGAGTGGTGTGGGATCTGACAGAGGATGACCCACCTGAGGTCCACACAGAGCCCTCAAATAGGGGGAGAGGCCGGCAGCCGGCGAGTGATAACTCACCATTCCTACAGCTAAACTTGAAGATGAGGTGGGTTCGACAGGCTTAGGACTACTTCCTCACCTTCACCGTTCTGTACTCAAGATCTGGAAAGCAGCTCATAATGTTTTCCTCCTGCCAGCATCTTGTTACAAAACATGCTTCCCTGCATTTTGCGTTTAGTCTCTTTTGCGTTCATTGTTCACTCCCATTGTAGAGTTCATTTTAAGGCAAAGCGTCATTAATTGGAAGGAACTCATTAGGACACAGTGATTCCTCTTTACAAAGCTAAAATTACTGAACAAGCTTGTTTAAAGATGAATGCAAAAATGCACTATATTGTTTGATTTTTTTTTAAATCTTTGATTTGGAATGTATACTTGAACCAGGGATGTTGAATGTAGATTAGGCTTGTTGACCTATTTTATCATGTTGTATCCCCAAAACTATTTTAAACACCAACAATATTTTAAGCAAACTATTTCTCAGATAAGCATTTTTGTTTACACTTCAATCCTATACATGTTTGCTTGTTTGTTCAAGGTGACCAGATTGTCCCACTTTTGGAGGGTACCTGGCAAATTGTACTTATGTTGAAATAAAAAATATATTACAATACTATTTTTGTGTTCTATGAAACTTTTTTTGACTCCATATAGACCAAATTTTTAATCAAGAAACCCCCCCCCCCCCCCCCCGTTCAATGGTGTCCTGCTTTAGCAATGTTAAAATCTGGTCACCTTAGAATAGGGCCCATTCCGCACATGCTGGATAATGCACTTTCAATACACTTTAGAAGTGGCCCCCACAGGGCTATTCACTCTGCAGGTTTGAATTGGTTGGTTGCCCCCAGCCCCTGGGAAGTACACCTGGTCCTGACCCTGACCTCCTGGAATGAGCTCCCAGAAGAGCTGAGGGCCCTGACGGAGCTATCACAGTTCCACAGGGCCTGTAAGACGGAGCTCTTCTGCCAGGCATTTGGTTGAGGCCAGGCTGCGAATATCAGGTCCCTCCCGGTACAAGCCCCCATAGGCATCTCAGACATGTCCTTCCCTGGGTGTGGGAGTGGTGGCTGCTACTATGGGGTGTGGATGGGCAGGAGGGGAGAGTTTCACAGATATGTTTTTTGTCACCTGTATGGTTTTATGGTATTGTTATGTATTTTATGTGGGTTTTAAATGTTATTGTAAACCACCACAAGCCAGCAGGGTCCAGGAGTGGCAGTCAATAAATATAAAAATAAATAGATTTTCTTGTCGCAAAAATAGATTTTTCAGCTGCAAATACACATTGAAATTGCATTATCCAATGTGTGTAGAGTGAGCCTAAATCTCACTGTGCCCAAATGGGACTTATTCCCAAGTGACTGTTGCACTGGATTGCAGGCAGAGCCAATTTATCTTAACGGATAATTTTAAATGTTTATGTATTTGCTGCTGTGCAAAGAAGCCAATATCAGTTCAGTTTCATCAAGGGCAGCTTCTGCCGTTCCTGAATGAAAACGGCCAAGATTGGCTCATCTTCCAGGACTTCCGTCTTCTTTAGCTTACTGTGCCACGTCTTCAGACTGGGAACATCTATTTTAGAAATCACAGAGTCAGGAAAAAGGTCACAGAGAGTGCCGTCCAGCGAATGCTGGGCGTGTCTACGTAATACCGGAATTCAGTAGAGTTTATTGCTTAATGATGCACTGCAGTCCTGCTAAGATCAAACAAACGTAACTAAAATCTAAGACGGTGTGTCTTTCAGGCTGGGAAATGGCTGCATTAACATTGAGAAGTGAAAGCTGTTTGGTTTCCCCATTGCTATGAAGTTGATTTTCCACTTCTAGGAAAAAGGAGCTAAATGGTTTTTTCCAATACCCGAGGGGATGTGCTAACAGGAGTGGGAGAAATGCTGCCTGTTCCCTGTTGCAAGCGAGAAAAGATTGTCCTATGAATGACAAACCTAGGTCCATGTCTCAGATGGTAGTTCCAGTTGGCAGCCACAACACAAGACCATTCACTCATTATGCTTGAGAAGTGGGCTAAACTGAATAAAATGAAGTTCAATAGGGACAAGTGTAAAGTTCTGCATTTAGGTAGGAAAAACCAAATACACCAGTATAAGATGGGGGAGACTTGTCTTGGCAGTAGCATGTGCAAAAAGGATCTAGGAGTCTTAATAGACCATACATTGAACATGAGTCAGCACTGTGACTCAGTGGCTAAAATGGGATTTGGGGCTGTATCAAACAGAGTATCGTGTCCAGATCACAGGAGGTGATGGTTCCGCTTTACTCTGCTCTGGTTCGGCCTCACTTGGAATACTGTGTTCAGTTTTGGGCACCCCAGTTGAAGAGGGATGTAGACAAACTGGAGCATGTCCAGAGGAGAGCAACAAAGATGGTGAAGGGTTTGGAGACCAAGACGTATGAAGAAAGGTTGAGGGAACTTGGTCTGTTTAGCCTGGAGAGGAGATGACTGAGAGGAGATCTGATAACCATCTTCAAGTATTTAAAAGGGTGCCATATAGAGGATGGAGCAGAGTTGTTCTCTCCTGCCCCAGAGGGACAGACCAGAATGAATGAGATGAAATTAATTCAAAAGAAATTCCATTTAAACATCTGGAAGAAGTTCCTGACAGTTAGAGCAGTTTCTCAGTGGAACAGGCTTCCTTGGGAGGTGGTGGGTTCTCCATCTTTGGAAATTTTTAAACAGAGGCTAGATAGCCATCTGACGGAGAAGCTGATTCTGTGAAGGCAAAGGGGTGGCAGGTTACAGCAGATGAGCGATTGGGATGTGAGTGTCCTGCATATTGCGGGGGTTGGACGAGATGACCTATGAGGTCCCTTCCAACTCTATTATTCTAGGATTCTATGATTCTATGCTAGCTAACACAGGCAATGGGTGGGTGGGGGTCTCAAGTTTTTCCAAAGACAATGCACATCCATGTGGGAATTTCTCCCTGCATGAGAAGCAGAAAGCCCCTGAAATAAACAGGCGTCTCTATACCATGTCACAGTCATTCTGAACACCACTCAGGCTTCCCAGGACTTCCTATTTAAGCCAGATCAGAGAAAAACTTCCTTTGTTCCTGTTCCAAGGGGGCAGAACAGGGGAGCTGTGAGCGAAGTGTCCATTGCACACTCCAACACACACCTGCTTTGAGTTGGGGGATTGAGCCATGCACAGCTTATATACTCTTTTTGGTCTTGATATCTGGTGATATTGAATTACTCTGCACCCTTCCTACTAAGCCCCAGTTTAAGGATTTATGAAGCCCATAGGACCAGAGCCAGTTTAAGGATTTGCAAGGCTTTAGCAGAGCACAGCTGGCATACTTGTACTATAACAGCGGGGTGCCCTTCCCAGGGATACTTGGAACGGTGGAAGCAACTGACAGCTTCGTTTTTTTGGTCTTGCAGTCCACAAGTCACATAAGTATGAAGACCCTCTAACTATCACAGTGTGAACCCTCCTTAACCATACAGCACTGTGGTGCCCCTGGAACTACCCATAGCATATGCTGCAGGTGCTATTAGGATAAACTCCATTTGTTCCTACTGCCAGTGAAACTGAAGGCACACAGCAAGGCACCAGAATAATTGTGCAACAGGTCAATGATCAGTGATAAGTAATCAATATATCCAGTTCGGAATTTGACAACATCTGTAGAGACTTAAGTCTGGAGAATGGCCATGTGCAGACAGCAAAGATCTTTCTACAAGCCTGAGAAAAGCTCTACGATGGCAAAAGACAAATCTGAAATAAAAAAGAACATTGTGGGTACAAAAACCTTCAAAATAAGAGTAGCAGTGCTGATGCCTATGAGCCATAGATGCCCTCTGCAGTGTCCACTAGGCATGTGCAAAAAATAAATTTGTACTATTTCAGATTCAGTCAGAAACAATTCAGCTGAATTCAAAATGCATGAATATCCCTTCACCTTTTTGGATTTGGCCAAATCCATTTGGCCGAATCTGAAGTTTCGGGGCATTTTGTGTGTGTACTTCTGTTCCACCACCCTTCCCAGGCAGCAGCATCTCCACTGCCTGAGAAGAGGGGGGGGGGGGAAGATAGCACCCACCAAAGAGCTGATGATGACAGCTGGGGAAGGATTTAAAGGGAGCAGGCAGGGCACCTGTTCTTATCAGCTGTTAGGCATATGTACCTCCCCCCCCACACACACACACCTTCTCAGGGACTGTGAAAGAGAGGGTAGCACTTAAATAGCTGAATCACCTTGATTTGGACCGTTCGAAAGTAGAGAATGGGTGATTCCAGCTTGAATTATTTGGGTTGATTTGAGTAGTTTTTGGCTTATCCAAGCTGAAACATGTTCACTGTGGAGACCCAGGACCTGGCACTGTGTAGCTCAGAGTGGACTTTTCCACAGAGAAACGCACAGCAGATTTCCCAGCACCCAGGGGAGGGGCAGAAATATATGCTGTCTGAGAATTCTGCCTGGCGCATTCAGTGCATTGGGAGTGGCTGCTAGGGATATGGAAGGAAAACTGAAGATGAAAACTGAAAATGGAAGATAAAGATAAGTTGGCTGGTGGATGGGAAGGAGAGGAGGCAGAAAAAGTGGAGGTGCTGTAGGGTAGAGGTATAAAACACATTTTTAAAGAAGTCTGGATCACTCTGATGGGTTGGGCCATGCGTGCCATAAAATGCATGCCTGCAAGCAGAGATATAAATATAAAGGCAAACCCACTTAACAATATATTTTTACTCAAAATGCAAACATGCTTAAAACATTAACACTCTTGCAGCATTTCCTTCAGCAGTCTTTGATAACTGAGACCTCTTGCTCTGAATGATTGCCTCAAAATTAGGAGTCAAAGTCTGTTCCATAGCAATCTTGAATATGCTATTTAGGTGTGCATCTGTAAGCTGAGAACGTACTTTTATTGGCATTTATTACAGAAAAGGCACTGGGGAAGGCACTGGCAACCCCCCCCCCCCCGTATTGAGTCTGCCATGAAAACGCTGGAGGGTCAGACATGACTCGGTGCTTGCACAGGGGATACCTTTACCTTTACATTTATTACAGAAAAGAGCTGCTGTACATTGTCTCAGACATAGACAGAAAGTTAGAAGCAAAAGCCTGAGGTTTGGAGTGACTTGGCCCCCAAAACTGGTAAATTTGTTAATGCCAACTTCAGGAAGCTTATCCCTCAGCACAGCACCATAGTGCTCCCACACTGACCTGTGATTCGTGGCATCCCTTCATTGGCAGGGAGCAATGTGAATATCCTATTCTGTTGACTGTACTGATTCACTAGAGTGTTGTTGAAAATACAAAAATATAGATGGAGAAAATAATACTTGTAAATTCCTTTGAGTCCTCCTTTGAGGAGAAAAACAAGATATAGATGCTTAGGAAATAAAAATGATACCTCAAAACCCCATCAAGTCTTTAAGGTGGCTTAAGATTCCTGTTTTACCTTAATCACCAACTCTAGCCCTGTTCTTGCACACACAGGGAGATGATTCAGCTACTTTAGAAACATACTTTAGAAACAAATGGAATAGCATGACTCTTGAACCTGATTTCTTTGGTCTCAGCATTTGCTGATAAAAGATCCTCAAAATAAGAGCTGGAGGGCAAAGAACAGAGGTGCTCCCTTATCTATTGTGTTCAGGGTTGAATCTGCACGAAGCTTTTATTCCACTCCCAGGTCAATTCAGTCCCTGCTGTCTCCACTGAATGCGATTTTCCATTTTAATTTTGTTTAATTTAAATTTTCCCTTTGCAACAAGCATGATTGATCCAGAGTGACCCTACCTTTTCTCTGCGATATCCTAGAGTGGATATAACCCTCAATATTTGAAAAATCAGCATGAGAAAGCATGCAGCTTTCTGCTGGTTCTGAACTTGCTGCTGAGTCTCTGTTGTAAAAAAAAGCCTTGATTGGCTTTGGTTCAAAGGCTTCCTCGTTCCCAGGCTGCAAGGTTGCCTTAAAGCAGTGGTCCCCAACCTTTTTATCACCAGGGACCACTCAACGCTTGACAATTTTACTGAGGCCCACTGCCCTAACGCTCTCTGACTCTGGTCGCTATGGTAATGTTTAAACATCCCTTCAAAATAAGATACAGACACGCCACAACAATGAACATAAGGAACATTTTATTTTCATGGAACTTTTAACTCATGACAATGACAAATCAATGGGAACCCTGAGCTTGTTTCTCTGCAACGAGATAGTCCCATGTGCGCCTGCCGGATCGTGGATGAAGTAAAGGGCAGGGGGGGGGGGAAGGCGTCCTTCATGGCCCACCTCCAGTTAGTTGACGGGGATTGCTACCTTAAAGGGAAAGCCCTAACTTCTTTTGGCAGAAGGTCCAGAAGCCCTAACTTCTCTCAGTAGAGATGTACCTCTTTTTTTTTCTCCCTCCTCTGCTGTCTCCAATCCTCTCTCCCTCCCTTCAAGAAAAATTTACAGATTTATAAAAAGGAGGGAGAAGGAAAAGAAAGTAGTAAGGGGGGAGTGGATGTCAGCCTTTGCTGGCAAATCCCACTTATTCTCTGCTGACCTTGATCTTATCATAACCAAGTGTAGCCTGAGTAAATTACCCTCCCCCCCCCATAGATTTACTGGTCCATTGGATCTCCCCTGTGCAGGGAGAGGTGAGGATAGAGGTATACTTTTTCTTTATCCTGGCATCATACACCTACAGCGAGATAATTCTGGAGTTTTTAGACATGCTCTTGTTCAGGTTGCCATTTTCCCAGAAGTCTCCCTATTTGTAACTCTTTGCTAGACTTCACAGAAGCTTAAACCTGGGCCATGGTCAGATAGAGGGCAATAAGCTTCATTTTTTGAAATATACCAAATTCAACACTTCTGAACACAACTGTGGCATTCCCAGTTTAGAACCATCTTAGAACTGGACTTATGCACCGATGAAACACAAGAATTATTCCACTGTATGTAGCTGCTGCGCAGACAGCATGCCTTATTCTATACATGTTGTGGTTGTGACCATGTGTGGTGTTTCCTCAATGATTTTCCTACTGCAGCTGGCTTTTCCTCTTCTGTATCAGTGACTGGAGCAAAGGAAAAACCAGGAGAGGAAACCAAAGCCTGTCTTTCAGGCAAAATCATGAGAGACAATTTTCTTAGTGGACCTCTGTTTGTGGATTTTCCCACAGACATGCAACCTCTTCCTGCTTCATACAGGTAACTTTGCTCCATTGTCTTGTACTGAGACAGGGAAAGTGGGCAGTAACTAGGGTATCTGGGTAGAGAGATGGGACACAAATGCCTACAGTGGGGATAGAGGAGAATTCTAGGTCCCTTAGTGTATGGTTCTGATCATCCCAGAGCCCCTGGTGCCCTGGTGTGGTCAGCATCTCCTTGTGGGTTGGGCTGGCCCTGTGAGCACAAAAATCACCCTTTCAGGTTGGGCAATAATCTCACCTCTTTGAGCTCTGCATGGACCAAAGAGTCTGAACTTTGCGCTTCCTAATGATGGTGATCTCATCCGGTTACCAAAGCAGCGTGTAAAGTCCACCAGAGAGGGGTGTAAACATATCCTGCATTCAAAAAGCTCTGTTATCCTTACTGCCCTCAGTCTCTCTCCACAGTTCTTCTTACCTTGATGTTCTTGAGGCCCGGATTTTGTTTGTTCTGGCCTCAGGATGAAGTCCATAGCCAAGACGCTGGTTCTGTGCTTGGCCTTGTCTGTAGCCACGTGCTTTGAAGAGACCCCACAAGACAACACCATTAACCCAGCCACCCCACCAGAGGAAGGCTCTTCAGATTGGGGAATAGGGACCATCCGGGATGGCTTTGAAGCGGTGAACAGTTATTTTGATTCCTTCTTGGAGTTGCTAGGAGGGAAAAATGGAGTCTGTCAATACCGTTGTAGATATGGTAAGCTCTTCTTCATTTGCTTCCAGCCAGGGCCAGGTTAAATATTTTAGCATCCCTCAGGTAAACCAAAATGTTATTCCTTCTCCCTTGAGTCTTATTATGTCAGCATGAAGTGAGAACTGATACTAGTCCTTTCTGTAATTTTAATAACTGTTACACTGCTGTGTTGTGCGTTTGTTAATCCAAATGGAGTTCCACCCACACCAATCACTAACAGGTTTTAAATATTCCTTTTGATTCACATGTTGGCTAAGTCTATCTTTTGACTGCACTGTGTCTGTTCCAAATTTAGTTTGCAAAGTTTAGTGGAGCACCCGCATTGAAGTGGTCAACTTGATCCTTTGATTAAATAGATAAGGATGGGGAGACAAATGGACAACAGCAACGCAGGGGTATCATCCAGACGATGCGCTGCCCTATGGTTCTTCCTCCCAAATTGCAAGCAAAAACACTTCTCCCTCCCTCCATAACACCAATGCACTCCCGGGATTTTGGTGTTCCAGGTGGTGACTGGCCTCTCTCTGCAATTAGGTCATCTCTGTTCCCAATGCACTCTACAATTTCAGGAAGCCCAGGCAACAGATACTGAAAAATGAAAGACATTTCTTGCTGTTCAGCTAAGTTATATTCTGGGGGATCCCCAGGTCCTAACAAGGCTGGTGTCTCTAGTCCCTATTGGACTAGAAATTGGATGTACCAACTAGGCACACACAGCTCCTGGTTCTGGGGCTGCATATGTGGTTTAATCAAGCGGGAATCCAGTGGAGAGTTACAGATTTTCTTCTAGCATAAGCTTTCTTGAGTTGGAGCTTACTTTGTTGGAAACATGATGTACACATCCGTTAGATCAGTCCAAGTGGATACATCACCAGGTAGAGAGAGGTAGACTTTTTCTCTGGATAGGGACTCAGCAGCACAGTTTTCAGTCCAGAAAGTCAGTCCCGTGAACTCTGATTGTTTATTTAGGGACAGATTCCCAGAATTCTCTTTGGAATCCCTCCAGTGATTCTGCACACATTGGATGCTGCACTTCCAGTGTGCTTTTGCAGCTGGAGTTTCCTATGCAAGCCCCTTGGTCAATAGAGCAGAGACATTTGGCAGCTCCCTGGGATGCATGGCTGTTAACCCTTTCTTTCCATGTTTGTTGTCTGATGTGGACGAGATGGTGAAGGGAGCAGCCACAAATGCCCTCTTTAGACCGTACATCTTCCATGTATCTTTTCTGCAATTTCTTTCCTTTCAGACTTATGAGTTTGCATTTTGTCTTTGTGATGCTCCAAACGCTCAATTAACTCTGAAATTGGTACTAATGGCATCCCAAGGAGCTCTTTGCTCATTTTCTCAGATGAGTTGCCTGTTATTTGCCCTGACTCTTTTTTGCAAGTTCCAGCAGCTTTGCAGTTTTCAAAACACACTAATATATTATCCTAGGAAGAGCCAGAAAGTCTCTTTATTCTGTCGCATTTCGTCTTTGGAATAGTAGACTGGAATACTGATTATGATGTAATGTGATAACTGGTAAATTGTCATGTAATTTGGAAGGATAGATTGGAATGTATTTCTCTGGTCTGGGGACAGAGGAGACATAATACTGCACAACCCATCAGCCCACCCTTAAGAGAAGGATGCTGTTAGTTATCTCCATGCTTGAGAAGAAGTGGATGGAGCATAATGAGACCGTCTCAAACAGGAGAGGTACAGTTATGCATCAGTCTCCAATTCTGATATCTTTATCTGCTTTGTTTCCCCTTCCCCCAGAATTAAATCCAAACAAAAGCTGGCTATATAAACTAAGCTGGAGACTCTCCTTTGGTCCTGGCATCCGTTCAACTTCTTCAGTATGCTGCATGATCATTTGCTCCTCACCCTCTACCTCAAGGGTTTCCAACCAGGGCTTGGTTGACTGGCTGGCTCCCGCATCTTACATCTGCACCCACTTCTCTGAAGGGGCATGTCACCCCTTCCAGGGGTCCTCAAAGCCTGAAATATATTCCAGGGGCTCAAAGGGTTGAAAAAGGCTGCTCTACCTATATGTATGGACCAGTAACTTCCATTTCAAAGTATCTGAAGAAGCATACGTACACACAGAAGTTTATACCTTGAATAAAACTTGGTTGGTCTTGTTAGACCCGTGGGTTCGGAGGAAGCTAGGACAACTGGGCATATGAGCAGCTGTTCTTGATCTCTGCATGGCACAAGTTGCCAGTGATCCCAGCAACAGGACTGCTAGACCCCCAGAAAACCCCAACTCATAGACAGAAAGCAGATAATGGATCTTGCCGCCATTGAACTCAATTGGTTGTTGACATGTTTAAACCAATTGGATCCGGAAGACAGGATCTAGTGGCACATTGGTCAGTTACACAGCTATTTGGATCCTGCCTTGGACCTCAAGCTTTAGCAGATCCACAAATACAGCAGGTCTTAAAGGTGCCACTGGACTAGGATTTTGTTCTGCTACTTCAGAACATAGATGTCCTCCTTAATCAAAAATGCACTCAAGCATGAGCTTCTGTGAGTCAGTGCTCATTTCATTAGTTGCAAGGAGAGAACACTTATTTTATTTTATTTTATTTTATTTTATTTTATTTTATTTTATTTTATTTTATTTTATTTTATTTTATTTTATTTTATTTTATTTTATTTTATTTTATTTTATTTTATTTTAGCTGTCACAACTGAAGTCCATTCTGCACCTGTTGGATAATGCACTTTCAGTGTGCTTTTGCATCTGGATTTTCCTGTGTGAAACAAGCAGATTAACTTCTAAAGTGCAGTGGAAGTGCATTATCTAATGTGTTGCTGAATGGACTTCCAAAGCACTTTAGAAGCAGATTTTCCTCTCTTGCACGAACGTGTTGGACGATGCACTTCAGAAGCAGATTTTCCTGTTCCGCACAGGAAAATCCAGCTGCAAAAGCACATTGAAAGTGCATTATCCAAAATGAGCAGGTTGTGCCATCCAACCTGGGGTGTGTGTTCCTGCCAAAGCACACACGGTTCTCAAGGTAGGGTTCCCAAGGTCACATTCAGAGGTGGCTTGCCATTGCCTGTCTCTGCATCACAACCCTGCCATGCCTTAGAGCAGGGGTAGTCAACCTGTGGTCCTCCAGATGTTCATGCTGGCAGGAGCTCATGAGAATTGTAGTCCATGAACATCTGGAGGACCACAGGTTGACTTCCCCTGCCTTAGAGGTCTCCCATTCAAGGACTGACCAGGACTGATCCTGCTTAGTTTCTGAGATCTCATGAGATCTGGCTAGATAGGCCAAACAGGTAAGGGTTAGAACATCCAGAAGAAACAAGTTTATGTTTTAAATTACATTAAAGGTGAGCTCTAATTCACAAAATCATATGCTAAAATAAATTTTGCTAGTATTTAAGGCACCAGTGGACTTCTGTTGGATTTTGTTATGCTATACACACAGCCACAGACATCAGAGCTGGTGTTTTTTATCCCACTTTTAACTACTTGAAGGAGTCTCAAGGCAGCTTACAATCACCTTCCTTTCCTCTCCCCACATCTTGTGATGTAGCCGGTGCTAAGGGAGCTCTGAGGCAACTGTGAAGGCTCAAAGTCACCCAGCTGGATGCATGTGGAGGAGGGAATGGGGCCACCTGAGGCCACCACTCTTAAGAAGAAGAGCTGGTTTTTATATCCCGCTTTTCTCTACAAGAAGGAGTCTCAAAGTGGCTCACAGTCGCCTTCTCGTCCTCTCCCCACAGCAGGCACCCTGTGAGGGAGGTGGGGCTGAGAGAGCTCTGGCGGGACTGCTTGGTCAGAACAGCACTCTCAGGGCTGTGAAGAGCCCAAGGTCACCCAGCAGGCTGCATGTGGAGGATCAGGGAATCAAACCCAGCTTGCCAGATTCAAATTCGCCACTCTTAACCACTACGCCAAAATGGCCTTGGAAGCTTTTCATGGCAAGGAGGAAAAATTAAAACAGCTGGTAACTAACCGCTTATTTAGGACAATCTATTTCCCAACCCCTCCAGACAGTTAGCATGCTAAGCTGCCTGCCAAGTGAACACTCAGTTACAAACCTGGGTGTTTTGCCAAGTAATGTGGTGGATAGCTAAGTAGCTTTTCAGAATAAAGGTTGACAGGGAGGTGGTAGGACATTTGCCAACCAAAGGGAGATGAAGGCTGGACCTACTATGGCATGGACCTTGGCACTGTAACAAGGACAGGATCACCTTGTTCCTCACAATGTTAACAGTGAGCATGGTAATCATTGGTGCTTGTGACTATACTACGAGGACCAAAACAATAACCTGTGTTGGCTCTGATCATCAACATGGAACAAAGGTCATGCAGAGAAGCTTGCATATCAAAGTGTCTTCTTTCTTTGATTCTGATAAACCTTGTGAAAGACAGTTTCCAGATTGGGTCTCTGTTTCGAGTTCTTCTTCAGCCAAGGTCTAACGTTGTGAGTCGTTCCCCAAAAGGAATCATTCACAATAGTACGTGGCCTTGGGACTATGCTGTGACAAGTAAGACTCCCAATGTACTATTCCACAATGTTTAGAGCCAACAGAGGTCAATGTTTTGGTTGCTTTTCACACTGTGTTCTCCAGATTCTTTTCCTTTTGTTGCTTATATTACAAGGACTTCAGCAGTCTGTTGAGCTTAGAGAAAAGGGCAGTTTCAGAAAGTGAACTGGGGAATTGCATGTCAACACCTGACCAGAAATCCAGGAAAAATTCACGTCACCATTTGATAAGGTATCATGTATAACCCGCTTCACAAGTGGTTGCATGTATATTTATCTACTTTATTTATACCCTTCTTTTCACCCCAGCAGCAACCCAAAATGGCTCACAACTGTCTTCCCTTCTCCATTTTATCCTCACAACAACCCTGTGAGGTAGGTTAGGCCAAGAGTATGCGTTGTGGTAACCCAAGGTAACCCAGAAAGCTTACATAGTAGAGTAGGGATCAAATATGAGTCTCCTAGATCCTGGTCTGACACCTGAACTACTACAAAACACTGGCTTTCTGGAAGCAATACTGGTGCCACTTACTGCTTGATAAATTATTCTCTGTTGTAACCTGCTGTCTGAAAAAGCCCCTGCTTCCCTTTGCTCAAGTCACACCTGGGGGAATTTCCTTAGACAGAGAACAATAGGGTTATGAGCTTGAGCTGGGAAATACCTGGCCCTTTGGGGCTGGAGCCTGGAGATGGTGGAGTTTGGGAAGGGGAAGGACCTTAGTAGGGCCATCGATTCCATCAATTCCTCCTTGCAAAGCAGCCGTTTCCTCCGGGGGACTTGATCAATGTCATCTGGAGAGCAAATGTAATAGCAGCAGAGTTTCTCACCCCACCTGGAGGTTGGCAACCTTAGGGTACAACAGCCCTGGTTTAGGGATTTGCAGGGCTGGTAGCACATGAGCCAAGTTAAGGATCCGTGGGGCCTTAGCAGAGTACAGCTGACCCTGTTACTTGTGCTGTAACACTGGAACACCCTTCCCAGGGAGAGCTGGGACTTTGGAAGAATCTGCCAGCTTCCTTTCATTCTTGAGGTCTGCAAAACTGCATATGAAGACCCCTAACAATCACGGTTTGAAGGCCCCTTAACCATTCAGCACAGCTAGGCCCCTGGAGCCATGGAGCCCGTAGCAGGTGCTACATGCGCTACTAGGTTAAACAGCATCTGGAGTACTGGGTATTATGTGCATGGTTTTTTTTACTTCTGATGATGCCCAAGCAAACTGATCTCCCTTGCTTTCTGGGACCCTGCAGGGCAACCAAGTCAGTGTGTTTGCTTGTGGTTCAGCACCCGCCTAAAGGGCTTTGTACAGTGTGATTCATTCCATATAAAACTATTCATGCTCCCCCCCCCCTTTGCTTATGTTCCAGGAAAGGCACCAACACCCCGGCCAGAATACAAGGCTCCTGAGCCCAACGGCTGCAGTTCCTATTTCCTGGGTCTCAAGGTACCCGAAAGCGTATGTACTGCTAACATCCACTTTCCTGATGAGATTGTTTACTAACTCAGACAACCAAAGAGAGGGAAGCCCTTGACTCTGTTAGCTATTGCCAAGTTCTTTTTGTCCTTTGCCTTTTGGAAGGGGATCGTAGAGCGGACCTTCATGGTCGCTCCTGTCGTGCTATTAAGCGCCAGCTGTCTGCCTGGTTGCGCCAGAGGCTACGGGTGGCCAATAAGGGCGAGTCAAAGGACAATGGATCATCCGAAGACCGTCCATTTAATTTGCCATTTGATTGGCTAGTCACCAGAGCATTCAGCTCCCAACTGTTGGTGGCAACTGGAGCAAACAAATAAATCCTCTGGATGGGAACTGCATTCGAAGGAGGAAGGATGCAAAGCGCCAATTAGCACAACGGAAGGAGAGATGCTCACAGCAATTGCCCATTCCCAGCTGTGAATGCAGAGGCTTTGCCAATGCAGTGCTTACCCCCTTTCCTCGATACCTGACTTCCCACCCACCCCCAGCATCAGTAGAGGGCTTTGGGCCAGCTTTTAATGGAAAATGATAGTAGCTATATGGCTGTAGTGGTTAGAACAGGGTTTCCTAGCCATGGTACTGAAGTACCATACAGTAGTATGAAGCCCCCTCAGTGGTATCACAGAGTGAGGGTTTTCAAAAATGGTGGTTGCGGAGAGCCCTCCCACCCTGTGAAAGAAAAAGCTTTTTTTTAATCTACCCTTATTTGGGCAGGCTGACCCACCCCCTCCCAAGGTGGCTAATGACTGGTTGGAATGGGAGAGGCCCTGACCAGTTAAACCAGGGGTAGTCAAACTGCGGCCTTCCAGATGTCCATGGACTACAATTCCCATGAGCCTTATGGGAATTGTAGTCCATGGACATCTGGAGGGTCGCAGTTTGACTACCCCTGATTTAAACCTTTGCTACCTGAGTCTCCTCTCACTTCTGCCCACCAGTGCGCACTATTGGTCAGTTCCCGTTAAAATCACTGGATCTGGCAGATGGGATCTAGCTGTGCATTGGCCAGTTTCATTGCCTGATTCGATCCTGTCTCGGACCGCAAGCTGGTTCCTTGGCAGAACCACAAACACAAGACAACCGGCAATATTTGTCTATAAATGTTTGATGTTGAATGATAAGTATGATAAGCAGAATCTGTGAAATGAATGGAATCAGGAGCTCGAATGGCCTGTTTTGCCAAGGCAATGGGTTATGGTCTTTATACCATCTCGTTCCATGGATCTTGTGACTCTACAAAAAGTTATATTAAAGATATATTGGACACCAAATTAACAAAGGACTAAGTAAAGTATCTAACTGCTGGTGCTGTCATTTACAGCAGGAGTAGTCAACCTGTGGACCTCCAGATGTCCATGGACTACAATTCCCACGAACCTCTGCCAGCGTTTGCTGACAGGGGCTCATGGGAATTGTAGTCCATGGACATCTGGAGGACCACAGGTTGACTACCCCTGACTTACAGGACATATCCCTTAAATATATAGTTTTGGTATGTTCAGTCATTCAGGTTTTCAGGGAAGAAGCTATTATTCATATTGATACCTATTTTGTATAGAATGTTCATTGATTTTTGAAGATCTGCCCATCTTTTGTAAGCTACCCAATGGTCAACAAAAATGGTCCTTCTGTGCCCTACAGCTAAAAGATTGGTATTACAACATTGGAAAGAGAAAAGCTGATAAATCAATGGATATTTGAACACATGGCATATAGATGGCAATTACATATGGACTAATATTTAGTAACCTTTTATATAAAGTGATGTGTGGATTTGGCGCCACGGTTGTTATATTTTCACCTCTACTTAGGTTTCTTTTTTCTTTTTTAAAAAGTCACTTCAGTTGCTAGATTTTGAGTTTTTTCTTTTCCCCATCCTGTGTTTGTTTAAGACTGGGGGGGGGGGGCAAGGGATAGCCTTCTGAAAAATTGTACCAAAGCAGGTTTCAGAAAGAAAGGGAACAAAACCAGGGAAACCATGGAAGTGAATGATTGTGTGGATGCCCTGAAGAAAAGAAAACACCCTGCAAGTTGAGACACAAAATGAAGCAAAACACCCATGTGCCAGGAATGCCGGAGGACCTGTGTGTTGCCATGGAGAAGGAATCCAAAGAAGCTGCATCAGCATTTGAATATTATCCAACTTGGGACTCCTTAATGGACACCTGGTGTAATGCCAAAGGGTTCTGTTGCTGGAGAACGCAGGCAGCATCTAGCCCTTCAAGGCTTACGAAAGATACATACATAGCAATGTCCCCAAGTCCCTGCCAACCTCTTTGCAAGTACGAACAGCTGCTTGCCAGCAGAAACCTCTCCCTACACGGCCTTATTTTTCCTGTGTGCAGCCTCATTCTTCTTTTATATTGGGCAGTCTGTCACATATAACCCTGCCTTTCGGGCACTGCTCCTTCGTTACGGATGCTTTGAAATGATTAACTAAAGGATAGTTGCTCAAGAGTCTTGTTGAGGGCAGGGTTGTCCGCCTCTTTGACACATTCAGGTCAGCAGAAAGGGGGAAAGCGCTGATAAGTAATGGGCAATAGATTCTTCTGGTTTATTTTCTGGAGCAGATAAAAGCCAGAGGCACACTAGGGATATTGCCCTTGGTTCGTTCCTGCATCTGAAGTGAAGACAGGCTTACTGTGTCTCATTCTCAGTGTGATGTTCTGTCAAACTCTCTGTGTTAGAGAGAAATACAAAGTGTTTGCTGCTTTGAGGCTCCTTTGGGCAGTAAAAAGCAGGTTATAAAAACCAACACTACTACTACTTCTTCTTCTTCTTCTTCTTCTTCTTCTTCTTCTTCTTCTTCTTCTTCTTCTTCTTCTTCTTCTTCTTCTTCTTCTTCTTCTTCTTCTTCTTCTTCTTCATAAACCTGTCTTGGGAAACTAAGCTTTCTGACCTCTTTTTGTAATAGAAATCATTTCCTCTTGCTGTTGGTACTCTTGGGTGCGTATGTGGGTGCCTGTATCTTAACGTATCTTATTATGCATAAGATGAAGTGGACTGTGGTGAGTAAAGAGTGCGTTGCTCTCTCTTGTGCCTTTTCCCCTGGTAGTGAGGAGAAGAGTTGAGTCACAGTGGCAGAAAAATGCATGGAAGATTTTTGATGTGGAGGGATGAAAAAGCGCTATTTACTATCCTGCAATTGCAGGCAGGAGACAAAGCGCAATTTGGCACTCTGTGTGAAAATGGTATCTGTGTCTGAATTCTCTCTTCCTTTTCTTCTCCCCGTACAGCTGGATCTGGGTATCCCAGCCATGACCAAGTGCTGTAACCAGCTGGATGTCTGTTATGACACCTGCGGTGCCAATAAATACCGCTGCGATGCCAAGTTTCGCTGGTGCTTGCATGCCATCTGCTCCGACCTCAAGCGTAGCCTTGGCTTCGTCTCCAAAGTGGAAGGTGAGTTTTCCAGTCTAGCAGATAAGTAGGTAAATAAGTTCTGCAGGGATGGCCAACTTTCTAAGCAGTGGCGGAAGGGATACTTGAGGACAAACTCCTGAAGTTCAGTTCAGATGTAATGTTCGGAGAGCAGGCAGATTAATCTTTTCCCCACATATTGGCTGTTTTTTTTGTGAGACAGTACTTATGCAGATTGTTCTCACCTCTCATTACTGACCATTAGACACGCCCCTTAGCATAGGGTGTTCCTGCTCTCCATGAAAAGAAAATTCTTCGTGTGTGAGTAGAGCAGCCCTATATTGTTAAGTACATAAAATCACTAGAAACTGTGGCTCATTGGACTTATTGCATTAAAACAACAGCAGCAGCAATAACAAAACTACTAGTAATACTACTCACAACAACAATAATAATAATTAATTCATTTTCCAGCAAAATCTGTGGTTATGGGGTGGTTGAGAACTGCGTCTGAATTGAACAAGAAAGAATTCTCACAGGATGCCACTTTGTTTTCTCCAATACAAATCTTCATGAGAAATCTATATATCTTAATACTCTTGTTTCCTAGAAGAAATTAACTCTAGAAAAACTGTATTGGATTTTTCTCCATTTGGGCATTAATGTCAAGACACTCCTTTTAAAGAAAGCCAATCCAGTGAATCATAAGAAAAAGGAGCTTGTTTTTTTTTTGGGGGGGGGGGTTAAATGTCATTCTTTTAAGGATTGTTACTTAAGGTGACTAATAGGGCATCGCACACCCAGCACGTTCCTTTGAAAAATGTGCAGAATTCCACTTCTTCCTCCCGTGTACCACTTAGGTTCAGCCTGTGGCAATTAGATGGCAAAGAGGTTGCTTTTGCTAATTTAGTTTCTGAGCATAACAATTAAGATAAATGGAGAAGTTCACCCTTCAGTGCTGCAGTCGTAGACTCGTTGATGATTCCTTCCAGTAGTGTCTCCCGTCACTGGCTTCCTGTCTCATTAAGATGATTAAACACGTGTAGATTTTAGTACTTATAGTTGTACATGGCCTATTGGAAAGAGAAAAGAGACACAGCAGCAGCAGCCTCGGATGGTTTACCCCTCAGAAACGTCTGGACCAAGTTGCTCACCCATTTCCCAAAACCCTTTATAATGACTTCGTTTCTGTCTCTGCTTCTCTTAACAGGGGAGAAATGGCTCATTTCTGTCATTTGTGCTAAGACAGGGTCATTAGGGTCCAGCTAATTTGCACCATAGCCGCCCTGTTTGATGTTCTATCTCCCATTTAGTGGCAGTGGCGGTCATGGCAACCATCCAGAAGGGCAATGAAAGATTTGATATCAAGGAAGGGTTATTTCAGAGCAGCTGCTTCACTCTTGGGTCAGGTTGTTTGCCCCCTCACTTTCCAAGCCCTCTGTAAGTACAGTGTGATTTCCTGAACTCTTGAAAGTTATTCTTACTAGAGTTTGGCTACCATTTAGGTTGCCCTGGTGGCCAAATTTGAAAAGGAGGAATATTGGCAACTGGCATGGACGGCTAGCCATAATATTCCCAGGAAAGACAGGAAATAAGGAGAACTGGATGTTGGCAGAATGGGCAGGATGTGGGCAGGATGTGGGACTCTGTCAGGAAATGCTGATGGCAGAGGAGGTGGACGATTGATTCACTGGGCTGGTGGCAGGGGAGATGGGAGGGAGCCACAGTTAACAGCATCCCTGTCCCCCGTACCCATCTTATACTACTTATGCTGACCCTTAGGGTCAGCTATATAATAAGCAAATGAACACTAATTTTCTGCCCATGCTCAGTAGGGTTTTGAATTCATATTTCTTTAAATAGGAGCCCTGGCCCCAACTCTCTCCCCACCATCATATACATAGTGCCATATGTCATGTAATACTCCTAGTCAAAGAAAAAAAAGAATCCAGTCTTCATCGACATATACTGTGTGGTGGTGGTGGTTATAGTTTTGGACATAGAAGAAGGGAGAATTATATTGTAAGTAGCTTTGTATCTCTGTGGTAGAGATAAAGAGGGTATAAATGTCCAAATAAACAACAGCTTTGAGTGTTCATAAAGTAACCCTCTGGAGCATGGCCTGTTTAAAGCAAGCAGCATATGTTTATGTGATGGGATATAATTTTGAAACAATCAGATTTATAGCAGGAAGCCTAATTGGCACAGGTTTTGCGTGAACCTCAAGTGAATACTGATAAGAATGTTGCCATTTCTTCTCTCACACCCACCTGCCTTTTTAGGATGAGACCAAATAAAGCCTTCAGTGGGTCATTTTGAAAGTGTTTGCTAGGCTGTTGACATCATTGTGCACATGCCTTTTATTTTAATTTTTTGTGTGGTGTAACACCAGCTTTTGTAAGTTTTCTATACATAAGGAGTATACAGATAAGAAAAAACTGAACAAAACAAATACAAAAAGCAGAATTGTTGCCTTACTGTTCTAATACATTTGTTAACTATCTACTTAAATATTCTGTATAGTAAAACCAGAATTCTTTGAATTCCTCTTTAGGTCTATTATTTGTCAATTTTGCCATTTTAGCTAGTTCCCCCCGGTTTATCCAGCCAGCCTGTCACTTTTGGAGTATCCTGTAATTTCCAGCATCTTGCTGCCATAATCCTTGCTGCTGTAGTTGCATGGAAGGAAAAGTCTCTGGCTTTTCAGGAAATATTTTCTGGCATTACACTCAATATATATTCAGGGCACAATGGAAATTTGATATTCAGCATTGCTTCTAGTATATTATGCATTCCCCCCAAATGTCTGGATTTTTGCATGATTTTTTTAAAAAAATGTCTCAATTTGACTGACATCAATCAAAATACTGTAGGTGCATAGATCTGGTGGGTCTAGGCTACCATTCAAGCAGACACAGAGAGCACTTCTCAGTGGTTCATCTAGGTCGGGGTAGTCAAACTGCGGCCCTCCAGATGTCCATGGACTACAATTCCCATGAGCCCATGGACTACAATTCCCATGAATGTTTGCTGGCAGGGGCTCATGGGAACTGTAGTCCATGGCATCTGGAAGGCCACATTTTGACTACCCCTGATCTAGATACTCTGAAAAGACCCACAAAGGCACCCTCATATCACTTCCTGACTCTCTAGCTAAACTCAGTTGTCTTCTGAGAGTTGGAAACAGAAAGCTCCATGGCTTCTCGTGATCTCTTGTTATCACTTCTGATGATCTCCAAAGAACCAAAAACAGCCTTAGAAGGTATTATTTAAAATTATCTATATTCGAGACCCAAATTGCTCAAAGCAGATTGTCAATTAAATCATTCTGTGCTCTCTAACCATTATTAAGGAGGGAGAAAGAATGTTCACAGTTGAGTCTGAAAAAGTCTTCTTTTCCACTTACCCCAACCAAGCTGCACAGGAACAATTGTCAATATAACAGCAAGGCAGGTGTAGTTTCAAAGAGAAGAAAGAAGTTGTTAAGTTCACGGATGGACGTTACCTTGGCCTGAAAGCTGTGAGACAGATAGATTCAGAGTTCTTCAACACGTGGATCAGTTTTCTGGATTCTGATGTCTCCTAGGCTAGGGGGGATTTTAGCATAAATCCCTCTCTCCTGCCGTTCAATGTTTTAGAATGGCCCACAAATGGCAATGGAGGATCTGAAAGAGATCCCAACATTCTGCCATCTTGCCCTCTTCACCTACTTTTTATTGTCCTGTTTCCAAACAGGCAGGTGAGGCTGAGAGAGTTCTGAGAGAACTGCCTGGCACAAGGCCACCTAGAAGGCTCCGTGTGGAGGTGAAGTGGGGAATCAAATCCGGTTCTCCAGATTACAGTCTGCCTCTCTTAACCACCACAACACCCCACACCACACCACACCTACTTCACCCTTCATTTCTCTCCTTCTGTAAGAATCTCTTTTATTCCAGAACTCAGCTGACGAGGCTGTTGATTAGTCTGACCCAAGAGTATAGATCAGACTTTCTCAGCCAGAGTTTCATGTAAGCCTGGTATTTTGTGATGGCCCTGAAAGGGTTTCCTGAATGTGTAGGAGTTAATTTATAAGATAGATAGATAGATAGATAGATAGATAGATAGATAGATAGATAGATAGATAGATAGATAGATAGATAGATAGATAGATAGATAGATAGATAGATAGACAGATAGGTGTGTGTGTGTGTGTGTGTGTGTGTGTGTGTGAGAGAGAGAGAGAGAGAGAGAGAGAGAGAGAGAAATGATAGACAGACAGACAGATAACCTGCCCCCCTCCCAAAATAGCCAAAGATAGAGAGGTGAGAAGGGGAAGGGTCCTGGGTGGTCACGTACGCAGCCATGTTTCCCAACCATATTCTGCATGATCACACCACTTCTGAAGTTTCTTGAAGCCTGAAAAATGTTTTAGGGGTTTCTCAACAGTAAAAAAGTTGGGTAAGGCTGGTATAATTTTCTTTATCTGGTTGCTCCACATTTTAATTAGCCGCTATTATATGCATTTTTATAATACCTGTTGGACTATTTACACATGGATGTCACAACTAACCCAAGTTTAATCCACTCTGTCTGATTGTTGTATTGCCAGAATGCAGTCTCCTCCTTGCTTCCCTTCTCTTGGATTCCTCTCCCTTCTCTTCCTTTAAGTGTGCCTCAGGTAGTGAATGGTCCCTTTTCCTCTAAATGCCATGCAAATTTACGGCACTCTATATCATCCTCATATTCCTAATCCCTTACCCAGACTCCTTCTAATAATAAATGTCATGATGGTTAAAAATATTGGCTAGGAAGTGCAAGAGGGAGGGAGGGGGGCAAAGGGTGTGTGTGTTCTTCATGGATCATTGCAGGCAAGGCTAAAGATCGGTGGAGAAAACTCCCTCGCTTTACCAGGAGCCGAAGGTTTAAGGAGATTAGTCTCAAGCCCATCATCACTCAGCAGGAGAGGGAAAATTGGGCTGTGCTGTTCCTGGAATAAGACCAGAGAGCTGGCATGAAATAGTGTACAAATGTCCCATGACAACTGAGCTGCAGCATTTTTTTCACACACAGCTTCCCCCCGTCTTTGCAGTGCAAACAGCCATTTAACTCCAAATCCAGGTGTCCTTCTTTCCCAATTCTCCAGTCTGATTGTCCACCTTTTTATTTTTAAAGTGCCCTCAGATACTTTTATGGAACAAAATTGTTCACATATCCCCTTAAAAAAATAACCAAAACCAATTGTTTAAAAGTCAGGAAACAGTTACTGGTGAAAAGGAGGTGGCATCACAAGACACAGGTTCTGGCCAATCAGTGCTATGCATTGTTGGATTCCAGTTCAAAGACACAGCACCAGCTTCTTCAAAGGTTGATCCTGGGTTGAACAAACAGTATTAAGTGCACTGTTGCCATGGTCCTTGCACTCACATTAGGCGCATTTACATATATCTTTAATGCAACAGTAGCGGTATTCAAAACATCCTGTGCCTAGGGAGATAAGGCTCAAAATATGGCTAAATTTGCATGATGAATGATATATTGAACATAAAATAGTGACCCTTTAACACAAAGCAGCCGCTTCTTTATCATAAGGGTTTCCCAAGAGGAAGGGGCTAACAGAAAGGGCAATCCTCTCCTTTAAACTGTATGACAATGCATAGTTGACGCCTTTCTATCCAACTTCCTGGCTCCACACCTTGAGCTGCTATTAAAATAAGTGCCTGTACATTAGTGAAGCAAAGTAAGTGCCTGTACACTAGAGAGATAAAGGCATCACTCCCTTTGTTTCAGAAACAGATGTGCCTTTGGCCTGTATTAGCCAGATTGCTGTAGTTAAGGTACCCAAAATGATCTTAAGATACAGAATTTTTGTTTAACCATTTATCCCTTAGATGTATCCTAGGAAGTCTTTGAGCTGCAGGAAAAGCTCGTCTTTCTGATATGTCAGGGTTATGTTTGTTGTGTGTGGAGGCAGAGAATAAGTCTACCCAGCTAGCAGACATTTGATCTCTTTCACTCTCTTACAATCTGCGAATGTATGCTATTGATATGTCTAGAAAATCTCTGTGCCACCTTTTTAGAGAAATGCTCGAGGTGGATCACAAAGTAAAAACACTGAAATCATAAAAGCAACAATAAAAGGTGACAGTAATTAAAACAAGCCACTGCCATCAAAACAGCACAATATACCACCAGGGCCTATTCTGCACACATTGGATAATGCACTTTCAAGGTGCTTTTGCAGCTGGATTTTCCTGTGCAGAACAGGATAATCTACTTCTAAGGTGCATTGAAAGTGCATTATCCAACGTGTGCAGAATGGGCCTAAGAGACCGCTGTTGGGAAGAGGAACATGGAAGGGTGAATTATGGTGTGTTGTCACTTCCAGATTTTCCTCACTAAGATTTGCCAAGAACCCTGTGGCTTTATTGGGAAACCCAGAAGTGATATCACACCATCATTGATGACCACCCCCGTGGGTTGTTAGTCTGGGTTTGGCAACACTGAGTGGCAGCCGTTTTGTGGCTAGCTGCACCATGCATCAGAATCCTAGAGCTCCTTCAGGGTCAAAAGGCTTGGGGGGTCACGCTCTATAGAGAAAAGCCAAACAGTGAAAAATTATGCTAATGTCCTTTTCCCTTTTGCCACAGCGTGTGAATCGGTAGCTGACACAGTATTCAATACTGTCTGGACTCTGGGCTGCCGCCCCTTCATGAACAGCCAGAGAAGCGCTTGCATTTGCAACGAGGACGAACGAGATGAATTGTGAGAGGAGCGCTAGCTTCACGTGTCTCTTGCTCCAAAGCAGCTTGGCCTTCTAGCCCCTGAATGTGGCTATATTTGATAACAGCATGGTTAGGGAAGCCGAACGATGAAACCAGCAGATGCATTAATTACAGCTTATAGGGCAGGACTGATTGCGAGGGGAATGCAGAGCCGGGTGCTGCTGTGGCCCAAAAGGCATTTCACTGCTAACTCCCATCACCTACCCAACTCATCGAGACTTAATAATGGCCACCCCATGAAAAGGGGTGTGCATGAACATTTCCGCCATGAGAATGGACAAGATTGTGGTGTGACTACAGTAAACATGTACAGCAGAGCTGCTTCCATCACCAGACAATGCTGCTGCTACAACTTTCCAAGGGGTGACAAGCCTCTCAAGTTCCTTCCTCCGCTCACTTGGGGGAGGAGCTGCGGCTTAGTGGTAGATCAGCTGCTTGGAATGTACAAGGTCCAGGTTCCGTCCCTAGAAGCTCTGCTTAAGGGGATCTCAGGCAGCCAGTGATGGGAAAGACCTGGAGACCCTGGAGAGTTGCTGCCAGTCTGAGTAGACAATACTGGCCTTAACGGACTAATGGTCTGAGTCAGTATAAGGCAGCTTGATGTATTCAAACCTTGAACTGTGGGAGAGAGGGATTATCAGTCCCAGATCACAGATGTTCATCAGCCCATTAGTTGAGAAAGTTCATGACACAAAGAAGGGGAAAAAACGGTGCCACAATCACTATTAGTTTTTGGAATTGTCAGTCATTTTATTCCCACTGCAAAAGGGACAACCGGCTTTAAAAAGAGGGAGAGAAAGAGGCAAATGCAGAATGGAGTCAAAGGAGAATTGAGAACGCAGGTAGCTGTAAAACCCACTTTACTTAAATAACAGATATAATTCAAAACAACATTAGAGGTTGCTGGAGAAGCATTTTTTATTCTCTGATTTAGCTATGTAGAGTTATTATTATTTTATAGTTTGATCGAGGAGTTATATAGATAGATATTTATAATCCTTCTTCCAAGGTATAATACTCTCCAGATCTTTGTTTCAAGAAGTTGCTCATCCAAAGGACAAGGTTTGCAGACATCTTACCTATTGTTCTCATGGGGGGGGGGGGAAGGGACTCCATTGCTAAACAGAACAGAAGAAGAAGAAGAGTTGGCTCTTATATGCCACTTTTCTCTACCAGAAGGAGTCTCAAAGTGGCTTACAATCGCCTTCCCTTTCCTCTCCCCACCAGAGACATCCTGTGAAGTAGGTGGGGCTGAGAGAGCCCTGATATTACTGCTCAGTCAGAACAGCTTTATCAGTGCTGTGGCCAGTCCAAGGTCTCCCAGCTGGCTGCATGTGGGAGAGAACAGAAGCAAACCCAGTTTGCCAGATTAGAAGCCTGCACTCCTAACCACTGCACCAAGTTAGCATATAAGAACCAGCTCTTCTTCTCCTTCTAAACAGTTCAGAGATCCATGAATGACTATTAGCCACAAGGTGCGGGTGAAACACCATGCCTGGGGCAGTGATGCTCTATATTCTTGGTGCTTGGGAGAAATAGTTGAAGGGCTTCTGGAGGTCTGGCCTTGCTGGTGGGCTGCCTGATGGTGCTTGATCATTGGCCATTCTGTACACAGAGTTTTGGATGGGCCATTGGCCTGATTCAACATGACTTCTCTTATGTTCTTGTGTTATCTGGCTCACAGTGATCTGAAAAATCTGCTTTTTGCACTGCAGTAACATTTTGAGTGTTTCCCAACCATCTACATTATATTTGCCGGGTGTCAAAATCCTGATTGATGTTTTGCCATATGTCCTACTTGATGCTGTAAGATTACATCATGCTGTAATATTTACTGCCTTGGCCATGCAATCTGTTTAGTGTCACTCTCTTGCTATGTAGGCTCCCATGACCTTTAAGAGTTAAGACTTTGATGCCATAGCTGACACCACCCTGTGTTAGATCCCAAGTGTGGAAAACCACACTCTCTGCCCCGTTGCCTTGGGAACAATATCAGAGGCCTTGGAGCCAGAGCAGGGGCGTTTCATCAACCATTTGGCGCTGGGAGGGGCTGGAGGCTTTGGGTTGATAACAGGGTGCTTGCATAGAATCCCCAGTCTTAGCAAGGACCCCATGATCATATAATTGTTTTCTCTTTAATAAAGTGCTTTCTTCCCTAAATGAAGCCTGGTTACTGGGTGCGATCAGAGATTCTCACAGATTGCTAAAACTGGGGATTCTACGCAAGCAAGTGCCATCTTTGATTCTTCTCTGTGTTTCCATTAGATAAGAACATCTCCCATTCCCTCTCCCTTCCCCCTTCCCCCTTGTGATATATTACCCTTGGGAGCAGAGTTTTCCTGGGTCCCTTAATTGCCCTCTGGGGCTACAGCATTTTTAATCTCTCCCAAGGACCGTTCACGATCCCCCAAGCTAAGCAAACTAACCAGCAGACCAGTCATGAGTTGACAGGGCAAAAAGGGGACCATGAAATCAGCATCAATCACCAGCAACATTGCAGTTCATAGGATTTATTTCAATGCACCTTTAGCAAGATGAACCAGCTACTGTTTTCTGCACTGCAGCTACTGTATTGACACTTGCTTTGGGGGGGGGGGGGTGTCAAGCTGGTGACATCAGATGGATGTACACAGCAAATTCCTCAAATCAGCATGGACCTGATGCCAAGAGCTCTCAGAAGCAAAGCTGCAGACTGCAACCCAATGAAGAACTGGGAAGAGCTATGGCTCAGTGGCAGAGTACCTGCTCGGTATTCAGAAGGCCCCAGGTTCAATCTCTGATGGCTCAGTTAAAAAGGATCAAGTAGTGAGCGGTGTGAAAGACCTCACCCTAAGGACATGGCAAGTGGTTGCCAGTATAAGGAAGCTTCATGTGTGCTTGGGGAAGGCATGTGGATCAATGGTAGAGCACCTGCTTTGTATGCCAGAAGGACACAGGTTCAGTCCCTGGCATCTCCAGTTAAGGGATCAGGTATCAGCTAATTTGAAAGACCTCAGCCTGAGAGCCACTGCCAGTTTGCATGGACAACACTGATGGTGATAGACAAATATACTGATTCAGTATAAAGCTGCTTCACGTGTTCCTGAGCAAGTGCTGAATAGCCTCGGGAAAAAACAGAGGAGGAAGAGTAAAGAAGCCATGCAAGGCAACGGAATGGGAATAAATATTGAACAGTTCTGGCACAAGTTCTTTGTGGACTCTAGATAAGGATCTCAGGGCTCAGTGGTGAAATCCACACAATTTACTCAGGAGGAGACATTGGCATTTAAGCTGGAGTTAGCTCTTTCCGCTGCAGTGGAATGGTGAGTCAAATTGCACAACCAGCTTTTGCAGGATGAAGCTGGCACACAACGGCATTTGGATTTGTGTGGGTTAATGCGGTGTTGGGAAGGCTTCAGTACACGTCCTATGGCAAGTTACTGTGCCATTAATCCTCATCTAATTTGGGAGATTTTCCAGGGCATCATGATTTATGGCCTGAGCACGTGTTAAATTGTTAACAAGTCTGGCTGAATGTGCCTCAATGTGTTCTGCGGCAGAGAAAAGAAGGGACCTCAGGCTGGCTTCAATGCTTCTAAGAGGACCAAATGTGCCCCTTCGACATGATGGGGGCAGGGAGCAGGTCCCCCGCTGCATTTTTCTTCCATGCCAGGAGAGCCTTGTGAGAACAGAACTTGATTGGACTACCTAGATCAGCGGTTCTCAACCTTCCTAATGCCGCAACCCTTTATTACAGTTCTTCATGTTGTGGTGACCCCCCAACCATAAAATTATGCAATTATAATTAAACCGAAACTGACCAATGGTGTGAAGATTCATTGTTCATTATTGTATATAAATTGTTTTTCTCCCGGGGTTTCTCAGCTCTGCCTCTTGTCCCACCATGCTGACCTCGCTCTTTTCCTCTGCTCCAGACAGACAAACGCTCTCTCGATCTACCCTGCAAGGCTGTTGTGTGGCGCTTGCAGGAGGAGTGGCAACAGTGATGGTGCCCCCCCACAACCCAAAGGGGTCCTGACCCCCAGGTTGAGAACCGCTGACCTAGATGTTTTGGATATAATTCATGCAAACAGTTTCTAGAGCTTTGACACCTCTTAGGCTCTTTGCATCAGGAGTGTGTTTAGCGGGTGCTATGCGGACTCATTTGCTATCAAGCAAGAAGCATTTTAAGATGCACACGATGGGGTTTTCTTTACACAGAAGTCCCCCTGGAGTTTGGGCACCAACTGGCAGTGTTTGCTTTTCTCTGAGCTTCCTCAATGCCTTATTTCCCCCTTTGTTGTCTTACCATCCTCTCTTCATCCTTTGTTCCGCGCCTTCACAAAACACCTTTGATCTGATTTGAGAATGCACAGAGAAATGACAGAGAAACCATAGAAGAACAAGAAAAGGAAAACAAGGATGTGTAAAAATGGGGGGGGGGGTTTGGGGAGGGGAGAACACTGCACCCAAACCACAGGAACACTTAAAAGACCCTGTATGTAATCTGGCCTCGATAAAGAAGGTCAAAAGTTGTCAATTTAATTTTAATTTGTTTTGGCAGAATAGCTGCTACTTATGAAAAGTACATAGGAGAAACACCACTCAGACAGCAGGTTTATAAGACAGATCTACTCCTCCATGTCAATCATAATGGGGCCGCCTGTCAGGACATGGTGAATCACGTGGCTGGCTTCCTCTTCCTCTGTCCCAGCCCATCGGCGCATCCGTCGGTGGCAGCCCTGGGCACAACGAGACCTCTCATCCGTCACGCCACACACAAGGACACGGCAATGCAGGAATACTTCCTGAATACCAAGAGAGGTGCACATGGAATTTTGCAGGGATCAGACACAAGTTCAGAGATAATGTGTGTCAATGTACAAGCAGAACTGGTTGACATATTCATCAATGAAAACAGCTGAGTGTTAGCAAGGGAGTGGAGTATATAGAGACTCAGCCAGCCCCCCAATTGCATATCTTGTTGCCTGAAGGTCAGCGCAGGGTCAAAAGAATGTGATGGGGCAGGCAAGGGCAAAGAGCCAGCTTGGTGTAGTGGTTAAGAGCAGTGGCTTCTAATCTGGCGAGCCAGGTTTGATTCTCCACTGCTCCACATACAACCAGCTGGGTGACCTTGGCTTCGTCATAGTGCTGTTCTGACTGAGCAGCAATATCAGGGCTCTCTCAGCCCCACCTACCTCCTAGGGTGTCTGTTGTGGGGAGAGGAAAGGGAAGGCAATTATAAGCCGCTTTGAGACTCCTTTGGGTAGAAAAAAGCAGGGTATAAAAACCCCAACTCTTCTTCTCAATTTCCCAGGGAGGAGGGTCAAGGGGATGAGCCCAGTCCGGGTCCACACTTAATAATCTATATTAAATTATTTAAATAATTTATGTACATCAATTTTTAAATTTCTACAGCATTCATCCCCCTCCCCCCCCGCCCCCTGCTACATTTCCCATGCCACATCCAACAACGTTGCTGAACGGCTCCAGCCCCATAAAAGTCTCTGGTAGATGATGGATGGGGGATGCAGCAGGAAAGAGCAGGTGGAGAAAACCAGCACTGATGAGTATCCATCCTTTCATCCTTCTGCTACTCAAGCAATAGAATGCTAAATCATGACAAGTCAAGGGACTGCATTCCAGAGGGAAGTCGACAATGTATTCTTTTCTTGTCTCCTGTTTTCTGCTCTATCTAAAAAGCTGACTTTGGGGAACGGGGAGGAGGAGAGCGTCACAGCTCTGGTCTACATACCTCCCCCTCCTTTAGTGTCTCTAAAGTATCAAAGGCTTGCACCACTACAGCTGCTGCCTATAAACATGACAGGTGGTTTTGCCACTAGACAGTTAAGGGCCAAATGCCTTGGGCTTTTTTTGCTCACCTTGTTCAGTTTACCCACAAATTTGAAGACTGGGACCTGGAAGTGTTTGGCGAGATGATCCTTGGAGGTGTACTGCTTCACCGACTCGTCAGAAACACAGCTGAAGAAGCGGAGGGTGGAGGGAAAAAAGTTAATGGCTTTCACAGCTATGGAACATATTCCAACATATCCTGGGCAGAAGAGAACAGGGAATTTGGCTTCTCTTGCTGAATAGCCGTATCCGTGTCTCTGGCCCTAACACAGCATCCTAGAAGGAAGGGAAGGGGACACAGCGGTAAGGACTGCAAGTGCTGGCCGAAACACCAGAGATGTCAGAAGGCACACCTCTAATCCCTCTGTACACACAGTCCTGTGACCCTGGGGGTTTTGCTGATGTAGCCTGACCATATTTATCCTCAGGTCACCTTTTGGAGCAACACAAATGTCGAAAGAGGTAGGCAGTGCTGATTTAAGCATATGCTATCATCATTCTTCCAAAATAGCCTGGGATTTCAGAACCAAAGATACCACTTAGGATATTGCGCACACACGCACACACACACACACAGCACCTTCTGACTGCTCAAATATATGGGATTATTGTGAAACCCAAACAGTTTTGTTTTTGATTATTCATGTCGATGGGTTCTTTTTGCATATTGCTTCAGGTTGACTTGAAACTGGGATTGTTTCTCCAGAGTGCTGGAGAGCTTTTGAAAGACGTATCGCTGCTTCTGATGTTTACACATCCCTTTTTCTCTTTTCTGCCTCTGACAGACGTTTAGCGGGCTTCTGTATTGGCTCACAGGCCTGCGACGTCTGATTGGAGGCAGCAGTCAGGCCAAAGAAATACACGGTGTGCCTACCACGTGCACCAAAACCTCTCCCAATCCGCCTTCAGCTCTTTTGTAAACAATTAAGCCCCAAGTTTTCAACTACCTCTGAGGTTTCTAGGCATGGAATACCAAGAAAAGAACCGTTCCTATCATCCCATTGCAGAGTTTTCATTTGAATATCAACACCAGCAGTGTCTGTGAGATGCAAACGACTAAATCAAATGATATTCAAGCTCCGGGATCTAATCTGAGAGAAGCAGACAGAAGCCTGTAAATATTTGTGGACACCAACAGGACCATGAGTGAGGATTTATGTTGGCAGATTTCAGCTCTATATCTTTTCAAAGAGGAAAAAAAAACCTTCTAGTTTTGTGGTGAGTTATAAAACAACTCAGCATATTTCTCTCCAACTATCTGCTCTCAGGAATGTGGACTTTGAATGCTCTAAATTGCAGCAGCAGATGGAGGGAAGGGAAAAGTTGCAGAACAGCATGATCTTCCACTGGATATGAGCCGCATTGCCAACTCTGGGTTGGGAAATTCCCAAAGATTTGAGGGTGGAGCCTCAGGAGGGTGGGGTATGGGGAGGGGTGGGACTTCTGTGAGGTATAATGCCACCAAGTCAACCCTTCGAAGCATCCATGTTCTCAAGGGGAACCGATCTCTGCCATCTGGAAAGCAGCTGTAATTCTGGGAGCTCCCCAGGCCCTACTGGAATCCCAAGACGTGTACTGAGTATATGAACATGGCCCAAATAGCAAATTAGGGGTGAACGTAGGTGAGCTCATTGGACAGGGTGAAAGAGAAAGGAACAGCACTAGCGGGTGTGAACTCGTCCCCTTCCATGGATCCACAGCCGCATCCAAAAACAGAGACTAGCTCTACAAGGCAGAGATCCTTTACGTAATTCTAAAACGATACATAAACTATTCATAATGCATTTTAATTTTTTAAAACATTTCTGGAGAACTGAGCATCCTAAAGGCAAGGCACAGCTTGGTACAGCTCAGACAGTATAAATTCCGCGCGCTCGTCCGCAGCATCTTGGTCGAAATGTCCTACTTAAGGACGGTTATATCAAATCCAGTGAAGAAATCCGTATTAAAGTGTCATACGCCATTGACTGCATGGCTGGCAAGTGTCCAATTTATCCAAGAACATTTAAGGACATCTACTTCCAGAGCTGGCCACAAGGCAGCTGATGGAAAGAAAGATCTCCAGGGGAACATTTATAAATGGATGAGTGATAACAATGCCACCCCTCTTAGTAGACAAGGTAAGAGGCAGCTGTTACTGAGGTGTTCATCACCAGGGTTCCCTTCAAGGCATGCCTCATAATTCATTGCAAAGGATACAATGTAAAGACACTGTCATTAGCTGCTTGCACTGGAAGCACCTTGTGTTTTAGGCTGATTAAATGAGAACCCCCTGGAGACAGTCCAGCTGATAATAGTCTGGTCTATCACTACCTTTCTTTCCACTTTGGTCCCACTACCACCCAGCAGCACATCTAAGGTGTGGCAAATGTCCTGGATAACACTTGATGGGGGGGGGCACTGTTCAGAGCCCTCCAGTCTCCAGGGAGATGCCACCACAGGCCCTGTCAAGCCACTGCAGGTGGTGAGAGCTGCACTGCCCAGAGCAGCCTCGAGCCTCTCCCTCGTCCATCCAGTGTTCGTTCTCCAGACACTCCTGGGTGCAACTGCAGAAGGAACCGGGTCTCCCAAGAGAGCAAGGGCCCTTGTTGGTGTGGCTGGATCAGGACTTCCTGCACCAAGCCAGTGAGAATGGCTGCCAAAAACTCACAATGAGGCGGGTGGGAGCACACTCCACCAGGCGTTAGAACACACCCAGGCATGCCCCTTGACCCTGAATCACCAAGCCCCACCCACCCCAGGCACTCAATTGGCTAAGTATGCCGCTGCTACTAGCAGTGTGCTATTTTCAAAAAGCTCTCTTGATATAGTTCCTTAGCAATGCCATACTCACTTGAAGGGGGGGGGGAACATTTCAGGTGTGGTTTCTGGTCTACTCCAGAAAGCAGACTGAGATGCCTCTAATGCTGGATGTTTCTGCACTAAGACAAAGGCCCCATGAATTCAGAAAACAAGTGTGGCAGGGAAAGGCCGGGCTAGAGTGGCAGAGCAGATAGGATCAAAGTGAGAGGACTTTCATTTCTCTCCCAGGAATTTTTTTGAGGTAGCAGGTTTAAGTGCCACTGCTCATACATAAGGACGGATCCTGGCTCCCCACAGTACAGCAACTGAATAAGGAAGTCCCACCTTCCGGTGTTGCTTTCATCACACCTCAAGCTCAGTACTTAGCTCTAAAGGACATCATGCCTAATCACATTCATGTTTTACACATTCATCATTATTGTCCACAGACAGGATTTTCCAGGAGGAGGCTGCTTTCCTGCTTGGCTCTGCATTCCCCTGGAGCATGGCTGAGTGGCACCTGGGTTGTGGCAGCTATGTATTCATCCAGGTTGCAGTGGAAGGAGTGCCAAAGTCATGGGCTGCCTAGGGCACCCAAAACTCTTAGCCAGACCTGATATGAGGCAGCAAAGAAACTCAGCTGGTTTATCAAAGCAATGGTTGTTGGCCACATAATGTATTTGATTTGGCTTTGTGAGTTACAAGTTGTGTAGGTCTGGAAGAATGGAGGGGCTGTGGCTGACTGGCAGAACATCAGTTTGACATTTAGAAGGTCCCAGGTTCAATCCCCAGCATCTCCAGTTAAAAGAATCAAGGTAGGAGGTGATATGAAAAGCCTCAGCCTGAAACTCTGGAGGACCATTTCCATTTTGCGTAGACAACACTGATTTTAATGGGTCAGGGGCCTGACTCAGTGGAAGGCAGAATCATGTGTCCATATGTCTCTAATGTGTACAGTAGCCTGGAGTGGCACCTAGCCCTTAGTTAATGCCTCCCTTTCCTTCAGTCCTCCTGCACCGCTGTAAAATTGTTCATGAGACTGACCTTAATTCTCTGTTTGATCTTTCTCCACTTAGCCCTTGAACCTATTGTGTTGGACTTCCACTGGAGATTTGATTGGTTTGGAGGGTCACAGCACTCAAATTCCCAGCTTTTGATCTGGTGCAGATGATGCTGAGGACTGCGTGGTATTGTTCCAAATTGTTCCAGTTGAATGGGGAGTGCAAATTATACTTTACCATCGTTTATGAAAACTCGATTCACAACATGGGTCTTGTAAAAGAAACTATTCTTTCATATTGTCGACGAAATCAACCTGAAGTGGAGCTAAAATGAAATTGGCTCAAGGGCATACAGTTCCAGTTTTTAAGTAATTCACTTCACTATTACTAAACTGAAAATTGTGTTTCATTGCCTGAAGAAGTGGCTATCAAAAAACCCCCAATATGGTTAAGCCAAGATAGTTGGATTTAAATTGCTCTATAGAAGTCGGCCACAGTCTCCAAATGGGATCTTGCTTCAAACAAAGCTTAAACGCTTGAGAACTACTGAACTACAGAAATGTTATTTATTATAGCTTGGATAGGTTTTGCCACTGGGTCTAACCATATTCATGCTGGCAATAAAATGTATCTTAAGGTCAGTATGGTATATTTCTCATGGAATCCGAAGTAGCCTTCATGTTGCAGTGTTTAGATGCCCCCTAGAGGGCAAAAACACCAGAAGGGCTACTGCACATAGGTCCTCAGAAGATGTAAGAAGTGTTTAGTCTGTGGGACTGCCTAAGGGCATTCTTGTCAAGATGCCACACGGAAGATCCTAGTGCATCTCCTTCACGTCTGTTGTCCCTGATGTTAGTTGCAATGCCCAGAGTCATCTGGGGTATTCATAACTGCAGAAGGCTGGAGACCAAGAGCATCCTAGATTTGACTGCCCAAAGGCTCCCTAGGCTTGAGCGACCAGGGATATTTCAAACACAAATGTTTACTGACGTCCTTGGGCCAAGCTGAAGTCAGCTGTGATTTAGTAATGTTGGCAGACGGCTAACTGGTCCAGGAAGAGTTTGATTAAAAGCCATTAAACTCATTGTCGCAAATGTACTCTTTGCTTATGCAAAATGACATCTACTCCCACTGGGTCTGTAGTATATTATAGCACTGGATGGTAAACAAAAGGTATAAAGACCTTTGATGGGCTGTGATGACTCTAAAACTACCGTGATTTGTGCGGTAACCTACTTGCCTTGATGGGGGATTTGAAGAATACAGAGATTCTGCATTCTTCAAAATAAGATCAGAGGAAGAAGAAGAACTGGGGGTTATCACTTGTAAGAAAGGGGGTCGGATCCTGGGGAAGCTGGATTTCTTGGGTAGTTGTACTTAGGGATGGTAACAACCAGCAGAGGGGTCTGCTGGGTTCTTTTATAAACAACCCTCCCTCTCTCTGTAACTCTTCTCATAAGAATACTAACTCTAAAAAGACTGCCCAGGGACTAGGTAGACTGAATGACAAACAGACAGACTAGAAACCAGCTCTGCAGAGACTTCTGTTTGGACATGTGCTGGGGTAAAGATTATGAAGCCTGAAATGGTCCCAAGTAATGACGAGGGTAAACATTTGAAATGAGCCACTTGCTAAAGAGGATTGGAGTAATAAGGTAAAGGGTTTGTAGAGACTAACCATGTTGGCTGAATTTCAGACTACTGTTAGATGAGAGGGAACCCATTTTGCAAGTGCACAGGCTGCAATTTGGATCAGGACCATTGTGTGTATGTGTGCGAGAGAAGTTACTTCAGTCTCTCCTCAGCACCATGTTCCTAAGCCAAAAAGGTCCATGAGGTGTTATTTTCTTAACTGGGGGCTACATACATATTGATGGGCTACACATGCAATGGAGCAAATAGGACCCCCCCCCTTTGGGGGGATGTTTGGAGTTGGGAAATTGGTAGGGAGCAGGGAGGCTGAAGCCCATTCTCCTCAACATACTGTGGTCCCAGTCCAAATCTCCTGTTTTGGCACTTGGCAAATGAGTTCTCTCTCACCTGATGTCTGATTGTATCTCAGCCAAGGTTAGGCTTGGGGGAACCCAAGTCACTTCAGGCTACAGATTGTAAGATATAGTTTGACCTTGAGTCTCAGAATAGAGATGTGGGAAAGATTGTGGTTGAAAATCTTTCCCTGCTAAGATTGCTATTGTGATTGAAATATCATTATTCAGGTCCACAGGTCCACATGACCTGCGAAGCCCACTTGACTTGTGACTCATGGATTTATATATTTGGTCCAAGCATATTGGTCCCTTTCTATGAGAAAATCGTTCTAACAGTATGTGAATATGTATATATGCTTTTAAAGGTGTCTTGGAAGAAGATCAGGTTATTTTTTTGTAGCCCTAGGCAGAGTCTGCACTTACTTTGTTTATTCCACTGTCAATCCTGTTGAATCCAGATCGATTTGAACTCGGGTCTTCCTCTTAACCCCCCCCCCCATTGAATCAGGAAAGTGTTCTGCACGTGGTTAGGGTAGTTCAGAAGGGGGGGGAGCAAAGTCTCTTTCTTTCTTTTCTTGAAGGGGGTGGGGAGAGGAGCCAAGCAAGGAGCCTCTTTCTTTTCTTGGAGGGGGGGGGGTAGGGCGAGAGAGGATTGAAGAAGGCAGAGGAGGGAGAAAAAAAATCTAAGACCAACAGAAGTTGAGAGAAATTAGGGGCTTCTCCTTTAAGGCAAGCTGGTCACATGATCAGCTTTGGCCAATCAGGGGTTCTCTACCACAGAGCACAGCCCAGATTCAAAACAGCCTGCTTTCTCAATCCAATTCTAAAAATATTGAGCAATAAAAGCACTCTAAGATATCTCACAATAAAGGTAGGGTCACTCTGGATCAATCCTTCTTGCTGCAGAAGGAAAATTTAAATCGCCCAAAATCAAAACAGAAATCGCATTCTGTGTAGACGGCAGGGACTGAATCGACCTGGGACTGGAATAAAAGCTCTGTGCAGTTTACACCCTAGTCACAATGCTTGACCGATAAAATAAAATGCTGTGCATGGGCCAAAGTTCTAAGCCTCACCTGAATCCATGTAAAACTTCCTATCAGGGTAATGCAACCACTGAAAAACACAATTGTGCTAATTGGTTAAATACACTCCAGTGGTAGGTTCATCAGCTGGCCAACACAGAAAATGGACGCCAAATTAATTCTCAACCATTACCATTAAGGGAAGAGCAACCCTCCAGAAATTGCTCATTTGCTCACCCAACAGCCCTCCCTAGCTCATTTTAAGTGAAGTGGATAGCTTTGCCTGGGCAGCTTTTGACAGCTGGTGATTGTTGTGACTGGCAGCCTCTCCTTACCCTGCTTGCCAAAATCCATTTGGCCTTGGAAAAGAGTTGGCATTCCATAAATCCTCTGCATTTTGGGTGACCCAAACAGTGACAAAAACCTGGCTTTTAAATATTAGTTAAATGAAGAGGGAACAGCCGTGACACTCACCCTTCTCGAATTAAGTAGTACTTAAAGATTTCGTCAATCTTGGCTGTAGGGGTTGCAAAGCAGCTCTCCACCAACGTCTCGAGACCATTCACATGCACCAAGGGCTCGATCCCAAAATACAAAGAATCCCGCAGTTTAAGAGTAGGGAGGGTATCCCGGTAGGGCTCTTCAAACTGTTTGTCTTTGAATATTTCGAGAGTGAAGGGGAAGACGCCTCGGTTGCGACCCATGATCTCCAGCGGTGAATTCTTCACATTGGGGACGTAGCCTTCTGAGATGGTGTACCAGCGAGGGTACTCACAAGTTATAGGGATCAACAGTTTGCCAGTGCGGACGATAATGTCCCCGTTACTGCCTGGAGTTTGCTTTGGCAAGCCAGTGACCATATTGCTAGCAACGATTTTGTCATTGATGACCTGTATCATACAGCGAGGAGGAAGAAGAAAACATTGTGACAACAATGAGACAGAGGAAGCAAAAATGTATGTCAGGAGATGCTATAACCAGGCTCGTCTGTCTGACTCTACAGGAGTGCAGGAAAAAGGTAGACTGCAATTCTGATTGAAGCATGATACTTCCTGGGAACCTTAGCTTTAATATATATATATATATATATATATATATATATATATATATATATATATATATATATATATATATATATATATATATATATATATATATATATATATATATATATATATATATATATATATATATATATATATATATATATATATATAGGCTTTACAGTTGCAAAGATATGCTTGCAAGTGTGCAGGCTGAAGTTTTGAGAGAGGTTTGAATAATATTTCTAGTGGCTGTTGTCTGGGCCTTTAGTCTGCTTCATGGCATAATTGATACAGAAGGTCATAGAATCTAGTTCTTTTTATGGCAACATTTGTCTTGTCTTGTGAAAGTATTTTAATATATTTAAGTGCAGTTCAGTCTGTGCCACAACTCAAACATTGGCTGGTTCTGCACTTACTCCCCCCCCCCCCCCAATTGTTGATCCTGCTCAATTCATATCGATTTGAACCTGGGTCTTCCTCCTTCCTTTCCCCCAAATTGAAACAGACTGCGTTCTGCACTTAATTGTGTGGCTGTTCTCTCCTTCCCACTTGATTGGGGAAACTAAAAAGGGGGAGGGGAGCAGTGGGAAAGACAATCAAAAAGGCAAATCTCGGCACAGAGAAATGTGGGCTCGGAGCACAGTCACATTAGAAATTAGGGCAAAAATAAGTCTTGCGAAGGAATGATAACTCGGAACCAGGCAATCTTTGAACTGACACCCTGACCAATCAGCGACAGACTACCACAATATGTCAGTGTCACTGTTGGGGGCATGGGGGAGAGGGAGGAAGTTAATCTGACAAAATGAAGAGATCTACACTTAATACTGGGGCTTTTGGGTGTTTTTTTCAAATGTAGTGACTTCTATCCATTCCTGGGCCTCTTCTGCATGATGGATAAGCTGATGAAAACTCATTAAATGCATCGTTGTTTTTCTGGTCTCTGCACAGAAGAGTGAATTTACTCCGCAAAACTGATTTTGCTCTGCATGGTGAACTGCCTCTTCGGTGTTTTAAGCGTCATTTAAGCATTGTTTCTGAAATATGCTTTTCACCAGTTCATTTCTCTCCTGCCTGCCTGAGACACTCTATTAGTCATGCAGAGAAACTCCTTAGTTATGCAGATTAGTGACTGCATTAAAGAACAAAGCGAAGTTGGCAAAACTTCAGGGGGCAGGGCTATGAATTGTTTCATGCAGAGAGCATTGCAACATAGCTTTTCAACAGACTATATTCAATGCAGAACAACGATTGTAATATAATAAAGTGGTCTAAATTGGTTGTTTTTTAAACTGTTTATTTGGCTCCGTGCAGAATACCTCCTGGATATCACAGGGGAAAGGTAGTATCACCGCGGATGAATCAGGGCAAATTTCAAGTGCTAAATATCAAAATGGAAGTTGAATAACATGTAGGTGGCTTTTTAAAATTTGGGGTCACTGGGAATAAAAATCCCAGTGCAGATTCAGCCCTTGTGTGTGTAAAAGTGAAAGAGACAAGAGAGCACAGCTGCCATAGTGGAAACAGGAGTGGAAACAAGAAACAGGAGCATAGAATATCACATCAAAACAATCAAAACAATAATCGTAACAATTTCACCGCTAAAGCCTGGATGTATGGAATTACACTTTCTCACTTCTTATGTGCCAGTTGCTAATTACTAAAAACCATTCCAGTGTAATATGGAGTCTGTTCCTTTTTACCAATATTACGGGGCACAGATTTCTAGCCACCCGACAGTGCAGCTTTCTAGTGTTCCTCATTTGGAAAATGCAGCATTCAAGCAGGACTGTAGTCATTCTTGCTTCCTGATCCCATCACTGTCCTCTCCAATGTCACTGTCCCTCCCCCTAAGCAGAAGGAAGTGAGATATGCTGTTGCACATCAGGCTTCTATTGGCTCTTGCTCCAACTGGCTTTGTCATACACATTTCAGGCCTGCATTGGGCACAATGTTCAGCCACATCAACCATGGTGTTCCTTCAGGTCCTCTACTGCATGAACAATGCACTAATCACATGCTATTGAAGCGTGAAAGCAGTCTTGGAAACACAGACTGGAAAACTGCGTATAGTTGTCAACCCCAAACCCTATCGTCAAGGATTCTTCAGATAAAACCATGATAGTTAAATTGATACAAGCCCAGTTTAACTCTATAACACAGATATGCGCTTGAGTGTATATTTATAGTGCTATCATAAGCTGAGTGGCAGCCTTCTCCATTGAAAACAATGGGCTTAGAAGGGTGAAACTCTGCTTGGGGTGGCAGTGTTAGTTACATAAGGAAACTTAGGCAGATGGTGAGTGGGTGCGCAGGAAGGGATGTGCCAGTGTTTGTCTCTCATGGCCCTTCCTTTCATACCCAAAGAGTTGCTGGTTGCCACTGTGGGATGGTGGGTACATTTCCTCTGGGCCAGGTTGGATTTTGGAGATTTTTGGTGGCGGGATAACTTTGGTGTGAAATTGGGGTCACTGTGGGTGGGCAGGTAGTTGTGAGTTCCTGCATTGTGCAGGGGATTAGACTAGATGACCCTGGAGGTCCTTTCCAACTATATGATTATATGAGTCTAGGTACATATATGAAAGAAGGGGATGAACAATCTTCAACAGGGGTGGGGGGAGATGTTTGCAGCTGATAAGAAAAGCTAATAATGGTACATACATCTATGGTGGTACCGCAGGTCTTCAGGGAGAACTTGATGTTGACATGAGTGCCATTGGATACTCCTTTGCATGAACCATTGATGAGTGAGAGATCCAGCCCTCCAACAAGATCTTTAGGGATGTTCACTTCTATGAAGGTAGATCTGCAGAGGACTGGGACTGCAAGGGGAAAAAGCAAACCTACCAAATTAGCTGGAAATCTAAAAGCACAGCTCACATCGTAGCAACAAGATGAGTCCTCTTTAAATGACTGTACTTTGTTAGCTAAAGCTCTCCTTGCCCTACAAAACCTTTGATTTGCCTGCCTATAAAAAGGCTATGACTGTTTCAGTCTTGAGAGCCAGTTTGGTTTATTCCCCAAAGAGCTGTTTGGGCGGTCACATTCCCACCCCCCAAGATGTGAGCGTGCTCTGTTGGGATCCAGCAGTTGTGTTAGCATTTTTTAGAATGATGATTCATAGTGTTAGTGCTTTCTGAAATCCCAAATGGCTTCAAACCAAGGGCTTTTCCAGATGGGAAGGCTCCACCCATGGCTGCCATGCTCTGGAAAGTCAGCAGAATGTTGATGATGATTTCAAGCCTAGCAGAGCAACCTGAAGATAGAAATCTGGTGCATTTGTTAACATAATTAACAGGAAGTGTGCCATTTGCTGCTCTACAACAGAGGCAAACCCATGGCCTTCCCATATGGGTGGAAATACAGAAACAGGGCGTGGATGTAGGCGTGGGAATGATGCTAAGTCATATATCACAGAGTCATCTAATCCATGACACAAGCTACAATCCTAAAGAAACTTCCTGGGGAGTAGGCCCCATTGACTAAAATGGTGCTTACTTCTGAGCAGACCTGCTTAGGATTGCTCCCTCAGGCATGTCACCCACTGGAGGAAGCCCGTGCTCTTAAACATTTGAATAATTAGATGTCCCACTACCCTTTAATGCTCTTTATATGCAATTCTACAACTACGCGGGCATATTCTCCAGGAGTTCCAATAAAATGCCCAACCATGGTTTCATGCTATATAAACAAGCCCGTTGGCCCACCCACCCCCATTCTCTCATCCTCCTCCCCTCACATGCTCAGAGTCCATATGAGGTTTACTACAATCAGCAGCTTGCCATTACAGGTAAACAGGAAAGCAAAGTTTGGCTTTCCTCTTTGAGGCCTTCCCGGGTTCAACAGAGGAACAGCCACTTGGGTCAGTATGCCAGACTCAGGAGGGAAAAGGGGATGAATCCAAGCCTTTTCTTTAGCAGAGGTGTGGTTGTAGAAAAGAAAGAAGGGTCCTTCCTTGCCTTATCATCCATCATCCCCATGTAGTGATCCCTCCTTGCAGATCCCACCATCTTGGGAGTGATCTTTTGAGGGTTGAGGAACAGTAAGCGTGGAATGCCAAAACTATCTGCATTCCATGCACAAAATGGTGAGATATTCAATCATTATATCCTCCCATGCTCATGAGGGAAAGCACCACAGGCAATTCTAATATTCAATATTTTATTTTTTAATTCAATATGGTAATTTTATACTTGATTTGTTAGTTTTATGTTTAAAGTTTATTTAATTGTAAATTCTTATTTATGGAAACGCTATATGTATTTTATAATTTTGTAATTCACCCTGAGTTTCCAAAGAGAGGGAAACATAAATTGCAATTAAAAAAATTAGAGCTATTCTGTTTATTGACCACAGTTTTACAAATTTCTTTGATTTAGAATAGCATCTTCTCTGTTTTCTAGGAATGGTGGGCTGGGTCCCATCAGTGAACAATCAGGGATAAGACTGTATGGAGGGGAAAATGCACAATAGTCTCAGCATCTTTGTCCCACCCTCACATCCGCCCTCCCCTCTCTATTTCTTGCTCCAAGTAATTTTTTTAAATGGTGTGCTCTGTTTTGCAGCATGACCACAAATCTATGTTGTCAAAGGTGAAATAAAATCTTCTTTAAAGTGTCCATGGTCTTTTTGGAATCAGGCAGGCAAAACACAACACCCTTTCTGTTTTCTGGAGGTGGAAAATGAGCTGGGAAAGAGGGGGGGGGAGGGCAAGTGATCTGTCTGCCTTCTCCTGATCATACAGGGGTATGAGCACTTTGTTTTAAAGCCAACCACTAGCACAAAATGTCTTTTTGGGCTCCAGGAACCATGTTCAGCATCTCAGAAATTCATTCAGACAGAAACTGCAGAAGAACACAAATTCCAGGGGGGGGGAATGCTGTATTGTTCTGGTGTTTCTCCATAGCAACGGGGCAGTGTTTATTTCTATTTGAAATGCATCTGTGCTGTGGCATTACCGCCTAGCAATGTGGAAGTGCCTTAAATAAATTATTTTGGAGTAGGGGGGAGAAAGTTTCAGTCCATGAGATAACTGCTGTGCTGTGATTGGTGGCTTGCTGTGATTGAGAAGCCAAGTTGCAGAGTGAGAAGTTCGGCTTGTTTCCCCTTATAGCCTCAACAGGAGACAAAAAGCTGCTATGGGGCAGAGGGCAAATGTGGGAGGGGTCTCCCCATGAGGAAAGCTGTAAATGTGAGATTTAGTTTTTGCAAGCAGGATGCCACTCCCATTTTTTCCCCTCCATGCTGAAATAGTCCACATATATATAACACAAACCTTTTATTTACATTTGCTTTTTAAATGCAGCTGATGTACTGAAGGCTTTACTTTGGAGACATTAATAGGCAGAGGGCTGTGTGGCTTGCTTTACACTGTGAAAACGTTTAAATCAAAATTGGTGTCCCTGGGGTGCTAATGTTTGAGAACTGCTGACCTAGGGTAGAAATATTTCCCATTACGGAAGAGTCAATAGAAAAATTCACCATACAGACTTGTCACATTTACCCATTTGAATTCAATTAATTAGATTCTTTGCCACCATGACTATTCAGGGGAGACACATTTCCATGAAAAAGAGCAGCATTAAAAATCATATTTAGGGAATTTTCTAAAACACAGTTCTGACTGAATCACTTACACATAATTTTCAAATGTGAGGGACAGATAGTCCATAAACCATTTTTAGTGGAGAAAGGTATAGATTTATGAATCCTGATGGCAAGGAAACATTTAGAGCTCCTTTCATTAGGTTATTTGTAATTTAAAAAAACAGGTGCTGCCTGTGACTGAATTAATCAGACTCTGCAATCCAGGGAAAATATGTTAACTTTGTCATAATTTTCTTTCCTCTTGAATGTAGCATGTTACTGTTCAAGGTTATGGCTTTTAAACATTCATTTTTCTACTCTTGGTAATACTTCTGGAAAGAAAACAACACAGTGGTGTATAATGCCTTTCTCCTAGCCTTAATATACTAGAAACGTGTTTCCCCACTAACTTTGCCAAGGGTGCTATTTTTCAGAAGCAGAAAATGAAAAACAAAAGTTCTTTCTTAGCTGTTTGTCACATACGCAAGGGAGAGAAAGAATCAATGTGTATCAAATCACAAAGAACAACCCCAAAAAGAAGATGACAACAGTTTCTAGGGGCATTTGGAAATAATTTTCAACAGTGCCAGGCAGAGGGATAACTTTGTGCTGATGAACTGATCACAGCCCTTATTTAGGATCTTTATGATGTTGCTCAATGAATTTTTGTGATGAATGAGGACACCCAATGCTTTTCTGCTGTTAGGATTTTGTGTTTGGGCCCTGTCTCATTATATGAAGCAGCCGTGGGAAATGTGTAATTCTTCTTAATTCAGAGGCAACTTTCAAAAGAAAAATAAGGATTTTTTTCCTCTTCAGCTTCTCCTCCCACGCAGCCTCACAGAAATGAGAACCAACCTACAGAGCTGTGTATAACAAGCAAAGGAGATGGCAGTCAAATGAGGGGCGTTGAATTAGGGACCCCTGGAACTACAGCTGAGAGAAGTTCTTCTGGAGGAAATGGATGCTTTGGAGGATGGGCTCCAAAACATTGTTCCCCATGGAGGTCCCTGTTCTCCCCAGACTCCATCTCCAAACCTCAAGGACATTTCCTATCTGGATCTAGCAGCCCGACTCCCCCCTCCCCCCCCCAATGACTTGCTGGTGGCTACCCTATGCTGAATCCTCTCCCTTACTAGGGCTTATTACCCTACATTCTGCCTTGTCCCCCTACCCAGGCTCTGATACCAGAAGTGAGCCTGTCCAGGAGTAAAGTGCCCAGAGGGAAGGGTGGGAGAGTAGATTTAGCAGCAACAGTGCAATCCTAAACTCTCTCTCTAAAGGGTTTAGAATGATGACCAAGCCCTACGTTGGCATACCCAAAGATATGCTAGCCTAAATAGAAGACAGGACATACCCGGGTGGTAGGGCAGTACTGTATCTCCAGAATCATTGTAGAATAGGGCAGCTTCCGGAAGAAGCCATGGGCACAGCCAGGTTCACTCAGCTTCCTAATTTTTTCCAACACCATCCCAGCACCAGGACAGTGTCACGCCACTGTATAGCCCATTTGGGCCCATTTTTACAACGACCCAAGTGAAAAACTCCCTCAGAACAGATCTGCTGCAAGAGGTTTTTCCCTTCCCCCTCACGTACTGGGTGTATATATACGTGTGTGTCTTTAAGTGAGCCCTCATAGACAAGTTGAATAAATAAATATTTTATTTATATACCACTCTGTCCTGTTTAACTCAGGATGGTATACAACAAAGTTAAAAACTATTTTTGATCAAACATTTTACATATAAAAACTGTCTCCTCATCTTTACATTTTGGCCCTCTAGTTCTGTATGGGAGGACATCACCTTAGGTTTGTCAGGTCCCTCCTGGAAATGGTAGGGAATTGGGGGGGGGGGGCTTACCAGTAGAAAGAAGACCTCTGCTATGTCACTGGCATTGCACAGGGAGTGGCATCATTATACCAGCAATTTCCAGGCAAGGATCTGGTACCTGGGCAAAAACTCAATGCTGAAGCCAGCTTCTACTATAGAGTTTTTATCCAAATACCAGAGCATCATCTGGAAGATTCTGGAGTGATGATGTCACTTCCAGTGAGACACAGGCAACGTGGCCTAAGCTGCCTTATTTCTACAGGTAAGTCTTCCCACCAGCCAGCTGATTGGTGGCTAGGGGGCAAGGCCTGGCAGAGGCAGGCTGCACTTATACCATGGGCCTGGCAACCCTACCTCACCTAGTTCTAGTTCTCTGTGTGTGGATTGTAGTTCCAAGTATGTGTGAAGAAATAAATAAGCCTGTTGCAGAGGCTGCCAGACTCTCCTGCATGTTAACCAAATAGGTAAGCTTAATCCAGGGGTTCCCAACAGCTTTGAGCTTTGAAATACTGACATAGGGTGGTGGGCACAATCACAACATGGCTGCCACAGGGAGCGGAGCCAATCACAAATTGCCAAGAAGCCGGGTCATATATAATTCTAATACTATCTCCTCAACATTTCAGATGGAAACACAGTTTAACAGGATATTTAAAAAAATCTGCACAGCCAATCAGAAGCCCTACGGGGCAAAATTGTCACCAGCTTTGTCCACTTTCTAAAAGGAAAGGGGTCACTGGGTACCACATTGGGTCCCCCTGGCTTAATAGTGGAACACAGTATTTGGGACAGTGATGCTCTGTATTCTTGGTATTTGGGGGGCAAAAGTGGGGAGGCTTTTGGAGTTCTGGCCCTGCTGCTGGACCTCATGATGGCCCCTGACTTTTGGCCATGATGTGACACAGAATGTTGGACTGAATTGGCCACTGGTCTGATTCAACTTGGCTTCTCTTATGTTACTAATCCTGCACACTCCACTACACTAGACCCACAGGACCTACAACCCAATCTCCAGCAACACTTGCTACTTTGAGTAGGTATTTATGGTGCAGAAAGGAAACTGGAAATTAGCAACATGGCCAGTATGAAATTATGCTGGAGCAACCCCCCTCTCCTGCAAATAGGGGATACCAGGAGTACAACAATGGGGTGGGATAACTGTAGATCTTCTGAGGACCGAGCTCGAGGTCCGTAGCAGGATCGTAAATCTGTACTGCAATTAGCCAAATGAGCAGCTAGATGCCGACTGCAGGATCCAGTCAGTTTATAATGAAGCTGACCAATAGGGCACACTGGTGGGAAGATCCTTTTGTCTGTGCATGCATATACGTTGGGGCTTTTGGAGGGATTTTTTGTTCAGTTCAATCAGTTCTGCTTCTCTCTTGTAACATGCTGGGATCCTAACAAAGAGCTCAGATCACCTCCAATGTCTGTGGACACCCTGAGCCCACAGATTTCACTAGAACTCCCTGCCATTCCACTCCAGTTTGTTTTATTGTGCCAAACACCCATGAAGTCCATTGCCTTTTAGGATCACAGAGCAGCCCAGCAGACAGTGCAGACACACTACAGCTCCCTACGAGGCTCAGCAGTGGCTCAGCATGGCTCAGCAGTGACATTGCATCCCTCCCAGAGGGCCAGCCTGCCAGGTGAGAACCCCGGGGTGGCTCACTCTGACTCATGCCGAATTTAGATTCTCTCTCGTGTGCGTGCCTCTTTAATTGTTTTAACTTCCAGAATGTCCTTTAATGTTCTCTTGCCCGACAGACTTACTCCCTGCCACCAGCTGTGTTTCCCTTCCCCACCACCTCCATTATTCACATTTGCTTTGCAGGAAATTACTAACTGATAGGAATGCCTTTGTGCCCCGATCCGTCTCCAATGAGATATCTGCTTTCACGGAAATTATCACATCATAGAGTGTCTTCTAAAATCTACACCATTCCTGAGAGGAAGCCGATCACTCAGTGCGATAGCCTGGATACTGCAGAGAGAGGGAATATTTGCGTCTATTTTCTTGCAAGAGCAGAAGCAGTAATTTGATACATGCATTCTGCCAGCCCTGTTAACCCACACATAATTAGAATTAATTCAAAAAGTTGTGTTGATTCAGTGGGAGCCAGGGACTGCATTTTCTAGCTGCATAAGACTGCTGTAGAAAGCCATACATTTTATTTGTGTTAATAAAAAAAAAGGCATGGCTGCTCAATTCAGATGCTGCTTTCCTACACAATCATTCCTCTGTATACTCTTGAAATGCTGGTGACCACAAGGCTAATCCACCCAAATAGGACACTTGCCTCACACATCACCCTTGCAATGGGTGGCAGGCTTAGAATGAACTCCCCAATTCTCTCTAATGGGTTTTCATAAGGAGCCATTCTGAAGTGATCGGGGAATGTGGGATGATATGGCTGCCTATCAAAATGGTAGCTTAGGCAAAAATGAGATGTCTTTAGACATCACGATGTAGAAGGAGAAGAGCTAGAGGAGGGAAAGAAACTATGATGCAAACAGACAGCTAAGAATACGCGGGAAGGACATGTAGACAAAACCCAGCCAATGTCTCCCCCCAATTTCCAGGGCTGAAATGGATTAACCAGTGACTAAAGTCATATTTTGGTACTCTCACCTTTCAGAAGCATCTTCTGTAGAATGTATCCTAATTATTATGAGGTGGGGAAACCAAATGTCCATTTGCGCCCAGCTCTATTATCTTGACACATTGTAAAGCACCGTTTGTTCCCACAGATCCTGATTAACTTACCTTGGCAGGCATGGTTGTCGTCTGACAAAACAAGCCCCCGTGGGCACCCACACTGGTAGGTGTCTCCCACAGTGCTACAAGTATGACTGCAGCCTCCATTATTGTTGTGACATCCATCAATTTCTAGGACAGAAAGAACAATTAGACACATCCAGACAAAGAGCACTCTCCTTAGCGAATAGACCAACGGGGAATAAATCTGAGAAGACCCATCTGCTCAAACAGCATCACGCTGAAGGGGTGTTAATCAAGAGAGCCAGAAAGGGGTATTGACTCTATAGCAATTGCTGCGCATTGCCATTGACATAATAACAATATGCAAGCACAGACCGTGGTCCATTTTACATTGTTTTTTAACCATCGCAGGCAAAATTCTGTACAAGGAAATGACTGGAAGAGCATGGTAGTGAAGGAGTAAACATTCTCCTGCTACTTCCAGGATTTCTGAGTAGTTTCCATATCTCACTCAGTAATGAGATCTCCTCATTACAGCAGTGAGGAAGAACAAGCACTGAGTGAGATATTGAAGTAATATTTAAAGAAGCCTATTGGAAATGGAGAGGGGCTCAGAAGCTATTGTCCGGGGTACAGTTAATGTAGCATACAGATGCATCAAAAAGTTAAGGTGTGGGTGTGGCCAACATGTGTATCTAAATACAGGTCTGTAGTGGTGGAAAGTGACATCAAGTTGCACCTAACTTACAGCATCCCCAGAGGCATAGCCACAAAAATAAAGGTCAAGGAGAATTTCACTCCTGTAATACAACCCTGATGTAATGCCTCTCCTTCAGAACCAATTAAACTGAAATACAATTTTAGGAGGTCTCTGTGTATAATGGAAAGCATGATGAATGCCCAGAGAAGATTTTCAAACATCCCAGTATTTTAGATGGATGATCTCTCATTGATTCAAATGAATTTTAAACTGGTGATCGTGTGCTAGGCTTGCACAATCTACTTCTCTGGAAGTACAATGGTTCAATTCCATCATCTTCCCTTAAGATTTTGTGGTTCTGCATTGGGTATTGAAGACACTGCAAAGTGAATAACTTCCTTCCTGAAATGCCTCATAAACCCCATGACATATCAATAAACATGGAACCAACCAACCTGGTTACATATTGCTTAATAAACTCCTTAGAAAAGCATTATTTTCATGAAAAATGTCACCTAACACCTCAGGCCATAAAATGTGTCTTTATAGCATGTATAACTTTCCCATTTGCAGAAAAAGGAACAATTGTTCTTGCTAATAAAAACAAAATGATCAGAGTGGATACCAGCCCTTTCCCAAAAAGAGCAGAAATAAGAAGTGACAAGGAGGCCTAAAAGTACTCCTGATTGATGTGAACGGGTTGGTCACATGTTCATTTATGAAGGACTACCTTGTTTGATTATGGCAGTCCATTGTCTGTCACTCGCAGGCATGGAGCTTACAGCCTTGACTCTCCACACCAGGAAACCAGCCATGCAGCAGGGCAGAGCACAGGTGCAGCTGAGGGTGGGGCATCTGATGAAAGACGCCAAGTCCCAGAAGGGCGGGAGGGCTTTTGAAGACTCAGGAGGTGGAGGCTTGGAAAAGGAAGGCTACTTAGGCAGGAAGGACAGCTACTGTGAGGAGGCGGGGTTTATCGATAGTGAAGTAACTATGGTGAATGCAGGGGAAGGAGAGAGGAAAAAGTCCTCATTGACCCCGTTCTGAGACGCTGTCTCCAGGAAAAGTGTTGTTCCTGATTCAGGCATCCAGCTTCTGGCATTGTGGTGGAAAAGAAGTGGCAGACCCTGACACATACCATTCCCCCTCAACTTTTAAGGCTTTTTTTGTATTCGGGTTGGTTGTAAGTTATCCCCCCCCCCACCCCTTTCTGTACCAAATTCTGTAAACAATTTAAGCCATCTCAAAAGAGCAAAGGTTCAATCTGAGATCAGCTCCATCCAGGATCATTTTATACTGAAATTCTACATGTGACATGAGCAGAAAGCCTTAAGACCAGGGCCTAAAACCCATCAACATCCCCCCCTCGGGGGGGGGGGAGAGCTAACTAAGCTGACGAAGAGTTCTGAAGAGCTCACAAGCTTGCACATTGATTTGCAATATTTTGGTTATTCCAAAATAAAGGTATATGGCTGTTGTGGGTGGGTATGCTTCTGAGCAACTTGCAATCTCTGTGAGGCAGATTAGGCTAAAGAGAGCATGACTGATCCAAGGTCAAACAATACACTTTATGCTGGAACTTGAGTCTGAGATAGTCTGAGATATCACCATATTGGCTCTCCTTTTGGCTAGCATCGACATGCAAATCAGGTGTTATTTTTCACAAGGCTCCCAAATCAATTCCTTCCTTAGTCTCACCTTCACAGGTCTTTCCATCACTCCCCAGAACACGCCCAACTCCACATTCACAACGATAGGAATTTTTCAGGTTGATGCAGAACTCGCTGCAGCCTCCGTTATTCTGTCCACACTCATCGTCATCTGTAGAGGAACAAAGCAACCATGTATTCACAGACAGTGAATAAGTCAGGCCAACAGAGACCTGACCTGAAACAAGGACTCCAGGGAGCATTTTCTCTTCAGCTGGCTATTGCTAGCCACGGACCACAATTGCTGTGATTTATAGGATAATATCAAGGAGCATGGCTCCAATGACCCAGGCCTGCTCTCATGGTATAAATCTCGTGTACATACACATATGCAGATGACTATAATGAAGACTTATAGGAACCAGTATCCTGTGCCAGCTGCAGGTGCATACTGAGATTAAAGGCTCTTGGCACAGCAGCATCTAGGTCATACTGAACTCTGGTTCCGCTGTTGGCAAGAATCGATCATTCCAGTTGATTTGGCTGCCTGGATGACAATTTCCGTAGAGGAATCACCTTCATGCCATTGGTTTATTTCACAAAATGCAGATCAGCCCCAAACAATGGACTATCATAACCTCCCCATGGATCCGGAGCCTAAGTGGGAATGCCAGGAAAGAAGAGGGCAAAGCAAACCACAGTGATGGAAAGCAAACTGTGGCTAAAAAGTAGAAAAGGAAAAGCTGAAGAAAACTTTTAATGAATTTTTGAGGTAGGAATGGGTAGGACATTCCATTTGATGCTGTCTGTCTTGTTAGTCTCCCACTGCAAACCTCCTTCCTTCCGCCCACTTCTTTCTCCCCACTGTTCTCAGGGAACTAGGGCAACTTAATTCCTTGCACATTTGCCAACCTCATTCTGAGCTAAGTAAAGATTAAAAAAGTGGGACCCTGTGAGATTCGTGGAGGGGGAGATCCCATCTCCCTTTCACTCTCTTGCCAACCCTGGAATGGCCCTGGGATCTCCGACTGCTGCTGCTGGGCTGTTTCATTGCTGCTGCTGCCCCCCAGGCTCTCTGGCAGCCACTGTCCAGCATGGTCCATGGGATACTTTGCAAAGGCTCTACCACACTGAGGTAAGAAGGGAAGAATGTTCTCTGTACTTGCGCAGGGATCATTACTTTACTTGGGGGGAGGAATTTAAAAACCCTGCATATTTTTTACGTTTTCAGATTTTTCTACAAACATGGAGAGTGCCTCAAGTTTGCTGAAAAATCTGTTTAGACTCTGTATGGGCCTAATCTGTAGATTTAGGTCTCTGCAAATGGGAGTCACAAGTGGCTAACAGTATATAGATTCTGAACTAGATATTGTCATGCTCACCCCATTTCTCTGTACAGTGGTAAGTTCTGAGGGAAGGAGAGAGTACTGGCATTCTAAACATCCGGAAGAAGTTCCTGACAGTTAGGGCGGGTTTTCAGTGGAACAGGCTTCCTCGGGAGGTGGTGGGTTCTCCATCTTTGGAAATTTTTAAACAGAGGCTAGATAGCCATCTGACCGAGGTTGATTCTGTGAAGGTTCAAGGGGGTGGCAGGTTACAGTGGGGGGCAGGCATAGTGCAGGGGGTTGACTACCTAGGAGGTCTCTTCCAACTATTCTATTCTATTCTATTCTATTCTATTCTATTCTATTCTATTCTATTCTATTCTATTCTATTCTATTCTATTCTATTCTATTCTATTCTATTCTATTCTATTCTATTCTATTATGATTCTATGATTTCTATTCTATTATTCTATGATTTTGCAGTGTCTCTGTAGTATTGTTGCTTAGCTTCAGTACTGGTTTATCCATGTAGCTCTTGTAGCATGTGCTATGGGCCCCGAAGATCAAGGGACCCCACCCCTCCCTTACTGGCAAAGGCCTTGAATTTAGTGACAGAGATCTTGCCAGAGAATGCATGCACAGAGAGCTTATGCGTGCTCTTCTGCCCCACCAGCTTCCAGTGGAATGGATCTTGGAAACCTTTGGAAATTGACTGTAAGAGCCAGAGGTCCCCAGGTGCTGCCGGGAGGCTGGCAACCCTTCTTTTCTGAAGATGTTGTAGCAGCTTTTTGCCAGCTGTTGCATCTGGGAGAAGGACAATGAGCAGGAAGAGAAGGGCTCAGGGTTGTTCAAAAGGCTGAGGGATGGCGACCAATGGGATTCCAGGGCAATTGGTTGGACACCACATAGAAATAGGATACTGAACTGAACGGACCGGACCAGCATCGTGACCCAGCAGGGCTATTCTTATGCTGTTATAAGGCCTGAAATTCAGAAAAATTAGTTTTTTAGGTTGCTTTCAGGAATGGACTAGGAAGTCAAAATAGCCCAGGAAGAGGGCCATGCGGAAAGGGGAGAAGAAAAACTTGGGTGCCTTCAGTTTTTGCGTTTCCTTTTGTTGACAATAGGAGGCATCCAAATGGCCCTGTTGAAAATCCTTGCTATTTCGATGACCAATTAATTAAAGTAGAGAACTTGGATTAAAGCCTCCTGAGCGGCTTAGTGGATTTTAGCCCGATTAATTAAGGGGAGAGGGAGAAAAGGTCGTTGAAACCATAAGCTTCTGGCTTGCTTTCATTTTCACTCGCAGCAACTTTCAATTCAGCACTGGCCAATGGCCAGGATTAACAATGGGAGGTGTGAAATTTCAGTGCTTCTTCCAATGCACAAGGGATAAAGGCCACCACTTGTGCTACATCATGACATTAGAACACAAGTTTCCCTTTCCTTTAGATAGGACTGTGGCAGAGAAAGATTAATGGGTGTAGTGCCACCATTTATGTGTTGGTGAGTTGCAGCGGTGGCTCTCAAAGGAATGAGAAATCGCTTTGAAAATACTCTCTGGCATCCAGTGCTGGGAATTTAGGCATCGTACGGTTCCCATAATGCATTTGCTCTGTCTCAAACCACCAACTGGCGCTCAGTGCGAATCCAAGGCAATAGTTAATTGCAGGCATCTACCAGTCTCTTCAAATTAGGTATGTTTGGACACCCATTGGTTTCTCACTGGTTTCCACAGAGGTATTCAGTGCAGTATAGTGCAATCAGAAGTATTTTAACGCTTGCCAGCCTCCAGATAGGAACAGGAAATCTCCTGGAATTATGATGGACCTCCAGACTACAGAGATCCATCTTCCTGGAGCAAGTGGCTGCTTGGGAGGGGAGACTCTATAGCAGAATAGCCCAATAAGGTCCCTACCCTTCCCAAACCCACAAGCTCCACCCCCAGATCTCCCAGAATCTTATTTTTTTATTTATACAGTCACAGACCAGGATATAAAAATTAGACATAGTAAAACGTTAAGATTTTAAAAGATGTTGTGGCGTGTGTGTAGAGAATCATAGAATCATAGAGTTGAAAGGAACCTCTGGGGTCATCTAGTCCAACTCCCTGCACAATGCATGAACTCATAACTACCTGCACACCCACAGTTACCCCAATTTCATGCCTCCAGCCTGGCCTGGAGGAAAATCACCTACCCACAGCCACAGTTAGAAATTCCCTGGGTATACAAGGAAGGGCCACAAGAGACAAACACTGGCACATCCTTTCCTGCCCACTCACTCATGATCTGTCTAAATTCATGAAATCAACATTTCTGTGGGTTGACTATCTAGCCTCTGCTTAAAAACTATCAAAGAAGGAGAACCCACCACCTCCCGAGGAAGCCTGTTCCACTGAGGAACCGCTCTGTCAGGATCTTCTTCTGGATGTTTAATCAAAAATTCTTTTGAATTAATTTCAACCCATTGTTTCTGGTCTGAACCTCTGGGGTTACAGAAGACAACTCTGCTCCATCTTCTATATGACAGCCCTTCAAGTATTTGAAGATGGTTATCTTATCTCCTCTTAGTCGTCTTCTTTCCAGGCTAAACAAACCAAGCTCCCTTAACCTTTTCTAATACGACTTGGTCTTCAAACACCTCACCTTGTAGCCCTCATCTGGATGTGTTCCAGTTTTTCTATATCTTTATTTGGTTGTGGTGCCCAAAACTGAACACAGTACTCTAAGTGAGGTCTAACCAAAGTTGAGTAAAATGATCACCTTGCGTGATCTGGACACTATACTTCTTTTATTAAAGCCTAAAATCCCATTTGCCTTTTTACCTACCGAGTCACACTGCTGACTCATGTTCAGTGTATAGTCTACTAAGACCCCCCGGATCCTTTTTACACTTACTACTGCTGAGACAAGTCTCACCCATCCTATAGTGATGCATTTGATTTTTCCTACCTAAATGCAGAACTTTACATTTTTCACTATTAAGATTCATTTTATTCATTTTTGCCCAGTTTTCTAGCCTGTAAAGATCATTCTGTATCCTGATTCTATCTTCTGGTGTGTCTGCCACCCCTCCCAATTTAGTATCACCTACAAATTTAATAAGCACCCCCTCTATTCTTTCATCCAAATCCAAATTCAAATAATTTATGAACATGTTGAACAACACGGGGCCCAGGACAGATCCCTGAGGCACTCCACTTGTCACTCCTCTCCAAGAAGATGGTGAACCTTTGTGTGCGATCTTGTCAACAACTTCTCGATCCACATAACAGTAATAGGACCCATCTTGCCAATAACAATATCACAGGGAATAAAATTAGTCATTGAAAAAAAATGTTAAAGGTATTTGGTTTCCTTCTGGTAGGCTTGAATCGCGTAGACACAAAATTTTGCTATCTGCAGAGAGACTTGAGGCTTGTCACCCATGATAAGCTCTCTGGTCCAATCTGCTTCCAAAAGGGGGCAGATAAATTTGTTATGAACTATGGCATACAGGGGGCAATGAAAGAAGATGTGTTCCGTAGATTCCACCTCCATTAGTGGACAGGTGTAGCATGCCTGAGATAGCAGCCCTAATATCTTATGCACCCACCCACACCAACTTTCTTAATATTTGGTGCTCATCTAAGGTCCAAATCAGGTATGCTTTGCTATAAGTTGAGCTTGGGGGGGGGGGGGTGGAGAATCAGAGGGGGTCAGGAAAATGCCCCAAGGTCTCCCTCTGTGCCTCCATCCCCATCCAAACTGGTGCCCAGCAGGCTTGGAAACTGCTTTCCTAGCAGCCGCCTGTCTGTCTGTGAAAGAAACAGAATCAGGTTGCAGATGTAAAGCCTGACTCAACATGTGGCAAAACAGGTTGTCTAGTCTGGGACCTAAGCTCATATAATCAATCAACATTAGTTTGAATTTGTGCTTTTTCCTTCCAGGTATTCTCTAAAATCTGGCTAGTTCTGCTGTTTTTAACATAAGCCACTAACAGGTTTTAAGAATGGGCTGGAGAGGATGAAAATTAGATTCAGGAAAAAAGCCATCATCCAGAGGTACCTTCTATATGGGGGGGCAGGACAACAGTCCCCTCCCCAGCTACACACACTGCTGCTGGAATAGTAGTACATAGACCGGGAACAGACAGGAATACACTTGGACAGAATCAAAGAGAGCCAAAAGAGACCACAAAGGGCCATCCAGTCCAGCCTCAGACCTACTCATGGACTTAAAAACCACACACTCCTGACAGGGGCTCATCCAATCTCCTCCTAAAAACTTCCAATGAAAGAGATTCCAGCATCTTCCGAGGCATCATATTCCATCTACAAACAGAAAATGCTTTTTAATATTTAAGAGGAACCTCTTTTCCCGTAATGTGAGCCCATTGCTCCTAGTCCTTGGCTCTAAAGCTGCAGTAAACAAGTTGGCCCCCTCTTCAACATGTCTACCTTTTATATAGTTGAACACAGCTATCAAATCACTCCTTGCCCTCCTCTTCTCCAGGTTACACATAACCAGCTCTCTCAACCTTTCCTCATAAGGCACGGAAGTTGCCTTATCCTGAATTAGACCATGGATCCATCTAGATCAGTATTGTCCACTCAGACTGGCTATCGCTCTCCAAGGTTTCAAGCAGGGGTCTTTCACATCACCTACTGCCTGGTCCTTTCATCTGAAAATGGGGGGGAGGGGGCTTGAACTTGTAACCTCCTGTATGCAAAGCAGGAGGTTCCTCCATCGAGCCACAGCTGCTGCCATTCCTGAGCCACTCACTGTTGTGTATGTGACTCAGCAGAAGGCTGAGCTTGGGGTCTGGAACAGGATCCAAGCTGCCCCGTTGAACAGCCAATGAGTTTAAACTAATCAGGCGCGGCTGAGCCAATCAAGGGTCAGCCTAGGGCGTGTCCACCTCTGCCCTGTGTATATATTCAGGGGCTTGACCAGGCAAGCCCCAGTCAACGTGGTTGATTCCATCTGAAATCACTTCTTAAATAAAAAGAGCTGTTCTGCACGACTGCGTCTCGCTTGTTCCTGTTCGAACTCACTATTTTACACTGGCGACGAAGGTGGGATTCTAAGGAAACGAAGCTGCTCCTGCACGCATCTGGACAGAGCCCGCCAACCTCGGGGACCCTCTGCCAGCTAACAAGCGTGAGTCCAGCAGCACCCGACCGGCATCACGAGCCACTGGAGTGGAGCCCAGCCGTCTGAAGGGGGGAACCAGCTGCCAGCTGAATCGCTCAAGCCGGGCCGACAAGCACCGAGATCGCACGCCGCAGCATGGCTACCTTGGGCCAGATCGAGCAGTTTGACTCCAGCCGCCCGAGCCAATGGAGAAGCTATGAGAAGCGCTTCCGCCACTTCCTCACGGCCAACGAGATCACCGGGGCCGCAAGAAGACGGGCGGTCTTCTTGAGCACGTGCGGGGCCGCCACGTTCGACCTGGCGCAGGACCTCTTTGCGCCCGACGATGTGGACGCTGCGGACCTGGACGAGATCCTCCGCCGCCTCCAAGAACACTACGATCCACAGCCAGGGGAGATCGCGTGCCGGTATGTTTTCTACCAGCGTGGACAGCGAGAAGGCGAGTCCATTGCAGAATTCACCGCCGCACTCCGCAACCTCGCCCGTGACTGCCAATTCTCCAATCTGGAAGAGGCACTCCGGGATCGTTTTGTGTGCGGCCTCAGGGACGAGGCCACCCAGCGCCGGCTTTTCGGAAAGAAGGGGCTGACCTTCAAAGAGGCGCTGGAAGACGCGGCCAACGCGGAGGCCGCCAACCGCAGCGCCAGGACCGTCCGCGGACACGAGGCGTCGAGGCACCCACCGGTGGAGAAGCCAACGACGGCCGTCCACCACGAGGACCTGGGCGGAGACCTCGCGGAAGAGGAGGCCGAGGTGGACCACAACGTGGCCCGACCGCACCGCCGTCCAGCAACCTCGACGGGGCCCTGCGCTGGCTGTGCAGGCCCGCATGTACGCAGCATGTGCCGATTCCGCGACGCGACTTGCCGGGTCTGCGGAAAGAAAGGGCACATCGCCCGGGCATGCCGCTCAGAGCCGGATTCCGCGTCCCACCCCGTGGCCGGCGAAAATGCCTACCGCCAACCGAGGGCGGCCCAAGGCAACAGAGGTCAGCGTGAGGTGACCAGCCGCCAGCGTCGCCTGGAGACAAACAGCACCCGGACCGTCATCCTAAACTCCACGAGGAACGGACCCAAGGAGAAGATACGGCTGAGGGTAAGCATAGAGGGGGCCCCTTGCACCATGGAACTGGACACAGGGTCGTCGCTCTCTATAATTTCAAACGCGACCCTCAAGCGACTTTGCCCGCACGGGGGACCCCCTCTCCGCCCCTTGCCCTACATAGTCAAGGATTACATGGGAGGGCGAGTGCCGATCAAGGGGGTGGGGGATTTTCATGTTTGCTTCCGGGACTTTGCGGGAAAATTGCCCCTTGTAATAGTGGAAGGGGAGCGCACCAGCCTGTTGGGTTTAGACTGGGTCGAGCCGCTGGGAATCACGATCGGCGGTATTACTCAAATCCAGCGGCTCCAGACCACCGCGCTAGAGGACATCTGCGGGGAATTCCCAACAGTCTTTGACGCGTCGCTCGGTCGCTACACCGGGCCACCAATCTCGTTGGCCCTCGACCCCCAGGTGGCACCCATTCGCCTCAAGGCCCGGCGGGTCCCGTTCGCCCTGAAGCCCCGGATAGACGCGGAGCTGGACAAACTCCAGGCGCAAGACGTGCTCGAGCCGGTTCCGAACGCGCGTTGGGAGACCCCGATCGTGACGCCCATCAAGGCAAACGGGGACATACGAATCTGTGCGGACTACAAGTGCACGCTGAACAAGGCGTTGCAGCAGCACGCGTACCCAGTACCGGTGATCAGCCACCTCCTCGCGTCCCTAGCCGGGGGTAAGGTTTTCGCCAAACTTGACTTGGCCCAAGCGTATCAGCAGCTGCCCGTTGACACGGCAGCCGCGGAAGCGCAGACAATCGTCACTCACCGGGGGGCGTTTAGAGTTAAGCGTTTGCAATTCGGGGTCAGCGTGGCCCCCGGAATTTTCCAGAACCTAATGGAGGACCTTCTCAAGGGGATTCCGGGGGTGATCCCATATTTTGACGACGTCCTCCTGGCCGGGAGAACCGTCCCGGAACTCGCCAGCCGACTCCGGGAGGTCCTGCACCGATTCTCCGGGGCCGGGCTGAAGGTGAAGCGGGAGAAATGTCGTTTGGGCGTCCCCAAGGTGGAGTTCCTGGGTTTCCTTATCGACGCGGAAGGGGTCCACCCGACCGAAGACAAGGTGAAGGCCATCCAGAACGCGCCACCGCCGAAGACCAAACACGACCTCCAAGCCTTCCTGGGCCTCCTGAATTTCTATCATTCCTTCTTGCCCAACAAGGCCACCGTGGCAGAGCCTTTGCACAGGCTCCTCGACAAGAAAACTCCCTGGGTCTGGGGTCCCTCACAGAAGGCCGCGTTCGCCTCGGTCAAGCGACTTCTCACGTCCGACAGTGTACTGGCACACTTCGACGAGGCGCAGCCGGTCGTCTTGGCCTGTGACGCATCGCAACATGGCATCGGCGCCGTCCTAGGTCACCGCCTGCCCGACGGCCGCGAGGCCCCGGTGTCCTTCTACTCGCGGACCTTGTCATCGGCTGAGCGGAACTACGCACAGATCGACAAGGAGGCGCTCGCCATCGTCGCTGGAATTAAGAAATTCCACGACTACCTCTACGGCCGCCGGTTTACGATCGTCACGGATCACAAGCCCCTGCTCGGCCTCTTCACGACGGACCGCCAGACGCCCCAGATCCTGTCCCCGCGGATGCTGCGCTGGTCCATTTTTTTGCATGGATATGACTTCAGCCTCGTTCATCGGCCTGGCAAGTCCATCGGGCACGCCGACGCACTCAGCCGACTGCCGCTACCACAGGTCGACGCAGACCCGGCCCCTGCTGCTGAGGTGTTGCTGATCGACTCCCTGCCTCAGCAACCCCTGCGATCGGCGGACATCGCCGCGCACTCGGCCAAAGACCGCCTCATCGCCCGAGTGCTCAACTGGGTGTGGAGGGGATGGCCAGCGGGCAAACAGGACCCAGATTTTGCCCCTTTTACCGCCAGGCAAACGGAGCTATCGGCACACAAGGGGTGCTTGCTGTGGGGACACCGAGTGGTGGTGCCGCCCAAGCTACGCCAGCGGGTCATGGAGGCGCTGCACGATGGCCATCCTGGCATTGTGCATATGAAGGCACTGGCTCGCAGCTACGTTTGGTGGCCGGGGCTGGACAAGAACATCGAGTCCTGGATAAGCGGCTGTCGGACCTGCCAGGAGAACCGCCCAGAGGCGCCGCGAGCACCGCCGCGGACATGGGAGTCGGCCATGAAGCCTTGGTCCCGCCTGCACATCGACTTTGCAGGGCCATTCCAAGGGCACACATTCTTGGTCGTCGTGGACTCCTTCTCGAAATGGCTGGAGGTTGTTCCGGTCTCGGCCATGACGTCGGCCGTGGTCATCAGGAGCCTCCAACGCCTGTTCGCGACCCACGGGCTCCCCGACACGATAGTCTCCGACAACGGAGCCCAGTTCACGTCCACTGAATTCCGGGTGTACTTGGGGCAGCACCTGATCCGACAGGTGACCTCAGCACCATTCCATCCGTCAACTAACGGGCAGGCTGAACGGATGGTCCGGACAACCAAGGACGCGTTGTCAAAACTCCCCCAAGGAGATTGGCAGACGCGCCTCACGCAGTTCGTAGCCCGCCAGCACACCACGCCATCCTCGGCAACCGGGAAGAGCCCGGCGGAACTACTAATGGGACGGAGACTCCGAACCCTCCTGGATCGTCTACACCCCGACCATGACGAAACCCGGGAGAAGGGCCACGAGAATCCCTCCGCGCCACGCGCCTTTGCCCCAGACGATCCGGTTTACGTCCGGAACTACAGCGACGGGCCCAGTTGGATCCCTGCAACCGTCACACACGCGACGGGACCCGTGTCCTACGGGGTCCAGGGCGAGGACGGCCGGATCCTCCGGCGACACGTGGACCAGGTGCGCTGCCGGGACAACTCCGTGCATCGGGAAGGCGACACCGCCAACCCCGTCCCTGACGCTACCCCCGGCGGGAGACCACCACTCTGCAGTCCAGCGGCTGAGCCGAGGGCACCCAGCACGGAGCCCGCAATAGCCGACGCGGCGGCGGACCCTAGGAGCGCGGCAGTACGGACTGAGGTCAGTCAACCCGTGCCGTCTCCAGAGCCGCGCCGGTCGGGGCGGACCCGCGTGCCCCCCAGATACCTACAGGACTTTATTCACCACCTCCTGAGTGACTATCTAAGGGGGGAGGGGTGTTGTGTATGTGACTCAGCAGAAGGCTGAGCTTGGGGTCTGGAACAGGATCCAAGCTGCCCCGTTGAACAGCCAATGAGTTTAAACTAATCAGGCGCGGCTGAGCCAATCAAGGGTCAGCCTAGGGCGTGTCCACCTCTGCCCTGTGTATATATTCAGGGGCTTGACCAGGCAAGCCCCAGTCAACGTGGTTGATTCCATCTGAAATCACTTCTTAAATAAAAAGAGCTGTTCTGCACGACTGCGTCTCGCTTGTTCCTGTTCGAACTCACTATTTTACACTCACCACTGCACTCCCATCCCTATTTCTTCTTTTTTTCACCCATGGAAAAGGGCAGGTGCAACAGTGATTTTGCTGGGTCCCCCACAGCCTGGAATGCCCCTTCCTTCACACTTTTTATTTTCATAACAAGCTGTGCCAAATGTTACAACGGTGGCTTGGCAGGGAAAGGGGAACAGGTCCTTAAAGGGCTAAAAATGCTGGCTATGTGGGATTGTTTAGATCTATGCTCCACCCACCGCAACTCCACAGATTCCCCTAATTTAAACAGAAATAGTTTTTCCCAGAACAAGGGGGACAAGAAGCAGACAAGTCATGCATACATTGGTTATGAGTGACATCACTGGGAAGTTTGCCTTTGTTATGGGAATAAATCTTTGTTGGTATTAAATTTGCCATTGGACTCAAATTTTGTTCTGCTACTTCAGACCAACATAGCTACCCCCTACATTTACTATGAGAGCTTTCTGCTAACTAAGCAGCAGAAATCCCCACGTAGAAGCAGCCAGATAATTGTTTTTTAGACATTGGCAATTTATTTTTCCCCTCCTTTAACTGCAATAAAACATCTCTGATGCACAATTATCTCCACAGATCAATTTGGGCTGATGGGCCCTATGGAAAGATAAGATGGAGTTTGGAAACAGCTTTCTGAATTCTCTGAGAACCACGTTCTTTTCATCATTTCTGTTTTTCTAAAATCCTCTTCTTCCAAACCTTTCTGCCTTCTTTTCAAACCCTTATTATCTGTTTCATCTTTTATCTTCTCTAGCAAAGGGCAAGCACATCCGGGAAAGGCCTGCCTAACACTGTAAGAACAGTTAATGAGCAAGTGAAGAACCACATTTTGAAACAGCTGAGAGAAAAGGAGAGGAAGAGTCCCTAGTAAATTGCTTGTTCCTTTTCTTCCCCTTGGTATTTCCCATTCTTCTCATGTGGTCCTTACCCAGGCAGGTCTGCCCATCTGGTCCCAGCATTGTCCCTAAAGAGCAGACGCAGCCTCCAGGCTCCAAACATGAAGTGCCACAATCGATCCTGTCACAGATGTCATAAAAATCTGCAGAATGCAAAAATGGTTCGTTAAATGGTTTGTTAAAATTTATCTTATCAACAGCTTCTATATTCTCAGCCAGGGATTCCCAACTTTCTCGAGCCTGTGCATACCTTTGGAATTCCAACACTCCATGGTGGGCGCAGCAACAAAATGGCTGCTCCTGAAGGCAGAGCCAGCCACAAAATGGCTGCCGCAGCTTTCCTTCAGTCATGCAGTGTAGATCCTTGTGCCCTGATAGAAACTGTTGCCAAAGCGACATGTTTACAAATCTGCACGGTCAATCAAATATCCAGTGGCCAGTTAGAAGGCTTGCTGGCCAAAAGACCCACGTGGCCTTGTCCACTTTCTACAAACCCTTGGTGGTAGGATTACCAACTGCCAGGTAGTGGCTGGACATCTTCGGGATTACAACTGTTCTCCAGGAGACAGAGAGCCATCCGCATAGAGAAAACAATTGCTTTGGAGAGTGGGGTATATGGTGCTATACCCCATTGAAGTCCCTCCCTTTCTCAACCCCTGTTCTACTCAGGTTCCATCTCCCCAAATCTCCAGGGATTTCCCAACCTGAAGCTGATAACTCTACCTGGTGGGCACCAGGAAAGGTTCTGGAGGTCACCAAAGCAACAACAGGTACTGGGAGCCCCTCTTCTCAGTTAAGGAGCAATGTAGCAGGTATGGCAGCTGGCCTACATGTTAGGACTAGTCAGTGCTAAATTCCTGTATTCGTCTAGAGTCGCAGGTCCCCTCTGGCCACCAGCAGGGGATAAGGGGATCAGGTTACCAGATCCAGGTTGGAAACCCCTGGAGATTTTGGGTGTACCCTTGGATGGACAAGGACCTCAGTGGGGTATAATGTCATAAAGTCCACTCTCCAAAGTATCCATTTCTCCACGGGAAGTGTGTTCCTTCTCAAAACTATTTATCCTCTCTTTCTTAGTTGAGCTCCACTATTGCAATAATCCCTCCCAGAAGACAAAGTGGCTGGGGAGAAGCAAGTTTTAGAGGGAAAATGTGTGTGTGTGTGTGTGTGTGTGTGTAGGGAGGGCAAATGCAACCCCCTTTCCTTTGGCTTGCCCTTTGTTTTGCAGAACTTCAGAAGCTGTAATATTGATCACATCTTTGTTAGTAAATTACACTGAGATTAATACAATTAGAAGCGGAGGGTTAAGCTTCCGTTATTTAAGAGGACAGTCACAAGATTATTTACTGCACAGGCTGTGAACTAATTAAACAGTTTGGAGCTGAGTAATCATCTGTCTTTTAACAGATGAACTGATGGATGACATTTGCATTTAAGCCCCAGTGTGTTTGTTTGTACCCAGACTAAAGGGAGGGCTAGGCAATTAACAATTTAATAAAACAACAGTGCCACTCATTGGCTTGGGTCCCTCCTAGATTTCCATGGAGATTTTGATTCCCCCCCCCCCCCAGCTAGTGCTGATGGTCCCCCATCCCCCAGAAACAACATTTGGAAGGCAGTTGAGACTGCTGTACCAGGGCAGAAAACGGCCCCCTGGAAATTTAGACAGGAACCAATTAAAAGTTAGAAGAAATGTGTTTAATATCTTCTTTCACATGCATTATTAGTCAAAGATTCTAAGTAAGGAGAATTCAACTCTGCCAGAAACACTGGAGGGCTTGTACCAATCAGAATAGATGCTGAAGGACTCCATGGGGCCAACAGAAATCTATCTGTATATTGTAGCTACTGATGCAAGCTGTATTAAGTAGGGGGCGTGGTACATGCAGAAGGTCCCAGGCTCAATCCTTGACATCCATTTCAAAGGACCAAGCAGTCGGTGATGTGAAAGACCTCTGCCAGAGACCCTGGAGTACTGCAGTCAGTCAAACAACACTGCCTTTGTCAGACCACTGATCTACCTCAGAATAAGGCAGCTTCGTGTGTGTGTCTAAGCCACTTATCAAGGCTAGGGGGGAAATAGAATCACAGGAAGGGGAGAGTACCCTTCCCCTAGAGTGGAATTATGCAAGGGGACTGGACTCTGAATCTATGTAAGTAGCTTCATGTTTACCTGCTTTTGCTAAGATGGCAGCTTCAGGTTGGGAAATATCTGGAGATTTTGGGGGCAGAGTCTGAGAAGGGTAGCATTTGGGGAGAGATTTCAATAAAGTATAATGCCATAGAGTCCAAAGTGGCCATGTTCTCCAGGTGAACTGCTCTCTGTCACCTGGCGATTGGTTGTAACAGCAAGGGATTTTCAGCCACCACCTGGGGTTGAAAGCCAAAGAAAACTGACAGAAAGGCTACTGCATGTGTAACAGCTTATTCTTCTTTTATTGCAGTTGATGATATGTCATGCCAAAATGAGGACCAGTAAATACACATTTTCAGTCAAATTTTCTTCAGTGGCCTAACAAGGGTACAGAATATCATTACAATTTTCTTTTTTTAATTGCCAAAAAATTTTTAAGCTGTTGCAAACATTAAAGTTGTTGTAAACATTAAGGCATTCTCCATTATCACCACCTGGAAGCTGGCAACCCTAACTATTGCAGGGGCTAGTGCTGATAGCCCTAGGACCATCAAGCTTACAGTAATAATTTGTTGTTTTTAAAATCAAGGATGTTCAATCATCACCCAAGAGATTTCTCCTGTATTCACTGGGCTTCACTGCAAGGATTGGAAGGATCTAGCAGTTTGCCACTTCTACCAATAACAACCCAAGAAGTTTAATCACCCTCCCATTGAACATGTGGACCAATTCTGATATGACCATACTGCCATAATGGTATGTTGCAGAAATGTGGCATGGCTCTCGGCAATGGTCACTGAGGTCATTCCATAACAAATGTTGGCATTCACAGATCTATTTCATTGCCATTCATTTCTGTCTGGGGGTGATTTCTCAATACCAGGAGCAGATGAGATTCAGAATCTATACCTGCAAAAATTATCTCTCCTCCATGGCCATTAGATGCAGGCTCCTTGTACTGTGGTGCTACTTAAACTCTATTGATTCGGCGTACTAGCAGAGGCAAGCCCCTAATCTGTGCAACTGAAGGTTTGATAAGATTTTTTTTTAGCAAGGATGGAAAGAAATCAATACATTTCTCTTGCAAGGAAAGGAAAAGCATTTCCCAAGGTCAGGCATTTGTAAAGGAGACATACTCTTGCTGTCTGTTTTCTGCATAGTTCCTTCTACTATGCCCAATATCTATTTATTTGCATATATAAAATTCAGTTCCTCAGTGAGGCACATTCCACACATGTTAGATAATGCACTTTCAATGCAATTTATGGTGCAAAAGCCATTGTAAGTACATTATCCAACATGTACAGAAAGAGGATGACTGAAGATGAGGAAACAAGTTTACAGGCGTTTTTGACTTTTTCTCCTCTTTTGTATGATATTATGATTATTGCTGCACTTCTGTCCTGCCTGCCCTGAAAATAGATCAGGGCACTGCACTTGCCTCTCCACTCCCTCCAATTTTATCTGCACAACAACCCCGTGAAGTAGGTTAGGCTGAGAGAGCAACTGGGATGAGGATGCCCAGGCTGGGCAGGGATTAGGTCTTCCTGTCATTTGCTATCATCACTGCATTCTCCAAGTCTCCAGAACACTTCACCTTTCTCCAGAGCACTTTACCTTTTAAAGAGGTTTGCCATGCGGTCATGGTCCCAGCTTCATGGTGGGCTCTGGAGTTTCCTTTGAATTAAATTCCACACTACATAGATCAATTCTGCTGGAGGAAATGGTAGCCTTGGAGAAGTGGACTCAGTGGTATACAAAATGGAAGTCCTAGTTACAGAGAGTAGCTTCTTCTAAGGTAAACCCTAGAGCAGGGGTAGTCAACCTGTGGTCCTCCAGATGTCCATGGACTACAATTCCCATGAGCCCCTGCCAGCATTTGCTGGCAGGGGCTCATGGGAATTGTAGTCCATGGACGTCTGGAGGACCACAGGTTGACTACCCCTGCCCTAGAGTCTATGAGAAACTGATGGATGGGTACATGTAAAGGTAAGAGTGGTTTGAAGGATGGATGGAACTGGTGTTTGCTGACTTTCTCCTATGAGTCTTCAGGGGAGATTTTTCTCCTCAACAAAGAAAAAACCTTGATGAAGACTTAAAGAGGTCCGTTTAATTTTTAGCTAGAGTGGAACGTAATTCAATGATCTGGCTAGAGAAGGATCAAGGGGTTAGTATGCCATGCAGAACACACACACGCAGAAACATACAAGTGACGTAAGCTGGAAGAAAAGTGATACGAGGCATAAAACGTACTTTTAAAATTTGAATTCTGGTAGGAGAAGGTGACCACATTGGGAAGGGAGGAGTTGGAGGAGCTGAAATTGGGAAGTGCCCTTACAGCAGTGGTCCCCAACCCCCGGTCCGGGGACCGGTACCGGTCCGTAGATAAGTCGGTAACGGGCTGCGGCTCCTCCTTGTCCTCCTCCCCGGCTGCTGCCTTGGGGGCTTCTCTGCCACTCTGCTGCTGTCTCACCTTTGGTGTTCTCCAGCAGCTGCCATGGCTGGGGCTCCCCCTTGGTGTGGCACTGCACAGCTGCTGCTGGCAGCACCCCCCAGCGGGCGGTGGAAAGTCAGGGGCACCGGCGGGAAAGCAAATGGAGCAGGGGCTCAAATGGCGGTGACACCCCTTGGCAAAAGTCCCCCCCCCCCGGGCCTCAGTAAAATTGTCAAGCATTGACCGGTCCCTGGTGATAAAAAGGTTGGGGACCACTGCCTTACAGGATGCAATTCGCATATTGGCATATTCCCAGTAAACTCCCTTCCCTCCTCAAACTCTACCCTTCCTAGCCTCCCCCTCTCCTGAATGTCCCAGGCAAGAGCTGGCAGCTTTAGGTGTAGCTGCCCAGGAAACACAAAGCCAAAGCTTCCTTTGAGGGTACGGAGTTAACCACATGCTCCCCTGAATTCATAACTATATCCAAGAGATACGGTGTTATGTCAACACATAAATATGAAACCAGAATGCATAAGGCTATAAACAAATCACTAATTAACTTTTAAAATCAAGTGCTATAATAACCTTTCATATAGCGATATAATGAAACTGTCCCAGAGTGATACAATGCAATCTCATCAACTACAGCTTCATCAGCAGTCCATTAACACTCTTAAAGAGGAGGCATGAAGTTCCTGCTCAATCGCCAGGGCTGGCCTGGAGATATAATGTATCCTCAGTTAGCAACTCTGGTAGCAATCCCAAGAGTAGTATCTAGTAAACACAACATATGATCTAAATGTATATTTTCATAATGAATCCCCTGTTTCCTAATAAGTCTTCATCAAGTGCTTATATAGCGATATAGTCCCATAAATCTCAAAGACTTCTCCCATAGTAATGTTCAAGACAGTAGACGTGTGATGTAATGGTTAAGAGTGGCTGCTTCTAATCTGGTGAGCCCGGTTTGATTCCCCATTCCTCCACAAGCAGCCATCTGGGTGACCTTGGGCTAGTCACAGTCCTGATAATGCTGTTCTCACAGAGCAGTCCTGTCAGAGCTCTCTCAGACTCACCTACCTCACAGGGCATCTGTTGTGAGGAGAAGGAGGTAAGACGCTTTGAGACTCCCTTGGGCAATGAAATGCGGAGTATAAAAACCAACTCTTCTTTTTGTCTTTTCAGCCAATAATGGCTCAAGCAGCAATAATGGATGCCAAGTTTTGGATTCTTAAAAAGTTTAGGGTTGGGCGCTTCAGTGTCCGAAGTGGCCATTTGTGCCCAAAGCAGCCAGCGCTGTGGCGCAGGGGGGGAGGGGAGACACCGGCGCTTCCTCCCCCCCCCCCGTGCTTTGGCGCTGGCTGCTTCGGTGCAAACAGATGCTTCGGATGCCGAAGCACCCAATCCTAGTTCAAAATCTGCACAAATAATATTTCTAACATTACAAAAGCCCACCAGTTTCATCCTTAACACTATTTCGTCCCTTATATTTGGGAAACAGCCTCCTGGGAGGAGACTGTCCAGGGCCCTGTCTGTCCAGGTCCACCCTGATTGGCCCTCCCCCTCCAGCTCCCTCCCACCCGCCTTGCCTGCTAGAAGCCTTGTGGCTGCAGCCTCCATTTGCGCCCAGGAGGGGCAGCAGCAGGGCTTGGCGGGCTGCAGGGATGCTCCTGGCTTGAGGGAGCGGGGTGTGGGGTTTGGAGCCTCCCTGGGGGCCACAAAGCCCTGCTGCCACCTCCTAGGCACTGGGAAGGACCCAGCCGGGGGGCAGGGGGGTGCGGAGTTCCACTGTCCCTTCATCCAACTCAACTGGGAGCACAGAGAGTGCCACGTCTGAAGCAAATCTCCTTCCCTTCCCCTTCTGCCCCTTTCAAAGCCCTTTTTTAAAAATGTGCTTTGATGCTAGAAATATGATAATATTGGATTCAGGTGTCAGTTTCTGGTTATCTCGTGGTTGCATTCGCTAGCAGGGGCTCATGGGAATTGTAGTCCATGGACATCTGGAGGGCCGCAGTTTGACTACCCCTGATCTAGATCAAGACTACAAGATGATACTTATTAAAAAATAAACACCTCCCCCCGAAAGACTCCCTTTATTTTAACAAAGAGCTAAAAGGAAGTGACTATAAGAACTGTTGCAGCAGCAATCCCAGGCAATCCAAGCCCTTTCCTAAAAAAGAACATCTTGGCTGCCCTCCAACCACATCTGGAAGGGACTCCAGAGCAAGGCTCCCCCCCCCCCCCAGCCAGAGGACCTGCCACCTCCAACTTCTCCTGAGCAAAAGAAAGAAGATCTTGGGCTTAAGAGATCCTCAGCTGAAAGGAAGGCGCTGTTTCCCAAAAGAAGATAAATGATATCCCTCATTTATAAAGTATAAATACCAATCAGTAGCACACCAGGAAGCTATTAATTAGGTTGCCTGGGGATGCAGAGCTGAATGCAAGACTGGCTTGAAATTAGTTGGGGAAGTCAGGCTAAGGGTTTTTCTTTTTTCTTCTCTTAATCGCATGAGAAAACCTCCTGCTGCGAGTTCAAGCAAACTTTCAGCAATGGACTTCAGGCATTTTTTCACTCCCGATGGCCACAGCATCTTTGAATTTCTCACACCCAGTTATGTGTGTGTGAACCTTAATACGAAAAAGAAAATGGAACAGAGGCATATAAAAGCTGCCCCTCCTGGGTTTCCCCCGTAATCTTTTCTGCCATCTTACCCACACCTAAGCTGGGATGGTTTGGGAGAAATCACAATAATGCCAGAGTGGCTGGCACCCATGAGGATGGGGAAGTCCAGATCTTCCCAATTCTGCCAAATGGGGGCATGTCCCCCCTGTAATCCAGACTCTATTGCAGCCTTTATGAAATTTTAGACTGTAGAGTAACCCTTGAAAAAAAATTGCAGGTTTTAAGGTAACCTGGAAGTGATGTTGGCTGGCCATGCCTCCAGAAACGACATGACATTGGAAGCGACATCGCCAAGAATTGCCCACCTTCCCCACCCATCCACCCCCAAGCCCCAGCTACTCAGCATCCAACTCTGCCTGCCACCTGGTGCAAAATCCAAGCCTGGAGGCAGGAGGGAGTCAGCCCCTCTGGGTTTCTGGCATAACCCTGGTTGGGAAGTGCTGCTCACTCTATTGCCTGGTTTGTAATAGCAATATATCTCTTAGGTTCTCAGAAACCCCAGCTTGGTTTTTTTTTTAAGGGGTCTACTCTTTTCATAATAGAGATCTACATTTCCCTGTATATGTGAACTGCGCCAAGGGGTTCTGCTGCGTGTGCCAAAAAGACAACCTTTCCTCCCCTCCGCATGTGCTTTGCCCAAAGAAGTGTCTGCAAAAAAGCAGAAGGTTAGCTGGGAGCTACTTACGCCCGCAGTAGACATGGTAGCAGACGCTGGGCTTTGTGAGGCGATAGATGTAATAGCCTTCTGGACAGGCCTTGACGTCGATGGTGGTGTTCCAGAGGCAGCAGTCCCCATTGAAGGAGGCACAGCCTTGCCTTTGAACAATGCCGTCCGATTCCTGGGGGTGGCTGCCGTTCAGCCAGACTGGGGCATGGGTACCGCAGTGGTTCTCCGGGATGCAGAAGGTGGGCATAGCGTCACCAGCCATCCCAGTGAAGCGGTACCATTCCCCATCAAGGGCACTGTCACACTCGGGTTGGTTGTGAGAACTGTTGAACTGGTGCTCTGTGTTCCTCCACGGTTCGTTCAGGGTGAGGTAGGCAGAACAAGGGTCCAGAGCTGAAACAGAGAAAGGAGGGAGAACCTTGTCAGCAGCCCTTGAAATAGAAGAGAAAGACACGAGAAATGGAAATCAGCAAGTCAAATCAAATACCTTTGGCGTTCTTAATAGATTCAAATGAGTGGCCGTGTTGGTCTGAAGTAGCACAACAAAATCAGAGTCCAGTAGCACCTTTAAGACCAACAAAGAATAAATCTTTGTTGGTCTTAAAGGTGCTACTGGACTCTGATTTTATTGAACACAGATGTGTAAGTGTTAAAAGTGTGCTAAAATCATTTGAGCTAAAACTCAAATTGGCTGGAAATGTTTAGCATATTTGAACAAGGTGGAGTAGAAAAATCTGGCGGTGGCTTCAGTTAATGGGGATTCTGGTCACCCAATAGATCTTAAAGCAGTGTCATAGGATTATAGATGCCTACTTCTCTCAGAGTTTTTATAAGGGGGTCTCTGAGGAGGGTATGTCGCTCACAGTGTTCCATAGTCTCTGGATGTTTTAGTGTGCCAGAGCAGATCCTCTCGGAAGATGGAACTTTTAAATACCAGCCCTTGGTTACAGCAGTTGGCAGCGCATTTAGACGTACCAGTATAAAACTTCATCTCAAAGAAGGCGATGTTAATCGAGAGAAGTATTCTGAGATCCTTGCAGCCCATGGGTATATATTAAAGAAGATGGGAGAGCATATTTTGTGTGCTCCTGCTACTAAAGTTTGATCGTCTATATCTAAGATTCGTTGTCGGATGATGTTATAGGCTTGTCTCTCTTAATAATTTTCCAGGTGTACTAGGGAGAGGCCGATAATTTGTAGTTTATTCGTCTTAGGCTGAGGGGAGAGAAAGTTGTCATTTGGCAGACAGAAAATTAGACTCCCTGCAGGCGCTCTGAAATTTAATCGCAGCCAAAATTTAATGATTCGAAGCCAGGCTTGAGAGGCAGGTTGCATGACACCTGCCTTGAGGTAAAGCTTAAAGTTGGAGGTGTATTTTGTATTAAAAGTGCTCTCCTGCTTGGTCAAGCTCAGTAGCAAAACTGTTGGTCATTTAGAACTTGTAAAAAAATCCAGAAATGATATAACATACAAATACCTTTCCCCTTTCCATCGGATGGAATCTACAGATGTTAATTTCCCCATACCTGTATTAACCACCTTGAGCCCACCATGGGAGGATGGTGGTATAAAATAATTATAACCATAAAAATGATGATGGTGGTGGTCAGGACTCTAAGGGCTTCATGAAATTACCTTGGGCACCAGCTCTGATCTACATCTGTTCATTTATGGCTTAAGGAATGAAAATTACCTGAAAGTATTCAGAAATAGGGTGTGAAAGAAGCAGAATTTGGTGTGAGGGGATTCAGAAAAGCCTACAGTTTCTTCAGATGGCAGTGAAGTTAGAGGATCTCAAGAGATCAATGCGAAATTGAGTCTGTGGTTCCAGAAGTGTTTGACAGCATGGTGGCTACAGTGTTTGAAAGGGACTCTGAAATCCATGGAGGTCCCACTGCATGGTGATACTGCAGCAGCCATTATGCACCGTTTAATGTTAGCAGAACTATCGGCCATGAACTTTCCATGGGCACTGCTGTTATTAACATATGACTTTTGAAGCTTGTCATGAATTGATTCTAGCTCCCTAGGTGATTTTTTTTTTTTTGGGGGGGGGGAGGAACCTGCTTTTATATAGTTCCTTTTCAGATTTGCCCCCTGATTTATATAATCTTAGTGTTTATTGACTGACATTTAAAATCTTCTCATGGTTGATCCAACTTGGCTTTGGGGTCCAAATCAAAACTCCCCCCTCAATTTAAACCTTACCTTCTGGTTTGGGAATGCATACCTAGGGCCATTCCGCACGACTTTAATGTAGCAGAAGGCTTGCAAATTGTAAACGCTACTAATTTGCAGTTCCGCAAGACGTCGCACACAATCTGCCACACTCCTGAAACAATCCCACAAAAAGCAATTCGTTGTAGCGCTTAAAGGGAAATCGGGAAAAGTGGATTCACCCTCCGAAAAGCGCTACACTCTTGCAAACAATCAGCAACACTAGCGGAAAAGACCTGTGCGTTCCCATTGTTGCGGTTCCAACAAAGTCCCTCCCCCCTGGCTCTCTCCTCCGAACTTCCGGCGAAGCGATCGCCTTTTTTTTCCTCAGAGAGAGCCGAAAGCAACGAACCAGTGAGGCTTCATTCACCCAGCGAGGCTTCTCCAGCTACAGTCCCTACACAGAAGTGCTTTAAAGCTCCCCTAAGTCGCCAAGCACAACACAGCCCCGTTTGCAAGTTCCCTTTATTTTTGGCCGAAAATCGCGCCCGTGCAGGGGGGGGGATTTTTTTTTTCACTCGGGGGAGCGTGGTAATGATGAATCGCCAGCTCACACGCCAGCTAGATAGGTCTCTACGTTAGGAGGAATCAAAGCATATTCGTTGCAACGTGTGTTTTTCTTTTTTCTTTTAAACCTGTTCTTAAAGGGAAAGGGGCTTTTCGGGAGCATGATAACAACCGCCCACTGGCTGGTCGTTTGATTGACGGCCAGGGGTGGGACAAAGCACAGAAAAAATTGCTTCCTTTCTAGTGATTTTTGTGAGACCGGAAACCTGTGGGAAACGATTGAAAAGCTACTGGATTCCACTACAAAGGCAGGTATGCGTAACGGCGAGATTGCACTTTTAAAAATAGCGTTTCCACTTTCTGGAACCAATTGGCAACCTTGGTCCTTGTGCGGAAAGGCCCTTAGACTTCACCTCTCATCAAGTAACTTACCAGTTCCTGAAACAGGCTTAAATAATGCACATTAAGGTCTACTGAAATATTCTTACCTTTCGTACCCTTCTCTGGGAAAGCCCTTGCCGGTCAATGGGACCCAGGGAAGTATAATGTGTAGTTAGGCCCTTGCCCAGGGGTAGTCAAACTGCGGCCCTCCAGATGTCCATGGACTACAATTCCCATGAGCCCCTGCCAGCATTCACTGGCAGGGGCTCATGAGAATTGTAGTCCATGGACATTTGGAGGGCCGCAGTTTGACTACCCCTGTCCTTGCCTAAGGATATGTTTTTCTGGCAATCCTAATAATGAAATTTCAAGCTCAGTTTCCAAGGGAAATGTAGATGCCTAGTTAAATAGAAGCCAGTTGTGATTATCCAGATGCCACAGTGAGGGGTGGTGTATAAATCAAATGAACGAATTATTACATAAATAAATTCCAAAGGGCTCACTGGGCTTACAATTGTTCTCTGAGTCCACCAAAGCTAGGATTGCCAGCACTCAGCTACACTGCTAGCAATGCAATAATCCAATATTTGGACAAAAGCTCTATGGTCAGAATGGCTTTACCATAAAGATTTTGCCCACTTATCAGAGTGTTGCTACGACACTGCTGACACTACAACATTGATTGTGTCACTTCTGGTGCACACTGGAAGAGATGTTGCCCTGTTGCTGGGGACATAACCTCTGACTCTCAACCTCTCCTGGGAGGTCCCCTTCCAGCTGATCAGCAGTGGTGGGGCAGGGTCTAGCAACAGGGGATTCCTCACCTTCACGAGAGGGGCCGATGCTTTATCGAGAGCTCTTCATAGCTGAATTTCTGATTTCTTCTCTGTTGGAAAGTACATGACCTTTGAGCCATGCCTTGAACAAAGGAAAAGAACTGCAATGCCTGTAGCAGGACTGGCCTCAGTCAATTTAGAAAGTTTTAATTTTGAAACTTTGTGCTATTTTCTTTTAGCTTTCTTGCTTATGACTTTTCACTGCCTTGAAAAATCTGGTTTTCCAGAACAGATAGGGTAAGAGATATAGGATTTGGGGGTGGAAAAAACCCTCTGCCATTTTCTAAAAGCTTGGGATGTCCAAAGGCTATTCTTGTGACTATTTTACAGCAAACTAAATCTATATATATATGCTGTAGTGGGGACAGCCAAGATTCAGATCACTCATTTTAAAAGGTCCACATAGGTTTGTACCAGCCAACTTTGATTTTAATGAGCTGCTTGTAGTTTTATTTCCATGATGCTCATTCTTTCACTGCAGATCTACTAGAGTATATTGTTTGGGTAATTTCCAAAGTTTTCAGGCCCAGTTATGGGGAACAGCTTTAATCACTCTGGTGGCTCCATTTTGTGATGGTTTTATTCCTACCTGGAAGCACTCTTGGCCACTGGTTGATGGGGTTCTGCCCAGGCAAGATTGGCTCCTCAGATCTTGGAAGCTAAGCAGGGTCTGCCCTGGTTAGTGCTTGGATGGGAGACTACAAAGGAGGGTCAGGATAAGCAATAGCAAACCATCTCTGAACATTTCTTGCCTTGAAAACCCTACAGCAGGGGTAGTCAACCTGTGGTCCTCCAGATGTTCATGGACTACAATTCCCATGAGCCCCTGCCAGAATTGTAGTCCATGGACTTTTGTAGGACCACAGGTTGACTACCCCTGCCCTACAGGGTGTCCATAAGTCAGCTGTGACTTGATGGCCAAAAAAAAAAAAGGAGTCTCATACCAGCTCAACCTTATGAGATGGGCCTTCAAAGACAGCTTCTTCCTTTCTTCCATCACCTCTCCTCTGGGAACCCCAGAGAAGATGTTGTGAGACACCTCATTTGTGCAATGACCATGTCTTGATCTCCAGAATCCTGAAGTGGGAGATTTGTGTGTCTGCAGAGAATAAGTCCTAAGGGACGTATTCCTAGGACTGAAAGGATTTTAAAGAGGAAGCCACCAGAGAGAATAATGTAATAAAAATATTTATTTCACCTTTCATCTGGGCTGCATTTCATCTTCCTTCAGCAGATTCTGCAGTGGAAGTTTGCTGCTTAAATCTCCACGTACATTTAACACCCGATTAAGCACCAGTTAACTGTGGCAGGCCATACCCACCATTAAAATAGGATTTATGCTAATTTTTTGCCCTGACTAAAGCAAATTCATTACTTTTCACTGTCATTATAATAAAACAACCGATCGCTCTGATTAAGCACATATAAACCGAGCCAAAAAGAAAAGAAAAGAAAAACCTGTTATCTTCCCTTTAGAGATTTGATTTCCCTCTCGGTTGCTTCTGCCACGCGGCACTGTGATTAGTTGACTTAAATTTTAGGCAGCATGTGATGCCACCACTATTTGAAAACAAAACTGCATTGAGGAGAAAATAACTGACTGCGGCTGCTGATTGCTTCTTGCTTCATTTGTCTGTGATTACTGAGGATTGGCTGCAAGCCACTTACCTCCTGAAGGCCAAACTATACCTTGCAGGAGCTGTAAATGTTCTCCCGCCTGCTCCTCTCCTGAAACGCACCTGTAGGGAGCTACCCATTTGTCTGGAGCAGCTGTGAGAAGAGTGGGCATTTAACCCTTCCTCTCTGTTTTCTCAGACATCAGATTTCCTCAAATTTCTGCTTGCCTTACGGGGGTGGGGGGGGGATACAGTCATAAAACAAGACTGACAGGGTGGTGCTAGGATGTTGGGCTTCTCCACAGTTATTAAGTAGTATATACAAGATTTATATACTGCCTGTCTGCCCAGTCAGTACCACCAATGGGCCTAACAATTAAAAGCAAAACTTAAAACTACCATAAAATCAATTGAAAGCCAAACAAACAGAGACAGCCATTATAACGTAGCAAGGAGGGGGTTGTTGAGGCCATGCCAGAGAAAGGTCTTCGTCACCCATGGACACAAGACACTGGTAAAAGGGGATGCACAAATATCTCTGGAGATTGAGTTCCAAATTTTGGTGTCATGATCTAGAAGATGTCTCTTGGGTTATCACCCCAAAAGCAGGTCCCTCAGAAAATCACCTTAGTGGTTGGATAGGTTCTTATGGATGTAGACAGTTCTTAAGGTATGCTGATCCAAACTATGTAGACTTTGAAAGTCACTACCAGCACCTTGAGTTGGACCAAGAGACAAATTCCCAGTGAACATGGACCCAATAATTTAAACTTCACCCCCCCCTTTTTTTTGAGGTTTCAGATTTTTTTGCAGATCTGTAGCTTGTCTCATATTTGTAGAAATATGTGTCCTGTATGTTCACAGCTCTCACCTCTGGATTTAAGTATCCACAGATGGAACCATGCTGAGAATTAGATATATTGATCAAGGAACCAGAAGAACTCCTCCAGTGGTCTGATGAGGAACGAAAGTGCACTAGAGCAGGGGTAGTCAAGCGGTGGTCCTCCAGATGTTCATGGACTACAATTCCCATGAGCCCCTGCCAGCATGAACATCTGGAAGACCACAGCTTGACTACCTTTGCTCTAGAGGGATTGGAATGTTGAATATATTGAACTGTACATTCTTGGGTGGGGAGGACAGAGAGGGATGAGAAGGGAGAAACCTGCCTGTTGTAGCTCATAGAATCATGGAGGGGGCGATTTTAACAGCAGAGTTTCCAAATTGCCCCCCCCCCCCCCACACACACACACATGGTTCTTCACATCCTCCAGCTCGTAAATGAAGGCATTCAAATCAATGATTCATAAAATGTTCATAAAATTATAGAACACTAAGAGACGGGTTTGGTGTTGGGTTATGTCAGTTTAAAGACCTCGTGGAAGCTGCTGTGCTGGGACGTTTCTGTTCCCATGTGTTTCCTGTCACGATGCTGCTTCGAGGCAGCATGTAATCATTTTCTTGCATCTCTGCTGCCCTGATAATACTGCTTATATAATAGAAAGAATAGAATCATGGAGTTGGGGCAATACAGGTCATCTAGTCCAAAATGAGATTTGACTGCAAAGTCCCAAAGGGGTGGACAAAATCCCTTTCAATCCCATCTCCCCCCCGCCCCCCCCCCCCCCACAGGCTTTTGCATCTACTTACCCACAATATTCTCTTGTATGGGCTGTGCCTTGCCGTAAAGGATGACTGGCAAGACCAGTAGTGGAAGCATTCCCATTGGTTTCTGCCCCAAGTATCTCAAAGCACCAAAACAAACCTCAGCCCACCCCATGGTTTCAGCTGGAGGTTCTCCCAGTCTCTCCGTTAACCTATTGAATGTTGGGAGTTATGAAGCCAGCTTGTGTGAAGAGTAACTCTGTTACTGGAAGTGTTATCAGAGGAAGAGGCTGAGGGGATACCGGACCCAATTTTAGCCTTGACCTGCCCACAGCAGTTCTGCCTTGTGGAGAGACCGGAGTTATTGTTTTCATGCCTTGATGCTGTTTATTAACCTATCTTCCCATTGTTTTGTTGTGCAGTTGCCCTACAGTGACGCCTCAGCTATCTTATCGGGAAAGGACCTCTGAGCAAAGGAATAACTGGACATCCTGTGGAGATGGGGGCCGAAGGAAAAATGGCTCTGGGTTATTATCTTTGTCTTTGTGTTTTCCTTCTAGTTCCCCCAAACGAAGAAAGGACAACCAGAGAATCTTAATCAGAGGAAATAGTGAGGTGAACAATGACAAACCTTCATTCTTAAATGCCCCAAATAGGAAAAATATCCCAATACTACATATCATTGGTGAGAAATAAGGGTTGTTTTTTTAAGCTGAAGAGATTGACTTTACTGTGCTGTTTTATGTTTCTACATCTGTATTTTTACTGTGAACTTTTTAATTCTTACAAGCCAGTGCATCACATATAGATTTAACAATGTGAGGCAAGAGCACATAGGTGGTGTCAATGGGTTTGAAGAGGCTGCCTTTTTTTGGCTACATAGTCCGTTGCTGCTCTTTGACCCTTATGTATTTTGGCTCTGACCACAACCAGCCATTTGGCATATCCTCTCCATGGGGGTCTTTGTAACTAACTATTTCTTCAATAGGGACCCTGGTTCCCTATACCACCAAGATTACTAGGTAGAGGAGGGAACTACTAGGAGGTTCGGTTGGCCCATTCTTCCTGGCCCAGGAACTCAGGTGACACTTAGAGGGCCAGTCCAGTGCCACTGACTGATACAAAGCCGCTTCCACCCCCCAGTTTGTTGACTTCTCTTTGTCTCACAATGAACAATCAACAGAAGAGAAAGGGAACCTTTCTAAGGCAAAGTGTTTGTAATAATATATACAATGAGTAAATACAATTTCTTTTACATCTTTTATGCATCAGAAGGAACAACCATAGCGGCTTCTAGGTCAATTCCGTTTTTAATGGCTTCATCAGTGCTTGAAACCTCCAATCCTCCCAAAACAGTTTGTAGTATCAAAGGTGGCAAAATCCTATAGCCTTTCCTTATATTACTATTGTTAATATTTTAATATCAATCGGCCATAGGCTCTGTAGGGTACTGCAGGGAATGCTAGTCAACGACCACGCTTGCTAGCAGAATTGACCAAGAAGCCGTTATGGTTGTTCTTTCTGATATATAAAAGATGTAAAAGAGATCGTATTTACTCATTGTATATATTATTACAAACACTTTGCCTTAGAAAGGTTCCCTTTCTCTTCTGTTGACTTCTCTTTGTCTGGCCAGTGGAATGCCACCAAGTCATCCCTTGCGTTGAGGGAGGAGGAAACTAGATTTTCTTTAAAAAAAAAAGAAAAAAGATCACTACAGCAAACTCTACCTCATCTTTTAAAAGCAAAACTTAATGCTCAAACATACATTATGAGTTGTGGAAGAGTCATTAATGGATCTCATGATACTGTAGATACGTGTCTTTAATTTTCTGCCACAGGCCTATGTGAATTCAGAGAAGGAAAGATTTAGATCAGGGCTAAACATCCTGTGTTGTTGCTCCGATCAAAGAAAAAGTTAGAAATGATGATCTGGGAGGTCTCTCAGCACATCTGTGGGACTCCTAAGGAAGCAGGATCGAAACAAGACCTGACAGAGACAGTACTAAATGGAGAGGCTCGTGAATGAATACCAAGCCAATGTACTTAAAAAATCAGTGAAGATTAAAAGAGCTGTCTGGGTGACAGAAGGTCATTGTAAAACAAAAAGTGTACAAGTCCAAGGGACACTGCGTAGCTGTTATAAAGGGTACACTAGAGAGCAATTAAACTGTTATATACAGAAAGACTACAAACATTTTTTGTTGTGGCTCTCAAGTTCAGGATCTGATCCATCCAGCGAAAAGGAAAGCAGCATCGTAAAGGTTGAGAAATGGCAGATGGGAGTTAAAAACACACACAACAAAATGGAATTTTCACTGCATGGCCATTAGAGACTATCAGCTCCCCAGAAGATAAACTACAGCCTAAGGGGAGGGGAGGGGAGGGGAGCAGTACAACAAGTCAAGGGAAGTTATGTATTTCTCATACTCAGAGGCTGATGTATTCTTTGATGTAGGATCAAATTAAAAAAAATGACAAGCTTCAGCTGAATTTCCGATTTGAAGTACAAGCTGTGTTATTTCTTGCCCATTTCCAGTTTCACTGCTGCTCTAGCTCACGCTAGCTAGCTGGTATGATTCATTCCATGCCTAGTTGGGTTATTGCAGTTGATCGATGAGAAGCCATTCTCTCCTATGGCCCAGCGACTTGGGGCCACTTGAAATCCAGACAAGAACCTTCTAAAATGAATCCAATTTAGTCCACAGCACAGTGGGTTTTCTTTCTGAGGCTACGGCAGCAGGCTTTGCCACCAGACCTCACAATTACTCATTCTCTTACTCTTTTGTTTTGTTGCACAAAGCACCCAGCCTGACATAAAGAGGAAGGATCCGTGGCTCACGAGTTGGAAAAACTTAGTTTCCATGAGTCCCTCCCCCTCAGTTCCTCTTTGGCTCTACCTGAGAAGGGGGTCTCTACATCTCATTTAGTGTAAGGGAGATACTGGACAGCCAGCCTTTCCTGCTCACAGAAGGAGAATATATATTTTTTGGTCTCCTTGGCCTCAGCCATCCCCCCCGCAGCCAGAAATCTCTAAGCCAATGCCGTGTCCCCCCCCCCCCCGATCATGCATTAAAAGTACATTGAGTGCCAAGTCCCAATTTACTTAGTATGCAGACTAAGGTGACCAGATTGTTACACTTTTGGAGGAACATCTGGGGGTACCTGGCAAATTGTACTTATTGTACTTATGTTGAAATTTAATATATATATATTTATATATATATTTAATATATATATATATATAACAATACTATTTTTGCATTCTGTGCATTCTATGAAACTTTTTGTTGCTCCATATAGACCAAATTTTTAATCAAGAACCCCCCCGGTCAATGGTGTCCCACTTTACCCATGTTAAAATCTGGTCACCTTAATGCAGACCCATTTGAAAAACCAGAGCATTCACAAACCATTAAACACTACAAAAACCCTGAGACTACTTCCACAGGCTTTTGGGTCAGGGGGGCACACAACTCTGAATTAACCCAGTTCACTCTTGGAACACTTTGGAGTTTCCCATTTTAAGTCGAGAGCATCAGGTCAGGAGCCAGGGCTGGGAACAATCCATTTTCTCCCCATTCCACTTTCATGCGAGACATATTCGAGACTTCAGGTGGGGAACCAGCGTGGTGTAGTGATTAAGAGCAGTGGCTTCTAACCTGATGAGCTGGGTTTGATTCTCCACTCCTCCACATGCAGCTAGCTGTGTAACCTTGGGCTAGTCACAGCTCTGATAGTGCTGCTCTCATAGAGCAGTACTACCAGGCTCTATCAGCCTCACATACCTCACAGGGTGCCTGTTGTGAGGAGAGGAAGAGAAGGTGATTGATTGTAAGCCGCTTTGAGACTCCTTCCGGTAGAGAAAAGTGGGGTATAAAAACCAATTAACTCTTCTAGTTGTGTTGGCCTGAAGCAGCATAGCAAAGTTTGAATCCAGTGGCACTTTTAAGACCAACCAAGTTTTATTCAAGGTATAAGCTTTCATGTGCAAGCACGCTTCTTCAGAAAGCTTATATCTTGAACAAAACTTCATCGGTCTTAAAGGTGCCACTGGACTCAGACTTTATTCCGGACTTGAAATCCTGTATGTTTTGTGACACACACAGGGGGAGGTGGTACATTTTGGTTACTGGCCCTAATAAAAACCTATCATGGGATTTGTGTTCCTTTTTCAGAAGAAAAGGTTACATAGGCAATCATTTCCCTAATTATATTTTCATCAATATTCCCCAATACGAATTAGGAATTAGGCCAAACCCTCATTCCAAATTGGAGGTGGGGAGTGTTAAATGCTGTGACGAAGAGCCTCGCACTGTTTTCCAGAGAGCTCTGAAATTTTAAAGGAAATTCAAGAAGGAAAGCAAAAAACCCTACATTCTTGTTTCTTCCCAATTTGGCATTTTATTTCAGGGACTGAATGCCACGGTGGATTAGCTCTCATTCATAAAGCCGCAGATAGCTACACCTGGAAAAGTAGATTGCGGTGAAAGAGTTAGACATGTTGCATCTGTATGGAATAAATAATCACAACTCTAACACCTTGTAATGGTCTCCCTGTCTGAATGCAAATCCATCACAGGTGCCTTAAAATCAATGAACTATAGCAAAATCTCTTGGCGGCCAGATATCTTGAGATTACCGCTAAGAAACTAAGCTTCCTCCCAAGTCTTATCTCAAGAAAGCAGCTATATAAGTTGGGGGGGGGGGGAACCAGAGATGGAGTACGGCCACGGACACCTTAGCATATATAGTGTATAGTTTTCACTTGGTTTCTGTGCTACTTCTGACGACATTGAGAAGTACATAATTCTTTTATATAAAATGGAAAAAATCCCATAACGAAGAAAACTATGTTGGAGAGGAGAGATCTAATCTTCTAGCCTAATCTAATTTTCTATAGAGAAAAGGTTGTGTAAAAAGCCCATCTATAAGACTGAAATGGTTATTCAGACAAAAGTGGTTATTCAGTGAGAACCAGGCAGCTTTTTCACTCATTCCTAGTCAAGCCACTTATTATAACTTCTGTTCTGCAAGATGGTTGTCTATTCAGGTTCAAAGATCCACAGTGTATCCTTTTCACCAGCAGAAAAGTTGGTTAGATACAAGCCTTAAGATTTACTTTGTGTTGCCAGACCTTGGCCAACAACCCCAGTGTGGCAAAGGCTCACTAGAAAGGTATCCTATGACATCATTTCCTCCAGCGTAACCAGAAGGGGCCTCACAATATGATCCCTCTGAAAATTCTATGGTTAAAACCATAGAGTTTTCAGAAATCCTAGAATATTCTGTGACAAAGTGAAATCACTTCTAGACACGCAGAATGCTGTTCCGGCGCCTGTATTTCCCACCACCGCTTTCCAGAGCAAGAATGTGCAACAGTTCTCCCACCCACAGCAGCCCATACAAACTAATCCTACTACTCATTTAAATTCCTAGCTAGCAACTCATGTTGATAGATTTTTCTGAGAAGAGAAAGTGGTATTGTGGGTCAAAGTGCCTCTCACAATCTTCTCATTTTTTGGAGGGGGGGAGGGTGGAAGCATGAACCTGCTCCAAAAACTGCCATCTATAATGCATGACTAGGAGCTCCATTATCTCCTGCTTGGGGAAGAGTTGTGAGGCTCCCCTGACACTAGTCACCATGGCAGCAGAGGGGTGGTCCAGATGTCAAAAAATGATTACACAAAAGAAGTTGCATATAGATGGGCACAAACCTAAAAATTCTGAACCTAACCAACCCCTAAGCCAAACCAGCCAGTTTGGATCCCCCTTTCTCCCAACCACAGATTGCCATGGCCAGGAGAAAAGGTGTGTGTGTGTGGGGGGGATCACCCGGGAACAGTTAAATGCTAGTTTCACTTTCCCCCACTTTGAAGCAAATCAGACAAGTAAAATGGCTGCCCAATGGGGGAGGGGGAAGCAAAACCAACAGGTGAAATAGCTGGCAATCATTTCAGCCTAATTGCTGTGTGGGTGGTCGTTAGGCTGAAATGGCTGCAAAGAATTTCACTGGTCAATTTTGTTTGGAACCAGAGAGAAGTGAAACTGACAAGTTTAATGGCTCACAGTCATTTCAACCTAACAGCTGACAGGTGGCTGACAGCCATTTCAGCGTAACAGTGGGGCAGATGCACCTGCCAGGTGTCAGATTGAAATGGCTGTGAGCCATTTCACTCGTCTGTTTACCTTCCCACCACTGCTTGGAAGTGAAATGGCTTGCAGCCATTTAAACATAACAGGTCAGCTGTGGACTCGTGCTGCTCAGCTTTTAGATTTAAATGGGCCAAACAGTCAAACCGGACAAAAGTCTGGTAAATGTTCAGAGAAGGCACCTTCTCTAAACATCATTTTGGGGGCTTTGAACTGAGCCAAGTTTGTGCTGAATTTTGGCTCATGAACCGGCTTGTGCCCTTCCCTGATGCTCAGTGAAAAAAACAGTCACACATTATAGCTATCACATAGGATTTCCATCATATTTTTGTGTGTGCAATGTATGGAAGTATCCCAAGACAACTTGATTTGGTCTTGACTGGGGATGAGCACAAACCACAAAAATGCAATGTTTGTGTTTTTCATGAAAAGTAGAAGGCAGGGGTTTAACCACCTGCTATCTGCTCTTCATCAACTGCCATAAACTGAATCAAAATTCCTGAAAATTTGTGACAAAATTTAGTTCATCAGCCCATATGTGCCCATCTCTGATCTTAACGTGTGTGCTGCTGAAGTGAGGCCATTCCTTGTCTTGACTAACTGGGGAGGCCTAGCCATTTTACTTCTTCACACTGTGTGTGGACGGGTACCATACTGAGGGCTGAGAGCTCACTGACCTTATTTTTACCTCATCAGGCACAACACAAATTTCAACACACCGGTTCAAAAACTGAATAGTTATTTATTGTTCCGGAAGTACATTGCTCTTTTATACATATTTAATAAATGATACAGGATTTTTACACATGTTCATTATTTTATTTTTAAGGACTTTTCTCCATCCCCCTCCCTCACCCCAAACACGCACAAATGATTCTGTTAACAAGACTGTTCATTTTCTTTCTTTTAAAAATGTTGCATACAAAGAGGATCAAACGGATAATTAAACAAAAAAAAGAACCGGGGAAAAACGAAATCTAAAACATAATTGAAAACAAAATAAGAGAGGGAAGGGAAGAGAGAGAACGGGAGGGAGAGGGAGGGAGGGAGGGAGGGGGGAGGGAGGGAGGGAGGGGGGAGGGAGAGGAGGAGGAGACAGAGAGAAAGGAAGAAAAGTGGGGAGAGAAAACACCTTGGAACATGCATCCATTCAGTCCAACATGCCATTGAGGGAGTGGCGGAGGCAACAATCCCGTCTTGTGTTTCCACAGCTGCAAGGCACCTGGCGTCTGGTTTATATTTATTTTGTACACTTTAAAACATGGTTCTCCAGAAAGTGGGAGCCTCTCGCCTTGACACAGTGAGAAGTAGTGAACTAAAAAGGAAACCCCCGGCCTTTCTGCAGATGAAGCTCCGATCTCTTTCTCCGGCCTCCATCCTGTCCTCGCAAGCTTTTATCAAACAGGATGGCCAGAGGCTGATTCCACTCAGTGCAGGATTCGAAACCCGCATTGGGGGGAGGGGGAATTAGCTGGCTTGCAAGAGGTGGAGGGTGAGGAGAGCCATTTCCTGATGAGGAAGAGCATTGCGATCTGTGTCACCCCACCGAAACCTCGGCCCTTAAAGCAACAGAGCATTCATTTAAAGCTACTTTAAAGAGGGCTTGAGAAGCAACGTGGAATTTTTCCTCTATCTTCTGCTCCAGGCTTTCAATAAAGCCTGCAGGACAGGCTATCTCATCAAGACACATAATTTATTCTGCTATGCAAACATCAAATTTAATTATCCCCGTTCTATACGGCTGGGTTAGAAAGCCATGATTTCAAGCTAAGTTTCCATTTGGAAAAAAAAAATTCCATTCACCCCTATTTAAAAAAAAACACACCACCACCACACCCTTTTAATTTGGTAATCCCACTTGGCTACCAGATTTGGGATGGAAAGGGTGGCCAGGGTGGGTGAGTGGGCAGATTGCTCCCTTAAGACTGAATAAGAAACTGTTTCATGCAACATCACCATTTATATCTAGAAGTAGATCCAGGGCAGTATGGTCTACTGGAGTTATTTAAGAGTAATGCAAAGTGATCAATTATCCAACATTCAGAAGAAGAGTTATTTAGTTTGTGGTTCTGATAAAACTGATCAATGTGGTCATCGCCTAGTCCAAGGAGGAAACCGGGCTGCCAGTACGTGAGCAGGGACGGGAAGCTCCCGATCCTTCCAGAGTCAAGAAGCAGCTTCCCATCAATGTCATAAAAGACATTGTAGGTCCAGTCTAGAGTGCACGCTGATGACGCCATTGAGGCCCAAACTGGAGCACATGGTGCGTGTGAAGGCAGAGCACTGGTTCCCACCACCAGCCACAGCTTCTTAGGATGGCTTGAAATTTTTGTCTTCACTTTTTTTTTGGTGCACTATTATTACTGGTGTTTTGAAATAGGGTGTTTTTGTTTTGTTCCCCCCCCCCTAAAAAAAGAAGAGCTGAGCAGGCTGCTGGTGCATCCTCAAGAGGCAGACACTGCAAAGCTGGGAACATATGCCCCTCCTCACAATCTGTTCTTGAAACACCTGACTTTTAAGGATATATTTTTCATCGAGAAACAAAGGACGCTTGAGTGTGACAATATTCGCCAAGCCCTTTGGAAAGACTTAACATCTCACAGCGCCTGATCTCCGGGTTGAACGTAGTGGCCCCCTCCCCAGCCAAGATCTTCATTCTGTTTTTTACTGGTTAAAAAAAAAGTCCTCCGCCCCACAGGAGACTCCCAGCTTCCACCTGCAATGCTTCAGTTGAAGAGGCAGAGATATTTCTGCCAGGGATCAGAGGTCCTCAGGTAATCAGTCTTTAGTGCTGATTTGTCGGATAGGCAAATGTACTTGCAGGGGGTCTCGAAGCCTCTTAAGATCCAATTCTGCCTGGAAAGGAAGAACAGGGTCATGAGAACCATCTTGCCCCGTCAGCATTCTGGAAGCCCCAACCAGCGAGAAATTGAAAACACATTTCAAACACAACGCATTAGAGCAAATGACAAGAAGATAAAAACAGAGACGTTCTTTGCGTACACCCAGCTGAAGGACAGTCTATCCTGAGGTAAAATCATTCCCTTTCTCACAAACTGCTTTGCCCAAAATGCAGCACTTGCATTGCAACCTCCCAAAGTTGGTGGAACCAACAAATTGCCATCTTTTTTGTCATTGAGTCACAGCTGAACTATGGGGTCTTCAAGGCAAGGGAGGTTCAGAGTTGGCTTGCCATTGCATGGTGACCCTGGTCATCCTTGGTGGTCCCTCATCCAAACACTGACCAGGGCCGACTGGTGAGATTGGGCTACCCAGGCCTATCCAGGTCTGGGCAAGAACCCTACTGAGCCATTAAGAAATTAACTGCCTTTTAAAAGCACAAAACTGGTTATATGTCAAAAATGTGGTTACAGTGGTTGGACAGTAGGTGGTAACTCTACCTAAACAAACGTCAAAAGCTTTCTGGGCTTGAACCCTACCCAATTCCCTGGAAGTTCTACAGATCAGTGGCCTGCGTATTTTGGGGGAACAGATGCAACTTAAGAATTCTGTCTGTTAGCCCCAATCCCATTTCCTCTATCATTCTCTTCTATTCTCTGAAAAGAATACACTGCGCCACACCCAGGATTTCCAAAACTTGTTGCAAGAGAAGCAGTGTCGGAAAGCTTAGGGCAGCCCCTCACCTGAACACCACATTATGTTTTTCTCATGCCTCCCTGGGTCCTGGTAATAAATTGTATGCTAAGATTTCCATGCTTGGAACTCAATATTTGGGTGAAAAATTGACTGATTTAGATTGGGACCACAGCGGGGAAAAAGCTTAAGTTTCTCAATGTACCATTTTCCCAATCTGAAATGGCCCTTGGAGACACATAGCACATATGGTTTCCCAAGTGGGGCAAATTCTACCCCAGGGCCATTTCAGGCTGGGAAAACAGCATGGAGGGAAGGCATAACCTCCCTCCCTGCAGAGTTCAAACCATAAAAACTGTGCACTTAGCAATTCTTTTGATTATGGCACCTGCAACACGTGTTTGAGGGCCAAGATCTGTCATGTGGTGTTAAACCTGAAAATGAGAGGAAAGTGGAAGATTAAGCCATGTTTTGCAAGCAATTCATGGGACTTCTAGTCATTCAGTTGTATGATATTCCAGTGTATATGGAATCCCCGCTGATGATGTGCTAATCATGACAATGCTTCTGCCACATATAATGTTCATATAAAGTTTGGTATGTTGCAACCACTGGGTTAGGAGAGAAAGGATCCGATATGTGCAGGTATTTCAAGTGGATAGCCCAGGCAGGCCCATCTCATCAGATCTCGGAAGCTAAGCAGGGTCGGCCTTGATTAGTATTTGGATGGGAGATCTCCAAAGGAAACTAGGGTCATGAGATGGGGGCAAGACAATGGCAAATCACCTCCGAATGTTTCTTGCCTGGTGACTGGAAAATCAGGTAATTGAAGCATCTCCTGGCGACATTACACACATGCCATTCGATAGATAAATACCATATTTGCTGGTGCATAAGATGACTGGGCGTATAAGACGACCCCCCAACATTTCCACTCAAAATATAGAGTTTGTTTCATTACATTACAGTACTATGGGCAGCTATGCCTATCCCAACTGAAGTGCACCCGGCGTATAGGACGATCCCTCCACTTGGAGGCATGTTTTTCAGGGGGGAAAAGTAGTCTTATACGCCAGCAAATACTGTAAATAAGAGGCTGGCAGGAAACTAGATACATCATGAACTGATTTTGCACATAAAAGAATCCACTGATTTAGGGCTGCGTCTTTCTGTACTAAACTCTTACCATTCCAGCTTTCTTCAGGGATCCCTGAAGGATAAGTTATCACACAATTCCTTGAATAAGTTTTGCCCAGTGGGAAAGCACATTCAATCCTTTCATCTTCTTGCTTTAAGCGCAACAACCAGTTTCGAGCAGGGAAGCAGCATCTCCTCACCCAATCACAAGTGAGGAAGGGCATCCTTTACCTGAGCAATAGCATCCTTGAGTTGATTGTATTTTTCTAGGTCAAAACGTGTCTTTTTGGCTCCTTTATGGAAAAATAATAAGAATTGCCTGTCTCTGGCATCTGGGTATACATACTCCTGCGGAAGGCAAGAACGACAGAAGATAAATGATCAGGAAAAGAATTAACATTTATTAAGTAATGCTTGGGAGGGAAAGGGACCATTAGTTCCCACACTGACTAAACATAAGATAGATTATTGTTCTCATCACAGGACGTCAACCCTGATCTATAGTGTAGACTTAAGCACCAGGCTCTGGTTGTTAGCCCAACAGAGCTTGCGGCATGTCTCCAAAGAAGAGGCTGCAGTAATCACCAGGTCATAATCTAACACATACTTGGACTCAAATTGAGGGGCTGAGTTATGGCAGCTTATTCATACCACCCACGGCTGTTTTGCCTCTTCTAAGATGCAGTGGCAGGCAAGTTTTGACAGCTCAGCCATCTGGAACAGGGCGATCCTGCAGTGGCTCATTAGAGCCACAGTAGTCAGGTCATAAAACCCTATGGTTATGGAAAGAATCTGCTCCGTTCAATTGGTGCTCATTAAACCTCTGCAGGGGGTGAGGGAATGAAAGGGTTGAGGGCTGTTTAAGTCCGTACCGCCATCTCCTACCAGAAATATTGCTTAGCACACCTGTACCAGCTACAGGAATCAAAACCTAATACACACCACACCGGTGACCATGGGTCAAGGAAATGCAGGTTAACTCTGCTGACAAAGTACAGCAATACACATTGCCAAGGATGACACACAAAAGATGTCATGGCATATTGCACCATCACAAGCAATGTGATGCATGTGGAATCCAGTTCATCTTACTGCAGCATTCAAAACTGAAAGCGAGCAATCCTCTGGCAATAATCTTATGCTAAGAAGTGGTTTATGGCCTCTGAGCTGTACAAAAAAAGGTCAAAAGGCAGCTGTAAGAAGCAGTGTCCACAGAGATCTATGTAGGATTTATCTTCTAACCTGGTGACATATCCATAATTCTAAAACGCTAATCCTAGAAAAATGTCAAGATTCACTGGGAATGGATAATGTTCTCACAAATATGTGGGTAACCACAGCGAAAAGCTTCAGTTAAGAGAGGTTAAACTCTGATCTCAGAAGTGACAGTGTTTCTATTGTCTGTTGAGATTTATACACTGCAGAAACCTAGACAACAAAGTGCTAAAATGACATAGAATCATAGATGCTCTGCACAGGGAGCTGCCGGAGTCCAGAGCAGAAGTATGAAGGAAATAGAAAGGAAGACATATAAAGCTAAAGAGAAGAATTTATCACAGCTACCTTCAAAGGGGATTTTTTCCAGAACAGGAAATGAAGCACTGGACTAAACATGAAGGTTCTTTTGACCTGCTAGAGGAGGATATTCTAGAATGTTTGGGTTCTCTCCTAGCTACAATCCCTGAAGGCAGGAAGTAGGCTGCTTTACACACCCATCTTCAGTTTGAAGACTTTCATAGCAAACCAAATTGACTACACCGTGTATGTCTTCAGGCCAGGATCCTTCAACCACATAGAAAAATTCTTGGCAAATCTCTGAACAGGAAAACTGGTGTATTACCCAAGTAAACAGAAGCTGTGATACCACTGAATGGATCAAGAAACAACATTGGCCAACACAGGAAAATATAATACTAACATCTGAGGAAAAAAAAACAAAGCACGTAAGGCAGGCCCAGATAACTCACTGCAGAAGTCATTGCCCCAAAGCTGCATCAGCTGAAAGTGATGTGGTACTGAAAAAATTAGGATACAGATGCCCATGCCATGCAGATGTCAAAAATGTAAAGAATTAGTGCTAGATGCTATGGAGGAGGCTGCAGTCCAAACCAAGAGGGTCTTAACACTTTCAGGTGCCCTTATCAATATGTGACAGCTATGCCTTCTTGACCCATCTGAAGAGTTTCACTTCGGTGATCTGCTTGATGGCTAGGCAGAAGGTCTCAAAGAAGCTGATCTGATTTCCTAAAGGATCTCATACTTCCAAGATAAAGGTGAATGCCCTTCTAAGGTCTAGCACATGCTGGTTCCTTTCCCTTCTTTCAGGTCAACACCAGGTTTCAGGTCAACACCAACAGGTGGAAAACAAATAAACCTTTAGCATAAAAGAAGAGTAAGGTTAGAGCAGCACCGCATCTTTGTGGAAAATGCAGAGATCTTTAAGAATAGCAATGGCTTCCAGCTCTGATGCTTGTCTGAAAAAGGTCACTGCCATAAAGAACAAGATTTTTAGCAAGGGTAAGTTAAGTGATACTGTCTTCAGAGGTTCCAAAGGAGCTGCATTAAGGCATGTAGTTAATCCAGAAAACCCTCTGCTCTCCAGGAGGCGAGACTTTTCTTTTCCTATTACGCCAGACTTGCCATTTCTCTCTGTAGTTTTGTCTCGTGTCACCTGGCAACTGATACGAGCCTTTACTGTCATGGTTTGTGGAAAGGCAAATTATGAACTGCGTTTTTTTTTTTTATCGGAAGTGAACCAGTACCAGTTGGAGATGGTCTCGAATTCCAAAGAATATTCTGACTCTCCCAAGCAATTTCACAACCCCTAAACGTGGGCCTGTGACATGTGGAGTCGCACTTGTTTTGGTGATCATCTGGAGGTCTGTCCATATTCAGACTGGTTTCCATCTGAGGATAAAATCCTTCACTGTCCACCATGTCAGATCTGGTGGAAATTGCCAGTTCACAGAGGTGACCCCAAGAGAAATGAACAGTAAATGTCAGGGGAAAAGCAGCCAAGTTTCCTGGAGTTGATTAATGTGGATTGTTGTGCAGGAAACTGTGTCTCCAAATGGAGACTGAAAGATCAGCCTACTTCCTGCCACCAGGGATTGTGAGTAGGAGAATACCGGAACATTCCAGAATTTTTCCTGTCCTCAAGTGGAAAGTGATGGCTTCCACATGGCTTGATTCATCTACACCTGGTGTCTGGCATCTGAATGCATGAAGTAAAAACTAAAGAGCTTCGCATCTAAGATGACAGTCAAGTTCTATCTGTGAAAACATTGGCTTGACATTGCCTTCACCCAGCAGTTGAACACGCACATGAGAATCAGGTCGAAGACTGTACATTGTGGTTGGCAAATAATTAGGAGGTCAAATAATATTTTGGATAATGGTTTTGAGGAAAGGTAGAAAAACAAGCATAAGTCTCACCTGGCGCGTTACTACGAAGTATGCGTACATGGCCATTGCACTACCGTACGTGATGAAGTAGGTAACAGGCTCCATAATGTCCCAAGAGTACTCCCACCAGGTGAGTCGAGCCAGAATCCCAAACTGAGTGGCCATGTAAGCCAGGCCGCCCCACAGCACCCAGGTGGTCCTCTTTTCTGCTTTTCTGCAGATTTCCATTCTAACCTGCACAATAAAAAATGGTCAGTGCCAGCATGGTCTATTTTCATCACATGGAAGCCATGTTTTGTGTGTTGTTGTTTTTTTAATGAAGATATGCAACATAAAAGAAAGCAGGCTCATGAAGTCTGGCATTTTCAGTACTGACATGATGTAACTGTATTTAGCGTTTACTCCATGGCTGACATTTGAAGCTGAAATGCAGTTTCCATTTTCTTTCTGCAACCATCGTTCCTGTTGAATACCAAAGCAGTGATTTCTGAGTAAGCTCCCTAGCTTGCTACATGAAAGAAAAGGCTGGTGATTCCCCTCAGTAGTTGTTTTGCTGGGAACAGTCCTGCCTGCTGCTTCAAAGGAAGGCCAGATAGACTTTCTCCAGCCTAATGAACAACAGCGTCTCTTCTTCAAGCACAGAACTGCAAGCTGGGAAGGTTTCCGGCCTGTTACTTCAAGCAGCAGCCTGGACCGTTTTGCAGTCAGGGTAACAAGCAACATTTCTTCAAACATTGCAAAGTCTGTGGGCCCCTCTCATAAGGGGGGTTGGGGCTCCCTTTCCAGCAGCAGTGCCCAGAAACAGAGCAGTAACGAGCAATGCCCCCTCGAATGTGGTCAAATTCATTTGCTGTATTTTGAGTGCATTCTTTTGACAGAATGATATGTACAAGGTGTATGAAAATGCAAGGATGATGGACAAGCAGAATTGGGTGGCCACTTGGCGGAACATTTCCCCCTCTCTGCTGCTGATATTTGATCAAAGGAGCTTGGAAGACAGGCCCTGCTGGGGCAACCTGCTCATTCCCAAATGCAACAGCTCTGAATTGGCTCAGCTGCCAAGAAAGATGGAGGATGTGAGCATTACCAGTGGAGGGAGGGGGATGTTGAAGTTATATCACACATTTATCTGGAAATAATTGACATTAGCCTGGGAAATGCATTTCACACATGACTGTGTAGTTCCCCTCTTTAACACAACACAGACATTTTGAATGCCTTGAAAGTGAATTTTCACTGACAGTGACATACACCCTTTGGCTCTAAATTCTACTACTAATAAGGCGTTGTGTTCTATTTTTTGTCAATGATATTCACCCCTAGCTTACAATCCAATTTAAATCCTTGCATCTATTTACTCACTTGTTGGAGCAAATCTGAATGTAACTCAATGAAATAGAAGTCCCAACCTTCTCCAGGGGAGCTAGCTGCTGCTTGAGGTCTTCTAGCCGTCCGATGAGTTCCTTCTCCTTATTCAGCTGGTGCTCCTCAATACACAGCGTAGTGTAGAGCTGTTGAACCAGCGTCTTTACGTCATTCAGCGTGGTTGCATCTTCGTGGCTTAGAAGGTCTAAAAAAGCAGAAGGACCTTTCAGAGCTCCACTCCCTGAAGGAGTTCTCCTTCCAAAAGCTTATCAGAACTCAAGGGACAAACCTGTTCCACACCACCCTGAAATGTACATTGCTAAGGTAAAGGTAAAGGTATCCCCTGAGCAAGCACCAAGTCATGTCTGACCCTTGGGGTGACGCCCTCTAGCGTTTTCATGGCAGACTCAATACGGGGTGGTTTGCCAGTGCCTTCCCCAGTCATTACCGTTTACCCCCAGCAAGCTGGGTACTCATTTTACCGACCTCGTAAGGATGGAAGGCTGAGTCAACCTTGAGCCGGCTGCTGGGATCGAACTCCCAGCCTCATGGGCAGAGCTTTCAGGCTGCATGTCTGCTGCCTTACCACTCTGCGCCACAAGAGGCTCTTACATTGCTACCTGAGAGGAAAAGCTACCCCATACTCCACCCACATTTCCAAACTAAGGTGTGCCAAAATATTCATGGGAAGAATCTTCATCATGTCACCAATCATGGAGAACCTAGTTCTCAATTTGCACAAAATCAAACACAGGGGTTAGTAATCTACTTGTACTTGCATCCTCTGAGATTAAAAATGAACAAACAGTTTAAGTTCTCAATAAAGAGGATCAATTTTCACCAACATCACAAGGACCAGCCCTTCGGTCTTCCAATGCCCACAATTCACTACTAGGCAAGCTTGGATGCTACGTTCTTCCTTGCTCCACAGGCTTACAGAGATTCTGCAGCTATCATCAAGCAACTGTTCTGGAGCACAGCTCAGGAAGAAGAAAAATGTAGCAAGCCAACATGGAGCTGCCAGTGTCCAATACTTGCCATTTGTTATGTAACTTCCACTGTTCTTTGGCCTAAATCAGCTGAGTTTAGCAGTACCTGCACTAATGCATTATCCACTGATATATTAGCATAAGCAAACAGAATAAAATATCCCAGTACAAAACAGGAGGATGCACTTACAAGTCCAGCCATGTAGCACATAATACAACAGTGCATGCAACCTACTGTAGCCCTATTTCTTCAATATCACAATGCACACACTTTTTAAGTGTTAGAAAGGAACCCCAAAAATGTTATGGTGGCTAAGATTAATGTAATTATGTACTACATACATTTTATTAAGGCCAAGCAAACTAAAATAGATAGAACCTTGCATGCAGTAATTTGCAGCACACAGTCTTCAGGCTTAGCTTGCCTTTCTAAGTTCAGTGCAATCTACAAAACAAGCCAAGTTTGACAGACATCAGTTTAGCAGTTCAGCAACCCTGGGCAATGCTCAGAGACAGAGACGGCAGAACAGATGAGCCGCACTAATGCTTTTGAGTGCCAATGCTCGATTTCACAATTTCAAAATAAATAGCAGTGTTTTGGGTCGTTTATAAGAAAATGATTCACAGCACTTGAGAGTCATTTGACATATTATCAAACATTCAGTGATGAAATGGATACATGTTCACCATTTCTTGCTTTCTGGTGGTAAAGGTAAAGGTAAAGGTATCCCCTGTGCAAGCACCGGGTCATGTCTGACCCTTGGGGTGACGCCCTCCAGCATTTTCATGGCAGACTTAATACGGGGTGGTTTGCCAGTGCTTTCCCCAGTCAATACCGTTTACCCCCCAGCAAGCTGGGTACTCATTTTACCAACCTTGGAAGGATGGAAGGCTGAGTCAACCTTGAGCCGGCTGCTGGGATTGAACTCCCAGCCTCATGGGCAAAGCTTTCAGACGGCTGCCTTACCACTCTGCGCCACAAGAGGCTCACAAGAGGCTTTCTGGTGGACATCCTGCTAAATAGTGTGATACCAAGTTTCTACTCCAGCTACTCAGCACTGCTGGTGTTCAAATAACTCTTATAGTGTAAACCTATGAAATGTCACTCCAGTTTAAGCCCATCAGACTCAGTAGGCATGAACTGCAGTATCTCTGCTTAGGATTGCAATTAACAGCCTTGGAAGAATGCCCAAAGCACTTCTTTTGCTCCTTTACAGGGATCACCTACCCACTTATATATAGCCAACATATAAACTGAATTATATTAATGGCTTCCACTGGTTCCAAGATAGCTTTCACGTAACCTTTAGATTGCATCTACATTAGAAGATTAATCATAGATTGACAAGCTACTGTGCCAACTATGTATATTTAATATTAATATCCATCAGCTCTTCTGTGTGCATCTCATTCCTTAGGTATAAAAAGAGCCCACATCTCATATGGGAAAATGATTAAAATTTCGGAGATACACAGGGCTCTCAAAGCGCTACCAGCTTGGCACCAATGCTTTTTCTTATTGGGGATCAGCTCCCAGTTTTTACTTAAATTTATTGCAAGCATTCCTCTGTTTCAGAAGATGAAGAATTCCCTGAGATCTGATTGTCAATGGACAATTAAACTAGTAGCTTTAACAAGCAAAACAGCCATAATCTATATTTGTTTCCAGTTATGCACTCCCAGCTTCCAGGTTTGAAATCTACAGCCTCTGCAATGTTTATATAATTACATTTTGTCTGCAAAGTCATTTGAGAAGTAAACTCAGAACAATCTACTGAATCACAGAGTTGGAAAGGGCCATCAGCGTATCTAGTCCAACCCCCTGCTCAATGCAGGATCATTCTAAGGCATCCAGGATAAGTATCTGTCTAGCTGCTGCTTAAAGACCGCCAGTTAAGGGGAGCTCCCCACCTCCTTTGGCAGCCTATTCCTCTGCCAAACTATTCTGACTGTGAATTTTTTTCCTGATATTTATTTTATACTTTTATACCACCCCTCACGACAAATTGTGAGGTAGGCACTATTAATAGTACCTACCTAAGCCACCAATTCACTTATGCACCTAATGATATCAGACCATATATGAAGCTGCAAAACACAACAGCCTCCTCTTTAGCATGAAATGAATGTGTAACAATGAACTACTACCTGGTGTACTTTACGTACAGGTATTTTGCAGAACGTATTTCCTGATTAAAATGATGTGAAAGACAACTTACGAATATTTTCTTAAATTCAAGGTAGTGTGCTCCCCTGCGCCAACAGATTTTCTGATCTCAATAAAGCAGATTCCCCAATGGTCAACTTTCCCAGGGTTACACTGGACTGATGAGGAGAGGGGAATAAAGGAAAGATCTGCAACCATCTGCACTTCCACCCATCCATCCTGCTTTATGCTATGGCCTGTGTACAGTGTAGCCAGGAAATCCTAGGATTGTCTGGCAGCCAGGCAAGAGATGTTGGGAGGTGGTCCGCCATTGCCTGTCTCCACACCATGACTTTAGGAGGTCTCCCATCCAGGAGTCAACCCTTCAGCTACCAGACCACGACTCAACCCAATTATAATAGTCCAGGTTACTCTGAGAGTAGAAAGGAATATGTACTCACTAAATCTGAAGACTCACAATTGCCATCATCTGCTTGCACAATTTTCTAGTTAACACACGTGTTGGGTCATCATTGTCCAAAGCAAGTATCTGGCCGTGTCTAGTAATTCAAAACTGTGTTAACTCCTATACAATGGGGACAATCTTTCCATGGCCAAATGGTGCTCACAGGCGGAGCTCTCTGGGTTCCCAGGGCCTGCAAGACGGAAGTCTTCTGCCAGGCATTTGGTGGAGGCCGGGGTAGTAAGATCAGGTCCCTCCCTCTGTAGCCATAGCCCCTCTGGGCCAAACGTCACCTGTGGACATCTACCAACGGCGACTGCTATTGGGAGAGTTGAGGGATGGTATGGGGGATGTAGACTGCTGGTTGCTGCCACCAATTTTGATTGTACTGTTTTTTAAAAATCTGGCTTGTATGTTTTATGTAAACCGCCATGAGCCGGCCAGGCTGAGAGTGGCGGTCTATAAATACAATAATAAATAAATAGACTGTATCAACTTTATTCCTTGCTGAAACACGCTTCTTGAATGCTTAAACTTGGAATGAAGATATCAAAGCAGAAGCAGCTTCAGTGCACAACTCAAACTTTATGGCGGTGAGGGTGAAATGGCCAGGAGATTGGGCTACTAATGAAAGTGATCAGCTAAGCCATGATCTGGTCCAGATCATCTTGATCATCATTCTTTCTTACATCCTGATGTTACTTATGTACAAGGCAAGGTTTCTGAGACCCCCACCCCCCCAAGAGAGAGTCAAGTTCAAGACAGCTTGAAACAGTTTAACTTCCCAAAAATTATTATGGACTTTTGGCTGTTCCAATTATCCCCTCTCTACATCACTTGTGGACACCACAGATGTTCTGTGCCACTTCAAGGACCTGCCTGGACACATTCCAAACAGCACAAGAAAACATTAAAACTGACCACCATTATAACAACTTAGTTAAAGCTCTTAGGCCAAATCTGGGAGGTAGGAATTATCCCTCAATATATTCCCTCTTTTGTTGCCCATGTTTGGCTTATGCATCAGTCAACAGCAGGATCATGTGGCTAACAGTACATATTCAGTATTGTACTCTGGTTTTGCTGTGATGATCCAATGTGTGTCTTTTTTTTGTTTAAAGACGCCTAAATTTACCCATGTTTACCAACAGCTACCAGCAGGAAGCCTAGCTGCATTATGGGGTCATAACTTTTCCAACAGGTGATCAGTTCATCATAACATCAATAAATCTGCCACATATCCAATGATCTTAGTTCACTGCTCTTACTGAGTGGATATCCCCATAAGGCATTCTTTTACTGATATATCATACGTCAGAGGCTAGTAATTTATCACCAGGAGTTCCTTCTACCAGATTGCTTACTAGTTCTCCAATACGAAGCCCTTCTTTAAAAAATTCTTAAAGATGAAGAATGAGAAACAGGTGACATAGGGGGCAGCGAGAGCGCATGTATGAAAGGAGAAACCATGACTGAAGACCTGGGGCGGGTGGGAATTGTGTTGCAAGGAATGGTTTCTCTGCTCTCTGGAGAGTAAGACCTGCTGCGCGAACATTTTCATATTCATATCCTCATCACAAGGGTCAAAGGCATGGCAAGATCTGTGCAGAATTCTGTACGCGTGAGTTTGCAGAAGACGTATCATCAATTTTCTTTGCCATCACAGATGAGATTATCTTTAAAAAAAACAAAAACTGCTAGATGGAGGAGGGTCTTCCTGAATATGACTTCTGGAAATACATCCCAAGTGGTTACCTCTCTTTGGTGGACGAACATGGTAAGTCAAGTCATTAATTACTAGTTTGAAATCATCGAGGAGTAGAAGATCTATGCCTGTCGAGGAGGCTACTCGCGTGCCATCTGTGAAAAAGAAAGTATAGGCTGTATTAAGAATTAGGTTGTATTAAGAATTGAAAGTCTCTTACTACAATTAATAGTAATGTAGCATTTGCAGTAAAAGTCAGTTTCAGAGGGCAGCTATGTTGGTCTGTATAGTCAAACTGCGGCCCTCCAGATGTTCATGGACTACAGTTCCCATGAACCCCTGCTAGCGAATGCTGACAGGGTCTCATGGGAATTGAAGTCCATGGACATCTGGAGGACTGCAGTTTGACTACCCCTGGCATAGACGGTACTTGACAAAGGGAGTTCTGGCCCTCGAAAGCTTATACAACTTGAAAATCTTGTCAGTTTCTAATGTCGTACTGGATTAGAAACTTGCTATTCCAAAGAAACTCCGCGTACAGTAGCCATTTTGTTTTTACCTCAGCTTACCTCATGGACTACATATTATGCTATAAGAAAAATTTTGGGTCACTGGTTGTCCAGCTAATGGTCTGAGGTACTCCTTCCTAACGTTTCATCTCCAACTTGGCTACTATAACATCAATTTCTAAAAAAGCATTTCATGGCTTGAGTGGTTTCAAATTAAACCTTTCCAGAATTTGAGCTTGTATAAAGTGATGGTGTTCAAAGCAGAGATCCGAACCACTCCTACAGTGTTTCTTCTGAATATGTGCAGGAAACAGAAATGAATGCTGCCCGGAGAAAGAGCTGGTGGGTTGACCTATCAAACTGTGTAACTAGAACTTTACATTTTTCTGTGTTTCTTTCTTCAATAGTAATTTTAGGCTTGATCCGAACTCCATTTTGATTTAAATTGACTCACAGACAGATAAGCTGCTCAAGTCCTTCAGAGCTCAGACAGTCCTAGAGGAGGAGATTTCATTAGATGGGCTAGGATTTCCAAATTGTCCCCTCCCCAACAATTTATGACAAGGCCCATCTTATTTTAACATGCTGCCATCAAATGCGGTACACCCCTCCAGTGACTGCCCTATCTGGCAATCTCAGTTTGTGGTGAAAAGGTAAGTAGCTCTGTATCAGCTTCTGCAGATCTAGCTGGAAGCAAACGTGTGAAGTGCATAGGATTCTTCACTGGTAGAAGTGAAATCCAACTATATTTCAGCTGTACTGAGATTAAACAGACTCCCTTAATGCTTAAAATTGAATTCCATGCAGGTGCAAAGCAGTCCAAGATCAGAACACACTGACTACTATCCCACCCCAAATTAACCAGCAACAAGTTGGAGTGACAAAAGCACCATAAGCTCTATAACAGAGATTTTATAACTGCGGCAGCAAACGCTGGCAGGAGCTCATGGGAATTGTAGTCCATGGACATCCGGAGGGCCGCAGTTTGACTACCCCTGCTCTATAAGCTTCCAAATACTAAGCATTCCTATTTAAAAGTCAAAAAGTTAGCTCCGAAACTGAACTTTATCCTCCTTTTCCATCACAACATTAACACTAATTCACAAGTCTAGTGTAATGCTATTAACTGGAAAGAGTGTCCATGCCATTATGAGAAATGATCGCTTTAATTTCGTTAGCATAAGGCACAGTGTCATAATGAATTGAACATTCTATTGAAGGCATGTGATGGTTAGTAATACCAAACAGTACCTGGTGAATAGATTGCGACTCGGTCGATTCCCCGGTCCTCTGCTTGCAGCTGCCGTAAGAATACTCCAACAGAGTCTGAGATAGGCTTAAGTGTAAACTGGCAACGCTCACGGCGGGATGGAAGATTCACAGATATCACAGGTAACCCGTTTTGATAAACCACTGTTACATCTGGGCGGAAAGAGAGTAGGCAGTCAAGAAAGAAACGGCGATCAACAAGTAAAATAAATAAATAAAATATTTTTTAAAAATATGTGATGGCATTTAAAACAAAAAAAAAACACAAAGCATGATATTTCTGAATTTATGAAACAGGAAGAATCCTGGACCCATTCTGCACACACAGGATAATGCACTTTCAATGTGCGTTGGCAGCTGGGTTTTCCTGTACAGAACAGGACAATCTACCTCTAAAGTGCATTGAAAGTGCATTATCTATTGTGTGCAGAATAGGCCCTAGACTGCTGAGATGGTAGATTCCACCACATCCTCAATGGTGTTAAATAAATCATAGGCTTGGTTTGGGGAGTATGCTGGAGTAGGTTTCTTTCAAAACCATGCTGATAATGGTCACCAGTTTCAACAAAACCTTGGATAGTGCGAGAAAACCTCTCCTCTCTTGGGAACTTTAAGAGCATCCTGCCTGGCCAGTTCTCAAAGAGAGACTCATTAGGCTGACTGCCCTCTTATCTCGAGAAGAAGCAAACTGCCTTATCAACCTTAACCCAAAAGGATCCAGATCACTGATGAAATATTCATTACTACAGAAGACGCAGGTATTTGGGTTTTCAGCACGGAAAGCAGTTTTTTTGTCCACACTGCTAGATAAGTTTCGGTTCCCTAGTAATTACTTCTCGGGCTCATTAGGGGAAGGAAAAGTTATGGACAGATGAAGTTAGAAGTTAAAAAGCAAAGTCTACCTTTACACAAAAAAACCCTAATCTATAAAGCACAGGGCCACCAGAATAATTAGCATGAAAAACATGATCTTTTTCTTATCAAAAGATCCTTTGTTTGCGCCGGGTGTTTTAAACTGACACGGCTTAAAATTCTTACAGACCAGGGAAGGTGACTTCATCCTTTTGTCTTTGGTAGGAAATCTCTTCCGTTGAGTACCTAAACACACAATGACTCTGCAGACGAAAAGCCAGAACCTTCCACCATCTGGATGAACAGCTGCAGTTTTTTTTAAAAATCTGCTCACTAGTCAACGTATTCAGTTTCTAGAGGGGTGTGTGGTGTCTTTGAATGGAGATAGAGGTGCTTGATTGCTCTGGGCAGGCCTGCTGGACTGGGCTTCTTTGTGGCTGCTGGCCGTGAGATGGCAGGATCTGCCCATGAAGCGCCAAGCCTCCTTGCCAGGAGCATGTGCTGGCCAATAAAGCTGTGGCCAATAATTATTGCCAAAAAGAGATTGGTGTCTGTGTCCTCCTTTAAGGCCTCGTGTCCTCCTGCTATGCAATAGGCATTAATAGCCACATCATTGGATCCAGCCGTCTGGCCACCATGTGGACAACAGAAGTAGGAATAGCCAAAGCAGGACTTCTGGGGAAAATACAGGGAAGGGAGGGATCTCTACTTGCCTGGGAGAGATATGGAGAAAAACATGACTTCGTAAATTAACAAAAAGGCCTCTTCCGACAATATACCCAATGAGAACTATCTAGGCTGTGAATGCGGGTGGAGACTCTGTCGTGCTCAGTCCCTAACATAGCCTTTCTCATGCTTTTTACTGTTAAGAACCCCCTGAAATATTCTTCAGGTGTCGAGAAACCCCAGAAGTGATGTCAGCAGACCACACCTCCCTGCCACACCCCTGAAAGTCATTTTTATGACTGGGGCCCCTCCACTTTGCACCCCCTCCAGGTCCATTATTGGCCATGGTGGGGCAGGTTGACTTAACCATACATGGTCATATTACCTGATCATTTTTTAAACATTAAAAAACATTAAAAATTAACTAGTTATCTGTCAGAACCAATTTGGTTCTGTCAAATTGTAGTGGTTCCAGTGAGCACCCTTCCACCACCACCACCACCACCCACCTTATTCTGCGTGAAGTCACCATTATTGGCCTTTTATATCCAGGTTCAGATGGGAAGGGAGGTGGAGAGGAGGGGAGGGGAACCTTTCTGATGCCAGTCCGTGCTAGAATTGGCCTCCACCATAGGCCTGACGGAAGGGAGCCATTTTGTAGGTTCTTTGGAACTTTGACAGCTCCAAAAGGTTCCGGATCTCTGCCGACAACTCATTTCACTTGGCATTCTGGTTGGCTGTTGCGTGAAGTAGGATGCCACTGGTCTGATCCAGCGGATGTCCTTAAATTCCCTTTGGCTCATATGAGCCGAAACATGAGCAGCCGCACTTTTAACTAATTTAAATTTCCAGCTAACCTTCAATGATAGCTGTAAACAGCACTGAATGGCAGTTCCTGTAGTAAGTGCAGTTACTTAAAGAAGGCACCCCAAGAAATTATTCCTGGCACAACTCCTGATGTGCATTTCATATGAGAATGCCAATGAGTTTCTGGAGATGTCAATTCTACAGTGTGCCCTAAACCATCCTTCGCTGCAAAAACTAGTCAAGAGACACTAATCAGATAATGCATCACTATCTGGAGAGCATCCATCCATAATTAAAGGAGACAGTGGACAGATTTCTAAATGGGAAAACTCCACTGACCATGGGAATTTCAGACTGCTCTTCAATAACTTGAGGGGTTCCTGGATAAAGACGGTTATCTAGATGGGTGGATCCCAATCTTTTTGGACATCCAGAAGTCCAATACTTTCTTGGTATGGTGATACATCCAGGGCTGGTCCAAGGTTTTTTGGCATCCATCTAGGTCAGCATTCCACTTTCTACAGTGGTTAACCAAATGTTCACAAAGAGCACAGCTGCCCCTATTATGAGCCCCAAGCAAGTGGCATTCCAGCATACGTAGCCTTTAATCACCCTCTCTTTCTTCATTACTCCTTCTAACTCCCACTCCCCCGATTCTAAAAAGCACACTTTTGCAACTTCATGAACATGTATATGCTGGGGAGGAGAGAAAAACCAACCTAAACATGACAAGGAAGATGCTGTTTCCAGTTCACATCTTGGTTTTCAAAATACAAAAGCGAGCAATGGAACAGGCAGGGTTAGCCATTAGGGAAGGCTGGCCTGCAACCTACTTTAAGAGGCTTCACAACTCACTTTTGGGTTCAGGCCTGGTTTCCCAACAGAAACTGTTTTTGTCATCATGGCTGAATTTAGATTGAAGAAGAGTTACAATCTTTGACAGAGGACCTATTGGTGGACTACAACCCTATGGAACTTCTTGGTGGCTTTTAATTCCACCAGCAATAGGTCCCTTCAGAAACATCTCTCAGAACTACAATTCACCATTCTGTAGAAGGTCCATCATTCTCGTATGCTGAGAGTCCCTGGACCCCGGGAGGCGCACCTGGCCTCAACCAGGGCTAGAGCCTTTTTAGTCCTGGCCCCTACCTGGTGGAATGAGCTCCTGGACGAGCTGTGGGCTCTGACAGGACTCAGAAGGGAGCTTTTCCACCAGGCGCTTGGTTGAAGCTGGGTGGGAAGACCCTGGGGTATGAGATCTGGTCCCGTCCCCCCCAGGTTTGGATGCAACATTAGAGCTGTTGATGGCTGCACCCAGTTGCCACCTTGGTTTTTGATCATCAACCACTGATCACTATCTGGACCAATGCTGGAAGGCCGAAGCATGAGAGGAGTTTTATCTTGAATTGTATACCGCCATTTTAATGCTAGAGACCTTGGAGGAGATTAATATTGGGGTGTTTTTATGGGAGATTTGTATTTATATTAATTCTGTGAACCGCCACAAGCCAGCTTGCTGGGAGTGGCAGTCTATGAATGTAATAAATAAATAAAACAATAAGAAGATATCATCCAGAAAATGGTGCTGTGAAAGTATTGTTTTCTTTTACGATTATTCAGATTTCTGTTTTGTTTCCTCTGGCAACATCTACTCCAGAGATACAGAATGAGGGTTTATCAATATGCTGAATATACCCAGCACCATTTCTCTTTTTAATCAGATCCAAGAGAAGCAGTGAGATCCTTGAAAGGATTCTGGGAATAATTAAAAACTTGATGAAGCTGAACAAACTGTAAATCAATACAGTAAAACAGAGAAGATGGTTATGGGGAACTCATTAATCCATTTGCATAACCCATAAACACTAAATTTAGCCAGGCAGAAAGTCCTATCTTATAATTAGGGGTGTGCATGCACATAAAGTGTGGATTTTTCCAGACTGGGATATATTTGACCTCCCCAAAATTTGGGATTCCTGAAAAAAAAAAACTTGAATTGCAATAGCAGTATAGTATTTAAATTTGAGGGGGTTTTGGAAATTGCAAATTTTCCCAGCTCCATTATACCTTATGGCAGCTGTCCCCAACCCCCGGTCCGGTGACCGGTACCAATCCATGGATCAGTTGGTACCGGGCCGCGACTCCACCTTGTCCTCCTCCCCGGCTGCTGCCTCAGGGGCTGCCCTGCCACTCTGCCGCCGGCTTACCTTTGGTGCTCTCCAGCGGCCGCCCTCGGCGTGGCACTGCACAGCTGCTGCTGGCAGCACCACCCAGCGGGCGGCAGGAAGTCAGGGATGCCGGCAGGAAAGCAAGTGGAGCAGGGGTTCAGGCGGTGGCAACGTCCCTCGGCAAAAGACTCCCCCCCCCCGGCCTCAGTAAAATTGTCAAGCGTTGACTGGTCCCCGGTGATAAAAAGGTTGGGGACCACTGCCTTATGGGACCCTTATAGTCAATGGGGAATTTTTGAGGGAGAGGAATTTTTTTGAGGTAGAGGCACCGAAATTTAAGACCCTCCCCCCAAGCTTCAAAAAGATTGGATCAGGGAGTCTAACTCTATGGGTCACCAAAGAATGTGCTCCTATCCTCTATTGTTTCTAATAGTGGGGGGGGCAGAAAAGGGGGGAGGACTTATGGCAAACTGGAGAGGTTTTGTAGTAGGAACTGAAAGGGGGGGAGTCCAAGCCCAGCAGAACTAGTACCACTGTGGCAATGCCAGCACAACAAATCCAAGCAAGAGGGGCCTGCAAGCCCAACACAGCCAGTATATGTACAGAGAGCCCAGTGAACCCAGTGCATGTACAGAGTACCCAAAGTCAGTGACCCTATCCTTCATTATTTTCAGTGGAAGGGAAGAAGGTACTAGGTTTTGCTGAGCCCTAGTACACTGCGTTGGTATTGCTCATCACTCTATACATACATTGGCTATGGTGGACTTCGAACCTCCCTTTGCTTTGATTTGTTGAGTTGGCATTACTGGACATTCTGTACATGCACTGGCTACACTAGTCTTGCAAGCCCTCCCACCTTGGATTTGTTGAGCTAGCATTGCCACAGTAGAATTGGTCCTGCTGGGCTTTCTGTACACACCCTGGCAGTGCTAAGCTTGCAAACTCCCTAACCTGGATTTTGTGAGCTCGCATTGCCACAGTGGCACTGGTTCTGCCAACAATGTTCCCCCTTCAGTTTCTATTGCAGAAGACTCTGCTGTGAAATCAGTTCTTGCTTTTTTGCTGCTTTTCCTCCCATTGGAAATTATGGAAGATGGGGGGCACCTTCTTTTAGTTTGGATTTAGTTGCAAATAGACGGCAGAGAAAACTAAACCGTTTCTCTTTAAGGTCACATGAGCCAGTTACATTTATGATAAGTTACGGAAGATACAAACACTTTTCTAGAAAACTTGTCTGTCAAATTTTTACTTGCAAAAGTAAAGAAAGTTTAAGAGTGAAACTATGTGTGTGTGTGTTTTTTTTAATTGTAAAGACAAGGTTGCATTGGGATATTTAGAATTTCTGCAAGAAAGAATCTGACTGCCCTTCAAATACAGGACTGACCTTGAAAAGCTGGCCCTAAACTAGGCTGGTAAAATGAAATTTTGGACAGTAACTGTGAAGTCACCAAAAGCCCAATCATGATGAAGAATTCTCAAACAAGAAAGAAACGAGAACGGGAAAAGAGGGCAATTGACCTAAAAAAATTTAAAACACAATTCCAACTTGTATTTCAGCAATGGAGAAAGACCAAGCAAAATATAAAAGGCCCATGAGGGTTTGCCTTTTGGTTTTAATCTGTGAGAAAACTCAGTAGTACATCCCTAAATCATGCAAAATGAGATTATAAAGTATAAGCAGAAAGAAAACAAAGCTTGATTCAAAAACCGGAAAAACTCTCCAAATGGAAATCTTATTAATGTATTTTTGTACTTACCATCAGAGGGCACTACAGTACTGCAATACACCACCCTCATGCTTTGCCACGGAAGGAGCCTTTGGTGTACCTACAAGAAACACACACAGAGCAAGGCAAGAATTATTAATAACACAGCAAAGGCTGGTCTATCTCAGATGACCCACGCCAGGATGCCAATCTAGCCACATCCTACCACCCGCTGCAAGGGGAACAAGCGTATCAGGAGAGCCATTCAAGAACAGCATCTCTTGTGGCCATCTGTCATTCAGTATGGATATTCCTCCTGAGCCAAAATACCATGCCTTGCTAATTCTTCTGCACCAAATTTAGAAGGAAAAGGAGAATCATTTAAAAGCCATCCAATCTTTAAGCAGCACTTTAGCCAAACAGTTGTTTGGCCTAGGATGCAAATTTATCCACAAAGATTGGCATGGGGGGGGGGGGGGTTGGACAGAAAATACACTAAAGAAAGAGGCATGTTAAGAAAATGGGTTAACAGCACACAGATGTGCTATGTTCCTTTAGAACCCCAAACAGCACAACTAACCAGACTGCTTGATGTTAGCGGTGGGCGAAACTGGGAAGTACTGATTCATTCTGCTTCCAACTAGTCTCATACATCAATTGCACACATTCATGTCTATACTTATAACCCACTTTTCTGCCCAAAAGAGCGAAGTGCAGAGTCACGCACAGTGAAGCAATTTACAAGAAATTCAGTTTAAATATCACTTTCACTTATCTGGTAACGATTTTTTTTTTTTAGTTTCGTCCTTGAAAGATAACAGCAGTTACCTAATTGCATCCTTGGATTCTTAGGGAAGGAGCGTTTAGCAGGCAAGATATTCAAGTGTTTATCTTCCATCGCTAACTTAAAACATTCAGATGAAATCCCCTTTATGGTCTGTCTTGCCCATCTTACCGCCGCAGAATGCAAAAATAGCCGCGCTCTCAGCAAACGATTGCTTAAATTTCTGGAAAAATTTAAGAAGCTAACAAAATTGCTCACAACTGCACAGAGATCTTACACTCATTTATGTGGCAATTAAACAGCCAGCTTTAAAAAAATGGCAACCTCTGAGCACTTTTCACATTTCTGACATTGAAAGCAAAAAAGGACGGATCCCTATTGGTTTTTCAGGAACTGTTTAAAAAGATCAAAGGTATCTGCGCTGACATGTCATCAAACCCATATTTACATCTACATTTTTCCAACGGGGGGGACGACGACATTAATGTAGCTGAGAGAAGAGGCTGATATTTACCCAGAGGCAGTATCTTGACCGATTTTTCCTGCACAAAAATTAACCCATGAAATATGGACACCTAGTGGCTACTTCTGCCATTGGGGGAGGGGGGAATCTTATTTTGCTCATCATGTGGGCAGCCACAGGAGACTTCCAAGTATCCCTATTTCACTTTTTAAAAATAAGCGAAGTTCACTCACAAGAGCAGAGGTTACCAGCTGTCACAACATTTACCCCAGCTCTGATTGAAACTTCCCAAAAACAGACTTGATGCCAAATAAAATCCCCTTGGTTAGAGTGTTGGATTATGGTTCGGGGGACCCAGGTTCAAATCCCCACTCTGCTATGGACATTTAATGCGTGACCTTGGGCAGGTCAGGCAGTCTCAGCGTAACCAACCTCACAGGTTATAACAAGGGGGGAAGGAAAAGTAAGCTTCTTTGGATCACCACTAGAAAGAAAAGCAGTGTATAAATGAAATATGGAACCATTTATTCAGAGGACATCTAATTTCTGTCTGGAAAAATTATTTCTCCCCTCTGATCCTTAAATACAGTACTGCAGTTTAAGAGGTATATTGAAATATATCACTACGCAGCTTCATTAAGCTTCTATTTTATTCAGCGGTTTGAGCTGCTATATCCACCTAATGATTCTGGAACTACTGAGGTCATAATAATCGTGTTATGAAGGTTCGATTAGTCTGTTTAATGTGATGTATGTACGCACGACATGTTTAAACCATGGTTGGTTGGTAGCTGCTAAACTGGGGTAATAAACTATTGTTTTCACATGACTGATTTATTACAGCTTGAATATCAGCTTATGACAGCTGCAAACTCTGCAAAGCACAGCTGGTGTTTTTCAACCTACGCCAGGCCTGCCAGCTGGCTCCTTATTTGTCTGGGTCAGACCTTGCCACACCGATCTATGCAACAATCACCTGCAGAGTGGACTACTGCAATTCACTCTATGTAGGGCTGCCCTTGAAAACACAGTGGAGACTGCCGATGGTCCAGCATGCAGCTCTCAGGTTGCTGACTGGAACATCACAGTCAGTTCAGATCTCTCCAATTCTGTAGCAGCTGCACCGGCTAACAATGGTTCTCCAGATCCAATTCAAGGTCTTGATGCTAACCTTTAAAGCCTTTAATGGTCTGGGGCTCCCAAACCTATGGGGCCACCTTTCGCATTACAACTCGCCATGCTCCCTTTGAGCAATGTATAGGGGCCTCTTGCACGTGCCAGGTCCCACAATGGCTCCATTAGATGTCACCAGGAGAAGGGCCTTCTCAGTTGTGGCCCCTACCCTGTGAAATGCACTCTCCGATTGCACCTGTGTGCTGCCAGTCTTGTTTAGTTCCCACAAAGCCTGCAAACTGGAATTGTTTAGGTTGGTCTTAGGAGGGTAACCACATGTTTGAGCTGTTTTTATTAGCGATACAGTGATAGCCATATATTTCACTAGTTTGATATTTTAATGTTAATGTTCTATATTTGTTATTTGGTTTCAGGTGTTTTTACCTTATTGGTTTTAATGCTGTAAGTGACCTTGAGACCCTTTGGGTGAATGGCGACTAAAAAAAAATCTAAATGCACCAATACAAATAAATAAATGTCAGAATCCCTTAGCTGAATGCAGGTGGCACAGGCAAGGGTCCTGTTGCCCTGCAGGCAGGAAACTCCTAAGAGAGCTTTCTAGGAATGCTTTCTCCCCTTGTCTGCTCCCCATTCCTGCATCCCCTGCTACTGATGACTCACAAGCAAGAATGCACTTCAGAGATGACAGCTTCTGCAGAGAGGACACTTCAAAAGAGGAAAAGATGACAAGGGAGGAAGGGAAGGGGGAGGTGCAGGCTGCGGATGACTTTGTCTCAGAATACCATTTAGGGAATCCTGTAGATTCTGTAGTGGCTGGATTTGAAGGAGAACAGCTGATGATTGCCAAGGGAGGGAGGAAGGGCTGAAAGAAGACCACATTTTGTTTGTACTCAGCAGTTCAGGAATTCAGCGAAGAGGTTTGACAGAGATGGGAAAGCAAGTCAGCTTCGCCTATCCAAGACTCCCGCCCCCACCTCCATGCCCATTCATTGTAGGCTATTACGCAGTGAAGCTTTGCCAACAATTTAGAAAAGCAAAGGGCATCGGAATAGAACAGCATCCAAGTATAGTATCCAGAACAGTATTCAAGGACTCTGAAGGCTAGCAGCAGACTAGTGGGAGCCATATGCTATGAACTCCGGCTTAAACAAAACACAGCTCATTGGGATGTCTGGATGAAGAATCCAATGTTAGCCTCAGTAGATTTCATGGTCCTGTTGCACCAAACGTTACGGAAGATAAGTGTGCAGGCATGATTTGGCACTGTAGTTAATTACTGTACTTCCCCAAACAGGTATTTTCAAAAGGCTGGCAAAGAAATTTGGGGTGTTTGGTTGTTGTTTTTTATGGTACATTGCAACCCAGCTTACATACAATTCAACCTTGATTAAAATGTTGTTATTTTCCTCGTGGGTTTGTTGTCAACAAAGAGCTGGACAGCAGCTATTTGGACTTGAATCTCAACTATCATAAAGAACAATAAATTATTCAGTGTTGGAATTAAGGGCAACAGTGATCGCCTTGTACAGGTAACGTCTTCCTGCAAGTCATACTGGTTCCGATACAGCAGGGGTGGCTGAACTGTAGCTTTCCAGATGTCCAAAGACTACAATTCCCATGAACCCCTGCCAGCACATGCTATAAACATATGACAGCATAAGGCACAAGCTATCAGTGCTGGCATCTGTGTCTCAGGAACAACTGACAGGCTTAAGAAGGATCAACAAGATCTTTTTCTACATCAGTGGTTCACGGGAGTTTCAAGCGTTCAGTAGGAAAACATTCAACTCCAGCCACCATCAGACCACAGGGCTGGCATGGGGTTAAGGCTCCTCTGTCAACAGAGCATAGCTGCGAAGCATGAAAGAGTTCAGTGTATCGTACGGTTACCTTTATGCCCTGTGGGCGAACAACCCAAGCTATTTTTTTCCCAGCCTACGCAGGGCTGGATTCTTGAGGGTGGAATTTTTTTTGTTATTGTTACTTTGTTTAGAAAACTTCATACTGCTTCTTAGGCTAGCCTTATCTTGTTTGACCTCGGAAGTTAAGCAGGGTTTGGATGGGAGACCTCCATGGTATACCCGTACTGGATGGGAGGAGTACCAAGATTGTGATCCAGAAGTCAGCAGTGGCAAACCACTCCTGAACATCCCTTGTCTTGAAAGCCCCATGGGGTAGCTACAGGTCAGCTGTGACTTTATGGCCCTTTCTACCACCATGCTGTGTTTCAGAGCCCTGCCATAGGCAGCTTACGAGAACCACCATATTAAAAACCAAGCTGCATAAAAAGAACCCCAAGCTATATTAAAAGCCATCCACAAAATAGAAGATCAAAAAGCTGTTACGATACCCACGCACCCCAAACTAAAAGTCGTGGCAATAGGATGTGTCTTAGCCTGACATCTAAAAGAAAGTCAAGAAGGTGCCAGATGAGCCTCAATGGTAGGGCTTTCCAAGGGCAAGATGCCACCACAGAAAATGCCCTGTATCTGTCACCACCTGTCTCAGAATAAGATGTGTCTGGGGGGGGGGCATAGAGAGGCAGATCTTAACTGGCAGGCTCGATGGTACAGAAAGAGACGATCCTTCAAGCAACCTATCTTCAAGCCATTTATGGGCCTTAAAGGAAAGAATCAGCAGTTCGACTGCTGCTCACATAGAGATGGGGAACCATGGATATTACCATTTCTGCCAGATGGCTATCTAGCCTCTGCTTAAAAACTTCTGAAGAAGGAGACCCCACCACCTTTTGAGGAAACCTGGTCTACTGAGGAACTGCTCTGTCAGGAACTTCTTCCAGATGTTTAGCTGAAAAATCTTTTGAATTAATTTAATCCCATTGGTTCTGGTCTGACCCTCTGGGGCAACACTGCAATTATTTATCCAAGTTTGTGAACTCTTTTTTTTTTTTTTTTACAAGGCTACTGTACTTTCTGTGCAGGAAGGCGCTCTTAAATAGTTCAGTTTTGCATAATTTGCAGAAGACCAAAAGAGAAGGACCTTTTTTGACCTCTGTTCCACAAGGGTGGGAACCAGAATGGAGTAAGCAGGTACAAGAGCAGTTGTTTATTTTGCCCATTTGCAGTTTGGCACCTGTAGAAGTCCATAATGACACAGGCAAAGATGTCATGGCAGAACGTAAGGAAAAAGGCAGTCGTGCAAATTAAAGGGGAGTTCCAGTTTGCACGCAGTTGACAGTGCTTCACACTGGATCTCACACAATGGCCTATTCCACACATGATGGATAATGCACTTTCAGTGTGCTTTTGCAGGTGGATTTTCCTGTGCAGAACAGAAACAAAATCTATTTCTACAGTGCATTATCCAACATGTGCAGAATGAGCGTTAGTCAAAAGTGTGCTTTTGAAGTGACACGCAAAGGTGGTGATGTGCCAGATAGAAAAACCCACAATCCATTGAGTTAAAGCCATCTTCCAACACCTCTCTGCCATCTTAATCAAAACATCCTCAGACATAGTTTCAGCAAGGCCAGCAGAATCTCTTGCCCAGGTCCAAGCTGTCTAAAGAGCTGCACGACTGCCTTTTGGGGTGACGCCCTCTAGCGTTTTCATGGCAGACTCAATACGGGGTGGTTTGCCAGTGCCTTCCCCAGTCATTACCGTTTACCCCCCAGCAAGCTGGGTACTCATTTCACCGACCTCGGAAGGATGGAAGGCTGAGTCAACCTTGAGCCGGCTGCTGGGATTGAACTCCCAGCCTTATGGGCAAAGCTTTCAGACGGCTGCCTTACCACTCTGCGCCACAAGAGGCTCTAAAGAGCTGGTAGGGGCAGACATTTTTTGGTGGCTTTGGTTGTCGCAAGAGGAAGCCCTCACTCCCTAAGTGCTTGCCTCAGCAGTGCCAAACCCAGTTCCCCAAAGGATTTGGGCTTGGGTGAGCCTAGAGATCCAGACTATTCCAACTGGGCCTTGCCTGGAGTCAGCTTGATTTTCCTGCAGCCCACAGAACCTACTTCCAGCTAGCCTCGTCTAGACTGCAGCAAGCATGCAATTTTTCCTTCAGAACGTACTCACAGGACCCCACTCCATCCTGGGATTATTTTTATCCACTGGAAAAAAAAATTGGGGCTGTTTTGGGCCCACCCAAAGAGGCTGGAATGGCGTCCCAACCCAACCCACGGGACCAGAAATAGCTCTGCCCCCCTCTCAAACTGCTTTGAACCTATTTCAGTTTATGATCAGCACAGGCCTGGTTCGTTAACATATCCTTTTTTGCAAAGGACTAGATCCTACTTAATTTTCTTAATTCCACTTCATCTGATTAATGTGCATTTTAAACCACTCAAATTCCACACTATTGCTTGTACATTCCAGTTGCTCTCGTTGCTACACTGACCATTTAGAGAAAGACGCTCTCCCTGCCTCTCCTGGGTTGCCTAAACCTACCTAACTGGGCCCCTCTTGCTCTCTGCAGCTGCTGTCCTGACTAACCAGCCCAGAGCTCCAACTCAGCTGCTTATGTTTGCTCACAGGAGCAGGGAGACAGGGTCATTAATTCACACTACAGCTGGCTTCCTATGTTTTTCAACTAGGCCGAAGCCAGGACACCTGCTTCACATAAAAAGTTCATAAGAACAAAATGGCTACACTTTATCATGTGGCTAGCACATAGCTGCTTGGCCACTTACTGAAAGGCATTTGAAAAGTTCTCCTTTTCCAAAACTACACTAGAAGACAGTATAACTGAGAAACTGTGAAATTATGATGCTATGAATGGATACGATTCATCATTTTGTTTCCAGGAACACCTTATCAAGCAGCAATAAGGCCAGGTACTTCAGCTGGCTGAGCCTCTTGTGGCGCAGAGTGGTAAGGCAGCTGTCTGAAAACTTTGTCCATGAGGCTGGGAGTTCAATCCCAGCAGCCGGCTCAAGGTTGACTCAGCCTTCCATCCTTCCGAGGTCAGTAAAATGAGTACCCAGCTTGCTGGGGGGTAAACGGTAATGACTGGGGAAGGCACTGGCAAACCACCCCGTATTGAGTCTGCCATGAAAACGCTAGAGGGCGTCACCCCAAGGGTCAGACATGACTCGGTGCTTGCACAGGGGATACCTTTACCTTTACCTTACTTCAGCTGGCAAAGTTTTTTTTTTTTTTACTATTGTTTCTCAAGAACCAAGAGGGTGTATTGCTTTGGTTGGGCATTCAAGGCGTGTTATACGGTTCTGCTGCTGTTGTGACTAAACAAATAAGGTATTTTAAGTCCAAGACCACACCTAGATTGTAAAGAACAGGAGAGTGTGTAAATTAACTGTCTTGCATAGTCAGTTCATCTAGAAAACCAGTATAAAGAATTTTTAGAGTTTCCTGTTCTCTACACTTGCATACTAGTAGCAGAAGTGCTGAACAATGTGCACGTGTGAATTCAGCCTCTGGCACCTATTTGGGAAATTGCCTGGGACCAAGTCGCGAGCCGCACTGACCGGGCGACTAACTTATTACCGACTCCATCTCAAAGGTTATAAGAAACTTAACTCAGATCAGTAGATTCAGGTGAGTTGCTATGTAGGTCTGAAACATCAGAACAAAGTCTGAGTCCAGTGGCCCCCGTAAGACCAACAAAGTTTTATTCAAGACTATTAATAATACCCGTTGTGCAGAAAATACAACGGGCTCTAGAAAACTGGGGATAGGAGAGAGTGAAAAAGAAGCTGTATGTCACCTCAGAACCTCTAATTCAGAACTGCAATGGATTCTTTGGGATAGTTTTTTAAGGAAGCGAACAAAAACTGCATTTCAGTTGGAAGGTATAATGTAATTGGGTAATGGAAGCCACTGAAACAGGTAACACGAAGCTTCCTGTTATAAAAATCCATCTGACAGGTGCTTATAGAAAGAGACAGACGGGCCCAAAGCACATTCAGTTACAGGAGCTCAGAAGACTCAAGTAACGTATTTTCTGGCCTCAAAACCAATCTCTGACACAGTGCAGAATCTGATTTGACCAGCATATGTGCCAGGTTTAAGACAAACTATCAATTAATGTATACGAGTTTCAATCATGAGGGTTGTAAACTAGATGACCTTCAGGTAAATTCTAGTCCTACTGTTTTGGGACTATGTAAGGCTTACAGTACTGCCCCAAAGATTATGTCAAATGAGAGAAATCAAGCACAGTATCCTATTGTGAGGTACTGCTAATGGATATCAGATAAATGGACTTAATTGCACAGTGACTAAAAACAGGGAGATAAATGAATTCACAGCCCTTCAGGGCTTCTCCTTGTTCTCCCCCTGCTGTTCAATGCCACATAAAAAGCAGGCTCCAGTTTATGAAATCATCAATCGTCTTCAGCCTGAAGGGCGCAGAGTGATTTTATATTCTGAACTTAGGAGCTCGAGAACGGAACACAGGCTGTCCAAGATGGCAGAGACCCAAAAGGAAACAAAATCTTACTAACATTATAATGAATCTGGAATGAGAAGAAGAGCTGATTTTTTTTTGTACCCTGCCTTTTACTATCCAAAGGAGTATCCAAGTGGTTTACAATTTCCTGTCCTTCCTCTCCCCACCACAAACACCTTGTGAGACAGGTGAGGCAGAGTGAGCTCTGAGAGAATGGTGACTGCCCAAGGTCACCCAGTTGGCTGCATGTGGAGGAGTGGGGGAATGAAACCCAGTTCTTCAGATTAGAGACCACCACTCTTAACACCAAGCTGGCAGTATCAAATTTATTGAATTAGTGGGTTATGGATGGAACATTCTGAAAATACATCTGTGGGGAGGGGTAATTTTTTTTCTTTTTTTTTTGTGAGTCCGTTTCTTTTCATTTCTTTGTCATTAGGACTAAAACATGTGTAGTTAATCAGCCAAATACTGGTGCTTTTGAGAGGCTTGGTTCCTAATGTTCACATGGGGACATTTAAATGTTTCCATGAAAAATTGAAAATATTTTGCAGCATAGTGCCTGAAGTCCAAAAAAAAAATGAATCCTGTCACATCTGAGCTGAAGGAGAACCAGTTAGCTGTCGATGACTGAAAAGACAAATCTTCCTCCTAGCTCCGAGCCTGGGAAGTAAAAAATCCATTTTTGGCTCTGACACACAAGTACCTCAAAACCTGTTGGCTGCAGTCCCAGTAACATTACAGGATTGCTGCAAGCTGTCCTAACGCTGTCTCAATACCCCTGAGTGTCAATCAGGCTACTGAACTGCGTACCCCTCTCGTTTTTTTTCTTTTGTCCTTCCCCCCCACCCCCGCCTTCTTTAGAAATCAGATCCCAGAGCATCTTTTAGCAAGTAATGTAGAGGTTTTCAGCAATGCAAATATGAGGAGCAATTATCCAGCCACATTCACATAGAACGGCAGAAAAAAATATGAAGGACTATGCAGGCTAAAGATCCCTTTGCCTTTTCTACTTTAGTCAAGACCGTTTTCTCGTAGGGTTATTCCCATTTAGAACTAATGTGCTGGTATTATTAAGAATTTAAATAGTTCTTGCTGCTTCTGAGCACTGACTAGGGAAGAAAATGTGCCTGCTGCGGTAGCTTTCCCAGGCACAAAAGGCAAGAGATTTCCTTTCTCTTACGTAAGAAAATGGGTTGAAAATGCATGCAAGGACTCTTAGCTGCGTATCTATCCATCTATGTATCTAATCCACTCCTATTCCTGGGACCAGACAGCCTACAAACCAAATGACAGAAATTCTTTATTAAACAATGGTGTTGTTGTTATTTATAGTGTGTTATAAATTGTTACTTGGTTGTTATGATGTTGTCTTGAAACTTGTATGTTATAGATCAGGGGCAGTCAACCTGTGGTCCTCCAGATGTCCATGGACTACAATTCCCATGAGCCCCTGCCAGCAAATGCTGGCAGGGGCTCATGGGAATTGTAGTCCATGGACATCTGGAGGACCACAGGTTGACTACCCCTGTTATAGATTATTAAATGTTCCATGTAAACCGCCCAGAGCTGTAAAGAATGGGTGGTATAAAAATCCAAATAAATAAATAAACAACCAAACCACGGAACAAACTAAGTCAGTACATAAGCAGCTTTTCTCAACTTTTTCACTGTTGAGAAACCTCTGAATCATTCTTCAGAAACCCCAGAGGTGGCGCCATTGTGCAGAATATAGTTGGGAAGCATGGCTATGTACACACCCACCTGGGCCCCCTCCACTCCCCCCCCCAACTCACCATTGGCCATTTTGGGAGGAGGAAATCGACATGACCATATATGGCAATATCACAGATAAATATTTAATAAACACACACACACACACATATGTGTGTGTTTTGGCAGTGGTCCAGTTCCTAGGTTGGTGTCACTGCTGACATATTAGCATCACACAGGATGCATTAATGTTGTTATAGCTACTGCTAATCCTACTATACCCAGGGCTGATATAACACCTGAGCACGCTGGATATCTCCATGAAGGAGAATTATCAGACATATCTGACATTTAGAATGGCACTCAGGGCCCAGCAGCAGAGCTGTTGAGGGATGGGACTGGGGGCATAAATCCCAGGACTCAAGTCAGTTGGAGGGCCCTTGAAGTCAGCCTCATAGACCCAACAAGGGATGCAATTTCAGTTTTTAAAACGCACTGGAGTCACAAGGGGCACAGGCAAGGCAATGCACACTAAGCAGCCGTCACTCTGATTCTGCTGGCTCGGGCTTTCTGCAAAGTTTACTAAGAGGCTGTGGGTCAGATCCATCACCCATGTCAGCACTGGTACAAGACAAGCAAGGCCAGCCAACACACCCCATGGCTGCTACAGTCATATGCAGCTTCCTGACAAGGCTGCAATCTACATTAGCCTTTTCCAAGCTCCACTGTTTTGTCTCTGCAGTCAGATCTGGTTAGTGTGATGGAGAAAAAACTTTAAAACCTTCACTATGCTTTCCTCTTTTCCACACTTTTTTCCTCTTCTGATTTGTTCTCTTCTTTATAAGATCTGCCTTCATTCTTCTCTTCCATCTTCTAATCTCCCCATTTATTTTTCAGTCTTGGTCTCAACTCTTTATCCATCCTGGTTGGCAATGCTGAACATATTTAATAGTAATATAGCAGAAAACCGTTGTTAATATTATGAACAGATGAGGGGGAGTTAATATTTTCCCATAATCTATCAAAGTAGTTAAAGGAAGCACTCCCCCCCCCCCCCGGATAATTATAATAGACATATGGCAACAGCCAGACAAGTGACTTTGGGGGGTTTGTGGCGACTCTCAGCAGCCCTGGCTAGCAGAACATTAAAAAATTCTGCTGCTAACCTGAAATATAAAAAACATGTCGAAAGAGCAAATCTACAGTGAAACTGTTAAACTAGATTTTTTTAATCCAGTTGTATTCTATTCCTGTAGATGTAAATAGGGCCATGCATTTCTCTTCTGTTGCAGGTATTACATTAGGAAAGTTAGGAAGATTTGTGTTATAGTGATAACTTAATATCTTATGTGCTAGAGAAATACATGGTCGCTGTGCTTCAGGGAAGAAAGGATGAAATTGTAGACATGTTTTCTTTTAATGCTAAGGCCTTTGGGACTGATTTCTATCCTGGGGTACTGGTCAGGTCTCTCACTTGGCTGCAAATGCCTCACGTTTTTTTAAAAGGTTAGAGACATGTTTTTAAATGGGAAATGGTTGAAGGGACAACATTAATCGGTCTTCTGCCTACTAACTCCATGAGAGCTTTCATACAAGACAAAGGGCCACAGATGTCAAAAGAGGTTCTGTTGAAGTTCTGCTGTTATCACCTATTCACTCCAAAGACTAAGGCAAATAGAAACTCACACCTGGCATGCAGAAGAACTTTGACATAGCCGCTATTAAGGCTCTTCTAGAAAAGTGATGAAGAGCCCTTGGTTTGCAGCACACATTTTCTAATGCATTCATATGCAGACGAGAAAACAGATACTTATCAAGGCCAACTCGTGAACCAGATTAGGGAGGGTAACCTCTTTTTCCAAGAGAAATGGAACCACAGCTTAGTGGCAGAAAGCATGCCTTCATGCAGTGTCTCATTGTGAATCCCTGGTTAAAGTGAGGCTGGATAGAATCATAGAATCATAGAGTTGGAAGGGGCCATACAGGCCATCTAGTCCAACCTCCTGCTCAATGCAGGACCAGCCCAAAGCATCCTAAAGCATCCAAGAAAAGTGTGTATAAGTGTGATAAGACTTGGAGGGGCCTCAAGGAACTACCATCGAGGTAGTAAGCTAGATTGAAGTATGGTCTGACTCGTTATGTCAGTTTCACAGAACCCCCAATTAGAGAAGGCGTCTACTCACAACTGTTGCTGTAACCCTGGGCCATGCACATTCCTTTTCAGCACCCTTCAGAACACAGCATGGCCCTGAGCATTTCCAGTTGCAGCACACCTATAAATCCTATCTAGTTACTCGAGCAATGAAAAATAGTGGTTTGTCTTATGTGTCATGACATCATAGTTTAACAATTACCGTTTGGGAAGATTTATTGTGCTTGTCTTATATGTCACTTGTTTTCCTGAAATGGGGAGACACTATTTTCTCTCTCTCAAAGACAAAATCGTTTATTCAGTGGTAAAATAAGGGAAGACAATTTTCATGTAGAAGGGCAGTATACAAATCTAATCTAATCTAATAAATAATAATACTCAGTCCGAGAACACAGAAAATTCCAGCAAGGGATAACTCACAAGATACATGACTTAAATATTATGTTGCTGCTATTTTTGATGTGAGACACATCTTCTGGCGCACCTTGTCAAACAGAAATGAATACGAACATGACTTCCGTAGTCCCGCCAACAGAGCACACCAGAAGATGTAGGGGGCTGAGGCGGCAGCTGCCTCGCTCCTGTGGCCTTGGCAGCAGGGACCAAGGCAGTGGCTGCCCCACCCCCGAGGCCTTGGCAGTGGTTGCACAAGCCCCAGGGGACTTGTTAGTCGTTGCATGCACAGCAGGAGCTAAGGTAGTGGCACAGACCGGAGGACAAGATAAGCAGATAGAGGAAGGGGGAGGGGGGAAGGGAGTCTGTGTGTGTTTGCTTGGGAGGGAGTTTGGGAAACCAACAGGTAAAGGAGAAACGGGAGGGGGGAAGGGAGTCTGTGTGTGTGTGTTTACAAGTGTGGGAGGGGGAGGAACCAAGGAGGAGGTTGGGAAACCAACAGATAAGGAGGGAAACATGGGGAGGGGAAGGGAGTCTCTGTATGTTTGTGTGTGGGTGTGTTTGCGAGGGAGGAGGAAATTGGGAAACCAACAGGTAAGTGGGGGAAAGGGGGAGGAAAGGAAGGGTGTTTCTGTATGTCTCTCTTTGTGTGTGTGTGTGTGTGTGTGTGTGTTTGCAAGGGAGGGAGGGGTCCCAACCAAGTAGCCCCAGAGCAGGTATATGTCCCAGAAAACCTTTGTGAGTCAGACTGTCAGTAGGCTTTTCCCCCTTATTAGCGAATAAGAGGCCCCAGATCATTATTGTGTACTGGATTTGGGAATGTTTATGTTTATTATTTTAATTAATACCATTACTGTATTTTAAATGTGGTTGTTTTGCAATAAGATACAAAAATATTAAAAAGCCATACTATAAAAATAATTGTATAGCATTTTAAACAAGTCAAGCTTTAATATTATCTAGTATGAATAGGCATGAACCTAAAAAACCCGCTTTGGTTTGAGGTGGCCCCCAAACTGAACCCCGAACTGAGCCAAAGGGCCCCCATCCAAACCACGCTGGTTCAGTGAGCTTGGTTCCCCCTTTCCCCTAGCTGTGGCTTATAGATCTGCCTGTCAGCTATTGGAATGAGATGTCTGGCAGCCATTTTACTGGTCCATTTTGTTTCACCATTTTGCTCACAGCCATTTAAACCCAACGATTTAGCTATGTAACCTACGCTGCTCGGCTGTTTAATTGGCCAAGAACAGCTGAATGGAACAGACAAAAATCTGGAAATATTCAGGAAGGCTTCTTCCCCAAGCATCAGTTCAGGGGCTCTGAACTAGCCCAAGTTGGTGCTGAATTTTGGCTCATGCCCATCCCTGTTAACTAAAGTTAATGGGACAAATTCACTGTACTAACCCACAAATAGTTCACATAAGGATTTAAGGGACATATGTTTTTGTTGCTCATGTATCTGCTGGAAGTTCAGTAAAATTTCAAGGTGCAACTCATCTTGCTATAAGAGGAAAACTTTCAATTTTTAAGCACAATGCAATCATTAAAACATAAACAAAATTTTAATAACTTCTTCATCACATACAGTGAACAAACCCAAAAGAAACATGGTATGTGAGGGAGGATGTTATTTAAAATATTATAAAGTGATCTCTGTTCTTCAGTATACACAATCTGTTGGCCACCAGTTATAAAGAAATGCCTTACTTGGATGAAAGTTGACTGGATCTGCATGGGTGCATTAGGGAAGGGCCATTTTATTTTGGAAACATTGGAATTGCTGGAACTTCCTTTAGCAAATTACAGATGGAAGAAAAACTTAATTCATGGGTACATCAGTCCTCAACAAATTTCAGGTGTCTATTTTCAATTATTTTATTGTGGTTTGTTTTAGCGGTTTTCAATGGAAATACAAAGATGATTTCATTTCACAACAAAATTCAGTAAACTAAATGTACATACATTATTTGCTGGCGTATAAGACTACTTTCCCCCCCTGAAAAACATGCCTCCAAGTGGAGGGGTAGTCCTATACGCCGGGTGCACTTCAGTTGGGATAGACATACCTGCCCATAGTGGTCCATAGTACTATAATGTAATGTAACAAACTCTATATTTTGAGTGGAAATGTTGGGGGGTCGTCTTATATGCCGGCAAATACGGTACATAAAGTTCTTCTCATTGTTTTTTGATACTTAAACATTATTTTACATCATTCAAAGATGGCAGATGGATTAATTTCTTAGCCAGCAGTTTTCTATACTGGCTCCAATATCCAGTTTAACTGAATGGAACTATAAGCAATGGTACTATAAGAAACTGTGGGAACGTTACATAAGGTTAGAGGTTAGCTTTTTCATTCCGTATGATGACCTGACCTGAAGAGCCCAGTGTTGTCAGATTTTGGAAGCTAAGCAGGGCTGTCCCTGGTTAATACTTGGATTGGAAACAACCAAGGAATACCAGGGTCACTATTTCTTGCTTTGGAAACCCCATGAGGTTGCCATGAATTGGTTGCAACCAGACGGCAAAAAGAGACAGACAGACAGACTTCGTTCCCCACTGTTATTTATAGACTACAAAACTTACATTATAGCATTAATAAAGTACATAACCTGTCAAAGGGTTTTGTGGTAGCATTAATTAGAAAAAGTGGTAAATAAAATAAAAAATTCTGAAATCTTAGAAGTGAGTCTGGCTCCTAGATTGAGAAAATTCGTCAAGGCTAGAAAAAGACTCTTATTCATTCAAAGTATTCTGCCAATCAATGAGGTTTAACAATTACATCTTCCCCACCCCAGTGTTCCAATTCATCTCCAAGCTTGGGATCAGCTGGTATTTTACAAGGATTTATTTGCATGCCTGCTCTTCAGACCTGCTTGCAAAGGTTATGGTAAATGACCCAATGATATTCTGGGCTTCTTTCTACCTCTGCTCTGTTACTAGAGCTTCTGGTCAGAACTCATAATGCTGTTGGCAAGCAGCAGAAATGTAAAAAGGAAGATCTCTATGCATTCCAATCTTATATTTAAAGCTACCAAAAAGAGCTAGACCCAAGGCTGAATACAAACTGAATTCTTCAGTATAGTCCTCTACTTCAGTCCTGTTAGCTTGATATGCATACTTCCCTTCAAATAAAAAAAAAAAAAAATTCGGAATTGTAATAATGGAAATTGCAAGGAGAGTTGAAATTTCAGGATTCATAGGAAGACTTTTCTGTAGCTGTTGCAAACTCATTTCCTCCCAATAGTACACAATTATTTTAGGCCTGCTAATACTCTTCTAATTCACAAGGTATATTTGCATCTTCCGCAGAAATAAGCAACTGCGTTCCCATTGTACCAAAATGAGATTTGGGGGTCATCACTGACCTAATACATACCAGAAGGATTGGGGGACTATTTGATTTATACAGCTGTATTTTCCTCCCAGAAGTATAGCTGCACGATGGAAATCCAATAAAACACTATCTTGGAAAAAATGAAATTTCCTTTGTGTAGAATGTATTTTAGTTTTGTGGCTGCAGAAAGATACTAAATACAATGTCAAAGTGATAGTTCTAAAAAGACACAGTGCCACTTTAACAGTAAAGTAGTCAACAGGTTGCAATTCAGTGACTTGGAGAATAAGGGACAATGTTCTGTCATTACAAGGTAGTCTTTGAAACATTTAGTTGAAGCTATTAATCTTGATATTTTGAAACAGAAAAAACCCAAAGCAATTGAATTCTTCTATTATAGTCTACAGAACATAATAATATAATTTACAGAACCTGATGATAGACTGGTACTACAGTGTACACACACACACACACACACACACACATTTCAACACTCAGATCTTTACAACAGTCCTGCTCCTACCACACACAGCAGAATAACTAGGAGAGAAAACGGAACTCTCCAATACATTTCTCCCTGGAGAGCCACTCTTATTAAATACATATGAAATGCCACAGAAATCCAATCCTGAAATGTTCACAGAATAATCAAAGACCACCTGATCAGACATCAAAGAAGAGAGAGAATCCAGGCACATTTTAATCCTCTTGGCCCAGGCTCCCAATGATCTAACTGTAGCCACCAATCAGTTAGGGAGGTGCGGGTGCAGGTGTAGCAGAAAGATGCATTTGTTTTCTTCTGCATCCCCATGCTTGTAGACAGCAGTGGTATTTGAACTTCTGGTTGTAGAAGCCAGGGGCACAGCTAAAACTCAGCATCTGGTCTCCATACTATACAATTTACCACCAAAAAGCTATGAAAGCCATGAGTCAGTTCTATCCTCACTTGACACTTGCTACCTGTAACTCAGTACTTGGCCAAAAACCAATGGAAAAAACTAAAGTATTTACAGGCAATCCCATGAATGGCTCCATATCACATTTGATGTCTACAAATTATCTTTGCAACTGTTTATGCTTTTACTCTTGACATAAATGTTGTTAATTATGCACATCATATTTAGAAAAAATATGATAAAATTTCTATCTGAAAACTCAGAAATGGCCATTGTAGGGATTGCTAGGCAACCACACAATATTATCAGCCTGCAAACCTTGGCTTCTATCAGTAAAAGGAAGGAGGAAAAGGGAAGGCTCTTTCAGGGAATATTTTGGCTTCTCAGTCCAACCCTGCACTCCTCCCACCTGCCCTGGAAGGAAGACTCGCCAGGCTAAGCCCAATAGCAACCATAGGCAGCCTGCTACCATGCAGTTTGCGCGGGCCATCCAGATGTGGCAATGGCTACAACTTGATGTTACATAACTCACTTAGGCCGGGTGGCAATGCCCGCACAACTTGGTCTGGCCAGGCCCAGCAAGTAGCTACCATGCAACTCACCTGGGCAACTTGCAACCACACAACTTCTGTAATTTGGCTAGACCAGGGAGAGGGTGGCAGGAGAAAGAAAGAAGGGAAAGTTGAAACTCAGTATCAGACTAGAATCTGGGAGACCCAGGTTGAAAAGCTCATTCTGCCATGAAAGGTTGTTGTGAGGATATAACGGAGGAGAGGAAACTGATGTAAGCTACTTTGAGTCCCCACTGGAGAGGAAATGTGGATATATACAAAGTAAATAAAAAAATAAAGCTGAATACGAGGGGGGGGGATAAAATGAAAGCTGATGAGTGGAAAACAGGGAAAAGGGGAGGGGATATGGGTGCTGCCAGAAAGAAAAGGATGAACTGACGTGGGGAGGGGATACAGGGAGAAATGAAGTGTCCCCATTAATTTTTGTGGGCTCCCGCTTATACAATCGTAAAAAATGACAATATATTATAGGGAACCGCAAACATTCATCACAACTCAAGTACAACTCAAGTTTGATGGGGAATTATCATGTGGCTGTGTGTGGATGCTGTGACTCAGTTTACTAATGTAACAGAATTAACTTTTGCTTATAAATTCCTGCTGTTATGATGGTCAGTTCTTAGTCTGACAAAGAGCGCTTGCACTCGAAAGCTCACACCTTGAATAAATCTTTGTTGGTCTTTGTTGGTGCTACAGGACTCTGATTTTATTGAACTCAAGTACTGAAAGAAGAATTTTACATTTTACAAGATTTCAGGCTATTTGGTACTATCAAACTTCATTTCTCCATTAGAAAATATATATCTTTGTGATTTTCACATTGATGACAATTCTGCTATCACAGCCAGTGGAATAATTAAGTGCTTCCCACAGATCCCCCTCCCCCAAATCTTTCCCCCACAAACCCCTCCCAAGTCCTTTCCCATTATGTCACCTTAATTCCTTTTGTTTTTATATCATTCTCCTGAAGCTGAAAGAGAAAAGACCTCATTACTGCAGCAAAACTACAAAGGTCAGACAAGTGTTCCAAGATCAGCCACATAAAGCTTAAATGGAAACTGACTCATGTGGTGTGACTGGCCGTAATTTTACAACCTTCAATGGGCTGTAATCTCATACCAGCACTCACCCTCTTTCACAGGCTCCCAAACACGAGGCAAGACTGATCTGGAGAAAGCAAGCCTCGACTGTTTCAATACAAAACCAGATAGCTTTTGAAACTGAACGGCAGGCCCAGGAGCCCTGACATTTCTGGAGTGCTCAAAAGCATCCCTTGTCCAAAGCTGCATATACAGAGAGAGAATGCAGGTGATGCGCAGGAGATTTAAGAGAATCCAGCACCAATGAAAACTCTCAGCAAACTTGCATGAATCTCTCTCACCTCTTCTGCACTATCCTTTTGTTCATTCAGTTAACCCAAAAAACAACTGAAAAAGTGCATATTCTTAGTGGAGAAGAAGTCCAGAAGGGGCACAGACTGAAGTTCTACAATCTTATTAGCTCTTCTTGCTAATCATTTTTCATCCATGCAGTTTTCTCTCTCTGCTTCCACAATAAAGGTAAATAAAAAGTTTTACACCATGATTTATGGCCTTTTACAAAACCAATATCCATTCTGCAAGCCTCTTCCATGGTTTTCTGTCGGCCATCCATACTACCCCATCTGAAGCTGAGTAAAACAATACTTGCACAAGAATTGTTAACTCTTGTTAAACTTCTTGAGCAACACAGACTAGTGGATACAGAACATAATATTTCTCAAATCCAGAGCAAAATTGTTGTTATTGTTGTTATTATTTGATTTCTAGCCTGCCACTCCCAAAGGCTCATGGCACGTTACAATACATATAAAATCCCCAATAAAAACTCCCACTAGTACATTGAAAGTATTTCAACAAACCTAAAAACCAGAACACAGGAAACCAAGCAGTGGAACAACTAACACACCTAACCCAACCCACCCACAGCCCAGAGGGCAAAGGGGGTCATTAATCATTTCACCACCAAGAATAGCCGGGGGGGGGGTCCAGCTCTTACTTAGGGCGCTGACCTCAACCCTAAACCTGGTGGAAGAGCTCCGTCCTACAGGCCCTGCAGAAAGATGAACGCACAGACTTTCATTAGATTTGTACTTGATTTAGTAGTAGCCAACAACTAGAACATACGCAGAACAAATCGATTTGACTTCTTCATGAATTGAAAATAAGTCATGATCTACATAGTTCTCTTCAGCTATTTGACCAAACAAAAATATACTTAAAAAATACTCCAGAATAACTAATGATTAATAGAAACTATTTTAGTAACCACAAAATGCACAACACAATGGTTATTAGAATATTTTCATAGGAGAAAAAGGGATTAAAAAAATTAACACACCTAGAATTTCTGGGTGGATAATACAGCAAAATCAAGAAATTGTTCAACAGCAGCAATGTTAAAATGTTTGATTTACTTCTTACGGATGCCCCTCCCAAGTCCTTTCCCCTCAGACCCCTCCCAAGGCCTTTCCCATTAGGTCACCTTAATTCCTTTTGTTTTTATACCATTTTATATCTTTACTTGGTTTAACAGTTAGCTACTTAAAAGTTATTTTGGTGTTTGCAAATATACTGAGTAACATCTATTCAAATAAAGCCTATGTTGTAAAACAGTTAAAGATAGATCGATAGATAGATTATAATTCCATCCTCTAATGCAGGGGTAGTCAACCTGTGGTCCTCCAGATGTTCATGGACTACAATTCCCATGAGCCCCTGCCAGCATTTGCTACCCCTGCTCTAATGAGCAACATGCAGCTGTTTCTGTAAGAACAGCCATCCATCCCAACTTTTTGGGAAAAAAGGCATCTAAACATTTGTCTACCATAAAATATTTACAGAACTGCACTGAAGTAAAAGCTGGAAAAGGAAAATTTGGTGTGTGTGTGTGTGTGTGGGGGAAGCTACATGACAGAGATCCCAACCTAACCTAGTGTTGATGGAAGGCAACAAAGAAAGTGGGGATCGGGTATGCAAAAATAGCAAATCTGCTTGAGTGTTCTTTGTTCCTGGCTGCATGCCAGCTTAAAACTGGCAAGCATATTTCCAGTGGGAAAAAGTATGCTCTGCCCAGGTAGAATCAAGTGTTGCAATGACCAGTGAGTCTTTATGAAAGATGGAGCAGCATTTATACAATGGGCACATCTGTTTATAAGCGCCGTCAATCACTTTCATAACTGAGCACCTGACTGGAATGGGAACACACAAGCAATATCAATTTGAGCAGTGAGTACTGACTGCTTCGGTACTGTTCTACAGCCCTGCACAGAAAGCTTTTTGAACTGTATATTCTGGGCACAGGTCTAATTTATTTGGAAAGTCTGGCATCGTATAAATATTGAAACGTCACAACGGAAAAGTCTCAAACTATCAAGAGTTTTCTCCTTTGTTAGGGAAAGAAACTATACTTGGACAAATTCATTAGGCTGCAGCTATTTTAGCTAAGATGTACTCATGCGGAGTAGTCCTGGTGAAAGCACAGCAACAGCAAAACTGGTGGGAAATTGATTTTGAAAGTGTGTGTGTGTGGTGGTGGTGGTGGGGGGGCAGATAGGAATTATTGAGTCCAAAAGAAACAAATGAACGCCAAGATCACAGTAGTTCATTTTGCTATCCAACAGATGATACAGAATTATAAGGTTGTTAATGGAATCCCCCAATGGCAAAATGTTACAGCTAAACAAAACTATTTGCAGAATTCTTGCAGCATAATTTCCCCTGCCTAATGAACTCAAATACTTTGGCCACCTCATGAGAAGGAAGGAGTCCCTGGAGAAGAGCCTAATGTTGGGAGCGATTGATGGCAAAAGAAGGGGATGACAGAGAATGAGGTGGCTGGATGGAGTCCCTGAAGCAGTAGGTGCAAACTTAAATGGATTCCGGGGAATGGTAGAGGACAGGAAGGCCTGGAGGATCATTGTCCATGGGGCCGTGATGGGTCGGACACGCCTTTGCACCTAACAACAACAATTAACTCAATATTAAGAGGAAGAAGTAATCACTCATTTCAGCAGTACTGGAACGAACCGAAAATGGAACTTACTATAGAGAAGCCTTTCTAAAATATTTTTACTGTTGAGAACCCCCTGAAACATTCTTCAGGCTTTGAGAAACCCCAGAAGTAGTGCAATCATGCAGAATATGATTGGGTAGCACAGCTGTGGACATGCCCATCCAGGGCCTCTCCCCAACTCACCCACTCCAGGCCCATCATTGGCCATTTTGGGAAGGCGGATGGACATGACCTTAGATCATCATATCACCCAATAAATGTTTAACAATTAAAAAAAAACATGTAAACCATTAACTAACTCTCATCCATTCGGAAAACCCTTCCAGGGCCATCAAGAAACCTCAGGGTTTCACAAAACTCTGTTTGTGAAGGTCTGTTCAATGATGAGAGCAACATCCTGATGTTTCTTTGCCTTCCTCACCACACACAGAGTATTTTATAAGCAACACACTCTGGCCGTGTGATCTATTTACTGCAACAATTCTCACTATGGGTGCGTTAAGATGCATTGTGCAAGCAGGGCTTACTCTCATAAACATTACAGCCTTTTCAACCTTTTCCTAGGCAAGCCGGATCCTGTCAGATCTCAGAAGCTAAGCAAGGCCAACCCCTGCTAATCTTTAGATGGGAGACCACCAACTCCCACAAAGACCACCATGGAAGCAGGAAACGCCAAATCACCTTCAAATGTCCCTTCTCCGGCTGCCAGACAATCCTTGGCTCTCCTGACTACACTACACATGGCATAGGATAAATATCAATAACAGTAACAACAAGCTTTTCCTACTAGAATCATAGAATCTTTAAACAGCTCCTGTGGAGCGGTAGTAATAAAGGAGTAAGGGCTAAAGGGGAGGAGATAGGGCGGGCTCCTGATTGGGCCCTCCGAGTGTCACTCGGGGGGCCAAGCAGCCAATCGAGAGCCGCCTAAAGCACGGCTCCCCATTGGCTGGTTGGCCCAGCCTCACCTAGCCCGGCCGGGGAGTCACCGCTCCAAGGAAGAAGCCTTCCTCGTAGGTAATTCCTCCGGCCAGCTTCCCCTCGCCCTCAGGAAAGGAGCAGAGATGCCACGTCTTCCCTTCTCTTTTCCTGCCCCAGGTCCCTTACTCCTCAACCACAGGGAGCCTTCTGTCCGGCTGGCGAAAACGCTCATGCGTGGCAACTCTGTGCATGTGTGTTAGCGCCACCCGGTTGCCACGCATGCGCGTTTACGCGTGGGCCGCCGGCTCTCCCCCACCCCCACCCCCGGAGATGGTCCTCGACCAGAAGAAGGTTGGGGACCACTGATTTAAGATACTACCTATTTTTTATGGCCATACGTCACACTCAGTCAGGGGCCACATGTCCCAGTTTAATACCTGTGTCTTTACCCTTGAGGAGAACCCACACTACTTAATTAAAATTCTTTTAGAAGCAGGCAGTGGTGCAATGGCCTTTTTAGAGAGCTTCCCTCATTGCTACATGGCAACTTCATGGTGGCAGGTTGTTCTCCACCACTCCATTTTAACTGAAGACACTACCACTAGTCAAATCTGACTCGTTCCACATTAGCACATTTGGCTTCAGTATTTGTGTTTCTGCCAACAAGAACTATGGAGCCTGGGGGGAAAAATCCTTGCTCTCATTAAATCTCTCTTCAAGCATTTTATTTCTGCCTGAAATTAACCTAGTGGGATTTGAAAGCCTGCATTTTTTTTTAAAAAGGTGTTTCTAAAAGATGAACTTCATTTAGTTTTGTAACATGACAAAGAATATAAAAAATGAAATGTTAATTCTCCTTCACACTCCATCCATGCCTTGGGTGCTCCCCCACCCCCCAAAATACTGATATGAAAGATTAAGCAAATGCTATTTTTACTTCAGAGAACGATTCCTATTTGCCAGAATTTTTTCTCAAGTCTCTGAGGCAAGTCTATCAGCTTTTGTGTAACATCTCAGTTTTTATTTGTCCATTGTGTAATAAAGGTGTTTGAAAGTGTTCTTCAAACCAGTTTCAAGTTACACATAATTCTGACATTAACAGCATATTCGTAAGACTGTTATAATTTTAAAAGGACACTCCCCCCCCCCCCCAGTATCTTCTCCTTAACAATACAAAACATGGCTTAAGTAGAAAAATAATGAGAAACCTCCTTGACACCCTTCTAAAACCCCAACTGTGTTAATGGGAATACCAGGCATGCAAAAACTTCGTCCCCCACCCCACCCCCATTGCTTTTCCTGAAAGAATATGCAATTTATATGTGGCGTGTGTGAAATTTTCTTTTGCCATAACATTTTCTACTCAATTTGTTTTAAGAGAGCTGGGGTAGTTTAGGCGTTAAGACACTAAGCCTTGAAACCCTGCCTCAAATTTTGCCTTTGCCATGGTCCCCTTAAACAGACTCTCTCTCATAAGCCACAGCTGTGATCTTGTAAGAGCAGCCAGGTCATATATGTGGAGCTGATCCGGCATTGAGCAATGGGTTGGACTAGATGGCCCGTATGGCCCCTTCCAACTCTATGGATTCCAACTCCAAGCACTCTGAAAAGGTGAAAGCACTACACAAATGTTAATTATTAATGGAGTCCTTCTGGATGCTTCAGCTCGTCCAGTTCTCTTAGCTTTGCCCAAGCCCTTCTCCCAGTTACTGACATTGGGGGGGGGGGATTCTCTTATCTTGCTGTCCTCAGCATCTGCAAACACAACTTTCAGGAACACTTTTATTCATTTTTATTTAAAAATGCAAACCTGTACGCTTGCTCTTGCTACACATAACATCTATGATATAAGGCCAAACTGTGGCTCTAGATGTCCATGGACTACTATACCCAGAAGCCTCTGCCGGCATTATGCCCGCAGGGACTCATGGGAATTGTAGTCCATGGACATCTGGTAGAGCCACCCCTGATATAAGGTATCATGGCTGAGAGATTAGAGTCCAATATCGACAACTTAATGAGGCATTACTTGCAGTGCTGGACTGGACCTGAGTGATGTGAGTCCAAACTTCTGCCATAATGCTGACCTGGTGAGTTTGGGCCAAATATATGGGAAGGGGAAAAATAAACATATGTTTATATTTCCATGGGGTAATGATAAGTGCCTTTGTCTGCTCAAATGCCCTTAGATTACCTTTGCCCTTAACAGCAATGGAAGCCATCCAGAGCTCATGGATATGGGAAGAATTCATTCCTTCAGCTGGCTTGGAGCAATCAGGAACCGTATCTGCACTGATATAGCTAAATAAAATGGTGACATCACACCAATTGCCTGCCACTGAACAGAAACCAAGAAGTGTTATAATGGAAGCTATCCTCTGTCTGTGTTTCCAGACATCAAGGAAAAGGAAGAAGCCCCTGGGATGTTCGCAGAGACTTGACCTCTGTGTGAAGTACAAGAACACCTCTTTCAGGAAAATAATCCTTTCTACTCCAGCAGGATGTTAGAATTCTAATGCACCCACCTTAAAATGATGGCTCATGACCAGACAGCAACCTGAACTAGCTTTCCGAGAGGTAACCCCTCTATCACTCCAAAACAGCAACAGAAATGCTTAAAAACAAAAAACAACCAAAGCGAAGCAAACCCATGAAGACTGGTGCTCTATAACAGGAACCTAAATAATAGGGTATTATCCAAATGTGTGCTAGCCTCTCTCTCACACGTTTCTCAGGACAAACGCAGCCTTAAAATATCACAGTGAGACATGCTGCCGCTTGCTGTGTACCACGCTTGCAGCTGTTTAGTCAGGTGTCACTAACAAGCCACAAAATATCTTCCATGCATGGAAGGAGACCATGCCCTTGCTATATTCGCTACCATCCCCACAACCCCAACCTACAGAAGACCTCTAATAGGGTAACATCTCAGCAATCTTGAGAAGCTCTCTCTTGACAAAACTGAGAGGATGGTATTAGTATTAGAAACATTCCCTTTCAAAATAGCAGGAAAAAGACCCTCTTCTTCTACACAACTTGTGCTAGCTTCAATGTGGAATGTGTAGCCACGTGTAGCAGCAATACCCAGCCACGGTTCCCAAGGAACCCTGGGGTTAGGCCAGAGCTTCCCAGACATTATGTGGCCTTTCCCAGAAGTTCGTTTGGCAGCTAACATTCATTCATTCATTCAATTTATATACCACCCTCCCTTGTGGCTCAGGGCAAGAGCTTTTAGAGGTCAGTAGGCTTCCATAAAACAGAATGATAAAATAAGCATCTTGATTTGAATAGATATTTTTAACAATAGGAATTTGTATCAAAATAAAACTGTTTGCAATTCGGCATTCAACAATGGAATATTTGAACTCGGTTTTGCTGTGCTATGCTTCAGTTCTTTCTTTGGTGGGTGAGGCTGATAGTGGGAGGGAGGGAACTCTGGGTTCTGGTGGGTAGTTGGTTCACTTGTCTAGACCAAAAGTCTGGTGGAAGAACTCCATTTTGCAGGCCCTTGAAATTGTTTTCACTCTGGCAGGGACCTGATGTCCCCTGGGAGTTCATTTCATCAGGTGGGGACCAGGACCAAGAAAGCCCTGGTTCTGGTTGAGGACAGACGAGCTCCCCTGGGGGCAGGGAAGTAGAGTGAGGGCTCTCTGGGGGGCATAGGTAGACATGACTGGCGCCTACTTCCCCTGTTGCTCAATAGACACACAATGGAAAAGGTAAATGATCAATCGACTGACTGCTGGCTCCCACATCTTACTTCTGTGCCCATTACTCTGACTGGCATGTCACCACTTCCATGGTTCCTTGAAGCCTGAAAAGTATTTCAGGGGTTCCTCCACAGTCAACAGGTTGAAAAAGGCTGGTGTAGTCCAATACCTTACACTAACACAATGGACTGGGAAGGGGGGGGGGGGACAAGAAGAACAGTAGGGCTTGTAGGGATAATCCTCAGAACCTGGTTGAACATTCTGATTATGAATAATAGCCAACAGGACCCATCTCAGTGTCCTGTATCAGAAAAGCCTATTGACCTCTAAAAGCTCTTTAGAGATACAGGGTTAGATCCAAAGGTTGTGTTTCATTGATATAAGACACTTCCCAACAGTAGAATATGAGTTTTCCCTTCATTCTACAACTTATTAAAAGGTAAAGGGTAAAGGTATCCCCTGTGCAAGCACCGGGTCATGTCTGACCCTTGGGGTGACACCCTCTAGTGTTTTCATGGCAGACACAATACGGGGTGGTTTGCCAGTGCCTTCCCCAGTCATTACCGTTTACCCCCCAGCAAGCTGGGTACTCATTTTACCGACCTCGGAAGGATGGAAGGCTGAGTCAACCTTGAGCCGGCTGCTGGGATCGAACTCCCAGCCTCATGGGCAGAGCTTTCAGACTGCTGCCTTACCACTCTACGCCACAAGAGGCTCTAACTTATCATGTTTCCTTAAATGCCACTTCTAAGGAACATTCAGGAACAGTGACGGGTGGGGGAAGGTTAAGTGGAAATATGCAAAAACCGACACTCCTTCTGCTGATGAAAAATGACATTTGCATACAACTGATGAACTATAAGTGCTACTGAATTTAGATAGCTGTCATTTCTGCCTTCCCCAACCTCTAGCACATAATATACATTCACGACAAAGACAACTTGCAGCAATTACAATTTCCTCTAATGAAATCAAAAGCACAGTGTGGTCAGATATTCATAACACAAAGAAAATCCCAGCTTATTCAAAGATGCTGACACAGTGCTTTGGTGATCCATCCTAATTGTGGGCAGTTCTCTCTCCAAAAAGCCTTGACATGGATAGCTACAGCTAGCCCAATCTCATCAGAGCTCAGAAGCCAAACTGGGTTGATCCTGGCTAATAATTGGATGGGGAACCTCCAAGGAATACCAGAGATGTGACATGGAGGTAGGCTATGACAAACCACCTCCGAATATCTCTTGCTCTGAAAAACCATTAGTTATCTGTGGCTTGACAGTACTTTCCACCACCACCTAAGTCCAAATCATGACCCTGAGATTACTATTTAAGGATCTAACTATACAGAAGATTAAAACTGGTTAAATTGTGAGCACTGCATGTGTTTTTTCAGCTAAGAAAAACATCTCCAAATGTTCTCTATCCCAGAAAGCTTGTATGAACCTGAATCCCCATGTCAGCATGGAGGTTTTATGCAAGTAGCTGTATGAAATACAGCTTGGCCCGAATAATAAACTATGAACCCAGAGTAGTTATTAAACTGGCAGAAGAAGTGGCAGAAGAAAACTAAACAGAGTGCTTTGGGGTGCACAAAGAATTAGAAATCCAGGGGATTGGCAGTTTCTTTCACTGAAGGGGGAAGCAAAAGGATGGCCAGCCCCAATACCGGCCTCCCCCAGAACAAATATAAGCACAGATGACTTCAAACTCACAGCACAGCTTTCCAAGATTTTTATATTCCTTCTCAGCTGGTCTCCTGACCTTGAGTGGTAAGAGGTATTTCGCATAAGGCTACAGTCAATATTTAAAAAAACTGCTTTGGACTGGGAATTTCTGAGCTCAACAAAGCTCAATGTGTGCAAACTCTCCCACATGCACTATTAGCTCTTCTGGGTTGCCCACACTCATTTTTTAGTTATGTAGTAGTATACTGTTTTTAATACCTGTTAGGAAGTCAATTTCTTGATAGTCAAAATGGGAGGAGCCTAAAGAAGTCAGGGTGGCTTTCACAAGATCCAAATAATAAAAAAAGATTAACTTAGGAAATCAAAGGATGGCCTTATAATCAAGGATTAATATAAACAAATAACCAATGATTGTAGGGAGAGTGTTAGAAAAGCTAATGCTCAGCATGAGCTTAGGCTAGTGAGAAATACTAAACACAACAAAAAGGGTTCTTTAGTTATGTTCAAAGTGAGAAAAACAGTAAGGATATGGTAGGATGATTGCGGGGACAAGAAAGTGAAATTGAAGCGGGTGATGAAGAGAGGGATAAATGGCTCAATTCCTACTTCTCCTCAGTCTTCTCTTGTGAGGGAAATTGTGCTCATTATGGCAAAATCATATCATATGATGAGGGATAGGAACTGCATTGTAGGGCTTGTCCATAAACACCTAGTTTCTTTAAATGAAACAAAGTCCTCTGGGTCGGATGAATTATATCCAAGGAAATAGAAGAAATTGCAGATTTAATTTCTGAGTCTCTGTCCATTATTTTTGACAAGTGCCAGAATATTGGAGATGAACAAATGTTGTCCCTATCTTCACGAAGGGGGAAAAGGAGTTCTGTCCAGCAATGAACATCAGAAACAACTAACGCCCAACTGCCTACATCAGGGTTTCCCAACCAGTGTACAGCAGTGTATCTTGAGAGCTCCTCAGATGTACCATGGCATGGGGGATTCCAAGAGGGCGGCTGTACGGAGCCAGTAGCCATGGCCACAGCAGCGTTGCTTCTTCCCCTGTAGCTGAGATAAGCTGGCCCAGTAGCTCTTCTATTGGGCATCGGGGCTATCTTAAGTGGGGGAGTCATATTTTAATTTTACTTTCATTTGTATATGGGCCACTGCAGGCAAAGTGTGGTGCAGTGAGGGGATGGGGGAGAGGGCTAGTTTTTATGTTTATTTGCATATTTTTATTTTTGTATGGGAACATGGCAGGGGGTGCGGCCAACTGATATCACTTCCGTGGTACCACGAAGCCTAAAAAATATTTCAGGTGTACCTCCAGAGTTAAAAGGTTGAAAAAGGATGCCTAGATAATGCCAGAAAAATAGAGAGGCTAGCAAAATATACAGCAGTTTAGAAAGCGACAGGCAATGATTACAAGCATCAAACGAATTTTGCCTCCTTGTCTTAGCCAGCAGGGATCTACTTCCATTTGATACCTCTGTGATGGGCCACTTTAACACTATGATCTGCTCAGAAAACCACATTAATAAACTGTCGGACCAGGAATAGAAAGATGGCAATGGCTTGAAAGTCACTACATTCAGCCTGGACCAATGCCCAAAAGTGTCATGCTTGACTGAAGAACCTGCTGCCCAGTGATAAAAGGTATATTTGAGTCACCAAATTGCGCTATCAAACCATGTGTCATTTGGATTTCTCTCTTTCCAAAATAGACACCACAACTATTGAGCGGACACGATTGCCAGCAACATGAATCTCTAACGGTGGCTCGTGAGCCGGCGTAATCCCATCTTTGAAGCATCAACGTTTATACAGAAATAAAAATATAAATGGTTTTGCTTTTACAAAAGCAATTTTCAAAATACACACAAGTCGATGTATACAGGAATAATTCTAGCTACATACTGCAAACGAAGCCAAAAAGTTTCCTTCAAAGGGATTTGAAAATTAATGACACAGCCAAATATGGCCACATTTGACTGTCACTAACGTTCAAATCCTTTTGAAGGAAACTTTTTTGCATTGTTTGCTTCATTCTCCTTAATGTACAAATGGATCCCAAGGCAGCACAGCAGAGAAAACTTTGAACCACAGGAAACAAAAAAGCTTTAGGTGTTGGCACATATGTGCGGAACTACCATGGGATTACAAAAATACAGATAGCACTGAGCTTTTCACTGTGAGGAATAACATTATTTTAATAAACCATCTGTGTTCATTAAACAGCTGCCTAAGAAACTATAGCAAAACAAACAATTAAGAACAAGGACTCTCTTCCATGACTGGGTACCAACTGCATCCCAGCTGAAAAAGGAGAGGGAGCAAAAGGACATGGCGTGGCTGTGCCCTGTGTGGCCTCCCAGCCACAGAGTCAAGTACTGTTGTGGTAGTCTTGCCCCTCTGGCCAATGCTTTATGGTAGCCATTGAGAAAGGCTATAGAGGAGGGCAAGTCAGGTATACCATAGAATCATAGAATCATAGAGTTGGAAGGGGCCATACAGGCCATCTAGTCCAACCCCCTGCTGAACGCAGGATTAGCCCTAAGCATCCTAAAGCATCCAAGAAAAGTGTGTATCCAACCTTTGCTTGAAGACTTCCAGTGAGGGGGAGCTCACCACCTCCTTAGGCAGCCTATTCCACTGCTGAACTACTCTGACTGTGAAAAACGTTTTCCTGATATCTAGCCTATATCGTTGTACTTGAAGTTTAAACCCATTACTGCGTGTCCTCTCCTCTGCAGCCAGCAGAAACAGCATCCTGCCCTCCTCCAAGTGACAACCTTTCAAATACTTAAAGAGGGCTATCATGTCCCCTCTCAACCTCCTTTTCTCCAGGCTGAACATTCCCAAGTCCCTCAACCTATCTTCATAGGGCTTGGTCCCTTGGCCCCAGATCATCTTCGTCGCTCTCCTCTGTACCCTTTCAATTTTATCTACGTCCTTCTTGAAGTGAGGCCTCCAGAACTGCACACAGTACTCCAGGTGTGGTCTGACCAGTGCCGTATACAATGGGACTATGACATCTTGTGATTTTGATGTGATGCCTCTGTTGATACAGCCCAAAATGGCATTTGCCTTTTTTACCGCTGCATCACACTGCCTGCTCATGTTTAGTTTACAATCCACAAGTACCCCAAGGTCTCGTTCACACACAGTGCTACCTAGAAGCGTATCCCCCATCCAGTAGGCATGCTTTTCATTTTTCTGACCCAGATGCAGAACTTTACACTTATCTTTATTAAATTGCATCTTGTTCTCATTTGCCCATTTTTCCATTGTTTTCAGATCTCGTTGAACTCTGTCTCTATCTTCCGGAGTATTTGCCAGTCCTCCCAATTTGGTGTCATCTGCAAACTTGATGAGTAGTCCCTCCACCCCCTCATCTAGATCATTAATAAATATGTTAAAAAGTACCGGGCCGAGCACCGAGCCCTGAGGTACCCCGCTACTCACCTCCCTCCAGTCTGATGAAACACCATTGACAACAACTCTAACCGGTTCTCTAACCAATTTCCTATCCACCTAACTATCTGAAAATCCAGATTGCAGTCCTTCAACTTATCCATCAGAACATCATGGGGAACCTTGTCAAAAGCTTTACTAAAATCCAAGTAAATGACATCAACCGAATTTCCCCGATCCAGCAAACCTGTTACTTGGTCAAAAAAGGAAACTAGGTTGGTCTGGCAGGACCTGTTGGAGACAAATCCATGCTGACTTCCTTGGATCACCAAATTGTCCTCCAGATGTTTGCAGATCGCTCCCTTTAATATCTGCTCCATTATCTTCCCCACAACAGAGGTCAGACTCACTGGTCTGTAGTTTCCCGGGTCATCCTTCCTCCCTTTTTTGAAGATCGGAATAACGTTTGCTCTTTTCCAGTCCTCCGGGACATCTCCAGTCCTTAAAGAGGTTCCGAAGATGATGGACAAGGGCTGTGCAAGTTCTCTGGAAAGTTCTTTGAGTACTCTCGGGTGCATTTCATCTGGACCAGGGGATTTGAACTCATCCAGTGCAGCTAAATGCCTCTCGACAACCTCTCTATCCATGTTAACCTGCCACCCAGACACTATCCTTTGGCTACAGCCATCTCTAGATGTGCCTAAACACTTTGACCTGTGGGAAAAAACTGATGTAAAATAGGCACTAAGCCTTTCTGCTTTCTCTGCGTCTTTCGTTAGAGTTTGTCCATCTGCACCCAACAGTGGGCCTATTGCCTTCTTGACTTTACGTTTGCTCCTCACATAACTGAAAAATCTTTTCTTGTTACAATGGGCTTCCCTGGCCAATCTTAGCTCACTCTCAGCTTTGGCCTTTCTGATGATTGATCTACAGTGCCTAGTAACCTGTAGGTACTCTTCTTTAGAGCTCTGTCCTTCCCTCCATTTCCTGAACATTTTCCTTTTCTTTCTTAGTTCCTCTTGAAGTTCTCTGTTCATCCAAATAGGCTTCTTAGAGCTCCTGCAGTGTTTTCGTATTTCTGGAATAGTCATTGATTGAGCATGCAATAGCTCTTGTTTGAGTAGCACCCACCCTTCACATGCTCCCTTCCCTTCCAGCATTCTCGTCCATGGTATGACACTCATCATGTATCTGAGTTTATTAAAGTTTGCCCTACGAAAATCCAACATCCGCGTCTGGCTACAAGCTTCCTTGGCTCCCCATCTCAAAAGGAATTCTATGAGGACATGGTCACTTCCCCCTAGGGTCCCGACCTCCTTCACCTCATCCACCAACTATTGCCTGTTGGTCAGTATTAAATTACCAATAAAGAGACTTCTTCCCATTGGCCCATGATGGGCCTGGAAAGAGACATGGCTGAAGGCAAGCCAGGTACCTGATGCCCTTAGCTAGAAACCAGCTATCCCAACCCATGGTTTTCATTTTCTCCCCTGGGAATCAGGCTGCTGGTTAAACAGGGCTGCAAAGGAATTTTATTCACAGTTCAGATTGGCCAAGACACTATGGAGTTCTCAAATTCCTACTAGCAAAACCAGACAGGGAGCATCATTCAGGGTTATGCAAGCGATGGGCTCCTTTCATGAATGTAAAAAAGGGACAGGCCCCCTTAAAGGTCTCTGGGAACAAGGGGTAGACACTCATCCTCTCTTCTCTTTCCAGTTCTGCTTGATCCCTGCCCTGGAGACAATTTCTTCAAAACTGTCTAAAGCTCCTTAAAAGAACTGAAACAAAAAACACCTTAATACTTGAATATGTGGTGGAGTGCTAGAGTCAATGTTGGCATTGACTCTAGCAAGGTGTGAATTGGGTATACATTAAATATGATTGATGTAGAATCCTTCTTCTGGCGTTGGCAGAGGATTAAAAGGTAAAGGTAAAGGTATCCCCTGTGCAAGCACTGAGTCATGTCTGACACGCCCTCTAGCGTATTCTTGGGAGACTCAATACAGGGTGGTTTGCCATTCCCTTCCCCAGTCATTACCGTTTACCCCCCAGCAAGCTGGGTATTCATTTTACCGACCTCAGAAGGATGGAAGGCTGAGTCAACCTTGAGCCGGCTGCTGGGATCGAACTCCCAGCCTCATGGGCAGAGCTTCAGACAGCATGTCGGCTGCCTTACCACCCTGCACCACAAGAGGCTTTGGTAGAGGATACAAATCCATGACATAATTAAACTTTGGGTAGAGGATAACAAAGTTTAATTATGTCATGGATTTGTATCTAATTCACAAGTTATACTGCTTGAACAGTGGGCAAATTGCACTCTTAGGTAACAATAATCCCACACAGGATCACAGAACCCAGGAAAACCTTTCTGTATTTGTGTTGCTATAAAAGGAATTGACAGGGACACCTCCAATATGTTAAGAACCAGGGCTTTCTACTCATTGCTGTCCAAACGCAACTAGATAGTTTACTTTCTAAAATGCACCAATTAAACAAAGAACTGGGCATTTGTGGTGTTATAGCTGCCAATGTAAACACAATTAATGTTGTCAGGTCAGTCAATATCAGTGTCTATCCAAACAAGCATGTTATCTGTAAATATAGATACCAATTTTACTCAAGAAGCCCAACACCTGACCAGTGCAGTATGAATGCTGCATTGCACAGCAGAACATCTTTTTTGTTTAAAAGGTCTAATGAAGAAGAAGAGTTGGTTTTTATACCCTGCTTTTCACTATCTGAAAGGAGCTTCAAAGCGGCTTGCAATCTCCCCACAACAGGCAACGTGTGAGGTAGGTTGGGCTCAGAGAGCTCTGTGAGAGAACTGTGACCGGGCCAAGGTCACCCATCTGGCTGCATGTGGGGGAGCACGGAATCAAACCCGGTTCTCCAGATTAGAGACTGCTGCTCTTACCCAGTACACCATGCTGGCTCATTTGTTATCCGCCTTTCTCCCTTGCGGAACTCAAGGCAGCTTAAAATATAAATTAAAAACACAATAAAACATTGTTGTAAAACACAATAAATGCAATAAAACATGTTATAAAACCTATGAAAGTCACACTTTAAAATCTCCACTTAGGACTGCCAATACTAAAAGCTAAATCAATTAAAACACAGACCTGAATAAAACTGCCTTCAGCTGTCTCCTGAAGATCAACAATAAGAAGGCCAGGCACACTTTCCTGGGGAGGCTGTACCATAACTGTCGGGCGGCCACAGATAAGGCCCTCTCTTGGGAACCCACAAACAAGCATCTTTAATAGGTGGAACAGTCCAGAGAGCACCTCAATTCTCAGGCTGCAGTGTGTAGGAGAAGACAGTCCTTCAGATACCTCAGTCCCAATCATGTAGGGGTAGTCAACTTGTAGTCCTCCAGATGTTCATGGACTACAATTTTCAGCAAATGCTGGCAGGAGCTCATGGGAATTGTAGTCCATGGACATCTGGAGGACCACAGGTTGACTACCCCTGATGTAGGGGATTTAAAGGACAAACCCTGAACTGGGTTTGAGAATGGATCAGCAACCAGTGTAATTGCTGTAGTGGTGGGGACATGTGCATGCAATTACTAGCTCCAACCAGCAATCTAACTGCAGCTTCTGAACACTCCTCAAGGGCAGCCTCAAAAAGAGCACATTGCAGTAATCCAGTCAAGATACAACTAAGCCATGGAGCATCTTGGCTAAATCTGACTGACTCAGGAATGCATGCAAGCTGATGCACAAGCCAGCGCATACTATTGTGATGAATACACCAGAAACAAGGCACAGACAAGGACCTACTCCTCAAATGATACACTTAGAAATAAAGTGTTCAGCAAATACTGGATAGTTTATAAGCGTTACAGAAGTTGTATTAAGTTTAGTGAATCTATATTCAGCCAGCTGCTCTTTCTAGGGGAAAAAGCAGAAAGTACAACAAGGAACCAATAAATTATATTTATACTAACAATCCATGATAAATAACTTGTTAGAAACTCAACCAGATGTTTATTTCCTGTCCATGAATGGGTACTTTTAAAAAGGTATATGTAGTCAGCAATGTATGCATGTATGTCTGACCATTTACTGTGCCTCTTGAACCAATATATAAACCACTGAGGAAAGCATGTTTATGCAAGCTAACCAGCCCAATTAAGGATGAATTAAATACCTCACATGGATGTGAATCACACTATTTACAGTTCATAAGCAGAATTTTAAAGGATCCAAGTGAGATGGTATTTATTGTTGGACCAGCATCCACCGACTAAAATATGCAAGACTTCCAGCTACACAGGAAATCACGCAGAACGGAAGAGCACCGTTTCAAGCTATATACAAATGCAAGGACTGCATATCACTTAAGACAGAGAGAGCACATTTGCATGTAACACCTCCGCAGGAGAGAGCAGAAACAATCTGCAACTCCCTGTTAACACAGTTCCAGATGGGCAGCCACATTAGTATGTGGAAGGAAAATAAAACAAGAATCAAATGGCACTTTAGAGACTAAATAATTATTTCAGCATGAATGTTCATTAGTTCACTTCATGAGATGCAGGGAGTGTATATCCATAGGACTGATGCGTTTGTATTAAAGGCGGCACAGAAGAGAAAGAGGAGATAAAGTCTATCTACTGAGAATCGATGAGGAACACTACCAGACCTGAACTGGATGGTCAGACTTTAGCAGCTCAGCAGGGTGGGCCTTCGTTAGCAACTGGATGAAAGACCACCAAGCATATCTAGGGATGCTGTACAGAGGCAAGCAACAGCCAACTACCTTATGTGCATCTCTTGCCCTGTGGGGTCCCCATAAGTCAGTTGCAACTTGAGGACACCACTGCCACTGCAAGACATGAGTAAGTGAGAAATCCAAAGTCTGTAAGACCAGAGAGGGAAGGAGGTGGCATTAAACTTCTTGATGAATTCTGATTCAACCATTTCATGATCAGTTTTCCCTTTGAAGTTATGCTGAAGGAGAATCGTTTTTAAAATCCAGCATAAGAGCAGTGGCCCCTAATCTGCAGAACCATGTTTAATTCCCTACTCCTATAACCAGCTGGGTGACCTTGGGCTACTCATAGTTTTCTTAGGGCTGTTCTCACAGAATTTCTCACAACCCCACCTACCTCACAGGATAGCTACTATGGGGAGAGGAAGGGAAAGATGTTCGTAAGCCACATTGGAGAAGATGGTCACAGATTAATAATGTAACAGGTTGCTGTGCTCTGAATGAAACTTGAGAAAAAGATTGTGATCTAAAATAAACATTTTAAACAAGCAAGATGACCTTTTAAAGGCTTGAATGATCAACATAATTAAGTAAAAGCGCTTGAGCACAATCCAGATTTTCAGTTCAAATGGTGACTTAAGCATACACTCTCCATCATCGGGGGGGAGGGGGGGACATCATCTGGACATAGAATTGGGGTCACTGTGGATGGGCAGGTAGCTGTGCATTTCCTGCCTTCCGCAGGGGGTTGGACTAGATAACCCTGGAGGTCCCTTCCAACTTCTATGATTCAGGTGGACTTAATATTTCTAATATTTGCTTTATGGTGCTCTTTGCATAGCGTAGTACTACTTAGGTAATATCAAGGACTTCCTGTGGATAGCACAATGCAGCATCAGTTCCCCTATGTGCTATCTGCTTCAGTAACGTAACCAAACAAACCAACATGATGCTCAAACCAAATAGTTTTTTCAGTATCACAAAATAAAAGAATTAATATATTTGCAGTCCTAGAGCAGGTTAGGTTACTGAGTTGTCTTCTGGACA